>NC_141691.1:266217445-268717445 GCF_964263255.1 Lissotriton vulgaris | reverse complement strand
AAAAAGCTGTTCATGGACATGGGCAGCTCTGGAGGAGAAATCATCATGGTTAGTATCCCGCTGAAGGGAGGTTATAGCATCATTTACTAATATACTCAATTGGTTCAAACTTTCAACCTTATTTGCCACATTGGACCATTTAAGGCGCCGTGTGTCATTTGATGTAAAAATGTCCGCACATTCGACAGGAGGTATCCCTCGTTCTACCTGATTTTGGTATGTATCTCGCAGGGGAAGGAGCAAAGGATTGTGGTCGCTTTCCGGGTGGGAGTTAACCTTCATATCAAGCAGGTGGGTCCAGAACTCCTTATTAATAAGAATGTAGTCTATGCAACTGGTAAGTTGGCCACTAACATAGGTTGGAGAACCAATTTTATCTGATATGGTGCGCTCATTAACGGCTCTTACCCCATGTTCTAAAGAAAATACTTTTAGTTGGAGTGCCAAGCTTGTCCACTTCTTTATTGGCGTGAGGTCAAGAGAAGGAATCAGCCATTTGAGATCCTCTTCTACACTAAAGTTCATGTCTTGGAAATCAAGGGGTTCAAAAGTACAGTTAAAATCTCCTGCTATTATTATGTTATTTTGGCCTCTTTCATTTGTTAAAAAAGCGTCAAGCAATGCTATAGTTTGTGAGGAATTCCCACCTTTGCAGGCCCCTGGAGTAAACATTGATAAATAAGAAATCAGAAAGATTACCCTGGTGGAACCTAATGATAAGAATATCCCTGGAGTCAATATAAATTTCCTCTATCCTGTACTGCAGGGTCTGCCTGACCCAAATTGTCAGACCCCCTTTGGGACTTCCTCTTTCACCCTTCTCTGCGCTTTTATAGAAATTAATATGACCTGGGCGGAACACTTGGTCTACCGCCCAGGTCTCTTGGAAAGACAAAATGTCTTGTTCATGAATAAAGTATGACCAGTCCAGTGAGGCAGTTTTACTCATCAGCCCGCTATGTTCCACAAAATGATTTGTAAACCAGCACAATTGTGCACAGAATCTACATTACTTGACTGAGGACGTGGACCACAACTAGTCATAGGGGGGTCGAGAGTAAAAGGAATGAAGTTAGTAGTTGGAGATAAGTCACACTCTAATGCCCTGGTTTGGCCAAATGAATCAAAGTCATTGCGCTGTGGTGGAGCATAGGTGGCGTGGGAAAGAAGAGGGTCTGTTTCTGAGGGAGAGAGAACTAAGCGGCCAGAAATCGAAACAGCTGATAATGATAACATATTTTCCCGAGTAAGCTGGTGACCCAGTCAATCGATTTCTTCCAGATCATTGTATTAATAAACTCCATGGGGATGGGGAGTAGCTTGATGGTCACCCAACCCGATAGGCAGCATTGGAGGTTTTTGGTACAAGTAACCCAATGGCAAAATGTTGATATCTTCCTTACTCACGTACCTCGAACCTGCCCTGTCTAAGATTGTTTTTTCACTAATAGAGGGGACCCAAAGTTTAGCACCACACAGTCCCCTCTACCAATCCATGGGGTTCTTCGAGTCATTTTGAATTCATGGAATAAATGTCTGCCCAACCCGGTTTTGTTGTTTAGAAAATGTAGGGCTTTATTCCTGAGTGAAACCCAGTGTTCCCCACTGTGAGGAAATATAAATTTTACGTGGCCAGTGTGTCCCCTACATGCACCCTATGTCTGTGCATATACCCCATGTATGTCCATGTCCCTTCTCATGCCTGTAATAATAGTGCCTCTGCATTTCCGTCCAATGTTAGCATATCAGTTATCAGGCCCTCCATGAATGAAACGTTAATTCTGCACTGAGGCCTATGTTGCCAATGCATTTACATGGTACACGTTTTAATATTGAGATGAAGTCGTTTTCATGGCTCAGCCGAGCCAGGACCCGAATTCAGGCTCCAAGCCTCTTGACACTCTGAAAGCTGCAGTTTAGCTATGTATCCCTGACCTCTCACATACTTCCTGCTCAGCCGAGAGGTGCCCAGCCTGGCCTGCCAAGACAGTATTTTGCCTACAGTTATCAATCAATCAATCAATCAACAACATTTATAGAGCGCACTACTTACCCGTAGGGTCTCAAGGCGCTGGGGGGAGGGGGGTGCAGTTACTGCTCGAACAGCCAGGTCTTCAACTTCTTCCTGAAGGAGAGGTGGTCTTGGGTCAGGCGCAGGTCGGTCGGGAGGGAGTTCCAGGTCTTGGCGGCCAGGTAGGAGAAGGACCTTCCTCCTGTTGTCGCTCTTCGGATGCGGGGGACGGCGGCGAGGGCGTGGTTGGCTGATCGGAGGTGGCGTTTGGGAACGTAGAAGTTGATTCGGTTGTTGAGGTAGCTCGGGCCTTGGTCGTGTAGGGCTTTGTGTGCGTGGGTGAGGAGGCGGAAGGTGATTCTTTTGTTGACGGGGAGCCAATGCAGGTCTCTCAGATGTCCGGAGATGTGGTTGGTTCATGGGATGTCGAGGATGAGTCTGGCTGAGGCGTTCTGGATCCGCTGGAGTCTCTTCTGGAGCTTGGCGGTGGTACCGGCGTAGAGGGCGTTGCCGTAGTCCAGTCGACAGAGTTATCTGCTCTGCTCCACAGAAACGCATTCCTGTTTAATGAAAAGGATAAACATAGTCCGCCAGCAGAAGATAGGGCCCAGCCTTTCTGTCTCCATTCAAGTGATTTACAGAACCCGAATCCATAGTAGGCCCATGGTCCCACGCAATGCACGAAGAAATATAGGCACACACTAGCATTTAGTGATGAGCAGTCTCTGCAGCCTTTGCTCTAGCGACCTTTAAGTCAGACAATACATCCTCCAAGCTCAAGATATCAGATAATACCAGAGGTGCAGGTCATCCTGACATCCAAAACTTCTCTACTAGCACGAAAGTCAGCTCCTCCTAGCTTCCCCCAGTTACTAGTTACAATTCTACGTCATGACCAGTTTGCGGGCACCAGTAGGGTAAAGGTTCCTGCTGACCATGCAGACCCCCTCCATGTATCCGCCCACCTATGACACACCTATGACTCATCAAGTGAACACCCATGTGTACGCCTTCTTACACGTCCTTTTCACGCCCATGTGCTCTTATCTCTCTCTTTCTCTTGCTCCACCTGGAGCGCTCCGCCTTCTCTATCCAAGTCAATGTATGTTTTAACTATATATAATGTGCTCTGTGAATAAAGATTTAGATGACGATCCTTCCTGATCCCTAGTGGAGATGGAACCCGATTCTCCTTTAGCTCGAGCTACTGAATAAAGCCCTTCTGAATCGGACACCACGGACTCTGCCTCTCATTATATGCATGATCCTTGTTAATGTATAGAAACTCCGACAGGGTAATTAATTTATTTACCACAACTGCCCAATTGTGAAGGGGGTACATTAGATAGTATAATAGTATAGGGTGTGGCAGCCGTAAGTACATTTAAATGGTCATTTAAATCAGCCACACCACTCCCTGTACTTCCCTTCTTAAAGTCCCCGGGTTGTACTTTCACGGAGCGGGGTTTATGATGCTATGGGGTATACTGCTTGGGTTTACAGACAAGGGTGCAACTGTTGGATTTGTGTCAGGCCCAGGTACCTTATTGGATGGGTTAGTTGCCGAGGATAGAGGTCTAGTGTGATCAATATGGTAACTACTAGGTACTTCAGAGGTGGCGGATTTTGGAGGCAGGAGTTGTCGCTCGATTTTATCCAGTCTTAAATTAATATCGGTCAGTTTAGTAAGTAGAGGATTGAGAAAAGCAATTAATTTTTCCTCAATTTTGGCCGAAAAGTGAGCTTTGAAAACACCTGATATAACATTAGATATGGCCTGTGGGTTAGTCTCAGATGTACTAGGAATACTAGTATCTTGAGTACATTGGGAGGTGTCTTTTTTGCCACGTTGCAGCTCTCTGTTTTTTGCCACTTTGTTGGCGTGATGCGTGGTAAGTGGCAGTCCACCCGTCTTGCTTTTCTTAGCACCTTCCCTACTCTTAGCATAAATAATTAGCTGGTTACGAGTAAGGACCTTTGCTGGGGTGGGGGAATGGGAGAGGGCCCGCTAGCTGGGGTGTAGTGATCAACAAGCAAAGATATTGGGGATGAATTGCCCTGTGAGGGTGCAGGTTCAGGGGATGGGTCAATAGTTAGCAGAGGGGCAGCAGGGAGGGCTTCAGAGGAGATTCGGCGGGGCTCTAAAGATAGTCTCCTTTGCATAAGCTCAATTGCATATATAGGGATGGATGCTGCCCTCAATAAGAATGCGTCCAGGGTGCCTGTAACACCTTGCCACCCTACCCTTCTTCGGCTGGGGAATACTACAACCAAACAATGTTAGCAAAGGTACACCAAGTATATTGTTTGTCCACAGACACTGTCCAGTTCATTAGTTGCACCAGAAGTCCAGCAAAATGGAGGTGGCCTTGCCCTGTCTCCTGGCTTCGACGGGCGCGGACGGGTTCGCCTGCAGGAGCCACGCCTGTGTTTTAAGCCCCTCCGGGCGCTGAAAGATGATGTCTGCAGTGCATCTGCATCGCGTCACACAAGGCTGCCTGGGCGAAGTAGTCCCCTATAGTAGAGCCTTCACTTGCGGGACTTGAAACAGAGAGCCGCTTTGGTGGACAATAGCAGGGCAGTAGCTGAGCTGGCGGGTAAAGCAGTTCCCCCCACATTTACGGCAGCAGAGAAAGATTTGAGCAGTGTTCCTTGCCAAACAGTGTGTCAATAATCCCTATGCTAATATAACAATCTCTCCTTTGTGCTTTTTTTAACAAATCAGTTCTCTGCGCCTTGTTTCTTACCCAAGTTAAGGCAGTTCTGGCCGTTTTCAGAAAAAGTAATTTTGAGCAGCTTCAGCCGTCACAAGCCGCGCGTTCACCACCTCTTCTAGTTCACATCTGCCGCTGCTCTGTCTACACAGTATTGGTCTGCGCTCGAGACTGCCCAGCTGGGAATTACACAGGACCGTTGAACCGCTAAGCCACCAAGGCATCGAGCCGTCACTCACCGGTCACCGTTTGTGAGCCAGACTCCCTCGACAAACCAGTCCACTGAGCTCACGCCACTCCATACCGCTCCCATCCGCTGCTGTCGTTAACGGCACATTTCCTCCCACTCCCGACTCTCGCCACATGGTGCTCGTAACAGACTGCAGAGCCCTCCAGGAAAGCGGGCAGCGAAGCTCCGGTAAGCCTATCCAATACTGAAGTCACAAAGTTGTTGCCAGTAAATAATGGATGGTCTTGCACCTACCATCATCATTATAATGTTAATATGTGAACTATAAGTCTTTCCACTACACCCATCACCTGCTTAAGTAGTCCTCCCTTGATGTATAAGTTATTTTCTTATTAGAAATTTAAGTTGAGGGGCTTGACTATGGCGCCGTGGAAGATGGCCGCGGATCAGGGAAGCTCCGTCTGAGCGCGACGAGACGGGAGCCGCTCCAGGGTCCTCCACGGCTGTCCAGTCCTCCAGACCGTGGTTATCGGTCGGGGATTGTCTGCGGCACCAGGAAATGATTTTGCGGAGGTGCAGGGTGAGCCTCTACCGCTAAATACTTTCATTTCCACTTCGGCGGACCTCGTTTGAGGCATGTCCGCCATTTTAAGATTTCTGGTGCCTTCTTGGTGTGACAGCTTACTCCTCTGTCACACGTCAGGATATATGCAGCGCTGTCTTTTTCAAAGACGTTTTTGGCACTGATCTTCAGCACATTTGACTGGCTGATTAGAGTGTTGTATGATGGGGTAAGTGAAAAAAACTGGCGAATTACACTTCCGACGTAGCCATAATTTTAGAGCCTTTTCAGCCACTTGTCACTTGTCTTTACCTCAAACAATATGGATAACAATACTTTTTCTCCTCACATTGCCTCATATTTGGGAGAATATAATCTTTGACAATTAACTGCTTCTCACAGTTACCTCTGACTGATGTTTCATTGCATTACCCGGCTGATTCTCCACATAATCCCCATGGACAGATACTACTTCAACGGAGATGCCTTTCCTCTGAAGTTATTCACTATTCCCAGATTTAACGCTGCATTTCTTGTTGCTGTATTTTGAAATAACGCATGGTTTCCTTAAAAAAGCCCCCTAATGTTGGAAGCCTTCATGATTTTTCATTAAAGGAATAGGATTTTTCAATGTGATAACACGCTCCTGCTGTGCTTTTCCAACTTGTCATGTTAAATTTTTTTAACTTTTATCATATTTTTCCAATCTTCCAAGCTTTCAATGGAGTCGTCACGCACCAATCGGATTATTTCTCAGCAAAGATCAGTAACTAATCCTCCTCTGGAAGATGTTAGCCCTTTCAGTGTTTTGCAGGACACCATGGATGGCACACCATCCAATACACCTACTGCAAAATGCTCCTCTTCTCCTTCTTCTCGCACAACCTCAAAAACCTCTGCCACAACACCTTCTTCTTCTGCCTCCACATCAGGAAAAAGAGTTAAAACAAACCCTCCTTCTCCCACCAACATAGCCTCCTCTATCTCTATGGAAATTTTATTGGAGGAATTTCGTACACTTAAACCATACATGACAGAAACAAGTTCTCGTCTTCAAAGTCTTGAAGTCAACTGGTCCCACACCGAGCAAAGAGTAGATGATATTGAAAGAAAATTTGTTTCAGCTCAAATAGTCATCGACCAGGTTCCCTGTGTTCAAGATTGACAATCTTAAGCAGCAAGTTGAGAATTAGGAAACATGAACAGGCGTAATAACCTACACATTTATGGTCTTGCGGAAGGCCTTGAAGGATCGAACCCTATCTCCTTTTTCCAATCATTCCTACCTACTCTTCTTGGTCTTCCTACTTTTCCACCCTTAAATATTCAATGGGCACATCGTTTAGGGTCAATATCTTGCTTGTCTGACTCCTCATCTTCTTCAGTAAAAACTAGAGGTGTTATTTTGTACTTTTTAGAATACACTGACCTCCTTAAAGTCCTTCATGCTTCCAAACAGAAAGGGAAGATCAACTGGAATGGTTCTAACCTTTTCTTTGCTCAAGATTATTCCAAAGTTACTGCGGAACGCCGCAATACATTTTTAGAGATGAGTCCGGCTCTACATTCCTTGAATGCTTGTTATGGTTTATTCTACCACTGCCTCTTTAAAGTGACTTATAACTACAGGACAACAAACTATGAAGACCCGGCGTTACTTTTGGACATAATGGTTCTACGTATTGAAAAGACAATGATTGTTTGTTATCTTTATCTTCCCTGATGTATTTTGTATTTTCTGCTCTGTTTTGTTGTCATTTTCGTTGTTAATAGTATCTCTTTTTGGATTCTTTTTAGACGTGGTTTTGTGGACCCTTCATTTATGTATCCCTTATGTTCTACCTGGAAGTTCGTCTCCCACTGCCGCGTTCTCGGGGGTTCTTCGGTCCGGAGTGCTATCTTCCTTATGTGGTTCCACCACCCCCAGTCTTTTTATTTTTGGTTTGTGATATGTTTTTTGACATCTTTTTTTATTATCAATTGTTAGTTTTGTTTTGTCTCCTAGTTTTTTCTTTCCCTTTCCCTCAGTTGTTATCTTTCCTGTCTCTTTTTCTCCTTTTTTCTCTATCTGTTTCTCTGTCTTTACAGTGCACTTCTTATACCTACCTCTATGATCTTTATATTTCTGAATCTTTCTTGTAGTCTTTTCTTCTCTATTTTCCTTTTTCTAGAATCTTAAAACGTCACTTCTTCTATTGTTTGCATAAGGATTTTTTGTGTTATAATTGATAAATGTAATTTTACTGCCTTTATATTGATTGTGCATGTTTACCTTAATAGTTCTTACTTAGAGTCGTAACTTGGAACGTTAAAGCAGTTAACAACCCTATAAAAAGAAAATGTGTGTTAATACACCTAGCTAGATTGAATACTGATATTGCTTTCATTCAGGAAACTCACTTATCAGAAGCTGAAGCAGCTAAACTGAAAAAAGGTTGGGTTGGACATGTATTTTCTTACCCAGCTTTAGGGAAGAAAAATGGCTCATCTATACTATGTCATAAAAAACATCAGCATTCAGTGTTACATCAAGAACACGACCCTGATGGTTGTTGGGTCATTGTTAAATTGCTTATTGATTAAATACCTTTAATAGTTTTTAATGTTTATGCACCTGTTAATATTGATAATGTGTTTTGGAACCAGATCTCTGATAAGCTCCTTATGTTTGATGAGGACTATGTTATTTTTGGAGGTGACTGTAACCAAATTCTTGACCCTTTTTTGGACAGACTTTCCTCTGTCAAATTCTCCAAAACCAAAATGCGTTCACACTTCACCCATGCCATATGTCACACAGCTTTAATTGATACCTGGAGACTTTGTAATCCTGATTTACAGGAATATACTTTTTATTCCCCCCTCGCAATTCACAATCTAGAATAGATTATCTTTCCTTCAGTAAACCTGTGTCTCAATATCTCTCCCAAGCCGAGATTGGCTCCATCCTAATTTCGGATCATGCTCCTGTTTTTGTAGATTTTGATTTGCTACCTATTTCCCCTACTGCTGGTAGTTGGCGTTTTAATAATTCATTATTATCAGATCCCAATTTTACAGGCCATTTCACCTCTTTTGCTTCTGAGTTCTTCTCTATTAATTCCACTCCAGACTCCTCTCCGGTAATGATCTGGGATGCTTTTAAAACAGCAGCTAGAGGTTTTATCACTAATGTTGTTTCTCTGAAGAAGACAATTTTTGAAACTAAAAATGCTCAGTTATTAGACAAAATTAAGCGACTTGAATATTGTTATTATCGCTCTAACTCTGAAGCATCATTAAAAAATCTTCTTGAGGCAAAAATCTATTTTAATAAATCATCCACAGAAGCTGCATCCTCTTATCTCTTAAAAAGCAGCGCTCATTATTATGGAGGTCAGAATAAGATGGGTAAACTACTTGAAAATTATTTAAAGATTCGTCGGGAACAGACTAAAATTGAATCCATACGTAACAATGTTGGTGATTCACTATTTAAAGATAATGATATGCTAATTGAATTCGTTAGTTTTTATAAAAAAATGTACACACCGGATCAACAACCTACCTCTGATGCACTCTCCTCTTTCTTTCATTCGATACATTCTCCTCCCACTTATGACACTGATTTTACCTCCTTAGAATTGGACATTACATTATCTGAAATTAAACATGCTGTATCAAAATTGAAAAGGGGTAAAGCACCTGGCCCTGATGGTTTCACTATCGAATTTCATGCTCATTTTGCGTCCTTATTACTTCCTCATCTCTTATTCCTTTATCAGTCCTTTGTTAAAGATGGTTCCTCGTCAGGATCCTTCCAAGAAGCTGCGATTTGTTTAATTCCCAAAGAGAATAAAGATTCTTCTTTATGTAAAAATAATTGCCCAATATCTTTAGTTAATTTAGATTATAACATTTTTGCAAAGATTCTTGCCCTTTGTATTGATCCTGTTTTACCCAACATTATTGGCCCGGAACAATCAGGCTATGTTAAAGGACGTTTATCTTCAGATAAATCCTGAGTTTTCTTTAATATTTTAAGTAAGACATCTTCTCTTGACTATCCAATTGCTGCAATAGCATTAGATGCTGAAAAAGAATTCAAGCAAATTGGTTGGGATTTTATGTTTCAGGCCCTTAAATGGATTAGGCTCACTGCTAAATTGATTTCTCTTATTTCTTTATTATATTCTAACTTTAAAGCTTCTATTTTGTTAATGGGAAGTCCTCTAATGATTTTCCTCTTTTTAGAGGAGTTCGTCAAGGCTGCCCTTTATCTCCTCTTTTATTTATAATTGCTGTAGAACCTTTTTTAACTAAACTTAGATTAGATGAAAGAATTAATGGTTTTACACTTCACACTACTCATGTTAAAATGTCTATTTATGCCGAAGACATCCTTTTATACTGTTCCAATCCCTCCACTTCTCTTCCAGCTTTTCTTTCCCAGGTTGATTCCTTTTCTCAGTTATACAGTTACCTACTTAACTCCGATAAATGTGAAGTTCTTCCTCTAAACGTACTTTGTCTGAAACAGGATTTTGTTTCTACTGGTTTCTCTTGGAAAACCTCTAAATTTAAGTACCAATGTTTATGGTTCTCCCCCACTATTTCAGAACCCTTAAAAGAAAACTTTGATTATCTTTCCAAAACGTTATCTGCATCTATCGATCATTGGCACCCACATTTCCTCTCTTGGTGGGGTCGCCTAGACTCTATTAAGATGATGCTTTCTCTGCTAATTCTCTACCTTTTATCTATGCCCCTGGTAAATATTCCTGGTTTCTATTTTTAAAAAATGGACTCTATATTAACCAAATTTCTGTGGAAAAATAAATCCCCTCTAATAGCTCTTACTGCTCTCAAAGCTGACAAATTATCTGGTGGTCTTAAATTTCCTGATTTTAAATCATATCACAATGCTTTTTCTCTGAGACAATCCTCACATTGGCTTTCTCCTGATCAATGTGTTCATCCTCCTATTTGGTTGAATATTGAGAAATACTTTATAGCACCTTTCCATTTTAATGAATCTCTTGCTTTTACTAATAATATTTCTTCTTTTCGCTCTCAAGTGATCTCCAATACACGTAAACTTTTGGCTCCTCTTCTTCCATCCTCTTATCCTTCTTTTACCTCATTAGACCAAAAACCTATTTGGAATAATCACTTGTTACATATCAAAGGTCGCACCTTTTATTGGAAAACTTGGAGACTCAAGGGTTTAATCTGGATTTCACAACTAATATTTAATAACTCCCCTTTATCCTTTTCCGACCTTCAGGTAAAATTTTCTTTACCTTCGTCCTGTAAATCTCAGTATGATTCCCTTCTTTCTCCTCTCTTACAATATCTTATTTCCTTGCCAACTAACCCTGATGTTCCTACCAGATGTTATAATCTTTTTCCCCTATTATCCATTACTACATCAGCTTCTTCTCTTAATAAGACTTTGTGTTTCTCCTCTGACAGGGCCAAGGGGAAGTCTGAATTGGCCTGGGAAAAGTATCTCGCAGAATGCTGGCCTGTTTCTTTTTGGGCCAAGTTATGGTTGAAAATTCATAAAACGTCAAGAGCAGCTAATACCTCTCGAACTCTTTATTTTATTTACAAACGCCTTCTTTTTACCCCAACAAAATTAGCTTCTTTTTCCACATACTTTTCCTCTGCCTGCTCGTCATGCAAAGGCACTTCACCTTATTTACGACATATGCTTTTTGATTGCCCCTCTCCCGTTTTTGGCTTCTAGTTTGGTCCCAAATTAATAAAAAATGTAATACCCAAATCCCTTTTTCCATCTCCAATATCTTTTTAGGTTCCTTATCACCTTCCTGGCCTCACTCATCTACAAATCCCTCATTAATTGACGTGTTATTATCAATAGCTCTACATTTGATAACTTCTAATTGGAAGCAAGCTGACAAAGTTACTTTCAGAGCTTGGTGGAATGTTGTTTGTTTTCATCATAGTTTAGACACAAGCAATATCACCCCCGTATCTTTATCCATTAAAAGAGATCTTTTATGGCTCCCTTTATCCTCCTATCTAACTGACATAGCTTTAGCTTCTGCTACTACAATTAATACTCCGGATGAAGTTAGGAAACCTCCATATTTCCTCTGTTGTCTTTTCAATTTGTTTATCTCAGATTCATATTGTTTGACATGAATCCTTTTTCCTTTTCCATTATCATATTTCAGAATTTATGTTTTTATAGTATGCTTATTGTTGTTTTTTGCTGTTGAATTACCATTAAGATGCAGGTAGTATTCTTACCTGTACTGTTATTTAATGATATTTTCCCCTCCCCTCCTTCTTAACTTCTTTTCCCTCTTCCTTTCCCCCCTCCCTCCTTTTTTCTCAATCATAGCTTGTAAACTGTTTTACAATGTATAACATTTGTTTTCATAGTGAGTTTCTCTTACATGATGTTCATTTTCTCTATATGTTATACTCTTTTCTCCAATAAACTTTAACCTAAAAATAGAAATTTAAGTTGAGATTCACCAACGTGATCCTGCATTTTTCTGATGTACGATGTGTCCATCGCAATCGTGGACGCATACCTGGATTCACAAATAGCTTCTACAGATGTCAATAGGTTCTAGACTCTGACCCCTGTGTTCCTTGAAAAGGGGTGTCCTTAAAGTAGCCATTGCTGTCAATTATTAGCTAAGATAGGAATACAACAAAGGTTTGGTGAGTTGCTACCTATTCACAAACACTTGCATCCTAGACAGGTGCTACAGATACCAATTATGAGGCTTGGAGAATGTGATGTACATTAAAACCATGTGCCTATGGTGTGTAACTTGTCTCTCTCTGTATTATTCGAAATCATCATTGGCCTTCACTCACTTAGCTATTTGTGATGAGGACGATCCATCTGTACTAGAGACTGTTAGCTCCCGTGGTTAGCCAGCTTTTTAATTAGTTCTTATGCTACATGGCCAGGTTTTTATTTTTTATTATCTAGTAAATCTTGCCAGATGCCATGCCAATCGCACTGTAAATCTTCTCTGCTTTCGGCTATTATTCTGCTTCTAATAGTGTACCTGCAACAAGGAAATTATTATTAACAGGCTGTGAAACACACATTCTAGCAATGACATGCCCTACTGACATGCCCTACTGAGTGTGAGTATGCTCATGTTGTATTTGAGAAAAATGTGCGCTGCGCTAGGTACTAGTTGGCATGTACCAAAGATAAGAGTCCACATTACCTTATTGCATAGATGTATTTCTGACAAGATATCAAATAAACATTCTGCAACAGCTTGCATCTCTTGCAAGTACTGGATCTAAGAAAGAACAATGAACAGTGTTCAAAGTGTTCACAATCCTTTATTGTGCTGCACATATCATAAGCCATTGGAAAGGTTGCATGATTCTAACACATAACGTCCACTGTTGGCAGCAGCTTAGTACAATAGCTCCAACTGTAGAAATGGCTTTAGTTTGAAGTGGCAGGTATAATGAGAGATAATGATATAATCAGCTCTAAGAAGCCAAGAGTATGCTCTCGACACAAACATGGTTTACTCAAAAGGAATGCATAAGCCTTAAACGCATTCCTGGCATGTCACTGCTTATAATATTTGGTCCATGTCTGGTAGGTTGTGTTCTCTTTGCAGGTTGTTGAAGGTGTGTGGCGTTCCATCCTGTTCTAGTTGTATTGGGAAATGAATCCCCCTCGTTTTCCATGTACTCATGACTAATGTTTTACCTCTGTATTTAATCTTATTGTTCTCCCGTAGTGTCTCCCACTGTGAGTTGTTGATGCTGACCTCCAGGTTGCGGTCTATCTTCAGTTCGGGTTCAGATCGGGTTGTTGTTGAGTGATTGTTTGTTTCCTGTGAGTAATGTGAGAGGGGTGGTGTTGTTTAGGATGGCTTTCTCTATGGCTACCCACGTTGGTGTGTACTTTTGTCCGGGTATCAACCAATGTATTCCTTGTCAGGCTATGAATGCTAGTTGGAAAGTTTTCAGGTCCGCTAGGTTGCCTAGTTTTTTACCCAGTCTCAGCTTGCGGCGGCCTATCCTCACTTTTTTACCCTGCGATATAAATTTGTTGATCATTAGGTCTAGTCTTTTGTGGAAGTCTTCTGTTATGGGCAGGGGGAGCATGTCCGCTAGGTAATTGACTATGGGTGTTATCAGCATTTTGATGGTGTCTATGCAGCCCCACCATGTGATGAACTTGGGTGACCATGAATCTAGTAGGTCTTTTACTTTTCTCAGCGTGAGTGACTCGTTCAATTCCAGAGTGCCCCTTAGACTTCTTTTGAATTGGATGCCCAGGTATTTGATTGCCTTTGGCTGCCACGCTAGTCTTATGTTCCCTATGGCCTCTCTGTGTGCACATTGAGTGGCAAGCAGTCTAATTTGTCCTTGTTGAGTTTGTAGCATGAGTGATTGGCGTATGTTTCTATTGTGTTCATGAGTGCTGGTAAGGATTCGGATGGATCGCTTGTCAGAATTAGAAGGTTGTCTGCGTAGGCTGCAATCTTGGCTGTTGTGTTGTTTATTGTTTTTCCTGTGATGCTTCTGTTTGCCAGGGTGTCCGTGATCAGAGGTTCTAGTGCTAGCAAGAATAGTAGCGGGGATAGTGGGCACCCCTTTCTCATGCCTCTCTCGAGTTCGAACGGGGCGGATGAACCCCCGTTTATGGCAAGTTTTGTGGTTGTTTTTTTATTTAACGCCATGAATTTCTTTGTGTACTCGCTGCCCACGTTGTATTCTCACATGCACTTTTTGAGAAAGTGCCTGGAGACCCTGTCAAATGCTTTTTTGGCATCTAGCGTGATGGCAACGGCTAGGTTGATTGAGTTAGAGCAGTGTTCGATCACCTGACATAGGAGTCTGGTGTTGTCGTGCGACATGTGGGTTTTCATGTACCCTACTTGTGAGTTTCCGATTAGCTGGGGTAGTATTTTGCTAAGTCTGGTGGCTAGTACTTTTGCATATAGCTTGCAATCAAGGTTGATTAGGGATATTGGGCAGTAGTTTTTGGGCCATTGTGGATCTTTGCCTTCTTTCGGGATGACTATTATGTCGGCTTGTGACATTGTTTCTGTTACTGTGCCTTCTTCTGCGCAGTGATTGAATGCTTTAGTCAGGACTGGGCCTAGGAGTTCTTTGAACTTTTTGTAAAAAGGGTGCTGTATGGCCATCCATTCCTTGTGCTTTGTTGTCTTTTAGTGCGTTAATGGTGTTTGCTACTTCGGATTCCTTGAAGACTTGACCAGTCTGCGTGAATCAAAGGTCAGGGTAACTCAGCGGTGCTCAAATTGCTACTCGCTGAAGGTGGCCATCAATGTAAGCTCACGCGAGCTTACATGGATGGCCACCTTCAGCGAGTACCTGCATCACGACCTATTTCAGGTCTTTTGTCGCACTCTAAACACAGGAGCATCCTAGACCCCTATCTTCAGTGAGGTCTCACTGAAGACTTCTGATGCCCATACCCCACCCTTGTCCTGATGAAGACCCTGCAGTAAGGTGCCAAGCGACCTTCGTTGAAATCTTGGGGTCGAAACGCTGACATTTCCTTTGTTTTACTTGAAGCTAGCCCTTGAAACAACAGAGAGTATTTATTGTGTTTCAAACATTTGGGTTTAGCTATGTACGACTTGTATGTAATTTATGTATCATTGATTTGATTTTGAAAGTCTGATCGGGTTCCGAAAATTGATTTATGATTTCACCCTTATCTCCATGCTTATCCTATGATCACGTATCCTCACTCCAATTCACCTACCCATCCCCTTTACTTCTCTGTCCTTTTGGGCACTGTGTGTATTCACAGTATTATCTCGTCTCTATATGCCAAGTAATTTTTAGGTAGCAATGTGATTAAATAACATTTGCTTTTGATAAAAGTCCCTGTGGCTGGAATATTATTATGTTTTTTGATTGTAATTTGTCTTAAAGCTTAGTCAGTCCCTAAATACTGGGGCCACTGTCTATTGTTCTACTATTTACCCAGTACCATTGGGTCCACCCTTTCTATGTAGAACTACATAGTGCAGCAGATGTGTCATGAAATTATCTGGTTCATATGCAATACAGAATGCTAGGGCACATAGCGGAGCTGATGTTTCCAGAACTAACCTTGTTTATGGACTGTGTGGAATAACTTAGGGTCTAGCTTCACACAAATTCCTGCCCTAACTAGGTGGGTGAAGATCATGTATGGGAGACCCAATTGGGCATACCTAAACTTGGAACATTAATAATTACAAGTCAAATGTTTGTAAAAAGTATCTGATACAGGCAATTGCTTGAGTCAACTTTTCAGTGCATTTTTTAAAATCCAAAAGCCATTACTGAACAAGAACAGCAGTATGCAAATAAGCTTTGGTCATGTTGCAATAGGAGCAGTCCAGCTGAAACTGCCATACCAGGCTTCAGGGTGGGTTTGAGGTACTTGGGCCTCATCATTGAGGTATTGATTCAGTCCTGTAGTACAGTGAGCAAAGGGCTCACATCTGGACATACCACTCACACTTTGGACTTCATATCAAGAAAAATTAAAAGGGGAAAGGAAGTACACTTTCCAAATGTCTTAACTTCTGGTAATATCAGCTTCACTCCAGTTCATTGTATTTCACGGTCTTTGCCACTCCAGACAACTACTAACTAAACACAAATCTATGGTTTAACCTGGAAAGCATGAGGATTGTGCAGAATATGAAAAAGAAGCAGGGCAATTAGTTGTTGAGATCTCATCACCACCAACTGAGTATTATGAAACCAGTGACTGTTCATCCTCCTTTATCTTGTGAAATAACCAGAATACTCCACTCCAGAATTACAGCAGGTTTTCAATGAGTGTGGAGTATGTAGGAAGGCAAGGGTTGTATGAAGAAACCATGACTCTTTTTACAATGAATGAACTCAACAATATCGAAAGCGCCTTAACTATGAGTATTCACAGCAACTTTATTTACCACGAGTATGCCTTTACCATGAATGCCTTTTGTAAATTGTAAGTATTTTATAGGAAAGCAGAATTCATATACATTTAGGTATTTATATATATTACCTCCTGGCAATCCCCAGTGGGTAGTTATAGTTAGGACCTATTTTCCGTAGGAAATCCGCAACATTCTATTAGTAATAACTTTGGCGCCCGTCAACTAATCTTCACTAAATTATAAAAACTTATGGCCAGCTCCGGTCCGCTCCTATCCTGAAAGTCTCAGAGTGAATTGTCGAGCGGGGGCAGAGAAAAAAAGGGGGGCCCAAAACATATTTTCCCATGCAATTTTCTATAGGAACATTTAATCTCAGCTACAGCCCAGACTGCTGAACCGAATTACACCAAATTTGGCAAAGAGGTAGTCCTTGGTTCACACTCGTGGCTTTTGGTTAAATGGTGTAAATCTGTACTGTAGTTTTGTAGATATTTAGGAAAAAAACATATATATCTGGGCGGAGCCTAACAACACATCTCATCGTGAGATCTGATTGGCTGTCAGCACTTCATCCAAAAAGTGTTGGCAGCCATCTTGGGACCAATATACATGATAGCACCTCATTAAAACGCATTGCAGTTAATAGAAGGTTTTAAGACTTTAGTTACATTATAAATCGTTTGTTGATGATACCATACTCCTTTTAGGAATTGTGGTGTGTTCGAAGGTGATTTTACTATGTGAAAAAGCCTTCTGCTGGGATATCATGAATCAAGTTTGAGAGAAAACAATTTTCTCATGTTTTTCCCACAGAGGTTTGGAAGCTGATCTATAAGCTAAACTGAGAGCATATTTTCTGTAAATTCACATTATCTTTCTCAGTCATGTGAAAATGAAGTCTGACATTCTCAGTAAAACATGTACATCCAACAAGGGCAGAGATTCCTTTGTGTTCTACTGCAGCTTCCCAGAGTGTTCTAAAGAACAACTAGAGTGCTTACAGCCTTATTTATGACAAAAGTATAGTACACTTTAAGCCATCTTGATTGGAATAAAGTGGTAACTCTTAAAACATTTCATTCAAAAAGGAACAAAATAAGGGGGTTAATTTTGCCATAGAAAGTATGATTAGTGCTGCAGAAAGAAAAATTAGGGCACATTTTGACTTCTCAAATCCTCTTCTATTGCATTAAAAAATTCTACAATGCAAACTGAAACATACACTTTGAAAACCAGCCGCAGACTTCCCTGGTGAGCAGTAGCTTTACTACAGTGATCTGAATGCCTTCTTGATGGAACCACAGTAAAAAACTGAAAGTATTTCCTACTGAGGAGACTGTAGTAACTGAGGAAATTAAGAAACTTCATAACAAATAAGTTTCCCAAGATGGCCACCAGAGACAAAAGAGCACAAATGTAGCACAACTATCACCCAGATGTAGCCTAGTGAAGCCCAATGACAGAAGGTCCTAGAGTTTTCTAAAGAACAACTAGAGTGCTAACAGTTTTACTTATGACAAAAGTATGGAACACCTGAAGCCATCTTGATTAGAATAAGTGGTAATACTTAAAACATTTAATTTGCAAAGGAACAAAATGAGGGACTTCGTTTTGCCATAGAAATTGTGATTAGTGCTGCAGAAAAAAAATTAGGGCAAATTTTGACTTCTTAAATCTAACATGTAGACTGAAACATGCACTTTGAATACCAGCAGCAGACTTCCCTGGTGAGCAGTATCTATACTACAGCGATCTAATGATCAACTGGAGTGCTAACAATCAGAATTCATGGCAAATGTGTGATACATCTGTATGCCCTCTTGATGGAACCAAAGTAAACAAGGATTGCAAATGCAATAGGTCTCTCCCTCGTTTAAGTTAAAGCAATTCTGTGTGTAATTAGGTGGCATTTTAGCTTTGCTTTTATTAGTGTTTTCAAACTTTCTTGTACATAACATGCATATGTATGCATATACGTACATGTATATGTATGCATGCATTTATATTTGTATTTATATAGATATGCAGATTATATATATATGTTTAGAAAATGTATGTATGTATTTATACACATACATATATATATAAATGCATATAGATGCATATATATATGTGCATGTGTGTGTGTATAGAGGGGTAGAGAGAGGTAGAGAGGCTAGAGGTGTTGAGGTAGAGGTGTAGAGGTAGTGAGGTAAAGGTAGAGAGGTAGAGAGTAGTAGAGAGAGAGGTAGAGAGAGCTAGAGATGTAGAGAGTAGAGAGTAATAGAGAGTAGAGAGTAGAGAGTGAGTATTAGAGAGTAGTTGAGAGAGTAGCAGAGAGTGAGTAGTACTGAGTAGTAGAGTGAGAAGTAGGTAGTGAGTATTAGAGAGTAGTAGAGGGTGAGTAGTAGAGAGTGAGTAGTAGAGAGTGAGTAGCAGAGAGTGGTAGAGAGTAGTAGAGAGTGAGTAGTAGAGTGAGTAGAAGAGAGTAGTAGAGAATGAGTAGTAGAGAGTAGGTGAGATTGAGTAGTAGAGATTGAGTACCAGTGTTCCCAGTACCATGCGTGCCTGCGCGCGCGCCCACGTCTGATCCTGCATATCTTAGGAGAGCATTCGCGCTCGGGGGATCAGACGTGGGCGCACGTTACTGGGAACACTGCTTGTGTTCCGGCTTGTGGTGGCTCCTGTATTTGCTGCAATTTTTCCTTCTTAATGGAGAGCAGCTGGGGGCTGTTTGTGGACCATTGTGAAAATATTCCTGTTAATTGCAGCACCGTCGTGCCCTGCAATTAACATAAATATTTTTCACAATGCCCCACAATCAGCCCGCAGCAGCACTCCTTTAAGAGACAAAATGCAGAAGGTCCAAAAGCATGAGGTGTGCTTTACACTTAGTTCTTTTGGGCTTGATGCATGTCTTCCCTTAATGGAGCGCGACTGTGGGCTGATTGTGGGCCATTGTGAAAGTATTTATGTTAATTGCAGTGCACAACGGTGCTGCAATTAACAGGAATATTTTCACAATGGTCAACAGACAGCTCATAGCCGTGCTCTATTAAGAGAAGACATGCAACAGCACCGTATATTGCCATCTACCATCGGAAAGGATGCGAAGTGGTATTTGTCAGCATGTCCTGTTAAACACTTTTTGTATAGCGCAGAATGAGCCTTCTTCACAACAGTTATGCAGTGTGCAGGATACAGGCTAACAAATAAGGGCTGGCCTGGTTGTCATAAACTGGGGATGAACAAATGGAGCTTCACTGCAGCATTTGGAGCCACTACACTGAACTCTATGTGGATCACCTGTTGTTTATTCCCTGACAGTTGAATCTTGGTGGCGTCTGTCCCTACAAGGTTGGGACCGAGTCTGAAGTTTGCCCATCACCCTGCTACTTGTCAAAATGCAGGCTCTGCAGATTTACATAATATTATATAAGACCGGTATCAGGCGATAGAGTGCACATAGAATGTGACTGTGCAGAGGGTTTATGACCTTTATGCAAATTAGCAAAGTGACACATGAGCAACAATCAGAAGTTAATTTTTTCAATACCTCAGAAGTGACGTACTCTCAATATACATCATAGTTGAAATTGCACTAAAGAGCCGGATTGCACTATTTTCTTTCCATCATTACAGTTCTAGGGTCTTTCCTTCGCAGCAGTCTTAATGTTATTAAAAGTCCCGCTCCAGTAACTGCAGGTGGTGTAAGGCGCTTGACAAATCAATGAAAAGTATGAGGAGCTTTGGCCACCAGGGCAGGCCCCCTGAAGAATTCTGGGTGCACAGGAAGGTACTGCTAATTATAGGGGGCAAGCAGGGTCTGAGTAGCAGACAGTGTGACGCACTCGGGACGGTATACGGACGGCCACTATTTCTTTTAATATGTATGATGTTTTATACATCACCCATGCAGACAGATGGCCGCCTGGGCCTGCGTGCGAGAAGCTTGAGCAGAGGCTGATAGTGTAGGCAGCTGGCACCAACACTGTATCTATGGCTTTTTTTCCCTCAGTGTTTCTCCTTTCATGGCCACCAGTCGCAGGTGCCTCGGTGTGACTCATCCCGCACGGTGCTCCGTATCTAAAGGATGCTCAACTTATCTGTTGTCCCTCTTCCATGCTGGACGCGGCTGGCAATCTTCTTTTACTTTTTCAGAGAGCTGCAGCATTGTCTTGCAGCCACTTTGGATTTCTAGCTTCGCAGGTGGACAATACATACATTATATATATTTTTTGTTGTGGGTTCCCACTACATAGATAAATATTTGAATCGTAAGTGACAGTTTGCCTTCAGTTGTTAGTCGATTTAAATTTGCTTCATCTTCATAGGTCTTCGGGGATGGACTTGAGGTGTAACATGGTGGAGCCAAGTATACCTTTTAACAAATATACGGTTTTGGTCACTGGTGCATACAAATCATATAATATTTTTTGGTTTCTATTTGGAAAGTTATCAAAAACGAAAGTGCATTATACAGGTGGCCACCCAGTGGTCAAGTATCAGGAAGGTGGGTGTTTTCCATTGAGGGGTTCCACTGAAGGCTCGAGCCAGAGGCCTGCCTCTGCCCAAAGTCCTCTAACATGCTTGAGCCAAAAACGAGCTGAGCCGAGCATGCTTCTGATGTTTGTCGCCCAGCAGTGTGCCCACACGCCATCATTCTCACTCCTCCCCTGTGTGCAGAATGAGATCGGTTTGGGAAAAAGGAGGCTTTGCTATTTTGATTTACTCCTGGCTAGTCCACTAGATGTGGGGACAGAGGGTTTGAAGGTGCTGATAATCTGGTACCTCTGCGCCTTCACTGGTTTCCAGAGTGAGGCCTGCTGCAGCACACTGCAGGCGTGCAATGGAAGCTTTGTACAAAGTGCACACACAGCCTGGCAGATCACGAGCACTGCGAGCAGTGCAGCAGTAGCCTATCTCAACCAGGAGCCCTCAGTGGAAGATATTACCTTATTGATGCCTACACACATGTAACGCAATATGGATTATGAATCCCCTCGGCGTCCTTTATTCACCCTTCGGACTGCTGTCATAGGTTGTTCACTGTTGTGATATTTTGCCATAATTTGGTGTTTGGTTTAATGGTTAACTAAGTGTCTACAACACATACACACGCAGACCCATCAAAATGCCTTCTCAGCATGCTGGATGAGGAACACAATACAGAACAGCTACATGATTGCTATCCTAATACAGTTAATGCCAGCACTAAAAACACACCTGCTACAACCCCACACAATACTAATCACTCTTCTACAAAACAAAGTCACACTATCACCAAAGGCCACTCTCTACACTGTCTACTAATAAATTCTCAATCCCTCTCTAAAAATTCAAAGCTGATCCGCACAGAGGCCCCCAAAATACATTTGGCCGATGGTGTTTAAAGTCCTTAAGATGTCCCTGAGCTGCTGATGTTAAGTTAGTTAGTAAAGAAGAGGTTCACTGGCACTGTGGAATGAGGCTGGTTGCCCCGTTTTCCTAATATATTTATTAGTGTAGCTTTGTCATGGTTGCAGATGCTCTGCACTGCACTTTCTCATTTCGAAAATGACACAACCCTTGTACAGGAGTCACCAACATGAAGGCCACCCCCCTGGCTGGACTGGCCTTAGCAGGCATCAGGCATTTGCCTGGAAGGCTGGGGTCGGTTTTGGAGCAGTGGGGGCCAGTTGTGTTACTGGGGGCAGTTTTGCAGCAATACTGCAATATGGGCCCTCAGTATCAAAAGCACCAGTGCTGGGGACCAGGTTTAAGCAGTAGTGTTTGACACTTGGAACCCCCACCCCCCTCCGCCCCACCTCTGGTGGGTGGGAGCCAGTGCAGCAAAATTTTCAGCGCTACTTTTTTGGGTTCCCAGTCCGGCCTTGCCTGCCCCATCAAACAGGCCTCCTCCGTTCCAGTGTCCAGGTCATTTAGCTGCACAATCAAGCAGGAACTCCAGTGTCAGAACCCTTGTCATTGCACCAACACAAGCAGTTGGGTTATTGGCGCAGAGTGGAGTGCACAGAGACCTCACACTGCCCACACAGAGGAAGAAAACTTAGAGGGAACATTGTTGAGTACTAGAGAGTAGTAGAGAGTGAGTAGTAGAGAGTGAGTAGAAGAGAGAGAGTAGTAGAAATTGAGTAGTAGAGTGAGTAGTAGAGAGTAGTAGAGAGAGAGTAATAGAGAGAGAGTAGAGGAGAGCGAGTAGGAGGGAGTAGTAGAGTGTGAGTAATAGAGAGTGAGTAGTAGAGAGAGTGTAGTAGAGAGTGAGTAGTAGAGAGTGTAGGAAGGTACCTCCTGACTATGGTTGCCCCCAACTTTTTGCCCTGTGTTTTAGCTGGTTTTTGACATAGTCGACTTGGGACCCTGCCAATCAGGACCCCAGGCCTACTGCTCTCTCTGTAAAATGGATTCCATGTACCTTAGGTACATTTCCAATTGGTACTGGGCCACCTTATCAGACCCTGTAACTCAGGGCATAGGTGTACCCAGGGCCTACCAGGGGCTGAAGCATGTATTATGCCACCCCTGGCTGGCCTCCTAAATTTGACACAACTGGTTGCATGACAGCTGGGGCAAAGTCGTGTACTCACCCTTTGCTGTAGATATAGTATACCTATATCTAACCCTAAAATGGACACACAGATTCCTATCAGTCACTCCTATGGCAGGCCTTGACAATCCTGAAGGCAGAGTGCTTGGAATTGTGTGAGATGGTGCTCTGGCATGAGCTGAGCCTGTCTGCAGCTTGCGGAACCAAGTCCTAATAGCTGTTCCATGATAACGCATACCATATACTCTTAAGTGCATTATAATCCTCGCGGTTAAATGCTATCTTTGGTATTGCTTTATCAAAACATGTCGAGTAAGGTGTCATACGAATTGGAATACTAACCCCTCGCCAATTCTGGCGACGGGGTTAGCATTCCTCCCTTCTAGAGGGACACGACATGTATGTAACTGTGAACCCCGGTTAAAGTTGAGCGAAGCCTCAGCTCCACAAAATGGATGCTGCCACCACAGACACGAGTCTGACCCCCTGCAGCTGGGAGTCCTTCCAGCGAGGGGAGCCTGGACAAAGGGTTTCCTGTCAAGGGCGGTGCTAGCACCGTCCCAGACAGGGTTTTGTGTATCCTGGGTAGGCAGGGCTTTACAGGAAGGTGACTGCTGAGTGGCACCCCGGTGCTCACTACACATAGGCCGGTCAGAACCAGTTCCAGGGGCACACCAGCCCCTGGCCTGGGGGAAGTCCGGCATGGGAGAGGGGTGTAACCACCCCCCTCCTAGTCCCACCCATAGGCAGGACCTAGTCACCGGGTCAGCCCCTTTTCTTAGTATAAAGATAGGAGCGGGCCCCCTGTTCAAATTAGATCATCTTTGGAATCAAGACACGACTTTCTTCGAAAGTACTTCAAGATTTCTTCTTCAAGATTCTCCCTTGTGACTAAGGAGTAGTCACCCTGCATCCGCAGGCACCATCTAAAGAACACTGCGGTCTGCTGCAAGTCCTTCCTCAGGAATCCGACAACCCAGCTCGACGAGACCCGGCTTCCCTGGCACCTCTGACCTCTACTCACCTCTACAGCCAAGCTGAGAACCGTGAGTGCGACGAGACCTCGAGGGACCGACGATCGCCAAGACTGCACGACTTCTTCACAGCAAGCCCGCCGAGTATCCCTCTGGTGAGTGCTTTGGGGTCCGAGAAGCCCCGACCCTGAGCAGCTCCAGCACCGAAGTCCAGCCTCCCAGCATCTCCACGATCTGCGTGGGGCCCTTCTGCTTTTTGCTGCTCACCGCGTTGTTTGGCTACTAGCCCGCTGGCTTGTGGCCTTCTGAACGACGCCCGACGACATCACTGCTGCTGGTCTGGTTGCTCCAGACTGGCCCTTGCTCCCTTCCAAGAGAGGAGCACCCCGGACCCTCCTGGTCCACTCAAGACGCCATTTTAGGTCCACCGAGTGGGCTTGAATTAGCCAAGGCTTTGTTGCCCAATCCTGGGTCCAGCGACGCCGACAGCTTCATCCATCGTGGGACAGCTCACTCCTCCATCCTGGTCGCCGACAACGCCTCCTGGTCCGTGAGATCTGCAGAGCCCAGCGTCGCCCACTCACCTAGTCGAGGTGACTACCATCCGGTGCCCTCCTGGTGCCACCTGACTACTGGCTAGTAGTCACGAACTTGGTCCCCTCTGCTTTCAGGTGTCATCCATCTTTAAGATCCAGGCTTGGATCACTTCGAACTCTCTTCACTGGTCGCCTGCCAGCATCTTTCTTCCAGGCTCCTGGTCCGTCTACGAGGATTCCCGACGTCTTTTGAGACATATGCAGCGGCAGCCCCTGGGCTAGGTAACTTCGGCATTTCGGTGCCCCAGCATAGCCTCACTATCCAAGGGTCAGAATCCACTTTCGTTTTCCTCCTGCCAGGTCGGGTTCGCCCGAGAACACTAACTCTGTGAAATCTAGCTACCATAGACTTTGTCCCGCATCACGCGTGAGAGTGCACACTCTGCATCCGAGTCCCCTGGGTCTCCTAGAAGTAATCTAGCGATTCTATAGTCAAGTCCTAGCGATTCCAAAGCCTATTAGTACTGTACTTACCTGCTAGTAATTTCGCATTCCACTTTCAAAGTATATGGTTTTCCGTGCCCCTCGGGCATTTGTATATACTGTGCTAACTTAAGTATTTTCGTAAGAGTTTCGTTTGGTGCTTAGTACCCTGTCCTCATAAAGAGTACAGGGCTGTTGTGATTTTAATAAATACACTGTTTATTTTCATAACACTTGTGTGGTGTCCTTTCACTTGGTGTTCAAGGAGTATATGTGTGGTATAACAGCTGGCTTAACACGCCCTCTCGAGTCTTTAGCCTTAGACTGCTCGTATCCACGCTACTAGGATAGCTGGTCTATAAGGTTGACTTACAACCAATCATCAATAAGGGTTGTTGGACTGATACATAGTGTTCACTAGAATAGTGAGCACTGCATATCAGGCCACCTTCTCACATTGGTGGCAGCGGTGGGATTTGAGCTTGCTGTTGTTTTACCACACATATCCTAAGAATATCTTGTTGAGAGATCACATAAGTACTTTTAGGTACATATAACTTAGCTTAGAATACTCTGAGTTCTACTGAACCAGCTGTTGCAGCTCCTCAAGGCTTAGCACACCTTGCCTGCAACTCTTAGCAAGGGATCAGTAGGCAAACACATAGTGTAGGTAGGTGCATCACTTACACCACACTAGAAGCATGTCTAACCACGGAGAGTCTACTGAGACCCCTCTGGTGGTTGAGGACCCTCCACAGGCCTCTTCTAGATATGCAGCCCTTAGCTTCCAGGAGATGAGACAAGTGTGTACCTCCAGGAAGCTAAAACAGGGGTCTAACCCCACAATCCCATTTCTGATTGGCCTCTTAGAGACTTATGATGCCAGGAGGGCTGGTAACCCAGACCCTTCTAATCCAGATGGGAGTATGCCCTCCTTACAGGGTCCCTTTGATAACCATGACCATCCCCTCCAGGAGGCAGATGATGCTGAGGATGAGGATGAGGATGAGTTGTCAGGGGATGAGGCAGACAAGGGACAGGTAGAAGTCAGCAGACTAACCAGGTCCAACTTAAGCAGGCATGAGAATGGTACTAGGGGACTCCTGGGGCCCCTCTCAGGCCAGCTCAACATTGGGAGTGGACGAGTTAGGTCTCTATCAAGAGGCTCTAACAGATCCATTCAAACCACTGGCTCTCAGGCCTCTGCTCTGAGGAGGATGACCTCCCCTCAGAGGAGAATCTATGAAGCCAAGGAAAGGGAAGTCAATCTGAGGATTAAAAGGGAAGAACTTGCCCTGGCCAAAGAAACACTTGCCTTTGCTAGAGAGCAAGAATTGAGTGGGTCAAAACCCACTGGTGGCAGCAATATACCTAGCAATAGGGAAAGGAGTTTTGATACAAAGCACCTGAATAAGATAGTGCCCCCCTTTAAACAAGGGGATGACATCCACAAATGGATTACTGCTTTGGAGAGGGCCTGCACTGTGCAGGGTGTTCCCCAGAGTCAGTGGGCAGCTATCTTGTGGCTCTCCTTTGAAGGTAAAGGTAGAGATAAGCTCCTCACTACTAGAGTGGAGGATGCTAACAATTACCAAGTCCTGAAGAATACACTGGTTGATGGGTTTGGTTTAACCACTGAGCAGTACAGGATGCTGTTCAGAGACACCCAGAAAACTCATTCTCAGGATTGGACTGACTTTGTTGATTGTGCCACTAAGGCTTTTGAAGGCTGGCTACTGGGTAGTAAGGTTACTGATTTTAAAGGATTGTACAATCTAATTATGAGGGAGCAAATCTTAAGTAATTGTCAGAACCAGTTATTACACCAGCACCTGGTAGACTCTGATCTGACCTCTCCACAGGAATTGGGTAAGAGGGCAGACAAATGGGTCAGAACCAGGGTCAGGCCTAAGAACCAGGGTGGTGACCAAAAGAAGGAATCAACCAAGCCTCAAGAGAAGGGTGGGAATAAAACTTCTGATCAAACCACAGGGCCCCAAAAATCCTCTGACAAGGGTGGGTCCCCAACTTCTCCCAAAACCCAAAAGAAACCTTATTGCCATACCTGTAAACAGGTGGGCCATTACAAAAGTGATATCAGTTGCCCTAAAAATAGCAATATGGAAAACATACCCCCAGGTAATACTCCCAGACCTCCTGTTACCACTAGTGGTAATCCCCCAGGTGGTGGGAGTGCCCCCAAGAATGTGGTGGGCATTACTTTGGGAAACCAGGTGGACTATGGCCTAGCCAGGTCCCCTGAAACAACTCTTGTCTGTGAGACTGGCTTGGAGTTTGCCAACTTCACTACTGGTTCCCACATTTTGGGAAAGTATAGACAGGAGCCCCTTATCAATGATCAGAAAGTTGAGGCATACAGAGACACAGGGGCCAGCATCACCATGGTGATTGACCATCTGGTCCCCTCTGCTCAACTGACCCATGGTTTCACTTATCAGGTGACAGACGTTCATGGAGTGAAAAGAAGGCATCCCATGGCAGTAATTGAGCTCAGCTGGGGTAATGTCACAGGGCCCATGAGAGTGGCAGTGACAGACACCCTACCTGTAGATTGCTTACTGGGGAATGACCTGGAAATCTCAGCATGGGCTGAGGTGGAGCAAGAAACTCACTCCAGAATGATAGGCCTACCCAGAAAGGTTAGTGGGGCAGTAATAGCTACAGCCCCAGTCCAAGCACCATTCCTCCCTGAAAAGGTTGGAAGAGCAGTGGTAGCCACTGCCCAGGCTCAGACAGACTTTCCTGAACAGGATAGGAGGGCTGTGACAGTCACAGCCCAAACACAAACTGAGTGCCCTCCTGAAAAGGTTGGCAAGGCTGTAATGGTCTCAGCCTCTACTCAAACAGATGATAGTGTTGTGAAGCCTGAAACAATGGATCACTCCACTCAGACAGAGAGCATTGAGGAGGAAGAGAGATCTCCCTCCCACCAGACTTTAGGCAAGGATCAGCCTCCTCAGGGAACTGATCTGACCCCTTGTGAAGGAACTGCCCCAGAGGTAGTCAGGCCTAGCCTGGCAGAGCCCCTGATGTCAGTGGACCCTTCCAAGGTGGGACCCAGTCTGGAGCAGGTAACCTGCCCCTCTCTACCCTGCCTCAGTCAGCCCAGGGCTGAAGAGGACAGGGAGGCCAGTGGTGGACCCCAAGGGACCCCCTGTCCAACAGAACTCTTTAATCAGCAGATTAGGATCACTGAAGCTGGTAAACCTAGCCAAGTGAAAATAAATCAGACTCCTGAGGGATCCCCCTTAAAAGTAGTTAGGGACCTCCCACAGCTGGACACTGTTGGGCACAGCCAAACATGGGGCCTAAAAACCCCAAACCTGACCTGTCCCTCCAGTAAGCCAAACAGAGGGACTCAGCCTCCAGCTTTAGGTAGCCAGAGGCTGAATCTGAGAGCTCAGTGCATCTCAGCTAAAGAAAGAAAGGCACACATGTTGGATGGTGATTGGGGGAAGTTGAGCCCAAAGGTAAAGGAGCCTCACTTCAGTACTCCATCCCAGCATCAGCCTTTTTCTTTCCCAAGACACACCAAAGACAGAGATTCCCTATGGTGGAGACCCTCAGATACCCTTAGGGTGAGGGGTTGCCTAGTGGACCATGACACAGGGGGAAACCAAGCCAGAGCTGGTCCTTCCTTATATGGCCACTTAGGTAATAGAGGCTTACCTGGACAAGGATAGCCTTATCTCCTTTCGTTTGGGGGGGTTGTGTAGGAAGGTACCTCCTGACTATGGGTTCCCCCAACTTTTTGCCCTGTGTTTTAGCTGGTTTTTGACATAGTCGACCTGGGACCCTGCCAATCAGGACCCCAGGCCTACTGCTCTCTCTGTAAAATGGATTCCATGTACCTTAGGTACATTTCCAATTGGTACTGGGCCACCTTATCAGACCCTGTAACTCAGGGCATAGGTGTACCCAGGGCCTACCAGGGGCTGAAGCATGTATTATGCCACCCCTGGCTGGCCTCCTAAATTTGACACAACTGGTTGCATGACAGCTGGGGCAAAGTCGTGTACTCACCCTTTGCTGTAGATATAGTATACCTATATCTAACCCTAAAATGGACACACAGATTCCTATCAGTCACTCCTATGGCAGGCCTTGACAATCCTGAAGGCAGAGTGCTTGGAATCGTGTGAGATGGTGCTCTGGCATGAGCTGAGCCTGTCTGCAGCTTGCGGAACCAAGTCCTAATAGCTGTTCCATGATAACTCATACCATATACTCTTAAGTGCATTATAATCCTCGCGGTTAAATGCTATCGTTGGTATTGCTTTATCAAAACATGTCGAGTAAGGTGTCATACGAATTGGAATACTAACCCCTCGCCAATTCTGGCGACGGGGTTAGCATTCCACCCTTCTAGAGGGACACGACATGTATGTAACTGTGAACCCCGGTTAAAGTTAAGCGAAGCCTCAGCTCCACAAAATGGATGCTGCCACCACAGACACGAGTCTGACCCCCTGCAGCTGGGAGTCCTTCCAGCGAAGGGAGCCTGGACAAAGGGTTTCCTGTCAAGGGCGGTGCTAGCACCGTCCCAGACAGGGTTTTGTGTATCCTGGGTAGGCAGGGCTTTACAGGAAGGTGACTGCTGAGTCAATCAATCAATCAAAGACATTTATAGAGCGCACTACTTACCCGTAGGGTCTCAAGGCGCTGGGGGGAGGGGGGTGCCGCTACTGCTCGAACAGCCAGGTCTTCAGCTTCTTCCTGAAGGAGAGGTGGTCTTGGGTCAGGCGCAGGTCGGTCGGGAGGGAGTTCCAGGTCTTGGCGGCCAGGTAGGAGAAGGACCTTCCTCCTGTAGTCGCTCTTCGGATGCGGGGGACGGCGGCGAGGGCGTGGTTGGCTGATTGGAGGTGGCGTTTGGGAGCGTAGAAGTTGATTCGGTTGTTGAGGTAGCTCGGGCCTTGGTCGTGTAGGGTTTTGTGTGCGTGGGTGAGGAGGCGGAAGGTGATTCTTTTGTTGACGGGGAGCCAATGCAGGTCTCTCAGATGTCCGGAGATGTGGCTGGTTCGTGGGATGTCGAGGATGAGTCTGGCTGAGGCGTTCTGGATCCGCTGGAGTCTCTTCTGGAGCTTGGCGTTGGTACCGGCGTAGAGGGCGTTGCCGTAGTCCAGTCGACTGGTGACGAGGGCCTGGGTGACGGTCTTCCTGGTCTCGGTGGGGATCCACCAGAAGATCTTCCGTAGCATGCGTAGGATGTTGAAGCACGCCGAGGAGACGTTGTTGACTTGCCTGGTCATGGAGAGGGAGGAGTCCAGGATGAAGCCCAGGTTGCGTGCGTGGTCTGTCGGTTTGGGTGCGGTGCCCAGGGCGGGAGGCCACCAGAAGTCGTCCCAGGCGGAGGGTGAGGAGCCCAGGATGAGGACCTCCGTCTTGTCTGAGTTCAGTTTCAGGCGGCTGGTCGTCATCCACTCGGCTACCTCTTTCATCCCTTCTTGCAGGTTGGCTCTGGCGGCGGCGGGGGCGTTGGTCAGGGAGAGGATCAGCTGGGTGTCGTTTGCATAGGAGATTCTGCTGAGGTTGTGTTGGCGTGCGATGGCCGCGAGGGATCTCATGTAGACGTTGAAGAGGGTGGGGCTCAGCGAGGGTCCTTGAGGGACGCCGCAGATGACTTCGGTGGCCTCTGACTTGTACGGTGGTAGGCGGACTCTCTGTGTTCTTCCGTCGAGGAAGCACCCCGGTGCTCACTACGCATAGGCCGGTCAGAACCAGTTCCAGGGGCACACCAGCCCCTGGCCTGGGGGAAGTCCGGCATGGGAGAGGGGTGTAACCACCCCCCTCCTAGTCCCACCCATAGGCAGGACCTAGTCACCGGGTCAGCCCCTTTTCTTTGTATAAAGATAGGAGCGGGCCCCCTGTTCAAATTAGATCATCTTTGGAATCAAGACACGACTTTCTTCGAAAGGACTTCAAGATTTCTTCTTCAAGATTCTCCCTTGTGACTAAGGAGTAGTCACCCTGCATCCGCAGGCACCATCTAAAGAACACTGCGGTCTGCTGCAAGTCCTTCCTCAGGAATCCGACGACCCAGCTCGACGAGACCCGGCTTCCCTGGCACCTCTGACCTCTACTCACCTCTACAGCCAAGCTGAGAACCGTGAGTGCGACGAGACCTCGAGGGACCGACGATCGCCAAGACTGCACGACTTCTTCACAGCAAGCCCGCCGAGTATCCCTCTGGTGAGTGCTTTGGGGTCCGAGAAGCCCCGACCCTGAGCAGCTCCAGCACCGAAGTCCAGCCTCCCAGCATCTCCACGATCTTCGTGGGGCCCTACTGCTTTTTGCTGCTCACCGCATTGTTTGGCTACTAGCCCGCTGGCTTGTGGCCTTCTGAACGACGCCCGACAACATCACTGCTGCTGGTCTGGTTGCTCCAGACTGGCCCTTGCTCCCTTCCAAGAGAGGAGCACCCCGGACCCTCCTGGTCCACTCAAGACGCCATTTTAGGTCCACCGCGTGGGCTTGAATTAGCCAAGGCTTTGTTGCCCAATCCTGGGTCCAGCGACGCCGACAGCTTCATCCATCGTGGGACAGCTCGCTCCTCCATCCTGGTCGCCGACAACGCCTCCTGGTCCGTGAGATCTGTAGAGCCCAGCGTCGCCCACTCACCTAGTCGAGGTGACTACCATCCGGTGCCCTCCTGGTGCCACCTGACTACTGGCTAGTAGTCACGAACTTGGTCCCCTCTGCTTTCAGGTGTCATCCATCTTCAAGATCCAGGCTTGGATCACTTCGAACTCTCTTCACTGGTCGCCTGCCAGCATCTTTCTTCCAGGCTCCTGGTCCGTCTACGAGGATTCCCGACGTCTTTTGAGACATATGCAGCGGCAGCCCCTGGGCTAGGTAACTTCGGCATTTCGGTGCCCCAGCATAGCCTCACTATCCAAGGGTCAGAATCTACTTTCGTTTTCCTCCTACCAGGTCGGGTTCGCCCGAGAACACCAACTCTGTGAAATCTAGCTACCATAGACTTTGTCCCGCATCACGCGTGAGAGTGCACACTCTGCACCCGAGTCCCCTGGGTCTCCTAGAAGTAATCTAGCGATTCTATAGTCAAGTCGTAGCGATTCCAAAGCCTATTAGTACTGTACTTACCTGCTAGTAATTTCGCATTCCACTTTCAGAGTATATGGTTTTCCGTGCCCCTCGGGCATTTGTATATACTGTGCTAACTTAAGTATTTTCGTAAGAGTTTTGTTTGGTGCTTAGTACCCTGTCCTCATAAAGAGTACAGGGCTGTTGTGATTTTAATAAATACACTGTTTATTTTCATAACACTTGTGTGGTGTCCTTTCACTTGGTGTTCAAGGAGTATATGTGTGGTATAACAGCTGGCTTAACACGCCCTCTCGAGTCTTTAGCCTTAGACTGCTCGTATCCACGCTACTAGGATAGCTGGTCTATAAGGTTGACTTACAACCAATCATCAATAAGGGTTGTTGGACTGATACATAGTGTTCACTAGAATAGTGAGCACTGCATATCAGGTAGTAGAGAGTAAGCAGTACAGATTAGTAGAGTGTGAGTAGTTGAGAGTGAGTAGTAGAGAGTAGTAGAGTAGTAGAAAGTGAGTAGTAGAGAGTAGTAGAGTAGTAGAGAGTGAGTAATAGAGAGTAGTTGAGAGAGAGTAGAGGAGAGTGAGTTGGAAGAGTAGTAGAGTGTGAGTAGTAGAGAGTGAGTAGTAGAATGAGAGTAGTAAAGAGTGAGTAGTAGAGAGTAGTAGAGAGTAAGCAGTAGAGATTAGTAGAGTGTGAGTAGTAGAGAGTGAGTAGTAGAGAATAGTAGAGTAGTAGAGAGTGAGTAGTAGAGAGTAGTGGAGTAGTAGAGAGTGAGTAGTAGAGAGTAGTAGAGCGTGAGTAGTAGAGTGAGTAGTAGAGAGTAGTGCAGAGCAAGTAATAGAGAGCAAGTAATAGAGAGCATATAGTAGAGAGTGGGTAGTAGAGAGTGAGTAGTATAGAGTGCATAGGTAAGAGAGTAAAGAGAGTGAGTAGTAAAGAGAGTAGTAAAATAGTAGAGAGTGAATAGTAGAAAGTAGTAGAGAGCAAATAGTAAAGAGTAAGTAGTGGAGAGTGAGTAGTAGAGAGTAGTAGAGAGCGAGTAGTAGAGAGTGAGTAGTAGAGAGTAAAAAAGAGCAAGTAGTAGAGAGGGAGTAGGAGAGAGTCAGTAGTAGAGAGAGAGTAGCAGGGAGTCAGTAGTAGAGAGAGAGTAATAGGGAGTAGTAGAGAGTGGGTAGTAGAGTAGTAGAGAGTGACTGGTAGAAAGTAGTAGAGAGTAGTAGAGTGAGTAGTAGAGAGTGAGTAGTAGAGAGAGTAGTAGAGTAGCAGAGACTGAGTAGTAGAGAGTGAGTAGTAGCGACTGAGTAGTAGACAGAGTAGTAGAGAGTGAGTAGTACAGAGTGAGTAGTAGAAAGTAGTAGAGTGAGTAGTAAAGAGTGAGTAGTGGAGAGTGAGTAGTAGAGAGTCAGTAGTAGAGAGAAAAGTCAAGAGTAGTAGAGTAATAGAGAGTGAGTAGTAGAGATTGAGTAGTAGAACAAAGTAGAGAGCGAGTAGTACAGAGTGAGTAGTGGGGAGTTAGAAGTAGAGAGTAGTAGAGAGCGAGTAGTAGAGAGTGAGTAGTAGAGAATAAGTAGTAGAGAGTGAGTAGTAGATAGTGAATAGTAGAGAGTGAGTAGTAGAGAGAGAGCAGTAGAGAGTGAGTAGTAGAGAGTAGTACATTGAGTACTAGAGAGTCAGTAGTAGAGAGAGAGGAGAGGAGAATAGTAGAGAGTGAGTAGTAGAATAGTAGAGAGTGAGTGGTAGGGAGTAGTAGAGAGTAGTTGAGATTGAGAAGCAGAGAGTAGAAGTAGAGAGTAGTAGAGAATAGTAGAGAGTGAGTGGTAGAGAGTGAGTAGTAGAGAGTGAGTAATAGAGAGAGAGTAGTAGAGAGTGAGTAGTAGAGTGAATAGTAGAGAGTAGTAGATAGTTAGTAGTAGAGATATAGTAGTAGATTAGTAGTATAGAGTGAGTAGTAGAGAGTAGTAGAGAAGTAGAGAACTAGTAGTAGAGAGTAGTAGAGAGAGAGAGTAGTAGAGAGTGAGTAGAAGAGTAGTAGAGAGTAGTCAGTCAGTGCCAGTCAGTGTCAGTCAATGTCAGTCAGTAAGTGTCAGTCAGTGTCAGTGTCAGTCAGTCCTTGTCAGTCAGTCAGCTGCTAACCGGGTTCTCGGGCTCTAAAGCAGCTCCGCTGACATGGTTTTTCTAGCTCAAGAGCAGTTCTGCTGACCTGGTTCTCTGGCTCTAGAGCAGCTCTGCTGCCCTAGATCTTAGGCTATAGAGCAGCTCTGCTGATCTGGTTCTCTGGCTCTACAACAGCTCTTCTGACCTGGTTCTCTGGCTCTAAAGCAGCTCTGCTTACCCGGTTCTATGGCTCTAAAGCTGATCTGCTGACATGGTTCTTGGCTCTAGAGCAGTTCTGCTGACCTGGTTCTCTCCCTCTAGAGCAGTTCTGCTGACTTGATTCTCTCCATATAACAGAAATGCGCAGCTAGTGGTATTGTTTTTAGGTCTAATGGCGCCACTTAGAATATTATACTTGGTTTGTTGGACGGTGCTAAAAGGTAAAGAGAACCACAATCCCTCTTTAAGTTTGGCAAAGCCTACACATGAAAAAGCTCCCTAGCACACGTCATAGATTAGTGTTCTTCACAGTATACAAGTGTTTCCAACATTCATCACTCTTGCATTCATAAATAATTCTTTTCCTTAGGGTCTTGTAGATTCTCTCCATCTTCTCTCCATCTAAAGCAGCTCTACTGACCTGGTTTCTCTGGCTCTACAGCAGCTCTGCTGACCTGGTTCTCTGGATCTAGAGCAGCTCTGCTGACCTGGTTCTTAGGCTCTAGAGCAGTTCTGCTGACCTGGTTCTCTGGCTCTAAAGCAGCTCTGCAGACCTAGTTCTATGGCTCTAAAGCAGCTCTGCTGACTTGGTTCCCTGGTTCTGGAGCAGTTCTGCTGACCTGGTTCTCTGGCTCTAAAGCAGCTCTGCTGACCTAGTTCTATGGCTCTAAAGCAGCTCTGCTGACTTGGTTCCCTGGTTCTAGAGCAGCGAGGCAGACCTGGTTCTCTGGCTCTAAAGCAGCTCTGCTGGGCTGGTTCTCTGGCTCTAAAGCAGCTCTATTGACCCGGTTCTATGGCTTCAAAGCAGTTCTGCTAAACCGGTTCTCTGGCTCTAGAGCAGCTATGCTGACCTGGTCCCTTGGCTCGAAAGCAGCTCTGCTGACCTAGTTCTCTGACTCTAAAGCAGCTCTGCCGATCTGGTTCTCTCGCTTTAAAGCAGCTCTACTGACCTGGTTACTCTGGCTCTACAGCAGCTCTGCTAACCTGGATCTCTGGCACCAAAACAGCTTTACTGACCTGGTTCTTAGGCTCTAGAGACAGTCTGCTGACATGGTTCTCTGGCCCTAATGCAGCTCTGCTGACCTGGTTCTACGGCTCTAAAACAGCCATGCTGACCTGGTTCCATGGCTCTAGAGCAGCTCTGCCGACCTAGATCTCTGGCTCTAAAGCAGCTCTACTGACCTAGTTCTCTCACTCTAAAACAGCTCTGCTGAACTGGTTTATCTGGCTCTAGAGCAGCTCTGCTGACCTGATTCTCTGGCTCTAAAGCAGCTCTGCTGACCTGGTTCTCTCCCTCTAAAGCAGCTCTTCTGACCTGGTCCTATGGCTCTAAATCCGTTGTGCTGACTGGTTCTCTGGCTCTAGAGCAGCTCTGCTGACTACTCCCTTGGCTGTAAAGCAGCTCTGCTGACCTGATTCTCTGCCCCTAGAGTAGCTCTGCTGACCTGGTTCTCTTGCTCTGAAGAAGCTCTGCTGACCTGGTTCTCTGGCTCTAAGGCAGCTCTGCTGACCTAGTTCTCTCACTCTAAAGCAGCTCTGCTGAACTGGTTTCTCTAGCTCTAGAGTAGCTCTGCTGACCTGCTCCCTTGGCTGTAAAGCAGATCTGCTGACCTAGTTCTCTTCCTCTAAAGCAGTTCTGCTGACCTGGTTCTCTCGCTCTAAAGCAGCTGTACTGACCTGGTTTCTCTGTCTCTGCAGCAGCACTGCTGATCTAGTTCTCTGGCTGAGAGAGGCGGCTTTGCTGACCTTGTTCTTAGGCTCTAAATCAGCTCTGCTGGCCTGGTTCTCAGGCTCTAGAGCAGCTCTGCTGACCTGGATCTCTGGCTCTAAAGCAACTCTACTGACCTGGTTCTCTCCCTCTAAATCAGCTCTGCTGACCTGGTTGTCTGCCTCTAGAGCAGCTCTACTGACCTGGTTCTCTGGCTCTAATCAGATCTGCTGACCTGGTTCTCTGGCTCAAGATTAGCTCTGCTGACCTGGTTCTCTTTCTATAAAGCAGCTCGGCTGACCTGGTTGTCTTACTCTAAAGCAGCTCTGCTGCCCTGGTTTGTCTGGCTCTAGAGCAGCTCTGCTGACCTGGTTCTCTGGCTCTAAAGCACCTCTGCTGACCTGGTTCTCTCCCGCTAAAGCAGCTCGGCTCACCTGGTTCTCTGCCTCTAGAGCAGCTCTGATGACCTGGTCCCTTGGCTGTAAAGCAGCTCTGCTGACCTGGTTCTCTTCCTCTAAAGCAGTTCTGCTGACCTGGTTCTCTCGCTCTAAAGCAGCTCTTCTGACCTGGTTTCTCTGGCTCTACAGCAGCGCTGCTGACCTGGTTCTCTGGCTCTAGAGCAGCTTTGCTGACCTGGTTCCTAGGCTCTAGAGCAGCTCTACTGACCTGGTTCTCAAGCTCTAGAGCAGCTCTGCTGACCTAGATCTCTGGCTCTAAAGCAGCTCTACTGACCTGGTTCTCTCCCTCTAAATCAGCTCTGCTGACCTGGATCTCTGCCTCTAGAGCAGTTCAACTGATCTGGTTCTATAGCTCTAAATCAGCTCTGCTGACCTGGTTCCCTGGCTCTAGAGCAGGTCTGCTGACCTGGTTCTATGGCTCTAACGCAGCTCTGCTGACCTTGTTCTCTCACTCTAAAGCAGTTCTGCTGACCTGGTTTGTCTGGCTCTAGAGCAGCTCTGCTGGCCTGGTTCTCTGGCTCTAAAGCAGCTATGCTGACCTGGTTCTCTCCCTCCTCAGCAGCTCTGCTCACCTTGTTCTCTGCCTCTAGAGCAGCTCTGCCGACCAGGTTCTCTGGCTCTAAAGCAGCTCTGCTAACCTGGTTCTGTGGCTCTAAATCAGATCTGCTGACCTGGTTCTCTGGCTATAGAGCAGCTCTGCTGACCTGGTTCTCTGGCTATAAAGCAGCTCTGCTGACCTGGTTCTCTCACTCTAAAGCAGCTCTGCTGACCTGGTTTGTCTAGTTCTAGAGCAGCTCTGCTGACCTGGTTCTCTGGCACTAAAGCTGCTCCGCTGACCTGGTTCTCTCCCTCTAAAGCAGCTCGGCTCACCTGGTTCTCTGCCTCTAGAGAAGCTCTGCTGACCTGGTCCCTTGGCTGTAAAGCAGCTCTGCTGACCTGGTTCTCTTCCTCTAAAGCAGTTCTGCTGACCTGGTTCTCTCGATCTAAAGCAGCTCTACTGACCTGGTTTCTCTGGCTCTACAGCAGCGCTGCTGACCTGGTTCTTTGGCTCCAGAGCAGCTTTGCTGACCTGGTTCCTAGGCTCTAGAGCAGCTCTGCTGACCTGGTTCTCTGGCTCTAAAGCAGCTCTACTGACCTGGTTCAATAGCTCTAAATCAGCTCTGCTGACCTGGTTCTCTGGCTCTAGATCAGCTCTGCTGACCTGGTTCTATGGCTCTAAAGCAGCTCTGCTGACCTGGTTCTCAGGCTCTAGAGCAGCTCTGCTGACCTAGATCTCTGGCTCTAAAGCTGCTCTACATACCTGGTTCTCTCCTTCTAAATCAATTCTGCTGACCTGGTTCTCTGCATCTAGAGCAGCTCTACTGACCTGGTTCTATAGCTCTAAATCAGCTCTGCTTACCTGGTTCTCCGGCTCTAGAGCAACTCTGCTGACCTGGTTCTATGGCTCTAAAGCAGCTTAGCTGACCTGGTTCTCTCACTCTAAAGCAGCTCTTCTGACCTGGTTTGTCTGGCTCTAAATCAGCTATGCTGACCTGGTTCTCTGCCTCTAGAGCAGCTCTACTGACCTGGTTCTCTCACTCTAAAGCAGCTCTGCTGACCTGGTTTGTCTGGCTCTAGAGTAGCTCTGCTGACCTGGTTTTCTGGCTCTAAAGCAGCTCTGCTGAACTGTTTCTCTCCCTCTAAAGCAGCTCTGCTCACCTGGTTCTCTGCCTCTAGAGCAGCTCTGCTGACCTGGTTCTCTGGATCTAGAGCAAATCTGCTAACCTGGTTCTCTACCTCTAAAGCAGCTCTGCTGACCTGGTTCCTCTGGCTCTACAGCAGCTCTGCTGTCCTGGTAATTGGCATCTAGAGCAGCTCTGCTGAGCTGGGTATCTGGCTCTACAGCCACTCTGCTGACCTGGTTCTCTGGCTCTAGAACGGCTTTGCTGACCTGGTTCTCTGGCTCTAAAGCAGATCTGCTGACCTGGTTTCTCTGGCTTTACAGCAGCTCTGCTGACATGATTCTATTGCTCTAAAGCAGCTCTGCTGACCTTTTCCCTAGCTCTACAGCAGCTCTACTGGCCTTGGTCTCTGGCTCTACAATGGCTCTGCTGACCTGGTTCTCTGGCGCTAAAGCAGCTCTGCTGACCTTTTCTATGGCTCTAAAGCAGCTCTGTCCACTACTACAATCATCCTGACCGAAGCATATCCTTATCTAATCACTCTGCTGAAACATAAGTGCTTATAAACTATCCTGCTGTCAACTACTAGCACTCTAGGAACACAGTCACTGTCTATGCACTTGCAGAATGACTCAGGCATTGAGACAAGCAGTGGGACAGTCAAATGTGCACAATGTATGCAGTCCCTTAACCCCTTGCAGACTACTGAGTCAGTCCTGCAAAAGTCCAGGTAATAGTCATGCTTGTCTGGAATAAGCATGGGCGAATTTTGCGAATCTCGCGTTCGCGAATTTTGCGGATTTGCGAACTCGCAATCCGCAAAATCCGCGAATTCCCGCGAATTTGCGGATTTTTAATTTTTTTGTGTTCGCGCGTGTTTCTGCCAGTTCGCGAGGGTTTTTACAATTTCGCAATTTGCGAACTTACCTGTCGGGTCGCAAGTTTTGCGAACTTGTTGTTTCTACGTGTCCAGCCTGTTTGGGACACTCTTCTTCATCACTGCCACTCTCTGTCACCACTGCCACTCTCTGACTACTCATGCCACCCTCTGGCCCACCCATGCCACCCTCTGTTTCATCACCACACCCTCTGGTTGTCCAGTGTACATTATTTTCGGCAAAGCAAAGCACACCTTCCCTGCCTCAAGTGACCTGAATTAATTTGGGGCTGATTAATGTGTCACAGAATATTTTTTTAGCTGGCACCTGCTTCCTTAGTGCTTCCTGATTAGTGATCTTTTGCACTTGCTAAGTGCTTTCATTGTTGCAAAATTAGTTACAACACCTGCCCTGCCCCAACTGACAATAATGAATTAGGGGCTGATTAATGGATTTTAACTTCCAGCCTGGCTCCTGCTTGTCTCCCTTAGCTGTAATTCAGGACCTTTGTGGCATATGTGTAACTATTCTGAGGTTCAGAGCAGGGTCACATAATAGTTGCAACTGGCAACTGAACTCTGGAGGGGCCCCTCAGGAAGCACTACAGGAAATGGCTACTAATGATGAGCCTGAACTTTTGAACCTGGTAAGTAGTTTCAGTTTTGCTAAGATCGTATTTCTGCAATTTAGCACTTACTCGCGGGGTGCGAAGTTGTACTGGCAAGCCGCGAACTCACGCGAACAGTGCGAGCAAGCCATAAAATCCGCTGCTCGCGGATTTGCGGATTTTGCGGGAGATTCGCGGATCTCGCGGATTGCGAATTTACCGAAAATCCGCAAAATCCGCGAGCGAAACGGATTTTCCGCCCATGCTTAGTCTGGAATCACACTGTGAGTCTGTGTCCACTCCTACAATCACCCTGACAGAAGCATGTACTTATCTAATCACTCTGCTGAAACATAAGTGCTTATAAACATATCCTGCTGTCAACTACTAGCAATCTAGGAACTCAGTTACTGTCTATGCACTTTCAGAATGACTCAGGCTTTGAGACTATACCTAAGCACTTATAAATTAACTGAGCACTCTGTTTGCAGCACTGTCATCATTCTAGTTACTAGTGATGTTCTTATAGAATGACCTAGGCACCAACACAAGTGCACGCACAATATTCTGTGCTCAATCCCTACACACCTCTAAGCAGATACATACTATTGTTGCACTCCACTAAATACTGAAGTAGTACTCAAGCAGCCTAGGATACCTCCTGTCGGTCTCCTGCAGTTCGTCAATCAGCCATCCAGCACTATGTTCTTATTGTATCACTCTGCCAATATCTAAGCCCTTATAGGGCAGATTTACAAGCCCCCTGCGCCACCAGTACGTCGCTTTTTGTAACATAGTGATGGCGCTGGGGACTCCTCCATATTTACAAGGAGAGGAAAAGCAACCCTTCATGGCTTTTCCTCTCCTTGAAAATACGACCCATTCAAACGCAGCACTTTGCGTTGAAGGGGCGTTCCATGGGTGTTGCTGTGTCTGTTCCCACACAACACCCATGGAATAACACATCTCAAGACATACGAGAAAGTGTAAATCTGTGGATAGGTGTGAATGGTGCACCACCCTAGAGGTGGTGTAACGAGGCACAACAAGTAGAAGTTTTTCATTTCTCCTCGTTTTCTCCTCTTTCAATGCATGCTGCATTCCACAGCACACATTGAAGGAGGAAAATGCCTTTAATGATTGTTTTTGTGCAGGAAGTAGTTCCTTCCTGCACAAAAACAATCTCCCCACTACACAGATATCCTTGCACCATACTGCAAGGGTGCCTGTGCCACTGCATGGCTGCAGTCTGTGTGCAATTTTAGAGGGACCACAGAATTGCAACATATTCATGTAAATATGTCACATCCCTGTGCTTCAGAAGTGCCGCAGCGCGGTGCAGCTAAAGGGCTTGCAGTGTCACGCTGCAGCACTTCCTCATAGATCTGCCCCTATAAATTCACCATACAGTACTAATGCATTTTTCAGTCAATCATGCTCTGCATATACATTCAACCAAACTTTCAGACATTATCATGCAATTATAATTCTGATTTTGAAGCCAGATAAGGTAGTTCAGAACTTTTTTTTTTCTTCTTTTTTTGTTTTCTATTTTTTTTGTAGTTTTTTAACAATGTTGTTCTTTTTTTGGTATTTTTCAAACATTGAACAAAAAAGGTACTAAGTAAACAGTTAGCTTTTGGAATTTAACATCATTCCAAAAAAGAAAAAGAAAAAAAATGTGCATTTGTGGTTTCGTTGAGCTGCACAAATAGCGTCCACTGACTGTTCACCATAACAGATGATGGTTTTGCACTTAGTGCAGTGCTGGTGCAGAAAAGCAAATTCTGGGCGAATGTCTACTGGTGGTGCTGAAGTGGACGCTTCGGAGGTGCTAGCAATGCCTGGTGGTGGAATTTTTGCTGCACACCTCATTTCTTCTCGTGCCAGATTCTTCGGGTGAATGGTCCGCAGATGTTTATACATACTCGCGGTTCCACAGGAGTATTTCTTGTCACTGCCCCGCGACAGGACCCTGTCAGACAGGAAACATATGACTTTTCTTGCGTTGACCTTTTTTTCCCCAGCAGGAAAAGTGAAAAATGTCCATACCACTGATTCAGGCCTCTGCTTGGGTGGATCTTCCTCCAAGATATCTTCATCTGAAGAATGATGAGAGCTTGCGAACCAGATGCCATTTCTCCAATGCAATTTTTTTAAAACACCAAAAAAAGTCCAAAACCAGCTCTGGAAGAAAAAGACATGTATTTCATCAGCTGCTCCAAATAGAATAATTAAAATGGGTGGGGTCCTTCAACAGTTACAGTGGGAAATGTTATAAACCAATCAAATCTTTTTTTTTTGCTGTCACATGGGATCCACGCTCCGTGCGCTCACGAAGCGCGCACCCGATGCGACTTTGCGAAAATATATTTAAAAATAATATACGCATATTACAAGTAGAAATATATTATTTTTATGAATACCTTAGATAATCTTTTGCCCTAATATGTACATTAAAGACACATACATATCATTTTAGAACATAACAATTTTCACAGGAGTAGCGCACCCAGCGAGCCCCAGCACTTATATGACGTCAAGTGGGGCTTGCCACCGCGCAAGCATCGCATACCATATTATGCATGTGTCACAAATGTGCTGGAGAAGGAGTCGCGGACCTGTCGCATACCAGTCACGCACACCACGTAACATTGTACGTATATGATGTAATTAAAAAAAAACATGCACTTGTCGCTCACCATACGCGGAGTCTACATAACTTTTCCAAAATGGCAGCTAGAATATGTGGACCCGCTGCGGTAGGTATGCTTTAGGTGACAACTCCCCCAAAAAATGTGATTTAAAAAAAGAGAATTATATAAATATATTGAAATACAAAAAAAATATTAAAAATATTTCTGTTATAATTTTCTTAGTTTTTTTGGCAATTTTCAGAAAAATATATGTTGTTTAATAAATAAAATATTTATAAATAAACAGTTAAAAACCTGTAGAAATTCAGTACAAAAAAATAGGTATAACTACTATTGCACTTAAAAATGAGCATTTAAAAACATTTGAAATTCACTGAAAAAACCATAGGTCTCAGAGACGTTATAGTTAGAAATTAGCATTTAAAAAACCTTTACAATTCACAGAAAAACCCATAAGTTTCAGAGACGTTAGAGTTAGGAATTAGCATTTAAAAAACCTTTAAAATTCACTGAAAAAACCATAGGTTTCATGAGTGTTATAGTCAGCTGAACATTTCACTCATACAAAACCATCGAAATTCCTCCTTTATAGTTAGTTGTGCTAACTATAACTCGCGCGCCCGCAATGCACTGCTCATGATGTCACATATTACAGCATTTATGACATGATCAGTGACATCACTGATGACATCATCATCATCATTAAGCTTTATTGCGACTGTTCAAGTCATAAAAGCTACACAAAACTTACATAGTAAAACACAGTTAAAAATATAAAAGAAGAAGAATTCAAACAAGGCAACCCACAATAGACATGCAAAACGTATATATCTGAAAATTGTAATCTGACCGCAAATTACCTGCATGGCTAAACATGTTAGACCAATGTGATCAAAATTGCATGTATATATTCACTGAAAAAAAACAAAGGTTAGAGGGACGTTATAGTTAGGCACAGATTTCACTTGTAGAAAACCAGTGATTTTCAGCAGTTATAGTGTTGCATTGTGGGCTGAGTAACTTACAGTTAGTTAAGGTAAAAATAACTGCAGAATGTTACTGTTTTGCATGAGTGAAATCTGAGCCTAACTATAATGTCCATGTAACCTTTCATTTATTACTAAGTTTCAACTGTTTTTTTAAATTCTATTTCCTAGCTAGCACATTCCTGTAACCTTTGGTATTTTACGTGAATTTGTAAGGGGTTTGTAATTTTATTTCCTAACTCTAACCACTAACCTATGATGCTAAGTGCCCGATTATGAGTTTGGCGTTGCGGTAGCGGACAGTCAAGCTGGCCAAGCTGTCGGCCCTCTCCTGCATCACCAAACCACCTGCTAGATATGTCTATTGTTTTTTTTAGTGGTACCTCTAAAAATGGCCAACGCAATTGGAATTGTAAAAACAGTTCCTGCATAGCATGGACTTTAAAGTCCATGCAATGCATGAACCTGGGCCATGCACACAGGGGGCACATGTTGTGTCCCCCTGCATGCATTCCCATGCACATGGACAACAGGAGACCCCATGGGGTCCATTTTTGTTTCAGGACTGCCAGCCTTTTCATGGAGTAAACACCTCCATAAATGTATAACAAAGGAGGGAGGGAGAGGGAAAGTGGATTCGATCTCCCCTGACAATTTACATAAACAAAATTGAATCCACTCAGCTAGTGGTAGTGATCCCTACAATGGTGGGGAGCACACAGTGCTGTTTTGAATACCCCTCACACACCAACAGGCCCCTTGGTGTCATGCTTCATCATTGAGGTCTTCGTACCCCTCTACGGGATGCGGCGTGCTACGACTCACAACTGCGTAGGAGCACTTGAAATGTACTATGTGTTGGTGTGTGTAGGGAAAATAAGTGTGAGTGGTGAGGTGGTGAAATGTGATGGTTAAAAGATACCTGGCTCGTAGGATGAAAAATAAAATGTATTAAGCCCTCGGCTGGTATCGTTAAAAAGGGTGCAAAGTGAGGTTGCTACTGTGTATTAATGTACATCAACCTCAGAAAGTGCGTCGACATGTTTCAGAGTGTAAAAACTCCTTCTTCAGGACGAGAATGTGCACAACTCTCCTCACCTTACTCACATGTGGTGTAGGTGTAAAAGTGAACTCTACAAAAATTATTTAAAATTAACTATAGGTGTAATGTTCCTAATAGTGTTTCAATATAGTAGTCTGTTGCACTCAATTGGCGTTCATAGAACAAGACCTGTAAAGAGGCAAAGCAGAATAAATCATACCATCACAATAGGACGTAGCTTTTGACCAGAGAAAAATGACCTGTTCAAGACAAAGGTGGGTAGTATAGGACTAGTTGAGGTCTAGAACCCTAAAAAACAGTTTCTGCAAGACCCGGTAGGCTGCCTTCCCCTCAATGCGGCTCCGACGTAATGCCGTGTGACTGACACTTGCCCCCTTATATACTACGAATTATAGGTTCAATTACTGCTTAATTCGAAACGGATCATGCCCAAAGAAGGAGTGTGTCCTTCGATTGATTTGCCGGTTCTGCGTTGATGTCGTGGGCGTTCCCCTTCCTGTGCGCATGTGCGGCGGAGTAGTGAAATCTACGTAGACACTATCCTGAATGTTTAGCGCATGCGTGATGGTGCGCAATGTGACTGCGCATGTGCAATGGGGAGAAACCCACGATTGTTGCACACAATCAGAGAGACGGGGTTGTATTTTAGAATCGGCGGACAGATGCTAAGTCCGGAAGGTTAAACCCTGTTATAGAGTGTAAGACCTGACATAGGTCTATAAACCGCCTCAAAAGTACCATACAGGTATTGGAATCTTACACAGTGTATGAGCTGATTCAATTTATGTTACGCTGGAAGTTGCAGTGTGGCAAGCCCTTACATATGTCGATGTTATTTTACAGGGGCAAATAATCAAAACATGAGGATATCACTTGTTAATGGGTTTAGAAAGCGATATAATTATGGGGTGACATACTAGTTCAGTCAGGATTAGTTAGTGCCCAAAATAGGTGTTCTTGGTTGGAAACAAGACTAGTGAGACCTTAAGGTAGTTAGTAGAAGGGGTTATCTTGGCTGATAGGTCATCGCAACTGGCCCCATGGGATGGAGTCATTGAGTCCAGTGGTATCCGTACCAAGACGGAAGACCCACCTCTGCTCCTTCTCGAAAAGGCCCACATCTGTGGGTAGCTGTTCGATGACAGTCCAGTGTAGTTCGTTGACACAATGTTGCGCCTCCAAAAAATGTGCTGCCATTTTTGTGGTTGATTTCCTGCACCATACGTTTCTCTTATGCTCATTTATTCTGGTCTTCACTGCTCGAGTAGTCATGCCCACGTACTCCATGTCGCATGGGCACGTAATGAGGTAGACAACGTTCTTGCTATTGCAGTTGGTGAAAGCTAGTTGTTCCCACCTTGTGCTGTTCTTAAAAGTTAGGGTCTCACTTTTCTTCGTTAAGTGGCAACAGTTGCAGTTTCTGCATGGGTGATGTCCATGCAACCCTTGTAACCGTGGTTGTTGGATAACTGGGGTTTGTGGTCTCGTATGTACAAGGATATCTTTGAGATTCTTTCCTCTCCTGTGGGCAAAAAGAGGTTTCTCCAACTCTAGTGTGCCACTCGTTAGTATGCGCCAGTGTCTGTTCACCAGTTTGGAAACCTGGTTGGAGAGTGAGCTGTACGTTGTCACACATACAGGTCTGTTCACTGTGTTGTCTTTTGGAGCTCTGTTTCCAAGGAGCGCCTCTCGGTTATTGTTACGTGCCCTTTTCATTGGATTGTTTATCACCCTGTCTGAGTATTGTCTTTGTTTAAGTTTTCTGCTTAGGTCTTGGGCTTGGGACTTGTACCTTGCTATGTAGCTGCAATTGCAGCGTAGACGAAGGAACTGTCCGTATGGCAGGTTCTCTCTTAAGTGACGAGGGTGGAAACTGTCAAACCAGAGGAGACAGTTCCTTGCTGTTGGTTTGAAGTGAGTTTCTGTTGTTAAGGTAGTTGTTTAAGTCCAGGAACACCATTGACTCTCTGGATATGGAATGGGTAAATTTAAGGAAGGCGTTCTGTGTGTTAAGCCAAGTCATGAAATCCATGATTGATTGGCCGTCACCTTCCCAGATGACTAAACTAAGACGTCGTCTATGTAACGTCGCCAGGTGCGGATTTTGCCCCTGAATGGATTGCTGGGATGGAGGATCTTGGTGGATTCAAGGTGGTGCACATACAATCCCGCCAGGCTCGGCGCGAAAGTACTCCCCATGCTGGTTCCATGTTGTTGCAAGTACAGGGTGCCTTCATATTCAAAAAAGTTTTTTGTCAGTGCTGTGGAAATGCACTCCATCACCACCCCCGTGGGGTTTGATATTTCAATGGGTTGGAATGTAGAACCTCCTCGATGATCAGGAGGGTTTCATCATGGGGAAGGCTAGTGTAGAGGCTCTCTACGTCCAGACTCAACAGCATCTGTGAGTCCTGGTCAAATGGGTAGTCTTGTAATAATTGTAGTACTGCTTTTGTGTCTCTCAAATACGTGTCTGTCGCCTGTACCAATGGCCTCAAAAAGGTGTCTGCGAACTTGGACAGCGGCTCTAGTATTGATGAGATGCCTGACACAATGGGACAACCCGGTGGATTTGTCAGACTTTTGTGAACCTTCAGTATACTGTAGAAGTATGGTGTGCGAGGGTTTTTATTGTGTCAGAAATTCTGACTCCTTCTTTGTAAGCCAATTGTGAGCCAAGGCATCTTCAATCATTGCCCCTATCTGTATGCGTAAGGACTCGGTGGGGTCATTCAGCAGGACCTGGTAATTTATCCCATCAGCTAGGAGTCTCCTACCGCCTATCATCATTCTTGGTCATAGGCGGTAGTAGTTTGGATCACCACTGCCCCGCCTTTGTCTGCCTGTTTTATAGTCAGTTGTTTATTCTGAGAGAGTTCCCTTATGGCCTCGTTCTCCAATCTGCTCATATTTTGAAAAACGTTCCGGTTGGCATCGAGTTGACTTAGTTCAAGCATAATAGCCTTCTCAAATGCTAGAACTTCAACTGGGAGTTGGTTGTCTGGTGGTGTGAAAGTGGATTTTGGCCTTAGACCCGTGTCCGAAGGATCAGGGGTGGGCTCTTGGTTGTGGAAGAACGCTTTCAGCTTGATAGTTCTCACAAAGTCTTGGATCTCCTTGTGTAAGCGGAAAGGGTCAGGTTTGTTGGTAGGAATGTACCCAAGCCCTTTGTTGAGTACCTGGTTCTGCAATTCTGTCAAGGGCCAGGGGGATATATTGATAACTAAGTTCCCCTCTTGCTTGTGAAGGCTTGATTCGCTGTCATGCTCCTGGTGTGGACCCTGGGGTCTGCCTCGTCCTCTGTTTGCCAGGTGACGTTGTTCCCTTTCCTGCCCCTGCGGGGTCCTTGGCCCCACGCTAAAAAAGATTGCTGGTTTTGAGGTGCGGCCTTTGTGTCTGGTCTCCATTGTGGGTACATTGGTCCCATTGGTGGTTGACCGTACTGGTATTGTGGGAATTGGAACTGACCTTGATAGGGGTTGAATTGTGGAGGTCCTTGAAAACCTCTTCAGTCTCTTTGGTGTGGATATTGAGTTCTCTGTTGGCGGTGACCTCCTCTTTGCTGTCTTCTCTGTTGGAAACTGCCTGAATTGGTGCTAGTGGAGCTGCCGTCTGAGCTCACACTGTCAGTGTCACCTATATTGCCCTTTGCCACGTAATCCGCTATGTGTAAGGGTATGTCCTCTCTGCCGTGAAACGTTCCTTATCTTTTTTAAGTTTGTTAAACTTGCTCTGCTTAAGTGTAATTTCAAAGTCAGTCATTTGTTGGTTGAGTTCCTCCAGCCCTTTCTTCAGGGCTGCGGGCGAGATGAATGCTTTGAGTTGTACCTCTAGTTTCTGAATGTCTACCTTGAGTTCTTGTGATATTCTCGTGGCCGTTTGTACTATCAGTACCAGCCAATCTCTGGTGCAGTGCCATGAGATAAGGGACCAGGCTTTCTTGAACACAAGATCGTCCTGAAAGATGAAGGGTTCGTTTTTCACAATGAGGCCTTGGGGGGCTATTTTGTTCCTTAGATACTCTCTCATAAGGAGACCATGTAAGGCAGCCCTGATCTTAGTTCATCCCAATCCGCCACTGATGGACCTGGGTCATTGCGGCTTAATCCTTCAAAGGGATTGACTGCTGCAAGGATCCTGTCAATATCCTCCTCACCGAATGTGAGGCCATGTTCATCCTCCATTCTGTTGTTGTATGAAAAAGGGTAGGCGTTGGATGTAATGTGTGTGTGACGTATATCTATGTGTGTCAAAAAAAGGGGGGCTCCCACAGCTGTGCACTGTCTAGGACAAATGTATAACAACGGAGGGAGGGAGAGGGAAAGTGGATTGGGTCTTTTGAGGCGGTTTATAGACCTATGTCAGGTCTTACACTCTATAACGGAGTTTAACCTCCGGACTTAGCATCTGTCCCCCGATCCTAATATACAATTCCCGTCTCTCTGATTGTGTGCAACAGTCGTGGGTTTCTCCCCATTGCACATGCGCAGTCACATCGCGCACCATCACGCATGCACTAAACATTCAGGATAGTGTCTACGTAGATTTCACTACTCCGCCGCACATGCGCACAGGAAGGGGAACGCCCACGACATCCACGCAGAACCAGCAAATCAATCGAAGGACACACTCCTTCTTTGGGCAAGATCCGTTTGGAATTAAGCAGTAATTGAACCTATAATTCGTATTATATAAGGGGGCAAGTCTCAGTCACACAGCATTACGTCGGAGCCGCGTTGAGGGGAAGGCAGCCTACCGGGTCTTGCAGAAACGTGAGTTTGGTGCTTAGTGATCAAGGGAATGATGTCTACATTACTCGTGAGTAGTACCAACAAAAACCTGAATTGAGATTTCTAATATCCTTTAGGTTGCCGCATTGAGCTTGAAGACAACCCCCATTACCACGCAAAGGCTCATGAGGCCATCTAGCCTTAGTTTATAAGTAAGCATTGTCAAAACCAATTTTCCTCCTGAAATCCAACCACTAAGGGGAAAAATATGTCTCATTCATTTAAATGTGTGTGTCTTTGTCTTCTTGTGTGTCCTTGTCCTTTTTCTTTTTAGGGTTCTAGACCTCAACTGGTCCTATACTACCAACCTTTGTCTTGAACAGGTCATTTTTCCCTGGTCAAAAGCTACGTCCTATTGTGATGGTATGATTTATTCTGCTTTGTCTCTTTACAGGTCTTGTTCTATGAACGCCAATTGGGCGCAACAGACTACTATATTGAAACACTATTAGGAACATTACACCTATAAATAATTTTAAATAATTTTTGCGGAGTTCACTTTTACACCTACACCACATGTGAGTAAGGTGAGGAGAGTTGTGCATATCCTCGTCCTGAAGAAGGAGTTTTTACACTCCGAAACATGTCGACGCACTTTCTGAGGTTGATGTACCTTAATACACAGTAGCAACCTCACTTTGCACCCTTTTTAACGATACCAGCCGAGGGCTTAATACATTTTATTTTTCATCCTACGAGCCGGGTATCTTTTAACCATCACATTTCACCACCTCACCACTCACACTTATTTTCCCTACACACACCAACACATAGTACACGTCAAGTGCTCCTACGCAGTCGTGAGTCGTAGCACGCCGCATCCCATAGAGGGGTGCGAAGACCCCAATGATGAAGCATGACACCAAGCGGCCTGTTGATGTGTGAGGGGTATTCAAAACAACACTGCGTGCTCCCCACCATTGTAGGGACCACTACCACTACCTGAGTGGATTCCATTTTGTTAATGTAAACACCTCCATAACACCGCTGGCGGTCCTTAAACTTCCATTATGCATGGCGGAGCTGCAGCAGCACATAACTCTTATTCCTGAAACACATCCTGTATGTACATTGTGTGCCCATGGTAGTACAACTATTTCAACTTAGCTTGGTATCATACAGTAACCCAGGAAACCTGTACTGCTACGAATGATGACTCGATTTGCATCACAGAGTCAGATAATTTCATGCAATTTTTATTGGATGGTAATGACCATCTGGGAGCACGGCAATTCAGCATTTCTCAAAAGTGCATTGATAACAAATCGTGGTAAATGTATGTGAAAAAGAAATATGTGGCATTCCAGCAATGTTTTTAAAAATTCAATTTGATCCAAATGGGTATATTAATGGTAGGAAAAGAATACTTTTGCGTCCTGTCACTAAGGTTTTTGTGGCTCACTGTCAACATGTTGTTGTGATTGCTAGCATGATCCATTTGGCTGCAGTACACTCTATGTCTCCTTACCCTGTCATTGTTTGCCATTTGCAATTTTCCGTTGGTAGCTGGTTAGCCTTCTCCTGCCATGTGTCATATGGCATTGGCAGCTGTAGTTGCATTAGTGTAACGATGGTAAATGACATTTTCTCATTATGGGACACAACTGGGCAACTGTTCGCAACCTGGGCGTCATGCTAAATCACCAACTGAGCATGGAAACGCAGGTCTCAAGAACAGTCGCTACCTGCTCTGGCCTTATGCGCTCACTGCGCAAGGTCTTGCCTTTGCTACCTGCCTCCGCCAGAGCACTAGTAGTCAGGTGTACTATTCTTAGTCGCCTCGACTACTGTAATGCCCTGCTGCTTGAATCTCCTGCGACACTACTGGACAGACTCCAACGAGTTCAGTCGGCAGCAGCCAAACTGGCTCTTGGCTGGACCAGGAGATCCTCGGCCACCGCTGCACTGGCCGAGCTGCACTGGCTGCCTTTGAAGCAACGCGTTGCCTTCAAGGCCCTCTGTCTGGTCTTTAAGGCACTACATGGTGCAGGACCCAGACCTCTTCAACGTCTGTTCTCTTGGTACACCCCCACCAGAACACTCAGGTCCACAACTGCCTGCCTTGTGAGAGTGCCCAGATGCAAGAAGGCCAGGACGGGGGGAAGATCGTTCAGAGTAGCTGCAGCCAAGCTGTGGAATAGTCTGCCTGTCGATATCCGCCAAACCCCCCATCTCCTCCCCTTCAGGAAACGAATCAAAACATGGCTCTTTCCTCCACCCCTTTAGACCGGCCAGCCACAGTCAATTCCCCCCTCCGGCAATAAACCCCCAGGAGTAGCTACCAGCGCCAGGATACCTGCCAGGTGACAGCCGCGCTCTATAAATATTTTAAATAAATAAATAAAATAAGTGTACCAGCGTAATTCCAAAATATGCTAGGCTCATGGTTGTTTTCTGACGTGTTAAGGCAGGTGACACCATGCATTTAGTACAAATCACTTTCAGGTTTTATGGAATTCGGGTGCAGTACTGAAATAATCGTACTTACATTATTTAAAAACAACAGAACAACACCTACATTTATCAAATATCAAATATTACTCTGTGAAAAGTTTTTTAAAATAACGTGTATTCCAAAGGCATAATTGTATTCACTAAACAGAATAGGAACTAAAGAAGAAAAATATCAGAACCCCGTGCCGTGTCCACGGCATGCAGTCCCTGCAGTGATGTTATCTACGGTTTAGTTTTTGTCAAGGAAAACTCTCTACACAGCGGATCTGAGACAAGTTAAATATTACAGAATGTGGATCAATATGAAGGGAGGAAATGAATTCCTCTCGTTTCCAGATTGAATGACACATTTTTGCATCCTACACTAAGGATGGTAGCTCAGATTCCTGGCATCAGCAGAAGCTGTGACACTGATGAGTCTATTTTAGTGACTAGTGCTGCTTCACTTGTTATTAAGAATAAATTACAGAGACATTGAGGCTTATTTTTAACTGTTAAAGTGTTCAGGCGGCGGCATTTACTTAATATATTGATGATTACTAGACTTGACGAAATAGTGACCAATTCAATGATAATGTATTTATTTGAAGTCTATTGATGTGTGTTACGTAAAGTAATCATATCAAATACACGGTACTCTCCGCTGAATTCTAAATGCAATTATTTTTGTGTGTAGAGCTAGGGCATTGGGATAAAGGTCTGGGAATGTAAGAATTCCCGGGACTAGGATTCAGAAGTGCTTGTCTAGTGCTGCTATTTCTTTGCTTAAGACATATTTGATTATATTTAAGAAAAAATAAAGTTAAAGAATACATCAGAAAAAGTTATATCTTGCCATTTGGACTAACATAGTTTAACTGCAACTGAACAAGCTTTAGTTGCAACGCATAGGTTTCATATATTTTGGAAAAAGTGCTCATAATGGACCAAAGATCTTCCACAAAGGTTAACTTCAGGGGGATGCAAAAGAAAGCGGAGAGCAAGAATGAAAGAATTATTTATGAGAAGCAGGAACACACCTCAAGATGCACCGTAATGAAAGAGAAGCAGCATTAATAAAGGTGCAAGTGAAAACAGAAAAACCAGAAGCCACAACCTGAATGAAACAGGCGGGAGCACACGTGTATTTAGGAAAAAGGAGCAGACGGCAATTCCGAACTTGTGAAGAGAATTTACAGAACAGCCACAGACAAGAAAATATTCGTAATAGGAATTCCTTTCTCTGGCCCTAACTATGACTGCAGAGTGGCCATCTGTAATAAGTATATACAAAATGTCTTTCCCAATACCTCAATAAGAGAAAAAAAACTTGAAGTAAACTTTAAAAAAATTATTGGGGCATATTATCAAGGGATTTATCTCCGCTTTTTTGGCTTTAAAAGCCAAGAAAGCAGAGATAAAATTATCTCCCTATTAGCAATAGGGTGCTAACACGCAAATTCGCATGTTAGCACCCTTTTTCTCTACGCTTCCCCTTGCATCTCTAATGAGATGCAAAGGGGGCGTTCCAGAGAAAAATAATAGGAGAAATGTTGTTATGCGACATTTCTCCTATTATCAAGGATTTCGCTAACCCTGTTAGTGATAAAGCAGCGCTAACTGCGGTTAGCACTGCTTTTTTTACACCTGGTATTTTTCTCACTTAGCCATGATATCCTATGGAAGGTGGATATCATGGCTAAGTTTGTGAGCCCCTATTATCAAGCTAACGCCAAACTTTGAGAGATTATCGGTGGTTTTCCAGCGATAATCTCTCAATTGGCAGTTAGCGTGAGGATTTGTATCACTTCTGAGATAAACCTTGCTAATAGCAAGTTACCGCTGCGATAATTTCCGGCGATGCTTAGCGTTAAAAAATTTGTTGCTAAGCATCGTTAGTGATAAATATCGCTTAACGTTGGTATTATGCCCCTATTTTTTTTTACAGATTATATTACATTATTATGTACAATTTAACCTTAAAAACAAAGAGGTGAGAGGATGAACGGTGAGAGCGGTCGGCATTGAAGCTGGGGAACCAGGTTTGAGTCTAATCTCCCCGTGCCTAACAAAAATTATCGTGTTCTTATGTAACGAAACTAGTGCTCATGTGAAGCGCCCTGATACCAGATGTCGCAGGCCTAGTTTGCGCTATATAAAACTATCCCCCCAAAAAAAGGTTGGTAAATGTTTTACAAACACTGCATTGAATATCATAATCTTTAAGTAATTCATATTTTATTCTTGAATATTAATTTAGCCAAAAACATTATGCTTACAATTTATATTTCTATTTTTAAGCCCTGATTACGATGTTGGTCAGTCGGACCATCAACTGCTATCACGGTGGTCAGGAGACCGCTTGACATGTAATCAGTAGTCCAACCGCCACATTACAATGCGATCACTGATCTGCCATTCACAAAGTGCTGCTTTACATGGTGCGTTGACCTGGAAAAAGGCCATTATACAAGCCGCTGTGTAAAGGAGCACTTCTTGCACCTTCATGCACCATGTGTCATGCTTTATGTGGTGCATGACACACAGTGCATGGAGGTGCGTGGGGGCACTGCACGTTCCTCATAGGCCACTTTACTGTGGGCCACTATGGAAGAAGGCCAATTTGTCTTTTCATGGTGGTTTTTCTGACATGAAAAGGCTATCGGAAATTGATAACATATACTTAATGGCGGTGCCTGCCTTTAGCAATTGTGATTCCGAATGCTGCCCCATCAGAATCACTGACCCTATAGAGGCGGCAGTCATTTAGGATCTGACCACCTGGATAGCCCTCCGGTGATCGGCCCAAAGGGCTGAAGGCGTTCGGAGCGCCGTCAGTGTGCTGTCCGACCACCATCATAATCAGGCCCTTAATATTTCAATGTTGATTTTAGCACCATTGATATTTTGGAATGATTATTCTGGATCTGTACTGGTCTATACTCATTTTAACTATGTTGATTGTTATGTGTTAAGGAAAACAATTTACACATTGAAAATAAAAATCCGAAAAATACTATTTTTTAAAACAAAAATCAATCTGACTTTAGTTTTCTATTTGTTTCGTGGTGGTAGTGTTATTGCCTTCCTTTACTTATTTCTTTGAGACTGTATTGCAATTCCAGTAATTTTCCATGTGTGGTGTTACTCTGTGGCTTGGCTTGTAGATTTGAGACTGTTTGGTTGGTAGTATTACTAGAGTATATGTGAGTGGAAAGTTGGTGAATATCAACTGGCTGTAAGAATTTGAGTTATCAGTTGAAAAGTACACATAAACAATTTTATCTGTACTGGGAAACCTATTGTAGTACTTAGCTCTCTTGGGGTTGTGAATCAGAGCATTCCAAAGCCTGCTCAAGATAGGAGATTTAGGCTAGCACTCGTAGCTCACCGGTAAAACAACACTCACTAATTCATTGTCCAGTTAGTGAATTTTCAAATAAAAAGTAAATGTATATTATTACACTCACTACTAAATAGTATGCATTGAATGGAAATATATACAATCAGGTAGATGTATAACTTTGGAGACACCCTCAAACCAGTTCACACCCCTAGCAAGAATTGAACTCATAATTGCCATTTACCCAACAATAGTAGAGATAATGTCACAATATCAAGGGTGTCATTATTAATAAGGTATACCTACTGACTTTGGGCCTTATTACGATGTTGGTCAGAAAGACGGTCCTACTGACTCGGTCACGGAAACATTCCGACCCGCTAATCCGCGATGTATCTGACCACTGTATTAGGATGTATAGCAGGGAAATCTTTGACTGCGTCAGTCTGAGATGATTACAAGCGTTGGTCGAAAACGAGTCTGAACCGACCACGCCGGTTGAAAAGACTGTCCAATTGGGGTTCTGATTATGAACATGCATCCATTGTCCCGCCAAACAGATTATGATGCATCCAACTTGGTTGCGGAATCATGTTGGTTTGTGTGCCAGATTGCAAGTGCAAAACTCAGGCCAAATAACAACAACAACCATAAGCAGTGCTAAAGAAAAGTCAATTTAAATAGTAGGCACACCTGCCAATCTACCTATATAAAGTAAAAAAGTGACCATAATCCTTTCCCCAAACAATACTGCAGAAAAAAACAGGGAGAGCTTTCCACAGTCATTGCTGTCAGCCCTTTACACACTAATGAATTGCATTCACACCACTACTTGCACATATCACTTATTGGTTTCAGATTATTTTCTTAGACACGCCTACTTATTCTTATTCACATTCACACAAACACTCACATTCACCCTCACTATGTCCAAGAAGAAGCAGCCACGTTTCACTGATGAAGAGTTGAGACTGCTTGTGGATGAAATCCTAGGTGTAGAGCCACATTTATACAGAACCCTAGTCCAACAGACCCCCATCCGACAGAAAAATAAGATTTGGGACAGAATAGTCAACAAGGTAAATGCTGTAGCACCCGTCCTTCACACAAGGATGATATCAAGCAAATCATTGTCCTGCCAAGAACACCAGGCTGCCCAACTAGTCCTCCTGAAACTATGCTTTCCTAACAGTGGCAGAAAACTTACTGATAAGATAGCTGACACTGAGGTGCTGGTGTTTGGAACACAGGGCCCTGTTAGTATTTGTGGTAAAGTCAAACACCAGTCCCCAGTGTCAGCCATCTTAGTAGTCCATTTCCCCACACTGTCATGTAAGCATAGTTTCTGGTGGGCTGTTTGGGCAGGATAGGAAGAATATGTGTGTGACCGAGCCTGATGGGAGTTGTAGTTATAGTAACCACTCTCCCTGCCACCCCTCTTGCCACCCATCCCAATCAGCTCATCTGGGCCTCTGGCTGCCTGACAGTGATTGGAGGTATACTAGCAGGATGGCTGACACTGGTGCTTGGTGTTTTGAGCACAAGGCCTTGATGGGAGTTGTTCTAAAGTCAGACACAAAGCAACAGTGTCAGCCATTTTACTAGTACACCTCCACTCAATGTCAGAAAAGCAGAGTTCCACGTGGCGTGGTTGGGCTGGGTGGGAAGGTGTGTGTAGGACAGAACCTGATGGGAGACTTAGTAATGCAAACACTCCTCCTGCCACCCAGACCAAACAGCTCACCTGGGCCTGTGGCTACCTGACAGTGAGGGGAAGTGTGCTAGCAAGACGGTTGACACACCAGCCAGGTAAGCTGGTTGGGCTGGGTGTGAAGAATATAGTTAGGACATAGCCTGATGGGAGATGCAATTATATCAAATGCTCCCCCTCCCACCCAGCCTACCTGGACTTGTGCTTTCATGACAGTGAATGGAAATGCACTGGCAAGATGTTGACACTGTTGCATGGTGTTTGGAGCACAAGGGCTTGATGGGAGTTGTGCCAACTCAGACACTAGGCACCAGTGCTAGCCATTTGGCCGTAGACTTTCCCTTACTGTCAGGACAGCAGAGTTCAACAGGGGATGTGTAGGGAGGAGTGTGTAGGACAGGGCCTGATAGATGTAATAGCAAACACTCATCCTGCCACCCATGCCAAACAGTTCATCTGGGCATATGGCAACCTGACATTGAGGGGAAGTGTACTAGAAAGATGACTGATGCTGGTAAATGTTGTTTTAAGCACAAGGCATTGATGGGATTTGGCTTTAAGTAAGACAACATGCAACAGTGTCTGTCATCTTGCCAGTACCTTTCCACTCACTCTCAGGAAAACGGACTTCCAGGTTGGTTGGATAAGCTGGGTTTAAAGTGTGTGTGTAGGACAGAGCCTGATGGGAGATGTAGTTATAGCAAATACTCCTCCTCCCAACCTGCCTACCTGGAACTCTGCTTTCCTGACAGTGACTTGATTTGAGTTGTAGTCAACTCAGATACCCATCACCAGTGTCAGCCATCTTGCCAGTACATTTCCCCTCAGTGTTAGGAAAGCATAGTCCCAGGTGGCTGGTTTGGCTGGGTGTGAAGGTGTGTGTAGGACAGAGCCTATTGCGTGTTGCAGTCATTGCAAACATTCCTCCTCCCACGTAGCCCATCTAGTACTCTGCTTTCCTGACAGTGAGTGGAAATGTATGGGCAACATGGCTGACATTGGTGACTGGTGCATCACTTGACCACAACTCACATCAAGGCCCTGTACTCCAAAGCAGAGCCCAGAGTCAGTAAACTTGCTAGTAAACATCCTCTCACTGTCAGGTAAGCAGAGTTCCAGAGTTCCAGGTGGGTTGGTTGGGCTGGGTGGGAGGATGTGTGTAGGACAGGGCTAGATGTGAGATGTAGTGATAGCAAACACTCCTACTCCCACCCAGCACTAACAGCTTACCTGGGCCTATGGGTACCTAACAGTGAATGGAAGTGTACTTGCAAGTTGGCTGACACCGGGGTTTCACTTCACCAAAATTCACATCAATGCTCTGTGCTCCAGACCCCAGTGTCCTGGATCAGCTAACTTGCTAGTACACTTTCCCTCCATGTCATGTACTCATGGCACAGATGAACTGGTTGGGATGGAGGAGTGTTTACTATCACTAAAACTCTAGGCGCTGTAGTACACACCTTCCAAACAGCCCACCTGGAACTATATTTTCCTGACAGTGAGTGGAAACATATTGGAAAGATGGCTGCCACTGAGGACTGGTGTTTGGAGCACAAGGCCCTGTTAGTAGTTGTGGTGAAGTCAAACACCAGTCTCCTGTGTCAGACATCATGGTAGTTCATTTCCCTTCACTGTTGGGTAAGCATAGTTTCTGGTGGGCTGTTTAGGTTGGGTGGGAAGAGTGTGTTTATGACAGAGCCTAATGGGAGCTTTAGTTATAGTAACCACTCTCACTGCCACCAACACCAATCAGCTCATCTGGGCCTATGGCGGCCTGACGGTGAGTGGAGGTGTACTAGCCAGATGGCTTACACTGGTGCATAGTGTTTGGATCACAAAGCCTTGATGGGAGTTCTGGTCAAGTCAGGCACCAAGCACCAGTGTCTGCCATCTTGCCAGTACATTTCCACTCACTCTCATGAATGCAGAGTTCCAGGTAGGGTGGTTTGGATGGATGTAAATAGTGTGTGTAGGACAGAGCCTGATGGGAGGTGCAGTGATAGCAAAAGCTCCTCCTTCTACCTATCCCAACTAGCCTACCTGGAACTCTGCTTTCCTAACAGTGAGTGGAATGGAACTGGCAAGATGGATGACACTGCTGCATGGTGGTTGGAGCACAAGGCCTTGATTGGAGTTATGATAAACTAAGACACAAGACACCAATGTCAGTCATCTAGCTAGTACACCTCCACTTACTGTCTGAAAAGCAGAGTTCCAGTTGGCATGGTTGGGCTGATTGGGAAGGTGTGCGTAGAACAGACCCTAATGGGAGATGTAGTAATACAAACACTCCTCCTCCCACCAGCCCACCTGGAACTCTCATTTCCTGACTGTGAGTGGAAATGAACTGGCAAGATGGCTGGCACTGCTGCATGGTGTTTGGAGCACAAGGCCTTGGTGGGAGCTGTTGTCAGCTCAGACACCAGGCACCAGTGTCAGTCATCTTGCTAGTACACCTCCTCTCACAATCAGAAAAGCAGAGTTGCAGTTGGCCTGGCTGGGCTGGTTGGGAAGGTGTGTTAAGGACAGAGCCTGATAGGAGATATAATAACAGCAATCACTCCTCCTGCTACCCAGCCAAAACAGCTGATCTGGGCCCATGGCCACCTGACAGTAAGGGGATGTGTGCCAGCAAGATGGTTGACACTGTTGCATGGTGTATGGAGCACAAGATCTTGATGGGATTCAGCTTCAAGTAAGACACCATGCAAAAGATTTAACCATATTGCCAGTACAATTCCACTCATTCTCAGAAAAGCTGAGTTCCAGGTAGGCTGGTTGGGCTAGGAGTGAAGAGTATGTGTAGGACAGAGCCTGATGGGAGATGTATTTATAGAAAATCCTCCTCCCACCCATCCTACCCCATCTACCGGGTACTCTGGTTTCATGACAGTGGGTGAAAATGTACTGGCAAGGTGGCTGACACTGTTATATGGTGTTTAGAGCAGGTTTGTTGTGGTAAAAATCATACACCAGTCACCAGTGTCAGCCACCTTGGCAATACATTTCCAGCCAATCTCAAGAAAGCACAATTTGAGGGTGCTGGCTAAGCTGTGTGGGAAGGTGTGTGCAGGACAAAGCCTCTTGGGAGATGTAGTTATAGCAAATATTCCTCCTCTCACCCAGTCTACCAGCCCACCTGAAATTCTGCTTTCATGACAGCGATGGATGATCCTGGTGTCTGGTGTCTGACTTGACCACAACTCCCATGATGTTATTGCACTCCAAACACCAGACAGCAGTCAGCCATCTTGCTAGTACACTTCCCCTCATTGTCAGGAAAGCAGATTTCCAGGGTGGGTGGTTTGGATGGATGGGAAGGTGTGTGTAGGACAGGGCCTGATGGGAGATGTTGTAATAGCGAACACTCCTCCTGCTACCCAGCCCAAACAGCTAGCCCAGGCCTATGGCATCCTGACAGTGAGGGGAAGTGCACCAGCAAGATGGCTGACACTGGCGCACACTGTTCCCAATAACGTGTGGGCATGCGTGCGCATGCACACCTCTGTTACATGTAGCACCCAGTGCTGTGTGTGGAGCACACACATACACACACACACAGCATATCAAACGAGAACGTTTGTGCCTCTGTTTTTAAAAAGCGATCAGCAAGAAAAACAGGTGTTTCTTTTATATAGAGCCAGGCTGCGGTGCAAACTTTGTGCTTATGTTCAGGTATTCATGTTAATTGCAGCGCCATCACAAGCTGCGATTAACATGAATACTTTATACAAAAGCACACAATCTGCCCATCACCCTGTAGCTGCGCTCTACTATGAAAAGACATTCAGCAAGTCTACAAACACGGCGTGAAAAGCACACGTTGTGTTTGTAGACTTGCTGAATTTCTCCTAACAGAACTGGGCTGCAGGATGATTGTGTGACTTTGTTAAAGTTTTCAGGTTAATTGCAGCTCCAGACGGGTGCTTTAATTAACCTGAAATCTTTATCAAAGGCCCACAATCACCCTGCAGCCCAGCTCTGTTATGAAAAGAGATTCAGCAACTCTACACACACAGCGTGAAAAGCAAACATTGTGTGTATAGACTTGCTGAATGTCTCTTAGATCTGGGCTGCAGGGTGATTTTGTGACTTTGTTAAAGTTTTCAGGGTAATTGCAGCTCCAGATGGGCGCTGTGATTAGCCTGAAATCTTTAACAAAGGCTCACAATCACCCGCAGCCCAGCTCTGTTAAGAAATGAAATGCAACAACTCCACAAACACGGTGTGAAAAGCACACGTCGTGTTTGTAAACTTGCTGAATTTCGCTTCTTAATAGAGTGCAGCTGTGGGGTGGTTTACACTTTTCTGTGCTTGGCATAGTGTGCCACCCTACTTGTATTTTCCTGTTTCTGTCATTGTATCGAGATATATGATACAGCAAGTAACATCATACCTACAAGTCAGGACTATTGGCTTTTTCAAAGATTGTTAGTTGCATAAGATAAATAAGCAGGAACTATGGCTTGTATGTAACATTTAAAAAGCTTAAACTAAAGCCCTGGTGACACCACAACAATGTTGCTGCTCCTGAGTTTCAAAAAGAGAAGGAAAGCAAGATTTAGTGAAGAGATTAGTCACAACAGATAAATCAGTCATTTACACAAGTGCAGCTACCATCTGTTCAGACCTGCATCTTGGCTAGATTAAAAATCTTGGCAAGGCCTAACCAGTCTTCCACCCTGATGAGTTTGTTCAGGTGAGCACGGTTGCAAGGAGTAAGTGTTTAGAATTGACAAGATGGCAAAAAAGGCTCCTTATAGAACACCCCAACGTTGATATGCAGAGACGCTACTTCTGAAGCATTGCCATAGCACACTTGCTGTCTTCTCTGACATATCATTTGTCCTTTTTCCTTCACTCCCCAGCTACTCTCGCCATCTCCTTCTCTTCTTTTTCTTCTTCCTCACATCAGTCCCGCTCCACATTTACCCACTTTCTCCTTCTCACCATCCCATTCTTGTCTCCATTTCCCTCTCACTGCCTGTTCTTTCCTTTCTCTCTTACCAGTTTTCCATTCTCCGTTCTTCCTCCCAGTTCTCCAAAGCCTCTGGCTGCCTTTCTCTTTCTGTCCCTCTCTTACCAATTTCTCCATTACACTTTCCCCATTTCTTGACTTTGCGCCTTGACTTTTTTTCTACCTTGTTCCTCTCTCCCCCTTTCTCTTCTACTAAAACCTATTTCTCACTAGTCTCCTCTCCTTTTCCTTCAGGCTATGTTACAATTTTGAAAACAATTACCACTATCCCTGAATATTAGATTGAAGCACATTTAGAATCTGGACCAATGTGCCTCTGCAGTGTCGGTGACCTGGCCAAAAAGGACATGAAAAACCTGAAATTGGATCATAAGTCCAAAGCTGTTCTAATCAGGGGCCCCAGAAATAAGATTGGCCAAGGCACTCAAAATGCTTAATGTGACCCTGTGCATGTGCTAAAGTTTTCATGTTAATCGCACCCATCATAAACTGCAAAGAACACGAAAACCTTAACAAATGCACACAATCACCCCACAGCCCAACCCTTTTAAGAAATAAAATGCAGAAACATAGCTGCCAAGGTTTCAAAATGCAATGTGGGATGTTTTCATAATTTCACTGTAATTATTAGTGCCATTTAACAAGGCCGGCTTTAGGGCTGGTGGCGTCGGGTGTGACAATGTTTGTTGACACCCCAATGACCACCTCCACCACAAATACTCTCATTACCAACCTTTAACAGTGGCCCTCAAGTCTCCATAACCCCTCTCTCTTTCATATGTATTTTATTTAATAGCGCCACTCATACCAGTGTAAGGTGTTAAACACTTTACATCGCATACATACTGCACAGAGACACTGAATCATAGTGTGTAAATCAATGTATAGGACATGTAACATCAGACAGAGAAATAAAATGCCTTTTCTTAACAGAGCTGGACTGCCAGGGTTTTAACTAAACTTTTGGAGGGATATTTGGCTCTGCACACACATCCAGTCTTGTTCCTGGCACACATAGCCATGGATGCAGCGCACAGAGACCCTACACTGCTGCACATAGGGGAAAAGAATTACAGGAAACATTGCTGGTGACTGGTATTTGGAGCACAAGGCCTTGATGGGATTTGGCTTGAAGTAAAACACCATGCAACAGTGCCAGCCATCTTATCAGTACATTTCCACTCGCTCTCAGTTGAGCAGAGTTCTAGATAGGTTGGGTGGGCAGGGTGTTGAAGGAATTAACCCATTTAGGGCCGCTCGGGTCACTAATGATCACCTCTCAGCCTTCCGTATTAAATGAAGAGTTGGTTAGACAACCAAAAACTGTTCATTCATATACACTTAGAGCGGATCACTGACATAATATCGAGGGACATAATATTGAGTACCAAAAATATCGGCGACAAAATATCGATAGACAGAATATCGACTTTGTATCTACAAAAATATAGAGTAAAAAATATCGTTTACAAAAATATAGTTTGTAAAAATATCGACTTTATTAAAAACAATGTTAAATTAAATTAAAAGTAAACATTAGTTACTACAATATACTTAAAAATACTTAAATTACCTTATGATAATTAAATAAGTAATTAAAGTTATTAAAAAAAGTTTACAATCATATTTGTTAAAACATATATATATAGTAACATAATATAATTAAAATATATCCAATATTATTACTGTAGGATAGCGGAAGTATAAAATTACTATTCCCACTCCAGAGAGTGCAACAGTAGATAAGGCGTTGGATAGCGAATCGATAAAAATTACTATTCCCACTCCAGAGAGTGCAACAGTAGGGAAAGCGTTGGATAGCGTTGGGGTAAAAATTACTATTCCCACTCCAGAGAGTGCAACAGTAGGGAAAGGGTTGGATAGCGTAGGGGTAAAACTTACTTTTCCCACTCCAGAGAGTGCTACAGTAGGGAAAGCGTTGGATAGCGTAGGGGTAAAAATTACTATTCCCACTCCAGAGAGCGCAACAGTAGGGAAATCGTTGGATAGAGTATGGGTAAAAATTACTATTCCCACTCCAGAGAGTGCAACAGTAGGAAAAGGGTTGGATAGCGTAGGGGTAAAACTTACTATTCCCACTGTGGTAAATATTTAATTTACTCTCTTAATTTCTATGCAGGTAAGTACTTAATCAATAATAACTCAATCAGAAAGAAGGAGGCAGAGTCCGTGGTGTTAGAGTTCTTAGGGGTTTTATTCCTTAAAAAGGAATGGTCATAGCTTAGCTATCATGTTCCCGCAACCACACAGGGTTCAGGAAGGGATAGAAGAGTGCGCACCACATTTTATTGACAGTACATAGCTTATATACTTAATTCATTGTCATAGAAAAAACATGTGGTAGGCGTAACAGCTGAGAGAAGACAACATAACAGTATCCACGTGTTAGTAATACGTAATCAGAAGGCGTGAACTAGGCGTGAACTAGAAACGTCACCAGATAGGTGTCACAGAAGGGGTGGTACTAACAGAAATGTTGCAATGTCAGCAGAAATCGGAAACTTGGATGCGCGCGCAGCTGCATGACGTGTGATTGACGTGTAACTGGAGGGTGCAGGAAACTTGACATTTACACTGACGGAAAGAGACAGAAGTCTGGCATGTCAGATCAACTTGTACTTCTATCATATCTGATATCTGATGTTTGGGAACCATACTATCTGGAGGGAAAGGTCTCTGGGGCAGAAGCTATTCTATACTGACTGTGAGTGCGTGTATAAGCGCCTGAGTGTCTGCATGAGAAGCGTGGGGCATGGGCCTTCCATGGGAGCATGGTAACAGAGGCTATGATTTACTTGCACGGAGACAGGTTGGCTCTTTGCTCTACAGATGAGGGAGATGTTTACTGAAGCTAGCAGGCAGGAATGTATTTTCGAGGAGCGGAACAGATAACTCGAAGGTTATAGTCAGTCTTGGCAGGCAGCAGGCTGAGCTGAGCACGGTGGGCCGCGCTAGAAGTAAGTCAGAGTTCACGGGTACATGGCAGCCGGGGCTGAGGATTTTAGAGTCAGAAGCCAGAAAAATGGCTCGATGGCAGAAATTCAGGGCCTACTTTGCCAGAGCTGTAAAACGTGTAAGGTACACTACAAAAAGACGTTGGCATAGCATACTTAGGAACGGACTATTTAACCCATTCAGGGTGGGTCTAAAAGAGGACATGTTAACGTTGGACGCAAATGTATTTGCGTCTTCGTAACTGGCACAGGAGGGAAGTTACATGCACTTTAAGCTGGTACATGGAGTCGGTGGGGTACACGCTAGGGAACACAATCTTGACCATAAAATTTATATTTCCTCATTCCCTCCTTGTTCCCTACGGACCCTTCATGATATATCGATCCTCATGAATCGATCAGTTTGTTCTTGTAACATCATTTGCTCTTCTTTCTTTCTTTCACGTTTTGAGAGTAAACTAGAATGTTCAATGCATGAGGTGGCACACAGTCCACAAATCGCTGGCCCACACTGTAGGCATAGGCAGCAACCGAATACTAGGACTAGGCCAATGCCTAGGAAGGATAGGATCTTCCATCCCCAAGCAGTTAATGTTGTCCAGAACCAACCGGACCAAGTCCAGGTGCCTGGATTCTGATGTATCAGATTTGCAATTTTATGAAGACGTGTAATAGCTTGATATACAGATGGTGCGTTTTGGGGAATGAAAATACAGCAACTTGACCCGATGACCTTACAGGCTCCACCTCTATCTGCCAAGATGACGTCAATAACAAGACGATTCTGAAGAACAACAACCCGCATGGCGGACTGCTCTTCTGTTAGGTTACCTTAGGCGGAGGCAGTTTCATTCACTACTGCTTCAAGGGTTCTAGTTAATCTGCGTATCAGTTTACTATTCTGAACAGGTCCTAAAAAGAAAAAGAATCCTTTATTAAAATCAGTGTACTGTTCCCATGCCGTCTCTGTGTAGTCGACAAGTGAGATATCTCTTCTGAGTCTATTCTTTGCTAGATTTGTATTTCTGTGATAGTCAGGAGGAGCTAGAAAAACAGGTGGCAGAAGGAATGCAATGTAACAGGTACCATCCCAATCTGGAGGTAAGCGTATGTATGCGGTATGACCACAAACAAAATAGGAATGACGGGTAGCTCTAAAAGAAGACTTGCCTTGATCACTGAATTCGACCACAATAGTACATTTACTATGGCCTAAGTGTACTGAACCTTTCTTGCTGACACACAATTCACCAGTGACTGGTAGTACTGACATAGCGGGCAGAACTGGAGCAGGTTCGGATTCAACTGTAAGGATCATAAGGTTAATTGTGTAATTACCTAGTCCATAAACTTCGTTTTCTAGATCAGTTCCTATTCTAATGGGGAGTCCCTTCTTATCAGGATAACAGGCGTTGAGCAGAACTAAGTTCAAGTTTCCCCAAACCCAGCTCCCTTTGAAAACAGCAATATCAGGATCTACGGAATTTATTATTCTAAACCAGGCACCACAGGAGCCATTGTGAGTGAACGGGTACGGGAAGAGGGGCAGAGCTCCCTTGTATTTCTGGTAGGGAGGGAGTCGGCCACATATCCAGCAGTTTGTAGCATTGTTAGTCTGATGGGAATGATGTAACATACTAATGAATGTGTTGTTGCGCAGCGCAAGTCTGTAAGAAAGTTCATGTGGAGGTAGCTTACTAAAAGAATGTTCAGCAGAGACATTATAAGCAGATTGTTCACGCTTGAAGATAGGGTAATAGATGGTGAGCAAGATGCTCGCAATGATTATCAGAACACTTAGAAAAAACATAATTAATAATGTCACCATACAGTGACTACGTAGTGATTTGCAATATGTACGTTTCTTTAGTTGTCTTTCTCTCTCTCTATCTCGATCTAGGGGATACATGTCAGAAACTATTTAACCGATTCACCTAGGGGAGGACTTAAACAATTAAACTGTCTGACTTGCTAGATCGGAGTTTCATGCGATAATCTTCTTGGGGAGTCTTTTCTCGTTCAGATTCTGTAAAGTCACTAGTTTTGATACAGTCTTTGGTGGGGGTGGACGAGCCTCGATCAGGTTTCAGTTCATTGTATTTCTTGATATGGCTCGTGTGGACCCACCCCTTTCTGCCTTCCAGCTTCACTGCGGTCCTCGTTGTAAGAAGGACGGTCTTTGGCTCCTTCCAGCGGGGCTCCAGCGGACTCTTTCTGTCGAAGTTCCGTACTAATACTGTGTCACCAGGACGGACATCGTGTGGCTTTACATCAGTGTTGTCAGGGAAGGCTGCGGCAACCTGTGAACGACATGATTGGAGTGCAGACATCAAGGAGGCAAGATAATCTGTCAACATGTTACTATCAACATCAGTGATCTTTTTCGGAATGGGCGTCCCCCACATATTCGGTGGTCTACCAAAGACCACTTCGTACGGGGATAGTCCTGATCTTGAATGGGCAACCATTCTCATGTAGAATAGTGCCACTGGCAGGGCGACTATCCAGTCGACCCCTTTCTCTTTACATATTTTTGCAAGGCGTGTCTTTAATGTCTGGTTATGCCTCTCAACAAGGCCTGCGGCTTCGGGATGTCGGACACAATGGAATCTCCACTGGTATCCTAGCAATAGGGAAACCTGCTTCATTAATTCAGATGAGAATGGCTGACCGTTATCTGAGTACACGATACGAGGCAAGCCGTACCGTGGGAAAAATTCACAAACCAGCTGCTTGGCAGTGGTCGGAGCAGTGTAATCTGGGACTGGGTATGCTTCGGTCCAGCGGGACAGTGCACAAACAATTACGAGGACATATTTGAATCCTCGACAACGGTCCATCTGGATATAATCCATCTGGAGGACTTCAAAAGGGTGATCGGGAGGATGAAATCCACCTTGCTCTACAGGGACGCTTTTACCTGGATTGAACTGACAACAGATCATGCAAGTACGCACTTTCTGTTTTGCTGCTGCTCGTAAGTGTTTATTGTTCCAGAGATTTTGTAAACTGTCTAGCATTGCCTTTTCTCCTAGGTGGGCTGGACTATGTGCTGTATTAACCATGACTTGAACCATAGAGTCAGGGAGAAACCATGTAGATTTTCCCTTCGTCATCCAACCTTGTTCTGTTTGAATCCCTCCTAGTTCAGTCCATTTCTTTATTTCATCTGGAGTAGCATGTGCCTGAATATCGATTACATCTAGTGTGGGATCCCTGACTGTCATACAATTTGTCGGTCCTATTGTCTTTGTCATGTCAGTTGTCTGAGTGTGAGTCAGTGCTGTATGTTTTGCTGTCTGGTCTGCCAGGTCGTTACCCTGGGAAACAGAATCTGTAACTTTAGTATGTGCTTTACACTTCATGACGGATATGCCTGAAGGCAGATGTATTGCTTCTAACAGTGCTTGAATGAGGGGACCATGTTGAATCTTGGCACCATGAGAGGTCAGAAAACCTCGTTCTTGCCACAACATACCGAAGTCGTGTACAACTCCGAACGCATAACGGGAATCAGTGTATATGTTGACATTTCTGTTCTTGGCTAGAATACAGGCTCGGGTCAGAGCAATAAGCTCTGCTGCTTGAGCGGACAGTGTGTCAATACGATGTGTTTCTTTTACTTCGGTTTCAGTGGTCACTGCATAGGCGGCCACTAATTCTCCTGTACTTGTTCGCATACATGAACCGTCCACATAAAGTGTCAGGTCTGGATTTGTCAGTGGAACATCTGTTAAGTCTCGTCGAGGCTTTGTAACTGCATTAATGATTCCTATACAATCATGCGGGGCTGGATCTGTCATAATTGTAGGTAACAATGTTGCGGGGTTCAGGATGCTGCAACGTCGGATTTCTATGTGAGGCTGGAATAGCGTCAATTCATAACCTGTCAGTCGTGCTATAGTCAAGTGTTGAGTCTGGGTTCTGTTTAAAAGAACTTCTACAGAATGTGGAACTTGTACTGTTAACTGATGCCCTAGGACAATTGAATCACTTTGTCTGATTGCTAATGCTGTTGCTGCTACAGACTTTAAGCACGCAGGGAGTGCCTGGGCTACTGAATCCAATGTACTTGAAAAATAAGCGCAAGGCTTATATGAACCTGCTTGATCTTGAGTGAGGACAGACAATGCTGTACCATCACGTTCTGTAACAAAAAGTGTAAACGGCTTATTGTAACATGGTGTTGCTAAAACTGGTGCTTGGCATAATGCTTTCTTTAGTTCCTCAAAGGCTTGTGTATGTTCCTGAGTCCAAGGGAGGACAATCGAAGTCGCTGCCTCCTGTGTTGTTAACTGGATGAGTGGTTTAGCTAGAAATGCATATTGAGGAATCCATTGTCTGCAGTACGAGGTGAGGCCTATGAAGGCCCGCACTTCCTTTTGTGTCTGGGGTCGTGGCATATTTACAATTAACTGAATGCGATCGGGAGTGAGCTGTCTCCCCACTTTGGACAGCAAGTGACCCAAGTACACAACTTGCTGACCACAGAATTGTAGCTTCGAAGGAGACACCTTGTGTCCCTTGTCGGCCAAGAAATGTAAAACTGTCAGTGATGCTTGTTCACATTCAGGCTCACTTCGTGCGGTGATCAGCAGATCATCGACGTATTGCAGTAAAGCGGTGTTAACTGGCATTTGAATACAATCTAATTGTCTTTTCAGTGCTTGACTATAGATGCTGGGGCTTTCTGTGAATCCTTGAGGTGCGCGGGAAAATTTGAAACTTCGTCCATTTAAACTGAATCCGAAGAGATATTGGCTCTCTGGATCAATAGGTACACTAAAGAAGGCGTTCTTGAGGTCAATTACAGTAAAGAACGTTGCCTCTGAGTCAATAGCAGTCAATAGAGAAGAGATATCGGGGACCACAGGGTATTGTGGTACAATACATTTATTTAGCTCTCGAAGATCAATCACCAGCCGATATACTGGCGGTGCATTGGGATCAGTACGTTTAAGAATTGGAATGATGGGTGAATTACAGATGTTGGAGTCGGTCTCTACGACCACTCCTTGGGCAATGAGCTCTTCAATGATTTTCAGTAAAGCCACTACAGCATCGGGTGGTAACTTGTATTGTCTGATTCGTGGTAGAACTACTCCTGTCTTGAGGGTAACACGGTATGGTGTAATATGCATACAACCTACATCAGTTGGGCCTGTTGCCCACAGGTGATCTGGTACATTTTTCAATCTGACATCGAATTCTCGTACAACATAATGACCCTTGAAATCCCGCAGAAAAAGTCTAACTCCCTCCGGGGAACAGCATATTATAGCTCCTAGAGCCTTCAATGTTTTAATTCCTAACAGATTTTCTGGACATGATTTCGTAAGTAACAAGTCTGTAATACGTGATAATGGACCCACAGCCAGGGGGACTGGTTCTGATACTTCATTTATAATGGGCTGTCCTGAAAAACCAAGGGAAACATTCTGTGAGCCTGAGAGGGGTGCCCCTGGGACTTCATCATGGCTGATTGTGGTACGGCTTGCCCCTGTGTCAATTAAAAACTTTCTATCCTTTCCCAATACTTGACTGTGTACATAAGGACCTTCTTGATCTACAGGAATTTCAATAAGAGGCAAGCCCAATTCCCTCTCTAGGCTGTTTCATGTGTATCGCTGATAATCGGGGTAAGCAGATTGGGCATACTGGTACATTTGTTGGGAAACTTGCTGAGTTGCGGCAAGAGGCTGTTGCTGAGATACCGCTACTGTCTGTGCTGTATGGGATGAAGCATGCATAGGCTGTGTGTTCTGTGAGGTCTGTACATTCTGTGGAGTCTGTTGCTGAACCTGATCTTGTCTTGGCGGATGCGGTCTCTCTTTAGTTTTACCTGTTGCTATATTGTGTTTCAGAACCGGGCATTCATGTACATAGTGACCTGGTTGCTTGCAATAATTGCACGTCCCTTTAACAGGACCTGCGGAATGATTTGTCTGATTCGTACTTTTCCTATTTCCGTCGGTATGTACCGACTGGGCTACTAACATTTTCATTTTTGTGTCTTTCATACGTTTCTGTTCCTGATCTTGTTCTTCTCTAATTCTATTCTGATGGTATTGTAACATTTGTAGCATCTGTGATGGCGTATTTGCTTGCCATGTACTCTCGACCTTGTACACACGGTTTTTAACTGCTAGCAGGGAATTCTCGACTAGCTTTGATACAAAAAGATGCGGGTACGATTCGCTACTTGGTTTGAGACCACTATTAATAATAAAACATTTCTCGAATCTTGAATAAAAATCACTAGTGTCTTCATCTGGTTTCTGTTTACATGCTGAGATGGCATCCCAGTCTTCTTTCCTAGTTGTTAGTAATCTTGGCAGAACCTGTACTATTAAACCTGGTAATGCTTTAGTTTTGTCCCTGAGGCCTACCCCTGGGACACGCTTACTTTCTTCGTCTTCTATTTCTGCCCATGCAATCTTTTTCTCTCCCACCTCCCATTCCTTTTCCTTGAGTTTCTCGTATATGCCCGTAGGCAGCAGTACCTTTAACATTTTCATGATATCTTCATATGTGTAATCCCCGATCAGTAACATGTCTTTAAGCTCTCGGTGGAAACCTGCAGGGTCTTTATCATGGCTCGGTACTAGTTTCTTCATTTCTAACAGTTCTAACTTAGTCAGTGGCGTGTGTACATACACGCGTTTCAAGGTATGATCCTCACCCATAACTGGGTGTACTTCTCGTAAGGGGTTCTGACTTTCAATGCCACTCAGGCATTCCATACGATACATTTTTCTTTCTGGGGGTGGAGCGGGAGCATATTCAGAGCTTGCAAAAGTGTCATATCTGTGTCGCTGTTCTAGAATTATCTGTATTAACTTGGTACTTAGACCTCTCCATCTATCCATGAGTAGTGCTTCTAGAGTTTCGTGTAAGGGACCTGGATCGGAATGTCTATTTCTGTATTTCGTGAGGAGGTGCTGCATCATGTATACACCTGCTAATTTCTGCTCGTCTGGGGAGAGGTTCAGGAATGTCTGTGCTACGGTATCATCATTATACATCTCCGGATTTTCAGCCCATAATATGGCTGACCGGGCTAATTCCTGTTCATCCATTGAATTCAGTATGTGGTACCCTACTCGGTCTCGGAGTCTTTTATCAGTCTCCTGGAACTGGTGTTCAGAAGAATTCGGGTTAGTTAAGGCAGAGAAAAAAACTTTCTTGCTTTCTGGACGGGTACCTTTCCTAAGGTAAGTTCCCTTACCTACATACGCTATAGTATCTGTAGTCTTTTCTGATTCTTCGAATTCTTCCTCCTCCTCGGAGGAGGCCCTTTCATTCTCTTTTTCGTGCATTTCTATCACTGTTTTTCTTATTTTCTTGTACATACTAGCTATGCAAGCCCCCTTATCATGTTTTCCTTCAGATATATTTTGACCCCACTTGTTTAGTGCATCTAACTCGCTCTGATCTGTCTCAGGCCTATCTCTTTCTCTTATGAGGCAATTTATGAAAAAACGTAGTATCTGTGCTTGAACGTCAACTTTCTGACGCTCCATGGCATCCTTAACACTGTCAGGGTCTTTACCAGTCTGAATGAACTGATATATTCTATCTAGGCGCTCCTTCATCCCTGAAAATAATAGCAGGAAATCAGTAGCAGATCTTAACCGTAATGAGGCCATCATCATTCTGTCGTTTTTTCCGGGTACTGGATCATATCTGCAAACTGAAAGTTTTTCTTTGAGTATGTCAAGACGGGGTGACTTGAACGTGAGAGGACTTTGCATTTCCCTAAGGTTTACTCAGTGTGTCAATGGTGGGGTGTGAAAACCCCCTGTCGCACCTCCTGAAGCGGAAGCTTGGGCATTATCTCTCTGAGGAGTCTGTATCTGAACTTGAATTTGTCCTTTGGTAACGTCAGGTAGACGTGGTTTCAGTAGATCTATTTTAACTGCGGGAAGTGGTGGAGCTGGAGGAATCTGTTGTGGAACTGGCGGAATATGATCTTGGGGCGGGTTACCACCCCCATCCCTGTCGTTAGGCAGGGTGCGGACAGGCAGATTGGTGTAAGCGGGTGCTACATCTTCTAGGTAGGAATTCAGGAATATGTCTTTAGTGGTCCTGTGATTTACTTTAGTTGGCACTAATGGTGGCAGCAGATTTTTCGGTATTTCTGAAATGGCCTCAGGCGAACCCTCGGCCGCGAGATACATACCGTTTACGAGGTTATTTCGTGCACGGTCTACTTGTTCTGTTTTTACTCGGATCCCTTCAGTAACTAATTCATTTTCTTGAGCTTTATCTGATTCTCTAAGTCTGTCTTCTCTACGTAGTGCTTTTTCAGCACGCTTATGTGATTCCTTACGCCAAAACTCTATGGCGTCTTTCTGAGATTGTCTGGCTTTCTTCCTCCATAGTGCTTCTTCTACCTTCATGATGCACTCAGCATCCCATGTTCCAGTAACTGGCCATCTGTGTCTCTCGTCTAGATGCTTTGTGTAATCGGCCCATAAATCTAGATACAATATGGCATCTAAGCCATGTTTGTGGTACATGAAATTACCTGGAGTGTCCCTAGGGGGAATAGGGATTTCTTCCTCCAGTATCCCTTTCCTAGTTCCTATCTGCTTTAGCTTGTTGAAAAACGGCATCTTGTTTCTACTTAGTACTGAAAACTCGATCTTACCTACTTAATACTGAATTCAGCTATTTATACAAGAACGCACAATAATGCACAAAAAACAGTCACACTCACACCACGACATTAATCACATGAAAAACATTTAAAACATATATCACTACCCCTTGATACTGAAGTACTGCTGAACAGCACAGATACACTGTCTAAAAACAGTGCAGAAACTTGAAATTACAGATGTACTGCTAAACAGCACAGATACACTGTCTAAAAACAGTGCAGACCGGACTTGTGTACCCAAACCCGTCTTGATACGACCCAGCAATGGTACTCACCGGGAAGCACGGAAATCGGAAGGCCTCGGAAAACTCGACTGGACTGGACTCGGCTTAACTTCGGAAACTTCGGAAAACTTCGGAAAACTTCGGAAAACTTCGGGAAACTGGTGGGCCTCTTGACACCTCGGACCTTGCTTCCTTCGGCTGGGCTCTGGTCGGGATCCTCCGCACTCCTCACCGCCTCGTCTGGGTACTGATCGCAGTCTTCGTCACCTCCGTGGGCCAGAGGGAGATGCAGGAAATCCTGCCGGTACGCGTAGTTTCCGTCAAGCTGATGGCAGGGTACAGAGCTTGCAATGCACCAACCGGCGCGTGAGGTGGGGGAGGGGTCCCTGTTCGGGCGCCAAAATGTGGTAAATATTTAATTTACTCTCTTAATTTCTATGCAGGTAAGTACTTAATCAATAATAACTCAATCAGAAAGAAGGAGGCAGAGTCCGTGGTGTTAGAGTTCTTAGGGGTTTTATTCCTTAAAAAGGAATGGTCATAGCTTAGCTATCATGTTCCCGCAACCACACAGGGTTCAGGAAGGGATAGAAGAGTGCGCACCACATTTTATTGACAGTACATAGCTTATATACTTAATTCATTGTCATAGAAAAAACATGTGGTAGGCGTAACAGCTGAGAGAAGACAAGATAACAGTATCCACGTGTTAGTAATACGTAATCAGAAGGCGTGAACTAGGCGTGAACTAGAAACGTCACCAGATAGGTGTCACAGAAGGGGTGGTACTAACAGAAATGTTGCAATGTCAGCAGAAATCGGAAACTTGGATGCGCGCGCAGCTGCATGACGTGTGATTGACGTGTAACTGGAGGGTGCAGGAAACTTGACATTTACACTGACGGAAAGAGACAGAAGTCTGGCATGTCAGATCAACTTGTACTTCTATCATATCTGATATCTGATGTTTGGGAACCATACTATCTGGAGGGAAAGGTCTCTGGGGCAGAAGCTATTCTATACTGACTGTGAGTGCGTGTATAAGCGCCTGAGTGTCTGCATGAGAAGCGTGGGGCATGGGCCTTCCATGGGAGCATGGTAACAGAGGCTATGATTTACTTGCACGGAGACAGGTTGGCTCTTTGCTCTACAGATGAGGGAGATGTTTACTGAAGCTAGCAGGCAGGAATGTATTTTCGAGGAGCGGAACAGATAACTCGAAGGTTATAGTCAGTCTTGGCAGGCAGCAGGCTGAGCTGAGCACGGTGGGCCGCGCTAGAAGTAAGTCAGAGTTCACGGGTACAGAGGCAGCCGGGGCTGAGGATTTTAGAGTCAGAAGCCAGAAAAATGGCTCGATGGCAGAAATTCAGGGCCTACTTTGCCAGAGCTGTAAAACGTGTAAGGTACACTACAAAAAGACGTTGGCATAGCATACTTAGGAACGGACTATTTAACCCATTCAGGGTGGGTCTAAAAGAGGACATGTTAACGTTGGACGCAAATGTATTTGCGTCTTCGTAACTGGCACAGGAGGGAAGTTACATGCACTTTAAGCTGGTACATGGAGTCGGTGGGGTACACGCTAGGGAACACAATCTTGACCATAAAATTTATATTTCCTCACCACTCCAGAGAGTGCAACAGTAGGGAAAGCGTTGGATAGCGTAGGGGTAAAATTACTATTCCCACTCCAGTGAGTGCAACAGTAGAGAAAGTAGATACTTCATATATTATTTAAAAAGATATATATATTAATATCTATAAAAAATGTAATTAAAAGTAATTACCACTTTAATATAATATAATTATTAATTAATTACAAATACTAATTTAATTTAATCATTACAATTAATGATCTATTAACACTAATTAATTACAAATTAACAATTCATTAAGTATTAATTAAACAGTTACTTAACAATTAAAATCTAATAAATACATAACAAAAATGTACATATGTAATTAGTTATAATTAAATTACTTCCCACCCTATTCCCCTATGAACCCACAACCCACTACAGAAATTAAATTACATAAATTAAGATAATTATCAATTAATCAATGGAATAAAATTATTTGGCATTTAAAATAGTATTAATTACCCAAAAAATATAATTTAACATTTAATTATAAACAAATACCAATAAATAAATTAACATATTTAATTAATTATATTTAAATTACACTACATAAATTAACATATTTAATACATTATAATTAAATAACTTCCCACCCTACTCCCCTATAAACCCACAACCCGCTACAGAAATTAAATTCGTTAAATTAACATAATTATCAATTAATCAATTAAATACAATTAATTGGCAATTAAAATGTAATTAATTACTAAATAAATAAAAATTAATTAACAATTAATTATAAACAAATACCAATACATACATTTACATATTTAATTTATTATAATTAAATTACTTCCCACCCTATTCCCATATAAACCAACAACCCGCTACAGAATTAAATTTGGCAACATTAAATAACATTAAATTCATTAATTAAATTACATTATAACATAAATAAACACTTTTAACACATAAAATACACTATAAAAAATTCGATATTATTAAAATTTCGATATTTTCCCTAACCTATATTATGTACTTCGATATTTTGACTATCTATATTTTAAGATTCAATATTACATAACTTACCTTCAAAACTTTATTTTTGATGTCTATATTCTGTCCATTCGATATTCTGTCCAGCCTATATTTTAAACTCGATATTATGTCCATTGGATATTTTGTAGTCAATATTTTTTCTGTTTACCCTTAGAGCGAAGGACCATCTGCCGAGTCACTAGGAGTGATGCAGAGGGAACCCAAATCAACAAGCATAAAAATACATAATGTACATATCGTAACCGGGCAAATCAGGCCCACAATGGAATTTTCCAACAGCTGCAGTTAAACAGCAAAATACAGAAAAAACGGTTTCAGCACTCATATCTTACACAAAGTAACATAGTCCAAGGTCGTTCCAACCTGAGCCCACCAACAGACAAGGGGGAGAGGGCCTCTTTCTAATGGGAAAGTTATGTGCTATCATGAACAGTGTGCTCATTACTGAAACAAAACCCAAGTGAGGAAACATAACTCATAGAGGAGGATTTCTCAGAATTGAACTAGGTCAGTATAGAACAACCTAAAATGGCGCCCAAATAGAAAGTGGCACTGCATAAGCATAAACAATTTCTAGTCTAACAGACCCTCCTTTTAGCATGAGCTAAAACATTTTCTATCGAAAACAAGAAGAAACAGAACTATAAACAGGAATATGAAATCGTATTAATAAACAATAATGAACATTCCCCATCTCCAGACAACCTGATTGGTAGTTCTCACTATGCAGATGAATATCATTGCTACCTTCCAATCCATATCCTAAACCCTTCAACCCCCCCCCCCCCTATTCTCCTAGACAACACAATTATCAAGCTGCCCACACCGGACCCTAGGCTCAATGAAATCCTACTTTCACTACAATATAATAAAGATGACCTACACAAGGTATGGAACCTGTTTACGTAGCAACCCAAGTCCAGACGACATTTGGGTGATAAGAGCAGGATCCCCCACAGCAACAGCCCCACAACCCAGCACCAGTCACAACGTCTATCCCTTAATCTGCCGTCCCCAAGATGGAGAACAGTTCCTAACTGCAATTCCACAACCCATCCGATCCCAGGAAGAATACCTTATCGGCTAAGGATATATACTTCCTCCTCCTCTCCTACAATCCTCCCAACAAAACCAGTCCACAGTTGTCCCAAACAAGCCGAAGCAAGCCTCCTTAATCAAAACAATCCATCTCAGTACACACATACTCCCTAATCACAACACCAGAGGTATAATCCTGGAGAATCTTATGCAAGTTCCATTAACACTTGAACCTCCAACGACCTCCAAGCAGAGTCTCAAATGCATTCCACTAAACTGCGATCAGCCTCAGCACACGCAGCTGACCTTGCTGACCTTATACTTACTCACAAACCTGACCTCCTAATCCTTACCGAAACATGGCGAAATAAATTGTCCAACCTGCATCTACCAGGACAGCCTCACAGTGAACTGCTCACCCTCACCGAATCTTTCCTCATGTGAATATCTTTGCTTATATATCACAAGTAATAACAAACCGATTTGTTCACTGCACACTTTTTACCACCCGCCAGTCAATAACCTCACCTTCATAGAGCAATTCATGGATATTGTGACCACACATAAGGGTCAACGAAATATCCAAATAATCCTCAGTGCTTTTAATCTTCATTAGAACGACCCACCAGTATAGCCTCAAAACATACCTTTCGGACCTTGACCTCACCCAAATCTGCAATAGCCCCACACATGTCAAAGGCTCAACCCTCAACTTGGTCATTGCCAACCCAGATGCCATTCAGCTTAACACAATCCTACCCTGTGATTGGTCTGATCATCATTCCATCACCTTCTCCATTAAGCTGCAAGTATTGAAGAGAAACCTAAAAAGCTCCTTCACAGACTTATCCACATCCACTAATGTCAACTCCTTCTTCCCCCAGAAGACCTAACTGAGGTTCAAGCTTTGACACAGCACTTCTTTAACTCCATTACCACGATCTTAGATAAAACTGCACCTCTTCAACTGAAAAGGTTCTCCAAAAAAGACACTAAACCTTGGTATGACAGTAGACTCACTGTGGAGAGATGAGCCCTAAGATTAGTTGAACGGAGATGGAGGTCATCACCATCCATGGACCACCTTAAACTGTTCAGATCCTCCAGAAACTCGTACTATAGAAAGATCAGACATTCAAAAGCAAGCTTTTTCAAAAATCAGCTAGATCAAGTCAAGAACCGACCCAAGAAGCTATTTGAACTAGCTAAAACTCATTCTCGTGGCGTAGCTCATCCTCCCCAAGATGGTCAATGTTCTCCACCCAGCTGCGAAGAATTTTCTTCCTTCTTCATGAGAAAGACGGAACTCCTGAAAACAGATCTACTTAAGGCCTCATTAGCTCAGATCGACATTCAGAAGGACATGCCATCTCACACGCTAGTAACCCTTGCACCTGCACGACCAACTGGACCTCAAAAACAACGCTTCCTTTACAACCTACAGCGAAGAAACAATCCTAAAACCGCTCACGTCCTTAAACCCCTCCAACCACTTCTCTGACCCCCTCCATGTTAACTACCTCAAAGATCTCATACCCGTGCTATTGCCACTTTGGACAAAGATCATCAATGCTTCCTTAGTCTTCCTTGATATTCTCAAATTGGGACAAGTTTCCCCCATCTTGAAAAAAACAAAGGTGGACCCCGCGGACCTGAATAACTACAGACCAATTTCCAACATCCCAACTCTGTCGAAACTCCTTGAAAAATGTGTTAAACAACCACATCACCAACTTCCACCTGCTCAATACATTTCAAGGGCATAGTACGGAGTCGGCCATGACCCACATAGTAGATGATGCACTAAAAATCCTACATCAAAACAAAGCCTGTCTACTTATCCTACTTGACTTGTCGTCGGCATTTGACACCGTCAAACATGATAATCTACTAAGCCTCCTGCAACACAGAATGGGCTTATCAGGGGCAGTTCTAAAGTGGTTTACCTCTTACCTCCAAAATAGATCCCAAAGGTTCATGGACAACCAATCCCTGTCCAGGACCGTCCCAGTCACATTCAGTGTCCCGCAGGGCTCCTCCCTCTCACCTACACTGATCCTCAGCTCATCAAATATCCACTTTCACATGTGCGCTGACGACACACACCTTTATTTAAAGATCAAATCTCCGGGCAACATCAAACCTCTCAATTCAACTTTACAAAAAACTTGGTTGACTGATAACCACCTCAAACTAAACTCACTCAAAACCGATTTCCTACTAATGGCCCCCCCTAACCAAACAAGAATGGCTTAAATGATTACAGAGCTCAACTGCCAACCTCTTTTAATTGATTCAGCAAAATCACTGGGAGTAACTCTGGACAATAAACTTAACATGCAAAAACATGTCAGTGCTGCAGCAAAAGGAGCAAACTTTCAGATGCACACCCTGAGAAAATTAAAACCCTTCCTCCCAGCAAATGACTTCAAACTGGCAGTCCAAGCACTAGTTCTTCCCAGACTAGAATATGGTAGTGCAACACTATGTGGACTCCCTAGATCAACAACTGCCCCTCTAAGAGCATCACTCAACTCAGCGAGGCTCATCACAGGTTCCAAAAGACGTTACCACATTTCCCCCGACTTCACACACTCAGCTGGCTACCCTTCAAAGTAAGAATTCAACAAAAAATCGCTTGCATGACACACAAAGTCCTACATCACAACACCCCAAGGTACCTGTCCCAGAAACTGGAGCTCTTGTGTGGTAACAAATCCTCTAGGAGTGCCAACAACCTTCTTTTGAAGCCTCAAAGATTTGCCAAGAAGAAAACATATAAGCGCTCCTTCTCTGGACTTGCTCCAATGATTTGGAATGCACTACCCCAGAAACCAGACACAACCCATCATCTGCATCCTTCAAAAAATAAGGTAAATCTCTTCTCATGATGACATTCATGTGAACATTATTTCGGACTCTTGGAACAACAAGTTGCAACATAAGTCTTTATCTAGAAATATTATGTTTCTTTGGTACATTGTTTCTTTTGTTTAACTACCTTACTTGTAAAGCACACTGATACCCACAAGAGTCATGTTTGCGCTGTATAAAACATTTAAAAATAAATAAAATAAAATAAAAAATGAAGTAAAATAGTGAGGAGGGAGGAAGTCATGAAACGTCCTTCATATATATTCATCAGATCCTCAATATCCTTTTGATACATTATAGCAGCATTATTATCATGAATGGATGGTACAATAGGAGCAACAGACAGGAAGGCACTGATTAAGGGCACAGCTCCAATATCAAAATGAGAAAAATCACTTTTTCAAGGATCTAGCCCCAGCTATCAAAAATAGACCAACTCCATTCCCACTTTCCATTTCTTTGACATTTTCAAGGACATCTAGAATGTGTTTAGCAGTATTTTTCCATATTCTTGATCCCGACTACAAACTGATCACCCACTACTGTGCATACACCACCACTCTTAGCTTGAATAAAATCCACTGCATATCTGGTCTGTTCTGAATATATTTGCAAACTCTCCTTCTGAGGAGTGATGTCAAGCAAAGCTTGTACTCTGGTATTAGACAACATTTCTAGGTTACACCCAAAGTATTTTCTAGCTTTTTCACCTCTGGCCACAGAAGTACCACCCAAGGTAAAAATAGAAAAAAAGGATAGATCCAAAAGTGACCTATTGCTATACTTATTGACCTTTATATCGGTCATTCCCTCACAGAATTCTTTCATCAAAGTCCTTTTAACCCATGGTATGTTAGGCTTAGCATATTTAAAAGGTGCACCTAAGGTCAATACCATTCCAAGAGCCACATCATATGTAACATTATGAACATTAGAGTACTTCCCATTAGACAAGAAGAAAAACCCTGGGGGTGCATACATTGGTCCTTCATAATCCACTGCTGCATAACTGGAATTCATTCCCAAACTCCCTGGATCTTTGTCATTCACCAAAGGGATAATTTTTTTTACAATACTGTTCCTGAGCAAATTATATATAGTGAAGTATCAGTGCTATTCACAATGGGACAGCAAGCAGGATATTAACCACCCTCTCGGATAACTATCAATTCCTTGTAATGCCAACCCACCAATGTGACATTCTATTTTTCCATATAGAAATGATCACAATATGTATTGTTATCAAAACCTGGGTAACCAATTCCAGTGGCTTTCTATGGTATAGGCATGGTACTAGATAGCCAAAAACAAATACTCTTTGCACTTCAGTGAATTGGGGTGGTCGAGTGTAAGTATAGTTCACAAGTGACAATGAATATGCAGTCCACAGACTAGTGACAGATTGAGTGGGGTAACAAGCTGTCCCTTCTCTGAAGAACCTCATATGGATCTTTAATAACATAGTGCTCGGGCTTTTCTGTAATGTCTTTTGGGGGAAATAACTTTACCCTTGCCATGTGATGGTACACTTTGATCATTTTCCAAAATCCATGACACCCACACGGGAAACAGCCATTACAACGCAACTAAAACAACGCACTATTATTACAACAAAACTTTTACAACGCAGGATCCATTACAACGCATGCTATTACAACGCATGCCGTTACAATGCAGCTGTTATTACAACGCATGCCATTACAACGTAAGTATGGGTACCTATTTAATTAAGTTTTAACCACTGCACCGTCCAACACTTACCCTACTATTACGCCCCCCTGGAGTTATAATAGTAATTTTAACCCCTACACTATCCAACACTTACACTACTATAACATTCTATTAATTAAAAAAATAAAAATACTTACCCATACTCACGTTGTAATGGCATGCGTTGTAATAGCAGCTGCGTGGAAATGGCAAAGGAATACTCAGACAATGAGTAGCATGAACCCAGATCTTTCGGCAATCAATCTTTACAGCTGTCTGTGTCACCAACAGAACCTCTTCAGAATCCTTCAAGTGTGGTTCCAAACTTTTCTTCTGATGAAAATTCCTGACAAGCACAAAGTCCCCGAGCTGAATGTTGTAGCTGGGGCCCTCTGGTACAGAAGGTAGGGACTACCATACCTGTTGGTGAATTGAACACAAACTTTCTGTTAACTCTCCAAGATAATCAAGCAACAGAGGATATTAAATATCTGAGTATTTACGAGGACACAGGACACCCCAGACATTGGCCGGGTGCCCGAACACAACCTCATAAGGTGACAATCCTGTTCCAGAATGAGAATGTGGTTCTTGTTGCTAGGTGAGTTAACAGTAGAGCATCCAGCCATTTTAACCCTGTTGTCTCTTGGATTTTTGCCTATTTCAGTTTGAAAGTACCATTTTCCTTCTCAACAAGGCCAGCTGACTGGGGTAGTTGGCAGCGTGAAATTTCTGCCTAATTCGTAACCCTTCATTAATCAATTTAATCACTTTCCCATTTAAATGACTTCCGTTGTCACTCCAGATATCTTGGTGCAAGCCAACATGAGGAAAGTACTCTTTAAGGAGTACCTTTGCAGTCGTAATGGCCGTATTATCTTTCATGGGGTAGGCCTCAACCCTTTTACTGAATGCACATACAACCACCAAAACATACTTAAGATAATTGCATCTGTCCAATTCGATGTAGTCCATTTGAAGGACTTCAAAAGGAAAAGTGGGTGAGGCAAAATTGCCAGGTTTTGTAGGCGTACCCTTCCCTGGATTATGCATCATACAGACCATGCAATATTTCACCAAATGCGCAGCTGTCTTGGAGATGGTATCATTATGCCACACAGGGGCTAACAATTTACAAATGCCTTTTGCACTAATATGAGCTGGACCATGTGCCATGGTAAAAATGGGCAGAACATATGCATCGGGCAACATCCATTTCTGTTGCCCCGATTTATCAATCAAACACCCTTCCGCATTTAACTGTGCTGTGCTCCCCTGCCATTTTGCCAATTACTCTATTGTGACTTCGCTCTGTGTCTCTTTTACACTCTCAAGGGTATTTTCAAACATAACAACCTCAGGAACCCATCTAGCTGGACCTTCCTCCTTACAGTACGTACACTGCTTTTCCCCAAATACTGGGCCATATTCAAAATAAGAGAGGGAGACGACATGGACCAAGTACTCTCAGATGCCTGCAAATAAGTCATTATTTCAGGAAGATAATTAGTAACAAACCTATCAATGAACAATGAAGTGGACAAATCCTGCTCACTATAATCCAAAAACGTGTCTTCCAATCGAGTAAAGAAATCAGACACACTCTCATCCTTCTTCTGCCAATAAGCTGTCTACCCATCCTAGCGCACCTTCTTAGGTAGAATAAGTGTGTGCATGTAAAAAATGATATGACCAGGCAAATCAAGTATCTCAGCGTGGGGTTTGTTACCTGTCTTCCTTTCTAGATCCCATCCTTTAATCGCATCCCATGTACCACCCAATCCTGCAACATTATCTTGAGTAAGGGCCTGTTTCCAAATATCAACCGGAACAAGAAGACCAAAAAACATTTTAATATCAGCCAAAGTCATTACAGTAGAGGAGGCAGCCTTTGTTTATTCCTTATAATAAGCTATAGGATTTTTTCTAGGGTCGCGCAATGTAGTCCTAAGGGCTAAAACCTCACTTCTTTTTCAACCTCACTTCTTTTCCACAGAGTATAAACCCTTTGCTCCTGCAAACGGGCCACTATGGCAAGTCTAGTGACATTGCCGCTCTGATCCGTTAACTCAGGTATTTCTGGATGATATTTTGGATGAACTTCACGCATAAGGAACTGAGTAATATTAGTGGGACTCTATTCAAAACATCGAATTCTGTAAGAAACTATAGTGGCAATATTTGCGATCACCTGTCCTGGGGCTAAGTCAGCTACATAAGCATGGTCCTTATTATAAGATAAGACTTTTGGGGCTTCAATTTTAAAGTGTGTGTGCAAATGGTTAATCAATGTAGTGGACATGTGCTGACGAACGTGCTGCTGCAGAAAAGGCTCAAAGCCACGCTAAGCTAGCCAAATGTCGTCAGTGCCATAAATGGGATTGCTAGCCCACTTCAGAGCCTGCATTGCTAATACATCCTTCTCAACCTCACCTACTCCAGAATGCACCAACGGACCTATTCACTCTCTGAATTTTGTCCAATCCCTGTCCTCCAACCCTTGTTCTGGCATATCATAAATAAAAAAACTTCGGAGGAGGAATAACCACAGGGGGAGAAGCAACAGAAGTGGTTGGTAAAACTGTTGTTAGTTGATGCTCCGGAGGAGCAGGAACAGAGGACACAGGAGTTGAAACAGTAGATGTACTAGAGGTCATAGTCATCAAAGATGGCGAGAAAAAAGAAAAAGTGGGGGCGCCGTAAAGGAACAGTGGGATATATCCTTTGCGGACATAAGAAGGCGTGGGACGTATCTAACAGCTCCTCTACAAAAGCATAATTTTTTCTCCTTGGCCAAATAAAACATCAATATGCAGCCGAAATCTCCTATCTTCAAATTCAATTCCTGTCTCTTGTTTCTCTCTATCATATGCCACAGCTTTCTGTGTCAATGTTTGAATTTTCCCTTTCCGTGCATCCCTTTCCTTTAATGGCCTTTGTCTTTCCTCCCTCTGCCAAGTCCGAAGGGAGTCTAACATTGACTGTCTACTTCATCTTAAATAACTGTTCCTGTAAAAACCCAATCTTTTGTTCATCAAAAGTGCCAGTAAAAGGCCACTGCAACTCAACCTACTAAACATAATAGGGCCAAGACCATGTTTTCTTCCTATAGAGCATCTGCAGAACACCAATAACAGCACAAATTGCAAAGTTGGCTTAAACCAGGCATTTTGAAAGAAAAACAAATCGTTATTTTTACCTGGCAAAGTACTTGAAAATACCTTTTATCAAAGCAGTCCTTATGCCGCAACAAACTCAAACCCTAATGGTACCATAACCACAAATAACCAAAACAAACTCACCTGATATCAGTGGTACACCAAAACTGGTTCTCCACTGCCGACTCTTCAGACCAAACGGTCAGAACCAAGGGTTTCCCCGTTCAGGACTCCAGTCGGGATGACCACTGGGTGAAGCACCATCCGGCGGGACAGAAGGAGCAGCTGTGAGTAATAGAAACTCTTTGTGTAGGAATCCCTGAGCAGTCTTTCCGACCCGACAATGTCCTCAGCCTCCCCTCATATGCAGAAAGGGGATGGATCAATCACCCGAAGGGGGCCCAGTTCGGGTGCCAAGGAAGTAACCCTTTTAGGGCCACTCAGGTCACTAATGACCACCTCTCAGCCTTCCCTACTAAATGAAGAGTCGGTCACACAGTAGAGAATACAAACCAAAATTGTTTATTCGGATACACTTAGAGCAGAGCCCTATCTGCCAAGTCACTAGGAGTGCTGCAGAGGGAATTAAAATCAACAAGCATACCAATACATTACGTTTCGTAACCGGGCGAAAATACGCCCACATTGGAATTTTCCAAGCAGGTGCAGTCAAACAGCACAATACAGAAAAAACGGTTTCAGCTCTCATATCTTACACAAAATAACATAGTCCAAGGTCGTTCCATCCAGAGGCTGCCACCAGACAAGGAGGAGAGGGCCTCTATCTTAAAGGAAAGTTATGTGCTAACATGAACAGTGTGCTCATTACTGAAACAAAACCCAAGTGAGGAAATTATACTCATAGAGGAGGATCTCTCAGACTTGAACTAGGTCAGTTTCGAACAACCTAAAATGGTGCCAAACAGAAAATGGCACAGCGAATGCTAATTTTCATTAATACTGCATGAGCGTAAACAATTTCTAGTCTAACAGAGTAAAGAGTGTGTGTAGGACAGAACCTGATGATTCAAGAGGTTATAGCAAATACCCCTCCCACTCTTCCTAACCAGCCTACCAGGAACTCAACTTTCCTGACCGCGAGTGGAAATGTACTGGCAAGATGGCTGACACTGGGGACTGGTGTTTGGATCACAAAGCCTCGATGGGAGTTGTGTTCATCTCAGACACCAGGAACCAGTGAGAGGGACCTACACGTTACTTGCCGCTTTGGCTGTTTTGGAACTGGAAACTCGGTCCTTATATGCGGGACTGGGCCAAGAAAGCATACCATAACGCACGGACATTAAGGAGAAAACACTAGCCGTCATCCCATCGAGGATCTGTCAAAATAAAGACTGGCCTTTCTGATTACTCTACGCCGTCGATATATTGTTGACGAAGGAACTATATTAAGGGGACACCACATTCCGCTGTACACTCTTGCACGGCTATATGCTCAACTGTACAACAAAGCTAAGACCACGGCTGACTGACGTTACTCTCATCCCAGGCCTAAGACTTACTGGACGCCATACTTCAATACATCCTACTTATCATCATCTTTTAAGAAATCTATAAATTTATATGCCCTGAGGAAGCTCCCCTTGAGGGAGAGAAACGTGTTGGCTGACTTATTTGATAATGAGAATCTGTTTTATGATAAGAAAATATAAATAAAGAAGAAACTTTTTGCACACAAATATCATTCTCTTTGGACTCTTTTTACTACCTGCACCCCCAAACAAAACTACAAACATACCAGTGAGAGAGATGTTACCAGTACATTTCCACTCACTGTCAGAAAAGCAGAGTTCCAGGTCACCTGGTTGGGCTAGGTGGAAAGGTGTGTAGGACAGAACCTGATGGGAGTTGTAGTAATTGCAAACACTACTCCTCCCACCGCGCCCATCTAGAACTGTTCTTTCCAGACAGTGAGTGGAAATGTACTGGCAAGATGGTTGACACTGGTGACTGATGTTTCACTTGATCACAACTTACATCAAGGCCCTGTGCTCCAACAACCAGCTTTCTGGCTTAGCCATCTTCCCAGTACACTTCCCTTCACTGTCAGGAAAGCAAAATTCCTTTGGGGCTGGGTGGTAAGGTTTGTGTAGGACAAGGCTTGCCAGGAGAAGTAGTGATAGGAAACACTCCTCCTCCCACCCAGCACAAAAAGCTCATCTGGGCCTATGGGTAATGGAAGTGTACTTGCAAGATGGCTGATACTGGTGACTGGTGTTTAACTTGATAACAATGCACATCAAGGCCCTCTGCTCCAAACACGAGTGTCCAGGGTCAGCCAATTTACCAGTACACTTCCCCTCAATGTCATGGACTCATAGGCCCAGTTGCGCTGGTTGGGCTGGATTGCAGGAAGAGTGTTTGCTATCATATTGCTATCACTATAACTCCTATCAGGCTCTGCCCTACACACTCTCTTCACATCCAGACCACCAGGAACTATGCACACCTGACAGTGAGTGGAAATATACTGGCAAAATTGCTGACACTGGTGACTAGTGTTTGGAGTACAAGGCCTTGATGGGAGTTGCGGTCAATTTAAACACCAGACACCAGTGTCAGCCATCTTGAAGCATATTTCCACTCACTTTCAGGAACACAGAGTTCCAGGGGTGTTGGTTGGGATGGGTGGGAGGAGGAGTTTGTTAAGTTTCACAAATAGCCCAGCAGCCCTTCGAACTCCAGCTCACAAAATTACTACTCTGTAAAGTACCCAAAAAACCATTGATCACATCTAACTATTTAGACAAAATTCAAAAACCATGAGCTGTGTATGCACAAAGCTAAGCAATCACATGTCTGACTCCTTAGGGGGATTCAATCGAGGATAGTGAGTTGAAAACAATGAGCACATCACTCATACCATGATTACAAATTTACTGGGAAATAAACAGATTATGAATGTGTGTGTCGTCATACCTATGTGCCTGCTGATACTTGGATTATGTCCAGTACACAGTCCAGATAAGCTCAAGCTTTAGGATCTAAAGAGTATGAATGTCATTGACATTCCACAGATGTGGAGCACACTAATCCACCATTTTCATACACAGAGTGTCAAATACAAGTCAATGTCTGTGGACATGTCATAAGGACAAAATAGAACATAGCCATTTCTGTACACAGGTGGAACTGATTACCAATCCACAGCTTGTTTAAGTTGCATTGTTCATCCTAAACATAGTCTACCATCATGGATGAAGGAGGCATATCAATCCTCCTAGACTGTTTTCTGGTCTAATCATTGATGTAATGGGTACCAACTGAGGGGCAGTGGACATTCACATAATTGACTATGTTATTTCTGTACCCACAGGGCGAGCTGGGAACACCTCCATTGCCAATGATGATGACAGCCAGGCTCAGACTCCAGGACAGGATGTACTCTTTGGATTTGAGGACTTAACTGCCTCCTTGGAAGAGGAGGAGCAACTCTATCGATCCATCAGGTTTGGTTTGGAAGCCTGCACCAGCTTCCACAACAGGATCCACAGCGACAACTCATGCCTCAGCTCCCAACACTCAGCTAACCCCTACTCTGACAAACACAGCAGCAACAACTAGAAACAATGCCAGCACAACAACAGTGAGCACTCTGCAGTTGACAGGTGACAATTACACAGTCAATGAGGAAGGAGGCTCAGGATTGACTGTGCCACCGGAAACTGTGCATCCGCTTGGAGGTAGAGATTTTGGGAGATATCATGGGGATCCATGCCGTTGAGCAGCTAGTGCTACAGATGTACACCCAAACCTCTTCTGGGTACTAAATGCTTACAAATGGTACCAGGGAGAATTGGGCCAGCTATTCCAACACCTTAAAAACATCAAACAGCTGCAGGCCTTCCAAGCCCAAAGAATGCCCCGTTCCAACAAACAAATTGAAAAGTTCACAGGGGTGCTAAAGGATATCGGTACCAATCTCTGCCAGCTAGCTCATCTGCAAAGTACCCCTCCCTGTGTGCCTACTCCAGCTGTCCCATCAGTGTCAGCACACGCCACAGGGAGGGACATTGAGCCAGGAGGAGATTCCCCAGTACCCCAAGAGACTGCAGCTTTGGATCCCACACTCAAAAGTGGCATGGGGCGTCCGGTGAAAAATCCAGGAGAGTCAGATGGTAATACATCACCCCAGCAAGTAAAAAAAGGTACCCTTGATATTATCCATTGTGTGCTACTTGTGTAGCATGCTGGGTTACATTCCATACAGGTTCTATAATATAGGCATCAGTAAACACCTAACCTTTTACCTATATTCTCTCCCTACATTACACTTGTCATGTTCTCAGGAACTGACCTTTTACCAAGATATTACACTGCATTCAGAAAGCAGGTTTTTCCCAGTTTGAAATCTCATACATTATGCATGAGGGTTCTTGGAAGCACAGCAGGACTGCCATCTCCTGTATAAAATCTTTGTACAAAGTTCATGACTAAAGTCATCCTTAGGCAGACACAGTAATACAGCTATACAGCACAGTAGGACCCCTGTAGAGACCTATGGGTATATGTAGTTCACATCTTGTTAAGATAGCTAGAGGGGATTAAGACTTCCCAGTTGACACACTGACCAGAGACGCTGAGCTTCTTACATGCAGAAACTCCAGCTCGCAGTGATCTAACATCCCTTGCGGGGTTTCCAACTGGAGACAAGGAAGAGTTCCCACAGTCTCACTTAAGATAATGGGGTTGACTAGATCCTAGAGGAATTCTTGGCTTAACACCTACTCCTATGTTAGGTACACTTTGGTACATCTAGTTATGCATAGGAGTACGTACCTTTTATCATGTGTTTTATATACTCGAATGTATTCATGATATTAGTAAGATGGTAGAACTATACCATCCCTTTACTTTTATTGTAGTGTTAATCATGTATATCTTATGCTGTCTAAAGGTTGTTGCAGCACATCTATTCTACACCATAATAACAACTGTTCAATAAATGATTATTAAAAATGTCCAGCTTGTTTATTCTGTGTATCTCTCTGAGACAAACTATGTAGGCATGCGTGATGAAAGCGTGAACAGTAGTATATTGTTTCCACGATCCTGAGGGATCAGGGTTGTTATGTTTGATGGTTGCCATAACTATTCTCTCCATGGTGAGAGAAGATTCTAGTGGCACTGTGAGCTAGTTGATATAAAAGTGCCAGCGAACCCTGTGGGGGTGATCAGAGTTTGTCTGAAAACAATCCTACAGTGTATGTTGTCTAAACGCGCTGATACTGTATATTTTCTATAGGGACTACATGACATGGCAAAACCAACGTCGGTTGGTTACTTATTTAAAAGTAGATTCTGAGTAGTTCAGTCGTGCTATTTTCAGAAATTCCTATTTCCGAACACCAGAGGCATCTGGAGTGGGTAGGTTAACGTCCGCCACAGCTGAGTATGCAAACATCCTATTTCTTGGCTTTTGGTTAATCAAGCCCGAAGGACACAAAGTTCCTAAAATTTTGCAAAACATCTTATCTTAGTTTCCTTGAGAATTTATTTTGTGTTCTATACACAGTGACTAACAAGGAAATACATCCATTTCAGCAAGCATTGCCCCGATCAGAAGATCAGGAGATGTAAAAGCAATACAGATTGCAGCAAATTTCAGAAATAGTCATCCTGAAACTGCTTGCGCCTAGGGGTGGCATAGTTGCTTTCATGATTGAGGCACACAAATCATACAGAAAAGATGTATTTTATTCATAAGTTACATTTCCAGCAGTAATTTCAAGAACAAAAACATTTCACACACACACAGAAGGTGATGCACCAGAGGAATTCTGTCTATTTCAAGTTCCTCTCACATACCAGGAACACTTATACTGGTTTAAAGGCACCCTACCCCATATAAGAAGAAGATTAAGACTCGGTCTGTTCGGAAGAGAAGGAGTGACATGGCAATATTAGCAACCTATACACCACATCCTGACATTGAAACAATGCCAGGACCAGACTTACTCATATTTCACAAAGAATTAATAAAACTTTCCAGAAACATGACACAATACGTCATGAGGATATTTACACTCCAGCAAGCAATAGTAAAAACAAATTCAGCTCAAGTTAAAAACACAACAACTAAAATTACACCATGAACATTACATGCAGTAATGAGTAAGATGTCCCCAAAACATGAGCAGATGCCATTCTGGATAGCTCAGAAAATTACACAGCTATTCCTAAATACTAGCCCTTATGAAAAACACAGAATGCTAACAATCTGCCTGCTCCTGTGGATCACACCACAACTAGAGAATTGTATTTCGTGGGTTACAGTTTTCACTGCCATATGTAATAGAACACATGGTATCTCATCATTAGCAGTAGTACCAGATGTATTGAGATGAGTACGGAGCAGAGTCTGCTCTAAACGTAGGGATGAAGTTACTAGGTAAATATGCCTAGGTATCAGCTATAATACTGCCAAATATGGAATGGGAAGCAGCATCAGTGGCCATCCTTCAATGCATGAGGGAGATCAGTCCCATACGACAGGAGCAGGAAGTACACAAAATAATAGAAACTGAGTATGCAGAATTAGGCAGGGACAGTTTGGCCGGAAAAGCATTAAAACCACAACTAATGGGTAGTCCAGAGAGGGAGACTTTCAAGCAAACACCTACTTCTTCTAAAAAGAAGTCGGAAAATAACAAAAAACAAAACATTAAAGAAAATAGATTTCCATCCAGAGGTAGATCTCCTTCACAGGAGCCCTCCGAAAGGACGTTTAACCTTCGGAATAGGGATAATATTAGGAAACCAGACAGGTATAATTATACTGATACATGCTCCTCTCGTTCCTTTCAGGGTTCATTAAAAAACTAAGGGGCATATTACCTACAAGTAGCGATATTTATCGGTAAATTGGCTTAGCGACCATTTTTTTATCGCTGCCTATCGCTGGATATGTTAGCGGAGAAAACATGCTATTAGCAACGCTTTTCTCCATTATGCTAAAATATCCAGCGATAGCGGCGAAATGCATGAATATCGCTGAGAATACAGCGATATTCACACATTACCGCTGAAATGCTCTTAGCCATGTTATCCACCTCCCATTGGATAACGTGGCTAAGAACTGGTCTGGGCAGGTGTTAGTATTTGGAGATATTCGCGCTTACCGTGAATATTTCCAACGCTACGCCTGCCTTGCTAATAGGCGATAGCGACGTTAGCGACTGCTTTCAGTCGCTAACTGGTTGGGTACGCCCACTTTGCATGTCATTAGCAATAAACATCGCTGACATGCAAAGCGGGCCCCAAACCGCTCGCTATCGCCTAAAAGCTGTCGCTAACATCAGTTAGCGACAGCTTGATAATAGGGCGATAGAATTATCGCCGCTTAGCGGCCAAAATTGGTCACTAAATCGACGATAATTGCCTATCACCCCCTTGGTAATATGCCCCTCAGAGAGGGCAGGACAGCCTTACAGACAAGAAGAGTGTACAAAGTACAAGGACAAGCAGGACACTCAAGATTATACTTCCAAAAAAGAAGATAATGCCAAACCACAACCCCAGTTAAAAAAGAATGTTGCAGGGCTAAACATAAGACATGCCCAGAATTCTGCAAACTAGACTATTGAATGGAGAATGGGCTCTGACGATGCTAGACAGTGCGGCAGAAGTAACAATAGCTTGCCAGAACCCGATGGAATATCTAGTGACAGCGGACTTGAATGATTATATCACTGTGGAAACACCTGATACTAGGTTAAGTGTCCCACATAAATTGTATGAAATAATGTTCTAGATAGAGGGGAAGACATTAGGACAGTTAGAGGTCTCTTTCAGGAGAAACTGTCGCTTGGCTATGACATTTTGTTAGCTGAACAAGACAGGCCACCAGCATTCGTCATGGATTGCCCTAGGGAAGAAACAGTAATTTTAACAGCATTTTCTGACCATGTTCCAAAACATTTAAAATATACATATGCACAGTGGGTGATAGCCCAAGCTCACGCATTATACAAAAACCATGTTGGATGGGATAAGGATTCAACCCACCATATTATTCCACTTAAAAACACTCCAATGGCACAAAGGCAGTATCTATAAAGCAAGAACCTAAAAAACAGGTCAGGGAGATCTTAGATCAACTTGAATATTAAGAGGTGATCGAAACTTGCACCACTCAAATTAATAACCCTGTGTTTCCAGTAAAGAAACCAGACAATTCATATAGTTTAGCTTTAGATTGTAGACATTTAAACACTTGCACTAAGACATTTGCAGTTCAAAATGCAAACAGTGCCACATTAATGAATAACATTGTGCGGAAAAAATACAAAACAACGATATATATCTCAAATGGAATCTTTTGCAAAATATAGCGCCTGAGAGCAGATACTTGACACTATTCTCAGCGCTAGGGTTTTAGGGACAATTTTGTTGACTCCCGCAGGGGTATAAGAACAGCCCTGGGTTATTTTCAGCCAGAGTAACTGAATTAATTCAAAACCTGGATGAAGAGGCATTGTCCTATGTGGATGGTATTTATCTAACTGACTATGACATGGAGGAACACGTGAACAGAGTGAATACCATAATTTTCATAACTTTGGGGTTTGCCTCTGGGGGTTACAAATGTAACTTTAGAAAATCGAACATTGCCCACCTTAATGTCCTATTTCTAAGACATGAGCTTTCAAGTGAAGGAAAAACCCTGCCAGCTAACTTTTTAGAAAAGTGTGCGCTGCTCCAACGTCCTAAATCATTTAAAAACCTACAGTCAAGACTAGGATTCTTGAATTTTGGCAGAACATACATTTTGGATTATGCAGAAAGAGTGAAATCTTTCTACAATTTAATAAAATCAGATTTTTCAATTAGACAATGGACACAGGAACATACAGATGCACTTTGTTCCTTACAAACTGACATGATAGCTTCAAAACACTTACAGCCACCTGTAAATGTCTGCAACGTGGTTTTCGGAATAGTTGCGGGTCAATCAGGGTACACCTACCCAACATATAATGAAGGTTAAACAGTACCAATAGCATATAAATCACATTTGTACACAAATGCTGAGAAGCGTTTTTTATCAACAGAAAAAATTCTCACAGCATTACAGACAGAAGTAGTTAGAAAAAGAGCTCAGGCTCAAGGGAAACGTATAATAGTCATTACCCCAGTTCCAGCTTTAGAAGCTGCAACAAAGGCAAGAGTTCCCAACGCTAAAGCCTTACATCCATGATGGAAACAATGGGCTAATTCTGTCACTACAACAGATGTAGAATACAGGTCCGACCATAATTTAAAAACACAAGCATTTCTGCAATACGAACAACAATATCCTCTACCAAATAAAATAATGCCTTAGATCAGTACGAATATATTATTTATACTGATGGTTCTGCGCAACCGGCAATAGGGAGTAAACGGCAATACATCACCACGTGTGCTATCCTTAAGGGATGGATGCAGTATGGAAAGTTTTATCCGAGTTACACAAAAACACAGTCTATTGGAGACTCCACAGCGCAGCTGGTAGAACTAAAAGCACTAATACTGGCACTGGTGAACACAGATCATGAACTCCCCAACTAATCATGTGTGATTCTTTTTACTGTGTGCAATCATACAATGAATATCTATATCACTGGAGACCGAATGGGTTTAAATATGCGAAAGGTCACACAATTAAACACAAAACACTTTGGGAATAGGTTGTGGAGTTAAAAAACGAACTACACAGGGCTTGTGATACACACACTGAGTCATCAGTGCGATAGTGTTCATGTTGAAGTGAATAATTGGTTAACGAAGCCACGAAGAAGCCTGTATGCAAGGCTTCCGTAGCTGCAATCACTCGTTCAAAAATGAGGATAGATGGTGAAATAATGGTTGAGATTTTTGCTATAAGGCAATACAGCTCAGCAGTACCAAAGAAATTCCCACTCAAGTACTCCTACAAGTTAGATACAAACAACATTTCATATGCTCAAATTCCAGGAGTCGGGGATAGAGTAATAACAAATATTAATCGAAGGTTAGGATTAATTCTAGCAGCACACGAGGGTGTAGGTTCTGCACATGCAGGAGTTTCTGCTACTGTTTCTTTATTGAAGCACTGCTACTGGTTGCCAGAACTAAGAAGGCAGACTAAGGATTATGTCTTGAAATGCGACATCTGTCAGCAGATTAAAGGCTCCACCATAACACGTACAGTGCAGACACCATTACAGATATCAGACGAATCACTGGGTTGTGTTTATTTGGACTACTGCATCCCCTTACAAAGTGATGGGGCTTACAAGAATATCACGGTTGCAGTGGATTCCTGCTCTAGGTTCCAATGGGTGTGGCCCCAGGCTCGGCTGATGCTCAAACTGTTATACAAGATTAGTGAGTCTTCATAGGGACGTATGCAATTGGCACACTTCATTCTGACCTTGGCCCGGTGTTTAAGCTCTAGGGCTTACAAGGAAGCTATGGGAAGTCTGGGTGTAGCATTGTAGTACTCCTCTCCGTACCATCCCGAGAGAAATTCAGTTGTGGATAGGAAAAACTGGGACTTAAAACAATCTTTAACAGCTAGAGTATTAGCCTCTGGTTGAAATTGGGTAAAGCATCAGTATGGAGACCAAAAGGCATTAAGTATTCAGCCAAGTAGTTCTCTAGGGGGGACACTCCACATAAGGTCCTATTTGGGAGGAAAATATAGGTACCTGATCTTGATTGTGAAGGCACAGTGGCGGATAAAAAACCTTTTGACATCCATAAAAGTTTGGATATTTTACAGGACCTGAATGAAACCAGGGCACAACAAAGAAGAAAGCCACTGGAGAAGTAAAACAAGACCTGTCTGGATCCCTACACTAGGGATCTCTCAGAAAAAATAGGAGACAAAAAAGAATCTGGGCCATCATAGAGAAAGCCTGTCCAGGCAGTTAAAGGAACAAAAACTGTACTTCTGCCACCTCTTGCCGGTAAAAAGGAGAAAAGTTTTGTCTCAATTGAAATAATCAAACCACAACATGTGGCCGATACTGAACAGTAGGACATGTGGACTCCGAAGTAACAGACACCCTCCTCTCACAACGTTCAAACAGAAAAACTCATCATGTTTGAAGGGTCACCTGTTTCGAATATTGGACTGAGCAACAATACAATGGAACTAGTTTCCCTTGATACTAAAGTTTACAATGAGAACTCAACTGAAAGGCAAATTTCAATTCAACCAAAAACGGATATCTACATCAAAATGACCCAACAAGAGCAAGCTACAGTTTCCAAAAAACCTGTGGAACTACCGAAAATTGATCGAACTGCATTCGCTATTTCATTGACATTGACACCTTTTCATCTACAGCGATTTAAAGATTTAAAGATTTCGGAACTTTCTTAAAAAGTCTTACCTGGTATCAGCTTGAGTCAAAATCAGGGTATCTACAGAAATACGTTTCTTTCTTTTCTGGATAGACTTAGTAATTGTTTTTAGTATGCTTATTAAAGGAACTCATCTTCGAGAAAGCTCTGCGGCACAATATGGGAATGTGATCCTGAAACCACACTTTTCATCACATTGTGAAAAAAGACACATGTAATCCGTGAAAATGATGACAGTTCCTCTACCTGATGGTATAGTATGGGTCAAGGTTGATTTCAATATATTTTAAAAATACAACATTTATTTAAAATATAATTCAGCAATATCATTACCACATGTACATTTTCCGATGATTGGGAATATGAAACTGTAAATAATATGTTGTCTGATTTAAAGTTATCTGCCGCTTTTTTTAATAATCAGAGTTTAAGAAAATGTATTGCTATCAACATTATGGCCATGCCTTTCTGTATAAATCAGCTAAGCCTAGGAATGTTTTAACATGTCAACAATGGGAACATTGCCCAACACCACAGAAAAGCAGTTCAAAAACTTTGTACAAAAATGTCCACATTTTTCAGGGTTTAACACATCAGACCCAGCCTCATATTACTATAAGGTTGCACCTATACCAGTACAGAACAATATGATGACAAATACCAAACAGATCTCTTCTGCTACTTTTTTTGCCCAGTTGTCTGAACAAGGTTTCGACTTATGGAAAGACACCATAGACTTAAAATCTGTCAGAGGTACTAGAGACTGGCAGGTCCAGGAAACAGATGCACTATTTTGAGCATGCTTGATTGCTCAGCAAATAATGTTTTTGAATGAAAAAGTGCAACAAACATCCTGTCTCGGATTAGCCAGAAATAAGGATTTGAATACACCTCAGCTGCCTGAAGCATCACATACTGAGGGTAACATAACATCACAATTAGAAGTTACACTTGATGACAATATTCAATACAATAGATCAGACCCCAATTGAAAGGAATGGTTGGTTTGGCCCAAAGACACCAATAACTGTCAAGAAAGATTCTTGGGTAAAACTACAGGATTTAGTATTAATAGACCAGACCCACGATATGTGCAAAGACAACAACCAGGGATAGTGACATTGTATAGTGTTGGGAAGTTATGTCTTGAATGCATACAAACCTCAACACTCACACAGGTAAAACAACACTTATCCTTACTTACAGGGGATGTGGACCAGCAGGATTTTTTATTAGGTCCAAGGAAACCACGTCAAAAACGTTTCATATATTCTGCTTCTCGACAGGAGGCCACAGAAACATTACGAGAAATAGATTGTTTTAATCTAGAGAAAGCTCTAGCAGTAGTTGATAATGGGTTAACAACATTAATATCCAGGATATATTCACTGGGCAACATTGTATCATCTGCTATAGATATACTAGAACAAGATTTGTCTATAGTACAACAAGGGCAATCACAATTACATTCTGTAATGTTATTGAGCTGGGCGCTGCAATTGTTGCGTGCAGGCTATGTGCCATGGCGTTTCATAAACAGCACCTCTCTCTCTTCCTTGTACAATCTGACAGAAAAACAGATAGAAATCGCACAGAGGGGAGTGAAATATACAATGCTGCATTTTGAAAAACTGGACAGAATCACCGTCCACAGAATGATTAATCCATGGCCACGATACAATCCAGGTCACAAGTTTTAAATTCCATATTGCCTAGAACAAATGCAGGCAGGCAGATATGAATAAATATGTAAGGAATTCATCAAATTATCTTGGAAATTGCTGCACAGATTTTGATGGCGGAGTGGGGAAAAATAAGAGTTTCTTAGCAGTCAAGAGTATTTGTAAAGCGTGCTACTCACCCTCTAGGGTCTCAAGGCGCTGGGGGGGCTGCTACTGCTCAAAACGCCAGGTCTTGACTTGCTTCCTGAAGGAGAGATGGTCCAGGGTGAGTTGTAGGTGGGTGGGGAGGGTGTTCCAGGTCTTGACCGCCAGGTAGGTGAAGGATCTTCCTCCGGTGGTGGTTCTGCGGATCCGTTGGACGGTGGCGAGGGCGAGGCTGGCGGAGCTGAGCTGGCAGGTTGGCGTGTAGAACAAGAGGCGGTTGGTGAGGTATTCGGGGTCCAAGTCGTGGAGAGCCTTGTGTGCGTGGGTGAGGAGTCTGAACGTGATCCTTTTACTGACGGGGAGCCAGTGCAGGTCCCTCAGGTGGGCGGAGATGTGGCTGTGTTGGTGAACGTCCAAGGCGAGTAGTGCTGAGGCTTTCTGAATGTGCTGGAGTCTTTTCTGTAGTTTGGTGGTGGTCCCAGCGTAGAGGGCGTTCCCGTAGTCCAGACGGCAGGTGGCGAGGGCCTGGGTGACCGATTTCCTGGTTCCAGTGGGGATCCACGGAAGATCTTACGGTGCATGGGGAGAGTGTTGAAGCAGGAGGAGGAAACAGCATTAACTTGCTTGGCCATCATGAGGGATGAGTCAAGGATAAAGCCCAGGTTGAGTGCGTGGTCTGTGGGCTTGGGTGGGGGGCCCAGAGCAGGGGGCCACCAGGTGTCATCCCAGGCGGAGATGGATGGGCCGAAGATGAGGACTTCCATCTTGTCTGAGTTCAGTTTCAGGCGACTGAGCTTCATCCAGTCTGCGATGTCTTTCATTCCGTCCTGGAAGCTGGCTCTGGCGGAGGAGGGTTCATGGGGGGGGAGAGGATCAGTTGGGTATCGTCGGCGTAGGAGATGATGTTGAGGTTGTGCTTGCGTGCAATGGCTGCAAGGAGCTCATGTAGACGTTGAAGAGGGTGGGACTGAGCGAGGAGCCTTGAGAAACGCTGCAGATGATCTTGGTGGCTTCTGCGAGGAAGGGCAGGAGATGGACTCTTTGGGTTCTGTCGGAGAGGAAGGAGGTGATCCATACTAACTGCGAGATTTCCTTAAGTGGATAACTTATATGCCAGGATAAAATTCTTCATGGGGCCTGTAAAGGTTCAGTAGCTAACTTGTTCAGTCACTTAGAAGGTGCCCCAACTGCAGTGATCACTCCAGTATTCAAACTACTTTCAAATGGGAGTTACTTGATGCTTAACGATCAAGGTTGCTGTAGAATACTTGTGGGCATCGCATATCTGGTAACTGTAAGTTCCAGGGTTACTTGCTGTATGGAAGTATTGTTTCACCCAATGCATATAGTTATGGAGGCTCCGCTAGGGCCTGCATTAAATATTTCACTAATGCGGTTTGATACTTTGAGCAAAAGGAAAGCCATACTTACACAGAAAGTCGTGCCCTTAACCTCCGCTTGAGAGACTTTTGCTTTCCAAGTAGCAAGATCTTCAGCAGAGATACAGGCACTTACACGTACAAACTGCCCTTAAGATTTCACAGAAATGGTAAATCATATCTCTAACATGTCTGGTATGACATACATTGTTCACCTATTTAATAACATAGGTTCTGGACAGTTAAGCACCTTTCAAACGGTTCTCGGAGTTATACCATACTTCATACACTCCATAATTGGAAACATTGTTGGAGAACTGCCACTGATCCTGTTTCTAATAGCAGGTATCCTGATTGTTGTGTTTCTGCTATTCAATGGACGTCACCAAGGAGATGGAAACTGTACTCCTGGAGAGAAAATACAGTGATCGAATGGTACAACTTCTAGGCGCACACCTAAGGGAACTAAGTGCTTCTTTGTTCTTTTTTGCTTAGACCAGTCTGGAAGGACTGCATCTTACCTGTCCTCCGATGCCTGTTTTGCAGAGAAGAATGTGTGTTGGATCTCTGTCTGACACTCCTATCAAGTGTGCAACCGGATGTTGACGCTTTATCGGACCCAATAATGGCCCATGTTTTGCAGTGTCCCCAGTGTATTCCCATGTTGATGCCTGCATTCTTATAGCCACATCAGGTAGCATCAGCACCTGTTGGTACAGACACAGCTCCTCCTCTGACACCCAGGCCTTGGATGGCACATAGGCTGCACAAGCTGCCCCAGGATCAGCTGTGGACATATGGAAAATCATCTGTGCTCAATAGACATAATCTGCGAGGTGTTACAGAGACCGTCAACTCTGGAAGCAAGCAACAAGAATGTTGTGTCTACCAGCCAGGACACATAAACATTTGACTCATTTGTCCCGTCTTGTGCTGGGAAGAAATTCAGCTGCATAAAAACAAAAGAGAAAATAGAAACTCTAAATCAAAATTGACATTCCTTTCGTGTACCAAAAAAAAGGGGAGCGGTGCACTACCAGAATATCCAAAATCAGTGATGAAGCACAATCAGTTTCTTCATTGAAAATAGTCTTTATTTGTATAAATCCAAATCATGTATGAAAAGCACAACAGCCAGCGTGTTTCGTTCACGAATGAACTTCGTCAGGGCTGAGGGGAAAACATAAATGACAAACATAAGTGTCAAAACTTATACTACAAAATCCACATTACATACACAGTTCATTAAAGACACCAAGTGAATGCATGGAGGCCGGACTGGTAGGTAATGACCCACCGGCTCCATACTAAATTCATTTAAAAAAAAAAGTTATACTCTTCACCTAATGAGTATAATCATACAGTTACATAATTACATATTTACAAAAACAGAGAGAATAAAAATGTATATTAATGTTCCCTGATGGTATGAGTGGTGGGTGTGGGATCATTTAAACAATTCATATGTCAGTGTCCTATGGATTAAAATGTATGAGAAACAGGTGGGGTTGAGAACATGTATGCTCTATCCCCACTAAATAAATAATAGCAGACACCTCCTTGATGCATATACACTGTATATCCCAGAGTTGTCACAACACATGTAGAGTATGAGCGTTTGTGAAGAATGAGGGTAGAAAGCAAGATTTACGTGAATTAATAATGTGTCATCCCTCAAGACCAGAAGGCAATTGCAAAGCTACTCAAACTGGCACGTCCATGGGAAAAGCATTTATTAATTCCTTTCTGAGGAGAATCCTTCTGGATATTGTGGTCGCCCTCACAGTGAAATGTCACATCCACTGCGCCGCAACCCTATCACCAAAAGTCATAATACGACTCAAACGGGTTACCCTAATATATGGTTAAACTATCAGTGCTGCTAATGTAAACAAGACCACAAGCATTTACTTGTCAATATCCAATTGTGTATGCAGATACATGCATGAACAACAAGCATTTGAGCAATTATAAATGGTGTACAAGCCAAAGTTGTTTGTAACAAACCAGGAGCGACCTTGCAAGCATACGGTTCAGGCACTTTAAAGGGCAAATAATAAAAAATCTTCCCATGCGTTTAAGCAAGCAGTATTACAAATCAATTCATAAATGTACTTACCAATAAGTTATCTTGGGCAACAGCCCGATTAGATCGTGGAGTTAAATAGCTTTACGGAGTCGTCAGCCGAATCGGACAAAGCCATAGGCTGGAAATTGTTATGGTGACAGTTGTGAACTCGGATTGTGTCTGCATTGCATGTAAACCGACATGGTAAACTTCCTTTAGTCATGTATCACAGTTACTCACGTCCCACAGATATTTATTGAACTGCCCAGTAGGTGTGGCATCAGTAAACAATAGAATGCATTGGGCATGTTTGGAAAATGTCACCCACGTGGACCTATTGCTTTGGCCATCTGGACTGAAGACCTCCTATGCAGTCGAGATATGAAAGGCGGATCCCTAGAGATTTCACTTGCCTGAACTAACTTCATTATTCCAGGACCTCCCCATCTCCCTGCTGCTACAATGTCTCGCTGTACAGGGTGCAGAGCCCCAGCATTCACAGCTGAGGAAATCAAGATGCTGGTGGGCATGCTCCTGCCCCTGTACACGCAGCTCTATGGCACACCAGAGGAGCAGATGAGTGATGATCAGACGGTATTGTTAGTGTACATGTGCAATAAACACGCACTTCAGGCAGTAGGAATCCTATAGACAACCATTTAAACCTGATTTTTAAACTTCCAAAGTGTTATGTAACTGGTCGGGGCAAGTATACTTTTGTTGATGTGTATATAGCGGTGTATATTATCTCACTGTTTTCATGGTAAAGAGTTAATATTAAACACTAGAGAAGTGCACAGAATACCTCTTTGCTAACTTCTAGACAGCGTGGGCAGCTGTGCATGACCTACGTGCACCAGTATTTGTATATATGCAAGATGCATGTGAAATAAGGGCCTTTAACCATGCAATCCTTACAGGTCAACTCCCGTCATAAGATGTACATGTGGAGGATCATTGCCCGGAAGTTGTGATCAATGAGGGTCACACGTCGGTGCAGTACCTACTGCAGGAAATGGTGGCAGGCCGTGAGAGGCTGGACCAAGAAGATTGCAAGAGACTTGCCTGTCACCTCCAGGCAAGAAGAGTACGCACAGCACCCTGACCACAATAATGGGGTGCTTCCTGTCGATGGTCTTCCCTGACTTGGACGGGCAGTTGAGAGCCAGACATCAGCAAGGAAGGGGTGAGTATGTGTCTTGTTGCAAAACATATTAACCCATGAATGTTCATGTATTTGAGTCTTTCTCTCCCTTTTTTAGGTTGTGAGATGCACAAAACCACTGTTCAGTGTTAAAAGAAGCGTAAGCAACACATTTAGAAGAGGCATGGGTATGCCCCTTTCATCTGAGACATGTGAGAATAAAATAGTCAGGGAATCGACGGTAGTGACATGCTATTGTAATCTGAATGCATGAGCACAACATGTGCATGGAGATAACCTTCAGAACTATTGTCAGTACTCAACATGTGTCAGAACAGTGACAGATGTCTGGACTGTTCTCTGTTTGGCCACACCAACTCTGTAAACTATGTTGATGTTGGATCACTTAACTGTGAAAACTCATGCTATGCATGAAATTGAATGAATGAATGAAATTGGATTTATAAAGCGCATGGCTGCCCGTAAGCGTCCCAGCGCTACCATGCGAAAATAAGAAGCTCTGAAGGGGGCAGGGGAACTTAAGGGGCTTTGGGAAAAAGAAAGAATTTAAGACATTTGCGAAATTTGCTAAGGGACGGTTCAGTGCGAATGTGTCTCGGGAGGGCGTTCCAGGTCTTTGCTGCATTTACCGAGAAGCGACGGCCTCCCGAGCGGGCTTTCCTAATTCTGGGGACTATGACCAGGTTTTCGAGGTCCGATCTCAAGGCCCGTGAGGGTCTGTACGGGCGTATCAGGCTACTTAGGGCCTGGGGTCCTTTACCTTGAAGAGCTTTGTGGACGATGCATGATGATTTAAAGGAGATGCGCTCGCGCACTGGGAGCCAGTGCAAGGTTTTCAACAATGGTTTTGCTGATGCTCTTCTTGGGGCACCCAGGAGCATCCTGGCAGCAGCGTTTTGTACTCGTTGTAGGGTGTTGATAGTGGCTTCCGGGGCTGCCAGGAGCAGAGCATTACTATAATCCAATCTGGACAGGATCAGTCCCTGAATTAGTAATTTTCTAGATTGGAAGGGTAGCAGTGGGAGGACTTTCCGCACAGTTCGGAGCAGGCCGAAACATGTGCCTGCCACTTTCTGGGCATGTGCCCTGAAGGTTAGTTCAGGCTCGAACCATACCCCCAGGCTCTTGATTTTGTCTTTTGGTGAGGGCACCTCTCCCATGCAGGGGGGCCAAGATGTATTGGGTAGAGAGGAGAGTTGGTGACCCAGAATTAGAATCTCCAGGTAGCAGGTAATGTCTATGTTGAAGGCTTGGTGAGTAGCAATTGGCCACTGTGCCAATGTTAGGTCCCAGCACTGGTGCCCAGTGTGCTTCAATGTATCCCATGGGCAAAGTACAGGTTTGGTAACTCATGTCACCTGTCACACTGGCCATTCACATGATTGAGGGTAAGATTCCATCCTCTCAATTCCAAAACTGAACCCATGTTTCTAACTCTGTAATAGTGACAACACGTGCCATTCAGTGACTAACAAAGACGGTCTCTGGTGGAAACAGGACTTTAATTGAAAGGGATGATGTCAAAACACATTCCCCTTGATTCTCATGTGTGTAAATGCTTTTAACTGGTCATACATGATGCTTTGTAAACCAAGGTTTATTTGCCTTACTGTTAGATTCAGAGCTGTCACATGAGCATTATTCTGAAGTACTTAAAAAATACTGAGATTAAAAGCAATAGCATTGAAGCTGTACATTGTTTGCATTTTGCAAGAAATAAGCGAGGAACATTCTGACTTGGCCTTTACAAATCTGGACATCTGCAGTGTTGACACAATGGTAAGAAGTGTTGAATACATATTTTTAAGTAAGATGTGCAGGACTAATAGTTTGTACAGGCAATGCATCCAGATGGCCCAGTGGTATAGTGATCCACATGAAGCATGAGGAAGATGCAGTCATTGGACTTGGCAGGAGCTGGCCTGTCTTTGCATGGTAAATTGGAATATTGTTTCCAATATGGACAAAAATCTGATTAATCTTTCTAACACTGTGCATAAATGACACAAGACTGAGTGCCAAATCATTTTTAACATAGTTATGCCTACTTCCTTAGAGTGTCCAGGGTAAGAGAAACCCATGTGACCTGACAAACAACTACTTCTGCTATTGGACATATGAACAACTTAAATAGGATCTGGTGATATAGCCCATTGAGTGACAACACCAGCTTTCTATATAAGAGTCTGCGGCCACTCCACTAGAAGGAGAGGCATCTCCTTTGCACAAGGTACCTCACCCTCTGCCTCTGTCTCCCCTGCTGCCCTAAGTGTGCAGACCCATTGACCTCCTGAGGTGGATCTCTGCATGGCGGAGAGCAGTGCTGAATGTCCTCCAGGTGTATACCAATCACCTTACATAGATGGTATTTTCCTGGAGGCCATTCCCTTGGACATGTCTGCCTAACAGAGATCCAATCAGGTTCTAGGCTTCCTACTAACAGAAGCATTGTCCCACATTCAGCTGTTCAACCCCTCCTGCCTCTTCTCCATCCACAGACCTTAGTACCCACCTTGACCAAAGCACAGACAAACATACACATGCATCCACCTCAACATTCACATACAGCACACAAACACAAAGACACAAGGGTGAACCCACACACACTCACAAGACAGAACGCCACACTCACTACCACAGACATGACAACAGACAGCACACCAGCATCCACAGACCTAACAAACCTTTTCATCCACAGCCCCTACCCTTGCCTCTCCTTGTACCAACTCTGCCCAGAAATTATACCTCATTGCCCTTGACCTCTTCCTTTCCCAAACCTACCAATTCCCTCCCAAAAAGATGAAAATGACCCTGACGCCCCTGCCTTTCCCTTCAGACCCACCCCACCCAGCCTACCAAAAGAAAAGGACCCCCCTAAGGTGCTCACCAAAAAAATCCACATTTTTAAAGTCCCCACCCCCCTTGTAACCCTAACTTCCACATCCCACCCAGTACCTCGATACCCAAAAATGCCTGGCCAAAGAAAGCTCCATCCCTCACTATTCCCATGCAAACCCTTCAATACTACTGTATTCCTAAACTCCTGAAGCCCAGCTTGTCCCCCTTCCATCTAGCACTCCCACTGCAGTTGTCCCACCCCTTCCATCTAGCTCCCCAGTGCAGTTTTTGATCCCCCCTCCTGATTCCATTCCTTCCAAAGACCAACTCAGTCCTCCCTAGTTTTGCCCATTTGGTGCCTGACCCGCCCCCTAGACAGCCATCTTGGGGCCTTGTACCATTGCAGGACAAATGCAGGCAATCGATGATGATCTGCAGGAACTCTGTGGACAATGAGAGTAACTCTGTTGTACTGACCATTGGACTTTTTCTCCTTAAAAACACACCTTTTTTGTTGAATAAAGCATATTCTAATTTCGTTTTCAGATTTCCGTGCCCCCAAAATTGTTTTGTTGTTAACTGTAAATTGTGTATAATTAGTGATACAAGTATTTGTGATATAAGAATACAATAATGGTAGTATGGGATGGATTGCATATGCTCCATGGAGTATGAACACTCAGTTAGAATATGCTATACATCCTTGTACCTACATTGGCTTGGTGTGAATGTCTACATTAGTTTTCTTTAAGACATGAAGTCACAAACCTTTGCTTTTCAAATTAGACTTTCTCATAGTTTCTGCTTACAGATGTCAACATAGTGCAAGTGTGGCAAAGTACAACAGTTTTGAAGACGCATGCTGCATATGTATGTAATGGGCTAAAAGATAACTGTCTCATCAATACACCTGGATACATATGGGCTCTGCCTACATGGTGGTGACTTTGGTCATACATATGTACACAGAGTGATGTAACAATTGATGTATGTGACTTGATAGTGGCAGGGCAATGTCTGTGCTTTCAATCGATCTGGTTAAATAGTTGCAACGACAACATTGCCACAGGTGGCTTTGACTGTAGGTCAATGCCCTTTCAAGGCAGTTGACCCATATTGCCCATATCTTATGCCTATGGTAAGTGTAAGGTAGGTATTGTTCTGATGGTGTCCTGATCCTCTTGTCTTTAAGGACTTCCCTTTCTTCCTATATTCCTGGTAGGCAAGGTGTCTGTGGTCTAGAACCTCTAGTGCATTTAAAATTAGATGTTAGTCGTAACATCCTTTTTGTGTCCATCATGTGGATGGTGTGTGTGTCCAAGACATGACTCAGTAAGTTACAGTGTTTTTCTGTCATTACAGAGACACAATTGTATGCGTAAGTTGCATGTGGACCCAGCATATGGTACATTAAAGTTGTGATACAATTGGAATGCTAGTGATGACATGCTGTGAGTGTAGAGCTGTACAGTACCTAGCAATATTATCCTTGGATAGGCCAAGCTTTTCAATGAATATTTGTGAGATAAGTGAAGTTGAGTGTGTCTACATGGCTTACATGACCATAGAGGATGTGTGACATGCTAACTGTAACCAAGAGACAATGTGTAGGACTACTGGGTTTTGGTTTTGTGGTTTAGTCTACTTCTGTTTTGCACTTTGACATGCTTTATGTTCAAAACCAAGTCCCGGGCACACGTACTGGGATACAGTTGCAGTGTTCAATTAGTACATCGGCAACAAGATGTACACAGGCTGGACTCTGCTTTATACAGACCCTGCCAAACACGAACGCACCTGCCTGTGTGATTCCTGATCATTTCAATCAACACACCTTTGCTCGCATTAATACCCGTCAACCAGGTCGGAATTATCACTGGTCTTTCGATCACATACTCTAGCGCAATATCAGCCCAGAAGAGTATCAGGTAACTTCCTGTTGACGAAACACGCGTTGGCTGGCGTTTTGCTTTGACAAACTTTAAACTTGCATAAACATCGTTCAATACATGGAACTTCCGGTGTCGATCTCTTTTGATTTCTATACTAATTAAACACAACTGTAATAACTGTATCCCTTTACGTGTGACTGGTACTTGGTTTTAAATTTGTTTGTGTGCGTTTCTTGGCCCACACTGTATACAGGGGTTACGGGTCTTCCCCTGGCCTGGTTGCACTGTGAAACATGTGTTCTTTATTTTCTCATTGTACCACAACGTTAACCTGCCTGAGAGCCACTATCCTGCTTTTCCAAAACCCCTTGCAAAAAGCATGCTTTATGTTGTTCCTTAGATGAAACCTATTGGATACTTTAATTTGACATGGGTTTGGATGTGTGGAGTTACTCAGATGTGTATCATGAGTATGCGGCTACAACGAAATGAGAAACTTGCTAGTACATTTCACATATACCCGCAAGTTCTAATTGTTGTCATTTCAGGCATATGATGATTCTGAGATTGTATATAACACTCCTAACATTGTATCTAAGATGGCAGAGAGTTTGTGCTTGGCGAAGGCTGTGATAGTCATATCCGTTATGTGTCATTCATGTTATTTTGCTCCATAGGGATTTGGAGTTGTCACGATACTGACAGGAGTGGATTGTGCTTGTTGTGTCCAAGATATGTCATCTACTTGTTCTGGGACACTGGTGGGTGCTGCAAGGGCTAAGGGCCAGATGTGCAACGTTTTTTTGGGGCCACAAATGGGAGATTGGCCTGTTTGCAACCGCAAAAAAGGTTCCAGGCATGTACAAGTGTTATTTTGTGAGTCACTGACTCGCAAAATAGAATTTGCGACTCTCGCTATTAGGAAGGGGCGTCCCTTCCAAATAGCGATTCACCATGCCATGCACTGTTGTTTTGTGGTTGCAAAACACCCGCAGTTTACCATCTACTTTAAGTAGGTGGTAAACCATTCACAAACAAGTGTGGGTGTGAATAACTTTTAAGAGCAGGCAGTGGTCTCATGGACCACTGCCTGCCCTTGAAAAATGAAACTGAAACGTTTAAGTTTTGTTTTTTAAATGCATGCTGTTTTCCTTTCAGGAAAATGGGCTGTATTTAAAAAAAAAGACCGGCTTTATTTAAAAAGCAATCCCAGACATGGTGGTCTGCTGACCCCAACAGGCCACCATCCCTGGGAGTCCTAGCCATTTCCAAAGGGATGGCAAATAGCACTTACCTCATGAATATTGATAAGGCATGCAATTTGCGACTACCCCCTTGGGAATCGCAAACAGTTCTCAAGACACTGTTGTACATTGCATTTTGCGACTCCGACCCAATTTGCTAGTCGCAAAATGCAATCGTCATGTGTTATTTATGTTTCAGACATTTAGCTCAAATCTGTTAATTTCAGAGGGTTTTTTTTATGTACATAAAATTGACCTGTTGAGAATGCGAGGCTCTGTCAAGTACATTATGAGTGAACAACATTAGTCTGTGCTTGGTCATCCAATGCCCCTTCTAGCCCCCTCATGTGACACAGTTGAATGTGTACTTTTTCAGCATGACAATGCACAGCAACAATCTCCTTCTTAGCTCAGTTCATGCAAGCAGACTGAACCTCAGTCGTTGGTAACATGAGTGCTGTAGAGTATATTTAGTTCAGGGTGGATGCTGTGTGCCAGTCCGGACTGGCGCTGCCCATGGACAGCTGCCCAGGGCCTCACAAATGCTATTGACTACAGGGCCCACCAACAGAGCACTGCCTTTAGTGGGCTGTCAGTGTTATGGGTTACAGTTGGTCAGCCCCTTCCCTTTGGGTTTTTCAGCCACTGTGCAGCAGGGTGATGCACTTCAAACATACAACACCCCTCACCTGTGTCCCTTAGGAAGGGGCTGAGATGTCAATATGTTTGCCACAAAAAACCTTTCAGTTTACAAACTTGAATGAGAATGTTCAATTTGACTTTCTTCTCCTGACAGACTTGCCTTGTTGTCACCCCTCACTTGGTGTAAACAATGCATCAGCATCATTACAGCAAATAGCCACAACTCTTGAGGGTGTTATGGACATGACCGGCACCTGCCCCTGCCTGAAGGAACATCAGGAAGTACTCTGGGACACCCACAAAACTTAAGTCTGACAGCCATTGTGCCATTGTAGAATGGGCACTGCTCACAAGAGATGACGGCAGAAGGAGAAGAGTGGAGAATGAATGAGATTTGGGTTTTGTTCACACTTTTCCACTCACATATATTTTATTTTTACAAGCTATATTTATACTATATTATGCACACATCATTTGGAGTTGAGCATTTGATGAGTGTGTATTAGGGGTGGGGGGCCAGCTACGCTCAGTGCACGGAGTGTGCGTAGTGCCGCCTACTCCGCATTTTGCGGAGCGGGCGTAGCCAGGCGGCACTACGCACGCTCCGCAGACGGAGCGTAGCTGGCCGCCACCCGTCTCCCTCCCGCCCTCCCTAAATACTTTAAATTAAAGGAGACAAATAATTTAAAATGCACTTACCTTGCCCGCCGCTGCCCGCCGCGTCCCCGGGGCTCGCTATCTTCCGTCTTCTTTATTAATGCGCATGCGCGGCCGCCCGCGCATGCGCATTAATCAAGAAGACGGAAGACGGAAGATAGCGAGCCCCGGGGACGCGGCGGGCAGCGGCGGGCAAGGTAAGTGCATTTTAAATTATTTGTCCCCTTTAATTTAAAGTATTTAGGGAGGGCGGGAGGGAGGCGGGTGGCGGGGCTGGCGGCCAGTGGTGTTTGCGGAGTGGGGCTACGCGAAGTGCGGAGGTGGGCGTAGTTTCTCGCCCACTTCGCGTAGCTCCGCGAAGCCCCACTCCGCCAACTCCGCCCAGGGTTAGTGTGTATGTAGTCATTGAGAAAAGCTTGATACTGGCCCAGATCACACAAAGATTAGGTTAGAGGGTTGTTAAGGCTAGTGGGTTACCCTGCGCTACATGTGGTCAGCCGAGTGGACAGTGAATTCCCAGAATTGGTGTGGGCCCATCTGCCTTGCAGGTGCTACAGGAGTCTGTGTTACACCCATGCAGTAAATTGACAGACAAGGTAGGAGGTGGGTGTTGAAATATGAAACATAGCTACACATGTTGTTGGAGAGGTTACTGAGCTAGCTAAACATTGGTAGAGGTGAGAGTGAGTTGTGTTGACATGTTGTGCATGGTGGGGAGACTAAGACATAATAGGGGCAGAACACTTAAAAATGTAGATCATAGTGGAAGGAAGGAGTTCACATCCAAGGCAGTGCTTGGATAGGATACATACAGTATCCTCTTTATTACAATGGGAATTGTTGAAATGCTGTGGTGTGGATATCAGAGCGTGGACCTTGGAAATCTGGTTCAAGCCTGGGTGAGGTATTATAGGAATAGGTAGATGTGAAAGAGGTAGAACCAGCTAGACAAGGTTAGAAGCTGGCAGGAGATGAGAGCTGAAGTATGTGGCACTATGATGAAACATGACTGTGATAGAGGCAGATTCATTGACCAACGTAGTTTTTGATATGCAGAAGTTAATAGAGGTATGGAGCGTTGAACTGAGATGTGGATATAGAGAGACACTGTAAGACATGGTAAATGTTTTTTGAGGAAACAAAGTGGATAGGTGGATGTCAAGGGGATACACCAGTTGTTTAATTTAGGATGCTGGATGGAGAGATGTGAGGTGTTGGCCAGTAGATGGTGGATGTGTTTGAATGTGTAGATGCAGTAGTTTGTCAAATGACTATTAGTAGGTGAGCAATGTAAGTGTCAGGGTGAGAGATGTGGGGAGGTGTTAAGAGTGAATGTAAGAGGTGGATATAATGGTGCACCTTACCAAAAAAGAGGGTCCCAAAGCCAGGATAAAGGGAAAAGATGTGGTTGAGAAGTGTACATTACATATGCTATGGTTATCATCTGCAGAGGAGGTGAGGAGTTCAGTAGACTGTGCGTTTAGCATGAATTGGAGAGGTGTTGTGTACATAGAGGAGAAAAGTGGTGCAGGGAATGTAGTTGTAGCACAACATGAGAGTCTGGGTGAAATAGTAAGAGTTTAATAGCTTAGAGGCAAGAGATGTTTTTTAAGAATGGCATTACCACAGGGTGATTGTAAGGAGTGTGTGGATGAAGGATAGGTTGAAAGATGAGCATGTACTTTGAGGTGGATGTAAGAGGGGTCAGATCGGCACAAGTAGAGAATAGGCAGGCCAAGAGGTGATGTGGAAAGGTACAGATGGAGAGGATAGGTAGAAGTAAGTATGCAGAAATAGTTACCAGATGAAAGTTAGGGAGGTAGTTTGTGTTAGCTGATGCTTTGTGTCTGCCCTGATTGTTCATTACAGATTGTCAAAATGGCTTCCAGGAGACCACTAGCATATGTAAAATGTTTCAACATCACAGGGCACGTTCCGTCCACTCTGCATGCCTTGGCTGAGATGAGTGGGGGAATGACTAGTAGGTTTCCCTTTGTAGGTTGATGCTGTCACTGATTGCTCAGTCTTCCCCTTGGATACTGCCCTGGGATGGAGGTATATATGGTTCACGTTTTCTTTCGTGATACAGATCTACTGAGTAGTGGGTGATCGATTAGTGCCCTTAATCCCCCAAGGAAAAACTACAAGATGTGTGTTGTTGTCCCACCTGGGGGAAGCCATCTCCTGAAACCCCTCCTCACACTTCCTAGTACACTTCACACACATCTGTGTGCATGGCATTATGACTTTGATTGTCAGAGGTGAATCACTGACAGAATTTCGATTTCACAAAAATCGACCTACTATAACATCGAGTCTCAAACATCGATATCACTAATATCGACACCCTATACTTAACATGAAAACGACTAAAATATCGATCAAACTATATCGATGCACAAAAATATCGTCTACACAAATATCGTTAACATTATTTTCGACTACCATAATATCGACACTCAATACTACATATAGCACACTACAATAATATCGAATACTAAAATTTCGATAGCACTATTTTCGTCTATATAAAAATATCGATTGCAAAATAATACTCTATTTTTAATATATAACACCAATAAATCTATTCTCTTAGTAATACACACATTTTAAAAGACTTCACTAATTTATTTTCAAATTATTAAGTAACATTTACTGAAAAAAATTGTGTTTTCGCGCACTAACGATATTTGGATATAAACTCTTTGTAAACATACTTTTTTTATACTTAGTACTCATTGTACATATTCTATATTTATTACAAGAGTTTTTTATTACATAAATATATCATTTCAGTTCCTCTAGATAAACAATATAAGAAGATATATCTTAAATGTTTAAGTTAAAAAAAATTCAAACTAACCAATAGTAACTCGTCTTTACATATCTGACCAATCAGATAGCAAACTTAATTACACATAGACTATATAAACCAGTCACAAACAGCCATAAAACTTGCAGGGAATATTCTTCGTGACCACATACTGCCGATTTTGGGAGCACCATCTATATTCTTCTGTGCAAGAAAATTCGTCCTGAAACTACAAGTAATTAATCATATAGCTCTGTTAATAAATTCTAATGTTTTTTTACTATTACTTATAGACCAAGATTTGTAACCTAAATTGTTGTTTCTTTATGTACTTTGCCTTTAAACAGACTCTACAAACAAATCAAGTTATACTTCAACTTCAAGAAACTGGACACTTTAAATTTTAAAAAGGTATCTACATATTTTTTGTATTTACTTAACGTTATTTGACAATTAGTGTCCTAATTTCAAACTCTCTACTTTGTTTCTTAGCCTGTAACTCTTAATACATATTGTGAAGCCAGAATGTTTTGGGGGAAAAACGTTACAATGCTGTGTAAAAAATTATTTATTCCTGTTCTTAAATATGTTTCTTTTGCTTTAAATCATAATACATGTGTCATCCCATGTTCTTTTCAGCAAATAAGTAACAATGCTTTATAACAAGTGTGTATTGTTTATGGAACATATAAACGCATTGGTAATTTTCATAAACTTTCTCTCTAAACAGACCTCAAAGCTACAGAAAACAGATAATTCACATCAAACAACAAACATTCTGCTACTACTCTAATTCTCTTGGTAAGTTCAGAAATAAAACATAACAAGTCTTTATAAACTCTATAGCATATACTCGAACAAAAAATGACTCTTATTATCCTTCTGTTAGTATTATCTTGGAAATGTCTCTTTTAAAATCCAAATAAACTAAAGTATTTTTAGAGACGTTATAAACTACCAAAAATGTAACCAAAATAAAAATTGTAACTTTTCCTATAACATACTTAATTTTTTTTCAACAGACCGTGGCAGTAGGACCACAACATCGGACTGAACAAGCACCTACTTTCGATTCATAGAACATTACTGCTGGTAAGTAAATTACTAGAAGAGTACTTGCTTTATTTAAAATCTTTTATACATTTCATAATTTGTTAATATTTGTATATTAACTTTTCTAGATACCAGAACTCAAGAATGACTGATGATGCAAGATTTATTACATCTCAGAAAGGCAAATTTTTGTTATGCTATATGGGCTACATTTATACTCAGGAGAAACAAAAAGACCTTAAAGTGAATTGGAAGTGTACGAAATATTACTCCAATAAATGCTATGGCCGTGCTACAACAAGGGAAACTAGTGTTATTAATACCACTGAACATAATCACCCACCAAACATCTCGGAAATTGAAGTGAGATCCACTCTCGAGAATATCAAAGAATTAAGTACCAGATCAGAACTACCTACCAACGTAATTCTGAAAGAATTACTACCTAAAGTTCCCAGAGAAGCAAAAGGTCAGCTACCATCTATTGCTTCCATTAAAAGAACAATAGCAAGGACAAAGAAAGCAAGTAGATCCAATATACCAACTCCTAGAACTTTTGAGGAAGTCATAATTCCGCCTGAGCTTGTAATCACTCATAATGACGAGCCATTTATTTTTTATGATAATCATAGCAAGGAAAAAAGAATAATCATGTTTGCAACTAATAACAATATTAAAAAATTAACAGAAAGTGCTACTTGGATGATGGATGGAACTTTTTCTATATGCCCAAAACCTTTCTACCAATTATACACAATTCATGGGCAATATCATAATACCTGTATCCCCTTCATATACTGTTTATTACCGAACAAACAAGCCACAACTTACTCAGAAATTTTGCAAAAAATAAAAGAACAAACTTCTGACTACTTCCCAATGAAAATCATCATAGACTTCGAACAAGCTATGATTAATTCTATTTTGAAAAGTTACCCACACACATCCATTCAAGGATGTTATTTTCATTTCAATCAATGTCTCTGGAGACATTTACAAAAATCTGCCCTTAGTGTTGAGTATGCAACAAATATAACTTTTGCATACCAAATCAAACATCTCATTGCTCTGGCATATGTACCAGTAACTGATGTGGCAGAACATTACAATCTATTAATTGAAAGTCCTTTCTACACCCAAAATGAGCAAAGACTCGCCCCACTTTTAGATTACTTTGAGGACAACTGGGTAGGAAGACTACATAGGTCAGGCCACAGACGCCAGCCTAAATTTTTAATTCCCTGGTGGAATGTATATCTACCAACGCTGAACCAAGAGGCAAAAACGAACAATGCTGTTGAAGGTTGGCACAATGCCTTCCTCTCTTCTACTGGACGTACAACACCCACATTACACAAGCTAGTCACAGCTATACAAAAAGAGCAAAGCTTTCAGGAACTACGTATGGAGCAATCTGTCATACAACTAAAACCAAAAATCTCTAGACAAACTGCTCAAATGTATCTATATCTTCAACAGCAAGTCCAACTATATCCTACAACAAGAGGACTGGAATATCTAAAAATGATAGCCAAAACATTGAACTAATTGCAATAAGTAAATCAATGGATAAACATCAAACAATATCCTTAATCTGATAACACACATATTCTAATATAATAAATCTATATTTATTTAGTCTAATTTATTTTTTTACACTATTATAAAAAGACTAAATAAATATATCATTATATCAAAATTCTTTTTTTTAAAATACTGTTTCCATCCAAACAAAATAATAAAAATGAATAACTTACCTTTAAATAGAACATCATAAAGATTAATCCTTTACCGACAATACAATGTGAAAATCTCAAAGACTTAATCCAACAAATCATTAATTATTTTTCTATTATCTGTGCTAAAACTATCCATCATCCAAATAAAACGACTCTTTAAATGCCATTGAAAATGACGACTGTTCTCTTAAACTGTGATAAATATTTCTGAGAACTCAAAATATAAAGGAAGAATGTTATACATCTCCGTTCTAACAACTGAAACACACTTCCTTTCCCAAAAAAAAAAGAGTAATCGGAAACGGAAATAGCTGTTTCAAAATACGAGACAAAAAAATTCAAAACAATCCCACCGACATAACACTAACGAGTATACCATAATATATAAACATAACATTCCTATTATTTTAAATTTTAATTAAATCATACCACATACTCATTAACTCCAACTATATCAAATGGCCCAAAAACTGGTAAACGGAAATACGTATTGAGTCCACTCCATTATATGTAAATAGTCATACTTTAATTATCAACCCCAAAATAACAAAGGACTACCTTTATTTTTAGTTACAATACTTTAAAAAGATAAAAGTAGAATCGTACCTACTCAAACGTGAACCTGCTTCCAACCGCGACTTTCCCTTTCCCAAAATAACGCAAAAAGACAAAGAGTGGTTACAAAATAAAAGAACCGAATTATATGTAACTGTGAAAAGAACTACTATAAATGTCCATTATTGTTATATATATGTTCGAAATTATGTGTAATGTACAAAAAATTGTATAGTATATTGTGAAATGAAAATCTTTTTTACTGTATATTAATTATATTTTACATACTTTTAATATTTATTACATTAAGTATGAAAATGTTGAAATATTTAATGTAATATTTATTAAAATTATTATATAACTAAATGTGTAATATTGTATTTGTTTTTCTGATTTACTTGTTTACAATATGACTAATAGGTGAAAATTATTATTATTAAAACGTATTTATTAATAATAATAATTATAGATAACAATATTGTATTGTTAAAACAATCATTGATGATGATGTAAATGTTCTAATCAAGATCTTTATATTATATTATACATTTAAAAGTGTTCATATGTTAATATCATCATCTGTATATCACTATATTTATTGAAATTTTGTGACTTATGTTTTTCATTACACATGTTTAATGTTTTATTAAGAAACAATATTTTATTATGTATGTATAATATCATACATTACATTATGTTAACTAACCATTTTTTCTCTACAAATTAAAAGTACTTTTCAAGAAAACTACTCAAAAATGTGATTATTAAAAGAACATTGTCCTTCTTTTTTTTAATATTTATACCAAACGTAGCTTGATAAAATGTATATGTGATCGTAATTTTCAATTGTTGAATAAAAAAAATTATTGTCAACAAAAATTGTGTCATTATTTTCTATTACCTATTACAAAATCATGTTCATGTCTTTTTGCAAATGTATTATAACTGTAATGTTCTATCTATTTCTATATAACACATGTAATTAGAGTACATACTATACACAGAACCTATAACTGTTATTATTCATACACCCATATACATATAATATCAATATTTGAAGGACACAGAATTAATAATTTTAATATTCCTACTCCAATCACCATTTACTTTAGGTAATTGCTTGTCAAAAAACTTTAATAATTTACAATTACAACTGCAATCACTATTTAATTAGGGTAAGCGCAGTACACAGAACCTATTTAATTTACTATTCCAACTCCAATCACCAATTAATTTGAGTAAGTGCAGGACATTAATTCATATTAAATTACTATTGTAAATTAAATGTAAAAGAAAAATTAATGTAATATAATTTAATGTAATTTCATTTAATTAATTTAATTTAAATTTAATCATAATTTATTTTTTCCCTGTACCCCTGTACCCCTATAACTAAAAACTGACCCTGAACCCCAAAATACCCCTTTACCCAAAAACTAAAAACTGACCCTGAAACCTGAAAATACCCCTTTACCCATAAACTAAAAACTGACCCTGAACCATAAAAAAAACCCGTTACCCAGAAACTAAAAACTGACCCTGAAACCTAAAAATACCCCTTTACCCACAAACTAAAAACTGACCCTGAAACCTAAAAATACCCCTTTACCCGCAAACTAAAAACTGACCCTGAAACCTTACAAAACCCCTTTACCCACAAACTAAAAACTGACCCTGAAACCTAAAAATACCCCTTTACCCACAAACTAAAAACTGACCCTGAAACCTAAAAATACCCCTTTACCCACAAACTAAAAACTGACCCTAAAACCTAAAAATACCCCTTTACCCACAAACTAAAAACTGACCCTGAACCCTAAAAAACCCCTTTACCCACAAACTAAAAACTGACCCTGAAACCTAAAAATACCCCTTTACCCACAAACTAAAAACTGACCCTGAACCCTAAAAAAAACCCTTTACCCACAAACTAAAAACTTACCCTGAAACCTAAAAATACCCCTTTACCCACAAACTATAAACTGACTCTGAAACCAAAAAATACCCCTTTACCCACAAACTAAAAACTGCCCCTGAACCCTAAAAATACCCCTTTGCCCACAAACAAAAAACTGACCCAGAACCCTAAAAATTTCCCTTTTAAAACACTAGCCACCCTTATCCACTATAAACTCGACATCCCGCTCCTAAAATTATAATACATTTCTTTTTTAAATATCTATGAAAATATATATTTATAATACTTTTTACTACATACACAAATTCCCAAAATTAAAAAAATATAGCATATTTGTGTGTGAAATTTCGCATTTAACAAATATGTTTTTTAAATTTCGAAATGTAGAAATAATTTAATAAAATACGAAATTTATTCTTCTATGATTACAGTATACTTTTTTTATACACTACCCACCCTTATCCCCTTGAAACTCTACATCCCACTCCTAAAATCATTAGACTAATATTTATTAAAAATATATAAAAATGTTATATTTACAATTCTTTTTAGTACATACACAAAAGCAAACTAAAAAATGTTGTACTATACTCCATAAAATTCGATATAATTTCGACTTGTTCAAATATTTATATCAAATTTTGAAATTTCGAAATTTAAATGAAAATGCGAAATTTTAATTTCTATAATTGCACTATATTTTTTAAAACACTACCCACCCTTATCCCCTATAAACTCTACATCCCGCTCCTAAAATTATATTAGAAATATTTAAAAAATATATAATAATTATTTTATATTTACAATACTTTTTAGTACATACACAAAAGAAAAATAATTTTTTTTTAATATATTCCCTAAATTTCGAAAAAATTTCGACTAGTTCAAATATTTATTTCAATTATCGAAATTTAGTAATTTAAATGAAAATTCGAAATTTTTAATTGTATAATTACACTATACTTTTTTAAAACACTACCCACCCTTATCCCCTATAAACTCTACATCCCGCTCCTAAAATTATTATACAATTATTTCGTAAATATTTAAATATAAATATATATTTACAAAATTGTTTACTACATACACAAAAGCAAACTACAATGAAATTAAAAATACTCCATAAATTTATATAAAATTTCGCCTTTTACAAATATTAAATTCAAATTTCGAAAATGTAAAATTTTACTTAAAATTCGAAATTTATTATTACATTATTACACTATACTTTTTTAAAACACTACCCACCCTTATCCCCTATAAACTCTACATCCCGCTCCTACACTTATAACTAAAATTATTGAAATTAAATGTATAAATTACCTTATATATAGACAACATTTGACTATATCATTACTTAACATACTTTAAAACATCACTTTTACATATCGATATTTTTGCATATCGATATTTTAAGCTTCGATATTACTGATTTCGAAATTCATGTCTTCGATATTATTGACACACACATAAATCGATATTTTCTACAACAATATTTTGGTTGTCGATATTTCTTACCATCGACTTTTAGGACTCGATAATATGGTACTTCGACATTAACAACTCGATATTTTGACTGTCTACCGTCAGAGGTATGGGTACCGCAAGGCGAGACACACATTGTGATGATATATAAGGATGCGCTGACAAAAGCATTGCACTGTTACAAGAAATCCATGTGACACAGGAGTAGAGAGCCAGTTCCAGAAGTTCCTGCAAAGCAATTCTTTTTGCACCCTCTACTCTTGTTTGGCAAGGGGAGCCCTTGTGTTTCTCCATACGGGGGTCCCATTGAGCCCATTCAACACTGCCATGGAGGCTGATGGACATATTTGTTTGTAAAGGGACTCCTTGATGTTTGCCAATATTATTGGGCAGTGTTTTCATGCTGAATGTGGACAAACCAAACTTCATTCTGCGCCTAACCCTCATCCTCATGATGTGGATCCATATCCCCTGGCTTGAGGATGGCAATTACAATTGTGCCCAAGAGCCACAGATTAATCGTTCTCCACCCTGCCAACCCCTCCAATGTTGACAGTGTGCCTTTCAGAACGGGCTGCGCACTGGACCCTCCTATACTGTTAGTGGATCCTACATCCGGAGACCCAGGAGTACTCCTGCTACTCTGCAGTACCCAATCTGCACATCCTGATTGGGAATGTTTTATCAGCACACACTACAGCCTGAGGTGCTAGATGCAGAATACCTGTGAAGAACATTCTCAGAACATAACCCTACACACATACACATTGGATGTAGTGTACAATGACCCACAGTCCACACATGCTAACTGCAGCCTACATTGTTTTTGCCTCATACATTTTGTAAATTATGGAGGGAATCCATCTCCAATTATTTCCCTGACAACTGGGACACAGTCACTTCTATATTGTTGAAGTGGGAAGTACTGGCCAATATCCACAAGGCTTTGATACAACCATAGGCACCACTAGGTTAGCAGGAGACTGCGTCCAGTCACAGCCTAGGATGTTACCCACACTGCCGGATGCTTAAACACACCACCCCCATCTCATTGATCAACTGCGTTGCTTTCACTTTGAAAACCTGACAAGCTGAGATGCACGCAAAGGGAGATCAGTCAGGGCAACTCCTGGCCTGCCTTCTCTGTGGCATAACAACACAGAACATGATGATGATTAGAGATCACCTGCACCAGATGCGCACTAGTCAGGCAGCCATCCATGAATCATTCACAATATATTGTGAGCTCAAGGTAGATATTTCTTAATTCCTGAATGGATTGAGTCTGCCTGTACTTGACCCTACAGCACGTGAAGTGTTCAACAACCCATTCGCTGATCCCGGAGATATGCAGAGTGACTATGTGCTGTGCCATGTTGACAATTGCGGGGTTGGACAGCCTTTTGTTTAAGCACTACAAAGCCTATGAGCTTTTACTTGCCCCCAGGTGACTGTAGCTCTCTCAGGCCACCTTAGGTGATTGGAGACAATTGCAATCAATGTGTAAGTCTTTGTTGGGATTATTGGTAAAACCCTACAGTGACCTGGCCAAACTGACATCCCACCATCCCACCATCCATTGTCCCTGCTAGAAATTAATTTTAAAAACTTAGTACGGTAGTTGCGCTTTGCCTGCTATTACACATGCTAGGGTCAAAAAGATTTATAGGCCTGATAGATCCGTGACGCCTAATATTCGGAGGCAAAATAGGGTACTGTAGCTGTTCCAAGGGAGGTGGGCCTACATAGCCTGCTTAGTGCTGGACTTAGTGAAGGCATTCCTTACCGATGATTGGGAATACCTGTTTACCACTCTGTCAAAACTGGCCATTGCATGGTCACTGCAAAAAGATATTTGTCTTTTTCCTATGGAGACAACTGTCCAAATCAGGTTTTGGAAAGGCATATCACCCTCTTTTATATTGGTCAGGGTGAATTGTCTCGGCTCTCCCCTTTCCCACTGCTCTTTGCACTGGCAATGTAGCCACTAGCCCAGCAACTTGGTCAGGGGTGGTAAGCACGGGGAGTTCCACTAGGGGATGAGGTACATGTAGTATCCATTGATGCAGACGACATGCTTCTCTATATTCAGTATATCTGCAAGGAAATTCCAGATATTTCTGTGAGACTATAAGATATCCAGAGTGTGTCGAGTGTGGGTGTTATTGGCCAAGTCCTGTGTTTTTCCCCTCTGTGTGGAGTATCCTGCACAAGAAGTAATGGTGAGTAATCAGAGGGTGATGCGGGAGCTTCAGTGTTTCTGTACTTAGCGATTTGTAACTGTCATGATGCAAACAATATCATTGTGGAAACTGACCATGGCCATATCCTCTATACGTCTACAGATGGAGTTTTGCAGCACTCTCCCTGTTACAGCCTGAGGATGTATAATACTTTCCAAGATGGTAATGCTCTCTACATCTTGTATTTTTCCCATCACCTAGCGGTGGCTGCACCTCTCGTGCCACCTCCAGGGAGTTGGATACCATGCTGCGAGGATTGATCTGCAATTGGGGCAGGATAAGTGTGGCAGGATAAGTGTGGCTCTGCGGAGCCTGCATTTGCCGATGTGAAAGTGTGTCCAGAGTGTGCTTTTTTATGAACTATTATGTGGCAGCACTACTGCAATGGCCAGTTGGATGTTTGGCTGAGAGACTGTTGTACAAAGTGGGCATGTTCCCAACATGCAGGACACAAGAGATGGCAGGATCAGTGTTGCTCCCTGGAGCGCAGCTCACCTGTGGAACTGACAGCCTGGTAAAAGTGATTTATTTGGTACATGATCTTGTACTCACCATTTGTTGGTCTGCACTTCCTACCACTGTCCATATAAGCATTGTTACAGATTGTTCGGGAAGGACTGACGGCATGGAAAGACAATGAATTGGCCTCAGTTGGGAACCTATTCAGGGTCGGAAGCACATTATCTTTGGCCAGCTGCATGAAGATCTTGAACTTCCTGGGAGCCATTTTCTGGCATATGGCACACTGATAGCTGAGATGGAACACCTGTGGAGAGTCACAGACACTGAACCAGAGCGTCACCCCCTAACCCATGCCCTGCATGTTATGGGTGGAGGTCGGAGACTGGTGACATTGTTTATTAATGGTTCTGCACACATGAAGACTGACCCACTGCCACCCGTTCACTGACTATGAAGCCCTGATATAGGATGATCCCTCACTGCTGAGGAGTGGGAATGCACTAAACACTACCAATGTGCAGTATCTCGTGATGCCAAACTCCAGTACGTTCAATTTGACATCCAGCATATGGCATGTCTCACCACAGCTGTCCTACCACAAACGTTTGTGTCATGCCCTCTTTGTCCACAATGTCATACACCTAATTTGGATTTGATTCATATGCTATGGGAATGGCTGTATGCTGCAAACCTGTGGTCCAGGGTCACAGATGTACTTGACACAGTGACAGGTTCAGTCAGCCTCCTTCCATTGTAGGGGATATTGCTAGGGATATTCATACAGGTGAGTTTTTAAATGATTTCCAATGAAAGTATGGATTTGTAAATGCTCATAGGCCCAGCCCATTTGCATGCATTTTTAGGCCACTTCACTCCCAACACTGCACCACTTGGGTGTTGCGACTCTCTAATTAGCATGGAATAAGTTGTGTGCATACACAAGATTGCAATAGCTAAGCTGTAGGACAACTTGCTACAGGACTTACAGGATACACAGGGAGAGCCACTAGAAAGGTGAAGGACTTGTAAGGGCCAGGCTCACGTACAAGTGGTCATGGATCAATCCGAGGTGGTCATGACATGACTTGATGAGGCAGCTGCTCTGTCATGTGAGGTAGACTGGGTGCCTGACATCTCCTCCTTCGATCACATTGAAGGGGTCTCCACATATGCTAAAATGTCAACTGTTACACGATCTCACCCTCTGTCTGGACAGTGAGGTATGTGGGATGCTGATCTTCTAAAGGCCCAGGATCCCTATATGCTCATCTATCTTGTTATGGTTATCCTGTTTTTTAAGTTGTTCAATATTGTACCATATGCTGCTGTTGTGGTATACTCAACTCAGTAATGAATGTTTGTTATGCAGAGCCGATCGGATCTGCATTGCCTGCTTAATGAAAGATGATTTACATCCATACCAATCTGTTCCCAAGACATGATCTTGAAATGAAAATAAAAGATTTGTTTGGATGTTGAAATATCTTGTGACTCATGTGCAGCTACATTCATGGCCCCACAATGCCACCAATAGCAGTATTTTTCTTTTGTATGTAAGAAACTGTATTAGTTTTGAGATGTGTGTCTTCCTTTCCCAAGGTTTTGGATCATGATCCAACCTTTATGTGCCTTTTGAATTGAAGACTGCTTAGTGTGCACTATTATCACTCTAGACCTTTTTGAGAACTATAACTCCAAGTGGGACATTTTTAGACCATGTCCTGACAGTAATGGTAGGGATCCTAGCTCATGACCTGCTGGCTGGCCTCAGTAAACAGTGGTGGGGGAATGTCACATGTCCACTGGGGACATGTAAACTGAATCTGACAAAACCTACTGGGCCCCAAGATAGTTGTGGCCCATTGTATTGGAGTGAGGTGTGTGTGCATGCAGACCAGGGTGAATGATAGCGTTTGTATGAAAGGAATTCATATGTCTGAGTCCTGGTTTGAAAGAGTGCTGGATCCTTCAAATGTTGTTATTACTGACAGATACACCATCCCATGCTGGTTGTGACTCCCTAAATTGACCTGGCTACCTTCCCTGCAGTGAGACTGTGCTCATGAAGAAAGGAGTTTCTGGAGGTGCCTGCTCTGTCACTGCTGTACTCATTAGGACACAGAATGTGGGACTGTGCGATTTGGCTGTATTAGTTAGTTTTTTTAGTCATTATTAGTTGGTTAGGATTCTCATATTCATCGAAGATGTTTAATAGAGGGATGATATGCGCTATAGACTTCATAGCTGCTCTGCAGATTTTGTAGGAAGTGTGTTGTGATGAAATTTAGGCTTGAAATACTCCCCTTCCGCCTGCGTTTATGAGGTGCTTGGACTGACAGTGATGGCGCGTTGGAAATACTCTTCGTAATAGGGTGGGCAGTTCCCAGGTTGGAAGGTTCTCTAGTCAGCTTTCATTCGGTGTTTCTGAGAGCGTTGTGGTCAAAATTTCCAGTTGAAGTCAGAGAAACGGAGTCAGTCAGTAAGCAATGGGTTTTTGGGCATCATTTTACAGATGTCAGAGCGACTGCATCCGAAGTGAGATCGGTTGGTCTGACCCCCCCCGACAGGTCCACGGAGGCACTTTTGACTGACATCGTAATCGTCCCCTTTGTGTCAACAAATTAGAAAAAGCAAAAAATATGTTATGATATACCATTTCATTCAATGGAGCTAATACCAATAGTTATTATTATTCCTTATATTAAAAATCCTTTCATTGTCAATAATCAACCTTCTCAATAAGGCATTATGTTGAATAATGTTTATCCCAGAAACATACATCTGCTTTTACATTTCTGCCATCACAGCTTTTTGAGCAACCAACAGAGATCCATACACGCCAAAGCCCATGTTCATAAGTAAAGCTACAGGTATGCTTGAAACACCACTACCAGGATGTCTTCCCCCTGGGAGACATAGCACACAATTGTTGTGGGGGTAAAGTGGGGGTTGCTGTAGTCCTGAAAGAACCATCCTTTGTAACTCGCTAGCTAAGTCTTGTCAGTTCTTTGTGTCTTTGCTTGCACTGTTTTATATGTCTCTACAATATCGGGGTAGTGGGAGAGATTCATGTGCCACTGGTAGCACAGGTGTAAAGGGCACAACAATCAGAGGAGTGAGTCCACAGACAATAAGGCCGGCAATGCTGTCCAGACGTATCTTGCAGAATCATGTGGTAAGCTTCCATTTGTTAACCATAGTGTCAGAGTCAATTCAAAATACTTTTTAAAAAAGCATAATATTCACTTTCAGATCAGCGTGACTACAAATCACAGACGTATTTTGAGCAATCACATCCATTCATCCTTCTACCGAAGACTATACAACTAGGCAATTCAAACTACAGCATAAGCCATCACGAGAAAGAAATCTTGCACGTGAATGAGGCCAGACCTATTGACTTTGCCAATGGTTCGAACAGATTTGAGTTATGTGCTGGAAAATCCTCAACACCCTATTGTCACTGCCTTGAGTATAAAAAATATTGCAGTATGACTTGTCACTTTTGGGTGATTCAGAAACTCACAAATGAAATGCACAGTATTTTAAATATCAATATGAACTTTAGTCTACACACCAGTATATATTTCTTGAGTGTACTTTTTATGACCATAATACTGACCCAAAAGAACTACAAAACAGGTTTGCTTCTGCCATTGACATTACAGAAGAACAACGAACACCTGGGATTCTCTCCGTAATATTGCATTTTTTATTTGAGCTGATCTTTTACCCTCTCTTTCATTGTCAATTTTGGAAATCCTACTTTCTGTTTGTTCTGAGCAATGAATTCTGTGCAGTAAATGGTTATTCGTCCAGTCAGTCTTGCGGAATTTCATTGCGTTTTTATTCTGTCTAAATCAGACTTATTTTACTAATTGAAAGGTAATAGAAATACACATTTTCACAGATATTAGTTAACTTCACCCTAGTGTCTCTACTTCAAACATAATTTATTATATTACCATTTTCAATGCATCCATTACCATTGCACACAGTAACCATGCTTTTATTTAGAATACTTGGTTGTTTTCAATGTATGCATTTACAATCCATGCATTTACAACACATTACATAAGTATCTAGTAATAAGGTAAAGTTCAGGGATGGGTAGAGGTATATTGTGGGAAGGATTTCTTAGGGTTTAGGGGTAGGGACATTTAAATCACGGGAGGTATGAGGTTTTAAACATTCAAGGTTGGGAAAAGAAAAAAGGAGGTAAGGATTTTTAGGGTTCAGGGACAGCTAGAGGTAAGCGTTGGCTAGGAGCTGTTAGGATTTCGAGTGTGTAGAAGTAGAGGGCGATAAGGGTTTTTTAGGGTTCAGGGGTGGGCAGAGGTAAAAAGGAGTAAATAATTTTTTTTATGGTGCATAGGGTTAAGGGGTAGCCTCCATAAAAATAAATATTGTTGTTGTAATTGCATTTATAAAGTGCTCACAACCACTTACCAGGTGTTAAAATGTTTTAAACTCGGCAGCACTCCGCTCCGAGACCCAAAGTTAGTGGTTAGTCTAGTGTTATTGGTTGCTATTTGTCAAAGAAATTAGTCATGTATGCTCAAGTAAACCATTCCATGCAGTCATTCCAGTTTCTTTATGTTGTACTAAATTAATAGGTGTTAGTTGTGATCATTAGTGGGGCGTGGCTACGGAGCCTCAGGAGATGGCCGCGGTTTCCGGGAGCTCCGCCAAGACTTGAGGAACCGAGGCAGCTCCAGGAAACAATTCCTTGTTTTGGACCCGGATTTTGCAGGAAACGGATGTCAGAACCGAAGCAGCCTCTAATGTGGCAAAGAAGAAAGCACACGATGAGGCCAGTCTTTATTTTAATTCTTTTACTGCCACATCTAACCGCATCGTCACGGCCGCCATTTTGTTTTTCAGTGCATCCGCGATTTCCCGCCTGAACGTTCTGAGATGCTTTTTCCTCACAGAAATCACTTTTTACTTATTATGCCATTGTTTTTCCTCTGTTTTTGATCAATTTCTTCATTCATTTCTCTACTACTTTTGACTTATTTGTGTTGCTATCTCCTTTCCTAGTCTCATATGAATTATTTCCTCATCCTTCACTAACCAATTTGAAACTTCGTGACCTACCTCCTTTCTTACATTATAGAGGTGGTTCTCCTCCTATTATTTATCATGGCAAAGTCTCACAACAACCGCAATGGGTCTCTTCAATCCAACAAGGCGGATTTAGAGGATTTGATTCCTTTCAACGTTCTACAAGATCCCAGGGAAGACCATATTAATGACTCTGCTGGTTCTAAAGCGTCCGTCCCTTCTGTTTCCCGCTCGAATGCAAAACAAAGTTCTAAAATACCCTCTGCATCGATATCTTTACCTGGTAAATGGGTGAAAGTAAATCCACCGTCTCCCACTAACTCGGCTTCCTTGATTTCTATGAAACTTATTTGTGACGAAATCCGTGCTCTCAAACCGCACATGGAGGAAACTAATATTCGTCTACATAATTTGGAGACCAAATGTTTGCTCACCGAGCAGAGAGTAGGAGAATTGGAAAGTCGTGTTGATCTCGTTCAAGGACTCACCAACCAAGTTCCCCTTATGTCCAAAGAGATAGTGCAACTTAAGCAACAGATTGAACATTTGGAAAATCGCAACAGACGTAATAATTTGCACATTTATGTCTTGGTTGAAGGTCTTGAAGATCTCCTTTTTTCAAACTTTCTTACCAACCCTTCTGGGTCTTCCCGAAAGCCCTCCTTTGAATATTCAACGTGCGCATCGACTTGGTCAAAGCTCTCACTACTCATCGTCTTCTACAAAACCTAGAGGAGTTATCCTGTATTTTCTGGAATACACAGAATTGCTCAAAGTTCTCCAAGCAGCCACGCAACGTGAAAAAATTATTTGCAATGGCTCTCCTCTCTTTTTTGCTCAGGACTATGCCAAGATCACTGCAGAACGCCGGAAAAAGTTATTTGAGATGAGACCTGCGTTACGCAACTTAAATGCAAGATATGGCCTGTTCCACCCTTGCCTTTTCAAAGTGACTTACAATAACAAAACCACTAATTATGAAGATCCTGCGCTTTTACAACAATTCTTGAACAGCTGACGAGTGGAATCCATAGAAATACCTCGACCATGAAAGACTTATGCTTTACAATTTGATTTGTTACTTGTTTTGAGTACCTTAATATTTTGTCTTTCTCCTTTTGCGACATTTTGACATTTTGTTTATCAGTATGTTTCTGTTTTATGTGACAGTTTGTGTATTTTATATATTCTCGATGTGTTCCAGCGTGAATAAAATCTTTCTTGCTCTCCCAATTTTCAGGTGACAAAATTGTGGTCCATCATCCTTTTTACCACCTTCATTTCTTCCTGGAAGTTGTTTCCGTCCCCGTCGCCTCGTCTTGGGGTCTTCCGGTCAGCGTTCCACCCCCCTCGTGTGGCTCCACCATTCCTATTTTTCTTGTTTTCCTGTGGTATGTCTTTTGTTTCAGTATTTTTTCACTGATTATTTTAGTTTCTTCCTTCTCTGTATTATCCTTCCCTTTTCTCTGTTTTCTTTTGTTTCTTTTCCCTTTTCTCAGCTCTTCTTTCATTTCTTATCTTCTATTCGTCTCTTACTTCACTGTATTTATCTTTCTGTTTTTTACTATTTCATTTTCTTTGCTTTTTCTTATTATTCTTCCTCCAATTTGATATATTTGCTTTCAATGTTCCATTGGCATTTTTACTGGTTACTCATGCTTACGTTTGATCTTTTTCATATTTCTAGATATCTCTTAGAGTTTTAAATGCCAGTTAACATAGTTTCTTGGAATGTTATTGGTTTTGGTTCTCCCATTAAAAGACAACGTGTTTTGTCCGATCTAGCTCACCTAAAAGGTGATAGAGTGTTATTACAGGAAATTCATATCAAAGATGCTGAAAGTTCAGGGAAACGTAATGGTGTTGCAATTCTCTTTCATAAGCGATTGAATATCCAGCTTTTAAATCAAAATAATGATTTGAATGGTAGATAGGTTGCTGTATCTTTGTGGTTAACAAAATTCCTTTAACTATTTTTAATTTGTATGCTCCCACTGTACAAGATAAATAGTTTTGGCCTCAAACACTTTCTTCAATGATGCAATACACAGACGACTACTTTATTTTAGGTGGTGACTGTAATATGATTATGGATACTTTTCTAGATAGGAAATCTAATTCCTGTTTTTCTCCCTCCCATGTCCATACTTAGTTCACCTCCACTACATCCCAAAGGTCTCTTATTGACTCTTGGAGGCTTCGCCACCCTACATTACAAGTATACACATATTTTTCACCTGTTCATTCTTCCTAATCACGGATAGACTATCTTTTTATCTCTAAAGCACTGACTCAACACATCATTCACTCTGACATAGGCTCCATTTTAATCTCTGATCATGCTCCAGTCTCCTTACATCTTGATTTACTCCCCCCTTTAAAGGAACTAGGAGATGGAGGTTCAACAATTCCCTTCTTTTAAACAAAACTTTCACAACTGCTTTCCTTGACTTTGCATCCCTCTTTTTTGCAGAAAATGAATCCCCTCAGGCCTCACCTCAATTAGTATAGGACACTTTTAAATCTGCCTCTAGAGATTTCATTATTTCCTTTGTAACCAAAAAAAGACGTTTCGCCGCTCAATCTTTAACGTCACTGACTTCTCAAATTAAAAAATTAGAACATTCTTATTACTTGATTAAGAATCAATCTGTCCTGACTAAGCTCGTTAACGCTAAACTTTCCTTCAATAAATTATCTACTAATTCTGCGAATTGATATCTACTTAAATCTAGCGCCAAATATTATTCTGCGCAAAATAAAGCTGGCAACCTACTAGCTAATTATCTCAAAGTTAAAAAAGAACGTATGAAGATTGATTTGATTGTATCTTCTTCTAATATTATACTTCATAAAGATGAAGATATTTTGTATGAATTCACCAATTTCTATTAGCAACTATATACTCCGGAATCCCCCCGTTATCCGCTGACATTGATCACTATTTGTCCTCCATTCCCTCCCCCTCGTTGTCAGATGTAGATCTTTCCTCTTTGGACAAAGATATTCTCCCTAAAGATATTTTGAATGCATTCAAGTTCTTAAAAAGGTTAAGGCTCCTGGCCCAGATGGATTTACAATAGAATTCTACTCTCATTTCACCAATCTATTAGTTCCCAAGCTTCATTAATTATTATAATTTTTTATAGCTTCTCAGAAGTCCGAGGGATCTTTCCAGGAAGCTTTGATTTGTCTTCTTCCCAAAGAAAACAAGGATCACACTTTATGTAAAAATTATAGACCGATTTCCTTAATCAATCTTGATTACAAGATATGTTTCGGAAATTTTAGCACTGCGTTTAGATAAAATCTTACCCCAATTAATTGGTAAAGAACAATGTGGTTTCATTAGGGGCCGACATCTTTCTGATAATACACGCCTCTTCTTTAATGTTCTTAGTAAATCCCACTCTTATAATCAATCATTGGCCGCTATTGCATTAGATGCTGAAAAAGCTTTTGATAGAGTCATTTGGCAATTTATATTTTCTACGCTCACTTGGCTTGGTTTTGGCCCACAATTTCTTTCTTATATTTTGCTATTATATTCTTTTCCTAAATCCTTTATTTTATTATTGCTAATGGTCTTGTGTTTTCTTCATTTCCTCTTTTCCGTAAAGGATATCCTCTTTCTCCTCTTCTCTTTATTCTAGCATTAGAGCCTTTTTTGACAAAGATTCAGTTAAATAATGATATCACTGGTTTCCCTTATGATGATAAATATTTAAAGCTTTCTGCCTATGCAGATGACATTCTTTTATTTATCTCCAATCCATAGACATCCATCCCAGTCTTTCTATCCGAAGTTTCGTATTTTGCAACGGTATCAGGCTATAAGCTTAATGTTGATAAATGTGAAATTGTTCCTCTTAATAATTTTTGTTTTCATGCAGGTTTTTTGACCTCTTCCTTTCATTGGAGCCCTTCTAAAATCAAATATTTAAGTCTATCGTTCACTCCCTCATTTAAGGACACTGTAGCACTTAATATTACAAATGTGCAAACCTCTTTAACGGACTCTACAGCAAGATGGCATCCTTTATTCTTATCTTGGTGGGGTAGATTAGATTCTATTAAAATGATGTTAGTCCCAATAATTTTATTTTTCCTTTCCAACCTTCCAGTCAATATCCCAAACTCTTGTTATAAAAATATTTACTCTATTTTATCTCCATTTTTATGTCAAAACAAAAAAGCCAGGATGTTTTTTTCCAAACTTAAATGTCCTAATAATTTGGGTGGGGTCAACTTCCCGGACTTTTCCTCTTATCACACTTTATTTTTTCTTTCTGATTCTGTTTCTTTATTATCGTAATGTATTTCAGATACCACTTCCCAACCGTTATGCTTTGAAGTTGAATCCTCTTTTTTCATCCTTTTACTTTTCAAGAATTTGTCTCTATATCAAATATTCCACAGAAGATGTTGTTCCCTATTCTTAAAAACTCCAGGAAAATTTTTCTTTTCCTGTTCTTAGATGGCCTCGATGATCGTTCACGGTTTTTACAAAATCCTATTTGGTATAATCCTCTTATTAAAATCAGAAATATGACTTTTTCTCTGGAAAGACTGGAATGATCATGGGCTTACTTGGACTCACCAACTTTTTCAAGATGGTGTTTGTGTTCCCTTCTCCTCTCTCCAATCTCGTTTTTCCGTCCCTTCATCTTTCTATCACAAATATAAATTATTGAGTGCTGCTGTTCAGAATATTTGAAAACACAGTGTGCTACAAGGGATTCATTTATAGACACATTAAATCATAGTTTAGAGTCATACATATGTAACAAACTCTGGTGTATCAACAGACTATCACATTCAATCAAAAATAAGAGTTAATCAATGGAAGGAAGAGAACGGAGATATTGGATTATATTAATGAAATATGTTTATATATATTTGATGATGAAAAAATCAATTGACACCTTGGGAGACAGATATATGGAAATAAATCTAAGCAAAGAGCTAACAACAGAGGTTAGATGATAATAACACTTCAGTTCGCAGCTAAACCATCAACTCCTGATAAGTATAACAAACAACCAAAAATAATTAATAAACAAAGGTCGTCAGTTGGTGACAGTGCAACAGTTTGGAGATGATGGGAGTGTCAACGTTTCGGTCTTTTTAAGCAGTCGTCAGAAAGACCATCTTCAGGACAGAGCATTTCATTGCTGTGACAAACTCCCTGAAATTTCACTAAAGGTAATTTCCAATTTGAATGGGCGGCAAGGGCATCAAGTTGAAACAATCAGGTCTTGAGTATTAGTGACTAACGACCCGGCATGCTGACCAGAGACGCTACATTCCCGATTTCTGTACCTACGGTACTGGAAAATATCAAGCTGTCGATCCAATTGATTCGATAACTGTTCAGTGGAAGGCTCTCTCTACAACATTATACTCAAGACCTGATTGTTTCAACTTGATGCCCTTGCAATAATATAATTTGCAATAATTAAGCTGGCTGAACATCAATAATTTACAAATAAATGATGCAACCTCGCCCAACCAAATAAAAATAATACTTTGTGAAAATAGTGGAGATTACTAGAACTTATATTCTGCAAAAGAAAACGCCATGCTCCACTAGTTAAGCAAATGCAAAAACTGAATAGATTTTCTTTAATCCCATTACAGGTATGGTTCCCGGGTACCCAGCTCCTATTATGATGTGTGGGGGAGGTCCTGGTTAAGCATTAAAACCCTCTGTTCTTCCAATGATATCACAGCCAAATTTGCATACTACTTTCCCACATGTTTTGTTTAAGATTTTTAGGGAGCCAGTGTTTGTTGTTTTCCCTAAAGGAAAGTAAGAAAATAGCCAAAATGTTGCTTTAAAAAAAAGAAAATTGGGAAAAAAAGTGCTGTGCAAGAATGTGAGCGTGTGTTTCATAAAACGTTGCATCAACAAAAGAGTTTGTTGTGCTACGTTTATAATCTCCCAGCATTTAGAAACAGAGACAGTTGTAAAAAAAACGAATTCTCCATAGTGTTTGCAAATTCTAATTTGTGGTCAACATTTGCTATTTTTGCAGTTTCTACCTTCTTGAAGTGTGAGCGAGAAAGCTACGAAATCAATGGTTGAACCCAGAAAACTAATGAAAAGTAGGCACAATTCTGAATTCAGCAAGGGGTACATTTTGCAGATCGCAAATCAATTTTCCTAAATTAACTAATTCTTGAATTCAAGAAATATTGAGCTTTAACAGCAAAAAGGTGTGAATCCCATAGTTGAACTCACAAAACTAAAACTATACATTTATAAAATATAGTCAGGAGACTACATAGACAGTAGATGATGATTTCGGCAGATGGTTAGTACATCACAAAGGGATGGATATCATAAGATATCACAGCCACCTTACTAAAACTGTAATAGGAAATAGTGTACCTGTGATAAAGCAAACAGAATATTTGTCACATTTCAATCAGGTGTTTGTTAAGCGTGATTACTCACCCGTAAAGGTCCCAAGGTGATGGAGGAGTCACAGGTTACCGTCCATCAAAGAGGGGGTCTGTGAAGAGCCAGGTTTTGAGGTTTCTTGCAAAGATGGGGAGCAATGTTATCTGTCTGAGGTGGAGCAGAAGGTCGTTGGAGGCTCTGGCTACGCAGAAGGAGAAGGAGCAGCCTCCCGATCTGGTCTTTCTGGTGCAGGGGACTACAGCGTAGGAGAGCTGGGCTGATCGTAGGGACCCTTGGGGTGCGTGGAATTTGAGTCAGCTGTTCAGGTATGCTGGTCCGGTGTCATGGAGGGCCTTGTGAGCATAGGTTAGCACCTTAAAGGTGACTCTAGCTTCGATGGGGAGCCAGTGGAGTGTGCACAGGTGCTGAGAGATGTGGCAGTGTCTTGACAGGATGAGGACCAGTCTTGCGGCTGTGTTTTGGATGTTCTGTAGCTTGCAAGTGAGGTTTTTGTTTAGTCCGGCAAAGAGTGCATTGCCGTAGTCGAGCCTGCTGGTGACCAGGGCGTGAGTGATGGTCTTTCTGAGTTTGAGGGGGATCTATTTGAAGTTCTTACTTAGGAGTCGGAGGGTATGGAAGCAGGAGGACGAGACGGAGATGATCTGGTGGTCCATTTTGAGCTCTGAGTCCGGGATGATTCCCAGGTTGGGTGCGTGGTCCGTGAGGGTGGGCGGGCTTCTGAGGGTGGGCGGCCACTAGGTTTTGTTCCAGGCTTCGGGGTTTGAGCCCATGATGAGTACTTCCTTTTTGTTGGTGTTTAGTTGTAGGCAGTGTTTTTCATCCTTTTGGTGGTGGCTTCCATGCCTTCTCGAAAGTTGCGTCTGGCGGTGTTGGGTTTGTTGGATAGGGATAGTATGAGTATGATACAATGTTGAGTCCGTAGGTTCTGACAATGGGGGCAAGCAGAGCCATGTAGTCGTTGAAGAGCATAGGGCTGAGGGTGGACCCCTGGGGGACTCCGCAGGTGGTTGGTATAGGGTGTGGTGAGAGGCTGCATTGAACGCCGCTGAGAGTTTGAGGGGGATGAGGGCTGCTGTTTCTCCTTTGTCCAGTAAGGTATGGATTTAGTCTGTTGCGGCGAGGAGGGCAGTTTCCTTACTGTGTTGTTTTATGAAGCCGGATTGGAAGGAGTCGAGGATGTTGTGCTCCTCGATGAAAGTGGCAAGTTGGCTGTTGATGGCTTTCTCACTGACTTTTGCTGGGAACGGGAGCAGGGAGATGAAGTACTCACCATTCAAACTCTAAATCAGGCCACTTGTAACTTTCAAACAACAGCAAAAGTCCTACTTTCCTTCATTTGCACACTCATCTCAATTAAAACAGTACTCCTCTTTTGTGGCAGGGCCTATTATACTGGACAGACTCTGTAAAAAAAATCTTGGACATTGTGAAGTCAATGTAGCACTAATGTGCTCTTTACATGTTTACAGTTTTTTTCTGCTCTAATCAAATATATTATGACCTTACTCTTATTGTAAAAATATCGTGTTATACTAATATTATTAAATATGATATTGGAATGCCAATAACTTTCAATGGTATAATATCACTTTATGTTCATATTTGTAATCTTCAGTGCATAAATATATTTTTTTTAAACAAGCTTTTTTAAATTGTCATTTATTTATATGTTTTATGTTACATTTACTTTGTATTCATTATTGATTTAATGATTTTAAATGTCATTTTTATTGATATATAGTTATTAAACTGTTTAATGCACATTTTTGTTTTTTGTAGCAAATGTTTTCAACTGATTTAATTAAATATGTTATTTATATTTGTTTTTTTGCTTCAAGTCTATGCAAGATTTTCTTTTTTAATATTTAGGATTGGGAATAGTAAATCTGAGGGTGTTAGAGATCTAAAGTGTTTTGACTTCCTCAAAGTTCAGCACTTTCTCTAATGTTGTTTAGAGTTTTGGAGTCAGAATAGTAACCCTAACCTCTCTAAAGTTTAACACGTTCCCTTGGTTGCTTGGGTTGGTTGGAATGTTTATAGTAAATCTATCCCTTCCAAAGTACAACACCTTTACCTCTGTTGTCCAGTTGGAGTACAAATAGTAAGCCTAATTCCTTGAATATCCAACTTTGTCCCAAATCATAACATTGACAGAAAACGGTGCCTGTCTATGTTTTAAAGGTTTGATGGATTGCTCTGTCAGTATGTCAGTGACGAAGATGAAGTAGGTTTTGTCATTGACCTACTTTCGATCTCCTCTCCTCCAAAAGACGTGGATGGTTCAACAGTTGGAATAGGAAATTGTAAATCGGAATCCTCCAAAGAGCACAATTTCCCTACTGTTGTTAACATTGAAGTTGAAATCATAACAGAAATACTTTTCCTACCATTGCTCAGGTTGAAGTTCTAGTAGTATATATATATATATATATATATATATCTTATTTTCATCTATGTGTTTCTTATACCTTTTTTTTTTGCTTGGGGTTTTGAGTCTATATATTTTTAACTCGATATTACACTGTAAGTAAGTAGCTTATTGTATTTGATTAGTTAGAACCATTCCAAAATATACACTTAAAATTCATACTTTTTAAGAAAAAGGAGAGAGGAAAGATATTGAGAAGAAAAAGAAGATGTTTTTAAAAGTAGGTTTCTAAAAGCCATGAAAGTCTCAAAGGGTAGCAACGCCTTGCTCAGCGTGCTTCATTTCCTGTCTATAGACATAAAGCAAGAGAATTACATTCTCTGAGTCCTTGGGCTCCAGTAGCGAGGAAGATCAAATAAGTGAACAGCCAGGTAGGCCAGCTGCCAACTTTGAATGCAAGCCTTTTTCAGATGGGTGCCAGAACGGAGAGAAGAGGTACTATCGAAATTATACCAGGGAAGAGCAAATGAGAAACCATCCACCTCTAAATTATTCAGCCCAGGACTACTTTAAACCAGGAACCAGAGGTATTGGAGGTAGAAGAGATTCCCATCATTAACCTCTCTAATAGGATATTGACAGATGAGGAGCAAGAGGTTTTAAAGAAAGGGTTTAGTTTTGTGCCTACTGCTCCTCCAAACAAATTTGAATTAGAGAAAGATATGAGGAGTTTTTTCAGAGAAATTAGATTGAACAGGTTTTTTTCAGATAGGACCTATTTACATGCACATAATATCACAAGTCTTAAACTGAAATCCCACTTTACCCTGAATCTTTACCAGTTAGACAAAAATGTGGAGTTATTTGAAAACGTTGTAGAAATAGAGAGAAAAAATAGTTTAGAAACCACCCACAATCAAAATATTAATCTCCAACTGAGCCAGAGGAAAGCTCTGAAATCATTACAAGACTGTGACCTAATTACAATCAAAGCCGCTGACAATGGTGGGGGGGATGTAATTTTAAATACTTCAGATTATGTTAATAGAATGAGGTCACTATTGAATGTGACACACCATTGTATACGTGTCTCTTTTACAATGATTGATGCGCTAAAGAATTAAGTAGCTCAACTTTTAAATGAAGGTAGAGAGAAAGATTGGATATGTGATAATGAATACAAGTTTCTTTTTAATAACAATCCCTTTATTCCTGCAATTTACGGTTTACCGAAAATACACAAAGATCTAGCAAATCCGCCCATGAGTTTGATTGTGAGCAGTTTGGGCTCACTTTTGGTGCCCCTCAGTAAATATGCAGATTTTTTCCTAAGACTAATTGTCTATAAACAAAAATCATATTTGAAAGATACAGCTCATACCATCTCGATTATTGAAGGGCAAAGCTTTGACAGGGTGACCCATCTTCTGGTCACCTTGGATATCGAAGCATTGTATACAAACATCCCCCAAGACGACACCATATGAGTCATGTTGTCTATTTTACAGAAGGAGGATTTGAGTGGTTGACATCAGGGTTTTATTTTGAGCTGTATCAGGATGGTCTTGAAAAATAACATATTCCTGTTCAAGGATGAACTCTGTAAACAAATCAAGGGGACCAGCATGGGGACCATCTGTGCCCCCAGTCTGGCCTGCCTCTATGTGAGCCACTTTGAGCAGCAACATATATACAACGCGACAGAACCATATTACGAGAATGTTTCTCACTGGCACCCTTTTACAGATTATATCATTTTCAGTGTCGATTTTTTAGACATTAGACTAAAAGATGTGCAAGGCCAGTTAGAGGTGGAGCTCTTTTCTAACCCAATGGACAAAAATACTCTCCTGCAATATAAAAGTAATCATCCCAGTTCACCAACAGATAATATTCCCTTTGGGGAGTTTTTAAGGTTGCGTCGCAATTGCACAATCCTTACAGATTTCTATCGTCATGCTGGAATAATGCAAAAGAAATTGAAAGATAGGGGTTACCCAAAAAGATTAATTAGGCATTCCCTGAAACATGCTAGATTTTATGATAGGGACCATCTTCTCAATATTAACAAAGAAAAAAAGAATAAAACCCTGGAAAGAATTGTCTTTGTGAGCCAGTACTCAGGCCTCAGTAATAAAATAAAAAACAGTAGAATCCCGACGCCTTTATCTAAACCCATTTTTTCATTCAGGCGCTAAAAAACCATAAAGAATGCCCTGGTAAAAATTTATAAATAATACAGACAGCAATACTCAAACTACTTTGCAAAATCAAAAAGCTGAAGGGAATTACAAATGTGGCACATGTTCCATTTGTCCAAACTGCATCGAGGGAAAGACCTTTAATCACAATGGGAAAACCCCAGTCGCAGGGACACTCAATAACCGTTGGAGTAAAAATTTAATATACCTGCTTGTTTGCCCATGCGGCCTTGGATACGTGGGTGAGACTAGCAGGAAACTACTGTAAATCAGACTCCTGGAACATACGTCAGCTTTGAAAAACAGTAAGGAAAACACATCCTTGACAGATCATTATTTGAAAAATAACCACCAGTGCAACCAGTTTAATTGGTTTATACTGGAATAAGTAACTGTAAGTAGGAGAGGAGGTAATTTTGATGCTGTCAGGAGGATGAGGGAACAATGGTACATGTGCCATTTAGATACTATAGAGAAAGGCATGAATACCAGGGAAGATTGGATGAAAATCATAGCTTCCCAATAAATAGGGAGTTATGGGTATTACGCCCAGGGGTGGGTGTCCTGATAAACTAGATGAATCAGCAATCTTTGTGGAGATGACCCTTGCTGGGTTTTTAAGTATACAAAGAGCTATTTGTATATTTGGAATATTTTGGAACAATTCAAGATAACTAAAATAGTGTCTGTTTACTAATAAAGCAACAAAAGAGTTTGTTTTAATAACTATAAAGATTGCAGACTATTGTTTTAACAAGACTGTGGAAAATACTTTTTCCTTTTGGAGCGTTACCTTCCGTGGCATCCAAGGCAGAACAGAGTGTGGAGTGTGTTTGATGACAGGTTTTTTCCGGTTCATTTGAGGCAGCGCAGGATTCAATCGCGTGGCATCCCACGGGGTAACGCTGTCCTAGTGAAAAACAAAAAAGAATTAAAGTACTTCCGGTTCACTATAAACAGCACGAAATGTTCACGTGCCTGCTTGTTGACGGATTTATGTTCACTTTCAGAGTCGGAGGGGACATGCCGCCGACATTTTTAACGCACAGCTGGGGGCAATCATCAAGGAGAAATGCAAGCCTATCCGGTTTGAGCACTATGGATATTTAAACCAGTAAGGTAAGAGTATCCTTTTACTGGCTTTTGCGGAGGACGTGAAGATTACTCATTACCACGCAGGAGTTTGACCCGGTATGCAGAATAGGAAAGGGTTCTTTAAACGGGGTTCAATGCTATCCATGACACTGAACACTAATAAGGGAAATGGGGTACATACTGTCTGTTTATGTCATTACAGACAGTGTGTACAGGACAATTGCAAGAGACTGGGTCCGGAAGAGGGAACCATTATTTAAAGAAAAAAACAAGGGGAAATACAATCATAAGGGATCTGCTTTTAATGACATAGTAGGCATTTAGAAACTAAAGAATCAACAACTAAATTATTTGTAACTGGATTTATAAAACTAGCACTACAATTTAGAAATAGCATAGAGGGATAAATGTTTTAAATTGTTTTTAACATTGTATTGTATATGATGACTTGTGATTTTTAATTCTGGAGGTGGTTTTTAGATCGATTTAAATCTGTTTTAAATTTTGTTTATTGAACTGTGCTTTTATGGTTGTTTGTTTGAATAACCGAATAAAGATTTGAACTGAACTGAACAACTAAATTCCCTTCTGTTCATAATAAAATAGGAAGTTTTAGCCATGATATACTGAATCGGACTAATGAAAGTCTCTTAATTATAGGCTTTAGTTAAAGACCATAAACAAGTGGAGGTGTTTTTCTGACTACAAAATCAACACTGCTGCAGAATTGAATAGGAGCAGGCAAATAAACTAGGACCTGACCAGGTATTAACCAAAATAAGTTGAGGATTTAAAGTTAAACTTTATTCCGTCCACATGGGAAACAATATAGGACCAATATCTGTCCCTTTGATTAATGTTTTGTCCTTTAGGGATAGGACTTTCATTATGGGTTGTTTGATATATAATCATATTGCTGGTACTAAATAGTATTTTCAATTATATCGGCAATTTTATCATTTTGGGTAATATGATCAATAAAGGGTTGAAAACCAAACAATCTAAATATCAAGTAAGGGAAGTCTTATTTTTATATACTCGCTATACAGATTTTTTTGGAAACAAGGACATGCCCACTAGCCCAACAAACCTGAGGACCTAATGATATGAAATAAGGTAATTCCCTTCCACCCCAAGGTGGGCCTTTCTGCGGCTTGTGTCTCTAAAGGGGTGATGGCACACGAGTACTATGAGGTTTTTACTAAAATGGAGCCCATTTGATAGAACTGTATAGGGCAATATGAACATGGCAAGTATCAGGATAAAATAAGCAAAAAGAATATAATAATTACTATGAAAATGTTGAATTATGATGAACTAATTGTTTAACCAATGGGGACAGTACATTAGAAAGATTTGTAATCGAGTGGTTGCGGCTGGCAGGGGGGCAAGATGGCCGCTGACAGGCCGTAGGAGGTCCTCTCCTCGCTCCTAGAGGATTTGTGACATTTTGGAGAAACACTGCTAATGCATGCTGCCGGGAAATATTAGCATGCTATATCCTTTGACTCTAGCCCAATGCTTTCTCGTCTGGGTAGTTAAGAGTAAGCCCAAGTTGCTACTATTGTTTGGTTGGTCTATCGACTGTGTGAAGGAGGTTGCTTCATACCCAGGACAACGGTATTCAATGCCAGATATGGCCCCTCGAGGTCCTTACCCCCAGAAGGAGACACAGAAAGAGAAAGAGAGGGACAAGGCTGTCTCTAGTGATCCCGGCGGGGCAACGACGAACACAAACTTAAGGTCGATGGCCCAACCCCGCAGAAACGCGAGGAGAGACAACACTCAACCGGAAGACGGAGAAAATGGCAATAGTGAGAGACCTAAAGAAAAAGAAAGAGAAAGCTCAGATGAGTAAAAAAAGGAGCTAAGCGCCGTAACAGTGAAGCCTTGAACAAAGAAGGCAATATTTGGCAACCTACCCTGCACAAGTCTTTTGCAGGTCCGGTACCGGGTCCAGCGCTTTCCCCTTCACGGACGGCTCACGTAGCAAGCAAGAGCCCTAGTGGTTTGGGAGAGCCGAGCCCAAGCTTCAACGATGACCGGATGATGGAGGAGGCCACAGGCAAGGTCGAAGCACGGATTGCAGACGAGGCGTCTCAATTGACGTCTCTCCCCACTGCATTGCTGAAACTGACGCTGGCGGAGCAGAGCAAACAGGTCCCTGAATGGAATGTTCAAACGGCACAACTCGATGCAGATGCTGAGGATGCTGAGTACGCTGCTCTACGGAGTAAGGGTACTGTGGATGGGGGAGGAACAATACCCCGGGGAGCCTGCGCGAATGATGCGAATAATTTGAATAATGCAGGTCCAAGCTCAGGCACAGCAGTACCGGAGGGGACAGAGTGCATCGCCGAGGATGGGGGCTCTTATGAAACAACTAGCCTTCAGAACAATACCCTAGTAAATACTGGTGTATTTGTGTCTCCCCTACAATCTAAGAGGATACCTGTGACCCCCAGGGATACACGCCGAGATGTGGTGCAGCCTAAAGACACAGTACCCATAGACAAAAATCAGGGAACAGTCCTTGGGGAACATAATAAACCGCTAGATATATCACAAGGAGCGACCTGTGCAACAATTAACCCGGGGTCTCCCAGCGATGATTGCTTCTTTTCCGTAAATGACGATGAGGATGAGGAGGATGATGAGGACAAAGATGCATCTATTTCATTAACAGAAAGTGAAGTTGGGAGTTCAGAAGTGGAATTAGAATCTGAAGCATCGACACCTGATAGCAAAGAAGCTTGTAAGCCCTGCACTAAACGTAGAGTGAAGAGTTTGAAAAACAGACCTCGCACCAGATCCAGAGGAAATATGAGCCCATCACAGCCTGAAGTGATTAAAAAACTTGACTGGGATTACTCTGCTACCTCTCAGCTGTATCAAGAGGGAGGTAACAGCTCGTCCCAAATGCCGATTAATTCCCCAGTGCAAGTAACAACTATGGATATGCTATATGCTACTCTGAAGTATATGCAGGGGGAGGCCAGGAGTGAATCTCGGAGGGCTAAGCAGGCCAATCAAAAGATACAAGGATCATTACGGAAGGTGAATAAACTTTATACAGATATGGCTGCAAGGGTTGCGGAGGTAGAAACAAGAATAGAGAAACTGGAGGAAGACGTTGGAAAATGGAATAACTTTAAAACGGACCAAGAAAAAATGGCAGCTGATGTACATTGGAAACTCGAGGATTATGAGAATGTTAGATTACTTAGGGTGGCAGAAGGAAAGGACGGGCAGGATGTGCAGGCATTTGTTATTGGTCTGCTTAGGGGGGCCTTCCCAGAGTTAGCGGCTTAGAACTGGGAGAGTGAGATACAACAAGCCCATAGGTTCCCTCTTGTGCAGAGGAAGGGTCCAGCAACTGATAAGCCTAGGGCAATTCTGATTTATGTTGGAAATTTTTTATTAAGACAGGAGATTATGGATAAGGCTAAGCCGGAGGCCAGACGCTCCTATAATGGCAGTACATTCTTTGCTCGCCCAGATTTCTGCCATGCGACAGTGGAAAGGAGGTGGCGGATGAGGCAGATGATATCCCCTTTTTCAAAAACTGGGCTGCGAGGCCTATCTGATGTTCCCCTGCCGCCTTAAAGTAGTGGATGGTGGTCAGATTAAGGGATGTTTTCAGAAATTAAAGCTCAGGAATACTTAAACGAGATAAAAGAAAGGAAAGGGGGACATAAAAATATGATGCTTGCCCTGAGGCAGGCAAACCAGAAGGTTCATCAATAAGTCGAAAAGGATATGGCTAATGGGTAGAAGTGGTGGCAGTAGCCATAGCAGTACCGTTGCAAGCGTAGGATGGTGTAAACAGGAGTGGGGGGGTTGGCTGTCACTTGGGGCTATAGCTGTCACGCATAGGTCAGGATTGACCTATTTGCCTGTAAAGGGGGGTGGGAGGTAAGAGGGGAGGGGGGAGGGGGAGGAGTACGGGACAGGTTACACTTTGTTTGGAATTTGGATATGCAGGGAAAGACCATAAAAGTGAGGGTTAAGAAAATATGCAGTGGCAGCACATGGATGAGGGTGGTGAAGGAAGTAGTTAAGGAAGGAGGGAATGGTAAGGTTTCACTTTGTAGCATGGACTGGTTGGGACAATTACCGGATGTGCATTAATGTGTACTCGAATTATCCCGATAAATGTTTGTGGGTTGAATGACCGTAGTAAGAGGCAGTGGGTGGCTACATTCTTAAGATCTCTGAATGTGGATCTAGTGTGTCTACAGGAGACCCATATAGAGGCGGCAAGGGGATACTTGTTAGACCAGCAGGGATACCAAGTACTTGCATACTATAAACAGGGGGCTAGAAACAGAGGAGTCACAATTTTGTCTAAGCGGAGGGATATCATAATAAGGAGAAAGCTTGAGGACCAATTGGGTAGATGGGCGCTTATAGAATGCAAAATTGATAAAGAGTGGGTTACCCTAGGTAGCATATATGTTTCGACACAAGATGACCCAGATATTTTTGATTTATGGATTTGGAACTAGCCACCTGGTCCCCCAATCTTATATTGGCCGGGGATTTTAATATTAACGGGGCAGAGGGCAGAGGTCTTAGCAGTGGATATCAGGGTAGGGAAAAAAAGAGTCTGTCGTGCAATATGTAATCTTGCCAGAAATAATGCCATTTTGGATGTATGGGGGAACCTAAAGCCTAGTGATCACAGGTTTACTTTTTACTCGGCCCCACACAAAGTATGTGCGAGATTGGATAAGTTTTTTTCGCTTCGAGCTCGTTGCTATCTACTCTTAAAATTGAAAGACTTCCCCGGATAATTTCCGATCACAACCCTCTGATTCTTACATTAAACACTGCAGCCACCAAAGGGCCGGATCGGGAATGGACATTCGAGAGAGGGTTGTTGAAAGATGAGGCTTATATTATATATATGACTGAATGGATTAAGACCTTTCTGTATATTAACAGGGGTAGCACAGCTGCAGGAAACATGTGGGATGCCTTTAAGGCAGCGGCTCGGGGGATACAATTAGCTTTAGTGCCTATAAGCAGAAGAAGGAAAGACAAAAGGATGTAGACCTAGCTAAGGCTGTAGCAGATGCAGAGAATAAACAAACTCAGAATGTGATACGTGGGGTATCTTTGGATCAGGTATTAATCAAAATAGCGAAGGCAAAGATGGAAGCTGAGGAAAATATAGCTAATAGGGCCGCTAAAACATACTTAGCAAATAGAGAGAGGTGTTATGAGTTTAATGAATCTGTTGGTCGCACTCTTGCTATCCGGACTAGGTAGAATGTCTCTATGGGGGAAGTGAGGGAGATTCAGGATGTTGCCGGTAGAATAATTTCAGACTCTGAAGGGGTACGAGAAGTATTTAGGAAATTCTATGTTTCATTGTATGATGACGAGCATCCGAGTGATCTTTCTAAAATAGCTGATTACCTGCGGGATATTCCAGTATCTATTCTTGATGAGGATCGTGCAAGGATACTAAAGGCTCCTTTGAATGCGGAAGAGATTTTGGCCACCTTGTTGAGTTTGCCTTCTGGCAAGGCTGCAGGGCCGGATCAAATACCAGTTGAGTTTTAAAAAAAAAATTGGGAGGTAATCAAGCAAGATCTTATTAATACAATGCAACAGGCACAGATAGGGGCATCGATCCCGTTCAACTGGTCAGGGGCGGATATTGTAATCATTTTAAAGAAGGGTAAACCACCTAAAGATCCTGGTTCATATAGGCCGACAACTCTAATGAACTCAGACACAAAAATATACTCAAAGGCCCTGGCACTTAGAGTAGCAAAGGTAGTGGATACATTAGTGAGTATTAACCAGCATGGTTTTATACCAGGTAGAGGCACCATACCCGAAAGGTTATTACCCTTTTTGATGCCTCTGAAGTTGCAGCTGACCGGATGGCGGTGATGCTATTAGACGCCGAGAAAGCTTTTGATCGGGTCTCCTGGAACTTCCTGTGGTTTATCTTAAAGAGGGCTGGTCTTGGGGGTGGGTTGGTGAAAGCACTGCAAGTATTATATGTAGTCCCTACTGCCAGCATACAGGTAAATGCTGGATATACACTCCCATTTCAGATTAAGAGGGGAACGCGACAGGGGTGTCCATGCTCCCCACTCTTGTTTGCTTTATACATGGACCCCTTTATACGGCGTATGGACTTAAATGACAATATTTCCCTATTAAATACCTATAGGGGACAGTATAAAATCCTGGCGTATGCTGATGACGTCACGGTCATCACTCCTAACCCTACAGAGGCTATAAGACTGGTAGAGGCAGAAGTGCGATGGTTTGGGGATGTCTCGGGTTATGCCTTGAATGTCTCTAAGGCTCAGATTATAAAAAATAGTGAAGTAGAATGTACAGATCCTCGAGTGGTGGAGAGTGGAGTATACCTAGGGGTTTCATTAACGGCTGAATTGGACACGTTAGTAGAGGCAAACTTAACACCAGTAATAAATAAAGTCAAGAAGGATTTAGATAGACTACATAACATACATTTTTCAATAGTAGGAAAAACCAACATAGTTAAAATGATTTTTCTACCGAAAGTTCTTTATTTATTTAGGGCCATTCCTTTATTGTTTGAGGCGAAGTGGTTTAAAATATTAGAAACTAATCAACAACAAGAGAGGTAGGGAGAGTCGAGAACACTCTTAGTCCCCAAGCTTTATTAGAAAACAACAACAAAAGAGTGTTCCTGTTCTAGTTAAATGGAAAGATGCACAGAGCACAAGGAACCAACAAAGCCCATTTGGTTTGTTATGAAAGCCCTCACTCACCGACCTGGTCGGTGACTTGCTTCATCATCGGGCCCCACCGGGTGTGACCGAGTGTCACCCCGGTGTGCTGCGATGCCAGAATTACTGCGGAGCTGGTCTTGTGAGGATGAGAGGGCTATGTGATGAGTTATGTGAACAGTGTGAAGTGGTGAGTTAAAGTGGTGAGTTAAAATTGCCTTGTATGTATCAAAAATCCTTTTAATAAGTGATCATCAAGGGCAAGGTTAAAAATGTGATGGTAAGCGAGGCCAACTAATTGGATGGTCTGCTACCACTAACATTAAGTGAAAACGTGAATGGTCAACATGTTTCAGCCGGTATGGTATAATTAACCTGGCATTCGTCAGGACCTAGAGTGTAAACCCCGGCGGTATGGGCACGCTAAGGCCCACCCAACCAAAGGACTTGAAAGTAAAAAATGTCTGTGAAGTGCAAAAACGAGGGGGCTTCACCAGCCAAAAGGCGGGACGCACGCAGCCTCAGGTCTCTAAATATTAGAGACAAAAATTAAAAGCACTTCACACGGGATGAATTTCCACCCCATAGACCGCGGGAGGGAGGGGACAGCGCTTTTGGCACATCGCCCACAACGCCAGTCTCCCGTAGATACACCTGATCAGCCCTCAGAACCGGGTCTCGCCAATTTCACTGTATCCCGCACTGAGAAATTAATCCGCTAGTTCAGCGTGCCGCACAGCTTTCCAGCTTCACCTCGCGTTATGGAATGCGGGGTGAAGCTGGAAAGCCGTGCAGTGAAATTGGCACTTGAAGTCAAAGTCTTTGAAAACATCCCCGAACTAACGCGTAATAATTTGTGAAGTACCTAATTTTGAGTGCGGACCAAACGTCGCACCGATGTTGATGCACCATAAAAGGGTGCCCAATGATAATAGTTTTTAACTGACGTGCACTCTGAAAGAATACTCCTTTCCCCCCCAATACCCCGTCCTGATGAAGACCCGTTGTTGAGGAGTTGAACCACCCGTTGTATGGTTGGGTCGAAACGTCGACGACAATTCCCTTTGGGAGTCTGCACCTACTGACCCCTGTCCCTTGCCCCAATTCCAAAAATCCCATTGCCACCTGTGCAAACTAAGGACTACGGAACTGTATATAGCATACAGGCTAGTAGTTCATTTTTTACAAGCGTTATCCAGGGCAGGCTCGTTTTCTTGTATATAAATGACCTACACTATGTTTCTCTGATCCTCTTGATCATTCACTTGAGCACTCACTTTAATCTTTCTCTGTGCACGTTTTCTTTTACTATAGAAATATCCCTTGGTTTATCATTTATGTAAATATATGTAAAAAGATACGCTGAATTCTAAACTTTGTTATACTGTACATTAAACATGCCGATCTGATTGGACTTTTCCCAGTTCTAATGGTTTGTTGTTGCTTACTGTATGATATTTTGTCAATGTGGGCTAGTATTACCTATTGAATTAACAATATAGATTCAGTCTTGGCTTAAAGAAAATTAACCTAACCGAATGTAATAATTGCTTTATATGTTATAATTATGTCGAGGACCAACTGTTTTCTATACTGGTTTATTGGGAGGAGCAGAAATGGAAGGACAAGACGAAATAGGAACCTTAGCAATTCATGCGCTGGTGCTAGGGGCGGACACAGAAAACGTCTTCCTGAAGTTTACTGAACACATTTATTTTAAAAGGACTAAATTTAAGACTGTGATAGCAGCACATAGGATCTGGATGGCGTTGGCAAAGAAATATGGCTTAGGCAGATAAAATGCGTACATTAGGTTGGGTAAGAATGCTACACTTCCCTGCGATATATTTGGAGATGCTGTGTTTACAGAATGGGGGAAACATGGGATAAGTAAAAATGGGGATGTGTTGGGAGCACGGGGGTGATGCAGTTCTATGGTATTCAGGCAATATACGGTCTAGATTCAAGCCATTTTTTTTAAGTATTTGCAAATTAGAAGTTTTATGTTAACAAAAAAGGGTCGATCAGCGGGATTTGGTACAAATTCCATCTTGGATATTATTCAGTAGGGTACAGATTGTACAAGTAAGAGATTTTATGCGGTATTGATAAAAGACAAAAAACAGATGATCTTGGAAAGTATGAGTATAAATGGGTGCAGAAGATAGGTATAGAAAAGGAGGCTTTTTATAGGTCATTGGAATTGGGGCAGAAAGCTCTATGCTCTGCACCACTTCAGGCGCAACACTATCAAACATTATATTTTCTGTACTACACGCCTTCCAAAATAGCCCGATGGGGAGGTATGGCTGGTGTTACATGCCCTAGGTGCGATACCTCTGAGGCGGACTTAGTTCATATGTTCTGCACATGCACCGATTTAAAAACAACACAGGATGAAATAGAGATATTCCTTAAGAAATAAATAAGGATAGAGATCAATTTAACACCGGCAGCGGTGCTACTTGGAGTACTTGACAATGATAGTCAGACACAGTATGGATTGTTTGTCTTCGTGGCCATGGCTGTATTAAGGCTGTGCATTGCCACAGCATGGCTGGACCATATACCACCGACATTTCATCAATGGTTAGCCAAATTGTTAGCAGCATACAATCTTGAAAAAGCAATTCATGCAAGGAGAGGTAGGAAAGGCAAGAAATTAGGAATTGAAATATGGGAGCCTATACAAAAATGGAAGGAGGGAGATTCGGGGTAATATGGAAAGGAAGTGATCATGAATATGATAATGTGTATAAAAAGATACAGACATTTCTAATCAATTCTAATTCTAGTTATAATTTTTTTATATATATAATGCTCTTTACTTAGTTCTTTTCTTTTTTTATTGCCTTTACCTGACTTTTTGATTTCTCTATGTGTATTGTATACTTTGTTTTTATGGACTGTATGCTTTGTTTTATCCTTGCATATCAAATTTTCTTGTGATTGAATTTATTTGCCCTGTGCAAAAAAAGGGGGGGGGAACTCAAATAAAAATATTAAAAAGAAAGATATGTAATTAATGTATTACAAAGTTAGGTTAAGGTGAAAGCCATTGATTGTCACTATTAAAGAATACTAATACAATGTATTTGCCAACAGGAGTGAAATGTAATGGCAACCATTCCGTGCCATAAATAGGAGAGACATATTCTGGGTCTTGATAAAGATGGATTATTGAACAGAGCCATCAAAACGTGTTGACGCTGCATTTAAAATAATCAGTGTGAACAGGTTCTCCTATAGATAAAGAATTATTAGATTGTATCTAGGATGAGCTATTGAAAAAAATGTTTTTAAATTGATATGTTAGTTAATGACAAAACATATTGTCTGTCTCTGTCTCTCTGTTAACTGTTTGTTGGAATGTAGAGTTTAGTCATAGGTCACAGGTGCTTTATTCCTTATAAAGAACAATCCTGTATTTGTATTTTGTAATAGTTTTTGTCTACAGATGAAAAAGGTTTTTATTTATTATATGTCATATGAATTAGTTTTATGTCTATAGACAGGTTAATGTCTATTTTTAATTGTGTCACCTTACAAAAATTGTTTTAATAAAATTATAGTACTCTTTTGCATATCAAATCTAATAATTGTTATGGTTTTACTTTAGTATGTATGTGTTCTAACACATGGGCTTGGTTTTGTGTTGGGAATAGAAAGACTTAGGGGCCCATTAGGGTAGCTGGCGGAAAACCACCCTGACCGCCATAGAGGCGGGTAACAACCGCCCGCCAAAACCGCAGGTAAACCGGCGGTCAAATTAGGAACAACCTCCAAAAAAGACCGACCGCAGTTGAAAAGCTACAACCCACTGCAAGCAAAGTGGAGACACCGCACGGGAAATTAGTATATCCCCGATGGTCCCGCGGCACAATCCTCTGTTTCCGACTGCCACAGTCACACACAGGAGTGAATGGGAGAGACAGCGGAAGAGCTGCAGCATAGTCACTGCAGCGGACGATACATGAAAAACATGGCGGACGAAGCTAAATCACGCAACAATGCCAAACTTTGCACAAATCAAAGTAGCTATGCCCTCCAAATACACAAAATACATACCAATGAAAAAACAAATGCCAAAAAAAACATACAATTCCCAGGACAAAACCAACAACATACCTGACAGCAAAATCCCCATCGGACACACCCACACAGCTTAGTATAAAACCAGCCCCTTCACTGACCTCAATCCTTTGCAACACTCCACAGAAGAAATGGGCATATACCAGATCTGACAGGAGAGGCAAAAGAAAACAGCAGACACACCCCCATCACTACCACCATCACTACCACCATCACACCAGAACCAACAACCCCAACACACCTTACACATCAACATCACACCCACCACACAAACCCCTGCACCCACAAACGCTTCAAACACCACGCACCACGGCAGCACAGAAAATGTCCAAATTCACAAACGGTGAGTTGACAGTCATGGTCAATGAGATAGCCAGAGTGGAACCGCAACTGTTTGGTAGCCTGGTCCAACAGACACCATTAGCCACAAGGACTCAAATGTGGGAAAGGATAGTACAAAGGGTCAATGAGTAGGGACTACCCCGCAATCCAAGAAGGAGATCATGAAGCGGTGGCGTGATCTCAAGAGGGTTGTCAAAGAGAGAAGGAACAAGAACTGGGAGCTGGCTAACCGGACTGGCAGTGGCCCTCCCATCCCACAGAAAACATTCAAACCATGGGAGGAGAAGGTGCTTGCCATACTGCATCCTGAGAATCTCACAGGAGTATCCGGGGGAATGGAGGCTGGTAAGTACAAACAAATGGCAACCAACACACTGATAAGTACTTCCTTGCACAACCCAAAAACCATTGCATTGTTCACCCTCACCTAACAGGTAGCTAGCCATCTTACTTGGGATGCTTGTTTGGGGGTGGGAGGCCTGTACCACGACTCCCACCATGCCCCCTGTCCCACACCAGCAGAATGGAGCACTCCCCCACCTAGGAGCATGTGTCAGCCATTGCACTGTTTACCAAACAAACTTACAGGTAGGTAGCCATCTTCAAAGTGAGTGTGTTTGGGGGAGGGAGGCCTGCACTCCTCTCCCACCATACCCTCTGTCACACACCTGCGCAGGATAGAGCCCTCCCCCACCCAGGAGCATTTGTCAGCCATTGCATTGTTCACCCTCACCTAACAGATAGCTAGCCTTTTTGCTTGGGAGGCTTGTTTGGGGGTGGGAGGCCTGTACCACGACTCCCACCATGCCCCCTGTCCCACACCCCAGCAGCATGGAGCTCTCCCCCACCCAGGAGCATGTGTCAGCCATTGCACTGTTCACCCTCACCTAATAGGTAGTTAGCCATTTTGCTTGGGAGGCTTGTTTGGGGGTGGTAGACCTGTACCATGACTCCCACCATGCCCCCTGTCCCACCTCCCAGCAGCATGGAGCACTCCCCCACTCAGGAGCATGTGTCAGCCATTGCACTGTTCACCAAACAAACGTACAGGTAGGTAGCCATCTTCACAGTGAGGGTGTTTGGGGGAGGGAGGCCTGTACTCCTGTAGTGTAGTGGAGTTCTGGACTTTTTGGTTCTGTCCAGAGGTGTCAGGGAACAACACCCGAAGACCCCGGAGTTCCACCTGCCTTGGTGCACAAATGAACAGAAACACGGGCTTCTCGATGGTGGCGTCAAAGACCAAAGGTTTATTACTGCAGGGACACAGAAGTCACAGAAACTACACATGGGCAGTATCTAGGAGCCTGTTCAAATTGTACAAAAAGGGTTGCTCCTTATATACTAAAATTTGAGCTTGAGGCAAATTCTTTACATGTAATACATTCCCAAACCTTTGTGTCCTAAACAATAAATATTTGGCGTTGCACAGGAATCGTTGACAATATCTGATGTCAAAACATTACGAACGAGGGGTTCCCACTTTTCCATCATAATCTCATGTCAACTTTTCGTTCAAGACCCGGACCGCCTCATCGTAAATTTCGTTACCTCCCCCTAATAAAGGCCCAGAAGGAAAGGAGCAGGGCCAGGTGCAGAAGATAGAAAAGCAGGATAAGAGATGTTTGTGGGTCGTAAATGGGCAAGGCTACCAGCTTCGGCCGCCTAATCGTGATCAGGCCAACGGACACGAGAACCAGTATAGCAGGACTGGCCTCGGGCAGAGGAGGCAGCCTTTGTCGAGTCATGCAGCTACAGCGTGTTCTGTACTAAGGTGCACGTGTCTTTAGAGAGGTGAATCTCCGACTAAGGCTACGTGTCCTTAATCGAAATGCAATGATCAGAGGTTATTGCTTATGTGAGGGCAAGAAACACAAAATGGCTGCCATGATCTAAGATGGATGCCATGGGTAGATCAGAAATGTGTCTGTTACGGGAGCACTCTTGCTCGTAGCATAGCGAAAACACCAGGATATGCTAAATGGATCATTTGCGGTTCGCTGATACCAATATTATGTATTTCCGACAATATTGAAAACACGGGTTCAAATCGTCACGGAACCTCAGACCCTCCTTTTGCCCTTACATAGGCAATTACTCAGTCTATGTCAGAATCTAATTCTATGCTCATCAGGTCAGTGACATGCTGTTGTATCATCATCCTTTCTCGTGCCTTTTCTCCAAACGCAGGTGGTTTCCTAAAACAGGTTGCAGCACAAAGACTACACAGAGCAGGACCACACTGGATAATCAGGCAGCATGAGAAGAGGAATACTAAGATGACACCAATGACCATTAGAACCTTCCATCCCCACGCTGATATCAGAGTCCAAAACCACTCCATGAAGGACCAGTTTCCCTTGTCTACATGAATAGAGTCGGAAATCTTGTGTAGCTTCGAGATCGCCTCATAGACTGTTGGAGCATTATTAGGAATAAAGACACAGCAGCTCGATTGGATCATTCTGCATACCCCACCTCGATCTGCAAGTATTACGTCTAAAACCATACGGTTCTGCAACGTCATGAGTCTATCCGCCTGAAGCTCAGCTGTCAGATTGCTAAGGGCACCAGCAGTTTCGGTAATAGTAGATTCAACTACCCGTGTTAGCTGACGTATGTTTCTACTATTGGCCATAGGCCCCCAGAACGGAAGGAAACCTTTGAAGAAGTCTCCAGCTTCCTGACCAGCGGTATCTTCCTTGCTGAAAACACCTCTTGCTACTCTGGTCTTGTGGTAATCAGATGAAGCAGTGTATGTTGGAGGCAACAATCGGGCAATATACCATGATCCTGAAAAGTCAGCAGGCAACCATGTGTATGCCCTATCTCGGCAGATGAAGTAGGTACCCCTAGCAGTAAGAAAAGCAGGGGAAGAGTTAGCCGGAAACACATAAGTCTCTACGCACTCACTCCTCCCTAGCTGAGCTCTCGGATTTCTCCCATTACCTTGCAAACAAACCTGACCTCGGTGAGGTACGACCCAGATTGGAGTTGAGCTTTTACGCTTGCTTTCTCCCAAACTAAGGCGATACTCTGAAGAGTTCCAACTCAAATATACTCGTAATTCGTCTCTAGGGTAAGATGGAGTATTATTGACGTCCTTGATCATGTCAATAATTCCCTGCACTAAAGCTTTGTTGGCAGAGTTATATTTAGTGGAACGTGGTGGACGTGGAGGATAGGTTTCAAGGGCATAAGCAAAGATGGTTTGAAGGGCCTGAAATGATCCATTATAGCTGAAAGGCAAAACCAGATAGGGAATACCTTTATCCATAGTGTGGGGTATCAAGCCACACACCCAGCAGTCTGTAGTGTTAACTACCAGTTGGTGTTGGTGCAAGAGCTGTACAAAAGTGTTATTAATGAATTCTGAGCGTCGAGCTTGCTCATGTTCAGGAAACGAATGAAAAGAGTGTATAGAAGAAACAGTAGAAGTAGCAGGATCAAGGGGAGGTACTGTAGTTACTGGCACAAAAATTAAACTCATACCGAAAACGATTCCACCCACCAACATTATCAAAACAACCAAAAACGTAATGGCACATTGTATTAAAAAGCATTTGTTGTGAAGAATTCTGTAAAGTCTGTTTCTGCGAACATAAATCACATTTTCTCGTTGCAGCGCAGGAAGCTCCATCTTCTACAATCCGCTCGCGACCACTGATGATGTGTACGTAGATGAAAATGCCTCTATCAGCCCTGGGAGTTCCCAGAACCAACAGAAAGATCGACCTTGTGTCAGACCCCCGCAGATTCAACTAGGCACACAGCCACGACCCTACGGCTACCCAGACGGCAAGGCAATTTTAAAAACAATAAAACAATAGCAAACTTCCTGGCTGAAGGCAAAAGTTCAAAATTTCAAAATATCACAATAGGCAGTTGCCTGCTTTATTTGTCCATATTACGAGGTCGTAAATTGTATCTTTGCTTTGCAGGAACTGTTTGATCGGTAAAAAGCATATCACTAGTGGCTGTTGTAGTGTTCAGGTTCGCAGATGACAGAGTTTTCTCTGATACAGAGGACAAATGTTCAGAGTTCAAAGGAGTCTTTTCAGGAGGAGAGTCAGATTTCGGAGTGTCGGTAATCAATTCGGCATCGCTGAAAGGGATAAACTTTGGCGTTTTTTTCAAATTCGGAGGCACCAATTCCCTTCTTCACCCAGTCGTCGTAAGGAAGTGGCAAAGGTACACGCTTGACATGAGATGCGTGCACCCAATGCTTGCGACCGGCTACACGAACTGCTGTTCTCGTTGCAAGCAGGACTTGGAAGGGGCCGACGTATCTGGGCTGAAGATTCTTCGTCCTCGCAAAGTTTCTGATCACAACTTGATCGCCGGGTTTCAGCTGATGCCCTGGACTCTCCGGAGGCTTTGGCAATGCATCGAAAACCTGTTGGTGAATAAGACTCAATTTAGCAGTCAAGTCGTAAAGGTAGTCTATCAACATAGGATATTCTAGAGAACAAAACTCCTTAGGCCTCGGCACACCCCAAATATTTGCTGGGCGGCCAAAGACAATTTCGTAGGGGCTAAGCCCCACTCTAGAATGCACAGTTGCTCTCGTTGATAACAAAGCCAAAGGAAGTGCGTCTGGCCAGGACAAACCCGTGGATGCTTGAATTTTGGCTAGTTTTAGTTTGAGGGTGCCATTGTAACCCTCCACTAAACCAGCAGACTGGGGATGGTTCGCACTGTGGAACTTTTGTTTTATGCCTAGGCCGACACACACACTCTGCATAACTTTCCCTATAAACTCACTTCCGTTATCTGACCATACAATCCGTGGCATTCCATATCTAGGGAAATATTCTTTGAGAAGAATTTTGGCAGTTGATAGGGCAGTATTGTCCTTTAGTGGGTATGCTTCTATCCATCTGGAAAAAGCACAGACTACCACCAGGACGTATTTCAGATTATTACACCGATCCATGTGAATGAAGTCTAACTGAATCACTTCAAAGGGGCAGGAAGGAGGAGCGAAGTGACCAGCAGGAGTTGGAGTTCCCTTGCCAGGATTATGCATCAGGCATACCATACAATTTTTCACCACTCTCTCTGCACATTTACTGATCCCATCATTCTTCCAGACTGGAGCCAACATCTTACAGATTCCTTTAGAACTTATATGCGCTACTCCATGCGCCATTGTCACCACTGCAAGCACATAGGCGTCAGGCAACATCCAACGTTGCTGTTCTGTCAAATCAATCCAACACCCATTCGAATCCAACCTGCCCGTACTTTCTCTCCATACACGTTTTTCCTCCTCAGTTGCCTCTTTCTGAATCTCTTTCACACTTTCCATTGTATCCTCACACATTCCAGACTCAGCAATCCACCTTGCAGACGTAGCAACATACATTCTACTCATCATGTCTCTAGCTGTCTGTTTAGCAGTTTCATCAGCAAAAGCATTCCCACGACCAACATCATCCGTAATTGCTTTATGAGCACTGCACTTTACAATCGCAACTTCAGTCGGCAAGGTTAGAGATTCCAACAAGTCGTTAACTAGCTGACCATGTTGAATCTTAGTCCCATGGGACGTAATGAAACCTCTTTCTTTCCACAAACGGCCAAAACTATGGGCCACGCCAAATGCGTACTGACTATCCGTGAACACATTCACTCTCTTTCCCTTAGCTAAAACACACGCTCTTGTTAGAGCTATCAATTCTGCAGCTTGGGCAGAATTCTGACTCACTCTTGCAGTCTCCACAATCGTCTTCAAGGTCGTTACCGCATAAGCAGCAGTTACATCACCATTCTCCAATTTAAAACATGATCCATCCACATACAGCGTACCATCTGGATCTGATAATGGAGTGTCTTTCAAGTCAATGCGTCCTTTTGTCTCTTCCTCCGTTCTAAAACAACAATCATGAGGCTCGGAATCACTCGACTCTTGATTAGCCGGCAACAGCGTTGCTGGATTCAATACATTGCATCTTTTGATCTGAATATGACTTGCTAGTAATGTCAGCTCGTAACCAGATAGTCTCGCACTGGTAAGGTGTTGTGTCTTAGTTCGGTTCATGAGTGTATCCACAGCATGAGGAACCATGACCACTAGCATGTTGTTCATCACCAAACCAGCAGATTGTCGAATGGAAGCCGCAGCTGCCGCTGTAGCTCTCAAACAACTAGGTAACGCTCTTGCTACCGGATCTAGTGTTGATGAAAAATACGCACAAGGGCGTTGTTTATCACCAAATGTCTGTGTCAGAACACTCAACCCGCAACCCTCTCTCTCGTGAACGTAGAGCGTGAATGGCTTGCTGTAATCAGGTGTACCCAATACAGGAGCTGAACACAATGCTTTTCGTAACTCAGTAAAACTCTCCTGACATTCATCAGACCATGGCACTGGGCTTGGAACATTTTTCCCAGTCAAAGCTACCAATGGTTTCGCTAGAAGAGAAAAATTTGGGATCCACTGCCTACAGTAAGAGGTAATGCCTAGAAAGGCACGCACTTCTCTCTGCGTGCGAGGAACACTCATTTGCGTAATTGCTTTTATTCTCTCTGGGGTCAACTTTCTTCCCTCCTTTGACAAGAGAGGACCTAGGTAGGTCACTTCTTGGCAGCAGTATTGCATTTTCGAAGGTGACACCTTATGATTTAATTTAGACAAATGATGCAATAACGAAATTGTAGCTGCTTTGCAAGTTTCCTTGTCATCGGCAGCCACTAGAAGATCATCTACATACTGTACTAGAGCAGAGCCTGGAGGAAGGACAAAGGTATCTAACTGACTTTTTAATGCTTGACTGTAAATAGATGGGCTCTCACAATAGCCTTGTGGAGCGCGTTTAAATCTGAAACTTCGACCTCCTAGACAGAAGCCGAAAATATCTCTGCTTTCTTCGGCTATTGGAATGCTGAAAAAGGCATTCTTCAAGTCGATGACTGAAAACCAAGTAGCTGTAGCAGGAATCAATGTTAACAAGGCAGTAATGTCTGGAACCACAGGAAACTGTGGAACTACAATCTTATTAACTTCTCTGAGGTCGATGACAAACCTATATACTGGAGGTTTTGTAGGATCAGTTCGTTTCAAGATCGGTAATACAGGGCTGTTACAAACATTTCCTCTAGTTTCTTCAACCACACCTTTCTTAATCAAATCTTGTACAATCAGAAAAAGTGCTCGTTCGCCTTCACTAGATATTTTATATTGAGGAATTCGTGGAAATTTCACATTTGTTTTCAAAGTGACTACATATGGTGGTATTTCCAAAAGGCCTACATCGTTAGGACCAGTCGCCCAAAGAGAATCAGGGAGAGAACGCAGCTCTGGCGGGAGTGCATCCATAGACAAGTACATCGGAGAGGTGATTCTTTTACCCAATGTAAGCTGTACTCCTTCCGGAGAACAATACAATGTCGCATATAGTCGTTTTAACAAATCTAAACCAAGCAGATTTTCATTACAACCTGTCGTCAAAATCAAGGGTGCTTTCAATTGACACGGTCCAACAGAAATAGACAAAGGACCAGATATGGGGTTGTAAACAGGGGCGCCTGAAAACCCTACAGAAACATTTGTTGAGCCGGACAAAGGTGCGCCAGGGAGTTTCGCATGAATGATAGAACTTTTTGCTGCACCAGTATCCAACAGAAACGGTTCGACTACACCTGATGTTGCTACTGCGACATAAGGCCCACTCTGATCCACTGGAACTGATACTACTCCCTCTCTCTGTCCATGGCTGTCCTAGTACCCATTTTGCTGAAATCCCTCATCCACTTCACAATAGTCTTCAACAAGATACTGTTGAGATCTATTTTGCTGAGCAGACTGTCCATTTCGTTGATCAAAGTGATTGGAAGGACGATCATTCGTCTGTGGAGGCATAGCACCTCGCCCTCGACCTCTAGAATTTTGCACAAAACCACCACGACCTCTCTGAGCTGCTGCTGCATTATTTTGCGCTAAGACTGGACACTCATTCTTGTAGTGACCCTCTTTCTTACAGTACGCACACTGATTCCACTGATATTGAGGTCTAGGTGAGCTATAATCTGTTCTTTGATATGAACCCTGTTGCGTATTAGTCTGATTCGTGCGAGGCGGATACGCCTGCTGCAAAAGAACTTTAGTCTTTAAATCTTTCGTTTTCTTGTCTGATTTCTCTTTCTCCTCTTTATCCCTATTTTCATAATACTGTGCAGTTGCAAGAATTTGCGCAGTTGTAGAAACAGCCCACGCACTCTCGGAATCTTTTAATTTATTGCATAACTCAGGTAACAAATTATGTACGAATTTATCGACAAACAATCTCTGTCCTCCTTCTGTGCTCATATCCTGACCACTATGATCTACAAAAGTCTCTTCGAACCTCGTGAAGAAGTCGGAGACACTTTCGTCTTTCTTCTGTCTGCATGCGGACAACTTGTCCCAATTAACACGCAATGCGGGCATCAGAGTCTTCATTAAGTCAATTATCCTACCTGGAAGGTCTGCAATTAGGGGTTCGGGTTTTGCACCACCTACTTGCTGACCATCCGCTGCAATGATAGCTGCCCAATCACCACCTAGGGCAACTGGATGATTCTCTTTACGAATTTTAGCCCAAATTGGTTGCGGAACTACATTACCAAATAACATATCGATGTCTGCTAAGTTCATTATACAAGCCTCAACTGTCTGTGTTAATTCCTTATAGTATCCAGCAGGATTCTTACGCGGGTCCGGCAAGGCCTGCTTTACTGCTAACACTTCAGCTCGCTTCCATGGAATGTGTATCCACACTCTCTGGAATTTGGCCGGAGCGGCTACAATACCACGGACATTATCAGCTTGCACAGCATCGCGCCAAATTGGAGGAACCTCCCTCATTGGATATTGGCGATTTAGCTTCGTTTTATTTTTCTCTAAATCTCTTGGTGAACGAAGTGATGGATCATTTCTATAACTTAAAATCAATTCCATCGCTTCTTCTATATTTTCACCTACTATCATTCCTGCAGCAAACTCTTTCTGAACCTTAATTAAGTCTTCTAAATTTGATTCAACATCATCTTCTTCTATTTCCTCACGTAACAGCGAGCACATCTCATCAAAGACATATCGTTGCGTTGGTTCCTTCCACTGCATAAATGTATCTAGCACATCTCTTGTACTATATCTCCTACTCTTCGAAATCCATCTGAGAGCCGTGGAATCTAAAATTCCCCGTTCCTCAGTACTCGGAAGCTGACTACGTCTCTGAACAGAGTCAGAAGTAGGAGTCTTAATTAAAGATTTATAAAGGGGAGACAGAATGTTAGAGACAGAATCAGTGATTCTTCGACGAACAGAAAGTGGAGTCAACATACTGGCAGATGCAGAGAACACAGTAGAGGTAGGAACAGATAGCGGGACCGTAGAAGTATCAAGGAAGACAGCTTGTGGAACAGTAGGTGTAAGAGATATAGGTATAGGTAAAGAAGTCGGCAACCCAGGAAGAGGAGGTGCCGTAGGAACATGCACATTGACCACAGGAGGTACAGGAGCTTGATTCTGAGGGGCAGGAGCAGGAATACCAGGCTGTCCAGCAACCGGTAATTGAACATTCGGTACAGGTGGAGCCGTAGCACCTTGTGCATATGGTGGAGGTGACCGTAACAAATAAGACAACAGAGGATCGTTTTCGGAATCCTCTAGTATCTTAGCTGTTTTCGATGGCAAGGCAGGATAGCACTTGTCCATCGCTAAATTATGCTCTCTAATGGCCACCTCTATGGCCTTCTCAGATTCGTTAACTTGCAGCTGCTTAGCCGCTTGTTCTAGAGTCAACTCTTCTTGTTCCTTCTGTTCTTTCTTCAACCTTTTAATTTCTCTCTGTTTGGATTCTTTTCGCCAGTAACGGAAAGAATCAAACATTGCCGGCCGGGCTTTCTTCCTAAACAATCTCGCTTCTAAATTATCAAGGATTTCGGGTTCAAAACTACCATGCAGTGGCCAACTAAGGACACCATCTTTCTCAGTGTATCGGACCCACACCTCATTATAAGATATAGGACCCACACCATGTTTACAGTACAAGTCATATAGGGGAGTCCCAATCGGAGGAACCAGACATGAGTCCTCCAATCGTGAATCACTGTTGCAACCAAAACAAGACAACATACAATTTCTCCGACTTACCATTTTGCAATCCGGAACACAAAACAACACAAAACACGAAACAGATATGTGCACCTGAACCAAGAACTTAGGCCTACCAAAAGCGAACTAATGTATCGATACCCAAACTAAACCAAATAGATTATCGTAACCAGAACAACCAGTGATAATCTTACGAAACCAAACCAAACCAAGAACCAAAAAGGATTTTAACAACCCTTACGAAGTAACCAGCTAGCTATCACTAAATACTTAACTGAGGCACTGAAGACGTCACCAAGGAGAAACCCGTCATGTTTCGCCGTACTAAGGACTGCACCTCGGGTCCAAGACAGGGCGACGGTCAAGGCAACGGCCCACTGCAGCCGTCCTGAACGGGAACCCTCGTGGAAGAGAACTTCGGGCCACTTTTGCGATATGCCGGGATCGATGAAGTGGGGCGCCTCCCTCAGGAATCTTCACACGAAGCTTCTCGAACTCTTCAGGCTTTTGGACCGGTACTGAATGACGTCGCCCCACGTTGGGCGCCAATTGGAGTTCTGGACTTTTTGGTTCTGTCCAGAGGTGTCAGGGAACAACACCCGAAGACCCCGGAGTTCCACCTGCCTTGGTGCACAAATGAACAGAAACACGGGCTTCTCGATGGTGGCGTCAAAGACCAAAGGTTTATTACTGCAGGGACACAGAAGTCACAGAAACTACACATGGGCAGTATCTAGGAGCCTGTTCAAATTGTACAAAAAGGGTTGCTCCTTATATACTAAAATTTGAGCTTGAGGCAAATTCTTTACATGTAATACATTCCCAAACCTTTGTGTCCTAAACAATAAATATTTGGCGTTGCACAGGAATCGTTGACAATATCTGATGTCAAAACATTACGAACGAGGGGTTCCCACTTTTCCATCATAATCTCATGTCAACTTTTCGTTCAAGACCCGGACCGCCTCATCGTAAATTTCGTTACCTCCCCCTAATAAAGGCCCAGAAGGAAAGGAGCAGGGCCAGGTGCAGAAGATAGAAAAGCAGGATAAGAGATGTTTGTGGGTCGTAAATGGGCAAGGCTACCAGCTTCGGCCGCCTAATCGTGATCAGGCCAACGGACACGAGAACCAGTATAGCAGGACTGGCCTCGGGCAGAGGAGGCAGCCTTTGTCGAGTCATGCAGCTACAGCGTGTTCTGTACTAAGGTGCACGTGTCTTTAGAGAGGTGAATCTCCGACTAAGGCTACGTGTCCTTAATCGAAATGCAATGATCAGAGGTTATTGCTTATGTGAGGGCAAGAAACACAAAATGGCTGCCATGATCTAAGATGGATGCCATGGGTAGATCAGAAATGTGTCTGTTACGGGAGCACTCTTGCTCGTAGCATAGCGAAAACACCAGGATATGCTAAATGGATCATTTGCGGTTCGCTGATACCAATATTATGTATTTCCGACAATATTGAAAACACGGGTTCAAATCGTCACGGAACCTCAGTAGTTCCTATATTCCCAATAGGCTCTGCGCATTGGAATAATATATACTGTAGTTTAGACGTAGGACTGAGGTCTACTAGGTCTCTACTGAATATATTAAACCTAATAGTGAGTGCCAGGTAGCTCAGAGGTCACTAGAAACTTTCTCAAATTCACAAGAAGGGATTAGTTTCTGACAACTGCATAAACATGACAACTTTGTTTCCCAAGAATAAGAAATCAAATGTCTAGTGTCGCGGAAACAATAGATAACTATTTTACTCAGTCAATCGTGCATGCTTAGTTTCACCAGAGATGCAGAGAAATAGAGAGACGGGCATTTTCAATAAAAGTATTTATTGAACAGTCTTTTTTCTCAAGCATTGGAAATGAACTGCTACAATCGTAATACTGATTATAAAGTACAAGGCATATAATACAAACAGTATTATAAAGTAGTACTGTAAAAGCATGATATGGTTTCTAAGCCATAAAAGTGCATAAAATGTATAAACTACATACAGTAATAAATAATGCCTAACAGTAATCAACTGGTGCTTCTAAAATATGCCTACCCCGGTGTACCTACCCTAAGTCTAGTACTAGGGAGGAAGTAAATGAGGAGTAGCCTAAGTTTAGTAGTTCTCTGCCAGGAATCTATTCCAAGAATTCTCGAAGAGGTCTAATCAGCTCCGTACCTTGGTTTGATAATGAAGGTGGTCTTGTATCGCTCTCTCAAGACTCGATTTCCCAGATACCCGCAAGGGTAAGCCGGAAACACTGGAGCTGGATTTCTCAGCAAGAGAAAAGACAGCGTCTCTCTCAGTGCATATTTATACTTTGAAGGTGCCGAGTTTGACGCATGTTTGGACTTAATATTGTCACTCAAAGGCTACATTCTTGGAAAATGCCAGGAGTTCTTGGAGAACTCAATATGAAAGCAGGGGGAAGTTCCTAGCTGCTGAAGGCAGGTTTTTCCAAGAACGTGTTGTTAATTCTCGGAACCTAGTGGAAATAGCCATGCCGTATTTGGGCTGTATGGCTTAGACCAAATAGGGTAGTGATTTCTATGCCTATATAAGGATATGATAAAGTATACCTATATAACGGCATGAATCGGGAAAATTACACTAGGGGCCTAAATTCGATTACAACACTCCTACTCCCACCATGCCTCCTGTCCCACACCAGAGCAGGCTAGAGCCCTCCCCCACCCAGTAGAATTTGCTAGCCATTACATTGTTCACCCTCACCTAACAGGTAGGTAGCCATCTTGCTTGGGAGGCTTGTTTGGGGGTGGGAGGCCTGTACCACAACTCCCACTATGCCCCCTGTCCCACACCCCAGCAGCATGGAGCCCTCCCCCACCCAGGAGCATGTGTCAGCCATTGCATTGTTCACCCTCACCTAACAGATAGGTAGCCACCTTGCTTGGGAGGCTTGTTTGGGGGGTGAGAGGCCTTTACCACGACCCCTGTCCCACACCCCAGCAGCATGGAGCCCTCCCCCACCCAGGAGCATGTGTCAGCCATTGCATTGTTCACCCTCACCCAACAGGTAGGTAGCCATCTTGCTTGGGAGGCTTGTGTGGGGTTGGGAGGCCTGTACCCCAACTCCCACCATGCCCTCTGTCCCACACTCCAGCAGGATGGAACCCTCCCTCCCACCCGCAAGCATGTGGTAGCCATTGCATCACCCTCATGAAACTTACAGGAAGGTAGCCATCTTCCCTGGGAGGCCTGTAAGTGGGAGGGAGGCCCGCACTCCTACTCCCACCATGCATCCAGTCCCACACCCCAGCAGCATAGAGCACTCCATCCCTCCCAGGAGCACCAGGAAGACATTGCAGAACACCAAACAAACTTCACTGGGCTGCCTGTGTGTGGGTTGCAGACCTGCATCACTACACACAGCACCAATTGCATGCAATGCATCAATACCTGACATGTACGAGTCATTGATGTACCTCTGCACCATGTAATGAGGCACAGTATTGCACTTAATTAAAAATAGTGAAGATCTCTCAATTGTGCAGAGCATAGACAGTGGATGACACGCAGCTAACAGAATAATTGCACAGTGCCCATCACTGACCATTCCCCATCTAATCCACAGGTGACAAAGAACTCACTGCTGAGGACATCAACAACGACCAGCAGAGCCAGTCTCCAGCCCCGGTCCATGGACTCTCAGGTGTAGATAAGCATGGGCAAGTTTTGCGAATTCGCGATCCGCGATCCGCGAATTTGCGGATTTGCGAATTTGCGATCCGCAAAATCGCGAATTTGTGCGAATTTGCGGATTTTAGTTTTTTTGCGTGTTCGCGGGGTTTTTTGCGTGTTCACTGGGTTTTTTGCGTGTTCGCAGGGATTTTTGCGTCTTCGCGAGCCGCTTGCATAGTGAAGTTACCCATGCAGTGGTTTATGGGAGAGGGAGAGAGAGATAGATAGATAGATAGATAGATAGATAGATAGATAGATAGATAGATAGATAGATAGATAGATAGCTAGATAGATAGATAGCTAGATAGATTGATAGAGAGAAAGAGAGGGAAAGAGAGAGGGGGAGAGAGAACGAGAGAAAGAAAGAGAGGCCGGATCTCTGAAGGGCCAGATTCCTGAGTTGCCCCTACAGAACATACAGCTTTTTATTTTTAGCAAAGTTGCATATGAAAATTGTGCTGTAAAGGTCTCTTTTAGTTTAACCCCTCCTGACAACTCAAAATGGGTGTATTTGCCATCCTCTCCCTTCTTCCTGTTTTTTATATCTGTAAGTGCTTCCTGATGAGGTCTAATTCCTTGGACAGGTGCCTCGTTGCCTACTTGTAACTATTCTCTGACCCTGCTTCAAGGGTCAGAGCAGGGTCAGAGAATAGTTGCAAGTAGGCAACGAGGCGCCAGGAAGCAATTAGCAGCAGGTGTCCAAGTTGAAGTTAATTTGTTTGTAACCCTTCTGTAAAAGGTTACAAAGAAATTAGGGTCAGCTTTTGCACCTGCTGCTGTAACCCTTGCTTGGCTGAAAATTCGTCCCCGCTGATTCGCGGATGTTACCGCGATTTCGCGAGATTCGCGGATCGCAAAATCGTGGAAAATCTGCAAATTTGCCCGCGAAACGGATTTTACGCCCACCCTTAGATGTAGACTCCCAGGATACTTTGGACAATAAGCTCCAGGCCGGCTCATCTAGTGTGACAGTCTTGATTAATTTATCACCTCCCCCAGGGGCTTTTAAATGTTGAGAGAGGGGTCAATAATTTTGTTGACTTTTCTTCTTTAGTGTGCAGTGGTATATTGTTTTATGAAATGTATAAGTCTTCAAACTATCTTTACTCTTCCGATGTATGTGCACTATTTCCATAATTGATTTTAAAAGTAATATACGCTTTTTTACAGTTTTAAAAAACAATTTTTATGATTATCCCAGATAATGTCTTCTCTTAATATGTACATTAAATACATAAATATATGTTTTTGAATATTTAGAATCTTACTTGGAGTACGTGTACGGGGCGCCGTATTTGACGTCACGCTGGATACTTTTTTTTTATTAAAAAAACGCAGGGTTTGCGTTTTGGTTGAAAAAGAAAAAAAAAACGTGAAGCCCGCTTTATTGTTAATTAGCCTCCGGGGGGGGGTCAAATCTCTGGGGCTATTTGTTTTTCATAATCGGTGGCCTAGAGGGTCTCCCCTGCAAGGGGATCGCTACCTCCAGGATGTTTAACTATAAGTATGCAGGGGGACTCATGGCCCGCGGAATTCCGGGATCACTTTCTCCTCCACTTGATTCCCTCCCCCCTCCCCCACCTCCGGGGCCTCTTTTTATTAAAAATAACTGTGCAAAGGGTTTGCAAATGTGGTATTTTGGTTTCATTTCTGTCTTGTAGAGGATCCAAGGGAAATATTACTTTTTTTTGTAGAGCCACTACTTTTCTGCCTGTTACCATAGTAACAGTTGCGTGAGTACAGAGGTTAGAAGTTCACCACAATATGTTGCTAATTGAAATACTTACTGTGCTGGAGATTTATATTTATTTTTTTCATAGGAACAGTTAGTCGTAGAAGAAGTTTGTGGAAAAGTTTTATTAAGGATTCCTTCCTGTTCGAGGAGTATTAGGGTAACGTGCTCCAAGCGGGACTTTACGAAGTTTAATGTTCATTGGCTGTGAAGTATCAAAAGTAGAAGGCTTAGCAGTCATTCCTTGCTCGTCTTTGGAGAACATGGACATTTTATTAGCTAAAGTGTTCCGAACACAAGTTTGCTCCTTATTGGGTGGGAACAGTTCACAATTGTCAGTGATATTGTGATGCATTGCCCAAAGGAGTATGGGGAAAGAAAGTAGTAGAGGGTAGGTTAGGAAAACTATTAACTCTGTACAGTGCTTATAAGGTGGTGGAGAGGAATTATGAGGTAATCAATTTTTTATATATGTTTAAAGGGCCATTTATATAATTGCTGTGTGGTGTATAAATCGCGGCGGAAAAATGAAGTTGTTTTGCGCTGTTTCTTTTTATCAAGTTTGTAGGTGACATACTGTTTAGTACTACTATTTACTTAAAATGTGGTGTTTACTTTCATGATGGGGAGGTGTGGTTGCGCAGCAAAAAATTCAGTTTAGGTTTGAAACAGTTTTTATTAAGCAAATACAAATAAACTTTCTTCAGAAACTGTCGTAGTACATATGAAAGGGGTGACAAATTAAAAATGGAATTTCATAAAATATCAGTTAAGCGTGGCTATATAGTTCAATTTTGTGCTACAGTTTGTAAAAGTGTTGCCCCACATTTTTGTTGAAGTAAGAGGTCATCAGTTACTTTTATATAAAGTAGAATAGAAGTGCTACAACAAACACTCCCGCACTACATTATCTCAGATCAAGAGAACAAGTAAAACAGTAAAATCTGAATTGTTTCATATTACATAGAAAGCATGCATTATTATATTTAAAATATGTATTCTGTACAATTCAAAAACATGCTGTCGTAGTGTTTACAAGTTGCAGACTGTTCCGCTAATAAATCACATACTCACCAAAGAATATATAGAATGTTACTCTTATAATATATAGTACAGGTCCTATATATTCTTTAGGGAGAAGTTGAATAGGAATCGGAAATAAGAATAGAAATTAGAAAATAACATTCAGAAATGTAGGGTTTATTAAATATTTAAAGTAACAAAGTAGCATGATAGCTATATTTTAATAAATATAAAAATATCTGATCAAGTTTTTATAAATATTTGATCATTATATTACAGATGGCACTGAAACATCTCCCATTCCTCTTCTGTAGCAATTGGACAATCTATTATAATATAACGATTAATACCATTGTTACAGTACAAAGAAAAGGAAAATAAAGTCATGTATTTAATAGAACATCCATAATTAAATAGTTTCGAGCGGTAATTATTTACTGAACTTCTGTTCTCCGGGAGGTGAAAAAATGTGATCTTTGTGGCGACTGGTCATAAACTCTTAGATCATGAGAGTAATATTATGTATATATTCTCACAGCATATGATCACAGGGGAAAATTAGACTGAGAGCCACAAGCCGGTAGCGATGCTTACTTATCGTTACTGTTTGTGAGGACGGATTGTGAATTCCGCTAGGATCACTAAGACTCTTAACCTCATAGATGCTATTAAACATTCCTCCCCAGTGCTGCGCTGTCCATTGGAACTAGTGCTGAATGGACGTCCAATGGTCGTGCGCAGCACTGGGGAGGTAGTGCTGCCGTCGGCCAATGCACCGAGGCAGCATTTAAGGGGTTAATGTTATAATATACATATTATCAGTATGTGATCTCTAGGGGAAAACATAATAACAAGTGTATCATTGTCACATTGATTGTAAATGTTTAGGGTTTGCGTCAACGGGTTAGCAACACCTCTCGAGCGAAGTACAGAATCAATATTATAATATAAAAAGTCACTATATATAAGGTAAAATGAGCCAGAAAAGGAGTAATATTTGTTATAATATATCTTCTTCTAAGAACAAGCTGCTGACGTTACAGAGAAAAAGGAAAAATATGCAATAACATTTTTTCTACATTTAAATGTTTAAATATTGACAAAGAGTCACAATTTATAACTAAGTAATATGCCTATGTCATCTTGAAACAACTTACAACTCCGAAATATATTTGCTGACACAAAAAGAGAATCCGATGCTGGAGAACGGAAACTTCAACAGAGATTGGCGATTCAGAAATAACTCGGGGAAAATGAAACTAATTGCACAGTAGGTGTAGTTTATATGTTGTTGAATATCTTTATTCGGCAAATTGATCACCATAAAAGAATACATATACATAATACATTCAAATACACCAGTAAAACTTTAAAAGAATACGGTTAAAAGGGAAGAGCTGCACCACAGTCACTAGTTTGCTACAGGCGGTTTCAAGCATCAGACCGTAGGTCCCCCCGAGTGCAAGTTCAGTAGACGGGAGCGAGTCACCCACGCACTGCCCAAGAATTTTGCCACCCCGCAAATAATGGTGGAGGAGGAAGAGTCAGTAGAAAGTACACGTAGTGCCTGGCTATGACACCTCAGCCCCAATTCCCTACACACAGGTTTCAGCCAGAATTTCCTCGCCACTTTGTAAGCGGGGCAGGCAAAAAATAGGTGGGCCACAGACTCCTTTGGTGCTGCACAGCCAGGGCACGAACGCAGGGGGGCACCAGAGTTCGACCACCTCGCCGTGAAGTCATGCACCGGAAGCGTCCATATCTCAGTTTTAGATATAGCGCTCGATCTAGAGGTTTGGTCAAGGAAGGGTTCCAGTTTTTTCACCCATTTAATTAACAGAAATTGATCAATGAGTGAGCCCCCATCCATGTCCCTCAATGCATTACTCTGTACTCAATCCCAATATAGCTTTTTGATCTCTTCCTTGGGCGGCGGCGTTTGTGACTCCCAAGCATCCCTTAGTCCCAAGTTGAGAACCAGGTCTCTCAATTTATTCAGCCATCCTATTTTTTTCCCCGTGTCCAACAGAAGAAGATCATCCAACCCTTCAGCATATTTTGCGAGCTCCTCAGTTCTTCTTAAATGAGTCCAGAAGAGCAACGGGCGTAGCCTTACCAAATCCTTTAGTGCTCTTCTGCCCAGATCTAGTCTCAGGGGGATCAGCGGGGTGGAAGCGGGGAGAGCCACCGCCTTCCTTAAAAATTGTTTTCCGCTGTCGATAAATCTGAAACATTTTCGAGCCCCCAGAGTTCGGAGTCATATAGTGCCGCTGGAAGAATCTGACCCTCATAGATCGTCATGGCCGGGGAGACTGGTTTGCTACTTGACTCGCGGAGCTCCCTCAGAGTCACCCCAGATACTCTTTGGTGGCTGAGTAACATTTTGGCCAAGTGGTCCTTCCAGGTCATTCGACTATTTATCCAGGCACCAAGATAGTCAAATGAAACTACCAACTCCAGGGGCGCACCATTGAGCAAAAAGTTATTTTTAAATCTTTTAGAGGGGGAGAGTGCCATCAATTTCGTTTTCGAGGTATTGATGGTTAAGCCTCTATTAGTACAAAAAGAACTAAACCCACCGGGGATTTGGAGTTCAATAGCGTGTCGTCGGCGAAGAGTAAAGTGGGGATTCTTTCCCCCACCAGGGATGGGGCATCCGACTCTTCCCCTTTCAGATGGTCCACCACTCCATTCACGAATAGGGAAAAGAGGGTCGGAGCCATAACACAGCCCTGGCGTACTCCTCTCCTCACAGGGACCCTATCTGTTAACTGTCCCTGGGATCCCCATCTGACCCTCGCGTAGTTCCCCTCATGGAGCTTTACGATTAGACTCAGGAGCCTACTGGGAAATCCCATCTCTCCTAGGATCTCCCATAATTTTGCCCGGGGGACCAGGTCAAAAGCCGTTTTGAGATCTATGAAGGCCATGTATAAACTGCCTTTCTTGATGGTAACTGCCTTCCAGTAGATAACAAAGGAACGAAAGACCTGGTCCATCGTGCCTACCTTCCTTCTAAAGCCCGCTTGAAGGTGGGAGAGAATACTGGCCTCCTCCATCCAATCGCCTACCCTTGAAATGATGACCCTGCCAACCACTTTCTGAAATATATCTATCAAGCTGATAGGTCTGCAGTTCGCAGGATCATCTCTTGCCCCCTTCTTGAACACAGTTACCACGTCTGCCCCCTTCCAAGAGTCCAGCACCTGGTGACCCCTAGTAATCAGGTTCATAATTGTGGCGATTAACTTGGCCCAAGCCTGCGGCTCCGCGATCAACAAGTACCCAGGGATCCCATCCGTCCCGGCCGCCTTCTTTGGGGTGAGATGTCTAATCGCCGTCACTACTTCGGTGGTTGAGAATGGAAGGTCATCCACCCCTAAGGTATCCCCAGCTCCAAAACTAGCTGCCCCGGGGCTGATTGATTCATCATTACCTCCATATAGGGATGAAAAGTGACTAAACCATTGCTGGCTGGTTATATGAGCTGCTAATGGTTGCGATTTCCTCTGCCTAGTTCTATTAATCAGATCCCAAAAAAGGTTCGGGTTCCTTCTTCTCACAGCATTGGATAGGTCCTGCCAATGCTGTTCCTCCCACTCACGTTTGGCCAGCGATAGTGCTTTTAGGTAGTCCTTCCTGGCCGCTCTAACCAGCAAAGGGTCCCCAGAAAGCAGGGCTTTTGTCAGATTTTTCCTTTTGCCCTTACACTGATCTGTATACCAAGGTTTATTTGAAGTGGGAGGTGTAATGGATTTCCTGTGGCTTTTCCCTTTCGAGATAAAAAATTGACTGACATGGTCTATTGTAGCTTTATAAGCTAAGTCGAGGGAAGAGTGCGGCAACATACTAGTCTGATTTTCACAGACCCAGGCTTCCAGATCAGAGGACTGGCCCTCTACCAGGGATTTAATGGCCCCTAGGTCATCCTCCTTCAGGTTAGCCTTGTCCCATTTCAGTCTGCGATTGTTGTTGTATGGGATGATCTCTTTGGATGTTTTTAAGGGGGCATTCACCCTACTGTCTTTAAAGATGCCCCAATTAAACTTACAACACAGGGGATTATGGTCGCTATCCTGACTTGGGAGCACTTCCATGTCAATAAGGTCTGCCCAAAAACTAACATCCATTAGGATGTAGTCAATTCGGGACGGCCCGGTAAGTCTATTGAAGGTCAGTGCACCTGCCTGGTCGGATATAGTCCTGCCATTGAGGGCTCTTAACTTGTGGTCCCTAGTTAGTGCATTGATTTGGATCGCCCTAGCTGACCATTTACTAATAGGGGGCAGGGATAGGGTTGGGATGGACCAGTTTGCATCTTCGTCTTCAATACCCAGGGGGTCATCTCCGAGGAGGGGTTCAAACGTGCAATTGAAATCACCCCCCACGATGATTTTTGCTAATGAAGGGCAGTTAGCTAAGGCGGAGTCCAGAGCTGATAAAGTTGAAGAGGCGGAGTCCCCAGGTGCCCCTCTGGCGTAAACGTTGAAGAGGTCAAGCCTGCTACCCTCCGCGTTCCCTCTAGAAGAGAGGTGGAGTATGTCACTACACTCCAAGTTGTGGCGTGTGACCACCCAGTCCAGCTCTATTTTAATCCAGACCACGAGGCCACCCGCTGGTCTACCCTTTCCTTTACTTACTGCTGGCAAAAAGTGGGTGGTATACCCCGATTTGTGTAAGGGTAATAGGCTCCAGGTTTCCTGAAACAGGCAAATATCGAACCTCTCAATGAACGTATGCCACTCTGGTAAGTCTAACTTCCTTTTTAGTCCCTCAATGTTCCAAGATAGGAGGTTTATTACCCGCCGTCCCTTGGGCACTATGGTGTGTCCCCCCTTATTCACACCCTCATTATCCGCCATGGTCATACAGCTGCCCCCATCTTGAACCAAGGGAGTAGGGTTTACAGGACAACTAGCCATGCTAGCCACAGATTCGGCTAACATAGAAGCCTCAGTAATGGTGTTAGTAGTGGCAATTTGAGCTAAAGGTGGGCTAACTTGCCCTGCGTCTATACTACCACGAAGTCGTGGGGCCTCCTCCCCAGGGAGTTCACATATCTCCCCCCCGGTCGCTGAACTTCAATCGCAGTCTTCCAGCCCAGAGAGCTGCGAAAACCGATTGTAAGTGTCCAACCGAGTGAAGGGTCTTAGATGTTCCATCCTGATGTCGTGGTTCATCGTGTGTCTATAGGGCACCGTAGACCAGGCAAAATGCTGGTCAAGCACCGAGGCGAAGTGTTGCCCATACTGGGGATAATTGTTGTTAAATGGCAGGGTGAGAGGTGGCCTATAGGTTTGGAACTTATTTGGATATTTGGGAGGAATAGCCTCTGACCTGGGATAGAAGTGAGTTAGGGCCCGAGGGATGATGCAAGTTTCCCCGTTTCCAGGTGGCCAATTTAAGATATAATCTACTGCTCTGGGGTCTCTAAAGTTGACCACCACCAGGTCCCCCTCTATATCTTTAGTTCTGCTCCCCAGCCAGTTGATCCGTCTGACATGCACTATATCCCCATCTATATTGGGCGCTATCGGCCTATGTGTCCTCAACCAATGAATAATTTTATTTTTGAGATCAGCATATCCCTCCTTCTTATTTTCTGCTAACGTGGGGACCCCCGTCAAAACCACCACAAAGGGCACTGCTTCTGGGGGAATCTCCACTTGTGGCACCTTCTTCCATAGTATTCTATTATATCTACCTTCCCCAAGGCCGTTCTGGTTGTTGTTACTTGTCAGAGCCTTTGGGGCTGTTTTTTTTGGGTCACCACCCTTTTCAATTGCAGGTGTATTTAACTGTTTGGGAGGCAATGGGTTTTGGGAGGGGAGGTCAACCCTACCCTGGGGCTGTGTAGTTTGTTTGGCCGGCTGAGCTGATACAGTTGGGTTTTTTGGAACGGTGGTAGAGGGGGGGCCTGACCATAGGTGTGGGGTGTGCCACCCTGCTCCCCTGGGTTTTAGTCATGGTAACCATGCTAGATATGGCGGTTTCCAATACGGTCACTCTAATTTCCACCTTTTTAATGGACTCATTAATAGGTAAAAGGAGTGATCTCAACAAAAACTCCAAATTCCCTATTAATGCGGGGGCGGTGGAGTAACAGATGCTGTGGCTTCAGCATTGTTGTCAGGAACCACAGCCTGTGCAGCTGCTACAAATGAACTATTTACCGATGGTGGTACTACTGCTGGTATAGGATCCGGGTCCTCTAGAGGGGTAGTCTCAATTGAATTGAGGGTTTTTGCCCCTTTACCAAATTCAGTATACGGGATTTTTGCTTTACCTGGTGCCACCCTTAGTTTCCTCCTTTTTTTACTAGGTGGTGGGCGGTGGATCTGGGCAGCAACTAAATGCTTAGGTTTCTGTTTCCTAGGCTTGGTTATAACAGTGATGCGACTAGGACTAGGGGTAGGAGAAACAGTTATAATGTTATCCAAGGGCAAACAAGGTGTGGATACAAAATCACGAAACAAAAGTGGAACGCCTTCCTGACTAGCATTATCCCCGCTCAAATCTACAGAGCCTCCCTCCCGGGTCAAAACAAGCAGGGAACTGTCAATGAGGGGTCTACATTTCATGCTCTCAACTGAGCGACGCCGCTCAGCCCTACGCTCTGCTAAGATAGAATCCTTATCACCCTCACTCTGAACCTTGGGAAAATAATTATCCAATGACCCATTGCGTAATCTTCCTTTTTTCCCAGGGGTTTCCTCTTCAGTCGACATATCCGACGTGGCAGGGCACGGGCCACTGAACTGCGGGTGTTAAGGGGTTGGCCCAGCCCAGCCTACTCTGGCCTACTCTGGCCTCAGAGGGCCCGCCCTTTGCCCGGGCTTCACCCCGAGCTTCGTCCCGCGCGCGTCCCGCTGCGCGAGACGGGTAGGCTGGTTATATCCTCCTAACGGGGGGGCGAGGCCGCTGCGGGAAGAGGCTTCAGGTGTTGGAGTGCCTCGCAGTCCCGCAGCGGTGTGGGCGGAGGGCGGGTTCTGATCCAATTGATGGCAGCTCGGGGCCAAGAGCCGCGTCCCAAGGCAATCAGGAAGCAAAAAGTCACGGCGCCTCCTCGCCAGAAGCAGAGCAGGAGAATCAGCCCTCAGCGCAGGTCAGCACACGTTAACGATGTGAGCAGCACCCGCGCAGCGGGTGCTGCGAAAGTTTATGCAGGCACACCGGGCGGGGGGCGGGGCCGCTGCGGGAAGAGGCTTCAGGTGTTGGAGTGCCTCGCAGTCCCGCAGCAGTGTGGGCGGAGGGCGGGTTCTGATCCAATCGATGGCAGCTCGGGGCCAAGAGCCGCGTCCCAAGGCAATCAGGAAGCAAAAAGTCACGGTGCCTCCTCGCCAGAAGCAGAGCAGGAGAATCAGCCCTCAGCGCAGGTCAGCCCACGTTAACGATGTGAGTAGCACCCGCGCAGCGGGTGCTGCGAAAGTTTATGCAGGCACACCGGGCGGGGGGCGGGGCCGCTGCGGGAAGAGGCTTCAGGTGTTGGAGTGCCTCGCAGTCCCGCAGCGGTGTGGGCGGAGGGCGGGTTCTGATCCAATCGATGGCAGCTCGGGGCCAAGAGCCGCGTCCCAAGGCAATCAGGAAGCAAAAAGTCACGGCGCCTCCTCACCAGAAGCAGAGCAGGAGAATCAGCCCTCAGCGCAGGTCAGCCCACGTTAATGATGTGAGTAGCACATACTTACTGTGCTGGAGATTTATATTTATTTTTTTCATAGGAACAGTTAGTCGTAGAAGAAGTTTGTGGAAAAGTTTTATTAAGGATTCCTTCCTGTTCGAGGAGTATTAGGGTAACGTGCTCCAAGCGGGACTTTACGAAGTTTAATGTTCATTGGCTGTGAAGTATCAAAAGTAGAAGGCTTAGCAGCCATTCCTTGCTCGTCTTTGGAGAACATGGACATTTTATTAGCTAAAGTGTTCCGAACACAAGTTTGCTCCTTATTGGGTGGGAACAGTTCACAGTTGTCAGTGATATTGTGATGCATTGCCCAAAGGAGTATGGGGAAAGAAAGTAGTAGAGGGTAGGTTAGGAAAACTATTAACTGTGTACAGTGCCTATAAGGTGGTGGAGAGGAATTATGAGGTAATCAATTTTTTATATATGTTTAAATGGCCATTTATATAATTGCTGTGTGGTGTATAAATCGCGGCGGAAAAATGAAGTTGTTTTGCGCTGTTTCTTTTTATCAAGTTTGTAGGTGACATACTATTTAGTACTACTATTTACTTATAATGTGGTGTTTACTTTCATGATGGGGAGGTGTGGTTGCGCAGCAAAAAATTCAGTTTAGGTTTGAAACAGTTTTTATTAGGCAAATACAAATAAACTTTCTTCAGAAACTGTCGTAGTACATATGAAAGGGGTGACAAATTAAAAATGGAATTTCATAAAATATCAGTTAAGCGTGGCTATATAGTTCAATTTTGTGCTACAGTTTGTAAAAGTGTTGCCCCACATTTTTGTTGAAGTAAGAGGTCATCAGTTACTTTTAGATAAAGTAGAATAGAAGTGCTACAACAAACACTCCCGCACTACATTATCTCAGATCAAGAGAACAAGTAAAACAGTAAAATCTGAATTGTTTCATATTACATAGAAAGCATGCATTATTATATTTAAAATATGTATTCTGTACAATTCAAAAACATGCTGTCGTAGTGTTTACAAGTTGCAGACTGTTCCGCTAATAAATCACATACTCACCAAAGAATATATAGAATGTTACTCTTATAATATATAGTACAGGTCCTATATATTCTTTAGGGAGAAGTTGAATAGGAATCGGAAATAAGAATAGAAATTAGAAAATAACATTCAGAAATGTAGGGTTTATTAAATATTTAAAGTAACAAAGTAGCATGATAGCTATGTTTTAATAAATATAAAAATATCTGATCAAGTTTTTATAAATATTTGATCATTATATTACAGATGGCACTGAAACATCTCCCATTCCTCTTCTGTAGCAATTGGACAATCTATTATAATATAACGATTAATACCATTGTTACAGTACAAAGAAAAGGAAAATACAGTCATGTATTTAATAGAACGTAATTAAATAGTTTCGAGCGGTAATTATTTACTGAACTTCTGTTCTCCGGGAGGTGAAAAATTGTGATCTTTGTGGCGACTGGTCATAAACTCTTAGATCATGACGTTGAGCATAATAATATGTATATATTCTCACAGCATATGATCACAGGGGAAAATTAGACTGAGAGCCACAAGCCGGTAGCGATGCTTACTTATCGTTACTGTTTGTGAGGACGGATTGTGAATTCCGCTAGGATCACTAAGACTCTTAATGTTATAATATACATATTATCAGTATGTGATCTCTAGGGGAAAACATAATAACAAGTGTATCATTGTCACATTGATTGTAAATGTTTAGGGTTTGCGTCAACGGGTTAGCAACACCTCTCGAGCGAAGTACAGTATCAATATTATAATATAAAAAGTCACTGTATATAAGGTAAAAGGAGCCAGAAAAGGAGTAATATTTGTTATAATATATCTTCTTCTAAGAACAAGCTGCTGACGTTACAGAGAAAAAGGAAAAATATGCAATAACATTTTTTCTACATATAAATGTTTAAATATTGACAAAGAGTCACAATTTATAACTAAGTAATATGCCTATGTCATCTTGAAACAACTTACAACTCCGAAATATATTTGCTGACACAAAAAGAGAATCCGATGCTGGAGAACAGAAACTTCAACAGAGATTGGCGATTCAGAAATAACTCGGGGAAAATGAAACTAATTGCACAGTAGGTGTAGTTTATATAGTTTTTTGTTGTTTAGTAGTCTATGGAAGATAGATGTGGCTACGCCTATGTAGATTGCACGTTTTGCAGTTTATACGTGCTCACGTTTTAACTATTTTTCATCTGCACGTGTTCAGAAATGTTTCAAACTGTGAAGCTGTAAAGGTTTCGATTTTGATAGTAACATGTATAAGATAATATTATCTACATACGTTGGAGAGTTTAAAAAGTGTTACTCTGTAAAATGTAAAATTTGCATTTCCATGATTAAAAGCATCTAAATAGAAGACGTATAAAAAAATATCGTTATCATTAGAAGAAAAAAAAAGGTTTAATATTTGTTATTTTTATGGTTCTTATACCCTTCCCCGCTCATGACGAGCTCAGCTCGTCATGAGGCACAGTGGAGCTGTCTTGGTTTGCAGCACAGGAGGGGAAAAGTCAAAGCAGTCAAGGTGTTAATTTAAAAAATGCTAGCATTTGTAGATCGTAATCCTACCCTCTGAAAGGTGTGACAAGTGCTTGGGGCTTTGGGAATGTAATTAAATAATAAATGCCCTTTACTATGCACCTGTATACTTAGCTTTTAAACTTTCAATTGCCTAGTCTGTATATTTACAGTTCTTCCAAATATTTTGGTACTGCTATTTTAGTATTGCAGTGAGCCATTCAGCAGTATGTGTTTATGTATACACTGTTCTAAAAGTGAAGCTGTTGTACATTTTGTCAGACACTCTCCTTGCAGAATTTTAATAATTCAGCCACTACCCAAGTAGTCATGGTGCAAAGTGGGCCTTAGGGCATGGACTGCTTCAAAGTCCTATACACTGTGCATGCAGTCTTGTGTGCATGGGAAACGTGTCTTTTATAGCTTTTATTATCCAGTCTATGTTCTTACACTTCCAGCAAACTCTTTGTGATTGCTGATTCATTATTGTAGTGAAGTATTCAGCTGAATGCCCTTATGTATGCACTGTGCTAAAAATGAAACTCTTCCAAATTCAGACAGACACTCTCGTTGCAGAACTGTAATTATCCAGTCAGTACTCAAGTAATCATGGTGCAAAGTAGGCCTTAGGCCATGTAATGCTTTAAACCTGCATAGAGTATGCATGCACTCTTCTATGTAGGTGCATATTTGTTTTTTAGACATTCAATTGTCCAGTCTGTATCATTAGACTTTCACAATCACTCTCACTCTACTGTTTCAATATTGTAGTGAGCCATTCAGCACTTTTTCCTTATATATGTACTGTGGTAAAACTGAAGCTCTTATAAATTCAGTCATGCACTCTCTTTGCAGAACTGTAATCATGCAGTCAGTACCCAAGTAATTATGGAGCAAAGTAGGCCTTAGTATATGGACTGCTTCAAACTCCTTTTTACTATGCATGTACTGTTCTATGCACCTGCAAATTTACCTTTTATATTTTGAATTCCCCAGTCTCTATCCTTACACTTCCAGCAAACACTCTGTCATTTTGTAGTGACTCATTGATCAGTGTGTAGTAATCCATTCACTACATTGAAAAAGTAATCAGCAGATGTACAATAAGTGATACATTCCCAGAGATATGTCAGTTATTGAACACTGATATCAGCACAATGGATGCACCGTATTTACAATGTAGTGTATTATGGAGCAAAAACGGCACAGATATGTGATGTATTTGTGTTGTGAAGGTGGTGCATTGCTTGACTTGCGTTCCAAGTGTAACGCAGCTCCAGCAATGCTCTTGGGGTTTTATGATCACAAAGCTGTGTCAATCCTTACACCTGTTTCAAGCAGGTGCAGGGTTTTGATGTAGCATAGGACTAAAAGTGACTGAATGAAATATTATAGATTTCACTCAGTCACTTTTAGGAGGTGTTCCTATGCTAGAACACATGCACTCCATCCCCCCTCCTCTCTGCACAGGAAAGTCTCTTTCTGGCACAGGGCTTTAGAATATGATGCACCTTCCATATGCATCACATTGTAAATACCAGGTACTATGGTACATCTTTTGCAATGCCGCTGCATCATAAAAGTGACGGAAAAGATGTGTAAAAGAGGTACAAGGAGGTTGTAAATTCGCTCCTAACACATACAAATTCACCCAGGCAGTTTCACTAGCAGTGCAAATTGTAGTATAGACATATTTATATGGATGTACTACAATGAAGTGCTTCGGAGGTACTACAGTATACCCATAGGTAAACACCTTATACATTTATGCTGTAGCACTCTCTTATAGTTTTGCACATTCACATTCACCATACATTACTAATTCATTAATTCATTTATGCACTACACATTCATTCTGACAAAGTTTTACACATTAATATAGAAATATAGTTCTTTTTTAAGCCAGTGGAGGTAGTTCTGAAAATAAGTGGTTTTTTTTTCTTTTTAGTTTTCTATTTTTTTTGTATTTTTTCAGGAAGTTTTTAGTTGTTTTTTTTTTTTAAACCAAAAAAAATGAAACTGAAAACAAAAAACTGTGTAACAGGAAGAAAAAAGAAAAACAATATTATTGTTTTGGGCAACGGTGCTCTTCTTTGCTCTTCACAATGAGGTGAATAGACTGCTCACCGTAACAAAGGAGTTCTCTGCAAAATTTACACAATGAATTGTAAGATTTGCAAACTGAGGCACAATAATAGGATGCGGACTGTTCGGAGGAGGTGGTGGTGCTTTTGAGGTAGAAGAAACTGCAGGTTGAGGGTTTTCCTGGAACCTTTGTTGTTGTGAACCATTGAGGCTGTCCCAAAAGAGTACTTTTTAGTGGTGTCAGCCCTGGAAAGTGTAACCTCACAGATCTTGCATGTTACTTTCGGTACATTCACCTTTTTCTGTCCCTCCGGAAATGAAGAAAACTTCCAAATGAAAGCTTCTTTTCTCTTTTTCTGAGGTGGCTTAGTAACAAAATGTTTCTTAGAGGAATGTACTGATGAAGTCTCTAAAAGAGCAGCTGTTGTAGAGTTTGGTTGTAAAAGACTGTAGCTCAACAGAATAAATGTTTTTCCTGGGAATGTCGAAGTAGGATAATCAAAATGAGTGGGGTCTTTCAACAGTTGGAATAGGAAGTATTATGACCTAATCAAAACTCTTCTTTTATGGTCAGATGACTTTGCGTACACTTACTGTGCTCTTATGATGCTCTTAAGATGCGAGTATGTATGACGTACCTTTGCGATTTGCGTAATTGCTTTTAAAAGTAATAATCGCTTATTAAAAGTTTGAAAAAAAGTATTTTCATGATTGTCCTAGATACTGTCTTCCCTTAATATGTACATTAAATACATAAATATATGTTTTTGAACAATTAGAAACTTTTGTGCTGTACGCTTACGGGGCGCCGTATATGATGTCACGCAGAAGAGTTGATGCGATGCGCAAGGTCAAAGCATATCTGTAACATGTGCATGGCTTTGCGCTGAGGACCATTTGCCATACAATGTGTGGTGCAATCACTGAACGCGTACGGTGCGATTACCCCAAAAATATGAAAAAGGAATTATACAGATTCTAATTGTAAAAAATGGAGAACATTTTTTTTATATAAAAAACAAAATTGGGATTTAGTTATGTTATTATTTTACATTAAGAATATAAAATATAATTAAAAAAATAAAATTAGTATAAATATTTTTCATAAAAATGTACGAAATTAGTATAAAAAGAAAGAAATGCAATAATTTATACATTTAAAAATTATCATTTACTAAACCTTTGCAATTCACTGAAAAAACCATAGGTTTCAGCCATGTTATAGTTATGAATTAGCATTTGAAAAACTTTGCAAATTCACTGAAAAAAACATTGGTTTCACACGTTATAGTTAGCTGGAGATTTCACTTATACAAAACCATTGAAATTCAGGCCAATTATGGCCCCGGGGTTCCCATCTGGCAGGTCTAGCCTTTCCTTTTTTTAAAATATTTTTTTCCACAGGGGAGGGGGCCAGGTTTTTTAAATGCTAATTCGCAACTATATCAGGCCTGCAACCTATGTTTTTTTCAGTGAACATATATATATATATATATATATATTCACTGAAAAAAACCATAGGTTTCACACCAGTTATAGTTACCTGGAAATTTCACTGACATAAAACCAATGAAATTCCCATGTTATAGTTAGTTGGACTCACTATAACTTGCGCGCCTGCAATGCACTGCTGATGACGTCACATATTACATCACTCATGACATGGTCAGTGACATCACTCATGACATTACTGATGACACCATCCAGTGAATGTGTGTCTTTCTGAAAAATAAATATGTTTTATATATGTATTTGTAAAGGTGGATGGAAGAATAAATGTTTAAATAAGTGTCTAAATTGATGGGTTTTTTTAAATGATTGATTAACTGGCTTATTAAGTGTATCTTAGTGACTACATATACTACGAGTAATGTTTAAATATTTAAATGTTTGGATCAGTGTTTCACTTTGTGTATAAGTGGCTGCATGGGTTGGTGAGTAGCTACATGTGTGTGTATATGGGTTATTAGATGTTTTTTTAGTATCAGTAAGAGTGTCTGTATGGTTTGGTGGGGGTATTACTTAGCACATAGATGCATAGGATAGGATAGGATGGGATGTGAATTTGTAGAGTGCGAATTGCTGCCCGGAGGCGTCCAAGCGCTAGGAATACCGTGAGTCCGACCCCGAGGACCCAGAGGGGAGAGAGTGGGAGTTAGTTAGACTAATTTCTAATTTCTAATTTAAAATACTTGTAGAGCGCAGCGTACACCTTGCGGTTTCTTGGCGCTGGGGGGATCGGCAACTGAGATGAAGAGAGACCAGGGAGAGATGAAAGGATAATGAGGGAGTTTTAAGTGGGGAAGGCCTGGCTGAAAAGGAACGTTTCACTGGGTGAAATAGGAAGGTTTTCAGCTGTTTACAGAAGACCGTAAGGTTGGGGTTAGCTCTTAGATGCAGTGGAAGGGCGTTCCAGGCCCTGGCAGCATTGTAGGAAAACGTCCTACCTCCTGATCTAGATCTTTTAATTCTGGGGGTCACTGCGAGAAAGGTCTGATTAGATCTTAGGTTTCTGTTGGGCATGTAGTGGGTGATTAGATCCTGCGTGATCCTGGGGCCAGTGTTCCAGAATGACTGGTGGGCTATGCACATGGCTTTGAACATAACTCTCTGGCGCACCGGTAGCCAGTGAAGGGTTGCTAGTCCGGACCTTAGTGACTGTCTGCGGGGGAGGTCGAGTAACATGCGTGCTGCGCAGTTCTGAACTATTTGGAGCCTTCTCAGAGTAGATTCCGGAGCACCGAGGTAAAGTACATTGTTAAAATCAAGGCGGGATTGAATCAAACCTTGTACAGCTGTTTGTTTGGCTTCCATGGGGAGGAGAGAGAAAATTTTCTTAAGCATCCTCATGATGCCGAAGCAGGTAGCTGAGAGTTTCATGGCTTGTACATTGAAGGACAGGGATCTGTCCATCCAAATTCCACGGCTTTTAATGCTGTTTTTGGGGGTTGGTGGAGGGCCCATACTGGGCGGCCACAGGGCGACGGGGAAGCTGGGGTCCGGAAGGCCTAGGACCATGAGCTCGGTTTTGTCCCCATTTAGTTTTAAGGACGATAGGGACATCCAAGTCTTCACTTCCTCCAGACATTCTCTAAGCCCGGCCCGCACAGGTAGATGGGCTTCCTGCGTCATGGAGACCACCAGCTGCGTGTCGTCCGCATAGGAGATGATCTGAATCCCGAATGGGCGGACGACATCGGCCAGTGGCCTCATGTACAGGTTAAAAAGTGCAGGGCTTTGAGAGGAGCCTTGGGGGACACCGCATTTCAGAGGTCTGCTGGTGGACACAGACTCGCCTTCGAACACACGGAAGGATCTGTCTTCTAAAAAGGACTGAAACCAGGACCCCGCTTTGCCCTTGATCCCGACCTGGGACATACGGTACAGCAGAGTGTCATGGCTGACCGTATCAAAGGCCGCGCTGAGATCAAGGAGGATCACTGCCACTGATCCTCCTTGATCTAGGATTTTTCTAGCCTCCTCGGTGACCATGAGGAGGGCGGTCTCGGTCCCATGTTTAGGTCTAAAGCCAGTCTGAGTGGGGTCCAGTAGATGGTAATCTTCCAGGAAGTTTATTAACTGGTGGTTTATATATTTCTTCAGGATCTTGCTTGCCCAGGGGAGCAGGGATATGGGGCGGTAGTTACTTAGATCCGTGGGGACCAGGTTAGGCTTTTTCAGTAGGGCTCTAACCATAGCCTGCTTCCATACGGTGGGAACCGTTCCCGAAGAGATAGAGGTATTTAAAACCTCCCTTAAGATAGGCAAGGTGGTCTGTGAGGCTGCCATTATTATATCCGGTGGGGCTGGATCGTTGGGGGATCCGGATTTGACTTTCCGTGCTAAAGGTTCAATCGTGGCAAGATCCAAAGGAGGAAAGTGAGACAGCGTTGGTAGCTGTTGACTGGAGGGGGGGGTCAGTGGGGTAGAGGGAAGGGGTTAGGGGGGTAAGGTTATTCGGGGAAAAGGCCGAGTAGATTGAGCATATTTTCTGATGAAAAAATTCGGGGACATTGTTACAGTGGGTAGTGGACTTGTCCACCAGTAGGCTGGGGGGTTGTTTTGTTAATTTTTTAATGATTTTGAAAAATTTCTTGGGTTTAGATTTTGCGAGCACAATTTTCTCAGAGAAGTATGAGGCCTGGGCCTCTTTTATCAGAGTTTTGTATTCGCTGATAGCTTCTCGATAGAGTGTTTTATTTTCCATTGAATAATCGGTTCGCCAGCGTCGTTCTGATTTCCTGCAGAGATGTTTCTTGTCTCTCAGAGTCTCCGTGTACCACGGGGCAGTTTTATGGGGGTGTTTGAGCGTGATTTCCTTTTTGGGAAGAACAACGTCAAGAGATTGGGAGATCCATTTGAAGTATGCCTGATTTGCTAGACCGGGATTGTCTGTAATCAGAGGTGAATTCTCCGCAAGTGTGTTAATCCAATTGTAAACTGCTAGATGGGACCAGGCTCTCGTGAGTCTTGTGATAGGTGTAGGTTCAGGGGGTTTAGACACAGTCCAGTTAATGGGGATCAGTAAATGGTCCATCCAGGGTAAGGGGATGGTGGACTGGTTAGGAGGCCAGGGCAGTTGCTGAAGACTGGGTCCAGCAAATGACCCTTCACATGGGTAGAAGAGGTGACCCGTTGGGAAAGTAGCAGGGCTGCTAGGTCGTCTGCTAAAGTCGTGGCAATGTGGTCTGAAGCTGAGTCAAAGTGAAAATTAAAATCGCCTAGCAAAATGAAGTTGGATGTGGAATAGAGACGTTCAGCCACATTTGAGGGTAGGCTGACGTGGAACTGCCTTGGGGGATCAGGAGATCGGTAAATCAGAGTGCCAGAGAGGCAATTGTTAGGTGAGAATTCGATATTAAAAGTTAGGCTTTTACAGTCCGGGATGGTTTCAGAGACCACTCAGCAGTGAAGCTGTTCTTTATGGATTAAAGCCAAGCCTCCTCCTCTCCCTTTAGAGCGGTCCTGGCGAGAGATTTGGAAACCTGATGGAAGGGCAGCTATGGCCGCTGGGTCGGCATCAGGGGATAGCCAGGTTTCTGTTAGGAACAGAATGTCAGGTGTATATTCTTCTATTTAAAGCGCAATTTCGGCCGTATGTTTGGGGAGAGAGCGGCAGTTCCGTAAGAACTTGCGGAAATCGTGAAGCGGTTTAGTGATTGTTTTGGGTTTGAGGGGGATAAGACAGTTGGGACAGACCGGAGGCAAGGTGTCAGCTTGATATCTGTGACAACTGCTGTTGCTTGTGGGTGCCCCAAGACTGTGAAGGGATTCGGCACTATAGTGAGTGCGATCTGTAGCTAGGGGCACAGGGGGGCTGGCCCTAGGCCCGGACTCGGCGCGGACGAGCGCAGACGAGCTTGCCTTATGCGCGCCTTTGGCGCGCAATCGTCGCACCCGCTGCGCTCTTCCGCTGCGCTTCCGGTGCATGCACATTGTTATAGGGCAGGTAGGGGGCGTGGCCTCGAGGGGGGCGTGTCCCTTGATTCCTCGTTGCCGATGGCAGCTGGTCAGGACTCCCGCGAGCACTCCCTCTGAGCGCTAGCTCCGCTACAGGGGATGCTTGTAGGCAGGGAGAGCAGAGGTAAACACGAATTTAAAATCAATTTACATTCAATTTTAAAAAACAGATTGTGCAAAATAAGCTTTCAGCAGCGTTGTCTCCCGGCTGTGCCTCAGGAGGGGTGTGGGGTATTCTAGTGCGCTCGTAGGTCAGCATGCTATTTATATTTCTAAAACGGGGCGTGGCCTCGAGGGGGGCATGTCCCTCGATTCCTCGTGGCCGGTGGCGGCTGGTCAGGACTCCCGCGAGCACTCCCTCTGAGCGCTAGCTCCGCTACAGGGGATGCTTGTAGGCAGGGAGAGCAGAGGTAAACACTAATTTAAAATCAATTTACATTCAATTTTAAAAAACAGATTGTGCAAAATAAGCTTTCAACAGCGTTGTCTCTTGGCTGTGCCTCAGGAGGGGTGTGGGGTATTCTAGTGCGCTCGTAGGTCAGCGCGCTATTTATATTTCTAAAAGGGGGCATGGCCTTGAAGGGGGCGTGTCCCTCGATTCCTCGTGGCCGATGGCGGCTGGTCAGGACTCCCGCGAGCACTCCCTCTGAGCGCTAGCTCCGCTACAGGGGATGCTTGTAGGCAGGGAGAGCAGAGGTAAACACAAATTTAAAATCAATTTACATTCAATTTTAAAAAACAGATTGTCCAAAATAAGCTTTCAGCAGCGTTGTCTCCCGTCTGTGCCTCAGGAGGGGTGTGGGGTATTCTAGTGCGCTCGTAGGTCAGCGCGCTATTTATATTTCTAAAAGGGGGAGTGGCCTCGAGGGGGGCGTGTCCCTCGATTCCTCATGGCCGATGGCGGCTGGTCAGGACTCCCGCGAGCACTCCCTCTGAGCGCTAGCTCCGCTACAGGGGATGCTTGTAGGCAGGGAGAGCAGAGGTAAACACGAATTTAAAATCAATTTACATTCAATTTTAAAAAACAGATTGTGCAAAATAAGTTTCAGCAGCGTTGTCTCCCGGCTGTGCCTCAGGAGGGGTGTGGGGTATTCTAGTGCGCTCGTAGGTCAGCGCGCTATTTATATTTCTAAAAGGGGGCGTGGCCTCGAGGGGGGCGTGTCCCTTGATTCCACGTGGCCGATGGCGGCTGGTCAGGACTCCCGTGAGCACTCCCTCTGAGCGCTAGCTCCGCTACAGGGTATGCTTGTAGGCAGGGAGAGCAGAGGTACACACAAATTTAAAATCAATTTACATTCAATTTTAAAAAACAGATTGTGCAAAATAAGCTTTCAGCAGCGTTGTCTCCCGGCTGTGCCTCAGGAGGGGTGTGGGGTATTCTAGTGCGCTCGTAGGTCAGCGCGCTATTTATATTTCTAAAAGGGGGCGTGGCCTCGAGGGGGGCGTGTCCCTCGATTCCTCGTGGCCGATGGCGGCTGGTCAGGACTCCCGTGAGCACTCCCTCTGAGCGCTAGCTCCGCTACAGGGGATGCTTGTAGGCAGGGAGAGCAGAGGTAAACACGAATTTAAAATCAATTTACATTCAATTTTAAAAAACAGATTGTGCAAAATAAGCTTTCAGCAGCGTTGTCTCCCGGCTGTGCCTCAGGAGGGGTGTGGGGTATTTTAGTGTGCTCATAGGTCAGCGCGCTATTTATATTTCTAAAAGGGGGCGTGGCCTCGAGGGGGGCATGTCCCTCGATTCCTCGTGGCCGATGGCGGCTGGTCAGGACTCCCGCGAGCACTCCCTCTGAGCGCTAGCTCCGCTACAGGGGATGCTTGTAGGCAGGGAGAGCAGAGGTAAACACGAATTTAAAATCAATTTACATTCAATTTTAAAAAACAGATTGTGCAAAATAAGCTTTCAGCAGCGTTGTCTCCCGGCTGTGCCTCAGGAGGGGTGTGGGGTATTTAAGATGCATCAATGACTGACTCACTGTATGTGTTTTGAAGACAGCATATGTGCAGAACTGTATGGGTGGATGAGTGTGTATATGTGTGTGTTAGTGAGTGAATGACTGTCTCACTAGTGTCTTTATCAGTAACTACATTTGTTTTAATCTAGTACATGTGAGTATTGATATTTATAAGTGAGTATATGTGAGAGTGAGAGATTGTAAGAGTTCCTGTTTAAATAAGTATGTCTTTCTATAAGTGATTGTTTTAGAGAGTAAGTATGTGTATGTTTCCTTAGAAGTAAGGTGGTAGTGGGTGTATAGCTGTATATGCAAATAATTGGATGTTCAATAGTTTATTTGCATGTGTGAGTATGTGTGTGAGTAACTTTTGGATGACTGTCGGTGTGTAACAGGATGTATAGGTGTATCACTACATATGATGAGTGAGTATATGTATGAGTGACTATATAGAACTGTGTATATGGATGGTGGAATTACTGAATTGGTTGTTGTAACTGGTATGGGTATCTCCATTTTTTTGAAAATTTTAGTTTCTATTTTTGAATATGTGTTTCAAGGATTACATTACACTGCAAGGAGGTCTGTCACTCTGTCACAAGGATGGTGTCATCAGTGATGTCATGAGTGATGTCACTGACCATGTCATGAGTGATGTAATATGTGACGTCATCAGCAGTGCATTGCAGGCACGCAAGTTATAGTGAGTCCAACTAACTATAACATGGGAATTTCATTGGTTTTATGTCAGTAAAATTTCCAGGTAACTATAACTGGTGTGAAACCTATGTTTTTTTTTGTGAATTTAATTGTTTTTTTAAATGCTAATTCCTAACTATAACTGGTGTGAAACCTATGGTTTTTTCAGTGAATTTCATAGGTTTTTTAAATGCTAATTCCTTTCTATATCGAGTTTGTAACCTACATTGCTTGAATCCGGGCCGATGACGGCTGTAATGCCAGAAACCGGTCCCCGGAAGCTTGTTTCCTTTCCAGTAAAAGAATTGGCTTGGTAGTTTGGTCTGCCCTGTTCCCATGATGCACTGGGCCCGGGACAGACTAATTTGCATGTAGCCAGGTTCTGAGCTGGGATGGTGCAGAGAGCTAAAAAACGGTGATGGATCAAGCCCTGATCTGTTGACAGGGTACGAGTGTTCTGCTTAATTCAGATACTGTGTCCATCACCACCCCCTTTTCTGAATCTGCTCTTGGTTCGAGCATTGGAGAACCATCGCTGCTGTTCCCAGCCCTAATTTTTGGGGGGTTTTTTGCTCCTTTTTAGCAGTTTCCACTCCCTGTTTTTGTTTCTGTTCTAAAAAAAGAAAAAAGAAGAAAAAAAAAAGTTATTTTCAGAACTACCTCCAATTCTCATCAAAGAGCTATATTCTTAAAAAAATGAAATTTGAGTAAGTGAAGTGGAGTGCATTGATAATGGAAAAGAAAATGGGTAAGAAAGAACAGAAAGGTATGAGAGGAGAAAGGAAGTGAAGTATGGGGACTGAAAGAAGGTGAGTGTTGGGAAGGAAAGTAAGGAGAAGGAGAGTGAACATGGGGAAGGTGGATATTCAAAGAAAATAAGGAAAAGGAACGGGGGTGTGGAAGGGTAAGAAAAGATGCATTGCTAGAGTTGCATCATTTTTGTGACACACTCCAGCAATGCATCACTTTTGCGCTTACAGATACGTCTGAAATACTGACGTATCTGTAAGAACTTCCGACATAATACGTCATAAATTTAATATGACGCATGACTAGAAGACTGAAGGTCTCATTTATGAGGCCATGCGTCACTTTAACGCCACCGGAGCATCACTTTTTGTGACGCACAAGTGCTGTAAAAAATGCACCTTATTCAGTCATATTTACAAAGTGACGCATCTAGGTAGATGCGTCACTTTGTAAGCCTCTGCGCCACATTATACCTACGTCAGGTGTAATGTATGCAAAAGGGACGTATTGACGCAAGAAAGAGTCGTAGAGGTTACGCAGTGAAATCTATGAGATATCACTGCGTCACTTTTATGACGCTGTTGCGTCCAAATCTTGTGCCTGTATCACAGCAGGCGTAAGACTGATGCAAGCCCTTTCACATGTGGCCTGGCCCCATGTGAAAGAATGCATTGCTGGAGTTGCATCATTTTTGTGACACACTCCAGCAATGCATCACTTTTGCGCTTACAGATACGTCTGAAATACTGATGTATCTGTAAGTACTTCCGACATAATGCGTCATATATTTAATATGACGCATGACTAGAAGACTGAAGGCCTCATTTATGAGGCCATGCGTCACTTTAACGCCACCGGTGCGTCACTTTTTGTGACGCACCAGTGCTGTAAATAATGCACCTTGTTCACTCATATTTACAAAGTGACGCATCTAGGTAGATGTGTCACTTTGTAAGCCCCTGCGCCACATTATACCTACGTCAGGTGTAATGTATGTAAACGGGACGTATTGACGCAAGAAAGGGTCGTAGAGGTGACACAGTGAAATCTATGAGATATCACTGCGTCACTTTTATGACGCTGTTGCGTCCAAATCTTACGCCTGTTTCACAGCAGGCGTGCAGGCCCTTTCACATGGGGCCTGGCCTCATGTGAAAGGATGCATTGCTGGAGTTGCATCATTTTTGTGACACACTCCAGCAATGCATCACTTTTGCGCTTACAGATACGTCTGAAATACTGAAGTATCTGTAAGTACTTCCGACATAATATGCCATATATTTAATATGAAGCATGACTAGAAGACTGAAGGCCTCATTTATGAGGCCATGCGTCACTTTAATGCCACCGGTGCGTCACTTTTTGTGACGCACCAGTGCTGTAAAAAATGTACCTTATTCAGTCATATTTACAAAGTGACTCATCTAGGTAGATGTGTCACTTTGTAAGCCCCTGCGCCACATTATACCTACGTCAGGTGTAATGTATGCAAAAGGGACGTATTGACGCAAGAAAGGGTCGTAGAGGTGACACAGTGAATAAACTGGGTTTTCCCCATGCTACGCTCCCCGGTCCGCTCCCAGGAGCGCGTACCGGGTGCTCCCCCCGCGCAAATCGTTTTTTTTTTTTTGCCCCGCGGGACCCTATTATATCCCCCACATCAAACCTAGGGGGTCAGGGGGGGTCTACCCTGCCCCCTTATGGTCATTTCCCCCCTTTTTTTGCCACTTCTTGTGTCTCGATCCTACCAAGATGGCGGCCTCTCCGGACTGTTTCGAATGTTTACAGACACCCGTGAGCTAATCAGCTTTCCGTGCGCAAGTCGCGTAGAGCTCCCGGTGCGCGTACCGGGGTGCGCATATAGATATATATATTTTTTGGAACCTAAATTACTCAAAAACCACTGGAGCACATATCTTGAGACATAGCAAAGGCTACCAGTCCCTACAATTTTGCCAAGTTTGATGGAAATCCATTCAGCCGTTCGGGCTAAAAGTGAGTTCGACCGCCCTATGGAAATTAACATAGAGAAAACACGTTTTGGGACCCCCCTTTTATCTCGGCCCCCGCTTGACGAATCCCCCCCACATTTTCAGGGAAGGAGCGGAGCGGGCCACGAACTTTGAGAAATTCGCTAAGATTCGTCCACCGGCGCCAAAGGTATTCCCAATAGAATGTTGAGGATTTCCGATGGAAAGTTGATCCTAACTATAACAACCTACTGGCGACAGCCAGTAGGTAATATATATATATATATATATATATATATATATATATATATATATATATATATATATATATATCCGTTCAACACTCCCACCGACCGGCTCTGGACGCCGGTCCCACAACGTAGGAACAGACTACAGCAACGCTCCAAAATCCTTTCAAGGTACGTTTATTTGCTCCATAGTCACCAGCATGACGCGTTTCGGCTACAACACGGTAGCCTTGATGTCAAGTCAAGTCAAGTCAAGTCAGAGAATTTATATAGCGCACTACATACCCAGAGGGTCTCAAGGGGCTTAAGGAGGGGTGGGGAATCACTTGTCAAATATCCACGTTTTAAGTTGCTTTCTGAATGCTAGGTGGTTCTGGGTAAGGCGAAGGTAGGTGGGAAGTGAGTTCCAGGTTTTAGCTGCCAGGTAGGAGAAGGATCTACCTCCCATGGTGGTCTTGTTGATGCGAGGTACAGTGGCATGGGCTTGGTTGGAAGATCGAAGCTGGCGGGAGGGGGCGTAGAAGGACAGTCGTGTGTTGAGGCATTCTGGTCCGATTTCGTATAGTGCTTTGTGTGCGTGGGTAAGGAGCCGGAAAGTAATCCTCTTATTGACGGGAAGCCAGTGGAGGTTTTTCAGGTGATCAGAGATATGTTCTTTACGCGGGATGTCTAATATGAGCCTGGCTGAGGCGTTTTGGATTCGTTGGAGTTTTTTCTGGAGTTTGGCGGTAGTCCCGGCGTAGAGGGTGTTTCCATAGTCCAGTCGGCTCGTGACCAGAGCGTGGGTGACCGTTTTCCTAGTTTCGGTGGGGATCCAACGGAATGTTTTTTTGAGCATGCGAAGAATGTTGAAGCAGGATGAGGAGACGGCGTTGACTTGTTTGTTCATTGAAAGTGAGGAATCCAGGATGACGCCTAGGTTCCGTGCGTGGTCTGTCGGGATGGGTGCTTTTCCAAGGGCTTCTGGCCACCAAGAGTCGTCCCATGCGGAGGGGGAGGTACCTAGGATGAGGACTTCTGTTTTATCTGAGTTCAGTTTCAGACAGCTGTGTTTCATCCATCCGGCTACTTCTTTCATTCCTTCGTGTAGGTTCGTTTTGGCGGTGCTAGGGTCATTGGTGAGTGATAGGATCAGTTGAGTGTCATCCGCGTAGGAGATGATGTTGAGGTTGTGTTGGTGAGCGATGGCCGCGAGGGGGCTCATGTATACGTTGAAAAGGGTGGGGCTGAGTGAGGATCCTTGTGGTACGCCGCAGATGACTTCAGTGGCCACTGACTTGAATGGTGGAAGGCGGACTCTCTGGGTTCTTCCGGTGAGGAACGAGGTGATCCATTCCAGAGCTTTACCTTGGATTCCAACGTTTCTGAGGCGCTGTAGAAGGGTGCTATGGCAGACTGTGTCGAAGGCTGCGGAGAGGTCGAGGAGGATGAGGGCGACTGTGTCTCCATTGTCCAGTAGAGTTCGAATGTCGTCTGTTGCTGCGATGAGGGCGGTCTCAGTGCTGTGTTTTGCTCGGAAGCCGGACTGTGAGGAGTCGAGGGATTTGTTGGCTTCGAGGAAGTCGGCGAGCTGGTTGTTGACAGCTTTCTCGATGACTTTGGCCGGGAATGGAAGGAGCGAGATGGGGCGGTAATTTTTGAGTTCGGTGGGGTCCGCTGTGGGTTTTTTCAGAAGGGCGCTGAGTTCAGCGTGTTTCCAGCTTTCCGGGAAGGTGGCGGATTTGAAGGAGCAGTTGATGACATCTTGGAGGTGCGGTGTTATGATGGAGTCTGCTTTGTTGAAGATGTGGTGAGGGCATGGGTCTGTGGGGGATCCTGAGTGGATGGAGTTCATCAGGCGGATGGTGTCCTCAGTGGAGATTGGGTTCCAGTCATTAAGGATGTTCGAGGGGGGTGGAGGTTCAGCAGATGGTTGGGTGGGTTGGTCTTCGGGTTGGTTGTCGAAGCTGTTGTGGATGTCTGCAATTTTGTTGTGGAAGAATGAGGCTAGGGAGTCGCAGAGTGCTTGAGAGGGGGTGATGTCGTTAGAGTTGGCCGAGGGATTGGTAAATTCCTTGACGATGTTGAAAAGTTCCTTGCTGTTGTGGGCGTTGTTATCAAGTCGTTCCTTGAAGGCGGTTTTCTTGGCTTTTCGGATCAGTTGGTGGTGTATGCGGGTGGCGTTTTTGAAGGCGTCCTTGGTGCTGGTGGTTGGGTCTTTTTTCCAGGCCTTCTCAAGGGAGCGGCATAGTTTCTTCGATTTCTTAAGATCATCGTTGAACCATGATGCCTTCTTGCTGCCAAGTTTGCTTTGTCGTTTTTTCAGTGGTGCTAGGATGTCGGCCCTGTTGGATAGCCATAGGGTGAGGTTGGTGGCGGCTTGGTCGGGGTTTGAGGAGTGGGCTGGGGGGTTTAGGAGAAGCGATGAGGAGATCTGGTCGGTGGTGATTTTGTTCCAGTTTCTTTGCAGAGTTGGTTGGGGGTGGTTGTTGGGTTTAGGCTTGTTGTAGGTAAAGTGAACGCAGCTGTGGTCAGTCCAGAGGAGAGCCGTAGTGTGGCTGAAGGAGACATGATTGCTGGAGGTGAAGATAGGGTCGAGAGTGTGACCTGCGATGTGGGTGGGGGAAGTGACCAGTTGTTTAAGTCCGAGGTTGGCGAGGTTGTCCAGAAGGGTGGTGGAGTTGCGGTCGTTGTTCTTTTCAAGGTGAAAGTTGAGGTCTCCCAGAAGGATGTAATCTTTGGAGGGGAGGGCGTGTGGGGTGATGAAGTCTGTGATGTCCTCACTAAATTGTGCGCGGGGTCCTGGTGGCCTGTAAAGGAGGGTGCCTCTGAGTGTGGTCTTGGGGTCGATGTGGATCTGGAAGTGAAGGTGTTCAGAGTTGGCGAGATTGACGTCAGAGCTGGTTGAGATGTGGATGGATTTCTTATGGACGATAGCGATTCCTCCTCCTGTGTGGCCGGTACGGTCCTTGCGTATGATCTTATAATCTTCTGGGATGGCAATGGTGATGTCTGGGGCGGAGGAGGCGTTCATCCATGTTTCTGTAAGGAAGGCGACGTCCGGAGAGATGGTGTCTAGTAGATTCCATAGGTCAATGGCGTGCCTATGGACCGATCGGGTGTTGAGCAAGATGCATTGTAGGTGGTTGGGGTCGGGAATCTGAGGTGTGGTCGTAGCGGAGATGTTGATGGTGCCGATCAATCTGCAGGAGTAGCATGAGAAAGGTCCATGGGTGTGTCCAGGAGCGGCTTGGAGGCAGTTGGGGGGACGGCCGGGGTTAAGGGCTAGGAGGGTGGTGGCATCGTAGGTAATGCGGGAGGGCTGGGCAATGCGAGGGCCAGGGAGTCTGGCGCTGGGCGCGGTCCAGGCGCGGACGGGCGTAGACGAGCTTACCTTTGGCGCACCTTCGGCGCGACTGGGGCGCGATCGCTGCGCGTAAACGCTGCGCGCGGGAACCACTGTCATATATGGATAGTGGAGGGGGAGGGGCGAGGGCGGCTCAGCTGGGAGGCGGGGCGGGCTACAGACGACGACAACAACAAACAAAATGGAGGTGGAGGGGGGAGCACAGCAAACGCGCAAACAGAGTGAAATCAGCAGAATTAACTAATAAAAGTGCAAGTAAAGCTAAGCGGCGATCAGGCAGACAGCAGGCAAAAATAGTAATGCAGTTATAGAATGCAATGCGGCACAACGCGCAAACAGGGTGAAATCAGCAAAATTAACTATTAAAAGTGCAAGTAAAGCTAAGCGGCGATCAGGCAGACAGCAGGCAAAAATAATAATGCAGTTATAGAATGCAGAGCGCCACAACGATACCAAATGTCTCAGAGGGACACTGGGGAGCGACCACTCAGCCCGAGGGAGAGGAGCGATCACATGACATCAGGAACTAATGCTTGTGTTTAAATAAGGTGCAGATGCAGATTGGTGCAACGTCAGCAATAATAGACATAGAAGACATATTACTAGTTCATCTCCGAGTTGATTACAATAAATAGTACATTGATTTGAACTTCATAAAAATGCAAAATTCATCTATATACACAATGTAAACTTCTTCTACCATAAGTGGTACAACGGAGGCAATATTAACAAATTACAAAAAACTACTCTTGTAAACAAAGTCTTCTGTTAAAATGCTGAATACGACAGTAGATCGAAACTCAATCTGCTTAAAAGTGCAAGTGGAAAATGATTTTTGTAGTTAGTGCAAAATGTGCAAAGTACAGCAAAGTGAAATTTCCTAAAAAACATTTAGGATATATTAAAACAGGAGAAGCATATCAGATGGCACGTTGGCCCTCATTAGGAGGTTACATGACATGACAACCGATGAAATGCAACCAAATAAGTGGAAACGGAGAGGTGAGAAAATAATAGTATATATATAAAAAAGCAAAAAACATTATGGCATAGTGCCTACATCCTGTTATTACTGAATATTGCACAGAGAAACTGTACCCCAGAGACACACCTAGGTCCATGTCTTGAACTACATAACAATGTAATATCATGGGTTATAACAACCTGAATAGCTGAACAGATGCCAATACAGGGATAACACACACTCCGAACTTAAATAGGTTGTAGTGTGTAACAGACTAATGGATTAATCATATAAATATATAGGTAATTATGGACAATATGGAGATTAACATCAATACTGCACCAATCACAAACTTTAAACCAAAATCTAAATTTGTGCAAGTAATGACAAGGGACTCCATTGATACTTTTAATGAAATAATTACAACTGAAATCAGGAAGCTGCATTAAAAAACTCAAAAACAAAATAAATACCACAATGCTCAACTGCAGAAATACCAACAATTAATGAAAAAACTTAAGGAAAATGACTCTATCATCATTTGTAACTCCGACAAAGGGGGAAATGTAGTAATTTGGCTAGGCAGCAATATATGGAGGAGGCTCTCAAACAGCTAGGGGATCGGAATTGTTGCAGATTGAGCTCCAAAAGTGTTATGAATGCAAAGAAAGATGAATTGTTTGGTAAATTACTGGCATGGAAGAACAAAGGTTTAATAAATCAGGAAGAATTAAAATTAAAAAAAAATGATTATCCCCGCACGCCAGTGATATATTTCATCCCAAAAATTCATAAGGACAGAACAAATCCTCCGGGCAGACCAATAATCTCTGCAAATGACAGTTTGTTGGAAAATGTATCAATTTATGTAGATTTGTTTTTACAAGAACACTTGAAGGCGTTACCGTCATATGTACAGGACACCACAGATTTTTAAAGAAAATTGCATGACTTCAAGTGGGAAGATGATTTTGTCCTGATATCAATGGATGTGTCTAACTTATATACTTCAATTCATCACAGAGATGGACTTAAAGCGATGGAGTATTTCCTGGGCACAAGACCAATTGAATTCCATGCACATAACAGGCTATTGATTGATCTTACTAATTTCTGCCTAAATAACAATTTCTTCATGTTCCAACAACTGATATACCACCAGGAGGGAGGTGTGGCGATGGGCGCAAATTTTTCAGCTAGCTACACCTGTCTCCATGTGGGCTGGTGGGAGGAGAAGGTTGTTAGGGAACAATATATGAAATATTGGGCAGAAAATGTGATTTTATGGGTTCGGTTTATTGATGACCTGTTTTTAATATGGCGGGGAGACATAACAAGCGCAGAGAATTTTTTTGGTGAGCTGAACAATAATGATTTGAATTTGCAATTTACATTTGACATTAGTACAAAAAGTATATGTTTCCTGGATGTGGAAGTATATGTACAAGATAAAAAACTGCATACACGTATACATCGAAAACCCACAGCAGGAAACACAATCTTACATTCAAGTAGCTTCCACTTGCAACATACAATACAGAGTATACCGTATGGTGAAATGCTGCATATATGTAGGTTGTGTAGTAAGGATGAAGATTTAAAAATAGCATAACAAAAATGTAAATTGAGATTTTTGGGAAGAGGCTATGGACACAAGGTCATAGACCAGGCCATTGCACGCACCACAGCATTGTTGAGAAAGGATTTGCTATTCAAACCTTCACGTAGTAAAATAAAACAGTCTACAACAAAAGATAATTTGGTTATCACTCCCAGGCTTATCCTAACGTATAATAAACAAAGGAACAGCCTCGCAAAAATAATCAAAAAGAACTGGCACTTGGTAAGAAGTGACCCAATAATAGGGGATACAATTCCATCTTCCCCTATTATTACCTACAGAAAAGCATGCAGTACCAGTGATCACTTGGTCAGTAGTAGTCTTGAAGTTGTGGCCAACACTAATTGGCTCACAAAATGCAAAGGCTTTGTACGGTGTATAACTTGCAAAGCATGCAAATATGGAGAGAATAAGACCTCATTCCATATACCGTTCAATGATAAACCCAGGACTATAAATAAATGGTTAACTTGCAAATCTGAGTTTGCAGTTTATGTACTCGAATGCACGTGCGGACTAAGATATGTTGGTAGCACTCGTCTCAAGGTCCATAAGAAGGTACTACAACATTTACGTGCGATTAAGAACAATGATAGTTCCTATCCAGTAGCCAGGCACTTCAACAAAGTACATAACAAAAATGTGAATTAGTTGAAGTATTATGTTATTGACAATGTCCCTCCGTTAAGACGAGGAGGAAATAGAGATGCAGTGCTTAGGAGTCTGGAGACAAAATATATCTTAGAGCTAGACAGCAAAAGTCCACACAGTTTAAACACAACTGAGGACCTATATACAAGGCTGTAACAACTTAGTAACAGAAAAACGTTTGTAAATACATGAAATATAAAAAAATTATTTTGGTCTGTCTCTTTTAACCATAGTAAATAAATCTGTTTTTATCAGTAGCACCATGGGCTCATGGTGTACTGTTAAAATAAGGATTGCACTAGGCACGCTGACATTTTATGGTTAAATTAAAAAAGGAATTTATTTATTAGTATTTTTTGCACTTTCCCACTAGCTTATTTTGCACATATCATTTACTGTACATTGAGGTCCACATACATGAGAATTGTTTTGGGCCCTAAAATAGTTCCAGAATTGCAACTAAAGGGAACACATAGGCAAACCTGCTTCATCCAATAGATCAAAAATTCTGAATAAGAATTATAAAAAGTAAAAGTATTGGGACATTTTAATAATTTTTATCTGGTATTATTTTAACAATGTGTATTTATACAGATAATGTTTTTTCTTTTGAATACCATATAAGGAATAACCAGTATAAACAATTTTATGATCAAACTTGCATTTAAGCAGTGAGCAAAGGAACCGGCCTATTCAAACAATGTTGACTATATGCATATTTCCCTTTTCTAAAATCTGTTTTTATTATATTTATAACACAGTCGTTCTATTAAAATAAATTTCATAAGATAAGATAACAGCAATGGAACTTTTATAAATGTGCCATGATAAATGCAATGTGAAATGGACATATTCAAGTGGAGTTCGTTTAATTCCTTTTCGAGTACCGAAGGAAGGTTTCTTTTTTAAATATATAAGAAGATGGCCTGCTCCGCTCCTTCCCTGAAAGTCTCAGGAAGATTCGTCAAGCGGGGGCCGAGAAAAAAGGGAGGTCCCAAAACGTGTTTTCCCCATGTGAATTTCAATAGGACGATTACACGGCTACAGCCCGAATCGCTGAACGGAATTACACCAAATTTGGCAAAATGGTAGAGTTCGGAATGTCGTCGTTTGGGCAGATATGACCCATGGACACGATTTATGACTTTTCTTGAGAAACATTTGGATTTGAAGGAGCGACTGGACAACAACGCCCACGACAGCAAGGAACTCTTCAGCATCGTCAAGGAGTTCTCCAACCCCAGCACCGGCAACAACGACATCACCCCTTCACAAGATCTCTGCGACTCCCTCGCCTCGTTCTTCCACCGCAAGATCGACGATATCCACAACAGTTTCAGCGCACCATCCACACACCCAACCGTCGAACCAACGCACCCCACCCCCACCCTCTGCACCTGGACCACGGTGACCACCGAAAACACAGCCCGCACAATGAACATCATCCACTCCGGTTCTCCAACCGACCCCTGCCCCCACCACGTCTACAACAAGGCTGACTCCACCATCGCACCCCAACTCCGGGACGTCATCAACACCTCCTTCAACACTGCCACCTTCCCTGAGAGCTGGAAGCATGCCGAGCTCAGCGCCCTACTGAAGAAACCAACAGCGGACCCCACCGACCTCAAAAACTTCCGCCCCATCTCGCTCCTCCCTTTTCCTGCCAAAGTCATCGAGAAGATCGCAACAGACAGCTTACCGCCTTCCTCGAGACGAACGGATCCCTCGACCCCTCGCAGTCCGGTTTCAAAGCCAACCACAGCACGGAGACCGCCCTCATCGCAGCCACCGATGACATCTGAGCCCTGCTCAACAACGGGGAAACAGCGGCACTCATCCTCCTGGACCTCTCCGCAGCGTTCGACACTGTCTGCCACCGCACCCTAGTCCAACGCCTCAGCAACACCGGCATCCAAGAGAAGGCACTGAAGGGATCATCTCGTTCCTCGCCGGAAGAACACAGAGAGTCCGCCTCCCCCCGTTTCGATCCGAGGCCAGCGAAGTCATCAGCGGCGTCCCGCAAGGATCATCACTCAGCCCCACCCTCTTCAACGTCTACATGAGACCTCTCACTGCCATCGCACGCCAACACAACCTCAACATCATCTCCTACGCCGACGACACCTAGCTGATCCTCTCCCTCACCAGAGACCCCAACACCACCAGAACCAGCCTCCACGAAGGGATGAAAGACGTCGCCGAGTGGATGAAGAACAGCCGCCTGAAACTGAACTCAGACAAGCCGGAAGTCCTCATCCTGGGACCATCACCCTCCGCCTGGGATGACTCCTGGTGGCCCCCAGCCCTGGACACCGCCCCCAAGCCAACAGACCACGCACGCAACCTGAGCTTCATCCTGGACTCCTCCCTCTTGATGACCAGACAAATCAATGCCGTCTCCTCATCATGCCCTCACACCCTTCGCATGCTCCGCAAGATCTTCTGATGGATCCCGACCGAAACCAGGAAGACGGTAACCCAGGCCCTCATCACCAGCCGACTGGACTACGGAAACACCCTCTACGCCGGAACCACAGCCAAGCTACAGAAAAGACTCCAACACATCCAGAACGCCTCCGCCCGACTCATCCTGGACATCCCCCGACGCAGCCACATCTCCGGCCACCTGAGGGACCTGCACTCCCCATCAATAAGAGGATCACGTTCAGGCTCCTCACCCACGCACACAAGTCTCTCCATGACCTGGGCCCCAAGTACCTCAACGACTGCCTGACCTTCTACACGCCCACCCTCCATCTTCGGTCTGCTAGCCTCGCCCTCGCCGCTGTACCACGTATCCGAAGAGCCACCGCCGGAGGCAGATCCTTCTCCTACCTGGTGGCCAAGACATGGAACTCCCTCCCCATCCACCTTCGGCTGACCCAGGACCACCTCGCCTTCAGGAGACAACTCAAGACCTGGCTGTTCGAGCAGTAGCGGACCCCTTCCCCCAAGCGCCTTGAGACCCTTCCAGGTGAGTAGCGCGCTATACAAGTGTTATGATTGAGATGATTGATTGATTGGATTATCATGTCCTATACTTTGGAATTTTTGAAAGACTGACTTTGAGGATGCTATAAATTGCTCAAGTCCATGGATGCTGCTGGGAACGCTCCCAGCAGCACCCATTGCACGCCCCTTTAACGCAGGACACTGCGTTAAAGGGACTGATATTTATCAGGCAGGATTACGCCACAAAAAGTGGCTTAGTCCTGCCTGATAAATATCACTCAGTGTTCTGCGCCACCGAAACGTCACAAAAAGTGACGTTCCGGAGGCACAATGGGCTCATAAATAAGGCCCCATAGATTTTACACTTGTTATAGTTAGGAATTAACATTTAAAAAACATTTGAAAGTCACTGAAAAAACCATAGGTTTCACACCAGTTATAGTTAACTGGACATTTTACTCATACAAAACCATTGAAATTCCCCTGTTATAGTTAGTTGTACTCACTATAACTCGCGCGCCCGCAATCCACTGCTGATGATGTCACATATTACATCATTCATGACATGGTCAGTGACATCACTGATGACATCACTGATGACATCTCAAATGACATTGCTGATGACATCATCCAGTGAATGTGGTTTGCTTTGATATTTAAATATGTATTATAAATACACTACTTTGCATTGAAGAATGAGTGGATATATAAATATAAATGTGTAGATGGTGGATTTAGTAACAGTGTCATTGATTGTTTCCTTGACTAATGTCTAGAGTCTCACTATATATAATGTGTAGTTACTAAACTGTGTGAAAGGCCTTATTGCTTTGTCTTAATTCCTATGTTAAAGACTATATTTGTTATTGGTTTCTCAACAGAGTATTTGTATGGGTAAATGAATGTCTATCTAGTTTGGTGGGGGGTGTGTGATTGCCAACAAAATGTGTGAATAGTTCATTCAGTAGGTATATGAGGTTAAGACTACATGTTATAACAGTTGTTTCAGTGAGTGTATATGTTTATGGGTGTGGTGGTGATGAAATATTTCTCTCAATGGTACATCTCCATTAAACTTGAAAAAAGGCAGTGTATGTGACAGTTATATCCAATTAAGTGTGCCTAAGACTTAGTGATTGTATGAGTCACTATATGGATAACTATACTTGTAATAGTGATTGTATAACACACTAAGTGTGAGTTAAAATCTATATAAATAGATGAAGTGGTGTTTGTATAAGTGTGTAGGTGAGTAAATGTAAGTATAATCAATTGTTTGCATAAGTCAGAAGGATGTCTTTATAAGTGAAAAGAATGTGTGCTGGTGTGTAATGTTGAAATAGGCGTATAAGTATATTTGATAGTGGTCTGTTGATTATTCACTGCATATAACACTGAATCTATAGGTAAGTGATTAGATGTGTGTATAGTTCTATGAATAACTGAGTGGGTGTTTAGAAATTTCTATTGGTGTGTCAATGGTTTCAAATATGGCACTTTCTATTTTACAATGAATGATGAAAGATTATACTAGTGTGTGATGAGGTGTATTTGATTGTCACATGGATGATGTCATCAGTGATGTCATCAGTGATGTCATTTGAGATGTCATCAGTGATGTCACTGACCATGTCATGAATGATGGAATATGTGACATTATCAGCAGTGGATTGCGGGCCCGCGAGTTATAGTGAGTACAACTAACTATAACGGGGGAATTTCAATGGTTTTGTATGAGTAAAATGTCCAGCTATCTATAACTGGTGTGAAACCTATGGTTTTTTCAGTGAATATATATATATATATATATATTACCTACTGGCTATCGCCAGTAGGTATATATAGTTAGGATTTATTCCCTATGGGATTTTTGAAAATTCTATGTCTAATAACTTTGGCGTTTGTGGACGGAATCGGCTGAAATTTTCAGGAAAATGGCACATTTTGTTTCTGAGCAGCCCCTTAAAATTTGGGGGGGGTTCGGCAAGGGGGGGCCGAGAAAAAAGGGGGGTCCCAAAACACGTTTTTCCCATGTTAATTTCCATAGCTCGGTTGGCCTCCCTTTTAGCTCGAACGGCTGAATGGATTTCCACGAAACTTGGCAAAATTGTAGGGACTGTTAGCCCGATGTGCCTTTGCTAGGTCTCAATATATGTGCTTCAGTGGATTTTGAGAAATTAACGTTTAAATCAAGATATATATCTGTAACAGCGCTCCGGGCTGCGCTCCGGTTCGCGAACTTTTCGCGTATCGGAACTTTGCGATGCGAAGCTGATTGGCTCCCCGGTGTCTGTCAACATTCTAAACAGTCCGGAGCGGCCGCCATCTTATCTCTCGGTAGGATCGAGAGAGAAGAAGAGGTGAAAAACGAAGGGGGAATTTAATGAAAGGGGGAAAGGTATACCTCTCTTGACCCCCTAGGAATGATGTTGGGGTTATTAAAGGGTCTCGTGGGGAAAATAAAAAAAATATATTTTTCACGGTAGAAGCGCTTCCCGAGCCGCGAACTGGGCCGCAAACTGGTAGAGAAACGGGAATTCGCCATTTTGTGTTTCGTTTTAATTAAATTACTAGGTATAAGGGGGTGCGGGAGACGTATCCTGACCCCTTATGTTTTCTGAATATGTTGATACATGTCTTCCAGCGGCTGTGCGTGAGCTTTTTTTTTTTTTGCTGCGTGACGTCTGTTAACGTTCGATTCGATGGAAATCAGGAAGTGTTGACCACCATTTTGTCACTGCGAGTAAATATTTTGTTATAAATGAATCCTTATTGATAAACATTGTCTGCGCCATCTTGCCTTTTTGTCCAATGCCACAATTTTGTCGTGCACGGCAGCCATTTTAGATGCCTTGACCAGACCCACTCTCTGCACGCCGTCGATTCTCAGCACGGCTCCCCACCCTCGCAAGCATCTCCCCCACGCACTGGTCACCCCCGCGCTCTCTCTCATGCATGGGCCATATACTTCCCCCCATCTGCGCTGCTCTTCCCTGAGAATCACACCCTGTGCCCGCCCGACACCTCCCTTTCACCCTATTCACTACCGCACCCTCTGACACTCCTCTTCCTCTGTGTCCGATTGTCCAGGCCGGACCCAGGCTATCACCTAGCCCTGCGGATGTAGTTTATGGCCCCAGCTGTAGAGAATCCAGACATGCCAACCCTCCCGATTCAAGCGTGAGACTACTTATTTCAGTGCTAGTCTCCCGCCTCCCGATTCCTGCAAGCAAAAACCCGGGGGCATATTACCAACAACTAGCAATATTTTTTGTCTCTAACTTGTTTAGAGACAAAAATTATCGCCGCACATCGGCGATTTTTATCGCAGATAAACCTTGCTATTAGCAAGGTTTATCGCAAATGCGATAAAAAACGGCCGCAATGCATGAATATCGCTGAAATGTCAGCGATATTCATGCATTATCCAGCAAATGCTCTTAGCCATGTTATCCACCTCCCATTGGATAACATGGCTAAAAACTGCTCAGGGCAGGTGTTAGCTTTTGGAGATATTCGCGCTTAGCGCAAATATCTCCAAAAGTTGGTAATAGGAGATAGCGATGGTTAGGGACTGTTTCCAGTCGCTAACATCTTGGCACGCCCACTTTGCATGTCATTAGTGATAAATATCACTGACATGCAAAGCGGGGCCCAAGATGGTCGCTATTTCCTTTTAGCTGTCACTAACTGGTGTTAGCGACAGCTTGGTAATAGGGAGATAATTTTATCTCCTTTTTTTGGCTTTTATAGCCAAAAACGCGGAAATAAACCCCCTTGATAATATGCCCCACGATTCCTCGGGGGTTTCAGCTGACAGGGTTTGGTATTGTGTTACGTGCTAATTCTTCCAGGAAACGTCAGAGGGTCGATGCAGGGGTTCTAGAAGGGGTGATAAACCATTTAAGCCTCATGAACAAGCGCATGGTCTTTTAAAGATTTGTGAAGTACTTGGGGCGGCGGTGTGTGTGTGCCCTCTTTCAAGAGTGGGCGGGGGGGCACTGCCAGCAACTTGCCAGGCCAGGCAGTGTTCAACACGTGCATCACCCTTTCTCTGCCTGCTATTGCGCTCCATGCTTCGGAAAGGTAAGAAAAAAGAACGTGCATTTGAGTTTGAAATGTCCGATCCTGTAGCAGTACACTTGCAAAGCCCACACATGACAATAACCCGATTCAAGTCCCCATTCACCCGATTTTTAAAAAAAATATAGTACTCCAAGACAGTTGGATTATAAAACTTTATTAACTTTTAAATATAACGAACGCAACAAAAACTGTAAATATATTTAAACATTTTTTGATAAAAAAAAACAACAATGGTCAGAAGCTGTCTTTTGTGCGAATAGTCCCAAGGCAGCACAACGTGCTGAGTTGTGGAAGGCACCCAGGTGAAGAACCATCCCTTCTTTAAACCCCATGGTGACCAACTATAGTTTCAATGAGTGCTATGTCCCAGGTTTTACATAAAGTAGTGTTTACCTAGAGTGGTGCTGTGTAGGACACTCTGAATGGAAATTAACTAGAACTATAACGATAACAACAACAACAACAACAATAATATAACTTTTATGCCTAAATTACGCAAACATTTAGCTAATTTGCTAAAGGGGGGAGTCGCCATTTCTTTACAATAATCAATAATGAAAAATCAACATCAATAGGGTTGTCCGTATTCCCGATGCAGCACTATAGTGCAACATACACAGCACCTGGGGTGTCAAGAGTGAACAGGTCCTAGCTGCTTAACCAATGACTGACAAATGCTATATTAAACACTTACTATGTATAATACTTGCGTTCACAATAGTTTTACTTTACAAAACAGAACAAAAGATGTCCCCTGTAAGTAAACCCATATTAGCTGTTTCAGTTATTGAACATCCTAAGGTTTTATGACATGGGGAACAGTGGTGATATCCTGGGCGGGTGATGGAACTGGGATTGTTAATGGGAAAACATCTACAAACAAAACTATTGGTGAATTATACTTAAAAGGAAACTATAACCATAACAACAACAACAACAATAATATAACTTTAATGTCCAAATTGCGCAAAGATTTAGCTAATTTGCTAAAGGGGGGAGTCGCTATTTCTTTTGATAATTTATTTATCCATCCGTAGCCTCTCTAATCTCCATTACAATATGTTTCTTGCTGTCGCTAGCTGATGAAAAAACTAAAGTGATAACTTCCTCATCCTTATTTTGTCTTTGTTTGTTCCTTAAGATGTTATCTGTGTCAATCTCTTCCGAGAATGCTGATGCGTTAGGGATTTCCTTGTGTTTCTTAATAGCATTGGTGTCTGCACACTTCTTTGTCAATTCTGTGAACATGATAACTGCTTCATAAACAGACGATATCTTTGTTTAGTCATTAGTGTTAAGTGTGTCTGAAACTACAGTGCCCTTTTGTTTTTCTTTCTTCAGGCTCTATAGAGTTTTGTGTGTTGTTCTTTTGAGCGACAATTATTCCAGAGGTTTCAGGTTCACTTGTTTTGTCCTGCAGTGAGTTAACAGCTTTAGAGACTTCATGTTTATTTGCTATGTCCTGCTGTGCGTCAACTGCTTCAGAGTCGTCAGCCTCATTTGTTATGTTTGACTAGATCCTGGACCTGCCCGGCCGCGCCCAAAATGGCGCCGGTGTAAATGGGACTCGTAACTGCTTGTTGTGTACTGATTGCCCAACCTTGATATCACAAGATACGTATGCAGTTTTGAAGCACATGGCGGAGGCTCGTCTGCTGTAGTGGGGCGCGCTTTTATCGTTTCAGTCACCATTCCGCCCGCTTTTGCTACACTGTGCCTTTTCCGCCATTCAGCTGTTTACCGCCCGCTTTTACGGCTACAGCGTCACGCTCACCATGTAGTTGAGTTGCTCCCACTCTTGCGATGCAGCGATAGGCGGCTGCCACAGGACTCTTAAAATGGCGGCCGGCTCTTCGGATTTGGGCCTGGTCCAGTAAAATGGCCCTGGGACACCTTGGAACTCGGACGCTTGTCTGCCAGGGCTTGGGTTCCATTCTGGAAAGCGTCCCCTCAGCCTTGAAGATTGTACAAAAGTCTTGGGGACCCTCGACTCCCGCAGGCTTCCGGTGGGGAGCGGCTGCCATGATTGCTTGCGGAATGGCCACAACGGAGCTACGAGATGGTGGTGCTCTCATGGTGACGCCAGCTTCAGTCTGAAACATCCAGAAACAAGGTGGGGCTTTCATCGTTTGGGAAAAAAAATGTTTTAATCCAATGAAAAGTGTTATTTTTAGGTCACATGACCTAGTCTTACATCATTAGGAAAACAAAAGTAAAATGAACCAATGAAAAGTTTTATTAACAAGTCACATGACCTGTTATGCTTACGTTACGCGCTGCGCGGCGCGTTCTGGATCGTTTCCGGGAAGCTGTGCCTTGCGCACCGGAGCACTTCCGGGTGCGCTAACGCGGCGCGTCATATGACGCATCCTTGATGTAAAATTTTAAGAGCGGGAGCAACTCAACTACATGGTGAGCGAGACGCTGTAGTCGCAAGAGCGGGCGGTAAACAGCTGAATGGCGGAAGAGGCACAGAGTACCAAAAGCGGGCGGAATGGCAACTAAAAATGTAAAGGGGCGCCCCACTACAGTGTGTCTTCAGGTCAAACGGATTGTGGGACAAGGTCCAGAATGGAAGAGTCATCAAAAGGGAAAAAATTCCCACGGACCCCGGGAGCCGGCCGCCTATGTCGGGGGCGATCTTAGGCCACACCAGGGCAACACGACTTGGGGAGGGGGCAGGAGCCAAGCGCCCCCTCTCAGTCCGCGCCATCTCACCGCCCCTCGGGGGCCTCCGTCAAGCGGTTTAGGGAGGCACCGTATCACATTTTTTTTTTCCAATGCAGTCAGGTCCACAAACGGACCCCACTTACTTTGAATAGTGAAGCTGCAGCTCGTGCAAATAAGGTTTAAACAGTGTTACAAGCGCTGCTTAGAACTCTGAAGTATGGCACTCAACATCCAGGACTTATGCCATTTGTGTAAGGCAGTGACATCGAAGCAACTCAGGGACAAAAAGCATGAACGAACATTCACGTATGAAAATCTTATTTGGGGAAGGGGCAGGATCCAAACGCCCCCTCCCAGTTCGCGCTACTACACCGTATGTGGAAAATCTGAAGCCATCGTTCTACAAACTCTCAATGCTTGCTATCAGTGCATGAGTTTCATGCTCGATCGATTGAGCTAGCCGGATCGGGCATTAAAAAGTATAAAATAGTTATGTAAATAGTTATTTAATAAAATGTTTTACCCTGTTTCTTTGCTGGTGTGTTGTCTATATTTATAATATTTGCATAGGGTTTGTCGTTATTTTGGGCGGGGTGGGTGGCGGAGTCGAGCTGTCTTGCAGCCCTCATGGTGTGGAGCTCAGTTCATTTCACTATTTTCGTATTTCTCATGAAGGGTTGTTCCTAATGTTTGTATTTTACCGAGGTCAAAAAGAGATCGAATTAGTGGTCTACTGATTTTGCTCGATTACTTTTATTTTTTTACACGATTTTTCACTATCTGCAAAGACTAAACAGAGTATTGCGACTTTGTGCTTGTTTGTAAATAGAGAATGATCCAAAGAGAACCAATTCTAAAACAGTAAATGCTTGGATAACAATCAATCAAATGGAGAGACAAGCAGGTACGACGGATTACAACGGGGGTAAAGGTCTGCGTTAACTACCGTTCACTATCTGCAAAGAGAGAGTACTACTAAGAGAAAAGAAGGGAGGGGGGGCAGCGTTCAAAGCACATCAGCGTGCATAAACACGAAAACGTTTTTACCTATCACGTACTTGACATTTGACAGCTTTTGATATTTGCTATTAAAAAACCATTGAAATTCACAGAAAAAACCATAGGTTATAGTCCATATATAGTTAGGAATTTGCATTTACAAAACCTTGAAAATTCAATGAAAAAACCATTGGTTATAGAACATATATAGTTAGGAATTTGCATTTACAAAACCTTATTTTACTCGCATAAAACCATTGAAATTCCATATATAGTTAGATGCGCTAACTATATATCGCGCACCCGCAATCCACTGCTGATGATGTCACATATTACATCATTCATGACATGGTCAGTGACATCACTGATGACATCACTGATGACATCTCAAATGACATCACTGATGACATCACTGATGACAACTCAAATGACATCACTGACAACATCACAGATGACATCATTCATGTGTTAATACGATGAACCTCTACAGACTCTGATATATCCTTAGATACACTCAGTGAAAACAGACACTCACAGACTGTCACTCATCCATGGAGTTACTCACACACCTAGTCAGTCATGCAAAGAATCAATCACACCTCCAATTCCTCAACTATACAGTTATACACACCTTACTTATTGAAACATATTCTAACACATATTTACTCTCTTATATAATCCCTAATAAAAGTTCACAATGATCCATACAGCCACTCACACATTCACTGGCTCTAATGCACAGTTATTTATATATGTTAACTCTCACATGTACTGTGTTTTACATATGTACTTACTTTGACATGTAGCACTGAGTTATCCATTCACTCACCAATACACTCATGCACACAGTCAACCGCCCATACAGCTGTTTCCACATGCACTTTTGAAACCATACATCTAGTGAATCAACTGCTCACACATCTATGCACAGAGTCACACACCTCCCAGCCACTCACACATATACTCAGTCTCCCATACAAATACTTTGGCAACCAATCAATAACCCATATAGTTACTCATATAGCTACTTATCAACACATGCAACAGTTTACAGAACAACAGACATAATGATGCACAAATTAAGACAGTTTAGTCACTAACCCATGCACTCAGTGAGACACATTTAATCACTCACTCATACAGTCAGTCATGCACCTACTAAATCCTTCATCCAGACACTTATACATCCACTCATTCTTCAATATGTAAGACATATTTTAACTTTACAGAAACATACAGTCACTGGATGTTGTCATCAGTGATGTCATTTGAGATGTCATCAGTGATGTCATCAGTGATGTCACTGACCATGTCATGAATGATGTAATATGTGACATCATCAGCAGTGGATTGCGGGTGCGCGATATATAGTTAGCGCATCTAACTATATATGGAATTTTAATGGTTTTATGCGAGTAAAATAAGGTTTTGTAAATGCAAATTCCTAACTATATATGTTCTATAACCAATGGTTTTTTCATTGAATATATATATATATATATATATATATATATATATATATATATTACCTACTGGCGGTCGCCAGTAGGTAGTTATAGTTAGGATAATTTTCAATGTTAAATCTCAACATTCTATTTTGAATAACTTTGGCGCCGGTTGACGAATCTGCCTGAAATTTTCAGGAAAATGGTCTCATGGCGGTCCGGTCCTTCCCTGAAAGTTTGGGGGGGATTCGTCAAGCGGGGGCCGAGATAAAAGGGGGGTCCCAAAACGCGTTTTCCCCATGTTAATTTCCATAGGGCGGTCGATTTCACTTTTAGCTCGAACGGCTGAATGGATTTCCACCAAACTTGGCAAAATTGTAGGGACTGGTAGCCCGATGTGCCTTTGCTATGTCTCAAGATATGTGCTTCAGTGGATTTTGAGAAATTAACGTTCAAAAAAATATATATATCTATAGGCGCTCTCCGGTGCGCGCACCGGTGAGCGCTCCCGGCGCGACACGCGACTTGCGCGCAGAAAGCTGATTGGCTCTCAGTTGTCTGTAAACATTCTAAACAGTCCGGAGCGGCCGCCATCTTGTCTATCGGTAAAATCTAGTCATAAGAGGTGGCAAAAACAAAGGGTGGAATTGACCATAAGGGGGCAGGGTAGACCCCCCCTGACCCCCTAGGTTTGATATGGGGGCCATTAAAGGGCCCCGCGGGGCCTCAAAAATTTTTTTTTTTTTTTCGATTTTCGCGGGGGAAGCGCCTGGTGCGCGCACCGGGGAGCGTATCGAGGAGGGTACTATGGAAAAATAATCACTTTAAAAATTGTATGTTTATGAATTGTTTTTTTTTTTATTTTTTTATTTTATGTAAGTACCTACATGTAGGTACTAATGAAGAGACTTAAATTTAATGTTCACCATCTTCTTTGTAGACATCTTGCATGTTGTTATTGTATTTTTTGTGGTATATGGAATTCATAATATAGTCTGTCTGGAAAGGAGAAACAGATCTTTTAAGCACTCCCTGAGAATTTCTAGGGGATCATGAGTAGTCTATCCTGTTCACTTATGAAAATGAGGTGTAAAATATTCATATGAGATAATATAGTGGGAGAAAGGTAGTAACTATGAGTAAACTTACTATGTAACAGAAAAATAGTTGAACAGTATACTATAAGTCTCACTTTATATTTTAAACATTTTTGGTAATACTTCATGAATTACATATAAAAAAGAATATTGTCTGAAACAATTGAAATTATTAAAGATAAATTTATTCCTCTGATTCTTTTTCATAATTTAATAAAATTTCTAACATAATATTGTCCGGAATTTCCTCATAATTATATGTACATGATTCAATTTCTTCCAAACATTCTATAAACTGTTCATCCAAAGAGTCATCCATGAAATCAACTTCTTTTTTTTCATCTTCTGGTTTTTCCACCTTTACTTTGATAGAAGTATCATTTGCCTTATTTTCTCCTTCCATTTTCTTTCTGAAAATTGCATATAAACAATATAATATTATTAATATTAACTATATTAGTAGAGCTAGTATACCAGAGAAGCCTAACTCAATCCATAACTATTACAGAGAAGTCTATCTCTATCTCTAACTATTAAAGAGGGATAGCATATCACTAACAGAATATTTTTTAAGAAATAAACTTAACGTGTACAATATACTTCCATAATTAGAAGTTACCTTAGAGAAATTAGTTGAAGTTGTCAGTGAAATTTGTTTTCAAGTGTACTTCAGGAAGCAGTAGTCAAAATGGCTGTGTTTCCCTCTCTTCTTTTATATATATTGTTGTACTTAACCAATCAAACGTCAGGAAATAATCGTAGAAAATGAGAGATACTTTTTAATTGGTTGTAAATTCTAACATTACAAGTGTGTTTTTGTCATGTAATTTACCTCAGGATATTTAGACAGGCCTGTAGCCTAAATGTCTCAATGGAATTTCACCAAATTTGGGCAAATGGTAGGGACTGCTATGTAGTAGGGCGTATTCTATATTTGATGAAAGTGTCTCCATTGGGTTTTCCGTAAATTACTTTCCCACCTTTTTTTAACGAGCGCTTAGGGGTGCGCGCTCCTATACGCGCACTGGCAGCGTTACGGGAGTCCTCCATTTTGTGTTTCGGAACAATCGAGACACAAGATGGAGGGTAAACAATGTTCGGAATGGATAGAAGGGGGAACTGTAGAGACTTCTTGACCCTCTAGGTTTTCTGAGGGGGGCTTAGGAGGCTCATAAACGTAAAAAAAAAAAAAAAAATTCTTTAATTTTTCGCGGGGGTAGCGCCTGGTGCGCGCACCTTTAAGCGTACCCGAAAGCGTACTTTGGTGAAAAATAGTGAAAAAAGTTAGAAAAAAATAAACGCTTTGAATGATCAGAGTTAGGGTAGCTCTGAAAAGAGCTTTTGGGTTCTGTGGTTGATTTAGGTACCTACAAGTAGGTTCCAATACACATTCTTAAATTCAGGAGGAATATTCTATTCCCCTCATCTGAGAAGTGCACTCCATCTCCTCTGTAGATGTCTTGCATGTTGTAACGCAAGTTATTATTGTATAATGAACCCATTCCATAGTCTCTCATGTAAGCAGAAACAGATTTATTTACATGTTTCCGTGCTTTCTCAAATTGTGGACCAAATTGGTTGGACCAGTTCCATTTCTGTCTTTGGCATATATTGGAATATACCAAGGCAGTGTGGGGAAAAAGTATCATCAATTGATGAAAGGTGTCCTTTAATAGCATTTCCAGACTTACCCCAGTTAATGTGCCTAGATCGTTTCCACCACAGTGCACAATTATAAGGTCAGGTTCTGGCAGATGCAAAAAGGTTTTCACCAATGGTATCAATTGGTGACATTTTAATCCTCTGTGGCCAATCCACTTGATTTCCACATTTGATAAATCAAGGTTATGAAAATTTCTGCTAGCTGCATACCTTTGAGCCCAGTGGATGTAGCTATGTCCAATAACCCAAACAGAGTACATGATGTGAGAAGGTTCTGGTCCAGTCAGATGAAGTGTGGGAATGAAATGGCAGTTGGAACAGTAGGAGTTCACAAAAAAATAATTGTGGAGTTTCTGTGCTCTTGAATCACAAGCAATGATTGGTGGATTCAGATAGTTGAAAACTGAAAGTTAGGGTGTATGGTTATGTTGTGTGAAAGAAGCAATTTGAATGGTTTAAAAAAAGTCACCAAAAGCAAAAATACCCTGTATAGGCTGCTGTATTGACAGGTCAAACATCCTTGCTGAGTTAATTTGCAACATTGTAAGATAAACTTTTGAACCTTACAGTTCAGTTAGGAGGGAGTTGCTATGGTAACAGATAGAAAGGTTTGAGAGGGGGATGGGTGTTGGTTTGAAAATAGTGAGGGAAGAGTTTTCATTGGTTGAATTAAGGCATATGTGTACAAAGATAGAGATTTTCTATGCCAGTCTTGGTTTCAGTGTATTGAGAGCACACCTTTTCCTCTGCTAAAGAAAAATTGGTGTGTGTGTCTGACACTGTTTTCAATCTCCAAAAGCATTTCTAAAGGTAAGTAATGATTCATTTAATTTAGATAGAGATTTATTTTCTCTATGGAGAATATTTGGAAGCAGATAGTTATGTTTTAGAAGTGAAATTGTATGTTAGTATATAAGTCCTGTGCAGTGTTTTTTACATGTTATTTAAAAATCGATTTTGGGTGCAAATGAATGGTATTTTTATTTGGCCTTTTTTTATGATTGCCATGTGCAGTTGATGCATGACTTTAAACATGGGTAATAAGTGATGCACTGGTGGCGCCAGGCTTTTATAAATGAGGCCCTGACTTTGTTTGATGATATTGAGTGGTTGTAGTTAGGTTCTGTGCAGTGTTTCCTACATGTTATTGAAAAATCGATTTTTGGGTGCAATTGATTGGTATATGTATTTGGCCCTTATTTATGAATACCATGTGCAGCTGATGCATGACTTTAAACATGGGTAATAAGTGACGCACTGGTGGCGCAAGGCTTTCATAAATAAGGCCCTGACTTTGTTTGATGATATTGAGTGGTTGTACTTAGGTTCTGTGCAGTGTTCCTTACATGTTATTCAAAAATCGATTTTTGGGTGCAATTGATTGGTATATGTATTTGGCCCTTATTTATGAATGCCATGTGCAGCTGATGCATGACTTTAAACATGGGTAATAAGTGACGCACTGGTGGCGCAAGGCTTTCATAAATAAGGCCCTGACTTTGTTTGATGATATTGATTGGTTGTACTTAGGTTCTGCGCCGTGTTTCTTACATGTTATTGAAAAATGGATTTTGGGGTGCAATTGATTAGTATATGTATTTTGCCCTAATTTATGATTGCCATGTGCAACTGATGCATGACTTTAAACATGGGTAATAAGTGACGCACTGGTGGCGCAAGGCTTTCATAAATAAGGCCTGACTTTGTTTGATGATATTGAGTGGTTGTACTTAGGTTCTGTGCAGTGTTCCTTACATGTTATTCAAAAATCGATTTTTGGGTGCAATTGATTGGTATATGTATTTGGCCCTTATTTATGATTGCCATGTGAAACTGATGCATGATTTTAAACATGGGTAATAAGTGACGCACTGGTGGCGCAAGGCTTTCATAAATAAGGCCCTGACTTTGTTTGATGATATTGATTGGTTGTACTTAGGTTCTGCGCCGTGTTTCTTACATGTTATTGAAAAATCGATTTTTGGGTGCAATTGATTGGTATATGTATTTTGCCCTAATTTATGATTGCCATGTGCAACTGATGCATGACTTTAAACATGGGTAATAAGTGACGCACTGGTGGCGCAAGGCTTTCATAAATAAGGCCCTGACTTTGTTTGATGATATTGAGTGGTTGTACTTAGGTTCAGCGCCGTGTTTCTTACATGTTATTGAAAAATCGATTTTTGGGTGCAATTGATTGGTATATGTATTTGGCCCTTATTTATGATTGCCATGTGCAACTGATGCATGATTTTAAACATGGGTAATAAGTGACCCACTGGTGGCGCAAGGCTTTCATAAATAAGGCCCTGACTTTGTTTGATGATATTGAGTGGTTGTACTTAGGTTCTGCGCCGTGTTTCTTACATGTTATTGAAAAATCGATTTTTGGGTGCAATTGATTGGTATATGTATTTGGCCCTTATTTATGATTGCCATGTGCAGCTGATGCATGACTTTAAACATGGGTAATAAGTGACGCACTGGTGGCGCAAGGCTTTCATAAATAAGGCTCTGACTTTGTTTGATGATATTGATTGGTTGTACATAGGTTCTGCACAGTGTTTCTTACATGTTATTCAAAAATCGATTTTTGGGTGCAATTGATTGGTATATGTATTTGGCCCTTATTTATGATTGCCATGTGCAGCTGATGCATGACTTTAAACATGGGTAATAAGTGACGCACTGGTGGCGCAAGGCTTTCATAAATAAGGCCCTGACTTTGTTTGATGATATTGATTGGTTGTACATAGGTTCTGCGCAGTGTTTCTTACATGTTATTCAAAAATCGATATTTGGGTGCAATTGATTGGTATATGTATTTGGCCCTTATTTATGATTGCCATGTGCAGCTGATGCATGACTTTAAACATGGGTAATACGTGACGCACTGGTGGCGCAAGGCTTTCATAAATAAGGCCCTGACTTTGTTTGATGATATTGAGTGGTTGTACTTAGGTTTTGCGCAGTGTTTCTTACATGTTATTGAAAAATCGATTTTTGGGTGCAATTGATTGGTATATGTATTTGGCCCTTATTTATGATTGCCATGTGCAGCTGATGCATGACTTTAAACATGGGTAATAAGTGACGCACTGGTGGCGCAAGGCCTTTATAAATAAGGCCCTGACTTTGTTTGATGATATTGAGTGGTTGTACTTAGGTTCAGTGCCGTGTTTCTTACATGTTATTGAAAAATCGATTTTTGGGTGCAATTGATTGGTATATGTATTTGGCCCTTATTTATGATTGCCATGTGCAACTGATGCATGATTTTAAACATGGGTAATAAGTGACCCACTGGTGGCGCAAGGCTTTCATAAATAAGGCCCTGACTTTGTTTGATGATATTGATTGGTTGTACATAGGTTCTGCGCCGTGTTTCTTACATGTTATTGAAAAATCGATTTTGGGGTGCAATTGATTGGTATATGTATTTGGCCCTTATTTATGATTGCCATGTGCAGCTGATGCATGACTTTAAACATGGGTAATAAGTGACGCACTGGTGGCGCAAGGCTTTCATAAATAAGGCCCTGACTTTGTTTGATGATATTGATTGGTTGTACATAGGTTCTGCGCAGTGTTTCTTACATGTTATTCAAAAATCGATTTTTGGGTGCAATTGATTGGTATATGTATTTGGCCCTTATTTATGATTGCCATGTGCAGCTGATGCATGACTTTAAACATGGGTAATACGTGACGCACTGGTGGCGCAAGGCTTTCATAAATAAGGCCCTGACTTTGTTTGATGATATTGAGTGGTTGTACTTAGGTTTTGCGCAGTGTTTCTTACATGTTATTGAAAAATCGATTTTTGGGTGCAATTGATTGGTATATGTATTTGGCCCTTATTTATGATTGCCATGTGCAGCTGATGCATGACTTTAAACATGGGTAATAAGTGACGCACTGGTGGCGCAAGGCCTTTATAAATAAGGCCCTGACTTTGTTTGATGATATTGAGTGGTTGTACTTAGGTTCAGTGCCGTGTTTCTTACATGTTATTGAAAAATCGATTTTTGGGTGCAATTGATTGGTATATGTATTTGGCCCTTATTTATGATTGCCATGTGCAACTGATGCATGATTTTAAACATGGGTAATAAGTGACCCACTGGTGGCGCAAGGCTTTCATAAATAAGGCCCTGACTTTGTTTGATGATATTGATTGGTTGTACATAGGTTCTGCGCCGTGTTTCTTACATGTTATTGAAAAATCGATTTTGGGGTGCAATTGATTGGTATATGTATTTGGCCCTTATTTATGATTGCCATGTGCAACTGATGCATGACTTTAAACATGGGTAATAAGTGACACACTGGTGGCGCAAGGCTTTCATAAATAAGGCCCTGACTTTGTTTGATGATATTGATTGGTTGTACATAGGTTCTGCACAGTGTTTCTTACATGTTATTCAAAAATCGATTTTTGGGTGCAATTGATTGGTATATGTATTTGGCCCTTATTTATGATTGCCATGTGCAGCCGATGCAAAACTTTAAACATGGGTAATAAGTGACGCACTGGTGGCGCAAGGCCTTTATAAATCAGACCCTGACTTTGTTTGATGATATTGAGTGGTTGTACTTAGGTTTTGCGCAGTGTTTCTTACATGTTATTGAAAAATCGATTTTTGGGTGCAATTGATTGGTATTTGCATTTGGCCCTTATTTATGAATGCCATGTGCAGCTGATGCTTGACTTTAAACATGGGTAATAAGTGACGCACTGGTGGCGCAAGGCCTTTAAAAATAAAGCCATGAGTTGCTATTGTATAAACTTAAATATGTTGCAATTTATTGTTTATATTGTTTGCTATTTAACATTACTTTGTTGTTTGCTAATAGTGGTCTTTCATGTGTTTTTTTAACAGAACAACAGATTCAAATCAACTTCTGAAAAGGAAGCAAAAATGCCTTCAAGGCAAAGAAATATCAAAAATACCATACGGAAAAGGAGAACATCAACAACAGAGTTTATGGAATCCTCTTCAACAACTACTTCAAAAAACACCAGAAAAGCTTCTGGTAAGCCAATTAAGTCTTTTCTTCGCAACATATGTCGTAGGAAAAAAAATGAAATTGCTAATGTGAATATACAGAAAAAGTCAACAAATCTAAAAAGGAAAGAGAAGCCCACAAAAAATGTTTCCATTGGACCAGGAGAGAAGAGAATGGTTAGCAATAGAAGGGTAAATGTTTTTAGGGACATTCGTAGGCGAATGTTTCGCAATAGGGTAGTTTTAAATTTGCTAAAAAATGAAAAGAAAAGTAAACTAAAAGCTGCTTTTTACAAGAAAAAGAAAAGTGTAGAAAAGATTGTTGATCAGGCTTTTGAAGTTAAGAAAAAATTATTTATTTTAATAATCAATAGAATTAGGATACTTAATAAGGCAATGGATGTTTTCAAATCGAACAGTAGATGGAAAAGAATTATTAATCGGAGTAATTTTTGTGAAGTATTTTCTGGTGAATGGATGCATAGTTCAAGTTCTGAGCCTTTTTTTAATGAGGAGAGTTACTTTCAGGAAAATGATTTGGTGCATGCAGTTGACACCAGTGGTCGTGCATATGAGGTGAAAGATAGTTGTGTGATGGAAAAAGAGAAACTTGTATCTAGAGATGCAGAAGAGGTGTTAGCTGATGAAGTTTTAGGGAGACGTACTAAGGGTCCAGTGTACACATGGAAATGCAGTAGTATTTGTAGTGTGCGACAGGAATCAATTGATTTGCTTCGAAATTTCTTACGTACATATAGTAAAAAAAGTCTCAAACAAAAAATGAAGATCCTGCAAGAGTTAGATCCTTGCAGAGTGAGAGAAAGCACAGGTTTGCAAGGGCATTCACTAGCATGTCTTTCTAGAAAAGTTTGTCGGAGTGTTTTTCATCATTTTAGGATGTTAGCAGTGCATCATAATAACGTAAGGAAATTAGTGAGGAAGTTGTATTATGCAAAAAGTCCTGCACTTAAGCTTAAACAGTTAAATAGTGCTCTTTTGCATGGATCTGAAGTGGATGTGAAGACTATTTGTGAAGAAATTGAGTTTTGTTATTTTGGGAATAAAGAGGACAGTGTAGAAATAGATATAGTAATGGATGGTAATGCAGAAGATAATGGACAAATTTCAAGTATTGAAAAGTTTGATGAGGAAATTATCAAGTTTAAGGTGAAATCAAGTGAGAGGCCTAATGTAACTTGTGTGTGTTGTCGACGGACTCATTATAAAATTCAGACTAGGTTAGTTGATTTATATGCAAAAAGTGAATTGGAAAATAATAGTGAATGGGAGGATTTTGTAAGTTATTTGTTGGTGGAGAATTCTTTTGATTTGAGTTTGGATCAGCGTATTTGCACTTATTGTTTGAAAAAATTAAATGAAAATAGAATGCCTGCAAGAGCAGTTTATAATAATCTTCAGTTGATAGATATTCCTTCTGAATTGATGGATCTAAATACTTATGAATCTATTTTGATTCAATGTGTCCATCCTTTTCAGGCTATTGTACGCATGGAGCCTAAGACAGGGAAATTGCCTCCATCAGATTTACTGAGAGGATTAAAGGGAAGAGTTGTTTATTTGCCTCTAGATGTAAAGAAAAATATTAATACAATTGGTGTAGAAAGAGTAGAAGAAGATCCTTTAGTTATTCTAGTTAATGGGGTTCCAACAAAGAGTAAGAAAATTTGGCAAGATTTAGTGGATGTTAAAAAAGTCAAGAAGGCAACGTTGTATTTAGTTAAAAACAATGAGTACTACAAACATGTAAGTGTTGGAGTAGAGGAAACAGCTACAGAAGAAGATAGTGATTCTTCAGTTGGTCAAATTGAAAAAGTTGATGTGTCTAGAACTGAAGAAATATATGAACATTATACTGTTCATCCTTTGCATTCCAAAGAAGTAATGGGAAATGCAATTGACTTGTTTCAAATGAAGGCAGCAAAAGGAAGTCCCATTAGTGTATGGGAAGAAAGTTTGGAAGCTCGTTGTTTTCCACAATTATTTCCAACAGGTTGTGGTGGACGATATGATGATCGACCAGTTCAAATTCCTGCAGCTGAATACCGGACTCTAAGATTATATGCAGAAGATCCAAGGTTTCGTCAATGCATTCCATATTTATTTCATCTACTGTTTGAAAGTGATTTGTCTGGGCTTTCTTATGCAGTTAATCATATATTAAAAAGTGGACCTCATTTGCAAAATGTATGTGCAAGGGACTTTATGGAGAAAGTTAATCTGCAAGACAGTATTTTGGAATCTCAGCTAATCAATCTCATGGCATGTCAACGTGGAACCAACGAGTATTGGTTTCGTCGTCATGGAGAATTGAAATGTATGCTAAGAAACTTAGGAACTCCTACATGGTTCCTCACTCTTAGCTGTGCTGAGTATGCATGGGACGATTTACTTCAATTTCTACGAGAGGCAAATGAAAACATACCAAATATAGAATTGAAAACACCAGGAGAACTGTGTTCTTTAGATCCAGTGAATGTTTGCAGATATTTTAATCATAGATTTGAAGCTATGATGTCTTTTATTACCAACAAAAAAAATCCTCCCCTTGGAGAGGTTTTGGATTTCTTTTGGAGGAAGGAATATCAAGCGAGAGGTGCTCCTCATATACATATGTTGTTGTGGATTAAAGATGCACCCAAATTTGGATCAGATTCAGATGAAACAGTGATGAGTTTCATTGAAGAGTATTCAACATGTGCTGTTCCAAAATCTACTGAAGAAAACAATTTAAGGCAACAAGTTTTACGTTTTCAATCTCATCGTTGTGGAAAGTACTGTCGTCGAAAATTTAAAAACAAGGAAAAGTACTACACGAAATGTCGTTTTGCATTTCCTCGACCAGTGATTTCTAAGGGAAGAGTAAATAATTTGATGTCATCTCTACGACATACTGTGACGAGAAAATCTCCCAAAAACACATATAATTTGAAAAGAAATGAAGAATCTAAGTACATCAACGATTACAACCCAGTGATTTTGTCCATGTGGAATGCTAACATGGATATTCAGTTCGTTGCTGACAACTCTATTGCTGTGGCTCGATATGTGACATCTTACATCACCAAAAAAGAAAAGACAGAACTGAAGGAAATGTGGGAGGACATTTCACATGAAAAGAGTCTAAGCAAGAAATTATACAGTTTCAGTCTGAAGATGTTGTCGCATCGAGAAATTGGAGCATATGAATGTTCTGATCGGTTATCATCAGCAAGTCTCTATGCCAAATCAAGAACAATCATTTGGGTGAGTCTTGGTCTTGCTGCAACACGAAACCGAGTTTTGAAATCTGTACAAGAAATTGAATATTTGGCGGAAAAAGAACCAAACAGTACAGATATTTTGAAGACAAATATGTTGGATACATACTATCCAAATAGAAGTACTCACCTTGAGAACACATGTTTGTATGAAGTTCTTCAAAACTACAGTTATAAGAGGAACATCACAGAAGATATCAATAATGGAAAATATGCACTCATTGGCTATGAAGGATGTCTAGTGAAGCAGAAAAAAGGCCATTTGATTAATCATCGAAAATTGAGTTGTGAAGTTCCAGACAAAAGAGAATTTTACTATTTAGCTCTTTTGCAACTCTTTAAGCCATGGCGTACAGAAGAGGAACTACTTGGAGATTTTCTCTGTTATGAAGACTCTTTTAATGCAACTAAGGATACCATAGAATGTCCTATTTTTCTAAATTATCTGCAAATGTTGAATGAAGAAATGGAGCAAGAAACCACAATTGCTGAAGAGATAGCTAGAAACAGTTCTCAAGATAGTCAGAGTTCTACTTCATTGAGCCAGGATCCACTAGGAGGACCAATTATCCAAAATGAAGCTGCCACTGCCATGGATGAGGTGGAAAGAGCTATGGAACAAGCTCAAGAGGATGGAGTTAACTTAGAAGATTTGGTAACGCAACTAAACATTGAGCAGAAAAAGATATATGATGAAGTCACAGAGCAGATTGAACATGGATTCAGACATGAGAAAAAAGAGTGCTCATGTATATTATTTGACCCTGTCCGACTGTATGTAAGTGGAGAAGCGGGGACAGGAAAAAGTTTTCTAATTAAAGCCGTTGCAAGTTATCTGCAGAAAAGGACTGATTCACCACTGTCTTGTGTTGTAACTGCTCCAACTGGTCTGGCAGCACATAACATTAAAGGGATTACTCTACATCGTTTATTGATGCTGCCAGTTGAACATGATAATAAATTGCATTACAACAAGCTATCTGGAGATGCGTGTTCTGAAGTTTCAAGAGTCTTGAAGAAAATGAAACTTCTTATCATAGATGAAGTAAGCATGGTCTCAAATCTAATGCTTGCTTTTGTGCATTTGAGAATGCAAGAAATTCTTAAAACAGACTATGATGTGTTATTTGGAGGAAAACACATTATTGTTTTTGGAGATCTATTGCAGTTGACTCCAGTAAAAGGACAACCAGTGTTTAAAATGCTCACGCATGAAGATACCAGGAAGTCCCTTGGAAGCATTGGAAATGTTAATATATGGCTAAATTTTAAATATGCTGAACTGCTTCAAAATATGCGACAGGCCAAGGATGAAGATTATAAAAATATTCTACAAGATGTAAGAATTGGAAAAATGACTGAGAAAGGGAAAAAAGCTTTGCATAGTCGATTAATTTCAAATTTGTATGCAAATGAAAACATTCTTCCAGAGAATATTTTTAAAAAAATGACTGAGAAGAAATCTGGGATATGTTTGATGCCAACTCTGCAAGAATGTTCCATCTTCAATCAAAAAATGTTAGACTTAGAAAATGAAGAGATTGTGAAACTGGAAGCAATAGATAAAATAGAGCATATGGGTGCAACAATTGTTTTGTCAGAAAATTTGAAAACTAAATTGCATTCATTGGAGAAAAGTATTTCAAAAACAGCTGGTTTTGAAAAGACTCTGAATGTGTGTTTAAATTGTCGTATCATTTTGAGAAGGAATTTAAATGTTGAAAGCGGTCTGGTAAATGGAGCAATGGGTTATGTTGTTGATTTTGTGAATTACAGAAATAGAGATGGAATTGAATTTTTAAAAATAAAATTTGATGGCATTGAACAAGTACAACAAATAAGTCGTTGTTCTGCTAGATTTTTACTTGTAAAAGACTTATATGTTCGCCGAAAACAGTTTCCTGTTTGTTTGGCGTATGCAGTGACAATTCATAAATCTCAAGGTTTAAGTGTAGATAGTGCATTGGTGAACATTGGAAGATCTGTGTTTAAAGAGGGTATGGCATATGTGGCATTATCTCGAGTCAGAACTTTATCAGGATTGTACTTGATTGCGTGTGATGAGACAAAGATTTCTGCCGATCTAGATTGTGTTAAAGAATACAATAGGTTAAGAAGAGAGTATGCTCCACATTTGCCTCAATATCCTCTGTTTGAAAAACGTGTGGTAGGCCGAAAAAGAAGAAATGAGGATAATTGTAGTGAGGTAGTTGCAAAAAGACAAAAAGTAGAGAAAACTGTAATTGAAAACAGGAAGAAAAAGAATTGTGGAGAAAATGTTGTTGGATTTCAGTTTGAAAACAGTTCTGGTGTCAACTGCTATGCTAATGTAGTGGTTAATGTTGTTTTTTTTCTTAAAAGTTTACAAGAACAGATTGTTGAAAATCGGGATCAAAGATTGTGTGGTTTATTGAATTCTGTGTTTCAGAAATGTAGCAGTGTTACAGCACAAATAGAAAGTGTAACAGAAATTCGAAATATTTTAGATTTGTGTTCTGGTCAAGATAAATTTTCACAGAACATTCAGCAGGATTGTCAGGAATTTTTAATGTATATGTTTGGTGTTTTGGAAGATGAAGGTGTAGATGTAGATAATCTTTTCAGTCTTTCTTATCAATGGCAGCATGACTGCCACAATTGTAGTTTATCAAGTACTACTACAATAGACACTGAAAGATTTATATATTTGACTTTACCAGACTGTAAATCAGTGTCTTTTAAAAATCTAGTTAAAGCAGCAGATCATAATATGGTGTGTACCCAATGTAACTGTACAATGCTGTCCACATTATTTATACAAAGGTATGGGCAGTATATTATTTTAGTTTTCCAACGATGTAGACCTGATGGAACTAAATTGACAACTTCTATCAAAAATTTTGTGGCTTCTCAGTTATCAATTTCTGGAAGGACCTTTACAACTGAAGCTATTATTTATCATGATGGACCTTCGACCACCTCAGGACATTATACATGCTACTTAAAATCTGAAAATGGATGGAGTTACTGCAATGATTCTCATTTAACTTATAAACAACGTTTGCCTTATGACTCTACAAATTCTTATCTAGTGTTTTTAAAACCAAAGTTTTAGTAAAGGGAATTGGCCTTTGAAGACGGGAATAGTTAATAAAAGTTAGTTAGTTAGTTAGTTAATCTAATATTTTAAATTATTTATCTCATGTAGATACTTTAAGTGCATCTCAAAGTAAAAAATACTGATATATCTGACACAAATTGGCCGTGAGGAAAATGTAAGATATGATGTTGTTAGAAGTTGATGAAATCGAAGTTATAGAGCACAGCAGACTTTTTTTCACCAAAAGGACCTTCACTATCTGCAATCTCATGTAGATACTTTAAGTGGATCTCAAAGTAAAAAATACTGATATATCTGACACAAATTGGCCGTGAGGAAAGTGTAACATATGATGTTGTTAGATCTTTTTTCATAGGAAGTCGATGAAATGGAAGTTATAGAGCACAGCAGACTTTTTTCCACCAAAAGGACCTTCACTATCTGCAATTTGGTCTCACGGAAAAGTAAGTGAATCAAAGATTAGTGTACTTATATGAGATGTATGTTTGAATGGGTTTTTTTAAACACAATCTTTTAGATTGTGTTTTTTTTTTCCCGCTGTTATATGATGAAGACTTTGATCTCACTAATTTAAGTGAAATTCAATATATTCTGAGAACAGCAAAAATAAATAATGTAACATATTGTAGAAGTTATTGTGTAGTTTGCATTGTGTAATTTATATTGTGTTCACATTGTCTTATACTCATTTTCTTTTTCACCCTTATTTACCTCTCTTTACTAATTTACACTCTTTTTTCATCGCTGTTTCTTTAGTGCACTTCATTCACAACTTCTTAATCTAATAGGAACTGTCTGCATTTCCTCTGTTCCTTCCACCACTTTTTATCTTTTTCATATTCTCACAGTACCACTGCTTTAGTTTCCTAACCCTCTCTTTCTTTTTCTCCTTTTTTTTTCTTTCGCATCCATTGTACTGTAGTTCACTTAGTTCTTCCTTTTGTCTTTCTGTGTACTTACTCTCTCACTCCTGTTTTATCCATCGTTCTATACTAACTTCATTCCTTTCATCCCTTCACTCTGTTACTTTACTTCACTCACTCTCAATCATCTTCTATTCCTCTTTTTTATTTATAGTTTCTCAATCAGACTTCTCTCGTTTTCACTCATTTTTCTTTTATTTTCTTATCTTTACTGATTTTGATTTGATATCTTACATTCTTTTAGTATCTTATTTACCTTTAGGAATTTGTTCTCTTTCTATTTCTTTTTCCTTTTTTTTTCTCTTTCTACATTACTTTCTTTCTGTTTTTGTATCCTTCACTATTGCATCATTTCTTAGTAAACTTTTGTAGATTTTTAAACCTCATGAACTGTTGTTTCTATTTTATTATATATTTTTAAGAAATTATAACGTGTTTTTTCTTTTATCTTTCATAGATACAAGTTTGCATTGATTATATGGTAAGTGTGTTTACAAAATCTTTTTTGTTATCACCTTTTGTTTTATTTTCACTATTTTTCTGTCACCCTACCGCACCCCTATTTCCTTACTTTGCTTCCCTCACTTATTCTTTTGTTCCATGTTTACTTCTGACCACATTCAATTTCTTTCAGTACTTCTGCCTATGCACACTCCTTCACTTACCTTTTTTACTGGTTCACTTAGTCCCTTTGTGACAGTCCTTCTTTTACTCTCTCTCTTGTTTGTCTCTATTACTCCCCATGTGTTACCCTTATTCACTTACATGTACCCTCTTTCACCCCTTTTTACTTATATTCACTGATATTTACTTTCCCTCAATCACTGCTATTCTTTTCCTCTGATTCCGTCACTACCTGACATTCCCATACTTAACTGTCCTTCTTTTTACTTTCAACATCCATTTACAATCTCCCTTAACCTCTGCTTTAGTCTTCTTCCTATTTCTTCTTTCTTTTGCTCCCTTATTCATTTTTCTTTTCTCAGTTACTTCCTTTTACACTTTTTATCTGTCTTACTATCTATTACACAGTCCCTCCTTCATTTTTTTTTCTTTTTTTTTGTTAGTGCGCTGACGGTACGCGCACCGGTGCGCGCACCGAAAGCGAAATATAAAAAAAAATATTTTAAATTAAAAATATTATCTCAATATACATTATAGTGTTCATTTTTACAAAAACATACTTTAGCAATTCACTAAAAAACACATAGGTATGAGTCTGTATAAAAAGTTAGGAATTAGCATTAAAAAAACCTATGAAATTCACTGAAAAAACCAAAGGTTTCACACCAGTTATAGTTAGGAATTAGCATTTAAAAAACCTATGAAATTCACTGAAAAAACCATAGGTTTCACACCAGTTATAGTTAGGAATTAGCATTTAAAAAACCTATTAAATTCACTGAAAAAACCATAGGTTTCACACCAGTTATAGTTAGCTGGAAATTTTACTGATATAAAACCATTGAAATTCCCACGTTATAGTTAGTCGGACTCACTATAACTTGCGCGTGCAATGCACTGCTGATGACATCACATATTACATCACTCATGACATGGTGAGTGACATCACTCATGTTTTATATCAGTAAAATTTCCAGCTAACTATAACTGGTGTGAAACCTATGGTTTTTTCAGTGAATATATATATATATACATATATATATATATATATATATATATATATATATATATATATATATATATATATATATATATATATATATATATATATATATATATATATATATATTACCTACTGGCGATAGCCAGTAGGTATATATAGTTAGGATTTTTTCCCTATGGGATTTCTGAAAATTCTATGTCTAATAACTTTGGCGTTTGTGGACGGAATTGGCTGAAATTTTCAGGAAAATGGCACATTTTGTTTCTGAGCAGCCCCTGAAAATTTGGGGGGGGTTCTTCAAGGGGGGGCCGAGAAAAAAGGGGGGTCCCAAAACACGTTTTTCCCATTCATTTTTCCATAGGGCGGTTGGACTCACTTTTAGCCCGAACGGCTGAATGGATTTGCACGAAACTTGGCAAAATTGTAGGGACTGTTAGCCCGATGTGCCTTTGCTAGGTCTCAATATATGTGCTTCAGTGAATTTTGAGAAATTAATATATATATATATATATATATATATATATATATATATATATATATATATATATTCACTGAAAAAACCATAGGTTTCACACCAGTTATAGATAGCTGGACATTTTACTATGACATCTTCTATGTCAACAAACCACTTCCTGTTAGACGCACAGGAATTGTGGGACATGTAGTTTTAAACCCACCATTTAAATCATAATGGTAATTTCTAACATTTAAACATTGCACAAATCAAATTACGGAAATATAGATCCATTGATTCCCTCTGGTGGGATGATACATTGATACTCTACTATATATATATATATATATATATATATATATATATATATATATATATATATATATATATATATATATATATATATATATATATATATATATATATATATATATATATATATAGGTGGGATGATACATTGATACTCTCAGGTGGTGCTGGTCGGCTGACAAGCGAAAATAAATCTAAGCCACCATACTAACCCTGGAGTATGATTATAATTGGTAAAAGAATAACCGGGAGTGCATGGAGATCTGACTCCCCTTATGGGGAAACTGGAATTGATGTAACCGCGGCTTGGTTCTGCCGCGTGAGGTAATATGAATTTTTATGGTCAATTGTGTCCCCTAACGTAGACCCCAACGGCTCCATGTACGTGCTTCAAGTACATGTATGTTCCCTCCACAACCAGCTATGAAGACGCAAATACATTTGCGTCCAACGTTAACATGTCCTCTTTCAGATCCACCATGAATGGGTCGAAAATTCAGTTCCTAAGTATGCCGTGCCACCGTCTTTACATGGTGCACTTTCACGTTTTCCTGGCTCTGGCGAGCTAGGCCCTGATTTCCGCCATCGAGCCTTTTCTGCCTTCTGCCTCTGAAAGCTGCAGCCTGGATCTGCATCCATGACCCTTACCCTACTCCCTGTGTGGCGAGCGGTGCCCGGCTCGGCCTGCTTGCCTGCCAAGACTGTATTTTGCCTTCAAGTTATCTGCTCCGCTCCTCGAAAATACATTCCTGTCTAGTGATTTAGGAAAACATCTTCCCAGCTGCAGAGCAAAGGGCCCGGCCTTTCTGTCTCCGAGCAAGTAATTCATTGCTCCCGTTACCATGGTAGGCCCATGGCCCCCTCGCATCACACACAGACACGTAGTCGCATACTAGCAGTCAGTATAGAATAGCCTCTGCCCGAGAGACCTTTCCTTCTAGATAATACAGTTCCTCAAACACAAGATATTAGATATGATTTGGGTTTAGGTTGTTCTGACACGCCAGACTTCTGTCTCCACGTATAGTGCTAAATGTCAAGTCCCCTCCGCCCTCCAGTTCCACGTCAATCACACGTCATGCTGCTGCGTGCGCATCTCGGCCATATATTTCTGCTGACACTGCAGGATTCCTCTATGGATCCACCCACCTGTGACACTTTCATGTGACGTTTCTAGCACACGCCCTCGTGCACGCCTTCTGTTACGTACATGTGTTCTTATCTCTTTTCTCTCAGCTGTTACGCCTTCTGTATCCATCACCATTGTATGCATTTACTATATATATTGTACTCTGTTAATAAAGCATTGTCTATCCCTTCCTGAACCTTCGTGGTGCTGGAACATGATACCTGGTTCGAACCAATTCCATTTTATGGAATAAAACCCTTATAAACTCAGATGCCACGGACTCTGCCTCTCATTTTTTGATTGAGTTATTCTTATTGAACTTTACCGCATAGAAATTCCGCATAGGTAAACTTTATTTACCACATAATTTGGCGCCCGAACAGGGACCCCTCCCCCACCTTACGCGCCGGCGGTGCGTTGCAGGCCTAGCCCCCTGCCACAGCCGTGACGGACAACTACGCGTACCCGCAGGATTTCCTGTATCTCCCTCAGGCCAACGGAGGTGACTGAGGCTGCGATCGACACCCAGACGAGGCGGTGAGGAGTGCGGAGGATCCCGACCAGAGCCCAGCCGAGAGAGCAAGGTCTGAGGTGTTCAGAGGCCCACCAGTTCCGAAGTTCCGAAGTACCTACGTCACGAGTCGAGTCGAGTCCAGTCCGGTCCAGTCCAGTGTCGAGTTTCCGAGGCCTTCCGTTCCGTGCTTCCCGGTGAGTACCGTTGCTGGGGACGCATCTAGACGGGTGCATTAATTTGTGTCCGGTCAAGACGGGTTTGGGTACACAGACCCGGTCTGCACTGTTTAGCAGTGTATCTGTACTGTTTAGCAGTATATCAAGTATCCAGTTATCAAGTTATTGTCCGTTTCCGAAATGTTTTAATGTGTTTTAATGTTGTGGTATGAGTGATTGTTTGATCTTCATTACTGTGTTTATTGTAATTGTTGTGTCCAAGTCCGAGTAAGTATCAAGTATCAAGTATCAAGGTTCAGAATGCCACTGTTTTTTAAACTGAGACAGATAGGAACTAGAAAAGGGATACTCGAGGAAGCTGTTCCCATCCCACCCAGGGACACTCCCGGCTATTTTATGTACCACAAGCACGGCTTAGACGCTGTATTATATCTCGACTTGTGGGTGGATTACACTAAGGATTTAGCAGAGAATCAGAGATGGCCCGTTACAGGGACATGGGATGCCGAGTGCATCATGAGAGTAGAAGAAGCATTATGGAAAAAGAAAGCCAGACAGTCACAGAAAGATGCCATTGAGCTATAGCGTAAAGAATCACACAGACGGACAGAGAAAGCACTCAGAAAAGCAGAGAAAAGTGGAGAGGATTCTGAAAAAGCTAAAGAAAAAGAACTACTAGAAGAAGGAGAACGAGTTAGAATGGAACAACACGATAGACGTAGTAATGCTATTATGACAGGATTGTATCCAGTCCTGGCCGAGGGCCTGCCCAAGGCGACCCCGGAAACACCGAAAAATCTGCCCCCTCCATTGGTTCCGACTAAATTACGTCACAAGACCGCAGCAGACATTTTTATTTCATCCTACTTGGATGATGTAGCTCCCGCATATGCTAGTATGCCTGCCCGTGTGCCACCTGCTGACGGTAACCCGCCCCCTGATCATCAGCCCCCAGGTCCGCAACAGCAGACCCCTCCCGCACCGTTTCCTGTACCCGCACCCGTTGTCCCTCCTGGTATTCTACAATTGCATCCGCTTAATCCTTTTGGGGCTGACGCTGCTCAGGCCCCAACCCAGTTACAGCAGGTACCGACCCTACAGCCAGGTTATGGTCAAGCCTCCGCTTCAGGAGGTGCTACCGGAGGTTATCAAACACCCCCACCGTTACACCGAGTGACAATGAGAGATTTAGCAAAGGCTCGGACACCTAAAGGTGCACCGGCAGAACAGCTTAGAAGAGAACTTACAGATTGTAGATATGACCCAGTGCCCGGTACAACAGGACCCATGTTGTTAGCGTCCCTACGTTTGAGACGTGTTACAGATTATCTGATATTACTACCAGGAATGCCAGAACATCTAGACAAGTATTATTTTATTAGAACAGGAGAAGGACAGGAGTGTGTTGCCGAAGCCATGTCACGTCAGAAAGTAGAGAACAAAGGTTTAATAATGCGATTTATGGTTAATTGTTTAATAAGAGAACAAGATCAGGCAGGTTTTCCCCAAAGTGAAATGGATAGACTGAATAGATGGAGCCAGAATATTGCGGATGGTAACCACGAAAAGGAGAACAGTGTACATGTCATGGTTAGAAAGATCCGTAAATAAATAATAGAAATACATGCCCGGCGAGCACCTGAAGAACATCTTGAATCAGACGGTCCGACTTCCTCGCAGGAGGAGGATAATACAGAGGATCTAGCAGAAACTTCGCATCAGTCAGACAAAAAGATGATAGGATATGTAGGCAGAGGGAAACTCCCTAGACCGCATCCTTTTGATAGGCCCTTCGACAGACCCATTCGTAAACAAGAAACGTGTGAAAACAAGAAACGTTACCTCTGTCCAATACCAGAAACATTTCACTCTGCCATGTCAAAGCCGATGACTCCTGAACATCTATTTCAGGCTACCGATAACGTACTTCAAGAACGAATGGGGTACCATGTACTCAATTCCATGGATGAACAAGAATTAGCCAGGTCAGCAGTACAATGGGCTGACAATTCCGATAAATATAATGATGACGCATTAGCGCAAACATTTTTGAATCTTTCCCCAGACGAACAGCGACTAGCTGGTATGTACATGATACAGCACCTCCTTATATTGTATAAGAGCCAACATTCTGATCCAGGTCCCCTACCTGATGTACTAGTAGAGTTACTCATGAATAAATGGAGAGGCTTGGGTACCGATTTAATTAAAGTAATTTTAGAACATCGACACAGATATAGTGCCTTCCTGAATCCACAGTTTGTTCCAGCTCCACCCCCAGAAAGGAAAATGTTTTACATAGACAGACAAAATCCCCTGCGAGAAGTACATCCAGTCAGGAATGATGATAACACCCTTACACGTGTGTATGTATACACGCCCATAACTAAAATGGAATTATTGGAAATGAAGAAAATAGTGCCCAGTCATGATAAAGACCCTGCAGGTTTCCACCGTGAAATAAAAGACATGTTACTAATGGGAGATTACACCTATCCCGACATTATGAAAATATTGAAAGTGTTATTGCCTGCCGGTATTTACGAGAAACTCAAAGAAAAAGAATGGGAGGTGGGAGACACAAAGATAGATTGGGCTGCATTAGAAAATGAAGAAGCGACCCGAACCCCAGGGTTGGGTCTTGGAGACAAAACTAAAGCATTACCAGGATTGTTAGTACAGGTCTTGCCACGATTATTAGCAACTAAAAAGGAGGACTGGGATGCAATCTCAGCCTGCAAACAGAAACCCGATGAAGACACTAGTGATTTTTATTCCCGATTTGAGAAATGTTTTATTATTAATAGTGGCCTGAAAGCAAGTAGCGAGTCATACCCACACCTTTTTGTATCTAAATTAGTCGAGAATTCTCTGCCCCAAGTTAAGAATCGTGTACTGAAAGTCGAGAGCACATGGCAAGCAAACACGCCTTCTCAAATGTTACAAATGTTACAGTACCACCAGAACAGAATTAGAGAAGAACATGATCACGAACAAAGACGTATGAAAGACACGAAAATGAAAATGCTTGTTGCTCAGTCAGTTTCAGCTGACGGTCAGAAAAAGGGTATGCCACAGTCCAATAATTCGGCAGCTCCTGTTAAAGGGACATGCAACTATTGCAAACAGCCAGGTCACTATGTAAACGATTGTGCAGTCTTGAAACACAATATATCTACAGGTAAAACTAAAGAGAGACCGCGTCAACCTAGACAAGACCAGGTCCAACAACACGTACCACAGAATGTACAGCCTATGCATGCTCCACAACAGACAGTACAGACCGTAGCGGTACCACAGCCACAACCGATTGCCGCAACACAACATGCAACACAGCAGATGTACCAGTATGCACAAACTGATTATCCCGATTACCAGCGATACACATGAAACAGCCTAGAGAGGGAGGTTGGCTTGCCTCTTATTGAGGTTCCTGTAGATCAAGAGGGTCCTTACGTACATAGTCAAGTATTAGGAAAAGATAGAAAGTTTTTGATTGACACAGGGGCAAGCAGAACAACAAGCAGTCACGACGAGGTTCCAGGGGCACCCCTCTCAGGCTCACAGAATGTTTCCCTTGGATTTTCAGGAAAGCCTATTGTAAATGAAGTATCGAAACCAGTTCCCCTTTCAGTTGGTCCGTTGTCACGCACTACAGATTTATTGCTCACGAAATCATGTCCAGAAAACTTATTAGGTATCAAGACACTGAAGGCTCTAGGAGCTGTAATTTGTTGTTCTCCGGAAGGAGTAAGATTGTTTTTGCGTGACTTTAAGGGTCACTATGTGTTGAGAGATATTGATTCCAGATTACAGAATGTCCCTGCACATTTATGGGCACAAGGCCCCACTGATGTAGGTTGTATGCACATCACTCCATATCGTGTCACACTTAAGCCAGGAGTAGTACTACCACGAATCCGACAATACAAGTTACCCCCAGATGCTGTAGTGGCTTTACTGAAAATAATTTACAAGCTCATTGCACAAGGAGTGGTTGTAGAAACTGACTCCAATCTATGTAATTCCCCTATCATTCCAATTCTTAAACGTACTGATCCAAATGCACCTCCAGTTTATCGATTAGTGATCGATTTACGAGAATTGAATAAATGCATTGTACCACAGTACCCTGTGGTTCCGGACATCTCTTCATTATTGACAGCTATTGATTCAGAGGCAACGTTCTTTACTGTAATTGATCTGAAGAACGCCTTCTTTAGTGTCCCAATTGATCCGGAAAGCCAATATCTTTTCGGATTCTGTTTAAATGGCCGAAGCTTCAAATTTGCACGCGCACCTCAAGGATTCACAGAAAGCCCCAGCATCTATAGCCAAGCATTGAAAAGACAACTTGACAGTATTCACATGCCTGACAACACTGCCCTACTTCAGTACGTCGATGATCTATTGATCACCGCCCGTAGTGAACCAGAATGTGAACAAGCGTCACTGACAGTTTTACATTTCTTGGCTGACAAGGGACACAAGGTGTCTCCTTCGAAGCTGCAATTCTGTGTTCAGCAAGTGGTTTACCTTGGGCACTTGCTGTCCAAAGGGGGGAGACAGCTAACACCTGACCGTATCCAGTTAATTGTAAACATGTCACAACCCAAGACACAAAAGGAGGTACGGGCCTTTATAGGCCTCACTTCTTACTGCAGACAATGGATCCCTCAGTATGCATTTCTAGCCAAACCACTCATACAGTTGACAACCCAGGAGGCAGCGACATCGACTGTCCTCCCTTGGACTCAGGAACATACACATGCTTTTGACGATCTGAAGAAAGCCTTATGTCAAGCACCAGTTTTAGCGACACCATGTTACAGCAAGCCTTTTACGCTTTTTGTCACAGAACGCGAAGGTACTGCATTGTCAGTACTCACCCAGGATCAAGCAGGTTCACACAAACCGTGTGCTTATTTTTCTAGTACATTAGATCCAGTAGCCCAGGCTCTGCCTGCGTGCTTGAAATCAGTTGCAGCAACAGCTCTAGCAATCAGACAAAGTGATTCCATAGTGTTAGGACACCAATTGACAGTACAAGTTCCACATTCCGTGGAAGTTCTTTTAAACCGAACACAGACTCAGCACTTGACTATAGCACGATTGACAGGTTATGAATTGACATTGTTTCAGCCACACATAGAAATCAGACGTTGCAATACATTAAATCCAGCTACACTTTTGCCATTAAGTGAGACAGACCCTTTGGCACATGATTGTGTTGAAGTCATTACCATTACGACGAAACCCAGACAAGACTTGACAGACACTGTATTACCAAATCCAGACCTGACACTTTACGTGGATGGTTCATGTATGAGAACAAGTACAGGAGAATTAGTGGCCGCATATGCAGTAACGACAGAAACTGAAGTCATAGAAACGAATCGTATTGACACCCTGTCAGCCCAAGCAGCAGAGCTCATCGCTCTGACTCAAGCCTGTATTCGAGCCAAGAATAAGAAAGTTAACATATACACAGATTCACGTTATGCATTCGGAGTCGTACACGACTTCGGTGTACTCTGGCGAGAGAGAGGTTTCTTGACCTCTCACGGAGCCAAGATCCAGCACGGTCCCCTCATCCAAGCTCTGTTAGAAGCAATACATTTGCCTACAGCGATATCCATCATGAAGTGCAAGGCACATACGAAAGTTACAGATACCATTTCCCAGGGTAACGACCTGGCAGATCGAACAGCCAATTACGAAATAAAGAGGAGCACTCAAATTTGTAACAATCTTTTTGTTAGAAGTAAACCAAGGGTGCAAACTGCTAAACTATGTTGGCTGCATAGTGCAAATGAAACATGAAAATGCAAGCTGAGCCTACATGCAGGATGCACTGTTCCTAGGAGAATGATTATTCTCACAAAGTATACTGATTATATAACTCTATTAACTCAAAAGTCTGTAAAGTTGTATTGCCAACATTAATTTTATTTTTCAAAGAAATTATTCAAAAACTTTACTGAGTTCTTAGATCGTTGTGAATCATACGCTAAGGACTCTTCATAAGTATTTGTAGTTCATAACGTGAAAGAAAATACAAGTGTATATATGTCCATATGTGACACTATATTACATGGTTATCAATTTGGAACAATAACATAATGACTGGTCTCTTGTTGTCGCCCGATGCATTTCGGGAAGCCCTGTTCCCTTCTTCAGGGGCGAATACCTAGACAGAAGTAATACAAAGAAATATCTGTATCAAAATCATACTCCAACAGCAAATAAATAGTCATTATACACAGGAAGGAACAATGAGAATGCTCTCTTGATTAGACAAATGATGAACTGAAAAGAACATATCAAATATATTGCGCAATAGAATCACTGAACATAACCCCTGCATAAGGTGACAAAGACTTCCTCTTATATTGGTGAGATACTCACATCCATGAAAAAACAGCAAAAAATGTGCTACCACACGTAGTTTAAGAACAATGCCTCAAGTTGAAACAAGTGAGTAAATTGACGTTAAATAAATGCAAAATTAAATCACTGGTCGTGTTTAACTCGTTATGGTCCAACACTCAATGCTATAAAAAAAACGGGAGGGATGAACCAACATTTATTCATGTGACCGCTCAAATATGCGTGATTTGGAAGATAAGGAAAAATAATCAACCTACCAGGTGGTCGATGGTGACAAATGCGCTAAAGAATATTCGCTGGTATTTATGCCGTTTGAAACTGTGAAAACATGGTAAGAAGGGACACAGTATGAGCTTTAGGGTACTGTGAAAGAGAGGTCTCTTTTAGAGAGTAACCAGACTTATTTAAAAGGGATGACATTAATACTGCGAGAGGATACCGAGTCTAAACCAATTAATAAACCTATTGGTGTATGCGCAAAAGAACAACACTGTGGTACAGTTAATACTGCGGGAGGATACCGAGTCTAAACCAATTAATAAACCTATTCGTGTATACGCAAAAGTACAACACTCTGATCCAGTTGATAACTTAACAATCAGGTTCTTTGAATTTTAATTAACAAGAGAATACCACACTTGGTGTTGACAATGTTAAAATAAATACCTGTTGCCGAAAGGGAAAGTATTTGAAGTGGAAACAGTGACTCGCGCTTTATTTAGAGTAGTTCAGCCAAATGCGTTCAGTACTCCAGGCTGTAAGTATTGCCGACTTCTACGGAAAAATTAAATGCAATGCTCAGGAACTAAACCGAGTCACTGGAGAGAATAGATAACATAGGCGCTGTGCTGGGTCTTACCGATAAGGTCTCGCGTAGCGGCGTGTATAGAGTAGGTGGAATCCAAAAGCGGAAATTTTCGCGGAGGGATACCATACGGGAAATAAAAATAGTTCCCGAGTGGGTCACGTGTGTGAGCCTTACGGGCATGTTGGAAAATGTAGTGATAACTAGCCCACGAGCACTCATAGATAAAAGTAAACGAAACCCTAACCTGCTGCGACAAATACCGGATTTCTGATGTTACAAAATTAAATACATACTGAAACAAAAAACATGTGAGTCACACGAGTAAAATTATACTGCACAAATGGAAAAGTAATCAATGTTAATGATATGTTACGCAAACTAACTAATAGTCTGTGGATGGATAAACAAACTGAGTTATCAGTAGTCAAGGCTAGTCGACATAAAAACCTGAAAGGTAGCTAAACATTCAACAACTAATAAAAACAACACTGTATGATATTGATGAGAGTAGTGCTGACTACAAGAAATAGATGTTGGCCCTCTACGAAAAGTAGTTACATTCTATTAGATTGGCTGGACCTCCCTGATTATTACCATATGGTACAACTTGACACAAATACAATAGAAACCTCTACCTGGGTAGTTACATTCTGATATGGGTACATGAATAGTTCTGTTGGTAAAACCAATATAGGCTCCAAATAGATGTATCGAAAATCAAATTGCTACTTGAAATGAAACCTGGATTGCAACAAAATTGTGGTGGTCATGGAAAATAAGTGAGAAAGACTATAACCCTTCTGGGATCAATATAAATACGCTAGGGCTGAAATGTCACAGTGCAAAAGCAACCAACACTGAAAGTGCTGGTAGAAAAAATTGATAGTACTGTAACTATAAGAAACAGCTATAATCAACCCTGTCATTGAGGCCTGTGGGTATCAACGTGGCTAGATATTCAATCCAGAACACCTCCCTCTGCAGTAGTTTGGCGTCGTTATCTTGGCCTTCTGGTTTGGGTACAACTTCAATAATCTGAGCTCTCAGTTGAGAGATGTTATGTTTAAACTCTAGCCAATGGGTCGCTACTGAGGTGGTTCTGTTTTTACATCTGAAATTGCTTTTATGCTCTGTGAGCCTGGTTTTGAATTTGCGAGCGGTTTTGCCTATATATAATTTGCCACATGGGCATTTCAGGCAGTAAATGATATTCATAGTATTACAGTCTCCCGAATGACGTAACTCAATCTTCTTGCCTGTTGTTGGGTGTGTCATGCTATTGCCAATAATGATGTTATTACAGTGCACGCAGTTATGGCAACGCATAGTGCCTGTATGGGGTTCTGTGGTGGCTTTGCTGGTAGGAGTTCGCAACTTATCCATTAGATTCCTGCCTCTGGTGTAAGCAAAAATAGGTTTATCAGCAAAAATACCTCTGAATTCATTTTCATTTTGTAACAGTTCCCATCTATTCAAGATTATTCTTTTGATTTTACTAGAAGCAGACAATATTGGACAAGACCCATCTGCCATTCTTCGTTGGTAAGAATGTGTTCATCCTCAAACTTAGACATAAATATATTTGCATAGGCTGGAGCCCCAGAAAATCCCATGCTAGTCCCTGTGAGTTGACCATAGAAATTGTCATTGTCCAATATTGTCGATATATTGACGACATTTTTTTGATTTGGAATAAAGACACAACTGAACTCCATAGACTCATAACTGAACTCAACACCAGAAACCTTAGAATACAATTCACCCATTCCATGAGTAACATTGAGGCACACTATTTAGATGTACTGATCAAGAAAGATGACCAAACACGCAGGTTGCACACAGACATCTTCTCAAAACCCACAGACCGCAACAACACATTACTATTCACAAGTTTTCACCCTAAGAGTCTCATCACCAATCTACCCTACTCTCATTTTTTGAGATTGAAAAGAATTTGCTCAAATGATGAAGCATTGAATGCTCAAATTCCCAAGCACCGCAATAAATTTGAGTGTAGAGGCTATCCTTCGGAAGTGATGGATCACACAATTGACAGACTGTCAACTGTTGATAGGGAAACGCTGCTTAATCCTGTACCCAAATCTCAAAAGGCAGGAATCACATTTGTGTCAAAATTTTCGACTGCTTCTAGTAAAATCAAAAGAATAATCTTGAATAGATGGGAACTGTTACAAAATGAAAATGAATTCAGAGGTATTTTTGCTGATAAACCTATTTTTGCTTACACCAGAGGCAGGAATCTAATGGATAAGTTGCGAACTCCTACCAGCAAAGCCACCACAGAACCCCATACAGGCACTATGCGTTGCCATAACTGCGTGCACTGTAATAACATCATTATTGGCAATAGCATGACACACCCAACAACAGGCAAGAAGATTGAGTTACGTCATTCGGGAGACTGTAATACTATGAATATCATTTACTGCCTGAAATGCCCATGTGGCAAATTATATATAGGCAAAACCGCTCGCAAATTCAAAACCAGGCTCACAGAGCATAAAAGCAATTTCAGATGTAAAAACAGAACCACCTCAGTAGCGACCCATTGGCTAGAGTTTAAACATAACATCTCTCAACTGAGAGCTCAGATTATTGAAGTTGTACCCAAACCAGAAGGCCAAGATAACGACGCCAAACTACTGCAGAGGGAGGTGTTCTGGATTGAATATCTAGCCACGTTGATACCCACAGGCCTCAATGACAGGGTTGATTATAGCTGTTTCTTATAGTTACAGTACTATCAATTTTTTCTACCAGCACTTTCAGTGTTGGTTGCTTTTGCACTGTGACATTTCAGCCCTAGCGTATTTATATTGATCCCAGAAGGGTTATAGTCTTTCTCACTTATTTTCCATGACCACCACAATTTTGTTGCAATCCAGGTTTCATTTCAAGTAGCAATTTGATTTTCGATACATCTATTTGGAGCCTATATTGGTTTTACCAACAGAACTATTCATGTACCCATATCAGAATGTAACTACCCAGGTAGAGGTTTCTATTGTATTTGTGTCAAGTTGTACCATATGGTAATAATCAGGGAGGTCCAGCCAATCTAATAGAATGTAACTACTTTTCGTAGAGGGCCAACATCTATTTCTTGTAGTCAGCACTACTCTCATCAATATCATACAGTGTTGTTTTTATTAGTTGTTGAATGTTTAGCTACCTTTCAGGTTTTTATGTCGACTAGCCTTGACTACTGATAACTCAGTTTGTTTATCCATCCACAGACTATTAGTTAGTTTGCGTAACATATCATTAACATTGATTACTTTTCCATTTGTGCAGTATAATTTTACTCGTGTGACTCACATGTTTTTTGTTTCAGTATGTATTTAATTTTGTAACATCAGAAATCCGGTATTTGTCGCAGCAGGTTAGGGTTTCGTTTACTTTTATCTATGAGTGCTCGTGGGCTAGTTATCACTACATTTTCCAACATGCCCGTAAGGCTCACACACGTGACCCACTCGGGAACTATTTTTATTTCCCGTATGGTATCCCTCCGCGAAAATTTCCGCTTTTGGATTCCACCTACTCTATACACGCCGCTACGCGAGACCTTATCGGTAAGACCCAGCACAGCGCCTATGTTATCTATTCTCTCCAGTGACTCGGTTTAGTTCCTGAGCATTGCATTTAATTTTTCCGTAGAAGTCGGCAATACTTACAGCCTGGAGTACTGAACGCATTTGGCTGAACTACTCTAAATAAAGCGCGAGTCACTGTTTCCACTTCAAATACTTTCCCTTTCGGCAACAGGTATTTATTTTAACATTGTCAACACCAAGTGTGGTATTCTCTTGTTAATTAAAATTCAAAGAACCTGATTGTTAAGTTATCAACTGGATCAGAGTGTTGTACTTTTGCGTATACACGAATAGGTTTATTAATTGGTTTAGACTCGGTATCCTCCCGCAGTATTAACTGTACCACAGTGTTGTTCTTTTGCGCATACACCAATAGGTTTATTAATTGGTTTAGACTCGGTATCCTCTCGCAGTATTAATGTCATCCCTTTTAAATAAGTCTGGTTACTCTCTAAAAGAGACCTCTCTTTCACAGTACCCTAAAGCTCATACTGTGTCCCTTCTTACCATGTTTTCACAGTTTCAAACGGCATAAATACCAGCGAATATTCTTTAGCGCATTTGTCACCATCGACCACCTGGTAGGTTGATTATTTTTCCTTATCTTCCAAATCACGCATATTTGAGAGATCGAACAGCCAAGCATACAGCTCAGACTCAGACTCACGCAACTGACCTGACAAAGACAATAGTCCCGACACCGACACATTGCATGACAGTTAGGGATCCCACCCTAGATGTAATTGACATACAGACACATGCTACACCAGACGAAATTAAGAAATGGACTGAACTAGGAAGGATCCAGACAGAACAGGGATGGATGACGAAGGGGAAAGCCACATGGTTTCTCCCCGACTCTATGGTTCAAGTTATCATTAACACTGTACATAGTCCTGCACATTTAGGAGAAAAAGCCATGTTAGACAGTATTCAAAACCTTTGGTTCAATAAGCATTTACGAGCAGCAGCAAAACAGAAAGTGCATACTTGCATGATCTGTTGTCAGTTCAACCTAGGTAAAGGCATTCCCGTAGAGCAAGGTGGTTTTCATCCTCCCGATCACCCTTTTGAAGTCCTCCAGATGGATTATATCCAGATGGAACGTTGTCGAGGATTCAAATATGTCCTCGTAGTTGTATGTGCACTTTCCCGTTGGACAGAAGCATATCCAGTCCCAGATTACACTGCTCCGACCACTGCCAAGCAGCTGGTATGTGAATTCTTCCCCAGGTATGGTTTGCCCCGTATCGTGTACTCAGATAATGGTCAGCCATTCTCGTCCAAGCTTATGAAGCAGGTATCACTCCTGCTAGGTTATCAGTGGAAGTTCCACTGTGTCCGACATCTCGAAGCAGCAGGTCTCGTAGAGAGACATAATCAGACCCTGAAAATTCGCCTTGCCAAGATATGTAGAGAGAAAGGCGTTGACTGGATAGTAGCTTTACCAGTTGCACTCTTTTACATGAGAATGATAGCACATTCAAGAACAGGGCTATCTCCGTATGAGGTGGTCTTTGGTAGGCCACCGAATATGTGGGGGACGCCTCTGCCTCGTAAGATCACAGATGTTGACTGTAATATGCTGACAGATTACCTTGCCTCCTTGCCAAGATATGTAGAGAGAAAGGCGTTGACTGGATAGTAGCTTTACCAGTTGCACTCTTTTACATGAGAATGATAGCACATTCAAGAACAGGGCTATCTCCGTATGAGGTGGTCTTTGGTAGGCCACCGAATATGTGGGGGACGCCTCTGCCTCGTAAGATCACAGATGTTGACTGTAATATGCTGACAGATTACCTTGCCTCCTTGATGTCTGCACTACAATCATGTCGTTCACAGGTAGCTGCAGCCTTTCCCGACAACACCGAGGTGAAGCCACACGAGATCGTCCCTGGAGAATACGTTTTTATCCGGAATTTCGACAGGAGGAGTCCTCTGGAGCCCCGTTGGCAGGCGCCGAAGCTTGTGTTATTAACAACAAGGACAGCAGTGAAAGTGGAGGGCCGCAAGGGCTGGCTCCACTCGAGTCATGTGAAAAGACACTATGGACTACAGCCAAAACCAGACTCCCAGCCCTGCCCCCTTCCAGAGACTGATACTAAACTCCCCCTGGTAGAGAAAACTCCTTCTCAAGAATTTCGTATGAAGTTGAGGTCTAGCAAGTCAGACAGTTTAATTGTTTAAGTCCTCCCCTAGGTGAATCGGTTAGACAAGTTCCTGACATGTACCGACTAGACCCCAATAGAGAGAGAGATAGACAGAAACAGATCAAGAAACATGAATATTGTAGATCTCTCCGTAGTCACTGCATTGTGACATTATTGATTATGTTTTTTCTGAGTCTTATGATTATTGCTGCAAGCATATTGCTACACATGTACTTTCCTATTTTCACACGTGCACATTCTTCTTCAAATAACACTGCCGAGCATACTTTCAGTGAATTGCCCCCGCACGAGTTATCTTACCGACTTGCGCTGCGCAACAATACATTCATCAGTATGTTACATCATTCTCATCAGACCAGCAATGCTACCAATTGTTGGATATGTGGCCGACTTCCTCCCTACCAGAAGTACAAGGGAGTTCTGCCCCTCTTTCCGTACCCGTTCACACACAATGGTTCCTGTGGTGCATGGTTTAGTCTAATGAATTCTTTAGATTCTGACTCCGTAGTTTACCAGGGCAATTGGGTATGGGGAAATCTGAACACAGTTTTGCAAAAGTATGTTTCCCTGACAAGGAGGGTCTTCCCCAAAGGACAGGGACTGATCTAGAAAACGAAGTATATGGATTAGGTAATTTTACACTTAACCTCATGATTCTGAATGTCCAGTCCGAAGCCGAACCAGTCTTGCCCGCTATGTCAGTATTACCAGTCAAAGGTGAATTATGTGTCAGAAAGAATGGTTCCGTACACCTAGGTCATAGTCAATGTACTACTGTGATCGAATTCAGTGATAAAGGCAAGTCTACATTCAAAGCTTCCCGTCATTCCTATTTCGTTTGTGGTCATACAGCATATATACGCTTACCTCTAGACTGGGATGGTACTTGTTACATTGCATTCCTTCTGCCACCTGTTTTCCTAGCCCCTCCTGATTATCATAGGGACTCCCATCTAGTACACAATAGACCCCAGAGAGATCTCCCGATTGTCGACTATACTGAAACGGCATGGGAGCAGTATACAGACTTCAATAAAGGTTTCTTTCCCTATTTAGGTGCTGTCTTTAATAGTAAACTGATACGTAAATTAACCAGAACCCTCGAAGCAGTAGTGAATGAAACTACTTCCGCCCTAGGTAACTTAACAGAGGAGCAGTCTGCTATGCGGATTGTTGTTCTTCAAAATCGTCTAGTTCTTGACGTCATCCTGGCCGATAGGGGCGGAGCTTGTAGAGTCATCGGATCGAGTTGCTGTGTTTTCATTCCAGAAAATGCACCGTCAGTATATAGAGCCATAACCCGTCTCCACAAGATTGCAAGTCAGATACACCAGAATCCAGGCACCTGGACTTGGTCCGGTTGGTTCTGGAGTGTGTTATCAGCCTGGGGATGCAAAGTCCTATCCTTCCTCGGAATAGCCCTTCTCATAGTGTTCAGTTGTTGCCTATGTTTACAGTGTGGGCCAGCGATTTGCGGCTTGTGCGCCACCTCATGTATTCCCCATTCAAGTTCACGTTCTAAATCCCGCCATAAAAAGGAAGAGCAAATGATGTTATATGAACAAATTGATGGACTAATGAAGATCGATATATCATGAAGGGTCCGTAGGGGACAAGGAGGGAATGAGGTAATATGAATTTTTATGGTCAATTGTGTTCCCTAACGTAGACCCCAACGGCTCCATGTACGTGCTTCAAGTACATGTATGTTCCCTCCACAACCAGCTATGAAGACGCAAATACATTTGCGTCCAACGTTAACATGTCCTCTTTCAGATCCACCATGAATGGGTCGAAAATTCAGTTCCTAAGTATGCCGTGCCACCGTCTTTACATGGTGCACTTTCACGTTTTCCTGGCTCTGGTGAGCTAGGCCCTGATTTCCGCCATCGAGCCTTTTCTGCCTTCTGCCTCTGAAAGCTGTAGCCTGGATCTGCATCCATGACCCTTACCCTACTCCCTGTGTGGCGAGCGGTGCCCGACTCGGCCTGCTTGCCTGCCAAGACTGTATTTTGCCTTCAAGTTATCTGCTCCGCTCCTCGAAAATACATTCCTGTCTAGTGATTTAGGAAAACATCTTCCCAGCTGCAGAGCAAAGGGCCCGGCCTTTCTGTCTCCGTGCAAGTAATTCATTGCTCCCGTTACCATGGTAGGCCCATGGCCCCCTCGCATCACACGCAGACACGTAGTTGCATACTAGCAGTCAGTATAGAATAGCCTCTGCCCGAGAGACCTTTCCTTCTAGATAATACAGTTCCTCAAACACAAGATATTAGATATGATTTGGGTTTAGGTTGTTCTGATACGCCAGACTTCTGTCTCCACGTATAGTGCTAAATGTCAAGTCCCCTCCACCCTCCAGTTCCACGTCAATCACACGTCATGCTGCTGCGCGCGCATCTCGGCCATATATTTCTGCTGACACTGCAGGATTCCTCTATGGATCCACCCACCTGTGACACTTTCATGTGACGTTTCTAGCACACGCCCTCGTGCACGCCTTCTGTTACGTACATGTGTTCTTATCTCTTTTCTCTCAGCTGTTACGCCTTCTGTATCCATCACCATTGTATGCATTTACTATATATATTGTACTCTGTTAATAAAGCATTGTCTATCCCTTCCTGAACCTTCGTGGTGATGGAACATGATACCTGGTTCGAACCAATTCCATTTTATGGAATAAAACCCTTATAAACTCAGATGCCACGGACTCTGCCTCTCATTTTTTGATTGAGTTATTCTTATTGAACTTTACCGCATAGAAATTCCGCATAGGTAAACTTTATTTACCACACGCGCTCCGGGTGCACCGCCATAGAGCGCCTGGTAGCCCGCCCAGTGGACCAAACGGGAAGGAATATATAAATATATATATATATATATATATATATATATATATATATAACCTACTGGCGGTCGCCAGTAGGTATATATAGTTAGGATTTTTTTGAATAGGGATTTCTGAAAATTCTATGTTGAATAACTTTGGCGTTGAAGGACGGAATTGGCTGAAATTTTTTAGGAAAATGGCATATTTGGTTTCTGAGCGTCCCCTGAAAGTTTGGGGGGGTTTCGTGTAGTGGGGGCCGAGTAAAAAGGGGGTCCCAAAACGTGTTTTCCCCATGTTAATTTTCATAGGGCGGTTGGACTCACTTTTTTGCTCGAACGGCTGAATGGATTTCTATGAAACTTGGCAAAATTGTAGGGACTGGTAGCCCGATGTGCCTTTGCTAGGTCTCAAGATATGTGCTCCGCGAACCGGGTAGCGCTCCGGAAAGCGTAAATCGTGAAAATTAGTTAAAAAAAAAGTTACATTTAAAATTTATTTAGAGTAATCATAGTTAGGGTAGCTCTGAAAAGAGCTTTTGGGTCTGTGGAATATTTAGGTACTTATAAGTATGTACCAATACACAGTCTTAAATTCTGGATGAAAACTCTGTTCCCCTCATCTGTGAAGTGCACACCATCTTCTCTGAAGATATCTTGCATGTAGTAACGCAAGTTATTGTTGTAGATGAACCCCATTCCATGGTCTCTCATGTAAGCTGAAACAGACTTATTTACATGCTTCCTCGCTTTCTCAATTTGTGGACAAAATTGATTGGACCACCTCCATTTCTGTCTTTGGCATATATTGGAATATACCAAGGCAGTTTGAGGAAAAAGTGCCATCAATTGCTCAAAGGTGTCCTTTAAAAGCATTTCCAGACCTACCCCAGTCAAATTGCCCAAATCATTTCCTCCACAGTGCACCATTATGAGGTCAGGGTTTGGCAAATGCAAAAAGGTTTTCACCAATGGTATCAATTGGTGACATCTCAATTCTCTCTGGCCATTCCGTTTGATTTCCACATTTTGTAAATTGAGGTTGTGTAAATTTCTGTTATCAGCATACCTGTGAGCCCAGTGGATGTTGCTATGTCCAAGAATCCAGACGAAAAACATGGTGAGAGGAGGTTCTGCTGCAGTCAGATGAAGTGTGGGAATGAAATGGCAGTTGGAACAGTAGGAGTTTGTAATGAAAAAAACTGTGGAGTTTCAGTGCTAATGATTCAGTAGCAGTGATTGGTGGATTTTGATTGCTGAAAACAGAAAGTTAGGGTGCATGGATGTGTTCTTTGAAAGATGTAAATCGAATGGTTAAGAAAAAATCATTTTAAGAAACATTGCACTGGATAAGCAAGTGTACTGAGAGTTCAGAGTTCATTTGAAACATTGTTGTGTGAACTTGTAAACATGAGAGGTCTTTCCGGAGGTAGTTGCTATGGAAAAAAGGCAGAAAGGGCAGAGGGGGGAAGGGTGTTGATTTGAAAAAAGTGAGGGAAGAGTTTTGATTGGGTGACATGAGAGATATGTGTGATGAATTACAGCATTTCTGTGCCATTGTTGGTTGCAGCCTCTGGAGTGCATACCCTTTGCTCTGCTAAAGAAAAATTGGTGTGTGTCTGAGACTGTTTTGATATTCAAAAAGCATTTGCTAAGGTGAGAAAAGATTCATTTAATTTAGATAGAGACTAGTATGCTTTAGGGAGAAAATTAGGAAAAAAGTTGTGTATTTAAAATGTTGCTTTGTGTCAAATGTTTTACAAAAAGATTTTGTTTCTTTGAGAAATTGTAATTGGAGATAATGTGAAGTATTAGTACTGACAGGGTGTGCTTGTACATAGGAGCTGTGCTGTGTTTTCAAATTATGACTTGAAAATCGTTTTTAAGGAAAAGCAATGCTTTTTAAATTTAAGAGAAGGAAAAAATGGTGTCTGCTTCTTTAAACAAATGTTTCACTTGCCCCATGATTCAGGGAGAATAATTTGTTTACTTGATGTGTATAAAAACGTTTCTTGAAGTCATTTAGGTTTCTTGATATGTACTGCTAGAGTTTCATAGCCAGCATGGGGCATATTTACAAGGCCTTTGAGCCACTTTCAAGTTATTTTCCCCATGTTAAAAGTGATGCAAAAGTGGTGCAAGGGCCTTGTAAATACGCCCTCATGCGTGTTAGGGCATTTAAGTCCCTTCTCCATGAATCTGGGAGAATAATTTGCTTACTTGATGTGTTTAAAAACGTTTCTTCAAGTCATTAAGGTTTCTTGATATGTATTGCTAGAGTTTTATAGCCAGCATGGGGCATATTTACAAGGACTTTGAGCCACTTTCACGTAATTTTCCCCATGTAAAAAGTGACGCAAAAGTGGTGCAAGGGCCTTGTAAATACGCCCCCATGTGTGTTAGGGCATTTTAAGTCACTTCCCCATGAATGGGGGAGAATAATTTGCTTACTTGATGTGTTTAAAAACGTTTCTTGAAGTCATTTAGGTTTCTTGATATGTACTGCTAGAGTTTCATAGTCAGCATGGGGCTTATTTATAAGGACTTAGAGCCACTTTCACGTTATTTTCCCCATGTTAAAAGTGACGCAAAAGTGGTGCAAGGGCCTTGTAAATACGCCCTCATGTGTGTTAGGATTCAGAAAAGGGGGTGGTGATGAACAGAGTGTCTGAATTAAGCAGACCACTCTTACCCAGTCCAAAGATCAGGGCTTGATCCATCACCGTTATTTATCTCACTGCACCATCCCAGCTCAGAACCTGGCTATATGCAAATCAGTCTGTCCCTGGCCCAGTGCATCATGGGAACAGGGCAGACTAAACTACCAAGCCAATTCTTCACCAGAAAGGAGACAAGCTACCGGGGACCGGTTTCTGGCATTTCAGCCGTCTTCGGCCCGGCTTGCTTGAATCCTGATGATGCAGTGAGAGAGGGACTCATGTCTGAGTATACCCTGCCACACCTATAGTGGCCAAAAACGATTCAGAAAAGGGGGTGGTGATGAACAGAGTGTCTGAATTAAGCAGACCACTCTTACCCAGTCCAAAGATCAGGGCTTGATCCATCACCGTTATTTATCTCACTGCACCATCCCAGCTCAGAACCTGGCTATATGCAAATCAGTCTGTCCCTGGCCCAGTGCATCATGGGAACAGGGCAGACTAAACTACCAAGCCAATTCTTCACCAGAAAGGAGACAAGCTACCGGGGACCGGTTTCTGGCATTTCAGCCGTCTTCGGCCCGGCTTGCTTGAATCCTGATGATGCAGTGAGAAAGGGACTCATGTCTGAGTATACCCTGCCACACCTATAGTGGCCAAAAACGATTCAGAAAAGGGGGTGGTGATGAACAGAGTGTCTGAATTAAGCAGACCACTCTTACCCAGTCCAAAGATCAGGGCTTGATCCATCACCGTTATTTATCTCACTGCACCATCCCAGCTCAGAACCTGGCTATATGCAAATCAGTCTGTCCCTGGCCCAGTGCATCATGGGAACAGGGCAGACTAAACTACCAAGCCAATTCTTCACCAGAAAGGAGACAAGCTACCGGGGACCGGTTTCTGGCATTTCAGCCGTCTTCGGCCCGGCTTGCTTGAATCCTGATGATGCAGTGAGAAAGGGACTCATGTCTGAGTATACCCTGCCACACCTATAGTGGCCAAAAACGATTCAGAAAAGGGGGTGGTGATGAACAGAGTGTCTGAATTAAGCAGACCACTCTTACCCAGTCCAAAGATCAGGGCTTGATCCATCACCGTTATTTATCTCACTGCACCATCCCAGCTCAGAACCTGACTATATGCAAATCAGTCTGTCCCTGGCCCAGTGCATCATGGGAACAGGGCAGACTAAACTACCAAGCCAATTCTTCACCAGAAAGGAGACAAGCTACCGGGGACCGGTTTCTGGCGCCAGGTGCCCCCATGTGTGTTAGGCCAGTTTAAGTCACTTGCCCCATGAATCAGGGAGAATAATTTGCTTACTTGATGTGTTTAAAAACGTTTCTTGAAGTCATTTAGGTTTCTTGATATGTACTGCTAGAGTTTCATAGTCAGCATGGGGCTTATTTATAAGGACTTTGAGCCACTTTCACGTTATTTTCCCCATGTTAAAAGTGACGCAAAAGTGGTGCAAGGGCCTTGTAAATACGCCCTCATGTGTGTTAGGGCATTTTACGTCACTTCTCCATGAATCTGGGAGAATAATTTGTTTCTTGATGTGTTTAAAAACGTTTCTTGAAGTCATTTAGGTTTTTTGATATGTACTGCTAGAGTTTCATAGTCAGCATGGGGCATATTTACAAGGCCTTTGAGCCACTTTCACGTTATTTTCTCCATGTTAATAGTGTCGCAAAAGTGGTGCAAGGGCCTTGTAAATACGCCCCCATGTGTGTTAGGCCAGTTTAAGTCACTTGCCCCATGAATCAGGGAGAATAATTTGTTTACTTGATGTGTTTAAAAACGTTTCTTGAAGTCATTTAGGTTTCTTGATATGTACTGCTAGAGTTTCATAGCCAGCAAGGGGCATATTTACAAGGACTTTGAGCCACTTTCACGTTATTTTCCCCATGTTAAAAGTGACGCAAAAGTGGTGCAAGGGCCTTGTAAATACACCCTCATGTGTGTTAGGGCATTTTAAGTCACTTCCCCATGAATCTGGGAGAATAATTTGCTTACTTGATGTGTTTAAAAACGTTTCTTCAAGTCATTAAGGTTTCTTGATATGTATTGCTAGAGTTTTATAGCCAGCATGGGGCATATTTACAAGGACTTTGAGCCACTTTCACGTAATTTTCCCCATGTAAAAAGTGACGCAAAAGTGGTGCAAGGGCCTTGTAAATACGCCCCCATGTGTGTTAGGGCATTTTAAGTCACTTCCCCATGAATGGGGGAGAATAATTTGCTTACTTGATGTGTTTAAAAACGTTTCTTGAAGTCATTTAGGTTTCTTGATATGTACTGCTAGAGTTTCATAGTCAGCATGGGGCTTATTTATAAGGACTTAGAGCCACTTTCACGTTATTTTCCCCATGTTAAAAGTGACGCAAAAGTGGTGCAAGGGCCTTGTAAATACGCCTTCATGTGTGTTAGGATTCAGAAAAGGGGGTGGTGATGAACAGAGTGTCTGAATTAAGCAGACCACTCTTACCCAGTCCAAAGATCAGGGCTTGATCCATCACCGTTATTTATCTCACTGCACCATCCCAGCTCAGAACCTGGATATATGCAAATCAGTCTGTCCCTGGCCCAGTGCATCATGGGAACAGGGCAGACTAAACTACCAAGCCAATTCTTCACCAGAAAGGAGACAAGCTACCGGGGACCGGTTTCTGGCATTTCAGCCGTCTTCGGCCCGGCTTGCTTGAATCCTGATGATGCAGTGAGAGAGGGACTCATGTCTGAGTATACCCTGCCACACCTATAGTGGCCAAAAACGATTCGGAAAAGGGGGTGGTGATGAACAGAGTGTCTGAATTAAGCAGACCACTCTTACCCAGTCCAAAGATCAGAGCTTGATCCATCACCGTTATTTATCTCACTGCACCATCCCAGCTCAGAACCTGGCTATATGCAAATCAGTCTGTCCCTGGCCCAGTGCATCATGGGAACAGGGCAGACTAAACTACCAAGCCAATTCTTCACCAGAAAGGAGACAAGCTACCGGGGACCGGTTTCTGGCATTTCAGCCGTCTTCGGCCCGGCTTGCTTGAATCCTGATGATGCAGTGAGAAAGGGACTCATGTCTGAGTATACCCTGCCACACCTATAGTGGCCAAAAACGATTCAGAAAAGGGGGTGGTGATGAACAGAGTGTCTGAATTAAGCAGACCACTCTTACCCAGTCCAAAGATCAGGGCTTGATCCATCACCGTTATTTATCTCACTGCACCATCCCAGCTCAGAACCTGGCTATATGCAAATCAGTCTGTCCCTGGCCCAGTGCATCATGGGAACAGGGCAGACTAAACTACCAAGCCAATTCTTCACCAGAAAGGAGACAAGCTACCGGGGACCGGTTTCTGGCATTTCAGCCGTCTTCGGCCCGGCTTGCTTGAATCCTGATGATGCAGTGAGAAAGGGACTCATGTCTGAGTATACCCTGCCACACCTTTAGTGGCCAAAAACGATTCAGAAAAGGGGGTGGTGATGAACAGAGTGTCTGAATTAAGCAGACCACTCTTACCCAGTCCAAAGATCAGGGCTTGATCCATCACCGTTATTTATCTCACTGCACCATCCCAGCTCAGAACCTGGCTATATGCAAATCAGTCTGTCCCTGGCCCAGTGCATCATGGGAACAGGGCAGACTAAACTACCAAGCCAATTCTTCACCAGAAAGGAGACAAGCTACCGGGGACCGGTTTCTGGCATTTCAGCTGTCTTCGGCCCGGCTTGCTTGAATCCTGATGATGCAGTGAGAAAGGGACTCATGTCTGAGTATACCCTGCCACACCTATAGTGGCCAAAAACGATTCAGAAAAGGGGGTGGTGATGAACAGAGTGTCTGAATTAAGCAGACCACTCTTACCCAGTCCAAAGATCAGGGCTTGATCCATCACCGTTATTTATCTCACTGCACCATCCCAGCTCAGAACCTGGCTATATGCAAATCAGTCTGTCCCTGGCCCAGTGCATCATGGGAACAGGGCAGACTAAACTACCAAGCCAATTCTTCACCAGAAAGGAGACAAGCTACCGGGGACCGGTTTCTGGCATTTCAGCCGTCTTCGGCCCGGCTTGCTTGAATCCTGATGATGCAGTGAGAAAGGGACTCATGTCTGAGTATACCCTGCCACACCTATAGTGGCCAAAAACGATTCAGAAAAGGGGGTGGTGATGAACAGAGTGTCTGAATTAAGCAGACCACTCTTACCCAGTCCAAAGATCAGGGCTTGATCCATCACCGTTATTTATCTCACTGCACCATCCCAGCTCAGAACCTGGCTATATGCAAATCAGTCTGTCCCTGGCCCAGTGCATCATGGGAACAGGGCAGACTAAACTACCAAGCCAATTCTTCACCAGAAAGGAGACAAGCTACCGGGGACCGGTTTCTGGCATTTCAGCCGTCTTCGGCCCGGCTTGCTTGAATCCTGATGATGCAGTGAGAAAGGGACTCATGTCTGAGTATACCCTGCCACACCTATGGTGGCCAAAAACGATTCAGAAAGGGGGGTGGTGATGAACAGAGTGTCTGAATTAAGCAGACCACTCTTACCCAGTCCAAAGATCAGGGCTTGATCCATCACCGTTATTTATCTCACTGCACCATCCCAGCTCAGAACCTGGCTATATGCAAATCAGTCTGTCCGTGGCCCAGTGCATCATGGGAACAGGGCAGACTAAACTACCAAGCCAATTCTTCACCAGAAAGGAGACAAGCTACCGGGGACCGGTTTCTGGCGCCAGGTGCCCCCATGTGTGTTAGGCCAGTTTAAGTCACTTGCCCCATGAATCAGGGAGAATAATTTGCTTACTTGATGTGTTTAAAAACGTTTCTTGAAGTCATTTAGGTTTCTTGATATGTACTGCTAGAGTTTCATAGTCAGCATGGGGCTTATTTATAAGGACTTTGAGCCACTTTCACGTTATTTTCCCCATGTTAAAAGTGACGCAAAAGTGGTGCAAGGGCCTTGTAAATACGCCCTCATGTGTGTTAGGGCATTTTACGTCACTTCTACATGAATCTGGGAGAATAATTTGTTTCTTGATGTGTTTAAAAACGTTTCTTGAAGTCATTTAGGTTTTTTGATATGTACTGCTAGAGTTTCATAGTCAGCATTGGGCATATTTACAAGGCCTTTGAGCCACTTTCACGTTATTTTCCCCATGTTAAAAGTGACGCAAAAGTGGTGCAAGGGCCTTGTAAATACACCCTCATGTGTGTTAGGGCATTTTAAGTCACTTCCCCATGAATCTGGGAGAATAATTTGCTTACTTGATGTGTTTAAAAACGTTTCGTCAAGTCATTAAGGTTTCTTGATATGTATTGCTAGAGTTTCATAGCCAGCATGGGGCATATTTACAAGGACTTTGAGCCACTTTCGCATAAGTTTCCCCATGTAAAAAGTAACGCAAAAGTGGTGCAAGGGCCTTGTAAATACGCCCCATGTGTGTTAGGGCATTTTAAGTCACTTCCTCATGAATCTGGGAGAATAATTTGCTTACTTGATGTGTTTAAAAACGTTTATTGAAGTTATTTAGGTTTCTTGATATGTACTGCTAGAGTTTCATAGTCAGCATGGGGCATATTTATAAGGACTTTGAGCAACTTTCACGTCATTTTCTTCATGTTAAAAGTGACGCAAAAGTGGTGCAAGGGCCTTGTAAATACGCCCTCATGTGTGTTAGGGCATTTTACGTCACTTCTCCATGAATCTGGGAGAATAATTTGTTTCTTGATGTGTTTAAAAACGTTTCTTGAAGTCATTTAGGTTTTTTGATATGTACTGCTAGAGTTTCATAGTCAGCATGGGGCATATTTACAAGGCCTTTGAGCCACGTTCACGTTATTTTCTCCATGTTAATAGTGTCGCAAAAGTGGTGCAAGGGCCTTGTAAATACGCCCCCATGTGTGTTAGGCCAGTTTAAGTCACTTGCCCCATGAATCAGGGAGAATAATTTGTTTACTTGATGTGTTTAAAAACGTTTCTTGAAGTCATTTAGGTTTCTTGATATGTACTGCTAGAGTTTCATAGCCAGCAAGGGGCATATTTACAAGGACTTTGAGCCACTTTCACGTTATTTTCCCCATGTTTAAAGTGACGCAAAAGTGGTGCAAGGGCCTTGTAAATACACCCTCATGTGTGTTAGGGCATTTTAAGTCACTTCCCCATGAATCTGGGAGAATAATTTGCTTACTTGATGTGTTTAAAAACGTTTCTTCAAGTCATTAAGGTTTCTTGATATGTATTGCTAGAGTTTCATAGCCAGCATGGGGCATATTTACAAGGACTTTGAGCCACTTTCACATAATTTTCCCCATGTAAAAAGTAACGCAAAAGTGGTGCAAGGGCCTTGTAAATACGCCCCATGTGTGTTAGGGCATTTTAAGTCACTTCCTCATGAATCTGGGAGAATAATTTGCTTACTTGATGTGTTTAAAAACGTTTATTGAAGTTATTTAGGTTTCTTGATATGTACTGCTAGAGTTTCATAGTCAGCATGGGGCATATTTATAAGGACTTTGAGCCACTTTCACGTCATTTTCTTCATGATAAAAGTGACGCAAAAGTGGTGCAAGGGCCTTGTTATTAGGCCCTCATTTGTGTTAGGGCATTTTAAGTCACTTCCCCGTGAATCTGGGAGAATAATTTACTTACTTGATGTGTTTTAAAAATGTGTTTTTTGACTTAAAATGGCTCAAAGGCTTTGTAAATATGCCCCATACTGGCTATGAAACTCTAGCAGTACATATTCTGTCTATGCTGCTAAATTACCATAGGTAGAATTGACAACTAGTGTGTTAATTGTTTGCTTACTGTTATTGGTTTTTTTTTAAAATTTACCACAGATTCAACTCAAGATCTTTTGAAAAATTCAAACATGCCCTCAAGGCAAAGGAAAAGAAAAGAATCAAAGCGACTTACACCCCACCTTGGTAAACCATTGCAGCAGTCCTCTACAATAAAAACTTGTCAGGTCACCAAAAAAACTCCGGGTAAGACAACAAAATCTTTTTTAAGAAATATTTGCAGACGAAAAAGTATCACTACAGAACATGTTTTAGTCCAGAAAAAGAGAGCCAATTTAAACGGGAAGGAAAGGCCCCTCAAAAATGTTACTGCTAGAGCAGGAGATAACTCTGTGCATGGTAGTAGAAGGAAAAATCTGTTTAGAGACATTCGTAGACGAATGTTCCGCAACAGGATAATTGTCAATTTGTTAAAAAATATTAAGAAAGGTCAACAGAAAGTGGCTTTTTATAAGAGAAAGAAAAATGTAGAGAAAATTATTGATCAGGCTTTCGAAATTAAGCGAAAGTTATTTATTTTGATAATCAATAGAATTAGGAAAATAAACAAGGCTTTTATGATTTCAAATCAAATAGTAGATGGAAGAGAACAGTTAATAGTAGTAATTTTTGTGAAGTTTTTTCAGGAGAATGGATGCATAGTTCAAGTTGTGAGGCATTTTTTAATGAGGAGAGTTATTTCCAGGACAATGATTTGGTGCATGCAGTTGACACCAGTGGTCGAGCTTATGAGGTGAAAGACGGTTGTCCGGTTGAAAAAGAAAAACTTGTGTCAACAGAGGCAGAAGAGGTGTTAGGTAATGCAGTTTTAGGAAGACGTCCTAAGGGACCAGTGCACACCTGGAAGTGTAGTAGTATTTGCAGTGTGCGACAGGATTCCATCAATTTGCTTTGTGATTTTGTACGGACATTTAATAAGAAAAGTTTAAAACAGAAAATGAAGTTGTAGCAAGAATTAGATCCTTGCAGAGTGACAGAAGTGACAGGTTTGCATGGTCATTCACTGGCTTATCTTTCCTGGAGAGTATGCCAGAGTGTTTTCCATCATTTCAGGATGCTAGCAGTGCATCATAATAAAGTGAGGAAATTAGTTAGAATGTTGTATTATGCTAAGAGTCCAGCAATTATGCTTAAACAATTAAGCACTGCTCTTTTGCATGGTTCTGAAGTAGATGTGAAGAATATTTGTGAATAAATTGAGTTTTGTTACTTTGCTAGTAAAGAGAACAATGTTGAAATTGACCCAGTAGAAGAAGGTAATGTGGAAGAGAGTGTACAGATTTTCAGTACAGATAAGTTTCACAAGGAAATTTCCACGTTTATGGTGAAATCAAGTGAGAGGCCTAATTTCACTTGTGTGTGTTGTCGACGGACTTATTATAAGAATCAGACTAAGTTAGTGGATTTATATACAAAAAGTGAAATGGTAAGCAATAGTGAATGGAAGGATTTTGCAACATACTTGATGGTAGAAAATCGTTTTGATTTGGGATCAGATCAACGTATGTGTACTTATTGTTTTAACAAATTAAATTAAAACCGGATGCCTGCTAGAGCGGTTCATAATAATCTGGAATTGGTTGACATTCCTTATGAACTGAAGGATTTAAATACTTATGAATCTATTTTGATTCAAAGTGTCCATCCTTTTCAGGCTATTGTTCGAATGTAGCCTAAGACAGGGAAATTGCCTCCTTCAGATTTACAGAGAGGAGTAAAGGGAAGAGTTGTTTATTTGCCTCTGGATTTGAAGAAAAATATTGATACAATTGGTGTAGACAAAGTGGAAGAGGAACCTCTGGTTATCCTAGTTAATGGGGTTCCGACAAAGAGTAAGAAAATCTAACAAGATTTAGTGGATGTTAGGAAAGTCAAAAAGGCAACGTTGTATTTGATGAAAAACAATGAGTACTACAAGAATGTATGTGTTGCAGAAGACGATCTAAGTGAAGAAGAGGACAGCGATTTGTATACTGGACAAATAGAGAAAGCAGATGCCTGTAAAAATGAAGAAATATATGAACATTATAGGGTTCATCATTTGCATTCTAAAGAAGTCATGGGGAGCGCTATTGAGTTGTTTCAAATGAAACAAGCCAAAGGGAGTCCCATTAGTGTTTGGAAGGAAAGTTTGGAAGCTCGGTGTTTCCCACAGTTATTTCCAACAGGTCAAGGAGGAAGATATGATGAGCGACCTGATCAAATTCCTGCTTCTGAATACCGGACTTTACGATTGTATGCAGAAGATCCTAGGTTTTGTCAATGCATTCCCTATTTGTTTCATCTACTGTATGAAAGTGATCTGTCTGTACTGTCTTATGCAGTGAACCACATCCTGAAAAGTGGTGTACAGCTGCAAAATATCTCGGCAAGGGAGTTTATGGATAAAGTCAATGTGCAAGACAGTATTTTGGATTCTCACCTGATTAATCTCATGGCATGTCAGCGTGGTACTAATGAGTATTGGTACCGTCGTCATGGTGACTTAAAATGTATGCTGAGTAACTTAGGAACTCCCACATGGTTCCTCACTCTCAGCTGTGCCGAGTATGGCTGGGAAGACCTACTTGAATTTCTACGAGAGGCAAATGGAAACATTGAAAATATCGAATTCAATACACCCGGAGAACTGTGCTCTTTGGATCCAGTCAATGTATGCAGGTACTTCAATCATAGATTTGAAGCTATGATGTCTTTCATTATGAACAAGAAAAATCCACCTCTTGGAGAGGTGTTGGATTTCTTCTGGAGAAAGGAGTATCAAGCTAGAGGTGCTCCTCATATACATATGCTGCTATGGATCAAAGATGCACCCAAATTTGGAACAGATCCGGATGACTTAGTGATGAGTTTCATAGATCAGTATTCTACATGTGCTGTTCCAAAGACAAAGGAAGACAAAAGTTTAAGAGAACAAGTTTTACGCTTTCAAAACCATTGTTGTGGAAAGTACTGTCATCGTAAATTCAGAAACAAGAACAAGTTCTATACCTAATGTCGTTTTGGGTTTCCACGATCAGTGATATCTGAAGGAAGAGTGAACAATTTGATGTCTTCGCTGCGACATAATGTGACGAGGAAATCACCCAAAAATACATACAATTTAAAAAGAAACGAAAAGTCCAAGTACATCAACGACTACAACCCAGTGATTTTGTCCATGTGGAATGCTAACATGGATATACAGTTTGAGGCTGACAACTGTATGGCTGTGGCTCGGTATGTGACGTCTTATATCACAAAAAAAGAAAAGACAGAACTGAAGGATATGTGTGATGACATTTCACATGAAAAGAGCCTCAGTAAAAAGTTGTACAGTTTCAGTCTGAAGATGTTGTCGCATCGAGAAATCGGAGCATATGAATATTCTGATCGGTTATCTTCAGCAAGTCTCTATGCCAAATCTAGGAGTATAATTTGGGTGAGTCTTGGTCTTGCTGCAACACGTAATTGAGTTCTGAAACCTGTACGGGAAATTGAGTATTTGGCGGAGAAGGAGCCAAACAGTACAGATATTTTGAAGACCAACATGTTGGATACATATTATCCAAATAGAAGCAGTCACCTTGAGAATGTTTGTCTGTATGAGGTTCTACAAAATTACATATTCAAGAGGAACATCAAAGAAGATATTGATAAAGGAGTGTATGCTGTAATTGGAAGCGAGGGATGTCCGGTCAATCAAAGAAAATGCCAATTGGTAAATCATCGAAAATTGAATTGCGAATCTCCTGAAAGAAAAGAGTTTTTCTATTTAGCTCTTTTGCAACTTTTCAAGCCTTGGCGTGCAGAAGAGGAACTGCTTGGAGATTTCCTCTGTTATGAAGATTCTTTCAATGCAGCCAAGGAGTCCATAGAATGTCCTGTTTTTCCAAAATATCTAGAAATGTTGAATGCAGAAATCGAGCAGGAAGCAACAATTGCAGCCGAGATTGCTAGAGACAGTTCTCAGGACAGTCAGAGTTCCACTTCATTGAGTCAGGATCCACTAGGAGGACCAGTAATCGAAAATGAAGCTGCCACTGCCATGATTGAAATGGAAAGAGCCATGGCACATGCTCAGGAAGATGCGGTTAACTTAGAAGATTTGGAAAGACAACTCAATGTTGAGCAGAGGAAAATATATGACGTAGTTACCAACCAAATTGATCATGGATTAAGTCATGAGAAGAAAGAGTGCTCATGTACGTCGTTGAAGCCTGTCCGACTGTATGTGAGTGGAGAAGCAGGAACTGGAAAAAGTTTCCTCATTAAAGCAATTTCATGTTATTTGCAGAAAAGGACTGAGTCATCGCTGTCTTGTGTTGTCACCGCTCCAACTGGTCTGGCAGCACATAACATTGAAGGTATTACTTTGCATCGTCTACTGATGCTGCCAGTGGAGCATGATAACAAATTACAATACCACAAGTTATCTGGAGATGCTTGTTGTGAAGTTTCAAGAGTCCTAAAGAAGATGAAACTTCTTATCATTGACGAAGTAAGCATGGTTTCCAATGTCATGCTTGCCTTTGTGCATTTGAGAATGCAAGAAGTTCTTAAAACAGAGTATGATGTGTTATTTGGTGGCAAACACATCATTGTTTTCGGTGATCTTCTGCAGCTGACACCAGTGAAAGGACAACCAGTGTTTAAACTACTTACGCATGAAGATACCAGGAAGTGCCTAGGGAGCATTGGCAACGTCAATATATGGTTAAAATTCAATTATGCTGAACTGCGTGAAAATATGCGTCAGGCGAAGGATGAAGATTATAAGAATATTCTACAAGATGTTAGAATTGGAAAAGTGACTGAGCATGGGAAGGAAGCTTTACATGCACAATTATTGTAAAATTTGTATCCAGATGAAGACGTTCTGCCAGAGAATATTTTTCAGAAAATTACTGAGAAGAAATCTGGGATATGTTTGATGCCAACTCTGCAACAATGTTCCATCTTCAACAACAAAATGTTGATTTTAGAAAACCAAGACATAGTGAAACTGGAAGCTATTGACAGAATTGAGCATATGGGAGCAACAATTATTTTGTCTGAAAATTTGAAATCTAAATTGGATTCATTAGAGAAGACTATATCTAAAACTGCGGGTTTTGAAAAGACTCTGAATGTGTGCTTAAATTGCCGTATCATTTTGAGAAGGAATTTAAATGTTGAAAGAGGTCTGGTTAATGGATCAATGGGTAATGTTGTTGATTTTGAGAAATACAGAAATAGAGATGCAATTGAATTTATAAAAATTTAATTTGATGGCATTGAGGATGTACAGCAAATTGGTCGTTGCTCTGCTAGGTTTTTGCTTGTTAAAGACTTATATGTTCGCCGTAAGCAGTTTCCTGTTTGCTTGGAATATGCAGTGACAATCCATAAATTGCAAGGTTTAAGTGTAGACAGTGCTTTGGTGAATATTGGCAGTTCTGTGTTCAAGGAGGGTATGGCTTATGTGGCATTATCACGAGTCAGAACTTTATCTGGATTGTACTTGATTGAGTGTGATGAGACAAATATTTGTACAGATCTAGATTGTGTTAAGGAATACAATAGGTTAAGAAGAGAGTATGCGCCACATTTGCCTCAATATCCTTTGTTTGAAAAACGTGTGGTAGGCCGGAAACGAAGAAATGTGACCAATAGTAGGGAGGTTGTAGCAAAAACACGAAAAGTCGATGAACCCGAAATTGTAAGCAGAAAGAAAATGGATGCTGTTCAAGATGTTGTTGGTTTTCAATTTGAAAATAGTTCTGGTGTCAACTGCTATGCTAATGTAGTGGTTAATGTTGTCTTTTCTCTAGAAACATTAAAAGAACAGATTGTGGTCAATTCGGATCAAAGATTTTGCTGTTTGTTAAATTCTGTGTTAGAGAAATGTAGCACTGATAGAAGAAAAATAGAAAGTGTATCTGAAATTCGAAATCTCTTAGACAAATGTTCAGGTCAAACGCAATTCTCTCTAAATATTCAGCAGGATTGTCAGGAGTTTTTAATGTATATGCTTGATGTTTTGCAAGATGAAGGTGTAGATGTAGATTATCTGTTTGGCCTTTCTTATCAATGGCAGCATGACTGCGAGAACTGTAGGCTATCAAGTACTACTAGTGTAGACTCAGAAAGATTTATATATTTAACTTTGCCTGACACTAAATCAGTATCCTTTAATAAGCTAGTAAAATCAGCCGATCAAAACATGGAGTGTAGCCAATGTAAGTCTGCAATGCTGTCCACATTATTTATACAAAGTTATGGCCAGTATGTCATTTTAATGTTCCAACGATGTAGGTCTGATGGAACTAAATTGAGAACTTTAATTAAAAATGTTGTGGCTTCGCAGTTGTCAATATCAGGAAGGACTTTTGTAACTGCAGCAATTATATATCATGACGGTCCTTCAACAACTTCAGGACATTACACAGCTTATTTAAAATCTGGAAACGGCTGGTCATTCTGCAATGATTCTGTTTTAACTTTCAAAAAACGTTTACCGTTTGACTTAAAAAATTCTTACCTAGTGTTTTTACAACCAAAATTTTAGGGAAAGAAAGTGGCCTACGAAGATTGGAGCAGTTGATACATTTTAGTCTGCTGTTTTAAATTGCTTTGTGAATTAGAGTGATCATAATAAATAAAAATGTAAAGTAGTCATAGAGATACATAACTGGTCTATAATGATTCAAAGAGTTGATATGATTTACTCTGTTGTTTTAAATTGCTTTGTTAGTAACTGAGATCAAGAGAATGAAAAAATTGGAAAAGTCATAGAGGTAGTGTAAGTGTGCCTCATAGTAAGTGGTATCAATGTTGTAGGAAATGTGAAACATGAGTAAACTAGAAGGGGAGATATTATTAGTACAAGATTGTGAAAGTGATTTTGGATGTTTTCCTTCTGAAAGTCGGGGAAAAAGAAAATGACGGCATTTGTTTTGAGGAATTCGAAGAGATTAAATTGGCTCTGACATGATTTGGCCTTGAGGAGAAGTGTGGTAGAGAGCAAAAAGTCATTTATTGTTTCTAACATATTACTCAGAAAGAAAGAGCTTTTCTTTCAGAAAGTGGCGGGCCCGGATTTTTTAGAGCACAACAGAGTATAAGCTGTTCATCGCATATCATTCGACGTCATGGAAAGTAAGTGTACTTTTGATGAGTTCTGATTTCTGATTTGTTATATTATATGGGTTTTTTAAACACAATCATATTGATTGTGTTTTTTTTTCCCCGCTGTTATATGATGAATACCTTCAACTCACTGTTTTAGTGAAATTTGATATATTCTGAGAACAGCAAAAATAAACCATTTAACATGTATAATTAATTCTATATTTGTATTGTGATTTTAAATTTGTACTCATCTTGTCTCATGCTCACTTGTCTTTTACTACCTTATATCAATTCTCTTTACATACTCACATTGCCTTTTGTTTAATTCTCTTTCGCCCTTGTTCTCTAACTCCACTTATCTTTCAACCTTTGTTTCCTTATTTCCAACTCTGCTTTTTTATTTTCTCTCATGCACCATTTTCTAGCTTTTAGACCCTCTGCTTCGCTTCTCTTTTCCATCTTTTCTCCCTTTTGTTTTCGAAATTAAATAATTTTGGGTTCTCCTTTCTTGTTGCAATCAGTTAGTATGACTCACCTTCACTCATTTATCTTTCTTTGTTGCTTCGCTCAGTCTGTATCTGACACTCTTTCCTTCACTTTCTGTGTCCCCTCTCTCCCTCACTCTCTTTTCCTTATTCACCCTTTCCTTATTTAGTTTACCTTACTCACATTCTTTTAGTATCTTACACATCTTTAGTTTATTTTTCTCTTCTATTCTTCTTTTCTGTCACTAAATCTATCCTCCTTTTTATTCACTTAGTAATTTACTCTATTTCTATTTCTTTTTGACTCTGTCTGTCTTTCACCGTTACTTTATTTTCCTTTCTGAATCTTTATCTCTAACTTTATTTCTTTGTAAAATTGTATGATTCTCAACCTTATGCCTTGTCTTTTCTATTTTTTAAAAACATGTTTTAATATTTTTAGAATTTTGGTTCTTTCTTTCACAGATTGAAATTAAAAAAATTATAAGTGATGGAGTTAACAACAACTTTAAAGTAAGTATTTAGTACTTTTTCCCTTACATCTCTATCACATTCAACTTCTATTACTTCCACCGCTTTATTTCCTTAACCCTCAGTTTCCTTCCTTTGCTTTTTCCCTCATTCCTTTTCAATTACTTACTTACTCCACTCCTTCCACTCCTTTTGTCAGTCCCTCTGTTCTCACAGTTCCTCACTCCTTTTCACTCAGTCCGTCTCTCTAACACAAACTGTCACTGTCTCTTCACTCTTTTACTAGTTGTTCTTTATGCTTTCTCTCTGTAGTTCAAGCACACTATCTTATTTACATTGTTTTGCTGCTTCAATTATTCTTTTTCTATCACTTCTTCTTTTCTTCTTTCTATTTTTTCTTTCTGTCATTCCACATGTTTTAATCTTATTCACTATCATACACCTTGTTTTAATCCTATTTACTTTCACTCACTGTTTTTTAACACCTTCCCTCAGGGTTGTTGTTTTAGTCCGGTTCTATCCCTGCCTCTTACTCCACTTCCTTTACTCTCTTTCTTTTTAATTTGAAGATTCATTCACATTCTCCAAGTAACTCTTGTTTATTATTCTTCTACACTCTTTTTTTCTTTCACTTCCTTTTCTATTTTCTTTTTCTCAATTTTTCCCTCTTACAACTTTTCTTTGTATAATTATCTATTATACAGTATCTCTGTGTTACTCCCTCTAGCTGTCTTTCTTTTAACATTATTCTCTCTGTCTCCTTCCCTTATATTCACTCTTTATTTTTTTTTCATTTTTTTTTGGTTCGCTTCCGGTTCGCGTACCGGCGCGCGAACCAGGAAGCAAATCAACAAAAAAGAGATTGCCAGAGTGCTAAACATTTTAGCAATTTTTTATAAATGGGAGGTAGTTCTGAAAGTAACTTTTTTTTAATTGTTTTTGTTGTTTTATATTTTTTTATTATTTTTCTGAACATTTTTTTTGTGTTTTTTGAACAATTTAAAAAAAAAATCGTTTTTTTTTTGAGGGGGAACAGCGAAAAACAGGCATTAGAAACGGCTCAACAGGAGCAAAAAAAAATCACTTTTTGGGGCGTTTTAAGCACTTGTGATTTTCATATGCTCTGTTCATTAAATTCACACTCATCTCCCCGTAACAAAGTAGTCCCCCACAATAAATACACACTAGCTTGATGTGTGCAAAATTGCTTTGGATACTGGGGACCGTCTCCCTCGCCTCTGGTCCCGAAAGACTTTCCTGTGTTGAGGTGGTAGCCACAGGAGTTGGTGGGTTTTCACGGAGGTGACGCACCTCAGCCACGCTGTAATTTATTGGATGCCACCTTTGCATGTGGCGATGCATAGTATAGTTCCCGTAACTATATTTTTTATCTGTGCCTCGGGACAGAACGCCTTTACAGATCAGGCATGTCACATGACGGGCATTGACCTTTTTTTGGCCTTGAGGGAATGTAAAAAATTGCCAAATGAAATTGTCCTTGTGGTGGGATTTCCGGGGCTGTTCAGGCAAGAATACTCTCTCATGTACCTCCTCTTCCTCTTCTTCCTCCTCTTCCTCAGGGTTGGGAAGGTACTGGGTAGGTGGTCCTTCCTTCCTAGGAGGTGGTGGTGGTGGTGGGGGTCCACCAGCTGCAGCTACTATTGAAGCCATCTCATTATAAGGAAAATAGGTCTTCCTCTCACAAAGTTGAAAGTCAGAGTGAGAAAAAAGGTGGGGGCTTTCATCATTTGGGAAAAAAAAAAAATTCTAAACCAATGAAAAGTGTTATTTTTAGGTCACATGACCTAGCCTTACATCATTAGGAAACCAAAAGTGAAATGAACCAATAAAAAGTTTTATTAACAAGTCACATGACCTGTTACGCTTACGTTACGCGTCCCGCTACGCACCCGGAGTGCTTCCGGGGTGCTGCGCTTCGCGCTCCGGAGCACTTCCGGGTGCGCTAACGCGGCGCGTCATAAGACGCATTACGTGGCAACGCGATACGTCGCGCTTACGTGACGCGTCACAATGTTGTTTTCTAACGCGGCAGTTGCGCTAACGGAACGTTTACCATTTTCGCGGACCGGGTCGCAGCACCAAATTGAGCTAAAGGGAAGCTCCCCGGTGCGCGGACCGGTAGCGAAACAAAAAAAAATTTACTAAAAAATATATATCTAAAAAAATTATATTAAAAACATATAAAATATATTTTTCGATTAAAAGAAGAATACATTTTACAGCTTTTGATATTTGCTATTAAAAAACCATTGAAATTCACTGAAAAAGCCATAGGTTATAGACCATATATAGTTAGGAATTAGCATTTACAAAACCTTGAACATTCACTGAAAAAACCATAGGTTATAGACCATATATAGTTAGGGATTAGCATTTACAAAACCTTATTTTACTCACACAAAACCATTGAAATTCGCATATATAGTTAGTTGCACTAACTATATATCGTGCACCCGCAATCCACTGCTGATGATGTCACATATTACATCATTCATGACATGGTCAGTGACATCACGGATTACATCACTGATGACATCTCAAATGACATCATGACAACATCACTGATGACATCATTCATGTGATAATACGATGAACCTCTTCAGACTCTAATATAACCTTAGATACACTCAGTGTAAACAGACACTCACAGATTGTCACTCATCCATGGGGTTACTCATACACCTAGTCAGTCATGCAAAGAATCAATAACACCTCCATTTCCTCAACTATACTGTTATACACACCTTACTTATTCAAACATATTCTAACACATATTTACTCTCTTATACAATCACTGATACAAGTTTACAATGATCCATGCAGCCACTCACACATTCACTGGCTCTTATAAACAGTAATTTATATATGTCAACTCTCACATGTACTGTGTTTTACAAATGTACTTACTGTGACATGTAGCACTGAGATATCCATTCACTCACTAATACACTCATGCACACAGTCAACCACCCATACAGCTGTTTCCACATGCAGTTTTGAACCCATACATCTAGTGAATCAACTGTTCACACATCTATGCACAGAGTCACACACCTCCCAGCCACCCACACACACACACTCACTCTCCCATACAAATACTTGGGCAACCAATTAATAACCCATATAGTTACTCATATAGCTACTGATCAACACATGCAGCAGTTTACAGAACAACAGATATAATGATGCACAAATTAAGACAGTTTAGTCACTAACCCATGCACTCAGTGAGACGCATTTAATCACTCTCTCATACAGTCAGTCATGCACCTACTAAATCTTTCATCCAGACACTTATACATCCACTCATTCTTCAATATTAAGACATAATTTAACTTTACAGAAACATACAGTCACTGGATGATGTCATCAGTGATGTCATCAGTGATGTCACTGACCATGTCATGAATGATGTAATATGTGACATCATCAGCAGTGGATTGCGGTTGCGCGATATATAGTTAGTGCAACTAACTATATATGCGAATTTCAATGGTTTTGTGTGAGTAAAATAAGGTTTTGTAAATGCTAATCCCTAACTATATATGGTCTATAACCTATGTTTTTTTCAGTGAATTTTCAAGGTTTTGTAAATGCTAATTCCTAACTATATATGGTCTATAACCTATGGATTTTTCAGTGAATATATATATATATATATATATTACCTACTGGCGGTCGCCAGTAGGTAGTTATAGTTAGGATTTTTTTCAATGTTAAATCTCAAAATTCTATTTGGAATTTGGAATAACTTTGGCGCCGGTTGACGAATCTGCCTGAAAATTTCCTCAAAATGGCCTCGTCGAGCTCCGGTCCTTCCCTGAAAGTTTGGGGGGGATGCGTCAAGCGAGGGCCGAGATAAAAGGGGGTCCCAAAACGCGTTTTCCCCATGTTAATTTCCATAGGGCGGTCGACCTCACTTTTAGCCCAAACGGCTGAATGGATTTCCACCAAATTTGGCAAAATTGTAGGGACTGGTAGCCCGATGTGCCTTTGCTATGTCTTAAGATATGTGCTCCAGTGGATTTTGAGTAATTTAGGTTAAAAAAAATATATATATCTATAGGCGCGCCCCGGTACGCGCACCGGGGAGCGCTCCGGGCGCGCCACGCGACTTTTGCACGGAAAGCTGATTGGCTCACGGGTGTCTGTAAACATTCGAAACAGTCCGGAGCGGCCGCCATCTTGTGTCTCGGTAGGATTGAGACACAAGAGGTGGCGAAAATCAAAGGGGGAAATTAGCAAAAGGGGGCAGGGTACACCCCCCCTGACCCCCTAGGTTTGATGTGGGGGCAAAAAAAGGGTCCCGTAGGACAAATAACATTTTTCGATTTTCGCGGGGGGAGCGCCCGGTACGCGTACCGGGGAGCGTACCATGGAGAAAAAAGAATGACACATTTTTTTTTTTTTAAATAGCATTTTTTTATAAATTGGAGGTAGTTCTGAAAATAACTTTTTTTTGTTTTTGTTGTTTTATTTTTTTTATACTTTTTAGAACGATTTTATATTTTTTTTGGATTTTTTTCAGGGGAAAAACAAAAACAGGGATTCAAAAGTTGCTCAACAGGAGCAAAAAAATGTGAAAATGTAGGGACTGGGAGAGCAGCGGTGTTCCTGTCTCTTTATAGCAATGAGTTCAACGCTCTGCTCCCCATAACAGAGCAGTTCGTCACAGTCCACGCATAGAAATTTAATGCCTGCAAAGACCAGCTGCACGTTTGGGACCATTCTTTCACGTGTTGTTCCTGAAGGTGTTGCTCCAACAGTGGAGGTGCTGCCGCCATCTCTTGGTAAATTCCGTGCCAGCTTCCTGACACTCTCCCTGGAATAATTATTTGGGTGTCTTCTTTTGACATGCCTAATTAAATTGGCATTTCCAAAGCTATATTTTTTTGAGGATTGCCTCTGGATAAAATACTGCCACATATTTTGCAGGTTACTTTACCAGCATTAACTTTTTTTTGTCCTTCAGGGATGTCATAAAATTTCCAGATGAAGTGGTTCTTTTTTTTCTGGAGAGGAGGGTCCTCAGGCAAAAAACCATCTGAATCTCTGCTGGATGATTCCCTTGCAGCCATTGCTGTAGATCAGGAAAATTATGAAAAGAAAATACACAGAACACCTCTTGCTCTCTCCAAGTGCAAATCAATAGTGAGAGAAATGGGTGTGTTTCTCAAAATTTAGAAAAAAAAACTTCTGAACCAATGAAAAGTGCTATTTTAAAGTCACATGGCTTGACGCGCTTACGCTACGCGCCCTTGGGCGCGTCCCGGGGCGCGTAGCGTAAGCGCGTTGGGGCGCTTACGTCGCGCGATCGTATACGCTCGGGCGCTTATGCGGTGCGTCATAAGACGCATCTCGCAGCTACGCGATACGTGCAATATGACGCAAGGCGTGGCGTGGTGGCTACGCGATACGTCACAATGTGGTTTTTGTTCGCGGTAATAGCGCTATCCGGACGCTCACCGGTACGTGCCCCGGGGCGCGCCGTAATATTGCGCTTATCGGTCCGTTCACTGGTACGCGCCACGGGAGCGGCTCAGGGTCAAAAATCTTTTTTTTTTTTTAAATTAACATATTTATACAATATAAAATTCGTTATAAAATTTTACACTTTTTATACCTATAAATATTTGCTATTAAAAAACCCTTGAAATTCACTGAAAAAACATAGGTTTCACACCAGTTATAGTTAGGAATCAGAATTTAAAAAAAACAATTAAATTCACTGAAAAAACCATAGGTTTCACACCAGTTATAGTTACCTGGAAATTTTACTGACATAAAACCATTGAAATTACACGTTATAGTTAGTTGGACTCACTATAACTTGCGCGTGCAATGCACTGCTGATGACGTCACATATTACATCACTCATGACATGGTCAGCGACATCACTCATGACATCACTGATGAATCCATCCAGTGAATGTGTGTATTTTTTTAAAATAAATGTGTTATATATGTATATGTAAAAGTTGCTTGAAGAATAAATGTTTTAATAAGAGTTTACATGGATGTTTTTGTCTTTATCAGTAACAACATATGTTTTAATCTAGTATATGTGAGTTTTGATGTATATAGGTGAGTATATGTGAGAGTGAGAGATTGAAAGAGTTCCTGTTTAAATGAGTATGTTTTTTATAAATGATTGTTTAAGAGAGTAAGTATGTGTAAGTTTCCTTAGAAGTAAGATGGTAATATGTGTATAGCTGTATATGCAAATAAATGGATGTTCAATAGTTTATTTGCATGTGTGAGTATGTGTGAGAGTATCTTTTGGATGACTGTCAGTGTGTAACAGGATGTATAGGTGTATCACTACATATGATGAGTGAGTTTTGTATGAGTGACTATATTGAACTGTTGGTCAATGAGTGGATGTGTATATAGATGGTGGAATTATTGAATTGGTTGTTGTAACTGGTATGGGTATCTCCATTTTTTTAAAAATGTTTCTATTTTGGAGTATGTGTTTCCAGGGTTACATTACAGTGAAAGGAGGTCTGTCACTCTGTCACAAGGATGGTCTCATCAGTGATGTCATGAGTGATGTCACTGACCATGTCATGAGTGATGTAATATGTGACGTCATCAGCAGTGCATTGCACGCGCAAGTTATAGTGAGTCCAACTAACTATAACGTGTAATTTCAATGGTTTTATGTCAGTAAAATTTCCAGGTAACTATAACTGGTGTGAAACCTATGGTTTTTTCAGTGAATATATATATATATATATACACATACATATATTACCTACTGGGGGTCGCCAGTAGGTAGTTATAGTTAGGACCTAGTTTCCATAGGAAATCTACAACATTCTATTTGGAATAACTTTGGTGCCGGTGGACGAATCTTCGTGAATTTGCCCAACAAAAAGGCCTGCTCCGCTCCGCTCCTTCCCTGAAAGTTTGGGGGTGATTCGTCAAGTGGGGGACCGAGAAAAAATGGGGTCCCAAAACTTGTTTTCCCCATGCAATTTTACATAGGGACCTTTAGCCAGGGCTACCGCCCGAACGGCTGAACGGAATTACACCAAATTTGGCAGAGAGGTATAATTCGGTTCGCAGATTGTGCTTTTTGTTAAATGGTGTAAATCTGTTCAGTAGTTCCTGAGAAATTCAAAAGTAAAATCATAGTGATATCTAGAGACGAAGTACTGCACGCGTACAGAAATCCGTACAATTATGAGCATGAGCTGCATGCTGATTGGATGACAACTGTCTGTCAACACTCCAAACTAGGAAGTGTTGGCAGCCATCTTGTGCCTCGGTAGACAACACTCTGCAAACGCGCTCCCTGGCACGTTTGCAGAGGGGGAACTAATTCCCCTTGAATACTGAGGTTCCCTGGGGGCCAAGTATCCCACCAACAACCTCCAGAATGCGCCAGGGGGCTGCCTTGCAGAGACGTGTAAAGAGGCCATTCCCCTTTTCACACCTCTCTGCAACGCAGCCCGCTGGCTCATACTGGAGGTTCCTGGTGGGCTAGTTGGCCCCCAGGGACCCCCAGTATTCAAGGGGAATTAGTTCCCCCTCTACAAACGCGCCAGGTGCTGCCTTGCAGAGACGTGTAAGAGGCCACGCCCCTTTTTAAATCTCTCTGCAAGGCAGCCCCCTGGTGCATACTGGAGGTTTCTGACCACTAGGCCTGCTCAGGGGGTCCCACAAGGACCCCCAAGGCACAATAAAGATATATATTTTTTTATCGCAGGGCACGCGTACACTGCTGATCCGCCAAAACAAACATTAAGGCACCACTCTGCAAACGCACGGCCTGGTGCGTTTGCAGGGGGGGAAATAATTCCCCTTGAATACTGGGGGTCCCTGGGAGCCAAGTAGCCCACCAGGAACTTCCAGTATGCGCTACGGCGCTGCCTTTCACAAACGTGTAAAGAAGCCATGCCCCTTTTTCCCCTCTCTGCAACGCAGCCCCCTGGCGCATACTGGAAGTTCCTGGTGGGCTAGTTGGCCCCCAGGGATCCCAAATATTCAAGGGGAATTAGTTCCCCCTCTGTAAACGTGCCAGCTCCCTGGTGCATACTGGAGGTTCTTGATGGGCTAGTTGGCCCCCAGGGACCACCAATATGCAATGGGAATTAGTTCCCCCTCTGCAAACATGCCAAGGGGCGCGTTTGCACAGTGGTGCAATCCGTCACCTCAAGCCCTGCCCCCTCCCTGCATCACTCTGCAAACACGCCCCCATCCGCATTTGCAGAGGGGGAAGTAAGTTTCCTTGAATACTGGGGGTCCCTGGGGGCCAACTAGCTCGCCAGGTGCCTCCAGTAAGCGCCACAAAGCTGCTTTGCAGAGTGCTGTAAAAAGGGGCGTGACCTAATTACACCTCTCTGCAATGCAGCTCCCTGGCGCATACTGGAGGTTCCTGGTGGGCTAGTTGGCCCCAGGGACCCCCAATATTCAAGGGGAATTAGTTCCCCCTCTGTAAACACGCCAGGAAGCTGTGTTGCAGAGAGGTGTAAAAAGGGGCGGGCCTCATTACACCTCTGTGCAACGCACCCCACTGGCGCATACTGGAGGTTCCTGGTGGGCTAGTTGGCCCCCAGGGACCCCCAGTATGCAAGGGGAATTAGTTCCCCCTCTGCAAATGCGCCAGGGGGCGCGTGTGCAGAGTGGTGCAATCCGTCACCTCAAGCCCATCCCCCTCCCTGCACCCCTCTGCAAATGCACCCCCTGGCGCGTTTCCAGAGGGGGAACAATTTCCTTTGAATACTGGGGGTCCCTGGGGGCCAACTAGCTCACCAGGTACCTCCAGTAAGTTCCATGGAGCTGCTTTGCAGAGTGTTGTAAAAAGGGGCGTGGCCTAATTACACCTCTCTGCAATGCAGCTCCCTGGTGCATACTGGAGGTTCCTGGTGGGCTAGTTGGCCCTCAGGGACACCCAATATGCAAGGGGAATTAGTTCCCCCTCTGTAAATGCACCAGAGGGCTGCGTTGCAGAGAGGTTTAAAAAGGGGCATGGCCTAATTTCACCTCACTGCAATGCAGCTCCCTGGCGCATACTGGAGGTTCCTGGTGGGCTAGTTGACCCCCAGGGACCCCCAATATGCAAGGGGAATTAGTTCCCCGTCTGTAAATGCGCCAGGGTGCTGCGTTGCAGAGAGATGTAAAAAGCGGCGGGCCTCATTACACCTCTGTGCAACGCATTCTCCTGGCGCATACTGCATGTTTCTGGTGGGCTAGTTGCCCCCAGGGACCCCCAGTATGCAAGGGGAATTAGTTCCCCCTCTGCAAACGTGCCAGGGGGCTGCTTGCAGAGAGGTGTAAAAAGGGACGTTGCCTCATTACACCTCTCTGCAATGCAGCTCCCTGGTGCATACTGGAGGTTCCTGGTGGGCTAGTTGGCCCCCAGGGACCCCCAATATGCAAGGGGAATTAGTTCCCCATCTGTAAACGCGCCAGGTGGCTGCGTTGCAGAGAGGTGTAAAAAGCGGCGGGCCTCATTACACCTCTGTGCAATGGATTCCCCTGGCGCATACTGCAGGTTCCTGGTGTGCCAAATGGCCCCCAGGGACCCCCAGTATGCAAGGGGAATTAGTTCCCCCTCTGCAAATGCGCCAGGGGGCGCGTGTGCAGAGTGGTGCAATCCGTCACCTCAAGCCCATCCCCCTCCCTGCACCCCTCTGCAAATTCACCCCCTGGCACGTTTGCAAAGGGGGAACAATTTCCCTTGAATACTGGGGGTCCCTGGAGGCCAACTAGCTCACCAGGTATCTTCAGTAAGTGCCACTGAGCTGCTTTGCAGAGTGTTGTAAAAAGGGGCGTGGCCTAATTACACCTCTTTGCAATGCAGCTCCCTGGTGCATACTGGAGGTTCCTGGTGGGCTAGTTGGCCCCCAGGGACCCCAATATGCAAGGGGAATTAGTTCCCCCTCTGTAAATGCGCCAGGGGGCGCATTTGAAGAGTGGTGCCTTAATGTTTGTTTTGGGGGTTCGGCAGTGTACGCGTACCTCGCGAAAAAAAAAAAAAAAAATTTTTTTGCCTAGGGGGTCCTTGTGAGACCCCCTGAGCAGGCCTAGGGGGTCAGGAACCTCCAGTATGCAAGGGGAATTACTTTCCCCTCTTTAAACACGCCAGGGGGCTGCCTGGCAGAGATGTGTAAAGAGGCCACAACCCTTTTTACACCTCTCTGCAACACAGCCCCCTGGTGCATACTGGATGTTCATGGTGGGCTAGTTGGCCTCCAGGGACCCCTATTATTCAAGGGGAATTAGTTCCCCCTCTGCAAATGTGCCAGGGGTCGCGTGTGCAGAGTGGTGCAATCTGTCACCTCAAGCACTTCCCCCTCCATGCACCACTCTGCAAACGCGCCCCCTGGCGCGTTTCCAGAGGGGGAACAATTTCCTTTGAATACTGGGGGTCCCTGGGGGCCAACTAGCTCACCAGGTACCTCCAGTAAGTTGCATTGAGCTGCTTTGCAGAATGTTGTAAAAAGGGATGTGGCCTAATTACACCTCTCTGCAATGCAGCTCCCTGGTGCATACTGGAGGTTCCTGATGGGCTAGTTGGCCCTCAGGGACACCCAATATGCAATGGGAATTAATTCCCCCTCTGTAAATGCACCAGAGGGCTGCGTTGCAGAGAGGTTTAAAAAGGGGCGTGGCCTCATTTCACCTCACTGAAATGCAGCTCCCTGGCGCATACTGGAGGTTCCTGGTGGGCTAGTTGGCCCCCAGGGACCCCCAATAGGCAAGGGGAATTAGTTCCCCGTCTGTAAACGCGACAGGGTGCTGCGTTGCAGAGAGGTGTAAAAAGCGGCGGGCCTCATTACACCTCTGTGCAACGCATTCCCCTGGCGCATACTGCAGGTTCCTGGTGGGCTAGTTGGCCCCCAGGGACCCCCAGTATGCAAGGGGAATTAGTTCCCCCTCTGCAAACGTGCCAGGAGGCTGCTTGCAGAGAGGTGTAAAAAGGGACGTTGCCTCATTACACCTCTCTGCAATGCAGCTCCCTGGTGCATACTGGAGGTTCCTGGTGGGCTAGTTGGCCCCCAGGGACCCCCAATATGCAAGGGGAATTAGTTCCGCATCTGTAAACGCGCCAGGTGGCTGCGTTGCAGAGAGGTGTAAAAAGCGGCGGGCCTCATTACACCTCTGTGCAATGGATTCCCCTGGCGCATACTGCAGTTTCCTGGTGTGCCAGTTGGCCCCTAGGGACCCCCAGTATGCAAGGGGAATTAGTTCCCCCTCTGCAAATGCGCCAGGGGGCGCGTGTGCAGAGTGGTGCAATCCGTCACCTCAAGCCCATCCCCCTCCCTGCACCCCTCTGCAAACGCACCCCCTGGCGCGTTTGCAAAGGGGGAACAATTTCCCTTGAATACTGGGGGTCCCTGGAGGCCAACTAGCTCACCGGGTATCTTCAGTAAGTGCCACTGATCTGCTTTGCAGAGTGTTGTAAAAAGGGACGTGGCCTAATTACACCTCTTTGCAATGCAGCTCCCTGGTGCATACTGGAGGTTCCTGGTGGGCTAGTTGGCCCCCAGGGACCCCCAATATGCAAGGGGAATTAGTTCCCCCTCTGTAAATGCACCAGAGGGCTGCGTTGCAGAGAGGTTTAAAAAGGGGCGTGGCCTCATTTCACCTCACTGCAATGCAGCTCCCTGGTGCATACTGGAGGTTCCTGGTGGGCTAGTTGGGCCCCAGGGACCCCTAATATGCAAGGGAAATTAGTTCCCCGTCTGTAAACGCGCCAGGGGGCTGCGTTGCAGAGAGGTGTAAAAAGCGGCGGGCCTCATTACACCTCTGGGCAACGCATTCACCTGGCGCATACTGCAGGTTCCTGGTGGGCTAGTTGGCCCCCAGGGACCCCCAGTATGCAAGGAGAATTAGTTCCCCCTATGCAAACGTGCCATGGGGCTGCTTGCAGAGAGGTGTAAAAAGGGACGTTGCCTCATTTCACCTCTTTGCAATGCAGCTCCCTGGCGCATACTGGAGGTTCCTGGTGGGCTAGTTGGCCCCCAGGGACACCCAATATGCAAGGGGAATTAGTTCCCCGTCTGTAAACACGCCAGGGGGCTGCGTTGCAGAGAGGTGTAAAAAGCGGCGGGCCTCATTCACCTCTGTGCAACGCATTCCCCTGGCGCATACTGCAGGTTCCTGGTGGGCTAGTTGGTCCCCAGGGACCCCCAGTATGCAAGGGGAATTAGTTCCCCCTCTGCAAACGTGCCAGGAGGCTGCTTGCTGAGAGGTGTAAAAAGGGACGTTGCCTCATTACAACTATCTGCAATGCAGCTCCCTGGCGCATACTGGAGGTTCCTGATGGGCCAGTTGGCCCCCAGGGAACCCCAATATGCAATGGGAATTAGTTCCCCCTCTGTAGATGTGCCTGGGGGCTGCGTTGGAGAGAGGTGTAAAAAGGGGTGGGGCCTCATTACACCTCTGTGCAACTAAGCCCCCTAGTGCATACTGGAGGTTCCTGGTGGTCTAGTTGGCCCCCAGGGACCCCCAGTATTCAAAGGGAATTAGTTCCCCCTCTACAAACGTGCCAGGGGGCTGCCTTGCAGGGACTTGTAAAGAAGCCACGCCCTTCTTTACACCTCTCAGTAAGGCAGCCCCCTGGTGCATACTGGAGGTTCCTGGTTGGCTAGTTGGCCCCCAGGGACCCCAAGGATTCAAAGAGAAAAAGTTCTCCCTCTGCAAATGCACCAGGGGTCTGCCTTGCAGAGATGTGTAAAGAGGCCACGCCCCTTTTTACACATCTCTGTATGGCAGCCCCCTGGCGCATACTGGAGGTTTCTAACACCCTTGGCCTGCTCAGGGAATCCCACAAGGACCCCCAAGGCCAAAAAAATATATATGTTTTGAAAAAAATTCCGGGATACATGCAGGGTACGGGTACCCTGCCGATCCCCCCAAAACATATTAGGGCACCACTCTGCAAACGCACCCTCTGGCGCGTTTGCAGAGGGGGAAATAATTCCCCTTGAATACTGGGGGTCCCTGGGGGCCAAGTAGCCCACCAGGAACCTCCTGAATGTGCAAGGGGGCTGCCTTGCAGAGACGTGTACAGAGGCCATGCCCCTTTTTACACCTCTCTGCAACGCAGAACCCTGGCGCATACTGGAGGTTCCTGGTGGGCTAGTGGGCCCCCAGGGACCCCCAATATGTAAGGGAAATTAGTTCACCTTCTGTAAACGTGCCAGGGGCTGCATTGCAGAGAGTTGTAAAAAGGGATGTTGCCTCATTACACCTCTCTGCAATGCAGCTCCCTGGTGCATACTGGAGGTTCCTGATGGGCTAGTTGGCCCCCAAGGACCCCCAATATGCAATGGGAATCAGTTCCCCCTCTGTAAACATGCCTGGGGGCTGCGTTGGAGAGAGGTGTAAAAAGGGGCGGGCCTCATTACACCTCTGTGCAACTCAGCGCCCTGGTGCATACTGGAGGTTCCTGGTGGTCTAGTTGGCTCCCAGGGACCCCCAGTATTCAAAGGGAATTAGTTCTCCCTCCACAATTGCACCAGGAGGCTGCCTTGCAGGAACGTGTAAAGAAGCCACTCCCCTTTTTACACCTTTCTGCAAGGCAGCCCCCTGGTGCATACTTGAGGTTCCTGAACCCCTAGGCCTGCTCAGGGGGTCCCACAAGGACCCCCAAGGCCAACATTTATTTATTTATTCTTTTTAAAAATCCTGGGATATATACTCTGCCGATCCCCCCAAAAAAACATTAAGGCACCACTCTGCAAACGCGCCCTCTGGTGCGTTTGCAGAAGGGGAAATAATTCCCCTTGAATACTGGGGTTCCCTGGGGGCCAAGTAGCCCACCAGGAACCTCCAGTATGTGCTAGGGGGCTGACTTGCAAAGACGTGAAAAGAGGCAATGCCCCTTTTTACACCTCTCTGCAACGCAACCCCCTGGTGCATACTGGAGGTTCCTGGTGGGCTAGTGGGCCCCCAGGGACCCCCAATATGTAAGGGGAATTAGTTCACCCTCTGTAAACGCGCCAGGGGGCTGCGTTTGAAAAAAGGGCTGTAAAAAGGGGCATTGTCTCATTACACCTCTCTGCAATGCAGCTCCATGGCGCATACTGGAGGTTCCTGATGGGCTAGTTGCCCCCCACGGACCCCCAATATGCAAAGGGAATTAGTTCCCCCTCTGTAAACATGCCAGGGGGCTGCGTTGCAGAGAGGTGTAAAAAGGGGTGGGGCCTCATTACACCTCTGTGCAACGCAGCCCCCTGGCACATACTTGAGGTTCCTGGTGGTCTTGTTGCCCCCAGACACCCCCAGTATTTAAGGGGAATTATTTCCCCCTCTGGAAACACGCCAAGGGGTGCGATTGCAGAGAGGTGCAATCCTTCACCTCAAGCCCTGCCCCCTCCCTGCACCACTCTGCAAACGCGCCCCCCTGGTGCGTTTGCAGAGGGGGAAGTAATTTCCCTTGAATACTGGGGGTCCCTGAGGGCCAACTAGCTCACCAGGTCCCTCCAGTAAGCGCCACGGAGCTGCTTTGCAGAGTGTTGTAAAAAGGGGCGTAGCCTCATTACACCTCTCTGCAATGCAGCTCCCTGTCGCATACTGGAGGTTCCTGGTGGGCTAGTTGGCCCCAGGGACCCCCAATATACAAGGGGAATTAGTTCCCCCTCTGTAAACGCGCCAGGGGGCTCCGTTGCAGAGAGGTGTCAAAAGGGGCGGGGCCTCATTACACCTCTGTGCAACGCAGCCCCCTGGTGCATACTGGAGGTTCCAGGTAGGCTAGTTGGCCCCAGGGACCCCCAGTCTGCAAGGGGAATTAGTTCCCCCTCTGCAAACGCGCTACGGGCTGCCTTGCAGGAGACATGTAAAGAGGCCACGCCCCTTTTTACACCTCTCTACAAGGCAGCCTCCTGGTGCATACTGGAGGTTCCTGACCCCCTAGGCCTGCTCAGGGGGTCCCACGAGGACCCCCAAGTCCCCCCAAATGTTTTCGTTTTTTTAAAATCCCAGGATAGGCACAAGGTATGCTTACCCTGCTGATCCCCCCAAAAAAACATTAAGGCAACACTCTGCAAACACGCCCTCTGGAGTGTTTGCAGAGGGGGAAATAATTCCCCTTGAATACTGGGGGTCCCTAGGGGCCAAGTAGCCCACCAGGAACCTCCAGTATGTGCTAGGGGGCTGCATTGCAGAAATGTGTAAAGAGGCCACGCCCCTTTTTACACCTCTCTGCAACGCAGCCCCCAGGTGCATACTGGAGGTTCCTGGTGGGCTAGTTGACCCCCAATATGCAAGGGGAATTAGTTTCCCCTCTGTAAACACGCCAGGGGGCTGCCGTGCAGAGCGTGTAAAGAGGCCACAACCCTTTTTACACCTCTCTGCAACGCTGCCACCTTGCTCATACTGGAGGTTCCTGGTGGGCAAGTTGGCCTCCAGGGACCCCTAGTATTCAAGGGGAATTAGTTCCCCCTCTGCAAACGCACCAGGGGGCGCATGTGCAGAGTGGTGCAATCCGTCACCTCAAGCCCTGCCCCTTCCCTGCACCACTCAGTAAACACGCCCCTTGGCACATTTTCAGAGGGGGAAACAATTTCCCTTGAATACTGGGATCCCTGGGGGCCAACTAGCTCACCAGGTACCTCCAGTAAATGCCATGGAGCTGCTTTGCAGAGTGTTGTAAAAAGGGGTGGGGTCTCATTACACCTCTCTGTAATGCAGCTCCCTGGTGCATACTGGAGGTTCCTGGTGGCCTAGTTGGCCAGCAGGGACACCTAATATGCAAGGGGAATTAGTTCCCCCTCTGTAAACGCACCAGAGGGCTGCGTTGCAGAGAGGTGTAAAAAGGGGCATGGCCTCATTTCACCTCTCTGCAATGCAGCTCCCTGGTGCATAGTGGAGGTTCCTGGTGCGCTAGTTGGCCCCTAGGGACCCCCAATATGCAAGGGGAATTAGTTCCCCCTCTGCAAACGCACCAGAGGGCTGCCTTGCAGAGATGTGTAAAGAGGCCATGCCTCTTTTTACACCTCTCTGCATGGCAGCCCCCTGGCGCATACTGGAGGTTCCTCACCCCCTAAGCCTGCTCAGGGGGTCCCACAAGGACCCCCAAGGCCAAAAACATTTTTTTTTTAAATCCCGAGATACATGCAGGGTTCGCGTACCCTGCTGATCCCCAAAAAAACATAAAGGCACCACTCTGCAAATGCGCCCCCTGATGTGATTGCAGATGGGGAAATAATTCCGCTTGAATTCTGGGGGTCCCTGGGTGCCAAGTAGCCCACAAGGAAGTTCCAGTATGGGCTAGGGGGCTGCCTTGTAGAGACGTGTAAAGAGGCCACGCCCCTTTTAAACCTGTCTGCAACGCAGCCCCATAGAGCATACTGGAGGTTCCTACTGGGCTAGTTGGCCTCCATGGACCCCCAGTATTCACATGGAATTAGTACCCCCTGTGCAAACTTGCCAGGGGGCGCGTTTGCAGAGTGGTGCAATCTGTCACCTCAAGCCCTGTCCCCTCCCTGCACCACTCTGCAATCGCGCCCCCTGCCGCGTTTGCAGAGGGGGAAGTAATTTCCCTTGAATTCTAAAAATAATATATCCCCTCAACAGCACACTGGCTCAATGTTCAGAGATGTGGCAACCAACTATGTATAAGGGAAGGAACTCGCACATCAATAATTTACACATTGTCAAGACTACCGGTGAAATGCTTTACAGATCTCACTATTGAAACCAAAAATGTTTCCGGGTGTAGATATACCATTGATACGTGTGTACTGCACGGTGGACGCAACTATATTATCTCAGAGTCTGGGGAATATCACTGAATGGGCTGATCCAATGTATGCAATGTCAGCATAAGAGTATAAATAATTAGCATACGCCTTGGGCTTGGTTCACTTTTGCAAAGGGAAAAGACTGTGCCACAGTGAAGGTCCTCACCCTGCCATGTGGCTGGTTCTACACTGGGGACAGCAGGGTTCAGAACTTGTATTCAGCTTTCGATCTACACTATGCACAGCATTGAAGATGTCCTTCATTTAGGTACAAATGTATTGGCATTTATGTAAATGTAAATGTAAATGTAAATGTATTGGCATTTATATAGCGCACTACTTACCCGTAGGGTCCCAAGGCGCTTCGACCGCTGCGAAACCCTTCCTGGCTTCCCTGAGAGATGGTCCCTTAATGGGTATCTCCAGGGTGAGACCAGGCATCCCTGGCGGTCTGGTGGGGCCGTTAGTGAAGATGAGGCAAGCTAATGCCCAGAGTTGCCGAGTGTGATTGCTGATCAGAGTGGGCACCGAGGCACGTTAGAGACAATGTTCTTAAAGTATGAACAGTAGGAAATTCAGCCTTAATTTATTTAATGCAGAGACAATTCTACTATATGTCTTCAGATTTTGTTTAAATAACTGACAAAAAGCATTCCTCCATGTCAACTACTGCCTTCGATCTACACTGAAGACAGCAGGGTTCACAACTTGAATTCAGCTTTTGATCTACACTACACACAGCATTGAAGTTATCCTTCATTTATTTAAGGCAGAGACATTTCGAATCTATGTCCTCAGACTTTGTTAAAATAAGTGATAACATTCTTCGTCGGTATCTGTGCTGACTACTGCCTTCGACCTACAGTGCGGCCAGTAGAGTTTACAACTTGGCACCAGTGGCACATCAGCACTACAGAGAACATTGAATTAATTCCCAATTTCCTTAAAGCAGAGACAATTGTACTATGTCCTCAAATTTTGATAAAGTATGAACAGTAGGAAATGCAGCCTTCATTTATTTAATGCAGAGACAATTCTATTATATGTCTTCAGATTTTATTTAAATAAGTGACAAAAAGTATTCCCCCATGTCTGTGTAAACTACTGCCTTTTATCTACACTGCGAACATCAGGGTTCACAACTTCAATTCACCTTTCCATCCACACTATAGACAGCATTCAAGTTAGCCTTCATTTATGTAAGGAAGAGACACTTTTGTGAATGATGTGACAAAAACCATTCCTCAATGTCTGTACTTAGTACTGCATTCAAATGTACACTGCGATCAAGAGAGTTCACCACTTGATACCAGACGAGCATCAGCAATACAGACAACATTTAATTCAGTCTCAATTTATTTAAGGCAGAGACAATTGTAATGTGTCCTCAGATTTCGTTAACTGTGACAAAAAAGCATTCATCGATGTTTGTGTCGACTCCTGTCTTCGATGTACACTGCGGACAACAGGGTTCATAACTTGAATTCAACTTTGAATCTATACTACGAACAGCATGAAATTTAGCCTTGTTTTTTAAGGTATAGTTAATTGTACTGTATGTCCTCAGATTTTGTAAAAGATACAAGAAAAATAATTGTGATGACTACTGCCTTCGATCTACATTGTGAGGGCTCACCATTCAGGTAAAATGACAATTGTACATGACACATTCCAGTAGACTAGAGATATTATCCCACTGCGACCCCTCGAACCACGTATTATCGCAGGGTACGCACACTCTGAGTTCTTTTGGTACCACTAACTCACTGCACCACAAGTCATCTCTCAAAAGCCTTATTAAAGCAGAATTGACTATGCAAAATCATTTCTCCCAGTGCGGCCCCCCTGCACTACGCATTATCGCAGGATACGTACCAGCTCAGCGCCAAAGATACTACTAACTCAGTGCACCATAAATCATCGCAAAGTAGAGTGAACAGTTCTATGTCACATTGAAACATACTGTCGTTTTTAAAGGGAATTCATGCAAAATTTAATTGACAAAACACATTATTCCAATTACTGCACCCCCCTCCCCCTGAACACTCATCATCGCACGATACATACACGCTAAGCGCCAAAGGTACTAGTAACTCAATTCGCCACAGATCATTATCACGTGGCCTTACTAAGGCAGAATTCACAAAACAAAAAACATTACTATGAGTACGGCCTGCCCGACCGCGCATCATTGCAGGCTCCATCGAACATTGTTGTTACAGATACCACTAACTCAGTGCAAACCAAACTAAGTATAGCACCTTGCAAACCTTCCACATCATCCCTTTAGTATGCTTCCTTCAAAAACTTCTTTTATATCACTTATAAATTTAGTAAATAATAACATTTACGTTGCATACTTTTACTTCAATCATGATTACTGATGATGCAGTCCACCCTACGATCTACACTGCGGACAGTAGGGTTTACAACTTCAATTCAGCTTTGTATCTACAATATAGACAGTAGGGAATTCAGCCTTGATTTACCTAATGCAGAGACAATTATACTGTATGTATTCAGATTTTGTTAACATAAGTGACAAAAAAACGTTCTTCTATAACTGTACTGAATAGTGACTTTGATGTACACTGCGGACAGTAGGATTCACAACTTAAATTCAGCTTTGTATCTACACTACAGACAGTAGGGAATTTAGCCTTGATTTATTTAAGTAACATACAAAAAATATTCCTGTGGTACTGCTAGTATGTGCAAGCACCTTTAATCCCTACATCCTGTGAACTACATTTACAAAGAAAGTAGAACACAGCGCAAAAATGTACCTCCACCACCGGCAATACCAAGTACCGCTGGGGTATCACCTTCAACATCGCCACCAAAATACGTCCCCATTTTGAGAAGGTTAGAATGCACTGCGTGAAATGCAATTGTTTAATTTGTTATGGAGAGAAATCAGTATACCTAGTTTGCAGAGCAATTGATAACCATTGATGGTAGTTTCTTTTTTATCCTCAAAATTCATGCAGAGCTGTATGCAACACATAATATTTTGAGTACAGACCGTTCGAATCATGCATCATCGCAGGGTGAGCACACGCTGAGCACCACACGTACAACTTACTCAGTGCACCATAATCAATCGCCATGTGGCCTTCTTAAGGCAAAATTCAGTTACCAAAAGACATTCTTACCAGTGCGGTCTGCCTGGACCAGACATCATCGCAGGCTCCACACAAACTGCCCCTACCTCAGTGCACCACAACTCATGAACCCTTTACGATAGAATGTACTCTGTATTATTTCACATATATTGCTCCTACTTTTGTACAGCAGAAGTCATAAACCGTTTATGATTGAATATCTGTGTATGATATCATGATTACCATTCTACTAGTTACTAACAGCTACGTAATAAAGTGGAGTTGAGCACAAGTACCCGCACCCACTTCAACTATCTATCTTTGTCTGTGTATTTAGTACGTTTGTAAAATGCGGCTCCTGCGCCCTACCACATTATATTGTGCTATAAATAGCGTATGCAACCATCTCACCTCTGACAGTAAGTGTGGGCTATTCCTCCTTTTTTATTTTTTTTTAGCATATTTATATAGCGCAAAATCAACCCAAAACGATATCAGCAATTTACATGAACACCGTATTCACAGTACATTTTCAGGCACACGTAGATTATGTCATTACTGCTCAATAATAGGATGTGGATGCAACCCTGAGCCTCAAACAATGATTTCCAGCACCAAGTTCAACAGTACACCTGAATGACCACATACGTTTATATATTATCTGTCCTTCAGGTGCCAAAAACTGCAACCTAAACCTTTCACAGCCCTGTATTACTACAGCTATAACACTCCACTGAATGTACAACAAACATTCATAATCGCAGAAATGTGTCATGTCCAGTATCTTTCATGTATGCAACTATGAATGAATATAGAGTCAGTGATACCCCGTATCTTCCATGTTGGCCATGTTGTGGAACTTTACAGATATAATGACACATTTGCTATTAAGACACAGGTGACGTCAGCACTACAAGACGGACACCCGAATAACTTGATTTCTCATATAGGTCACGACGGAACCACGCCCATAGCTCCGGAATCATAGTTCACAGTCTCGCGCAGCACTGGCATACGTCAGGCCTGCCCACTCCGCTTAAGCTTCCAGGAAAAAACAAAAACGCAACATTGCCCAGATTTCCATTGTACTGATTTCTTAGATTCAGGTCTGTTTGTCAGAACGGCACACACACACGACTGGTATACACCCACACCACACCCATTAAGCACATGAGTCACTACACATGTGACCCTACCAATAAAAAAGACGTGCTCTACGCCATTTTAGAGTTGCTCCCATCGCAAGCGCTGTGATGGCCCATCCTAGTGGTTGGGACGCCTCATGTAAGCCTGAACCACCAAGTACAACGGTCCACCACTACGTGCGTGGCCTCTTAGGTCACTGAGTTAGTGGTACCGCAAGGACTCAGCGGGTGAGGAACCTGCGATGAATATAGGTGCACGAGTATGTCCTTTCCCATAACGATATCAAGACTCGGCACCATATGTCAGACTTCTTGGTGGCAGAGCGGGACTGCATGATGTAGAAGGTGTCCTGTCCATGAAAAGGTGAGCAATGAGGCCTGGGTGTGCATCGGAGGGAGTCGATGGGGTGCAGCAGACTGGATACAAAAAGGCGACGCAGCAATTTAGGCGTACGCAGTCCTTTACACCGTATCTTATTGCATTTATATATTTTTTTCCAATAGCTGGAACATTTTTATAATTGGTCAAATGTACAACGCTTGTGATGATCAAAACCAAGTGTATCACATCGCACCACTTGCTTTCACAACCGAATAAAAAGATTACTACTATATACATTTTTCAAAAATTGAAGCCTATTTAACAAGTTCGAACTGTACGAATAGTTGTTTTTAAATGCGGGAGGAGAGGTGTGTGAAAGGGCGATGTAATTCCACTCCACATTAAGATAGTAACAATTACCAATCATAACATCTTTATTTTACTATCTTTTATATGTGGAATTTCAGGGTGCATTATGTCCCAAGACATGGTGAAAGACAGACTGGTGAAAGGAAGGTGAGCTGCAAATATTCTTTTCAGTCACTCTCTCACTTCCTCTCTCCTTTGATAAAGAAACAACACATAATGTTGACTTCCTTTTTATCTCACAGGTTGTATTTCACAAATTGTCGTTCCCCCCAAACACCTCCAAAGCTCAACGTTTGTGTGTTCTGCGATGATGCGTGGCCATCGTAACAACGTCTGAGAAGGCTGCTTTGACACGTGGTGCACCCTCTTTGAATCACGCCAATGGTACAAGGTGAGCAAAGAAGCTGGTTACGGAAACAACAACAAGTCATCTGTGGACTGTGGAAATTACCTCCAAGCAGTGAGAATAGATACATTACAACAGTCTAAGGGGCAGATTTACAAGCCGCTTGCGCCGCTTTAGTGTCACTTTTAACATGGGAAAAGTGGCGCAAGGAGCTTGTAAATCTGCCCCTGAGTGTGCAAGAAAAAGCACTCACCTCCAGGACTCTGGGAGTCAATGGGGTGCAACAGCTCGGGTACGCAGTATTGAAAACTCACCGCTATGCAGTGGGAGTGCATGGGATATAGTACTTTTGAAGAAAAACAGCGCAGAGACACCTCCTTACAGTGGAAGTTGATGAAATACAGTATCCTGAGTGTACAAAGAAATAATGCAAAAATATGCGTCACCTTTACGTCACTTTTAACATGGGAAAAGTAATGCAAAAGTGGCGCAAGGGGCTTGTAAATAAGCCCCAAAGTATATTGTCCTGCATAATGACTTGATCTCTCACCTAATTCCATCTCATCTCTGAATCATTTTAAAGACCTGCTTGTCCATACTGTAAATTTGATGCAGTAGGCACTTCCGTACAGACACCTCTTGAACGCAGGCCTATAAGAGAGGTGGAATGTATCAGGCACACTGCAGACGTGCAAATTAAGAAATATTGCCAAGTATTACATTAACTTGTAATCTTTGACCTCCTTCAGTCACATCGATCTAATTTTAAACACTGATTTTCTTTTTTCTTTTGCAGATTACCTACCCTACTTCTATTGGAGTCCATATAACATTGTGTTTATTATATTGTTATATTAAAGTTATGTTTCTAGTTATTTATTATATTGTTATCTTAAAGTTACGTCTCTAGATATTGTTGTTTTAAAAAAAGTTAATAAAAAAAGTGTGTACTTCTTCTTTTTCTGACATCATTTCACTATTATTTAGTGTGATAATCATATAGTTAGAAAACATTTACAAATAGAAATGATATTTATAACTAGAAGTATAATACTGAGGCTAACTCTTTACATGCTCTTTACCAGAGTCTATAGCTAGGACTAACGGTTCCTATGGAAAACGTCTACAACTCCAGCACAATAACGGTTTCGATTAGCAACATTCTGTGGTGAACTATTAACCTCTTTGCTCACGTAGGTGTTCCAGGAACTGTTGCTATGGTAACAGGCAGTAAGCAGTTTCGGGGTAGGGTTAAATGGTACTGGCTGTTATATTTACCTAGGATCCTCGACATGACAGAAAGGAAAGCAAAGTAAGACAGAACGCTGTAGCAGCTTTACAAGCTCCTTGCGCCACTTTCTCGTCACTTCCTGTCTTAAAAGTGATGCAATAGTAACGCAATGAACTTGTAAATCTGACCCTATGCACATTACGAGCAAAAGAGGGACAAGAAGCAGTAAATGAAGGTTTACTAACAGGTAAGAAATGGATATCAGAGTGAAGGAAGGAGAACAAGATCGAACCTAACAAAATAAAGAAAGAGGGAAACTGACTGAGGTAAAGAGGAGGAGTGGTAGAAAGAGAGAGCAAAGAAGATTAACTGTAAGGGAGAGACATGTAGAGAGAGAGGGAGCAAGGGACTGAGAAAGAGTGAGGCAGTTATTCTGTCACAATAAGAGAGTGATAATAAATTTATTTTTGATTCTCATACTTACCTTATAAATAATGAAAACTTAAACACTGATGTGAAAAAAGTTTTTTATTTGTTATACTTACCTTCTAAGATATAAAAAAACTTAAAGAAATAATTAAAAAAAATATAATATCTGTAAAACACAAGAAACAAATAAATTATAATGCATACAATGTATATTTCACAATACAAGAGAGAAGGAAAGAGATTAAGAGTCAAGAAAGATAGATGGCACATGCAGAGGGACACATGCCACAGGTAGAGAGTAAGATGGTACAGGCAGAGAGTGAGATACAACAAGTAGAGGGTGAGATGGTGCAAGCAGAGGGTAAGATGACACACGCGCATGCATATATTGTGCAGACAGAGGGTAAGATGGCACACACACAGAGAAATATGGAACAGGCAAAGGAAGACATAGCACAGTCAAAAGAGAGATGGCGAATGAGCGTGAGATAAGGGGAGTGAGGACACAGAGGGAGTGAAGGAAAGAGTGAGAGAAGGGGACTGAGTGGAGGAGCAAAGAAAGACAAGTGATGGAGTGTGGGTGAGTTAAAGAGAGTGAGTGTGAAGGAAGGGCAGTGAGACAGTGAAGGGACAGAGGAAGTAAGGCTAACAGAGAGACAGTGAAGAAAGAGAAGTGAGGATGTCAGAGTTCAAAGGGAGTGACAGAAGGAGTAAGTGAAATGGAGTAAAGTGAGTGAGGGAAGGTTAATGAGTTAGGGACCAAAAGAAGGAAAGAGAGGTGAAGGGGAATAAATCAGATGAACTGAGAAAAGGTAAGTGAGGGAAACAAGAAAGGAGAAGGGGAGTGAAAGATAGGAATAAAGGGTACTGAGGGAAGCAGCCTAACGAAACAAGGGTGATGTGAGCGAGAGAAGGACAGTGAAGTTGAAGAAAGACAAATGACAGAGGGTGGATAAAGTTGAGTGAGCATGAGACAATCGGAGTGAGTGATTGACTCCACACAGGGAGTGAAGGAAGGAGTGATAGAAGGAGACTCAGTGAGGGATCAAAGAACGGAAAATGAGGTAGTGTAGGTGAGGGAAAAGAAGTGACAGAATGACTTGATGAAGAGAGTCACGCTAAGAGACAGGGAGCGATGGAAGGATAGACAAAAAGAGAAAGAAAAAAGTTTTTGGGGTCAGTCGTACTTACCTTATAAATGAAATATCTGTGGAAACGAAAAAACAAATCAGTTATAATACATTATTCACAATACAAGAGAAAAAGTAGGAGAAAAAGGAAAGAGGAGTTAGGGAAGGGAAATGTGCGTTAACAACAGTGAGTCTAAGAGAGAGGGAGTGATGGAAGAGTACAGAGAAAGTAAGAGGACACAGGGAGTTTTGTAAAGGTGTGTTTGAAGTGCAGTTAGGTGAGTGACAGAAGGGGAATTAGTGAGTGAGCAAAGGAAGGAAAGAGAGGTGAAGGGGAGTGAAACAAAGGTACTGACTTAACATGAGTGGGTGAGAAGACTAAGAAGAAGGGGAGTGAAGTATAGGGAATGAGGATAAGTGAGGGAAGCACAATAAAGGGACAGGGGTGACGTAGGGTAAAAGAATGACAGTAAGTTTGATGAAACAGAGGCGATAGAGGAAGAATAAAGGTGCATGAGACATGAAAAGTAAAAGAGGGAGGAAATAGAGGGAGTGAAGGAAAGAGTGAGAGAAGGGGACTGAGTGAAGGAGCCAAAAAAAGTCAGTGACAAAATGTGGATGAGTTAAAGGAAGTGAACATAAGAGAAAGGGAGTGAGAAACTGAAGGGATGAAAGCAGTGAGGGTAAGAGAGAGGCAGTAAGGGAAGGATAGAGAGAAACAGAAATAAAAAAGTAATGAAAATGTATTTTTTATTAGTCGAACTTACCTTATAAATGTAATATCTGTGGTCAAGAGTAAACAAATCAGTTATAATATATGTTTCACAATACAAAATGCAAATTAACAACATTTTATATGGTTTATTTCTGCTGTTCTCAGAATATATTGATTTTCACTAAAAAGAGTGAGTTCAATACTATAAAACATATCTTAAATGTTTTCTTCCAAACAGCAATTTCTAAGATACAGTATCTCATTATTATACTCTCAAACTAAAGTGATATAGAAACATATATTAACCACATTTACCCGAAATACGTATTCTTCATTTACATACCTTTCCACATGGCCAAATGGTATACAGAAAGTCCTCTTTTTGGAAATTATTTAATAGTAGTTTTAAACTTACATTTACCCGACTTTCTAAATGAAAAGTTCAACATCTATTTCATCATCTAACATTAATTATATTTGCACCTCTGACTTACTCTTTTTTAACATTTCCTATAATACTGATATCAATCACTATGTGATACACTTACACTACCTCTATGACATCTACCAGTTTACTAATTATCTTGATCACTTTCACTCACAAACTAATTTTGAACAACACACTTACTTTTATTAACTGCTCCAATCTTCATTGTCCAATTACTTTCACTAAAATTTCCGTTCTATAAACACTAGGTAAGAATTTGTTGAGTCAAAAGGCAAACGTTGTTTGAAAATCAATTGAGTATCATTACAAACGTATGTAAAAACATATATTATCAACATTTACCAGAGAAACTCATTTTTCATTGATATATTTTCCCAAATGGCCAAATAGTACGTAAAAATTCCTTGGTTTGGCAAATACTTAATAATGCTCTTGACCTTTCATTTCCCAACCTTCTGCATGAAAAGCTCCAACATCTTTCTTAACACCTAACAATATTTATATCTCCACCCAAGGATGTGTATCTTGTCCATAAAACCTTAAACAACCAGTAAACTATCAGAATCTGAACATCATATAGTATCCTGATGACTAACTTTTATTAATTGCTCCAATCTTTCTAGGCCAATTATTTTTCCTAAAATTTAGGTTGTAAAAACACTAGGTGAGAATTTTTTAAGTCAAAAGGCAAACGTTTTTGGAAAGTCAAAACAGTATCATTACAATAAGTCCAGCCTTTTTGACATTTTAAATAAGCTGTATAATGTCCAGATGTTGTTGAAGGACCATCATGGAAAATAATTGCTACTGTTACAAAGGTTCTTACTGAAATTAATAATTGAGAAGCCAAAAAGTTGTTAATTAAAGTTGTTCATTTAGTTCCATCAGGTCTACATCGTTGGAACATTAAAATTACGTACTGTCCATAACTTTGTATACATAATGTTGATAGCATTGCCAGAAACCGGTCCCCGGTAGCTTGTCTCCTTCCCAGTATAAGAATTGGCTTGGTAGTTTGGTTTGCCCTGTTCCCATCATGCACTGGGACAGGAACAGACTAATTTGCATATAGCCAGGTTCTGAAGCTGGGATGGTGCAGTGAGCTAAAAAACGGTGATGGATCAAGCCCTGATCTCTTGACTGGGTAGGAGTATTCTGCATCATTCAGAAACTCTGTCCATCACCTTTTCCAAAATTGATTTTATCCACACTATGTGTGGGAGGGTATACTCAGACGTGAGTCCCTAGCTCATTGCACCATCAGGATTCAAGCAAGCCGGGCCGACGAGGCTGAATTGCCAGAAACCGGTCCCCGGTAGCTTGTCTCCTTCCCAGTATAAGAATTGGCTTGGTAGTTTGGTTTGCCCTGTTCCCATCATGCACTGGGACAGGAACAGACTAATTTGCATATAGCCAGGTTCTGAAGCTGGGATGGTGCAGTGAGCTAAAAAACGGTGATGGATCAAGCCCTGATCTCTTGACTGGGTAGGAGTATTCTGCATCATTCAGAAACTCTGTCCATCACCTTTTCCAAAATTGATTTTATCCACACTATGTGTGGGAGGGTATACTCAGACGTGAGTCCCTAGCTCATTGCACCATCAGGATTCAAGCAAGCCGGGCCGACGAGGCTGAAATGCCAGAAACCGGTCCCCGGTAGCTTGTCTCCTTCCCAGTATAAGAATTGGCTTGGTAGTTTGGTTTGCCCTGTTCCCATCATGCACTGGGACAGGAACAGACTAATTTGCATATAGCCAGGTTCTGAAGCTGGGATGGTGCAGTGAGCTAAAAAACGGTGATGGATCAAGCCCTGATCTCTTGACTGGGTAGGAGTATTCTGCATCATTCAGAAACTCTGTCCATCACCTTTTCCAAAATTGATTTTATCCACACTATGTGTGGGAGGGTATACTCAGACGTGAGTCCCTAGCTCATTGCACCATCAGGATTCAAGCAAGCCGGGCCGACGAGGCTGAAATGCCAGAAACCGGTCCCCGGTAGCTTGTCTCCTTCCCAGTATAAGAATTGGCTTGGTAGTTTGGTTTGCCCTGTTCCCATCATGCACTGGGACAGGAACAGACTAATTTGCATATAGCCAGGTTCTGAAGCTGGGATGGTGCAGTGAGCTAAAAAACGGTGATGGATCAAGCCCTGATCTCTTGACTGGGTAGGAGTATTCTGCATCATTCAGAAACTCTGTCCATCACCTTTTCCAAAATTGATAGCATTGCAGAGTTACATTGGGTACAAACCATGTTTTGATCAGCTGCTCTAACTAGATTATTAAAATACACTGATTTGCAGTCTGGTAAAGTCAAATATATAAATCTTTCAGTATCTACTGTTGTACTACTTGAAAAGGAACAATTATTTTCAACATCTATACCTTCCTCTTGCAATACAACAAGCTTGTACATTAGACATTCCTGACAATCTTGCTGAATATCTTGAGAAAATGTAGTTATACCAGAACATATGTTTAAATCGTTTCGAATATCAGAAACACTTTCTATTTTAGTTCTATCACTGCTACATTTCTCAAACACAGTATTCAACAAACAAAAACTTGGATCCCGATTTTCTACAATCTGTTCTTGCAAACTTTGAGAAAAAAAACAACATTAACCACTACATTAGCATAGCAGTTGACGCCAGAACTGTTCTCAAACTGAAATCCAACAATATCTTCAACAGAATCCTCTTTGTTTCTGCTTACAATTACTGGTTCATCTACTTTTCTTTTTTTTGCTACAGCCTTGCTACAATTTTTCTCATTTTTTTTTTGGCCTACCACACGCTTTTCAAATAGAGGATATTGAGGTAAATTTGGAGCATACTCTCTTCTTAACCTATTATATTCCTTTACACAATTTGGATCTGCACTAATCTTTGTCTCATCAAAATCAATCAAGTACAATCCAGATAAAGTTCTGACTCGAGATAAAGCAACATATGCCATACCCTCCTTGAAGACAGAACTTCCAATATTGATCAAAGCACTATCTACACTTAAACCTTGAGATTTATGAATAGTTACTGAATATGACAAAGAAACAGGAAACTGTTTTCGGCGGATATATAAATCTTTTACAAGCAAAAATTAAACAGAACAGCGACTAAACTGTTGTACTTCTTCAATTCCATCAAATTTAATTTTCAAAAATTCAATTCCATCTCTATTTCGGTAATTCACAAAATCAACAACATGACCGATTGCTCCATTTACTAAACCACTTTCCACATTTAAATTCCGTCGTAAAATTATACAACAATTTAAACATACATATAGAGTCTTTTCAAAACCAGCAGTGTTAGAAATTGCCTTCTCTAAAGAATTCAACTTTGATTTCAACTTTTCTGACAAAACAATAGTAACTCCTTTGTGCTCTATTTTATCAATAGCTTCCAGTTTCACAATCTCTTGATTTTCTAACTCTAACATTTTGTTGTTGAAGACTGAACATTCTCGAAGATTTGGAATCAAGCATATTACAGTTTTGTTTTCAGCAATTTTCTGATAAATATTCTCTGGGAGAATATTTTCCTTTGAAAACAAATTTGAAATTAATCCTGACTGTAAAGCTTCTTTGCCATGTTCAGTTACTTTTCCAATTCTTACATCTTGTAGAATGTTTTTATAATCTTCATCCTTTGCCTGTTGCATGTTTTGAAGCAGTTCTGCATATTTAAAATATAACCAGATATTCACATTTCCATAGCTTCCTAGGCACTTTCTTGTATCTTCATGTGTAAGCATCTTAAACAATGGTTGTCCTTTCACTGGAGTTAGCTGCAGTAGATCAGCCAAAGACAATGATGTGTTTGCCTCCAAATAACAAATCATACTCTGTTTTAAGAATTTGTTGCATTCTTAAATGCACAAAAGCAAACATCACATTTGAAACCATGCTTACCTCATCAATGATAAGAAGTTTCATTTTCTTCAGGACTCTACCAACTTCACGACAAGCTTCTCCAGATAGCTTGTGGTATTGTAATTTTTTATCATGCTCTACTGGCAGCATCAATAAACGATGTAAAGTAATCCCTTTAAAATAATGTGCCTCCAACCCAGTTGGAGCAGTAACAACACAAGACAGTGATGACTCTGTTCTTTTCTGCAGATAAGTTGAAATTGATTTAATCAGAAAACTTTTCCCAGTTCCGGCTTCTCCACTCACATACAGTCGGACAGGTTCAAATGACATACATGAGCACTCTTTTTATCATGACGTAAAACATGCTCAATCTGTTCTGTGACTTCATCATATACTTTTTTCTGCTCCACGTTTAGTTGATTTTCCAAATCTTCCAAACTAACTACATCCTCCTGAGTTTTTTCCATGGCTCTTTCCACCTCTTCCATGGCAGTGGCAGCTTCATTTTGGATAACTGGTCCTCCTAGTGGATCTTGACTCAACAAAACAGAACTTTGACTGTCTTGAGAACTGTCTCTAGCAATCTCTGCTGCAATGGTAGCTTCTTGTTGTATTTCATTGTTCAACATTTGCAGGGACAACATCTTCAAACTGTAACTGTATAATTTCTTACTTAGGCTCTTTTCATGCGAAATATCCTCCCACATTTCCTTCAGTTCCGTCTTTTCTGATTTTGTGATGTAAGACGTTACATATCGAGCCACAGCAATAGAGTTGTCAGCAACATATTGAATATCCATGTTAGCATTCCACATGGACAAAATGACTGGGTTGTAGTCATTTATGTATTTGGACTCTTCTTTTCTTTTCAAGTTGTACGTATTTTTCTGTGATTTTTTTGTCACAGTATGTCGCAGTGAAGTCATAAAATTGTTCACTCTTCCTTTAGATATTACTGGTCGTGGAAATCCAAAACGGCACTTTGTGTAGAACTTCTCCTTGGATTTGAACTTTCGACAACAGTACTTTCCACAGCGATGGGTTTGAAAGAGTAAGACTTGATGTCGTAAATTGTCTTCTTCTGTACGTTTTGGAAAAATACATGTGGAATATTGTTCAATGAAACTCATCACTGTGTCATCCGAATCTGTTCCAAATTTGGGAGCATTTTGATCCATAGCAGCATATGTATGTGATGAGCACCTCTTGCTTGATACTCCTTTCTCCAAAAGAAATCCAAAACCTCTCCAACTGTAAGATTTTTTATGTTTGTGATGAAATACATCATAACTTCAAATCGATGATTAAAATACCTACAAACATTAACTGGATCCAAAGAACACAGTTCTCCAGGTGTCTTGAATTCTATATTTTCTATGTTTCCATTTGCCTCTCGAAGAAATTCAAGTAAGTCTTCCCAGGCAAACTCAACACAGCTAGGAGTGAGGAACCATGTTGGAGTTCCTAAGTTTCTTAGCATACATTTCAATTCCCCATGACGACCGTACCAATACTCATTCGTACCACGCTGACATGCCATGAGATTGATTAGCTGAGATTCCAAAATACTGTCTTCCAATTGGAGTTTATCCATAAGGTCCCTTGCCGAAACATTTTGAAGATGTACTCCAGATTTCAGTATATGGTTCACAGCATAAGATAGTCCAGAGAAGTCACTCTCAAACAGAAGTTGAAACAAATATGGAATGCATTGATGAAATCTTGGATCTTCTGCAACTAGATAAGGCAGAGAATGCCCAGAAAAGCCCTTTACCAGGTCTTAAACTCCTTCCTTAAACCGGTGGCATGTGAAAGCTTAGACATCTCATCTCAACAACTCTGTGATAATGTCTCAGCTTTCTTCACTGAGAAGATCGAAAAAATTTACAGCAAAATCATGGTGTCAAATACACTTATTGACCCATGTACTGTTTTCCCCAAGGCCAATAGTAGCTCTTGTCAGATTACCCTCTCTAGCTTCCTTAACATAACCTTGTTGGAGGTGGAGAAATTGATTGATCTTATCAAAAGTGGTAGTCCGTCCGATTTAATCCCAGGACGTGTTATGGGTGTAGTTGGCAAAGTCTTGAGTCCTGAAATTGTGAAATTGGTGAACCTCTCGTTAGATACTGGGTGTGTACCAAGAGAATGGAAAAAGGCCTTGGTTAAGCCTATTAGAAAAAATCCTACCGTACCTTGGACTGATCTTGCCAACCTACGTCCTATTTCTCTGCTCCCTTTTTTGGGTAAGCTAATCGAAAATCATGTGAACAAACTTCTTTCGAACTTCCTGGAACAACCTGGAAGTCTGGATCCCTCTCAGTCTGGCTTTAGGCCGAACTATAGCACCGAATCCGCTTTGCTGTCGATAACGGACGATCCCCGCATGTACCAGGACAGGGGAGTCTCGGCCGTCCTGGTGCTGCTGGATTTATCAGCAGCATTCGACACGGTATCTCATTCTATTCTTATCGATCGCCTGGCTGGGAGTGGACTGGAGGACATTGCAGTGGACTGGTTGAAGAGTTTCCTCTCTGAAAGTTCTCAGCGTGTCAGCATGGGGGAATTTTATTCTTCTGAAGTCATGATCTCAAAGGGGGTGCCAGAGGGCTCCTGTCTAAGCCCCACAATTTTTAACATCTACGTGGCCCCCCTTGCTAAGATCATGAGAGCTTTTGGCTTCAGTTTAGTCTCATATGCTGACGACACTCAACGGCTTTTTCCCTTTACTACTCTAACCACAGAGGTGAAACGATCTTTCTCTGAAGGGATGAAAGCAGTATCGGGTTGGATGTCGTCAAACTTCCTCCAGTGTAATGTTATAAAAACAGAACTGATGCTTTTCGGCGAGGCCAAGCTGCTATGGGGCCCTGACTGGTGGCCCACTGAGTTAGGCCCATTACCCGAGCCAAAACCTCTGATCAAGAACCTGGGTGTACGGCTGGAGCAGGAACTAACTTTCAAACAACAGGGAAACCACGTAGTTGGGACATGTTTTCACATGATTGGCCTTCTCCGCAAGGTATTTCCTCTCTTGCCTGATTCTACTAAGAAGACCCTGGTGCAGGCGCTGGTATTAAGTCGTATTGACTACTGTAATGGCCTGTTAGCATCTGCCAATGAAGGAGTACTAGACAGACTCCAAGTAGTTCAGAATGCTGCCTCCAGACTGGTCTTAAATGCCCCCCCCCCCAAAACTCCTTCAAAGCCCCTTCTGACCAAGCTTCACTGGCTGTCTATCCGTCTGTATTGTCCATAAAAGAATTAATGGTTTAGGGCCCTCATATTTAGCAGAAATATTTGTTTCTTATGCTCCTATGAGGTGTCTACGATCTAGCAATCAGCTGCTTTTGAAGGTGCCTAGGATAAAAAAGGCAAGACAGGGCGGTAAAGCACTGTCTGTCATTGGTCCTACGCTTTGGAATGATCTTCCCCTTTCTCTGAGACAATGTGTGAACCACTCCAGTTTCAGAAGTAAATTGAAAACTTTTCTGTTTAAGGGCTGATTTGATGATTCGATGATCTGATCTTCTGGTTCTTTTAACTTCTTGGGCTTGTTTTTTCGACCCTTTGTGATTATTTTTTCTTTCTCCTGTTATTCCTTTTCAGTCCTTCGTATGCATTACTACCATTTGTGATAGCTCCACAGCGCAGAGATACTCCCTTGTGGAGTCGATTCCAGCGCTTTACAAACCCGCTAATAATAATAATAATAATAATAATAATAAAGTCCGGTATTCTGACGCAGGAATTTGAACACGTCGGTCATCATACCTTGACCTGTTGGAAACAATTGAGGAAAACAATGAGGTTCCAAGCTTTCTTCCCATACAGTTATGGGACTTCCTTTTGCTTCTTTCATTTGAAACAACTCAATAGCATTCCCCATTACTTCTTTACAATGAATAGGATGAACACTATAATGCTCATAAATCTGTTCACTTCTAGACACATCCACTTTTTCAATCTGTCCAGCTGATGAATCACTGTCCTCTTCAAAAGTTATTTCCTCTTCTCCTACATATACATTTTTGTAGTACTGATTGTTTCTTACTAAATACAACGTTGCCTTTTTGACTTTCCTAACATCCACTAATTCTTGCCAGATTATCTAACTCTTTGTAGGAACGCCATTACCTAGAATAACTAGAGGTTCCTTTTCCTCTTTTTCAACGCCAATGGTGTCAATATTTTTCTTTAAATCTAAAGGCAAATAAACAACTCTGTGCGTGTATCAAGAGGGAGAGAGAGGACCAGATAGCTAGTCCAGATCCCCGGTTTATATGTAGATTAATCAAAAAGAGACTAGCTATGGGTTGGGGTGGTATGATGTTTACATTGTAAAGATCATGGTGACTCAGGTAAGTTTTGTTGGTCAGGGGTGGCACCCATTGGGTGTCTTAAGAAAGCCCTCACCCACCAACCTAGTTGGTGGCATGCTTCATCATCGGGCCCACCCAGTGACACCTAGCGTGTCCCGGGTGTGCTACGACGCCTGAGTACAGCGGAGCAGGTATGTCACTGTGTGTGCGGTGAGGGATGTTAAGAAGGTGAGTTTAAAACGGCTTGGCGGGGGTCCCTGTACCCGGAGGGTAAAAGACTTTATTAATAGGGCCTCCGTCAGCGGTTAAAAATAAGGCTATGGGACGTAAGAGGCGAGTTACGACCTCTCACGTCCTTTAGAGTGTCAACATGTTTCAGCCAGTGCCTTATTGATATGCTGGCTTTCTTCAGGACAATTAAAATGGGTGTGGGTGTGATTAAAACTAGTGGGTGTGTAGTGTGGACTATGTTCCAAGAAGGAGGCACATTAGGTCCACAGCCGGTATCGACCAGTAATCCTGGTCTAACCTTTGCCACTTCAAAGTACCTTGAAGAGGACACCACTTAAAACTAGCGTGATCTTGAGAAGGGAATCCCCCCTCTCACAGTTAGATACACTTTAGGGCGTGTAGACACATAGTCCACACTACACACCCACTAGTTTTAATCACACCCACACCCATTTTAATTGTCCTGAAGAAAGCCAGCATATCAATAAGGCACTGGCTGAAACATGTTGACACTCTAAAGGACGTGAGAGGTCGTAACTCGCCTCTTACGTCCCATAGCCTTATTTTTAACCGCTGACGGAGGCCCTATTAATAAAGTCTTTTACCCTCCGGGTACAGGGACCCCCGCCAAGCCGTTTTAAACTCACCTTCTTAACATCCCTCACCGCACACACAGTGACATACCTGCTCCGCTGTACTCAGGCGTCGTAGCACACCCGGGACACGCTAGGTGTCACTGGGTGGGCCCGATGATGAAGCATGCCACCAACTAGGTTGGTGGGTGAGGGCTTTCTTAAGACACCCAATGGGTGCCACCCCTGACCAACAAAACTTACCTGAGTCACCATGATCTTTACAATGTAAACATCATACCACCCCAACCCATAGCTAGTCTCTTTTTGATTAATCTAAATAAACAACTCTTCCCTTTAATCCTCTCTGTAAATCTGAAGGAGGCAATTTCCCTGTCTTAGGCTCCATGGGAACAATAGCCTGAAAAGGATGCACGCATTGAATCAGAAAACAGTCATAGGTATTTAAACCCATGAATTCAGACGGAATCTTTACCAACTCAAGATTATTATGTACAGCTCTAGCAGGCATTCTGTTTTCATTTAATTTATTATAACAATATTTACAAATACATAGATCAGAACCCAAATCAAAACAATTCTCAACCAACAAATAAGTTGCAAAATCCTTTCATTCATTATTATTTTCCATTTCACTTTTAACATATAAATCAACTAACCGAGTCTGATTCTTATAATGAGTTTGTCGACAACACACACAAGACAAATTTGGCCTTTAACTTGAAATGACCTTAAACTTTGTAATTTCATGATCAAAATTTTGAGTACTTACAATTTGTACATTCTCTTCCACATTACTTTCTATTACTGTATCATTTTCGGCAGTGTCCTCTTTTTCACCAAAGTAACAAAACTCTATTTCTTCACAAATCTTCTTCACATCTAATTCAGATCCATGCAAAAGAGCACTGTTTAACTGTTTTAGCTTAAGTGCTGGGCTTTTTGCATAATACAACCTTCTCACTATTTTCCTCACTTTAGTTTGATGCACTCCTAACATCCTAAAATGGTGAAAAGTACTCTGACATACTTTTCTAGATAGACAAGCCAGTGAATGACCATGCAAACCTGTTTTTTCCCTCACTCTGCAAGGATCTAAGTCTTGCAATATCTTAAAATTTTGTTTTAGACTTTTCTTACTATATGTACGTATGAAATTGCAAAACAAATTAATAGAATCCTGTCACACACTACAAATACTACTACAATTCCAAGTATACACCGGAGCCTTAGGACATCTTCCTAAAACTTCATCAGCTAACACCTCATCTGCATTTCTAGGCACAATTTTTTTCTTTTTCAACTGGACAACCGTCTTTCACCTCATATGCTCGACCACTGATGTCAACTGCATGCACCAAAACATTACTTTGAAAATAACTCTCTTCATTAAAAAATGGCTCACAACTTGAACTACGCTTCCATTCTCCCGAAAAAACATCACAAAAATTAGTCCGATTAATTTCTCTTATCTACTTACATTTTGATTTCAAATCATTGATTGCCTTATCTAGTGTACGAACTCTATTGATTACTAAAATATACCGCTTTCTCTTCACTTCAAAAGCCTGATCAACAAACTTTTCTATTCTTTTCTTTTTCTTGTAGAAAGCTGTTTTCCTATTGTATTTCTTAAGATGTTTTAATAAATTCAAAACTACTCTGTTACAAAACATTCATCTACGAATGTCAATAAACTGATTTGTCCTATGATTACCAGACACACTATGATCTCCTCGTACCGTTATATCATTTTTTGGTGACCTCTGCTTTTTCTTTGTATTTAGACTTTGTTTTTTTTTCGTAGAAACACTTTCTTGACTTTTTCTGCATTTTAACAATTTCCATAAATAATTCTTGGTTTGCTTACCAGGAGCATTTTTTCTTTTCTCTGAAGATTGTCCTTTGCATGAATCTTCTAATTGAGTCATCTTGGTCGATAAAGCTTTCTTATAAAGTCTTTGTTGGCGGTCTTTTGTAGGCATAATCTATTATGACTCTGTAGATATTTACATTCTGTTGAAAAGAAAAATGTGACATATTATAGACAACTACTAACATAGCACATAGCAATTATATTAACTAAACATTATAAACACTAGTTCACATCTCTCTTTGTGTGTCTCCTATCACTCTCTGCCTGCACCATCTGTCTGTTTGTGTGTATGTGTCATCTCACTCTCTGTGCCTAAAACGATTTACCATGCTAAATGTTTTTTGCTGAAATGACTGGCTTTAAGATTTTTGACAAGTATCACACTGAGTGTGTATGTGAATTAAGGTATTATATTTTCATATTTTTCCATAATGTTAGCTCTGTGTGCTCACAGTTTGTATCTTTTACCTTATAGGGTAGACTTCTTTTTAAAGTGTTTCTCATGCTTGGATTCAATGCTAGTATAGAGATAGTGCTAATGGTTTAATTGGGCTTGTAAATATGCTCCTTTTTTACAAGCACTTTGCGCTACCTTTAACATAGATGCAAGCAGTGAATGTATGGAGAGGGATAGGAATAGCAGATAGAAAACAATATGAAATGCTGTGAGAGATGCGTAAAGGATTTTACTAATGGCATCAATTGAGATACAATATACAAAAAAGCCCCTTGCGCAATATTTAACATGGATGTAAGCAGAAAATGCACGCAGAAACCTGACTCATTTTCAAAATCCAATATTCTTGTTATGCTTCCCAATACTGCAAACAGCACTTTCTCTATATTACTCACCTTTAAAATCGCTTTTGAAAATATAGAACAGTGTCAAACACACAGCAGATTTTCTTAAGCAGAATCTTTGAAATGCAGCTCAGACACTGGAACCAGAAATGGCACACTTTCCCACTCATTCTTCACACATATCTCAGGTCTTAACCAATGAAATGTCATCCCACACTATTTCAAAACGAAACTAACATTTCAATTGGTTCCACATTCCCACACTTTCAAACTCACATAATATTCACCCACCCCCCTAGTGCTCATTCAACCTGTTACCATGGTAACTCCCACCTAAGAAGGACACAGGTAAAAAGTTCATCATACTATGTTGCAAATGAATCCAGCAAGTTTCTTTGACCTTTCAATATAACAGCTAATCATGTGCAATGTTCCTTTCAGTGTCCTTTTCATAACCATTAGAATTGCTTCTTTAAAAAAACAAAACTATGCACCCTAATATGCTGTACTGCATTTTCAAAAAGCACCAATCATTTCTTAAATTTCAAGTGCAGTGAATATCATCCTCTTTTTTGTCTAAACTGCAAGCTTTACAAATGCCATTTCATTTACAGCCCTCATCTGAGTACAACCAGATCTACCTTAGTACTCCTTACAAATTAACAACTCACCTTCTAGAAAACTGTTGAACAGTAAATTCTGTGTCAATCTCACACCTCAGAAGTATACCTCAAACACTAAAATCTCAAAATGACTGTTTCCCTCTAATTTCTCATACATATTCACATACCAAGCCAATCACATTTTATCACATACAAAATCAAAACCAAAGTAACATTTTAATTGGTTCAAATTATCAACACTTTCAAACTCACATAATGTTCAACTTACCCTCAATGCTCTCTACCAATTACCATACTAACTCTCCACAAAACACCTACCTAAACTCAGAGGTGAAAGAGTCATCACTCAATGTTGCACTCAACCTACATCTAAACACTAAAACTTGTTATTTTAATGTATTTCTTTATTGTCTTTTTGAGCCGAAATCCGCGCACGGTGCGCAGACTCCACGATTTTTTTAAAAAGAATTTTTCATTTTTTTCAACCTTTGGGGTCCTTTACAGATCCCATGACAAAATCTAGGAGGCTCAGGAATCTCTATCCTGCCTCCTTGTCAACTATTACACTCCTGTTTACAACCACTATCATCTGCGACAAAAACAAGATGGCAGAAGACACTTCCTCATTTCGACTGACTGGAATTCTGCGCGCGCACGCTAAGGTCCGCGCACGTAAAAGAACAGTGCAAGGACGGAGCAAGCCCGTGCGCGCACTGTGTCCCGCCCATAGATATATAATTTGAAAAAGTCAATTTTCTCAACAATTACTGAAGGGATTTTCACCAAAATATACAAAAGGCACTTCTGCAGACCAGGATCTACCATTTTGCCAAGTTTGCAGTAATTCCATTCAGCCGTTCGGGCTGCAGCTGTGTCTAAAGGTCCTATGGAAGATTGCATTGGACTCAATTTCACATTCAATTTTCTCAAAAACTACTATAGGGATTTATACCAAACATACAAAAGGCACTGCTGCATACCAGTCGCTACCAAAACATAACACCATCGAGTCGCCCCAGAAGAGAACGCCACACACGGAGGATCTCCGCTCACAGCATAACAGGTAGCGCGGCTTCACAGCAGATAACAGCCCTCCCAAAGCGCCATACGCGTTTCAAGCTTGTAGCTCTTGTTCCCTGGCTGGCTGAAGTAAAGGAAGCGGATTTAGAAAGAACTTAATTTATTCACAAATATTGGTCCCGCCCTGGTGGGCGCACTGTGGCATTCTGGTAGTTACAGTGTGAAATACGCCACACAGACTTATGTAGTTCACTTCCCCAGTGGGCTCCGCCGCCTCCATTCACATCATACCCTGTAGGGTGGGGGTTTGCAATCCTTTTGCCAGGCCACGCAGTGCGTCCCTGTAGTGCAGGCAACCTCCGTTCCCAGGTGCTCTCGTCTCCGAACACTCAGGACCCGCTCTGATAAGCGGTGGGGCATTCTCGCAGCCGGACCAGCTGCTAAACATATCACCATCGAGTCGCCCCAGAAGAGAACGCCACACACGGAGGATCTCCGCTCACAGCATAACAGGTAGCGCGGCTTCACAGCAGATAACAGCCCTCCCAAAGCGCCATACGCGTTTCGAGCTTGTAGCTCTTGTTCACTGGCTGGCTGAAGTAAAGGAAGCGGATTTAGAAAGAACTTAATTTATTCACAAATAGGGCTATCACTATCAATTCAATCCTATCAATGTTATTACTTTTTAACCACATTGTGAGGTGTGATATATTCCTGCACTTCACAGTTTGCACCTTTACTGTTACTTTACTTCCTTTCTGTTGGACACTCTTTTCTTCTGTTAAGAGCGTAATGAATGCCAATGATGACAACAATGGACTTCACTGGTGAGTACCTATCAGTGCTCCGCATGGTGGTATGTCCGTGAGGTGTCATTACGCTCGCCTCACTTTTTTCACTTCTTAAGGGTTGTATGATTGGGACCGCAACTCATTATCCCATCATATACTGGAATGCTGTCAACAAAAAGTGTGAGAATAGGTTTTTAAGGATCACACATATATGAATACTACAAAATAGAGTGCACAGAGTGTTATGTAGAAAACTACAAACCTCTAAACAGGACTACATTGAGGAGATACAATATATTAAGATCTCCGAAGTCCTAGGACCCTGGTCTTTTTGTGGATTAATGATTTGAGTGGAGGGCCACCAGGGTTCTGATTCCCTCTTTGCTCCATAGTGTTTGTGTTACACAGAAAGGTTAGACAAGAGTACAGCCCCTTTCTAAAAGTACTGTTCTCAAACACGGAATTTAAAAACAACCTTTCCTAAAAGATGTATTATTAAATTCTGAGTTCAGGGATATCAATCACTTATATCCCATCTTGTTCTTGTGGGAAGATAGGCTGGTATCCATTGGGACCAGCCTCCCCCATGTTAGTCTATAGAGCAAGATATCCTTGCAGCAGTGAGCACACAACATGGCTGCTGTTCACTACCAGAGCATGTTACCTGCACCAGTACATGCTCTACCTTTCCTATAAACTGCACCCTGCCCAGGGGGGTACCTTGAGCCTTCCATAGGGGTGAACAATGTGTACATAAAGGGAAGGGTTAGGCCCAGCCAGTGGGGACACTGGCTAGGAGGACATGGCAGTTCACTGACTGCACACAGGCACTGCGGTGGCAGGCCTCATACACCATTTTAGGGCTACTCATGTGGATGGCACAATCAGTGCTGCAGGCCCACTAGTAGCATCTGTCATCACCAGCCCTGGTACATCCAGTACACTTTACTAGGGACTTCGTGGTGATACAAATATGCCAATCAGGTACATCCAATCAATATGATATTTTACACAGGGAGCACTTACACTCTGGCACTGGTTAGCAGTGGCAGAGTGTCCAAAGCATCCAAATCAGCAAAAACGAAATCCAGCACAGCATCAAAAATACAGGTAGCAGAGGCAAAAAGATAGGAGAAAAACCCACGCCAAGGATGTCAGGTCCAACAGGAACAAACAACTCTCTCAACACAACACTATTTTATTGAAAATTATTGAACTGTGTTTATTGAACAATTACTGTTTGTTTAACAAAGAGGTCCACCAGCAGTTGTGCAGGTTGGCCATGGGTGCATGTTTCTCTCCCAGCTATGCATGCTTGCACGTAGGTTGGTGGGAGGAGCATGTCTTCAGGCGCACTCACAAGGAACTGTTTGACACCCATGTACTTCAATGGTGGTGTTTCATAGATGATGTCTAAGTGATTTGGCAGGGATCAAGGGAGTCGGCACAAGATTTTGTCAATGCTATCACAACAATGATTTAAATCTAGAATTTACAGTCCACATAAGTAATTAGCGAGTTCAGTTTCTTGATGTGGAGATATATATTGACAATATTGTCAGACAGACGAAACTTCACAGAAAAAGCATAGCAGGAAACTCAATATTACATGCCAGTAGCTCCCACCCCAGACATCTCATCAAGAGTATCCTGTATGGAGAATTCTTAAGAATTAAAAGAATCTGCAGTTCAGATACAGACCGTACCGAATGCCAAGCAGAAGGATTACTGTGATTTATAACATGGGGATATAAAATAAAAGACTTGAACACATCATTACTTAGGGATAACAGCACCAGCAGAAAGACATGTTTACTTAATGCTGTCCAAGAAACAGCTCCCAATAAAATTGAGACGAATGTCAACCCACACAAAAACAGTGACATGGTTAGATTAATAACCACTATAGTCGCCAGGAAAAACAAGTAAGGAGCATTATTATAAAAACTGGCCAATAGTAAGAACAGACATAACTCTTTCACCAATCTTGCCAGAATTGCCCTTGATTACTTTCAGAAAGGCACCCTTAATGAGGTATACACTGGTTAAAACCAGCCCTGAGGTACTTGCTCCCAGCAACTGGCTATCTTATCTATCTAATAAAACTGGTTTTTACAAGTGTAGCTCATGCCGAGCGTGCAAATTTGGGGTCAATAAACAGGAATACACCGATGCATTTGAACATACTCCTTCCAAGATCAATGGGATGTTCACTTGCAGAATAGATTTTGCGGTGTATATACTTCAATGTTCCTGTCATTTACAATACGTGGGCTGCACTAAGCTGCAGGTGTTCAATCACATTTTGCAACACTTACGCGCAACAGTCAAGTCTAACCCCAGCTACCCTGTTACACGACATTTTAAACTTGTTCACAACAACAACCTGAATGATTTGAGCTATTTTGTAATTGATACAGTACCAATGTCAGGGGAGGCCATATAGAAAAAAATTAAGTCAGTTGGAAACACAGTATATCTTACAACTTGACACAAAAATGCCAAATGGTCTAAATAAGGGAGAGGATCTGCACAATTTTTAGTAAGCTAATGTATACATGGTTTTGCATTTGATTCCCTCTGTATATGAATTGTGGTGATTTGTATATCTCAGTTTTTTATCCAGTTGATTTTAGCCCTGTTTTAGCCCAGTTTTTACCTGGTTTTATCTGATTTTTAATCGGTTTAACTTGGTTTATACAGGGTTTTACCTGGCTTTATAATCAGTTTCAGAAAACTGTATATGATTCCCCAATTATCTATGTACTGTATCAGTATCAGCATTAGTTAGTAGTAACGTCTGACATTCACCTATTTGCACTGCCCACTTGCACATTAAGCTGATAGTATCTTTTTACCGGCACCCCATTTATCCGCTAGCTGTGAATTAATTTTGTTGCAGTATACAATGGCATTCATTGATGTCCGTTCTTTGAACTATGTTCTATTTATATTTGCAAACACAAATATATAACCTGAATATATGTTTACCGTTTACCGTTTACTAAGTCTTTATTACGAATTTTCATCATAAAAGACGTACTATACAAAAATCCAACCATGACAATCATTTCATACGTAGTAAAATTAGTATCACAGTATGTATAAAAATATAAATAGATAGGAATGCTAAAAACAGTACTAAAAAAGTATTAAATGTACAAAATAGCATAAGACTTAGACATCAAGATGATAACCAATAAAATTGAAGAAGGGTATACTCCAATCAAGTCCCAGGACCCACGGGGATTACCTCCAACACCAAAACCGGTCAATTTTGTTATATCCACCACTAAATTAAGGGCTAATCTTGCGCATCCGGAGTGTCCATGCCAAACCCATAAATTTGGCTACACCTACTACCACCAAAGTGGTGGTGTTGGATTTCAAGATTCTACTTGCAACCAACGCAGATCTAGTACCCAATGCCCGGCCGACAGGTCTTAACCACCACCGTCTGGGATGTTGGTACTCCGGGCAGACAAAAAGGAAGTGATCAAACGTTTCAACCTGATCCACACAAAATGGACATTTGTCACTACCTAAGGTGTTCCATCTGCTTGTTAGCCCTCGTAACGGTAGGGTACCTACTCTAAACTGGTGATACAATTTGCGGTCTAGGGATTTTGTTATTGTGTCCCAGTATTCTTCCAAGTGTGGATCATCCTTGATGACAAGAAAAGCTGCAGTCATAGAACTACCTGTCAAGGATTCATGCCTGTTGGCTTTGATTCTGGCCCAGTACATATCCCTGAAGATTTTTTTGGGAGGGAATACAGCAGTATTGGGGTTAACCCAAAGCTCCCCCATCCCCATGTCAGTTACTATTGTTTTAATTTCAGTCAGCCATGGAATCCTGTTGGAACCCCCGGCCCCCTTAACTTCGAGGAGGGCCTTGGCATATAAGGCGAGTTCCGGCGTGGTCCACAGGCGCCGCCAAAACGCCAGTGTCTATACCTTACTACGTCTTCAACAGGCTGACAGCCAAGGTCATACAATAGGGGTATATGTGGGGTTGATTGAGGAAGCCCTGCCACTGCACCAAGGAATTTATTCTGGGCAACCTTTAGTGGGGCCACATTACTAAAGCCCCACAATTCTGCGCTGTACATGACGGCGGGGAGGATTTTTAGATCGTAAATTTTAACCAAGGGGCAATCGGTTTTGTTAAGGAGAGCTTATGTTCTTTAAGCAGAGATCAACCTAATTGAGCATGTTTTAAGGCGAGTAGATCAATCTGGGGTTTCCAACTCACTTTATCACTGAAGGTAACCCCCAAGTATGTGAAGACAGATGTCTGTTCCAGGGTGGCTCCTCCTTTGTGCACTCTTGCCCTAACTGGTCATGTGCCATGGAGAACCATAAACTTGGTCTTCCCCACGTTGACCTCCAACTCATGTTCGCTACAAAACAACTCAAAGCGAGACAGTGCCAGCTGTAATCCCTGTCTCGTCTTAGATATTAAAAGAGTGTCGTCTGCGAACATGAGATGGGGCACCTCCATACCAGCTAGGGTTGGTGCGTCTGTCGGATGGTTAGTAAAGTATTTGACCAGCCAGTTAATGAACAGGGAAAAGAGGGTGGGGGCCAATACGCACCCTTGTCTAACCCCTTTAGACACTTCAAATTTTGAGGTTACCTCTCCTGGTTTACCCCAGCGAACCTGGGCATAAGTGTGTTCATGGAGATTAACCAATAACACCACCAACTCATGCAGCATACCCATCCCCAACATAACTTCCCATAATTTAGCCCTAGGCACAAGATCAAACACAGATCTTAAATTCACGAAGGCCGCAAAGAGCATACCACCCCCTATTAGTACCTCCTTCCAGAACAGGAGCACAAATCTAAAAGCTTGGTCCAAAGTCCCAACATGTGTCCGAAAACCCGCCTGGAAGGGCGTAAGGATGTCAGTTTCGGACATCCAGCTCTGGATGCGTCCCAATACCAGGCGGGCAGTGATCTTTTGCACTGCATCAATGAGGCTTATTGCCCGATAGTTGGCCAGGGCTGAGCGATCGCCTTTCTTATAGATCGGCAATATCTCAGCCCCATACCTTGAATCGGGGACCAGTGCTCCTTTAGCAAGGGCATTGGCCAGGGTTGTCAAGTATGGCACCCACAATGCTGATTCTTGCTTGAATAGGTCCACGGGAATACAATCGGGGCCAGGAGCTTTACCACTCGGTATTAGTTTAAGAACCACCTCCACCTCACTGGGGGCAAATAACAGTGGCTCTTTAGAACTGAGGGGCAGTGATGTTTCAACTGCATGAACCCTTGTTTTAAACTGGTTCCCGAAATATCTTACCCACTGTTGAGGCTCAACATGGGTAGTGAGGGTCCTATGTTGCTGGCAAATACCCCACTTGAGTACATTCCAAAATTGTGTCATCTTCCGGCCCTCACAGGCCTGAAGTAGCTCCCTCCAGCGGTCCTCGTCCCAGTTTTTCTTAGCTTTTGCTTGCAGCTTTATATATGGCCCTACAACTCTGAATGGCATCAGGGAGTCTTGATTTGATGGCAATAATCAGGGCACTGTGGGCCTGTCAACAGCTATTGTCGTACCAGAAACTTGCACTCTGCACTTTATTTCCCTTGGTTTTTAATACATTTTTAATAAAAAATGATTTGAGCCCCAAAAATAAATCACTATGTATGCCCAAGATTTTAGCATCAAGCACCTACTGGGACTCCCAGCTGAGTATTTTGTCCATGGAACAACTAACCATATCTCTTATGGCAGCCTGTGATCTTTCATTGGTGGCTATCTTTGGCCACTGAACCCTTCTTTGGTCAATAGTTAGGGTGACTAACTCCTGTACAAGAGCACCTTCGGCTATGGGGGTGTTAGTAAAGCTGTTGTCGGATATAGTCAGAATCAGGGGATTGTGGTCACTTTCCGGCCTTTTCACCATCACCATATCTACGATGGGCAACCACATCTCAACACTGACTAATATATTGTCGATTCGACTCCTAACTCTACCATTATCGAAGGTCATTTTGCCTTGCCTATCAGACTTTGATCTGCCATTTACTGGCCTCATACCTTTATCTAGACACCGCCCCTTCACTTGCAAGCCCACCTGTGTCCACTTCCTTATTGGTTTTAGCTCCAACTGTGGAACACCCCACAATGCTTCCTCATCCTCAGTTAGCTTTCCATCATCCTCGTCCAGGGGCTCGAAGCTGGTGTTAAAATTTCCAGCCACTACCAAGTGGCCAACTTTCCCCACTAGACCGATGACGCCTTCCAGATTTGAAATCGTTGGGGAGCACCTCCCTCCCGGAAGACCCCTCGCAAATATGTTAACAATGAGGATGTTGAGGCCCTTGGAGGAACTGACCCTGCTTGCCATAATATTGGGGATTTGGATGGGGACTTCAACCACAGAGACACCCTCACACTGACATACCCAGATGGCCAAGCCACCAACCGGTTTTCCCCTAGGGCCCTTGGCTGCTGGTTTGAAAAAGTTCAAGTAACCCATGCAGAATAGCGCTTCAACCGCCCTGGTTTCTTGAAATATCCCTATATCTGATTGTTCTATGAACTTTACCCAGTCTGGTACATATAGCTTTGTCTCTAGCCCTGCAATGTTCCATGAGGAAACCATTAATAAGGGACAAGCTGCGTTGTTGTTAATAAGACTACGAAGGGGAGCTAATGGTACACCAGGTGATCCAACATTTGTGGGGGTTGTTGCCTGTATAGGAATGTCCCCACTGCCCAACTGTGCAGCCATTCATTGCTGCAGGGGCCTGAACAAAGCCTACTAGAGCCTGTGATGGTGCATTACTTATAGCATGGATATCCACTGAACTGCAGATACTTGGCAAATCCCCACTAGACTGGGCTACTGAAGCATCAGAAGGTTGTCCGCTGCCCTTAAAGTTAGCTTCAATACAGTTGAGACTTTCTACTACAAAGTCTAGCTTAGTCAAGACCGGGTCTAGGAGTGCTTTAAACTTGTCCCTAAGGACCATACACAAATTTTCAAGGCTGAACGGGTCAGCAGGGCACAATGGAGGTTTACCCTTGGTGGTATTAACATTTCCAGAAGCATATCCCCCTTAGAAACAGATACGTCCGTGGAGGCCATTTGCTTACCGGGACCATGCCCTTCCCTTTCCTTATTAGTTCGTTCAATAACTGTTCCTTCCAAAGCCTTTCTCCCCCTGGTTATAACCCTGGCTGGACTCTGTGGAGGAGTACCTGGCAAAAGGGATATACCCAAGGGCTCGGGCAGGCTACTATCACTAATACAACTCCCAACCGTGTCAGCTACTGCTACAGGAGGCTGGGCACAGGGCAGCAAGGCTACGGGCTCCAGTGAGAGCCTACGCCCCGCAGCCTGTATCTCCTGAATTAAGACAGTCTCCGCGCGGTTCAAAAATGCATCCAGTGTGCCCACCACCCTGTCCCCTACCTTCCTCTTACTCATTATATAGGGAGCTAAGTGCAATAAGTGACCTCAGTATCGATGGGCTAATGACCACACAATAGCAATAGTTGACAACAATTTTAAGGTCCCAACAATAAAATGAACAGTCTTACAGTCTTGTCACGGGAGCTGCAGAAGTTAGAGATGTAGCCCAGCCCGGTCTCTTCTAGGCTCCGATGGGGGCAGATGGGCGCGGACAGGCCCGCCCTTGGCCCGCGTGCGTCCCGCGCTGTGGGAGGGCCGGGACGGTTATGAGGGCCTCAGGCGCCCTCTAGCAACGTCTCTTCCTGCGCGCCTTCCCGAGACTTCTGGGGCTTGTAGTCCTTGAATCCTTCTCTGCCCCCACACGGTCACCAACACGCTGCGCCGTTCCCCCCACGGCTAGGATGGCAAGAAATGGCGTCTCTGGCTCCCGCAACCTCAAAATACCAGGTAATGTTCAGCTATGAAGAATTAAATAGCTGTTCTAACTTATGAGATAAACACTTTTTCAAGCACCAGTACTTTAACTAATATGCACTATTTTCTTCCCCGTATACGATAACTGCTAAACTATGGATAACTATTTTTGAAATAATTAATTTTTTTCCGTTTTGGTATTATGCTTTGATAGTGCACTACCGCATTTAGCCACTTGGCATTTGTATAAAACAATAATGTTTTGCATGTGCAATTTATGCAGCTAGCCACTTCGTCCATCTACATATATTGTGTTGATTATCAATGTAGGAATACATATAGTATTTTGTTTAGCTTTAGCTAAGTAATCCCGGTGTCACTTTATAACACTGCTATAGGTTTAAGCACGTCATGTGATCAAGACACGGTTGAAACGCATCATTCTGTGAATTTTACGCAATAAAGCCCTTCTATATCCAAGCACGCTGTGGTCCGTACCTGATTTCCTTTGGACTAGATTTAATCAGGATTGTGATTCTTTATATATGTATATATGTGTATATTATCTACTGACGGTCGCCAGTATGTAGTTATAGTTAGGAGCTAGTTTCCATAGGAATAGTGTTTTTTCTTTTACCAATGTCTTTGGCGCTGTTTGCTGAATGTTTATGAAAGTTTCCAAACCAATAGGGAGCTCTGGTCATCTCCTGAAAGTTTCAGGGTGATTCGTCAAGCAGAGGCCTAGAAAAAAGGGGTTCCCAAAACGTGTTTTCTTCATGGTAATTTCCATAGGAAACTTTAGACACAGCTACACCCATAACTGCTGAACGGCAAACAGGTACCTTTTGGATCAGAAAGCCCTCTTTTGGTTAATTGATATTTAAAAAATATCAGTATCTGGTGACAGAGGTTAATCCGCAAACACTCCTAAGCACCAGGTTGACTCTGATTGGCTGCCAAACCTTCAAATCAGAATGTGGTGGCAGCAATCTTGTTATTCAGTTGAACCAAGTCACAAGCAAAAAGGTAAAAAAAAAAATAATAATCAAGAAAAGGGGGCAGGGTAGAAATACCCAGACCCTCTAGACCTGGTCAGTTGGTCCTACAGGGACCCCCAGGGCCCCAAAAATATTTTCTTAAAATATTTTTGGCAGGATTCGTGCATGCATAGGGTGTGCAAATCCCGCTGAGAATATTTTTTTGAAAGAAAGCATGGTCTCCCGTGCTTTGTTTCTTTTAAGTCGCCAGGTCATGGGGGCAATTCATAATTATTATGCGGGGTCTGCATGGGCCCCAGGGACTGCCACCTCCCCGGGGCTTTGTTATTGATATATGGGGGGTACCAGTCTTCTCGCAGCCTCAGTACAGCCACCTTCCTGGGGCTTTTTATGAAAAATGCATGGGGTGGCTCCTGTCCCCCCACAGTGCCCCGGCAACTGCCACCTCCTCTGGGTATTCCTTTATTATGTGTCTCGGGCATCACAAGCCCTCCCAAAGCCACAGGGACAGCCTCCTTCCTGGGTCTTAATTTTTTTTAAATAGTGTGGGGGGTCCTGTCCCCCCACACTGCCCTGGGGACCACCACTCCCCAGGGGATACCTAAATTAAAAGTGGGGGTTCATTGCGGACCCCTGGCCCAGGAGACCACCAGCTCCTGGGGCTTTAAACATGATAGGTGGGGGGCCGCGCAGACCCCCTTCAAGAGCCGTTCTCGGCCCGGGTTAAAGGTTGGTTCTAAAAACAGCCGCTGTTTTTATTATAACTGTTTGAGCTACATGTAAGTGTGGATGCACAGCTTGAGGTTGTTGAGAAAAACTCTGTATCCTTCATCTGTAAAGTGAACTCCATCACTACTGTAGATGTCATCCATACCAAAACATAGATTGTTGTTATAGATGGAGCCCATCCTATGATCTCTTTGATAAGCATAACAAAACAGCATTATTGAAATTTTTCCTTGCTTTCCCAATCTGTGAACAGAATTGATTTGACCACTTCCTTTTTTGTCTTTGGCATATAAGAATATAAAAAGACAGTTTGAGGCAAAAGCTACATAAATTGTGCAAAGGTATACTTCATTAGCATTTCGAGGACAACTCCAGTCAATGTATTTAGGTAATTGTAACCACAGTGCACATTCATGAGATCAGGAGGTTGAAGATTTAAAGAGGTTTGATCCAAAGGCATCAATTGGTGCCACTGTAGTCCTCTCTGTGCAAACCAGTCACATTTTCCAAACCTAGGTCTTTGTTAATACCTCTGTGTCCAGCATACCTTTTTCACCTGAAAACATAGCTGTGCGCTACAATCCATACTGTAAGCATCTTGAAGGGATGTCTGAAAGGAATGAAAAGATGTCTGTTGCTCAGGTAGGCAGTTGGTAGAATGAGAGGTATCTAAAATGGTGGAAAAGATGTGGTTTTTGAAAAAGCTGATAAGTGATTGGCTGTTTATTAACATTGTGCACTCAAAATAGGATGGATGCGATTTTGCTCAAGAAGCATGCTTCTGATTGGGTTTAGAAACATTTTTTAAAGGCACAATAGATAAGATAAGCTAGTATTTTGAAAAAGTCAACCACATCTAATATTTGCTTTAGTAAGCTAGTGTGCTGAACTTGAAAAAATTGTGAACTTGCGACCTTCTGGTAGAGTTCAAAGTGGCAAAAAGTGTTACTATGGATTAAGCAGATTAGAGGAAGGGGGATCACTGACATAATATCGAGGGACATAATATCGACTACCAAAAATATCGCCGACAAAATATCAACAGACAGAATATCGACTTTGTATCTACAAACAGGTAAGTACAAAAATATTGAGTAAAAAATATCGTTTACTAAAATATAGTTTGTAAAAATATCGACTTTATTAAAAACAATGTTAAATTAAATTAATATTGAACATTATTTACTAAAATATTCTTAAAAATACTTAAATTACCTTATAATAATTAAATAATTAATTGAAGTTATAAAAAAAATGTACAATCATATTTGTTAAAACATATATATACAGTAACATAATATAATTAAAAAATATCCAATATTATTACCGTAGGATAGCGGAAGTGTAAAATTACTATTCCCACTCCAGAGAGTGCAACAGTAGATAAGGCGTTGGATAGCGTGGAGGTAAAAAATACTATTCCCACTCCAGAGAGTGCAACAGTAGGGAAAGCGTTGGATAGCGAAGCGGTAAAAATTTACTATTTCCACTCCAGAGAGTGCAACAGTAGGGAAAGGGTTGGATAGCGTAGGGGTAAAAATTACTATTCCCACTCCAGAGAGTGCAACAGTAGGGAAAGTGCTGGATAGCGTAGGGGTAAAAATTACTATTCCCACTCCAGAGAGTGCAACGGTAGGGAAAGCATTGGATAGCGTAGGGGTAAAAATTACTATTCCCACTCCAGAGAGTGCAACAGTAGGGAAAGCGTTGGATAGCGTAGGGGTAAAAATTACTATTTCCACTCCAGAGAGTGCAACAGTAGGGAAAGGGTTGGATAGTGTAGGGGTAAAACTTACTAATCCCACTCCAGAGAGTACAACAGTAGGGAAAGCGTTGGATAGCGTAGAGGTAAAAATTACTATTGCCACTCCAGAGAGTGCAACAGTAAGGAAAGCGTTGGATAGCGTAGGGGTAAAAATTACTATTCCCACTCCAGAGAGTGCAACAGTAGGGAAAGGGTTGGATAGCGTAGGGGTAAAAATTATTATTCCCGCTCCAAAGAGTGCAACAGTAGGGAGAGCATTGGATAGCATAGGGGTTAAAATTACTATTCCCGCTCCAGAGAGTGCAACAGTAGGGAAAGCGTTGGATGGCGTAGGGGTAAAAATTACTATTCCCACTCCAGAGAGTGCAACAGTAGGAAAAGCGTTGGATAGCGTAGGGGTAAAACTTACTATTCCCACTCCAGAGAGTGCAACAGTAGGGAAAGGGTTGGATAGCGTAGGGGTAAAACTTACTAATCCCACTCCAGAGAGTACAACAGTCGGTAAGGCGTTGGATAGCGTAGAGGTAAAAATTACTATTACAACTCCAGAGAGTGCAACAGTAGGGAAAGCGTTGGATAGCTTAGGGGTAAAAATTACTATTCCCACTCCAGAGAGTGCAACAGTAGGAAAAGCGTTGGATAGCGTAGGGGTAAAAATTACTATTCCCACTCCAAATAGTGCAATAGTAGGGAAAGCATTGGATAGCGTAGGGGTAAAAATTACTATTCTCACCCTCAGAGAGTGCAACGGTAGGGAAAGAGTTGGATAGCGTAGGGGTAAAAATTACTATTCCCACCCCAGAGAGTGCAACAGTAGCAAAAGCGTTGGATAACGTAGGGGTAAAAATACTATTCCCACTCCAAAGAGTGCAACATTAGGGAAAGCGTTGGATAGCGTAGGGGTAAAAATTACTATTCCCACTTCAAAAAGTGCAACAGTAGGGAAAGTAGATACTTCATATATTATTTAAAAATATATATATTAATATCTATAAAAAAATTAATTAAAAGAAATTACCAATTTACTATAATATAAAAATTAATTAATTCCAAATACTAATTTAATTTAATCATTACAATTACTTATCTATTAATACTAATTAATTACAATTTAACAATTAATTAATTTGTAATAAAAAACTTACTTAACAATTAAGATCTAATAAATACCCAATAAAATTAACATATGTAATTAGTTATAATTAAATTACTTCCCACCCTATTCCCCTGTAAACCCACAACCCACTACATAAAATAAATTAGTTAAATTAACATAATTATCAATTAATCAATTAAATAAAATTAATTGTCAATTAAAATGTAATTAATTTCAAAATAAAAATTAATTAACAATTAATCATAAACAAATACCAATAAATAAATTTACATATTTAATTAATTATAATTAAATTACTTCCCACCCTATTCCCCTATAAACCTACAACCAGCTACAGAATTAAATTACGCAAAATTTAAATAACATTAAATTCATTAATTAAATTACATTATAACATAAATAAACACTTTTAACACATAAAATACACTATAAAAAATCGATATTATTACATTTTCGATATTTGTATTAACCTATATTATGTACTTCGATATTTTAACTATCTATATTTTAAATTTCGATATTACATTACTTACCTTCAAAACGATATTTTTGATGGCTATATTCGGTCCATTCGATATTCTGTCCAGTCTATATATTGTACTCGATATTATGTCCATTCGATATTTTGTAGTCGATATTTTGTCTGTTTACCGAGGAAGGGAATGGGGCACCCTTGAAATTACATGCGCAATTTGCGAGTTTCTATTTGCTACTCGCAAATTGTGCATGCAATTTCTATTGATTCCTATGAGCCTCTAGTCCCATAGGAATGAATGTGAAGCAATTCCTTATTTGCGTTCACAATTTGCGAGTCACACAAACGGAATGTGTGGGAATCACTATTTTTTTTGCGATTCAGACATGCATAAGGAATTGTGATTTCTAAATTTAAGAATCACAATTCCTAACTTTGATGCATGTGGCCCTGTATCCCATTCCATATTCTGTAAAAGAAACTTGACCCAGAGATGCCCAGTGTTCATATCAAGGAAAATATTCTTACAGGTGATGACACTGTCAGCAAAATTGGAACAAAGATTTGAGATAATACTGCTGAATTTGTGAAGTTTTTAAAAGGATTTGCTGAGACAGAAGAAGAATGTGACTTTAAAGATATAGAAAAATACCTTTGCATCAGTTCTGTCACATTTGACAATCTTCAGTAGATTGACTTCAAGAGATCAGTACCGCTAAGTGACCTTCCACCAACATCATATTCTGTGTGTAGACACATAAAAAGCGTCTTCTAGTTGATCAGAAGATGTGTAAATGTTTTGGTTATTGCATATGTGGAGAAAGATGTGTGTGAATTTGATTGGGAAGATGTTGATGGGGTGATAAAACCTACAAAAGTCCTAAGGCCTCTATTCACTAAACTTACACGTACATGTACTTGCTAAACCTGTTCTACAAAAAGATGTCCCTGTCGATATGCTCTTCTCAAATGTTCAGCATTCTGCAAATGTTCCATGAGCGATTGCCAAATCAAAAAAGTGAACTTTGAAAATGAGTCTAAAACAGGAATGATAAACATTATTTCTTATTTCATAATCAAATAATAAACTTTGTGTGGTGTATACATAAAAGGATTACAAAACAGTATTATTTGTTTCATTTCTATATATGTCTTTTCTTCCTGTATTATAGCCACCATTTTGGAAAATGGCAGAAGGGTTGCTTTGAGGAGTTATTTTCTGTCGCTATAAGAATACTTGAACACGAAAACCTAAAAAAAGGTCTTATGATTCCCAAAATATCACATCATCACTGCAACACATCCGCCATTTTTAAAACTGTCATCCAGAAAAATTCATCCCAAATCAACAATGTCTTCCCAAGCTAAATTACTTCTCTAATGCTCCAAAAACACAAATAAAAAATAAAAATCTATGGACAACAACTTTTTTTACTGATGTATATCAAGGTGCCAGAACTACCAGTGGCATCCCAGCTTAAGCTGCCTCACTACATCCTGTGAACCAACTACCACTGATTGTAAATTGTCTCTAAACTGTCTGCAACTTCTATAGACATTACATTCAGAACAAATTACCTGTCTTGATAATGTGAACCTTTCAGCAGCTTTTCAGACTTTTAGCTCATTTGATTTTGCTGTAATTTTTCAATGTCATACTTAAGTGGTAGTGCAAATGTTGATGACAAATTGCATTGCCCCCATTGCCAATAATATAATGGGGAAATGCTAGAACAAAATTGCAGCACAAACATATAATATATGTCATGCAGTTTGTATTCCTCTTCTCATAACTCAGAAAGGAGTCTATTTCTTTACAAATCTCAATACATTAAAACTACGTTTGCACTACAATAAAATCATACAAAAACAATTTAAATGATTCTTGATATATTTTCAGGTTTTAGAAAACAAAATTCCTTTTGTACAATTGATTGAAACATGAAGTTGAAAGATCATTGTTAGAAACAGTATTGCCCGCCTGCAACAATACAATACATGTCTGAGGAAATGAACCTCCAAACCTGTAGCACCTGTAGAGAGTAGAATGTTATTTGATATTTGCTATAATCAAAGGCAATCAGAATGTAATGTTATGTTATCAGAGTCTTATTTCTGAAATGAGATCTCAGAATGGTTTTTAAAAGGAACCTCTGCGTTCAATAAATGGGAGGGCAAAATGGTAGTGTTACATATCTGTGTATACTGGCTGTGAAATGAAAGCTGTTAGAGCTTGACACGGTGTCATTTCATCAAAATGACAAGCGTCAAAATCTATCCTTGTGAAAAATTAACATAAAAGTATCAAATTGTTCTAAGAACTTTTATTTTGTGTAAACATACGGGCCATGTGTAATTACCTTTTGAATATACAAAACGTCATACTATGTACATTTTTATGGATTAATCATTATAATGTTGTGGTCTGAAATATGCAATATTATGTACATTTTAAATCAAAAAGTCTGAAAATGTTTCCCAAAAATTAGTATTACATATGTAGAAATTTGAATGATCATATTATTCACCAGCCAAAAGTAATAAACGAAGAGACATTTTAAAAGACAATATTATTTAAGTAAAATCACGTGACCTAAATATTATTGATCATTCAACCAAGATAAACGTGTATAGACATTTTAAAAGACAATATTATTTAAGTAAAATCATGTAACCTAAATATTATTTATCATTCAATCAAGATAAACACTGACCCACCACACTCTATTGGCATCTCAGCACTCCCCTACAGACTGTCTGTGCCTCCATTGAGAGATGGTGTGTGGCCTGCAACCAAAATCAGTAGGAAATACCAGTTGTAAGGTCTGGATACACGCCAAGTGCCACAAGAGCTGCACGGCTTGCCACAGCCTGACCCTTGAATGACATTTAGAAGGATGATATGACCCACTTTTCATGCACACCTGGATCTTGACATGACACTCCCTGCTTGTCGCACACTTCCTGCCTTGCACAGAGGAAGTCTCCTTAGGGCTAATGCGAGTATGCAGCCTGCCTGCCCCTTCCTGGTGGCAAGCTTGGAACAGCTCACCTTCACGTCTTCTTAGCTACGTGCCCTCCACCCCGGCAATGGAGAATCTATAGGATTACATCACCCTAAATGGTAGGCAGCAACTTGCCTGCAGTGGCTAGGCCTTCCTTGGGGGCTCCACCCAGCTGAGGCACCTCCCAGGGCCCTACGGGGACAGACTGTGCTGCTGAGCACACATCCACGGTTCTACTGACTCAGAAAACATGAGGTGGGTGCATCCACTTTACAGGCCCTTCTTCTTCTTCCCCATCACCAGTGTGCCTCTACTTCTCTCAATCACACGGGTGGGTTTGCCACATCACCTCCTTAAATCTATTCTTCTTCAATCCCCTGCCTACCTGGACACTGTTACAGGGGCCCGGGGAGCTCCCACTATTTAGACACTCTGCCCCACCATCCTCAGAGTGGCACCCTCATCCACCTTGAGAGAGGTCTAACTCTTCTTTGCCTCTTGGCCTTCTTCACCTGACCTACTTTTCAGAAATGATATCTAGGATCATATTGTCTGCTGCTCCTCCAGAGTTGATGTTTCAGGGCACATAAAGTGCATGCCACTGTATCACTTACCAGCAATCATGGCCAGTGAGAAGTCGACTCTTCAAATGTTATTCTCAGAGGAGGTGTACAAATAGTATTCAGAATGCACCTCAGCCTGGGCAGGCCTTCATGGAACTTATCTTGAAAGAACTTTTGGTGGTGAATGCGCAGCAGGGTCCAGGGATGCAAGGACTACAGATCTTACCCTTGGATTGAAGATTCTATAGGTGGACATGGGCTCCTTTCATTCTAATTTGCCGACCTGGACAAATGGATGACCTTCCTCGAGGAGAGACTGGACAGAGTGGTTGATGGCTTGCAGCACTTAGTTGAGTATCTCTGATGGATGTTACATGCTGAACTCTTGCTCTGAACTCTTGTTTGGAACTGTTGCTTCCCAACTACTACCCCCAGCCCCCAGGCTCTTCTGACAGAGGTCTCTGAAGTCAAGCTAATGACCCTATGCTCTGTGGCATCACTCCAATTCTCCCCACATCTTTTCCTTCTCCATCCCCTTCCTTCCCACACCTACTCCACTTCAACCCCCAATGCACCCATGAAATGATGCCCATACGTTGTCACTTCACTCGAATAACTGCTCTTCACCCTTTCATTTTCATACCTAGAATGGCCATCAATCCATTGCAGATTGTCTCCTTTAATATCAACAGCCCGACGAGTTATGTCATGAGGAATAAAATACTCTTGTATTTACCCTCCTAACATTTGGACATAATCCTTCTTCATGAGACGCATCTTTCCCACGTTGAATCCACCAAACGTAAGAGGGACTGGGCGGGACAGTTGTCTTATTCAAAGTAATCCTTCCCCGCAGGTGCCAGGGGACCTTAATGCCTGCTGACACTCCCAGAAATGTGTGGTGAAAGCCTGGCCCTACACTCTTGGGCAGACAGTTACTTTGTAATGGCCAAGCTTAAGATAAATACAAAGGTGCCTGGGGTGGGTTTGCTACAAAATCGATGCATCTTCACAACTGTGTCATTCAGAACCGGTGCTGCTCCCTTCGGCGCAATGCCAATCCAAAGACATCCCTGCACAGCTCGACCAGACTGCGAGGTTCAATGATGATGCAGATCCAATCTGAGGTACCAAATGCAAGGCTCAACTTCTACGCATCGTTCTGACTGCATGAATCGGAGCTAATGCATTGTACTCTTGACAAAGGTGCTGTGCTCCATCAAAGCTATTTTATCAGCAGAACCTATTTGAGTTATTTAGCCGGCCTGCCCTCCATTGCAGTCAGTCTGAACTTTGGAGTTCATTTGTCTAACGTAAACTCAAGGAACCTTTTAGCACTATTGACTTCTAAGCTCCTTTTTAATTTACTTTTCATTAATTCAAAAGTCCGGTCTTAGTAATTGGATTTTTGTATTTTGGTCTTTTTTTACTAAGATAAATATTCTCTATTTCTCTCAACCACCTATGTCTTTCTGTGATGTTTGCATTGGTTTACTGTGTGTGTGTTGCACAAATACGTTACACATTACCTCTTTAGGTAAGCCTGCCTTTTTTTATGTCTTCATATCTGAGTGACATAACTAAATGGGATGGTGAGGCAATAATAATTATTTTAAAAAAACATTGAAAGGTTCCAAAAAATCTAAATAAATTTGGCTAATACTTTACATTAAAAAACAGAAATTGCCTTTAAGGATTGTTTTCGTGCAGAAAGACGGGCCTTCATGCATAAAATCAATCCAGCTCACAATGCAGTAAATCTTGCATCATGGTTCAAGATTGCATGCATTGGCAATGTGCAGCACTCAGTGCCCAAGCAAAAGGAGGCAGCAGAAATTACCCATATCCTTGTAAATATGGCACAATTCTGATGTCTACTTTTTACTTAACACAGTACAGCGCAGCAAGTTGCCTTGATCTGCTGAGTTTCCTAAAATGGTAATAAATCTGCCCGCTACTCTATTCCATTCAACCAACACTAAATATTACACTTGAAGTATAACTCTCCTCAGTATTCAAACTCCAGACTAATACCTTCACTATCTTAATTTCTTTCCTACAAAATTCTATATTTCCCCTCTTTAAAACGTTATTTCAAATTTTTCAATCCTCAATTTAAGCCTTCTGTTCATTGTCTCTGTTTTAGTCTATGTAAAGCAATTATAGATTCCTCCCTAGTCTCCATCACAACTGTCCATCACCCACTTTCCTTCCGTTCTCTGACTTTCCCAACTTGCCTCTCTCCTTCAGACTAACACAATCTACCTGGACTGTATTTCAGAAATGCCCCAGGTAGTGCAACTAGAATTTGCACCCACTTTGTGCGCCCTCAGAGCACTTTGGTATTACAGAAGGCGCCACAAACATGTGTGTGGCCTCTTCTGTAATACAGATAGAGCTGGTGTACATGTAGCACCAGCAGATGCCATGTAAGTTTAATACTTGTCTTTTTTGGGTATCATCTGTACATGCTGATTCTACCAAGGAGGAAAAAAATGTAAGAAATGGATTAGCAATGGGTCACCAACTGAAATCGAATGGATAAAAGTTGTTAAGTGTATCATAAGTCTGGGTAGAATTATGGAAAAGAAAAGGAATAGATTTTGGACCCCTGCTCTCGAATTGCTAGAGTCAATGAAAGGAGAAGTTAAGGGAAGGGTTTGGTCCAATGATTATGTCTTCTTTTTATGGTCTTCAAATTTTCCTGGAGGATCTGTGCATCGGCTGGTTTCCAGCCAGGGAGCAGAAAACATGTGTTACCTATAGAAGACACTATGATCCTTGGTGTAAAGAAACAACTCTGAAAGGGGCTAGATCAGGGGTGCCTCAGAGTTTAATTCCAAGGTAAATGAGGACTACATTCTTTTTTAAATGTAGCACCAGGGTTATAATTAGCAGGCATTCCCACATTTGCATGGTCGTGTGGCCCCAAGCAAATGAGGGAATCTCTTTGCATATGAACCCACACTGTAATACTGGTGTGGACACAGAGGCAAACATGTCTTTGGGAAATTGGCCTAGAGGGATGAAAGGGGGTCTCATGGACCCCCCATACCTCCCCTTGCAGGCGGACTTAGTCACTCACTGCACCCCCCTGCAATGGGATCTCTAATCTTTCTGCCTGCACAGAGAAAAACAGAGCAGCTTTTACATAGCTGACACATATTTCTCTTGAATGTGCTACCCTAGGGGCAACACAAGGGTGCAGCTGTCCAGAGGGCAGTGCATTTAAAGTATTAGGGCACACTTTCCCTGTTTACACCCCGCGCACCTGCTTAAAGGTGCCCATGGTGCAAATTCGAAAAGTGCAGTCTATGTGTAATATGGCCCTGGAAGTCTCATTGTAAGTTCCATTGGTTTGTAAAGGAAAATATTTCAAGATATTTGGATTTCTTTACATGTGAGTATGTGAGCATGGTGCTGCATTTCCGTCATAGATTAAAGATAATTCTGGGAAAGAAGCATTATACATGGTGACGATGTATGTATTCTCTCTATATGGACTAAATACAATCTTGGTTTTGATGCATGTATCTTTAAAAAAATCTATAGCCATCACTTATTTATAGCATACACAAATGATTAAAACTATGCTACATTACAATCTAACACATGATATGTTCCTAATTACCAATAAATATTATCTAAAAAAACAAGGGACAGCCATGGAAACCTCTTTTGCTCCCACACATGCAAAACTATTTATGGGATGGTGATACAAGGATGTCACATTGGAAGACAAGTATAATGATCACATGGAACAAATAGTACTCTGGGTACATTGTATTCATGTGTTTTTGTCATATGTGAGGGCAAAGAATCTGAATTAATAATGTACCTTGATGAGCTGTACAATAATGAATTTAACATTCAACTCACTTCCTTTTGGAGTAAAGTGAAGACTGATTTCCGACTCTGACGTTGTATGTGGACAGTGCTGGGTTAAACTACAAAATGCATTGAAAAGAAATAGCAAGTAACTCATTGTTACTTGCCGATAGAGGCCATCCAAAGTCATTGAAGGGGAGCAATCCGTAGAGTCAACTACTGAGAGCATTTAGTATATGCCCCATGGAAAAGGACATTGAAAGCGAATCAGGAAAAATTATTACAATAGGAAACACTTGATTGAGTATGCAGGAAGAAAAGGACAACAGGGAAATCCAGATACTAGAACATACCCCCAACATGATTGGCAAGCCCGTCTGCGCCCGTCCGCGCCAGACCGCTGCCAGGCGCCAGGCGCCAGGCACTATGTTAGAGTCTCACATAGTGGCGCTCGCAGCCACGCGGATACAACGCACTTCAGCTATACAGGGCAAGAACTTTTTAATCTCGCTCGCCATGGTAATAGTCAGGAAAATTCAGATATCTTGCCCACCTGTTGTAAATATCAGTTCCCCATAATTCTTGAGGGACCCATCTCCTGTCGCCATTGCAAATTCCATAGCTTCAATGAAGGCACTAGTACTCCATCCTCTGTCCCCCCAGCCATGGAGGAAACACAGATCGATCATAGATGGACAGCCTTTTTAGCTAATGTGCGTTCTCTTCCAAAGCACGCGACCCACATTTGGGATTTGTTAACTTCTTTGAAACCAGAGCTTGGGTTTCTTACAGAAACATGGATTAAAACCAACTCTGCCCCAGCCATTGCCACAGCCCTGCCGGATGGTTATAGAATCCTGAAATTAGACAGACCCAAGAAAAGGGGCAGCGGGATAGCTATTGTATACAAGGACCCCATCAGGGCAGCCATCCTAGATCAATACATGAACACAGATTTAGAAGTCATTATATTTAGGTTGGACTTTCACTCTCAACTCAGTTGGAAAGGTGGTATATCGCCCTCCGGGTCCCTCTGCCACATCACTTAATACTCTCTCAGAACTTATTGCACCCCATGTCATGTCCTCAAATAAATTTATTTTATTGGGAGATTTTAATATTCACAGTGAGGATAGCCTTGATTCAGAGACCATGCATTTCGTTGGAGAAATCTGTTCCCTGGGTCTGACCAAGAAAAATAATGGACCTTCACATAGTGCAGGGCATACCCTTGATCAAATACTTTCAAATTCCTCCGACCTAATATATAAACAAACTTTACCATTAACCTGGTCAGACCATCATATGATTACATTTGACTTAGTAGGGCCCAGAGCGAACTTACCGAACAAAAAACCTGGAGTACGTAAATATAGGCATTGGCATAAACTCTCACCAGTGTCCTTCTCAGTGGCTTTTTATGCCCCCTAACATCCTACTGACAGAACAGTGGAAGAGCATTTGAATTCTCTGCATGAGGCCACCATCACTACTTTAGATGCTATTATTCACATAAAAAAGGCGGCCACTTTGGCACGCCGGCCCCAAGCTGCCTGGTATACAAAAGAATTGAAGGTAGAAAAAAGTATTTGTAAAACATTGGAACGAACCTGGTGATGAACGAAAGCATTTTTAGACAGGACTAGTTTCAAAGAGAGACAGAGGATATACCACAAGAATCTCAGAAATACTCGGAAGAAATATATTGCTTCGCAATTGGAGCATGCCGACAATACTTCTAAAACACTGTTCCGGATCCTCAATTCTTTAGTGAACCCTAAAACTTGCCACCCCGAAGACGAGCTGTCGCAATTACTTTGCGACAACATTGCCAACTTTTTAATAAACAAAGTTGATGATATCTATGCTAAATTCCCCCCGTGTAGTTCCCCGGATTTAGACATGGACACTTTGTTTCTGAATTGTTGGGCAAATGCTATGTCCCCTCTAACAACGTTTCCCCTCCTTACTTTAGGAGAAACAGAAACGCTGCTTATGTCTGCCAAGTCAGGGTCCCCTAAAGATCTTATCCCGGCAAAAATTGCCAAAACTCTTGCGTCCACTCTGGCCGGACCATTGGGATCAGTCTTTAACAGCTCTATTAATGCTGGTAAACTTCCAAGAGAATGGAAAGATGCACAAGTTATGCCAATAAGGAAGAATCAAAAACTTCCACCGGACATGATTACTAACTACTGTCCTATTTCCCTGCTTCCACTCTATAGCAAACTACTAGAGAAACATATTAACAAGCACCTCCCCTCCTTTGTTGAGACTTCCAACTGCTTGGACCATTCCCAGTCAGGATTTCGTCCTAGGTATAGTACCGAGACTGCTCTGGTCAAGGTATTGGATGATATTAGAGTGCAAGCAGACGGGGGTCGAGCAGTCATTTTGGTGCTGCTCGACCTATCCGCCGCATTTGATACCATCTCGCATTCGATTCTTCTGGATAGATTGAGCAAAATAGGTATTCAGAATAAAGCCTTGGAATGGCTAACAGACTTTCTCAAGGATCGGACCCAAACAGTCAACTTGGGCCCATTTAAAGCTAAAACCACCTTGGTCACCAAGGGAGTCCCTTAGGGCTCCTGTATCAGCCCTACTCTTTTTAATATTTATATTGCTCCACTGGCTGCACTGCTTAGAGAGATTGGGTTCATCCCAGTCTCCTATGCAGATGATACACAGCTGCTCCTGGCCTATGATAATAATGCTCCCAATATTCGTGAAATTTTTTCTGAAGGTATGCATAAAATCAAGGCATGTGAGGTTCCGTGACGGTTCCGTGACGACTTGAACCCGTGTTTTCAAGTTTGTCGGAAATACATAAAATTAGTATCAGCGAACCGCAAATGATCCATTTAGTATATCCTAGTGTTTTCGCTACGCTACGAGCAAGAGCACTCCTTCCACTGACACATTTCTGATATACACACGGCATCCATCTTAGATCATGGCCGCCATTTTGTGGTTCCTTGCCCTCACATATGCAATAGCCTCTGATCATTTCATTCACTTCACTTTGATTAAGGACACGTAGCCTTAGCCGGAGATTCACCTCTTACATGACACGTGCACCTTAAACCAGATCACGCTGAAGCTGCATGACTCGACAAAGGCTGCCTCCTCTGCCCGAGGCCAGCCCACCTGAACTGGTTTTCCTGTCCATTGTACCTGATCATGATTAGGCGGCCGAAGCCGGTAGCCTTGCCCATTTACAACCCACAAACATCTCTTATCCCGCTTTTCTATCTTCTGCACCTGGCTCTGCTCCTTTCCTTCTGGGCCTTTATTAGGGGGAGGTAACGAACTTTACGATGAGGCGGTCCGGGTCTTGAATGCAATATTGACAAGGGATTGTGATGGACTGGTGGGAACCCCTCTTCGTGATGTTTGGTATCAGATATTATCGACAGTTCCTGTGTAACGCCAAATATTTATTGTTTAGAGACACAAAGGTTTGGGAATGTACCGACATGTGAAATATTTGCCTAGAGCACAATTTTTAGTATATAAGGAGCAACCCACTTTGTACAAATCGAACAGTCTCCTAGATTCTGCCCGTGTGTAGATTCTGTGACTTCTGTGTCCCTGCAGTAATAAACCTTTGGTCTTTGACGCCACCATCGAGAAGCCCGTGTTTCTGTTCATTTGTGCACCAAGGCAGGTGGGACTCCGGGGTCTTTGGGTGTTGTACCCTGACACCTCTGGACGGAACCAAAAAAGTCCAGAACTCCAATTGGCGCCCAACGTGGGGCGACGTCATTCGGTACCGGTCCAAAAGCCTGAAGAGTTCGAGAAGCTTCGTGTGAAGATTCCTGAGGGAGGCGCCCCACTTCATCGATCCCGGCATATCGCAAAAGTGGCCCTGAAGTTCTCTTCCACGAGGGTTCCCGTTCAGGACGGCTGCAGTGGGCCGTTGCCTTGACCGTCGCCCTGTCTTGGACCCGAAGTGGTGCAGTCCTTAGTACGGCGAAACGTGACGGGTTTCTCCTTGGTGACGTCTTCAGTGCCTCAGTTAAGTATTTAGTGATAGCTAGCTGGTTACTTTTGTGAGGATTGTTAAAAATCCTTGATCGGTTCTTGGTTTGGTTTGGTTTTGTAAGATTATCACTAGTTGTTCTGGTTACGATAATCTATTTTGGTTCAGTTTTGGGTATCGATACATCAGTTCGTTTTGGTAGGCCTAAGTTCTTGGTTCAAGTGCACAATTTGTTTCGTGTTTTGTTTGTTTTGTGTTCCGGACTGAGAATGGTAAGTCGGAAAATGTTGTCTTGTTTTAGTTGCAACAGTGACTCACAATTAGAGGATTCCTGTCTGGTTCCTCCGATTGGGACTCCCCTATATGACCTATATTGTAAGTATGGTGTGGGTCCTATAACTTATAATGAGATATGGGTCCGTTATTGTAAGAAGGATGGTGTCCTTAGTTGGCCACTGCATGGTAGTTTTGAACAAGAGATTCTCGACAATTTAGAAGAGAAATTGTTTAGGAAGAAAGCCCGGCCGGCAATGTTTGACTCTTTTCGTTATTGGCGGAAAGAATCCAAACAGAGAGAAATGAAAAGGTTGAAAAAAGAGCAAAAAGAACTAGAAGAGTTAACTCTAGAGCAAGCGACTAAGCAGTTGCAGGCTGACGAGTGTGAGAAAGCCATAGATGTAGCCATTAGAGAGCGTAACTTAGCGATTGACAAGTGCTATCCTGCCTTGCCATCGAAAATGGCTAAGATACTGGAGGATTCCGAAAACGATCCTCTGCTATCTTATCTGTTACGGTCGCCTCCACCGTATGCACAAGGTGCTGCGGCTCCACTTATACCGGATGTTCAATTGCCGGTTGCTGGACAACCTGGTGTTCTTGTTCCTCAGAATCAAGTTCCTTTACCTCCTGTGGTGAATGTAAATGTTCCTACAGCTCCTCCTCTTCCTGCACTGCCAGCTCCTATACCTACCACTGTACCTATTGGTCCTCAAACTATTTTCCTCGATACTCCTACTGTTTCGTCATCTATTCCTACCTCTACTGCGTTCTCTATGTCGGCGAGTGTACTAACTCCACTTTCTGTTCGTCGAAGAATTACTGATTCTGTTACTAACATGCTGTCTCCTATATATAAAACCTTGATTAAGACTCCTACTCCTGACTCTGTTCAGAGACGGAGTCAGCTTCCAAGTACTGAGGAACGGGGAGTTTTAGACTCCACGGCTCTCAGATGGATTTCGAAGGGTAGAAGATATAGTACGAAAGATGTGTTAGAGACATTTATGCAATGGGGAGAGCCAACACAGCGATACGTCTTTGACGAGATGTGCTCGTTGTTACGTGAGGAAATAGAAGAAGACGATGTCGAATCAGATTTGGAAGATTTAATTAAGATTCAAAAAGAGTTTGCTGCTGGAATGATAGTGGGCGATAATATAAAGGAAGCGATGGAACTTATTTTGAGTTTTAGGAATGATCCATCTCTTCGTTCCCCGAGAGATTTAGAGAAAGGTAGAATGAAGCTAAGTCGCCAATATCCTATGAGGGAAGTTCCTCCAATTTGGCGCGAAGCAGTACAACGTGATGATAATGCGGGTATTGCAGCTGCTCCAGCACAGTTCCAAAGAGTATGGATACATATTCCGTGGAAGCGAGCAGAAGTGTTAGCAGTGAAACAGGCCTTGCCAGATCCACGTAAGAATCCAGCCGGATATTACAAGGAATTGACACAGACAGTTGAGGCTTGTATAATGAACTTAGCCGACATTGATATGTTGTTTGGTAATGTAGTTCCACAACCAGTGTGGGCTAAAATTCGTAGAGAGGATCATCAGGCTGCTTTAGGTGGTGATTGGGCAGCTATCACTGCAGCAGATGCTCAACAAATAGGTGGTGCGAAACCCGAACCCCTAATTGCTAATCTTCCTGGTAGAATAATAGATTTAATGAAGACTCTGATGCCAGCATTGCGTGTTAATTGGGATAAATTATCCGCATGCAAGCAGAAGAAAGACGAAAGTGTCTCCGACTTCTTCACGAGGTTCGAAGAGACTTTTGTAGACCATAGTGGTCAGGATATGAGCACTGAAGGAGGACAGAGATTGTTTGTCGATAAATTTGTGCATAATTTGTTACCCGAATTATGCAATAAATTAAAAGACTCAGAAAGTGCGTGGGCTGTATCTACGACAGCGCAAATACTTGCGACTGCACAGTACTATGAAAATAGGGATAAAGAGGAAAAGGAGAAATCAGAGAAGAAAACGAAAGATTTAAAGACTAAAGTTCTTTTACAGCAGGCGTATCCGCCTCGCACGAATCAGACTAATATGCAACAGAATTCGTATCAAAAGACAGATTATAATTCGACCAGGCCTCAATACCAATGGAATCAGTGTGCGTACTGTAAGAAAGAGGGTCACTATAAAAATGATTGTCAGATCTTAGCGCAAAATAATGCGGCAGCAGCTCAGAGAGGTCGTGGTGGTTTTGCACAGAATTCTAGAGGTCGGGGACGAGGTGCTATGCCTCCACAAACTAATGATCGTCCTTCTAATCACTTTGATCAGCGAAATGTACAGTCAGCTCAACAGAATAGATCTCAGCAATATCTTGTTGAGGATTATTGTGAAGTTGAAGAGGGATTTCAACAAAATGGGTACTAGGACAGCCATAGACAGAGAGAGGGAGTAGTATCAGTTCCAGTGGATCAGAGTGGGCCTTATGTCGCAGTAGCAACATCAGGTGTAGTCGAACCGTTTCTGTTGGATACTGGTGCCGCAAAAAGTTCTATCATGCATGCGAAACTCCCTGGCGCACCTTTGTCTGGCTCAACAAATGTTTCCGTAGGTTTTTCAAGCGCCCCTGTGTACAACCCGATATCTGGTCCTTTGTCTATTTCTGTTGGACCGTGTCAATTGAAAGCACCCTTAATTTTGACGACAGGTTGTAATGAAAATCTGCTTGGTTTAGATTTGTTAAAACGACTATATGCGACATTGTACTGTTCTCCGGAAGGAGTACAGCTTACTTTGGGTAAAAGACTCACCTCTCCGATGTACTTGTCAATGGACAAACTCCCGCCGGAGCTACGTTCACTCCCTGATTCTCTTTGGGCGACTGGTCCCAATGATGTAGGTCTACTAGAGATTCCACCGTATGTAGTAACTTTGAAAGCGAATGTGAAATTTCCAAGAATTCCTCAATATAAAATATCGAGTGAAGGTGAGCGTGCACTCTTATTGATTGTGCAAGATTTGATTAAAAAAGGTGTGGTTGAAGAAACGCGAGGAAATGTTTGTAATAGTCCTGTATTGCCGATTTTGAAACGAACAGATCCTACAAAGCCTCCAGTCTATAGGTTTGTCATAGACCTTAGAGAAGTTAATAAGATTGTAATTCCGCAGTTTCCTGTAGTGCCAGACATTACTGCTTTGCTAACATTGATTCCCGCTACAGCCAATTGGTTCTCAGTCATCGACTTGAAGAATGCCTTTTTCAGCATTCCGATAGCCGAGGAAAGCAGAGATATTTTTGGCTTCTGTTTAGGAGGTCGTAGTTTCAGATTTAAACGCGCTCCACAAGGCTACTGTGAAAGTCCATCTATTTACAGTCAAGCTTTAAAAAGCCAGTTAGATTCTTTTGTCCTTCCTCCAGGTTCTGCCCTAGTACAGTACGTAGACGATCTTTTGGTGGCTGCCGATGACAAGGAAACTTGCAAGGCAGCTACAATTTCACTATTGCATCATTTGTCTAATTTGAATCATAAGGTGTCACCTTCCAAAATGCAATATTGCTGCCAAGAAGTAACCTACTTAGGTCATCTCTTGTCAAAGGAGGGAAGGAAGTTGACCCCAGAAAGAATAAAAGCAATTATGCAAATGAGTGTTCCACGCACACAGAGGGAAGTACGTGCCTTTCTAGGTATTACCTCTTACTGTAGGCAATGGATCCCAAATTTTTCACTTTTAGCAAAGCCATTGGTAGCTTTGACTGGGAAAAATGTTCCGAGTCCGGTGCCATGGTCTGATGAATGTCAAGAGAGTTTTACTGAATTACGAAAAGCTTTGTGTTCAGCTCCTGTATTGGGCACACCTGATTACAGTAAGCCATTCACGCTCTACGTTCACGAAAGAGAAGGTTGCGCGTTGAGTGTCTTGACACAGAAGTTTGGTGATAAACAACGCCCTTGTGCGTATTTCTCATCAACATTAGATCCGGTAGCTAGAGCATTGCCTAGTTGTTTGAGGGCTACAGCGGCAGCTGCAGCTTCCATTCGACAATCTGCTGGTTTGGTGATGAACAATATGCTAGTGGTCATGGTTCCTCATGCAGTGGACACACTCATGAACCGAACGAAGACACAACACCTTACTAGTGCGAGATTATCTGGTTACGAGCTGACGTTATTAGCGAGTCATATTCAGATCAAAAGATGCAATGTATTGAACCCAGCAACATTGTTGCCGACTGATCAAGAGTCGAGTGATTCTGAGCCACATGACTGTTATTTCAAAACGGAGGAAGAGACAAAAGGTCGTATCGACTTGAGAGATACTCCTTTATCCGACCCAGATGGTACGCTGTATGTGGACGGGTCATGTTTTAAATTGGAGAATGGTGATGTGACTGCTGCCTACGCGGTAACGACTTTGAAGACGATTGTGGAGACTGCAAGAGTGAGTCAGAATTCTGCCCAAGCTGCAGAGTTAATAGCTCTTACGAGAGCGTGTGTTTTAGCTGAGGGAAAGAGAGTGAATGTGTTTACAGATAGTCAGTACGCATTTGGCGTGGCCCATAGTTTTGGCCGGTTGTGGAGAGAAAGGGGTTTCATTACGTCCCATGGGACTAAGATTCAACATGGTCAGCTAGTTAACGACTTGTTAGAATCTCTAACCTTACCGACTGAAGTTGCGATTGTGAAGTGCAGTGCTCATAAAGCAATCACGGATGATGTTGGTCGGGGAAATGCCTTTGCTGATGAAACCGCTAAACAGACAGCTAGAGACATGATGAGTAGAATGTATGTTGCTACGTCTGCAAGATGGATTGCTGAGTCTGGAATGTGTGAGGACACTATGGAAAGTGTGAAAGAGATTCAGAAAGAAGCGACTGAGGAAGAGAAACGCGTATGGAGAGAAAGTACGGGCAAATTGGACTCGAATGGATGTTGGATCGATTTGACAGAACAGCAGCGTTGGATGTTGCCTGATGCGTATGTGCTTGCAGTAGTGACGATGGCGCATGGAGTAGCGCATATAAGTTCTAAAGGGATATGTAAGATGTTAGCTCCGGTTTGGAAGAATGAGGGAATCAGTAAGTGTGCAGAGAGAGTGGTGAAAAATTGTATGGTGTGCTTGATGCATAATCCTGGCAAGGGAACTCCAACTCCAGCTGGTCATTTTGCTCCTCCTTCCTGTCCCTTTGAAGTAATACAGTTAGACTTCATTCACATGGAACGCTGCAACAATTTAAAATACGTCCTGGTGGTGGTTTGTGCTTTTTCCAGGTGGATAGAAGCATACCCACTAAAGGACAACACTGCTTTATCAACTGCCAAAATTCTTCTCAAAGAATTTTTCCCTAGGTTTGGAATGCCACGGATTGTATGGTCAGATAACGGAAGTGAGTTTATAGGGAAAGTTATGCAGAGTGTGTGTGCTGGTCTAGGATTGAAACAAAAATTTCATAGTGCGAACCATCCCCAGTCTGCTGGTTTAGTCGAGGGTTACAATGGCACCCTCAAGCTTAAAATAGCCAAAATTCAAGCATCCACAGGTTTGGCTTGGCCAGACGCACTTCCTTTGGCCTTGTTATCAACGAGAGCAACAGTGCATTCTAGAATAGGGCTTTCTCCATATGAGATTGTATTTGGCCGCCCGGCAAATGTCTGGGGTGTGCCAAGGCCTAAACAATTCTGCTCCATTGAATATCCTATGTTGATAGACTATCTTTACGACTTGACTGCTAAATTAAGTCTTATTCATCAACAGGTCTTTGATGCTTTGCCAAAACCTCCGGAGAGTCCAGGGCATCAGCTGAAACCCGGCGACCACGTGGTGGTCAGAAATTTTGCGAGGACAAAGAATCTTCAGCCTCGCTACATCGGCCCCTTCCAAATCCTGCTGGCAACGAGGACAGCTGTACGTGTTGCTGGTCGCAAGCACTGGATCCACGCTTCTCACGTAAAGCGTGTTCCACTGCCGCTGCCCTACGACGACTGGGTGAAGAAGGGAATTGGTGCCTCCGAATCTGAAATAACTCCAAAATTTGTCCCTTTCAGCGATGCCGATTTGATTTCTGACACTTTGAAACGTGACTCTCCTCTTGAAAAGACTGCTTTGAACATTGAACATTTGTCTCCAGCATCAGAAGAAACTTTGCCATCTGCGAACGTAAACTCTGCAACAGCTGCTAGTGATACACTATTTTCCGATCAAACAGTACCAGCGAAGAAAAGATACAACCTTAGAAGCCATAAAAAGGACTAATAAAGCAGGCAACTGCATACTGTGATTTTGATATATATATATATATTTTGAACTTTTGCCTTCAGCCAGGAAGTTTGTTATTGTTTATTGTTTTTAAAATTGCCTTGCCGTCTGGGTAGCCGTAGGGTCGTGGCTGTGTGCCTAGTTTGAATTTGCAGGGGTCTGACACAAGGTCGATCTTTCTGTTAGTACTGGGAACTCCCAGGGCTGACAGAGGCATTTTCATCTACGTACACATCATCAGTGGTCGCGAGCGGATTGTAGAAGATGGAACTTCCTGCGCTGCAACGAGAAAATGTGATTTACGTTCGCAGAAACAGACTAAATAGAATTCTTCATAGCAAAAGTTTCTTGATGCAATGTGCCGTTACATTTTTGATTGTTTTAGCAACATTGGTGGGTGGAATTGTCTTTAGCATAAATTTGATTTTTGTGCCAGTATCTACAGTACCTCCCCTTGATCCTGCTATTTCTACTGTTTCTTCTATACACTCTTTTCACTCGTTTCCGGAACATGAGCAAGCTCGACGCTCAGAATTCATTAATAATACTTTTGTACAGCTCTTGCACCAACACCAACTGGTAGTTAACACGACAGACTGTTGGGTATGTGGCTTGATACCCCACACTATGGATAAAGGTATTCCCTATCTGGTTTTGCCTTTCAGCTACAATGGATCATTTCAGGCCCTTCAAACCATCTTTGCTTATGCTCTTGAGACCTATCCTCCACGTCCACCACGTTCCACTAAATATAACTCTGCCAACAAAGCTTTAGTCCAGGGAATTATTGACATGATCAAAGACGTCAATAATACTCCATCATACCCTAGAGACGAATTACGAGTATATTTAAGTTGGAATACTTCAGAGTATCGCCTTAGTTTAGGAGAAAGCAAGCGTAAAAGCTCAACTCCAATCTGGGTCGTACCTCACCGAGGTCAGGTCTGTTTGCAAGGTAATGGGAGAAATCCGAGAGCTCAGCTAGGGAGGAGTGAGTGCGTAGAGACTTATGTGTTTCCGGCTAACTCTTCCCCTGCCTTTCTTACTGCTAGGGGTACCTATTTCATTTGTCGAGACAGAGCTTATACATGGTTGCCTGCTGACTTTTCAGGTTCATGTTATATTGCTCGATTGTTGCCTCCGACATACACTGCTTCACCGGATTACCACAGAACAAGAGTAGCGAGAGGTGTCTTCAGCAAGGAAGATACCGCTGGTCAGGAAGCTGGAGACTTCTTCAAAGGCTTCCTTCCGTTCTGGGGGCCTATGGCCAATAGTAGAAACATACGTCAGCTAACACGGGTAGTTGAATCTACTATTACCGAAACTGCTGGTGCCCTTAGCAATCTGACAGCTGAGCTTCAGGCGGATAGGCTCATGACATTGCAGAACCGTATGGTTCTAGATGTTATACTTGCAGATCGAGGTGGGGTATGCAGAATGATCCAATCGAGCTGCTGTGTCTTTATTCCTAATAATGCTCCAACAGTTTACGAGGCGATCTCTAAGTTGCACAAGATTTCGGACTCCATACATGTAGATGAGGGAAACTGGTCCTTTATGGAGTGGGTTTGGACTCTGATCTCAGCGTGGGGATGGAAGGTTCTAATGGTCATTGGTGTCATCTTAATATTACTATTCTCATGTTGTCTGATTATCCAGTGTGGTCCTGCTCTGTGTAGTCTTTGTGCTACAACCTGTTTTAGGAAACCACCTGCATTTGGAGAAAAGACACGAGAAAGGATGATGATACAACAGCATGTCACTGACCTGATGAGCATAGAACTAGATTCAGACATAGATTGAGTAATTGCCTATGTAAGGGCAAAAGGAGGGTCTGAGGTTCCGTGACGGTTCCGTGACGACTTGAACCCGTGTTTTCAAGTTTGTCGGAAATACATAAAATTAGTATCAGCGAACCGCAAATGATCCATTTAGTATATCCTAGTGTTTTCGCTACGCTACGAGCAAGAGCACTCCTTCCACTGACACATTTCTGATATACACACGGCATCCATCTTAGATCATGGCCGCCATTTTGTGGTTCCTTGCCCTCACATATGCAATAGCCTCTGATCATTTCATTCACTTCACTTTGATTAAGGACACGTAGCCTTAGCCGGAGATTCACCTCTTACATGACACGTGCACCTTAAACCAGATCACGCTGAAGCTGCATGACTCGACAAAGGCTGCCTCCTCTGCCCGAGGCCAGCCCACCTGAACTGGTTTTCCTGTCCATTGTACCTGATCATGATTAGGCGGCCGAAGCCGGTAGCCTTGCCCATTTACAACCCACAAACATCTCTTATCCCGCTTTTCTATCTTCTGCACCTGGCTCTGCTCCTTTCCTTCTGGGCCTTTATTAGGGGGAGGTAACGAACTTTACGATGAGGCGGTCCGGGTCTTGAATGCAATATTGACAAGGGATTGTGATGGACTGGTGGGAACCCCTCTTCGTGATGTTTGGTATCAGATATTATCGACAGTTCCTGTGTAACGCCAAATATTTATTGTTTAGAGACACAAAGGTTTGGGAATGTACCGACATGTGAAATATTTGCCTAGAGCACAATTTTTAGTATATAAGGAGCAACCCACTTTGTACAAATCGAACAGTCTCCTAGATTCTGCCCGTGTGTAGATTCTGTGACTTCTGTGTCCCTGCAGTAATAAACCTTTGGTCTTTGACGCCACCATCGAGAAGCCCGTGTTTCTGTTCATTTGTGCACCAAGGCAGGTGGGACTCCGGGGTCTTTGGGTGTTGTACCCTGACACCTCTGGACGGAACCAAAAAAGTCCAGAACTCCACATGGATGGATCGAAATTTCCTCCAGCTTAATACAACCAAAACGGAAATCATGCTGTTTACGGAGGCAATTACCAGCTGGTCCCCGAGCTGGTGGCCGGTAGAACTAGGTGCGGCTCCAATCCCCAAATCAGTTGTAAAAAACCTAGGGGTTCTGGTTGATAACAAGCTAAACATGGAGGAGCACATAGCATCTACGAGATTGTCTTGTTTCCATGCCCTCAGCCTCCTACGGAAAGTTTTTCACTTTCTACCCCTCACTACCCGTAGGACCTTGATACATGCTCTGGTGTTAAGTCGGCTGGATTTCAGCAATGTACTTCTTATTTCGGCCACAGACTCTGCCCTGCGTTCTTTGCAAGTGATCCAGAACACAGCAGACTGACTGGTCACCAATGCCCCTCACCGCACCCCTTCCTTGCCTCTCCTTCACAAATTACATTGGCTTCCGGTCCGTAAACGAGTTCATTTTAAAATATGCTGTCTAGTCTTTAAGAGTCTGCACCAACTTGGCCCGTCATATCTATCAAACAAACTAACAGTCTACAAGCCTCGACGCAAGCTTCGTTCGGAAGGCAAAGGCCTCCTAATTATCCCCCGTTTCAAGAAAACAAAATGGGGAGGTAGATCCTTCTCTCATCTTGCGCCCAAGCTATGGAATCAGCTCCCTGAGATGCTGCGACTAACTCATAATTATCTTAGCTTCAGGAAGCAGTTGAAAACATTTCTGTTCTGAGTCAATTGACATTACCTTATCAGTCTTCAGCGCGGAGATACCCCATGTGGGGTGATTCATGCGCTTTATAAACGAGCTAATAATAATAATTTTAACATTAAATTCTACAATGAAAACCAAAACACAAAATTGATTCCAGTAAGAAAACATCTTGAATCAAAAGTAGGGCCTCAATCTAAAGTACTGCAAAGCACGGTCTTTAAGTGATAACCTTACCTGGTGCTTTCTACAACCACTGGCTGATCAACAGAAATAATGTATTCTGTAAATGAGGAAAATGTAAAGCATGTTCTCAAGGTATCATTGTGAAGGATTATCAAACATTCAAAGGAAAAAAATGGGCCATATTTTAAATAATTACATGCAACTCCAAATATGTTGTATATGTCCTAGAATGTACCTGTTGAAATACATATATTGGGGGTACCATCAATAAAGTCAAAATAAGGATTCTCCAACATCTGAGAACCATTCAAAATCAAGATAGTACATACTCCAGGACAAAAAACATTTGAGAAGTGCATTATGGGCCTCTTGCTGGACTCATTCATTATGGAATAAAATAATTAAGAGCAAATCCACAAGGCAGGAATTGCGATTTGGAGCAGAGAAAATATGAGTCAAAGATGATTCTCCTACAGGGCGTGGAAGGAACTTGTTGGCATAAATTGGATGCTGAATAATATGTCTATTTATAATTACCAGTTATTAGTTGTTTCTGGTGCACATTAAAGGATATTAAACTCTGGGACTAGGTTTCATTGGAATCAATCACTCCTCTCCCTAGTATGCACATGAACACTTGAAGGAACATCTACTTGTCTGAAAGACATGAAATAGTCAATATATCTTAAATAGAAATTGATTGAAAGTATTGAAAACCCCTTGATGCATTATAAAATTAAATGTATTGACTAATTGAAAAGTGATTTGTTTGTTCCTTGATAAAAGCACTATTAGAATAATATTAAATCATGAGATTAGTTTTTATTGTGAAAAGATAGAATATATGTCATTTAAATGGGTAGAATTGATTGCTTTTCCCCACTATACATATGGACATTTTGATTCATAGCAATGCTCCCAAAATATACTGATTAATCATTATGCCTTGATTTTATAGTAATTGGAAGTACTGAAGACTTCTTGATGAGTTATGTAATTAATTTACTTAATATATATAAGGATTCGTTTTAATGTCTTTCATTTGCACTGGACACTTTATGTATGCCCAGATACATGATATATTGAGAGAGAGGTACCATGTTGTAAAGGAACTGAATGGGTACAAATACTGATTTTACCATAGTGAGCAATAGGGTAAAATACCAGCAGACATTATCCCTCCCCATATAAACATCATATTGACACCATTAAAATTAATGATAATACATCATTTCACATACAAAAATGGACTAGCAGGATGATAAGAATATTCCAGAAGAGGATTCATAACAGAGAGCAAAATACCCATTACTCAGCAGATGTCTAAGAGGGGATATCAGGGAAATAAGATATGTACAAATGTCATAAAGCACATTCACTTTACCTCTCACATAAAGCACTCTAATGGCATCTGCACATTTCGGCACACAGCACTTTAATAGCTAGAAACTTTGGTTTTTAAAATGTTATTAAAGATTATTTTAGGCCACTGAAAAACATTATCATGTTCTGTCGGTATATATAAGGATCCTGAGTATAGGCTGTATGTGCAACGGTGAACATGCATATATGAACAACATTGCTATATTTTTCTCATAAAGAAAAGTGATGATCTAGTTTATAAGAAATAGAGTAAAGTAAAAAAAACAACAGATGTATTATAAAGTATTTTTGGACTATTGTGAATTGTATTCTTTTATAAGCATCTTAATTCTATTCTGTGAGTAAATAAAGAATATGGGGGCATATTATCAAGGGGGTTTATCTCCCCTTTTTTGGCTTTAAAAGCCAAGAAAGCGGAGATAAAATTATCTCCCTATTACCTAGCTGTCGCTAACACCAGTTAGCGACAGCTAGTAAGAGATAGCGACCATCTAGGGCCCCACTTTGCATGTCAGTAAAATTTATCACTAATGACATGCAAAGTGGGCGTGCCAAGATGTTAGCAACTGAAAACAGCCGCTAACATGGCTATCTCCTATTACCACCTGCCCTGAGCAGTTCTTAGCCATGTTATCCAATGGGAGGTGGATAACATGGTTAAGAGCATTAGCTCGGTAATGCATGAATATCGCTGACTTTTCAGCGATATTCATGCATTGCGGCGATTTTTATCACATTTGCCATAAACCTTGGTAATACCAAGGTTTATTTGCGGTAAAAATTGCCGCAGCTCAGCAGTAAATTTTTGTCTCTAACCAAGCAATAGTGATAATTATCGCTATTGCTTGGTAATATGCCCTGTGGTGCCTAAGAAATGAGGTGAAGTGATACAGAGTTGCTATTCTGGGAATGACATGAGCAAGGAGAAAGAACTGGTTATAAAACACTTTCACTGTTTGTTGTAGTGTTGGCCCAGTTGAAGAAATTTTCCAAAACATGCTGGCTGACCACATTATTGTATGGACAAATAAAGGAGGAATTTATACAACATAAGGATTCCACTGCTGTTTTATAGCAGTGCAACTGTTCCTACTTTGCTGAGTGCTGCAGGTATCCAGGAGGAAGCAAAGTAAACTATCAAACAGTACCCTTTCAGGCTTAGAGTAACTCATACATTATGCAATAAAGAAGGAGAAAACTGACAGGCTCACAGTCCTTCAAAGCAGTACATTCAAATGCCCACCGTCCAGCATCACCAACTTTGATGGCTTAAATGACCAGAGGTTCAGAGTGGCTAAATGAGAGAAAGTTTATTTAGGGAGGGTACTGTTGGGAGGCAGACCTGGAACAAGATGGAATCTGGAGGTCGAAGGATTAATACTCCCTGACTTTATTAGGTACATAAATCTAGCTTTATATAAGTTATTACAAATTCACTGAAAAAAAACAAAGGTTACACAGATGTTATAGTTAATCTCAGATTTCCCTTGTATAAAACCAGTGAAAATCTGCAGTTATAGTTAGTTAAGCTTACCACCCCAACCAGTAATGCACCAGGAGGCGTGTTAGCCGAGTTGTGATAAAAGGGGGAATGGCCTTCGAAGACATTTTAGAAATCCAGCTGTGTGAGACTGACTGGAGGTAACGGGAAGGGTAGTTTGTCCCCAAGGAAGTCCTCTGGGGCCTACTACCCGTCCTATTACCTCCATTAAGTCTATATATATTACCTACTGGCGGTCACCAGTAGGTAGTTATAGTTAGGATTGTTTTCTATAGGAAATCCGCAACATTCTATTGGGAATAACTTTGGCGCCGGTTGAGGAATCTGCCTGTAATTTTCCTTAAATTTGCCTTGCTGCGCTCCGCTCCTTCCCTGAAAGTTTGGGGGGGATTCATCAAGCGGGGGCAGAGATAAAAGGGGGTCCCAAAACGTGTTTTCCCCATGTTAATTTCCATAGAGCGGTTGGAGTCACTTTTAGCCCGAACGGCTGAATGGATTTCCACAAAACTTGGCAAAATTGTAGGGACTGGTAGCCCGATGTGCCTTTGCTATGTCTCAAGATATGTGCTCCAGTGGATTTTGAGTAATTTAGGTTCAAAAAAATATATATATCTGGGCGGAGCCTAACCACACATCTGATCTGATTGGCTGTCAGCACTTCATCCAAGAAGTGTTGGCAGCCATCTTGGGACCAATATACATGATAGCACCTCATTAAAAAGCATTGTAGTTAATAGAGGGTTTGAGGACTTTAGTTACCTTTTAAATCATTCATTGATGGTACCATACTCATTTTAGGAATTGTGGTGTGTTCTAAGGTGATTTTACCATGTGAAAAAGCCTTCTGCTGTGATATCATGAATCATGTTTGAAAGAAAACTAATATCGCATGATTTTCCCACAGTGGTTTGGAAGGGGATCTATAAGCTAAACTGAAAGCATATTTTCTGTAAATTCACATTATCTTTCTCAGTCATTTGAGAATGAAGTCTGACATTCTCAGTTAAACATGTACATCCAACAAGGACAGAGACTGTCAGTTGATTCCTTTGTGTTCTACTGCAGCCTCCTAGAGTGTTCTAAAGAACAACTAGAGCGCTAACAGTCCTACTTATTATAAAGGTATAGCACACTTGAAGCCATCGTGATGGGAATAAAGTGGTAACTCTTAAAACATTTAATTTAAAAAGGAACAAAATGAGGGGGTATATTATGCCATAGAAAGTATTATTAGTGCTGCAGAAAGAAAAATTAGGGCACATTTTGAGTGACTTCTCAAATCCTCTTCTATTTCATTAAAAAATTCTGACATGCAGTCTCCCAAGATGGCCACCAGAGACAAAAGAGCCCAAATGTAGCCCAAATATCACCCAGATGTAGCCCAAGTATAGCCCAATGACAGAATGTCCCAGAGTGTTCTAAAGAACAACTAGAGCGCTAACAGTCCTACTTATTACAAAGGTATGGCACACCTGAAGCCATCTTGTTTGGAATAAAGTGGTAACTCTTAAAACATTTAATTTAAAAAGGAACAAAATGAGGGGGTATGTTTTGCCATAGAAAGTATGATTAGTGCTGCAGAAAGAAACATTAGGGAACATTTTGAGTGACTTCTCAAATCCTCTTCAATTTCATAAAAATATTCTGACATGCAGACTGAAACATGCACTTTGAATACCAGCAGCATACTTCCCTGGTGAGCAGTAGCTTTACTACAGTGATCTAATGAGCAACTAGAGTGCTAACATTCAGAATTTATGGCAAATGTGTGACACATCTGAATGCCTTCTTGATGGAACCAAAGTAAACAAGCATTGAAAATGCAATAGATCTCGCCCTCGTTTAAGTTAAAGCCATTCTGTTTGTAATGAGGTGGCTTTTTAGCTTTGCTTTTATTTGTGTTTTTTAAACTTTCATGTAAAAAACACGCATCTGTATGCATATATGTATATGTATGCATGCATTTATATTTGTATTTATATAGATATACAGATTATATATGTTTATATATGTATGTATATATATACATACACATACATATATATAAATGCATATGCATATATATGCATATATATATGTGTATATGTGTGCGTGTAGAGAGAGGTAGAGAGGTAGAGGTGTAGAGGTAGAGAGATAGAGGTAGAGAGGTAGCGGTAGAGAGGTAGAGACTAGTAGAGAGAGAAGTAGAGAGAGCTAGAGAGGTAGAGAGTAGAGAGTGAGTAATAGAGAGTAGAGAGTGAGTAGTAGAGAGTAGTAGAGAGCAGTAGAGAGAGTAGCAGAGAGTGAGTAGTAGAGAGTAGTAGAGTGAATAGTAGAGTGAGTAGTAGAGAGTGAGAAGTAGAGAGTAGTAGAGAGTAAGTAGTAGAGTGAGTAGTAGAGTGAGGTAATATGAATTCTTATGGTCACTTGTGTCCCCTAACTTAGACCCCAACGGCTCCATGTACGTGCTTCAAGTACATGTATGTTCCCTCCACAGCCAGCTATGAAGATGCAAATACATCTGCGTCCAACGTTAACATGTCCTCTTTCAGATTCACCATGAATGGGTCGAATATTCAGTTCCTAAGTATGCCGTGCCACCGTCTTTACATGGTGCACTTTCACGTTTTTCTGGCTCTGGCGAGTTAGGCCCTGATTCCTGCCATCGAGCCCTTTCTGCCTTCTGTCTCTGAAAGCTGCAGCCTGGATCCGCATCCATGACCCTTACCCTACTCCCTGTGTGGCGAGCGGTGCCTGGCTCGGCCTGCTTGCCTGCCAAGACTGTATTTTACCTTCGAGTTATCTGCTCCGCTCCTCGAAAATACATTCCTGTCTAGTGATTTAGGAAAACATCTCCCCAGCTGCAGAGCAAAGGGCCCGGCCTTTCTGTCTCCGTGCAAGTAATTCATTGCTCCCGTTACCATGGTAGGCCCATGGCCCCCTCGCATTAACACGTAGACACATATGCACGCACTAGCAGTCAGTATAGAATAGCCTTTGTCCGAGAGACCTTTCCTTCTAGATAATACAGTTCCTCAAACACAAGATATTAGATGTGATTTGGGTTTAGGTTGTTCTGACACGCCAGACTTCTGTCTCCACGTATGGTGCTAAATGTCAAGTCCCCTTCACCCTCCAGTTCCACGTCAATCACACGTCATGCTGCTGCGCGCGCATCTCTGCCATATATTTCTGCTGACACTGTAGGATTCGTCTATGGATCCACCCATCTGTGACACCTTTATGTGACGTTTCTAGCACACACCTCCGTGTACGCCCTCGTGCACGCCTTCTGTTACGTACATGTGTTCTTATCTCTCTTCTCTCAGCTGTTACGCCTTCTGTACCCATCACCATTGAAATGCATTTACTATATATATGGTATTCTGTTAATAAAGTATTGTCTATCCCTTCCTGAACCTTCGTGGTGATGGAACATGATACCTGGTTCGAACCAATTCCTTTTTAAGGAATAAAACCCTTATAAACTCAGATGCCACGGACTCTGCCTCTCATTTATTGATTGAGTTATTCTTTTTGAACTTTACCGCATAGAAATTCCGCATAGGTAAATTTTATTTACCACATAATTGGCGCCCGAACAGGAACCCCTCCCCCACCTTACGCGCCGGCGGTGCGTTGCAGGCCTGGTCCCCTGCCACAGCCGTGACGGACAACTACGCGTACCCGCAGGATTTCCTGTATCTCCCTCAGGCTAACGGAGGTGACTGAGGCTGCGATCGACACCCAGACGAGGTGGTGAGGAGTGCGGAGGATCCCGACCAGAGCCCAGCCGAGAGAGCAAGGTCCGAGGTGTTCAGAGGCCCACCAGTTCCGAAGTTCCGAAGTACCTATGTCACGAGACGAGTCCAGTCCAGTCCGGTCTAGTCCAGTGTCGAGTTTCCGAGGCCTTCCGTTCCGTGCTTCCCGGTGAGTACCGTTGCTGGGGACGCATCTAGACGGGTGCATTAATTTGTGTCCGGTCAAGACGAGTTTGGGTACACAGACCCGGTCTGCACTGTTTAGCAGTGTATCTGTACTGTTTAGCAGTATATCAAGTTATTGTTCGTCTTCAGAAATGTTTTAATGTGTTTTTATGTCGTGGTATGAGTGATTGTTTGATTTTCATTACTGTGTTTATTGTATTAGTGGTGTCCAAATCCGAGTAAGTATCACGTATCACGGCTAAAAATGCCGCTGTTTTCTAAACTGAAACAGATAGGAACTCGAAAAGGGATACTCGAGGAAGCTGTTCCCATCCCACCCAGGGACACTCCAGGATATTTTATGTACCACAAACACGGCTTAGACGCTGTATTATATCTCGACTTGTGGGTGGATTATACCAAGGATTTAGCAGAGAATCAGAGATGGCCCGTTACAGGGACATGGGATGCCGATTGCATCATGAGAGTAGAAGAAGCATTATGGAAAAAGAAAGCTAGACAGTCACAGAAAGATGCCATTGAACTATGGCGTAAAGAATCACACAGACGGACAGAGAAAACACTCAGAAAAGCAGAGAAAAGTAGAGAGGAATCTGAAAAAGCCAAAGAAAAAGAACTACTAGAAGAGGGGGAACGAGTTAGAATGGAACAACACGATAGACAGAGTAACGCAATTATGACAGGATTGTATCCAGTCCTGGCCGAGGGCCTGCCCAAGGCGACCCCGGAAACACCGAAAAATCTGCCCCCTCCGTTGGTTCCGACTAAATTACGTCACACGACCGCAGCAGACATTTTTATTTCATCCTACTTGGATGATGTAGCTCCCACATATGCTAGTATGCCTGCCCGTGTGCCACCAGCTGACGGTAACCCGCCCCCTGATCTTCAGCCCCCAGGTCCGCAACAGCAAACCCCTCCCGGTCTGCTTCCTCCACCCTTACCTGCACCCCCTATTAATCCGCATAATCCGCATAATCCTTTTGGGCCTGGTGCGGTTCAGGCCCCAACTCAGTTACAGCAGGTACCAACTTTACAGCCAGGTTATGGTCAAGCCTCCGCTTCAGGAGGTGCTACCGGAGGTTACCAAACACCCCCACCGTTACACCGAGTGACAATGAGAGATTTAGCAAAGGCCCGGACACCTAAGGGTGCACCGGCAGAACAGCTTAGAAGAGAACTTACAGATTGTAGATATGACCCAGTGCCCGGTACAACAGGACCCATGTTGCTAGCGTCCCTACGTTTGCGACGAGTTACAGATTATCTAATGTTACTACCAGGTATGCCAGAACATCTAGATAAATTGTATTATTTTATTAGAACAGGAGAAGGAATGGAGTGTGTTGCCGAAGCCATGTCACGTCAGAAAGTAGAGAACAAAGGTTTAATAATGCGATTTATGGTTAATTGTTTAATACGAGAACAAGATCAGGCAGGTTTTCCGCAAAATGAAATGGATAGATTGCATAGATGGAGCCAGAATATCGCGGATGGTAAACATGAGAAGGAGAACAGTGTACATAGTATGGTTAGAAAGATCCGTAAGGAGATAATAGATATACATGCCCGGCGAGCCCCTGAAGAACATCTTGAATCAGACGGTCCGACTTCCTCACAGGAGGAGGATGATACAGAGAATATAGCAGAAACTTCGCATCAGTCAGGCAAACAGATGATAGGATATGTAGGGAGAGGGAAATTCCCTAGACCGCATCCCTTTGATAGGCCCTTCGACAGACCCATTCGTAAACAAGAAATGTGCGAAAACCAGAAACATTACCTCTGTCCAATACCAGAAACATTCCACTCTGCTATGTCAAATCCGAAGACTCCTGAACATCTATTTCAGGCTACCGATAAAGTACTTCAAGAGCAAATGGGGTACCATGTACTCAATTCCATGGATGAACAAGAATTAGCCAGGTCAGCAGTACAATGGGCTGACAATTCCGATAAATATAATGATGACGCATTAGCACAAACATTTTTGAATCTTTCCCCAGACGAACAGCGACTAGCTGGTATGTACATGATACAGCATCTCCTCATTCTGTATAAAGGCCAACATTCTGATCCAGGTCCCTTGCCTGATGTACTAATAGAGTTACTCATGAATAAATGGAGAGGCCTGGGTACCGATTTAATTAAAGTAATTTTAGAACATCGACCCAGATATAGTGCCTTCCTGAATCCACAGTTTGTTTCAGCTCCACCCCCAGAAAGAAAAATGTTTTACATAGACAGACAGAATCCCTTGCGAGAAGTACATCCAGTCAGGAATGATGATAACACCCTTACACGTGTGTATGTATACACGCCCATAACTAAAATGGAATTGTTAGAAATGAAGAAAATAGTGCCCAGTCATGATAAAGACCCTGCAGGTTTTCACCGTGAAATAAAAGACATGTTACTCATGGGTGATTATACCTATCCCGACATTATGAAAATATTGAAAGTACTATTGCCTGCCGGCATTTACGAGAAACTCAAAGAAAAAGAATGGGAGGTGGGAGACAAAAAGATTGATTGGGCTGCATTGGAAACAGAAGAAAATGGCCGAACCCCAGGGTTGGGTCTTGGGGACAAAACTAAAGCATTACCAGGATTGTTAGTACAGGTCTTGCCACGATTATTAGCAACTAAAAAGGAGGACTGGGATGCTATCTCAGCCTGCAAACAGAAACCCGACGAAGACACTAGCGATTTTTATTCCCGATTTGAGAAATGTTTTATTATTAATAGTGGCCTGAAAGTGAGTAGCGAGTCATACCCGCACCTTTTTGTATCCAAATTAGTCGAGAACTCTCTGCCCCAAGTTAAGAATCATGTGCTGAAAGTCGAGAGCACATGGCAAGCAAACACGCCTTCACAAATGTTACAAATGTTACAGTACCACCAGAACAGGATTAGAGAAGAACATGATCACGAACAAAGACGTATGAAAGACACGAAAATGAAAATGCTAGTTGCTCAGTCAGTTCCAGCTGACGGTCAGAAAAGGGGTATGCCACAGTCCAATAATTCAGCAGCTCCTGTTAAAGGGACATGCAACTATTGTAAACAGCCAGGCCACTATACAAACGATTGTGCAGTTTTGAAACATAATATAGCTACAGGTAAAACTAAAGAAAGACCACGTCAACCTAGACAAGACCAGGCCCAACAACACGTTCCACAGAATGTACAGCCTATGCATGCCCCACAACAGACAGTACAGACCGTAGCGGTACCACAGCCCCAACCGATTGCCGCAAAACAACATGCAACTCAGCAGATGTACCAGTATGCACAAACTGATTATCCCGATTATCAGCGATATACATGAAACAGCCTAGAGAGGGAGGTTGGCTTGCCGCTTATTGAGGTTCCTGTGGATCAAGAGGGTCCGTACGTGCATAGTCAAGTATTAGGAAAAGATAGAAAGTTTTTGATTGACACAGGGGCAAGCCGAACAACAATCAGTCACGACGAGGTTCCAGGGGCACCCCTCTCAGGCTCGCAGAATGTTTCCCTTGGATTTTCAGGCAAGCCTATTGTAAATGAAGTATCGAAACCAGTACCACTTTTAGTTGGTCCGTTGTCTCGCACTACAGATTTATTGCTCACGAAATCATGTCCAGAAAACTTGTTAGGTATCAAAACACTGAAGGCTCTAGGAGCTGTGATTTGCTGTTCTCCGGAAGGAGTAAGATTGTTTTTGCGTGACTTTAAGGGTCACTATGTGTTGAGAGATATTGATCCCAGATTACAGAATGTTCCTGCACATTTGTGGGCACAAGGCCCCACTGATGTAGGTTGTATGCACATCACTCCATATCGTGTCACACTCAAGCCAGGAGTAGTACTACCACGAATCCGACAATACAAGTTACCCCCAGATGCTGTAGTGGCTTTACTGAAAATCATTGACGAGCTCATTGCACAAGGAGTGGTTGTTGAAACCGACTCGAATCTATGTAATTCCCCTATCATTCCAATTCTTAAACGTACTGATCCGAATGCACCTCCAGTTTATCGATTAGTGATCGATTTACGAGAATTGAACAAATGCATTGTCCCACAGTATCCTGTGGTTCCAGACATCTCTTCATTATTGACAGCTATTGATTCAGAGGCAACGTTCTTTACTGTAATTGATCTGAAGAACGCCTTCTTTAGTGTCCCAATTGACCCAGAAAGCCAATATCTTTTCGGATTCTGTTTAAATGGCCGAAGCTTCAAATTTGCACGCGCACCTCAAGGATTCACAGAAAGCCCCAGCATCTATAGCCAAGCACTGAAAAGACAACTTGACAGTATTCATATGCCTGACAACACTGCCCTACTGCAGTATGTCGATGATCTATTGATCACCGCCCGAAGTGAACCAGAATGTGAACAAGCATCACTGACGGTTTTGCATTTCTTGGCTGACAAGGGACACAAGGTGTCTCCTTCGAAGCTGCAATTCTGTGTTCAGCAAGTGATATACCTTGGGCACTTGCTGTCCAAAGGGGGGAGACAGCTAACACCTGACCGTATCCAGTTAATTGTAAACATGTCACAGCCCAAGACACAAAAGGAGGTACGGGCCTTTATAGGCCTCACTTCTTACTGTAGACAATGGATTCCTCAGTATGCATTTCTAGCCAAGCCACTCATACAGTTGACAACTCAGGAGGCAGCGACATCGACTGTCCTCCCTTGGACTCAGGAACATACACAAGCTTTTGATGACTTAAAGAAAGCCCTATGTCAAGCACCAGTTTTAGCGACACCATGTTACAGTAAACCTTTTACGCTTTTTGTCACAGAACGCGAAGGTACTGCATTGTCAGTACTCACCCAGGATCAAGCAGGTTCACACAAACCGTGTGCTTATTTTTCTAGTACATTAGATCCAGTAGCCCAGGCTCTGCCTGCGTGCTTAAAATCAGTTGCAGCAACAGCTCTAGCAATCAGACAAAGTGATTCCATAGTGTTAGGACACCAATTGACAGTACAAGTTCCACATTCCGTGGAAGTTCTTTTAAACCGAACACAGACCCAGCACTTGACTATAGCAAGATTGACAGGTTACGAATTGACATTGTTTCAGCCACACATAGAAATCAGACGTTGCAATACATTGAACCCTGCTACACTTCTGCCATTAAGTGAGACAGACCCTTTGGCACATGATTGTATTGAAGTCATTACTATCACGACGAAACCAAGACAAGACTTGACAGATACTGCATTACCAGATCCAGACCTGACACTTTATGTGGATGGTTCATGTATGAGAACAAGTACAGGAGAGTTAGTGGCCGCATATGCAGTCACGACAGAAACTGAAGTCATAGAAACAAATTGTATTGACACCCTGTCAGCCCAAGCAGCAGAGCTCATGGCTCTGACTCAAGCCTGTATTCGAGCAAAGAACAAAAGAGTTAACATATACACAGATTCACGTTATGCCTTCGGAGTCGTACACGACTTCGGTGTACTCTGGCGAGAGAGAGGTTTCTTGACCTCTCATGGAGCCAAGATCCAGCACGGTCCCCTCATTCAAGCTCTGTTAGACGCAATACATTTGCCTACAGCGATATCCATCATGAAGTGCAAGGCACATACGAAAGTCACAGATACCATTTCCCAGGGGAACGACCTGGCAGACTGAACGGCCAAGCATACAGCTCAGACTCAGACTCACGCAACTGACCTGACAAAGACAATAGTTCCAACACCAACACATTGCATGACAGTTAGAGATCCCGCCCTAGATGTAATTGATATACAGACACATGCTACACCAGACGAAATCAAGAAATGGATTGAACTAGGAGGGATCCAGACAGAACAAGGATGGATGACGAAGGGGAAAGCCACATGGTTTCTCCCTGACTCTATGGTTCAAGTTATCATTAACACAGTACATAGTCCTGCACATTTAGGAGAAAAAGCCATGCTAGACAGTATTCAAAACCTTTGGTTCAATAAACATTTACGAGCAGCAGCCAAACAGAAAGTGCGTACTTGCATGATTTGTTGTCAGTTCAACCCAGGTAAAAGCATTCCCGTAGAGCAAGGTGGATTTCATCCTCCCGATCACCCTTTTGAAGTCCTCCAGATGGATTATATCCAGATGGAACGTTGTCGAGGATTCAAATATGTCCTCGTAGTTGTATGTGCTCTTTCCCGTTGGACAGAAGCATATCCAGTCCCAGATTACACTGCTCCGACCACTGCCAAGCAGCTGGTACGTGAATTCTTCCCCAGGTATGGCTTGCCCCGTATCGTATACTCAGATAACGGTCAGCCATTCTCGTCCGAGCTTATGAAGCAGGTATCACTCCTGCTAGGTTATCAATGGAAATTCCACTGTGTCCGACATCCCGAGGCAGCAGGTCTCGTGGAACGCCATAATCAGACCCTGAAAATTCGCCTTGCCAAGATCTGTAGAGAGAAAGGCGTTGACTGGATAGTAGCCTTACCAGTTGCACTCTTTTACATGAGAATGATCGCACATTCAAGAACAGGGCTATCCCCGTATGAAGTGGTCTTTGGTAGGCCACCGAATATGTGGGGGACGCCTCTGCCTCGTAAGATCACTGATGTTGACTGTACTATGCTGACAGATTACCTTGCCTCCTTGATGTCTGCACTACAATCTTGTCGTTCACAGGTAGCTGCAGCCTTTCCCGACAACACCGAGGTGAAGCCACACGAGATTGTTCCGGGGGACCTGGTGCTCGTGAGGAACTTTGACAGGAGGAGTCCGCTGGAGCCCCGTTGGCAGGCGCCGAAGCTCGTGTTATTAACAACAAGGACCGCGGTCAAGGTGGACGGCAGCAAGGGCTGGCTCCACTCGAGTCACATAAAAAAACACTATGGACTGCCTCCGAAACTAGACTCCCAGCCCTGCCCCCTTTCAGAGACTGATACTAAACTCCCTTTGGTAGAGAAAACTCCTTCCCAGGAATTCCGCATGAAATTGAGGTCTAGCAAGTCAGACAGTTTAATTGTTTAAGTCCTCCCCTAGGTGAATCGGTTAGACAAGTTCCTGACATGTATCCACTAGACCCCAACAGAGAGAGAGATAGACAGAAACAGATCAAGAAACATGAATATTGTAAATCTCTCCGTAGTCACTGCATTGTGACATTATTGATTATGTTTTTTCTGAGTCTTATGATTATTGCTGCAAGTATACTGCTTCACATGTACTGTCCTATTTTCAAACGTGCACATTCTTCTTCAAATGTCACTGCCGAACATACTTTCAGTGAACTACCCCGCACGAGTTATCTTACCGACTTGCGCTGCGCAACAATACATTCATCAGTATGTTACATCATTCCCATCAGACCAGCAATGCTACCAATTGTTGGATATGTGGCCGACTCCCTCCCTATCAGAAATACAAGGGAGTTCTGCCCCTCTTTCCGTACCCGTTCACACACAATGGTTCCTGTGGTGCATGGTTTAGTTTAATGAACTCTTTAGATTCTGATTCCGTAGTTTACCAGGGTAATTGGGTATGGGGAAATCTGAACACAGTTCTGCATAAAGTATGTTTCCCTGACAAGGAGGGTCTTCCCCAAAGGACAGGGACAGATCTAGAAAACGAAGTATATGGATTAGGTAACTTTACACTCAACCTCATGATTCTGAATGTCCAGTCCGAAGCCGAACCAGTCTTGCCCGCAATGTCAGTATTACCAGTCAGAGGTGAATTATGTGTCAGAAAGAATGGTTCAGTACACCTGGGTCATAGTAGATGTACTACTGTGATCGAATTCAGTGATAAAGGCAAGTCTACATTTAAAGCTTCCCGTCATTCTTATTTCATTTGTGGACATACAGCATATATACGCTTACCTCTAGATTGGGATGGTACTTGTTACATTGCATTCCTACTGCCACCTGTTTTCCTAGCCCCTCCTGATTATCATAGGGACTCCCATCTGGTACACGCTAGACCCCAGAGAGATCTCCCGATTGTCGACTATACTGAAACGGCATGGGAACAGTATACAGACTTCAATAAAGGTTTCTTTCCCTATTTAGGTGCTGTCTTTAATAGTAAACTGATACGTAAATTAACCAGAACCCTCGAGGCAGTAGTGAATGAAACTACTTCCGCCCTAGGCAACTTAACAGAGGAGCAGTCTGCTATGCGGATTGTTGTTCTTCAAAATCGTCTTGTCCTTGACGTCATCCTGGCCGATAGGGGCGGAGCTTGTAGAGTCATCGGATCGAGTTGCTGTGTTTTCATTCCAGAAAACGCACCATCAGTATATAGAGCCATAACCCGTCTCCATAAAATTGCAAGTCAGATACACCAGAATCCAGGCACCTGGACTTGGTCCGGTTGGTTCTGGAGCGTGCTATCAGCCTGGGGATGGAAAGTCCTATCCTTCCTCGGAATAGCTCTTCTTATAGTGTTCAGTTGTTGCCTATGTTTACAATGTGGGCCAGCGATCTGTGGCTTGTGTGCCACATCATGTATTCCCCATTCAAGTCCATGTTCTAAATCCCGTCAGAAAAAGGAAGAGCAAATGATGTTATATGAACAAATTGATAGACTAATGAAGATCGATATATCATGAAGGGTCCGTAGGGGACAAGGAGGGAATGAGGTAATATGAATTCTTATGGTCACTTGTGTCCCCTAACTTAGACCCAAACGGCTCCATGTACGTGCTTCAAGTACATGTATGTTCCCTCCACAGCCAGCTATGAAGACGCAAATACATTTGCGTCCAACGTTAACATGTCCTCTTTCAGATCCACCATGAATGGGTCGAATATTCAGTTCCTAAGTATGCCGTGCCACCGTCTTTACATGGTGCACTTTCACGTTTTTCTGGCTCTGGCGAGTTAGGCCCTGATTCCTGCCATCGAGCCCTTTCTGCCTTCTGTCTCTGAAAGCTGCAGCCTGGATCCGCATCCATGACCCTTACCCTACTCCCTGTGCGGCGAGCGGTGCCTGCTCGGCCTGCTTGCCTGCCAAGACTGTATTTTACCTTCGAGTTATCTGCTCCGCTCCTCGAAAATACATTCCTGTCTAGTGATTTAGGAAAACATCTCCCCAGCTGCAGAGCAAAGGGCCCGGCCTTTCTGTCTCCGTGCAAGTAATTCATTGCTCCCGTTACCATGGTAGGCCCATGGCCCCCTCGCATTAACACGTAGACACATATGCACGCACTAGCAGTCAGTATAGAATAGCCTTTGTCCGAGAGACCTTTCCTTCTAGATAATACAGTTCCTCAAACACAAGATATTAGATGTGATTTGAGTTTAGGTTGTTCTGACACGCCAGACTTCTGTCTCCACGTATGGTGCTAAATGTCAAGTCCCCTTCACCCTCCAGTTCCACGTCAATCACACGTCATGCTGCTGCGCGCGCATCTCTGCCATATATTTCTGCTGACACTGTAGGATTCGTCTATGGATCCACCCATCTGTGACACCTTTATGTGACGTTTCTAGCACACACCTCCGTGTACGCCCTCGTGCACGCCTTCTGTTACGTACATGTGTTCTTATCTCTCTTCTCTCAGCTGTTACGCCTTCTGTACCCATCACCATTGAAATGCATTTACTATATATATGGTATTCTGTTAATAAAGTATTGTCTATCCCTTCCTGAACCTTCGTGGTGATGGAACATGATACCTGGTTCGAACCAATTCCTTTTTAAGGAATAAAACCCTTATAAACTCAGATGCCACGGACTCTGCCTCTCATTTATTGATTGAGTTATTCTTATTGAACTTTACCGCATAGAAATTCCGCATAGGTAAATTTTATTTACCACAAGAGAGCAGTAGAGAGTGAGTAGTAATGAGTAGTAAAGAGTGAGTAGTAGAGATTAGTAGAGAGTGAGTAGTAGAGAGTGAGTAGTAGAGAGTAGTAGAGAGTGAGTAGCAGAGAGAGAGAATAGTAGAGAGTAGTAGAGAGTGAGTAGTAGAGTGAGTAGTAGAGACTAGTAGAGAGAGAGTAGTAGAGAGTGAGTAGTAGAGAGTAGTAGAGAGTGAGTAGTAGAGTGAGTAGTAGAGAGTGAGTAGTAGAGAGCAGTAGAGAGAGTAGAGAATAGTAGAGAACAGTAGAGAGAGTAGCAGAGAGTGAGTAGTAGAGAGTGAGTAGTAGAGAGTAGTAGAGAGTGAGTAGTAAAGAGTGAGTAGTAGAGAGAGAGTAGTAGAGAGTGAGTAGTAGAGAGTAGTAGATAGTGAGTAGTAGGGAGTGAGTAGTAGAGAGTGAGTAGTAGAGTGAGCAGTAGAGAGTAGTAGAGTGAATAGTAGAGTGAGTAGTAGAGAGTAGTAGAGAGTGAGTAGTAGAGAGTGAGTAGTAGAGAGTAGTAGAGAGTGAGTAGCAGAGAGAGAGAATAGTAGAGAGTAGTAGAGAGTGAGTAGTAGAGTGAGTAGTAGAGACTAGTAGAGAGAGAGTAGTAGAGTGAGTAGTAGAGAGTAGTAGAGAGTGAGTAGTAGAGTGAGTAGTAGAGAGTGAGTAGTAGAGAGTAGTAGAGTGAGTAGTAGAGAGTGAGTAGTAGAGAGGGAGTAGTAGAGAGTGAGTAGTAGAGAGTAGTAGAGAGTGAGAAGTAGAGAGTGAATAGTAGAGAGTAGTAGAGAATGAGTAGCAAAGAGTCAGTAGTAGAGAGAGAGTAGTAGAAGTGCGTAGTAGAGAGTAGTAGATAGTGAGTAGTAGGGAGTGAGTAGTAGAGAGAGAGTAGTAGAGAGTAGTAGAGTAGTAGAGAATGAGTAGTAGAGAGTGAGTATTTGAGAGTAGTGGAGTAGGAGAGAGTAAGTAGTAGAGAGTAGTGGAGAATATTCCAAAGTTTGGCACAGCACCACTTGCACAATAAGTCCAATCAAATCATATCACTTAGAGTCCTTATTAAAGCGCTGAATCTTGGTGTACAAATGCTTTTATTTTCCTTAAGTTTATGTACCACAGCCAGCCGAAACGTTTCGTTCTGTACAACAGAACTTCTTCAGGGCGTTCTTATTTCCTTCAAGTTATGTCGGTATCCTGTTGTCATATAACTAGATATTTCTTCCAAATGTTAGACGAGACGTAAGTACATTCTTATTCAAAGTGACTAGGTATCAATTTTACCCACACAATTCGGGCAGACTTGAGTAATTTATAGCATCCTCAAAGTCAGTCTTTCAAAAATTCCAAAGTATAGGACTTGATAATCCAAATCCAAATGTTTCTCAAAAAAAGTCATTTTCAATTGTTCGGAATATCGGTGTTTGGGCAGATATGACCCAGGGACCCCCAGTATGCAAGGGGAATTAGTCCCCCCTCTGCAAACGCGCCAGTGGCCTGCGTTGCAGAGAGGTGTAAAAAGGGGCATAGCCTAATTGCACCTTTGTGCAATGCAGCCCCCTGGCGCATACTGGAGGTTCCAGGTGGGCTAGTTGGCCCCCAGGGACCCCTAGTATGCAAGGGGAATTAGTTCCCCCTCTTCAAACATGCACGGGGGCTGCGTTGCAGAGAGGTGTAAAAAAGGGGCTGGCCTCATTACACCTCTCTGCAATGCAGCCCCCTGGCGCATACTGGAGGCTCCTGGTGGGCTAGTTGGCCACCAGTGGTCCCCAGTATGCAAGGGGAATTAGTTCCCCCTCTTCAAACATGCACGGGGGCTGTGTTGCAGAGAGGTGTAAAAAGGGGCGTGGTTAATCAGTGTAATACTTTGCTCTCCATAGCAAATTGTCCTTCCACAAAATTTGCAAACAATTTTTAAATCTCCAAACTGGGTTTGGATGTTTAGGACCATCTCACTTGTCTCTGGACCCGATGGAGTGGGTTGCTTGCTTTGGGGGGTGCTGGGTGAAGATTGGGGAGGGTTTCTGGTCAGTTCTCTGACCTCTGCCGCAGCATAGTTGTTTGGGTGCCGGCGTTGCATGTGGCGAATCATGGTGTTGTTGACAAAAGAATACTTTTTGGCAGGGTTCCCCCTGGAAAGTACAGTGCCACAGATCAGACAAGAAACCTTTCGGGCATTAACTTTCTTGAGGCCCCTTGGGATTTTAAAAAACTCCCAGACAATGTGCTCCTTTGGCTTATAGGTGGAAGTATCTTCAGGCAGGTACCGCCTCTCCTCCTCCTCCTCCTCCTCTTCTTCTTCTCCACCACTGTGGTGTTGTGGTGGTCCTTGTGGTGGTGGTGGTTGAGATGCTCCTGCTGCTGCTGCTACTGTAGCCATTTCTCAGTACAAATAGGTACAAATAGGTCTGCAAACAGGTCTTCCTCAGTCAAAGTAAAATGTGAGAATGAGGAAAAAAGGTGGGGGCTTTCATCTTTTGGAGACCAAAACTGTCCTGAACCAATGAAAAGTGTTACTTTCAGGTCACATGACACTTGCTTTATCATTTGGAAACCAAAACTGTCCTGAACCAATGAAATGTTATTTTCAGGTCACATGACCCGACGCGCTTACGCTACGCGCCCCAGGGCGCCCGGGGACGCTTACGTAGCGCGAACGTATGCGCTCTGTGGTAAATATTTAATTTACTCTCTTAATTTCTATGCAGGTAAGTACTTAATCAATAATACCTCAATCAGAAAGAAGGAGGCAGAGTCCGTGGTGTTAGAGTTCTTAGGGGTTTTATTCCTTAAAAAGGAATGGTCATAGCTTAGCTATCATGTTCCCGCAACCACACAGGGTTCAGGAAGGGATAGAAGAGTGCGCACCACATTTTATTGACAGTACATAGCTTATATACTTAATTTATTGTCATAGAAAAGCATGTGGTAGGCGTAACAGCTGAGGGAAGACAAGATAACAGTATCCACGTGTTAGCAATACGTAATCAGAAGGCGTGAACTAGGCGTGAACTAGAGGTGTGTGCTAGAAACGTCACCAGATAGGTGTCACAGAAGGGGTGGTACTAACAGAAATGTTGCAATGTCAGCAGAAATCGGAAACTTGGATGCGCGCGCAGCTGCATGACGTGTGATTGACATGAGACAGGAGGGTGCAGGAAACTTGACATTTACACTGACGGAAAAAGACAGAAGTCTGGCATGTCAGATCAACTTGTACTTCTATCATATCTGATATCTGATGTTTGGGAACCATACTATCTGGAGGGAAAGGTCTCTGGGGCAGAAGCTATTCTATACTGACTGTGAGTGCGTGTATAAGCGCCTGAGTGTCTGCATGAGAAGCGTGGGGGCATGGGCCTTCCATGGGAGCATGGTAACAGAGGCTATGATTTACTTGCACGGAGACAGGTTGGCCCTTTGCTCTACAGATGAGGGAGATGTTTACTGAAGCTAGCAGGCAGGAATGTATTTTCGAGGAGCGGAACAGATAACTCGAAGGTTATAGTCAGTCTTGGCAGGCAGCAGGCTGAGCTGAGCACGGTGGGCCGCGCTAGAAGTAAGTCAGAGTTCACGGGTACAGAGGCAGCCGGGGCTGAGGATTTTAGAGTCAGAAGCCAGAAAAATGGCTCGATGGCAGAAATTCAGGGCATACTTTGCCAGAGCTGAAAAACGTGTAAGGTACACTACAAAAAGACGTTGGCATAGCATACTTAGGAACGGACTATTCAACCCATTCAGGGTGGGTCTGAAAGAGGACATGTTGACGTTGGACGCAAATGTGTTTGCGTCTTCGTAACTGGCACAGGAGGGAAGTTACATGCACTTTAAGTTGGTACATGGAGTCGGTGGGGTACACGCTAGGGAACACAATCTTGACCATAAAATTTATATTTCCTCATTCCCTCCTTGTTCCCTACGGACCCTTCATGATATATCGATCCTCATGAATCGATCAGTTTGTTCTTGTAACATCATTTGCTCTTCTTTCTTTCTTTCACGTTTTGAGAGTAAACTGGAATGTTCAATGCATGATGTGGCACACAGTCCACAAATCGCTGGCCCACACTGTAGGCACAGGCAGCAACCGAATACTAGGACTAGGCCAATGCCTAGGAAGGATAGGATCTTCCATCCCCAAGCAGTAAATGTTGTCCAGAACCAACCGGACCAAGTCCAGGTGCCTGGATTCTGATGTATCAGATTTGCAATTTTATGAAGACGTGTAATAGCTTGATATACAGATGGTGCGTTTTGGGGGATGAAAATACAGCAACTTGACCCGATGACCTTACAGGCTCCGCCTCTGTCTGCCAAGATGACGTCAATAACAAGACGATTCTGAAGAACAACAACCCGCATAGCGGACTGCTCTTCTGTTAAGTTACCTAAGGCGGAGGCAGTTTCATTCACTACTGCTTCAAGGGTTCTAGTTAATCTGCGTATCAGTTTACTATTTTGGACGGGACCTAAAAAGAAAAAGAATCCTTTATTAAAATCAGTGTACTGTTCCCATGCCGTCTCTGTGTAGTCGACAAGTGAGATATCTCTTCTGAGTCTATTCTTTGCTAGATTTGTATTTCTGTGATAGTCAGGAGGAGCTAGAAAAACAGGTGGCAGAAGGAATGCAATGTAACAGGTACCATCCCAATCTGGAGGTAAGCGTATGTATGCGGTATGACCACAAACAAAATAGGAATGACGGGTAGCTCTAAAAGAAGACTTGCCTTGATCACTGAATTCGACCACAATAGTACATTTACTATGGCCTAAGTGTACTGAACCTTTCTTGCTGACACACAATTCACCAGTGACTGGTAGTACTGACATAGCGGGCAGAACTGGAGCAGGTTCGGATTCAACTGTAAGGATCATAAGGTTAATTGTGTAATTACCTAGTCCATAAACTTCGTTTTCTAGATCAGTTCCTATTCTAATGGGGAGTCCCTTCTTATCAGGATAACAGGCGTTGAGCAGAACTAAGTTCAAGTTTCCCCAAACCCAGCTCCCTTTGAAAACAGCAATATCAGGATCTACGGAATTTATTATTCTAAACCAGGCACCACAGGAGCCATTGTGAGTGAACGGGTACGGGAAGAGGGGCAGAGCTCCCTTGTATTTCTGGTAGGGAGGGAGTCGGCCACATATCCAGCAGTTTGTAGCATTGTTAGTCTGATGGGAATGATGTAACATACTAATGAATGTGTTGTTGCGCAGCGCAAGTCTGTAAGAAAGTTCATGTGGAGGTAGCTTACTAAAAGAATGTTCAGCAGAGACATTATAAGCAGATTGTTCACGCTTGAAGATAGGGTAATAGATGGTGAGCAAGATGCTCGCAATGATTATCAGAACACTTAGAAAAAACATAATTAATAATGTCACCATACAGTGACTACGTAGTGATTTGCAATATGTACGTTTCTTTAGTTGTCTTTCTCTCTCTCTATCTCGATCTAGGGGATACATGTCAGAAACTATTTAACCGATTCACCTAGGGGAGGACTTAAACAATTAAACTGTCTGACTTGCTAGATCGGAGTTTCATGCGATAATCTTCTTGGGGAGTCTTTTCTCGTTCAGATTCTGTAAAGTCACTAGTTTTGATACAGTCTTTGGTGGGGGTGGACGAGCCTCGATCAGGTTTCAGTTCATTGTATTTCTTGATATGGCTCGTGTGGACCCACCCCTTTCTGCCTTCCAGCTTCACTGCGGTCCTCGTTGTAAGAAGGACGGTCTTTGGCTCCTTCCAGCGGGGCTCCAGCGGACTCTTTCTGTCGAAGTTCCGTACTAATACTGTGTCACCAGGACGGACATCGTGTGGCTTTACATCAGTGTTGTCAGGGAAGGATGCGGCAACCTGTGAACGACATGATTGGAGTGCAGACATCAAGGAGGCAAGATAATCTGTCAACATGTTACTATCAACATCAGTGATCTTTTTCGGAATGGGCGTCCCCCACATATTCGGTGGTCTACCAAAGACCACTTCGTACGGGGATAGTCCTGATCTTGAATGGGCAACCATTCTCATGTAGAATAGTGCCACTGGCAGGGCGACTATCCAGTCGACCCCTTTCTCTTTACATATTTTTGCAAGGCGTGTCTTTAATGTTTGGTTATGCCTCTCAACAAGGCCTGCGGCTTCGGGATGTCGGACACAATGGAATCTCCACTGGTATCCTAGCAATAGGGAAACCTGCTTCATTAATTCAGATGAGAATGGCTGACCGTTATCTGAGTACACGATACGAGGCAAGCCGTACCGTGGGAAAAATTCACGAACCAGCTGCTTGGCAGTGGTCGGAGCAGTGTAATCTGGGACTGGGTATGCTTCGGTCCAGCGGGACAGAGCACAGACAACTACGAGAACATACTTAAATCCTCGACAACGGTCCATCTGGATATAATCCATCTGGAGGACTTCAAAAGGGTGATCGGGAGGATGAAATCCACCTTGCTCTACAGGGACGCTTTTACCTGGATTGAACTGACAACAGATCATGCAAGTACGCACTTTCTGTTTTGCTGCTGCTCGTAAGTTTTTATTGCTCCAAAGATTTTGTAAACTGTCTAGCATTGCCTTTTCTCCTAGGTGGGCTGGACTATGTGCTGTATTAACCATGACTTGAACCATAGAGTCAGGGAGAAACCATGTAGATTTTCCCTTCGTCATCCAACCTTGTTCTGTTTGAATCCCTCCTAGTTCAGTCCATTTCTTTATTTCATCTGGAGTAGCATGTGCCTGAATATCGATTACATCTAGTGTGGGATCCCTGACTGTCATACAATTTGTCGGTCCTATTGTCTTTGTCATGTCAGTTGTCTGAGTGTGAGTCAGTGCTGTATGTTTTGCTGTCTGGTCTGCCAGGTCGTTACCCTGGGAAACAGAATCTGTAACTTTAGTATGTGCTTTACACTTCATGACGGATATGCCTGAAGGCAGATGTATTGCTTCTAACAGTGCTTGAATGAGGGGACCATGTTGAATCTTGGCACCATGAGAGGTCAGGAAACCTCGTTCTTGCCACAACATACCGAAGTCGTGTACAACTCCGAACGCATAACGGGAATCAGTGTATATGTTGACATTTCGGTTCTTGGCTAGAATACAGGCTCGGGTCAGAGCAATAAGCTCTGCTGCTTGAGCGGACAGTGTGTCAATACGATGTGTTTCTTTTACTTCGGTTTCAGTGGTCACTGCATAGGCGGCCACTAATTCTCCTGTACTTGTTCGCATACATGAACCGTCCACATAAAGTGTCAGGTCTGGATTTGTCAGTGGAACATCTGTTAAGTCTCGTCGAGGCTTTGTAACTGCATTAATGATTCCTATACAATCATGTGGGGCTGGATCTGTCATAATTGTAGGTAACAATGTTGCGGGGTTCAGGATGCTGCAACGTCGGATTTCTATGTGAGGCTGGAATAGCGTCAATTCATAACCTGTCAGTCGTGCTATAGTCAAGTGTTGAGTCTGGGTTCTGTTTAAAAGAACTTCTACAGAATGTGGAACTTGTACTGTTAACTGATGCCCTAGGACAATTGAATCACTTTGTCTGATTGCTAATGCTGTTGCTGCTACCGACTTTAAGCACGCAGGGAGTGCCTGGGCTACTGAATCCAATGTACTTGAAAAATAAGCGCAAGGCTTATATGAACCTGCTTGATCTTGAGTGAGGACAGACAATGCTGTACCATCACGTTCTGTAACAAAAAGTGTAAACGGCTTATTGTAACATGGTGTTGCTAAAACTGGTGCTTGGCATAATGCTTTCTTTAGTTCCTCAAAGGCTTGTGTATGTTCCTGAGTCCAAGGGAGGACAATCGAAGTCGCTGCCTCCTGTGTTGTTAACTGGATGAGTGGTTTAGCTAGAAATGCATATTGAGGAATCCATTGTCTGCAGTACGAGGTGAGGCCTATGAAGGCCCGCACTTCCTTCTGTGTCTGGGGTTGTGGCATATTTACAATTAACTGAATGCGATCGGGAGTGAGCTGTCTCCCCACTTTGGACAGCAAGTGACCCAAGTACACAACTTGCTGACCACAGAATTGTAGCTTCGAAGGAGACACCTTGTGTCCCTTGTCGGCCAAGTAATGTAAAACTGTCAGTGATGCTTGTTCACATTCGGGCTCACTTCGTGCGGTGATCAGTAGATCATCGACGTATTGCAGTAAAGCGGTGTTAACTGGCATTTGAATACAATCTAGTTGTCTTTTCAGTGCTTGACTATAGATGCTGGGGCTTTCTGTGAATCCTTGAGGTGCGCGGGAAAATTTGAAACTTCGTCCATTTAAACTGAATCCGAAGAGATATTGGCTCTCTGGATCAATAGGTACACTAAAGAAGGCGTTCTTGAGGTCAATTACAGTAAAGAACGTTGCTTCTGAGTCAATAGCAGTCAATAGAGAAGAGATATCGGGGACCACAGGGTATTGTGGTACAATACATTTATTTAGCTCTCGAAGATCAATCACCAGCCGATATACTGGCGGTGCATTGGGATCAGTACGTTTAAGAATTGGAATGATGGGTGAATTACAGATGTTGGAGTCGGTCTCTACGACCACTCCTTGGGCAATGAGCTCTTCAATGATTTTCAGTAAAGCCACTACAGCATCGGGTGGTAACTTGTATTGTCTGATTCGTGGTAGAACTACTCCTGTCTTGAGGGTAACACGGTATGGTGTAATATGCATACAACCTACATCAGTTGGGCCTGTTGCCCACAGGTGATCTGGTACATTTTTCAATCTGACATCGAATTCTCGTACAACATAATGACCCTTGAAATCCCGCAGAAAAAGTCTAACTCCCTCCGGGGAACAGCATATTATAGCTCCTAGAGCCTTCAATGTTTTAATTCCTAACAGATTTTCTGGACATGATTTCGTAAGTAACAAGTCTGTAATACGTGATAATGGACCCACAGCCAGGGGGACTGGTTCTGATACTTCATTTATAATGGGCTGTCCTGAAAAACCAAGGGAAACATTCTGTGAGCCTGAGAGGGGTGCCCCTAGGACTTCATCATGGCTGATTGTGGTACGGCTTGCCCCTGTGTCAATTAAAAACTTTCTATCCTTTCCCAATACTTGACTGTGTACATAAGGACCTTCTTGATCTACAGGAATTTCAATAAGAGGCAAGCCCAATTCCCTCTCTAAGCTGTTTCATGTGTATCGCTGATAATCGGGGTAAGCAGATTGGGCATACTGGTACATTTGTTGGGAAACTTGCTGAGTTGCGGCAAGAGGCTGTTGCTGAGATACCGCTACTGTCTGTGCTGTATGGGATGAAGCATGCATAGGCTGTGTGTTCTGTGAGGTCTGTACATTCTGTGGAGTCTGTTGCTGAACCTGATCTTGTCTTGGCGGATGCGGTCTCTCTTTAGTTTTACCTGTTGCTATATTGTGTTTCAGAACCGGGCATTCATGTACATAGTGACCTGGTTGCTTGCAATAATTGCACGTCCCTTTAACAGGACCTGCGGAATGATTTGTCTGATTCGTACTTTTCCTATTTCCGTCGGTATGTACCGACTGGGCTACTAACATTTTCATTTTTGTGTCTTTCATACGTTTCTGTTCCTGATCTTGTTCTTCTCTAATTCTATTCTGATGGTATTGTAACATTTGTAGCATCTGTGATGGCGTATTTGCTTGCCATGTACTCTCGACCTTGTACACACGGTTTTTAACTGCTAGCAGGGAATTCTCGACTAGCTTTGATACAAAAAGATGCGGGTACGATTCGCTACTTGGTTTGAGACCACTATTAATAATAAAACATTTCTCGAATCTTGAATAAAAATCACTAGTGTCTTCATCTGGTTTCTGTTTACATGCTGAGATGGCATCCCAGTCTTCTTTCCTAGTTGTTAGTAATCTTGGCAGAACCTGTACTATTAAACCTGGTAATGCTTTAGTTTTGTCCCCGAGGCCTACCCCTGGGACACGCTTACTTTCTTTGTCTTCTATTTCTGCCCATGCAATCTTTTTCTCTCCCACCTCCCATTCCTTTTCCTTGAGTTTCTCGTATATGCCCGTAGGCAGCAGTACCTTTAACATTTTCATGATATCTTCATATGTGTAATCCCCCATCAGTAACATGTCTTTAAGCTCTCGGTGGAAACCTGCAGGGTCTTTATCATGGCTCGGTACTAGTTTCTTCATTTCTAACAGTTCTAACTTAGTCAGTGGCGTGTGTACATACACGCGTTTCAAGGTATGATCCTCACCCATAACTGGGTGTACTTCTCGTAAGGGGTTCTGACCTTCAATGCCACTCAGGCATTCCATACGATACATTTTTCTTTCTGGGGGTGGAGCGGGAGCATATTCAGAGCTTGCAAAAGTGTCATATCTGTGTCGCTGTTCTAGAATTATCTGTATTAACTTGGTACTTAGACCTCTCCATCTATCCATGAGTAGTGCTTCTAGAGTTTCGTGTAAGGGACCAGGATCGGAATGTCTATTTCTGTATTTTGTGAGGAGGTGCTGCATCATGTATACACCTGCTAATTTCTGCTCGTCTGGGGAGAGGTTCAGGAATGTCTGTGCTACGGTGTCATCATTATACATATCCGGATTTTCAGCCCATAATATGGCTGACCGGGCTAGTTCCTGTTCATCCATTGAATTCAGTATGTGGTACCCTACTCGGTCTCGGAGTCTTTTATCAGTCTCCTGGAACTGGTGTTCAGAAGAATTCGGGTTAGTTAAGGCAGAGAAAAAAACTTTCTTGCTTTCTGGACGGGTACCTTTCCTAAGGTAAGTTCCCTTACCTACATACGCTATAGTATCTGTAGTCTTTTCTGATTCTTCGAATTCTTCCTCCTCGGAGGAGGCCCTTTCATTCTCTTTTTCGTGCATTTCTATCACTGCTTTTCTTATTTTCTTGTACATACTGGCTATGCAAGCCCCCTTATCATGTTTTCCTTCAGATATATTTTGACCCCACTTGTTTAGTGCATCTAACTCGCTCTGATCTGTCTCAGGCCTATCTCTTTCTCTTATGAGGCAATTTATGAAAAAACGTAGTATCTGTGCTTGAACGTCAACTTTCTGACGCTCCATGGCATCCTTAACACTGTCAGGGTCTTTACCAGTCTGAATGAACTGATATATTCTATCTAGGCGCTCCTTCATCCCTGAAATTAACAGCAGGAAATCAGTAGCAGATCTTAACCGTAGTGAGGCCATCATCATTCTGTCGTTTTTGCCGGGTACTGGATCATATCTGCAAACTGAAAGTTTTTCTTTGAGTATGTCAAGACGGGGTGACTTGAACGTGAGAGGACTTGGCATTTCCCTAAGGTTTACTCTGTGTGTCAATGGTGGGGTGTGAAAACCCCCTGTCGCACCTCCTGAAGCGGAAGCTTGGGCATTATCTCTCTGAGGAGTCTGTATCTGAACTTGAATTTGTCCTTTGGTAACGTCAGGTAGACGTGGTTTCAGTAGATCTATTTTAACTGCGGGAAGTGGTGGAGCTGGAGGAATCTGTTGTGGAACTGGCGGAATATGATCTTGGGGCGGGTTACCACCCCCATCCCTGTCGTTAGGCAGGGTGCGGACAGGCAGATTGGTGTAAGCGGGTGCTACCTCTTCTAGGTAGGAATTCAGGAATATGTCTTTAGTGGTCCTGTGATTTACTTTAGTTGGCACTAATGGTGGCGGCAGATTTTTCGGTATTTCTGAAATGGCCTCAGGCGAACCCTCGGCCGCGAGATACATACCGTTTACGAGGTTATTTCGTGCACGGTCTACTTGCTCTGTTTTTACTCGGATCCCTTCAGTAACTAATTCGTTTTCTTGAGCTTTATCTGATTCTCTAAGTCTGTCTTCTCTACGTAGTGCTTTTTCAGCACGCTTATGTGATTCCTTACGCCAAAACTCTATGGCGTCTTTCTGAGATTGTCTGGCTTTCTTCTTCCATAGTGCTTCTTCTACCTTCATGATGCACTCAGCATCCCATGTTCCAGTAACTGGCCATCTGTGTCTCTCGTCTAGATGCTTTGTGTAATCGGCCCATAAATCTAGATACAATATGGCATCTAAGCCATGTTTGTGGTACATGAAATTACCTGGAGTGTCCCTAGGGGGAATAGGGATTTCTTCCTCCAGTATCCCTTTCCTAGTTCCTATCTGCTTTAGCTTGTTGAAAAACGGCATCTTGTTTCTACTTAGTACTGAAAACTCGATCTTACCTACTGAATTCAGCTATTTATACAAGAACGCACAATAATGCACAAAAAAACAGTCACACTCACACCACGACATTAATCACATAAGAAAAACATTTAAAACATATATCACTACCCCTTGATACTGAAGTACTGCTGAACAGCACAGATACACTGTCTAAAAACAGTGCAGAAACTTGAAATTACAGATGTACTGCTAAACAGTACAGATACACTGTCTAAAAACAGTGCAGACCGGACTTGTGTACCCAAACCCGTCTTGATACGACCCAGCAATGGTACTCACCGGGAAGCACGGAAATCGGAAGGCCTCGGAAAACTCGACTGGACTGGACTCGGCTTAACTTCGGAAAACTTCGGAAAACTTCGGAAAACTTCGGGAAACTGGTGGGCCTCTTGACACCTCGGACCTTGCTTCCTTCGGCTGGGCTCTGGTCGGGATCCTCCGCACTCCTCACCGCCTCGTCTGGGTACTGATCGCAGTCTTCGTCACCTCCGTGGGCCAGAGGGAGATGCAGGAAATCCTGCCGGTACGCGTAGTTTCCGTCAAGCTGATGGCAGGGTACAGAGCTTGCAATGCACCAACCGGCACGTGAGGTGGGGGAGGGGTCCCTGTTCGGGCGCCAAAATGTGGTAAATATTTAATTTACTCTCTTAATTTCTATGCAGGTAAGTACTTAATCAATAATAACTCAATCAGAAAGAAGGAGGCAGAGTCCGTGGTGTTAGAGTTCTTAGGGGTTTTATTCCTTAAAAAGGAATGGTCATAGCTTAGCTATCATGTTCCCGCAACCACACAGGGTTCAGGAAGGGATAGAAGAGTGCGCACCACATTTTATTGACAGTACATAGCTTATATACTTAATTTATTGTCATAGAAAAGCATGTGGTAGGCGTAACAGCTGAGGGAAGACAAGATAACAGTATCCACGTGTTAGCAATACGTAATCAGAAGGCGTGAACTAGGCGTGAACTAGAGGTGTGTGCTAGAAACGTCACCAGATAGGTGTCACAGAAGGGGTGGTACTAACAGAAATGTTGCAATGTCAGCAGAAATCGGAAACTTGGATGCGCGCGCAGCTGCATGACGTGTGATTGACATGAGACAGGAGGGTGCAGGAAACTTGACATTTACACTGACGGGAAAAGACAGAAGTCTGGCATGTCAGATCAACTTGTACTTCTATCATATCTGATATCTGATGTTTGGGAACCATACTATCTGGAGGGAAAGGTCTCTGGGGCAGAAGCTATTCTATACTGACTGTGAGTGCGTGTATAAGCGCCTGAGTGTCTGCATGAGAAGCGTGGGGGCATGGGCCTTCCATGGGAGCATGGTAACAGAGGCTATGATTTACTTGCACGGAGACAGGTTGGCCCTTTGCTCTACAGATGAGGGAGATGTTTACTGAAGCTAGCAGGCAGGAATGTATTTTCGAGGAGCGGAACAGATAACTCGAAGGTTATAGTCAGTCTTGGCAGGCAGCAGGCTGAGCTGAGCACGGTGGGCCGCGCTAGAAGTAAGTCAGAGTTCACAGGTACAGAGGCAGCCGGGGCTGAGGATTTTAGAGTCAGAAGCCAGAAAAATGGCTCGATGGCAGAAATTCAGGGCCTACTTTGCCAGAGCTGAAAAACGTGTAAGGTACACTACAAAAAGACGTTGGCATAGCATACTTAGGAACGGACTATTCAACCCATTCAGGGTGGGTCTGAAAGAGGACATGTTGACGTTGGACGCAAATGTGTTTGCGTCTTCGTAACTGGCACAGGAGGGAAGTTACATGCACTTTAAGTTGGTACATGGAGTCGGTGGGGTACACGCTAGGGAACACAATCTTGACCATAAAATTTATATTTCCTCAGCTCGAGTGCTTCCGGGTGCGCTTACGCCGTGCGTATCACGCGGACGCGGCTACGCGATACGTCACAATGATGTTTTCATTCGCGGCAATAGCGCTAACGGGACGCTCACCGGTACGCGCACCGGGAGCGCTCCAGGGCAAAAAAAAAAAAAAAAACATGAACAATATACATAAAAAAAATAGTATTACATAAATATACAATATAGGATTCATTATAAAAAATATTACATTTCATAGCTATAGAAATTTGCTATTAAAAAACCTTTGAAATTCACTGAAAAAAACATAGGTTTGAGGCCCTATATATAGTTAGGAATCAGCATTTAAAAAACCTATGAAATTCACTGAAAAAACCATAGGTTTCACACCAGTTATAGTTAGGAATTAGCATTTAAAAAACCTTTGAAATTAACTGAAAAAACCATAGGTTTCACACCAGTTATAGTTAGGAATTAGCATTTAAAAAACCTAATAAATTCACTAAAAAAAACATAGGTTTGACATCAGTTATAGTTAGCTGGAAATTTTACTGACATAAAACCATTGAAATTCCCACGTTATAGTTAGTTGGACTCACTATAACTTGCGCGCCTGCAATGCACTGCTGATGACGTCACATATTACATCACTCATGACATGGTCAGTGACATCACTCATGACATCACTCATGACACCATCCTGTGAATGTGTGTCTTTCTGAAAAATAATTATGTTTTATATATGTATATGTAAAGGTCGATGGAAGAATAAATGTTTAAATAAGTGTCTAAGTGTTTTAAAGAACTCTCCAGAAAATACCTTGAATCGACAGCTCTGGCAAGACATAAATAGCTCAACCAGAATGCTGGCAAAAAATACTTAGAGGAGTCCCTGACCGTCACAGGACTGAAAGAGCTATGGGAGTCTCATGCGCAATTCAAGCTCATAGTGAACAAGAGCTTAAAGAGACACTTGCATGTGGAGGACAAAGCCACGTTTTCTCACAGACGTCATGCCTGGATGACCCTGTGTACTTATAAAACACCGGGGCTCCAAGCATATTTTGGTCTGGGGTATGGCTGGAAAACTAAGGAAGCCCTTTTAAAACACAGGCCATTCCACACCTACCACCGTGGCTGAGACAGAACCATGGGACTAAATGCTGGCTTTGCGGAACGGGGATTGAAGTCTTAGAACATCTACTATGCACATGCTCGAGGCTGAAAGAGGAAAGGGCAGTCCTGTTGAAAACAGCCTTTAATGAACTAGGAGTCCGCTCACGCAGACAAGCCGTCCTCGCCTGCTTCGACCCTGGTCCCCCACCACTAAATGGGAAGCTGGTGAAATTTCTGAAACTAGCAGAACGGAAACAAACAACCCAGGCACTTGGCTAAGAGGACATTTTGGGCCAGGATCATGCTGCCACGAACAATATATCCCACCAGCACTTTTACAGTCTTTTATCTTTGCCTTTTTTTTTTAACTCTTGCTTTTAAAGGTCTCTTTTAATTTCTCTCGTGACACTTGTTTTTTAATGTATTCTTCTTTTTGTAATGGTTTTTATTAACTTAAAAACAATAAAATATTTACTTACTTACTTACTATATATGTTTCTTTTTTACAGATATTGTTTTTCATTGCTAAAATAAAGTTATCATGTCGCACAAGGAATGACGAATAAAAAGTCAGAAAAAGGATACTTATTTGCAAAAAACCTCAACCACAGCTCTTCGAAGACCAACATAATGTGGCGAAAAAGAGAATAATTTTTGGTAAGATTTCAAAAGACTTAATAAAAAAAATAACTAGACTGAGAAAATAAATATATAAATGTGCAAAGCAGTGAAAATGTTCCAAGTACAAGTAAAGGTGCAAAGAATAGGAAAGGCATAAAAGGCAATGTAAAAACAAAGGATACAACTTATAGTAAAAGAAGAGAAAATCAATACAAAGAAATCCGCCAAAAATTATTTTACAACAGAGTTGTGAATAACTTACTGAAAGATACAAAAAAACTGAAAGAGAACACAATTTTATAAAAAGAAGAAGCATATTGAATCAATTGTTGAAAAGGATTTTGAAGTAAAGAGAAAACTTTTCATGTTAGTACTTAAGAGAATTTGATCATTAGATAAACCAATACATTTAATGAAAGCCAAAAGTAAGAGGAAAAGAGTAATTTACAAAACCAAAACATTTAATGAAAGCCAAAAATAAGAGGAAAAGAGTAATTTACAAAACTAATGTTTTTGATATTTTTTTAGGACAATGGAAACACAGTTCAAGTTCAGAGCCTTTTTTTAATGAAGAGAAGTATTTACTGAGCAATAATTTGTTGCATGCAGTTGACACCAGTGGTCGAGCTTAAGAGGTTAGAGATGGATGTCCAATTGAGAAAGAGCAAATGGTTCCTAGAAATGCAGAAGAAGTGATAGCTGATGAAGTTTTAGGCAGTCGTCCTAAAGCCCCAGTGTGCACTTGGGATTGTAGTAGTATTTGTAGTGTACGGCAAGAATCTATTGATAAATTACGCAATTTCTTACAAGCATATTGCAGAGTGAGAAAACATACTGGTTTGCAAGGTCATTCTCTGGATTGTCTTTCTAGGAAAGTATGTCAAAGTGTTTTTCACCATTTCAGGATGTTGGCAGTACATCATATTGAAATGCGAAAGTTAGTGAGAATATTGTATTATGCAAAAAGTCCAGCACTAAAGTTAAATGAGTTGAAAAGTGCACTTTCGCGAGGGTCAGAATCAGCTGTGAAAAAGGTTTTTGATGATATTGAGTTTTTTTACTTTGGTCCTGAAGAAGTGAGTGAAGAAACTCAAACATTAATAGAAGAAAATGTTGCAGAGAATGTTGAACATAGTTGTACCAAACATTTTGAAAATTAAATGACAAAGTTTAAGGTGATTTCAGGAGAAAGGCCACATTTTTCTTGTATTTGTTGTCACCGAACTCACTACAAAGATCAGACTAGGAGTGTTGATCTGTATTTAAAAAGTGAAAAAGAAAATAATGATAAGTGGAAGGAATTTGCAACTTATTTTTTGGTAGAGAATTGTTTTGATTTGGGTTCTGATCAGCGTTATAACAAGTTAGATGAGAATAGAATGCCTGCTAGAGCTGTGCATAATAATTTAGAGTTAGTTACTATTCCTCCACAACTGACAGATCTCAATACCTATGAGTCTATTCTCATTCAGTGTGTGCACCCGTTTCAGACTATTGTTCGTATGGAGCCTAAAACAGGTAAATTGCCTCCTTCAGATTTACAAAGAGGATTAAAAGGAAGAGTGTTGTATTTATCATTAGATTTAAAGAAAAAGTGTAGAGAGTGAACCTCTAGTTATTCTTGTTAATGTTGTGCCCACTAAGAATAAGAAAATCTGGCAGGAGTTAGTAGAGGTTAGGAAAGTGCAAAATGCAGCATTGTATTTGATAAGAAACAATGCATACTACAAGAATGTTTATATAGGAGAATAAGAAATAATTTCAGAAGAAGATACCGAAACGTCAAATTGACAAATTGAAAAAGTGGACATGTTAAGATGTGAAGATATCTATGAACATTATAGTGTGCATCCACTTCATTCAAAAGAAGTGATGAGAAACACAATTGATCTGTTCCAAATGAAAAAGGCAAAAGGAAGTCCCATGAGTGTATGGGAAGAGAGCTTGGAAGCTCGTTGCTTTCCACAGTTGTTTCCAATTTGAAAAGGAGGACGATATGATGAACGTCCTGTGCAAATTCCTGCATCTGAATATCGGACAACTAGATTATATGCAAAAGATCCAAGATTTCGACAATGTATCCCTTATATATTTCATCTTTTGTTTGAAAGTGACTTGTCTGGACTTTCATATTCAGTCAACCACATTCTAAAATCTGGAATACATCTGCAAGATGTATCTGCAAAAGATTTTATGGATAAATTGCACCAGAGAGATGATCATCTGGACTAATGAATATTGGTACCGTAGTCATGGAGAACTGAAATGCATGCTACAGAACTTAGGAACTCCAACATGGTTCCTCAACATAAGCTATGCTGAGTAAACTTGGGATGATTTGCTAGAATTTCTTCGAGGGGCAAATTCCAATAGAAAAAATATTGAATACAAGACACCTGGAGAATTGTGCTCTTTGTATCCTGTTAATGTATTTCTGGTGTTTCAATCATGAATTTGAGGCTATGATGTCTTTTATTTGCAATAAAAAAATCCTCTTTTTGAGAAGTTGTGGATTTCTTTTGGAGAAAGGAGTATCAAGCAAGAGGTGCTCCTCAAATACATATTCTGTTATGGATTAAGGACGCTCCCAAATTCGGAAGAGATGCAGATGCTACTGTTTTGAGTTTCATTGAACAATATCCGACATGTGCTGTACCCAGAAGAACAGAAGAAAACAACTTAAGAGCACAAGTGTAATGATTCCAATGTGGAAAATAATGTCGATGAAAGTACAAATCTAAGGACAAGTTCTACACCAAATGTCATTATGGATTTCCATGTCCTGAAATATCCAAAGGAAGAGTGAACAGTTTTATGTCATCTGTGTCCCATACTATCACAAGAAAGTCTCTAAAAAATACTTACAACTTAAGAAGAAATGAAGAGTCAAAATACATAAATGACTACAACCCAGTTATTTTGTCTATGAGGAATGCTAACATGGATATTCAAAATGTTGCAGACAATTCCATTGCTGTTGCTCGATATGTAACATCTTATATTACAAAATCAGAAAAGATAGAATTGAAAGAAATGTGGGAAGATATTTCTCACGGGAAGACTCTAAGTAAGAAATTATACAGTTTCAGTTTGAAGATGTTATCGTACCGAGAAATTGGAGCATATGAATGCTCAGATCGGTTATCATCGGCAAGTCTATACTCCAAATCTAGAAGAATCATTTATGTGAGTCTAGGTCTTGCAGCAATGCGAAATTGGGTACTGAAATCTGTTCAAGAAATTGAATATTTAGCAGAAAAAGATCAAGAAAGTACAGATATTTTGAAAACAAATATGTTAGACACATATTACCCAAACAGAAGTCATCATATTGAGAACATGTGTCTCTATCAAGTGCTGCAAAACTACACTTTTAAACGGAATACTACAGAAAACATCAATGATGGAAAATATGAAGTCATTGGTTCTGAAGGATGTTTGGTGAACAAACAAAAGGAAATTTGAATAATCACAGGAAGCTGAGTTGTGACACTGCTGATAAAAGGGAATTTTACTATTTAGCTCTTTTACAACTATTCAAACAATGGCGATCAGAACTGGAATTACTTGGAGATTTCCATAGCTTAAAGATTCCTTTAATGCTTGTAAAGATAGCATACAATGCAGTTCTTTTGCAAATTATGTGAAAATGTTGAACGATGAAATTGATCAAGAAGCTGCAATTGCAGCTGAGATAGCTAGAGATAGTTCTCAAGACAGACAAAGTTCTGCTGCGCTGAGTCAAGATCCACTAGGGCAACCAATTTTGAAAACAAAGTAGCAATTGCCATGAATGAGGTGGAAACAGCAATGTATCAAGCTCAAGAAGATTAGGAAATTTGGAAGAACAACTAAATGTTGAGCAGAAAGAAATATATGAGCAAGTGAGACACCAGATTCACCATGGATTACTTCATGAAAATAAAGAGTGCTCATGCATGTCATTTCAACCTATCAGAATGTACGTGAGTGGACAAGCTGGAACAAGAAAAAGTTTTTTAATTAAAGTAATTACAAGTTATCTACAGAAAACAACTGAGTCAGATTTGTCTTGTGTTGTCACTGCTCCAACTTGGTTGGCAGCACACAACGTTAAAGGAATTACTTTACATCGTTTACTAATGTTTCCATTAGAGCAGGAAAACAAATTAGAATACCTCAAGCAATCTGGAGAAGCTTGTTGTGACTTTCAAGAGTCTTGAAGAAAATGAAACTTCTCATTATTGATAAGGTAAGCATGGTCTCAAACTTAATGCTTGCCTTTGTGCATTTAAGAATGCAGCAAATTCTGAAAACAGAGTATGATGTATTATTTGGAGGAAAACACGTCATAGTTTTGGGAGATCTACTGCCACTGACTCCTGTAAAAGGACAACCAGTTTTTTAAAAACTTGCGCATGAAGACACCAGAAAGTCTCTGGGTAGTGTTGGACACGTGAACATTTGGTCATATTTTGAATACAAAGAACTCATTACAAATATGCATCAGGTAAATTGTGTTGATTATGGAACTATTCTCCAAGATCTAAGAATTAGACTACTGACTGAACATGAATGAAAACGTGGTACCTGAGAAAATATACATGAAAATTGCAGATAAGAAACTGTAATCTGCTTAATGCCAAAACTGCATGAGTGTTCTCTTATTCAGGGATTCTGGAATTAAATAATTCAGTATTTGGAGACTTAATGGAAGGTCAAATTAGCTTCTCCTAACTGGTTTAAAGTCTTTGGTTCGATCCTGTTTCCGGTCTAACCAATAAATTGATAAAATTACTATATGTAGCAATCGCAGTGGCCAGATCCTTGTTGCTTTAAACGTGGCGGACACAGTCGGTCCCCACAGTGGGGGATCGGTGGCTGAAAACGAAGCAAGTCAGAAAAAAATGAACGGCTATATGCAATGCGCAATGGGGTTTAACATTGTTGATAATCCCTGGGGGCCGTTATTGGACTGAAAGGGTTGGGTTAAATTAGAAGACTGGATAAGTTTGTTTTGCTATTTTACACACTTAGCTCTCTATGCACTTTATGTACCCTCAATGGCTTATCTTTACAGGAAACCTTATAGATCTATTCTTGTTTTTTATCTTTTTCAGAGTTTTATGTATTATCTTCTTGTAAAAGTGACTCTATGTATTTTTGCTATGAAATGAGTTCTTATTAGTGTATTTAATGTTGGTGCTTGATTATTTTTTCTTGAATTGATGTATTTGTATGACATAATATTTGAGCTCCATAAAAAAGTTAAATAAAAAAAGAACATTATTGCAGCAATACTTTAGGAAAAATGTGACTAATGCACACACCCCATCACAAATAATTGCCACGCCAGATACAGAAATCAGCAGAATTTGGCTGTAACATTAATTCCATGCACGTTTGCTATACCAGCAAAACACACAGAAACAGAACTGCAATGTACACCATGACAATTGACATACTTGCACTATTTAAGAATATTCTATCAAAGAACGAATGCTCAATTATAGGTTATGGAAATGTATGAGGAAGAAAGCGATTTTCATGAGAATAAGAGCAAAAACCAAGGATTAAAATGCAGTAGGGTCTTATGAATTGTACAGACATATTTGCGAGAGACTACATGGGAAAGTGATGGTAAACACCATCATCATACTAGTTTGTTCCAGATGTTTGCATTCATAAATCATACACCAATGAAAAAACAATTCTTAATTATGTATATTTTACACCGCATTCACTGCAAATACAAAACAAATGCACCTGCCCAAAAATGAAAAAGTACGACAAAGTGAAGTCAATTTGGTTTAAAAAGTTTAATTCTCAAAGAATTCCTTTATGGATCCTCGTATAAGTGGATTATAATGCACTGAGGAGTAATGCATAAAATCATGTTTAGATTCTTTTGAACTGGAGGGGTTGTGGCTTCTGCGCTGTAGTGAAATGGCGGCAAGCTGTTGCGCTCCGATGCGTTTACGGAGCTTTGTCCATATTGGTAGACTCTTCGAGCCATGCCTTGCATGATAAGGAGGTCCTCAACTCCTTGACCTCTTTGCAGCCTCAAGTGTCAGGGACTACTCTTTGGAGGTATGTTTCTCAGGCTGCAGTAGTGATTTTCCTCACACACACGAGTGGCCATTTTCCAACGCCCCGCTCACGTCTCAACTCTTCAGTCTCACTAATTATTTTAATCCTGAACATCCGGCTGTTTTAGAGGCATGTTACTGTGATTGCTTTTTTCTTTTTCTTTTAATGTGCAATTTAACATCAGACCTCCTCAAGTACTTGGGTGGCTACATTTCTGAAGTATGCTCTTTCCAGAATATGCCTTTTCAGATCTAATTTAATCTCTATTGCATTGGCCTCTGTTAACTGTTTAATGAATGCTGTTGGCTCAGTATTTAATGATACCCAGCCCCTTTACCATTGACAATTATATAAGGAGTTGAAACATTATGCTATCATTTTTACATCAGACTCTTAAACGTCCACAATATTTACTTAATTCTTTATTGCAAGGGCCAGACTCATTCTTCTCAAAAACATATGTTGCATTAAAATCATCTAATCAAGAAGGCCAGTCACTTGCATACATCTCCAAAGCCATCTTCCTCAGGTTCAGAACCTAAGAGAGCTAAAAGTGATCCTCCGTCTCCAATTTTGTCATTGCACAACCCTGTTTTGAAAACTATTTTAGATGAGGTGTGTGGACCTCAACCTTTCATGTGTGCTACTAATGAAAACTTACAACAGATTGAGGACTGCTGGATTGTTGTGAACGGTAAGATGTCTGACGTGGAGCGACCTGTCAGAGATATTCAGGACTTGGCTACTAAAATACCTATGTTGGAACAAGAAATTCAAAAACTTCAACTACACACTGAAGACCATGAAAACCAAACAGAAGGAATAACCTTCGCATTTATGGTCTTCCTGGGAATCTCGTAGGTCCCGACCTTTTGTCCTTTTCGAAGAAGTTTCTACCTGAGCTCCTTGGTCTTCAGTCAGCACCATTTCTCAATATTCAACGAGCACATAATTTGGGTCATCTGCACCCTCATCCAAACAAACTACATGGTATCATAATGCTCTTTTTGTAATTCACTGACTTGATGGGGGTTCTAAATGCTGCTAAAGAAAAAAGTCATCTGTTTTGGTCTGGTCAACGCATATTTATCTCTCAAGCCATTTATAACAAAAACAATGCTCATCAGAAAGAATTTCTTGTCCTTCTACCCCGGATGAAACAACTGAACATTCATTATGGCATTCTACACCCATGTTTTTGTAAGATCACCCATGAAGGTATTTCACAATCCTTCACAGATGCGGCCAAACTTAAAACCTTTTTGCTAAACATTACAAGTCAGAATATGGAGGCTGATTCCTGATGTTGCTAAGAATTCTTAAATGTCTGCATGGTCTCTCTCATCTTGCTCTTTATGTCTACATTTCCTTAAGTTCATGGCTACATTATTTTTCATTAGGTTCCCTGCATCTCCTTCTCTGCTGTCCTTTTCACTCTTTGTGCTAATATGTCGTTTACTCATCCTTTGCTTCCTTCAATGCAGTTCTGAACTTTTATCCTCGATCTGGCTTGTTTTTTTTCTCACCATTTTACTTCTTTCCCTCTCTTATTTTACGTTCTCTTCCACTCTCTTTATTTCAACCTACTTCCCTTCCTGTATTCGTAAGAGTGTTTATTATATCTTTCTTTTTATTTTCTTATTGATTGTCTCCTTATGTTCATTCATTACTGATAAATGGTGTCTTCTTGTTGTCCTTATTAGTCTTGCAAGCTTGTTGTAAGTGTTCCCGCATCCTTATCCTCAGCCCTCAACATGCTGAATGTTGTCTTGTGGAATATTTGTGGTCTGGGTCATCCCATCAAAACGCCAAAAGGCACTTTCTCACCTATCAAAGTTTAATCAACATGTTGCTTTTTTGCAGGAAACACATTGTAATGATATTGGGTCTCTTAAACTTAAACGTCAATGGGTTGGTCAGGTTATTTTTTGTCTAGCTTCTAATGGTAAAGATAGCATAGGCATTTTATATCACAAGTCATTGAATATTCAGATTTTATCAATGGAATGTCGTACGAATGGACAATGGGTTTTGGTTGATGCCATTTTATTTCAAAACCAAGTTTTTCCTTAATATTTGTGACCCTGTTAAATCTGAACCTGATTTTGGCAACATATTAAATTAAAGGGTTCTTCTATTTCTAATTCTAACATCATTATTGCTGGTGATTTTAATGATTAGTTCGACCTGTTTACTGATAGAAAGTCTAATTGTAAATGTAAACCTTATAAATCTCATAAAGCATTTCGATCTGTCATTACCTCTTGTCTATTCTTTGATGTATGGAAAAAAATATAACCCAGATGCATATGAATTCACATTCTTTCCCAATGTAAATCACACTGTCTCATATTGATTATATTTTGGTCTCCAAATCATTGCTACCCTCCATTCAACCATCAAAAATTGGTTCTATTTTTAATTTGTGATCATGCCCCTGTTTATTCTTCTTTATATATGTTCTCCAATACTTCTAAACAGGGATGTTGGTGATGTATTAATTCTTTACTATCAGACCAAACCGTTATTTTGGAATTATCCTCTTTTTATAATTGATTGTTTTCGATTCAGTCAATCTAAATATACCTCTGTTCACAATAATTTGGACACTTTTAAGACTTCCTTAAGGGCCTTCCCTATTGCCTAATCAGCCAAAAAGAAGTGTGTTAGATTCTAAATACCTCTTAGCTCTCCAACATATTAAAGCTCTAGTAATACCTATTTCACCTCCAAATCCTCCTTGAGCTCACAGGAATTGATTAAAGCCAAATCTGACATGAATAAGATTGCTACTGTTGGTGCTTGTAATGTCCTTCATAAAATCAAATCCAAATACCTTGGAGGCCAAAATAAAGCTTTTAAAATGTTAGCCAATTATTTAAAAAGCAAATCATTACAGAAAACATTTGGCCCCATTTGTAATGAGCATAATAATAATATAATGTTCTATGACTCTGATATTATTGATACCTTCAAACCCTGTTATGAACTACAAAATTCAGAAGATACAAATCCTTCTGAGCATAATATGAAAACTTTATTTCCTGGACTCCCTGATCCTCCTTCCATTCATGACACTCTCTTAATTCCTAAAAAAGATATTACTCTCCAGGAAATCATAGATGCCATTAAGTTTTTGAAGAAAGCCAAAGTTCCTGGTCCAGATATTTTTTCATTTGCACTTTTTTTGTTCTTTTCCTCCATTTTTGCTCCTAAATTACTAAAACTTTTTAATTCCTTTTTATCCAGCTCCAAGGCCAGTGGCTCTTTTTTGGATGCCCTTATAGTCTTTAAACCAAAACCAGATAAGGATCCCACTAGCTGTAAACGTTATCATCCAATTTTGATAATCAACTATGAATGTATTTTTGCAAACATTTTGGCATTTGTTAATAGCAGACTTGCATCTGATAATGTTAGAATGCTTTTTAGTATTATTGCCCTTTAAAAAACATTTTCCTTTCCCCTCGCAGCCTTGTCTCTTGATGCTGAAAAAGCATTTGATCGTATAAATTGGCAATTTGTGTCATCTACTCTTCATGTGTTTGGTATTGGTCCAAAATATATGTATCTTATCAAATTACTATATATTGAACCACGTATTTTTGTGTTTGTTAATGGTCCTTTTCCACTTATTTCAATTTACATAGAGGCAACAGACAAGGCTGCCCTTTGTCACCTTTGCTTTTTCTTCTTTGTTTGGAACCCTTTATTGAACGTATGAGATGTAATCTCAATATAACTTTTTTTAATTCAAATCCCTAGTAAATCAAACTTTCTGCTTATGCAGGTGAGATTCTGGTCTATTTTGTCCAATACCTCCGATTCCCTAGAACCTTTTTTGCAAGATAGTTATTTATACTTCAGTATTTATGGTTAGAAATGATATTAATATTATTGTCATATGTTTGACAATACAAATTGTCATGGTGTCCATCTAAATGTATCTAAATTTAAATACTTGGGGGTCTGGTTTTCTTCAACCATACCCAATGCACTTGCTCATAATTTCATTGCATTAAAATGTAAACTTCAAAATCTTTTCTCTTCCTGATCTCCACTTTTTTTTTTTTTTTGGTGGTGTATATTAGATACCATTAAAATGATGAGTGTTCCTCATGGTTTTTTTATGCTCTCTATGTTACCATTTAAAATTCCTAATTACTATTTTCCCCAAATAACCTCTATCTGTGATAAATTCCTTTGGAGTAACAAGCGTGCCTGTATTGCTTTCTCCAAGCTAATTTGGCCCAAGACCGAAGGTGGTGTACGGTTTCCCGATTTTAAGTTATATCATACTTCTTTTTTAATTCGACAGTTTTATGCTTTGACCAAAGAATACCATGATTTCCCCATAGCAACATGGATTATTTTTTAACGCTCTTTACTACATTAATTCTCGTTCCATGATGTAGTTTACATGTCAAATTGTACATTCATATCTAAACACCCAATTTTAAAATATTCCTAATATCTACGAAATACAATATTCAACCAAGGATCTAATTTTTGTCAATCTTTCCTTGCATATTATATTTGGTACAATAACTGTATTAAATGTCATCATTAATCATTTTATTTCAAACATTGGAAGGAAAAGAGTAATTTTTATGTTTATCATGTAATCTTTCAAAACTCTATTCTATCTTTTCCTCAGTTGCAAGAACAATATAACCTACCTGACTCCTGCCTACACCAATGAAACCAACTACTTCCTGTGCGTCAATCCTTTTTGCTAAACAATATCTTTACCTCTAACTTTACCCCATTTACTCCCACGTCTCGGTTATACATTATTACTAATGATTCCACCCCCAAATAATCTTACATATATAAATTGCTGCCTTCCCTAGTCCCATAAGGAAGAAATCCTCTATCCAACTCCTATGGGAGACAGATTTATTTTAATCATTATCTGTCCACCAACAGGATCGATTGTGGTGGAAAATCTTTAGTACCTCCAAAGCTGCCAATATTACACAATCCTTATTTTTTGTATACAATAGAGCCGTTATTACTCCTTCCCTCCTTCATAAAATTGATTCTTTGTCTCCCCTCTATGCTGGTCATGTATTTCCTCTGATGGTACTTTGATTAATCGACTTTATTATTGTCCTAAAGTGAACGAATTTTGGAAATTCTCTGGTCAAAATGGTTATTGATTTTTTCATGCAATGTTCCACTATCTATTCAAAATGTTTTGCTTGGTACTATTTATGCTGATTTTAATAATCTTTCTTCAAAACCTGTATTATTTGATCTTTTTATTGCACTTGCCTTTAAAGTTATACTAATTCTACATTTTGTATAATGGTTTGGCGGAGTCTTATTAGTGATGAACGAAGAATATCTACTTTATCATCGGCCGCATTACCTCAAAAAATGTAAATCTGATCTCCTTTGATTACCTTTCACTACTTTCCTATTTCATACTCATCCCTTTCTTAAAACTTATAGACTACTTTATACTTTTTCTCCTTCTCTCCATTTCTTTTCTTGTTTTTCTCTCTCTCTTTCTTTCTTTTTTGTAAAAAACTCATAAAACACAGATACATATTATTGGCTCAATTTGCTATTTCCTGTTACTAGATTTACATGTCATACCTCTTTATTTATGTATTTATTTATTTATGTATTTATTTATTTATTTTTGAGATTTATAAAGCGCTAAAAGACCCATAGGTGTCTCGCGATATGCTGAGAGGAGTGAGATATTGGTTAAACAGCCAGGTTTTGGACATTTTTCTAAAGGTTAGCAAGGACTGACATGATCTGATATGTAGTGGAAGTGAGTTCCAGAGTTTTTCAGTGGCGATGATAAATCGCTTATTGCCCCATGTAGCAGTTTTGACGTGAGGAACCTTCAGCAAGAGTGCAGTGGCTGAGCGAAGAGCCCGGTTAGGAGTATACGTTGCTAGCTCCTTTATTAGAAATTGAGGTCCATGGGGGGCGTGGCTTGGATGCCGCGCAAGATGGCCGGCTAGATACGGAGCTCCGCCGCATCGACGAACTGCATGACGTGTTTCCCGATGTAAACGGGACCGTCCTTCAGCCCCATCGCTGAATTCAACTAGCGGAACATCAGCGGAGTCGGCGGAGCGGCTTTGCGGCTCTTGGGGTGCCGTTTCTAGCTCTTTGCCGCGATGCCTCTGCAGCCCCTCACGGAGCCGCCATCTTGAGGCTCTCTTGGAGCCGGAGCCTCTCCCGCGAACCTCGCCACCATACGAAGTATCACCAGATACCAACGACCCTGACAACGCTGTATTTTAGGGGTGAGCAGACTTGTCATGTAAGACTCCCTGCTACGCTTTTCTTCTTTTTTTTTTTTTTTCTCTACATTGAGGGAAACAGCTCAATTATATTTTACATAACGCTTCCCTCTGAGGCTTGTTTTTTCATATGTCAATATACTCGAGTCTCTACATCTTTTTTCTAAATGCTCCTCCTCATGGCGTGTTGCTAATTTTGGGACTTCCTGGCTACTTCATGACGCATTTCCAGTTGTTCCCATTTTAATCACTAGTATATTTCCACCCTAATTCCCTGGCGCTCTCTCCTACCATTTACAAGCGTTTCTTCAGGAGACAGCTTCATTTTCTCCTTTGACTCTTCCTTTTTGAAACGTCTTGTACTTTATAGTGCCTCACTTTATATTCAGATATTTTTCTGGAACATTTTAAGCGCACCTCTGTACGCCTCTCAGGGAATGGGGATTACTTGTTGACACGAGGAATCATTTCTATGGTGAGACTACGTAAGCCCCAATTTGTCTTTACTCCCTCTGTGAGTACCTCAGTGAGTTCTTCATCGGTTACAACTCAACCGAATTCCTCTACAAAAATGACTTCTCAAAAATCATCATTGGCTCATACACCTGCCAGTAAGCCTTCTCCACCTGCTCCATCGGGCAAACGCCTTAAGCAAAATTCTCCTACACCAGAAGATAATCCTTCAACCTCTCCTACTGATCAAATTTTGGAGGAGCTGCGAGCAATGCGTCCCTTTATTGAAAAAACAAGTACGGATATGCAGCTTTTGAAGGACAAATGGGAGAATATGGATGCCCGACTTTCTACTGTTGAACAACACATCCCTGAGCTTCAGTCCAACACACAACGTATAGCTACATTAGAAAAGACTGTCCTCTCACTACAGAAGCACACAGAAGATTTGGAAAATCGCAATAGGAGGAACAACCTCCGTATTTACAATTTGCCGGAAAATCTTGAGGGTGACAATCCAGTGTCTTTCTTTACCACTTTTCTGCCGAAACTTCTGGACTTACCACCATCTACCTCCATTAGTATACAAAGAGCTCATAGATTAGGCGGAAGAACCGATTCCTCTTCGAAACCTTGTGGAGTCATCATCCTATTTTTGAAATACACGGATCTCCTTTTGATTCTTTCAGCAGCGAGGAATAAAAAACAAGTGACTTGGCAAGGGCAACGAGTCTATTTATCTCAAGATGTCTCTAATGTCACTGCCTCCAGACGTAAAGAATTTCTGGCTATGCGTCCTTCTCTACGCTCCATGGGAGCAAGATATGGCCTGTTTCACCCTTGTACTCTCAGAGTCACTTATCGAAATAAAACTTGGTCATTTCAGGAACCTGGAGAACTAAGGAACTTTCTCCTTCTGCAAAGTGAAGAAGGGATGGACGCCTCCTCCTCTGCTTCGACCAGTGGCTGAAATTTGACTTTTATTGTCTACATGTCTTGTTCTTCTACTAGTCTGTCTCTGACTTCATGTACCTCTCCACACTCCATATATCAGTTTCTAATCTTCTCACTTTGCTTATCTTCTCTCTGAATATCTTTCTCTTGCGTATCTTATATATATCTACTTTCTCTTTCTACCCTCTGGATCTATACTTTACGTCACATGTTCTATATGTTAACAATTTTTTCCTTTTTCCCCAGACGGATATGTATCGGATGTTCCTTTCACCATCTTGTCCCATCCTATGTTCCTTTTTGTGCGGTCTCGGTGTGGTTCTGCTCCTGGTCCTGGTCCGTCCGTCTTGTAACGCATCACCACCTCCCCACCTTCCCCTTGTGTGTACTTCCCCTTCCAGGTATGTTCAATACAGTCATCCTTTTGGATTTGTACTGTCTTCTATGCCTTCTCTCTTTTCTTCCTTCTTCCTCCCTCGCTGATCTTCTTTCCCTGTTCCTACCCCTCTCCCTTTCCCTTTTTCTTTTTCTTCTTCATCCTCTACCTATCCTTCCTTCTACCTTTTTGACGATCGTTATGGTTATTATCTCTCTAAAGTTTGAATTAGTAAATGTACAGTATGTTTTTGCATTTTTCGATTTTGATCAGTTTAATAATCTTTCACCTTCAAAGTTGTTTCATGGAATGTGAAAGGATTTAATCACCCTATCAAAAGGCAAAGAGTACTCTCGCACCTCTCATCTTACAATCCAGATATTGTTCTTATTCAAGAAACCCACCTCTCAGATATTGAATCCTTAAAACTAAAACGATTGTGGGTTGGAACTGTCTTATTCTCTCCTGCTTCTCAAAAAAAGAACGGGGTGGCTATTTTGATTCATAAACGCCTCCAATGTAAAGTAATACTAGAAGAAAAGGATGATGAGGGGCGCTGGATTTTGGCTAAACTACTTATTAATGCTATCCCAATTACGGTATTCAATGTTTATGGTCCTACATGTTTTGACTCCTCTTTTTGGCCCTCCATTACAGCAAAATGTGTTCAATATAAAGATGATTCTTTCCTATTAGGTGGAGACTGTAATCAGATCATTGACCCCTTTTTAGACCGTAGATCTTCTGTTCGTTTTTCCCCTCACAAACCACATAAGCAATTCCTTGACACTATCACTCAAACTCATCTTGTGGATTCATGGAGACTCACTCACCCAGATGTTATGGATTTTTCCTTTTTCTCTCCTCCTCATGCTTCTTTCTCTCGTTTAGACTACATTTTTCTATCTTCATCTCTATCCCAACACCTTATATCCTCCTCTATTGAGCCTATTGTTATCTCTGACCATGCTCCTATTATTACTGATTTTGACCTTCTTCCTCCTACTCCTAAATCTTCTCGTTGGCGCTTTAACCCTTCTCTTCTTGCTGATCCTCTCTTTTCTTCCTCTTTTCGCTCTTTCACTTCTGAATTTTTTCAACTTAACTCTATGCCTGATACTCCCCCTCATATTCTTTGGGATTCCTTCAAGGCCTCAGCCTGAGGTTTTATTATTGATTTTGTCTCTAGAAAGAAGAAAAAATTCCTTCAAAAACTTAAAGTTACCCTTGCACACATTAAATCGCTGGAACATCAATTCTATACCTCCTCTACTAAGCATATGTCTCCTGAACTACTTAAGGCTAAGATTGCTTTTAACAAGCTTACTACAGACTCAGCCTCCTCTTTTCTCCTCCGGAGTAGCGCGCGATACTATGGAGGTCGAAATAAATCAGGTAAATTATTGGCTAATTATCTAAAATCGCGTAAAGAACGAACTAATATTGATTCTATTTATTCCCCCTCTAATATTCTTCTGCATACAGATGCGGAAATTTTGGAACAATTTCACTCTTTTTATGAGTCCTTATATACCCCTGAAAACCCCCCCACCCCAGAACTTATCCAATCTTATTTTGATAACATTCCTCAACCTGATACCTCCCACCTTAATTTTTCGGCCGTTGATTCTGATCTCACTATTTCAGAATTATCCACTGCTCTATCCTCTCTCACTAAAGGCAAGACTCCAGGGCCCGATGGCTTTCCTGTTGAATTTTACCTACATTTTTCAGACCTCCTCTTACCTAAACTTCTATCTCTCTTTCAATCTTTTTGTTCTACTGGATCAGCCCAAGGTTCATTTCAGGACGCTACCATATGCCTTATCCCTAAAGACGGTAGAGACCCCAAGTTTTGTAAAAATTATCGACCTATATCTTTAGTTAATATAGACTATAAGATTTTTGCAAAGTTACTAGCTCTTCGCCTCGACCCGCTCCTACCACACCTCATAGGTAAAGAGCAATGTGGTTTTGTTAAAGGCCGCCTCACATCGGATAACTCCAGACTCTTCCTTAATGTTTTAAGTAAAGCCCCCTCACTATCAATTCCCATTGCAGCCATTTCAGTAGATGCTGAGAAAGCCTTTGATCGGGTTGACTGGTCTTTTCTCATAGCTTCCTTAAAATGGCATGGCTTCCATCCTAAATTTATATCCTATATCTCTTTGATATATTCTATGCCCAAGGCCTCTGTTCTCGTCAATGGTCACCTCACTTCCCCATTCACGCTCCAACGCGGTGTTCGTCAAGGCTGCCCTTTGTCACCTCTTTTATTTATTTTGGCACTTGAACCCTTCCTTACTTCCATACGTAATAGTCCCTCCATTTCTGGATTCCCATGTGGTAAACAACATCTTAAATTATCTGCATATGCTGACGACATCCTTTTATTTATTTCAGACCCGGTCACCTCTGTTCCCTCTTTATTACATGAATTTGAACAATTTTCTTTGGTTTCTGGTTACAAAATAAATTCTGACAAAACAGAAATTCTTCCCTTAATCAAATTTTGCCTTCCCCACTTCTTCACAGCCACCGGCTTTGCTTGGAACTCTACAAAAATTAAATATCTTGGTGTTCTTTTTTCTAATTCTATTTCCTCCTCTATTCAACTTAACATGAATGCGGTCATCTCTAGAATAGACTCGCTACTCGCCTCTTGGAACCCTCTATTTCTTTCCTGGTGGGGTCGTCTTGATTCCATCAGGATGATGATTGCACCAATTTTAATCTACTTATTATCCATGCTTCCAATCCGCATCCCAAATTCGTATTTCCGCCGCATCGATTCTGTTTTGTCCAAATTTCTCTGGAAACAAAAAAAGGCTCGAATATCTCTCTTACACCTTCGTAAATCTAAACTTAACGGTGGAACCAACTTTCCGGACTTTCGCCTTTATCACAAGTCCTTCTCACTTCGACAAGCTTCTCGCTGGTTATCTCAGGAAATCTCCACTTTTTCTCCCCTCTGGCTTTCTGTTGAACAGGAGTTATTGCTTCCTTACTCTTTGCAAGAGGTAATTCGCTTCACTTCTAAAGCCCCATGTCTTAACCCCCTTTTATTCAAACATACCTCTTCTCTTCTACGGCCTTTAGTCTCCTCTACCTTGGTTTCTCAGGAATCCTTCCTCCTATTGCCTATATGGTACAATTCACTCATATTAATAAATAACAGACCTATTGCATGGCCCTCGTGGAGAGCGAAAGGTATCATCTGGGTACGTCATCTTTTTGATGGCTCATCTCCCTGCTCATTTCCTAAATTCCAATCTCAATTCCATTGCCCTCCTTCTTTTGCAAAGAAATTCCTCATCCTTATGGAAACTATTCTAGAATGTTATTATTCTCTTCCTTCTGAGAATCTTCCACCTTCATCTCCCTCTCTACTTACCGTCCTTTCTTCTATTCCTAAAGCCTCCCTCATTTATCGGTATTTCTCAGCCCCTGACCCGGACCGTCTCAAATCGAAATTGGAATTGTCTTGGGAGAAAGATTTGGGTTCTTCATGGCCAACTTCTCTTTGGGACAAAATATGGGTCAGATCTTTGAAGATTTCCCGTACTGCCTCTCTTACTCAATCCCTATTTTTCTTTTATCACAGACTCTACCTTTCTCCTCTTTCTATTTCTCGCTTTCAACCCAATTCTGTATCTAACTGTTGGACCTGTAACGCTCCCAATGCAGATCTTCTACACCTTTTTTTTCTCTGTCCTTCAGCTCGCATTTTTTGGTCTCAGATATGCTCTCGCCTCTCCCGTATTTTCAACATCTCTATTCACTTTTCCGCCTCTTTTGTATTTCTTGGTAGCCTTTCAGATGATCTGGATCTCCCCCCACATTCTCACGGTCTTTTTGATCTTATGATAGCCCTTGCACTGCAGCACATTGTTTCTAACTGGAAATCCTTGAACACTTTGTCTCTAAATTGTTGGTGGAATTTAGTATGTCAATCACACAGACTTGATGTTGCTTTTGCTTCCTCCTGCAAACCTTCCCGAAATGTTGAACTTTACTGGTTACCTCTTACTCTATATTTAGATCAATCTGCCAAAAAGACATACTCTCCACTTTCCTCGGATAATTTCAAACCCCCTTGAACACATATACTCTTGCCTCTAGTTTATGATATTTTTTGATTTCACTATTGTGATTTTTTAGCTTTATACATGTTTCCTTTTTGCTTAAAGTTCTTATTTCAAGTAATTGCTGAATATGATGTTTTCTACTGTACTTTTTGACTGACACTCATGGTATTTTCTATATTTATTCATTTTCTTTGATATTACCATGCTTTATCTCCCTCCCTCCCTTCCCCCCCTCCTCCCCGTAAACAATTCAAAATGCTTTGCTTTTTATTGTGATATTGGTTACTTATGTTTACTTTATCCCATCCTTTATCCTTTTTCCTATATTTTGCTGATGTCACCTTATTGTAATACCTGATTTTATTCTAATAAAGCTTTCAAACATAAAAAAGAAATTGAGGTCCATAGTTACGCAAGGCTTTGAAGGCGATGCACAATGCCTTAAATTTAATGCGATTCTTCACCGAGAGCCAGTGATACTTTTTGATGACATGAGAAATTGGCTTAAACTTAGGGGTTCTGGATAACATTCTGGCTGCTGCATTCTGGACAGATTGTAGCTTTTGAGTGACCTTTTTTTGTGCATTTACAAATAGCCCGTTACAATAGCCTATAGAGGACAAGACTACTGACCGGAGTTTTTCCGACATTCAAAGGGAGGAATGGTAAAACATTTTTTATTATTTGCAATTTGTAAAATCAGGCCGAGACCGCCGAGTTGGCATGAGGTTCAAAGGTCAATCTATCGTCAAATATGATGCCCAGATTACTGACCTTAGTGACTGGGATCGGGGGGTGCCCGGAGTGGGAGGCCACCAGACTAAGACCAGACAAGGGACAACTTGCCAATCGTCATAACCTCTGTATTGTCAGAGTTCAGCTTAAGTCAATTGCTGGCCATCCAACTACTGATAGCCAGCATGCCATCTTGGAACTCGGCTGCCACCTTGCCACCATTGTTGTTTATTGCCAGTACCAGTTGTGTATCGTCGGCATAGGATGTAAGGCCAATCCTGTGTGCTTTAATGATTCTAGCTAAGTCGACACATAGATGTTAAAAGGCGTCGGACTCAGCGATGAACCTTGTGGTACACTGCACGGGAGGGCCAATTAGGCAGAGTGGAAAGTGCCCAAGTTTACCGACTGGGTGCATGAGGTGAGAAAGGATGACAGCAGGTCTCGTGCGTTGAGTTGAATGCCCATTTTAGTGACAAGGTCGATCAAGATGGTATGATCAACCGTGTCAAAAGCGGCTCAATGGTACAGCAAATTAAGAACTAACATCCCGCCCTGACCCAGGATCATTCCAATGTCTTCCGATGCCTTAGTAAGCGCGGTTTCTATTCCATGCCCTCTGTGGAAACCAATTTGAGTATCATCTAATAGATGATGATCTTCTATAAATTTCGAGAGTTGATATTCATTACCTTCTCTACAATTTTAGCCAAAAAAGGTAGGCTGGCTATGGGCCTGTAGTTTTTAGGTTCTTCCGGATCCAAATTAGATTTTTTTAATAAAGATTCAGGATGGTTTTCTTCCAGGAGGTGGGATAAGTACCTGAAGAGAACATAGCATTAAAAATGTTAGCCAAATCAGATGCCACCTGTTCAGCAGCAGGAGTGAGCACATCAGGCGGGCAAGGATCATTAGCTGAACCTGATTTAACTGAGGACATTATGTTGACAATCTGGTCTGGTGTTGTATTTCCAAATTGCACTAGGGTATGTTCAGGGGCATCCTTTATAAAAGGAAGGTCTGTGGCGTTGGTCTGAGATGCGTATTTTAAATAGATGTTGTTTACTTTTTCAAAAGAAGTAATTCACTAGGGAGTAGCACAGTGACTAAGAGCGGACAGGGACAGCTGTAGATGTGGAATTGGAAAATACGGTGACTACTAGATAGAGCTGCTTGCTGACATTTTTTGCAGCTTCAATATGTGCCACATAATAGTTACTTTTTTCCTGTGCGATTAGGAGTTTATATTTGACAAGAGCATCTTTGTAGGGGAGTTTCTCATGACTGGTGTATGATTTACGCCATTGTCTTTCTGTGTTTCTACACAGTTTCTTTTGTTCCCTGAGTAATTCAGAGAACCAAGGGGCAGACGGGGATAGCTGGTTTTTAGAGAAGGTTTTGTTTGGCACCAACCTAATAAATGCATTATGCAGCCAATTTTCATAAATTGCTGACGCTGTAATAGGAGCTGAAGGAACCTCTGGTTGGGTTGAAGATAACTGTTCCTTAAGGAGTTGATTGTCTATGCTTTTCCTGGCTTTGAATACCATAGGTATGTTTTTAGACATTTTCAGGGGAGACTTATTGCTAATGAGAATGTCAAATGTAATTACATGATGGTTGATCCATACCACCGGAAGAATGTTTTTAGAAGGATTTCTTACGAATTGGAAAAAAAGCTATGTAAGGTATGACCAGCTTTATGCCTAGCACTATGAACTCGCTGTGATAGGCCCATTGCTTCCAAGTCTAAAAAATAGCGTGTTAGTGTATTTATCTGACTGATTTTCCAGCTGAAAGTTAAAATCCCCTAAAATCGTATAGGTATGTTCAGCTGCTATAGGTTCTACAATATAGCTTAGCGTGGAGAGGCATTCAGTTCTAGATCCTGGTGGACGTTAGAGTAGAATGCCTTAAAAAGTTTAGGCTGGAGTGAGGTGAACAGTGAAGTAGATTGCTTCACAGGTCAATGATGGGATTGGGTCAATTTTAGTTGTGAATTTGCTGCGATAAAATATCACCAGCCCACCACCTTTTTTATGTAGTCTGTCATCTCTTAAGGCAATGTAGCCCTCAGGGGTGGTCGCCGTAAGATCAGGTCCGGAGGCAGGATCTGTCCATATTTGCGTTATGAGAGAAGATCAAGATTGTGATCAATTAGCAGGTCTGCTATTTCATATTTGTGTTTACACAGTGAGCGGACATTTATGAGAGCTGCTGTAAATGATTCTCTTATTGTGAGGACATTGTATGTCAATGGGGTCTACGTTCACAAAATTATGAGGTTTAAAATAGCAATGGGGGCAAGCTTTGAAGGGTGCACTGGAAGGAGTATCAAGTACCATGTGGGTGCAATCCTTTTTGAGTGGTGGACGTAATTTTAAGAGTTCCAATCCTAAATAACATAATCTCTTAGGGCCTGGGGGCAGAGGGCCAGGGGGAGGGCCTGGGCCCGGTCCAGGGTCAGATGGGCGCAGATGGGCTTGCATTTGGCACGCCTTATGTGCGCCGCCGGCTCGTCCACTGCTCGCGTGCGCATCTGGGTCCACCTAAGTAGTGGTGGTGGCGCAAAAACTACTCCACTAACCGAGCCGGAAGTTGTGCTGCTCCCATGGCCCTCCGATCAAACAGCACTTGCTGAATCGGACCAGGGCCGGGAGACCTAAGATCAGTTGAGTGCAAGTTAAAAACAGTTAAAAAAACAGCCTTATGGCAACCAAGATTATTCGCGAGCAATGCCAGAGAGAGATATGCCCACCTCAACGTTCCAGCTGCGTCCGCTGCGCATGCGCATCTGGGTCCACCTAAGTAGTGGTGATTGCGCACCAACCAGTCGACTAATCAAGCCGGAAGTTGTGCTGCTCCAAGGGCCTTCCAATCAAACGGCACTTGCCGCGTCAGACCGGGACCGGGAGACCAAAAATCATGTGAGTGCAAGTTAAAAACAGTTAAAAAAACAACGTTATGGCAACCAAGCGTATTCGTGAGCAATGAGAGAGAGAGACATGCCCACCGCAGCTAGCAGTGTTCTAGCGTTCCAGTTACATGTCATACCTCTTTGCTTTTTATGGAATTTTTCATCTTAATAAGTTTATTCACTCTGTACTTTATATAACTCGTTATATATTGCTTAACTATTGTTCTGCTTACTACCCTTTAATTGCCAATAAAAAATATTTACCCAAAAAAAAGATTCTTTTGAACTCCACTATTCCTTGGTTCAACGAATTCAAGTGAACGTAGCCAGTGAGTGGAATACAATAGATATGGGTGATATAATACAAGCACAAACCACGTGTAACTGAAAATATACTGAGGTCAATTTTGAGAATCAGGCATCTCCTCCTTGGGTTACGATTTAATACACAACAAACAGAAAGATGTAACTGTGTCTTACTCCCCCTCTGCACAAATGACAGGATCCAGAGTGATGGGTCATTGACCAGGATATGTTACAGGCTGACATGAATGTCTCTCATGGACAGTCATCTATGACAACCATCCTTTATTTTGTGAAATTTGGGATGGCCTCTGAAATATTTGGTGAGCCCTGTGATATTCTACGCAATGGAATCCCATATCGAGACTACCATAGGATGCTCCACAGTGGGCCTTTGCCCCTCCCCTAACCTCTCAGCTGAATGAATGCTCCTACTGGGCTGGAATCTCTACATCCACAAGATTTGGGCCAAGAATTACGCAAGATGTTGCACCAGGTTTTTTTAACACAAACCTGATGCAAATTCTACTGGTCAGATTTAAAAATCAATGCAAATCGTAATCAATGTTGGATTGTAACCCAAAGTAACGTGCAAAGTGGGAGTTCCATGAGTGGCGCATCTGCATTCCCATGCAATCACCCATGGGTTTTAATGAAAATGAATCTCCACCTAGAACTGTAGACAGAGATTTGTGCCAAAATGATATTCCTCCTGGAGGCGAATTTAACCAGGAGTGATGCTTTCTATTTTCCTCTTTTTTTCCTCTTTGCTTGTATGCTGCGTCGTGCAGCTCACATAAAAAGAGGACAGTGCATTGAAGCATTGCTTTTGTATAGGAAGTGACCCTTCCTGCACAAAAACTAAGCTGATCTCAACACAGACACCCTTGCACTATGGGGCCAACATTGGCCCCTGGCTAGCAAAAGAGTGCCAGACCAGGAAGAGAAAAAAAAAACGTTGCTACTTCCTAGTAGATATTGCGCAGATCTGCTCTCTCCTGTTCATGCAACTCAATGCAATTACTGTACTTGCAGCGCTGCATGAACAGTTTGTAAATTTGGCCCTCTTACATAGAAATCTAAACAGAAATTGTCTAATCTACTCAGCTGTAAGACAAGGAATATTGAGTCTTAAATTCATAAAATACAAATAGTGAAAGGCCCAGGAACCCTGAAAATTATTACAAGGTCAAGAGTGAATTATGGCTGGACTGCGTCCAGATTTACTGTGCCTCTCTTAGTCTCCGCAACGTTAGCACTCTTCAAGCTAGCCTAGCCCTGGTCTCAGTGGCGGCTCACAGTGGGAGTTCTGCAGGGCGGTGAGGCGGGGGAGGGGCAGGGTGGGGGTTTTGTGAAGTCGGACAAACGATATCCATAGGTAAAGTAAGTAAATACATAATTAAATCTATTTACCTTGCGCTCAAATAGTTTTATTTATTTATTTACTTTACTCGTGGGCATCGTATGTCCACCTCCACTACTACTCCACACCCCCGCCCCAGCCCCGTCTTACCACCCTGCAGCACTCCCACTGCGAACCGCCACTGTCTGGTTTTACTGACCGTTACGGCAGAAACAGGAATCCAATTAAACATGTTTCTAAAACTTCAATTTACGTTTTTTTTGTACCACTTCTTGCTCGCTCTCTGGCACCCTTGGTAAATACTTAAGCATTATAAGTGGGCCCTCCTGTTAATCTTGTGACGTTGCTGATGGTGAGTTGTGGTATGGGGGCATGAAATCGCTGTGTCTACCCCGGGCATTTTAGTGACTTGATGTCACTGTTGAGGTTTTGGAGATGAGCGAGTGCGCCTGAACAAATCCCCTGCAATCGTGGAGTTAGAAAATCAATAACGCTGAAGAAACTATGCCTCAGGCGAGGCTACTAAATCTGGTATTTTCAGGGCAAGAAACGTCCCAGCTAGACTTAAAGAGTAGTAAAGGGCTTTAGGGCTTCTTGCAGTTATGTTTATCCAATGCTGTGTCTCGGGAGATTGTGACGCATTCAGAACCTCACACAGCTACCTAGAAAATAGGCCCACATTCACAGAAAATAGGTAATGAGGGGCTCCCGGCAAGAATACCTGTGAAATATTGATACCATATACCGAATGCAATTTTAAATATATTTTATGTGGATCTGTATTTTAGTTGCCATAAACTATTTATACCTGTGCGAGCTATTTTTTGACAATATGGACATATTTTTATGTTTTATTAAAATAAGTATTGATAATCATATGATTCCGCAACACGTCAGACATTATGAATGCGTTTTTCTCTGTCAATCAAAGATATGGAAAAAATAATGGAGCATGGAAATTCCAATGATCCGCTGGTATATAAACTTTTCATCTCCTTTGCCGTGGCAGTCATTTTTTTAAACGTGGACTTGTTAGCAAAGGCCACTGATTTATAATAATGTTGCATTTAACTGGTGAAGATTCAGTTCATACAAAGTAGGTAATCACTGATTTCCTTGCACTATTAGGTTGGAAGGCATCATTATACGCATTATTTCATTTTACAGATGTATTATACGAATCTCAATACTATTAAATATGTGCTATTATTCACAATAATCGGAGAGGGTTTGTCTCAATAATATATATAACCTTTATTGTGGCAATTAATAATACATGTTACAATTACACTATTCAAAAACTGAAGGCTAAATAAAAACAGTTATAAAACCAGTGAATGTAAAAAGAGAGGGTTAAGGGCCTGCAAATTGTATTTATATTAAGCGAGGATAGTTCTTATAGATACAGTAAGAACAATGTGGTCCGCTGCTATACTGGATAGTGCAATTATTCATGGATTCGTGCAACATTTATGAGAATTTCCCGAACCGAGCAAGGTCTCTCAGTCTGCGGGTGCTTAGGCAGTAAACCCAGGCCTCTTCACAAGTGTATATTCCATGGTTTAAAAGCACAAGTCGCAATAAAGTGCATCTCGCTTCCAAAAGTACAGGGCAACAACACAGTAGAAGGAAAATTGATTCTTGTCTATAATCACAAAATCTAGCACTAGAGACGGCAAGGCTGTTTGGCCCAGTGCTTTTCGAGTTCCTGGGATCGGTAGTCATTAAACTGTGATATAAAATTGAGCGTCGTGTCTTCTTGCCAGAGATGCCGAAAACGTGTTTTTCCCCCAATGTTATGCAAACTTTATGGTAGTCGTTGTAAGTGCTGGGATTGGGCCTAGCTTTACCATTGGGCCATTGGCCGCAGTGTCGAGGTCTGAGCTCCAGAGAATGTGTTTGTTATCACAGACTCGTAAATGGCTCTCTTTAGAGTCCCTGCGTCTAGAGCAGTGATTGATAATATTGGATGTGCCATGCCTTACACTACAGTTCTTGCCCCGCCAGGCCAGACTCCAATCGTGGCAGCGTCTGCCCAGTGTATTTTGGGCGCGAGAATATCCGCCTGCAGGCATTACATTGTATCCTATCTGATGCTTTTGATAGTTTATGAGCTTGGTGCCCCAGGTAAAAGACGCAAGCAGTTCAGCAGGTTGGCTCGGATGCTGGCTGCAGCCGAAGGGCTGTGCAGGCGATTTCGTTTGCAGAGAGCAAATATAATGGTTGCCGCTTTTTTCTTAATATGTTGAAGGTGTGCACAATCCCGATTCTGGTCTATACACAAAACATTTTTAACACCTTACAGACTTCATAAAATTAGTTTAAATTGCAACAAATGTATGTTGTAGAGGCGAGAAGGAGGCGGGAGAGTTACAATATAGGTTTTTTACTTGTAAAATGGTTAGCCCTTTTTGCTCTAAGATCCACTCATTAATCGATTGTATAACTGGGGTACTGTTGAACTTGAAAGAAGACCATGGGTCAAGTATAATTATCATGTAGGTTTAATTAGGTTTCGTTACAAGTTCAGATTAAGTTGTTAAATTAAGAAGAATATAAATATAACCCCACCAGGAGTGGCCTCCCTGCCACTCAGCCTGCCTGCCATCAACTGCCACCCCACCTAAGCCAGGCACACAGGATTCTACAATGACATCAGACATTCCAAGAGCCACACCAGCTGAGTAGCAGGGAAAACACAAAGCTAAGTATAACATATCCCTCTTCCTTAGGGAAAAGACCATTCACAAGTGATGAAAGAAATGTGAACAGATACAATGCAATCTGAAAAGAAAACATTAGCGTTCCAAATACAATGCATGGTATAAGAAAACAATTGAGTTGCAAATACACAGCATTGTAACAGAAAGCAATACATTGCACACTAAAGATAAAGATCAACTTCCAAAAATAAACAATGCATTTCTAAACATAACAATAACATTGCCCATCCCCCTCCCTTAGGGAACATAAAATTAATGTATGAAAATCCAAAATAATACTCAAACTACATGGGTACTCACCAACCTAGACAAAACACGTGGCACACTCCACCCCACAAACTATAGGGCATTCACCACCCTAACACCACTGCACAGGGTACTCACCACCCCAAACATACCACTATAGGGCACTCACCACCCTAGACACGACATAGGGCACTAACCACCCAAAACCACTGCATGGCGCACTATCCACCCCAAGACAAACCACTATAGGGCACTCTCCACCCTAGACAAGATATAGGGCACTCACTACCCTAATACCACTACACGGGGCACTCACTGCCCACTATAGACACTCACCACTGAAAATCCGACCCTATAGAGCACTTTTCACCCTAGACTTCAACATATAACTCAGACCACCTTAAATAACATATACAACAGCACGGGGCGCTCACCACTCCAACACTTCACCACCCTAGACTATCAACATACAACACAGACCAACCTAAACCAGATATAGGACACTCACCATCCTCTTACAACTGCCCAGGGCACTCTCCACCTGACAGGGCACACACCACCCCAAAGCTGAACACTGTAGGGCGCTCACCACCCTAGCCAAACAACACACGACACAGACTACCTTCAACAACATGTAGGGCACTTAACCCCAAACACTGACCACTATAGGGCACTCACCACCCTAGACAAACAAACTACAAATACAACAGCAGGGGGCACTCACCACCCCAAAACTGACCGCTAAAGGAAACCCAACACCCCAAAACTGACCGCTATATGACACTCACCACCCTAGTCAAACAACATACGACTTAGACCATCTTCAACAACTTATAAGGCACTCACCACCTAAATACAACAGCACGGGCACTCACCACCCAAATATTGACACTATAGGGCACTCACCACCCTAATACAACTCGACGGGCACTCAATACCCCAAAACTGACACTATAGGGCACTTACCAGCCAAGACAAACAACAAACGACATCAACCAACCTGCACGCGTGGGTTCGAATCCCATCCTCGTCGCCAAAAATGTTGTACTTGAAAGAAGACCATGGGTCAAGTATAATTATCATGTAGGTTTAATTAGGTTTCGTTACAAGTTCAGATTAAGTTGTTAAATTAAGAAGAATATAAATATAACCCCACCAGGAGTGGCCTCCCTGCCACTCAGCCTGCCTGCCATCAACTGCCACCCCACCTAAGCCAGGCACACAGGATTCTACAATGACATCAGACATTCCTAGAGCCACACCAGCTGAGTAGCAGGGAAAACACAAAGCTAAGTATAACAGGTACAAATACGTTCAAATCGATTTCCTGGCTGTAGCTTTGGGGATATTTGCCAATACCTTACAGTAGACGGATCAGTTTTTAAGGTTGATTTATCTAATATTAGCTTTGGGTATTTGTTGGACTTGTCTATTTTTGACAGGTTCACCCCTAAACTTTTTGCCTTAAGCTCTGACATGGTGGTAGTGATTTTAGGCCTCTGCGCACTTTAGCACTGTGGCCCAGTGTAAATTGCATGCGCTCTCTGTGGTACATTTGGATGGTTGGCCTGCCCTCCCATAGGAATGCATGAGGATTCCCTGATTAGTGTGTGTCAGTGGTAATTCCTGTTATGAGAGGAGCTATGTGGTCAACTCTGGTATGTCTTAAATCGTGTGAATAAAGGCTGCGCAATAATGTGTGCAGATTTATTATGGTTATTTTAGAAATTACACTTTTAGAAGTTGCCATTTCTGTGTCCTATGTGTATGCCTACATGATGTGAATTGCATGTGTGGCTTGTGAGTGACAGGAGCTGAGAGGAGTGGGTGCTCCAGGAGCCAGGGGGAGTCTGCCCAGTGGTGACTAGAGAGATCTGCATGCAGATGGGAGGCAGGAGATGCACGTACCTGGGACCTGAATAGGACTGTGCCTTCCCTCCACAAGGCTGGTGCCTCCCCCTGTGGTGAGTCTGATCCCAGAGCCCCCACCTAACAAAGGAGAGAGGAGGAGAACAAAAACGTGCTCCAAAGCTCCCCTGAACCAGTTGCATCTGGTTCTCCCATGTCCTACACAAAGGATTATGTGGTATAAATATAGGGGCTGTGACCCTATGAATTTGTTGAGTATTGGTGTGCTGTTCCTGCCGGGCGTGCTGCTGCTGGGGCCCAGTGGGGACTGCCATGAGGGTTTGCCTTCCCCGGCCCTGCATTACACCCTGATACCTAAAGGACTTTTTGGAACCCTTGTGCTTTTTCTTCTCATCCTCCAGAGCCCAGGCCCTAATTTGTTATTTACAGCTGCCCGTCTTGCTAGAGGGCGGCTGCCACATTTGTGGGGGCATTTTGTTTGAAGAGCCCATGTGCTCCAGCGAGGGGGGCCCTTGTGAGTTAAAAGCCCCTTTTGCTACTCCCAGCTGCGCCGCACCAGTGTGGGTAGCTGCAACGTTGGCACATTGTTCCAGATGGCACTGTGGTTAAGCCCCATTTTAATACTCCCAGCTGCCCAGCAAGCAGTGGGCAGCTGCACTGTTTAGGTTATTCTTTCTTTGGAAGGAGGATGAAGTTAGGAGTGAGATGCACTCCTGTGCCCCATACCTTCACAGCTGCGCAGCACTTAGTGTCAGGTTCAACATTTAGGTCAGTGCAATTGCGCACTCTTGACTCCTGCTGCCTTGGCAGCCACCATGAATTTTGGAACTAGGGCATTTGAGTACGTTAGAGATGGCCAGTTGGCCAAGGGGACTATTAGGTTTGTCGGGTGCCAAGCCCTAGTGTTATTTCTGTGGTGCTAGGGAATGTAATTTATATAGTATGTTTTATGCACCCTGATTTATTCCTCTAGTTCTGCTTTTATGATTATGTGGCTTTGCATACTGTGTTATGTTTTAGTGTATTCTATACTGCTGTTTATGTTAGTACGTTTATTTCCTAATGCGAGTTATGGTTAGGAGGTTATGGTCTACTATGTATAGGCTTATGAGGTTGCGCAGAATGTATTTCTTGTCTTATGTGATACTGTACATTATATGATTTATGTTACAGGATGATACTGAGTATAGTGTTTGCCTGTAATGACTGGTTGTGGTCTACGTTTATGAGATGTTCTTACTTTTACTATTTTTACCAAGTGATAATTCTGACAGTGGCCCACGTGGCACTGCCATGTGTAAATAATCCCGTGTAAAAATCTGGCAAGTGCCAGTTGGCACAGTGTATATTGTGTGATTATCATCTAATGTGTTTTATAATAATATAAAGGCTATTTGTATATATAACCTTGTTTGGAGTTCTTTTTGTGGTGTGCCTAGTATGTTTAGCTGTGTGTGTTGCACGAATGCTTTACACATTGCCACCAGGATAAGCCTGACTGCTCGTGCCAAGCTACCAAGGGGGTGAGCTGGGATTGTCTTTGGCGTGTAAATCCCTTGCCCAGACTAGAGTGGCAATGTCTGGCTGGCTTTGGCGCAAGCCTTAGACAACCAGATATCCCATTTCTAACAGTGTTAAAAGTAATACTTTCTGATTGAAAGTTTACATTGGTTACTTCTTTTGGAAATGGTGGACCCTACTTTGTTCTATCCATGGTGCAGAATATATATTATATGGTAAAATATATGGTTCTACTTACTCTAGACATAAATGGGACGCTTTTGATGTCTACTTTCAAAAAAGTGAACCTCCATAATGCACCTATCCAATTAACCCCCTCTGAAGAGCCTGGCATGATGGGGGTTTTGAAGTGCCATATATTTGGAGGATAATACTTGACTTAATTATATGAGCCATGTGCAGACTGTACTTCTTTCTCTCTTTGCTCTTCTCCTTTTCCCTAACTTTAGGGGCTGTTTTTTGTTTGTCTTGTATTCTTTTTTCTTACCATGGCATGCTATACAATGCCCCTTTTATTTTTTGATATCACAGAATATTTTATTACTTTTGTAGTTGCTCGTGAACTTTTAATTCAGTGCTCAGCATAGACATGTCAGTCTGTGTTCCTTACTATGGTTTCTTTAAATCTGACAAATTATAAATGGTGTAATGATGTAATGAATGTTATGGCTTTCTTTCTTTTAAAATGTAATACAATAATTTGAGAAAAAAGGTGTTACAGGTGGGCACCATACCTGCGCTTACAGGAGAACCATATTAACAAATAATTGTACGTTGATGAGTAGTCAATTTTTATTTCCCCTAGTCTCCATTGCAGAGTCGATTTATGTTCATCTTTACAAAGTAAAGTGTCATAATTTTGGTCTTTCCGGCACTACCTGTGAGTTTATTTAGAATGTTGTGCATATTTAGCTGATCCAGGGCTTTCTGCGTCCCATTTCTCATGTTGGTAAAAATTTGTAAGATGGTCTGCATATGGGTGTATAGGCAATCTTAAGGAAACAATTCTTAGAGGTATACTATTCAAGGTTTTCATTTAAATTCCCTAAAATCTGCAGTATATAGAATGAACAAAATTGGTGTAAACTCACACCCTTGGTTTAAGCTGTGGTTGGTCGGTGTCTCAGGTGTGAATTTGTCTCTGCTGTCAAGCTTGATGCAGACCTATGTGTTTAAATAAAGATGAAATAATGCCTTCATTAGAGCAAAAAGAATGCCACATTGTGCTAATTTGACCATAATATATTCCTATCAACACTTTAAAATATGTCTGATAAGTCTATGAAGAAGTAAAAAGCGGAGGACTGTGAGGTTTTGTTGTTTTATGGACCAAGTAAGCTAGGGCCTCCATATGATCAATGTTTGAGTATTTCATCCCAGAACCGGTCTGATAGTTGAGATTATATTTTCCTGTGCAGATCAAGCCTCAAATTCCTGCATTAAGATTTTTATGTATGCTTTAGCTGCTGTGTCTAACAAAGCAATTAGTTGATAGTTCGATGAATCATTGGTGAATGATGCAGTATAGATCCTCTCCGTGAATGCGGGGTTTGGGTGGTTGGAAAGCAATAGTAATACAGGAAGCAGGGACTATTGAGCCAAAATTCACTGCCAGCCTTGAGACATGCCCCAGGCAGTCTATTTGGGCCCTGCACTCTATCCCCTCCTATTGTGTGTACTGTTTTTGTGACAGCTTTTTTTGGTTAACAAGGTGGTTTGCAGTTCGTCATCAGTGATTCGTATGATGTCTCTTCCATCCCTAGGAATTGTCTCAGTAGAAATAATTTTGATTATATGTATGTCTGACTGACAATTTAACATTTTCGATCCAATACTATTACCCATTGTTCTCTGGGCCTATCTATGAAAGTTTCTAGCCATAAAGGCACTCATTTTATTTGTTGAGTAAAATCTGTTTTGTGAGCAAACTGGTATTTTTGGATTAAAATCTGTTAAAAAAAATGCAACATTTCCCTGGTACAATTTGTGCAGAGACAACTACCACAGTCTGCTATATGAGTATGTGCCAACTGCTGTATTACCATACCCAATACCAGACCAATTAGAATTAAGGTCAAAGTGTCAACGGGCCGTTTTCAAGCAAAGGAAGTATATTATGAAATAGTACTGTAGGTTAGTGCCTAGGTTTATGCCTATGAATTATGCATTGTGAATAGTTATTTGGGGGTAGTAAAATAAACATACCTATGCCTATTTACCTTTACCCTAGGACTGCAAATTGTCTTCAGTGCAGACTATCCAGTCACAACGTTAGGTGAAGATTAGTTTATTTCTATTGCAAATGGGTTCCACCACAGTAATCACCATTGATTTTATTTTTTGCAATATCCGGTTCTGGACTTTTACTGTGAGTAAGTATTACTGCATGAGTCTGACTCACAGTGAATTTTGTGGAATTGGACTGAGAGTGCTAATTGTCAGTGTCTTCCATTTAAGATAAGACTGCAGCTGCATAGCTATCATAGGAGTCGCTAGACAGGTTTCATGTGAACATGTCAGTACAGGTGTGTACACGTCTTACTAATTCCTGGGTGAGAATACCGTCCTGCACAGCCCACTTTCTGCACACAGGTAACTTGTCAAACAGGGGACACTTCAATAATTGATACTTACTTTGGCTGCACCTTATAATGTGAGTGGGTATTTATCATGTATGTCTGTAGAGCTTATGGAAAGTCTGTGGTTTTTGTCTGAATTGCACATTATAGGTGATGTCTTTCGCATTATAGTCTGCCTTTTAGGATAAGGCCACTGCTGGTTACACATTAACACATGTGCACACGTCATGTTCACCCTTGCTAATAGCATAATACCTTGTGAAACTTTTAAAACTTCCAATTACACCAGATTCATGTGCGGTACTGTGTTCTAAGGCACCTGAATCTTCCTTTGAGCATACTTATCACTGTTTTTCTGCACTCTGTGCCTGACTACATTGAGATTTGCAAGAAACCTAATACCTGTTTTTCCAATTAAACAGCTGCCCTGAGACAGGGCTAGGCAAGCACACATGCTTAGAGCCAGGATACCCAAGTAAGTGATAGTGTGCTTTATAAACACACACAACCTAACATAACTTAACCTGCTGATCTTTTTTAGTCAATTACAGCTGCTAAGTGTCCCCATGGAAACGTCTCACTTTAAGTCAATCCTGGCAATCAGATTGTACTCTTGGGGGTTGATGTATCAAAATTTGTATTTGCGATTTCTTAATAGCGATTTTTTGTGAGTCGCTATTAAGAAATTGCAAAATGCGATGTATGTAGGTTTTTGCGAAAATTCTGCGATTTCTTAAATATTGCAGAATTTTCAGAGATTTTTTTGCGATTTCTTATTTTGCGAATTTCGCAAAACAAGAAATCGCAAAAAAGCGTGAATCTGCCAATGCTGGAAGAAAATGATTGAGTCATAGTCAGGGAGTGCACTTGATTAACAGCACCTGCTTGCATGAGCCACACCCAGTGGCAGATGGAAGCTTGTTAGGCAGCTTAGCAGACCTGTTTCTCTGCACCATGGAGCCTGAGAATTCACAGGAAGGTGCATCATGTGAAAAAAGGAAGAGAAAGCAAAAATTTTCAGAGAAGGAGCTTGAAACACTGATAGAAGAAATGTCTTGCAAACATGATTTGCTGTTTGGTAAGCAAGCCTTGAACGTTCCAGAAGCCAGAAAGAGAAAAATGTGGCTTGAAATACAAGAAAAAGTTAATTCTGTAGGAGTGACCCCAAGATCCATCGAAGAACTGAAGAAGAGATGGTATGACATGCGCCTGAGGTCCAAAGAAAAGCTTGCCGAGAGAATCAAAGAAGCAAGTAAGACATGTGGGGGAACTTCAAATCCAGATCAGCCTACTCCACATGAAGAGCTGGTTGAGGCAACACTCTTGCATGAGAGTGTCAGAGGAGTCACAGCCATTGACAGTTCGGGGCCAAGACATGGAGAAGAAGGTAAGAAGGATGATTGTTTGTTTGCTCTTTTCAGGGTCATGCATGTATTGTATGTTAGGAAAGGGTTTACTTACTTTATTCAATGTAGTAAAGATTTTTACACTTACATTTTTTACACTTTTTACACTTTTGATTTTGAAATCATCCCATACTATAAAATACACCAAAAAAGGAGGGCAGTTTTGCTCCTAAATCAGGGAGCATTTATTGTAAATTTACAGATAGGCACACAACAATCTGATATTTTTCTTTCTACATTCACAGCACATGTTGAACATCCAAGTGAGGAATTTCAAGGCCACTCTTCACATGCACATGACTTTACACCGGGTGCAGATAATTCAAATGAGGAAGTGGATTTAAATCCAATCATCAGGTCCAAAAGAAGACATGTGGCCCCTTTGCCACCATTTGAGGATGATGATGAAGAACCTGAAGCGGAAACAGAAAGAGCCAATGAGACATTGAATAATGCTGAACATGTTGAGCAAAGAAATGCTGCCAGAAGAAGAGCCTATACCTTAGATTGTGTGAGGCCTAACAGGGGTGTTGCATCAGAAAATCCTACTGTTTTTGAAGGTTTAGAGCAAAACATGTTGGAAGTGCAGCAGAAACAACATAAAGCATTAAGGTCCATCAATAGACAGCTTGTTCAACTAAACAAAAGCAATGCTGGCATGGGAGATGGGATGAGGCAAATAGCAGCCTCTGTGGATAGACTTTGTTTGGCAATGGAGAAGTCAGAGGAAAACAGGGTCAGGGCAGCACGTAGACAAAACACCAAAATGCTTAGGTACCGCACTGCAATAAATAGACGGTGTAGTGTCACTGCACAGTTCAGTAGGCGCAGTATTTCCATGCAGCGCATGGTTAGTGAATGCACCTGGAATGTGGCAAAAGGGCTTGATAAAGTAACAGCAGCTGTTGATTTGATGCAGACCTCTAACTCTGGGGCACGTGCATTTTTTGAACCTTTGGAAAATGACGACACTACTAGTAGGAGCAGCAGCAACCCTACTCCAACTCCTGACATCAGTGAACGTAGGAGTGGGAGACATGCCACCCCACATACAGCTGGTAGGAGCAGTGAGGCAGGGCAGCGCTCCAGCATTAGACAGAGCCGGAAGTACATTGTTAAACTTTAGAAAATGCTTCTCAAAACTTAATTTCAATGTTTTGTCTAACAGTTACCTACTTGTACTTGTAATGTCCTGTGCAGTAACAGGTTCTACTATGCAAATTACAATGTATTTTCAGTGTTTCATTACATAAAGTAAAACATGGGAAAATTAAAAACAGTTGTCATGCTTTTCATTCATAGCTAAAAGTAATTGTGTGTGATTCCTGCACTTCTTTCACGTCCTGCTGCAGCTCCTACTCCTGCAGCACCTCTTCTTGGTGCTGGTAAATCATCATTGTCTGAAGATTCAGGGTCACTTACATCACATTGTCTTCCTTTTCTCATGGCCATGTTATGTAATATTGCACAGCTTGTTATATTTTGCAGCACAATGATGGTTTGTACTGTAAGGACCCTCCACTTTTGTGAATCCTACGAAACCTGCTTTTAAAATTCCAAAAGTCCTTTCTATGACTCCTCGTGTAGAACGGTGTGCCTTACTTTATCTCCTTTCTTGTACATTTGTAGGATTTAGGTAAGGGGTCATAATGAAATCACGTACAGCATATGCACTATCACCTACATAAAAATATGAAAGAAGGGTTACTTTTAGGAATATTAGTGGTGACCTTAGAGAATGAGGACATTTTAAATGAAATATGCACTTATCAAGTAAAAACATTTCACCAAATTCCCCAGCACTCAAACGTCCATGCAGTCCACTGTGCCTGAAGATGTAAGAGTCATGAGTGCTTTCAGGGTACTTGGCCACTATAACGGTGATTATGTATTTGGCATTGCACACCATTTGAATATTCAGAGAATGGTAGCGTTTCCTATTTATGTAAACATATTCTGTAGCAGCAGGAGGAGTGATGGCAATATGTGTTCCATCTATGCATTTTGAAATTTGTATATCTTGTGGATTGCTGGAAAGGTAAATATGATGGTTCAGCCTACTCATCATTGCATCAAGAAATACTCTGAAGAAACGTGAAAAGGCACTCTGAGACACTCCACCAACCTCTGCAATGACCCTTTGAAATAATCCAGAAGCCAGAAGATGCAGGGAGCACAGTACCTGTACGTGTGTAGGTATTGAATGTGTTCTGTCCATTTTATGCTCCAAAAAAGTCTTTAATTCATCAATTAGGTCCAAAATGGTGTGTGGATGCAGTCTATATTTTTCAAAAATGTCTTCTTCAGTTTGCTCAAACAAAGTTATCCTCAGTCTGAAAATCCTCCCCAGCCTCTGTCTCCTGTGTGCAAGAGCTTGAATGTGCAGCCTCCTAGCTATCAGGTAAAGTCCAGCCATTGTGCTTTGAAAAAATGCAGTTGGAACTTTCTTTTATACTTTCAAATCGATTACCACCTGCTTGATGTTAGTGTTATTAGCGAATTCTTATTTTGCGATTTTCAAAAATTCGGAAAATGCGATTTTTTCATACATCTTTATGCGAATTCTTAAGTTGCGATTTCGTATTTGTGATAATCGCAAACTAGGAAACGTACAAATTAAAGAATCACAAAAATAATTTGCATATTTGTTGAAATCACAAATAAGAAATCGCAAAAAGTACGAATTCTTAATTTGCGATGCGAAAAATTACATACATCATGAATTTTTATTTTCTTGTCGCAAACGGGGAATTTTAGCGATTCGCACCGTTTGCGACAAAGAAATAGCATGATACATCAGAGCCTAGCACTTTAAAAATTGCAACTATGTGCTCACTCAACTAGCCGTTGGGTAAAAAGCAAGGATTAACTGAAGAAATCACATATTACAAGGGTATACCTTGCAGCTATGAATTTTGTTGATATGTGGAAAGTCTTGTGTCATGTTTTCACTACTATCCAATGAGCAAGGTAGTAGCACTCTTTACACAGGTACTCTCAGCTCACTTTGCATTGAATTTTTAAAGGCTGAGGTGCCAGGCAGATGATTTGCTGTCAATACTGAAATATTTCCTTAAAAAAAGCTAATGCGATCCTGATGCTCCAAGTAATTTTAGACCAAATCCTCTCCTACCTGTGCTTTTTAATTAGCTACAAATAATTGTGAATCGTCAGCTCTCTAAGTATTTAGAGGTGATATCACTTCTTCATCCAAGCCAATAAGGATTTAGAGCTAGGCATAGTAGTGAGATGGCCTTGTTGGAGGTCTCAGGTCTTGTTAAGAGTACCATTGATGTGGGTGGCATGGCAGTCCTGGTATTGCTGGACCTGTCTGCAGCTTTAGACACAGCCCCACATGCCAGGCTACTTGTGTGCTTCTTTGAGATTGGCATCAGTGATAAGGCCTGGAAATGGCTGAAGTCCTTTCTGGACGATAGGAGTCAAGAAGTTTAGCAACCTCTTTTTTACTCTGCTTTCTTAAGTGTTTTAGTGGGAGTCCCTCAGGGCTCTGCACTAAGCCCCACTATCTTTAATATCTATATGTTCCCCCTAGCCATGGTGGTGGAATAATTTCGGTCTAAGATTATTTCGTATGCAAATGCCACCCAGATTCTCTTTGCTTTTAGCAAAGAGGTGCCACGGATACGGATGCCATTAAACCCTGTCTTTTGGCTGTCTTCCAATGGACCACCCACAACCATTTAAAGTGCAACACTTAAAAGACGGAGGAGAACAGCTTTGGACGTAACTTTGCTCTTAATTTCGATGTCCAATGCCCTACATGGGTGGCACCCACCTAATACTTAAGCTAATTCTGCAGTAAATGTAGGGATTGCATTTGATTAAAAAATGTCATTTTACCATCAAGTTATCTGGGTGGTTGGTGCGTATTTTAGCATCCTATCCATGGCGAAAACATGTCTGCACTTTCTCACATTGCCATCTAAGATCACAGTGGTATTGGCCCTGGTTATGTCTAGATTGAACTATGCTTATGCTTTTTTATGCAGGCCTGCCAAAGTTTCTTTTGAATAGACGCCAAACTTTTCAAAACCCTGCAGCTTGACTGGTCCTTGGTCTTCTAAGACGTGAATATATCTACAGACATTTGTACAATCCCCATTGGCTCCCAACTGAAAACGTATTCTGTTAAAATAAGCTCTTTTAATGCATAGAGTGCTCCATCAGTCTGAACCTGACTATATTTCTGCCAGGATTGCCTTTTACATCCCAGCAGGAGCATTACGTTCATCCAATAATCATATGGCCAACATTCCTAGAGTTCATCTGGCTACAGCAGGTGCAGCTCCTTCTCTCTTTTGGGCCCAGTGGGCTGGAACAAGCTCCCTTTAGACTTGCGTCAAACCAAGGCTTAATAAGATATTAGGAAAAAGCTCAAGACCTTGCGCTTCTCACAGTAACTGTCACACTCCTTGCTTTCTGAATAGACTGTGTGGTGCCAGGACCCTCTTGATTAGCTGAGTGCTTTGTAAAACTCACCATTACAAAAGGGGACTGATGCACTGAAGGTTTTCAGTAGTTTTGTGTCTGTGTATAAATGTGAAAGTACATATTTACCAAGAGTATTGGGAGCAAACATTTTCACCAATCAGTGAAAGAATTAAACATTGCCAAAAGATAAAATATGATTTTAACATTCCCAGATTCCCTACAGTGCATACCATTAAACCACCTCTAAAACAGGCTTCCAAACACTTCACCTTTAATGCAAGAACATAAAACTGGAGGAAAGAAATTGAAGAGAAAGGTTTTCTTGCTGCTACCTTGTATACAAGATTATATTGTTGTGCAAGTCTTTATCAGTGTTTACATGTTTACACTGATAAGGGCTATCCCGGCTAATAAAGACCGGCTCCCGCATTAAAGGCCCGAGCCGAAGGCTAGGGACATTAACAAGGGACGGGACTTTAATAGCCATTATAGCCCTGCTACGAAGGGCTATACAGCTATTAGGTATAAAAGGGGATGGTGATGGACGGAGCATCGGAACCAATCAAACACTCACACCCACTCAACAGATCTGGGTTTAATCCATCACCGTTCAGCCCGAACTGCCAAGCCATGCCTTCCCTGGACCAGAGTCAAGCTTCCTAAGACCGGTTTCTGGCATTAGCGCCGTCTTCAGCCAGGCTTGCTTGAATCCAGTGGCTGAGTGAGCAAGGGACTCATGTCTGAGCATACCCTGCCAACTTATGGTGAGCAAAGCGGTACAAAAGGGGGTGGTGATGGACGGAGCATCTGAACCAATCAAACATTCACACCGAGTCAACAGATCTGGGTTTAATCCATCACCGTTCTTTAGCCCACTCTGCCACACCAGTTCAAACTTGGCCATATGCAAATCAGTTTGACCCTGTGCCTCGTGGGAACAGTCCAGACCGACTGCCAAACCATGCCTTCCCTGGACCGGATTCAAGCTTTCTAGGACTGGTTTCTGGCATCACAGCCGTCTTCAGCCAGGCTTGCTTGAATCCAGGGGCCGAGTGAGCAAGGGACTCACGTCTGAGCATACCCTGCCAACTTATGGCGAGCAAAGCGGTACAAAAACGGGTGGTGATGGACGGAGCATCTGAACCAATCAAACACTCACACCCAGTCAACATATCTGAGACTGGGTTTAATCCATCACTGTTCTTTAGCCCTCTCTGCCACCCCAGTTCAGACATGGCCGTATGCAAATCAGTCTGACCCTGTGCCTCACCACCCCCTTTTGTACCATACAGCTATTACAACATTCTGCCACTAGAGGGCAGAATGTTATAAGAAATAAAACAAAAATCTTCTTGAAGCTGGAGGGGGATTTACATCCCCTCGAGTATTAGAGGCCTTTGTAAAACATTGGAATGTCGCTCTGCGGGCCTTTACCGGTCCGTAGTAGCAGGGAACACTCTATTGTCTTCAATGGAGCTCGAAACATTCCAATGTTCTAATAGTTGTTATATGTTTAAACCTTAAACCAAATAGCATCTGGATGAAGGAGCAACCCAGAATCCCTTGCAAAAATGGAAGCTTGCATATTTATCCACTTTAATGCCCCAGAAAGGACAGGGGCATCACCAACAGTTTCAACGTGTTTTCAGGGGTTTTGAAGGAAGTACAGAGCCCCCTAGAATGGTTTGCATCCACCACTCCCATAGCTGGCACTTTGGCATATAGAGTCTGGAATATATGGGGCTGTTGTTGGTTGGTTCTAAGTCTGCAGTTGCAGCTTAGTTAAATTTGAATGAAGTCTCAGGTTCATATGTTATTCCATTCAATGCTTTATTGACTATGTTGATGGTTGACAGTGCAAGGCTTTAAAGTATGATTAATGCTATTGAAGGCTGATACAGTCTTTGTTGTATTTGTAATTTTATTCATGTGCACTTACTACCCCTGACAAGGCATTAAAGCGCTTTACAGCTTGAAGAACACTACTCCAGAACCCAAGGTTAGTGGTTAATCCAGTGGTGCACTGTTGGTTATTGCAATTAGTCATGCCATTCTGTTCCAGGATACCCTCGCTAGTTAATTAGCAAATGTAATGGTGCTTGGGAGCTAGTACTGGGTTTAATTCATTGAATCGCTTGAAACATTGTGCTGAAAAATTCTATTCATTTTTATTGGTAGAACAAGTGAGTTGCAAAAAGAACAATTGATGGACAGAATGCGGAACAATGTTATACATTCAATTCAACCCAGTACAGAGATCTGGGCCTAATTCCAATGTTTTTTTGCTCACCATGCCATACCAGTTTGGACCAAGGCCTTTGCAAATCAGTCTTGACCCTGCATCCAATCGGAGCAGTTTAGCCCAAACTGCCAGGCCAGGTCCTCCCTGGCTGGGTCCAAACTTGGGTGATGTGTTGAGCAAAAGAATGATGGATTAAACCCAGATCCTTTTGACTGAGGGTGAACATTTGCATTGTTCAGCATTCCGTCCATCAATTGTTACTTTTGCATAAGTTGCCCTAAGTGGGAAGGGTATGCCCAGATGTGGGTCCCATGTTCACTACACCACTGGATCCAAGCTAGCCTGGCTGATGAAGGGTGTTACTCTGAAACCGGTACCGGGATGCTTGATTCTGGTCATCGGTGGACCGGGCTTGGCAGTTCGGGCTGGACTGTTCCCACAAGGAACAGGCTCAAGACTGATTGGCATACGGCTGGGTCCAAACTGGGGTGGTTTGGTGAGTAAAAAAATGATAAATTAAACCCAGATCCTTATGACTGAGGGTAAATGTTTGCCTTGTCCAGTATCCATCCATCAATTGTTTTGTTTGCTGAACAAGGGATTTACCAGCTGAACTGTAAAGTGAAAGCTATTACATGACATTCATATGAAAAGAATTGCCTTACGTAGAGTCTGGGCACTTCTAAAATCTATATTTGGAAGCACCATTTTATCTTCAACCTCTTTGCACACTTTCTAGCATTCTATCTTGTATTGTGTATAATGCAGGTTTAAAATAATGACTTTCATACTCACAGGCTTTCTGTGATAGGCTGGGACCTCATAGCACTAAAAATACACAAGTCACTATTTTAAACTGCACCAGCCAAGATTAAAATTACGTGGCTCTCTGGTGATGCACACACCTCTGCAGTGCATTAACTTTCATGATGTACTATTGTGCATTTCCCACTGATTAACTTTTTTTATTTTTTTCCATTTAAAATGTGCCTTATTTCATATGTAGCTTCCTGAAAGTGAAAGACCAAAAAATTACGGAATATTTTGTTTCTTTAGCTACACATCTGACCCCACCTCCATGCACACTGACCCCACCTCCATTGCATGCAACCCCACAGTTTCCATACTTTTTTAATGCACTTCGACCACTCATTTCAGGTGAATGGTAGGCGAGATAGATAGGCTGGCTGAGATTAGGTAATGTTAGGTTGCACAGACTGGAATTTAGGGGAGTGGTTGGGACCAATCAAATGAGGTATAAGCCACTTGCAGAAATATAATAAGATATGCCATGGCAGAGAGACATGCGACTGAGAGGAGGTTATACTTAGAAAAAGAAGGTATAATTGGATGGAAAATAAGAAGAGGGTCACTCTGAAGACAGAAAAGAGAGGAATAAAGCGAAAGTCAATCAAGGTTAATTTTTTATGCAGTGTTTAGGAGTATAGTGGGAGAAGGGTTTCTGAGATAGCAGGCCATCTAAGGATGTAAACAGTGTGAGGTTGTAAGCTGGAGAAAGAAAAAACATTATACATAGTGCTCCAGATCCAGGGAATTTTGTATTCAACTACAGGAGTATAAACCCGTCAACCGTGTTGGGATTGGGGTAGAGAACTATATAAAACACATGGTGTCCCAACTGGTATGATTTTGAAGACAATTAGTAGGGATATGAATACAACATTATCCAGAAGGAGACAAGGAGACTCTATTTGATTGTAGCATGTGTTCATAGCATCATTCATGTAAATAATTGAAATAAGGGTAAAAACATACAGCAGTTGTATCAGCACTGCAGATAACAAATAGAGAATTGAAAAACAACCCAAATTGTACTAGGTGCTTAAGTGTGTGAGTGAAACCACAGAGGCTACAAAGGTGACAATATGGTCAGCGTGGATGGCGCAAGGTGACTAGTGCGTAGATATGTACAGTGAATAAAGACAAGGTGGTTCCAAATGATTTAGAATGGTTATTCTGATGTTGATTTTAAACGTGAACCACTTTGTGGGGGCCGCCTATGGTCTTGCTGAGTAGTCGACAGCATTTCGATCCACTTTAATCGGGATCATCATCAGGACTGGGTGGTGTTGATAGCAGTGCTGGGATAGATGAAGTAGAATGGTCGGTCGGCGTCTGGATCGTCAGGGCAAATCAAGGGTGTAGCCAGCGAATGTCGTGTCAATTTAATGATCGGTAGGAGGGTCCGATCGACGGGGCTTGTCCGCGATGGCTGGAGAATTACCAGTACCTCGTGGGGAGACTGGTACGGCGATTGGAAAAGGCCGATCTCAACGTGATCGGTGTATCTTGGAGAATGAATCTCTCTTAGCTTGTAGTCGTTCGATCTGCAAGCGAGCCTGGCATTGCTGAAGAGAAGGGAAGGCAGCTTAATTCATGCATGTCCAAGTGTACTCATCAGAAACATTAAGAGCATTAACCTCTTGTGTGCCAACCCTAGGACAGCCCTTTTACACATAGGGCCTGATTCACAATGGTAAAATGAGACGAGAGTCTAACTTTATGAATTTCAGTATTCACAGAGGGCATTTACTACTCGTAAATTACTTTTTGAGTACCAAAAGTCATAAAGTTCAACTTCTGGTATTCACAAAGGGCATTTACGATGCCCTTTGTGAATACCAAAAGTTATGAAATTAGACTTTTGTCTCATTTCACCTATGTGAATCGGGCCCATAGTTTGGAGTATCCCAACCTTGGTACCGGGCATGTAAACTGCACAAGAGAAGTTGGCGTTGAAAATAGACATTGTCTCATTCAATGATCTTCCCTCACTATTCTATATTAAAAATTATTATATTTAATTTTATGCTTTACTTGCTCAGTGAAAAGGAGTTATTTGGTAATGGCTATGAGTGTCTTGCCAAATCGCAGTCAGATATTATATTTGTTTTGTTAGCATCTCCCATCTAAGTTTGTGTTGTGCATGTGCATATATGTGATCAGTATAGTGTAAGTATAGCGTATGCATTATACGTATATGGGAAATAGAGTGTTGGAATGCCTGTGTGTTCCATTATGGAAGTCCCTGGCCTGTTCCTGTGCAAAATATGGAGGTGAGGTTGTTTTTCCAGACAGTGGAAGTGTATTGCTGACATTCCTGAAGCAGCAAGGAGGAGACCTAGGCACTGAAGTAGATACAGAGGCGAGAGAGCTCCTATAGAAGTTCAATTAGATTTTTTTCTAGAAAAACTCCTGCATATTCTTCCTGTAGCAATGCCGATTGGTAAATGGGAGGTCGATGGGAAGAGTCAGGGGAGCTTCAGTCTCTGTTCAGAAATGAAAGGATCCTATAGATGATCCCAGCCATTTGCCTCTTTCCAGATCACTGTGTTATTGCCTGTTAATAGCCAGGTGTAGATAGTTCACACCTCTTTGTGCCTCTATTGTGGGTGCTCCAGGCTGGAGATTACCCCTCTGTGGGGAGTACCACCGCACACAAAAGCTTAGTTTGTAGAACATCATAGAGAGGCTGTTGGACCTGGCCCTTTGTTGGACTTGGGCCTTCTGGCAGGTTCACCCCTAAAAATTTTGCTTTGATATGTGACTTGGTGTTGGTTGTTTTTGGCTTCTGTGCACTTTCACTGTGTCCCAGTGTAACGTGCGTGCGCACTCTGAGTGCGTGTGGTGAGATTGTCCTGCCCTCCCATAGGAATGCCTGGGGGATGTATGTGTCCATGTTAATTCCTGATGTGTGGGGAGTGCAGAATTGAGTTTGGTATGTGCAGACTTGTGTGAATAAATGCTGCACGATGATGTGTGCGGCAGTAATGTGTCTGGCGTGGAAGTGCCACTTCTAGAAGTTGGCATGTCTGAGTAATAAAGGTGAAATGACTGCCTGGCTTGTGATTGGCTGGAGCTGGTTGGTGTGCCTGGCTCCAGGAGTCAGGATGGGTCTGCCCTGGTGGTGTATAGAGAGATTGACAGCCAGGTGGGTGGGAGGAGTGCCCCTTGAACCTGAATGGTGCGACTGACGTCCCTAGAGGGTCCAGTGAATGGGGAGAGGGGCTGAGCACAACAGAGTGCTCCAAAACCACTTGCATCTGGTTATTCCCCCACCCTGCACCCTCAGACAAAGGGAAAGTGTGTATAAAAGAGGGGCTGTGACCCCAAGAAAATGTTCTTTCCCTGGATCCTATCTTGAGGGGGGTCTGCTTCTGCTGGGCGCCAGAAGGAACCGCCACTGGGTGCAGCCTCCCTGTTGGAGGGCCCTGTGAGCTGGCCCCAGGCTCAGTTCCCCAGCTGCCCAGCACTTAGTGGGCAGCTGCATCATTTTGGCCCTGCGCAATCTCCTTAGGCTGCCTGCGCAGCCAGCCCAGACATTCTGGACATTGGGCCAGTAAGCCCCTGAGAGGCCAGGTTGGCCTGGGGTCAGCTCTGTCTACTTTTTGGGCGCAAATGTGATACTTGCCTAATGTGATTTATGCAATGCTTGTTGCCTATACCTCTAAATGTATTTTTATGCCTAGGAGGTTGTTGTACTTAATATAGGTTCTACTAATGAGTTCATGTTTCCCTGCGTGATATATGCCTAAGGTGGTTAGGGATGCATAGGGTGTGCGCACCTTTTACCAGTGATTACTGGTTATGTGCTACATTTGCTATTTGGTGCTACAGTTATTATATGTGCTATGTGCTAAGCGTTATTCCTACAAAGTGTTCTTTCTAAAAGTGCTTCTTCCTGACAGTTGTCCACGTGGTCCTGTCCCGTGTACATAATCCCCTGTAAATTCTGCCCTTGCCAGTGGCACATTGTAAAGTGTGTGTTTATTATCTAATGTGTTTGGTATAATACAAAGGCGATTTTTATATATAACCTTGTGTGGAGTTTCCTTTGTGGTGGGCTTTGGGTGTTGTTGTTGGGTGCGCGCGCAAACGCTTCACACATCAGCTCCGGGATAATCCTGACTGCTCGTGCCGAGCTACCAAGGGGGTGAGCAGGGGTTATCTTGGCGGGTGACTTCCTTGCACTGACTAGAGTGGTGGTTTCTGCCTGGCTTTGGCACAAGCCTTAGCCTACCAGAAATCCCCATTTCCTACACCCTTTCTCATGGTATTTCCCTGAAACTTTTGCTTTTTTTCCTCCAATTTTTTCCTGATTCTCTTTTTGTGGCATAAGGACTCTGGGCACTTTCCCACTGTAATGCAGTGTTAAAGTGTGCATGCCCGTCCGACACAAGTTAGAAAGTGGTACTTACCTAATTGGTTTAGGTGCTGTACCTTTGAGTGCCTTGTAAAGAGGTATACCACATACACAAGGCAGGTACTGCACTGGCTACTAGTGGGATGCAGGACTTATTGTGCCACCTTCAAGCATAGCCTTCAAATCATGTCTCAAGCCTGCCATTGCAGGCCTGTTTTCAGATCCTCTTAAACCTGAGCAATTCCTTAAATCTCCGCCTTTGCTCTTTGCCCCTTTCTGTTAACTGATTAATATGTAAATGTCCACGGTGGTAGTCCTAAGGGCTTGGTAGTGGGCCGTGGTGGTCCCCCTGTTAAAGAAACCCATATTGGACACCTCTAAACTGGAGAACTTTCGCCCTATTTCTCTCCTGCTGTGGGTGTCAAAGATCGCCAAGGCCTACATCAACTCATTTCTGACAAAATTTTAGAAAATAACTACACGCTTGACTTTTCTCAGAATGGTTTTCGAGACTGCCCTCCTAGCTGTAACCGAACACCTAAGGGAGGCCTTAGATGCTGGGCGAACATCGGTGCTGATACTCTCAGAGCTTAACACCACGTTCGACACAGTATCTCATAGGACTCTGTTGCAACGTCTGGAGGAGGCTGGCATTGAGGGTCCTGCTCTAGGTTGCTTCACCCCTTATCTAGCCAAAATAACCTTTCAGGAGCCGGGCCCCCTTTATCCTCCCTTACACACACTATCAAACAAGGGTTTCTACAGCGTTCTACGCTGAGCCCAACGCTATTCAACCTAGGTGTACAACCTCTAGCAGCAGTAGCCAGGAGTCGGGGACTGTCGGTGGTATCACATGCTGACGATGCCCAGCTGGTAGTGGCACTCTGACAACTCCATGCAGGATCAGAGATTTTACTAGTGGGGAGAGAAACTGAGCTGTGGAGTGGGAGTTGGTGGCCTTTGCCGTAGGGTTGCCGACCTACCCCTCGACAAGTAGTCAAAAACCTGGGAGTTTGGGTTGATTCTGCCCTTAATTTCTAGGCCCAAAGTAAACAATTAGCTGGGACCTGTATTGAACTCTTGCGTGGGCTCAAACCTCTGCTGGGTTTCTTTGACTCCACAGTCCGCCAAGTCATCATCCAGGCCTCCATTCTATCAAGGCTGGATTATGCTAGTTCACTTTATCTGGTGACTAATAAGGCAGTAATCCTACCTCTGTGAAGGGCTCAAAATGCGGCTGCCAGAACCCTACTAGGCCTCCCCAGAACTGCCCCATGACTAACGCCATCCGCAGACTTAATTGGCTGCCGGTGGCTAAACGCGTTGAATTTAAGTCTCTCTGCATCGCTCACAAAATCATGAATCTATCTTCCCCAGATATCCTAGCAAACCTGCTACCACCCTATATACCCACTTGCCAACTATGTTTCATGGACCAGCATCTGGCGGTTGTTCCTCGGGTGAGGAAAGAGCGTGCAGGAGGAAGTATTTTCTGCGTCCTGGCTGCGAAACTCTGGAACTCTGTCCTGGTTCACATCTATAGCATTAATAACCACACTGTATTTTGTAAAGCCATTAAAACTCATCTTTTACCTATGTCATAGGCCTTGCTGTTCTCTTTCAGTTTCCTCCTGACATCCACTACAGTCAGCGCTGAGCTGCCCCTTCCCTGTGGCAGCTGTGCCCTCAACAAAACCCATAACATAACACATACCATAACAATTGCATTTATGCTCAGGTTGTCCTTTCTAAACCATTAGCAAATGCTAATTAGGCCAATCCATACCACTATGACGCACCTAGGGTAAGCCCAGAGAGGTGGGGCTAGTGGTAGGGGAAAGGCATGGCAGGTACATATGTGTTCCGTGCCCAGGTAGTGCATATTCGCCAGGTGGGTTTTTCCAACCTCAGAGGTCTGCTCTTTCAATGGGTCAAAATAGGGGAATGGCTGCATGAATTTTAAACTACAGTTTTAGCTTAAAGCAGTATGTAGCCTCATGATGTTTTCAAACATGTCTCATGCCAGCTACTGCAGGCCTGTGTGTGCGATTTGCACCTATGCTCAAGTTGGCTTTCTAAACCATTGGCCAATGCTGAGGGTGCTTTTCACTAACACTAGAGCACCCCTAGGGTGAACCCTGAGGGGGTAAAGCAAGTGCTAGGTGCAAGGTATCGCAGCTACACATTTGTGTTTCCAGCCCAGGTAGTGAAGAACATTCATTTCTGTTTTCACCATTAACAAGGTGTGCTCTTCCCATACGATTAACATGGGGGAAGGGCTAAGATTACTTTAAGGGGTGTCTTACAGTGGACCAGCCTCACAGTGTTTCCTATCATTACAATCACAAAGACAAAACCTTCCTTGTGGTAAAGGTGGATTTGTCATTAACAGCTTAGAAATACCACTTCTAGAAAATGGTGTTTGTTACGCAAAGAAATGATAGACGGAATGCTGAATAAGTCATAAATTCACAACCAGTCAAGAGATCAGGGTTACATCCATCATTCTTTTGCTCACCATGCCACCCCAGTTTAAACCCAGCCATATGCAAATCAGTCTTGACCTTATGCCTCATGGGAACAGTCCAGACCGAACTGCCAAACCAGGTCCTCCCTGGACCAGAAACAAGCATCCTGCGATCGGTTTCTGGGTATTACCCTTTATCAGTCAGGCTAGCTTGAATCCAGTGGCACAGAGAGCATGGGACCCATGTCTGGGCATACCCATCCCTCTTAGAGTGAAAACTGCTTTGCAAAAAAATGATGGTCAGAATGCTGAATAAATCATACATTCACCCGCAGTCAAGAGATCTGGGTTAAATCCATCGTTCTTTTGCTCATCATGCCACCCCAGTTTGGACCGAGTCATATGCAAATCTGTCTTGACCCTGTGCCTCATGAAAACAGTCCAGACCGAACTGCCAAGCCAGGTCCTCTCTAGACCGGAAACACGCATCCTGGGACTGGTTTCTGGTTATTACCCTTCATCAGTCCGGCTTGCTTAAATCCAGTGGCATAGTGAACAAGGAACCTACGTCTGGGCATATTCATCCCACTTAGGGTGAAAAGTACTACGCAAACAAATGATGGACGGAATACTGAATAAATAATGCATTCACCCCCATTCAAGAGATCTGGGTTAAATCCATCGTTCTTTTGCTCACCATGCCACCCCAGTTTATACCCAGCCATATGCAAATCAGTCTTGACGCAGTGCCTCATGGGAACAGTCCAGACCGAACTGCCAAGCCAGGTCCTCTCTGGACTGGAAACAAGCATCCTGGGTATTAACCTTCATCACTTAGGCTAGCTTGAATCCAGTGGCACAGTGAGCAAGGGACCCATGTCTGGGCATACCCAGCTCACTTAGGGTTAAGAGGGCTACGCATTCTGTCCATTAATTGTTCTTTTTGCATTTATCACCCCAAGCGGGACGGTTATGCCCAGACGTGGGTCCTGTGCTCTCCATGCCCCTGGAGTCAAGCTATCCTGGCTGATCAGGGCTGAAAGCCCCAAACCGGTCCTAGGATGCTTATTTCCAGTCCACGGAGGACCTAGCTTGGCAGTTCCGGCAGGAATGTTCCCATTGGGTGCAGGGTCAAGGCTGATTTGCATATGGCTGGGTCTAAACTGGAACAGCATGGTGAGCAAAAAAACAACAGCTTTAGGCCCAGATGTCTGTACTGAGGTGGATATATGACATTGTTCTGCATTCTGTCCATTAATTGCTCTTTTTGCACTTCTAGACAATGGGAATCTCTTTTGTGTCCCTTTTAGTTTGACTCCAGTCCACCCTGGGGGAGCACATCTGTGCATTCCTCAGTAACAACCATAAACATTGTGCGTGCAACTAGAATGACAGAGGGAACGGAGGGAGAGGTTTGACACTTTGTCTTTAGGAAGTCGAGCATGGCCGCACTAAAGATAAAGAACTGCATTCCAAGGTCTCATGACAGACAGGACTGAAACTTACCAGGCAGGAGAAGGGGACAGACGAGCAGGTCCCCAATATTGCCGCCACCGCCAGGAGTCCAATTGGGCAGTTTACAGCGCCGCCGCTCCGGGACTACATCTCCCGGCGGCCCTAGCGGCGGCGCTGCTTCGGGAATCACGCCAGAAGCGCCAGGAGGCGCCTACAAGGGGAGCACCGCTCGGCGGAGCGTGGGGGTAGGAGAAACTTACCGGGCACGAGAAGGGGACAGACGAGCAGGTCCCCAATATTGCCGCCACCGCCAGGAGTCCAATTGGGCAGTTTACAGCGCCGCCGCTCCGGGACTACATCTCCCGGCGGCCCTAGCGGCGGCGCTGCTTCGGGAATCACGCCAGAAGCGCCAGGAGGCGCCTACAAGGGGAGCACCGCCCAGCTCCGCGGGACGCGAGTGGGACGCCAGACGAAGCCCGGGCAAAGGGCGGGCCCTCTGTGGCCCTCAGAGGACCCGAGGAGGACGGGACGGGCCACCCCACTTGGCCCCATCATAGAAGCAGGTACAGAAAACAACTAACTCTTTTGCTTCCAATTGTCATTTGTCCCTGAACCGTCCAGTGTCTATTTTGGAGCTCTTGCTCTAACAATATGTCTATCTGGGAGGACCTGAATGCCTTGTGTGGCACAAACTACGCCCCTAACATATCAACTCCACCCACATCTGGCAGAAATACTGACCTTACAAACCGCACTCCCCAGGAACTACCTTTATTGCCTGAAATGATTGCCACTCAAGCTAACACGCTGCCCCAGGCCCTAATCACCAAAAGGAACATTGAGGAGATTCCAGCTAATGTTGATCAAATGTCCTGTAGCCCCTCATCACCCCCGCTATTTCAACTGTTTCAACGCCACAGAAGGTGGGGGCCACATCAAATGACTCTGTTTCCCCCTTCCAATCGACCCTACTGGCCCACATTGAACGATTGCTGAACGCGGCCCTATCACCCCTGGTCACAAAAATTCAGGATCTGGGAGAAAGGTTGTCCAGCGTGGAAAAAATAGTACAAAGGATTAATCCATCAAATGTAAACACTGCTTCTCCTTTATGTTATACGCCCTCCACCAACCATGAGAAACCTAAGTCTACAGAACACAGAAAAGCACCACCAATTGATTCCTCTACTAGCAAACCCATCCCAAAAAGATGTAATATTACTTCTAAACCGACTTATGTCTCTTTAATAGCACCTAGGATTCCTCATGAAAGAAGGCATCGAATCAACCTACCCCCTGAAGCCGCCCCCTATGTAACTGTTCTCTCTGGGGTGCCAGAGCTTAGACAGGGCAAATTTGAAACAAACCAGGACCTGCTGAACAAAGCCATCTTCTGGCTCAATAACAATAGACCACTGCCACCTGACCTAGATGGCGGAATTGTAAGCGTCAGGAGGGTGGGATGGTTGGGTACGTTGCCCAAAAACTGTCCAGGAGATCTGATTTTAATTAAATTCAAACACAGGAACATTGTCCCCTATCTAAGATCCTCTCAGCCCAAAACTGGAGATGGCCCTATTTGTATCTGTGACTTGTTTGACTTTTATCCTGGCCCCAGAGTATTGAACTATAAAATCCGTTGAAAGGGGGTTCCTGTGTACCATGCGCTTTTATTCTGCACAAGAGTGATTTTAGTTTGTTTTAAATAGTCAAATTTATTTTCCCTTTTTTAAACCTGCAATTAATTATTGTGCCTTTATATATGCATGTATTTTTTCTATGCTGCTTTTATGGTTTTAAACTTAAAAACCGAATAAAGCTTGATTTGATTTGATTTCAGTAACAACCATAAACATTGTGCGTGCAACTAGAATGACAGAGGGAACGGAGGGAGAGGTTTGACACTTTGTCTTTAGGAAGTCGAGCATGGCCGCACTAAAGATAAAGAACTGCATTCCAAGGTCTCATGACAGACAGGACTGAAAATTTAGGGGAGACATCAGTGGCTCTAAGGGGAACCCTGTGAACCACCACCATCTTCAAAAGCACATTACAGAATTAATGCTGGTGCCATACTTCATCAGAGTGCCATACTGCAGCAGAGTAGACACTTGTGGAGACGTTAGACCAGACATCCTGGTCTGCTTGGTGTACACTGTCAGAGGAATCTGTTGTGCACATGAAGGATTACAGCCATTTGAAGGGACTGTGCACCCTTCCTGAATAGTGACTGGCCTGGGCTGACTACCTGCTGCTGTGTGGCACTCTCAAGTGTGCTCTCCAAGGTCGAGGTCTCATGGCCATCAAAGACCTCCCATGAGGTATTGACACTGTCTACGTGTTCCACATGGAGAGCGTTGCCCTCCCACGTGCCTACTTCAACTGCTGCATCCTGACTGCAGTGCAGTTTGAGCATGTATACAAGCCCCTCACGTGACCACAATGTCAACTATATTAATGTTGTAGTGGCGATAGGGGCTGCATATTAGGTACAAGGCAGAGTTTAGCCACTTAACATGGCTTAACGCTGCCCTGTACATATGGCCCCCTTTCAAGCTATGGTTAACGTGAAATGGGTCGGCAGTGGGTGTTGCGGTGGGAGTTCCACAGCAACCACCATTCATTTTGACACATCCCCCTATGTACAAGGGTGGCATACATAGGAGGCAGCACCAAAATTTAGACCAGGTAAAAACTGGTCTTAAGTTGGCAAAACGAGGATAAATGCATTATTTCTCCTCGTTTTTGCTTTTTCCACTTGTGCTGCCTTGTGCAGCATACATGGAAAAAGCAAAATGCCATTGTTTGTTTATATGTAGGAAGGTGTCCCTATTTTCTTACCTTCCTGCACATAAACAAACTTTTTTAATAATGCAATGTTGTCACTTTCATGTGTGCTGCATGAAGCAGCATGCCTGAATGTGACAGGATGGCATTTCTAGGATTGTTTATGTGCAGGAAGCGACATCTCTCTACACAAAAACAATCCTCCCCTGCACACAGACACCCTTGCACTCTGCTGCAAGGGTGCCTGCATTGGAGCTAATGTGCTACACATAGCGTCATCGCAGTGGGAAACGCAAGGCTGCACCCCATTCTTGTATATAAGGTGCAGCCTTGCGTTTCAGAGGTTGAGGAGAGAGGCGTTAAGCCGGAAGGCTAACACCTCTCTCCTCCACTTCCTTGTACATATCCCCCCAAATATTGTGTGTGGAGACCAGATTGCCTTTTGTGGAGCCACAAAAGTCTTTCCTGCATCTAAGGATGGTGGCTCCTGGATCATGGATCTACTCAGCACGCACAAGCGTTTAGTTGGTGATGAGCATAATCATTGGTTGCAGGACACAGCATAGCCTGCTTCATCATCTCTGCTGCGCTTTTCTCATGCAACACATCAATGTCATCCTCAATGCATGCAATGTCTGATTCACAAGTTGGGACCCTTGTAGGGAGGTTGCATCCAAAGTAGCGCCTTATTCTACTTTGTGCAGTACTACTGAACTTGTGACTGTGTGTGGACCGGATTGTCTGGTGCGACTCCCAAAAGTTGGGTTTGCCTTATCTCCCTGGAAATGAGGCACACTGTCTTGTGTGACATTAATCATTGAACACCAGACATTGTTACTTAAATACAGGGATGTACAGTGAACCCGACTATTTGCTGATTAGATCTGTGTAGTCATTGTGTACCAGACATTGTGCCTCATTTCCAGGGATGCACGGCAAACCCAACCCTTGGTTCATTGTGACTGGATGGTCTGGTGCAACTCTGATCATCACGAACCAGGGAAAACCCTTAATTCCAATGAGGTATGGAGAACCTTACTCGTGGTTCATTGTGACCAGATTGTCTGGTGGGACTCAGATGAACATGTACCAGACTTTGTCTATCACTTCCTAAAATGTGCGGGGACAGCTGCCCCCCCCCCGCACTGTGTTCCTTCTCACCATCAGTGCAGCAAATCAACTGCCCTCTCCTCACCTGGTCTGACCATTTTGTGCTGCCTGGATCGGCCCTGGGTAGTAGGAGTAAGTGATTATGCTGAGGAACACGTCCAAGAGTGATTGGAAGAGGGTCGAGAGACTATGTAACACCCCTGTGCTTTGCAGAACTAGGCTAGTGCTGGAAGGCGAATTGAGGAACAGCTTGATTGAACTGGGACAGCCTCTAGCCGTTTCTGCTCCACATAAAGTGGGTGAACTTCCCAAGTGGTTTCCAAACTCCCCCATTTGTCAACTGTTGCCTAGTTAGCCTGATAGCTTCTACTGCCTTTTCCTCTGGGCCCTTGAACCAGTGTGACTCAGGCCTCAAAGGAATGTGCTGGACCCCGGGAAAGCATGAGTTCACAGGTGCACTGGGGCACAGCATTTACTGTGACAGGGTGCACTTCCCCAGTTTATGCCATGCACACTAATGTAAAGGTGTACAATGACACAAACATGGACGGAATGCAATATATGTAATCCAGATTTTCATAGCTCCACGTTGAGACATCTTGCACCGGGCTATTACATAACATGCTGTGGAGTCTAACAGCCTGATTCATCAAGCCGAAATCGGCTCGCAAAGGGCCAGATTCTGAGAACCTGGCCCTTTGGGAGCGCTATTTTTGCATTTGGGATTCATCATCCCAAATGCAAAAATCGGTATTAGCGATTTCGCTATTTTGCGAGGAATTACATTTAAGGAATCTCTATTTGAGATTCCTTAAATGCAATTCATCATCCATTTAAAATTTGCGAATTCGCAATTTCGGCCCGCTATTTACCGCGAGGTCAAACCTCGTGGTAAATAGCGAAAACTCAGAAAAATGCTTTTAAAAGCATTTTTTCTGAGTTGCATGTTGCACACACACATGTCCTTTGGACATGTGTGTGCGCAACACCTGTTTAAATTAGCATTTAAGGGGTGCTACAGGGTGTCCTGTGGACACCCCTGGCACCCTTCAAATCGCTATCTTATTTGCGATTAGCAAATTGCTAATCGCAAATAAGGAATACTCCCCATTCATTCCTATGGGCCTTTTGGCCCATAGGAATGAATGGGGAGTTATTCCTTATTTGCGATTAGCAATTTGCTAAACGCAAATAAGGAATCTGTAGGAATCGCATTCAATTTTGTGATTCCTACATGAATCCCGTTTTGCGAGTCTGTAATAGCGATTCCTTATGAATCGCTATTTCAGACTCGCAAAACGGGTCTTTCATGAATCTGGCCGTAAGTAGCTGATGATCATTGTGCTTTTGTATAGGACCCTTTTTTGCCCCTGAGCCTCATTTTACAGACATTGCGAGCGTCCTACTTTTGAAATCCGTTAAGTTTTTAAAAATATGGTTGAAATAGCTTTCTTGATAAATTTGCAACACTGCAAACCTATAAGTTAGAGTTAACATATAAACGCATAACATTTCTCAATGTATTCTTAACGTAAGATATGGACTGTTGTCATGTTCGGGAACCAGATTGAAAGCATAAACCTTAGTCCACGTTTCTTATTCAGGCTGTCTATAGCAGGTGATGTTTTATCTGCTCTTCTTCCATGCTTTGCAAATTTAGTTGGATATGCATTCCTTATTAACATGCAAATATCCGATCATAAAGCACATGAAATGTTTATGTTCCTCCCACTAAATATCGTGCATGATTCGACTGACAACCAGTTTGTTAGTTGTAGCTCCTGGTGCAGCACGTACAGCTTACTTTAGTTGCATAATAATAGGCGCAAAGTCATTAACAACAGTATTTCATTTCCTCAAAAATCTCACACATCTTACATTTCCTGATGAATAACTCCAAGGATGGCTAACAATGAAAACATTTTAAGAAACTGTCGAAAAATACTTTTTTTAAATCGGCCTTGACAGCTTTTGCAAATCTAATGTGCTACTCTCAGAGGAGAAAGTTGTGAGTCTCAAGGTCATTTCGAAAGATTAGAGAAGTGGGAATAGTAAATGGTTCAGGCAATTTTTTATTTATGAGAAATTGTGAAGTATTTTAGCAACATTCATGTCTCCGGTGTTCAAGGATAATTGTAGAATGGCTCAGAATGACCTGCTATTATGAAGAAAATCATTTCAGTAACAGGAGACGTAAACTTTGAAAGAAAGGATTTAGTATGAAAGTGCATCAACATGCAAATATAAAGGCAGAAAGCAATCTAACAATTATACTTTATATCATGACAGTACAGAAATAGGTAATGGATGCACTATTACTTAGCTTCCCTATCTTATTGTTCTCAGCTACTTGTATTTGTGTTCATTTAGTTTAAGCATCATCGAGTGCTCAGCTAATACTGAAAGAAAAGAAAAATTAATACATACAGGTTTTTAAAATAAACGTATGTACATGTAATACAGTCAATTGAACTATAATTACAACCAGTTTAGCCAGAAATCTGCTACAGAAAATTATAGAAGCTAATGTCCTCTTGTAACCATCCATATGTTATGGTGTATTTCATCAGCATGCCAAAGTGCCTAGAAGCAATGATGTTTTTGTAGTGTTAGGTTTATAAGCAAATAAAGAAACATATGCACAGTCTTTCTATCCATAGTGTATCCAGGAAGCATAAACCTACCGAGCCACATTAATCAAGGTTTACCGTCACCCTTGCGACACACAAGGGGACACAAGGAAGACCAAAACATAAGCGAAATTTGTCAAGCCAATCAAGGCCACCTTATGTTGCCCTACATGGCTTGATGCATCTAGAATAATGCTAGGCATGCAAATTGCTGCCTTGTGTTACTCTGCAGCAGGGAGGCTTTCCTGGAGAGGAGTGTGGGTGTTCACACGCATCCACTCATGGATTTTGGAGAATTCCCAGATTTAGCAACACAAAAAGATGATGGCCAGAATGCTGAACATTGTCAAACATGGGGTAGCATGGTGAGCAAACAAATAATGGATTTAACCAAATCTGTGACTGAGGTGAATGTATGAAAAGGTTCAGCATTCCGTCCATCATCTTTTTTTGTTGCTGTAGTCACCCTAAGTGGGAAGTTTATGCCCAGACGTGGTTATCATGCTCACTATGCCACTGGATTCAAGCTAGCCTGGCTGATGAGATGTGATACCCTGAAACCAGTCCCAGGATGCTGGTTTTCCAGTGCATGGAGGACCTGGCCTGGCACTTCGGGCTGGACTGTTCCCATGTCGAGCAGGGTCAAGACTTATTTACATTTGAATAGGTGACAACTGGGGTGGCATAGTCTGTGACTGGGGGTGAATGTTTAAAAAGGTTCAGCATAGCGGCCATCTTCCTTTTGTGTTATTATTATTATTATTATTATTATTGACATTTGTTAAGCGCACGGCTACCCCCAACGGGGGTGTCCCGGCTCTAAGGATTGCAGGCAACTGGGGAAAGAAATTATTATCCAGCGAATAAAAAGGTCTTTAATTTGATCCTGAATTGAGATTCAGTGTCCATAAGACGGAGGCTGATGGGAAGAGAGGTCCAGAGTTTAGAAACCACCACTGCAAAAGCTCTGCCCCTCTCCCTCGCAAGACGGAATCTAGGTGGGAGTAGGAGCCGAAGGTGGTTAGATCTGAGGTTGAGAGCTGATTTGACTGATTTTAGTCTGTGTCTAAGATATCTGGGGCCATTTCCATTCAACGCCCTAAAGACTAGTACGAGGGCCTTGAATCTGATACGAGCAGTGATAGGAAGCCAATGCAACTTTCTCAGGTCGGGTGAGATGGAATGGCGATAGGGGACTTTACTGATCAGGCTGGCTGTGGCGTTCTGCACGATTTGTAGCCTGTGTAGTAGGTAGGCAGGCAATCCTACATACAGACTGTTCGCATAGTCTAGGTGCGAAGTGATTAAGGCGTGCGTCACTGTTTTTAGAGACTCGGTGGGAAGAAAGGGGGAGATTTTTTTTGCATGCAGAGTTTACCAAAACACGAGGAAGTGACTTTCTGAATCTGGGTTTTAAAAGATAATTCATTATCGAATTGGACTCCAAGATTATGTGCCGTTTTTACCGGGGTGGGCGGTGGGTTGAGCTCCGCAGGCCACCAGGTGGTGGGTGTCAAGGGGATAGCTTGGTTAAAAAACAGCCATTTACCATTAGCAGTAGACCTTGAAATGCTTCAAAAAACCTTGTCTCCCCAGGCGAAGCGTAAGTGGGAGAAATATCTTTATTCCTCCATGATTTTTCCTAATACTACATGTAGGAGAGTAGGATCTGCTTACTATGGTTACCCCCACTTTTTGCTGGTGTTTCACTGTTTCTCGACTTTAGTCTGGCTAGGGCCCTGCTAACCAGGACCCCAGCCTAGCTGCTTCCTCTCTAAATCGATTGCATGTACATTAGGTGCACTCCAGATTGGTTACTGGGTTACACTTGTGAGTCCCTAGTATATGGTACTTTAGGTATTGAGGGCATAGGTACCCCAGAGGCCTATCAGGGGCTGAAGCATGTATTATGCCCCCCGGGAAGCCTTCCAAAATGGCACCACGGGTCTGCTACTGCAGTCTGGGTAAGGTGGTGCATGCACCCCTTAATAAGTTATAGGCTACCTATATCTAACCTTAATCACTGACACATATAAACCTATAAGTCGGGGTAGAATTTAACCCTTCTAGAAGGAGAAGACATGTACACACTTACCTGACCAGTAATAGTTTAAAAGAGCCCCAGCATCACAAAATGGATGCTTCAGCCACATACACAAGTCTGACCTCCTGCTGCTGGAGGAAACTCCAGCAGGGGAGGTTTGGACAATAGGTTTCCTGTCACAGGGTGGTGTAACCACCTCCCCAGATAGGCTTTAGTGTACTGGGGCTAGGTGGGAGCATTCAGTGAATGCTTGTCAGACAGGGCGGGGGGCACACTTGGTGTCCCTGTGCATATCCCAGTTCAAACCGGTTGCAGTGGCGCTCAGCCCCTGTTGTGCTGAATAACTGGACAAAGGGAAAGGGGTGTAACCACCCCCTCCCTGGATCCACCCAATGGTGGGTCCCTAGAGTAAGTCAACCCCAAAACTTAGTATAAGTGTAGGAACTCAGTCCTTAGGACTTTAGATTACCCTGGACTAAACTCCACAACATATATCCTGAAACTTCAACATTCTTTTTTGACTAGAAGATGGAAGAATCTCTCTTGGGGTCAAGGAGTGACTCCCCTGTTCAAACAGGCACCAAAGAAGCATCTTGATTATCTGCAATTTCAAGGCTCCTGCTGGATCCCGATGGATTTGTGACACAGGACACAGACTTCCAGACATATGCGAGGCTGACCCGAGATCCCAGCAAAGCTAAGACCCACTGCCATCACGAGAGACGTGGGACCAGAACTCAAGGACCATGCACATTTGCAAGTGCATCAACTTCCCGAGATTTCCCGAAGCTGTCCATCGGGCTTCTCATAGTCCAAGACCCAAGCACTATTTGCATTGAAGATTGTGGGCCTACATTCCACGAGTGTTCCTTGGGCCTGCTTCCAGCATTCCCGCTTGAGGTTCCTCTGCGATCCCTAGCCTGTCGACTAGTGGGTCCCAACAAATGTAACTCTTCTGTTTCTTTGGCTTTTCCTGGTTTCTCCAGTCAAGCTCTGGCTCCCCTTTAAAGAGTGAGTCCCTCAGACCTTGCTCGTCTGCACATAAATCAATCTCTGCTTTCTGTGTGGTGTGCTTTTGCCAAGGCTTGTTAGGTCTCATCCGGAATCCGACAACGCAGCACTGGACATCCTTCGTGGCACAGCTCGAATACAGCTCCTGGTTGTCATCAATGCCTCCTTGTCATCGTGGCTGGAAAGTCAAGCTTCACCTTCTTCACCTGAAATCACCCAACGTTGGTTGGCATCATCTCCTTGCCTTCCTGGTCACTGGCTAGTGACCCAGACTCTGTCCCCCCTGCTTTTAGGTTCTTCTGGACACTGATCCAGGCTTGGATCCATCATACACTTTCCACTTTGTCGCCTGTAGCACTTTTCAGCAGCTCGCCATAGAAAACGATGAAGAAACCCGACACGAAAAGACACCTATGCACCTGGCTTCCCTGGGTGAGGTAACATGAGTACTCTGGTGCTCCCGTGGGTATTGACTCTAGAACTGCCTAGTTCTAAAGGGGTTTGCTCCAAGTCCTCTTACAAGTGTCCTTCCTTTGCAATGTTCCGACTGCGACTTTCCCCATAGAAGTAAATGGTGATTCGCGTCAGTGTTTAGACCATGCACGCGCCCCCCGCCGGTCCCCTGTGTCACTACCTTGGGTGGTTTCTGGTGGCCCAAGCAGTTCTACAGGCTCTAGGCCTTGTATCTAATTCAGTCGTGGTTCTTAGACCACTTTCTTAGTAAGTGGTTTGTGATGCCCCAGGGCAAAATGTATACTGTGCTAATTTACTGTGTGCTAAATAGGTTTAACTGATGTACTTTTGCTTCTAGCCTCATCAAGAGACTAGAGGAGTGTGAATACTTATAATTTATATATATACCTGGTGTGGTTCTCCTTTCATTTGGTCCTTCGCAAGATTATAGATAAAACAAGCTGCTTTACATTCCTTCAAAACTTAGCCTGAAGGCTGCTCTCCAGAGCTAACACTAGGATAGCTTTCTATAAGGTTGTCTTTAACCTACCATCAGTAATGGGTCTTTTGGACTGGTGCAATGTGCCCACTAGAATAGTGGACAGCATATGCCTGGACAACTTCTCACACTACATATACTGCATTCTGCAACACATATAGAAAGAGGAAAGTGCCTCTGAGGACTATTTTGTGCATGAAGGCATTCCTTCCTGCACGAAAACAATCCTGCCTACAATGCAGGCCCTCTTGTACCATGACGTGAGGGTGCCTGCATTGCTACTAGGAAGCCAAAGTGCGCCAGAGTTTGGAAAGGACAGGAATCTGCCTTAGAATGTTGATTACAGCACATTCCTGCCCTTTCATGCAGCGCAGCAAGGTAGCTTGCTGCAGTGTGCTGTGCGAAAGATTGATAAATATGTCTCATGATTTTCTGAATGCCTCCATTTGTGAGCATTAGTCAGGTGGAATCAAAAACCAGTTTCCATAATGTAATGTATTTTGTTCAATTTTTTGTAGTGGCCATACATTTTTAAAGACAGAGTTTTGAAGTGTTAACATATGTAGTCAAAATACATCCTTGGGCCCTGACTTTTATTTTAATTCTCAGAGGATTTCTAAGGTATTCTTGGTAAATTGCAAATTGCTGTTATTGCACTTTCCCAAAAATGCTCACATGCATAACTATTTTGCATATCTAATTATATATATCTGCACAGCAAAGTAACTTTAGGATGTACATTTACTCTTTAAATATGTGTTATTTATTCCATTGCAGAAACCCCGTGCACTAGATCCAAATACATTTTTGAATTCTTCCTTCTCCATTTCCACTTAGAAAACAGATTTACTCCAGCCCTTGATATAGTAAATCCCTAACCGTTTCCATGGTGGGAAGATGGTTAGAAATCATTTGTGAATTTCTAAAATCTAGTCACTTTATGGGTAGTCAACGACTCTTGCAGGTATCACTATGATGAAACTGCAACCCACACCCAGAAATAGATTTCCACATACAATTCAATTCAAAATGCTTTTATTCGGGTTGTCAAAACAATCCATGTAAACAAAAACATACATTTCCACATGCAAAATGTTTTTCCATGCTGACAAAAGTTCCTCAGATTTAATTTATTTGCATGTGAAAATTCACTTCTTTGGTTCATCAGCATTCAAATGAAGAGCTGGGCTAGAACAGTCAGCTATGACCTTGCACTGACCTCCAGTCATCTTTCTGGACTCCTGAACCAAAGTCTGTCAGCAAAAATGTTATACATTATGTAAAATGCTGTTAAATCAATCGTCCACATGGTATTTATTCACTATCAATGGTCTAAATATAGACATGAATTGTTGGATTTATGGTTGTATCAGGCTAAATTGATGAACCATGAGCGTAGCTGGATGTCTTCACCTATTTTGAAAGATTATGTGGATGTGAGCTAAGAAATCCTCAACCTATCATGTTTATTTTGCCTACATCTTCATAAAATGAAGTAGAACATCAAGGTGTTTCAAAGGAAATGAGTGTGAACTAAAAATCTACCTCTGTTATAAGCATGGTCTAAGATTATTATACACCAACTGGTGTCATGTTTCTTCTATTTTGTATTATTTTGTGTGTTTTATGTGACTAGTAATAATCTACCCCTCATCTGCCTTTTGTCAAAATCTTAAAATACGTTATAATCCATCCCTCTCAACATGGTGCCAATCATTTCCCTAACCCCATTCAACTACCTCCTTAAATCTGGATCCAACTCATTCAAGATCATTCACCCACGATGAAACTGTGGGGTATTCAGCAAAAAATATCAAATACAAATGAATCAGAGCAAACACAGAAGCACTCTTTAATGACAAATACTATCATTCCAAAAGATAATTTTGTTGCAAATCTCTTCCTTTTCTCTCACAAAATGTCACTGTTGTGAGGGCTGGATAAACAACCTGAACAAACAATTAGAACTTTTCCTTCATTTTATGCTAGTCACACAATCTCTTTCTACTACAACGGCAAATTTAGGATCCAAAGCACTAATGAAAACATCAGAAAATTGAAGAAATCCTGATCCTCCTGTGGGCTTTTCAAGGTATTCTACATTGGCCCTGCTAGCTTTCTTCTTTCTTCTCACCCCTTCTAAAGCCTGCCTTTAACTCTGACAAAGAGTCAATTTCTGCCTCTTTATGTTAAAGTGTCACCCATTCTGTCTCCGCACTAACATTTATGGGCCTCCCTAGTGCTTTTACGTCTCTGAATTCCTACCAGAGTAACACCGTATACACCATTCTAAGGTACTCTTACTCCTGCCCACTTAGGGCCCTCAATCTTCAACATTTCTCTCTGACTCAAAACATCATGCTCAATATGCCCAATTGCTCTTATAATGCTACAGAGTACACTTCACAGAAAATGGAACTCTGATTGCACTACAGAGATCCCTACCCTCCCCTTTTTAAGACATAATGATGCAGCAGACGGACATCAACTGCCTCTACCCTCAGACTTTTCATGCCAACACGTTTTGGGACTCTCCCAGTCTGTGATTCACTCTCAAAATGACATTCTTTATAAAAAAATGGCTGAATCATCCCAACCAGTATTGAACACATCCTTGTGCCTCTTGGGTATTCTATCATTCTCCTAGTCAGAAAGACTAACAGGTGGTATGGATCAGCTTCAATAAAAAAGAGCATTGATTTTGAAAGTTTGCAAAATATTGACACATTATCCAGCTTCCAATGTCTCTGAACAATACTTAAAATAACTGACTAAAAATCAATCAGGCTTCACTTAATTTACCACCCACACGATTGATAGGTCAATGACTTTAAACTTAATTGAAATGAAAGTATATCATATATTCTTGACTCATTGTTCCCCAAAAAAGTTAAATATAATAATGTGAGAAACACATTATACTGGTTTTCAAAAAACTAATTCAAAGTAGGAAACATCTGACATTATGTGAACAGACTCCAATGACAGAACATCTGCACCATTTAAGAGCTGAATGAAGCAAATAAAAACCTTTATTTTTCAATAGAATATAGTAATATAAAAAGAGACAATGACCTTGCAATAAAATGCTCGAAAAAACTTTTTTATATTGCAAAAAAAGCCACACTCACTAAGCCTGATATGTTAGATAATGCCTCCATTAAAGCTGTGAAGAACCTTCTAGCTTCTCTATAAAAAAGTAAAGAAAATGTAACTGTCCCTTGCACATCCTTCAAAAGTGCAGAATCACAGAGCTACTACCTTTAAAGCCAAAAGAATCCGGAACAACTTCAATGAAATCTTTACTTTAGAATGGTTAGAAAACTGACAAAAAACAAACATTCTACTCACTTCTTGTAAACCATTCCTACTTTGCTCCTAAAGAAAACCAGGACCTCGGTCTCTCTATAATAAACATATCTAAAGAACTCTACCTGATTGCTTAAATGTCGGTCAGGCTCTGCCCCTGTTCATCAAAAAACAAGAAGTAAAACAGGCAGATTTGAAAAACTACTGACTGATCTCCGGCCTCTCATTAATAGCCAAAGAATTTGAAAGCTTAGTTGATTTCCAACTAAAAAACAAATTGCTGAAAATAATTTGCAAGATGAGAATCAATCAGGTCTTGGTCCTGGGCAAATCACTGCGACTCTAAGAAAAGTGTATGACACTCTCTGCATCCTTGACAAGTGTGAATCTTGCCAACTTGTCCTCCTTTACCAATTGGCAGTTTTTGACATGGAGAACCACTCCCTCGTCATAGAATGAGCCTGAATGGAATGTTCTTCAAATGGATTCCTTTATACTTGGGACAACCTACACAGTACATAGAAACATCTCTTGTTCATATCTACCCTATGATTCAACATTCTTTAAACTATAAATGAAGCAACTAGTCCACACTCTGAACAGCTCTAATTCTCATTTCACCCTTATGCTGACAAAACTCGGCTTTACCTGAATTCTCTTCCCAAGAGGATATGAAATATGTGAGGCATGTACTCAAAGCTATTCAGACATGTTTCATGACCACCTTAAGCTCATTCTGCACTAAAACTGAATTACTTCTAATCGCTGCCCCATGTGCACTCTCAAGCTTATCCTAAATTTGACTCAGTACTGAACTGCAATCATCTTTGTAGAATCTGCACAATCACAGGGCATCTCCACAGACAAAAACCTTAACCTCAATTCCCACATCAACGCAATAGCAGAAGTGACACAAATGTAATTCATACTACTCAACAAAAGCAAACCTTCTATCCCAACACTGATCCTAAACAAATAATCCAATCATTTTTCTTGTTAGAATCAGATGACAAGAACTTCTACTAGAAGGAATTACATACAATCAATCAATCAATCAATCAGAACATTTGTAAAGCGCACTACTCACCCTTAATGGTCTCAAGGCCCTGGACGGGGGCCGATGCTGCTACTGCTCGGAAAGCCAGGTCCTGAGGAGTCTTCTGAAGGAGGATGGGGAGGTTATTCCAGGTCTTGGTGGTGAGGTGGGAGCACAATCTGCTGCCGGAGGTCACTCTTCGGATGTGGAGGACGGTGGAGAGGGCGAGGTTGCCTCCATGAGGCCATCAGATTAACCTTCAGCTCTAACATTTTTTACCACATCTCACTGATGCCAGTTACCTTTTCATGTTCATGAATAAAGCGAGAAGCATCTGTACCACGTGCAAATCTGTATTCAGGGGAACATCAAACTACCTCATCTAAAAACAGAAAATCTCTGGTAGACAAAGTCTCATTAGAAGCCAATACAATTTACTTCTTGAAACATCTTGCTTCAATAAAACTGAAACTCTGAAACAATCATTACTAGGAAACTATCCCAGCCTCTGTAATCTCATTCAACCAGCTGTTTTGAAAATCCATTACTTTGAAGACTCAAAAACAGAACTACAACCTTACCTTTGTTCACATTCAGGTCTGAGTAGGGGGGGCGTGGCTTACAGGCCGTGGTGATCCGAGCTCCCGAAGGATTTTCAGCGCCTCATTCCAACTCATAGAGGCTCCCGCTTACTGCTTCGGCCGTCGGAAGAAGCTGTGTGCAGAATGGTGTCCTTGCCTGCTGCCTCCCGAATGGACTTCATATTGTTTTGCATGCCAGTAACTCTTTCCGTTTTTGGACGCGGGCGGCCGCCGTTTTGTGCCACCGAGCCCGCGTCCTCTCAGCCACATAATAAGCCTAATGGTGCTGTCATATTCAGTTGTTAGCACCTCCCTCAGATCGCGTGTCCACTTTTCTGCATTCTGCTACACAGTGGTGTAAAGCGCGATGAATATGGGCTTTTTTCTGGCGATTCTCATTTCAACTGCCTCTGCCCTGCAAGCCTTGTGGTGAACCCCGCCGCCATTTTTGGTAATGGTGCTAATGCCCGTTTTTTGCTGTTTTGTGACTCTTGCACCTTTAATCTTGGAAATACTGCTACATATATTGTGTCTGATGCTTATTTTTTGCATATTCACTCTACTCACCTTGGTGGTTATGCCCCTCTCCATGATTGGTCTTTCTTTCTTTGCCTTGGCAGACAGGCTACTCTCCCTCTCACTTTTGTCTGCCGCCTTCCTTTTTGCAACAGCCACATTTTTATGTATTCTGTTTATGAATACAGTTTCAACTGCAAGATATTCTATTTACATATATATTCTTCATAATTTTCTGAGGTGTTACTTCTGTCAAGCCGTGTAGTTTGTCAACGCTTGGATTTATTTTTTCAGTTTTAACATGGCTCATGAGTCTGGCAATTCTAAGCACTCCCTCACTGGAACTAAGTCAAAGCGACCAACAAATGACCCACCCTCTCCCAATTCATCTCCTAATCCCGTTCTGGTTTCTATTCTGGAAGAGGTCCATGGTCTTTAACCATTTATGTCTGCTACCAACGTGAAACTCAATCAAATTGAAGGAAAACTGGCTGTTATGGAGGTAAAGTTCTAGATTTGGAACAGTGTGTCAGCGATATTCATGATGCATCCTCCAAGATCCCTTTATTAGAACAAGAGATTCTCAAGATGAAACTTCACACTGAGGACCTTGAAAATCGCAATTGAAGGAATAACCTGCGCCTTTATGGGCTTCCTGAAAATATTGAGGGTCCTGATATGGTGTCCTTTGTACAGAAATTCCGAACGGATCTTCTAGACCTCCAACCTACGGCACAACCTCTTAATATCCAGAGAGCCCATCGTCTGGGTTGCCTTCAGCCTAATGCCTCTAAGCCTTGTGGTATTATTATGCTTTTTCTTGAATTTACAGAGTTAAAGACTGTGTTGAAGGCTGCTAAACTCAAAAGACGTCTTGTTTGGTCTGGACATAATATTTTTATTTCTCACGATCTTTCTAATGCAACAAATGCTCGACGCAAAGAATTCTTAAATCTTCGACCTCAGATGAGACAATTAAATATTCAATATGGCATTCTACATCCATGTTTCTGTAAAATCACTCACAATGGTAGTACTCGCTCCTTTGATGAGCCACAGAAGCTCCATTCATATTTGCAGAATATTTCTCCTGCTGGCATGGATACTAATGTTTGATATTTCTTTTTCCCTTTGGTTGTTTTCCCGGTCTGGATTGCTCTGAGTTTTGTGCTTCATATTTCTCCTCTATGAGATCTTTTCTTAGTGTCTTTTTTTTCTCCTCTTGAGGTTTTGTCTCCTTTTCCTCCTCTGCGTTGCTCACTGGTGTCTGCCTCCTCTTCGGTGTCTCTACGTTCCTGCTTTTTTTGGGGTTTTCTTTTCTCTTCAGACCTGGCTCCCTTGCCTTGATCCGTCCACTTTTTCCTTACTATCCTTCTTTCTCTGTCCACTCTTTTTACCTCTCTTCCTATGCTCTTTCTCTCTCTTCCTTTCTCTCCATGTCCTTATGTTCGTTTACGGCTCTTTATCTCAGCAATCTCTTGTTTTGGTTCAATTGTTCTCTCCTATTGATGTTTTGGAACTATTCTATTCTAATGTTGTGAATAAATTGGGCAAATTGTCTCATTGTAATGTTTTTATTGTTGTGTTTTTTTTCTGTAGTTCTTCCCTTGAAGTGTTTCCACTCCAGTTGTTCCCTATCTTCCTTACCACCCTTCATGTGTAACTTTGTCTCGTGGAACGTCCGAGGTCGTGGTCATCCTGTTAAAAGACAAAAGGTACTATCCCATTTATCTAAGCTTAACTCTCAAATTGCTTTTCTCCAAGAAACTCATTGTAATGATGTGGAATCAGTTCAATTGAAGCGACAATGGGTAGGCCAAGTTGTATTTTCTCCTGCTGTCACCAAAAAAGGGGGTGTTGCTATACTGTTCCACAAAGCTTTACCTGTCCAAATATTGTCTACACAGACTGATGATGGTGGTCGTTGGGTAAGGGCAAAGGTTGTGATTCAAAATAAGACATTGGTCCTGTTAAACATTTATGGTCCTGTTCGTCCTGATCCCAAATTTTGGGATGATAATAAAATTCTTTTGTCCTCTGTTGATTGCCCTAATATAGTAGTTGCAGGTGATTTCAACAAGGGGTTAGACCCTTTTTCTGATAGACTCTCCTCCTGTATATTCTAACCAGATAAGTCCCACAAATCTTTCCAATCTGCCATTGCCTCACGTCCGTTATATGACGTCTGGAAAACCTGTAACCCTGATTTACTTGAATATACTTTTTTCTCCAATGCACACCACACTCGGTCACATATTGACTATGTTTTGGTTAGTAAATCACTGCTTCCCTCTATTCAACGCTCTGAAAATGGTTCTATTTTCATTTCCGATCCTGCACCTGTATACGCTATTCTAAACCTTATTCTTGCTTCTTCTAAATTTAGTCACTGGAAATGTAATACTTTTCTTTTATCTGACAATGTTTTTATAAAGGAAGTTACCGTTTTTATGAATGAATTCTTCACTTTCAATGACCCGTCTGACACTTCTATTACTAATAATTGGGACGCTTTCAAGGCTGCTCTTCAAGCTTTTACTTTTTGTTATGTCTCCAAAAAAAAGAAATTGAATATAACTGAATATAAGGTTCAGTTGCAGAAAATTAAAGAATTCGAGCATGCATATTTCTCGTCTAAAGCTACTGATGCCCTTCAAAATCTAATTGTAGCAAAAATTGAGCTTAATAAAATTGCCACCTTTGAAGCGTGTAATACTTTGATCAAGATTAAATCCAAATTCCATGGGGGTCAAAACAAAGCCGGTAAAATGCTAGCTAATTATTTAAAAATTAAATCTGAACGTACAGCTGTTGGTCCTATCCTCAATGAAGCTGACAACAAACTTGTCACATCTGATAAAGACATTGCTGCTGTTTTCCATGATTATTATCAGTCTCTCTACATTGATAACACCCATCCCTCCATTCAAAATGTAACGTCTTTTTTTAATGGTCTCCGCTCCCCACCATCGCATCCTGATCAATTTGCCCAATTAGAAAATGATATTACCCTTCAGGATGTACTTTTGGCCATTAACTCCCTGAAAAAGTCGAAAGCACCGGGCCCTGATGGGTTGCCTGAGGAATTTTACTCTACTTTTCATTCACTTTTTGCCCCTAAGCTTTTACAACTTTTTGATTCTTTTACCGCTGACGCTAAGGCCTCAGGTTCCTTTATGGACGCATTGATTGTTCTTATTCCCAAACCCGATAAAGACCATTCCCTTTGTAAAAATTACCGCCCCATATGATTAATTAATTATGATTGTAAGATCTTTTGCTTAAATTCTTGCTTCCTGTCTTGACTTAATTGTTCCACTTTTGATTAAGACTGATCAAGTTGGATTTGTGAAGTGCAGACTAGCCACTGACAATGCTCGTATGTTCTCTAATGTTATTTCTCTTGGCAAAAAATTCAAAGACCCTCTTGCTGCCTTATCCTTCGATGCCGAGAAGGCCTATGATCGCATTAATTGGCATTTTATGTTTCAAACTCTCCACTGGTTTGGTTTTGGTCCTACTTTCATTTCCTTTGTTAAACTTTTATATTCCTCCCCTTTTGCCAGTAAATTTGTTAATAATCAGTTTTCATTTTTTTTTACATTAGCTAGAGGTAATAGGCAAGGATGTCCTCTTTCCCCTTTATTGTTTATCCTCTGCCTTGAACCTTTTTTAGAACGCATTAGAACTAATTCTCAAATTACTGGTTTTACATCCGCCTCCATTGAAACTAAAATATCTGCGTATGCGGATGACATATTAGTCTATATGGCCAATCCAATTACGTCTTTACCTCCTTTTTTGGATGAAGTTTGTTTGTACTCCTCCATCTCGGGTTATAAACTGAACTTATCTAAAACTGAAGTTCTACCTCTAAATGATATTTGCTACCAATATATGTTCAACACTACTGACTTTACATGGTGCCCCTCCAAAATCAAATACCTCGGTATTTGGTTTTCTTCGTCTTTATCAGATACGATTAAATTTACTTTTACTGCCCTAACTAAGAAAATTCAGTCTCTACTCCAAATTTGGTCTCCTTTACATCTTTCCTGGTGGGGTAGGCTCAATGCTATCAAGATGATGATTACCCCCCATATATTATATACTGTTTCTATGCTCCCTATTAAAATACCCAATGTTTATTTTTCTCGTATAAATTCCATTTGTACTAAATTTCTGTGGAATAATAAACACCCACGTATTTCCTTATCTAGACTCATTCGCCCCAAAACTGAAGGTGGTGCTCGTTTCCCTAATTTTAAAACTTATCACTCTGCTTTTTTCATTAAATAATCCTTCTCTTTAGCCTATGATTTTGTAGATACACCGGTCCCCGGATGGATTCTCTTTGAATGCTCCCACTTAAGAGATTTTCCATTTCCTCACATTGTTTTAATGTCAAATTGCTCCTTTTTGGCTCAATACCCAATTTTGAAACATTCACAAACGTTACTCTATAATACCTTTTCCAAAGACTTTACCCCTTTTCAATGCTTTCTCTCATCTGTTGTGTGGTATAATACATTTCTCAAATACAAAGGCAAATCCTTCTACTAAAAATATTGGAAGGAAAAGGATATTCTATTTGTTCATCAATTTCTTTCCAATAATTCTATTATTTCTTTGAATGAACTACAAACTGTTTATGACTTACCCAACTCCTCTCTATGTGAATACACTATTATTACTACTGCCTTGCGCTCTCCCTTGTCTACTTTCACAATACCTTATGCCTTGCCACATACTATTCCATCTACTCCTTTATACCCTTTATTTTCCACTCATTTGCCTAAAGCTTCACATTTATATACATTACTGTTATCGCATGTTCTGATTCGTTCTAAGTCTACTGTTGAGATTGCTTGGGAACATGATTTACTAATTTCTCTCTCTGTTATTACTTGGGATAAATTATGGACCAAATTGTTTAAAGTTTTGGCTGCTGCCCGAATTACTCAATCTTTGTTCTTTGTTCAATCAATCAATCAATCATGGGCATTTCTATAGCGCGCTACTCACCCTGAAGGGTCTCAAGGCGCTGGGGGGGAGGGGTCCGCTACTGCTCGAAGAGCCAGGTCTTGAGGAGCTTCCTGAAGGAGAGGTGATCCTGGGTCAGCTGGAGGTGGATCGGGAGGGAGTTCCATGTCTTGGCTGCCAAGGATCTCCTCCCGGTGGTGGCTTTGCGGATGCATTGTACGGCGGCGAGGGCGAGGCTGGTCGATCGTAGCTGGCGGGTGCGTGCCTAGAAAGTCAGGCGGTTGTTGAGGTACCTGGGGCCAGGTCATGGAGGGCCTTGTGTGCGTGGGTGAGGAGCCTGAATGGGATCCTCTTGCTGACGGGGAGCCAGTGCAGGTCTCTCAGATGGCCGGAGATGTGGCTGTGTCGGGGTATTTCCAGGACGAGTCATGCGGAGGCGTTCTTGATGCGCTGGAGTCTTTTCTGAAGTGTGGCTGTGGTTCCGGCATAGAGGGTGTTTCCGTAGTCCAGTCGGCTGGTGACGAGTGCCTGGTTGACCCTCTTCCTGGTTTCGGTGGGGATCCATCGGAAGATCTTACGGAGCATGCGCAGGGTGTTGAAGCATGATGACGAGACGGCATTGACTTGTCTGGCCATCGAGAGGGAGGAGTCCAGGATAAAGCCCAGGTTGCGTGCATGGTCCGTTGGTTTGGGGTGGTGCCCATGGCAGGGGGCCACTAGGAGTTGTCCCAGGCGGAGGGCGATGATCCCAGGATGAGGATTTCCGTCTTGTCTGAGTTCAGTTTCAGGCGGCTGTTCTTCATCCATTCGGCGACATCTTCCATACCTTCGTGTAGGCTGGTTCTGGCAGTGGTGGGGTAGTTGGTAAGGGAGAGGATTAGCTGGGTGTCGTCGGCGTAGGAGATGATGTTGAGGTTGTGTTTGCGTGCGATAACTGCGAGAGGGCTCATGTAGACGTTGAAGAGGGTTGGGCTGAGTGATGACCCTTGTGGTACGCCGCAGATGACTTTGGTGGCCTCGGATCTGAACGGGGGAGGTGGACTCTCTGGGTTATTCCGTTTACAACAGAGCTATTATAACTCCTGTTCATATTTGTAGATTTTCCCCATTATCGTCTCCTCTTTGTTGGTCATGTTCCACAGAAACGGATACTTTTAGACACCAACTCTATGATTTCCCTTCGGTATTATCCTTTTGGAACTCTGTTTGGAATATTTGCATGCCAATGTTTGATTTCAATACTCCTTTATCTTTTTTGCATGTTGTCTTAGCTTCTTTATCACAGGATATTGACATTGTACCCTCCTATATGAGATTATAAGATCTTTTTATTGCTCTTGCTTTTAAAGTGATTTTATACGTGTGGAAAGATAACTCCAAATTGTCTGTACTTACTTGGTGGAATTTTATTTGTGATGAACGTAGGATTGCTACTGCTTCATCTTCTTCTGCCTCTCTGAAAATTAAATCTTTTTTCTGGCTCTCTTTCCACTGTAATTTTGTTTTCTCCCTTCCTGCAAATATTCTCCTTCTTCATTATTTGGAATACCTTTTCTTTCCTTTTCCTCTCTTTTCTTTCTCCTCCTATCTTCCTTCCTGTCTATCTTCTTTCTTTCTTTTCTACCTTCCTCGCTGTTCTTCTTCCTCATTCTTCTTCTTTCTTTTAGGGTATCTTTTTCATCTGTTTTATGCCTACTGGTTCCCTTTATCAATTTACTTGTTTACCTTTCATATGGCTTGTGTATTGTATTTGCAAAAATCCTAATACAAATTCTTTTAACCAAAAAAAAAACTCTGAGCGAGTATTTAAATACTACTGAGAAGCCATCTGAAAAGTTGTAATACACCATGTTACCCTTTATTGGCTGTTTTTGTTCTGCTTTACTGGGTCTAGGCCTATGGTGGTTGTTAACTCGTTATAGTATACCACTTCCCATTTGTTTTTAACATGTATTGATTCCTAACTATTGCTAATTTTTAAAGCACTATATGATCACATGAATACAATAAATAACAAAATAAATAATGTGTCTTTAAAAAAATATGAACCTTAATAGTCCGTTCTTAAAATGAGACATTTTTAATTGATTGCCTTCTGCTAAAATGACACCAACACGAGTCAAAAAGCTATCGACTCATTTTTGCTCAACCTATGTAGATTTTGTGAGGGCTAGACAGAGAATGCAGATGATGCACTCAAATATCTAGCCCACTCCTTCCATCCTTCACACATTTGAAAGCAGCTCACAGCCCTCTTAAACATCACATCTAACAAAGGTAAATTTACATTTTGTACCCTGCTAGCAATTCACAAAGTGAAGCCCAATGACGTATGCAAACATCTCAGGCACACATGAAAATACCCTTCATGAGGTGGGAATGTGTGCACTCTATAATGAATCGTTGTGTGTGGCAATGCTTTTGTTTAAAAATAAAGCAAGTTGCAAACAAGCCAGGCTTAATATTATGTAAACCTGACTGCACTCAATATCAGAGAAAATGGCAATAGGTGTAGGGTCTAGTAAAGCAGATTAATCATTTAAATGGTAATGTTAACACATATGTGCTCAATTGCCATGTTTTCAGTTTAGAAACTACAAGACAGAATTATTAGGATTTCACACAATGCTGTGCAAAAAGGGAGACAACAGAAATGTGCCATATTAATAAAGATATGACACATTTCTGCTGCCTTCTAGTGCTGACACACCACGTGCTGCCTATTCCCAATGCTGGGACACTTACACTCTTCTGCAAGTGTGCCTGTATAACAGTCAGGATTGTAGGTGTCCCTTCCTACACAAAAAAAAATCCTTTAGAGACATTTTCCCCATTCAAGTGTGCTGCAGAATGCAGCATGGATAGATAGAGAAAGTAAGAAGAAGAAATACATATATTTCTCCTCTTTAAACCCAAGTCAGGGAGGGGCAGCATTTAGTGAAATCTCAGGTTTACTGATGTTAGTAAATTTGGAATTCATCAAAATCCCCACCCCAAGGAAATATAACTTAAAGCAAGCCACTGCGTTGCATTACATTTCATTACAAAGCCATGCAAATAGGTCTATTGGTTTTTGAGAGGCAATGCTGAATACCTGAGTTCCAACGGCTGACCTGATAATAGAAAATGGTATATGGGGAAAACGTTAATGGCTTGGTATAATTCAGCCTTTATGAACTAATAAAACCCTATAATTTAGAAGGCTGAAATCAATATACACAACATACGTAGGAAATTGGCTACCAAGTTAGGAATGTATGTTAGAATAGTAAGAGGGCAGTAGCGGCTCCTGGAGGGAGTGCTGCTGGGCGGTGGGGCGGGGGAGGTGCTGGGTGGGGGTAGTAAACTCCGGCTTGTGGCCGACCGGAGTAATGTAAATAAATAAAACAAATTTCATTGAGCGCACTGCATCGCCACTTGGCGTTTCAGTGCGCGCAATGAAATTAGTTTTATTTATTCATTTATGTACTTACCTTCATTCAGCCGTATGCCGCATTTTACTACCCCCCTCTCTGCCCCTCCCCCACCCCATCCCACGACCCCGCCGCACTCCCTCTAGGAGTCGCTACTGAATGAGGGCTGTATTAATAATTTTTTCTAATCTGATTATGTTATTTGTTTATAACCATAGTATTAAATAGAGAGGATTTTTGGACAAATACTGCAAAATAAATCATTATGAAAATAAAATACTAACAATTGTACATGTGCATATGGATTTTTGGGTTCCAAGACAGGGTTTTGTTAACATCATTTAAAGTAAGAGACTTTCTGACAGGTTTTTCTGATTCCTAACAATCCCTGTCAAAATCAAACACGAGGCGCCTCATATTCAAACGGAACCTGTGTAATTAAGTTCATATGTACAAAAAAAATTCCAGTTGGAATCTCTTAGAAATACTTCAAAGTCAATCCGCAGGGGCTATGGTCCTGCTTACATAAACTAATGTACTACACAATAATTTGTACATGCATAAATAAATATACATTATGAGCACAAAGCACCTTTGAATGCTATGAAAATAAGATAAATAAAAAATTGTGCAACAAACCGATTGGTACCATCTCCTATTGTGGAAAAAGGGCACAGGAATTATATATATATATATATATATATATATATATATATATATATATATATATATCAATGAGCAAATGTCCCAAGATGAGAGGAGCATCCGTAGCTGGTGCCGGCGGCAAGGTTCAGGACACCCTCGCGGTATTTACTTTCAGCAAAAACTTTCTCAAAAGAGAAAAACGCTGCACACTACTTCGTTGGTTGAATTATAGGTTTATTTTCTGTGGGGAACCTACAGAAAATAAACCTATAATTCAACCAACGAAGTAGTGTGCGGCGTTTTTCTCTTTTGAGAAAGTTTTTGCTGAAAAAAAAAAAAAAAAGTATATATATATTTATATATATATATATATATATGTATATATATATATATATATATATATATATATATATATATATATATATATATATATATATATATATTAAACACACGCAGGTAAGCCAAAAACGGAGTCAGCCACAGGAAAGCTGGATAACACTTGTAATTTATTTCACCTCTTGCAAGCTGACAAGTGCACAGGAAAAGTCTTCAAAAAAAGTTCATGTGAACAGCCAGACGCGTTTCAGGATAACTACTTCCTTTCTTCAGTGGCTTTCAGCAGAGGAATGACAGGCACTGATTCACTGCGCACATTTTTAAAGTTACAATCACCTGTCCAAGTGGGCGTGGCTCTTTGCAAAGCCATCTGGGTGTTGTAGTGCAGTCAGGGTTTTCCCCTCGTGGGGTGGCTCGAAATCCTCTCAGAATACAGCTTTGAATAATAATCCCAGTGGAGAGAAGCATTTTCCCATCTCCTGTCAGCCCCGCTTTGCTGTGATGAAATCTGTGTTGCAGCGCAGCGCCACCCTGTAATGGCGCCACACTCTCCTTCCTCCCGATGTTGCAGGTAATGAGTCCAAAACTTGCACAGGAACGCCTTCAGGCGCTGGGCTGTCCTCCACGGCCAAGCAACGGCCGTCTATTCATTAAACACACGCAGGTAAGCCAAAAACGGAGTCAGCCACAGGAAAGCTGGATAACACTTGTAATTTATTTCACCTCTTGCAAGCTGACAAGTGCACAGGAAAAGTCTTCAAAAAAAGTTCATGTGAACAGCCAGACGCGTTTCAGGATAACTACTTCCTTTCTTCAGTGGCTTTCAGCAGAGGAATGACAGGCACTGATTCACTGCGCACATTTTTAAAGTTACAATCACCTGTCCAAGTGGGCGTGGCTCTTTGCAAAGCCATCTGGGTGTTGTAGTGCAGTCAGGGTTTTCCCCTCGTGGGGTGGCTCGAAATCCTCTCAGAATACAGCTTTGAATAATAATCCCAGTGGAGAGAAGCATTTTCCCATCTCCTGTCAGCCCCGCTTTGCTGTGATGAAATCTGTGTTGCAGCGCAGCGCCACCCTGTAATGGCGCCACACTCTCCTTCCTCCCGATGTTGCAGGTAATGAGTCCAAAACTTGCACAGGAACGCCTTCAGGCGCTGGGCTGTCCTCCACGGCCAAGCAACGGCCGTCTATTCATTAAACACACGCAGGTAAGCCAAAAACGGAGTCAGCCACAGGAAAGCTGGATAACACTTGTAATTTATTTCACCTCTTGCAAGCTGACAAGTGCACAGGAAAAGTCTTCAAAAAAAGTTCATGTGAACAGCCAGACGCGTTTCAGGATAACTACTTCCTTTCTTCAGTGGCTTTCAGCAGAGGAATGACAGGCACTGATTCACTGCGCACATTTTTAAAGTTACAATCACCTGTCCAAGTGGGCGTGGCTCTTTGCAAAGCCATCTGGGTGTTGTAGTGCAGTCAGGGTTTTCCCCTCGTGGGGTGGCTCGAAATCCTCTCAGAATACAGCTTTGAATAATAATCCCAGTGGAGAGAAGCATTTTCCCATCTCCTGTCAGCCCCGCTTTGCTGTGATGAAATCTGTGTTGCAGCGCAGCGCCACCCTGTAATGGCGCCACACTCTCCTTCCTCCCGATGTTGCAGGTAATGAGTCCAAAACTTGCACAGGAACGCCTTCAGGCGCTGGGCTGTCCTCCACGGCCAAGCAACGGCCGTCTATTCATTAAACACACGCAGGTAAGCCAAAAACGGAGTCAGCCACAGGAAAGCTGGATAACACTTGTAATTTATTTCACCTCTTGCAAGCTGACAAGTGCACAGGAAAAGTCTTCAAAAAAAGTTCATGTGAACAGCCAGACGCGTTTCAGGATAACTACTTCCTTTCTTCAGTGGCTTTCAGCAGAGGAATGACAGGCACTGATTCACTGCGCACATTTTTAAAGTTACAATCACCTGTCCAAGTGGGCGTGGCTCTTTGCAAAGCCATCTGGGTGTTGTAGTGCAGTCAGGGTTTTCCCCTCGTGGGGTGGCTCGAAATCCTCTCAGAATACAGCTTTGAATAATAATCCCAGTGGAGAGAAGCATTTTCCCATCTCCTGTCAGCCCCGCTTTGCTGTGATGAAATCTGTGTTGCAGCGCAGCGCCACCCTGTAATGGCGCCACACTCTCCTTCCTCCCGATGTTGCAGGTAATGAGTCCAAAACTTGCACAGGAACGCCTTCAGGCGCTGGGCTGTCCTCCACGGCCAAGCAACGGCCGTCTATTCATTAAACACACGCAGGTAAGCCAAAAACGGAGTCAGCCACAGGAAAGCTGGATAACACTTGTAATTTATTTCACCTCTTGCAAGCTGACAAGTGCACAGGAAAAGTCTTCAAAAAAAGTTCATGTGAACAGCCAGACGCGTTTCAGGATAACTACTTCCTTTCTTCAGTGGCTTTCAGCAGAGGAATGACAGGCACTGATTCACTGCGCACATTTTTAAAGTTACAATCACCTGTCCAAGTGGGCGTGGCTCTTTGCAAAGCCATCTGGGTGTTGTAGTGCAGTCAGGGTTTTCCCCTCGTGGGGTGGCTCGAAATCCTCTCAGAATACAGCTTTGAATAATAATCCCAGTGGAGAGAAGCATTTTCCCATCTCCTGTCAGCCCCGCTTTGCTGTGATGAAATCTGTGTTGCAGCGCAGCGCCACCCTGTAATGGCGCCACACTCTCCTTCCTCCCGATGTTGCAGGTAATGAGTCCAAAACTTGCACAGGAACGCCTTCAGGCGCTGGGCTGTCCTCCACGGCCAAGCAACGGCCGTCTATTCATTAAACACACGCAGGTAAGCCAAAAACGGAGTCAGCCACAGGAAAGCTGGATAACACTTGTAATTTATTTCACCTCTTGCAAGCTGACAAGTGCACAGGAAAAGTCTTCAAAAAAAGTTCATGTGAACAGCCAGACGCGTTTCAGGATAACTACTTCCTTTCTTCAGTGGCTTTCAGCAGAGGAATGACAGGCACTGATTCACTGCGCACATTTTTAAAGTTACAATCACCTGTCCAAGTGGGCGTGGCTCTTTGCAAAGCCATCTGGGTGTTGTAGTGCAGTCAGGGTTTTCCCCTCGTGGGGTGGCTCGAAATCCTCTCAGAATACAGCTTTGAATAATAATCCCAGTGGAGAGAAGCATTTTCCCATCTCCTGTCAGCCCCGCTTTGCTGTGATGAAATCTGTGTTGCAGCGCAGCGCCACCCTGTAATGGCGCCACACTCTCCTTCCTCCCGCCAACACCCAGATGGCTTTGCAAAGAGCCACGCCCACTTGGACAGGTGATTGTAACTTTAAAAATGTGCGCAGTGAATCAGTGCCTGTCATTCCTCTGCTGAAAGCCACTGAAGAAAGGAAGTAGTTATCCTGAAACGCGTCTGGCTGTTCACATGAACTTTTTTTGAAGACTTTTCCTGTGCACTTGTCAGCTTGCAAGAGGTGAAATAAATTACAAGTGTTATCCAGCTTTCCTGTGGCTGACTCCGTTTTTGGCTTACCTGCGTGTGTTTAATGAATAGACGGCCGTTGCTTGGCCGTGGAGGACAGCCCAGCGCCTGAAGGCGTTCCTGTGCAAGTTTTGGACTCATTACCTGCAACATCGGGAGGAAGGAGAGTGTGGCGCCATTACAGGGTGGCGCTGCGCTGCAACACAGATTTCATCACAGCAAAGCGGGGCTGACAGGAGATGGGAAAATGCTTCTCTCCACTGGGATTATTATTCAAAGCTGTATTCTGAGAGGATTTCGAGCCACCCCACGAGGGGAAAACCCTGACTGCACTACAACACCCAGATGGCTTTGCAAAGAGCCACGCCCACTTGGACAGGTGATTGTAACTTTAAAAATGTGCGCAGTGAATCAGTGCCTGTCATTCCTCTGCTGAAAGCCACTGAAGAAAGGAAGTAGTTATCCTGAAACGCGTCGGGCTGTTCACATGAACTTTTTTTGAAGACTTTTCCTGTGCACTTGTCAGCTTGCAAGAGGTGAAATAAATTACAAGTGTTATCCAGCTTTCCTGTGGCTGACTCCGTTTTTGGCTTACCTGCGTGTGTTTAATGAATAGACGGCCGTTGCTTGGCCGTGGAGGACAGCCCAGCGCCTGAAGGCGTTCCTGTGCAAGTTTTGGACTCATTACCTGCAACATCGGGAGGAAGGAGAGTGTGGCGCCATTACAGGGTGGCGCTGCGCTGCAACACAGATTTCATCACAGCAAAGCGGGGCTGACAGGAGATGGGAAAATGCTTCTCTCCACTGGGATTATTATTCAAAGCTGTATTCTGAGAGGATTTCGAGCCACCCCACGAGGGGAAAACCCTGACTGCACTACAACACCCAGATGGCTTTGCAAAGAGCCACGCCCACTTGGACAGGTGATTGTAACTTTAAAAATGTGCGCAGTGAATCAGTGCCTGTCATTCCTCTGCTGAAAGCCACTGAAGAAAGGAAGTAGTTATCCTGAAACGCGTCTGGCTGTTCACATGAACTTTTTTTGAAGACTTTTCCTGTGCACTTGTCAGCTTGCAAGAGGTGAAATAAATTACAAGTGTTATCCAGCTTTCCTGTGGCTGACTCCGTTTTTGGCTTACCTGCGTGTGTTTAATGAATAGACGGCCGTTGCTTGGCCGTGGAGGACAGCCCAGCGCCTGAAGGCGTTCCTGTGCAAGTTTTGGACTCATTACCTGCAACATCGGGAGGAAGGAGAGTGTGGCGCCATTACAGGGTGGCGCTGCGCTGCAACACAGATTTCATCACAGCAAAGCGGGGCTGACAGGAGATGGGAAAATGCTTCTCTCCACTGGGATTATTATTCAAAGCTGTATTCTGAGAGGATTTCGAGCCACCCCACGAGGGGAAAACCCTGACTGCACTACAACACCCAGATGGCTTTGCAAAGAGCCACGCCCACTTGGACAGGTGATTGTAACTTTAAAAATGTGCGCAGTGAATCAGTGCCTGTCATTCCTCTGCTGAAAGCCACTGAAGAAAGGAAGTAGTTATCCTGAAACGCGTCTGGCTGTTCACATGAACTTTTTTTGAAGACTTTTCCTGTGCACTTGTCAGCTTGCAAGAGGTGAAATAAATTACAAGTGTTATCCAGCTTTCCTGTGGCTGACTCCGTTTTTGGCTTACCTGCGTGTGTTTAATGAATAGACGGCCGTTGCTTGGCCGTGGAGGACAGCCCAGCGCCTGAAGGCGTTCCTGTGCAAGTTTTGGACTCATTACCTGCAACATCGGGAGGAAGGAGAGTGTGGCGCCATTACAGGGTGGCGCTGCGCTGCAACACAGATTTCATCACAGCAAAGCGGGGCTGACAGGAGATGGGAAAATGCTTCTCTCCACTGGGATTATTATTCAAAGCTGTATTCTGAGAGGATTTCGAGCCACCCCACGAGGGGAAAACCCTGACTGCACTACAACACCCAGATGGCTTTGCAAAGAGCCACGCCCACTTGGACAGGTGATTGTAACTTTAAAAATGTGCGCAGTGAATCAGTGCCTGTCATTCCTCTGCTGAAAGCCACTGAAGAAAGGAAGTAGTTATCCTGAAACGCGTCTGGCTGTTCACATGAACTTTTTTTGAAGACTTTTCCTGTGCACTTGTCAGCTGCAAGAGGTGAAATAAATTACAAGTGTTATCCAGCTTTCCTGTGGCTGACTCCGTTTTTGGCTTACCTGCGTGTGTTTAATGAATAGACGGCCGTTGCTTGGCCGTGGAGGACAGCCCAGCGCCTGAAGGCGTTCCTGTGCAAGTTTTGGACTCATTACCTGCAACATCGGGAGGAAGGAGAGTGTGGCGCCATTACAGGGTGGCGCTGTGCTGCAACACAGATTTCATCACAGCAAAGCGGGGCTGACAGGAGATGGGAAAATGCTTCTCTCCACTGGGATTATTATTCAAAGCTGTATTCTGAGAGGATTTCGAGCCACCCCACGAGGGGAAAACCCTGACTGCACTACAACACCCAGATGGCTTTGCAAAGAGCCACGCCCACTTGGACAGGTGATTGTAACTTTAAAAATGTGCGCAGTGAATCAGTGCCTGTCATTCCTCTGCTGAAAGCCACTGAAGAAAGGAAGTAGTTATCCTGAAACGCGTCTGGCTGTTCACATGAACTTTTTTTGAAGACTTTTCCTGTGCACTTGTCAGCTTGCAAGAGGTGAAATAAATTACAAGTGTTATCCAGCTTTCCTGTGGCTGACTCCGTTTTTGGCTTACCTGCGTGTGTTTAATATATATATATATATATATATATTTATATATATATATATGTGCGTATTACCTACTGGCGGTCGCCAGTAGGTATATATAGTTAGGATTTTTTCTCTATGGGATTTTTGAAAATTCTATGTCTAATAACTTTGGCGTTTGTGGACGGAATTGGCTGAAATTTTCAGGAAAATTGCACATTTTGTTTCTGAGCAGCCCCTGAAAATTTTGGAGGGGGTTTTGTCAAGGGGGGCAGAGAAAAAAGGGGGGTCCCAAAACGCGTTTTTCCCATGTTAATTTCCATAGGGCGGTTGGCCTCACTTTTAGCTCGAACGGCTGAATGGATTTGCACGAAACTTGGCAAAATTGTAGGGACTGTTAGCCCGATGTGCCTTTGCTAGGTCTCAATATATGTGCTCCAGTGGATTTTGATAAATTAACGTTCAAAAATATATATATATCTGTGACAGCGCTCCGGGTAGCGCTCCGGTTCGCGTACCTGACGCGTAACGGAACTTCGCGAGGCGAAGCTGATTGGCTCTCCGGTGTCTGTCAACATTCTAAACAGTCCGGAGTGGCCGCCATCTTGTCTCTCGGTAGGATCGAGAGACAAGAGGAGGCCAAAACAAAGGGGTATATGACCATAAGGGGGCATAGTAGATCCTCCCTGACCCCCTAGGTTTGATGTGGAGGCTTTAAAAGGGCCCCGCGGGGCAAAAATAAAAAAAATAAAAATCATTTTTTTGCGTGGGGTGCGCACCGGAATGCGGTCCGGGGAGCGTACTATGAGGAAACAAGAATGATAGACTTTTTAAATATTGTATGTTTATTGATTGTTCGTTTTGTTGGGTTTTTTTTGTTTTTTTTAATTTAAGTAGCAATATGTAGGTACCAATGCAGAGTCAAAAAATTAATATACACCGTCTCCTTTGTAGATATCTTGCATGTTGTTTCAGAAGTTATTGTGGAATATGGAATTCATACCATAGTGTGTCAGGAAAGTAGAAACAATATGGAGGCAGGAGATGATAAAGAGATGTTAAATACACATTGGAGATAATATAGTTGGAGAAAGGAAGTAACTATGAGCAAAATTATTGTGTAACATAAAAAAGTTGCACAGTATACTATAAGTCTGACTTTACATTATAATAAATTTGGTACTAGTTTATGAATTACATATAAAAATGAATAAAGACTCGAACAATTTTTGATTATTAAATATACATTTATTTTTCTGATTCTTTTTCAAAATTTAATAGACTGTCTAACATTTGACTGTCCGAAATGTCCTCTTGTTGAGTGAACATAACTTCCCACATTTTATCATCCTCATAATGAAGTAACAAATCCACAGATTCTACACATTGTAGAAGTTCTTGGTCTCGTGATTCGTCCATGAATTCCAAGTCAATGTGTTCAATGATTTCCTCATTGTTCATCTCTAGGGCAATTTCAAAGGAAACGTTCTGTTCTCCTTCCATTTTTGTGCTGAAATTTGCATATAAAATAAATATATCAGTAGAGATAGGGCAATGTTGGGTTTAAGTTCAGACAGGTACTTGTGAGTTTATAACAGAGAAGTTATCTATGGGCACTGTATGGTTTCAGGCGTGAAGTAGTACTATTAAAAAGTGCCTGCGAAAAAGATTAAGTAAATTCAGAATTATAACACAGAAACGTAAATCAATCCAAAATTATAATAAAGAAGCCTTTCTCAATGTCTAACTCTTACAGAGGGATCGTATATAACTATCTGAAAATGTTTTCCAAATTAATTTAAATTGCATAACATATTTCTCCGGACAAATTTATAAAATAACATCTTACCTTTTAAAAACAAGTTTTAGTTGTCAGTGAAAATGTTCTTGCAATGTACTTCAGGAAGTAGTAGTCAAAATGGCTGTGTTTTTCTTTCTTTCTTTATATATATTTAGGTACATAATCAATCAAATGTCAGGTAAAAAAAGTAGAAAATGAAAGTAACATTTTAATTGGTTGTCAATTCCAATACTTCAGATGTGTTTTGTGAAGTAATTTACCTCAGGGAATTTAGAGAGGTCTACATGCTAAATGGCTAAATGGAATTCCAACCAAATGTGTGAAAATGGTAGGGATTGATATGTAGTATGAGCTAATGTATATTTGGTGAAAGTGTCTCCAGTGGTGTACCTTCAACTCACTGTTTTCAGTGAAATTTGATATATTCTGAGAACAGCAAAAATAAACCATTAAATATGTTTAATTAATTTTGTGTTTTGAATTGTGATTTTTAATATGTACTCATCTTGTCTCATGCTCACTCATCTTTTACTACCTTCTATCAATTTTTAAATTTTTGTTCTTTCTTACACAGATTAAAAGTATAAAAATAACAAGTGACTAAATTAACGAAAATTATTAGGTAAGTGTTTAGTATTGTTTACGTTACATCTCTATCACATTTAACTTTTATTAGTTCCACTGCTTCATTTCTTTAACCCTCAGTTTCCTGCCTTTGCTACTTCCCTTATTTCTTTTTCTATTACTTATTTATACTACTCTTTCCACTCCTTTTCTCAGTTCCTCTTTCAACAGTGTCTGTGTGTTACTCCCTCTATTTGTCTTTCTTTTAACATTACTCTCTGTTTACTTACTCTTCTTTTTTAAAAAAAAAATAATTTTTTAGTTCGCTTCCGGTTCGCGTACTGGCGCGCGAACCCGGGAAGCGAATCAAAAGAAATAGAGGTTGCCAGAATGCTAAACATTCTAGCAATTTCTTATAAAGGGGAGGTAGTTCTGAAAATAACTTTTTTTTATTATTTTTGTTGTTTTTTATTATTTTTCTGAACATTTTTATAGTTTTTTTGTATTTTTTGAAAGGTTTTATATCTTTTTTGTTTTTTTTCAGGGGGAAGAACGAAAAACATGCATTAGAAACGGCTCAACAGGAGCAAAAAAAAAATCACTTTCTGGGGCGTTTTGAGCACTTGTGATTTTCATATGCTCTGTTCATTAATGTTACGCTCATCTCACCGTAACAAAGCAAACCCCCACAATAAATGCACACCAGCTTGATATGTTGAAAATTAGTTCGAATAGTGGGGACCGTCTTTCTCGCCTCTGGTCCCGAAAGAATTTCATGGGATGAGGTGGTGGCCACAAGAGTTGGTGGATTTTCACGTAGGTTACGCACCTCTGCCATACTATAATTTATTGGATGCCACCTTTGCATGTGGCGATGCATAGTATAGTTACCAAAGCTATACTTTTTATCCGTGCCTCGAGACAGAGGTTCTTTACATATCAGGCATGTAACATAACGTGCATTCACCTTTTTTTGGCCTGCAGGAAATGAAAAAAACTGCCAAATAAAATTGTCCTTGCGGTGTGATTTCCGGGGCTCTTCAGGGAAAAATTCTATTTGATGTACATCTTGTTCTTGTTCTTCCTCCTCTTCTTCAGGGTTGGGAATAAACTGGGGAGGTGGTCCATCCTTCCTAGGAGGTTGTGGTGGTGGTGGGGGTCCACCAGCTGCAGCTACAATTGAAGCCATCTTCCAATAATGAAAATAGTTCTTCCTCTCACAAAGTTGAAAGTCAGAGTGAGAAAAATAAGAGGGGGCTTTCATCATTTTGGAAAAAAATGTTCTAAACCAATGAAAAGTGTAATTTTTAGGTCACATGACCTAGCTTTACATCATTCAGAAACAAAAAGTGAAATCAACCAATAAAAAGTGTTATTTTCAAGTCACATGACCTGTTATGCTTACGTTACGCGTCCCGTTACGCGACCCGATTCGCTTCCGGGTAGCTGCGCTTCGCGCCTCGGTTCGCGTTCCAGAACGCTTCCGGGTGCGCTAACGCGGCGCGTCATAAGACGTATTACGCGGTAACGCGATACGTCGCGCTTACGCGACGAGTCACGATGTCGTTTTCTAACGCAGTGGTTGCGTTGCGCTAATGGAACGTTTACCGGTTCGCGGACCGGGTCGCGGAACCATATTAAGCTAATAAATAAATATAAAAATAATATTACAAAAATATAAAATATATTTTTGAATTAGAATAAGAATACATTTTACAGCTTTTGATATTTGCTATTAAAAAACCATTGAAATTCACTGAAAAAACCATAGGTTATAGACCATATATAGTTAGGAATTAGCATTTACAAAACCTTGAAAATTCACTGAAAAAACCATAGGTTATAGACCATATATAGTTAGGGATTAGCATTCAAAAACCTTATTTTACTCGCACAAAACCAATGAAATTCCATATATAGTTAGTTGCACTAACTATATATTTTGCGCACCCGCAATCCACTGCTGATTATGTCACATATTACATCATTCATGACATGATCAGTGACATCACTGATGACATCACTGATGACATCTCAAATGACATCACTGATGACATCACTGATGACATCTTAAATGACATCACTGATGACATCACTGATGACATCTCAAATGACATCTCATTTGACATCATTGATCACATCACTGATGACATCATTCTTGTGCTAATACGATGAACCTCTTCAGACTCTAATATAACCTTAGATACACTCAGTGTATACAGACACTCACACACTGTCACTCATCCATGGAGTTACTCACACACCTAGTCAGTCATGCAAAGAAACAATCTCACCTCCATTTCCTCAACTATACAGTTATACACACCTTACTTATTCAAACATATAGTAACACATATTTACTCTCTTATACAATCCCTGATACAAGTTCACAATGATCCTTACAGTCACTCACACATTCACTGGCTCTCATGCACAGTTATTTATATATGCCAACTCTCACATGTACTGTGTTTTACATATGTACTTACTATGACATGTAGCATTCAGATATCCATTCACTCACCAATACACTCATGCACACAGTCAACCGCCCATGCAGCTGTTTCCACATGCACTCTTGAACTCATACACCTAGTGAATCAACTGCTCATCCATCTCTGCACAGAGTCACACACCTCCCAGCCACCCCCAAACACACTCAATCTCCCATACAAATACTTGAGCAACCAATCAATAACACATATAGCCTTTCGTATAGCTAATGATCAACACATGCAGCAGTTTACACCACAACAGACATACTGATGCACACATTCAGACAGTTTAATCACTAACCCATGCATTTAGTACAACACATTTATTCACTCACTCATACAGTCAGTTACGCACCTACTAAATCCTTCATCCAGACACTTATACATCCACTCATTCTTCAATATGTAAAACATATTTAAACTTTACAGAAACACACAGTCACTGGATGATGTCATCAGTGATGTCATCAGTGATGTCACTGACCATGTCATGAATGATGTAATATGTGACATCATCAGCAGTGGATTGCGGGTGCGCGAAATATATAGTTAGTGCAACTAACTATATATGGAATTTCATTGGTTTTGTGCGAGTAAAATAAGGTTTTGTGAATGCTAATCCCTAACTATATATGGTCTATAACCTATGGGTTTTTCAGTGAATATATATATATATTAAGAGAATCGCCATTCACAACCGCTTCACGCAGAATAACGAGAGAGCAGAACCACCAGATACGTGCCGTTTTCAGTGATTTATTTGTGCAAAGTTCTTAGCCTGCAATCCGCCATGATGCATTTCGCCTCCACCAACGAGGCTTGATCACATGACGTGTCATAAACACAAACAAAGGCATTTATAGTGCAAATATTCAAATGGATTCAGCTGGTATCATTTCATACATAGACAGTGACGAAATACTGTATGTTTAAAAACGACAATGAAGGGCATAAATATATATATATTATTGCGAACATTCCAATATGTGAATAGGCGCTACAAGTGACGGCGTAGTGCTAGTGAAAAAAATGTGCATAAAAACTATGCATCAAAACACAATACTGTGCAGAAAAACATATAGCTGGCTTAACCATTGGACATTATTATAAATGTAGAATCCAATCTAAGTGAAAGTTAGGATTGCTGAGTCCCTGGCATCATATTCATATTACTGGGATCCCAAATGACCTGAGGAGTGAAATATAAAATATAATAAGGATGTAGATCAATCTAATAGAGCCTGAGTCAGAGCAGTTGTGCAATCGATGGGAAGAGATTATAAAATTATACTATACGAAGTACAACTTGAAAGCGGAAAAAGATATGCTGCCAAATGCAGTACCGGTTGCTACCGGTCATGGGTAGTGAGGTGGGAGCCTAAGGACGGAACAAAAACTAAAAATTAAAAAAACCTGGAACAGCCGCCTGCCACCTCTCCTCCAAGTCAACTTCCTGCAGAATCCCAGCAACAGGAAGCACCCAGCAGACAGGATCCCCTGAACCAATCACAATGCTGCATCGCGGCTCAGACTGAAATAGGGAGCCTGTAAATGTTCCTGACCAGGTTGTGTAATGCAGTCTGGTAGGAACCTGCAAAGTGTGCTTGGACTGTTTGGTCAGCCGAAGAGGTCAGGCCAAACAGTTCATGTGCACTTTGGGAGTGCACTGCACTCCTCCCCTGTTCTGGCCAGCCCCACCCGAGAGCTGCTGACAGCTATGGGAAAAATAACATGATAATTACAATAATTATTATCATGTTTTTGTTTTCCTTTTGTTCAGTAGGTTGACGCTCCTCCCAACTGGCCACATGCTCAAATGCATCAGTGTACAATAACATATCTCTGCTTGTATCTTGAAAACACCATAAAATGTGACAAGAAGTAAAGGCAAAATACATTCTCGACCCTTCAGAACCAAATTTACCTCTGTGCATAAGCAGAACCTGGGCTCGAACAAAAATATGCATCAATCCTCCTGGTTAGGAGCCAGGTCTGTACTTATTATACTAAATTGGTAAATTTTCGGTAGTGACAAAAACATAACCATCTAAGAGGTCTGCCTCAAAATTAAAATGCAAGTAAGGTGACATGCTCAAATTTTTCAGAGTTTTGAAGGTAGAAGAAAATAATTCTTTTCATGGACCAAACCGCTAGCAAAGACAGCACAACGTGTATAAAAAACAGCTCAACCCCTCAAGTAGCACATTTGAAGCGGTGAAATCACTCTGATATCTCTTGTGTATACTACCAAGGTATTCTATTCATGGATTGAAATAGAAGCTGTGAATGCAGCAGGGCTATTCACAAAATACACATAAATAGAACCACTACACTCAAGTGGCATTGAAGTTCCAAGTGACATTAACCAATATGAAACACATGACCCTATTTGAAAGAAAACTACCAGATGTGATGCAGGCTGTACACTTATGTTATTTGTCTCTGCTCGAGCAAAACGTCTCACGATTCTATATTCTACAAAGGAGACTAGGGGATTGTTGATAGAAATGATAAATATGAACAGACAGTTGACACCGAATGTTCTTGATCGGTGAGTCACTGAGGTGACAGGCACTATTCAGACACTTACGCACGCACAAGCAACTGCCATTCATTCACAAACTACACCTGAAATAATGGGGTATTGCCATACCAGACAACATGAAATGCATCACCTAAAAGGGTTTTAGCCTTAATAAACCCTGCAGCTTCAACACTAACTAATTAACAGGTGCCCTTATAAGAGAATAGTGCCAAATCCACATTAATGCAAATAGTGGAGAAGTATATTGGTTGCTTATATACCACCACCCATGGCATAGGTTTAATAGCCCTATTGCCTGATATCCAGAAGCAAGTATAGGAGGAGTATTGTGCCTCTCCTGCTGTGGACCTAGGTATGAATAGATATTATGAATATATTTATATAATATTGATATTGTAGATAAAATTCTTCTTGTAAATATAAACTGCAATGAAGTGTTATTGCCTTTCACCAAAACTTCACTGGACAAGAAATAAGATCCTAATGATTATCTCTCAAGGGGCTGTCCCCGTGGGAAGATACACCAATTGCAAAAAGCCATTAAAACCCCAACTATAAACCAGAGTGGAGAACAAGAATAAAAAAACAGAAAAGAAAAAAGAGATGCAACGCTCCCATAAGGAGAATGTGAATCTCCCCAAAAATTTAAGAAAAATAAAACCACATATTTTCATAAATATGAAGAACAACAGGATACAGGAAAGAAATTAGGGTTCCAGAGAGACATCAATTCTAGATGAGCATTATTTTCATACTTCATAGAATTCTGGAGAAAATAGAGCAGATCCAATTACATACCTATCAGCAGGAGAGAGCAACAGCTAGGGATTGGGGTAAACCTAAGCAGCACTTAAAAAAAGAAAGCAGAAATTACTTCATGACAGGCTACCTCACAGAAATATGGTCATGTTGAAGAGCGGGTAATGGGTAGTACCTGACAGCCAGTAATTAGGTTTTTAAATCGGAAGGGGCCGTCCCTACCAACCACTGCTTTGAGTTCACCAAAATGCCTGGGGAAGCAGAAGGGACATTACTGGAAGTGATATCATATGATTTTTCACACTAAATCCTCTGCGGAAGTCATTTAACATGTAATTCAAACACTGATAAATGACCGTTTAATGTGCCACACACATTTTCAATAGGGTGCTGAGATGATAAGAAATGTACACATTTCTTTTTTATTGCATGAAAATATTTTTGTTGTGTGAGGAGAATATAGTGGCACAAAAAACAGATAACGACACTAGCAAGCCAAATTACTTATACCTCAAACTGTCATAATGTATTGGATTTCTTAGTGTATAACCCAAGCATACATTTCATTGGTAAATTACCGAAAGACTAAGATTTTTTTTTAAATTGTCCATCTCTACTTCTCCTGCAGAATAGGTGAAAACACTAAAACAGCACAGCCTGGGAGTAACCAGTATCAACAGATGTGCATGTGTGCAGCGAAACACAAAGGGTGACAGTGAATAAGGTAAAACACTAAGACAACACGGTCTGGGAGAAGCCAATATCAATAACATATTGGTATACGTTCATTTCTTCAATGAATTTGCAAAAAGAACAGTCTCCCACAGTTATCTTCTATCTTCTCTGAGACGCAGGAAGTTGCAATGACACTGGTACTCAAGAATAGCAGGTGACTACCAAATAAATACATTTCATTGGTTTATACAGGTTCCTTTATGAAAGGAAGGTGCTCGTTAGTTTATCATATGAGCTGTATAAAATTAATTTTCAAAATTGTGCTGTTCTTTTGCTCTTTTGGATATTGTTTTGCAAACATAAAATGGCATCAGAAGGTCCAAAGGAAGACCTACAACTGGTGGAAGTTGTTCAAGAGCAGAAGGTCCCAGCTACACAAGAAGAGTCTGTTAATGAAGAACCTCCAATGAAGAAACAAAGCAAAGCTTGGGATTTCTTCACTATTGCATCAGTTGGATCAAATGCCACAGAGGGTAAGAAGGAGGCAAGATGGCTGCCGTGGCATGGGCTGTGTAGGCAGCTCTGACTCGCTCTCCTGATATTTGGTCTACTACGGCTCATGGAAAGGACATGAGCGTTTCTTTGTCAAGTGCAGTTGTAACCTCCTGAAAGAAGGAAGGCAGAGGTCTGTGAATATATCCCACGGCTTTAACCCGGCTTCTGTGATAAGGAGAAGCCAAGACGCCGGGGACGTCGAGTGAGCTGAGCAAAAGACTAATATTAATGCAGGAGTGAATGTTAGATCTAATTACGTATGTACAGGAAGAAAGAGGTTAGTGTTTAACGCATTACGGGGCCTGATCCTAGATCATGGTCTTTACGATGTTTGGAATTCAAAATATCCTGATGATCCTGGTTTTAAATTTTTTTCTGCTCCTCACTCAAAGCACGTCCGATTGGACTATTTTTTTACCACGTCAGCACTGTTGGCTAAAGCCAAAATAGAGTTTTATCCTAATTTAGTTACGGACCATAACCCGATTACATTAGAGTTGGCTTTAGATTCGGAGGAAAAAGTGGAGTTCCAACAATGGTCCTTTGATAGGAAACTGCTCTTCGATGAGGAGTATTGCCAGTTTATGGCTAAAATAATTCAGGATTTTTTTGCTATTAATAAAGGTACGGCTACTCCGGAGTAGTCTGGGACGCGTTTAAATCAGTAGTCCGTGAAGAAACCTTTAGCTTCTCTAAATTTAAACGTAAAAAGACTTTAGAGATCTAAAGGGGGCTCTGCAAGAGACTAAGGAAGGCGTGCTAACTTCCTTTCAAGAATTTTATCAATTGCTATACAGCGAGGAGATAGGAGGGGTGGAAGCAGGGGAATATTTAAAGGATGCGATTCCACAAAAATTTTCGGAAGTTCAAAGAGCGATATTGCTAGTACCACCAGATTGGGTTGAAATTGAACTAGCAATATTAGGTTTGGCACAGGGAAAGGCAATGGGCTCCGATAATATCCAATTGGAATTCTACCGGACTTTAGGAATATGATGAAAATGGAATTAGTCGAGGTCTGTCAGCAAACCTTTCTGGGCAAGGCTCCCCACTCATGGTCTAACGCTAATATTGTGGTGTTTAAAAAGAAAGGTAAAAAAGACACTGAGATGGGGACTTACAGGTCCATCTCATTACTAAACTCGGATAGTAAAATGTATTCTAAATGTATTGGTAATAGGTTAAATGATATGATGCTGGGTTTAGTCTCTTTAAGACAACATGGATTCATACAGCATAGAGCTACTACAGATCATATAAGGCGGATTATATCTCTGTTGGACTGGTCACAGGGTGTGGCCCTGTTGGACCTGAGAAAGCGTTCAACAGGGTCTCATGGAGCTTTATGTGTCTGTTCTCGCAAGAAAGGGGTTCCCAGTGGAATTTGTCAGGGCCATCCAGACATTATATTCCCATCCATCCACAGTTATTATATTTATGTTTATGTTTATGTTTAGGAAATTTGTATTGCGCACAAATACCCTGGGGTGTCTCGGCACATGAGGACTGTAATCCAGACAAGAAGCGCTGGTGAGACTCACTGATTGAATAGCCAGGTCTTTAAATGTTTTCTAAAGATTATGAGAGTGGGGCTGCTTTTAATGGAGAAGGGAAGGGTATTCCAGAGTCTGGCGGGGGCAACAAGAAAGCGTCTATCTCCCCAAGAGGAGGTTTTTGTGCGAGGAACTAGTAAACAAAGGGCCGTGGAGGAACAGAGCGTTCTTGAGGGGGCGTATATATGAAAGGCCTTCTTAAGGAACTGAGGACCTGCATTGTGGGTGGCCTTATAGGCGATGCAAAGGGCCTTGAACTTAATCCGATTTCTAACCCGAAGCCAATGAAGATGCCGGATGGCATTGTTGGTGGATTTAAATTTAGGAATGCCGAGTAAGACCCTAGCTGCAGCATTCTGAACCAACTGAAGCTTGTTCAGGACCTTCTCTTCGGCATTGAGGAGGAGGGCATTACAGTAGTCGATCTTAGAGAAGATCAGGGTGGTAACAAGGGTCTTTCCCGCCAAAGCCGGGAGATAGGGCATAAGCTTTTTGATTTTCCTTAGGAGGTAAAAGGATGAGGATACCACATTGTTTACGTGGTGGTTGAAAATCAGTTTATCATCAACCATTATCCTAGGTTTCTGACCTTGGTAACAGGTTGTGGTGGGGAGCCCATTGCATTGGGCCACCAGATGGAAGACCACCCGGGGGATGGGTTGCTGAAGATCATGACCTCGGTCTTTTCTGAGCTTAATTTTAAACAATCTTTGGTCATCCAGGAGCTAGTGGCTAGCATACCCTCCTGAAATCTGGAAGCTACTGCTGCCCCATCTCTGTGTACCGCTAGAACCAGCTGGGTGTCGTCGGCATAAGTGGTTAAACTCAAGCCGTAAGATTTAATTATCCTCGCCAAGTCCGAGATGTAGATGTTAAAAAACGTGGGACTTAGCGAGGATCCCTGCGGCACCCCGCATGGAAGAGCAAAGGTGGGAGAGTAGAATGTACCCATCTTTACAGTGTGAGTGTGATCCGATAGAAATGAGGCCAGGAGGTCCTTTACCAGGTGGTTAATGCCTAAGGTTGCGACACGGTCAATCAAAATCGAGTGATCGACCGTGTCAAAGGCTGCAGACAGGTCCAGTAGTATGAGCACGGCTGCTCCACCTTGGTCCATGATTGCCCTGATTTCGTCTGTTGCTTTTATTAAGGCAGTTTCTGTCCCATGACCTTGCCTAAAGCCGAACTGGGTGTCGTCTAGTAGATGATTACGATCGATATAATCAGACACTGCCTATTCATGAGTTTTTCCAGAATCTTGGCAGAGAACGGGAGACATGCTATTGGACGGTAGTTGACTGAAGCAGAGGGGTCTAAGGACAGTTTCTTTAGTAAAGGTTTGATCACTGCTTTATCCCGGCAGGGGGGAATATCCCTGTAAGGAATGTTGAATTACAGATGTCCATGAGAGGGGGGTGATCACCTCTGGCATCTGTTTGAGTATGGACGGTGGACAAGGGTCTAGTGGAGACCCTGATCTAGTAGATGTAATGAGATTGCTAATCTGGTCCGCAGTGACCAGGTCAAAATTAAGAAACAAGAAAGATGGGGGTGTTAAGGGGGGAGGAAGTGAGACTTAGAGGTTTGGGAAGTAAAATGGCAAAATAAATTGAGTATTGAGTGTGTCAATCTGGAGAGAAGTATAGAAATGGCTACTAATGTGTTATTGAATGTATCACTGATAAGCCAGCATTTAATGTCAGTTTTTGAGTTATACTACACGCCAGGTAAACTGGCTAAATGGAATTCAGGGCAGGGGACTAATTGTAATCGCTGTGGGCTATATGCAGCCGATGCTGTTCATATGTTTTTTTCTTGTCCCAAGCTGTCTCAGCTTATTGCTGACTTAGAGTTTTATTTAATGAATAGCTTGGGTATTCAAGTTAAAATTTCGGCTCCATTGGTTTTTTTTGGATTTGAAGAGAGTATGACTCACAAGGTTTCAGCTGTAGAGGAAGGCTTCATTTTCATTTGCATGTCTGTATAACACACATGTATCACGTCTCAATGGCTCGATGTTGAATCACCAAGTTTTATCAAGTGGCAAACCAAATTGCTGTCTATGTATCATCTTGAGACTGCATTGTACAAAATTAAGGGCATCAGGAAGAAAGCTTTTGGGTATAAACTATGGTCTCTAATTACAAACTGGATAGGATCTTAAGGCAAATTGCTACATTTCTGTTATGTGTTCTGTAAATATGGATATGGAGATTTGTCTTTTCCTAAAGTGGTTTTATGATGCACGGCTGTAAAATATCTCAAAGCAAATTATGGGTTATACCTATTATTATTATTATTTTTATTATGTTTCTTATATAGCGCCAGAATTGACCCCCGAAGGGGTATCTCCGTGCTTGCCTTGGGAACCCGTCCTGGCTTTTTCCCTGTGAGATAGCCCCTACAGGGCATCCCCAAGGTGAAAGCCAGGCATCCCGCCGCCGGGGGCTGTTGTGGAGATTAAGCAAGCTTAATGCCCAGAGTTGCAGAGTTTGAACCCATGATTAGGTCAGGCACCGAAGCGAGAATTATCGAGTCCATGGACATTTGAGCTCAAGACCCTGCGGCGTCGGGAATCAAACCCTGTCCCAGGTCTGACCTCTGCTTCAGGGTCTGCCTGCTCTAACCAGTGAGCCACACTTCTCCACAATGAGATTGATTTGCAAGTATGTTCTTCTTGATCCTGCTGTCTATCTGCTGTTATAACATTTTTAAAAAATGGATCAAAGGCCACAGCTAAATTGGTGAGGTGCAGCATATATAAGAAGACATTATCTCGAGGCACCGCAAAACAATATCCATGTGGTGCAACAAGTATGTTGTACCACTTGAAAACATACCACAAGAAGCAACTTGAAATTGCAGAGAAAGGAGAAGGATCATCAGCATTCAGAACTCCAGCCCCTGTTCCTGGCGAAACAGTTCCTCCTGAAATGCAGTGATATGTCACCAGAACTAAAAAGTTTTGCTACATTCTGCATGGACAGTAACACCATCGTAAGACAGGAGCAGTCTCTGGATATAGTATTGCAGTATGTGAAAAACCCTAATTGTTCATTTTTTTGATTTATTATTGCAGCACTTCAACTCCTATTATTTAGTCAGTCATAACAATTATGTTATTTTTGATGTCTTTTACTTTGAAAAAAATAAACCAATTAAGAAAAAACTAAACCAAAACAGATCCGTCTTTTCTGGTTAAAAAAAAGATAAGTTTAATGATTGAATGAATGCATGAGTGGTGTATGAATGTTAGAATGAGTACATGAGTGGTGAATTTATCACTGAATGGGTATAAGTAGTCTGTGAATGTTAGTATGACTGCACGAGTGCTCTCTGGATGATTCTATAGGTACATTAGTAGTGCCTGGATGATTGTACAAGTGCATTGGTAGTGGTAGGGTAATTGTATGACTGCAAGGGAGGTGCCTGGGGGATTGGATGAATGAATGGGTAGTGCCAGGGTGATTGGTTTAGTGTATGGGTGATTAGATGACTACATGGGTCGCATTTGGGTGATTGGATAACTGCATGGGCAGTGCCTGGTTGATTGAATGAGTGCATGAGTAGTTCCAGGGTGACTGGATGTGTGTATTGGTAGAGCCTGGGTAATTGTATGCCGGCATGGGTAGTGTCTGATTGATTGGATGAGATTCTGTGCAGTACCTGGGTAATTGTATGCCGGCATGGGTAGTGTCGGATTGATTGGATGAGTGTCTGTGCAGTGCCTGGGTGACTCGATGAGTCTATGGGCTGTGCCAGTGTGATTAAAGGAGTGCCTGAGTAGGACCTGGTTGATTGGATGTGTGTATAGGTAATACCTGGGTATTTGTATGACTGCATGGGTAGTACCTGGTTGATTGGAGGAGTGTATTGGTAGTGCCTGAGTGATTGCATGCATGTATGACTGGAACCTGAGTGATTGGATGACTGTATGGGTAGTACCTGGCTGATGGGGTGAGTGAGTGTATGGGTAGTGTCTGGATGATATAATTAGCGTATGGGTAGTGCCAGGGTGATTGGATGGGGGCATGTGTAGCACTTGGCTGATTGGATAACTGCATAGGCAGTGCCTGAGTGACTGAATGAGTACATCAGTATTCCCTGAGTGACTGGTGAGTTTATAAATAGTGCCTGGGTGATTGGATCACTGCACAAGTAGTTCCTGGGTGATTGGATGTATGCATGGGTAGTTCCTGGGTAAATTTATGAGTGCATGGGTAGTTTTTAGGTGATTGGATAACTGCATGGGTGCTTGCATGAGTGTATGGGTAGTGCCTGGGTGATTCGATGAATGTCAAAGTAGTGCCTGGGTGATTAGATGTCTGTTTGGGTAGAGCTTGGGTAATTGCATGACTGCATGGGTAGTGCCTGGTTGATTGGATGAGTGGCTGGTAATGCCTGGGTGATTGAATAAGAGCAAGGGTAACACCTAGGTGATTCTACAAGTACTTGGGTAGTACTTGGGTGATTAGAGGACTGCATGGGTGCTGCCTGGGTGATTATTTGATTACATGAGTAGTGTCTTGTGGAAGAGGTGTGGTGCAGTGGCCAGGGTGCCTGACTCTAGACCACGGGGTTCACGGTTAGATCCCCGCCACCGGCAGCAGGTTAGCCTAACACCATATGACTCTGGGCAATAGCTCGCTTAATCTTCCTGAGGGCCCCTAGCAACGGGATTCCACTTCGGAGGTAGCTGTGCGCTTTACAAATTCAAGGTTGTTGTTATTGTTGTCTGAGTGTTTGGATGACTGTATGGGTAGTGTTGAGTTATTGTATGAGTCACTTTCAACAACAGTGGTCTGTATGAAGCATCATCATCAGAAAGTCAGGGAAAACAATCAACGGATTGTAAAATAATTACCAAATGCACACAGTATATCATTAAACTATGTGAAACTGTGTATTTCACTCACTACACGTTTGTAAATAATGGCATGCTGATAGGTTACTACTCTAATCAATGAAACTATATATTAAAACTGTTTCTGATGTTTTTACATCTGATAAACAATTTCCAACAATTTTGAAGCGGTCTTCATTTTTTAATATCCTTTTGTAAATATCATCCCTGTTAGGCAAAATTATATCTAAAATCTTCTTGGTTCATGTACGAAAAACATAACACACAGTACTACGTAGAAGTTACTGTAGCAGAAACAAAAGGGTTTATTTTTTTAGTGGTGAAGAGACATTGCCAGCTGCACCTTTAGAAAACATAAACTGTGGGATTGGTGTCCTGACTGATTCCAGACAACCCCACCTGGTATGTTCACCTGTATACCAGCTAGCTCACAATGCCACTATTAACTCCTCTTACCAAGGAGAGAATAGTTTCTGGCAAGTATTGAACATGACAACCCTGTCCCATCAGGGATCGTGGAAACAGAACAGTACTTTTCGCCTAGTCACTCAGAGAGATACACAGAATAAATGGCGGGGACATTGTCAATAAGCATTCATTGAACCAGCGTCATTCTAGTGCAAAATATGTGTGCTGAAACAACCATGAGACAGAAACAGATATAATCGATTATAAGCACCAACTGAGTAAATGGATGGCAGATTAATATCATGGTGCTAAAACAATGAATATATACAAGCATATAAATACATGACAGTAATAATGTGTACTCCTACGATGCAGACCCCAGTTGTTGCTAAATGTCCAGAGCATGTATGTATGTCTATAGCCAAGAATCCCCCTAGGATAAAACCAACCCCATTACCTGGTGTAAGAGAATGAAGGACCCCGTCTTAGTCTCGAGATTGATCTCGAGAGATCTGAGACCACTACCGTGCTGGAGTGTCTGAGTGAATGAACCTCAGCTTCTCGAGTCAGCTGCTCGCTACTACTGGGTGAGGCACTTCTGAGGCTTCGGAAGCGGCGCTGAATTCCTGTCATTTTTCGCTACCTGTGGCCGAGGAGTTCAACCATTACGGGGTCCGAGCTGAGCCTGTATCTGAGCTTGTCTCACGGGGATGTGAGGTGAGAGGAGCAGCTCTGTACTTTGCGAGACGGACTTCGGACGCATGGGAAACATTGTATTAGGCAGAATTAAGTAAATACTTTTTCTCGTTTCAGCCAACAATGTGTGAGAATAACCATACTGCTAGCTTCTGTTCCCATTGACTTTTGCTGACCTCTCGTGTGTTTATCTGCCAGCTGCGTACTCTTCTTCACTGTGACGCCTGAACTTCCATTATTGGCGATTTGAGAGTTACCCTGCTGCCACATATAATATCGCACAGAAACTCGCAATTCTGCAATTCTGCAAAATCTGCAGATTGGATGAACCTTCAGCTCTCGTCATCTTTTTGGTGTTGCTAGCTTTTTCGGTTTCTGAGGCGCACAGCAGATAAACATTTTCCAAGCTAACACGTACCTCGAGGAGAACTTAGAGAGGACTCTGAGCACATCTGTTGATTAGCGATCAGTTGTGCGGTCTTCTATTTCAACGGTCTTGTACTGCATTATAACGGATCTTGGTTTCACCATATCAGCGTAGAACTGAAGAAGTTGTCGTTGCTATTCCTACTGCTGGTAATGCAGATAAATCTGGCAGGGTACTTCCTACTTGCCTCTCCTCCCAGCTTTTCTACGCCTCTACGTTTTTATACGCCCTTATTCTCCATACTGTCTGCATATTACCCTTGGGGGCCACCCAGGTGTCGTGCTGAGAGTTCCCTCTGCCGCTGAAGCTGCATATAATTAGGGGGGGCAGGAACAAACCGTGACTCGTGACACCACCAGGCAAAGCTGTGAGGGGAACAGCAGTGTATCCGGGCACAGAGGGAGCGCCGGGAGACTCCCTCTCTCTCCTACAGCACCTAGCAGCCTCGGGGGCGGCGCGCCGGTGACGCGTGCAGAGCGCCTGGAGGCTCTATTAAACAGACTGTGGCCTCTCGCTCCGCGAGTCGCGCGCGGGAGTGCCCGGGGCTAAGCCCGGGCAAAGGGCGGGCCCTCTGTGGCCCTCAGAGGCCTGAAGAGGCTGGACTGGGCCAGATATCCTGGTCCTATTGAACTGACCCCGGTGTGTTTAATTATCAAGTGAGACTTTTTATCTTTGTAATTATTGTGTTCACATTGCCATATATCTTGACTTACGTTTTGCCCTATCCGTGACACAGGATGTCTAAATCCAAAAATGACAAACCTGCCACTGGCCTTAGTACCATCAATAATTATATGGTCAGAAAGGTTTCCCAGATTAATAGCGAACGACGGGCATCGCGGGGGAAGGGGAGTACTGCAATTTGTTTGGTTGAGCCGCTGCAGGTAGTGGGGGACGTTGTGATGGAAGCTAACTGCGATGGTTTAGTTGGTGAAGAGCCCCCAACACCCATTGTGGTTAGGGCGGAGGTATATTCAGATCATCATGATGTATCTAGCGAAGAGCGGGAGGAAGTTCCATCTAGCACAAGGCCGGTAAGGACCTGCAGGAAATCATTGACAAAAAGGGGGGGGAAGCAGAACAAGAAAGGAGGTGTCGTAGATCCCAAAACTAATATAGCCCCAGGGATTAATCCCTTTGTATTCACGGGGAATAAGGAAGGTAGCTCTAATTTAAACATAAATATTGAACAGTTTACCACTCTTATTAAAAACTTGGAGTTCAAACTGGAGGCAAAGTTAGAGGAGGCACTCAGACCATTGGTTGCCAAGATAGACACCCTGGTCACGGAGGTGGCTAGGCTTGGTGGCCTGGTCTCCCCCCAACAAAGGGCAACGACATGTATAAGGGCCAAACCGGGGGAAGGAAGGCCGGTAGCAGTAGCGCAAGGTAAAAACAAGCAGAATACCAGCAATGCTGTGGTAGTGGCCAGCACCGCGAGTAGTAGGCCCTCAATAACACCAATTACCCCAGTTCAACCGGAAACTTCAAACCTGCAGTTGCAACCCAATCCAACTGTATGTAATCCTAGACCCCAAAGAAGTAACCGCTATCTTAATCTTCCACCGGACTGTGCGCCATTTGTGGTGGTTTTGACCAATGTTCCACCTGTTGGTACCCATCCTGCTTCACCTCATGGCGAGTCGCACACCTCACTCAAAAACAAAACAGTGTCCTGGTTAAATAAAAACTGTGGTTTCCCGATTGGGTATTTAGACCAGGTAATGGCGGTAAGGAGGGTGAACTGGGTGGGACCGTCTAAAAAAGTAGGCAGTGGAGATTGTATTGTGGTGAACTTCAAACATCCCCAACATGTGGCCACGGTACTTCTAAGAGCATCTTCTTTAATATATAATGAGGGTAGTATATGTGTACGCCCACTAGGGTATTTCTACGCACATTTGTGCAATAACCCCCTCCAACAAAGGCTTGCGACACCCTTTTGCGATATTCAGACCCCGGCCAATGACACGCGTTTTATGTATAACATTGTTAACTCGTGTGGACCTGGAAATGTTGTTAATACACACAATAGATCTAACTTCACTGATCATCATCAGCAGGGATTAGGGGCCAGATGTAGGTAAGTAACATTTACCGAATCTTAATTACCGAAAATTACCGAATTTTACCGATTCGGTAATTAAGATTCGGTAAATGTGAGGGGTTGGTATGTAGGGAATCCAGATGTTCCCTTTTACCGAATCGGTAAAATTCGGTATTTACCGATTCGGTAAATACCGAATCGGTAAAGCCTATTGATTCCTATGGGCTTCAAAGCCCATAGAAATCAATAGGCTTTACCGATTCGGTATTTACCGAATCGGTAAATACCGAATTTCACAAGGGTGCAGGGGGTGTCACTTTGACACCCCCTGGCACCCCCTAAACAGGATTGGGTGCCATGTGGCAGGCATACCTGCCCTAAGGGCAGGTCTGCCTGTCATATGGCACAGGTGTGCATGCACACATGTGCATGCACACCAGAATCGGTATTTTACCATCAAATAGTTTTTGATGGTAAAATACCGATTCTGTAATGCTTGTGGGACTCAGAAGAGTCCCACCTACATATCAATTTTACCGAATCGGAAAAAATACCGATTCGGTATTTTACAGAATCGGTAAATTTACCGATCGGTAAATTTACCGATTCTGTAAAATACAGGGCCCTACATCTCAAATTGCATTTACCGGTCGGTAACGGCCGAATTCGGCCGTTACCGACCGGTAAATGCCTACCTACATCTGGCCCTTAATGTCGACACACAGAACAGGTATGAGCTTCTATCATGGATATGTGTGATTGACATGAGATACCTGTGGGTCAGGGCACAATAATCTCAGATGGTCAAGTACCCACTATGAACTCACAGGATAAAAGTGGACGTAGGAATGTTGTTTCATGGAATGTTGCGGGGTTGGCTGCAAAAATAGCAGATGTAAACTGGCTCACCTATATAAAACAATTCAAGGGTTTTTGTCTCCAAGAAACATGGTTGGTAGAGTGTGATTTGTTCTTAGAAGGGTACAGGGCTTTCTATGTACCTGCTACACCACCAATTAGAGGCAGGCCAAAGAGTGGCTTGGTGACTTTTGTTTCTATTCTGGTCACCTCGAAAATTCACAGAATTGATGTATATCAACCAGGCGTGCAGGGTGTAGTCCTAAATGGTAAAAATAGTAGGGTTGGTCTGGTGAATTTTTATAATGCTATTAATGATACTACAGCATCTAATCAACTACTTGTACTTCATGCTTTTATTACTACTTCTATGAAGGACTTTAGTCATAACCTAATGATTATGGGAGATTTTAATGTGCATTTGTGTGGCGATCCGCTTAAGAAATGCATAGTGGACTTGCATTGTGAACGTATTAATGGTTTACATTTGGAACACACAGTGGATGGGGAACTGTGTAATGCTCTACTAGACAACTTGGATCTCTCATTGGCTATGGCACTCAGGGATCCCCTAAGAAGTTTTGAAACTCCTACATTTAAGGGGCACGGCAGTAGCACATTCATTGACCATATGTTACTATCACAGACTGTGTTGCCCTTCCTGGAATCTTTCGATATTGATAAAAGCAAATTTAGTGATCACAACCCTCTTGTAATTTATTTGAAGGGATTGGGGATCACCAATGAAAAGCAGATACGTAGTGCAGGGAGGTTGAATACTACAGATGGGAGGCGGCGACTTAAATGGTCAATGGTTACCCCGGATCTTCTGTATAAAAACATTGAGAAAAATGTTACAGAGGATATTGTTAACTGTATTCGGAAGGGGGCAGAGCCACGGGAGGTTTTAATTGCCTACCAAGACCTGTTGGGGAAGGTGTCAGACCTGCTGATGGTCCCAGTCAAAAAGAGTATGGAGAAAGGTGGGCCAAGGTGGTTTAACCATGATTGCTCCAAAGCTGCCCGCAATCTCAGGTTAGCCTTGTCAGCTTCCCCGAGAATCCAGGAGAATATTAGAGCATGTCGTAAAGAATATAAGTCTGTTCTTAAAACCCATAAGGAGTTTTTGAGAGAAGAGGCATGGTGTGAGATACTGGACCCATCCACTCTAAATTGCAGCTCCAGATTCTGGGCACTAGTTAAAAAACTGTTCCTGGTTGAAGAGCCAGGTGACGGCCTGGACTGCTGCATAACTAAGGAGGAGTGGGAGCAGCACTTTAAAAAACTGTACCGTTAAGAGGACACTGTAAGAGTGGAGTCAGTCACTGGCGGTAGAGGAGGAATTATTGAGTTTGACAGTAGGGAGGTGTTGCAGGCCATAGAAGGATTGACAGCTAGAAAGGCCCCAGGACCTGATGGGATTCCCCCAGACTTGTTTAAGTCTAAACCGAATTTTGGGCACCTATTTTGGTGGCAGTTTTTAATGCTGCTGCCAAAGCAGGTTGTCCCCTGGCTTGGGGACTATCGACTATTGTGCCTGTATTTAAAAAAGGAGATAAGGGCAGTCCCCAATGTTACCGTGGAGTTCTGGACTTTTTGGTTCCGTCCAGAGGTGTCAGGGAACAACACCCAAAGACCCCGGAGTTCCACCTGCCTTGGTGCACAAATAAACAGAAACACGGGCTTCTCGATGGTGGCGTCAAAGACCAAAGGTTTATTACTGCAGGGACACAGAAGTCACAGAAACTACGCATGGGCAGTAACTAGGAGCCTGTTCGAATTGTACAAAGAGGGTTGCTCCTTATATACTAAATTTTGGCCTTTAGGCGAATTCTTCACATGTTAGTACATTCCCAAACCTTTGTGTCATGAACAATAAATATTTGGCGTACACAAGAATCGTTGACAATATCTGATGACAAAACATTACGAACGAGGGGTTCCCACTTTTCCATCATAATCCCATGTCAACTTTTCATTCAAGAGCCGGACCGCCTCATCGTAAATTTCGTTACCTCCCCCTAATAAAGGCCCAGAAGGAAAGGAGCAGAGCCAGGTGCAGAAGATAGAAAAGCAGGATAAGGGATGTTTGTGGGTTGTAAATGGGCAAGGCTACCGGCTTCGGCCTCCTAATCGCGATCAGGACAATGGACACGAAGACCAGTTTGGCAGGACTGGCCTCGGGCAGAGGAGGCAGCCTTTGTCGAGTCATGCAGCTACAGCGTGATCTGGTTTAAGGTGCACGTGTCATGTAAGAGGTGAATCTCCGGCTAAGGCTGCGTGTCCTTAATCGAAAATGAAATGATCAGAGGCTATTGCGTATGTGAGGGCAAGAAACACAAAATGGCGGCCATTATCTAAGATGGATGCCGTGGGTAGATCAGAAATGTGTTTATAAAAGGAGTGCTCTTGCTCGTAGCGTAGCGAAAACACCAGGATATACTAAATGGATCATTTGCGGTTCACTGATACCTGTATTATGCATTTCCGACAATATTGAAAACACGGGTTCAAATCGTCACGGAACCTCAGGCCCTCCTTTTGCCCTTACATAGGCAATTACTCAGTCTACGTCAGAGTCTAATTCTATGCTCATCAGGTCAGTGACATGTTGTATCATCATCCTTTCTCGTGCCTTTTCTCCAAACGTAGGAGGTTTCCTAAAACAAGTTGCAGCACAAAGACTACATAGAGCAGGACCACACTGGATAATCAGGCAACATGAGAATAGGAATACTAAGATGACACCAATGACCATTAGAACCTTCCATCCCCACGCTGAGATCAGAGTCCAAAACCACTCCATGAAGGACCAGTTTCCCTTGTCTACGTGAATAGAGTCGGAAATCTTGTGTAGCTTAGAGATCGCCTCATAGACTGTTGGAGCATTATTAGGAATAAAGACACAGCAGCTCGATTGGATCATTCTGCATACCCCACCTCGATCTGCAAGTATAACGTCTAGAACCATACGATTCTGCAACGTCATGAGTCTATCCGCCTGAAGCTCAGCTGTCAAATTGCTAAGGGCACCAGCAGTTTCGGTAATAGTAGATTCAACTACCCGTGTTAGCTGACGTAGGTTTCTACTATTGGCCATAGGCCCCCAGAACGGAAGGAAGCCTTTGAAGAAGTCTCCAGCTTCCTGACCAGCGGTATCTTCCTTGCTGAAGACACCTCTCGCTACTCTGGTTCTGTGGTAATCAGATGAAGCAGTGTATGTCGGAGGCAACAATCGAGCAATATAGCATGATCCTGAAAAGTCGGCAGGCAACCATGTATAAGCTCTATCTCGACAGATGAAGTAGGTACCCCTAGCAGTAAGAAAAGCAGGGGAAGAGTTAGCCGGAAACACATAAGTCTCTACGCACTCACTCCTCCCTAGCTGAGCTCTCGGATTCCTCCCATTCCCTTGCAAACAGACCTGACCTCGGTGAGGTACGACCCAGATTGGAGTTGAGCTTTTACGCTTGCTCTCTTCTAAACTAAGGCGATACTCTGAAGTATTCCAACTTAAATATACTCGTAATTCGTCTCTAGGGTAAGATGGAGTATTATTGACGTCCTTGATCATGTCAATAATTCCCTGGACTAAAGCTTTGTTGGCAGAGTTATATTTAGTGGAACGTGGTGGACGTGGAGGATAGGTCTCAAGGGCATAAGCAAAGATGGTTTGAAGGGCCTGAAATGATCCATTGTAGCTGAAAGGCAAAACCAGATAGGGAATACCTTTATCCATAGTGTGGGGTATCAAGCCACACACCCAGCAGTCTGTAGTGTTAACTACCAGTTGGTGTTGGTGCAAGAGCTGTACAAAAGTGTTGTTAATGAACTCTGAGCGTCGGGCTTGCTCATGTTCAGGAAACGAATGGAAAGAGTGTATAGAAGAAACAGTAGAAGTAGCAGGATCAAGGGGAGGTACTGTAGTAACTGGCACAAAAATCAAATTTATACTGAAGACGATTCCACCCACCAACGTTATCAAAATAATCAAGAATGTAATGGCACATTGCATCAAAAAGCATTTGCTATGAAGAATTCTATAAAGTCTGTTTCTGCGAACATAAATCACATTTTCTCGTTGCAGCGCAGGAAGCTCCATCTTCTACAATCCGCTCGCGACCACTGATGATGTGTACGTAGATGAAAATGCCTCTATCAGCCCTGGGAGTTCCCAGAACCAACAGAAAGATCGACCTTGTGTCAGACCCCTGCAAATTCAACTAGGCACACAGCCACGACCCTACGGCTACCCAGACGGCAAGGCAATTTAAAAATAATAAAACAAATAGCAAACTTCCTGGCTGAAGGCAAAAGTTAAAAATTTAAAATATCACAATAGGCAGTTGCCTGCTTTATTTGTCCATTTTACGGTTTCGTAAGTTATATCTCTGCTTCGCAGGTACTGTCTGATCAGCAAATAGCGTTTCACTGGTAGCTGTTGCAGTGTTCAAGTTCGCAGATGACAGAGTTCTTTCTGATGCAGGGGACAAATGTTCAGTGTTCGAAAGAGTCTTTTCTGGAGGAGAGTCAGAGCTTGGAGTGTCAGTGATCAATTCGGCATCGCTGAAAGGAATGAATTTTGGAGTGCTTTGAAATTCGGAGGAACCAATTCCCTTCTTCACCCAGTCGTCGTAAGGAAGTGGCAAAGGCACACGCTTTACATGGGATGCATGCACCCAGTGCTTGCGTCCAGCCACACGAACCGCTGTCCTCGTTGCCAGTAGGATTTGGAAGGGGCCGACAAATCTCGGCTGAAGGTTCTTCGTCCTCGCAAAGTTCCTGATGACTACAAACTCGCCTGGTTTCAGCTGATGCCCTGGACTCTCCGGAGGCTTTGGCAAAGCATCGAAAACCTGTTGATGAATAAGACTCAATTTAGCAGTCAAGTCGTAAAGGTAGTCTATCAACATAGGATATTCTAGGGAACAAAACTTTTTAGGCCTCGGCACACCCCAAATATTCGCCGGGCGGCCAAAAACGATTTCGTAAGGGCTAAGCCCCACTCTAGGATGTACAGTTGCTCTCGTGGATAACAAAGTCAAAGGAAGTGCGTCTGGCCAGGCTAAACCTGTGGATGCTTGTATTTTGGCTAATTTTAGCTTAAGGGTGCCATTATAACCCTCCACTAAACCAGCAGACTGGGGATGGTTCGCGCTGTGGAATTTTTGTTTCAGCCCTAGACCAGCACACACACTCTGCATAACTTTCCCTATAAACTCACTTCCGTTATCTGACCATACAATCCGTGGCATTCCGTATCTAGGGAAATATTCTTTGAGAAGAATCTTGGCAGTTGATAGGGCAGTATTGTCCTTTAGTGGATATGCTTCGATCCACCTGGAAAAAGCACAAACTACCACCAGGACATACTTCAAATTATTACAGCGCTCCATGTGAATGAAGTCTAACTGAATCACTTCAAAGGGGCAGGAAGGAGGAGCGAAATGACCCGCTGGAGTTGGAGTTCCCTTGCCAGGATTATGCATCAGGCATACCATACAATTTTTCACCACTCTCTCTGCACACTTACTGATCCCATCATTCTTCCAGACTGGAGCCAACATCTTACAAATTCCTTTAGAACTTATGTGCGCTACTCCATGCGCCATTGTCACCACTGCAAGCACATACGCGTCAGGCAACATCCAACGCTGCTGTTCTGTCAAATCAATCCAACATCCATTCGAATCCAACCTGCCCATACTTTCTCTCCATACACGTTTTTCTTCCTCAGTTGCTTCTTTCTGAATCTCTTTCACACTTTCCATAGTATCCTCACACATTCCAGAGTCAGCAATCCATCTTGCAGACGTAGCAACATACATTCTGCTCATCGTGTCTCTAGCTGTCTGTTTAGCAATTTCATCAGCAAAAGCATTTCCACGACCAACATCATCCGTGATTGCTTTATGAGCACTGCACTTTACAATCGCAACTTCAGTCGGCAAGGTTAGAGATTCCAACAAGTCGTTAACTAGCTGACCATGTTGGATCTTAGTCCCATGGGACGTAATGAAACCTCTTTCTCTCCACAAGCGGACAAAACTATGGGCCACGCCAAATGCGTACTGACTATCTGTAAAGACATTCACTCTCTTTCCCTTAGCTAAAACACACGCTCTTGTTAGAGCTATTAATTCTGCAGCTTGGGCAGAATTCTGACTCACTCTTGCAGTCTCCACAATCGTCTTCAAAGTCGTTACTGCATAAGCAGCAGTCACATCACCATTCTCCAACTTAAAACATGACCCGTCCACATACAGCGTACCATCTGGATCGGATAGCGGAGTATCCTTTAAGTCGATGCGTCCTTTTGTCTCTTCCTCCGTTTTAAAACAACAATCATGTGGCTCGGAATCACTCGACTCTTGATCAGTCGGCAACAGCGTTGCTGGATTCAATACATTACATCTTTTGATCTGAATATGACTTGCTAGTAATGTCAGCTCGTAACCAGATAGTCTCGCACTGGTAAGGTGTTGTGTCTTCGTTCGATTCATGAGTGTATCCACTGCATGAGGAACCATGACTATTAGCATGTTGTTCATCACCAAACCAGCAGATTGTCGAATGGAAGCCGCAGCTGCCGCTGTAGCTCTCAAACAACTAGGCAACGCTCTAGCTACCGGATCTAATGTTGATGAAAAATACGCACAAGGGCGTTGTTTATCACCGAACTTCTGTGTCAGAACACTCAACGCGCAACCTTCCCTCTCATGAACATAGAGCGTGAATGGCTTACTATAATCAGGTGTACCCAATACAGGAGCTGAACACAAGGCTTTCCGTAATTCAGTAAAACTTTCTTGACATTCATCAGACCATGGCACCGGACTCGGAACACTTTTCCCAGTCAAAGCTACCAATGGTTTTGCCAAAAGGGAAAAATTTGGGATCCACTGCCTACAGTAAGAGGTAATACCTAGAAAAGCACGTACTTCTCTCTGTGTGCGAGGAACACTCATCTGCGCAATTGCTTTTATTCTCTCTGGGGTCAACTTCCTTCCCTCCTTTGACAAGAGATGACCTAAGTAGGTCACTTCTTGGCAGCAGTATTGCATTTTCGAAGGTGACACCTTGTGATTCAAAGTAGACAAATGATGCAATAACGAAATCGTAGCTGCTTTGCAAGTTTCCTTGTCATCAGCAGCCACTAAAAGATCGTCTACATACTGTACTAGAGCAGAACCTGGAGGAAGGGCAAAGGAATCTAACTGGCTTTTTAATGCTTGACTGTAAATAGATGGGCTCTCACAATAGCCTTGTGGAGCGCGTTTAAATCTGAAACTGCGACCTCCTAGACAGAAGCCGAAAATATCTCTGCTTTCTTCGGCTATCGGAATGCTGAAAAAGGCATTCTTCAAGTCGATGACTGAAAACCAAGTAGCTGTAGCAGGAATCAGTGTTAACAAGGCAGTAATGTCTGGGACTACAGGAAACTGCGGGACCACAATTTTATTAACCTCTCTAAGGTCGATAACAAACCTATAAACTGGAGGCTTTGTAGGATCAGTTCGTTTCAAAATCGGTAGTACAGGACTGTTACAGACATTTCCTCTCGTTTCTTCAACCACATCCTTCTTAATCAAATCTTGCACAATCAATAAAAGTGCACGCTCACCTTCACTAGATATTTTGTATTGAGGAATTCTTGGAAATTTTACATTCGCTTTTAAAGTTACTATATATGGTGGTATTTCTAAACGGCCTACATCATTAGGACCAGTCGCCCAAAGAGAAACAGGGAGTGAGCGTAGCTCTGGCGGGAGTGCATCCATTGACAAGTACATCGGAGAAGTGATATTTTTACCCAACGTAAGCTGTACTCCCTCCGGAGAACAGTACAATGTCGCATATAGTCGTTTTAACAGATCTAAACCAAGCAGATTTTCATTACAACCTGTCGTCAAAATCAGAGGTGCTTTCAAGTGACATGGTCCAACAGAAATAGACAAAGGACCAGATATCGGGTTGTAAACAGGGGCGCCTGAAAAACCTACAGAAACATTTGTTGAGCCAGACAAAGGTGCGCCAGGGAGTTTCGCATGAATGATAGAACTTTTTGCGGCACCAGTATCCAACAGAAACGGTTCGACTACACCTGATGTTGCTACTGCGACATAAGGCCCACTCTGATCCACTGGAACTGATACTACTCCCTCTCTCTGTCCATGGCTGTCCTAGTACCCATTTTGCTGAAATTCCTCATCCACTTCACAATAATCTTCAACAAGGTACTGTTGAGATCTATTTTGCTGAGTAGACTGGCCATTTCGTTGATCAAAGTGATTTGAAGGACGATCATTCGTTTGTGGAGGCATAACACCTCGCCCTCGACCTCTAGAATTTTGCACAAAACCACCACGACCTCTCTGAGCTGCTGCTGCATTATTTTGCGCTAAGATCGGACATTCATTTTTATAGTGACCTTCTTTCTTGCAGTAAGCACATTGGTTCCACTGATATTGAGGCCTTGATGTACTATAGTCTGTTCTTTGAAATGAATTCTGTTGCATATTAGTCTGATTCGTGCGAGGCGGATACGCCTGCTGTAAAAGAACTTTAGTTTTTAAGTCTTTCGTTTTCTTTTCTGATTTCTCCTTTTCCTCTTTATCCCTGTTTTCGTAGTACTGTGCAGTCGCAAGTATTTGCGCAGTTGTGGACACAGCCCACGCACTCTCTGAATCTTTTAATTTATTGCATAATTCAGGTAACAAATTATGCACAAATTTATCAACAAACAGTCTTTGCCCTCCTTCTGTGCTCATGTCCTGACCACTATGATCTACAAAAGTCTCTTCAAACCTCGTGAAGAAGTCGGAGACACTTTCGTCTTTCTTCTGCCTGCATGCTGATAACTTGTCCCAATTAACACGCAATGCGGGCATCAGAGTCTTCATTAGATCAATTATTCTACCTGGAAGATTAGCAATTAGGGGTTCGGGTTTTGCACCACCTACTTGCTGACCATCCGCTGCAGTGATAGCTGCCCAGTCACCACCTAAGGCAACTTGATGATCCTCTCTACGAATCTTAGCCCACACTGGTTGCGGAACTACGTTGCCAAACAACATGTCGATGTCTGCTAAGTTCATTATACAAGCCTCAACTGTCTGGGTTAATTCCTTATAGTATCCAGCAGGATTCTTACGCGGATCTGGCAAGGCCTGCTTCACTGCTAGCACTTCAGCTCGCTTCCACGGAATGTGTATCCACACTCTCTGGAATTGCGCCGGAGCGGCTGCAATACCAAGAGCCGCATTAGCTTGCACAGCTTCGCGCCAAATTGGAGGAACCTCCCTCATTGGATATTGGCGACTTAGCTTCATCTTGCTTTTCTCTAAATCTCTTGGTGAACGAAGTGATGGATCATCCCTATAACTTAAAATCAGTTCCATCGCCTCTTCTATATTATCACCCACTATCATTCCAGCAGCAAACTCTTTCTGAACCTTGATTAAATCTTCTAAGTTTGATTCAACATCGTCTTCTTCTATCTCCTCACGTAACAACGAGCACATCTCGTCAAAGACATACCGTTGCGTTGGCTCTTTCCACTGCATAAACGTATCTAGCACATCTCTCGTACTATATCTCCTACTCTTCGAAATCCATCTGAGAGCCGTGGAATCTAAAATTCCCCGTTCCTCAGTACTCGGAAACTGACTACGTCTCTGAACAGAGTCGGAAGTAGGAGTCTTGATTAAAGTTTTATAGAAAGGAGACAGCATATTAGACACAGAATCAGTGATTCTCCGACGAACAGAAAGTGGAGTCAACACACTCGCAGATGCAGAAAACACAGTAGAGGTAGGAACAGATAACGGATTAGTAGAAGTATCAAGGAAGATAGTTTGCGGAACAGTAGGTGTAAGCGAGACAGATACAGGTATAGAAGTCGGCAATCCAGGAGGAGGAGGAGGAGCCGTAGGAACATTTACATTGACCACAGGAGGTACAGGAGCTTGATTCTGAGGGACAGGAGCAGGAACACCAGGTTGTCCAGCAACCGGCAATTGAACATTCGGTAAAGGTGGAGCCGTAGCACCTTGTGCATACGGTGGAGGTGACTGTAACAAATAAGATAGCAGAGGATCGTTTTCGGAATCCTCCAGTATCTTAGCTGTTTTCGATGGCAAGGCAGGATAGCACTTGTCAATCGCTAAATTGTGCTCTCTAATGGCCACCTCTATGGCTTTCTCACACTCGTTGGCCTGCAACTGCTTAGTTGCTTGTTCTAGGGTCAACTCTTCTTGCTCTTTTTGTTCTTTCTTTAACCTTTTCATTTCTCTCTGTTTAGATTCTTTTCGCCAGTAACGGAAAGAATCAAACATTGCCGGCCGGGCTTTCTTCCTAAACAATTTCGCTTCTAAATTGTCGAGAATTTCAGGTTCAAAACTACCATGCAGTGGCCAACTAAGGACACCATCCTTCTTACAGTAACGGACCCACACCTCATTATAAGATATAGGACCCACACCAAATTTACAATACAAGTCATATAGGGGAGTCCCAATCGGAGGAACCAGACATGAGTCCTCCAATCGTGAGTCACTGTTGCAACTAAAACAGGACAACATACAGTTTTTCCGACTTACCATTTTCAGTCTGGAACACAAAACAAACAAAACACGGAACAGATATGTGCACTCGAACCAAGAACTTAGGCCTACCAAAACGAACTGATGTATCGATACCCAAACTAAACCAAATAGATTATCGTAACTAGAACAACCAGTGATAATCTTACAAAACCAAACCAAACCAAGAACCGATCAAGGATTTTAGCAACCCTCACAAAGTAACCAGCTAGCTATCACTAAATACTTAACTGAGGCACTGAAGACGTCACCAAGGAGAAACCCGTCACGTTTCGCTGTACTAAGGACTGCACCTCGGGTCCAAGACAGGGCGACGGTCAAGGCAACGGCCCACTGCAGCTGTCCTGAACGGGAACCCTTGTGGAAGAGAACGTCGGGCCACTTTTGCGATATGCCGGGATCGATGAAGTGGGGCGCCTCCCTCAGGAATCTTCACACGAAGCTTCTCGAACTCTTCAGGCTTTTGGACCGGTACCGAATGACGTCGCCCCACGTTGGGCGCCAATTGGAGTTCTGGACTTTTTGGTTCCGTCCAGAGGTGTCAGGGAACAACACCCAAAGACCCCGGAGTTCCACCTGCCTTGGTGCACAAATAAACAGAAACACGGGCTTCTCGATGGTGGCGTCAAAGACCAAAGGTTTATTACTGCAGGGACACAGAAGTCACAGAAACTACGCATGGGCAGTAACTAGGAGCCTGTTCGAATTGTACAAAGAGGGTTGCTCCTTATATACTAAATTTTGGCCTTTAGGCGAATTCTTCACATGTTAGTACATTCCCAACCTTTGTGTCATGAACAATAAATATTTGGCGTACACAAGAATCGTTGACAATATCTGATGACAAAACATTACGAACGAGGGGTTCCCACTTTTCCATCATAATCCCATGTCAACTTTTCATTCAAGAGCCGGACCGCCTCATCGTAAATTTCGTTACCTCCCCCTAATAAAGGCCCAGAAGGAAAGGAGCAGAGCCAGGTGCAGAAGATAGAAAAGCAGGATAAGGGATGTTTGTGGGTTGTAAATGGGCAAGGCTACCGGCTTCGGCCTCCTAATCGCGATCAGGACAATGGACACGAAGACCAGTTTGGCAGGACTGGCCTCGGGCAGAGGAGGCAGCCTTTGTCGAGTCATGCAGCTACAGCGTGATCTGGTTTAAGGTGCACGTGTCATGTAAGAGGTGAATCTCCGGCTAAGGCTGCGTGTCCTTAATCGAAAATGAAATGATCAGAGGCTATTGCGTATGTGAGGGCAAGAAACACAAAATGGCGGCCATGATCTAAGATGGATGCCGTGGGTAGATCAGAAATGTGTTTATAAAAGGAGTGCTCTTGCTCGTAGCGTAGCGAAAACACCAGGATATACTAAATGGATCATTTGCGGTTCACTGATACCTGTATTATGCATTTCCGACAATATTGAAAACACGGGTTCAAATCGTCACGGAACCTCAACCGGCCAATTTCATTAATTGACTCGATGGTCAAAATCATGGGGAGAATTCTGTTACAGAGATTAACATGCTGGGCGACCGACAATAACATCATGTCGACCTCCCAGTATCGTTTCTGTGGGGGGCGTTCCACCACAACCCAGTGTCTTAATTTGTTTCTCGTACTGAGTAAATATACAATGGCACAGAAGGGAACTGTCCATCTCGCCTTCATGGACCTGTCATCAGCCTTCGACTTTGTCAACAGGGGAAGGCTGTGGCAGTACATGAGGGAGAGGGGAGTAGATACAGGGATTGTCGACTTCCTGGTGGACATGCACAGTTATACTTGTGCTAATGTTAGATACTCTACGAATGGTGACACTACTGGCAAGTTTGATATTAAGAAGGGAGTGCGCCAGGGATGTATTCTCGCTCCATTTCTTTTTAATTTTCATATAAATGAATTAGATGCTGTTTTACAGAAGGTACAGGCAGACTGTCCTAGAGTGGGCAGGTGGGGTATTCCAGTTCTTTTATACGCAGATGATGCGGTTTTAATTTCAAGAACGGAGAAGGTACTCCAGATGCTTTTAAATGCCTTTAATGCTTTTATGACCGACAGGGACTTACTGGTCAATAACTCCAAATCATACATTATGCATGTTGGCCGGCAACCAAAAAAGAATTTTGTGTTTAAACTTGATGATGTGTCAATCCCGGTCACAGAAACGTTCTCTTATCTTGGCATTTTATTTGATACCAAACGTAGCTGGGGCCCTCACTTGGCCAAGAAAAAGAGGTAATTGGCGAGGGTCAACGCATCCATTTTCAATTTTGCCACGAAACAGGGGAAGAAACCAGTTAGTGCAATGGTCAAATTATATAACGCCAAATCAGTTGCTACAGCAGTGTATTGCAGCAAACTATGGGGCTATGTAACAGGAGAACAGTTACAGGTCGCTGAAAACTATTTCCTAAAATGTCTTCTATGTGTGCCCGCCAGTACTCCTAATCTGGCAGTCCATGAAGAATTGGGGACACAGTACCTATGTGATAACTTTGCTCTAAGGCCGTTGACCTGTTGGGTTAACCTGTGGTTAAATCAGGATATACCTCTTACTCACCAGATTGTAAGAGATCTCATATCTCAGGATAATTTTATGTGCATCCCCTGGCTAAAATATTTGAAATCCTGCTTTGAAAGGCTGGGGCGTCCAGATTTGTTTGACCATCCTAGCGGGATTGTAAAGGGTGATGTAGCAGCAATTAAACATGCATTCTGTAATGACAGGCTCGCCCAAAGAGAAAGTGAGGAACTGTTGAAGCCAAGTGTTAGGAAATATGTTATGTTAAAGACCTGTGACAGCATGGAACCTTATTTAACAGGATTGTTTACTTCACATGAAAAATTTCTATTGTCAAGGTTCAGATTTAATATTTTCCATCATTTTTTAATCAGAGCCAAGTAGGACATTTTTAGCAAGTCTGCAGCTCCCTGCCGCTCCGACGGGAAGTCTCCACAGGATATGCTGCATTTTATATTTTTATGTAGGTTTTATTAATATCCCCGCTGACGTTATCTTGTTGCCCTCCTAAGAAGACTTAATTTTAACCAAATCAGACCAGCTCTTATTTATCTACAGCTCTTGCACAGTGACAGTGTTCTCCAAATAATAGCATTTTTAAAACTAGCTGTCCATCTGAGACTCTGTCTGGACCAATGACCGTTCTATTTTGGTTGACTAATTGGCCAGTTTCTAGATTATATAACTATGTCTTCTGCACTTTACTTTGCACTGTTTGCACTTTTTAGCCACCCCGACTACTTATCGCTACTGAGATATGTGTAATATGACTTTGTACTGTGGCTATAATCTGTGGCAATAATGTGAATAATGTGTTTTTTAATTGTATTGTTTATATGTGTTCTTTTATGGTTTGAAATATAACCGAAATAAAGTCTCTTTTGATTTAATTTTTGAGTCAGTGTGTCAGCATGGAAGTCTTTCTTCTCTCCTCGCCCCAGCAAAGATATGGTGCTTACTTACCCAAAAGGTACCCTCGGGGGATCTACCTTGCTTTGTTATTTCGGCCGACGATAATGATGGGGATGAACCTTATACACAATTATTATGCAGAAAATGGTAATCCTGCTGAGATTCTGAGAATCCTCAAGCATAATAAATGAGGCTAGTTTTCAGGGAAAACCACATGACATTATACATTTATACAGCACCTAAGTAGGTAAAAGGTCATCACCAAACCCGTTATGTAGTACAATGGCACAGTAAATGTAGGTTAAAGGTTAGGTGACTACCCAGGCCTATGTTGGGGTACATTACAAATCATAACAACTTCTTAGATGCAACTTAAGGCTGCTGAAAATATAGAACCACCATTTCGTTTTTATCTGTAGTAACAGGATGCAGTCCTGAAGTATTTTATAAATTCCTTTCCTGAAGTTAAAAAGAATGTTTTATTTCTAACAGCTTGTTGTGGGCAATATCCCTAATAGACTGAATATTATCTCAGAAACACATAATCCATATACATGTCAACACAGTACCACATTTTGTTGTCCTAAATGTCCTTAGAATTTCGGTTTTAGAAATAGCAGATATGAGTTTGGAATTTTTTAGGTAGTCTTGATTTGAATGTCATTTGTATGCCATTGCACTCTGTCCATCCTGTTTGACATTGTAAATATATGTTGCAGTGTCCAGAGGTTATATTAACTTCTTCATGAAATATGATTGTTGTGAAAAATCTTTTCAAAATGGAAATTTGTGCAGCTATAAAGGGCCTGATGCACAAAGTAATCTGAGATGAAAATATAACTATGACTTTCGGTATTCACAAAGGGCATTAATGAGTAGTGAAGTTTACTACTTCTAAAGTTATACTTTTGGTCTAAGTTTAGACCAAAAGTCTAAATTTTTACTACTACTAAAGTTGGACATTTGGTCTAAGTTAGACTTTTGGTCTAAACTTAGACCAAAAGTATAACTTTAGTAGTAGTAAAGTTAAACTTTTGGTCTACACTTAGACAAAAAGACTAACTTTACTACTCGTAAATGCCCTTTGTGAATACTGAAAGTCATAAAGTTAGACTACTGGCTCAGATAACTTCTGTGAATCGGGCCCCTAGTTTTTAATTTAGTACAATCCACTCTGCAATGTTGTAGCAAGTCTAAGACATATATTCCATACCTTTGTAGTAATAACTTACCTAAATTCTGATGTGCAGTTTGGAAAGACCATGTTTGATAATAAATCTGAAGTGAAATGTTTTGCAAATGTGTTGTTCAATGGACTGTACCATTTGCCTCATTTTGCACATTTTATTAAAGAAAAAATGGATAAACAAATGTCTTTACAACTATGTAGTTTACTTGAATAATTAAGAAATTACAGAACTATCATGCAATCTGTTTTTGGAATAAGAAAACACACAGATGAGTGTAACTGATCAGTAAAGTCTTCCTAAAAACTTCAGCAGGATTCTCAAGAATTTTTGATGGTAATGCTAGGACTATTAGAGATGGAAGATGTGAATTTCAATTAAATATTTAGTTTACCTTATAAATGGAACATAACTGGGAAGATTGTAAATTTACGTTTAGCACTAAAATGAATTCAGAGCAATACCTCTACATAATATGACCAAATTGTAAAGCGGTGCCCTTGGAAAATGTAACATAAAACTGTTTTAAGAAACTGTTTAGTTGGGGAGCTGGAGGGTGTATGGGAGGATGGCTGCACATTAGTGCAGCTCTGCCTGCCGATGCACAATCCTTCAACTATCCGCCCAGGATACGATGCAGCCATACTGAAAAAAAGGAACTCAATCTCAATATATGTAGCCCTAATCAATTTTGAGGCATTTTTCTGCCGTTGCTGACTGATACAATGCAAGAAACCTGAGGTGAAGGGTGCTGATCCCGCAAGAGTAAAAAGCCGGCCGTTTCCACCTGGGGGGCACCGTATGTATATTGATGAAGGGCTGTCTGCTGGCAGAAAGGCACCAGAGTGAGCATTGGAGAACTGGCAGCTCCAGCCTTCAGTAAGTGAGTAGGCCATCGGGGGTCGGCCTGTGACCCACCGTTACATATCACTGGGAGTTGGTATGCCAAGAGTGGAGCGGTGCGGCCTGGCATAGGGGAGGCACGACTTCATTGCAGGGTGAAGCCTGTGGCGCTGCAACAGCAGGAGGCAAGAGGAGGCACATATCGGACCTGCCGCCCCCGGCCAGGCCTCTGCCAGGCCCCGAGAGTAAGCATCATGGCCTAGGACGAGCAGGGTGAGTGAGCTTGCGGCTGAGCCTGTGTCTGCGGAGGTGCGTGCGGGCCTGGGCATGGAGCCGCAGCCTACGGACCCGCCAGAATGTATGGGCAGCAGGGCTGGCAGCGAGGTGTACTGGGGGCTTGATGGTGGCTCATAACGAGGACACATAAAAGGAATCCTCCAACTGGAACCAAAAGGTGGCATCACAGAGTGCTTAGAGCGAAAGCTGTGAACTCAGGGTGTTCCGCCTTATATAGACGCAAGCTGGAATTGCTGGGATGCCAATTTTGAATACTGCTCGCGCTAGTTGAATGTACCTGGTAAACCTGAAGATGATCATCCCTCTGCTCTGGCATGTGTGACAGGCAAATTCCAGACTGGGGGTGCAACATAAGTGGTAGTGAGCGGCGGCAGCGGAAAGGGAAATAATATATAATGAGGGTTATGCCAGTTCAGTAACCGGGACTGGCAAGACAATATGCAGCAACTTCAAATAGATGCTGGCAAACAGACCAGCCTAGGCACACAAAGAACAAAAAAAAAGGAAAAGCAGGAAAGAGGGGGAGGAAAGAAATCCTACAACACACCGTATGCACAGTGAGTTATAGACGTGGAACTGTCTGTGATAACGACGCATAGCGTGCAGAATCATCTGAAAATAGGGAAATTAGTGCATTATTAGACATATAAAAGTGTGTGGGATAAGAAAATGGGGAAAACTGACAAATCTCAAACCTGCCTCACATTCAAGATGCTGGAACCTAGCAGGTCAAAGTCAAAGGTTATGTTGGACTCGGAGGCTCATGCCCAAGAGAAAGCTGTCAACTCCCTGGAAGCAACACTCCTAGCAATGCTGCGTACTCTTCAGTCAATAGACGGAAAAATTGACGCTTTAAATTTATGAATGGATCACATGTCTAGAAAAACAAAATACCAGAATTGGAGAGGTTGAGTAGAGGGTTCCCAACACTGAGGACGAACTATACACAATCTCCAGTAAATCTTTAAATATGGAAAAGGTCCTGGCGCCAATTTAGGTCAACATTGAAGACTGAGAGGCTAGGTCCAGAAGGAACAACCTCAGAATTATTGGCCCGCCGGAATCAACCAATACTGGTAAAATGGAGACTTTTGTTGAGACACTGATCAGAGATATTATTTGTGTGGAAAATCTGTACCTTATGCTGATTGTGGACCGTGCGCACAGCTTGTTGGCTCCGCAGCCGGTTCTTGGAGCATTGCCGCATCCCATCATTGCCAGACTATTGAACTACAGGGACCGAGACTCTATTCTACGAATGGCGAGAGAAAAGTACACCATAAATTTCCAGGGAAACACATTGTTTTTTTACCCGGACTTTATGCTAGTGGTACAGGCCGCAAGGAGAGAATTCGGAACTGTAAAGAAACTACTACAGGCGGAGGGCATTCCGTATGCATGCTGTATCCCATTTGCCTTGCAGTTGGTCATGAGGGGGCCTTTAAGATATTTACCACTCTAAAGGCTGCACTTGTGCACACCAAAACATTGAAAAGGCAGCAGCGTGAATCATGAAGCGACCCAGACAATGAGGAGCAGTAATGTACATGCATAGGGTTAGCTCTGTGTAGGGATCTGTATCAATATGTATGGGGCTGCCTGGAGGGGACGCAAACAGCGATCATAGCTTAGTTTTGGGCTGCATAGGTACAAAATGCACTGTCAATTTTACTGTTGCTTTTGAGTCTTAGAACTATAAATGTGATAATATAACATTTGATATAGGATACCTCCTGATCTCTTGGGAGGCAAGTTGCACTCTAGTGCTCCCCAATGGGAGTACCCTATATTGTTTATCATAATATGCTGTTTTTGAGGCGATTGTTCTTGCCAATAGGGGATGTCTTTAGCACGTTGGGAGTGCTGAAGTGGGTGGGGGATGTGGGGTCGGGCCAGGGTGAAGGCGCAATCCTGTAAAGACATCATTTTTAGTGGAATACTGTTGACATCTGTGGTATCGTCGGGCAACGTATATTATGATATTGATGAGCTGCAAGTCTGGGTAGTACTATAAAGTTTCTCACTTGGAACGTACGCGGGTCAACAGACCCAGGATAATTCACTCAGTTTTAGCGTATTTGGAAAGGATGGATGTACATATTGCTTTCCTTCAGGATACACACTTAACCAAAGTAACAGAGGAAAATGGAGGGGCTAGTTGGGCTGGGGTGAGGGTGGCCACCTCATATTCCTCCTATTCCAGAAGGGTGAGGATCTTAGTGAAAAAAGGTGTACCATTTACCATGATTAGCTCTGAGGTGGACGATCAAGGCAGGGTGTTGTTGATTCTGGGTAGACTAATGTCGATGATCCTGCCTTTTTTAATGATGTTTGGCAACGTATCTCTGTTTCCACCTGCGAATGTGCTCTGGGGTGGTGATTTCAACTTATGCCTGGACACAGGTCTTGACTGCTCAGGTTCCACTGAGGGACGTGGGAAGCAGGCATCAGATGCTTTGCTAGATCTGACGGAAGCTGAAGGTATTAAAGATATACGGAGACTCCACAACCCAGAGGCATGGCAGAGCACCTATGTCTCTGCGGTGCATGGGTCATGGTTCAGGCTGGACTATTGGCTCGCGGAGGTATGCCCCTGGACAGTTAAATTTAGTCACCAGGCGAAGACACTTTCTGATCACTCCCCTGTGCTGCTGGAACTGTGCGTTCCTGAGTGTGCGAGACCTCCATTTCAGTAGAGACTACAGCAGTCCTGTTTGACAGACCCAGTTCTAAGGAGCACCATTGGGAATGAGTTTAGAAACTATTTTACTGAAAATGAGGGAACAGTAGACAGTGCAAGGACACTCTGGGAGGCATTCAAAGTGACGATTTGTGAGGAGTGCATAGAGGCACAATCCTGTGTCCCGAAAGATCTAAGGCGTAGAATAGGTGGACTGACAGCACAGATATTAGCTTTGGAATGGGAGTATGAATTGCATCCCACATCAGAAACCCTTGCCAAAATCAGAGACCTTGTGACTGAAAATAACCAAACTGTAGATCAGGAGTTGGTGCATAGATCTATACGGTGTAAAGCGCAATACTATGGGGAGGGTGGTGGGTCCAGTCTTTCACTAGCTCAGAGGGGTCAGGAAAATATTATTGAGCTTTTAGATGGTGAAGCTGTTGCGCGACGGTCTACACCAGAGAGCAGTAAGATTCTTTTTGATTTTTACTCCGATCTTTATGGGGATTGGCCACAGATTCATGAGGCTGAGATCTGCACATATGTTGAGGACATTGGCTTTTGGGGGGCCAGAGAGAATATTTGACGCAACCCCTTGATGTGGAGGATGTGAAGGCAGCTATAAGGTCCCTCCCCACATGCCAATAAGCTGTCCTTGATGGGCTCCCAAGTGAGTTTTATAAAGCTTACATAGATGAGCTAGCACCTAGATTATTAGGTGTCTACGCCAAAGTGTACAATACGGAAATACTGCCACCAACACTTAAAGAAGCGCTTTTTGTCACCCTGTTGAAACCTGAGAAAGAAGCTAATAAATGCGAGTCCTACAGGCCTCTGTCTCTGATAAAAATAGATGCGAAAATAATTGGAAATAGACTGCAGCCGGTGGTGCCCAAACTAATACTTCTGGATCAGTCAGGGTTTGGGCCCAAGAGATCAACATCTCATAACTTGCAAACTATCTTTGCAGTGCTGCACTACCTGGAGTCAGATTTTCAGGCGGTGGCAGTGTTGTTAGATGCAGCAAAAGCCTTTGGCTCCCTACAATGGGAATATGTGTTCACTGTACTACAAAGGTTGGGCATGCTACCATCTTTCCTTAAATGGGTCAAACTATAATATGCAAAGCCAGTGGCCCAATTGCGGGTCAATAGGTGGATAGCGGAGACTTTTCCAAATAGGAGGGGCACTAGATAGGGATGTCCCCTATCCCCGATGCTATTTTCTCTGGCGCTAGAGCGATTACTTGGCAAAATCCGTCAAAAGCATGCCAATGGCGCATTGCAGTTCAGACCACTAGTAGCCTCATTATGTGCGGAGGATATGATGCTCTACATGCGTGAACCCGCCACGAATATTCCGGTGCTGTTGAGAGAGTATGTGGTATTTGAAGATACTCAGGTCAGGGGATCAATTGGGTGAAATCCGCAGTATTCCCATTGACTGATGGTACCCAGGAGGATGTGTTGAATTTCCCACTTTCATGGTCTACTGAGCCGGTGAATTATCTGGAAATATGGTTACATAAGGACCCGGAAGTGATAATATCCATGAATTACAGACGGGCCAACACCTAAATCACTGAGCAAACTGCACAGTGGACTTGCTTGCCCCTCTCATTGGGGGGATATATTTGCAGTGGTGAAAATGACAATATTGCCCAAACATTTAAACCTATTTGTCAATATCCCTATGCGGCTCAACATGGCACTTTTTAAAAAACTCCAGATGTTAATTGTGTGGGCTGGCAGGCAGCCAAAATGCAGCTAGAGCACACTTGCACAGCCATTTGACCAGGGAGGCTTTGAAGCTCCTGACTTGTGGTTTTAGTATTTATGCGCCCAAGCACAGTTCGCGCATTAATCGTACTTCCCTCAACGGTTCTTCCCGCATACTGTACATCCAACTCCACTTACCACGATGGTGCTCTCGGGAGGGGAGGAGCCAAGAGGACTGAACTCAACCCTGTTAAATGTACTGCTTGGGCATGGAAGGCTCTTGGTAAGCAAGCTCGGCTGGATTATATGTATGCCCCAGCACTACTGATCGCTGCACACCCTGATATCTCTTCTGCCCAGGAGCAAGCAGTCGTGAGGGCATTGCGGGCGGCTGGGGTCACGAAGCTCAGAGGTTTGCATAGGAATGGTGTATTTAAACCGCTCAAGGAATTTCAAGCAGGACAAGGCTATAGTGTAATGCTTCGTTTTACATTTGTAAGGGTGCGTCAGGCGATTAGGTCTATATACCCTAACTTTCCCACACCACAAGCTGTGATTTCGGGGGATGAAAGAAAGGGCTTGATTACAAGTTTATATAATGCCTCTTTCAGAGAGAATGAGCTAAAAAATGGAATGATGTAATTGAGACCCCAATGTCGCTTCTGCTGCAAATTGACTGGTAGATTAACGGCAAACTGCAATCTCTGCATTATCCATTTCAAATATTCACACCAATTGTACTATACACCAAGTCAGTTACAGAAATTCTGCTTGAGAGATAGTGCAAAATGTATACGATGTGGGCAGGATGACGCAGATTTCATACATCTCCCATGATGCTGTGCCATAATATATGCTTTCTGGAGAAGAGTTACGGAGGTGCTTACTGAGGTTGTCCTTGATAGAGTTGAATGCAATGTCTGCTGGGTATGTTTAAGAAGCTTAAACCCTGTAATAGAATTATCGCTGTCATATCAACCCTGTTTGGTAAGCATGCAGTCTCACAATATTGAAGTGCCAGAACTGGTCCCACTATTCAGGAATGGGAAAAAAACAAATGAACTAGAGACCAGCCGCGGCCCGTGAAGGGAGTTATGGTGGGGCCGGAAGGTGGTGCGGGGGAGGGGCAGGGTAGGGCTGCTAAAAGCCGGAGTATGGATAATTGGAGGTAAGTAAACAATTTAATAAATAAATGCGAGGATGTGCGCGCTACGAAATTCATTTTATTAATTTAATTGTTTACTTACCTCCAATAATCCATACTCCGGTTTTTAGCACCCCCCACCCTGCCCCTCCCCCGCCTCGCCTTCCTGCCCCACCATATCTCCCTCCACAGGCCGTGGCTGCTAGACACTATCCAAAAATGTTGCTAAGACGGTACTATGAAAGTTGTAAACATTTCTGTCAAACAGCCATGTGAGAGAAGTTGGGGGCGGAGGTAGGGCGGTATTTGTTGCTTATATTTTGAAAATTGCTTGCGCTGCACATTGACATTGTATTTATTTATTTTATTTTATTTTGCGGGTTTGTAGAGCGCTTGAATAGACTCCCGAGGGAGTATCTCCGCGCTATTTGACTGCTGAACCTGCAGGAGATCGAATTCCAAGGCTCCAATCTAGTTCCTAAACTGTGTGGTTAGACCTGGAACAAAAACGTCTTCAGCTTTTTTCTGAAGGCCAGATGATTTTCAAGCTGCCTAAGCTGGAGAGGGAGACCATTCCATATCCTTGGTCCCTTCACAGACAGGGCCTTACCCCCTTGCTTCACCCGCTTGATCCTAGGAATCGTGAGAAGCATTTGGTCACTGGACCGTAGAGCACGAGAAGGAACGTACGGCACAAACTTGTCTGCCAGATAGGAGGGACCCAAACCATGAAGTCCTTTGTGGACCGTACAACAGATCTTAAAAACAACTCTCTGACGGATGGAAAGCCAATGAAGCCTGGCAAGAAGAGGTTTTGAAGGTGTTCTCGGGGGAGCATTTAGAACCAGTCTGGCTGCGGTGTTCTGCACAACCTGTAACCTATCCAGGTCCTCCTCATTAGCGGACAACAGGAGACCATTACAATAGTCAAGGCGACTGATAACCAACGCCTGGACCAGGGTCTTTCTAATGGTGTCTGGAAGCAATGGAAAAACTCTACGCAGCAATCCGATGGTCCGGAAACAAGATCCAACAATGTTGGTGACATGCTGCTTCAAGCTAAGTTCTTGTTCCAGACGGACCCCTAGGTTCTTGACTGTCTGCTTAGGCTCGGGGACTGGGCCTAGATCTAAAGGCCACCAGTCAGGAGCCCAGCAGATCTTAGCCTCACCGAAAAGCATAACCTCTGTCTTTGAAACATTGCACTGCAACATATTCAAAGACATCCACTGGGAAACTGCTCTCATCCCCTCAGAGAAAGAATGTAATACCTCTGGAGTAAGATGGTCAAAGGGAAAGAGCAGCTGGGTATCGTCAGCGTATGACACTGGGCAAAAACCAAAGGTTCTCAGGATATTAGCCAGGGGGGCCACATAGATGTTGAATAATGTAGGGCTCAAACAGGAGCCCTGTGGCACCCCCTTAGTAATCCTGGTCTCCTCGGATCGGAAATCGCCCATGGTGACACATTGGGTCCGATCCGAAAGAAAACTCTTTAGCCAAGCCAGTGCCATGCCCCCTAGTCCACTCCCAGTCAGACGCTCGACCAAAATCTCATGAGAGATGGTATCAAAAGCTGCCGATAAATCTAGCAGCACCAGGACAGCTGATGTTCCTTTGTCCTGGAGCATGCGTAGATCATCGGTAATCGACAGCAATGCTGTTTCCGTGCTGTATTTTGCTCTAAAGCCCGACTGAGATGGATCTAGGGCACCAGTATGTTCCAGGTGATTAGACAAATGCTTATTGACATGCTTTTCTATGAGCTTTCCCATGAATGGTAAAAGGGAAATGGGTCTCGGGTTGGTCATGTCATCCCATGCGGTGGCGGTGTTCTTACGAATGGGTCGCACTTGGGCTCTCTTCCACTCCAGTGGGACACGGCCTGTGTCCAAGGAGAGGTTGACCAAACTTTGTATTTCTGGTGCCAGTATGCTCCTCACTGATACCATCACTCTCGGTGGAAGCTGGTCCATAGGACTTCCACTCTTTATAGTTGTAATAAGACCCTCCACTTCAGCCAAGGTGATATTAGAAAAATTTGACAGAGTGGAAGTGATGATCTTTTCACTCACTGGGACAACAGTGGAAAGAGTAACATGTCCAATGGACACAATGGAGGCATGAATCTTCTCATAGATGGTTTCAATCTTGTTTGTAAAGAAGCATGAAATATCGTTACAAAGTTGTTGTGATGGAGTGTCAACACTCTCACATGCTGCCGGCTTCAGGAAGGAGTTCAGTATTTGGTAAAGCATCCTCGGCGCATTTCCTACCGCCTCTAACTGAGAGGAAATATGATGTTTACGAGCTGTTCGAATAGCTTTATGATAAGATTTTAGCGCCCTCTGATACTCCAATTTATCTGACTCCAAATGAGATGTACGCCAGATTTTCTCTAGTTTCCTTGCTCTACGCTTCATGGATCTCAGGTCTTCTGAGAACCACACCTCCTGATTTTTCGTCGGGCGGGTCTTAAAGGTTTTCATAGGAGCTATGTGCTCAATGGCACTGGTTACTGCTTTTTCATATCTCTCTAGTGCCACATCAATGTCATTAGTTGTGGCATAATCTTGGATGGAGAAGGCATCCTTAAAAGGTTCATTAGTTATCTTGTGCCATTGTCTTCGTTTCATGGGGATCTGAATAGATCTCTTGGGAATTGGTCCTATCTCAGGGATATAGAATTCTATAGTGAAATGGTCCGTCCATAGATTTACAATAGGGGCAGAACACTCAACTCCAGGGAGCCTGGACAGAATGAGGTCCAGAGTATATCCGGCCCTATGGGTGGGTCCTTTATTACGTAACAAAAATCCCAATGAGAAAAGATCATTTATGAAGTCCTGGGTCTCTTTTTCCTCCTTTAGCTCTGCGTGTATATTAAAATCACCCAATAATAAAAAGTCTTTCTCGCCGTTAACATGGGGGGCCAATAATTCCATCAATATGTTAGAAAAATTATTCATAGGTCCAGGAGGCCGGTAGACCAAAGCACCGTTCATGAAACCTTTAGGCAAGGTACTTATTTTAAAAACCAGCATTTCAATCTCTGCTGAGCAATATTTCTCGAGAATGGAGACCCTAATATTGTCTCTATGCACGATGGCAAGGCCACCTCCCTTTTTTATGGGTCTGTCCTGACAAATAATTTTATATCCCACCGGTATTCCCAAGGTAATAGTGGGTGCAGTGTGAGGTTTCAACCACGTTTCAGTAAAGAAACATAGATCAGGTTCAGCCTCCGAGATAAGATCCCATATCTGCATGTAATGTTTAGGCAGTGATCTAATGTTACATAGCAGGCATTTATGATAGCTGGGTTTGTTTTCTGGAACTCTGTATAATGTGAATTGCAAGCTGATAAATACAATTTTAAAAACAAAAAAGAAACTGTTCAGTTTTATTACCGGAAGAGTTTTTCTCCTGTGCATCAATTTAAATAGTACTGTTTTTTTTGTTCTCTTTTCATGTTTTCTTGCTATCTTCAACTTCAAAAGTGTTAGCTTTCCATTTCCTCATTGTGTTGTAGTTTTCTTTTCTTAGGACCTTGTTGTTTTTCTTCTTCTTCATCTTTCTGTTCAGCTCTGCTAGAATGCTTTTATATTTTATGCTTTGGACACATTATCGGTTTTCAAAAACAAGGTACTTGCCTGAATGAGTGGTATTTTGACCTATTAACCAATTATACTTCTATACACAGCGCACTGCTGTACTTACTTTCTTCTCATCAAAATCAATCAGAAATAAACCAGAAAATGTTTTAATTTGCGACAACGCTACATATGACATTTTTTTTCTTTGAATACACTACTAACAATATTAAAAGAGCTGTATGTGCACTTAAACCTTGCGAAGGATATCTGATTTATTAATATTTGCAGCCAAGTCTGTTGGTGCAGTAACTACACATGACAAATTGGAAGATGTTTTCTTCTGCAGATAATTTGTGAGTACTTTGATAAAGAAGCTTTTTCCAGTACCAGCTTGACCACTTATGGACAATAGAACTGGTTTATATTTCAAACATAGACACTCTTTTTTCTCATGCAGAATACACTGCAAGTAGACTGGAAATGTCTATTTAAGTTGCTTTACCCAAAGAATGTGTTTGATTGTCTGCAGAGGGTGGGAACTTCTTCGTTTAGTTTTTTGTGTTGTTTGGCAAAACAATGAACTAAACCAAGGGCAGCAATATACATGTACCTTATTGAAAGTTTACTGCAAATATCTAACCTAAAGAACAGTTCTTTTACTAAGCAACAAAAAGAAATGCCTCAGTTATTCCATTTTCCATATATCCACACAGCGCTTTCTCAAAACCAATACTGAAAACCTGTGTGCTTAAATATGGGATAGATTATTTTTGGATAATAGCGTTTGTGCTTTTTGTAGGCCGAATAGGGAAATGGGGTTGACAACCTTTGAAAGCATTCAAGCATATAGGTCTCTTGAATATATTTTTACATATACAGATGCTCTTATCATTAATCATGCTGCTACTTCTATCCAACACTGATGTATAAAATATTTGTATCTTCTTTCAGATTTCCATAGCACTCTAGACTTTGCATCAGTTGGTGATGCATCATGTTAATTATATTACAAATGCTACGTGATTGATGAAGCTCAATGTAGAATAAAACAGTTGGGTGAATCCACTGTGACAAATGCAAGCTTTTTTTCATAGATAATAACCAACTGCAATACCTACATTTTTATGGGCAATTAACAGTTATAATTGCCCATAGAAACATAATCACCTGCCTGTATCAACGTGTAATGATTGGTGTTTTATAACTGTTTCATCTCATTTTGTAAGAAGCCTTGCGGTAAGTGAATTAACTCCTTATGACAAGTGTTTCTTTTCCAATACAGCATTTTTCATTCTAACTTTCCAGATATAAATAAAAACTGATAACCTTTATGGGAATTCAAGGTAAATTAGCTGGAAAATGATGGGAACTATTGCAGCATTTTCCTAAAAAAACTGATGAGCTTGTTTATAAGCCCAGTGTGCAGCCGGAACGTCACTTTTCTTGATGTTCTGGCGGCGCACTGGGCTTACCCATATCTAGGAGGCCATGGAAAGCCACCCTGCATGGCTTTTCATGGCCTCATAGATATGGTGCAAGGCAACACAGCAAACGTCACTGCGTTGCCTCACACTGCGTGGGGGAGGAGTGCTATGGGCTTTGTGGTGGGTGTTCCGACTCAGCACCCAAGTTTTTTGACACATTCCCAGATTTACAACATAGCATAAATGTGGGAATGTGTCAAAAGCCATAGGTTTACAAGCCCAGTTTGCCACAGGAACATCACTTTTCTTGATGTTCTGGTGGTGCACTGGCTTCCCCATATCTATGAGTCCACAGAAACACTCCTTGCATGGCTTTTCATGGGTTCGTATATATGGTGTATGGTAACATAGCGAAAGTCACTGTGTGGCCTCACACTGCATGGGGGAGGTGTACCATGGCCTTTGCAGTGGGTTTTCTGACTAAATGTCTATTTTTAACACATTCCCAGATTTACAACATAGCATACATCTGGGAATGTGTAAAATCTGTGTTTTTGTGTAGAAAGATGTCCCTCCCAGCACAAATACAAACTGATTTCAACACAAGCACCCTTGCACCATGGTGCAAGGGTGCCTACTTTGGCTCATGGCAGTATTTTTTGTTCCAGTGAAGAGAAAGAGGATATTGCATGCAGGGCACTGAAGCAAGAAGCCTTGCGGCACTGCCCTGCGTCAACATATTGTAAGTGAGGCTCTGATTCTACAAAGCAATTCGCAAGAACAATCCTGTAAAAGGCAAGTTACATTAAAATTAAAGATATGGAGCTGCTGATAAAGTGAGAGGTGAACATCTAAAGTGGTTTAACACTCAGTTGTTTTTGAAGTGCTTTTAATATTTTTGTTTGGGTTGTCAAATAAACATAAATGTCTTAACTATGAAAAATGTACTGAATATGAAAGTACATGTATTGTTTTTAAAACATGCCTGCTGCAATTATGGTAGACATATTCCATTACATTTTGAATTATTGAAAGCTGATGACACATAGATAAATACAATAGATGTTGAACGTAAGGGTTCTGGTGGTGCAGTTTAGGCCTGGGCATAAAACTCTGCTCTGCTCAGTGAGATTGCGGAATTTGGCTACTCCAATTTCCATGGAGAATGCAGTGCTACCGATAAACTCTGCACTATGCAACAGAGCAAAGGTTTATATTTCTGTTGACGTGCTCAAAACATCATTTTGCAAGTACAGGAAGTGCGAGGAACCATGCCAGATGCCCGCGAACATCCACAAGATTTTTCCAGCCGCCTGCGAGCTCCCTCATAATTTTGTTGCCGCTAGCGTGGCTTTAGGCCATGCCAACTACTTCAAGCACTTCTTATGTGCAGTAGGTGAGTGCAATTGAGAACGATCAACCACTGCTGCAACCTGGAGAATATTTCTCTTCTCATGAAGCAGCCAAATCTCCTCAAAAACACAATCTCGAGCAAGAGAGTTTCTCTAATGGACCATTTGCGTTGTTTTTTTGTGTGAGGACCCCTTTTGAAAAAAATATTTTTTTCCATCAGGAAGAAAGTGCCCCAGAGACTACAAATTCCTGTTCCTGTCCAGCAGGCTCCTCCAAGTGATTTGCCCACCTCCAGGTCACTTTAAATTTGGATTTGGAGCTGGAAGGATCACTCTCCTTGTCTGCTGCATGCATACCATTAGATTTAAGGACTTTGTATTTTGAGATTTCACAAGTAAGTTAAAAAACTGTTGTACAAGGTTGTTGTTTGTTTGATAGAGGGCATGCACCAGGATTTATCTGTACATTTAATCTTTTTTTTTATGTATTGTAGTTGTTGTCCTGCAGTTTCAGTAGGCTCTCGCTATTTTTTAAAATTAAAATTTTCTTTTAAAAAGAGAATATATTGCACAGTTTAGTACATTGTCTCCCGTTTTTTTAATACATCTGCAATATTCATTTAAGTCACAATGTGGTCAAGTCTGCCAATGGGTCTTATCCAGTAGGTCTATTACTAGTCAAGGGTACATGCAACAACTGTTTCAGTGGTGTCTGTTGTATTGAAACATCATTTAGGCCGTAGATGGCATTGGATTAAATGACAAAATGTGTGATTTTTGGTGTACTCAATGTTTGTTTTCCCGGCAAACAATTTATAGGTGGGGTAATATATTTGAAGCATTTTTTGGATGTGTGTTGCTGTAAAATATTTTCGGCCAATTAATTCTCAGTTTCGGCATTACTGAATGAATGCTGTTCTCTCCTTTGTTACCATGCCTCCTTTGTCTGGCCAGTGTGAGTGTGTTTGCCATAGGCCACCATTTGTCTTTGTTCCCCATGTCATGTGGCCTCGGGCCATTTTGTATAGCCTGTATCCATAGGCCTGCACGTGTTCTTTGTTTTCCATGCGTCCTGCTTGTTTTTTGACCATCTGAATAGCAGCCATTTTCTGTAGGCAGCCAGCATGCTTTTGCAATAGGCCTGAGGGTCTTTGCTGTGGCCAGGCCTTCTGCTTGTTGTTTGACCATGTGGGTAGTGGCCATTTTGTGTAGCCAGGTAGTTTCCTTTATCCATAGGCGTGTATGTGTTCTTTGTTGTGACCATGCCTCCTGCTTGTTGTTTGACCATGTGGGTGGAAGCCGTTTTGTGTCGCAAGCCACTGTGATTTAGCCATAAGCCTCCATGTGTTCTTTGTTGTGGTCATGCCTTCTGCTTGCTGTTTGCCCATGTGGCTACCACACATTTTATGTAGCCAGCCAGTGTGCTTTTGCCATAGGCTTGCATGTGTTCTTTGTTGTGGCTATGCCTCCTGTTTGTTGTTTGACCATGTGGCTGGCAGCCATTTTGTGTAGCTGTACCACCTTACTTGTTATTTGACATGGGACCATTTTGTGCAACCTTCAGTTTTCAAAGCAATTTTAAATAGTATATACAGTCTTAAGCATTTTGTTTTTTGCTCATTTTTTTTACATTTTCTTGATATCAGTTTAATGAATCAATATGCTTAGTGACTTGATGTTTATACTAGGTGTACTGTATGAACAGGGTTTTATATTATATACTTTTTTGCATCTTTCACCAGCACCACACCTTACCGCCCAAATCTCAATGGGTTTCTCATGGTAGTCCCCTAATACATCAGCAATTGTATTGTTTGCATTTTTATTTATTTTTGATAATCTTTTTACAAACATTTTCTTATTTAATTTTTATTTGTTTTTCAACTTTTCCTTGTATTTGTTATTTTTTTAAATTACATATTATTTTATTGTTTTGAATTTAATGTAATTGTTCATAAAACATAATTTATTTGTAAATGTAAAAATAATTACATTAAAAAAAATGTTGGACTTTATTACATTTTTTTCACATTTTGCCTAACATCCATCATCATCCCCATGCATGCCATAAGTGGACAGCCACACAACAGCATTCATTTTCTAAGGATTATTCAATTGTCAGCTGCATCTCCATGAGATCCAAACCACAACTTGATGCAAAAAATGCAAACACTACATCTGTATGTTGTTGCTCTTTTTTTATCCTTCCTGAGTGTTCATGAAAGTTTATGAATGGATACTCTGTTTTTTTCTTAAATATTTTTAAAGTAAGTAATCACAATTAACGTAATTGTTTGTACTAATTATTCCACTGAAATAATGCCATGCTTCACTGATCTTTTCTGCTTTTAGGTTCACAAGAGAAGAGACATCACCCACAGTACTGTCCGGCAGAAGGCCTGTGCACAGTGCAACGCATGACCACACAACACTGACATCTCTTTAGCTTGGGAAGCACCACTGCCAACTGACAGCTTCAAGATGGCTCCAAAGAAAGGCACTACTAAGAAAGTGACAGTGTTAAGGGTCTTACCACCACTTGTTTGCCGCCCAGACCTTTTTCTGGCAAAGATGTGTGCCTGCCTCACCAGCCTCCAGGGAGTAAGCTGGGAGAAGTACTCCTGCATCAGCAGCCATACCCCAACCTAGGCCCAAGTCAATCTCAGACATAGATGAAACCACTCTAATCAAGGAAACGCCAATGAGCAGTGACAATGAATTGGAGTTATCTCTTTTTCACAGTAGTACCCAATTGTTGCCTGCAACTCATCTAAATGGACAACAACCGTTGCAGCCATCAATGGTACTTCCTCCCTGTAGGTAACTGGCTCTGTATATACTATACCAAAGTGAGATATAGCGTGCGCAGAGTCCAGTGGAACCTCAAAGGTAGACAGATAGATAGCACCTCACTCTTTATTTTTGGTAGTGTGGTCGAGCAGTAATACATTATCAGAGGTCAGTTTAAGCATTTGTTGTACAAACTCAGTCAGACATCAGTCAGCAAATGAATTCACACACTCAAAGACTGAACTTCAGACCAAATGTTTTGTGTAAAAATAGTCTTTTAGTTATTTTGTTTTCTAGAACCAAGCAAGCCTGGCACAGGTAAATGATAAATACTTTGCAGTAAATATACAATTGTGATAAAGTTTGGATTTGTAACAGTAAATGCACTTTATTTTGACTTACAGTATGGTTTTCAGAGAACTGCGATACTTTGTAACTGTACATAGACTTGACTAGACTGAAATAGGCTTTTCAATAAAATTACAGGTAAGTTACTTTAGAGATTACTTTTCTTACTCAGAGTAGTATACCTGGATACTACTCTGGGACAGTTCCTGTAAAAAGGTAAGTAAAATCGTTTCTGTTAGTGTGAATTTAAAGAATTTCTTTAGGTTTTCAAACTCCAAACTTTGAACTTTTTCAAGAAAAACAGTCAGTATTATCCTATAATAGTGTTATCGTTTTTTAGGTACATATTTGTTAGTACCAGTTGAGGTTCTGGAGTAGACTCATGGGTCCTCCCCAGATCAAGGATGCATTCTTGTTACACCTTCAGTGGCATAAGGGTGGTCGGGTGCAGAGTGCTGAGGCCCAATGTTATCCAATAGGGGATAGGCGGCCTCTGGTTGGTGGCTGCTGCCAAGCAGGTCACTTGAGTGTGGGAGCAAAGCTTCTGGACTTTAGCTCAGAGTAAGTGGGGAAACAAAGCAGCACCAAAGGAGCACCCTCAGCGGCACTAGGGCGGCTGGGTGCAGGGTGCTCCTTCAACATCAAGCGCCCTGTTGTTTTCAATGGGGAACCTCTGGTTTGGAAAGGCACTGCAGGCTTGTGGACGAAGGTCTTCTGGGTTTGACCACCATTTTGAGAGGTAAGTTGGAAAGGTAGGGGTTGGTTAGGCACTATTGGTTTGGGCACCCAAGGCCGTGAGACGTTGGGTGCAGGGGTGCCTTTTGGGGTATGATCTTCTTACCAGCTCCTGGTCGCAGTTGGGGAGGCCTTCTGGATTTAGGCTGCAGGCATTGCCTGGAGGCTTGAGGCAGGTCAGGGGTCGCCAGATCTCAGGTCAGGATGGCCAGGTCAACCTCCTCCTGGCGTTTGCCCACTCGAGTTCGGGCCGAGGACGCAGGTGCTGAGTGCTGCGGATTCGCGTTTTCCGGCCAAGGACAGAGGTTGCAGATGAACAAATCCAGTGTTCATTAGAGAAAAAGTCTTTGTGGTTGAAGGCAGGTAGGTCCCCTGGAGATTTCAAGGTTTCTCGCTGCAGGACACAACCGGATTTCGTAGGAGCAGATTTGAGGTAAAGACAGGCCGGTAGGGCTGGGGCTAAGTCAGTGGACGCCTTCCACTTGTTAGCTGCAGCACAGCAGTGACTCTTCACTTTGGTCTTCACCAAAACATGCAGTCTGCAATATCAGTGTGTGAGTGGCATGGTGCATGAGGCACACTCAGTCAAAGCACATCAGCAATTCAACAAAAAGTGGGGGCAACCATATAGAGAGAGGGCACTTTTTCACACTACCAAGGTTGGAGCACTTCAGGAGATTTGAGCTTCATGCTGAGGAAGTAGAAGATGGCCCTCTTTCAAAAGATCCATTGTCTTCCAGCTCGCCAGCAAGAGAAAGGAGGGGTACTCCAATATTCTCTTCTCCACGCCCCCCTTCTGGTGATCAAGACTCCACTTAGACGTTGCCTCAGTCTTAGACATGCTAGGAGAGGCTAGTGAAAAGGAAGGTTACTGAGAGTCTTATAGTTATGGATGAATAAAAGAAGTATGATGATGGACCCCTTACATGGATGTTAACCCAACCTCATTGGAGACCAAGGTTACCCCATCTCACCCTGCTCTGAGCCATGTGGTTCATATACCACCACTGCCAACTTCCATAATTTACAAAGCCCTGGCTGCGACTAACATCCATATCTGCCTCAGTATACCTAGGTACTACAGAGAGACAAATGTCAAAACGCCCACCTCTTGCCACTTCTTCCAAAATTGGCAGTGGCTGTACTGTTCAAAAGTTGCCCTCCCCAGTTTGGAACTTCTTTACAGTTAGCGATAAAGAGCTGAACATTGTCATATGCTCCTTAGTCAAGGTAAGCTTGGTACAAACTGTGATACCGGAGGTCAAATAACCCATTTGAGAAAACACCATGCAATCCACTAGGAAGAGCACAGTAGCAGACAAAAAACGGCAAGTGGGGTTTGTGAAGTGGGTTAGAGAAAGGTATCTGATCTGATCATTGTGGAAGGTGAAGGTGAAGAAGAGGGTAATGTTTGTGCTCTGCAAATCAGCCCTGTCCCCAGCAGTGAAGTAGTATCTCTCACATCAGCAACATTGCAATGGCACAAAACTCAAAGTCAGGTTGAGACACCAAAGCAAGAACCTAGTGACTGGCCTGCTGAGACGCACACTGAGCCTACTACTTTCTGTATTCAAGAAGTCACCTTCATCAGTGGTGCCAGAAAAGAAAAAAAATCCAAGCTACTATTCCTGCATGTTTAGGCAGGAGGAGCAGTTTGAATGCAACCACAAAATGCTATATGTGTACAACATGAAGATGGACCTCCTTCTTTAGCACCTTGGCTGCTAGGCGTTTTCCCCCCCTGTGCTGGAAATTCCTCTTAGGCTATATTCATGACGAGCTCAGCTCGTCATCAGCACAGCTCAACTGTGCATCATGACGAGCTGAGCTCGTCATCAGCATCGAAAGGGTTAAAGGTCTCACCTAGGCAGCGTGCAAGTCACCCAGGACTTTTTGGGAAACTCATGGATGTACTGCACTGTTTCCAATGAGCATTCATGCATGTATGGCGTTTACCTTGCGGGAGCGAACAGCTGCGCCATCTGTTTCCAATTTCTGCTCGTGGTCTTGTTAATTGGAAACATAATTAGACACACACACCCCCACGCTCACTATTGCACTTTTTTAGGCCCCTCACACACACACACCCGTTGGCTCGGAATAGAAGATCTCCGCCAAAGTGCAGCTCCCCTTGCTGCCCGACGGGCATTGCACCGCCAGCCTGCCGTAGGAGCAGGATACCGATGATGACGCTGGACGGTCATCGGCTGGGACAACAGTTGTGGTCCTGCCGGTAGTCTGTGTGAGGTATCCTTATATTCTGAAAAGGGTCTACACCATGCACTTATCCCCCTTCTAACTAGTGAGAGAGAAGACAAGCTGAGCTAAATCTCTGGCTCCCATTGGGGAACTCTGTACAACACTCTTTGTTTGCTGCTTCCTAGGACGAGTACATTGGACCCCATTAAAAATCGTCCACCTTTATTCCCCTTGTTTGATACCAGTTTCAGCGTGCTTTTCGCACGGGAATCTTTTGCCTAAGGTTACCAGGGCGAGGAGCTCTCGTCCCCCTGGACCAAACCGCACAGTAAACCGTCCGTTTAGATCACCTTGTTTTTGACACTCTGTCCTGGCTTACGTAGTACAGGGCACCCTACCAACACCGCACTTCAACATGGAGGATGTCCCAGGTCTTAGCTTTAATGAAGACACCATAGCTGAAACATTAAGGAACACGCCATCACTACTAAATAATCCCCCGGCTGCCACATCCGGAGCCTCCTCTGATGAGTGGTCCATACTAAGTGAGATGAAGAAAGAACTGATTAGAATAACGATCCACAGGATTATGATGACAGAGTACCTGAGGAGCAACATAGCACCACAGGGCCTAATTGTAAATATCGTCCCTAGATTGTTCTTGGATGACAAACGCTTTAAAGTAGACTGGTGCCAGGTCTCCTGGAAATGCACCAAGGACCTGCTGTTTCTGATCAGCCAGACTGCCAAACGATTGTCTGAAGCGCTCCAGGAGAAAATCTCTGCCGTAGAAGCGACCATGAAGAATGCCACTTCAAAAAACAATAAAACAGCATTTACAACAAAACTCTCTGAGATTAACCAAGAGATGGCTGACCACCACGACTTCCTACTCAAACAGAAAACCACCAAATTGGAGAAGGACATAGCCAAATTTGCAAAGGAGAAAGTATACCCCTACCTTAAAGATGATTTTAAAGGGAAGAAGAACAACTACTCTTCGGACGAAAATTCGAGCACGGATACCAGACGTGGTTCCACGAGCAGTGACTCCAGCGGTGGCTACCCGGCGAGAAACGCATGACCCACGCGTCCCTGGCAACGGGGATATCACCAAGGACCAGTGTTCCATGGCCCACCTCATTTACCACCACCGTGGCAATATCCCTTCTACCCACAGGGCCCCCCGCAATTCTACCCCCTTAATCCGCCTCCTTTTCAAGGCAGAGGTTGGGGCAGAGGAAGAGGGCGAAAGCGAGGCGGGAACAAGGGTGTACAGTGGCAAGACCAGATGCCAGAGCCGACTGGGGTGGAAACCAGGAGCGCAACAACCAGAGGGAGACGAGTTTGATCGTGAACCTTTCCAAAAGAACCCTCACAACTACAGAGAAGAGGCCTTGGATTTGTCCCCACCCCGATCCCCGACTCATTTCAGGAAATGATTGAGCTTAAGCAGTTCTTCAGGAAGATACGTCTCCGGGCCTTCTTTAATAATCGGCCAGATATCCCCTGTGAAGACACAGGTCTAAGGAAACCTTCCACCTTCACCCCCACTGATGGGATGGTACCACCGGAGGTCCTGACGTTTGAAAGAGCAGTCATGAGAACCATGCAGAATAAACCCTCAATCAAACCCTTTAACAATCTATCCAATGCTGAAAGACAGGCAGCTACCTCCCTTGGTAAGGACACTTCAATTGTCATTAAGCAAGCTGACAAGGGGGGAGCTACTGTCATACAAAACTATGACGATTATGATCGGGAGTGCAGACGCCAACTATCAAATACAACCCACTACAGACTACTGACAGAGGATCCCACCAATCGACTGACTACTACCGTGATGTCTCTTGTCATCGAAGCAGAGACAAATGAATGGATAAGCAAAAAAGAGGCAGAATTCCTGGTGACCACGGACCCGGTCATACCGTACTTTTACACTCTGCCCAAAATACATAAGGGCACCACCCCAGTCCCAGGAAGACCGATCGTGTCCGGCATCGGTTCTATTTTAGAACCCCTGTCCCAATTTTGTGATGCTTTTCTTCAACCTCTGGTCAAACTTATCCCGTCTTATCTGCAAGACACCAGAGATGTGCTTCGTCTCATTGACGACATGGATGGCAGAGAAGATATCAATCTCCTCCTTACCCTCGACGTGGAAGCGTTGTACACAAACATACCTCAACAAGCAACGCTGGAAGCAGTGGACTGCCTTCTACGACAAGAGGAGTGGCTGTCCCCCACCCCGGTTTAATTCATAATGGAGTTGGCACATATTGCGGTTACTGAGAATTTTTTCAAATATGAATCCGACTTGTACCACCAAGTTCGTGGAACATCGATGGGCTCGACCTTTGCGCCGAGCCTGGCGTGCATCTATATGGCATCGTTTGAGAAGAAATGCATCTACCCCCCTGAACACAATCCATACCGTGAAAATCTCACGTGTTGGCGTCGATACATCGACGACATCCTGGTGTTTTGGAAGGGGGACCGGATGACATGTGAGGCCTTCTGTACGTGGATAAACCAACAAGACCCATTTCTAAAGTTCACGGGCACAATCTCCAATAAATCCATACCTTATTTGGACCTCACTATATCCCTGGAGCCAACCACTATCAGCACCACTCTCTACAAGAAGGACACTGACAGGAACAGTCTATTGCCTTACACTAGCCACCACACGAGATCCCTGAGGGACAATCTACCTTTCGGGCAATTTCTCCGCCTACGGAGAAATTGTAGTTCAATCAGTGACTTCAAACAACAAGCGCATTCCCTACAAACCAAGCTCCAGGACCGGGGGTACCCAACGCGTCTTCTGAAAATTTCCACCAAAAGAGCCCTTAACAACAATAGAGAGGGCTTGCTTGAGGTGCATCCCAAGGAGCCAGACGACACCATTACCTGCGTGACCTCGTTCACGAGAAACTCTTCATTCATTAAAAAAACTGTCAATTCACACTGGGGCATTCTGAACTCGGCTGGGATGGAGCTACCGCGCCCACGTTTTGCATTTAAGAGGACGGCAAACCTTAAGGACACTCTAATTCACACCCGTCCTAAGAAAACCAACACCCAAGCAGTCAATACCCTCTGGGACCTTCCTCCAGTAACGGGGCACTATCGTTGCGGTTCCTGCGTCGTATGCCCCCAGACCATCCAGGGCAAGACCATTGTACTCCAAAGCAACTACACTTGGACAATGAACAAACATACTAACTGCAACAGCTCCAGATGCATTTATGTTTTGATCTGTCCGTGTGAATTGTTGTACATCGGGATGACCATGCGCCCCGTCAAACATCGGATAATGGAGCACAACAGCAACATTCGGTGTCACAAGACACACACCAAGCTCTATGAACATTGCAAAGAAAAAAATCATTCCCCGGACAATATTCGATGGACTGTCATTGAATGTTTACCAAACTTCAATCAACAAGCCCTCTTCAGACTCGAACAGAGATGGATACATCGACTACAGTGCGACGAACTGGGATTGAACGATGGGGTGCCCTGGACGACACTCGCCAGATAGTTATCAATCTGGACTATTTGTCCATTCCCAGATGATTACCAACATGCCTTACCAGATAACCCTGCCCTTTCCAAGATGGCCCCCGCATTACAGTGTACTGACCTCGCTGTTTCTAGCAAATCCCTCTTTGCTCTCTACTCCCGCGTGCCGTCACCAAGCAACCGGAGGGACACGCCCCTTGGTGCGCGCTCAACTCTCCCTTATCTGCACCGGACAGTGCCCAACTTCCTTGCCGGCTGTCCAGACTTCGTTGTTCCCGTGGGAGGGGTAGGTGCTGAGATGCCTGCCATCAGCGACCTTTGAGGTAAGGTGTTGAGCTAATCCCTGATACCCCGCGTGCTCTCTGCCAGTACACGCGGCAAGCCTACTCCCTTATGCGGGTTACCGGATGGCTTGTATTTTCCTAACGAACCCGCGGGATGCCTTACTCTCCCTGTAGGATCTCCTCACTCGCTGCTGGCCCCACCCGGACAGCTCGTGAGGCCCTCAGGAGGAATCACAACGGGTAAGTGCACCATTGATCTTGACATTGTCCTCGCTCACGCGCACTCGTCGGGCAGGGCACGTTGTTTATTTGTTACCTCGCTGGTGATCACGACCACCACGCCAGCGACGACCTCACTTAGAGACAGAGTGTCAAATTATACACGATCGTTTTTTCTGTGCGGTTTTTTGTCAATTGTGGCTAAACTCCTTAGTCTACAATTATATTTTTAAACACTGGCTCCTCACGCCACCTGACTGTGTTAGGGTGTTACACTTCCACTGGTCTTGAATTGTGATGACCCACCCTACTCAGCATGTTGCACAGCCGAGAGATCGGCCTCTTCACCTTGATGCATGCTATAACTCAACAGCATGGCAGTCCAATACAGTACGTGTGCCTCACGCGCGCTGTATTTTTTAATTCCTTTTCTCTCACAGTACCACTTAACTCTGTCATGATTCAGGCAGATTGTACCTACTGGGCACGTATTCTTGTCACTATGAATATAGGCACGATATGATGTATTCCGGTCATAATAACTTTAACATCATTAATGTTTGCTTATTTCTCTTCAGTTCCCAGGAGGTCCCTCGCAAGGAACCATTTCTGTAGGATACTATACAGGTCGTATACCGGTGTCCTCTTAATTGAGAGGATCCCAGCAATTATATGACCACGAAGGTCCTGACGAATTGCCCTTATGGCAAGAAACATGTCGACCGCATTCACATCAAGGGTTGAATAAGGATTGGTTTCATTGTCCACCACTCCTTAATACCCCTTTATTATTAACAAAGCAGTGAGCCTGACTATTAAAATAATCTCCAAGGGACTCGACTGACTTTTTTTTAGACACACACACCCCCACGCTCACTATTGCACTTTTTTAGGCCCCTCACACACACACACCCGTTGGCTCAAATAGAAGATCTCCGCCAAAGTGCAGCTCCCCTTGCTGCCCGACGGGCATTGCACCGCCAGCCTGCCGTAGGAGCAGGATACCGATGATGACGCTGGACGGTCATCGGCTGGGACAACAGTTGTGGTCCTGCCGGTAGTCTGTGTGAGGTATCCTTATATTCTGAAAAGGGTCTACACCATGCACTTATCCCCCTTCTAACTAGTGAGAGAGAAGACAAGCTGAGCTAAATCTCTGGCTCCCATTGGGGAACTCTGTACAACACTCTTTGTTTGCCAATTGGAAACATAAGGCAGTGTATTCACTTTTGCGGCTGCTTGCTTTTATGTCTCAGTTACAAGCTATCTCTTCACTCCACAGATGGTCTGCTGCCCCAGTGCTCCATTTCGGGACTAGTCTCTACCATTATTTGAAGTTAAAGAGCTGCAAGCAGTGCATTATCCTGTCCTTGCCATACAGCTTGTTTTTTTAATGCTACATAGATCATGTGGTTTCTACTGTCTGCATTTATTTATTAGGCAGCTGTTTGGAGTGCGTGTTTTGTTTTGTTAGGTTTGGCAAAAGCAGTAGGTCTAGTTCTGTTATTTTGGTACTCCCTGAACTGGTGTGGAATCTCAAAACATGGGACTTTTGTCGTCTCTCAGCACAGTTTTAGGACTGTGGTACGTCCAGTCAACTCCTGCCAAAACTGCGACAGTCATTGTGCGATGCTATCAGAGTCCTTTCCTTCACTGCTGGGCAAAAGAACACAACGAGTTAACACTGAATCCCACTGAGTTACACATCAAAATGTGCATTGCAGCAGCACTAAAGAAACACTCATTGTGATGTTTTTTGTTGTTAAGAAAATGGGATGGGATTCTGTCTTATACACACATGTCTTCTGCTGAAGAACTTAATTTATATTGTGGAAAAAGGCAAGTGCTGAGGTCACAACACACGGGCCTGGAGGCTGATATGCATCTATTGTTAGGTATTTTCTTTCGGTTTTTTTTACCGAGTTTCCTAATGTTGTACACTTGTATACTAAAAATATTTTAAAAAATTCAGAAGCCGAGTTTCTTGCAAGATACTTATGATACAACCGATGTAATGACTTTTTATAAGATGACCCAGAGTTAAAGTTTGAGGTTTTTTGTGAACCATCAAACTCTTTCACAAAGAGCACAAGAGTAGAGTGGAAGTTTATTTGGGGTGCGAGGCCCAAAGCACTTTCCAGAAATATTACAAAATCGTGCAACAGTGGGGATTCAGTCATTTTATTGACACTTATAAGGTCTCAAAGGCGAGATCTATAGGCTATGCCAATGCTTGTTTCTTTTGTGTAAGCAGAGGGTTATCTATAATTTGTGGCAGACATCTGCCCCAGCCAGACCTCTTTTGCCAGAGTTGTTGTTCTAGTGCTACATTACGATGTGCGGGAATTGGTTGGAAAAGCTTTGCAGCAGATTGGTGTTCACACTAGCCACCTGATGACAGACATATGGACCAGTTGTCAAGCCACTGATTACAACTATATCACTTCAAATGGTATCTCTTGTGGGGGTGAGAGAAATTATTTCTGCAGGTGTTTATAGTGCTGATATTTTTAATGATGTTTGGAGTCATGGAACTGTAGCATGTTCACCATGGAGAAGTCCCATACAGCTGCAAACATCTTGAATGACTTAACAATAAGGTCTTTGAATGGCTGCAGCCCAGAGGGCTTAACATTGGATTTGTTTCCACAGAAAAAGGCAGAAATATATTTAAGGCAATGGCAGGTGGTGGCTATTTCAGGGTCTTGTGTTTGGCGCACTGCATCAACATCGATGTACAGGACTTTCTCAAAAAAGAAGACATAGTAAACAACTTACTGTTCACCTACAGAAAAATCTGCACTTATTAAGCCATTCTTAATAAAGCCTAAAATCAGTTGAGAATCATTCAGCATTATAATAGAATTCCAGTTAGAGCCCTCATAAGGGAGGTGGCAACGCGTTAGAACTCAACTTATTACATGTTGCAATGTGCCCTTGATCAGTACAGACCGATCAATGAATATGTCATGCAAAGAGTGGATGCAACCCTGAAAGGCATGATCATTGAGGTAGACCAATGGGGCCAAGTCAAATATCTGACAGAAATGCTGCTTCCTTTTGAGTTTTTCACACAGAATGTCAGCAAGGAGGACAGTGCCATGAGCCAATATTTCCTGTTGTTAAAGCTTAAAGAGGTGTCTGAAATGTATGAAGGTGTAGATGAAAAAAAGATGGGCATGAGTTGGTGGAAAGCTTAATCTTTTGCTCGTCTGTTGATACAATATAAAGACTTTACATATGTGGCACAATTCACGATCCATGGTACAACCAATTGCTGCCCACTTTAATTCGTTTTTCAGATGGGGATGTTTCAAACTACAAGACATGGAATGCTGAAAAAGCTAGCGACATAGAAAGAGAGCAGCTGTGAATTAGAGACCCATACAAGAATTATTCAACAGAGCCTGAGGGCAGTGCTGTTGGCTCACATTAGCCAAAACCAACAAGAAGAACACCAGCAACTACAACAGGAACAGAAGCATCAGCCCCAAAATCTGCTTTTGATTAGTTTCTAAAAGCAGGACTCAAGTCCAGTGCAGAGGCGAAGCAAAAGAGATTAGGCAAGCTGGAGCAGCATTGAGTATTAGGAGGGTAGTCCAAACCTATCTGGATGACCCAACAGAAGTCTACCTGGAACGATATTGGCTGGCAGCAAAGTATCTGCCTTGTCTGGTAGCCGGTGTGTCTGCTGAGTGTGTGTTCAGTTCAGCTGGTGCAGTTGTCACAGTCAGTAGGACCAGTCTCTCCCCGCAAAACATGAAGAGATTAACCATGATCAAAATGAATCATCACTTTATACCACCAAATTACACAATACCTGAAGTATGACAAGAGGAAGATGAGGGTGATTGGCCATGGTAGTGTGTTAGCTGACTAACGCCTGGGTGAACTACTGAGTAGGTCTGGGACACCAAAGAACTTTCTATCGCTGAACTGCTTTTGCAAAACAAAAAAGGATATGGCTAGGGGAACATTATATTATTTTGTTTGTCTGTGTCTGACTGACTAATACAACCCCACCATTTTAGACCCATGTATGGCCAGATTGGAGTTGGACCAGGGTGCATTGAAAACGCCTGCACCCATTTTCTTCAAGGACATTGGAGAGACAATGCCTTCCTCAATACTGTGCCTATCCTTTCTTTGATTCCCTATAAGGAGCTGCCCCAAAATATTTGATTTACAAGACTGGCCTATGTGTGTTTTGTGAATCAAGGAGGATCATCAATATATCACTGTGCTTGAATTGGAACAGGTAAATGCACCAATGAATGATATATTAGTGATTGCTTTTTGACAGTGTGCTGAGCTGATTCATATGGTGGCAGACAGTGAGTGTGGGTGTTTACTAAAACTATTATGTTTGACTGGGTTTATGATGATGTTGCAATGTTGTTGGCCTAATGGACAATCCATTTTTTTCCTGAAGGTTCCTTTTTTCTTCCCCTTTGATACTTAGCGAGATATGTATCCCAGGTGCACACTGCTTCGTTTTCTGGTTCACACTCCTCAAAGACCCAGCCAGTCAGTCTAACGAACAAAACAAATCTAATCTACACTAATAAATGACTCAATGTTTCTTTTGTTGGTCATCAACAGTATTGCACTACAGGTAGATATCTATCATTTGAGTTAGGACTGGAGTCAATATAGACTATGGGGCTGGACATATTCGTTGCTCACAGTCGATGATGATGGAAGGACTACCAGAATAAGGAAGTTATCAGCTACAAGGAAGCATAGTGATGAATTAAGAGGCCTACTGAACTCTGTGGGTTGGTGTAAGGTATGTTGATTACTTGATTTGGGAATCACAATGCTGCTGAGTATGTGTGCTGGTCCCACTCAAATTTGAAACTATGTGCTTTGGTAGGGGGCCTGATGTAGGAACTGGAAACAGACATGTGATGATGTCATATCAGTACAATATACACATGCTAGGCTAAATGTTATGATGAAAATCATGACACTTGCAAGTTTGATCAGCCCGATACATGCAGTCCCTTGTCTGTGATTGTTGCCTGCTGTAATTTCACTCACTTGTTTGGTCACATATCAGTCATAAAATTAATGATCGCACATGACTATGTTCATGCTCTGCCTCTGAGTCTTCTTGGCACACTTCTCATGTCCTTAACTTCTGTACTTCTTCTTAATTCTACAGTATCATTTCTTTACAACCCACATGGTTTCTCTTTTCTGGCACAAAAGAAAAAAGCACCATACCACCTATGCTTACCTTACTGACCCACTTTTTCCAGGCACTCAAGATTGATGGACAATCCAAGAAGAATGCTAATGCACCACTCAACTTGGCAATACTGTATAACTTTTCTTTTAATGATCTTTTTTAGAACTGGATGTGTTGTTCGCTTCACTCCTACTTAATTTCTATTTACTATTTTTCAAACCTAGGTTACAGAACATTTAGATATACAATGATATATTATAGCTTGGGTCTGTCTGAGGCTTATGGACTGTTTTCAAACTTTGCAATGCATTTCATCTGGATGCACTCAAAAGATGTCTGTAGGAGAAATGGGCAGTTTGAAAACTGCGATCTTGTGTACCACTTTTAATGACATTACAGGATGTTATCCTTTTGAAATCATGAGAGGCAGGTTAGCTCAGACCAAAATGAACCCTTCGTGATAAGTTCAGAGTGTAGTAGTGGGCCTCAGTCAGGCATACCAGTGCTAGGGGTTCTCCCTTCTCTGCACAGAGTCCTCAGACCATAGTATACAAGTTGGCACAGAAACTGGAATAGAAAATACCAGATTTATTAAACCTCATGAGGTGGAACTACATTCACACAGCACCCTTCGGTAATGTATGAAGTAGCACACTGAATGGAAGGAGCTTTGTCCTTTTATACCCACACAGGGGCTCAAATGAAGACAGTACAAATACAAAATGCTGTTTTTAGGTACAAATAAGGTCATACAGAAAATGCACAGTCAACAAGTGGGAGGAGCAAACAGTGGCTGTTTTTGGCAAACACATCCTGACAGTTACATTCTAGTAGCAGCTGAAAAGACAGCTGCATGCTCAACTGAGCATGTGCGAAGGTGGAAGATGCTAAATATTGTCTGTAGGCAGATTTCAAGAGCAGTTAACAGAAAGGTAGATCAGAGCACATGGCGAGCACATGGTAGCACATGGCAAACTAAATGGCTGACAGAAATATAAAATTGATTCCACAAAACTGACAAGATGGTCTCTAAATACAGGATGGCTTCAGCTAATGCTAACCTAATTGCTGCCAAAATACAACAGACGACTCTTTTAGCATTAGCTGAAGACATTGATTTATCTGGGGTAATCTAGATATGCATCCTGTACATTGATGCTCATAGTCTTAATGATCTCTTTATTTAGCATTTGTTGTGCTTTCATTTCTGCAATATTTCTCTTGGCAGGTGTACAAGCAGTGATGCGCATGGAGCAAAGCATAGGACCACATTGTATACAAGTACAGCATGTAAATAATATCGCCAACAGTATACATAAAATAGTCAGTAGTTTCCAGCCCTAAGTAGCAAATAGTGTCCTGAACCAAGTCGAAAAAGTCCATGTACCAGTCTCTGGGTGAATCTCTGCAGCAATCTTATGCAGTTTTGATAGTGTGTTGTATACTGAAGGTGAGTGATCTGGTATAACCTTCTCGTCCCAAAACTACCCAAAAAAAGACCCAACTTTAGTATTGCCGGATTCCCTCATGTGCCTGGTGCCACTGAATGCACATGTGTGCAATCTATGCCCCCTGTAGCTACATCACACCTGTACAGAAAATGTAAGCATATTTACCTCATAAATGTTCAGACATTAGTGGGCCATCAGTGAATGTTGATCAATGTCCTTGCAAAATTACCAGGTGTTGCAACTGATGCATCTTCCACCACAACACTGTTGAGCTTACACCTTGACACTGCTGAATTTTGTTTTGTTTCTTTTCTTTGCTGCAAACCCCCAACTCCCTCTTGAACAAACCAAAACGTCAAGGATGATAACTCTTGAACACTCTCTTAGTTGTTATCTAGCAAAACATACCTTTAGTTTTTTCAGCCCTTGCTAACACTTCTACAACAATCTTTAAGGTTTTTTCTTCTTGGATAGCCTTGAACAAAAACAAGTATTCATGAAATACAATTCTTTGACTGCTCTTCCTAACTCTAAAATTAGTGTATTAGTACTAACTTTGAACTTGAATTAGCAACTTGACATACCTGGATTGCTGTAGTTTACAACTGGATTAGAGAGTCTGCTCTGAAATGATAATTAGAAGAAAACAAGAAACCAAAAACAAAATCACTGCACCCTAAAGGTGCCTTTCATCTTGCTTAAAACAATGCTTGTTTGTAATTCACAGCTCTTGTTTTTATCAATGCTTGTTTAAAATTCACAGCATGCATTCATGAACATATCCAATACAATGTTATTGTGAAAAGCCTTGTTGTACTCCTAATCTGTATATCAATTACACAACTAGTTATTCAACGAAATCACAATAGTCTTTTTGCAGGAGCCAATGCTTTTTGTTGGTAAGTTCGTAGCAAGTTCCAAAGCTTGTTTAATCAAAATTCCAAATTCCCTTAACGAATTCAAAGTCTTTTACTAGTTCTTAACGCCGGGAATTAGATAATATTAGATTCGTCGTTATTTACTGATTCAGTACACTGTTCTTGTACTTACAGGGATTCGAGGGGTTAAATGAACCTTCTTGGCTGGCTGCCGGACCGGAGATGATGCACAGGACAGGAAGCTGGGGAATGCGGTCCGATCAAGAAGAAGTACCTTCATAGGATGCCAGGAACTGAAGGCAGAAAGCAGGCGCCAACCAGGAGCTTCACCAAAGGTAGGGTCGAGGGTAGAGTTACGGGAAAAGGAAGGCAATTGCGGAGAGGAAGAGAAGGAGAATGAAGGGGAGAGTGAGAGCACTTACAAGATGAGGAGTTCTCCGGGAAGAGGTCAGGGCTTCTGAATGTTCCAAGTGCTGCGGGAGACTAAGTCCGGAATCCTGATACTCGGCAACACGGCAAGATCTTCAGCAGCAGTATTCAAGGTGACACTCAGTTGAAGCGAAGCGCCGTCAGGAGCGCTGCATTCATATTTATAGCTGTTGGTGATTTGCATAGCACATGCTGCACGCGGAAGAGCACTAGCAGTTTACACGTGCCTTTGAACATCTTTTTCTGGTAGAATCTTTCCCTACAACTGTTACCAAGTCTAGCATGCAAACAAACAAGCATAGGCAAATGCAGCTGTTACCAAGTCTAGCATGCAAACAAACAAGCATAGGCAAATGCATTAATGTAGGTAGAAAGAAACTACAGTTCTCTTCATATTCATATACTGCTTTAACCAAACCAAAGGCACACATTGAATGCATCCAGGAACCCTAACATAAATCAACCTCTAACAACCACCATCATGAGCGGTTTCAGAACAGCAGATATGGAAATGGCCTAGGCATTGGTAAGGAAAATAGAACCTTTCAATATACCAACACATACGTTGTAAGGTATGACAGAATAGGCATCTCTGTACTTGTGCCTGATTCGTGTGTCATGTGCACATAGTGTCAGTATCTTACTCTAACATGTAGGCAATGATGTGGATGATGTGTGTGATACCCTCACTGATTCTGCAATGGAAGTAGGAAAAATGTCACAGTGAGAAGTATTGTGTCATCTCACACTGTGTGAGTGGAGATAACCACAATTTTCACAATGTAGAAAATTTAACTGACAAATCATGTGGCCTATAGTTATAATCAATATAAGATGGGACGATAAATATTAGAAATGTTTTGAGATGTGCATATGTACAATGGTGTAAAACTGAGCATATGTGTCACACATGGCAATGAATCCGTAGATTGATCAATGTATCTGGTGCAAAAATGGAAAATGAACATTTAAATTCCATGTATGTCATGCACTGAAAGTGCAGTATCAAATCTTGTACAAATATGAACTCAAGTAACTTATGTGAGTCCTAGAAATGTTTCAATCCACATAACCTGCACTACGCGTTGGTATAGACTATGGTATAAGCTCAATCCTGATCAGTTCAAGACTCCTTTCTGCTCCAGGAACAGTAAAACAGGCACAGGTAGTGTAGAAGAACAGCTAGCACACTTTAATTCCATCCTGCAATCCACTGAAACAACAGACCCACCCTCCCAAACTCTCTCAAACCAGTTAGTATTCCCTACTCCTGCGGACTGAAAAGAGCCAATGTAAGAAACTAGAATGAATATGGCAGGACTCACATGGTGCTCAGGATAAAAAAAGATTCAAAGTTGCACTGTCCTCGTACCATAAAAATGTGAAGGCCAGATGCATGCTGAATATCCCTAGAACTAGAGCAGGCCGGAAATAACTCAAGGACTTCAGGACATCGGGGTTCAAGGGGCAGCATTGAAATAGTTGGCAGACTTCCTGACAGACAGAACTCACACAGTTATTATGGGTACCTTCAGATCCAAGACGACTAAAGTAACCAAGGGAGTACCGTAGGTCTCATGTTTGAGCCCTACCCTTTTTAACATTTAGGTTACTCCCTTGGGCAAAACAATGAAGACACTAGGGTTCAGCGCCATTTCCTATGAGGACGACACCCAGCTCTTACTATCTTTTCATTAAACCAGCCATAACATCCAACTCATCTTTTCAGAAGGCTTGAAGACCATTGTTGCATGGATGAGGGCCAACTTCTTCCAACTGAATGCAGAGGAATCGGAAATTATGTTGTTTGGAGGTGTAGAAGTAAGCTCTTCAATCGGTTGGTGGATGTAGGAATGGGCCCGGCCCCCAACCTGAAAACAGCGGTTAATAATCTGTGAATCCGCATCAACCAGAAACTTACGCTCAAAGCACATGCCACCACTATCGCAGGAACACGTTTTCACATACTCATGCTCCTTAGAAGGGTGTTCACCCAATTTCCCCCCTCCACACAAAAAACTCTGATGCAGGCCCTAGTGCTAAGCCAACTGGACTACTGCAATACACTGTTGGCTTCAGCCAACGAGGCTTCCTTGGACAAACTGCAAGTTGTCCAGAACACCGCGGCCCGATTAGTAGCAAATGCCCCTCCCAGAACGGCCTCCATACCACTCCTAAACAAACTTCACTGGCTCCCTGTAATAAAACGAGTGAAATATAAGATCTGCTGCACCGTTTTCAAAGCTCTCAATGGGCTAGGACCCTCTTACCTGACTGACAAGCTGTCAAGGTATATACCCACTATGCCTCTTCGGGAAGGATCTAGACTACTTCTCTGCACTCCGAGAGTTAAAAAAACTTGCATAGGTAGCAGGGTGTTTTTTCTAAGTATGGGCAAATTTTGCGAAATTGCGATTTGCGAATTTGCGTATTTACGTATTCGCAATCCGCAAAATTCGCGAACCTTAGCGAATTTGCTGGGTTTTTTTGTGTTTGCAAGGGTTTCTGCCAGTTCGCGAACTTACTTGTCGGGTCGCAACGTTCGCGACCATGTTGTTTCTACGTCTGGTTCATCACAGCACCCTCTGTTTCACCACTGCCACCCTCTGGTTCACCCATGCCAACCTCTGTTTCATCACTGCCACCCTCTGGTTCATCACTATAAATTATGGGGGGAAAAGCACACCTGCCCTGCCTCAACTGACATGAATGAATTTGGGGCTGATTAATGTGTCACTGAATTTGAGCTGGCACCTGTCTCCTTAGCTGTAAATGCTTCCTGATTAATGATGAGCTTGAACTTTTGCACCTGCTAAGTGCTTTCAGTTTTGCAAAATTCGTTAGCACACCAGACCTGCCTCGACTGACATGAATTAATTAGGGGCTGATTAATGTGTCCCTGAATTTGAACTTTCAGTCTGGCACCTGCTTCCTTATCTGTAATTGCTTTCTGTTGCAGTGTAATTTTTTTTAACAGGACCTTTGTGGCATACTTGTAGCTATTCTCTGAGCCTGCTGTGAGGGTCAGAGCAGGGTCAGAGAATAGTTGCAAGTAGGCAACTGAACTCTGGAGGGGCCCCTCAGGAAGCACTACAGGGAATGGTTACTAATGATGAGCTTGAACTTTTTCACCTGCTGAGTGCTTTCAGTTTTGCAAAAATAGTTTTTCTGCAATTTCCCAGGTTTTGCGGGGCGCGAATATGCACGAGATCGAATTCGGAAGCCGCAAATTTGTGCGAATATAAGATTTGTTTTTTTGCGGCGTTTTAGTTTGTGTAGTTTTTTGCGTTTTTGCGAGCCGCTTGTAGCTCAACGACGCAAAGTTACCCTAGCGGTCGTGCATGGGCGTGGCCATCTTGTTTGCGTGACGTATTTCCGTTTCCGGGCCATATGTGTAATCTTGCGAAGTGTGCGGCTCGCTAGTACAAGTTCGCGTGTGATTGCGGGGGAAATCTCGCGCGAACTTACCTACGCGGTCATGAACGGGCGCGGTCATCTTGTTTTTCATTCATTGCTATGGTTCTGGGCATCCTTTCTGTATCCTCTCTCAATCTCTGCCATCCTTTGCTTGTTTGAAGTTTTTTTGATCTATTTTACTTATTATCTATCCCTCTATTTTTCTAGCTCTATATTTTTGTGTTTTCTGCTACTTTTGGTTAATTTTAAACTACTTTTTTAAACTCTTTTCTTTTCTTCTTCCCTATTCTATTTCTTATTTATTTACCTTCCTTTCTGCCCAGACCATGGTAAAGGGAGCCGGGAAGCAGCCTGGGAAGGGGAAGGGTCCCGCACCCTGAGGTAATATGAATTTTTATGGTCAGTTGTGTCCCCTATCGTAGACCCCACCGGCTCCATGTACGTGCTTCAAGTACATGTATGTTCCCTCCACAACCAGCTATGAAGACGCAAATACATTTGCATCCAACGTTAACATGTCCTCTTTCAGACCCACCATGAATGGGTCAGATATTCCGTTCCTAAGTGTGCCTTGCCAACGTCTTTATATGGTGCACTCTCATGTTTTTCTAGCTCTGGCGAGTTAGGCCCTGATTCTTGCCATCGAGCCCTTTCTGCCTTCTGCCTCTGAAAGCTGCAGTCTGCCGCTTCCTGACCCTTGACTTACTCCCTGCGCGGCGAGCGGTGCCTGGCTCGGCCTGCTTGCCTGCCAAGACTGTATTCAACCTTCAAGTTATCTGCTCAGCTCCTCGAAAATACATTCCTGTCTAGTAGTTTAGGAAAACATCCTTCCCAGCTGCAGAGCAAAGGGCCCGGCCTCACTGTCTCCATGCAAGTAATTCATAGCTCCCGTTACCATGGTAGGCCCATGGCCCCTCGCATCTCATGTAGACACGTAGTCGCATTTGCACGCACCAGCAGTCAGTATAGAATAGCCTCTGCCCGAGAAACCTTTCCCTCTAGATAATACAGTTCCTCAAACACAAGATATTAGATATGATTTGGGATTAGGTTGTTCTGACACCCCAGACTTCTGTCTCCGCATGTAGGGCTAAATGTCAAGTTCCCTTTACCCTCCAGTTACACGTCAATCACACGTCATGCTGCTGCGCGCGCATCCCTGCCACATATTTCTGCTGACACTGCAGGATTCTTCTATGGATCCACCCATCTGTGATACGTTTCAAGTGACGTTGTCTAGCACACACCTCCGTGTACGCCCTCATGCACGCCTTCTGTTACGCACATGTTTCTTATCTCGTTTCTCTCAGCTGTTACGCCTTCTGCATCTATTGCTACTGTAATGCATTGACTATATATATGATAATCTGTCAATAAAGTAGTGTGATTCCCTTCCTGAACCTTCGTGGTGATGGAATATAATCCCTGGTTCGAACCAATTCCTTTTTAAGGAATAAAACCCCTTTTAAAACCTCAAATACCACGGATTCTGCCTCTTCTTTTTGACTGAGTTATTCTTATTGAACTTTACTGCATAAATTAAGTATAGGTAATTTAAATTTACCACATAATTGGCGCCCGAATAGGGACCCCCTCCCCCACCTTACGCGCCGGCGGTGCGTTGCAGGCCCGGTCCCCTGCCACAGCCGGACGGACAACTACGCGTACCCGCAGGATTTCCTGTATCTCCCTCAGGCCAACGGAGGTGACTGAGGCTGCGATCGACACCCAGACGAGGCGGTGAGGAGTGCGGAGGACCCGACCAGAGCCTAGCTGAGAGAGCAAAGTCCGAGGTATTCGGAGGCCCACCAGGTTCCGAAGTCCCGAAGTATCTACGTCACAAGTCGAGTCGAGTTGAGTCCCGTCCAGTCCAGTGTTGAGTTTCCGAGGCCTTCTGTTCCGTGCTTCCCGGTGAGTACCGTTGCTGGGGACGCATCTAGACGCGCGCATTAATTTGTGCCGGTCAAGACGGGTTTGGGTACACAGACCCGGTCTGCACTGTTTTAGCGGTGTATCTGTACTGTTTAGCAGTATATCGAGTATGCAGGTAGTTAGTTTTATTCTAATTGTTATTGTCCGTTTTAAATTGTTTTAATGTGTTTTTATGTCGTGGTATGAGTGATTGTTCGATCTACATTATTGTGTATATTGTATTAATTGTGTCCAAGTCCAAGTAATTATCAAGTATCAAGCAGTACGGCTGAAACATGCCGCTGTTCTCCAAACTAAGACAGATAAAGACTAGAAAAGAGATACTAGAGGAAGCTGTTCCTATTCCACCTAGGGACACCCCAGGGTACTTTATGTACCACAAACATGGCCTAGATGCTGTATTATATCTCGATTTGTGGGTGGATTACACCAAAGATTTAGCAGAGAATCAGAGATGGCCCGCTGCTGGCACATGGGATGCTGATTGCATCATGAGAGTAGAAGAAGCATTATGGAAAAAGAAAGCCAGACAGTCACAGAAAGATGCCATTGAATTATGGCGTAAAGAATCGCATAGACGCACAGAGAAAGCGCTCAGAAAAGAAGAGAAAAGTAGGGAGGATTCAGACAAAGCCCGAGAAAACGTATTAGTTGAGGAAGGTATACGAGTAAAAGCGGAACAAGTAGACAGACAACGAAACACTCTTATGAATGATATGTATCCTCTTCTGGCCGAGGGTTTACCTAAGGCCACCCCGGAAGTACCAAAAGACCTGTCACCTCCATTGCTTCCGACTAAATTACACCACAAGACCGCAAAAGACATTTTTCTTTCTTCCTATCTAGACGATGTAGCCCCCGAATATGTTAATGTTCCGCCGCCACGCACACCACCTGCTGACGGCACTCCACCCCGAGATAATCTACCCCCACCTCTGCAACAACATACTCCTCCTCCCGTTCCACACCTTCCGCCTGTTTCTCCACTCCTTCCTGCACCTATTCTCCCTACCATGCACCCAACAAATCCTTTTGGACCCGGCACCTCAGGAGGTGCGACAGGAGGTTTTCAGACCCCGCCTCAAGCACATCGATTGACTTATAGGGATTTAGCACAACAACGTACACCTCAAACATCGAGTTACGACATACTTAAAGAGCCTCTTACAGACTGTAGATATGATCCAGTACCTGGTAAAGACGACAGAATGATGCTATCATCAGTTCGTCTGCGACGAGTTGCAAACTATTTAATGATACTACCAGGAATGATTGATCATCTAGACAGAATATATCATTTTGTCCAAACAGGGCAAGGTCCTGAAAGTATTGGCGAGGCCATGGCATACCAGAAAGTTGACACTCAAAGAATGATATTACGTTTCTTCATTAACTGTTTGATAAGAAATCAAGATAGGCCTGGTGTAGACCAGGAACAAATGAAAGCACTTAACAAATGGGGTCAGAATATAGCAGACGAAAAACATGATAAACAGAGTAGTATAGAAAATATGTACCGAAGGATCCGAAAAGCAGTAGAACAAATACATGAAAGAAGACAGCCTGAAAGGGAAGTAGATTCAGACAAGATTGAATCCTCGGAGGAGGAGGAACAACCAGAAACGACAACAGGAACATTGCAGTTACCAGCTAGAGAAATGATAGCTTATGTAGGTAAGGGAAGACCCTTTAATAATTCAATACGTCCGGTACGTCCAGAAAGTAAGAGACTTTTTCAAGCTGCTATGGCAAACCCGAAAACTCCTGAACACCTATTTCAGGCTACTGATAAAATACTTCAAGAACGAATGGGGTACCATGTACTCGATTCTATGGATGAACAAGAATTAGCCAGGTCAGCAGTACAATGGGCTGACAGTTCTGATAAATATAGTGATGACGCGTTAGCGCAAACGTTTTTAAATCTTTCTCCAGATGAACAGCGTCTAGCTGGTATATACATGATACAACACCTCCTTATATTGTATAAAAGCCAACATTCTGATCCAGGTCCCCTACCCGATATATTAATAGAACTACTCATGAATAAATGGAGGGGTCTAGGTACCAATTTAATTAAAATAATTCTAGAACATCGGCACAGATATAGTGCCTTCCTGTGTTCGCAGTTTGATTCAGCTCCAACGGTTGAAGGAAAAACATATTACATAGACAGACAGAATCCCTTGCGAGAAGTGCACCCGGTCAGGAATGATGATAATACTTTCAGACGTGTGTTTGTGTACACGCCCATAACTAAAATAGAACTATTGGAAATGAAGAAATTAGTGCCCAGCCATGACAAAGATCCAGCAGGTTTTCACCGTGAAATAAAAGACATGTTACTCATGGGTGATTACACATATCCTGACATTATGAAAATATTAAAAGTATTATTACCTGACGGTATTTATGAGAAACTGAAAGAGAAAGAATGGGAGGTGGGAGAACAAAAGATTGTTTGGGCTGAATTAGAAAACGAAGAAAATACTCGAACCCCAGGCCTAGGGCTTGGGGACAAAACTAAAGCATTACCAGGATTGTTAGTACAAGTATTGCCACGATTATTAGCCACGAAAAAGGAAGACTGGGGTGCAATCTCAGCCTGCAAACAGAAACCCGATGAAGACACTAGTGATTTTTATTCCCGATTCGAAAAATGTTTTGGTATTAATAGCGGCCTGAAAGCAAGTAGCGATTCATATCCACATCTTTTTGTAACAAAATTAGTCGAGAATTCTCTGCCCCAGGTTAAAAACAGAGTACTGAAAGTCGAGGGCACATGGCAAGCTAATACCCCTTCACAAATGTTACAAATGTTACAGTACCACCAGAACAGAATTAGAGAAGAACAAGAACACGAACAAAGACGTATGAAAGACACGAAAATGAAAATGCTAGTTGCTCAGTCAGTCCCAGCTGACGGTCAGATAAAGGGTATGACCCAGTCCAATAATTCAGCAGCTCCTGTTAAAGGGACATGCAACTATTGTAAACAGCCAGGTCATTATATAAACGATTGTGCAGTTTTGAAACATAATATACTTACGGGAAAGACTAAAGAGAGACCGCGTCCTCCTAGACAGGACCAGGTCCAACAACAAGTACCACAGAATATCCAGCCTATGCAAGCTTCTCAACAGACAGTACAGACCGTAGCAGTACCACAGCCACAGCCGATTGCCGCAACACAACATGCAACGCAACAGATGTACCAGTATGCACAAAATGATTATCCTGATTATCAGCGATACACATGAAACAGCCTAGAGAGGGAGGTTGGCTTGCCTCTTATTGAGGTTCCTGTAGATCAAGAGGGTCCTTATGTACATAGTCAAGTATTAGGGAAAGACAGAAAGTTTTTAATTGATACAGGGGCAAGCAGGACAACTATAAGTCACGACGAGGTTCCAGGGGCACCCCTCTCAGGCTCACAGAATGTTTCCCTTGGATTTTCAGGAAAGCCTATTGTTAATGAAGTATCGCAACCACTTCCCCTTGCAGTTGGTCCATTGACACGTTCTACAGATTTATCATTAACGAAATCATGCCCAGAAAACTTGTTAGGCATAAAGACACTGAAAGCTCTAGGAGCTGTAATTTGCTGTTCTCCGCAAGGAGTAAGACTGTTTTTACGTGACTTTAAACGTCACTATGTGTTGAGAGATATTGATCCCAGATTACAGAATGTTCCTGCACATTTATGGGCACAAGGCCCCACTGATGTAGGTTGTATGCACATTACACAGTATCGAGTTACACTCAGACCAGGAGTGGTGTTGCCACGAATTCGACAATAAAAGTTACCCCCAGATGCTGTAGCGGCTTTACTGAAAATCATTGACGAGCTCATTGCACAAGGAGTGGTTGTTGAAACCGACTCGAATCTATGTAATTCCCCTATCATTCCAATTCTTAAACGTACTGATCCAAATGCACCCCCACTTTATCGATTAGTTATCGATTTGCGCGAATTGAATAAATGCATTGTACCACAATACCCCGTGGTCCCAGATATCTCGTCTCTATTGACTGCCATTGATTCCGAAGCAGCGTTCTTTACTGTAATCGATCTGAAGAACGCCTTCTTTAGTGTCCCAATAGATCCGGAAAGCCAATACCTTTTCGGATTCTGTTTAAATGGACGAAGCTTCAAATTTGCACGCGCACCTTAAGGATTCACAGAAAGCCCCAGCATCTATAGCCAAGCACTGAAAAGACAACTTGACAGTATACACATGCCTGACAACACTGCCCTGTTACAGTATGTCGATGATCTATTGATCACCGCCCGCAGCGAACCTGAATGTGAGCATGCGTCACTGACGGTTTTGCATTTCCTGGCTGACAAGGGGCACAAGGTGTCCCCTTCGAAGCTGCAATTCTGTGTTCAGCAAGTTGTGTACCTTGGGCACTTGCTGTCCAAAGGGGGGAGACAGCTTACACCTGATCGTATCCAGTTAATTGTAAACATGTCACCACCGAAAACACAAAAGGAGGTGCGGGCCTTTATAGGCCTCACTTCTTACTGTAGACAATGGATTCCTCAGTACGCATTTCTAGCAAAGCCACTCATACAGTTGACAACCCAGGAGGCAGCGACATCGACTGCCCTCCCTTGGACTCAGGAACATACACAAGCTTTTGACGACTTAAAGAAAGCCTTATGTCAAGCACCAGTTTTAGCGACACCATGTTACAGCAAGCCTTTTACACTTTTCGTCACAGAACGTGAAGGTACTGCATTGTCAGTACTCACTCAGGAACAAGCAGGTTCACACAAACCGTGTGCTTACTTTTCTAGTACATTGGATCCAGTAGCACAGGCTCTGCCTGCGTGCTTGAAATCAGTAGCAGCAACAGCTCTAGCAATCAGACAAAGTGATTCCATAGTGTTAGGACATCAATTGACAGTACAAGTTCCACACTCCGTGGAAGTTCTTTTAAACCGAACACAGACCCAGCACTTGACTATAGCACGACTGACAGGTTATGAATTGACATTGTTTCAACCACACATAGAAATAAGACGTTGTAATACATTAAATCCTGCTACACTTTTGCCATTAACTGAGACAGACCCATTGGCACATGATTGCATTGAAGTCATTACAATCACGACGAAACCCAGACAAGACTTGACAGACACTCCATTACCAGACCCAGACCTGACACTTTATGTGGATGGTTCATGCATGAGAACAAGCACAGGAGAATTAGTGGCCGCCTACGCAGTCACGACAGAAACTGAAGTCATAGAAACAAATTGTATTGACACCCTGTCAGCTCAAGCAGCAGAGCTCATCGCTCTGACTCAAGCCTGTATTCAAGCAAAGAACAAGAGAGTTAACATATACACAGATTCACGTTATGCATTCGGAGTTGTACACGACTTCGGTGTATTATGGCGAGAGAGAGGTTTTTTGACTTCTCACGGTGCCAAAATCCAGCACGGTCCCCTCATTCAAGCTCTGTTAGACGCAATACATCTGCCTACAGCGATATCCATCATGAAGTGCAAAGCACATACAAAGGTCACAGATATAATTTCCCAGGGTAACGACCTGGCAGACCGAACTGCAAAGCATACAGCTCAGACTCAGACTCACGCAACTGACTTGACAAAGACAATAGTCCAGACACCGACACATTGCATGACAGTTAAGGATCCTGCCCTAGATGTAATTGATATACAGACACATGCTACACCAGACGAAATAAAGAAATGGACTGAACTAGGAGGGGTCCAAACAGATCAAGGATGGATGACGAAGGGAAAATCTACATGGTTTCTCCCCGACTCTATGGTCCAAGTTATCATTAATACAGTACACAGTCCTGCACATCTAGGAGAAAAAGCCATGTTAGACAGTATTGAAAACATCTGGTTCAATAAACATTTACGAGCAGCAGCCAAACAGAAAGTGCGTACTTGCATGATTTGTTGTCAGTTCAACCCAGGTAAAAGCATTCCCGTAGAGCAAGGTGGATTTCATCCTCCCGATCACCCTTTTGAAGTCCTCCAGATGGATTATATCCAGATGGAACGTTGTCGAGGATTCAAATATGTCCTCGTAGTTGTATGTGCACTCTCCCGATGAACAGAAGCATATCCAGTCCCAGATTACACTGCTCCGACCACTGCCAAGCAGCTGGTTCGTGAATTTTTCCCCAGATATGGTTTGCCCCGCACCGTATACTCCGATAACGGTCAGCCATTCTCGTCCGAGCTTATGAAGCAGGTATCACTCCTGCTAGGTTATCAGTGGAAGTTCCACTGTGTCCGACATCCCGAGGCAGCAGGTCTCGTAGAGAGACACAATCAGACTCTGAAAATTCGTCTTGCTAAAATTTGTAGAGAGAAAGGTGTCGACTGGATAGTAGCTTTGCCAGTTGCCCTTTTTAATATGAGAATGGTCGCACACTCCAGAACAGGGCTATCCCCGTACGAGGTGGTCTTCGGTAGGCCACCGAATATGTGGGGGACGCCTCTGCCTCGCAAAATTACCGATGTAGATTGTAATATGCTGACAGATTACCTTGCCTCCTTGATGTCTGCACTACAATCATAACGTTCACAGGTCGCTGCAGCCTTTCCCGACAACACCGAGGTGAAACCGCATGAAGTTGTTCCGGGGGACCTCGTCCTCGTGAGGAATTTCGACCAAAGAAGTCCGCTGGAGCCCCGTTGGCAGGCGCCGAAGCTGGTACTTCTCACAACAAGGACCGCGGTGAAGGTGGAGGGCCGCAAGGGATGGCTCCACTCGAGTCACGTGAAGAGATTTCACGCATTGCCGCCAGAGACTGACTCTCCCTCCCCCTCTAAGGACTGTCCAGATTCTAGTAACTCTAAACTTCCCCTGATAGAGAAAACTCCACAGTAGGAGTATAAAGCAAAACTAAGGTCTAGCAAGTCAGACAGTTTAATTGTTTAAGTCCTCCCCTAGGTGAATCGGTTAGACGAGTTTCTGACATGTATCCCCTAGACCCCAACAGAGAGAGAGATAGACAGAAACAGCTCAAGGAACGTGAATATTGTAAATCTCTTTGCAGCCATTGCATCGTGACACTATTGATTATGTTTTTTCTAAGTCTTCTGATTATTGCTGCAAGTGTACTGTTACATGTATATTACCCTATTTTCAAGCGTGCACATTCTCCCTTCAATCACTGCTGAGCACTCTTTCAGTGAACTGCCCCCGCATGAATTGTCTTACCGACTTGCGCTGCGCAACAACACATTCATTAGTATGTTACATCATTCCCATCAGACCAGCAACGCTACAAATTGTTGGATATGTGGCCGACTCCCTCCCTACCAGAAATACAAGGGAGTTCTGCCCCTTTTCCCATATCCGTTTACACACAATGGTTCCTGTGGTGCATGGTTTAGTTTAATGAACTCACTAGATTCCAATTCAGTAGTTTACCAGGGCAACTGGGTATGGGGAAATCTGAACACCGTTCTGCATAAAGTATGTTTCCCTGACAAGGAGGGTTTGCCAAAAAGGACAGGGACTGATCTAGAAAATGAAGTATATGGATTAGGTAACTTTACACTTAACCTCATGATTCTGAATGTTGAATCCGAAACCGAACCAGTCTTGCCTGCTATGTCCGTATTACCAGTCAAAGGTGAGTTATGTATCAGAAAGAATGGTTCAGTACATCTGGGTCATAGTAAATGTACTACTGTGATTGAATTCAGTGATAAGGGCAAGTCTACATTTAAAGCTTCACGTCATTCTTACTTCATTTGTGGTCATACCGCATATATACGCTTACCTCTGGATTGGGATGGCACCTGTTATATTGCATTCCTTCTGCCACCTGTTTTCCTAGCCCCTCCTGATTATCATAGGGACACCCATCTAGTACACAATAGACCACAGAGAGATCTCCCGATTGTCGACTACACTGAAAAGGCATGGGAGCAATACACAGACTTCAATAAAGGTTTCTTTCCCTACTTAGGTGCTGTCTTTAATAGTAAACTAATACGTAAATTAACCAGAACCCTCGAAGCATTAGTGAATGAAACTACTTCCGCCCTAGGTAACTTAACAGAGGAGCAGTCTGCTATGCGGATTGTTGTTCTTCAAAATCGTCTCGTCCTTGACGTCATCCTGGCCGATAGGGGCGGAGCCTGTAGAGTCATCGGATCGAGCTGCTGTGTTTTCATTCCAGAAAACGCGCCATCAGTATATAGAGCCATAACCCGTCTTCACAAGATTGCAAGTCTGATACACCAGAATCCAGGCACCTGGACTTGGTCCGGTTGGTTCTGGACCACGTTGTCAGCCTGGGGATGGAAGGTCCTATCCTTCCTAGGTATTGCCCTTCTCATAGTATTCAGTTGCTGCCTATGTCTGCAATGTGGGCCAGCCATTTGCGGCCTGTGCGCCACATCATATATTCCTCATTCAAGTCCTCATTCAAAACGCCGTAAGAAGAAAGAAGAGCAAATGATGTTACATGAACAGATTGATAGATTAATGAGGATTGATATATCATGAAGGGTCCGTAGGGGACAAGGAGGGAATGAGGTAATATGAATTTTTATGGTCAGTTGTGTCCCCTATCGTAGACCCCACCGGCTCCATGTACGTGCTTCAAGTACATGTATGTTCCCTCCACAACCAGCTATGAAGACGCAAATACATTTGCGTCCAACGTTAACATGTCCTCTTTCAGACCCACCATGAATGGGTCAGATATTCCGTTCCTAAGTGTGCCTTGCCAACGTCTTTATATGGTGCACTCTCATGTTTTTCTAGCTCTGGCGAGTTAGGCCCTGATTCTTGCCATCGAGCCCTTTCTGCCTTCTGCCTCTGAAAGCTGCAGTCTGCCGCTTCCTGACCCTTGACTTACTCCCTGCGCGGCGAGCGGTGCCTGGCTCAGCCTGCTTGCCTGCCAAGATTGTATTCAACCTTCAAGTTATCTGCTCAGCTCCTCGAAAATACATTCCTGTCTAGTAGTTTAGGAAAACATCCTTCCCAGCTGCAGAGCAAAGGGCCCGGCCTCACTGTCTCCATGCAAGTAATTCATAGCTCCTGTTACCATGGTAGGCCCATGGCCCCTCGCATCTCATGTAGACACGTAGTCGCATATGCACGCACCAGCAGTCAGTATAGAATAGCCTCTGCCCGAGAAACCTTTCCCTCTAGATAATACAGTTCCTCAAACACAAGATATTAGATATGATTTGGGATTAGGTTGTTCTGACACCCCAGACTCCTGTCTCCGCATGTAGGGCTAAATGTCAAGTTCCCTTTACCCTCCAGTTACACGTCAATCACACGTCATGCTGCTGCGCGCGCATCCCTGCCACATATTTCTGCTGACACTGCAGGATTCTTCTATGGATCCACCCATCTGTGATACGTTTCAAGTGACGTTGTCTAGCACACACCTCCGTGTACGTCCTCATGCACGCCTTCTGTTACGCACATGTTTCTTATCTCGTTTCTCTCAGCTGTTACGCCTTCTGCATCTATTGCTACTGTAATGCATTGACTATATATATGATAATCTGTCAATAAAGTAGTGTGATTCCCTTCCTGAACCTTCGTGGTGATGGAATATAATCCCTGGTTCGAACCAATTCCTTTTTAAGGAATAAAACCCCTTTTAAAACCTCAAATACCACGGATTCTGCCTCTTCTTTTTGACTGAGTTATTCTTATTGAACTTTACTGCATAAATTAAGTATAGGTAATTTAAATTTACCACAACCCCGTGCCCGGCTCCCGTGCGGGCGTTTGAGGGGGGAGCTAGTGATGCCACAGGAGATCTTTAGTGCGGAGGAGGTGGCCGCACTAGTGTACTATGTACAGCGATGCCTCCCCAGGACCATCTCAGCAGGCATCAAGATCGCAAGTGGCTACGGGCTCCGGGAGCGCCGGAAGCGGTGGGAGAAGGTGTACCGGGCCATGTATGAACACTCTCGGGTCCGGCACACCTACAACCAGGCCACCTACCGTTGGACGGATCTCCTGGACCGGGAACGCGGCCTGCTCGACCTGCTCGGCGTCGAGATCCCCGGGCTTGGTGAGTAGTAGTAGCTATGTCAACACTACTCTGTTTTCTCCTGCTCTGTGTGTTATTATATTGCACATTTTTGTTTTTTACCAAGAGCAATAATGCTGCCGATTACATTGTAGGTAAATATATTTCAAAATCTTCTGTGCATTTCAGGTGCACTGCTCTCCTTCTCAGTAGCGTTGCTACTATGCTTATTTGTTTTTGATTTTTTGTTCATTTCATTGGCCTCAGAAATTATGTATGAGTGTAGTTTACAGAACTGCGTAATGCTAGACACTAAGGGGCAGATTTGCAATTACCGGCGCATCCCTGCAAAGTAGCAGGGATGCACCAGTAATTGTGCGCCACGCCACCACCACCCATGGTGCGCCGTATTTACAATGCGGCGCACCATGGGCCCAAAACGTCACTGAAGCGTTACGCATTTGTGCCGTAAAAGCGGCGCATTGCTGGAGTTGCGTCGCAACGATGGCGCAGCTCCAGCAATGCTCTGGGATGCCCTATCTCCCCAATGCTGCGTCAAGCCGTATGTCTGCTTCAAGAAGGCGCAAGGTTTGAGTGACGCATCATTGTCCTAAAAGTGACTGATTGAAATCTTGTAGATTTCCTTCAGCCACTTTTAGGATGCGTTCCTGCGCAGGAACGCCCTCCCTTGCGCCAGAACGCCCCCTGATGGTGCAGGGCTTTACAAAGTGATGCATCTCCCATATGTGTCACGTTGTTAATATACACCACACCAAGGCGCCTCTTTTGTTCTGCTGCTGCGTCACAAAAGTCACGCAACAACGGAGCCAAAGAGCCGCAAGGGGCTTGTAAATCTACCCCTTCAGACTCAAGTCTAGTCCTTCCTTTGTACACCTGGCAATAAGAAGAAATAGTGGTGGTGGATTGATAGTTTGAGTATTTTAATGACTGGTTAATTTAGTAGGAAACTGTTTAGTGTTGTCACTGATCTGCAATCACGATGGAGTTTGTCTGTCACTTCGCGTGCTGTGGACTGCTGCCTGCCAGTCCTATGCAAACCTTTTTAGTAGTTTGTTTAGTGAGTTACATAACTTTTCAAGTCGACGGTCCACAAATCAAGCAATACTAATATTGTAGTAGACCACATGAGATAGGTCAATTTTTTTTCACATGGAATAGTTGTCTATTTGTTATTTCGCCAAATTATTTTGTTATTCTTCTTTTGAAATGTTTGATTTGGTTGACAACAATCATCCATGTTTTCGGGTCTTTCTTTCTTTCATGTTGTACATCAGCTCCCCCAGGGGCAAGAGGACAGAGAAGGAGGTGGTATCGGCTGCTGCTGCTGTAGAAGGCCAGGATCGGTCAGGCGAGGGCTCCTTTGCTGGCCCCAGTAAGTTTTCATTTAAATATAGAGTACCTACTTTTTCGTAGCGTTCCTCATTCGATTTTTTCTAAATCGTCTTTGATCTTCTTGTAACCTGTATTTAAATTCTTATCCTGCCTCTACTATGACTCCCTGTGGTATTACTAGATTATTCTTATTAGTCCCTCTGTGTAGCTAACTAGGATTGCACATTTGGCAAAAGGTGTTAAATGAAACTCCCATTCTAGTCAGCAATAGCTCTATGCACTGAGTGCAGTTTTCTGGGATTGTCCATAATGTATTTTCAAGTCTTCTAAATGTTTATGCTTTGACAATTTCCAACAATAAAATGTGAATGACCACCAAGAAAGAATGAGATACTACTTTACTTTTGGTTTGGATAGGAGGACAATCCATACTACTACTGTTGCAGGGACAAATCTGCACAAACAGAACTATGGACACTAAATAGTGCATTGTTTTTCAATTATAATAGGCGCAGGTAGACTTTCCACATACCTCAGTGATAACAGACTTTGAAGAACCCCCAATCTCCTTACTGACTAGATAGTGTGGCAGAGTCATTTATCTCCCAAATTCATCGATGATTGATCCCCAATGATGATTATCCAACGCAGGACAAGAGTACGGAGTCAGAGTCCAGATGTGTCAGAGGCACGGACTCATACTTGCAAATTGCAAAACCTTTTTCTCAGTCACTCTTGACCAAAAACCACAGAGTCTATTTAAGTTTTAAAGCTTTATTAAAAGTAAAAACATTTATTAAAATCAAGCTTGTCATAAAACATAAACGGTTGATTAAAAATGGAAAAGTGCTTAGTGATTTATTTCACACATTTATTGTGGGCAAGCCGAGCCCTCACCTGGTTTGAACTTTAATTTTTCTTTTTGGTGCTGAATCGTTGGTCACTCCGTCCTAGTGATGATGATTTGATCTTGCTCTTGTTCTTAGAAGTGAAGCTTCTGTCTGTTATGAGAAAAATGGTGTGTGTTAAAAAGCAAGCATTCATCAGTCGTGCCAAAAAGTGCAGCAAGACAACACCCTTCCCTGGAAAAAGGGACATTTTTACTTTAGAGTATGCAGTCACAAATTATTAGATTGCTTTCTGTATTCACATTTCTTCATTCCTAGACAAAATACTAGTGAGTGGAGTATGTCTATGACATCTAACATTCTTAAATGTACTTTGTAAGTGGAACATCTGGTGCCAGGGCCAGCGCGGAGGTGGAGGAGGACACTTCTGGGACGTGCCGGAGGAAACTGCTGTGAGGGTTGCCACGGTAGTGGCGGGCAGTGGTAAGCTCTTATATTCCTGACTTATTGAGATTGCAGACTGAAGAGTGTGCTCTCTACACGGGTGTAGGATATATGTTGTACAGTTAAGTTACTATACTGTTAAGAAGACTTTCAAATTTAGAACAAAGTTTTTATCAACCAGGTAGTAGCCTCCTCTAAATTTACTTCAACTCAGCGGTGAATTTGTTTTTGAGAATCTAAATCAGATCTGAGATGAACTTGATGGTGGGATGAACGAAAAGCGAAAGAAGGGTGTAAGTAAGTGTGGAAGGACGAGCAAGTTAAAAGTAATGATGACTGACAATGAAGAATGATACATGTTTGATTGGTGCCCGAGGTGGCTGGGAAGGAATATGATGCATGGCTGGGTGAAGGATGAAGCAAGGATGGGTGGAAGGAGAAAAGCCTGGGTGGGTGAAACAGAAACTGTATGTGTGAGCAATATATCCTTTGGTTGAAATTCAAATGCAAGGCAAGCACGGATGTATGGCTTGCGGTTTCCCAAATAAAATGAAAAGGTTGTTTTCCTGTGAGAAAACGTAAGGTTTGTCCAGATGAGAGACATGAAGAAGAATGATTGACATATAGTTTGAATGGATGAATGCCTGGATCATGGTACTATCTGACTCTTAGATAGCATATGTGTATCTAGAGAGAGTAGACGGTCACTGGATGAACTAAGTGTTACTTTGAAGAGCATGTAACACAGCACCCGCACGTCCGTTCCAGTGTAGGAAAGGCAAGGAAAAGAAGTTTTAAATTTGTCCGAATACTACCATGAATAGTAGCAGTAGATTGTATTGCAAGCACAGCATATATCCGGCTATTACGATGGCCACTCACTACCTCTGTTAATAAGTTTAGTAGAACTCAGTCAATCATGTGTGGATGTATCACTGTTCACTCAATAAAAAGCAAAGCACCTAAAGTCATCCCATTTGTAAGCAAATACATACCATGTGCAGTGATAGATAATCAGATTATTTATCTTTTTCATTTTCCTTTTCTAGTATTCATTGGCACTGTAGGGTGGAAGTTAAATTAATTAAGCAGTAGCCCTTGTAACAGAGTATTCTCAGTGCCACCCATAATAGAAAAGTAAGAGCATCGCCACCTGCATGTACTGGACTGGTACAGTAACGCAAGTCTGTCTCACTCATCATGGCGGCCGTCTGTTTTTCTCAGGTGCAAGTTGACTGCGCTGGCATTATGCCGGCTTGCAGGAGTTAACGTACTAATTTTGCTAAACAAGAGAGAAGAAGAAGAATAAGACTGGCGTACTGTCATAGTCGACTCTAATGGAGTGAGTCCATAGTGTTCGTAGAATTGATTCCTTAAACTCCCACTAATGTTAGAGCAAGGATGAAGAAGTGGGAGGTTAGATAGATACTGGCCACAATAGTTATATACTGCGCTGGCAAGTTGCTAGTTCTACTGTGACACAACTTTCTGCTGAATCATTTTGTGTTAATCTTAAAGAGCATTGGTTACAGACTATGTCTTTCTTTCTTCATATAGATGCTTCTTCTAAACCAACACAGAAGGAGCTGGCTAAAAGGGCCCGGCAACGGAGGCTGGAGGCGACTGTCGCCGAATATCGGCGACTGATGGCCCAGGAGGAGGGGGACACCCAGTCAATCACAACATCGACCGGGACAGCTACATCCTCCTCCACGCTCCCTGGGTCAGCCAGTCAGCACAGCAGGTCTCCAGCAGTACGGAGTTGGGGTACCGCAGCCACCTGCCACCGCCGAGCAGCAACCAAATCAGCTGCCCCCCACAGCAGTACCAAAAAAAGGTTGCACTGCCTTTCACTCAGGGTGTCCTACCTCGAGCAGGAGCTGTTGAACACCAAAACGCTGCTCTAGACCCTCCGCAAGAAGCATGCAGACCTGGCCCGAAAAGTGAACAGCAGCCAGCAGTAGGAGGAGACTGTCCCTTGCCCCTTTTTTAAAAACTTCTGGGGGTGGGAATTGGGAGTTGAGTTTTTTGGACTTTTCAGGGACATTCTATGTGGTTAGGGAGGGGGGGTGGGTTGGGTCTTGTGGGATATTATTTATGTTAGGGATATAAATATACTTTATTCTTTAGCTTAGCATACTTTTTTTACTGCTTTTGAGGGTGGTGGGTGGGGGTTTAACAGTAAGTTTGTTTTCCTGAAACTTAAGTGGCAACTTGATTCAAGTTGTGTAAGTAATTGCCCAAATGTTTTCAAAACTAAGTGCCTCTCACAGAGTAAGTGAATTCAATAGTCCTAGGACTTTACTAGTACTACCGTCAGTCTCTCATCTCTACCTAATACTTCATTATACTACCTCCACCCAAACCCTTATCTTACCTGTAATTTGTGTTTGGAAATAGGGCTAGGTACAGGTCTGGCTGCACGGGAAATGGCGATTAAGGTTGGCAATCCTGGGCGGATGAAATGTCATCATTGCGGTGGTACTAGTGGTGTTACACAGTGGCAGTTGCAGCATATGAAAAAAACAGAAAATGAAACCTTTTTTTCCTTACCGTAGCATTAGAACGGTATGATAGACAATATAGCAGGTGACAGTACACTAGAACAGTTCCACAATGTAGGCTAACAGATGGTAAAGTATTGAAAGTATAACTACTACTTGCGTTGAATTTCTTTGACATTGGCTACTACTACAAGAAATAGTACTGAAGGTGAAGGACACAGCAGCGTAATCATTTGCCACGTCTAGGAGGAGGAGGTTCTTGATGATCAATCAAGTTGATGGCGCACATGAAAATCTGCTTTCATTTGCCAATAGTCATGGGTCTGTGTCAAGCTGAGTAAGAATATATTCTCGGATTCCTTCACCAGCCTGTTGCTATGACCTTATCCTCCCCAGCAAGTGTGTGGAATTATTGCTATCATTTAGTCAAACATCAATCAAAACCACACAGCCCGGGGGAAGAGGGTTAGGGTTTGGAAAATGGATGGGAATGGGGGTTTTTGGGAAAGTTTTGTTGAGAGAAGAAAAAAAAAGCACAGCATGGACAAACAATAATTGAAGATAAACAAATCTTTGGGTACAAAGCTATCCATAAATCTTTTAAGTGACATAAAGGAAGTGCATGCACTTCTGCATGCATGGTTACTGAAATGTAAGTAGTACTTTCGACAACCGTGAATGAAAGAATGCGGGAGTACAGGGCTGCAGTAATAATTATGTGTTTTCACTTGCCTATCTGTGCACTCAGAGAAACACTTCGTACATTAAATTAGGTTTGAAAAATAGCAGAAGTAAAACCTATACAATGGCTGTAGGGATGAATTCAGAAGCAGAGATCAAAGAAATGCAGAGTCACACTCATAGAAGTTCACAGCAATAACATTAATTAAAAGATAATTAGAAAAGAACGGATACTGTATCTGTATGTTGTTGTAGTTGTCCTGTTGAATTTGGGAAGTTGCATGCATCCAACCATTTCTCTTATTAGTCCATCTGACTCTCTGTCCATCCATGTTGCTGACCAGAAGACACCCTGTCCACTGCCTGCCTAGCGGATGCTGAAATTGCGGCTCGCTAATTTGAAGCCTGACTTCATCCTTTTTTTCCCATTGCACAGGCTGAAACCCGGCCTGTAATTATTGATGGAAAAACAGGAAGTGATATTAGAACACCACTGACAAATGAATATAAGGTATTTACGCTGTGTAGTGCAAAAAGTCACACTTTGAGTTTCCTAATAGACAGTACAATATTTTTGAAAGTGCGTACTGTGTCTGAGTCTCCCTTTGGAGGATGAATAAGTATGGGCGAATTAATTTAGCGGATATTTACCCTCAAGCTAGGTGTGCTGTAAACTGTGTTTTAGAACAAAATTTGACCGTCCCAGCAGTGCTCCCAGACCCAGTCGAAAAAATGTAGAAGACCCCCAATCAGATCTCCAAAAACGTGCGATACTGCTACCTGTCAGAGGCCTAGTAGAAAATGGTGACAAAACGTACTTTAAAAGTAAAGTAGGCCCAAATCCCCCCTTACCCACCATGGATTGTATTCAAACCACTTGCAAGCAAGCAAAAGTATCCATACCCAGCATTGCCCCAAGACACGCAAACCCCCCCACAAACACCAGGAACCCCCACAAACAGCCCCCCGAAAACAGTAGAGTGAGCAAAATATCAGAAAATGTAAAAACTTTTTCCCCAGGGATTGTCTCCAAAACACTTTATTTCGGGTATTAGACCTTCCCAGCAATGGCCTCAGAACTGTCAACCCGGGCAAAAACAAGTTTAACACCCCCAACAAGCCAAAAGACAAAACCCGGGAAAAGCCACACTTAGAAAACTTTGGGCCTTCCTGGAATTCAGTACAAATGCGCTCTGCAGCTAGGCCCCAACTCCCCTTTTCCACCATGGATTTCCTGTAAAACAAATGCAATCAACATTAGAGTGTGCCAGCAGTGCTCACACACCCCAAAACCCACCCCCAACAACCTAAAAGCCCCCCAAACAGCTCCCCAAAGACAGGCAAGTGATCAAAAGCGCAAAAACTTTTTCTGCTCCGATTTTCTCCAAACCACTTTTAGCCGGTATTACACCTTCCAAGCAAGGCCCCCAGACCCGTGAACCCGGGCAAAAACAAGTTTCACCCGCCCAAAAAGCCAAAAAGCAAAACCCGGAAAAGCCACACTTAGGAAACTTTGGGCCTACCTGGAATGCAGTCCAAATGAGCTCTGCAGCTAGGCCCTAACTCCCCTTTTCCACCACGGATTTTCTGAAAAACAAATGCAATCAACATTAGACTGTGGCAGCAGTGCTCCCAGAACCCAAAACCCACCCCCAAAAACCTGGAAGCCCCCCAAACAGCACCCCAAAGACAGGCAAGTGAGCAAAAACGCAATATACTGTTTCACCTCCGATTTTCTCCAACCCACTTTTATCCGGTATTAGACCTTCACAGCAATGCCCCAGACCCGTCAACTCACCCGCAAAGAAGTAGAACACCCCCACAAGTGCAGAGTCTTTCTTCATTGGGCGTAATCCAGCCATCTGCTTTGAGGGAAATAGGAGTCTGGAGGAGGAGGATAGAGGAGCATGTTCTTGTGAACTTGTAAACCTGAGGAATGCAGACTGCGGCATCTTCAAATCAATAAGCAAATAAGTGAAGACAGTTCTGCTGATGGGCTTCTTTTTGTGATTAGGTGATTAAAGTTTTTTTATATAGATTTTGCAAAACAAAGAAAGACAGACACACAGGAATAAAAGTGAATAAGAACGAAAAAGAAAGTTAGTGATTCATTGACTCATTTTCAGGGCTCGGTGTCAGGGAAGAAGAGCTCGTCCTCAAACTCTGCGAATTCAGACGGGAGTAGGTCAGTTAACAGACTAAGTTGGTGTCCTCCTCGTCTTCTTCCTGCGTGCATTCTCGTATTTTGTAATCTGGTGGTATGAAGTGCTGATTCATCTTGATCATTGTTAATCTCTCCACATTTTTGGGCGAGAGGCGGGTCCTTTTCGAAGCTACAATGCCACCAGCAGCACTGAAAACACGTTCAGAAGACACGCTTGCGAGTGGGTAAGATAAGTGATTTATAGCCAGGTTGGTGATCTCTGGCCACACATCTCTTTTCCCATGCCAATACGCCAATGGGTCATGATGAACATAGACCTCTGTTGAGTCATTCAGATAGGCCTGCACCATCGACTCAAGGTTCTACAGGGTTCCTCCACTTTGCTTACTTTTTTCAGGGACCTTTTGAGAAGCAAACCCAAGCTGAGTTAGCCAATCCTCTTCTTCACACAATATTATTGTTGTGTCTGGTGCAGATGATACGGTTGCTGGTGTCGTTAACGGCTGAGAATGAAAATCACTCACTTCTGCCACAGCCACAGATGCAGAAGTGGATTTTTTTGACTCCGGATGGCCTGCTGATGTTGATTTACTACTTTTTCCTTCAATTTCCTGCCGTTCTCTTTCAAACCGAGTGGCTGACACAGCTAGTCAATGTTTGTACTTTGTAACATCTGCATCATCAAAAGGAAAGAATACTCTGCCTGCCACTGCCTTTTTGTACCTTGGAACCAGAATAGTACAAGAAATGTAATGTTGTTCTGGGGATCTTTTCAAGACGTTCATCGCGAAGTAGGCATTGTAATAACTTCTCCGCCAACTCAAATGCTTCTTGCTTTCCATCTTTTTGAAACGTAGAAGACACCGCCTTCAGTTGGTGCTCTAGCATGCGCAACAATGGGATAGCTTTTCCCAAATTACAGTCCTCCCTGCTGACTGCACCCGTGAATACCTCAAAAGGACGAAGCATGTCTGTCAGGCTTTTAACTAGCTCCCATTGCTCCACTTGTATCCTCAGGTCTATCATAGGTGTACCCAGTTTAAAGAAATACTGATCGACTACCGCATACTGCTCATACAGACGCTCAAGCATGTAGAAGGTTGAGTTCCAACGTGTTACTACCTGCTTGATGAGTGCTTTCACTGGCACTTTACGTTCATGTTGCAGGCACCTCAGCTGCTTCCGAGCCTTAAAAGAATGGTTGAAATGTGTGCACATTCTTCGGCAGGTGGTCAGTAACTCGTAGACTGGACTTTCATCACGCAATAATTTTTTAACAACCAGGTTTATACAGTCCGCCAAACACGGCACTCTGAAATACTTACCCTTATCCATGGCCTTAACTACTTTGGCGCCATTATCCGTGGAAACATAACCAATGCTGCGTTTTCTTGGGGACAGCAATTGAAATACCTTTGTGTTAAACTCATGCAACATGTTTTCTGCTGTATGAGCCTTCTCCATGGCAAACATGGCTACTGTTGCATGTTTCCGAGCAGCTTTATAAACTTTGCGTTTAGATTTGCTTTAACCCCTGAAAAAGAGACCCAGTGTGCAGTGATGCACATGTAATCAAGGGATTGGCAACTGGTCCACATGTCTGTTGTCAGATGTATAGTGTGAACAGCACTCTTCTGCAAAGCTACCCCAATCACCTCCAGCACATCTTCATGTAGTGCTGGAACCGCAACTCCGGCAAAATAGAACCAGCTGGGAACCTTCCATTTAGGGCAGAGCATTGCCACCATTTCAAGAAAACCCACCTCTTCCACAAAAAGAAAAAGGGAGAAGGTCCAGCGCTAGCATTTTGGCCAGCTTAGTGTTATACAGACGAGCCGTTGGGTGGTTGCGTTCTAATGGCGCATCTGAAAACAACATGCTTCTAATGGTGGGCTGGACCAATATACGGGATGATGATGACTTCTTTGACCCAGTTACGCTCAGTGATGATGAACTTTTTCGCATTGGTGTCTCACTCTCTCCCACACTCTTAGTGTGGCTCATATATCTTGCAGGGGGTGTGCTGCTGACAGGGGTACTGGGTGTAAGTGAAGAAATGTTTGACGCTTCTTCCTCCTCGTCATCATCAGATGAAACATCGACAGATACAATTTGTTGACTTGCAATTCGGGATGCCTTGATCTCCCTTAGGTGCGCATGCCATTTGACAGTGTGCTGTCTATCAAGATGACCTCTCTGGCCTCCGGTACCATAGTTGGCACCAACCTTACCACGACTAACTCGAACCTTACAAATGATACAAATGGCTATGTTTTCCCTTGTTGGGCTAACACTAAAGAAGTTCCAAACTGCGGACTTCAAATGTCTGTGGAGGGCGGAGGAGGCGATACTGGGAATGCTAATGCCAGATGAAGTGGAGGATGTGTGTTGCCGAAATTTACTACGTTCTGCACTTACAGCACCACTAATTGAGGAAATGGAAGTCGAGGTGGATGGAGGTCCCTTCTGGCGAGAAAATATGGAAGCTGTAGGTGGTGGTGTACTAGTTAACTGCATTGGTGGTGGTCCCATTGCCATGTCGCCAACATCACGCTCAGCAGCATTTCGGGACAGGGTAAAAATGTCTGTTTGCTGCATGACCGCTGAGGCTGGAGTGATGTCTATGATGACTGCGTCATCGTCGTGAGAGTCTTCATCAGCAGAAGTATACGCCACTTCTTGTTCAACGTCATCATCACACTCCATAACTATGAGACTTTCGGGGACCTTCCTTTTACGCTTAGCTACCTTTGTCAGATCATGGTGTGCCTCACTCTCACACAGCACTGGTGGTTCCCAATTTTGATCCATATCATCGGAAGGAAGGGGGCTTGAAGAAGATGTAGACACCATCCTTGATCTTTTCCTTGCTGGGGATCTGGAAGACAATGAATCATCAGGAGGAGTGGCTTTCTCATATGATACCTTGGCTTGAATGTTGATTTCCTGATGTGCCCCTACTTCGGAAGGAACAACTATTGTGGGCACTTGTGCCGCTCCATGCACCTCTGCTTGCGCCTCTCCTTGCGCCGCCTCTCTTTCCACATCTGCTTGGGCTTGTATTTGCAGCACATGTGGTTGTTGTTGCGGCTGTGGTTGTTGAACACTCGTCAGATGAGTTACAACAACCTGTGTTGATTGAGGGATGCTGCTACTTTCTTGCGATGAGCCAACATCACTGGTCGATGGTGATTGAACAACTATACTGGCTGCCTCTGCAGGACCCAAGGGCTTGGACCTAAGTTGGTGTGGTGGTGGTGGCACTGAGCCCAATGGAGCAGAGGTGCTGCTCCCAGCTTGGTCCCCAGCAGACCCCGCTGCTGCTGCAGGCGAACTTTTTTTCCCAAAAAATGCGGCGGTCGGCACACCAGTCTCTTTGGTAAGTGGCGACACTTGCTTCTTCTGCTCCTTACTGGCAACTTTCTTGCTAGAGGAGCTACGGGCAACTTTTTTTGGGGCCATCTTCTTCAGATGTCAGAACAGCAGGCCGCAGTTGCACAAGTTGCAGAGTTATCTGTGGCCACACGTGACGTTGTGCTGCACACACCGCAGCAGGAATTCTTCCTGGCACTGATGAGGAACAATGAGGATGAGGATTCATCTTTCTGCACCTAAAAGCAAATGAAGCCAGAGGAACATCAGTTAAATAAATGTTGCATATGTAGCGCTTCAATTAATAGTTTGCAAGTAAGCATTTTTATTATACCCACCCCCCAAAATGCACCACTGACAGAGTACCCCTGGGCATATATAATGAAAGCATGGCAGACTGGGTGCAGGCCTATGGCACAAAAAAGCACACTGCCTGGCTTCAAAATGGCCCCTAGACCCCAACCCAAATGGCCAGGCCCTGGACCAGGCCTCAAAATGGCCTCCACCCACTTGGACAGGCCCCAACACCACCCCAAAAAGTCGAAAAACACACAAAAATCACCACAATCCAATGCCATCCTTGCCCTCCATGATGTTTACATTAAAGAGACCGCACAGAAAGACTCAGTCCATGCACCACTGAGTACCCCTGGGCAAAAGGCCCCAACAACAGCCAAAAAATCGGAAAACACACAAAAATCACCACAATCCGATGCCATCCATGCCCTCCATGATGTTTATATTAAAGAGACCCCACTGAAAGACTCAGTCCATGTACCACTGAGTACCCCCGGGCAAAAGGCCCCAACAACAGCCAAAAAATCGAAAAACACACAAAAATCACCACAATCCAATGCCATCCATGCCCTCCATGATGTTTACATTAAAGAGACCCCACAGAAATTCTCAGTCCATGCACCAGTGAGTTCCCCTGGGCAAAAGGCCCCAACAAAAGCCAATAAATCATAAAACACACAAAAATCACCATAATCCAATGCCATCCATGCCCTCAATCATGTTGAAATTCAAGACACCCCATAGAAAGACTCTGACCATGCACCACTGAGTACCCCATGGCATACTGGATAAAAGCATGGCAGACTGGGTGCAGGCCTATGGCACAACAAAGCACACTGACTGGCTTCAAAATGGCCCCTAGAACCCCACCCACATGGCCAGGTCCTGCCTGGACCAGGCCTCAAAAGGGCTCCCACCCACATGGACAGGCCTCAACATCACCCCAAAAAGTCGAAAAACACACAAACAATCACCACAATCCAATGCCATCCATGCCCTCCATGATGTGTACATTAAAGCGACCCCACAGAAAGACTCAGTCCATGCACCACTGAGTACCCCTGGGAAAAAGGCCCCAACAACAGACAAAAAATCAAAAAACACACAAATATCACCACAATCCAATGCCATCCATGCCCTTCATGATGTTTACATTAAAGAGACCCCACAGAAAGACTCAGTCTATGCACCAGTGAGTTCCCCTGGGCAAAAGGCCCCAACAAAAGCCAATAAATCGAAAAACACACAAAAATCACCACAATCCAATGCCATCCATGCCCTCCATGATGTTTACATTAAAGAGACCCCACAGAAAGACTCATTCCATGCACCACTGAGTACCCCTGTTCAAAAGGCCCCAACAACAGCCAAATAAATCAAAAAACACACAAAAATCACCACAATCCGATGCCATCCATACCCTCCATGATGTTTACATCAAAGAGACCCCACTGAAAGACTCAGTCCATGCACCACTGAGTACCCCTGGGCAAAAGGCCCCAACAACAGCCAAAAAAGCGAAAAATACACAAAAATCACTACAATCCAATGCCATCCATGCCCTCAATCATGTTGAAATTCAAGACACCCCACAGAAAGACTCGGTCCATGCACCACTGAGTACCCCTGGGCATAATGGATGAAAGCATGGCAGACTGGGTGCAGACCTATGGCACAAGAAAACACACTGCCCGACTTCAAAATGGCCCCTAGACCCCTACCCAAATGGCCAGGCCCTGCCTGGACCAGGCCTCAAAATGGCCCCCACCCACATGGACAGGCCCCAGCACCACTCCAAAAAGTCAAAAAACACACAAAAATCACCACAATCCAATGCCATCCATGCCCTCCATGATGTTTACATTAAAGAGACCCCACAGAAAGACTCAGTCCATGCACCACTGAGTACCCCTGGGCAAAAGGCCCCAACAACAGCCAAAAAATCGAAAAACACACACAAATCTCCACAATCCAATGCCATCCATGCCCTCCATGATGTTTACATTAAAGAGACCCCACAGAGAGACTCAGTCCATGCACCACTGAGGGCCCCTGGGCAAAAGGCCCCAACAACAGCCAAAAAATCAAAAAACACACAAAAATCACCACAATCCAATGACATCCATGCCCTAAATGAAGTTGAAATTCAACAAACAGTTGTATTGTGCACCCATAACTAACCCTGGTCCTACTTGATACTGTGGCTACCCACAATATATTTTATTTAATGTTCTGAAAAAGTTCCAAAATTGTAGTTGCAGCAACTGTAATCCCCCAAACAAACAACATCAACTTTCTTGTGAAATTTATAATCCAAAAGTGATCCAAAGAAAGTTAAAAAGGCCTCAAATGGAAAGGGGCGACCACTCGGTCCCCCCGAACGTATGGCAGAGTGCCTCGATCCCCCCGGGAAGCCATTTTGGGCGGGAGGCGCGTCTCGGCTGGTATGCCCGAAGCGGCGTAGCCGGGGCGCGCTTTTTCCCGCCCTAGAGTGGGCTGGCCTAGACACTGACGCGGCCGGCCACGCCCTCGGGGCAGGCAGGGGCGGGTTTACGCCCGCCCTGAAGATGGATAAAAAGGGACGCAAGACCAGAAGACATCCTCTTGTTCCTGTGCTCTGAAGCTGCACCTCCTCGCTGCACGTGAGCTCGAGACGGAACGAAGAGCCAATTTTGAGCGTTTTAATCGTTCTTGTTTGTTTTACAGTTACTTTGTTGGAGAATGCCGAAGAAGGTGGGAAAGCGCATGACTACTGACCAGATGCTGCGTGTTCTCATGAAGGAGATGTCCGAGCTAAAGAAGCGGGTGGACAAGAACGAGGAAGGGGGTCCAAAACGTCCTTTGGCGGGAGCAGCCCCGGGAGGGAAAAACAAGAGGCCCAGGAGGGGGGCAGCGGGTGAAGACATCCCGGGTCCCAGTGCCCCGCTCGAGGCTCCAACTCCCGTGCCGGAGGAGGGGAATCCGATTCCTGTTGTGGTCACCCCCGTGTCCGAAGATGATATGCCGCCCGAGCTGGCAGCACAATTGGCAGCGTGGTTGGGTAAAGGTAACGAGGGCGCCACGGCTGTCGATGCGCAGGCGCTGATAAAGCAATTGCGTGAGAAACGAGAAGCAGCCAAGGTGCCCGTGCCGGCTGCAGTAGGGGACAAGACACCAGGGACGATTGCGACCACAGAGGCAGCGTCAGGTGCAGGTAAGCGGCCATTGCCGATTGTGAGGGATGAGTCAACACCCTCTCGGAGAGAAAAGTTGGGGCAACATGTTCCTTTGGCAATTAAGGAAAAGATTTGGGCGGGGGAGTATGTGAACATTTTCTCATTGCTTGTTGATCATTATGAGGTAGAGCATGTAAAGAGTCAGAAGGATCTCATGCATCCGAGTGTTTGGCGCGCAAAAATGGCCGCCTTTAAAGTGAATGAGAATATCGGCAATTGGGGCAATGCTTGGGGAATCTTTACATCAATCTTGGGGGAACGTAGACCTGAGTTGCTTTCCGAGTTCCCAATCTATCAATCACGAATCATGGGGTACTCGACATCGCACCAGGGTAATCATTGGTTCTGTTACGATAATCTGTTCAGAAAGGAAAAGGAGCATAATAAAAGTTTAACCTGGGATTGTTATGATTCCTTGACTTGGGATAAAATGAAGGAGTCAGGAATGTTGAAAATGCCGTTGGTGGGAAGTAATGTTGGCGAATCCTCCCGGCAATATGCGGGGACGCCCTTTCGATCAGGTACGGGTGCCGACGATTACTCGAAACCTGCCGGCAATACTGGAAAAAGGGGTTTCTGCTTTAATTTCAACAGAGGTAAATGTACTAGACCCCAGGGATCGTGTAAATTCAAACATGAATGTAGTGGTTGTGGGTCGTCCCATCCTGAGTCCTCGTGCAGAGCCAGAACGGGTGATAATGGGGGGAGAGGAGGTGCCAAACAGGTCTAATATAGTCCGAGGGGCGCCTTTACCTACCCCGATTGATACCCTGGCGATGATTCCCTGGCTCAGTGAATACCCGGATCGTACTTCTGCTGGGGTGCTGCGGAACGGTTTTTCGTATGGTTTCCGCATCCCGGTAGGGGACTTTCAGGGTGTGGAAAAGTGTAAAAATCAACTTTCCGTCCTGCAGCATACGACCGTAGTACAGGATAAGATCCGGAAAGAGGTGACTCGAGGTCGGGTCGCCGGCCCGTTTAGTGTACCCCCGGTCCAGAATTTTGTTTGTTCTCCCTTAGGGGTAGTCCCCAAGAAAGACCCCGGTGAGTTCCGACTGATTCATAATTTATCAGCTCCACGAGGTCTTTCCGTAAATGATGCAATCGATCCAGAAGTGTGTTCGGTGCGGTACGCATCCTTCGATGAGGCCGTAGCCATTTTGAATCGCCTGGGGCCCGGGGCGCTGATGGCGAAGTCAGATATCGAGTCAGCGTTCCGATTGCTCCCGGTACACCCAGACGACCAGCGTCTCCTAGGATTCATGTTTCAGGGTTGTTATTACATGGATAGGTGTATGCCAATGGGGTGCTCTATATCCTGTGCTTATTTCGAGAAATTCAGTAGTTTTCTACAATGGGTCTTCACAAAGAAAACAGGTTTCCAATATGTAATGCACTACCTTGATGATTTTCTGTTTCTTGGGGCAGCCGGGGATCTTGAATGTGGCCGGGCCTTGGCCGAATTTTGTGTGTTAATGAAACAGTTTGGTGTGCCATTGGCGCCGGGTAAAACAGTGGGTCCTACGACTTGCCTCGAGTTTCTGGGGATCGAGTTGGACTCCATTGAAGGGTGTTTCCGTTTGCCAGCTGAGAAAGTGTTGAAGTTCAGGGCTGCGCTGCAAGTGTGTATAAATGCATCAAAAGTTACGCTGCAACAATTACAGCAGTTGGTGGGACAGTTGAATTTTGCCCTGAGGGTAATACCAATGGCCCGCCCCTTTTCCCGTTCAATTGCCCAAGCGATGGTCGGCCTTAAAGAGTGCCATCATCGCACGAGACTATCGGCCGAGATCCGCCAGGACATGCGTATTTGGATAGCATTTCTGGCGGACTTCAATGGTAGAATCGTCTGGAATAAACCAGCCGTGTCTTCTGAAGAGCTGGGGCTATGGACAGATTCAGCAGGAAGCATAGGTTTTGGCGCCATCTTCGGCACGAAATGGTCGGCACAAAGATGGCCGACATGGTGGCATGAGAATGGTCTGACGAGTAATATTGCTTTCCTGGAACTGTTTCCCATCTTGGTTGCCTTGAGAACATGGCCCGATGGGTTCAAAGATCACTCTGTCATATTTTGGTCTGACAATATGACCGTGGTCGAGTGCATCAATAGTCAGGCAGCACGTTGTAAACTGATTTTAAGACTGCTTAAGGAAATTGTTTTACTATGTATGCAATTGAACGTGCTATTCAGAGCAAAGCATGTTCCAGGGGTGATGAATCAGGCGGCTGACGCACTGTCTCGTTTTCAAATGCAGGCTTTTTCGGGTTTCCTCCCCTCAGCGGACCCAGAGCCGGCACCCTTTCCCGAAACTCTCTGGTCTCTCGGTGCCCCGAACTTCGTCACCTCGTGGTAGAGAGTCTAGCACCAAGGACGAGGAAGGCATACGAAGGGGCGTTTCGGGCCTATTTAGCCTTTTTGGGGAGTGATAGAGAGCGACTTTGGGGTCACGAGGAAAGGGTAGTGAATTTCCTGATGTCCTTACGTAGGGCTGGGAAATCGGTGGCTACGGCCCAGAGGCATCGTGCTGCCATTTCCTTTGTTGCCAGAGCACACGCTATCCAGGACCCAACAGCGTCTTTCGTTGTACAGAAAGCGCTGCGTGGGTGGCAACGCCTTGAGGGTCGCAGAGTAGATGAAAGGCGCCCGATAGGTTTGGATAGATTGTCCCAGTTGTTGGCCACACTCCCGGCCACATGTTCATCTCAGTTTGAGGCGGTGCTGTTCCGAGCCGCTTTTACGCTAGCATTTCACGGAGCAATGCGGGTAAGCGAACTAGTTGCAAGGAACAAACTGGATGTGGCAGGGGGTTTGTGCCAAGAACACGTTCAGATCAGGGGAGAAACAATGACTGTCTCCTTTGTAAAGTCCAAGACTGATCAAGATGGGATGGGTGACTGTGTCATCATACGCAGGATTCCTGGGTCCTCCATATGTCCGGTAAAGTGTTTAGAGGATTACCTAGCACGAAGGGTGGCATCATGGGGGGGGACTTTGTTAAGACACGCTGACGCCACCCCACTGACGAAATTTCAGTTTCAGCGGGTGCTTGCGATGTCAATTGCCGCTGCGGGCTTGAACCCGGGCGAATTTGGGACCCATTCCTTTCGGATAGGGGCTGCTACGGAAGCTACAGCCAGGGCTCTTAATGTTGAGCAAGTGAAACGAGTGGGGCGTTGGTCCTCCAATTGTTATAAAAGATACGTGCGGTTGCACATGTTGTGAAGCTGTAATAATGTACTCACGCTTCTTGTTTTTGTTTGGTTTTCAGTTACGCAAGCCTACGAGGCGGGGCGGACTATGCAGTCGACCCTACACCGGGCCAGCGGTCAGACATCACCGGCTGTGAAAAAGGAGGTGTGGGTCGTGGGCCACTCATACGTGAGGCGTGCCGCAGACGTATTCAAAGCAGGTGACATGATTCACGTAGCTGGGGAATACGGGTACAGGATGTCCTTCTACGGAAGGGGCGGTCTCTGTATTGACCAGTTTCAAACATTTTTCGAGGGTTTGTTAGGGCGGACAAGGTCACCGCCGTCTATAGTTATAGTGCATGTTGGGGGCAATGATTTGGTAACCATCGGTAGACGACTACTCCTGGAGGCAATGCTTTCCACTGTAAGTTGGTTGGCGAGGAGAGTTCCGGGATGCACGATTGCATGGTCCCATTTGATTCCACGAAAGGTGTGGCGGGGGGCTATCTCTATTCCTGCTTTGAACCATTCTGTTAGAAAGCTTAACAATAAAGTGAGTAGGTTGTTCCGTTCCAGGACATTGCATTCTATTTCTCATAGCTGTATTAATGATGACAGTATGTATTTGGGGGATGGTGTGCATTTGTCTTGGGTGGGGAATGAGTTACTCTTAGGAGACTTCTTAGCATGGTTAAAATCGTTGAAACATGACCTTTAGGTAGGAGTTTTGTGGGGGGTCCGGATAGCCGGTCAACTATCCGGCCTGTGGCGGTAAGGTCATGATCGGTGAGCACTAATTGGAAGATCCCTATGAGTGGGCGTCACCCAACACGGATGGGAGCGCTCGGGGGAGGTGGCCTTTGGCCCCTCAACGGGGAGGCGGTCCCTTCTAAGGATGGGTCGCCGAAAGAAGAGGAAAGGCGGTCAAGGCCCCTTCCTGTGTAGGAGGGGTTACAGCCCCCTCCTGGGGAATTTCCCGGGGCCAGTGACATCTGCGACGGCAGATGCGGTAAGTTGTGTGGGGTTGGGGGGAGGTCTACGATACCTTCTAGATACCTCACACGAGTCTTCGAACGACCTTTAACTGGCGTCGAGTTGATAAGTGCCCCCGTCAAGTCAAGGGAAATTGGTAGTAGTTGCACTTGAGTACGCCTCAGTGCTGTCGCCCCTCCCAAGTGGGGGGGTATGTCTGGTTAGGGATCTTGACACCGGTTACGACCTTGCCGTTGGCCCTTAAACGTTAGGATGTACAATTTCAATATTTCAAGTAAATGTTTTGTAGGATGTTAGTTCGGCTAGGAGAACCTCTGTATTAGAGAATCTGTTAAGGTTAGCCAAACATCGCAATGTGGTATGAAATTGTACATTAATGTTTAAATGTTTTAATTTTTTGTTTTAATAAATACGGCCGGGAGGGTCACTCCCTCCCACTTCCAAAAACTTCAAGAACTGTTTCCGGTTTCCCTCCTTTGGGGATTGTGTTGAGAGGGGGTGGCGGGTATCTCAGCCATATGGAAAGGGGCGACCACTCGGTCCCCCCGAACGTATGGCAGAGTGCCTCGATCCCCCCGGGAAGCCATTTTGGGCGGGAGGCGCGTCTCGGCTGGTATGCCCGAAGCGGCGTAGCCGGGGCGCGCTTTTTCCCGCCCTAGAGTGGGCTGGCCTAGACACTGACGCGGCCGGCCACGCCCTCGGGGCAGGCAGGGGCGGGTTTACGGCCGCCCTGAAGATGGATAAAAAGGGACGCAAGACCAGAAGACATCCTCTTGTTCCTGTGCTCTGAAGCTGCACCTCCTCGCTGCACGTGAGCTCGAGACGGAACGAAGAGCCAATTTTGACCCACCCACCAGCCCCTGAGGACAGCCAGTTGTTTTAATAAAATTGATCAATTATTCTATTTCGTTTACAGGTTGTTTTAGTGTTGTGTTGATGTTGAATGTGTAATAAAGATTGGTCTAATTTTACAAGTTTGTGATTAAAGAACTTCGGATTTAAGGTCCATTTATAAACAGGCTTTTTCGGTCATAGTGGCCAATGTAGTTTCGTTTAGTTAGCATTTGTCGTATTTATTTTGGTCGGGCGGTAAGGTCATGATCGGTGAGCACTAATTGGAAGATCCCTATGAGTGGGCGTCACCCAACACGGATGGGAGCGCTCGGGGGAGGTGGCCTTTGGCCCCTCAACGGGGAGGCGGTCCCTTCTAAGGATGGGTCGCCGAAAGAAGAGGAAAGGCGGTCAAGGCCCCTTCCTGTGTAGGAGGGGTTACAGCCCCCTCCTGGGGAATTTCCCGGGGCCAGTGACATCTGCGACGGCAGATGCGGTAAGTTGTGTGGGGTTGGGGGGAGGTCTACGATACCTTCTAGATACCTCACACGAGTCTTCGAACGACCTTTAACTGGCGTCGAGTTGATAAGTGCCCCCGTCAAGTCAAGGGAAATTGGTAGTAGTTGCACTTGAGTACGCCTCAGTGCTGTCGCCCCTCCCAAGTGGGGGGGGTATGTCTGGTTAGGGATCTTGACACCGGTTACGACCTTGCCGTTGGCCCTTAAACGTTAGGATGTACAATTTCAATATTTCAAGTAAATGTTTTGTAGGATGTTAGTTCGGCTAGGGGAACCTCTGTATTAGAGAATCTGTTAAGGTTAGCCAAACATCGCAATGTGGTATGAAATTGTACATTAATGTTTAAATGTTTTAATTTTTTGTTTTAATAAATACGGCCGGGAGGGTCACTCCCTCCCACTTCCAAAAACTTCAAGAACTGTTTCCGGTTTCCCTCCTTTGGGGATTGTGTTGAGAGGGGGTGGCGGGTATCTCAGCCATATCCAAATATCCAGCAGCAGCCACAAAGAATAATCCTTCCAGGTCAAGATCCAAATCAAAGTGACCAGGACATGAACATAGCACTGGGAGGAGCTTGCTGGACAGGAACAGGAAGTTGGAGACTGTGGGGCACTTCCTTCCTCCCCCCCCCCCCCAAAATGGACTCCTTGCAAAAAAAAGTGCAGGCAAATGTCAACCTGAGGAGTAATTCTGATAAAAATCATCAATTTCAGAAGGTTTATGCTGCCTGCTTGTGGATTTCTTATGTAGAATTTCAAATTTTGCAATTTCGCGAGCGCGAGATTGTTGCTGCCCGCCGCATCTACGTGTTTGCAATAGTTTACTGATCACGAGCCTTTATTACGTACTCGCGTTGGCAAACTCTCGCTGTGCAAGGTGGCGGGCCGCGATGACGTAATCGCGGTCGACAAACTCCAGCGGGATCACGCAGCAAGATCCAAAATGGCGCAGCACACGCAAACATGGAGAAAAACAACTCTTCAAACGCTGAATGACGGTAAGTGAACGCTGTGCGCCGCAATATTGTATTTGCCAAGCGCAACCAAGCAAAAAAATCAGCTGCGTGCAAATTTGCGAATTTTCGGCAAATTTGCGAGAATTTGCGGATCGCGAATTTGCCGAAAATCTGCAAATTCAGCAAGCGGAACGGATTTTACACTCATACTTAGTTTTTTCACCAGAATCTCCTACATTTCAGGAAGCTGCTAAAAACCTCTCTCTTTTGAGGCTGTGCTTTTCTGGCTGAGGTGCGCTGTCCCAGCATGGAGATACCCCTGATGGGGTGATTCTGGCGCTATATTAACTCATAAATATAAAAATATATCAAATATGCACTGAAAGTGTAGTATAAAATCTTGTACAAATATGCACTCTAGTAACTTATGTGATACCTAAAGATCAAAGTGAAGCTAATTCCCTGACATTCTAACATTCAATGTCCAAATATATACTTAGATAATAAGCCACATTAAGATACTTCATTAATGTGCTAGATGGAAAAATGAATTCCTCAAATTGGCTACATTTCCTGCATCTCAGTCCATCAATGTAAGATATGCTACACTGGGAAATATCAAAGGTCAAATGTAACAAGTTAATGTATCACAGTGTACTTACAATCAAAATGTGAACTGTCTCGTGCTATAGAAATGATATAAGAATCATGGCATATAAGTACAGTTTCACCAACAGGGCAAATTCACATACATACATACATGTAAATATAGAAAGTGTTGGGTACAGTTCTGCAGTACTAAGTCACATATTAAAACATCATGTTGTCTTATACGGAAAAGGGCTACATTGCAATACACTCAGCAAGACAACTAGCCATGCAACAAACATTGGCTGATGTATGAATAAAGGTAATTAAAATATTTATTTTACATGCTGGATAATGGTTGCATTTACTAAGCAAATAGCCATGAATACTTATGTAAACTAATCTAAGGCCATGAAACTGTTATGTAGGCAAGCAAAGGCATCATAGGTGAAAATAGGACAAATGTATGTGTGAGTGTCAAACATGTTGCCACTGTCACTACCTATATTGTACAAAATGTATGCAAGATAATCTGATCATGAGTGTGATAATTTACATATATATTGAGGGCAATTCTCATGTAGATGATACAAATATGCTTAACGTACTTATCATAGGAATCTTCTGCCTAAACATGACAGTTAGCATGCTGATGTGTTGTAAATATTACACCATGTACAATATATGCAATCACACATATATGTTGAACATCCATGTGTAAAGCAATGGTCGACATATATGTTGAGCATACATGTGTAAATCAATGGTCAACAGGACCTATGCAATATCTGTTGATAATTGGAAAGTGTATGAGTTTGCCTCCAAAACATAATACACATAGTTGGTTATGTGTAAGTATTAATGTACCAAATAACTGAATGTTGGTATTTTCCACTTTTAAGGTGACCAAGGATATGGTTAGCAGCCATGGATCATAACCCTATTTCAAAATCCCCAGACGCATGGCCGCAAAAAATATAATTTAGCTCTAAGCAAAACCCAAAATGTAGTAGAGCAAATGTTCAGGGTCCTAAAGTCTTGTTTCCGTTGCCTCAACAAATCAGCAGACGTTTTCTGTACTTCTGTATTCCAGGCAGATCAGCTCTATGAGGTGACTAGCTGTGTTCCATTATCTGAAAATGTATACATGTGTGTGTGTAATGGTATCTAAATGTGCAATGACACTGGAATGTCATAGTGGTTAGTCACGATTTGGAAGTATGTGTGCAGTTGTTCTATATTTAATGCAATTTCTCCATTTTTGTTTAGCAGGTGGACATTGCCCATTCACCCAGACAAAGTTGACAGCTTTAGGGACAGTGATGTGAAAAGTAAGTGACATGACAATATGGTTGTAGCTCTAAGATATGTGTGTGTGTGTGATCCATGGTAGTTGTAATAATGGGATAATTATAGAGAGGTGTACATCACCCGCAAGCAATTCACTCATAATTATGCAGCAAACACAACATCATATGTGTCAACAGGCTGTAAAACAAGGAAGGAGGTGTGTCCATGTGAATCTCGCATCAACATAGATGTGGATACATTTTCCGCAGTTTCGCACATTAAATATAGGGATGTTGTACCTGGGGAAGTACCTACGTGCAATGACTAATTATGTTTTGCATAAACATTTGTGTTAGTGTTATCAGGTTAGCCATCAAATTGCAATCATTGCACAAGATATAAATGCTGGATCTGTGCCAGTTACATCCCAACTGTAGTAGTATCCTGGAAACAACCTCAGGGGTGTGAGTCATTTATGTGACATCTAAAAATGCCCTTGGTATTACCAGTTACCTGAGGTATAACTGTTGTTATCTTGTCTCAGGGGTGACTGCACCTGCATCAGAGGGGTCCTTATCAGTCCTATGTAAAATAGAGTGGCAGTAGCCCCATTACATTGATGCCATGGATGACTGTTTGGATGTAGGGTAGCTAATGTATCGACCGAAGGTGGGCTTCAAAACAATAGCACTCAGTCTGTTTAATGCACATTTAGAGCCTAGATGCCTACCTGGAAGGGAATATATGACATGCCCTAGCAGTTGTACCATGGATGGCAGCTTGCATATCTCTATTATATATCTATCTGTAGGGCACAGAGTGGCAATAATATTGTTGTGAAATCCAATGCTGCCCCAGTAAGCCTCACTGCATCAATACCAAGTCATTGGGCTATGGTTGGCAAGCAGGGCATATGCACTAGATTTCACACATATTGGGGTATCAATGCCAACCTCATGGGCAGTATCTAACCTACATGTAATTTATGTCAAGCTTTCATATAGTGCAAAATGGCAGGCCACCTTGCTACACTGCATGAAAGGTAAATGGCATGAATACACAGTGAATCCGTGATACAGCAAAATCCTGTTCTTTCCTACTGGTGGTGTACTTTTACCTGCCTAGCACCAACGAATTATAGGCAGGGGAAAACCCAATCAACCTTGTAGGCTTGGGCACTATATGGTTAAGGTCAAAGTATGCTACAAGGGACATATTCGAAAAAATAGTCGGTCTAATTTGTGAGTTGTACAAATGTAACACACTCAGATGTATCCACAGGATATCAGTCTTAGTACATATTTGAAATACATTTATGGAAGGTAAAGAGAGAACACACAGAGAAATGAAATATATTCAGAAAATGTATATTTACTAGCACAAAGTTGGGGAGATAAATACAGAAAAATGAATTCAAGCAAAAGTTATGAACAGAGATAGACCATAGTTTCTCTACAGTTCACAACCAAAGACATCAACACCTAATGGATAAAACAAACAACCAAAATTAATTAATAAACAATGGTCGTGAGTTTGTGCCAATGCAACGTTTCCGGAGATGATGAAAGTGTCGACGTTTCGGTCTAGAGGGCAGTCGTCATGTAGACCATCATCAGGACAGAATATTCAAATGCTGAAGAAACTCCCTGGAACTTCTGAAAGAAAGCCATATTGGAATGGCAAAGAACGGCAAAGGATGTGGGTCACAATGTCAGCCAAAAGCGGAATCTTGAGTGTAAGTTGATAGGGCCACATCAGTTGGCCAAATCTTGGGTAGCAATTAATTGAACAGCGTGACTCAGTCGTTTTTCACCCTGTTGGCTCCCCTCTTGGTACCTATTTCATCCACGTCCGCTGCCCGAATGTTTCGGGCAGCATTTGAATATTCTTTCCTGATGATGGTCTACATGACGACTGCCCTCTAGACCGAAACGAAAGCGCCCATAGCAAGTACCTGTTGTCACATTTACTTTGAAACATGTATGTGGAACAGTGCAACAGTGATTTGGGTTCACATAACTCCCACTTTCCCACTTATGGGTGGCAAGTATTTGTGTACTTTGCAAACATCTAACTGTGTGTCCGTTAAGAAAAGACAGCTTGTTGATTACCTCCAACTTTGCATAGAGAAACTACACATTGTTCATTATATATTTGCAGTTGATGTTATTGTTGTAGGTGCACATACAAAGTTAGCATGTGTAATTAACTTTATTAACTTTGTCACTCTTCTTCAGCGTCAACAAAGTGTTTTTGATTTCCATTTTGCATGAACTTTTTTAAGAATCAACCATAGAAGTCTTGTAATGGGATTTAAAACATTGTTTATTTCTGTTCCTTGGATTATAACGTGTGAGTAGGATATTTGTTATAATTCCACACATATGACAAATTATAATGTATTATGCTTTTAAATATATTTGCATATAATTTGACTTCACATTTTCATGTGTTTATTGAGATAGTGTGGAGGAACAAATTGCCATTAGCAAATGTAACTTAATATTTAGAAGCACAAGTGGACAAGGTTAAGTACTGCAAAAACAAAGAGCACTGTTATGGGTTCCAAAGAAAGTACCATGACGTTCCACACAGGACCGATAGTAAAATTGTCCTGGGGCATTCACAAATGTATGTAGTGAAGTTCTTCTTCGGAAACTAGGCAACGCTACATCTTTCTCCTCTGATGAGTATTCTGCCTCCCCTGGAAGTTGTGGTGTTGGAATGGGAGGCAGCTGAGTGATGTTACTAGCCTCAGGCACACAAACATCAGGCGCAGAAGCTGTAAATCCCATGTTCCCAATAACATTTTTGAGTGCCAATAAAGCTGCATGGTAGTCCTTGGCAAGGGTTGGCAAGTTGGCTGGTTGACCAGCAAAGCAATAACGTTGCTATTGAGAGTACACGTTGACGCTATGAAGAAGTTAATCTTGACCTCCAGAGTCTGGTGTTGTTTTCCTTCGGCATCATTACATCAGCGATGCCATCTAGGGAGTAATCAGTCCTATGGGGCCAAGAGTAGTTGTCTGCGATTGCCTTTGTCAACATTTATTGGGGTTACAACACCTACAGATTCCTTCAAAAGTGCCTGCTTTGATCCCCATCCCCATCCGTACTTCATTAGCCATTTTCTGCTGGACTTCTACCACTCACCTTTGAAAAGTAACTTGGGGGTTCTCGGAGTCCTCGGCTGTTATGTGAAAGTTTGATGGTCTATGTCCTGTCTGTGTTGGTTCATCTGGAGACCCAACAATGTTGTCTTCCCTTTCCAATACCAGAGGAAAAGCATCAAAAGTGTCCAGGTGCTGTTGGAAGGCATCTTCATATATGTGGGGCATGATGGTGTCATCAACAGGTTGGGCATTAGAGACAGGCTGATCTCCAGGAGTCAAGTCAAGTCAAGTCAAAAGATTTATATAGCGCGCTACATACCCAGAGGGTCTCAAGGCGCTTGAGGAAGGGTGGGGAATTACTTGTCAAATATCCAAGTTTTAAGTTGCTTTCTGAATGCTAGGTGGTTCTGAGTGAGGCGGAGGTGAGTAGGAAGTGAGTTCCAGGTTTTAGCTGCCAGGTAGGAGAAGGATCTCCCTCCCATGGTGGTTTTGTTGATGCGAGGTACAGTAGCAAGGGCTTGGTTGGAGGATCGTAGCTGGCGTGGGGGGGTGTAGAAGGAGAGTCGTGCGTTGAGGCATTCGGGTCCCAGATCGTAAAGTGCTTTGTGTGCGTGAGTTAGGAGGCGGAAAGTGATCCTCTTATTGACGGGGAGCCAGTGGAGGTTTTTCAGGTGACCAGAGATGTGGTCTTTACGCGGGATGTCTAGTATGAGTCTGGCTGAAGCGTTCTGGATGCGTTGGAGTTTTTTCTGGAGTTTTGCGGTGATACCGGCGTATAGGGTGTTTCCGTAGTCCAGGCGGCTCGTGACCAGAGCGTGGGTGACTGTTTTTCTAGTTTCGGTGGGGATCCAGCGGAATGTTTTTTTGAGCATGCGAAGAATGTTGAAGCAAGATGATGAAACGGCGTTGACTTGTCTGTTCATAGAGAGTGAGGTGTCCAGGATGACGCCCAGGTTCCGTGCGTGGTCCGTCGGGATGGGTGCTTTTCCAAGGGCCTCTGGCCACCAAGAGTCATCCCAGGCGGAGGGGGAGGTACCTAAGATAAGGACTTCTGTGTTGTCTGAGTTCAGTTTCAGACGGCTGTGCTTCATCCATTCGCTACTTCTTTCATTCCTTCATGTAGGTTGGTTTTGGCAGTGTTAGGGTCTTTGGTGAGTGATAGGATCAGTTGAGTGTCATCAGCGTAGGAGATGATGTTGAGGTTGTGTTGGCGTGCAATGGCCGCGAGGGGGCTCATGTATACGTTGAAGAGGGTGGGGCTGGGTAAAGATCCTTGTGGTACACCGCAGAAGACTTCAGTGGCCTCAGACTTGAATGGTGGGAGGCGGACTCTCTGGGTTCTTCCGGTGAGGAACGAGGTGATCCATTCCAGAGCTTTTCCTTGGATTCCGATGTTTCTGAGGCGTTGTAGCAGGGTGCTATGACAGACTGTGTCGAAGGCTGCGGAGAGGTCGAGGAGGATGAGGGCGACTGTGTCTCCATTGTCCAGTAGAGTTCGAATGTCGTCTGTTGCTGCGATGAGTGCGGTCTCAGTGCTGTGTTTGGCTCGGAAGCCGGACTGTGAGGAGTCGAGGGATTTGTTGGTTTCGAGGAAGGCGGCGAGCTGGTTGTTGACCACTTTCTCAATGACTTTGGCTGGGAATGGAAGGAGCGAGATGGGGCGGTAGTTTTTGAGTTCGGTGGGGTCAGCTGTGGGTTTTTTCAGAAGGGCGCTGAGTTCGGCGTGTTTCCAGCTTTCCGGGAAGGTGGCGGAGTTGAGGGAGTAGTTGATGATGTCTCGGAGGTGTGGTGCTATGATGGAGTCTGCTTTGTTGAAGATGTGGTGAGGGCATGGGTCTGTGGGGGATCCTGAGTGGATGGAGTTCATCAGGCGGATGGTGTCCTCAGTGGAGATTGGGTTCCAGTCATTAAGGATGTTCAAGGGGGGTGAGGGTCCTGCAGGGGGTTGGGTGGGTTGGTCTCCAGGTCTGTTGTCAAAGCTGTTGTGGATGTCTGCGCAAATTTCATGTAAAAAATGTAACGTATAAGGCATACAATTACTCAACTACACAGGTGTAATTTGAATTCTACTTATAACCTACAAGGTTGGGTTTATAGAACTTAAAAGTTGGATATGTAGAATAATCATTTTAATATGTCCCTACAGTGACAAGACCCTAAAAGCTATTTTCACTGTGGCAGACCTAGCTGTCCTGTGTTTAAATCTATAGTACCGATTAAATAAATATTATTAATATTATTATTATTATACAGCTTATAGAGCGCCTGGTTACTCCAACGGGGTGTCCCCATGCTAAACATCAGTTAGAACATGGCAGCTGCGCCACAGACCACCGCCCCACCCTGCAGCCAGATCCCTATTGGGACGGCTACCTTAAGCCTAATTCCGGCCATCCAAAGTCAAACGGAAAAGCCTTAAGTTTTTTTCGAAATACCATCTCTGAAGGGCACTTCTTAAGGTCAACAGGGAGGTTGTTTCAAGCTTTGGCAGCGAGGTATCCAAAAGAAGTCTCACCTGCCAGTACCTTCCTCACCCTAGGCACGGTCAACTTTGCCGTGCCCAGGGACCTAAGGCAGCGTTCAGGTCTGTATACTGTAAGAAGAGGGTGCAGAAAGATAGGCCCTTACTTGTAGAAAATCCTATGGGTGAAACACAAGACCTTAAAAGTAATTCTGGCTTTAATGGGCTTTAATAATAAAACTATATCTTGGGAATGGGGCCAGCTAGAAAATAATTCCACCACTACTTCTAATAATTTTGTCTAGATATTAAGAAAAAGTAACTTTAAAAAAGTTACCTTTTACTTGCTTTAACTATCAGACTGGTAGTTGCCATTAGCCTCTTCCATCTCCCAACCTGTTCTCAGCCTGGGAAGAGCTGTGAATCAGGTGTGAAATTCCTCTCAGAAGATCAGAATAGGTTGACCTGCATGGGCAGGGATAACTCCCCTGAGCTCAAAAGAATATGCAGGGAGTCGGGCTGTGCCCCCCTGAGTAACCCCACAGTGTTAAATCCTGCATTAATGTCTGATGTACATTTACACATGTAGCACTCTTCAAAGTGAGCAAACAGGTCACCAAGACAATTCCTAAGACATAGGACAGGTACCCTGGGTGGCTCCCTGAACGTACAAAAATGTAGGAGCACATTCTTGTGAAGATTCTCAGATGACCAGTGACACCAGTACCTCGTCTAGACTTTCCTGTAGCTCTCTCCCTTACACCCAGAAAGCCTTTAGTTGTTCATCTGGAGGTCCTAGATACCTTGAAAGTGTACTCATGTGGTAGTTTGTGCATCAAAAGAAGCTTGGGAACATTTTAAAACATTTTAGTTTCAGAGCTTCACAGGACTAACCATGAAAATGATCGGACCGGCTGTTGCCTGGCATCATACTGAATTTCAGGTTTGTCCTGCAATGAGAACAGATTTTCCTCAGAAAAACAACACAGTACCTTTCAAATTTAGAATCAGAAACGTTTTTGAACATCACTACTTCCAGGCCATATTGGGACAGGTCTGCTTATTGTATATGACCTGCACTCCATGGCAATCCATCTCAACTCACAAGGGCTTGTTCTACCTCAACCACTGCCTACCATTGGTACTTCATATTTTGTGGCAATATTCTCACTTAAATCCTTACAAAATCATATCTATTTTTCCCCTATAGAATATTTGTTGATTGAAAATCGTTGTGCGTATTATATTGCTCACCATTTTTATTAATTAGAGATGGATTTTTATTGTGTTGTGTTTTCACATTTTTAACTCTTTTGGTACTTTTAATGCTTCATATATTTATTCTAAGTTAAGCCTGTTTGGTCTGTTTCACAACTATCAGGAGCTGAGCACAAGTTTAAATTACTGAAATCTTTGATTGAACAGAACATGATAATGATTTTATTTGTTGTTGTGGACACCAATTAATTTCCGTTAATAAACTACTTTCTAACAGTGATTCCAGGAGGTACCTCTGCTGGACACTACTGTGGACCCCAAAAACAAGAATACTTTCTCATTAGCTTGGGCTAGTGCACAGGGTCCTTAGGGTATTCCCTTGAGACAAAGAGGGAGAAAACAAATAAAATATATTGCCATTCTCAGGACACACCAAATGGCTTCTGCAGTTTTATGTCCTTAAAGTTTAGAGGTATTATAAGTTCCACCAAAAAGGAAATATGGAGTAGAACATGTAGGGACAAAGGAAAAAAAAAGTATGGCTGAAATATCTGTGTGATGATTCTGGACTTGTGTCCCTACAGCTGTGCCAGCAAATTCTGGAATGGGGTCAGTCCAGATTGCAGTGTTGTTAAGTAAGATAGTGCTTTGAGCCATGGTATATAATGCAGATTTTGCAGAGCGCACTATTACTCAGGATGGTATTGTGGTGCTCAGTAGGTGTGAATATAGCACATCTAGGGTCTACTGTGACTACCCAAAAAGCCAGGTCTTCAGCTCCTTGCAGTGATGTAGGAAAAGGTTTGACTACCAGGTCTTATTTTCTGTGTGATTTGGATTTGACCAAGTAGTAGTCCAGACAAGCGGAGGTGTTTAAAGCTTTGCGAAAGTGAAGAGATTGTTCAGGTATGATGGACCAGTGTTATGTAATGTGGGTGAGGAGTTGAGGAGGTTGTATTGTGCACGTTGGTGAATGGGGCTACTTCTGGCATAGTGTGATGTAAGTGCGGTATGGGAGGTTCAGAGTGATTTTGGCCACCAAGTTTTAAATGGTCTGTAGTCTCAGCATCTACAAGGTATGAAAGCATGATGCGGTGATGGCATTGACTTAGGCAAACATGTTGCATTTGCTGCTGATGATGCTCCTGAGATTTTTTTCATGGGTGGTGGGTGTAGGTGTGCGCCCTAGCTCTGTTGGCTATTCCGTAGAGTCCCATGGTGATGTTGTATAAACCATATTTGCAGTATTTTGCAAGTATTGTTTTGTTTTACATTCTTTTAGTCCTACATTTTAAATTAATTATTAGTTATGTTCATTTTTTTCTAGCATGGTCTAAAATGTTCTTATTTGTTGTGTCTGTGTCAATATGGGTGAGCACAATTTTTCAACAAATTGTAGGTAAAAAGGGGGAGCAAATTTATTCACACGCATTCATAGAAACAAATGATCCCAGCTGATGCAAGTTTATGCGATAGATCCAACAGTGATGATAATGGAAATATCATGCATGGATATCATTTCTAAACCATATGTAATGCGCATCTTAAATTCAAATTACCAAGTATGAAAAATTGCCTCAACAGGCAAAATGTCACTCTTTTACTTGTATTTACACATTACATTGTGTCCATTTTCCCTTCTCGCCCAACTCCTCACCTCATTTTTATAAGGGTAGGGATTACTGTTAACCCAATCTCTTCTCTTCCATTTCCTACCCTGTTCTCACAGGTATGCACTTTAGGATTGAAACCCTCAGGCACAGTGACAAGGTCCCATTATTTATCTCATTAGGGTCAACTGTTCTTATATCCCAATTGAAGTCAATGAATTTTTTTCATGCTAAAGCAAATCATCAAATTAAAATAACATGAATCAAAGATATTAAAGCAGTACTTTGTAATTTTTGCATTTTCCTCTCCATAAAAGATCTGTACACCAAGGGTCACCCATAAAAAGTAAAGTAGAAAGGCTCAATGAATAGCCTGATTTGAGTTTATTTGAAGGCGAAGCAGTTACAATAAAGAAGAATACGTTGATGAACAATTATTTGGAGATAATGTTTAAGTGAACAGAACCAAAGAGATCATAGTATAACCTGGGTTGCGTTCAAATTCAGTGTTTCATACCTAATTAGCAGAGAAACTTCCTGATTTTATTGAAGACAAAGATATTATTATTATGTCATCCCGTATTTTTCTTTATTACTCACAGCCACAGAAATCAAAATATAATATTCCCCTGAGTGTGAAAGGAGAGAAAATGATAAACCAATCAGGTTCTACAGCTGTCTTTACATTAAAACAAACCTTCAACTTTGGCTTCTCAAAAGAGATTTCCTGAACAATCACTGACGTGCAATTTGTGCATCCACTCGAGTATGTTTATGAGGTGTTTTGACAGATTATCTTAACAAAATATTGTGATACAAAATTACTGGGCCATCAAAAATATAATCAGATGAATGTTGAAGGTAAAATCAGTTGTGAGTGTTAATTAGTATTTAATGTATTGCATTGGCTTTTAATATATCTGTTTTTTTTATAGATGTGTGCTTCCTTGACAAAAACAATCCTGTTCGTAATGCAGGCCACCTTCACCATGGCACAAAGGAGCCTGCATTGGTGCTACACAGCACACTGTGCGTATCTTAGTAGATATAGTGCAATTCTGTTCGTTCCCCTCCATGCAAAAGAGCGCAGCTAGTTGTCTTGCTGCATTAAGTACAGCAATAGTAAATATTACCATAGTGCGTCTGTGATTAACTTCACCCTGAATAGGTCGAGCAGCAACCAGTGCCATCCGTGGAGCATTTAAAATTAGTTGAATTTTAGTTTGGCCTCCCTTAAACTGTGATTATGATTAGCCTGGAGGGATGACCATTCTGAATTGGAGAACATTTGTTGCACATATGGCCGCCATTTCTGTCACAGGGTCACAGTAGGCTGCAAATCTGGTGTTTTATAGAGACCTGAAATCAGTTTCTTTTATCAGCCCTAGCATTCCTGATATACGTGTTTTCTTTTTGATAATGTAGTCAATTTAATTTGAAGGCATTGCTGTCGGTGCTGGTAGTGGTGAAATTGTCAAGGATCGCACAGGTACTCATTTTAAAAAGTATTGAAATATTTAACTGAGCCATTATCCAGCACTTCTGTTATATGCAGAATACCTTTTCTGAACCATGCTGTCCATACAGCATCTCTCTAGTCATATTTAAAAGGGCTTGTAGGTTTATGAATCCTTGCTGGTTCAGAATTGTATGGCTAGATACCCATCGTCTTATGGCACCTGTCATTATCAGATTGGTTCTGCTTTCTTCTGTAGGATGGCCAGAAAACATCAGTTGTGGGACATTTACTCCAATTGTAAAGGTGTTGCAAGAGGACCAATTATGTTTTTTCTAGGTCTGAGTTAAAATGAGAGGCCATTTGCTATAGATGTAATGCTGCATCTTAGAGTTCACTTCTGGGAAGTCTTAGACTTCCCCAGATGTAGTTGTTGATGTAGTTGACCATTTAGAGAATTAGTCATAGCATGTGCTGTCATTGGGATATCTTTGCTCTTGGAACAGATGATCTGATATCCAGAGAAGGCTGCAAAGGTCTGTATTACTGCCATCAGTGCAGGGATAGAAGCCTCTGGGATGTGTTAGGTTAACAACACAGCAAAAGCACAAAGTAGGTGACAGCTACTGCATGACCTTAAAGAACAAAACACAATTATACCATTTGCCACGGTTCTACTTTGGAAACCTAACTAAAAGAGATGAACTGATGACACTTAGGCACATTCATTGGGATAGCCGGAATGCTCTGAGTCAATCTACCCAAAAGGAGTACAGAGAAAGGCCGCTTAGGGATTGGGACCTGGACAGCTATTGGTTTGACCTTTAAAGAGAGATCATCCCATACCTCTTATATTAGCACTAACTGAGACAGATGTTTCTGCCATGACAACACAAAAGGGTATTAATGAAACCCTCTGTGATTATTTAGCCAATAAATATCAAACCTACGTCGTAAAAGTGATTATGAATTAGGTATTTTCTAGAGCAGGTTCTGTTCCCCAGACGTTGAGCTGACCTGAGGGTAGATGAATGTCTGCAAGACCATTATAATTATCCTTTTGAAGCCAAGGTTCCTTTGAATACCAGTTTATACAGGCCTCTCTCCATGATTAATGGGAATAAAAAAGGTGATGTCCAAGGCATAGCAATTATTCTGGAGATGGGTTCTGTGGTCCATGAGGATCAATGTGGATTTATGCCAAGTGAGGTACATAAATGAACCTGAGAAGTCTCTCCAACAAAAGAGTAAGGCCATTTTTATTCAGAAACTGCACTTCATAAGTTACTAGAGCCAAAAGGTAAAAGAGCTGTAAATGTACTCCAGCTCTGACCAGGAGTAATGCCAGTTCTACACATGGCTACAATTTTTTTTACCTTAATATAAATGTAACTTTAACTTTTTTTTAAATCTATATTGACCTCCACATCATCAATATGAATTGTGATTTTTCCACAATAATACCTCACTCTTCATTCTGGAGGTCTGAAATATCATGCAACAAACATGGCCAACTTTGAGAAAATTCCTGTTTTTTTATGATAACCCTCAGAAGGAAGAGAGAACCTGCTTTCCTTTTCCTTCAGGCCAGCACCAGAGCTCGCAGTCATATCCTTCTCACTTCCGGCAAGACCTGATGACTCTGTTGCCTCACCGGGCCCAGTTTTTACCCCTGAGGGACGCATGCCATGTACCACCCATGCACAGGAGAAACTGTTAAGGAACTGCTCCACATTTTGGTGAAGGTGACCGACCTGAGCCTTGACAAGAAGCCCACTGTGGCCTGTGACCACTGAGGTATTTGCCAATGGTCACACCCCCTCACCTTAGATGCCGGTGCTCTACAGATTTGAGAGTTTGGGAGTTTGCGGGCCTGCTGAGAGAACATGCAGTCCTGTGGGCCAACAGCCTACCATTCTACTGGGGCCTAGTCATCCTGCAGCTTAAACGTACCTCTCCAGGTCCATTCTGGCCTGGCACATGGGGAATCGAGCAGGTGCAAAAAGACCCCTTCATGCTAGGGAGCCCGTCCCCCTTTGAGACCCTCCTTGTCCTCAACTCCATGCCGGTCTCACTGTTGCCTTTACGTCCCCAACCCTGGGGTCCTGTTGTTGCAGAGCAATGCCCAGGGAACCTCTCAGTACTGCAAGTCTGCAAGTCTTTTTCTGGCTTACTGCGTCCAAGGGTTGCCTGCCTCATCTCTCCTCTGGCTGAGGGTAGCTGATACATACTTCAATACCTGGTCTTTTCTCTGGGGCTAACAAACATCCATGGCCTTTTATAGCTAGCCCAAAGTTTTAGTTGGCCGAGACCTAGGCACTTGTCACACAGGGGTGTACCTCCCGTACTGGGCAATTTATTTCACTGAACTTTTGCCACCATCTTCCGAAACTGAATATCTCTGTGGGGGTCTCTTACACTACTTTAAGGTTCTCTATTCCCTACTCTCTGTGGTGGAGTGTTGTGCCTTTCACATAGTGCCTGCCCATGAGAGGCAACACAGTCTGGCTCTGACCGCAGGGTCCTAGTGGTATTTACATCTGCCCATTCTGCCTTCAAGGCAAGGTCTTCTCCCTGCTAGATCTGCTTTACATCTCCATCCATGGACTCTACTGCTGTCCCTTGTGGTGCAAGGTCCCCCCTCGGACACAGGTATTGAGGCTGGCCTGGACACTAATGGCGACAAAAGCCTATCTCACACTCATCTTTGTGTTGGTAGTGGGTGAATGTGTTCTTCAGTGAGGTCCACCACTAGAGAGGGTCCTTCTCCCTGGTGAGCTATCCCACCATGTTCTGGGCTGTCTCCATCTGTTCAAGATGTAATGGCCCCACCACTGACTTGATCACTCCCCTGTGGTGGCACACAGAGAGAAACATTGCTGTCCAGTCTCGTCAACATGTGGTGACTGACTGTCTCTCCAAGTGCTGCAACCATCCAGTGGTCCTTGTAACCCACTATGTCTCCAAAGTCTCTAAGTGGTCGGCCTTGGTCCACTGTCTCACACAAACCTCTTTGACCCCGCATGATAACCCACCATCCACCAGCTTGCCAGCTTCTCTTCTCAGAGACTGTGGGCTATGCCCAACAAATGAAGGTGCCTGTTCCAGCTACATTAGAGGCAGCCATGGAGACACTTCTAAAACAGATCACATCCAAGCATGGATGTTACAATAAAGGCATCTACCTCCGGGGTTCGACATGATAGCCTACATGGTAGCGATGCTCCATGAAATCCTCTGATTCCCAGGGCCATGGAATTTCATAGAGTTGACTGAGTCTGGCTCTTTCACACTTCAACACACTTGGGCCATCCTATTGGGGACCAAGGAAAGGATGGAACCTCTCCTAATCGACAGCTGGGTTTCCTTTTTGGCTGACTATTCTGAGGTAATAGAAATTTTCAGGTAGCTAATGTGTCCCCCACTCGCACCCTATCCATGCACCCATGTTCCTTGTATGTTGTGTAACTTCTGTTCCGTACATGCTAGAAAGACGCAAATACATTTGCGTCCATCCTTAACATGTCAACTATCCAGTCATGCAAAGAAATCCCATTAATTAGGCTTCTAGGCATATGGTGCCAACGTCTTTACATGGTGCACTTTTGAATCTCGCACACGTTTTCTCCATGTTTCCTGGCCCAGTCGAGCTAGGCCCTTAAACGAGGCCCCGAGCCTCATCTCTCCTGTCTCTGAAAGCTGTATGCATCCCTGACCCCTGCCTTACTTCCTGCCAGCGAAGCGGTGCCCGGCTCGGCCTGGACTGCCTGCCAAAATCGTATTTTGCCTACAGTTATCTGCTCAGCCTCCTCGAAAACACATTCCAGTCTAGTGAAATAGGTAAACATATTCCCGGCTGCAGAGCAAAGGGCCCGGCCTTCCTGTCCTCCTTGCAAGTGATTTACTGAACCCATTACCATGGTAGGCCCATGGCTCCGCACGTTGCACCAAGACACGTATGCACGCACTAGCATTCAGTATTGAACGGCCTCTGCCCGAGAGACCTTTTACTTCAGACACTACATCTTCCAAACATAAGATACCAGATATGTTATAGGTACAGGTTGCCCTGACATCCCAGACACCAGTCTCCTCTACTAGTGCTAAAGTCAAAGCCCCCAGTTCTCCCCAGTTCCACGTCATGCTTAGTTGCGCGCGCATTCAGGTCATAGGTTTCTGCTGATCCTGCAACTTTCTCTATGCCTCCACCCACATGTGACGTTTCTTATGACGTTTCTCTGACATGTCCAGTGCACGCCCATGTGTACGCCTTTTTACACGCCTCCTGTTATGCACATGTGTTCTTATCTCTCTCTTTTCACCTGTTACGCCTACTGTATTGGTTTCAATTGTACCATTTTACTATATATAATGTGTAATGCTAATAAAATGTTGAATGTCCCTTCCTGAACCGTAGACTTGATGGAACATGATATCCAATCCTCGAGGATTTTCCATTAAAGCCCGTATGACTCAGATCCCACGGACTCTGCCTCTCATTTGAATGAGCTGTCTTTTATTGATAATTATTTGGAAAAATGATTCGGTAAAATTAATTTACCACATTATTTGGCGCCCGAACAGGTACCCCCCCTTCCCCACTCGCCGGCGAAGTCACGCAGGCTTTGACCCCTTCTACAGCCGCGACGGAAACCGTGCACGTTTGCAGGTTTTCCTGCTATCTTCCCTCGGGCCCACGGGGGAGACGGAGACTGCGGTCCGACGTCCAGACGAGGCGGTGAGGAATGCGGAGGATCCCGACCAGAGCCCTAGCCGAGAGAGCAAGGTCCGAGGTGTCCGGAGGCCCACCTGTTCCGAAGCGCATGCATGGTAGCGTGATGCGTGGCAGTCAGATGTCGTAGCAGTCCAGTCCAGTCCAGTCCAGTTTCCGAGGCCTTCAGGTTCTTGCTTCCCGGTGAGTACCGTTGTTGGGAACGCATCCAAACGGGTTCATTAATTTGTGCCCGGTCAAGACAGGTTTGGGTACACAGACCTGGTCCAGACGTGTTCACTTAGGTGAATACGGTCCGACGTGTCTCTTTATGGGACCGGTATTGTCTGTACTGTTTTAGCAGTGCATCTAGTTATTCAGTATTATCTCGAGATTTTCAGAATATGTGTTTTCTGTGTACTAGGTAATTCAGTCTGAAATGTTTTAATGTGTTTTTAATGTCGTGGGGTGAATGATTGTTTGCTGTTTATTACTGTGTTTATTGTGTTCACGTCCGAATCACTCCAATCATGCCACTGTTCTCGAAATTACGTCAGATAGGTACTAGGAAAGGGATACTTAAAGAAGCAGTTCCCGTCCCGCCTAGGGACACTCCAGGATATTTTATGTACCACAAGCATGGCTTAGATGCCGTGCTGTATTTAGATTTATGGGTGGACTATACCAAGGATCTGGAAGAGAAGTTTAGATGGCCTGTCTCAGGGACATGGGATGCTGAATGCATCATGAGAGTAGAAGAAACATTGTGGAAAAAGAAAGCCAGACAATCTCAGAAAGGTGCCATAGAATTGTGGCGTAAAGAATCGCATAGAAGAACAGAGAAAGAATTCAGAAAAGCAGAGAAAAGTAGAGAAGAATCCGAAAAAGCCAGAGAAAAAGAGTTACTAGAAGAAGGAGAACAAGTCATATTAGAACAATTAGACCGCCAAAGAAATGCACCCATTACAGGCATGTATCCAGTTCTTGCCGAGGGCCTGCCCAAGGCGACCCCGGAAGTACCCCGTAACTTGCCACCACCATTGGTTCCGACTAAACTCCGTCACAAACAGACCGCAGCAGACATTTTCCTTTCTTCCTATTTAGATGGCGTAGCTCCAGCATATACCAATGTACCCGTACCACCCGTTAATAATGTACAGCAGCCTGCTCCGTCTGTTCAAGCCACGACCCCTCCACGTCTCCAAGACTCGCTTCCCGCGCCTGTTGTCACTTCCCCTACTGCTGTTGCTACTGCTACTGGCCCCCCCACTACTGTTCCCCCTACTATTGGTCCTCTCAATCCTTTTGCGACAGCTGCAACCCAGAGTCCACCCCCATTACATATGCCTCTTATACCCGCCATGACCTCAACAGCTACAACCCAGTCAGTTCATGCCCTCGCTTCCGCCTCAGGAGGTGCCGTAGGAGGCCACCTCCGCACCCCGCCACAAGTGAAACGAATGACAATCAGAGAATTAGCATTGCAACGTACACCGAAAGCGGTTGCATACGAAAACCTTAGACAGTATATTACAGATTGTAGATATGATCCAGTACCTGGCAAAGAGGGAGACATGATGTTAGCCTCGTTACGTCTACGACGTGTTACAGAATATTTGATGCTATTACCAGAAATGACAAACCATCTAGACAATATATATCATTTTATTAGAACGGGGGAGAGACCAGAATGTATTCGTGAGGCCATGGCATATCAAAGGACTGAGACACAAGGTTTTATCTTACGATTATTGATTAATTGTTTGATAAGGGAACGAGACCGGGCAGGTACTGTCAAGGAAGAGATGGATGCACTGATAAAATGGAGTCAGAATATTGCAGATTGTAAACATGATAAACAAAATTGCATAGATGCCATGTCCAGAAAGATCCGTAAAGAAATAGTAACGATGCATGACAAACAGAAGGCTGAAAGGGAAGCCGAGTCAGACAAGAATGAATCCTCAGAGGAGGAAGAAATAGAGAATCCAGTAGAGAATCAAGGCACAATGGCGTACGTAGGTAGAGTGAAGCTCCCTAAACAGTATTCTTTTGACAGACCTTTTGACAGACCCATTCGTCTAGAAAACAAGAAACGTTTCCTTTCCCCCATACCAGAACAATGTTCTCTTGAACATGTATTTCAAGATACTGATAAAATACTGAAAGAAAGAATAGGTTATCATGAACTTAGTACCATGCGTGATCAGGAACTAGCACGGTCAGCAGTCCAATGGGCTGGAAATGACAGTATATATAAAGATGATTCAGTAGCACAAACGTTTTTGAGCCTTACCCCAGACGAACAGCAACTAGATGGTATATACATGATCCAACATCTCATTACACTATATGAAAATCAGCACTCCGATCCAGGTCCATTGTATAATATATTGCAAGACTTACTCCTGAGAAGATGGAGAGGCCTAGGTACCGATTTAATTAATACCATTCTAGAACAACGTCACAAATACAGAACTTTCCTGACTCCACATTTTATTTCTGTTCCACCCCCAGTAAGACAGCCATATCACCTAGACAGACAGAATCCCTTCTGAGAAGTTCATCCCGTCCAGACTACAGGGGGTACGCTTCAACGCGTATTCGTATACACTCCTTTGACCAAAATGGAATTATTGGAAATGAAGAAAATAGTACCTTGTCACGATAAAGACCTTGCAGGGTTCCACCGTGAATTAAAAGACATGTTACTGATGGGAGATTACACGTATTCCGACATTCTTAAAATGTTAAAAGTATTGTTGCCAGCAGGGATTTACGAAAAACTGAAAGAGAAAGAATGGGAGGTGGGAGATAAAAAGATTATCTGGACTGAATTATAAGACGAGGAAAAGACACGTACCCCAGGTTTAGGTCTTGGGGACAAAACTAAAGCATTACCAGGATTATTAGTACAAGTTTTGCCTAGATTATTGACGGTTAAAAAGGAGGACTGGGATGCAATCTCAGCCTGCAAACAGAAACAAGACGAAGACACTAGTGATTTTTATTCCAGATTCGAGAAATGTTTCATTATTAATAGTGGCCTGAAAACAAGTAGCGAATCATATCCACATCTTTTTGTGACCAAATTAGTCGAGAATTCCTTAGCCCAGGTTAAAAACAGAGTATTGAAAGTGGAAAGCACATGGCAAGCAAATACGCCTTCCCAAATGTTACAGATGTTACAGTACCACCAGAACAGAATTAGAGAGGAACACGATCATGAACAGAGACGTATGAAAGACACAAAAATGAAAGTACTAGTTGCCCAGTCCATTCCAGCAGATGGTCAGAAGAGGGGTAACACGCAGAACACACAGACTAGTCATTCTGCAGCTCCTGTTAAAGGGAATTGCAATTATTGTAAACAGCCAGGTCACTTCATAAATGAATGTGCCGTTCTCAGACACAATATTGCTACAGGCAAAACGAAAGAAAGACCACGTCCGCCTAGACCAGAGCACGTTCCACAGAATATTCCACAGAATACGCAACATCCACAGAATGCACAGCAACAGACAGTAGCTGTACCCCAACCCCAACCCATTGCCGCAACACAACATGTCACACAGCAAATGTACCAGTATGCACAGTCCGATTACCCCGATTATCAGCAGTACACATGAAACAGCCTAGAGAGGGAGGTTGGCTTGCCCCTTATCGAGGTTCCTGTAGATCAAGAGGGTCCCTATGTACATAGTCAGGTATTAGGGAAAGACAGGACATTTTTGATTGACACAGGGGCGAGCAGAACTACCATAAGTCATGACGAGGTTCCTGGGGCACCCCTCTCAGGCTCACAGAATGTTTCCCTTGGATTTTCAGGAAAGCCTATTGTTAACGAAGTATCAAAGCCAGTTCCCCTTGCAGTTGGTCCATTGTCCCGTACTACAGATCTGTTACTTACGAAATCATGTCCCGAAAACGTACTTGGTATTAAAACGTTGAAAGCTCTAGGAGCTGTTATATGTTGTTCTCCGTGAGATTATTTTTACGTGACTTTAAGGGTCATTATGTGTTGAGCGATTTTGATGCAAGATTGAAAAATGTTCCACAGCATTTATGGGCGCAAGGTCCAACTGATGTAGGTTGTATGCATATTACTCCCTATCGTGTCACACTCAAGCAAGGTGTTGTACTGCCCCGAATCCGACAATACAAATTGCCCCCCGAGGCTGTAGCAGCCTTACTGAAAATTATTGACGAGCTCATTGCTCAAGGAGTAGTTGTAGAAACTGACTCCAATGTATGTAATTCTCCAATCATTCCGATTCTTAAACGAACTGACCCAAATGCACCTCCAGTCTACCGACTGGTGATCGATCTTCGAGAACTCAATAAATGCATAGTACCACAGTACCCAGTGGTCCCAGACATTTCATCCCTATTGACTGCCATTGATTCCAAAGCTGCGTTCTTTACTGTAATCGATCTTAAGAACGCCTTCTTTAGTGTCCCCATTCATCCCGATAGCCAATACCTTTTCGGATTCTGTTTAAATGGCCGAAGCTTCAAATTTGCACGTGCACCTCAAGGGTTCACGGAAAGTCCTAGTATTTACAGCCAAGCACTGAAACGACAACTAGACAGTATTCACATGCCTACTGACACTGCTCTACTGCAATATGTTGATGATCTACTGATCACAGCACGGACCGAACGTGATTGCGAGCGCGCGCCACTGACGGTCTTGTATTTTCTGGCCGAAAAGGGGCATAAAGTGTCCCCTTCGAAGCTTCAATTCTGTGCCCAGCAAGTGGTATACCTTGGACACTTGCTGTCCAAGAGGGGTAGACAGTTGACACCAGATCGTATCCAGTTAATTGCACATCTGCCACAACCCAAGACACAAAAGGAAGTACGGGCCTTCATTGGCCTCACTTCGTACTGCAGACAATGGATTCCCCAGTATGCATTTCTAGCCAAGCCACTCATACAGTTGACAACACAGGAGGCAGCGACTTCGACTGTCCTCCCTTGGACTCAGGAACATACACAAGCTTTTAATGACTTGAAGAAAGCTTTATGTCAAGCACCGGTTTTAGCGACACCATGTTACAGTAAACCTTTAACACTTTTTGTCACAGAACGCGATGGCACAGCATTATCTGTTCTCACACAAGATCAAGCAGGACACCATAAGCCTTGTGCTTATTTTTCTAGTACATTAGATCCAGTAGCCCAGGCTCTGCCTGCGTGCTTGAAATCAGTTGCAGCAACAGCTCTAGCTATCAGACAAAGCGATTCAATAGTGTTAGGTCATCCCTTGACAGTACAGGTTCCACATTCCGTGGAAGTTCTTCTGAACCGAACCCAGACTCAACACTTGACCATAGCACGACTGACAAGTTATGAACTGACACTTTTCCAGCCACACATAGAAATCAGACGCTGCAACATACTCAACCCTGCCACATTGTTACCCTCGAGTACAATTGATCCAGCACCACATGACTGTGTAGAAGTCATTAATACAGTGACAAAGCCCCGACAAGACTTGACAGACATTGCATTGACCGACCCAGACCTGACACTTTACGTGGATGGTTCATGTATGAGAACAAGCACAGGAGAGTTAGTGGCCGCATATGCAGTGACCACTGAAACTGAAGTCATAGAAACACACCGTATTGACACACTATCTGCTCAAGATGCAGAGCTTATTGCTCTGACCCAAGCCTGCATACTAGCCAAGAACAAGAAAGTTAACATATACACAGATTCACAGTATGCATTCGGAGTCGTTCACGACTTCGGAGTTCTTTGGGAAGAGAGAGGTTTTTTAACTTCTCACGGTACCAAGATCCAGCATGGTCCCCTCATTCAAGCCCTGTTAGAAGCAATACACTTGCCTACAGCCATAGCCATCATGAAATGCAAAGCACATACTAAAGTCACCGACAATATTTCCCAGGGTAACGACCTGGCAGATCGAACAGCCAAACTCACAGCTCAGACAGACATCCCGACTGACATGACAAAGACTGAAGTACCTACACTGACACATTGCCTGACAGTTAAGGATCCCACTCTAGACGTACTCGACATACAGACACATGCAACCCCAGATGAAATCAAGAAATGGACTGAACAAGGAGAAATCCAGACAGATCAGGGATGGCTGACGAAGGGAAGAGCCACATGGTTCCTCCCCGACTCTATGGTTCAAATCATCATTAATACAGCACATAGTCCAGCACACTTAGGAGAGAAAGTATGTTAGACAGTTTACAGAATCTCTGGTTCAACAAACATTTACGAGCAGCAGCAAAACAGAAAGTGCGTACTTGCATGATCTGTTGTCAGTTCAATCCAGGAAAAGGTGTTCCCGTGGAACAAGGTGGATTTCATCCTCCTGACCATCCTTTTGAAGTCCTCCAGATGGATTATATCCAGATGGACAGATGCCGAGGGTTCAAGTATGTCCTCGTAGTTGTATGTGCTCTTTCCCGATGGACAGAAGCATATCCAGTCCCCGATTACACTGCTGCAACCACTGCCAAACAGCTGGTACGTGAGTTTTTCCCACGATATGGTTTGCCCCGTGTCGTGTACTCTGATAATGGACAGCAATTCTCGTCCGAGCTTATGAAACAGGTATCACTCCTGTTAGGTTACCAGTGGAAGCTCCACTGCGTCCGACATCCCGAAGCCGCACGTCTCGTAGAGAGACATAATCAAACCCTGAAAACACGCCTAGCAAAAGTTTGTGCAGAGAAAGGTGTAGATTGGATAGTTGCCCTGCCAGTTGCACTCTTTTACATGCGAATGGTAGCCCATTCTAGAACAGGATTGTCTCCGTACGAAATTACTTTTGGTCGTCCCCCGAACATGTGGGGTACGCCTATGCCCAGACGCATAACTGATGTTGATAGTACTATGCTGACAGATTACTTGGCTTCTTGATGTCTGCACTACAATCTTGTCGTTCACAGGTCGCGGCTGCCTTCCCGGACAACACCCAAGTAAAACCGCATGAAGTCATCCCTGGCGATTATGTCTACGTGAGGAACTTTGATAGGAAAAGTCCGCTGGAACCCAGATGGAAGCAGCTCAAGCTGGTATTGATGACAACGAGAACTGCAGTCAAGCTGGAAGGACGCAAGGGGTGGCTGCACTCAAGCCACGTTAAAAAATCTCACGGACTGTGTCCAGAAATCCCGATTAAGGACTGCCCACTTTCAGAGACTGACTCTAAACTCCCCCTGCTAGAGAAAACTCCCCAAGAGGAGTATCGTTCAAAATTGAGGTCTAGTAAGTCAGACAGCGTTTAATTGTTTAAGTCCCCCTCGGGTGAAGCGGTTAGACAGGTTTCTGACATGAATAAGATAGACCCAAGTAGTCAGAGAGATAGGCGTAGCGAAAAGAGAAAACAGTACTGTAAAGTTTTGCACAGCAGATGCATTATCGCATTAATTTCTATGTTTCTTCTGAGTCTTACGATTATATGCATTAGTTTAATGCTACACATTTTCTTTCCTCTTGATTCACATGTACATGCTTCCTCTAATGATACTGTAGAGCATACTTTTAGTGACCTGCCTCCCCATGAATTATCCTATCGTTTAGCCATGCGCAACAATACATTCATCCGTATGTTACACCATTCTCACCAAACCAGCAATGCCACCAATTGCTGGGTATGTGGCCGACTCCCTCCCTATCAGAAATACAAGGGAGCTCTGCCCCTCTTTCCTTATCCGTTCACACATAATGGTTCGTGTGGTGCATGGTTTACTTTAATGTCCTCCCTAGATAGTAAGTCCAAGGTTTCCCAAGGCAATTGGATATGGGGGAACCTGAATACAGTTATGAATAAAATTTGTTTCCCAGACAAAGAAGGTCTTCCCCAAAGGACAGGGACCGATCTCGAAAATGAAGTGTATGGATTAGGTAATTTTACACTTAACCTCATGTTCCTGAATGTGCAGTCTGAGACTAATTCGGACTTGCCGTTTATAACAGTTTTGCCAGTGAAAGGTGAATTATGCGTCAGAAAGAATGGTTCCGTTCATCTAGGACACAGTGATTGTAATACTGTTGTCGAATTCAGTGATAAAGGAAAGTCTACTTTCAAAGCTTCCCGCCATTCTTATTTTATATGTGGTCAGACAGCCTATGTACGTCTGCCATTGGATTGGGATGGGACGTGCTATATTGCGTTCCTATTGCCACCTGTTTTCCTAGCCCCGCCTGATTATCACAGTAATCCACACCTTGTGCATGTAAGACATAGAAGGGAGATCAAGACCCCGATTGCCGACCAGACTGAAACAACATGGGAGCAATATACAGATTTCAATAAAGGATTCTTTTTCTTTGTAGGTCCTGTTCAGAATAGTAAATTGATACGCAAATTAACTAGAACTTTAGAAGCAGTAGTGAACGAGACTACTTCTGCCTTAGGTAACTTGACCGAGGAACAGTCTGCTATGAAACTTGTTGTTCTTCAAAATCGCCTTGTCCTTGACGTCATCCTGGCAGATAGGGGCGGGGCTTGTAGAGTCATCGGATCCAGTTGTTGCTTGTTTATTCCTAATAACGCGCCATCCGTGTATAACGCCATAACTCGGCTTCATGAAATAACTCACCTAATACACCAGAATCCAGGCTCCTGGACTTGGTCCGGTTGGCTGTGGAGTGTAATATCCGCCTGGGGATGGAAATTGTTATCATTCCTAGGAGTAATATTGGTCATAGTATTCAGTTGTTGTCTCTGTCTGCAATGTGGGCCAGCGATTTGCGGCTTGTGCGCCACAGCTTGTATTCCCCGTCCAAGTACACGTTCCCGTTCCCGAATAAAGAAAGAAGAACAAATGATGCTTTACGAACAGATAGATGGTCTCATGAATATAGATATATCCTAAGGGGTGTAGTAGGGTCCAAGGAGGGAATGAGGTAATAGAAATTTTCAGGTAGCTAATGTGTCCCCCACTCGCACCCTATCCATGCACCCATGTTCCCTGTATGTCGTGTAACTTCTGTTCCGTACATGCTAGAAAGACGCAAATACATTTGCGTCCAACCTTAACATGTCAACTATCCAGTCATGCAAAGAAATCCCATTAATTAGGCTTCTAGGCATATGATGCCAATGTCTTTACATGGTGCACTTTTGAATCTCGCACACGTTTTCTCCATGTTTCCTGGCCCAGTCGAGCTGGGCCCTTAAACGAGGCCCGAGCCTCATCTCTCCTGTCTCCGAAAGCGGTATGCATCCCTGACCCCTGCCTTACTTCCTGCCAGCGAAGCGGTGCCCGGCTCGGCCTGGACTGCCTGCCAAAATCGTATTTTGCCTACAGTTATCTGCTCAGCCTCCTCGAAAACACATTCCAGTCTAGTGAAATAGGTAAACATATTCCCGGCTGCAGAGCAAAGGGCCCGGCCTTCCTGTCCTCCTTGCAAGTGATTTACTGAACCCGTTACCATGGTAGGCCCATGGCTCCGCACGTTGCACCAAGACACGTATGCACGCACTAGCATTCAGTATTGAACAGCCTCTGCCCGAGAGACCTTTTACTTCAGACACTACATCTTCCAAACATAAGATACCAGATATGTTATAGGTACAGGTTGCCCTGACATCCCAGACACCAGTCTCCTCTACTAGTGCTAAAGTCAAAGCCCCCAGTTCTCCCCAGTTCCACGTCATGCTTAGTTGCGCGCGCATTCAGGTCATAGATTTCTGCTGATCCTGCAACTTTCTCTATGCCTCCACCCACATGTGACGTTTCTTATGACGTTTCTCTGACATGTACAGTGCATGCCCATGTGTACGCCTTTTTACACGCCTCCTGTTACGCACATGTGTTCTTATCTCTCTCTTTTCACCTGTTACGCCTACTGTATTGGTTTCAATTGTACCATTTTACTATATATAATGTGTAATGCTAATAAAACGTTGAATGTCCCTTCCTGAACCTTAGAGGTGATGGAACATGATATCCAATCCTCGAGGATTTTCCATTAAAGCCCTTATGACTCAGATCCCACGGACTCTGCCTCTCATTTGAATGAGCTGTCTTTTATTGATAATTATATGGAAAAATGATTCGATAAAATTAATTTACCACAATTCTGTGGCCATAAATGCCATGTACCAGAGGTTCCTGGCCCTCTGACTCTGGATGAAATGCATAAATATCAAATATGGACTTTTGCAGCAACAAGAATAATGTTTCCAGTGGTTGCGCATACACACATGCTCTCAGACCCAGGGGATCTGGAATGGTTCCTTGATACTTTGGAGGAGCGTCTAATAGACAGGGCACCTACAGATACTGCTGCCCCCATACATCAGGCTGACTCTTTCCCTCCCTGGAAATCCCCTCGAATTAACCGTGAGTCCACATTAACAGGGATAGTGGAAGATAAATCCTTGTCCCTAATTGAACGCTCCAAATGGAATTTCTTGAAAACATTGCACCCTAATCTGTCCCTGGAGGGGAACGTTCAAATGGTGAAGATGACTGCTTCAACTATCTCTTTGGTATGCTGCCCCCTAAGATTCCAAAACAGCTTCAAATGCACATTGAAACTGATGTCTGATCATATATATGGAGATGACACGAAACCCAAAAAATGTGTGCCTCGTCTATGGTAGGAGGTGGTCTGAGGTACCCTCACATGACCTCTTATAGCCTGGTCTTCAACCTGTGCCAGCTTGCATATTACCACACGGTTATGAGTCCCCGTTCTGGGGGCGCCCGGTGTGTCTCCTCCTCAACTCAAAAGCTGGATGTTATCCCCTACCTCTCCACAACCAACCTGACAATTGCCTCAAACCCAATTCTGGCTCCTACAGCAACAACATGAAGAGGCTCTCGTAAACCTGTAGGCTTTTCACCATTTCTACATCTCACAACACCTTCATGGCAAAACACTGCCATATAGACGGGCAACTTTCCCATTGTCTTTGTATAGATGGGCATTTCTTTCACTGGGTGAGCTGGTAAGACCATGTCCTGTGGCAGCTTGAGTAACTCTTTGGACTAAGAGAGTCTTACATCATTTTGAACCCTCAGTGTGGGATTTGGGCTCGGAGCTGCTGATCTTTAGAGTTATCTTAATTGACTCACTGCCTTCGATCCCCATGTTGTGTCCCTCTGGTAGAACTGCCCTCATCCCATCTACCTCAATACTTACAGACTCTAGGTCAATTTAGGGGAGTGGTATTGGGCCTCTTCATGATCCTTATTAAGAACCTTCACTAACGTCTGACCCTACTGTCTAACAGACTTTGATGACAATCGCTTCTAGGGAAGGCATCCACCTTGGATGCGTGGTAATCCATGCTTCTTGACCATGATAGAGGTCTTTGAGAGTCCTGTCTGAAATTCTTATATTTTGAGATCCTGAATGATTGGCACTGGTGCCCTTGGAAACTCAAATGGGTGAAACACATTCCCTATGACCTCTGCTGAAGGTCAAATGCTGATCACATCTAGCTGTTTCAGATCCCGTGGTCCTTCCTGGTTCACCCCACCTTCTGCGACCAATTGTAGGAAAGACTCTGACAGTGTGAACATATGCCCTTCTCTGTATTTTCCCCGGCATCTCAGATCTTTTGAATAGTCATCAATGACAAGTGACCTCATTAGCCACTGCTGAGCTTTGTATTCTGTGCCATAGGCAGCAACCTTCCCTAGCATCTCTCTCTGAATGGCAACTTGAACTTCACCAAGTGGCTTGCCATGAAAAAACCAAGTGCAAACTTAATGAGCAACTACATTTTTGCATCAGTGTGAGGTCCCTTTCTTAAGAGTGATACTATGTTCTTGGTTTGATCCACCCCCTATTGTTTTCATCCACACACACTCCTGAGGTTTTAATATGCTGCTTGCTGCTCATTTCCCCCATGGCTAAGGTGCAATGTGCTGTTTTGTTCACATGTCAACACATGGCCAGTTGCCCTGTCTGACAACCCCAAGTGCTTCTTGTGAGATGCAGCCACCTCCCCCATCCACTGCTTCCCCTTCCTCAGATCCCTTAATACATACGATTCCTACAATACTTTCTATTTAGAGGTGAGGTGGATTTTCTCTGTTGTTTAGGTATGTTTCTCAGTTGTTGTTGGGCACTCACATACTAGTTATTTGCTCCCCCCATAGCTCAGATACCTGCGTGCTGTACTGCCTCTAGGGAAGGCATCCACCTTGGATGCCTGTTAATTTATGCTTCTTGACCATGATAGAGGTTATTCTTATATTTTGAGATCCTGAATGATTGGCACTGGTGCACTTGGGAACTCAAATGAGTGAAACACATTCCCTATGACCTCTGCTGAAGTTCAAATGCTGATCACTTCTAGCTGTTTCAGATCCTGTGGTCCTTCCTGGTTCATCCCACCTTCTGCGACCAATTGTAGGAAAGACTCTGACAATGTGAACATATGCTCGTCTTTCTATTCTCCAGGACATCTCAGATCTTCTGAATAGTCGTCAATGACAAGCAACCTCATTAGCCACTGCTGAGCTTTGTATTCTGTGCCATAGGCAGCAACCTTCCCTGGCATCTCTCTTTGAATGGCAACTTGAACTTCACCAAGTGGCTTGCCATGAACAAATCAAGTGAAACTTTATTACCAACTACACGTTTGCATCAGTATGAGGTCCCTTTCATAAGAGTAATACTGTGTTCTTGGTTTGAGCCACCCCATATCGTTTTCAACCACACGCACTCCTGAGGTTTTAATATGCTGCTTGCTGCTGATTTCCCCCTTGGCTAAAGTGCAATGTGCTGTTTTTCTCAGATGTCAACACATGGCCAGTTGCCCTATGTGACAACCCCAAGTGCTTCCTGTGAGATGCTGCCACCTCCCCATCCAATGCTTCCCCTCTCTCAGATCCCTTAATACATTCCATTTCTAAAATACTTTCTATTTAGAGGTGAGGTGGATTTGCTCTGTTGTTTTGGTATGTTTCTCAGTTGTTATTGGGCACTCACATACTGGTTATTTGTTCCCCGCCATCCCTGCTTGCTCTACTGCCTCTTGGAAGGACAACATTGTCCTGAAATGTATGTAAAGTGTTGATACCCATGTATCCTCTCCTGCACTGTTTTCTGTTGAATACCAATTTTTATAAATAAATACTGCCGTAAAAAATCCAGATCATTAATGAAGTAGGATCTTTGATAAATATTTAGGAAAATTATCTTCTAAAATGCTAAAGTTGTGTGTCCTGAATCTCTAGTTCGCTGATTAGCATTAGCTAGCCGGCTGCTGGGCCTGCCACTGCTTTGCTTTAATAAGATTTGAAAACTGTTACTAGTGCAGAACTAATTGCTAAGTCCTTTTGGTAGAAAAAACTAGGAGTGAGACATTTGACTCCCACCTGCTCAGGAAGGTCAGCCGGAGAGGATTCATGAAAGTCGTTGACTTGTAAGGGGCCAAGGTAAGACCTGCCTAGTCATAAGGGAAGAGAACCATGTGTTTCTGGACCATATGTAGCTAGCTTTGCACCAGTGCAGTGGAAAGGGGAGCTGGTCCTAGGACCAGTTTGGTACAGTTGAGAATGAAGGCACTGCTCATTTCCATAAACATACCCTTGACTGCCAATCCAGAAATCGCAATGGCAGAAATATGCTGCCATATTATATTTGCCTCAGAACAGTGAGCAGTGGGATAGTTTGCACAAAGGCAAACATCATTTTTTGCACACATAAGAAGGGTTGCCCCAGAAACATTTTTCTCATTGGTTAAGGAGTGGCCAGGAGTCACCCTCACCCAGTCACTGGCTAGTGAAGCTTACAAAAGTGGCACCTTACTCACAGCTCATCTGAATACACTTGTATGTGAGGAAATATAGAAGACCAGTGACCTGTGTGGAGACCTGTGAGGTTGAACTTGTTTCCACGTGTACTGAGGACAGAAAGGTGGACTCTAAGAGTCAATGGTCTCACCTCCTGTCTGACTATAGAGACACAACACGCTTCAAGAGGCCATTTTGTTGGAGTGACCCACTGACTAGTATTAACTGGACGCAGACAGGGCCCCGCAGGTGGCCTCTGCTGCAGTTAGTTAGTGTGTTGTCCCTAAAGTCCCAAAAATCTTAGGCGAGACAAAGAGGAAAAACTCCAGAAAGTCAGAAAAGATGGACTTTGGTAACGAGAATGGCAGAAGGATAGTGATTTTTTGTTCCGAGAGAACTTCTTTTAGATGCAACTTCATGCTTGCCTTTCTGGAGGTCTGATGATGAATCCTTTGACTGGGTAACCTGATTGGGCATCTGTGTTCCGCTCCATCGCAGTCAGCATGAACTCCCATCAAGGTACCATAACATGTGAACACTGACTTGACACTTTACATTTTCTTGGAAGGTTATGCCCTAAAACTTTAAAGATTCATATCTCTGGTTCACCTTATCTAAATTTATTCATGTTGGCTTTATTTCTCTGAATACATTTTTCTCTTTTGTTAGGGAACTGGTTGTAAGAGTTTTTTTGTGTTATGTTTTGACCTTTCAATTTTTTTTTGGTTCCACTAAATACTATACAAACATTTCCTTTAGTTATGCCAGTAGCTACTACGGGTTGAGCCCATGTGTATTTAATGAACTTGTGTGTTGAGCCTGACAGGATTTCGAACCTGTTACTTGGAAAGGACTCACATACTCTCTAACTAATAACATATTTCCTCACAACAAATACTATCAGTAGACATCATCATATTACCTGCTATTGCACTTGCCGCTGAGGAGTCAATATCTGATGGAGGATGTTTTAATGAGGCAGATATAGCTCCCTAAATTGACTCTTTTAACTAATTGTTAGATCTGGGAGTCTCTAGTTACCAGAGGTAGGTACCAATGTCCAAATAGGGACCCTTGCTTCTAGTCAGGGTAAGAGGGATACACGCTTTAGATAACCCCTGCTCACCCGCTTGGTAGGTTGGCACGAGCAGACAGGCTTATCAAAGGCAATGTGTAAAGTATTTGTACCAACACTCACAGTAACACAGTGAAAACACCACAAAAGGACTCCACACCAGTTTAGAAAAATAAAGTATCCTTATCTAAACTACAGAAGACTAAAACGACAAAAATCCAACATACACAGTTCAAGAATATGATTTTAAAAGAGTTCTAAGGTTTGCGTCAGAATAATCCACAGTTGTGTCAGTTTTAGTCCAAAGTACCTGTAGATGCGACAAACGTTCCTAGCGGCAAATGCAGTATCAAAAAACAAGCGATGGGTCACTCCTGAGACCCTGGGGAGGAAATGCAACAACCCCACTGCACGCAGCAGGTGTGTTGCGATGAATCCGATCTGTATGGAGAGCGATCCGATACCTTGTGTGGATTCCAGGATGCAGGTTCTCCTGTAGAAGCGTCTCGCACAGGCAGCATGCGACAATCTTCGGGACGGCAATGATCCTCGGTGCAACAGCGATGCGCGGCTCAGCGTTGATCCTCTTCTGCTGCAGCCCCTCAATGCCATAGCGTTGGACTCTGCGATGATGTTCGCAGCGACATGGCATGGTCCGCAAGCAAGCAGTGTGACGGTTCTTCACAGCACTGACAGGCTCTGCGACGATATTCGCAGCAACAGGAATCTTCCTGCAACGGGGCGATGTGCTCCGCAAGCGAATGATACGTCGATTCTTGCAGCGGCAACAGGCACTGCGACGATCTTCGCGGTGACAGGAATTTTCTCGCACTGTCAACTATGAGCTCCGCAAGCGAGCGATGCGTGCAAATTGTAAACAATCTTCTTTTCTTCTTTTCCAGCTCCCCAAACAGCAGGCCACAACCTCCAGAGGCCCCACAAATGGATCAAGCACTCTAGGAAGGGCAGAACTCACACAGCAGCGTTCAGGGGCAAAGCTGGGGGTGAAGTCCTTTAGTTCCTGGGACTTCTTACCAGGAGGCCATCTCTTCTCAGGCCCTTAGAGATCTCTTCAAGCAAGGGTACACAGCAACATCAAAGTCCTTCCCCTCGCCTTGGCAGAATAGCAACTGCAGGTCAGCCCACAAACACACAGCAGGACAGTCCCTCCTCCTCAGTCTTCCAGCTTTTCTCCTTGGCAGAGGTTCCTTCTTGATTCCAGGATGATCTCATTTTTTGGAGTCTGGGTATCCCTTTTTATACCAATATTCTCTTTGTTCTCTGAAGGCAGAAAGGCCTTGGCCTAGTCCAAACTAGTTCTGGCTAGTCCTGGAGCAATCTGTTTACATGACTCCTTCTTTCCTTTGAGAGAGAGGGGCAGGGTCGTCAGCCGCCCAGAAGGAGGTGGAGCCAGCATTGCGAAAGGCAGGCACAGCCCTATTTAGGCACAGGTGCTAGCCCCTCCCACCACTCAAGATGCAGATGAAGGTATTCAGTCAAGTGCTGACTCATCCAGCCTCCTGGGGCCGCCTCGGCCCCTGTCACTCACAAACCAGACAGTCAATTCACAAACAGGCCAAGGCACACAGAAAGGTCAGACAAGAAAACTGCCACTTTCTAAAAGTGCTGATTTCAAACACAGGATTTAAAAAACATTCTTCCTAAACGATGTGTTATTACATTCTGAGCTCAGTGATACTTCAATGTTCTATCTTGCTCCTATGGAAAGATATGCAGGTAAACATTATACACACCATTCCCAATTATAGCCTATGGGCAAGATAGCCTTTCAAGTGTGAAAAACGAAATTGGCAGTATTGCACTATCAGAGCACGTCACTGACATTAGTACATGCTCTACCATTCACATACACTGCACCATGCCCTTGGGGGTAAGGGTTAGGCCTGGCCAGTGGGGACACTGGTCAGGTCAGCATGGCAGTTAGCAACTGCACACAGGCACTGCGGTGGCAGGCCTGAGACCCCATTGTATGGTTACTCCTGTGGGTGGCACAATCAGTGCTGCAGGCCCACTGGTAGCATTTGAATCACCAGCCCTAGCACACTCAGTGCACTTTACTAGGGACTTACTGGTCAAACAAATATGCCAATCACGGATAACCAATCACAATAACAATGTACCCAGGGAACAATTGCACTTTGACACTGATCAGCAGTGGCAATGTGCCCAAAGCATCTAAACCAGCAAAAACGAAATCCAGCACAGCGTCAAAAAATACAGGATACAGGTTCTATACTCTGCTCATTATTCTTTGCATTTGATATGGTGTCTGATTTGAAAACTAGAGGGGAGAAAACTTAGATCCAAAATGAAGACTGATTGCTGCAAAGTAAAAACTAAATGATATTCTGGTTTTCTGAACCACATGATCAGGCAAAAGGAATTTCCCCAATTGAAAAACACAAACCTAACAAACGCTAGATCAACAACCCAGGAAACAACAAGATTGTACAAAGTAAATGGCACCCGATCTCCATATCAAGAGTCAACTGAGCCACATGGACGGACGAACGCTGAACATAAATAGAGCCCCTTGGACAGAAGAAACAGAAAGCATGCAACATGTTTGAAAAATATATTTAAATAGCTGTGAGTAAACTATAAAACAGGAGGCGAGGAACTCAGACGTAGGTGCAGAGGCAGGAGACACATCTTCAACACGCTTGACTGAAGGGTCTTCCTTCCTCACCCTCCTATGGGGCTAGTAGGTCCCATTTAATAGGGCTTGAATATATTAGCTGCGGATGTATGATGTTACAACGCATACTTTTACAACGCATACCTTTACAACGCATTTTTTACAGCGCAACATCCATTACAACGCATTCCATTACAACGCATGCCATTACAACGAACTTTTAAAAACTACTGTTACAACACATTCCATTAAAACGCCTACCATTACAACACATACCATTACATTGCATGTATGGTAAGTATTAGATAGTGTAGGGGTAAAAATTACTATTCTAACTCCAGAGGGGTGCAACAGTAGGGTAAATGTTGGATAGTGTAGAGGTAAAAATTACTATTCTAACTCCAGGGGGTGCAACAGTAGGGTTAGTGTTGGATATTGTAAGGGTACTATGCATTGTGATGGTATGCGTTGTAATGACTGCGTTGTAATGACATGTGTTGTAATGGTATGCATTGTAGTTTCTTGCGTTGTAATGGTTGCGTTGTAATGGCATGCATTGTAATGGATGTTGCGTTGTAAATGTTTCGTTGTAATGGTAGTGCATTGTAAACGTTGTGTTGTAAAGGTTGTTTCCCATTAGCTGCACAACAGTGGAGTGTGATATTGATCACCCACTCAGTGGAACCCTCCCACCATAGTACGGTAAGGGTGAAGCTCAATTCTGTTTATTATAGGTCCTAATGAATGCCATGGACCCGACTGGGCCAACAGGCAAAAACATGTCAACCACTCACATCACGATGGGGGGACTATAGAATCCCCAACACACCGACCACTTATTTTAACTACAATACAGATGCCAGTTACATTAAAATGAGTTTTTAATGGCTTTTTAAATTTCACTTTTCTTGCAAGGGCCCCCATTTAGCTTTAGAAGTGTATCCCTGTCTTCAGGTACATGCCCGCCCTCTATCAAAAGTTTTTAGAGGGCAAGGACTGGTCGATGATGAAGCATGACACCAGGTGGTGTGGGAGACCAGTCTTTCACTTTTTTGTGAGATGCCTGCACTGACAAAATAACATTGTAGCACTTAGGTCACCAAACTGGGAGTGGTTCTTTTTGTATTAAACATTATTTGTTGGGGGCTGCCTGTTCCCGGCACCCCGTGCCTTTAATTCCCTTCCTAAGGTCTTCTCTGGGGTTCTTGTGGTTATACAAAGGTACATTATCAAAACCAGATTTACATATAACACATCTTTTCAACAGCTGCATATAAGCTGTGGTCTGGTAAGTAGCAAAATATGTTGAAACTAACTGGTGCCCAAGTGGTGTACAAGCCCTAAGGTGCACTACCTTGAGGCCCATTTGCTCATATAGGCAACAATCCTTATCCAATGTCCTCCATTTTTTCATCCATTCTTCAACACATTATTCAACATGAGTCCAATATTCTGAGTTCATACTACTCCAGGCTTTTTGCTGCAAGATGTAACTGTAAATGATTCTTCACTGATAACAGTAGTCCCATATAAATCAAATTGATTTCAGGGTGAACCCTTTGTAGGGGTCACTGTAATATAAAACATTAAAACAGTAATCTCACCACAAACAGTAAAGAGCATCGCTCCAATATACAACAGGTACTTGATGATGACGTTCTGCCCATTTTCGTGCCGCCTGCATAATATAAACCTTTGAAAATATTTGTGAAAATATTGACGCACAACCCCCCACCAAATTGGTATATGAAAAGGCTCCCTTAAACCTCTAACAGAGCATTCAAAATAAACGAAGAAAGTACCTCACAGTGATCGATTACCCAAGCAAAAGTAACACGAATCACTTAAAACCAAACATTGTGCTGAAATTCATGCCTGTGTCATTATCAATAACTATGACCCCTGCCCCTCTGTTATATAGAATTGTGTGCGAATCCTACCCCATGTCAGAACAAAAAAACAACAATAACCAAAACAACTACTGTGTGTTTAACTGAAAATAAACGTATGTTATCCTGGTCGAGTACTGAAAATCCGTCCTTGCAAAAGAAAACTAATGCAGTGCTTCAAAACATTATAACCCCTTCACTGGGCCCACTACAAAAACTAACTGCCATGTATGTCATCCTATATATACATTCCAATAAATTTTGCCAAACACGTGTTATGTCTTGTTTTTTGTGGTAGATGTTGGCTGCAGTTTATTTTTCATAACATGTATGAAATACTTTTTGCATTAAAGTATCGCAGTCATAACTCGCTATGACCAGGCAAAAAATCAACATCACGGGATGTCATAAATCATTTTTGACAAGCTCATAAATCATGAACCTGACAGTTCACTAATTCATCCAGTTAGTGATCATAACTATTTTTTAACAGGCTCCTAAGTCACATGACAGGTCATAACTCACAATGGCTGACAGGTCATAAATCATTTCTGTGGATACAATCACGTTCAGTTAACTGCTTGCCATACTTGTGACACTTGTGAGTCTCCTGAGGCGGAAGCCGGGAGTGAATTATGTTCTTTTAAAAACTTTTCTGTGTGATACTTTGCTTTTAAACCTCACTTACCTGTGCACCTAAACAGCGCTCCTAGCGCTGCAACGAACGCTACCTGTCGCCATCACTGAGGGCGAGGCGCCACGGCGGACACGCCCACCTCAGCTGGCCACGCCCCCTCCCCTGACACTATAAAGTGCGCGCGGCTGGAAAGCGCGTCACTTTAATTTGGGAGTCTCCTGAGGCGGAAGCCGGGAGTGAATTATGTTCTTTTAAAAACTTTTCTGTGTGATACTTTGCTTTTAAACTTCACTTACCTGTGCACCTAAACAGCGCTCCTAGCGCTGCAACGAACGCTACCTGTCGCCATCACTGAGGGCGAGGCGCCACGGCGGACACGCCCACCTCAGCTGGCCACGCCCCCTCCCCTGACACTATAAAGTGCGCGCGGCTGGAAAGCGCGTCACTTTAATTTGGGAGTCTCCTGAGGCGGAAGCCGGGAGTGAATTATGTTCTTTTAAAAACTTTTCTGTGTGATACTTTGCTTTTAAACCTCACTTACCTGTGCACCTAAACAGCGCTCCTAGCGCTGCAACGAACGCTACCTGTCGCCATCACTGAGGGCGAGGCGCCACGGCGGACACGCCCACCTCAGCTGGCCACGCCCCCTCCCCTGACACTATAAAGTGCGCGCGGCTGGAAAGCGCGTCACTTTAATTTGGGAGTCTCCTGAGGCGGAAGCCGGGAGTGAATTATGTTCTTTTAAAAACTTTTCTGTGTGATACTTTGCTTTTAAACCTCACTTACCTGTGCACCTAAACAGCGCTCCTAGCGCTGCAACGAACGCTACCTGTCGCCATCACTGAGGGCGAGGCGCCACGGCGGACACGCCCACCTCAGCTGGCCACGCCCCCTCCCCTGACACTATAAAGTGCGCGCGGCTGGAAAGCGCGCCACTTTAATTTGGGAGTCTCCTAAGGCGGAAGCCGGGATGAATTATGTTCTTTTAAAAACTTTTCTGTGTGATACTTTGCTTTTAAACCTCACTTACCTGTGCACCTAAACAGCGCTCCTAGCGCTGCAACGAACGCTACCTGTCGCCATCACTGAGGGCGAGGCGCCACGGCGGACACGCCCACCTCAGCTGGCCACGCCCCCTCCCCTGACACTATAAAGTGCGCGCGGCTGGAAAGCGCGTCACTTTAATTTGGGAGTCTCCTGAGGCGGAAGCCGGGAGTGAATTATGTTCTTTTAAAAACTTTTCTGTGTGATACTTTGCTTTTAAACTTCACTTACCTGTGCACCTAAACAGCGCTCCTAGCGCTGCAACGAACGCTACCTGTCGCCATCACTGAGGGCGAGGCGCCACGGCGGACACGCCCACCTCAGCTGGCCACGCCCCCTCCCCTGACACTATAAAGTGCGCGCGGCTGGAAAGCGCGTCACTTTAATTTGGGAGTCTCCTGAGGCGGAAGCCGGGAGTGAATTATGTTCTTTTAAAAACTTTTCTGTGTGATACTTTGCTTTTAAACCTCACTTACCTGTGCACCTAAACAGCGCTCCTAGCGCTGCAACGAACGCTACCTGTCGCCATCACTGAGGGCGAGGCGCCACGGCGGACACGCCCACCTCAGCTGGCCACGCCCCCTCCCCTGACACTATAAAGTGCGCGCGGCTGGAAAGCGCGCCACTTTAATTTGGGAGTCTCCTGAGGCGGAAGCCGGGAGTGAATTATGTTCTTTTAAAAACTTTTCTGTGTGATACTTTGCTTTTAAACCTCACTTACCTGTGCACCTAAACAGCGCTCCTAGCGCTGCAACGAACGCTACCTGTCGCCATCACTGAGGGCGAGGCGCCACGGCGGACATGCCCACCTCAGCTGGCCACGCCCCCTCCCCTGACACTATAAAGTGCGCGCGGCTGGAAAGCGCGTCACTTTAATTTGGGAGTCTCCTGAGGCGGAAGCCGGGAGTGAATTATGTTCTTTTAAAAACTTTTCTGTGTGATACTTTGCTTTTAAACTTCACTTACCTGTGCACCTAAACAGCGCTCCTAGCGCTGCAACGAACGCTACCTGTCGCCATCACTGAGGGCGAGGCGCCACGGCGGACACGCCCACCTCAGCTGGCCACGCCCCCTCCCCTGACACTATAAAGTGCGCGCGGCTGGAAAGCGCGTCACTTTAATTTGGGAGTCTCCTGAGGCGGAAGCCGGGAGTGAATTATGTTCTTTTAAAAACTTTTCTGTGTGATACTTTGCTTTTAAACCTCACTTACCTGTGCACCTAAACAGCGCTCCTAGCGCTGCAACGAATGCTACCTGTCGCCATCACTGAGGGCGAGGCGCCACGGCGGACACGCCCACCTCAGCTGGCCACACCCCCATGTTCCTTCTCACACGGACATAAAAGATGTGCCTTGCCAGGAAGCGCAGCGGACGGGCGCAGCGGGCGCGCCGTCAGCGCGCCGAAGGCGCGCCAAAGGCAAGCCCGTCTGGGCCCGTCCGGGCCTGGACCGGGCCCAGGGCCAGTCCCCCTGCCTCTTCCTCTAAGCCCACCCGCATCTGCTGGACTACTGCCCAACTACACCTACTTAATACGCGCTCATGCCCGACCTGCCCTCGCTGCATCCCCAATCACCTGGAAACCGCTCATTATCTCTGCCCACAATGCAACTTTACACTCCCGCCCTGCCAACCTCGTCTCTCCCCTTGCCCACCATCACAGCCATCCTCCTCTAATCAGTATACCTTGCGAGCAGGTCTGATCAATTGCCGATCTCTTCCCCGTCACGCCAATGACATCTGGATGTCCATCTCGTCTGATGAATGGGATATTCTCTTCCTAACTGAGTCCTGGATCACAGACTCTTCCTCGCCGGATATTTATCTGGCTACCCCCCCAGGTTATGACATCAAATGCCTGAATCGGGCCGGAGGTAAGTCTGGTGGTGGTCTAGCCGTCATATTCAAATCCTCTTTCCAGCTGACTTTCACTAAACTTGCTGAAATAGGTACAATCGAAGCTATGTACTTCTCAATCTCTGACTCCGCGTCAGCAATCTTAGCTGGCACACTAGTTTACTGTCCCCCTCCCGTCACCGCCCCCTCCCTCACTGCCCTTGTCCACTTATTGGCTGATCTATCTATTAAACATCAAAATTTCATTGTCCTGGGCGATTTTAACCTCCACATCGACAACCCGCTTTGCGCTAAGGCTACCAACCTGGTGGACACCATGGATAGCCTCAATCTTAAACAACTGGTTGTAGGTCCCACCCATGTGGCAGGCCACACCCTGGACCTTATATTCGCCAACTTCCCGCTCATCACTGTCCTTCAGCCTCTCCCTCTGACCTGGACCGATCACTACTTCGTCCCATTTTCTTTCACTCTGGGACGCAAATCTGCCCCAATGGCCCCTAGGAAGGAACTGGGAAGAAAGTGGCATAAGGTCACTTGCGCTACCCTGGATCCACTATTCCACTATCAGTCGGAGCACCTCTCCCCGGACATTGATGAAAATGTCTCCAGGTTGAACTCTACTCTCCTCAAAGCAATTGATTCTATTGCCCCCCAGATAACCATTTCCTCCACCAGGTCGCGACCCTCGGCTCCCTGGTTCTCCACCCCCCTTCGGGAGGAGAAAAGCAGATGTAAGGCTCTAGAACGCAAGTGGAGACTTAACTACGACCCTGAAGCCAAACATCTCTACAGAACGGCCCTAAAACAATTCCTTAAACTTAAAAAATGCGCGATGAAAGACCACTTTGCCGCTCAAATCAATAAAGCCAAAAATTCATCTAAAACGCTCTTTAACATCGTTAAAGACTTTATTAACCCTCCGGCTAGGGCCCCCCAGAACACCGCCTGTCAGGTTCTTTGTGAGGGACTCTCAGATTTCTTTCTGGATAAAATTAACAAACTCTGTGTCTCCTTCCCCACAGAGTCTGTCACTCCATCTTCCCCTATCAGTCCCCCTGAGTCTCCATCCTTCCTTGCATTCAATAAACTCAACCAGGACGAGGCTATCAGACTACTCATCGGCTGTAAATCTGGTGCCCCCTCCGATCCGATCCCCGCTAAAATCATGGGAGAACTGGCGCCTTCACTGGCCTGCCCTTTCCTCTCCGTCTGGAATGCCTCCCTTCACCATGGCTTCTTCCCAACCACCTGGAAGGAGGCATTGGTGATCCCCATTCTGAAAAAGGCAGACGCAGACCCCGCTGTCTTTTCCAACTACCGTCCCATTTCCCTTCTTCCTAAACCCGCCAAGGTCCTGGAGAAAGCCGTACAGCTCCAACTTACGGACTATTTAGAAGACCACTCTCTGCTTCATGGATCCCAATCCGGCTTCAGAGCAGGATTCAGTACCGAGACGGCCCTGCTGGAGGTGTCTGAGACCATCCGGGAGTGCGTGGACAGGGGCGAGGAGGCCATGTTGGTTCTCCTCGACCTGTCCGCGGCATTCGACACGGTCTCTCACTCCATCCTCCTGGATCGTCTTAAGCAGATAGGCATCGGTGGCACTGCCCTCGGCTGGATCGAGTCCTTCCTCTCATCCAGAAGTCAAAGGGTACTGCTACGCCCTTTTAAGTCAGAGAAAAAACCTCTATCTTGTGGGGTGCCGCAGGGCTCCGCCCTAAGCCCCCTGTTCTTCAACGTCTATCTGGCCCCCTTGGCGGACGTGGTGGAATCTTACGGAGTCAGGGTGGTCTCTTACGCTGACGACACACAGCTGGTGTTTTCCTTTCGGGACCACTCGGACTCCGCATTTCTCAACTTTCGCCAATGCCTCCTTAACATCAGTGGCTGGATGACTACGAACCACCTTAGATTGAACGCAGATAAAACAGAGGTTCTGTTTTTTAATCAGAAAACCTCTATCCCCTCTTCTTGGTGGTGGCCCACGGCTCTTGATCCTGCCCCATCCCCGGTTCACTCGGCACGGAACCTTGGTTTCCAATTTGATGACTCCCTGTCATGTAAAACTCAGATCAATAAAGTTACTTCCGCCTGCTTCATGAAACTACGCATGATAAGAAAGATCCTTCCTTACCTCCCCATGGATTCCCGCCGCACAGTCACCCAGGCCCTTATCACGTCCCACTTGGACTATGCCAATAGCCTCTATGCAGGGGCTCCCCAGTACCTGATTGGTCGGCTGCAGATTGTCCAGAATGCTGCAGCCAGACTGATCGGTAATATCCCGTACCGTCAATCTGTCTCTACATATCGGAGGAAACTCCACTGGCTCCCTGTGGCTAGCCGCATCCAGTTTAAGGTCCTCACTCTTACCTATCGAGCCGTCAACAACTTCGGTCCTACTTACCTGCAAAATCGGGTCTCGATATCCCGCTCCACCAGATCCTTGAGATCCAATGACCTCCGCCTCCTGATCTCGCCCCGTTTCAGACTGTCCAGAACCGGTGGCAGAGTTTTCGGTGTCATTGCTGCCAGACTTTGGAACTCCCTTCCGCTTGAGCTGAGGTTTTGTCCCTCTGAAACCATCTTCCGAGCCAAACTTAAAACCTGGCTTTTCTCCGGACTCTAGTCTCCCCTTCATTTCCTTCTTTTTCACCTCCCCTTTCACTTGGGTACCCCTGGATTTTAGCGCCGGGACACCCCCTCGGGGGTAGCTGCGCGCTCTACAAACTCCATAAAATAAAATAAAATAAACTTGTTAGCTTGTTTAGGCCATCATACATGTCGTTTTCTGAGGTCATAAAGCTCCGGGTTGGTTTTCACACCAATTGCTTGGGGGTAACCTCTCTCTAAAGTTAGGCCTCAATTCACTACCTTGTTTGTCCATTTTGCGCCCTGCCTTCTGGCGGGTCTGGGCGTGCCGTCTCGGCTTGCTCTCCCCTTTCCGGCCTACTCACCCTGCCGCATGGCATCCCCAGGTGAGTGGCCTTCCTCCTGCACACCACCCTGCCAGTGTGCCTCTAAAACAAACAACTGTACCCCTTCTCACCACCATGCTGCATATGGGTCTCCTATCCCAAGCCTGCTCACTCTTTTGCCATTTGGGGTTTGCTCAGTCTAATACTTTTTGGTGCAGCTCCCCTCTGGTTCTCACCAGTGTCCGAGCCATCTGGCCTTCCAAGGATCACTGTTACAGTGATACATACATTATTCTGAGGCCTACCAGCCACCTTTACACTTTAAAGAAGCCGCTTAAATGTGTTGTCTCTTCACACGGCCTGTGGGCATTGTACTCATCTATTCCACCCAGAACATTTTAAACTTCGGTCATCCATCCCTGGTGTTTTAACTGTCAACTGGCCCATGGCCTTGTTTGCTCTCACTCCCCCTGGACCTCTGTGGCTGGGTACCTTGTCCCTACCTGGAGAAAGACTGCTGTCGGGAGTCTGGTACGTCTTCTGCACCAATCTCTGATTTGTCTGACTAAGCTGCCTAACCCTGGGCCCAAAGGCCCCATTGTAGCCCAGGAATATCAAAATGGATGAGTATACCCCTGCTGACTGCCCCACCAGGGTCCCTTACCTTGGTCCCCATGCCATACCCCATACTAGAGGGAAGAGGTATTCATCGGTTGTTGTCTACATTAGGTGCATGGTTGACTCCGCTTTCTTTGTTTCTTGTCCAAAGCTGAGGTCAGTTTGTTACTTAGCTGACCTAGCTGTGTTCAGGTCTCTCTCTTTGTTTCTTCTATTACTGTTAGTTTGCTCCCCATCCTAAGCCTTTAAAAAGCCCAATGACCTAGTATTTTGCCCCTTTTTCCCAGTATTTCACTTGTTTCATAGCACCACTCCTAACCTCAACATAGGGTGTCAGAGCCCTTCACATCTCACCCAAATCATCTAGACACATTGTATCCTAGATCTAGAAACTGGTGTATCTGAATAGTCACATAAGATAAAGGAGGATTCTAATGTGTATTATGAGCGTGCTTGGCCTGTCCAAACACGCTCTCAGGCTTTAACAGTAGCATAGTGGATGAAGTTGGCTGTACCCATAAGGATGTATTTGTACACCCACCAGTCTTTCTTAGCAAACTTCGATACTTAAGGACTGGGGGAAGTCGTAAAGTTCTGACCTATACCTTGCATTTTGCATGTACCCTTTTGATGCTGCAAGCTACCATACCATGGGTATCACCTAGACATCGACCAGTGGAACCACAGTTACATTGCCAGTAACTTTTCATCAGTTATCAACAAAGCTATTAAATAAATTGAGCACTGGATTACCAATCCTAGCCGTGGCTCTGGGAGGGTGATGTACGGTGGGCTCCAATGGTAATTTGTTCCCCAAATGCACTGGTGTTGTCTGCTCCCTCCTCGCAGTTGTGTACAGGCACGATTGGATAGTATTCAACGTCTTAGTGCGTCATCTTTCAAGGTAAGATTATGTTGGATGTTAGTGCACAGCCTGAAGTTTACGTGAAAAACTTTTGTTTTTTCAAAGTTGCTGTTTGTTTAATTTCTGGGTGCTCCTCGTGTGGCGTCTTCCGTCCACGACGCTTACTTGAAAACATGAATTAGTGTGCTTCTAATGGATCATTAGTAGCGTCCCCGATGGGCACTCCACTATGGGTTTCTTATTTAAGAACTCCACATCACTCAATAAAGTTGTTCTCTCTTCTTTATTCTTATGTGTGAATAATCTTTATCTCATGAAATTCTTTTTTTTCTTTCATTCCATTTGATTTTTCATTTCAATGCTTAACATAGACATTGCTGCTTATTGCTCCAATGCATTTCGGGCGAATTAAAAGCCCTTCCCAGGGAGCATCAATGTCTTTTCGAGACTGGAATGGACATAGGCTGGATTGAACATTAGGGTTATGGCTGGAATGGATATTAGGGTTACGGTTCTCCTTTGATCCACCCATTCCCAGTATAGCCATTTAAGTTATTCTCTCCTCGGGGGTTCTTGATGATCCCAACAGCCCTGGAGACATATAGCTATCAACGTTCTTTTGATGTTGACAATCCAGCCTATTTTCCCACCAGTGCCTAGGCTAATGTTCTCAGTCATAGCTTCTGCATAGGAAGAAAGCTCAGGGGTTCGCCTAATTCGAGACAGAAAAGTACAGGTTGCAACCTTGCTATGTCACTCAGTAACCGCCTACCCATATCAAACAATAGAGGGGCAAGGGGGACATATTTGGGTGCCATAACCAAGTCTCTCAGAACTGTATATTCTGACCTGCAGAATTCATCGAGTTTGTCGAACCCCCAAACTTCTGCTCCGTAAATGGTGGAACTGGCTGCTCTTATGTCGTAAATTTGGAGTGCTGGGGTCACAGGTGTAGTATGTGAAAGGCCATGTTCTTTCCCAATTACTTCAGTTGTTCTTTTGTGTCCCAACAACATTTTCGCTATGTGTGGTCCCCAGGACATCTTGCCAGAAACCCTTATGCCCAAATAGTCAAAGGTGTCCACCTTTTCAAGGGAGACACCATCTAGCAATGGGCCACTTTTATATGACCTGTGGCAATAAGGCCATAAATGTAGTTTTGGAGCTATTTATGACCAATCCCATGTTGTCAGAGAAATGTTGGAATCTATTGATAAGACGCTGTAACCCTGCCGGGGTGTTGGATATCAGCAGGGTGTCGTCCGTGAATAACAGGGTTGGTATTTTATTACCTCCCAAAGTGGGTGAGTCGCAGGCTCCTCTAGGAGGAAGTCGACTACCACATTCACATATAGGGATAACAGGGTTGGGACCAGGACACATCCCTGTCGAACCCCTCTATTAACAGGGATGCACTCTGTTGTTTGTCCCTGATCCCCCCCACCTGACCTGGGCGACATTACCCTCATGGAGTCAGTAATTTTAGGATGAAAGGGGGCATGCCCTTCCTACCAAGTGTTGTCCACAGTTTGGATCTAGGGACTAAATCAAAGGTGATCTTCAGATCGATAAATGCAAGATAAAGACTGCACTTGCCCAGCACAACCATGTTCCAATAAATGAGGAGAAGTTGAAATACTTGGTCCATTGTCCCGGTCTTTGATTTAAAATCGGCCAAATTCAGCGAAAGGGTACTCTCATCCTCTGACCATGACTGTATCCTGTGCAGAAGCATCCGGCCAAAGACCTTCTGCAAGTCATCTATTAGACTAATAGGTCTGTAGTTGGCGGGTCATACTTTACACCCTTTTTATATATGGGGACCACTTTGGCGCTCTTCCAGGATACTGGGACTGGCTTACCGTTATCTATAGCATTTGCTAGGAGTAATATATATTGAGCCCACAAAAAACACTATAGATAACCAGGTGCAAGACAGAGTGCTCTACTTTCAATATGGTTAAAAGTAACTAACCACACTAGTAAATAATGGTGCTCAAAAGGGGGAGAAGTTGGTTACCCTAACAACCCCACTAATACCCACAATTATGAGTACATCAGTATAAAAAACACAAATCCTCCCTGAGCATCCTAATAGTGAACATTTCTCAACAGTCCAATATTCAACAATTTATTCCAAATTCTTCAAAAAATCCAAATAGTTCCTCTGTTGGTACATTCCATATGCAGAAGTGTAATTCTTCATATATAGAAAACTTCCAGTACAATCAAAGCCATTCTTCATATACAAATCTCCAGTGCAGCCAGTTGCTGGGAGCAGTCAAGAACAAGTTGCCTGGCAATCCAGCAGGACCTGCAGAATTTGAGAGAACAATTTTGCTTATAGCAGCTTCTGCCTCCAGAAGGGTAAAGCGTTCTTCCTCTGTCAGGCACCCATTTACTCCATCTTGAGCCCCTTTCGTATATGCCTCCACTGCTGAATAAAGGCCTTTGAAGTGGTCATGCCACACCTGGTTGGTGATGTAATTTGGGGGTAAACGGGCACCTGTCTTGCCACCCCAGGTTACTAATTTCTAGAATAAATTATTGTCTTTAGTTAGGCATGCATCTTCCAGTTGTGCCCAGCGTGATTCGACCCAGCTTGCCTTTCTGGCAGATTTTCTAAGCGGTTGGTTTTTCTCATTAATGGCTTGGCCAGGATTGATCTTTTAGCCCTACAATCTTTTAGCCCTACAATCCTGTTGTACCAGGAATAAAGATCCTTGGTGGAGCTGCTCGATTATTTGTTCGTGTCTGAGGCTTGGAAATATGTTCTTATTTGTGCAACAGTGTGTGCATGGGCACTTGAGCCCTTGAGGTGTCTATTAATCTTGTTGTGCTACTAGCTGCAGATCGTAGCTTGGATAGGCCTAAAGTAATCTCATATTTGATTTGATACCAGCAGTCTTAGCATTACTTAAAATGACCTTCTTCAATTTCAGGAATTTTTTACAATTGGATGGGACTATCAGCTTGATTCAAAAGGCCCATAGGAATGAATGGAGAGTATTCCTTAGTTGCGATTAGCAATTAGCTAATCACAAATAAGATAGCGATTCAAAGGGTGCCAGGGGTGTCCAAAGGACACCCTGTAGCACCCCTTAAATGCAAATTTAAACAGGTAATGTGCACACACATGTCCAAAGGACATGTGTGTGTGCGACATGCAACTTAGAAAAATGCTTTTAAAAGCATTTTTCAAAGTTTTCGCTATTTACCACGAGGTTTGACCTCGCGGTAAATAGCGGCCCGAAATAGCGAATTTGCAATTTGAAAATGGATGATGAATTGCATTTAAGGAATCTCAAATAGAGATTCCTTAATTGTAATTCCTCGCAAATTTGCGATTTCGCTATTACCGATTTTTGCATTTGGGATGTTGAATCCCAAATGCAAAAATTGCGCTCTCAAAGGGCCAGATTCTGAGAATCTGGCCCTTTGCGAGCACTATTCACCATCATGAATCTGGCTGCAAGTCTCTGGTAGTTGTCAGAGGTGTTTAAATGAACTGTAGATGAATTTCCTCCCACAGGGGCTTCATGGTCAGACACAGGGCTCTGTGGTCGCTGTCTATTGTCAAGCCCACTAGCATATCGACCAGATTCCCCCATAATTTAACATCTAAAAGGATGTATTATATCCGGGATGGGCAGCTCACTCTGTTAAAAGTGTTTGCGCCTTGCTTGTCCCATGGAGACCTTCCATTAGTTGCCCTTAGTCCGTACTCTATAGCAATAACATTAAGTTGGAGCACTTGTTGTGTCCATCGTTTTACTATGGGGAGGTCAGGTTGGGGTACTGCCGATTTGCTATCTTGATCTTCTGCTCCCGATAGACCCTCTATAGCAAGTGGTTCATAGGTGAAGTTTAGATTTCCCGCAACTATTACTTGTGCTTGCGGAGAGCAATTAGCTAGGCATTCGTCTAATGCGTAGATGATTGCTAAAGGCCTGCCACCCTTTGTCCCTCTTGCGTAAACATTAAAAAGTTCTATTTGGAGACCGCCCCTAGATCCCCCAATGAATAGCCATAAAATGTCAGGGCTTACACTGGTTTGTAGAGTAATTCAACGATCTAAAGATATTCTTATCCAAGCAATCAAGCATCCAGATTGACGCCCTCTCCCAGTGGAAATTGCAAGTATATGAAAGCAGGTATAACCTGCCTTATGTAGAGGAACCAAGCTCCACATCTCCTGAAAGAGGCAGACGTCAAAGTCACAGACAAATTTGCTCCAATGGGGGAGCTATTTAAGCCTGCCACATTCAATGACACAATCTTCAGAAGATGTTTGGCTGCAGGGTCGATATCGGGGTTCGGCGCAGAATTATACATGTCAGTTTGTGTGTCGACTAGTACTTGCAACCTTGAGAGTATAGGAGTGTCGGCGGCTAGTTTTTCGCCTGTACCATCCACAGTGTAGATTTGGGGCTTAGAGAAAACCAAGCTAGCAAGAGGGCTAGCTCTATGTTTTGAAATGGGCTCTACGGTTTGTAAGGCAAGATGGTGGTGTAACGGGTCCTTTAGTCAATCAATAGGCTCAAGAGAAGAAGAGGTGCCTAACAGGTGTATCGATGGCTGTGGAGGTATTGGCCCATCCTGCTTATGAATAGGAGAATGCCTGAGTTGGATAGAGGACCCTTCGAGGGGACAAGTACGAAACTCCAGAGGAAGGAGGTTTTCCACCAGATCCGTTCCCTTGAGGGTCATCTCGATATTATCCAGGTGGTAGGTTGGGGAGGGACACCTCCGTGCTCATAGAAGGTTGTCTCTAATCACTGATGACACCCCTGATGTGGCAAATCCAGTTAGTCACCTTATTTATCCGGGATTCCTTGCTCTCGTGGGCATTCTTGGTGTCCAGTTTTGGGACATTGGTCATGTAAATGGTCTTGTTTTGGCTTTGCGGCCAATAGGTGTTGCCTGAGGCTGTTAAAGTGGGGGGCTGGTCTTGGCTTCCATAGTTAGAAGGTTGAGCTTGCTGTGACAGTGCAGCCCCATGGCTAGTTGTAAGATTCTGTTCGGCTGCTAGCCTTTTGAACTTCTCTTGGATATTAATGTTGGATCTTTTAGATTCCAAAGTTGATGATGTATTTGTGGCCTGCTTGCTTTTAAAAACAGGAGGGATAGCTAGTTGGTGTAGGTAGAAGTTCTGAGGGGTATTAGCTTTACTAGGAAAGACTGATTCTCGTGGCATCAAATCATTATTGTTGGCAAATGGGTGGCGACTGTGAAAAAGTGTCTTGCCATTTGAGAGGTAGATCTGCCTTAACTAATGTTTTCACTATGTTGGTAAGGCTTTCTATCATATTTTTCAATGCACCAATCTCAGCTCTTAATATGTTCACAGTAGAGTGGATGTCCAGGTGCTCTGCCTTGTCTTTTTTTGAGTGCACCGCAATATCGAATTCTACTCTGGGAGATGGTAGTTCAGGCATGCTGTCAATAAGTTCATCCCTATTGATCTGGAGTGGTAGAAATCTATTTGACCTTGTTCTTTCTGAGAATTACTATTGCTAGTACAAATGGTCGGTGAAGCAGAAGGTTGAGGTTAATCCTGTGTTATTGTTGAAAGCTTTTTTGCCTTTGTAGAAATCTTTTTGGGGGGATGCTTTTGGAACATTGTGGGAATAGTTGGGGGCAGTTTGGTCTCAGGCTTGAGGGAGATCTACTGGGTAGAGAGTCTATCTGGTTGCCCTCTAGGATTTCCTCGCACTCATTATTCAGGGTTTCTATCCGGTCGAGGACACAATTATTGCCAGGATGGTTTAAAGTCTTCATAGCCCTTTTCCCTTTTGTCGCCCGGCTTGCACGCTTCCCTTAGCACCTTCTATAGTTTTCATTTTCCCCATGTAAAATGTAGTTTAGTGATAAATGCTAGTCAATAGTTAAGCAATGAGTAGACATATGCCGCCAAAAGAGGGTGAAATCGCAACCAAACAAAACAAGTTGAAAACATAACCCCCAGCAGCACAGAAAGTACAATGTCACCACAGTTAACGAAGTTGGGGCGTTTTTTATCCAAAAGTCAGCAATGCACAGAGAAAGGGTAGGTCACAGAACACAGTACCTTGTTGGAGCAATAATGGTGAATGACCACAATTCCAAGAGCAAATACAAGGGGGGTTGCCCTGCCCTGCCTCTTCCTGGTGATGACAGGCAAGGACGGGCCCGCCCTTGGCCCACGCGCGTCCCGCGCTGCAGGAGGTTAGGCACCGCTTTGTTGCGCGATGGAAGCTCCTCCCCCTCACCTGTGGCAGCGGTGATGCAGCGAAGAGACCACGTTGTACCCTGGGACTCCGAGTCCCACCAGGGTCAGTAGTCCTCAAAAATGAAAGGCAGAAAAAGTGGCGGCAAATGCTGGGAGGAGCAGCACCCTGGGCTTAGGCTCTTGCCCGGGTGTTGTTAGGGAGAATGTTAGCTGACAGAGACCCACGGAAAAACACGTCCCGCGCCACTGGAGGTATGGCAGCGCTTTATAGTGCGATGGAGGTGTCCCCCCTCACCTGTTGCAGAAGAGACCGTGTTGCACCCTGGGTCTTTGAGTCCCACCAGGGTGAGTAGTCCGCAAAAACTGAAGGGCAGGAGAAGTGGCAGTAAATGCTGGGAGGAGCAGCATCATGAGCTTAGGCTCCCGCCAGGGTGTTGTGAGGGAGAATGCTAGCTGGCAGAGACCCATGGAGAAAACTACTGAAGAAGCACTTCAGCAGATAAGATGCACTGTACACTAAAACACCTAACTCCACACTCATAAACTTTGGCAAAAGCACTTTCAAAGTAAGTCAACTAAAAACAGTGACACAATAAAACAACCACTATACGATAACCATAAAACAAAAAAAATCACTACCTCAGACCTTACCAACTGTGGATTTTGAACACTTAACTGAAACAAACAAACCAGTTTTTATGCCAAGATAATTTATTTTAGAAGAATATTTCTTTCAGACGGGAATGGCAGACAGATACACATATATTACATAACACAGAGACAAACAATTGCTTTTGCACAAGAGGTACATATACAGTTAGGAAAGCACTACCACTGTGAATGCAAATTGGAAATGTACTGTATATTGAACAACTGCTCATTGTGGGAGAGCTATAATGAAAAACAATATTGTAATTAATATCAGCGATCACAACTACCCTGCAAATGTAACAGAGATATATGTAATGCACATAATTCAAGATTTAAAAGAGGCAAGCACTAGTTCCCAGAAGCCCACTACTAAAACTGTTTTTTAAAACAATTCCTCCTAAAGTACCCAAGCCCATTACAGTTCATACCAGCAATTTGTCCTTTAAAATAACTAATATCACTGCTGTCCCTAGATGAAGCCAAGAAATAAAGATTCCAGAAAACCTAGCCATTACGCATAATGAACAACCCTTTCTCCTACACAACAACCAAGAAAATGACAGAAGAATAATCATATTTGAAACTGAAAATAACCTCCTAGACTAAGACTAAGCCAATGTGAAACGCAGATGATGGACAGAACTTTTTAAATGTGCCCTCCACCACTCACAGAGATGTATACCATACACAGTGAATACCATAACACTAACATACCCCTCATGTATGCATTGCTACCTACCAAAGAAAGTGAAATTTAATATGAACTGTTTAACTACATGAGAGTAAAAACTAACTGATCTCCTCACAAAATTATAATAAACTTTGAACAGGCAGTGATGCCAACAATATTTAAAGTGTACTCACACACAGCCTTCCAAGGCTGCTATTACAACTTAAATCAAAGCACTTGGTCACACCTGCAAAGATCTGCAGTAAAGGCCTGATTCACAATGGTAAACCAACATTTTTATATGCACATTTACGATTGTTTGGTAATCTAAAGATATTTACGTGTTGTATATTTACGAGTGCAGAGTATCAGCATGTGGTCACCCCAGTCCTCCCGGAATGTACGATGTCCATCCTTGATATTTTTTAACAGGTTTATTTTTATTTTTTTCACAGATCATTAGTATCCCATCTTCTCTGATTCTCCACCTCGTTCCAACTTCTCTGTTCGCTTTTATCTTCTCAACTCTTGAGGTGCGCCTCCAACTCCAGTCATGTTGTGCTCTAACCACGAGGTGTGCTCGGACTCTCAGAATCAAAAGTAAACAGGAAAATTCATGAATAAACAACTGCCTTCAAAAGGCACTCGCTGTCAAAGGATATAATGTTCTTGCCACGACTTGCACAGTAACAGGCTGACGTATTTTTCCCAACTCCACCTTCAGGATACTCAGTCAGTTATCTGAAAACTTGACTCTCTTGGACCCAAAAGGGGTAAGGGGGAAACGGATAAAATAATAAACAACAAGAAGAGGCTGTCTTCGGTCTGATTCTTCTTGTTTCTCCAAATCTGTCTTTGTTTGAATCCTCTGTTGAATTTCCCAGACTCTCCATACTGGTACTGGGTAATTGTCCCATTCTTTGAGCTAACTCTGCGGTTTCTTTCCTAGATTTAACCACTTCTAGCTTCAGGCTCTGATTCTCCTCTCTAACAGCGATTATTTCCTTTTGGATAGCGTCCAAAACTGTTCCTAAGGTTTGTAGATTTATTCCTTTAGCCATCCTGTTAGGGTGCAATTAAATAACGTGGGCACTTCACTCTGTCAAAGGATATAATGTTCTTGCCACGTCTTGCACAGGAACAGGCTGACGTATTTTTCCTAACTCCACCTTCAGGATACTCAGAGTCAGTTATCTGAAAATTTGACTCTCTAGGACCCCAAAGGGGCAAGGGGGAATTGGGTAAAATAATAAACAACAAGAAGAGGCTTCGATCTGATTCTTCTTGCTTCTCCAAATCCGTGTTTATTCTGATGAACCGTAGAAGTCCTAATGCAAATATATATATAGATGTATAAGAATGGTTAACAACCTCCCTAACTATTACATTCTATCTATCTATTATCTGTTCCTCACCTATCAGATCTATGATTGAGCTACTCTTCTTCTTAATATTATAACGTCTTTTCTGCTCTGAGCTCCAGGATTAATCTGTAACAGTTAACATAGTTACACTTAGTTCCCTAATAGCAGTCTCTAAACAATGTATTTCTCCCTTTATTCTACTCCTACCTCCTATCTTGAGCTCAGTCGCATTGTACCTATTCTTATATCCTTAGTGTCTTTCCTCGATAATGTTATTCTGCATCTTAACTATGGTTTCTCTTGTATTTCCAGGTATTCGGATATCTTCTATCCTGTCTTCAGGTAAGTATTTTCTCTGAAACTTATTTTAATTACTTCAACTTTTGCTGCAAACATTTACTGCACTATGCATAAATTATACTCTCCAGTGTTGACTTATCTGTATCTTCTTTTCTCTTCATAGGTTATTCACTGTGGCGGAATTCTTCTCGTACCTCGTAAAGATAAACCTCCAACTGCTGAAGTCACCACTTGAAGTTCAGGCTTCTCCGGTGCTTCGGGGATAAATTGGGTTAGAAGAGAAACTAACTATGTCAAAATAATAAACGCAACACTTTCCTAACTACTTCAGTGACTGGAACTCTCTCTCGAACAACCACGTCCTCCGGAATACTCTGGTGAAGTGCGCAGTGGAATCAGCTTGCGCGCCTCACCTAGAGTTCCTCACCTGCGTTCTTAAGACAACCACTAGACCGCCAACTCGTTTTCCGAGCTGGCGGCCATCTTGGAATTCCGCTCACAAACCGCTGCATTCCAGTTGCGGTTCTGAATTGTCTTTTTCTTGGTCAGCCAACCATTTGTGTTCTTCACAGCACAGATAACATGTTTTAGTCTGGTTCGGGTTCTAGCAGGTCTGACAGCACCCCCCAACAAAGGAGATTCTTTCTCCGTTGGTTTTGTGGGAAATTTGTGATGAAAGGACTTTACCAATCGAGGAGCGTTCCAATCCACCAAATAGTACAATTCGTCGTTTACAATCTTAGAGTCCAGAATTTCTATTACTTCGAATTCCACTCCTGACTCAAACTGGAGTGGTTTGGGTGGTGAATTCTTATGTAATTCCTGTGATGTCTTTTTCAATGAGGAGACGTGAAACACTGGATGGATCTTCATTTTGCCAGGCAATTTTAGGTGATAGGTAACTGGATTCACTTGTATCTCTATAGGATAGGGCCCTATTAAACTGGGGTGGAACATCCTATTTCCTTTCAACCTCAGATTCTTAGTGCTTAGCCATCTCTCCTTGTTGTAACCAGGGACATTCTCTTCTCTTCCTATCTGCATGAAGTTTAAACTTCATTTTAGCCTGCGCTAGATTTTGGGAGGCTTCTTGCTGAATCTCTCTTAAATGAGTAACCAAATCTTTAGCTGCTGGGACTGAGAGTTCAGTGCTTTTCACTGTGGTATTCGGATGTTGGCCATAATTTAAATAGAATTGAGAATACCCAGTTGAAACATTTTTTGCATTATTGTATGCGAATTCAGCTGCCCACAGATATTTTGACCAATCTCCTCCCTGCTCTAGTAAGAATAACCTCAAGTACTGCTCTACTTCCTGGTTACCCTCTCCGTTTTGTCCGTCCATTTCCGGATGGAAACTGGTGGAGTATCTAGCCTCTATTCCCAACCCTTTTAAAAAGGCCTTCCAGAAATGGGATAGGAATTGTGAACCCCGATCTGAAATGATGATTGTTGGAATTCCATGAATCCTGACTATGTGTGTGCTGAAATAGTTAGCTAATTGTTTTGAGGTGGGTACCCCTTTTAAGGCTAGGAAATGGGCCATTTTAGAAAATGCATCCACAACTACCCAAATTGTGGTATAGCCTTGACTGGAAGGGAGGTCTACAATTAGATCCATGGTGATTGTATGCCAAGGACCAGGGGGAGTGGGTAATGGCTGCAAGAAACCTTTTGGGGCCCGCCGTTCTGATTTTCCCTGAGCACAGGTTTTGAAAGTCTTCCCATACTTTTTCTATTTCGGGATTTATGTGTGGCCACCAATAGTGTATTTTAGTTTTAGTTTTTTTTTCTCCTTTATGACCGGCCAAAAGATTATCGTGGCATTCATGCAACACTTGATTCTGCAGATCCTTGGTGGGTATGTATAAAGCTCCCTTGTGATAAGGCAGTTGGTGTCGGATTTCTCTTCCTTCTTTGTTTGTGACTCATACTTGCATTTCTTTGGGACTCATAGCCTGAATGATCTGTTCTCCAAAAGTAACAGGTGTGGTAACACAAATTATTTTTGAATCTGGTATATTCGCTTGATTCTGTTCAAACAGTTTCTTTTCATCAGTATCAATCCTAGATAAGGCATCTGCCTTACCATTTTGAGCACCAAGTCGGTACGTAATTACAAAATCATACTTGGCAAAATACAAGACCATCTCAACTGCCTTGGAGTTAAGGTTTTGGTGGATTTTAGAAATTTCAAGTTATGATGGTCTGTAAAAACTGTTACTTGATGTCTGACTCCCATAAGATAATGGCGCCACTCCTTCAAAGCGTCTTTTATGGTCAACAATTCTTTTTCCGTTATAGTGTAGTTTTGCTCGGTCGATGTTAGTTTCCGTGATCTGTAAGCTCCTGGATGCAAATGACCAGTTTCCTGATGCCATTGGGGCAACACTCCTCCAATGGCCTGATCGGAGGCGTCGGTTTCCACATAGAATGGTTTTGAGGTACCCGCATGCAACAATACTGGGGCTGAAGTAAAACTTTTCTTTAATATTTTAAAGGCTGTCTCAGCTTCTTCGGTCCATTCAAACTTGACACCCTTACGTAACAATTTAGTAAGAGGCAGAATCTTCTTAGATAATTTGTCAATAAATCTCCTGTAAAAGTGTGCAAAACCTATGAAGCTCTGGACTTCCTTCACACTATAGTGGGAGATTTCCATTCAACCACTGCTTGGATCTTGTGTTCGTCCATGTTCATGCCAGTTGGGGATAGGACAAACTCCAAGAATTCCACCTTGGTAACATTGAAGGAGCATTTTTCTAGTTTCACAAACAATTGATTTTCTCTCAATTTCTATAAAATTCCTCTAACTTGTTCCTGGTGTTCTTGAGTGTCATTGGAATATATCAAGATATCGTCTATGTAGACAATGGCACACTGGTCGATATATTCCCTTAGAATGTCGTTAATAAAATGGTGAAAAGCAGCAGGGGCGTTACATAAACCATAAGGCATGACCTAATATTCGAATAGCCCAAATCTCGTCATGAAAGCCGTCTTCCATTTGTCGCCTTCTTTCATCCTGATTAAATGATAGGCCCCTCTCAGGTCTAATTTCGTGTAAATCTGAGGACCCATGACCTGGTCCAACAGGACTGAAATGAGAGGAAGTGGATAACGGTTCTTCTTGGTTATTTAGTTTATTGCGCGGTAGTCAATGCAAGTTCTTAGATCCCCTTCTTTCTTCAGCACAAAAAACAAAGGCGAGGACACCGGAGATTTGGATGGTCTTATAAATCCGTTTGCCAAATACTTATCTAAGTATTCTTTCAGACGTTGGTGTTCTTTTTCCGTTAATGCGTAGACTTGGCTGCACGGTAAATTTGCACCTGGCTCCAACTCAATCGCACAGTCGTAGGTCCGATGAGGTAGTTTCTTTTCTGCTTCTTGTACACTAAAAACATCCTCGAAGTCTCGATATTCCTGAGGTACCTCTTGTGAATTAATCACACATATTGATGTTTCCATCATGCACACAGGAATGGCTGGGTTATCCTTATAGTCAAAACTTCTTTTTCTCATACAATTTTCGGTGCAATAACTCAAATTCATGGTAATCGTTTTAGTACTCCAATCAATGGTGGGGTTGTGCTTGGTTAACAAAGGTATTCCCAAAATGAGTTCAAATTGGGGTGCATCGATTAAATTGAATTGAATAATTTCCTCATGTCTATCTTTGGATTTTATTTGCAAGGGCTCGGTATGACTCACAATGGGTCAGGACGACAGATTTGTGCAGTCTACAGCCCTCACTGGTTCGCTCTTGGTCTTTAGTATGGCTCCTAAACTTATCTTCGCCGTGAATTTTAAATCACAAAAGTTCCCAGTTGCCTCAGAGTCCACCATTACCGATACATACGTGATTATAGTTTCTCTAAACTTTATCTCCACGGGCAAAACTAGGTGGGGCGATGAGGACTGGAGCGTGTTTGCCAACTGATGTTCTGTAGGAGTTGATTCCTGATTAGCATCCACCTGTCCAACTCCTCCTACAGGTGGTGCTGCAAATTTTCCTTCGGCTTAAATGGAGCCTTGGGTTTTTTTGGACAACCTTTCACGAAATGTCCATTCGAACCAAAGTACATACACAAATTCCCTGCTCCTCTTTTCTCATTCTCTTTTTTTGTTCCTATCTGCATTGGTTCCGAGTTTGATTGTCTTTCTACAATTCAGCCATAGTCTGAACGGGCTCTATCAAATCTGGGTACCAGTGGTCTAAACTCTTTCCTTTTTTCTCCTTTTCGTTCTCCCTGAGGAAAATCAATCTCTAGAACTAAATCCACCAGCTCTGATATTTCGGTGGGTCGATTGGGGATCTGCACCAGGATATCTTTCAATTCATCTCTCAACCCACGATGAAAGACCGCAGCCCTCTTGCTCTCCGGCCAGTTTGTCTCCACTACCAACTTATTAAATTGAGCCAAATTAGCCACTAAGTCCAGATTACCTTGTTGTAATTCAAGCAACTCATTGTCAACAGCTTGTGAAATTCTCCTTCTGTCTTCTGCCAATGTTAGAACCCGCTGTCTCTAGTTGGCAGAGGTATGCACTTCTGACAAATAGGGACACACCTTTTCTAGTCAGGGCAAGGGGATCACACCCTTCGATAACCCCTGCTCACCCCCTTGGTAGCTTGGCAGAGCAGACAGGCTTATCTCAGAGGCTGTGTGTTAAGCATTTATGACCACATACAGTAATAAAGCGAATACACTACAAATGGACACGACACAGTAGTATTATAAAAATAAGTATTTTTATATAAGTCTTAGCACAAGACCAAATAACGACAAAAATGTACACAATCTTAATAAATATTCTGGGAAGGGAAAAAGGATAGTTCAAAGGTAGTTTCTTCTTTAGCACAAAAGTCTTTAGTATCAAAAGCAAATCTTCTTCTTGGCAATACAGTTCTTAGCAACAGGGTAACTCAAGCGGGAGCTACACGACGTCGAGGCAAAGTTAATCCAAAAGGTTTGGCGTCGACCACGAGGAGCGCTACGTCGAGCCCGGAGTCACGCGGACCCCCAACAACACAGTACCTTTGGAAAATGAAGCACACGATGATCAGCGGCGTCGAGCAATCCGGCGTCGCGTCTTCGGTGTCGATCAGGCCTCAGCAGGCGTCGTTGTCGATGATGCGGTTGCACAGAGTGAGCAGCGCTCACGGCGTCGAAAGGGCACGAGGGCGATGCGATCAGCAGCGGTGCAGACACGAGGTCCCTTGGAGCTGGAGCCGTACTCCCACTCACTGGCGATGCTGCTGGCGTCGGTCGGGCCCGGCGGCCGGTCGTCGAGGAAGCGGGACACTGGGGCTGTTACCCGAATGGAATTCTTTCTTGAATGCATCTAAATTCTGTAAAATTGGGTCGTCTCTAGTGACCAAGGGCATTGACCATGCCGCAGCATCACCAGAGAACATTGACTGAGAAATATTTGTGCCTTCTGGGGGTCCCCACTAAATCTCTCGGGAGGGGCCAAAGGAATCACCAGGGATAGGGAGTGGATTACTTGAGTGGTTAACCTGGAGTCCTCTATTGAATTTCCCAGACTCTCCCTACCGGTACTGGGTGATTGTCCCATTCTTTGAGCTAACTCTGCGGTTTCTTTCCTAGATTTAACCACTTCTAGCTTCAGGCTCTGATTCTCCTCTCTAACAGCGATTAGTTCCTTTTGGATAGCGTCCAAAACTGTTCTCAAGGTTTGTAGATTTATTCCTTCAGCCATCCTGTTCGGGTGCAATTAAATAACGTGGGCACTTCACTCTGTCAAAGGATATAATGTTCTTGCCACGACTTGCACAGGAACAGGTTGACGTCTTTTTCCTAACTCCACCTTCAGGATACTTAGAGTCAGTTATCTGAAAATTTGACTTTCTAGGACCCCAAAGTGGGAAGGGGGAATTGCATAAAATAATAAACGACAAAAAGAGGCTTCAATCTGATTCTTCTTGCTTCTCCAAATCCGTCTTTATTCTGACAAACCATAGTAGTCCTAATGCAAATATATATATAGATATATAAGAATGGTTAACTACCTCCCTAACTCTTATATTCTATCTATCTATTATTGTTTCCTCACCTATCAGATCTATGATTGAGCTACTCTTCTTTTTCTTATTATAACGTCTTTTCTGCTCTGAGCTCCAGGATTAATCTGTAACAGTTAACATAGTTACACTTAGTTCTCTATTACCAGTCTCTAAACAATGTATTTCTCCCTTTATTCTACTCTTACCTCCTATCTTGAGCTCAGTAGCGTTGTACCTATTCTTATCTCCTTAGTGTCTTTCCTCGATAATGTTATTCTGTATCTTAACTATGGTTTCTCTTGTATTTCCAGGTATTCGGATACCTTCTATCCTGTCTTCAGGTAAGTATTTTCTCTGAAACTTATTTTAATTACTTCAACTTTTGCTGCAAACATTTACTGCACTATGCATAAATTACACTCTACAGTGGTGACTTATCTGTATCTTCTTTTCTCTTCAAAGGTTATTCATTGTGGTGGAATTCTTCTCGAACCTCCTACGACGAACCTCCAACGTCTGAAGTCACCACTTGAATTTCAGGCTTCTTCGGTGCTTCAGAAGGAATTGGGATAGAAGAGAAACTAACTATGTCAAAATAATAAACGCGACGCTTTCCTAAATACTTCAGTGACTGGAACGCTCTCTCGAAAAACCTTGTCCTACAGAATACTCTGGTGAAGTGCGCAGTGGAATCAGCTGGCGCGCCTCACCTAGAGTTCCTCACCTGCGTTCTTAAGACAACCACTAGACTGTCAACTCGTTTTCCGAGCTGGCGGACATCTTGTAATTCCGCTCGCGAACCGCTGCATTCCAATTGCGGTTCTGAATTGTCTTTTTCTTGGTCGGCCAACCATTTGTGTTCTTCACAGCACAAATAACATGTTTTAATCTGGTTCAGGTTCTAGCAGGTCTGACATTAGCCAACTGTGCACCCATGCATTTGTGCTGCTTCCTTTCTTAGGGATCTCCCTCTTCCTGTTGACCCTGTGTAACAATTGTCTCCCTCTCCACCACCTCCGTAAAGAGAAAAAGTTAATAAAAGACACTTGTTTGAAGCCATGGACCTCTTGGGTTGTGGCACCTATAGTTGCAGCATACACATCCTCGTAGCACATACGGGACCATAGCACAGTTCTGTACCCAGGGTCCTCCGGAACGACCGTGGGATCTGTTGTCCTTTGTTCTCATGTTCACTGTTACTCCTCCACTGGTCGTGTCCATGCCAGCACCTTCAACTTTCTCCTTATGGCTTGTCTCCAACTCTCCTGCAATCTAATTTCGAGTTTTCATAGGAGCACCATCCAGCACACCCATGACGTAGGCCACAAACAATGGTGTGCAGTCATTCCCTCTATCCATGCTGACAGTGCCTGCATGTTGGAACCTTCAGCTACGGGAAGTGCGAGATCACACCGCAGATAAAATCATAGCTTTTTTTATGTGCGAAGACTCCGCATTTATAAATATACTACTGGTAAATCCATTTGTGAATACCAAATAATTGCAAACTTACACAAAAGTGTACGTTTACTTTTGTGAATCTGGCGCTAAGTGTGTATGCAACAAACAGCCAGTTTACTTTTGAAAATTAGAAAGTTAATGGTTCTGCATACGTACCTGATACAGACATAGCTAATAATTAGAATGTGCTAATAGAATTCATATTCAACCAAATAAATGAACAAAAACTAAGTCAATTAATGGACTACTTTATAGATATTTGAGTTGGCAGATTGCAGCTTTCTTAAATCAGAGCTAACCTGATTTCCAAATACCATGGCAGAATGTATACAACAGCACTATGGCTCAATAAGTCAAAATCAATATATGGCAAAAATAAATAAACATTATGTATTTACAGTTGTGCATCTAATCTTGATCTATTTCCTCCTCCCAAACTTCCAAACCCCAAAAAAGTACAAAATAAAAACAAAGAAACCCCCAAAAAGAATACCAAAATGGAATGTCTAAATGAAATCCACCCAAGTAATTTACAGTCATTGAACACCATAAAACCCCCTATAAAATTGAAGATAAAAACCACTCCAGGAAATATGAAAAATCAAAGGTAATTAAAATACACTAAACTAAAAATGGTTCCTTTTTAAAATAGAAGCAAATCAGAAATAGCTACAACAATTGTACTCCAACTTCATAAATTATAAAAGAACATAACATAACCAACCACTCAATACATATATCCAAAAATACAATACAAACATAACATAACATTTGTACAAACATAGTAGAGTGCATTTCAATATGAGCAATTAAATACTACTGCTACCAGAGTGCAGTTAGGCCTACCACATTACACTACATTAAAATGCAACACAAAATCCCATTTAACAACCACATCAAATAAAACTAACAGCATACCTTGTCCGTCAAACAGCAAAATGGAACCGCAACCAACACAAACAAAATACACCTCACTATGGGCCCGATGTAGGTAAACTCCAATTTACCACTTCTTAAATACCGAATCATACCGATTCGGTATTTAAGAAGTGGTAAATTGGAGGGGGGTAGATGTGGGTATTTCAGAATCAGTAAATACCGAATCTGTAAGATTCGGTATTTACCGATTCTGTAAATACCGAATCGGTATCCCCCATTGATTCCTATGGGCCTTGAAGCCCATAGGAAACAAAGGGCATTACCGAATCGGTATTTACCGATTCGGTAATTACCGAATCGGTATTTTACCGATTAGGTAATTTTACCGATTCGGTAAATGTGCAGTTACCTACATATGCCCTTGGAAACGGGCACCTACATACCAAATGGCCATTTACCGGTCGGAAACGGCCGAAATCGGCCGTTTCCGACCGGTATTAAGGCTCCTACATCGGGCCCTATGACATTAAAAGAGTACAGATAGAGGTAGCAGCAAAAAAGCCAAAATTGCTGATAAATGGAAAATAAAAACAAAGACAATATTCCTAGAGAAATCACTAGAAAAGAGTTTTATAAAGTGTTTAAAAATGTGTATAAACATTTGTTAAAATGTGTACAAAAATGTAAACTATGTGTTGAACTAACAGAAATATATCTATAAATTATAAATTAAATACTACTATACAAATATAACTGTATGAAATAGAACTAAATAATGTATACTAAAAATGCATTATACAAATGTAAAAAGTGGGAGAGGGCACAGTTGACCAACTCTTGGGAGTCTATCATGAGTCCCAAGACTTAATAGGCCAGGTATTGTATAAAATCCAAGAGATGAAGCAGCTGCCAAGGGACATACACCAGGAGCTGGCCTCACATAGCACCAACATGAGCCTGCTCATTGGGGTGCTGCAGGACATCAACACAACCCTGTGCAGGGCTTTTCCTCCACCATCTGCCTCTTTGTGTGGTCCAACTCCATCTGGACCATATACATTTGCAGCAGCCACAGAAAGTAAGACCCTGCCAGAGAAACGAACGTCTCCAGACACCCCAGTCCCAGGAGCAGCAGATCTCACCTGCCATCACAAGTTGGTATGTCAATGCAAAAATCCAGGAGGTGTAAATGGCAAGACACCCACCAACACTAGCAGTTAACCTTGACCTTAATTTCCTCCAGAGTGTATAACACATTCATTCTGTGGACTATTTGTGGACACTTTTCCATTTCTGATGGGAGTATTATTCTGGACTTTGAACTTCAGACAATTTGGCATCTACAACTATGGATTCATTTACTATGACTGGTTACTTGGCTTTTTTTGATGTGTTTGTTTTTTTCACAATAAATAAATAAAACATAAATCCAAGAACAAATTCTCCAACAATCCCCCAACGCTATACCCATATGAACCCAATATCCCTCAGATAAAAATATTGTTAATAATTTGTATTGCATTACACACAATGAAATCATATAAAATAACATGGTAGCATAACTATATAATAAAAAGATTTTTTAACCCCTTTGCTGCAGGGGTATTCCCCCATTGCGCGGGGTGGTGGGAGCGGGTCTGCAATGCCGTGGTGCTCATGACGAGCCCAGCTCGTGATGAGTCACATAAGAGCTGTGCTCATGACGAGCTTGGCTCGTCACAACCCCGCACACTGATTATTTCTCCCGCACAGGAGGAGAATCAATCGCGCGTGGGCGGACCGCGGCCGTTATGATGTGCCCAGATTGTCATGAGCACAGCTCCATTGTGACTCATGACGAGCTGGGCTCTTCATAAGCACGGAAGGAGTTAATTAGCAAACTAATTTAAAAAAATGAAAAATTTATACTAGAAGAAATGAATTCATTATTAAAAATGAAACATACCTAAATAATAAAAATAAATCAGTGGTGAGCAGAATGAAAGGACAAAATTGCAGAAGTGACATGTCTTTTCAGTGTGTTTGCCTACAAATACGTTTTGATAGTAGCATAGTTAACAACATAATAAAAAGATGTCCACAAAGCTCAGGGCATGTTAAAATGCCCAGGACCTTACTTGAATGGTGCAAAATAGCTTTGCAGCTACCAACAGGGTCCCATCTGTCTGCAACTTCCACAGAGCTAATTCAAAATGCGGCATCTTCCATCGTCGTCAAGCCACACATCCCTCAACAAATACATTTTAGAATGTAATAAAGTAGACCTTATCAGGGGCTTACAATGGGACTAGGTATAGGGGAAAACTATCTTCGGATCCACCAATGATCGCCTCCTGAATCTGGCAGACCCCACCTACTCTATCACATGAGTCATGGTCATGCTAAACACTTTTGCAAGATTCTCTGAGATACCTACCAACTGGTGCAAGTCGGTGGCTTATTCTCCCACAGGGTGGTGAAATCCAGGGGATTGTGAGTGCATTTCAGGATTTCAATTTCAGGGTATCTCTATTGTTATGTTATGTTATGTTAAAAATATTTATAGAGTGCACTTACACCAGGCGGTTTCAAAAGTCCCAGTGAATTCTATAAGTATGAACCTGGGACAACTCCTTAACCAATATAAGACATATGTAGCTTGATGATGAAGGTTTCCATTATCCCTAAAGAGAATGGCAGAGTTGTCCAAATGATATACCTTCCAATATACCTGTATGTGGTGCCATACAGAGTCCTGGGACATTCTATCAAGCAGTACTGGAGACCACCAGGGTGCTGCTGTGGAAAGAGAGTCCATCAAGAAGTGCCCTAACTAGACTAATGTGTGGCCAAAATGAAGGGGGACTGTACTACCCAATCCTAATTTGTGCTATTGGGTAGCCCAGTTGACAGTGAGCTTGCAGAGTAGAGCGACCCTGCCATTATAGAGGACAGAAGAGGGTACCATTGGGCACTGTACAGTAGAGATGTCAGAGTGAGACAATAGAGCCATTTGGACATGGTGGTTCAGATAAGGGGAGATGCAACAAAGGCTATGGGTTGGAAGGTGAGGGTCACCATTGTGATGCCCTTATGGGACTCAGATGTACTCACAGATTTGAAAAACCTGTCCAGCTTTCAACAGAGGAATCTAATAGGTATTTTTAAGGTGGGGTACTTTTTGAGGTAAAAGGGAATGGTAAATGACTGGTGGAGTACCTTAAAGATACGATCTTGGAGTAAATCTGAAATCTAATCAAAAGCACCCCCCGGGGCGTGGCCAAGATAACGACCTGAACGGATGCAACTCCCGGGGGGGCCTGGCTGCTGGTACCCCCTTTCCCGGCAATCTGACTGCATGATCTCCAACTGTGCATTTACACGCAGCTTGAGGCATAGCTTGAGAGCGCAGAGCAACATTACTGGGGGAAGTTTAGCAGTGAATGAGCGAAGCGGAGATCCCTACATCGGCCTGGCGCTTTATGCCTAAAATGGCGCCGGGCCGTAGCTGCCGTGCACAGATACAGCAGCCACCAGCCGCTAGACCCTCGGGGCTGGGACGGCTCTGCTGGACCTGCTCGGGCTTCGTGGGGACACTTGTAATTCCGAGAGGGAGCGTGGCAGAGAGTCAACCCGCCCCCAGCACTGGGGCGGAAGAGCGTGAGGAAGGCGGTGGCCAGGGAGGCACCGTGCCTGCAACCGCGCCAGCTGGGCCTCGCCAGGCGCGAGCTGGGCGCCAGCAGTTGTGGCTAGTGGAGGCATCACTGGCAGCCAGGACAGGTAGCAGATACTGCGGACAACACCTCAAAGGGGAGCCCAGAGGAGGCTCACAACGCCACCCCCTTGGACTGCTTTGCCAGGAGACATGGGTGGTGAAAGCTGCGGGCCCTCGCCTTGAAAACGGAACGGAGCACAGGAGGGTTGCTGGGAGGTCTCCAGATGCCAGGAGACTGATTACGGCTCGTCGGGGGCCCCCCCGGAGGAGCATAGATGGTGGCAGCTGTGCACAGCAGCACCAGCCATGATACCTTTTGATCTGCTGATCCCGAGGGGCAGAACATCCAATCTGCATGCGGAGAGCTGAGTGCGACCCACACGTGTGATGGGCCTTGCTGATAGGCCACGGGGGAGAGCGAGACAGAGGCCTAGCATGACGCAGGGAGCAGCGGCCTTGATCTAAACCACACACCCCAACAGGTGGAGCCCGCCTCGTCGATGGGGGTCAGTTGCAGCACTGGGCACCCGAGACGATAGTGGGGGCCCTGGACACGTTGTACATTGCTCTGCTCAGCTGCAAGAGGGGGCTAATCACATATCTAGACTGCTCAACTGAAGCCCATCACGATGAATATACTGCCCCCAGAGCCGAAGCAGCACACAGGAAGCCACAGGTGAGGAGGTCAGACGAGGGGGGGATGGGTGACAAGGTCAGTGGATCCTCACACACCGGCAAGAACGCCTCCACCTGCCATCAGAGCCCCTGGGAGGCCAGGAGCGCCATCAAGCCCTACTTTGCACATCAATGTGACAAGCAGGGTAGGTCAGTGCAAGGGGACCCGATCTGGCCACCAGCGGTGGGGGAATGGATACAAGGGGGTGAAGTCGGAGGACGACTGCCAAACAGGAATCGGGGAGGGTAAGGCGATACTCCCCACCCCTGGACAGTTAGACCCCCTAGCAACTTCGGAGCATCAGCAGATCAGAAGGGCTGATGGGACACTGCACAATGGCTAACGTTCGGAAGAAGGGGAGAGGACGCATATAGAAATGCTTGCCAAAGCACCCCTCACAGGAGTGAAAGGGGGTCCTGCTTCACCGCCGTCCCAACAACACCCTGAACGGGAGCAAAAGGAAATTACTATCACTAGGGAATTTTTGGAAACGCTCTTCAATACACTCCGGGACGATTTCCAGACAACAGAAGGTGGCGGGTGAAGTACGAGAAATACGCCGGGATGTAGATGAACTTGGAGAGTGAGTGGCAACCATTGAGAACGGAGAACAGTCCAAGAGTAAGGAGGTGGAGCTCCTACACTAGGAAAGCATCTGCCTAAACGATCAGCAAGTAGACCTACAAGTGCACACCGAGGACTTGGAAAATCGGTCCAGGCGCAACAACATCTGTGTCAACAGATCCCACTGTGAGAGGAGGGGGCAGACGTGGCTAGATATTACCAGGGCCTTTTCAGGGAGATTCTAGGTGAACCCTCGGACTTTGAGATCCGCATTGATAGGACGTACAGAGTGGGTGCTGGGAGGCGGGAACTGGCTCTGCCACCAGATATTCTGGCCTTCCTCCAGGACTTCTCCTTGAAAGAGCGCACCCTGCAGGAGGCAAGGCGGAAGCAACCCCTCAAATACCATGGTCACCCTGTAGCCCTCCTCCAAGATCTGGCCTACATCAGGTTGTAGAAACGGAAAGCATTCAAAGAAGTGACAACTTATCTGAGAGACAAAGGGGTGCCATACTCCTGGGGCCATCCCTTCCGTATAATCTTTAAATCGAATGGCAAGATGCAACAGATGCTCTCGGTCCAAAAAACCTGTGAACTTTTAGGTCTGACACACTGCAGCCCGGCACCCTCACCTAATTCTTCACAGCTGTTGTCAGGGAACGGATGGAAACAAGTGGGTCTCCAGCACTTGCCTGTCGCGGAATCAAAACCAGGCAGAGCAGCTATGACCCAGGAGAGGGCATCAGCCCTAGAAGCGGTGTTGAGGGACACCTCGACACCCGAGTAACTGGTGAAACGCACTTGGGGATCCCAACACACAGAACTATGGTTACCGGGGGGCAGGGGACCAGGGTCATTGGGGCTCCCCGAGGACCCTACTCTTTCCTTAACATATGCCGGCAACCTTGGACGGAGGGCATTGGACATTGGTAACCTGTTGGGATTGTTCTGTTGGGTTTAGGGGGGGCGGGAGGAGGGTTGGGGAGCAGGATGGACAGGGAGAAGGGAGCAAGGGGGGTAATTGGGGAAGTGGCAGAGGCAGGGGCAGCTGGGAGAGCGGAGGGGGGAGGGGGAGGGAGGAACCAGTGAGTCATTCTGGGTGAGGTCTCCAGAGGAGCGTTTAGTAGGGGCATAACTCCGCAGACACAGCTATATAAACCCAGACAGACATTGTGTCAGGCTTCAGGTCCAGGACTCTTCAGGATTACACCGATGATGTTATGGGTTCCATCTCATGACGTTCCCGGAGTCTGAAGTAATATACACAGACTACCAGGATAATCACACGAGGGAATAATAAGAAAATAAGGAGATAGAAAGCCAGGAAGGAAAGGAAGGGAACAGCGGGGAGGGAGATCTGTAACGACAAGTAACAGATAGTCAAATACATGTATCAAACCCACATTTCTCTTCCCCTATTTTAGGACTATTCTCTTCCCTCTGCCTACCTGTAAAGAAAAATACACTGGCGTATACCTAGGAGAGTTCAAGGGATGGAACTTGGACTTTGGATGACTGCAATGGAGAAAACACAACGATAAACATATGTTTGACATGCGAAACTCCAATTATACATATTAACTTGGGAACACACCTGAAAACATGGTTCTTATTGCCTAACCAAACCCACTGACAGTTCCTCCCGGATCGTTCTCTCCTATAAGGAATAAACAGAAAAACAAAAGGCAGCTTCTAGCGTTAATCCTCCTTAACGTTGGTCACTGCAGGTGAGGTTGTGAGGTGGTGGGTTATCTGTCACAGCCGTAACAAACACACAAGGTGCCGCATAAGTATGTCCTTGCACCGAACCCAAACACTTAATGCCACAACAATATGATCTCAGATATTTACACATGCATGGTAAATCGCATTACTGTTCCTGAATAAGTAAAGTACTAGAGACCAAAACAACCAATGACTCTTGCCTCAGAGTCAATACATGAATCCTTTCCGGAAATGAGGAGTAAAGAACATAAAGTGTTTCAACAGACTAAGTTGCTCTTAGACACAGAGCCACTGTTTTATCCGAAGAATAAATGGTTGCAAGGAATCACCGAGGCAACTCAAATATTGTTGGAGTGCTTGAAACGAGTCACTGTCTCTTATGCAAGAAAGAGTTCACTCCCAAGTCAAGATACACGAAAAGATGGCGCTACTGATCCATAGCGTCGTACCAAAGCAAGGATGAATCACAGAAGCAGGGTTAGCGTTAGAACGGCCTTACCGGACTCCTGGAACCGCCGTCTGAACAACACGAATTATCGGCAGCGAGATTGTGCAGCCCGGCTCTCTTTGCTTCCTGGTTTGCGTCATGCCGTACGTGACGTTCTGCTCACCGTCTCTCCCGTGCAGGTCTGCCGGGAGTTGTAGTTCAGCCTCCCGTCGTCACCATACTGTGGAAAGAGAGTTCGTGGCGGACCGGGTTACCAGACAGCGGCCGCCACGAGTCAACACTGTAGAATCATGACAGTACATCCCCCTTTACAAGGGGCTCCGACCGACTCCCGGTCGATTCGGATGCAATCTATGGAAGTCTTTTACCAAACGTGGAGCATGCACATCAGTAGCTGCTTCCCAGGAATTTTCCTCAGGACCAAATCCCTTCCAAGCCAATAGATACTGCAGTTTTCCCCGCACTACTCTAGAATCCAACACCTTTTGTACTTCATATTCTTGTTCCTGTTGCACCCATACAGGGAGCGGTGTTCTTTTCACCGGACTATATGATGGCTTAAGCAGTGACACATGAAATACAGGATGGATTTTCATATGAGCAGGCAAACATACTTTTACTGCAACAGGGTTGACATGCTTGATAACTTCATAAGGCCCTATGAACTTAGGATTAAAGACGCTATGTTTTCTGAACCGAATGTTTCTAGTCGAAACCCAAACCCTATCCCGGGGTTTGTACATTGGTCCAACCCTTCGATGTCTATCAGCCTGTATCTTGTATTTAGCCTTGGCAGCGACTAGATTGTTCCGCGTGGCACGAAGAATTTGGCGAACGCGCAACAATCTTTCCTGTGCTAGAGGTGACTTAGTGACAGCCCCAGGAAGCAACAACGGGGTGAATCTAGGATGATGTCCGTAAGAACAGAAGAAAGGAGTGTGTTTGGTGAAAGAATGCTGTGTGCTGTTATAAGCTATCTCCGCCACCCACAACCAATCCACCCACGATCCTTTGTTACTCTGAACATAACACCTGAGATATTGTTTAAGTGTTTGATTCACTCTCTCGGTCTGTCCATCAGTTTGTGGATGAAAGCTAGTGGACAGTGAGGAGTTAATCTTTAGATCGGAGCACCAAGCCTTCCAAAAATTAGCAGTGAACTGGGCCCCCCTGTCTGACACAATAACCTTGGGTAGACCATGCAGACGTACTACATTTGTCATCAGTAAGTGAGCCAATTGACCTGCCGTGGGAACCTGAGTACATGCAATGAAATGTCCCATTTTAGTAAGGTAATCCACTACAACAACAATAGCTGTCTTCCCCTGGTCTTTAGGAAGGCCCACGATGAAGTCAACTGAGAAACTGTCCCAAGGATTTTCTGGTGTAGGGAGAGGCTGCAACAATCCTTGTGGTTTCTGTCTGTCTGATTTCATTTGAGCGCACACAGAACATTCTTTTATCCATTGTTTCAAATCTGGTCTGACCGAAGGCCACCAGAATTGTCTCAGAGTTTTTTCCACGGTTTTGGCATATCCCATATGTCCTGCACTGGGTGCTTCATGACACCACTGGAACACAATTTTTCTGAGAGGCAGCGTGGGCACCAATACTTGTTTTCCTTTCATGGGTATTCCTTGGATTACTTTCCACTCTCTGTGATGGCGCAACCAGGTTTTCCAAACACATGTCTTTGCCCCTTTGCGTACTCCCAACACAAAGTCCTCTGTTTGGATTGCTCCTACCACTCGCGAAGGTTCTATTATGGCTCGAAGCGGGGTCGTGTTGTGTAACACAGGATGTTCTTGTCTGGTGAGAGCGTCAGCTTTCTTGTTCTGGGATCCGGGACGGTACGTTACTACAAATTGATATTCTTCGAAGAACAACATCCATCTTAATTGCCTGGGGGTAAGATGTCGGGCATCTCGCATGAATTGGAGGTTGCGATGATCTCAATAGACCACTACCTGGTGTTTGGCACCCAGCAACCAATGTCTCCATTCTCGGAAGGCATCCCGGATGGCGAGCAGTTCCTTCTCCGCTATGGTATAATTTACCTCGGCTGGACTAAGTTTCCGCGACATGAAGGCGATGGGATGTAAACACCTGGTTTGATTATTCTCTTGTGAAATGACTGCTCCAATAGCCACTTCTGAGGCATCGGCTTCCACGATAAAAGGGTTCTCCAGATTTGCATGGACCAACACTGGAGCGGTAGAGAAGGCCACCTTCAATCCCTCGAAAGCAGTTTGCGCCTTGTCGTCCCATATGAAAGGGGTGTTTTTCCTTGTGAGTTTCGTTAAAGGCGTAACCAGATTGGAGAAGTTACTGATGAATCTGCGGTAAAAGTTGGCAAAACCCAACAGACATTGGATGTCTTTAATAGTATGGGGTCTGGGCAACTCTTTGATAGCTTTCACTTTCCTCTCAGCCATCTCTTGACCTTTTGGAGTGAGCATGACGCCCAAAAACTCCACGGTGGTAACGTGGAATTCACATTTCGTGATTTTGCAGTACAAGTGGTGGTCACGTAATGCTTGTAGTATTCTCTTTACATGAATGACATGTTCTTCTGTGATGGCGGAATAAATCAAAATATCGTCTATGTAGACCACAACATAACGATCTAGATGTTCTCGTAAGACTTCGTTAAAAAAAAACTGAAAAGCTGCCGGGGCATTGCATAGCCCAAACGGCATCACAAGATATTCATACAGACCATACCTGGTCTTAAAGGCCGTCTTCTACTCGTCGCCTTTCTTAATCCGTACCAGATGATAAGCACCTCTGAGATCCAACTTGGTGTAGATCTGTGCGTCCCTTACTTGTTCCAACAGCACCGGGATTAGGGGTAACGGATATTGATTTTTGATAGTGATGGTATTCAATGCTATGTAGTCTATGCAACAGCGCTTCTCACCATTGGCCTTGGGAATAAAAAACAAAGGGGAGGCAGCCGGTGATCGGGAGGGCCGGATGAATCCTAAGGCGAGGTACTTGTCCAGGTATTCCCAAAGGACTTCATTCTCTGGCAGGGTTAGAGCGTAGACTCTTCCTTTCGGAATAGTAGCTCCAGGGACCAAGTCGATTCGGCAATCAAAGTCACGATGAGGTGGAAGTGTTTCTGCCTTACTATCGCTGAACACTTCCTCGTATTCTTTATATTCTGTTGGTAGGTCTACTTCTTTTTCGGCAGCTGTTGCCACATGGTGTCTCAATGACAAGGTTTGTGCAGGTCCTATTTTCTCAGGGGTACAATGTTCTTGACAAAAAATAGAATTAAACACCACTGTGTCTGATGACCAGTGAATCCATGGGTCATGTTTCTTCAACCAAGGAAGACCCAGGATGGTTCCGAAATGAGGAGCATCTATGAGACCAAAAGACAGACGTTCCTGATGTTTATTCTCATATATAAGAACATACTCTGCAGTTTGGTGTTGAATAGTACCTGTTGATAGCTCCCTACCATCCACTGCATACACGGGTTCGGGGTGTAGCTTGGCGATAAGATGAACTCCTAATCTTTCTGCCTCTTTGTGATCCATGAAACACCCCGTGGCTCCTGAATCGACCATTACACTAATGATCTTCTCTTCTCCTTGTATCACGATTGTCATATCCAAAAACAAATGACTTTTTTCGAGACAACAGGGTTGGGTTGAAGGGATGGTCATGGCGCTTGAGGGTTTCCCTTCTTCCACCTTCAAGCTTTGGAGTTTTCCGGTTTGGTCTCTGAGATGCCTGCTGCTGCCTGATTTGCATGATATCTCCCAGTTTTAGGTCTCACAGGGCAATCACATAAATAGTGTCCTTTTTTACCACAGTAAAGACATAGTCCTTGCTTTCTGCGACGATCTTTTTCGCTGAGGGTTAGGGAGGCCCGGACTGCACCCACTTCCATAGCTTCTACGGGCGTAGACGTCTTGTCCCCTGTACGTTCATATGCATTTAAAGGCCTGTCTTTTTTCTTTAAATCCCCTTTCCGATCCTTCATTCTGTGATCCAACCGTAGCGTGAGTTCGATAAGACCGGCGCTGGTTCTGGGTTGAGGATCAATGGTAGCCAAAGCGTCCTTGAGATCATCCGAAAGACCATGATAAAAGACAGCAGACATTTTTGCTTCTGGCCAATCTGTTTCAGCCACGAGTCTTCTGAAACTGTTCAGATATGTTACTAGATCAGAGTTCCCTTGTTTAAGTTCTAATAAGTCCTTATCAGCCGTAAAGCTCTCTGCTCTTTGATCAAAAGTTTTCTCAAATTCACAACGAAATTCAGCCCAATCATATAACAAGGGATCGTCTCTTCAGACCACTGGGACAGCCCATTGTGCAGCCTCTCCTCCCAAATAAGATATCAAAAAAGCCACTCTGGCTTGATTGGTGGCAAACATTTTCGGTTTACACATGAAGTGCAAAAGGATTTGGGACATGAATACCTGTACCCTTTTGTTATCTCCCATGAACCTCTCAGGAGGGGCCAGAGGTATCTGAGAGGGCATTTCTACCACTACAGATGTGGAGGGACCAAGAGCACCCCCAGAATCGGGTGACGGCAAAGTATCTACACGTGCCTGTAACTGGGCTGTGACTGCACGAGCAGCAAGAGCTTCTTGTCTATACGTCACTAATTCTGCCTGTACGGCTGCCATAACATCATCCATGGTGGCCATGCTGTTGATGCAATCAGGAAGAGTAATAACCGTGGGCCGATAATTCTGTCAGGCTTCAGGTCCAGGACTCTTCAGGATTACACCGATGATGTTATGGGTTCCATCTCATGACGTTCCCGGAGTCTGAAGTAATATACACAGACTACCAGGATAATCACACAAGGGAATAATAAGAAAATAAGGAGATAGAAAGCCAGGAAGGAAAGGAAGGGAACAGCGGGGAGGGAGATCTGTAACGACAAGTAACAGGTATTCAAATACATGTATCAAAACCACACTTCTCTTCCCCTATTTCAGGACTATTCTCTTCCCTCTGCCTACCTGTAAAGAAAAATACACTGGCCTATACCTAGGAGAGTTCAAGGGATGGAACTTGGACTTTGGATGACTGTAATGGAGAAAACACAACGATAAACATATGTTTGACATGCGAAACTCCAATTATACATATTAACTTGGGAACACACCTGAAAACATGGTTCTTATTGCCTAACCAAACCCACGGACAGTTCCTCCCGGATCGTTCTCTCCTATAAGGAATAAACAGAAAAACAAAAGGCAGCTTCTAGCGTTAATCCTCCTTAACGTTGGTCACTGCAGGTGAGGTTGTGAGGTGGTGGGTTATCTGTCACAGCCGTAACAAACACACAAGGTGCAGCATAAGTATGTCCTTGCACCGAACCCAAACACTTAATGCCACAACAATATGATCTCAGATATTTACACATGCATGGTAAATCGCATTACTGTTCCTGAATAAGTAAAGTACTAGAGACCAAAACAACCAATGACTCTTGCCTCAGAGTCAATACATGAATCCTTTCCGGAAATGAGGAGTAAAGAACATAAAGTGTTTCAACAGACTAAGTTGCTCTTAGACACAGAGCCACTGCTTTATCCGAAGAATAAATGGTTGCAAGGAACCACCGAGGCAACTCAAATATTGTTGGAGTGCTTGAAACGAGTCACTGTCTCTTATGCAAGAAAGAGTTCACTCCCAAGTCAAGATACACGAAAAGATGGCGCTACTGATCCATAGCGTCGTACCAAAGCAAGGATGAATCACAGAAGCAGGGTTAGCGTTAGAACGGCCTTACCGGACTCCTGGAACCGCCGTCTGAACAACACGAATTATCGGCAGCGAGATTGTGCAGCCCGGTTCTCTTTGCTTCCTGGTTTGCGTCATGCCGTACGAGACGTTCTGCTCGCCGTCTCTCCCGTGCAGGTCTGCCGGGAGTTGTAGTTCAGCCTCCCGTCGTCACCATTCTGTGGAAAGAGAGTTCGTGGCGGACCGGGTTACCAGACAGCGGCCGCCACGAGTCAACACTGTAGAATCATGACACATTGTGTCGGGAACTAAGGTGAAAGTTATCACCCTTAATGTGAAGGGACTCAATAACCGCATCAAGCGGAGAGCCATCCTTCGCACCGCAATTTGTCTTCTACAAGAAACAAACCTCTTGTCCAGAGACTAGCAAAGAATGAAATCCCGGGCCTTTCCCCAGCAGTTTTACTCCTCTACCACAGACAAGAGGGCGGGGTGGCTATAGTAGTTGCTAGACATTTCCAGAGCACAGTGGGTGACAGAGTAGCAGAGATTAAGGGCAGACTATTGGCAGTCAAGGTGAGGGTAGGGAATACGACCATGTTTATAGGTTCCCTTTACGTCCCCAACTCAGGGCAGGAAACCTTTGGAGGTCCCCTCCATGTCCTCGTAGGAGGGGACCTCAACCTTGTCATGGACTCGACAGGTCTGGCCAGCGATATGGCACTACAGGAGTGATGCTGGCCGAGGGGACGGATTGGATGAAACAGAGGGGACTGCGGGATCTTTGGCGGGAGGCCCACCCTCGGAGCACACATTATTCCTCCTACTCACAAATACACCACAAATACGCCAGACTGGATCACTTTATCAGTTCCTCAGAACTTAACTCGCTGGTTGACGAGCTGGAAATTACCCCAGCAGCACTCTCCGACCACGACGCTGTGTCAGTGTCCCTCACAGTCCCCCATACTAAATCCGCTAGAGGGCGGTGGCGACTAAGGCAATCACTACTGCACAGGACGGGGGTGGCCTGCAACTCCACAAATGCATCACAGACTATCTCAAGACCAATGATAAGCCTGACACACCGATTACTGCGGTGTGAGGGTGCTCTCAAGGCGGTAGTGAAGGCAGAACTGTTAGCAATATCAGCGGCTTAGAACAGAGAGCGACAAGAAAAGAGGGAAACGCTTATGGACAAAGTACTGGAACTAGAGAGGGTACATAGTCGCATTGGCGCTCCCAGGTTGTGGTGGCAATTGAAGGCCACAAGGGTGCAGCTCGCAGGCCTAGACCTTGATCGGGCTGTATATGGGGCCCTGCGGCTCAAGATACATATTATGTAGGAGGAAACACAACAGGGCGTCTCCTCACTAGCAAACTCAGAGCTCGCATTCAACGCTCTAAAATCATAGCCCTCCAGGACTCTAGTAGAGAGAAGGTGGGACTGATGAACAAATATCTGAGAACCTTAGGGACTTTATGCCTCGTTCTACAGTAAGGACGTGAACATTGGCACAGACGGAGAGGCCTTCCTTCGCCATGCGGCAACAACAGCCATCAATACCGCTGGAGCCGCAGCTCTAGACTCGCCTATCAAGATAGAGGAGGTGATCGGAGTGATTTCCCGCCTCAAACCCTTGAAATCTAAGGGGCCGGATGGCTTTTCTGCTGCTTTTATAAACTATTCACCAATTTTAACACAACTTTTTAACTCCTTTCAGGGGCCAGGTTCTATACCAGCAGACAATCTGGAGGCAGACATAATCGTATTGCCCAAACCCGGGAAGGACGTCACCCAATGTATCACTTATAGGCCAATATCCTTACTCAATCTGGACCTAAAACTGTTCACTGGGGTCCTCACAGCCTGATTGGGCCCAATGTCGACGGGCATCATTGAACCTGATCAATAAGGTTTTATCCCCAACTTACAAAGTAGTGATAATACCAAACCACTCATGCACCTAATTGACAAGGCCCACTACAACGGGATGGATGCCATACTCCTGTCGTTTGACACCGAAAAGGCATTTGACAGGGTTGACTGTTTTTTTTAGATAAAATACTAGCGCAATTCAGCCTCGGGGAACGTTTCAGGGCCTGGGTCGTGAGCTGCTACGACAAACCGAGGGCGGTGATACAAGTTAATGGCGTAATTTGGCGCCCGTTAGATATTAGACGGGGCACGAGGCAGGGGTGCCCACTGTCACCCCTCCTCTTTGCGCTATGCGTCCTTGGGATAGTTCTAACTCCGTCCACAGAGCAGACAGTCAGCTTGAACTGCGCAAATCTCACCTCCCAAATTTGAGGAGATGGCAGCAACAACCGCTGTCTTTGCTTGGCCGCATTGTGACAATAAAGATGTCCATCCTACCTAAAATATTATATATTTTTCAGACCATCCCTGTTGGGCCCCCTATGGGAACAATCTGAAAGCTCCAGGATGCAGTACTACAGTTCATTTGGGCATGGAAGAGGCCTCAAATGCACAGAGACCTCTCCTACCGAGCTCCTAATGAGGGAGGGCTAGGGATCCCCAACATTCTAAAGTATTTTCAGGCAGCCCAATTTCGTCACTTCGTCAGCCGGCCTGAATCAGAGAAGAAGTGGCTCTTCCAGGACAGAGCGATGGCACAGTCGGTCTCTGGAGAATACCCTTCCTGAAGCGAGCAAACAGGCGAAAATAACTCGACAAATCCCCAATCAACCTTACTAAAATGCTTGTTTGGGACACTGTGGCGATTAAGGCGGGCCTTACCTTGTTCCCCCTGCTGCTTACGCCTTTGTTTGACAACCCTGATTTTTTATCTGGAATGAAAAAATGAGCATTTCCGTAATTGCGCTCGTTGGAGTGCAAATCCGCAGGTCATCAATTCGACCTCAACGGCTTTCTTAAGTTCTCAGATTTCCCTCGGCTATACGACATCACAGACCCGAAAAGATTTCAGTACTTCCAGATTAGACACTGGTTGATGCACCCAGAGATAAGCCCACTAGTGAGTAGAAGAGGGACGACCTACAAGAAATGGTTTGTTACCAAGCAGACAGATCGTAAGCTGATCACCGAGCTCGATCGGATGCTCTGTTCAACGACTGTCATGCTGTTGTCAGCAGGTCAGAAACGCTGGGAAAAGTAGTTGAGGAGAGCTCTCTCTGCAAAGGAATGGCAAGGTGTATACTTTAGAGCAAACCACACCTCCAAGAACACAGCTGTCAAAGTAGCAACTTATTGGTACCTATCTCCAGTTAGGTTAAACAGAGGTAATCTCAATTGCAGTCTGACTTGCTGGAAGGGGTGTGACAAGGAGGGTACATTGACTCATCTGCTGCAGCAGTGTTGAGACGTGACAGGATACTGGACAGAGGGGTTTAACGACATCTATAAGCAGTTCAACACCGAAACCCTCCATTTTCCAGCCTATATACTATTGGGGATGACCAATGCAATTACATTCCCATTAAAATCAGTTAGGGGAAGACAGATGGGATTGGCAATGGGAGCGGCAGTCCAACGTATCCTCTCACTCTGGGGTACACAGACTCGCCCCTCGCACACAGGGTGGCTACACAAGCTCTGGTACATAGTTGGAATGGAACTTATCCAAGCTACCCTCACCCATTCTGTGTCTTCTTTTAATACTATATTGCATCCGTTATTATCTCTGCTGGCACTGGAATTCAACAAAATCACATGCCCAAAATACCTTCATCTCCTGACACTCACGGCCCCATCAACATCGGAAGACATCTCTGAAGACCAGAGTGATCTCGCTCCTTAGAGAAGCCAACAGAATTCGACATGACCATGACAAACCGGTTCCGGGTGGGGGTGGGACACGGGGGGCAGGGGAGTTGGGGTTTTCTTTTTTATATACTGTTAAACTGAGTTTGTTTATGGCATAATTAGCAGCGACCCTCATGGGAGAGCAATTTTGGACATTTACCTCACGGTCTATCACTAGCATGGTACTGCAAGGATACTGGCTGGTTGGGTTGGCATCGAAGAGGGCTTGATACTCTCATACAGGAATATACAGAGTCTGTATTGTATTTTCTTTATTGCCTGAAACCAAATAAAAACAAAGTTAACCAAGAAAAAAAGCACCCCCCAAACACACCAAGCCTCCAGAGTTGTTCTAATTACTACAGACTGTGGGACATGGTGTCAAAGACAGCACTAAGAGTTAGCATGACTAATACTGCCGTCTTACCATCATTAATAATTTCTAAAGACAGCGGTCCCTAGGCAATCAGAATATTGTTAATAAATATAGACTCAATTGTGCTATATTCTTTGTCCAGCTGGACAGATTTTTAATATACAATAAATGTATTGTTTAATTTATTTTTTATTTATAAAGTTTTATATAGCGCAAACTTGATACTGAAGGATATCAGAGCGCTTTACAATTTGAGACACTTCGTGGCAGTGCCTGGTCTTGGTACATTAATAAGGAAACCTTGTAAGCAGTGACGCAGAAGGATAAAGCTGAAGATATGACTCATTCAGTGTTAGTTTTTATTTTCTAGCTCAGTTTGTTGACACCTTGTACAAAAGGTTAACAGACCAGCGCGTTGAAAGCATGTTGCATCAGATATGAATTGCCAGGGGTGCTGAGGTGTCCACAGTGGCGCTTCTCTTACATAAAGTAAGAGAAGAATCCAAGTGGGACACAGCCTGCGTCCTATCGACATAAACAAAACAAACAACATTTAGGGAAGGATTCAGGCAAGGGGGACATGTCTGCATAAAAGGTTGAGGATATACCAGACCTAATAACGTGGAAACACCATTACATATTTAGCAGCACAATATAGTATATGCATATGGTGTACATTATGTCAACGGCATTTTGATCCTTTAAATAAATAGTGGGATCATCAGGATATTTTGAGTTATCATGCCTGTGTACATATACCAGTTATTGCTGTAATTTATGGGGAAAAGTAAGAGCCAAGGAGCAGGTGGTTTGCTGTGGCGAAGAGAGGGTAAAAAGTGAATAAGGAAATATTTGGCCGTGCTGCACACAATAAAATCGACGATGCTGTTGGTGTAGCCGACAGTGGTGCCTAGGTGTGAGCTGCCTCAATAATGACTGGAAGGAGAGCTGGCTTACCCGATTTGAGCCCGGAATTAAGGGCGCAGATCATTCTCTTGTCAATGACAAAAGTGCACGAAGGCGGAGATGGCGGTCAGCCCAATCAATCGAAGTTAACTTGAGGAGCTCCAATGAGTTCAGGCGCGGTTACTCGCGCAATTGGCAAATGCCTGGAAGAGGAAGGTATTGTGGGTGACTCTACCACTAAAGAATAGTGGCCTACCCATTGTGTGAACCATAATCCCTGTTTACCGTGGGAGAGCGTGCAAAGTCGGGGTGGAGGACTGGACCGCTGGCGAAGGATAGATAATATGTGGGGGAATGCGCAAAATTAGGGAGAGTGTAACAACCGAGGCCGGCCGTTAACAAGAACCCGGGAGAGGGCGCAAGCTTACCCTAGTAAGGTACAGAGCGACAATCCAATTAGGGCAGCGGTCGTGGTCTTTGAGTGGGCGAATTCCTAGAGGATAGGGGCTATGATTAGTGAGGTGACCAAGGCTAACCTTCATTGGCAGTGTGGCATAGACACTCTGAGGCAAGTAGGAGGATGGATTCAGTGTTAAAAGCGTCTTAAAACTGGGCTGGGACTCGTGAAGTAGTTTTTTTGTACAATACATTTCATCAACTGGTGGTTGACCTGCTTTTCAGCAACCTTTGCGAAAAGAGGTAGCAGGGATATAGGTCTACAATTCTCATGGTTAGCTGGGTCTACCAAAAGATTTTTAATAAGGGTACAACCATAGCATGTTTCCAGTCAGATGGTACACAGCTGGCAGAAAAGGACAAGTTAAGTATATTGCAAAGAAGGTGGGAAACAGTCTCCAGGCTCTGTTCCAACATGGCAGGTGAGGCTGGATCAAGTGAGGATCCAGATTTTCACTTTACAGAATACATCCGGGATCTAAGCCACATTTATATGGATTGGTGAATGCAAGCAGGGAAAACTGTGTCCAGGCATGTGAATGCCCGATGAAATGCAATAAAATATGGTTCCCAAGGGAGAAGATTGGAGAAATGGAGGATCGAACAAGGATGATAAGGAACTGCGTCTCATCATAATAAACAAATGAAATGTCCCAACAGGGCCCGTCACTGATGAAATGGAGGGTGGATCTGCAGGAGTGGGCACTAGTGGAGGAGGGGCACATGCGGAACACCAGGAGGAATGGCAAACTACCTGAGGTCCTATTGGCTTGGGGGCAATGCTTCAGGAGATGGCGGAATAGGACGCCCAGTCGACACAGGACAGTTCCGGGTCAACGCCCTCTGGGCAGGGGGAGTCTCCAGAGCACGAAGGAGAGACACACACAACGCAACATAGAGATTAGGTGACTTAGACCTCAATTCTATGGACCGGGCAGCAGGGGAGGGGGTGGGGTTGCATGCTGGGGGCGTGGGGGGGGGGAAGTTTTCTTACAGTTGTGTTATGCTTAAGTGAAAATGAAGCTGTGAATATGGTAGACAAAGGAATCTCCACAATCATAATCATCGCTATACGACTTGCCTTACATTGTTGCTGACTTAAGGACCACCTCAGCAGAGGCAGTCAATCTGTATGTTTGTACCTTGCTTGGTTTAATGATCTGGAGATATAAACTTAATAAAGAAATATAAAACAAGAAAAAAAAAATCAAATGGAAGGGTGGCCTGGGCCACCGAGTTGATGTCAAACCCAGGCGGGTGAGAGGTGGGATGGGGTTGGGGATGACGATTGGATTCTTGTTTTGGAGATAACCTTGAGATGCCAACATTTACTTACCAGGTATGTATGTATGGTATGCTGTTGTGTACTACTAAAATGAATAAAATGAGACTCTCATCACAATTTGTAGTGTATGCCTGTCTGAGGGTGGGAACTGAAAGACCTGCTACCTTCCCAACAGCCAAGTCACCCAGAAATACACACAAACTCACCCCCATAAATAGCAATACACAAATGCATGGGTACATATATACTTCTCAAAAGTGATTGAGAGCTGAATTTTCATTAAGTTCCCCAATGTCCGTTCCCCAACCCCATAAACGCTGTAGGTCTGCACACAGGTATAAACATATGAGCATATATCTGTACAGTGAAAAGCTATTGTAACGGGCCTTTCTAAGGATGTGGACTCCTTCAAAAAGAAACACTCATGTCAGGTAGTTTCTTCTTAGAAACCATCTTTGGAAACAAGCACGATGGACCGACATTTCTAGGAGGTTAAAAGCGTATGCACTATATAGCACTTCAAGAAGCTTATCCGACCCACTGATTGTTTCATAAAGAAATTAATGAAAATTTTGTTTCCTATTTTGCAGGCTCATTTTTACAAAACCTCTTTATGGACCAATTTCCTCTGCAAACGGGTTTGAGGCCACAGTCACGAGACTGCAGAGGTCAGAACCACTTTCTCTCTCCTCACCCCCACATACAAGTAACAAGTTCTCTAGGCTGAGAATGACTGCATTTAGCTTAAAGAGTTTTGAACACGGAAAAGATGCGTTTTTTCATTTACCGTCTTAAACTGCAAAGAAAATTGCAACCTGACCTGACCTCCAACGTGATTAATGGGCCTGGTGTTTTATGTTGCTGTAATTTCAAGAGGTGCCACAAAAAGACAGCAAGGCTGTTCCAGTTTTACTTGAGGGCATAGCGACCAGGTCGCAGAGAACACTGCTTCCTCCTGTGAAATCTCCATCCCTGTACAGAAAGTACTTAATAAGTTGCGGTTTTCCCTACTCAAAAAAGCACCTATAAGCCTCTGGCTATGGCAGCATTGCTTATTATTTTCAGGTAGTTTTTCTCTCCTTCATTATCAGCAAAATCAAAAAACACGTGTGAAAGTGAAGCTCCTGTTTCTTTTTAAAGGACTACTCAACATGCACTTCAGTACTGAGGGCAAGTGTTTCTTTTAAAGCAATCTGCTTACAATTGCATTGCATTTAAGGGACTAGACATTTTTTTGAGGGTGCCTCGCCCCTCCAGGTCCCCTTCACCCCCTGTGACTACGGCACTGGGTTGACAGAATATAGGTAATAGTTTTAGAAAACAAACATCACTTTTGAGAATGTAATAATTTTAAATTAATTGGTACATGTTGTCATTGAAACCTGAGTGAATTATTTAATTTAGGAATCAGACTGTGAGACATTTGGAGCAAGATTACAGTATTGATGTGAACTGGGACTGAGCTCACATACCCCCTCTCGAATGATGAGAAAAATGCACAAATAATTCTTAGAAATATCCTTGTTTGATTCCCACAACAGGCGACATGAACAGCAGGAAGCCTCTATAATTCCCTTGGCCCCAATGACATCAAAGTGTGCCAAATATATAACATTTCCCTTCCCTGAAACAGTAATAGCAATAATAACGCAAGAATAAAAAGTACGGTGAATACAGCTTTAGCAATTCTAATTAGAATGCAAGAATGGGAAATAATTTCAAATGTAATCATTTGAATATCCAGAGCTTCCCATAATGCAACTAATTGCCCATTGGTTTCACATCCCCCAGTCACTAAACCTGACAAATGAGATGCCTGATTTAACAGGACTCGTGAAATCACCTCCCAAGTCTTCTTCAGTGCCAAGTAATTCCTATGGAAATGATGCAAATATAAATGATGATCTGATGATCCTGACTCAGGCTGGAGCTCTCAGGTCAGAGACCTGCCAGCGCCGGAGCGGGACCCCAGAGCTTGGGGGCCTTTGCACTGCGGGTGCTGCGGGGACTTTTGTTTCGCCAATGAAAGTAACTCTATTTAAACTCAGCTATTTCCCATCATTTAACAAAACAGAAGATTAAATTCTTTCACCCTTAAGATGAACCATGAGTTTATAACTACCCTTTGGTCTGAAATCAGGATTTTTCACTCTAACTATATCTCCCACTTTCATTTTAGCCGGCTGATAACCAGTTGTTTTCAGTATTTCTTAATTATTTCTTGTTTCTCAAAATATTGTCTTAAGAATACCCATGCTTATATTTAGTGTTTGGTGGAATTATATACTTAGATAGCAAAATGAGATTTTTTCAGAGAATGGAATTGTATTCCTGAACAAAATAAATGGTGAATAACCTGTAGTAGTGTGTGGAGTTACATGACAATTCGACATATTTCTAGAATTAAGCCCTTAATGTCTTTCCCACATACAAACGCTCTTTATATTCCATTAAGTAGTATTCTATTTATTGTCTCAATTTTATTGGGAGAGAAAAAAGGGTGTATGTTTGCATGCAATTCTGTATTTAGAAAGAAAAGTCTTTATCTTGTGGGAGACTAACTGCACTTTATTTTCTAAAAGTAAATATCAACTATTTACATTCAGTCCTTAAACAGACATCAAAATCTAGTAGTTGACAAGGTCTATTGGGATACTCAACAGGATGCACAGGAGTCCAGTTATTCTTCAATAATTTGTCAGAATTAGAACAGTTTTCGACAATACTGCTAATCATAGCATTCATCTATAGCAATAAAAGCTAGCTCTGACTAACTTTATTTTTTTTAAGTTTAAAGTTTATTGAAGAAAATATTATAACATACATAAAAAGAAATATCATGTAGGCGAAACCTCAATGAGAAAACTGCTACGACTATTGAAAAGGGACAGAGAAGGAGGGAAAGGAAGAAGGGAGGGGGGTAAATAAGAGGAGAAAACATTACCTGAATTATAATCTTAATACAACAACAGTAATATTATTAATTACAATATGAAATATGCACAAAAGAATCTATGAGAAGGAGAAAGGAGGAGGATATTCATCAAAAATATATAGCATCAAAAACACAACAAAAAAGATTTATGGAGGTTTTCTGACTCCATCTGGGGTGTTAAGTCTAAGTTCGTTAGATATGAGGATAAAGGAAGCCATAAAAGATCTCTTTGAATATATATAGATGTAGGAGTAACATTACCAGTATCTAATCTGTGATGAAAACAAATAGCGTTCCACCAGGCCCTAAAAGTGATTTACTCAGCGTGTTTCCAGTTAGAAGTAATTAGATGTAGGGCAATTGCTAAAAGCAGGTCAATTAATGTGGGAGTGAGGGTCGGGTGTGGCCAGGAAGGTGATATGGAACCCAGAAAGATGTTGGAAATGGAAAAAGATATTTGGGTATTGAAAATTTTATTAATTTGGGACCAAACTAAAAGCCAAAAACGGGAAAGGGAACAGCAATCAAAAAGCATGTGTTTTAAATTGGCTGAGGAACTTTTACATGACCAGCAGTCTGAGGAAAAATCTGTGGAAAAGGAGGCTAGTTTCTTTGGAGTAAAAAGAAGGCATTTGTAGATGAAAAATAGGGTCTGGGAAATATTAGCTGCTCTTAACGTTTTATGAATTATTTACTATAATTTGTCCCAAAATGGTATAGACCAACATTCTACAAGATCGTTTTCCCAGGCCATCTCGCATTTACTCTTAGGTCTATCAGAAGAGACGAATACATTTTTTTAAAGAGAAGAGGCTGAAGTAGTAGTAGACAGTAAAGGAAAGAGATTGGAAGATTTGGCAGGAATATGAGGAGTGGGAGATAAGGAAAGAAGGTAATGCGAAAGAGGAGGAAGAAGGGAATAATATTGAAGTTTACAGGAAGAAGGTAAGAACAATATTGATTGAAGATCCGAAAAAGAGAGAGGTAAATTATTAGATACTTATTGAGAGTAAACCCTTGGTTCTCCATGTTTTCCAATAAATGGTACGGCCTTTAATACGTAATAAGTATTTATGCCAAATAGGTTGAAGATCTAATGAGAAAATAGAAGTATAAGAGGATTGAAGAAGAGGTATTAAATTTTACGTGAATGAGAGATTACTTGAGGGCGCAAAGAGGAGATAGTATTAGTAAAAGCAAGAGATATGCTGAGATGAAAAAGGACTATAAAGTGCTTCTCAATATTCAACCAAATAGGAGGATGAATAGCATGATCTTGATCATAAGAGAGCCAACAAGAAGATTGCCTCAAGGAAAATTCAAGATGATAACATTTGAAATCAGGAAATTTGAGGCCACCAGAAAGTTTATCAGCTTTGAGAGCATTAAGACCTATTCGAGGAGACTTATTCTTCCAAAGAAATGTGTTTAAAATAGAATCAATTTGTTTAAAGTAGAGACCAAGAATATGAACTGGAATCATAAATAGAAGGTAAAGGATTAGCGGAGAGAGCATCGTCTTAATGGAGTCTAGGCGCCCCCACTAGGAAAGAAAAAGTGGATGCCAACGATCAATGGATGCAGACAAAGTTTTGATAAGATTATCAAAATTACCTTTCAAAGTCTCTGAAATGGTGGGAGAGAACCATAGGCCTAAGTATTTAATTCATGAGTTTTCCAAGCGAAACCAGTAGTGATAAAATCTTGTTTTAAACAAAGTAAATGTTAAGGAAGAACTTCACATTTATCCAAATTAAGGCGATATCCAGAAAGTTGAGAGAAAGTATCAACTTGAGAGAGGAAAGCTGGAAGAGAAGTTGAGGGGTTGGAACAATAAAGAAGAATGTCATCGACGTAGACAGACATTTTAACATGCACGGTATCTAATTTAAAACCAGAAATACCATCATCTAAATGAATTGTTGGTAAAAAAGGCTCTAAGGCAATTATAAATAAAAGGGGAGATAGGGGACAACCTTGCCGAACACCTCTAAAAAGGGAAAAGTATTCAGAGGATTACCCATTACCAAAAATAGAGGCCTTTGGTCCAGAATAAAATAATGAAATGAGAGAAATTAATTTAGCAGGGAATCCGATTCAAGTGCTTGGAATATAAAATCCCATTCAATTCTATCAAAAGCTTTTTCAGCATCTGATGCGATAGCAGCAATGGGACAGTTGAGGGACAAGGCTTTACTCAGAATATCAAAGAAAACCCTGGAGTTATCTGAAGACAATCGGCCTTTGACATAACCAGATTGCTCCGGTCCAATAAGAAGGGGCAAAATGGGATCAATACTGAGGGCTAGAACCTTTGCAAAAATCCTGTAATCTGATTTAATCAAGGAGATTGGATGCTAATTCTTACAGAAAGAGGGATCTTTATTCTCCTTGGGAATTAAACAAATCACGGCTTCTTGAAAATAACCCGAAGAGGAACCATCCTGTATAAAGAACTGATAAAGAGATAACAGATGGGGGAGTAATAAGGAGGCAAAGTAAACATAAAATTCAATAGTAAAACCGTCAGGGCCAGGTGCTTTACCCTTTTCTTAATTTTGAAACAGCATTTTTAATTTCAGATAAGGTGATGGCCAATTCCAATGAGGTAAAATCTGTGTCATGTGCGAGAGGAGGGAGAATCGACAGGAAGAAGGAAGAGAGTGCATCAGAAGAAGGTTGTTGCTCTGGTGTGTATAAAGTCTTATAAAAAGAAACAAATTCATTGAGAATGTCATCATCTTTAAAAAAATTAATCGCCAGCATTATTACAAATAGATTCAATTTTAGTCCTCTCCTGACGAATCTTCAAATAATTTGCAAGGAATTTACCCATTTTTGTTCTGACCTCCATAATAACGGGCACTGCTACTTAAAAGATAAGAGCAGGCAGCTTCTGTAGAGGATTTATTGAAAGATACCTTTGCCTCAATGAGATTCTTTAAGGAAGCTTCAGAGTTAGAGCGATAATAAGAATATTTGAGATCATTAATTTTTTCTAATAACTGGGTATTTTTATTTTCAAAGAATTTCTTTTTCCGAGAAACAAAGTTTATAATAAAACCTGTAGCCGCAGATTTAAAGGAATCCCAAATTATAACTGGAGAGACGGCAGGAGTAGAATTAGTAGAGAAGAATTCGGAAGTAAAATATGTGAATTGACCTGTGAAGGTGGGATCTGATAATAATGAATTATTGAAACGCCATCTGCCAACATGAGGGGAGAAAGGTAGCAAGTCGAAGTCCACAAAAACTGAGGCATGGTCTGAAATTAGGATGGAGCCAATCTCGGAATGTGAGACAAGTTGGGACAAAGATTTACTAAAGAAAAAATAATCTATTCTGGATTGGGAGTTATGAGGGGGGAATAAAATGTATACTCCTGTAGGTCTGGATTACAAAGCCTCCAAATGTCAGTCAAAGCATTGTGACGTTATGCAGAGGTGAATTGTGAGTGCATCTTGGTGTTAGAGAATTTAACAGAAGAATGTCTATCTAGAAAAGGGTCAAAGACCTGATCACAATCGCCTCCAAAAATATTATAATCATCATCAAACATGACAAGTTTATCCAAAATCAGATTCCAGTACATATTATCAACAGCAACGGGGCATAAACATTGAACAATACTAAGAATATTTGATCAATAAGTAACTTAACAATTACCCATCGACCCTCAAGATCATTCTCTTGATGGACAATTGAACATTTGTATTTTTTATGACATAGTATAGATAAGCCATTTTTCTTTCCTAAGGCGGGGAGGAGAAAACATGACCCACCCAACCTCTTTTCAATTAAGGCAGCTTCAACTTTTGATAAATGAGTTTCTTGAATAAAAGCAATATCAGTATTTAATCTAGCTTGTCAGAACATGTAAAAAATAACTATGAAATATAAGATAAACAGTGAATGAGCAATTTGTATAAAATTGCAAAACGTTATTCCTCAGAGGAAAGAGAATAAATAAGATGAAAAGTAAAAGTAAGTTCAGGGATAGATATGAAAGCAAGAGAATGAGTAAAGGTATAAATATTAAAAGAGTAGTTGGTAATGTAGAAATAGAAAAATAGTAAAAAGGAAAAGGGAGAAACAGGGACAGGAAACATGAAGAGATAAAGAAATAGAGACCAGAGATGTAATTCAATACTAACACATTACAACGAAGAAAGACAAGGAAGAGACATATCACAAGAAAACAGTGAGATTGGGGGTGGTGGAGCCACATGAGGAAATTAACACGCCGAACCGGAGAGACCACAGGGACGTGTGCAGAGGGAACAGCCTCCAAGTGAACATGAAGTAAGTACAAAGCAAGGGGTCACAAAACCGCAACTAGAAAAAGCCAAAAGAACGATAATGTTAACAAACTAAGATTACAACCAAATCAAAATACAATACATGATATAAAAGATACAGAGCACAAAAAAACTAAACAGAATACAAAATACAAAAGGTTGAAAGTACAAAGAGGACATCAGGACGATAAATCATTCCAGTACATGGAAAATCTATGCACAGTAATCATGGATGGAGGATCATGGATGAGGGATGTCCATCGATTCACTTGTACAAGAATCAAGAAATTGCTGGAGCAGAGCCGGATCTTCATAATTTGTCGTCTTGTTATTAAAAGTTACTTTAAATAGGCATGGATGGAATAAGCTGTAGCGAGCATTCAAAGAGCGAAGGGCAGGTCTCATATCCAAAAACTTCTTACGACGATCTGCAGTATTGTTGGCATAATCCTGTGCAAAGCATAGATTGGAGCCATTCCAAGTGATTTTCCCTTTCTGCTTAGCTGCTTGAAGAACCTTGAGACGATCAGTATACTCCAGAAAGTACAAAATAACACCTCTGGGCTTTGCTGTAGAAGACGAAAAAGTAGAGACTCGAGAAGGAAGGCCCGGACGTTGAGCTCGTTGGTTGGAAATAAAGCTGGAGAATTGATAAAACCAAGAAGCTGAGGTAGGAAGGTTTGAAAAAAGGATATGGGGTTCGATCCTTCAAAGCCCTCCGCAAGTCCGTAAATACAAAGATTTTTGCGTCTGTTTCGATTTTCCAAATTTTCCACTTCGTTCTTGAGACTTTGAATTTCTCTGTGCATATTTGGATCTTGATCAGTAATAACTTTAAATGAAGAGATGGATTTCTCGAGATGGTCTACTTTTTTCTCCGTATGAGACCAGTTGTCTTCGAGACTTTGAAGGTGAGCGTTGGTGTCTGTCATGTAGGGTTTGAGTGAGCAGATTTTCTGTAGGGTTTGATTGAACACATTTCTTCTAGTAGAAGCTCCATGGAAATAGAAGAAGTCGCGTTGGGAGATGATGGGGGATTGGTTTTTACTCGTTTCCCTGTAGAGGCAGACGACAAAGGTAATTTGGAAGTTGCAAAACACTTAAGGGGTTTGCATCCTCCAAAGACAATGTGGAAGAATTACCTGGCTGAGAAGAATTGCGGCTATGGCGCGACATTGCCATTGAGAGATCAGAGAGTAAAAACAAAATGGGACAAGTTCCAGAAATTGAATGTTCCAATAGCTTGAAAGAAGCAAAAAGTTTATGAATATTAAGAATTAGTCTTCATAAAGAGAACCACCTTATTCATTATGTGTGAGAGGGTGAATCACAATGTTATAATGGCAATAAAGATTCACAGTGCACAGTCTGGTAAATAATTCAATATGCAGAATATACAGATGAAAATTCCTGAAATGCAAAGGGTATTCTCAAAGATAAATTATGCATTTTTTGTCTAAGTATGTAGGGAGAAATCAGCTGTAAGCTTGGAGAGAAGGCTCATCACAAAATTGCGGTAAAAACAAAACCCTGGGTTGAAAACATGGAGAAAAACAGTCCAAAACCATGAATTATTCAGGGCCATCACTGCATTGAAGATGAATAATATAACTGAATAGGCAAATACTGAAAGCATCTATATTGGTGGTAAGAAGTGTTTAGTTGCTCATTACGTATTTGTCTGTGAAAATTAGGCAACATGATGGCTGAAAACTGAGGATAATTTGTTTTAAAATGGCAGCCACATCCCAAAACACTCTCCTAACATTGTTACCTTTGGCTCTTGTAAGACTTTCCACCTGTGTAAGGAAGATTTAGTCAGTTAGCAGAAGAAAAGATTCCGAAATATGAAAAAATAGACATGGAGAGGCAGGTGCAACGGTAAAAGTGATAAAATGCAGTAAAATGGCGGACGCGCCTCAGACGTGATCCGCTATCATCGAGAAGGACGAATTCTCAAGGCGCATCTCACCGCATACTGCCAAAATGACCTGCCTCGATGCCGGTTGTTGTCCGCTAATAAATATGCGGCTGTGAAGTCCCAAAGTGCGCTGGAAGTCCCACAGGGGTTCCCGTTACCTCACGTTGTTTCATTACTTCAACTAGGATTGTGTGTTTGGTTGTTTTTTTCCAAAATGTTACAATATTATTTTATCATTTAATTTGATAGGGTGTGACTACAGGGCAATGTCCCTACTCTGTTCCCGCCAGGAAGGACCGATAATAAATGTATAGGTGGGTACCCTCCTAGGTAGTTTTAATTTTATTTTTTCTCTGCGTCTGTGATCCCAGGTTTAAATGTATTGTGTTTCATAAAGCAAAACTATTTATGTTAAGACTGGCACTCCACCCTGAATGTTGGATTACTTCAGGGTGTGCTAGCTGGCCGTATGATGAAGCATGCCATTATCTAGTGGGTGAGGGCAATTATAAATACCTATGGGGGTTTCATAATTTATTTGAGGGCGTTGTTTAGTTGAGTCTCCCCCTTTGTGTATGTGTTGTTTATTTATCAATGTATTTGTCCTTCTCAAAGTGGGATTTAAGCTTTTTTTTAGTGCTGTTGCAAGGGAAGACTCAGGGGTGTGTCATATCTTGTTAATACAGTGCATCTATATGTTTTTTGAATGACATAGCACAGCTAAATTGCTTACAGCACCATGGTGCCCCATTTGTTTGTAATATATACCCCTGGGTTTATGTGCTCCCCATTTAGGCTGCTTAGCAGGATCTTAATGTCACCTATTGCTAGCGTGATATCTGCTATATTTTTCTCAAAGAATGTAATTCATTTCTCTGCCCTATCCAGCAAAGAGACAACTTTGTTCTCAACCCCTCTTTGTTCACTTGGGCCCATGGCATGTCTATCATCCCTACTGCGCCCTTCTACAGTAACAGATACATTGGCATTCTAGGTGGCTCCTGGTTTCTTCTCCACAGAACATTTATATTGTGAGGAATTGCTGTATGCAGAGGAAGTTCCAACTGGGAAAGCTTTAACATGTGTTTCAAATCACTGTATAAGGTAATCAACTAAACTCTCTTAACTTAAACTCTGGTCTGAATATCATCAGTTATAATCTTACAGTAATGAGAAACATAATGCTTAGAGTAAACATCCTTTATTGATTCTGGGTTACACTGAATTACAGAAATGTCAGGTTTTGATTACTTTGATTTTAAAAGGTATGTTTTTGAAGAATTTGATCTACAGCACAAACAAAAAAATATTTTCTCCTGCATCTAGAAAAGAATTATTTTTTCTCAGACCATTGTTACACACTGGGCCAAAATGTCCACTTTCTTGCACTTTAAGCATTCTTTCTCCAATTCTGGGCAGTTTTGACATAGCAAAGTGGGTCTTCATACCACATCTACAGTATTTTCATTGAAATCCAGCAACTGTTACATTTTTGAACTTGTCCTTTACTCTATCCTCATTTATCTCTGTGAATTGCTTGTGTCTAATGATGCAGACACCCTCATTGGAATCCTTTGTGTCAGACATTTCTTTGATGTAACTCACAGATATCACTACACTCTTAACAATGTCAACTGCTTCTCTCAAAGGAGTGTTGTGCTGTCTTAATGGCTTTTGTATTTTTTGTTGTACCAATGCATAGCAAGCACATTCACATTGTGCTGCTACGATTTGTAAGGAAGATATATAAGCATCAATGGGTTTATTTGGCACTTGGTGGCATAAACAGTAGACATCATATGAAATTTCTCTTCACCTCTACAATAGCTCAGAATCTAGAACATTAAACAACAAACAACAACAAGGAAAACACTCTAACAACAACACTGTGCATGTGAGACACAAAGACACAAGCAGGAGTGTGAGGGACAACATGCAAACTGGGAACTGTAACCACATGACCAACAAAGGAAATAACAGAAAGTGTATCAGGAATAACACTACCACGATGGAAGGTCCCTGAAAAGCATACCATATTTCACTGAGGCAGTTTGGTCTGAGCAGCAGGGAAATATCCAAAGCCAATTTGTGACAGATAGTGTGTAAAATGTGGAGAGATCTCTGTGAATTTGAATTTGAATTTTTAAAAATTTATAGAGCGCACGTTCACAATTCAGTTTCATGGTGCTAGAGGGATTCCTGGGCAAGAGAGAATACAGAGGACTGTAGACTGAAAGCCTGCTGGAACAAGAGAGTCTTGAGGGCCTTGCGGAACTCCATGTAGGAGGGAGAGAGTCTGATATGGGGTGGGAGGGTGTTCCAGAAAGTGGGCGCAAGGACCGCGAATTTCTGGCCTCCTGATCTTTGTTTCTTGAAGCGAGGAATGACTAGTAGGGATTTGGTGGATGAGCGAAGATCTCTAGAAGGGCAGTAGTTGGTAATGGCGGAGTTGATAAAGGCAGGAGCCGTGCCCGTCCGGGCTTGAAAAGTAAGGCAGCCAAGTTTGAACAGGGCCCGTTGCTTGATGGGGAGCCAATGAAGAGCAATGAGGAGGGGTGACGAGTGGTGAAATTTCGATAGGCCATGTACCAGGCGGGCTGCCTGGTTCTGCACCAGCTGAAGGCGTTGAAGTGCATAGGTGGGAGCACCGTTGTAGATAATGTTCCTATAGTCAATCTTAGATAAAACCATGGCCATTACGATCAGTTTGAGTGCAGCAGGAGAGAAAAACCGGGATACTTTCCTAATGATACCCAGGGTAAAGAAACAGGAAGAAACAACAGAACTAATGTGGGAGTGAAGTGTCAAATGATGATTAAGTGTGATACCGAGGGTCTTAACTGAGTGAGAGGGAGTGGGGAGTGCACCAAGAGAGGGGGGCCAAAATGAAGGAGACCAAGGGTTGCCACTTGCGCCCGTCAGAATCAGCTCTGTTTTATCTGGGTTGAGTTTGAGGTGGTTCGCATTCATCCAATCCCGGATAAACAGCATGACGGACTGGAAGGCAGTGACACCTAATGAGGGGGAGGAAAAATTAAAAATGAGTTGGAGGTCATCAGCATAGTTGTAAACTGTGACCTCCATTTGTTGCAATGCAAAAATAAGGGGGAACATGTAAAGGTTGAATAAGAGGGGGGAGAGAGAGGAGCCCTGGGGGACACCGCATTGCACCCTGCGGGGCCGGGCAGAGAATTCGGCCAGATGGATGGCCTGGGTGCGGTCAGCCAGGAAGGAGACTATCCAGGCCAATACTTGACCTCCTATGCCTGCCGCCTCGACACGGGACAAGAGAATGGAGTGGTCCACTGTGTCGAAAGCGGCGGACAAATCCAGGAGGACCAGGGCCTGAGGGGTGTTGGTATCGAGCCCCTCCCTGAGTTGGTCCATGACCGAAATGACCACCTTCTCAGTGGAGTGGCGGGGGCGAAAGCCGGCCTGGCAGGGTGCAAGGTAGTTACTGTCCTCTATGAAGGCGCTGAGTGTTTGGGTGAAATCCAGACATCCAGACATTTGGGGCCATACAACATAAAGTGCACCAGAAGTGCAACAGGCATGTTTGTCTGTTTTCTACTTCCATGACCATTGCTGTACTAGTGAAGGGCCAACAGGATCCTTACACACACTCTCTGTAATATAGATAGCACCATTTCACATACAGCATCAGTGCTATCTTAAGAGGGCATTTCCTCATCTGATTCGGGGCATGGCCTCACCTAAATGAGTTGAAAACGTTGCCTCTGCAGCTGTGCTGTATAATAGACAGGCACAGAGGCAGTATGTGGTGCAATCCAACAGTTTCTACAGAGAGGTGAGGCTCTGATTAGCCCTGAAAAATGTGGTGCTTACTGAGTCAGGTATAGCTTTAACAGGTAAGTCTTTAGCAGATGTCAACACTAGAGGAGAGTTTGAGCAGGGCTAATATCCGGAGGTAGGGAATTCTTGAAGGCTGAGGCTGCTCCCAAGAAGGAATGCTCTAGAGAATGGGAGGTTCAGAATAAAAGTATTTCTTTCGTTCTCAAAGTACTCAACTCACCTGTTGTCTTGAGAGGGTTATTCAGGTAGCGATTGGCTTTTGCATGGATTGTTTTGAAAGTTAAAGGTACCAGCGTAAATTTGATCCAGATCTGCGAGTATTGGAAAGATGTGGTTGAAAGACAGTAGTCTGGCTATTGCATGCAAGACATCTTTTAGAGGAGTAAGGGCTGATTGTGAAGTTTCATCTAGAACTTCATTGCTAAAGTCTAGTCTCAATATTATCAGAGCATGGGCAACCACATTTTAAGGGTTGTGGCTGCAGGAATGGTTTCAGTTTCTTTAGATTCTGAAGTGGGACATTTTCACATATGACAATTTTGTTAATGTATTGGACCATGGATAGGGAGGGGTCCAGTGTTATTCCTAGCGAGCAGTGCGATTGTGTCAAACTGATTGGGAAGCCAAGTTGATTAGGCTGGTGCAGCAAATCCGAGTTAAAAGAATTTTCGACTTTGGAGAGTATAGGATTAATTCAGTTGTTTAAAGTAATGAGAGTGAGAAAATTATCTTCCATCCAAGTCTGAACAGTCATTAGGATTGAATAGAGGTCGGAGGGAATTTGGTGGTAGATGGTTCCTTGGGACTCTCAAGAATGATGGGAGCTGGATCAGAAGCACAGTTCTTGATTTTTACCATTTGTGAGCACTTGGAGAGAAAGGAGGCATAAGATTCGAGGACTGTGTTTTTGAACTGGAAATGTAGGTTAAGTAATTTGGAGTGATTGATTATATCAAAAGCTACTGTTAGTTTGATTAACGCAAGCAGACAGGATTACTCTCATCCAGAAGGCAGTGAATATCATCCAGGATTTTTAAGGAAGCTGTTTCAATTCCAGGATCAGGTCAGAACACAGATTGGTGGGTCCACTCTGTTGAGAACTTTTTTGAGTTGAAAAGAGGGAGGTTGGAGATTGGTTGGCAATTTGGCCACATTTGCAATTATCAGACGATGCCCCTACAGGGAGGAGACATTGATAATTTTAACCCAGGCTTCAGAGAAGATGGGGACATTTTCCTTAATAAAAGCAGTAGAGAATAAGTCATTGTAAGGAGTTTGATTGAGGCTTTTCACAATGTTGAGGAAGTCAATAAGAAATAGTCTTAAAAGCAGGGGTGGCTGGTATTAATGCTTATGATGGACATCAACCTAATAACCTGGGGGAAAGGAAATAAAAAGAGATAAGAAATTATTGCTTTCTGCTTAGTATTAAAGTAGACCAAAACAGTTTTTTTCTTGGGGATACGAGCGGATTGAAAGTGGCTGGCTGTGCATTTGCTGAGCCGGGGTTGGCATCTTCACCCTGAAGGCATAAACCACGTTTGTTACATCGTAGTCGAGAGACCATCCATAAGGTTCTATTGCAAGGCGAAGTTAACTCAACTCCATTTATTAAAATGGGTGAGGGCTGGGCAGTCATTCAAGAGGCAAAGTAGGGGTGGGTCACAAATACTTGTTCATCAGAGAAGAGGGCAGGCCGAATGAGTAGTCTAACTGCTTTTTTCCATGTTGTCTTCAGACTATAAGGCACATGTATTTTAAACATTGCAGCTATGATTTATTCATTCAGAATAAAAATCCGAAGATGCTTCAGGGGTGGGGCGGACTTGATTTTTTCTTCTTTTTGCTGATAGCTGCAGTAAATTTCCTGGAAATGTCTTTGCTGCTGTTTTCTGCAGAATTGTCTAAGAACTTTTTCTGTCTTAATTGTAAAGATTTGTATTTATAAGAAGGCCCAGACAATCAGCTCTTGGTTTAATAGTCTTAAACATTAGTGTTTCTTATCTACCTATTTTAGCATGTGGTAGCACTATGCAAGCCAGTAACAATGCATATAGCATATGTAGTAATAATATGTACAATACTCCGTTTGAATCCATTTTATCAAAATTTACTTGCAGGGAGAACCTTCCGAACTCATACCTACCTCCCACTTCTTTCAATTCAGGCTTGCTCTTGTACAATACAAGGGCATACGTTTGGGCCCCACTACTTTTAAAATCCAGCAACGGCCAGAGCTTAAAAGTATTCAGTTGTTTGTTTCTTTGGCTGTCAATATTGATGAAAGGCTGAGTAGCATATTCATGCACATAGAAGAAGTTTAAGAAGGACTTGCATAACTTAGTTAAGGATTTAGATGAATTTGGCAGGCAGCAGGTGTTTTAGCGTATGAAATAGAAAAGAGTTTTTGAGGGTTTTGAGTGGTTGTTATCTGTGTGAGAAATAAGTTGGATTTAGTTTCATGAATATGATGTCTGTACGGTTTTATAGGTAATTTCATGTTAGTGTGGATTATTGGGGATTTGGAAGGTATTTGTCAGAAATGGGCTTCTCTAGTTAGCAGTGACTTGCATCCTGTCTAAGTATGCACCTTTCCTTCTCGTCAGAATAAGGGAGTTACACACCCAAGATAAACACTGTTCAGCCTCTTGATTGATTGGCAAGAGCAGTCAGGCCTATCTCAGAGGTACTGTGTAAAGCATTTGAACATAACACACAGCAAAACAGTGTAAAAACTACAAATGGACACCACAAAAGTTTAGAAAAATAACAGATCTTTATCAAAACAAAACAAGACCAAAATGACAAAAATTCAACATACATAACTTAAGATATCACTCTTAAAATGTTTAAGCAATTCTGTCCATAGACCTTTATGTATGCTGTGATTGTACACAAAGTACCTTTAGTGCGTCAAACTCCACATTGAAAAACAGTCACAGAGGAGGGAAGCATCGGAAAACACAGTGATGTGTTGGTTCCTGAGATCTGGGGAAGCAATTCATCAGTTCTGCTGCACTCAGGGGAGGTTTTGCGTTGGTTCTGTACAGTAAGGGGAAGTGAAGCTTCGAAATCTGAAGATGGTTCTGATCAACTAGTGACGAGGTGTAAAACTTGGTGATACATTGAAATCAGGATGCACTGGAGATCGATGCAGCAGCGGCAAACAGATGCTGCATTGACTCATTCATCCTTGGTCCCACGATGCATTGATTCTTTTAGCCACACATTAGGGCCTGTATTGGAGTCAATGCGATGGCCTTGGACTTCGAAGACACAGTGTGCTGAACTTGGCTGCGGTGGTATCTTCTGCCGTGCGCAGGCGCTGCATCGATTGCTTCAGCCGCACGGCAGCAGTGCTTGACGTTTTCACCTGTACAACAGTGCTGCATCAGTAATACAGTCGCTTAGATGGTTGAATCATCGATTTTGAAAGCTTATAGCAGTAGGAACCACCTGGCAGGACAGAACTCCCAGCAGCAACATTCCAGGATGCAGCAGGTGAAGACTTTGATGGCGCTAAAACTTCTTAACAGGAGCCAAGCACATCCAAGCCCTTGGGGAAACTTCTCAAGCAGGAAAAACAGAAAAGTCCAGTCATTTTCCTCTCTACGACAGCAGCATCAAATACAGGCCAACCCAGCAAAGCAACACACAGCAAAGGGGCAGTACTCCTCCTCGCAGCTCTTCATCTCTTCTTCTTTGCAGAATCCCCTCTTGATCCAGAAGTGTTCTAAAGGAATGGGGTTTTATGTCCAGTACTTATAACCCTTTTGGTCTTTGAAATAGCCATACTCAGGACCCCCCCCGCACCGCACGGACCCCAGCTGTGTGTGTGCCCCTTGCTGCTGCTCACAACCTGCCGTTTTGCCTGCCTTGCTTGTTTTTCTCCAGCCCGTCGCTGGGACTGCCTCACTGTTTCCCCCCGCTGTATCACTGTAAGTTTGTGCATTGTGTGCCCCCCGCTGCTGCTCACGATCTGCCGTTTTGCCTGTCTTGCTTGTTTTTCTCCAGCCCGTCGCTGGGACTGCCTCACTGTTTTCCCCCGCTGTATCACTGTAATTTTGTGCATTGTTTCCTGTTTCGCCTGTCTCCCCTGGTTAGCCCCGCTCCCCGCTTTCTGCCGCCGTGATCTCTCGGCCCCGCCCCCTTCTTTTCCGTGTCCTCCCCGCTCCCGCCTCCCAGCTGCTCCTCCCTCCCACTTCGCCTTAAATGGAGTCCACGCGGACGCGCAGCTTTCACGCGCAGCGGTTGCGCCGATTGTGAGCCAAAGGCACGCCAAAGGCAAGCCCGTCTGCGCCCGTCCGCGCCTGGACCACGCCCAGTGCCAGGACCCCTGGCCCCCGACGTTGCCTGCCCACACGACGGACTTACGACGCCACCTCCCTCCACGCACTCAACACCGACCGAACCCCCGCCTGCTACCGAGCCACCCCAAAACGCACCCACGGACCCTTCACCTGCCACGCCTACAAATTCACCTGCCTCTGGACCTGCACCGCACCCACCAAGCCAAGCACCAACAACAGCACCTCAAGTGCATCCTGCTCAACACCCGCTCCGTCCACAGGCACGCCATCGAACTCTGGAACCTGCTCGACACAACTTCACCAGACGTCGCCTTCCTCACAGAAACCTGGATGAACGCCTCCTCTGCACCCGACATCTCCATCGCCATCCCAGATGGATACAAGATCACCCGGAGGGACCGCGTCAACCAGACGGGAGGAGGCATCGCCATCGTACACAAGAGCACCATCCGCATCACCACCGACTCCAACTACACCTTCCCCGCCGCCGAGCACCTCCACTTCCAGATACACACCGACCCAAAGACGACCCTCAGAGGCAACCTCGTCTACAGACCCCCGGGACCACGCACACAATTCAGCGAAGACATCACGAACTTCATCAGCCCGCATGCCCTCCCCTCCACTAACTACATCCTCCTAGGGGACCTCAACTTCCACCTGGAGAACAACAAGGACCGCAACAACGTCGCCCTGCTGGACAACCTCGCCAACCTTGGACTCAAGCAACTGGTCAACGCCCCCACCCACTACGCCGGACACACGCTTGATCCCGTCTTCTCATCCAGCAAGCACATCACCGTCAGCCACTCCACCGGACTTCACTGGACCGACCACAGCTGCGTCCACTTCAGCTTCAGAAGAACCATGACCCACCACCACCCGCAACAGGTGCCTCACAGGAGCTGGAGCAAGATCACCGCCGAGCAGCTCACCACTTCCCTCAGCCAGAACCGACCCGCCAGCACAACGGACCCCAACGAAGCAGCCTGCAACTTCACACAGTGGCTGACCGCCTGCGCAGACGACCTCGCACCACTAAAGAACCCTCCCAGCAGACCCAGAAGCAAGAAAGCCTCCTGGTTCACCAACGAACTCAAGGAATCCAAGAAGAACTGCCGCACCCTCGAGAAAGCCTGGCTCCTCGACCAGACCAGAGACAACATGACCGCCCTCAAACAAGCCACCCGCAAGCACCAGCTGCTCATCCCCACCACCAAGAAGAGATCACTGAAGGAACGACTGGACAACAACGCCCACGACAGCAAGGAACTCTTCAACATCGTCAAGGAGTTCTCCAACCCTAGCACCGGCAACAACTACATCACTCCTTCACAAGACCTCTGCGACTCTCTCGCCTCGTTCTTCCACCGCAAGATCGCCAACATCCAAAACAGCTTCGGCGCACCATCCACGCACCCTACCACTGAACCAGCACACCCAACCGCCACCCTCCACACCTGGACCACGGTGACCACCGAAGACACATCCCGCACGATGAACACCATCCACTCGGGATCTCCAACCGACCCCTGCCCCCATTACGTCTTCAACAAGGCCGACTCCATCATCGCACCCCAACTCCGGGACATCATCAACATCTCCTTCAACCCGCCACCTTCCCGGAGAGCTGGAAGCATGCAGAGCTCAGCGCCCTACTAAAGAAGCCAACAGCGGACCCCACCGACCTCAAGAACTTCCGCCCCATCTCGCTCCTCCCTTTCCCTGCCAAAGTCATCGAGAAGACCGTCAACAGACAGCTTGCCACCTTCCTCGAGACTAACGGATTCCTCGACCCTTCGCAGTCTGGTTTCCGAGCCAACCACAGCACCGAGACCGCCCTCATCGCAGCCACCGACAACATCAGAACCCTGCTCGACAGTGGGGAAACGGCGGCCCTCATCCTCCTGGATCTCTCTGCAGCATTCGCCACTGTCTGCCACCGCACCCTAGTTCAACGCCTCAGCAACACAGGTCCCCAAGAGAAGGCACTGGAGTGGATCATCTCGTTCCTCGCCGGAAGAACACAGAGAGTTCGCCTCCCCCCGTTCCCATCCGAGGCCACCGAAGTCACCTGCGGCGTTAAGCAAGGATCATCACTCAGCCCCACCCTCTTCAACGTATACATGAGACCTCTTGCAGCCATCGCATGCCAACACAACCTCAACATCATCTCCTACGCAGACGACACCCAACTGATCCTCTCCCTCACCAGAGACCCTGCAAACGCCAGAACCAGCCTACATGAAGGGATAATAGACGTCGCCGAGTGGATGAAGAACAGCCGCCTGAAACTGAACTCAGACAAGACGAAAGTCCTCATCCTGGGACCATCTCCCTCCGCCTGGGATGACTCCTCGTTGCCCCCCGCCCTGGGCACCACTCCCAAACCAACAGACCACGCATGCAACCTGGGCTTCATCCTGGACTCCTCCCTTTCCATGACCAGACAAGTCAACGCCATCTCCTCATCATGCTTCAACACCCTAAGTATGCTCCGCAAGATCTTTCGATGGATCCCGACCGAAACCAGGAAGACGGTCACCCAGGCACTCGTCACAAGCCGACTGGACTACGGGAACACCCTCTACGCCGGAACCACAGCCAAGCTACAGAAAAGACTCCAACGCGTCCAGAACGCCTCCGCCCGACTCATCCTGGACCTCCCCCGATGCAGCCACATCTCCGGCCACCTGAGGGACCTGCACTGGCTCCCCGTCAGCAAGAGAATCATGTTCAGACTCCTCACCCACACACACAAATCTCTCCACGACCTGGGCCCCAAGTACCTCAACGACCACCTGACCTTCTACACGCCCACCCGCCAGCTACGTTCCACTAGCCTCGCCCTCACCGCCGTTCCACGCATCCGAAGAGCCACCGCCGGAGGAAGATCCTTCTTCTACCTGGCGGCCACCTGGCGGCGAAGACATGAAACTCCCTCCCCACCCACCTTCGACTGACCCAGGACCATCTCACCTTCAGGAGACAACTCAAGACCTGGCTGTTCGAGCAATAGCGGACCCCTTCCCCCAAGCGCCTTGAGACCCTTCCGGGTGAGTAGTGCGCTATACAAATGCTGTGATTGATTGATTGACTTCAAAGGAGAGTCTTTGTAGTGCACAGATACTGCCTTGCCCGCTCTTGGCTCCTGACACGCTAAATGGGGGTGGACATAGCATATTGTGAGAGGCCAGGTACAGACCTATTCAGGTGTCTGTGACAAATACTCTCACCACTCTAGCAAAGGAAGGCCCATCAGCCTTTTGATAAGAAATCAGAATATGTAGGGCATACCTCAACTCCTTTTGTGTGACTGTCTAGAGTAAATGCAGTAATAGGCCCCTGTCATTCTAATCCAGACATTGATTCCACAGGCAGGCAGAGGCACAGGAGGATCAAACAAGAAAGTGCCCACTTTCTCAAAGTTCCATTTTCAAACACACAATTTAAAAACCACCTTCACTAAAATTTTGAGCTCAGAGAGCCCAAACTACAAATCTCAAGATTTTTTTCATTTTAAAGTTACACTTGTAAGAGGTTGCAAGGTATCTCTAATAATTGCTCATGAGAGTTAGTCTTTGCCCTAGTGAAAAACGAAATTGGCAATATTTCACTATCTAGAAATTTAAAACACACCACTGCTTGCCAAATGTTTCATATATATTGCACCCTCCCCTTCGGAGTACCTTGGGCCTAACTAAGAGGTTTTTACATGTAGTAAAAGGGAAGGTTTTGGCCTGGCAAGTGGGTGCACAAACCAGGTAGACGTGGCAGTTTAAAATTGCACTTACAGACACTGCAATGGCAGGCCTGAGACAGGTTTACAAGGCTACTGATGTGGGTGACAGAACCAGTGCTACAGGCCAATCAGTATTATTTGATTTACAGACCCTGGGCACACATAGTAAATCAAGTAAATCAAATATGCCAATCTTGGATAACCAATCCTAATCACAATTTACACAGAGAGTACATACACTTTAGCCTTGGTCAGCAGTGGTAAAATACCCAGAGTACATAACCCAGCAAAACGGAACACCAGCATAGCATCAAAAATACAGGAGGTAGAGAAAAAAACACAGGGTAAACCATGCAAACAATGCCAGGTCTAACTGCATGAATTTCCTAATGTTGTTTACGTTCAGGGAGAACCAGGGCCATAAGTCATAAATATTTTGGTTTTAGGGGGAACCAGACTATCCATAGATTGGGAGATAGGACAGTTGTAACTGCCAAGATGAGACTTGACATCAATGTTATCAGGAAGGATGTGCCGTTTATGTGAGATTTTTCAAGGATCTATTTTTGAAGGATGTATGTACAATATTACATATATAAGGTATAAGCAATACCTTGTAAGGAAAATGTTAATGTCACTGTGCATGTGCCTTTTTACACCTCTGTGTACAGAATCTCATAGGCACAACATTCACAACTCTCTCCCAAGCTGAAGGAAGACAGTTTTAGATTGTTCACTTCTTTTACCGCTCTTTCACCCTTTGTTTTATGTTATTCATATTGCTAACAATGTCCTTGTAGGTAGTACAAGCATAATCTTGCAGCACATCATTATTTTCCTTCAGTCAATATTCTAAGACAAGAGTTGTATTCTCTATAGCTTCTTGCCTTTAAATGGCCTGCTTCTCTTAAACCCTTCTAATGCATGCTGTCCTATGTATTGCTGGACCACTGTTGACTCTAGGCAGTGCACTTTGTGTAGACAGCCTGCCTCAATGACATAGTCAACATACTCTTAGTTGAACAGGCTAAGCAATTGTTTGTTTTAGGAACATAAAATGTTCTTCACATTATAGAATAGACATTTTTTGGCTATGAAAAAAAGGTCATAAGAAAATGAGTGGAAATTCCTGTTATATTTTATTGCTATAAACTGAATATCTATATAGCAAAACTCCATTTGTTTTATGAATGAAGATATGTAGCCTGCAGTATTCTTGAACAAGTAAAAAAGCATCTTGCAATGTAAACATAATATATCTGTACAAAATAAAGCTTCAACTATATTGAAAATAATGCAATAAGCAGCTTGCACTGTACGCCTAAAAAGCCTACAGGCTGCTCTCAAGGCCATAGACCTGAGAGCAGCCGGAGTCAGAAATAAAACAACACAGCAATACTACTCGTTAGCATGGAAAATGCAGTCTGCACTATGAAAACCTTAAATGATTGTGGTTACTAAGCAAGGCATTGCATGAGTTGCAAAAAATAATTATGTACAATCAGAAAGCTGTCCACATTATGGGAAACACATAGTTTTAGTTTCAAATAAGTGTAAAAGTTAGTCAACTGAACACTGCAGCGACAATGAAAGTAACTAGACAAAAGAGTTAGGAAGAAGCTATTCTACTAACACATGTTACATGAAACAAGATCCATTAACGTTAATGCATATACTGTGTATAGGACGACAATGACTTTAAAGTAAAGACCTTGGTCGGGCATCTATGATGAACTGTGCCCCATCTCCACGTGTGGTAACTTGACAGCCGAGATAGAGGCTGGGCTGCCACCCAAGGCCAAACTAGCTACTGCGCTATGCAGCGTGTGACCTGAGGTAAAAGCAGATATATGTTGCTGCAAATGGCATTTGTCTGCTGGAGACCGGCTTAGGGTGGCGTGGCGTGACACCTCTATCTGTTTCTGGGCCGCAGCCTCATCAAGCACAGGGAGCCGGAACCGGAAGACGCTGCCATGCGTTTCAGGGTGCAGCACTCGATGAGGTCTGCAATGAGGGTCCCGGCCAGGGTGGATTTTGTAATTACAGAGCACGGCCAGGCCATAAGATAGATGGCTGCCAGGGATGTGAAGAGCTTGCAGTGATGTAGCATTGATTGCAGGGAACAGAGGGCTGCGTGATATCATGTGACTTTGCAGCTACTTCGCAGCTACGTTGGCTAGGGCACAAACGGGTGCCAGCTATGCATGCAGGGCTAGGCAGACTGGGGGAAACTACCCTGCGATATTATGCCTCCCGCCACACAGAGCGCATTTTTTGAGGGCCACATCAAAAGGCACTTGTCCAATGACACACAGTGTCTGGAACATGCTAAATCTGATAATTCACAAACTACTGCACACTTAGCACTAGCTTACGCAACAACGCAGCTAATTAATGTAGTGCAAGACCCTGTGAAGCACAGCTGAAGATACTCTGTCAAATGGTTTGGAAAACTGAGCCATATGGCTATCCATGTCTGCCTGCAGGGCGAGCTACCCTATTGATGCCAGCCACTGAGATAAACTGAGGTATGCTTGGGAGGATGGGGAGAACACAAGAAGAACCCATTTCCCACTTGGTAATACCCCAGTAGAAGGGAGCAGAACCAAGATGGCTTCTAACTATTCTAAAGCTATTGATGGAGAAGCTTCTGTGGACAAACTTGATGCTATTCTAGTTGCCAAAGGCTACCCAGAGACCTATTAAAAAGCAAAACAGATTCATGGATATGGGCCTGCTGAGGGATGACCACAAGGAAATGTTGGTGTGTGTGAATAAAGCAGTGAGTACTGTGTCGGAGCTAATCCCCACAACAGGCAGCCTTCATAGACAGCACAGTCATGAAAGAGAAGGCTTACCCACTAGAAAAAATGCTAGATGATCAGGGGGGCCATATTAGGCAGAGCAATGTAAGGGCTGTGGCTTTTCCTGAAAAAATAGTATGAAAATTAATGTTGTCTTTTTTGCAGGATGGTTACAGGAGACTGAGACGCCAAAGGTTCTATCCAAATTTTACTCCCATGCGAAAGAGGATAGAGTCCCAGCATTGCCCCCAAAACCTGGTGCTCCGCCACGACTAGTGGTGACATAACTGTTACACTTCCATGATAAGGACTGCATCTAGAGGCACGTTAGCTCAACTGGACCTTTTACAGTGAAAAACGCGAAGGTGTCTAAATGCCAGGACTTTGCGCTGATTGTGCAAATTCAATGCACAATGATGACTGTAAAAAAGAGCCTGCGCAAACCTGCCCTATTATATGCACTGTTGTTCCCAGGCCATCTGAGAGTTCAGTGGAAGGGATTGTATATTTGTTCACCGACTCTGCAGAGGCATGGAACTGGTTTGAGGGCTAAGACACAGGGAGACAAACAAGAGGGTCCCAGCAGGTCTCCAGTGCATAAAAGGCAGCGCTCCAGGTCGACACCTGAAGCACCCCCCAAGAAGCAACAGGTCAAAGAAGAGAGGTAGCGGGTGTGTGCATCTGCAGCAGCTTTGAGCGGCTCCAGGAAAACTCCTGGTATAGGCGCAGAACACTGAATGTAGGTATGTATGCATGCATGTGTTTGTGTATGTGACGGTGGGAGATATTCTTTGTGCCTGTGAGTGTGGGTGTGTGCATACGTTAAACTGTGCACATCCATGGCTGTGTGTATGTATGCATGCATGTGTTCGTGTATACGCAGTGTGCTGCCTGCTCGCCTTCATGACAGTGCAACCAGCCGGCGAAGGGCCCCTATTCAGGCACAGAGATGACACTCACCTTAGCAAATTCCAGTTCACCGCAGTCATGCACCTGTCACTGAGAAAAGCGGGTCTGCCACTGTCAGGGTTTGGGTCTCACTCATTCAGGATCGGGGCCGCCACGACGGCCGCACAACATGGGATGACCAAGGCCGGAATACAAGCCGTGGGTAGATGGCGGTTACGGGCATACCAGATGAAAGTAAGGCTCCAGCTGCTATAATCCACAGAACTTGCCGGGGTGGGGAGGGGGTGCTTTCTCATCAACCATGCAACAGAGTGACATATTATCCTTCCCCGGCAGGAATGAGACCAGGCTTAGTGTGGGTGGGTGCCAATTGTTCGTAGCACGGATGCTATCCTGGTGGCAGCAGTTGGGATACAAGCAAGAGGGACAGCCGGTGGACACCTGCATACCGTGGTTCGGCCAACTGGAAAAGAAATGGGAACAGCTCCCGGCGACCCTCACAAAACTACAGCGGAGGCGCCATGGCACCCGGACATTTTAATTGTGCATTTGGGGAGAACGACCTGGTCAGGCGAGGAAGGAAAGATCTTTTACAGGACATACAGAGAGACCTATCAGAAGCTGGAAAAATGTTATTTGGTCGGAGCTGATCAGTAGAAGCGAATGGCACGGAGCCCAATCGCAGAAGACAGTTGAGAATTCCGGGAAAATATAGAATCTCACTATGAGCAAGTTCTGCAGAACCCATGGCTTTGAAACAGTTAGGCACAGGCTCATTCACATGGGCCACCCCGAGTTTTATGAGAAGGATGGGGTGCACCTGTTTGTTGAAGGTATGAAAGTCTTCTGGAACAAACTGTGGGGTGCGATGGCTTTGTGAGGTTGTAGAGTAAAGGACCTAGGGGAACTGGGAGGTGGGAACCGCAGGAAGACGTAAGCCTCCCTGGCGGCGTGGCGAGAATATATGGTTATAATGGTTGGTACAGAGGCACACCTGAGGGTGGTGTGCCGGAAGAGGACCACTCACCTTGGGATGCCTTTTGGCTGGGTAAGTTGGGCGGAGGACGGTGTGTAGGACCACTCACTTTGGGATGCCTTACGGCTGGGTGAGTTGGCCTACCACAAGGGGGTAGCAAATGAAGATGGTGCTTGCTGCCCAGCCCCCGCCGGATGGCAGGGCACAACAAGAGTCGGAGAAGGTAGCGAGTTGTGGCCTAACTCCGGGACAGAAGTTACACCCCAGCGCAAAGAGAGAGAACACCCAACCAACCCCATGACCCCGTGGGGGCCAAGAGGCAATGCAAGCTGCAAATAACATATACAAATGAACTGTCAGGCTAAATTGCCATTGGGCAATGTACATGTGTTTATGATGATACAGCAAATAAGGCATGATGCAAATATGACAGTTCACCAATAATGATTTATTTAGCACTCAGCGCTTGGACGCCCCTGGGCAGCTATTTGCGCTTTATAAAATTCATGTTCCTTCTCAATTCATTTTTATTTCATTTCATAACACGCAAAGGTGTGCAGTATATATACGTGTATTCCTAATAAAACTGCGGCCAACAAATGACCACCACAACACAAGAGTGAACGTGGGCCTCTTTATGATAAGTAATACAATGTTGGGAAACTGAGGAGTGAGCCTAGTGTGATGATTAGTGCAGAGACCACCCCCGAAGGGGGCCTTGGGGTCCTGCGCCATAACCAACGCTGAGCCCCCGGACCAAACAGGTTAACGGCGCCTAGCCTGACCCAAGTGTGAAAACTCCAACAGCCCCCTTTAAGGCGACCGCCACTGAGGCGCTGGTCCCCTGGTCAATGGGGGCCCAAGCCCATACAAACCCCCCAATGGGGAAAGCCCAAGGCAAGGCGGGAAGGCGTGGGGGTATATAGCACTTCTCCCCAGGTAAGCTCCTATCTGTCAGAGCGGGGGTGCAGCAGCGGTGAGAATGTTGTACCCCACCCACCCACACCTAAGGAACGGCTATGTCGCAGAGCTGAGGAGCATGCAAGGCGTCGGCGAGAAGATATGGGGATAACGGTTGGTATGGAGGCACACCAGAGGGCGGTGTGCCAGAAGAGGACCGCTCACCTTGGGATGCCTTACGGCTGGGTGAGTTGGCCGGAGGGCGGTGTGTATGACCACTCACTTTGGGATGCCTTACATCTGGATGAGTTAGCTACCACAAGGGGATAGCAAACGGAGATGGTGCTCGCTGCTCAGCCCCTGCTGGAGGGCGGACAAGGTAGCGAGTTGTGGCCTAACTCGGAGACAGAAGCTACACCCCTCGTGCAAAGAGAGGGAAAACTCAACCAAACGAAGCAACGACCCTGTGGGAGCCAAGAGACAAGACAAGCTGCAAATAACATATACAAATGAACTGGCAGGCTAACCTGCCATTGGGCAATATACATGTGTTTATGATGATGATGCAAATAAGGCATGATGCAAATAAGACAGTTCACCAATGATGATTTATGGCATAACAAGCAAAGGCATGCAACATATATACGTGCATTCCTAATAAAACTGCAGTCATCAAATGACCACCACAAGACAAGAGTGTACGTTGGCCTATTTATGAGAAGGAATACAATGTTGGGAAACTGGGGAGTGCGCATAGAGTGGGGGTTAGTGTGCATCTGTGTGTTTATATGGCGGCATCCCTGTGAGTTTGTTTGCGTCAGTCTGTTTTTGGCTGTGTGTGGATAGATTGGTAGCTGTGTTTCTGTTAAGTGAATGAAAAACATACATTCGCGTAGAAACGATCAGAGAAATACAAGGACGTACACTGACGGCACATTGGCTGATAGGACGTGATAATGCTGCAATCTGAGTTTGTGGGGTCACGCTGTTCTCAGTGTGGGTGGCAGAGCTGAGTGCAGTGTTGCCGGTATTGTGGGGGCAGTAGGATGCACACATGTAGCAGTAGGAGACGAATCACCAGGCAGCAAAGGGCATCCAGTATGACCTGAAATCAGGGCCAGGGCAGCAGTCACCCCTTTGGTGCTGAAAGACAAACAACTAGATCCTACCTGGTGCAGGCTGGGATTGAGCATCAGAAGTGGGTGCACCTAAAGCCCTGGCCACTAGGAGTCTGAGGGTGTGTTGAGAGAAAGCAGTGTTTACTCTGTGCACAGCACAAGGGGAGGTCAGATGGCCGAGCCGTCTGGAAGAAGAAGAAACACACAGCTGCAGTTGCTGGTCTAGAAAACATATGGCCGCAGCACACACTGATGTGTAAGACCTTCTGGAGTGGGTGTGTGCCTTGCAGTAGTTCATTTCCCTTACCCCCACGCATGTGAAGGGAAGGGAAATGTGTGCTGCTCCTGAGGCAGTTTGCCTGCGATGGCCGTGCCCTGAGCCAGGTTTCCGCACCTTTTTGACTTTGTTGCCCTCTGCCTTCTGCCAAAGCGAAAGCAAGCATGAGGTAACGGCTCTCAATGTGAAGTGGGTGAGAGGAAGAAAAAGAGCTTCAAGATGTGTGCACGGCATGCAAAAGAAATACAGCGGGGGGACTCTTAATGCAAAGTGGGGGTGAAAAAGAAGTTTAAAGAGCAAGTCTGCTGCGTCAAAAATGTGTTGCACTCTGCCACTTCTAAAGTGGAAGCACGAATGGGGAAATGCGTACTGCTCTCCACTCCTGAGGCAGTTTACTTGCGACGGCCATACCCAGGGGCAGACTTACCTGACCTCCTGCCTTTGTCGCACTCCATTTTGTATACAAGGTAAAGGCATGTACATAGCCAAGCTACTTCAAACATGATCTCAGCAAACATTGTCCCACGCTGCTTTGAAAGTAAAAGCACGCATGACCCTCTGCACATCGTGCCCGCAGGACCAGGAAATCCTTAAAAAAATGTAGCTTACAGGCAAAAATAAACATACCATGTCACAGCCGAAGTAAAGGAGCTGGTAGCTATGGGAGCTTACAAATCAAGACAAGGAAGTACTAATGAGGGACTAACAAGCCGATTACTGAATCAGAAGCCAGCCTTTACAAAGGACAAAGACACAAGCCAATGAAAAATGTGAGTGGAGAGTGGGCGGGGTTTCTCTTCCATACTCTACTACGCAGTCTCGCAGAGCAGTGCATGTGCACTTACTGAGGCAAGACCTAAACATGAGTGCATATTGGTCAAGATGTTCTGATTGGTCTGGACACACTATTGCAGAGAGTGCACATATGCACGCCCTACACCAGGGATATACCCATATCCTCCTTAATGGCCTGGCCACTCCAATGAAGTTGGAGGGTGGTGCCAGATTGGGCGGAGATGGGCCTCACTCTTTCGGGCAGTTTATGTATGGGAGGTACTAGTCCGGATTTACACAAATTCTGTGAAGAATATGATATAGGAGAGGGGTACTTTTCACTAAACAAGGGTTCTATTAGGGGCGAAATGAAAGTGGTGGAAAATAGGTGCAAGGAAACTGCCACGAACATGAATGTTAATAATAAATTTTCATACTGAAGGGCAGTACCAGATTAATTATACTCTTACATCTATTTCTTTCAAAATGTGCAGGTTTACAGCTATGGTGCAAACGGGCTGATGCGGATTGGGCCACTATACTGAAGCAATCTTTTGAAGAATCCAGACATGCTATATTTTACTCTATTCAGGATTACTTTCTGCACTGAGCACATTTGTATCCTTAGAGAATTAATAATGTTTCCCAGCAGACACACAGTATGCCCTATGTGTAGGGTATCCTGTTTTCAGTTTCTATTTTTGTTAAATTCTGGTGGGTTTTTTCAGTGTTTTCAATACCTTAAAAAAAGTGGTTTTCAGTAGTTACACATGTTTGCACCATTAAAAACAACAGAAACTGTTTTTCCAGTGTTTATGGAATGTTTTGCCTTTATTATTGCTTGCTTTCTGCACCGATTTTGCATGTGTATAGACAGTGTACATACAGTGGGCATGAGTTCCAAATACAGTTTTATAAATCACACTTATTGTCGTATACCGAACAATACTTCTTTAGTGAATCTTTGGTCATGTAAGCTTGCTCTTTCTTTCCCATGTAAATGTTAATCAGTGAAAAGGCCCTCTCAACATTGGCACTTGACACAGGCAATACAAAAACAGTCAGTACACAATTTGTTAACTCTGACCACTGGCATAGCTTTCAATGCAAAGATTGATTCACCTGAACATTACGATTCTCTGGGACAGGTTCTGAAACATATGCTTTGAACTGGACACATACGCCCTCAGTTATCAAAGCAGTAAAAAATGAATCAGTACTTTTCAAAGTCGGGAGAAAATTCCCCTATACAGAAGAGATCTGGACCGTGTGCAGTGTACCTCAGTGAGGCTTCATTGACTTCAAATGACATGGTTGGTGAAGGGATGTTCCTATGAATCATTGCAAGCTATTTCTCATGCACTGTAAAATACAATTTCCTGAATTGCTCCTCAACATTTCTTTGCTTACCCTGTGGCAATAATTCTAACATGGAACGTATTGAAGCCAAAGTTACTAAAAGTGTTGCCCAACCTACTCTCAAGGAGATGTTTCACATGTACATCAATTTCGCTGAACACTTGATAGACAAGTGTGTTTTTAGACTCTAGTTTTTTAATTATGTCTACTACAGCAGTGATAGAAACAACACAACTGTGGCTGACCAAGGTTTCGCACTTAAATTTCAATATCGGATAGTCAGTTAGTGGCTGTGCACAAAAATATCCAGAGCTAGCGACAGAGATGCTCCACTGTCTAGACAGATACCAAATCCTATGAAAAGGGATGGTGCACCAGAATTAGAAGTCCAGAGAAGTTAGAGTATTTTGAAAAAACATCCTTTATTGTTTCAATCTTTAAAAGGCCTCAGCCAACACGTTTCGTTCCTATAGGAACTTCGTTAGGGCTAGAAAATTTCTGGGAGTCCCATGAGTCAGCCAAGACAATGTAAGTCAAAGCCTCCACGTTGTGGGTAGGTCAATTTCTTATGATAGGTAGATGAGACGTGATAAGTAAGGTTGCGAAAGCCAATTTGCATCAACAGACAGAAGTCTTTGCAGTCCAGGAAGGAATGAACAAAAAAAGTGGTAGTAGGTCAAAATAAGTAAGGAGATGGGTCAAAAACGTTGGTGTATCAGTCAATAGACCATATAGTGGTAATACAACTGTTTAAAAATAGGTAGCCACCTCTCAACAAGAACTGCGGCCCAAAATGCCCAGTAAATATACGAAAAATGGGGGTAAAAACTGCAATTAGGTCCTTTGAAGTGGCGTGTTTGGAGACGCGGACTTAGCAGAAACAGAAAACACCAATCCAGACAGGGATTGGTGGTACAGGGTTATATATGCCATATCCCACATCTTTTTTGCTTAATTGCAGTTTTTACCCCTAGTTTTTGTATATCTCCTTACTTATTTTGACCTACAACCACTTTTTTTGTTCTTTCCTGCCTGGACTGCGATGACTTCTGTCTGTTGATGCAAACTGGCTTTCGAAACCTTACTTATCACGTCTCATCTACTACAGCAGTGATGTTTTCCTGTAAAAATCCAAGAATGCAGTAGAGTGAACTTTTTTTTCACATCACTATCAATATGCGACCAAACATCCTTGAATTACTTGACTTTGACAACATCACTGAGCAAAAATTCTGTAAACGATCATCACATGGATAATGTAGCATTCAAGGTCTCTAGGACTGAGAACCACCAGTTAAATGACACAGTTGGGGTGACTCTTTCTTTGATGCCACGTAAAGCTAAAAATACTGAAATATTTGCATTTTAGTTTCTGTGCAGAACAAAACAGTGCACCAGAATGGACTACAAAGTCAATAGCATTCTTCATTAACTCTGCATATTATAAAGATGCTTTCAGCATAAAAGTGGAGAAGTGTGGCTCACTGGTTAGAGGAGGCAAACCTGGAAGCAGAGGTCAGCCCGGGACCAGGGTTCAATTCCCAGCTCGGCGGGGTCTTGAGTCCTAAAATGTCCATGGACATGACAATTCTCGCTACGGTGCCTACTCGATTCACGGGTTCACACTCTGCGACTCTGGGCAATAGCTTGCTTACTCTCCACAACGGCCCCTCGCGGCGGGATGCCTGGCTTTCACCTTGCGGATACCCTGCTGGGGTTATCTCACAGTGGAATACCAGGACAGGTTCCCTAAGCAAGTGCTTAGAGACCGGTTGGGGATTTGCGCTATATAAATTCCTGTACATTTACATTTACAAAACTAGCAAGTGACAATGAACTCTCAGAGGGAAACACTTCAGGTTGGGTATCGATTTTGACAGGCCATCAAACAACCTTTTCATATACATAGCTTAACTACTGCAAATACAAAACAGATCACTACAATCTTTGTTGAACTTAGTAAGAACTTTTTGCAGCAACATTCCAAGTGACCCTGAATTCCATGTTTTCCAAACGCCTGGTGTCATGTTTTCACCACTATCTCAGGTACTTGGTGACAACACTCTTTTCACATATACCTGTCACTACACCTTGCATTGAATGTTTAAAGCTTGGGGTGTTTGGCAATTCACATACTATCAATACTGACTTGCTAGAAAAGGGGAGTGATGTATCAAAGGTTTTCACCCATTCTCTGTCTGTGGGAAAATGTGAGGATACATATTGGGAAAAATTCTTATGAAACCAGACATTTGACCGATCAACAAATAAATCAAACTTAGCAAAAATATGATGCTGATATTTCCAGATTCTCTATAGTTTATATAATAATTCAATAAGACCTAAAACACACTTCCAATCCCTGCACATTTAGACCAAAGACCACAAAACTGAAATAGGCAAAAGGAAAAAGAAACAATATTTTAGTGACATCCCTAAACAACAAAACTCAAGCAGAATAATGTTAGCTAAGTCTTTCTTGCTGCTGCCTTGTATGACAAAGTTACATTGAATTGACCTCCTCAGGGAAGAATAAAAATGATTCTTTCACTCACCTTTTCCTTTCTTTGAATGGCATTTAGTTTGTGGTTGTGAAGGTGTTTTTTCAGTATTTATATATTTACACTGGTGAGAGCTATTTTCTTTTTGGTGGGGTTTTATCAATTATTATAGGTTTAACCTAAAACAGGATAGCCTTTCTGTGTGTAATGAGGAGGGTGCAGACTTGTTTCATATGGTTTGGCATAGTTCCTCTTCGAAAGAATTCTGAACTTAGTCCTGCTAGAGACGAAGAAAATAGCAGAGAGCAAGCCTTATCCTCTTAATGGGGCACTGCTGAAGGCTCGCTCTATAATTAAGCATAAAACTGAAGTGGCCTTGACCATTCATTCTAGTAATTTTGACTGTCTATTCATTACTGAGACATTGGCCAGGGACCATTCAGGCCCAGATCTGGAGTTTGTTCCTTCTGTTGACAAAGTGCCCGCTAGTCAGGAAGTCACGGATGAAATGGCCAAACTGAGCATGGTGGATCACCCTCAGATCATTAGGAAGAATCTTTTGCCTTCCTTCTCCCCTATCTCAAGTCAACAAAATAAAGATCTCCTCTTTCACCTTAAATCGGGAGCGCCCTTTGATCCCTGCATGCCTTCCATTCTTAAAATGGCATCAGATTTAGCAGCCAATTTCCTGTGCAAGGTATACAATGGAATACTCAGGTCCGGCTGCTATCCAGCTATCTGGAAGTAAGCAATTGTCCTTCCTCTCCTTAGGAAACCCAATGCTGACCCCCTGAAACTAAAGAACTTCCACCCTATTTCTCTTCTTCCTGCTCCTGCAAAAATACTGGAGAAATCTATTAACACTGAGCTGATTAAGTATTTTGACTCACAGGAAATATTGGATTGCTCCTAGAATGGATTCCACGCCGGTCACAGTACGGCATTTGCCCTCATTACATCGTCTGACCACATGCGGATCCAGGTAGTCCAAGGGGGGTTGGCGGTGTTGATTCTACTCAACTGATAAGCAGCATTCAACACCGCTTCCCAGTGTGAATGATCCAATGCTTGCGGGAAGTGGGGGTCACAGGAAAAGCTTTGCAGCTTCTCCAGTCCTTTCTTACTGATAGAAGTTACACAGTTAGTTGTGGAGGCTTCAAAAATAAAGCTTTCGCTCTCTCATGTGGGGTACCTCAGGGATATTCGCTCAGCCCTTCTCTTTTTAATCTTTATGTGATCCCTCTGGCCGAACTCGTGAGATCCTTTAGATTCCAGGTGCTCTCCTATGCGAACGACACCCAAATCATTGTCTCTGTCACCAACAACCTGCAGCTAGTTGCAGAAAAGTTTAACACTTGTATGTAACACATCATTTGTTGGATGAAGGGCAATTCTTTAAAGATTAATACAGACAAGACCGAGGTACTGGTTTTTGGGCCACAGAATTCCATCTGGTCTAAGGCCTGAGTGGCCAACAGAAAGCGTACCTCTTCCTACTCCGGTAAAACAGCCAGAAATCTGGGGGTAATCTTTGAAGAGGGTCTGTCTTTTGATGCCCAGGTCAATCGTAGACTTAGCACATGCTTTTCTATTCTAAAACCCCTCAGAAAGGCGCTTCCATTCATCCCCTCAGACCTGCACTGGCCCACTATCATCGCTTTGATTACCTCTCGTCTTGATTATTGCAGCACCTGTTACCTTAATATCACCGCTGCATCTCTAAACAAGCTCCAGATGTTACAGGACGCAGCATTTAAATATTCCTAAACATCAATCTGCCAGAGAAGGAATCCGTTCTTTACACTGGCTCCCTATCAAGGAGAGCATTTCATTCAAGATCCTAAGTACTGTATATAAGGCGGTGCATTGCAATGGTCCGTCCCAACTCAAATCTTTGATTCAGTGATGGACCCCAGGGAGGACTGTGAGATTATCCACAAAATTTAAACTAGTTGTGCCCAGACGTAACGGATCCAGATGGGGCGGCTGCACCTTCTCTGTGGCCTCTGCCAAGCTTTGGAATTCTCTCCCCCTAGCCGTTGCCAATGCAAGCTCCCTTCCTGCTTTCAGGAAACACCTGAAAACGTGGTCATTCCCCACTTTATCTGCTGTTTCATTGCTCTTCCTTACTCTGTTTGCTTGACGTCTTGACACCTATGGGTTTAGTGCGCTCTATAAATACTATCTTATCTTCATCTCCAAACCATTCACAAGACTCCAGATCGTGATGTCCGTGTCATTCTGATGGTGCACCTGTTAGGTCCAATTCAATTCAATTCAATAGAGACTTTATTTCGGTAATATTTCAAACCATAAAAGTACACATATAAAATACATTGAACATTTCATAGTTAAAATCACAATTACAAAGGACATATTATACATATTTCATTAATGAGTAAGTAGGCAAAATCAACAATAAAGTGCTATTAGTGCTGGGTTTACAACATGATATGAGGTCTTTCAGTAAATAAGCTCATCATCCTTCAGAGGTGTAGAATCACTGATCCAGGCACTTTCTCAGTTTGACAGTTAATTTTAAAAATTCTAAGAAGTGAAGAACACTGTCACTGTGCAAAAGCTGTAAATACATAAGTGCTGGTCTTATTTGATTAAAATTTAGTTTCTTTAAAAGAGCAACAAGGTAACGTCTGCGTGGGTATTCATAAAACCTACATACAAATATAAAATGCAGCATTTCCTGTGGAGACTTCCCGTCGCAGCCACAGGGAGCAGCAGTTTTATTAAAAATATCCGACATAGGTCTAATTAAAAGATGATGAAAAATATTATACAGAAATGAGAAGTGAAGGTGCATGTTAAATATAGTTCCATGGTGTCACAGGTTTTTAACATAACATATTTCCTAATATTAGGTTTCATAAGCTCCTCCGCTTCTCTTTGGGCCCTCCTGTCCATATGAAAAGCCTGCTTAATTGCTGCCACATCTCCCTTTACAATCCCACAAGGGTTTTCAAACAGATTCAAGCATCCAAGCCTCAAAAAACAAGATTTCAGGTATTTTAACCAGGACACGCACATTGAGTTGTCCTGAGACACAAGGTCTTTCACAATCAGGTGGGTAAGCGGAATATCTTGATTTAGCCACAATTTTACCCAGCATGTCAGTGGTCTTAGCGCAAATATATCGGATAGGTACTGAGTCCCCAGTTCTTCGTGTACTGCTAAGTTCGATGTGCTGACTGGAACACAGAGGAGACGTTTTAGAAAATTATTTTCAGTAACCTGTAACTGTTCACCACTTACGTAGCCCCATAACTCACTGCCATATACAGCGGTAGCTATCGATTTGGCATTATAGAGTTTCATCATTGCAGTATTTGGCTTCTTCCCCAGTTTTGTAGCAAAATTAAAAATAGAGGCATTTACCCTTGTCATTTCCCCTTTCTTTCTTGCCACATGGGGGCCCCAGCTGAGCTTTGTGTCAAATAAGACACCAAAATATGAAAATGTTTGAGTGATGGGGATCAGAGCATCATCAAGTTTAAAAATAAAATATTTTTTCGGTTGTTGGCCAACATGCATTATATATGATTTAGAATTGTTGACCAATAGGTCTCTGTTGGTCATAAAGATATTAAAAGCATTCAAAAGTGCCTGGAGACCCTTTTCCGTTCTAGAAATTAAAACCGCATCATCTGCCTATAAAAGTATAGGAATACCCCGCTTTCCAACTCTAGGGCAGTCTGATTTTACCTCCTGAAGTGCAGCATCTAAATCATTAATATAAAAATTAAAAAGAAATGGGGCCAAGATGCAACCTTGGCGCACTCCCTTTTTAATGTTAAAATTACCAGTGGTTCCCCATTTGTTGAGTACCTAACATTGGCACTGGTGTTACTGTGCAAGTCCACCAGAAAATCCACAATCCCTATGTCCACACCCTTCTCCCGCATGGTCTGCCACAGCCTTCCCCTATTAACACAATCGAAGGCCGCGACAGATCCATGAAGGCAAGGTGGACGGCTCCCTTATGCACAACAGTATATTTACTCAATATAAGGAAGAGGTTGAGGCACTGGGTTATGGTGGAACAGCCACTACAGAATCCATATTGGGAGATGGACATAATGTTATTGTCAGCCGTCCAACTTGATATACGCTGCAGTAAGATCCTCCCCATAATTTTGACCATGGAATCTATTAGTGAAATCGGACGATACCAGAGGGGGCTGCCCTTGTCTCCTTTCTTAAACACAGGGACAGTTGTTGATAAACCCCAGGACAAGGGACAGCCCACTATAGCAGCTGCATTAAATACAGCATTCAAGATGGGTGCCCAAAAACCTGGATCTGATTTATAAAGATCCGGTGGGATTCCATCAGGTCCAGGGGCCTTCCTAGCTGTGAGTCCTTCTATGGCATCCATTACCTCGCTTATATCAAATTTAAGTGTGCCTCCCCTAGCATAAAGTAAAACATCAACTGTTACAGGGTCCGCTGAGTGATACAATTTTTTAAAATGAAGTTCCCACTCCTCCTTAGTTATGCAGCAATCTAGTCCATCACCCAGGTCTTCTACCAGGAACGGTCTTTGAACTAAAGCCCAGAATTTAGTGCTACAATTTAAGGTGGAGGGGTCAAGTATTTCATCCCAAGCCTCTTTTCTCAAAAACTCCCTATGGGATGCAATAACAGACTTGTATTCTTTCCGACACAGTTTTACGCCCTCCTGATTTCTCGGGTTGACTGACAGAGCTAACCTGAGATTACGTGCAGCTTTGGTACAATCGTGGTTAAACCACCTAGGACCCCCTTTCACCAAATTCTTTGCGGGGGCCGTCATGTGTTCTGACACCTTCTCTGACAAGTTTTGATAGGCAATAAGGACCTGCCAGGGATCTCCCCCCTCGTGTGTACATTTCTTAATATCCTCAGTACATTTATCCACAATATTTTAGTAAAGAAGATCTGGGGTAACCGTTGACCATTTAAGTCCCCGCCTCCCATCTGTTGTACACAGCCTGCCTGAGCTACAGTTCTGATTTCCCTTCAGACGAATTATTAGAGGGTTATGGTCACTGAATTCACTTTGCTCAATACTGAACGAATCCAGAAAAGTCTGCATCGTCAGTGAGACTAACATATGATCAATTAAAGTGCCCCTGCCATGCCCTTTTAAAGTAGGAATATCAAAGCATTTTAACGGGTCCCTGAGTGTCATAGCCAATGAGAGGTCAAAATTGCTCATTAGATCATTACAAAGTTCCCCATCCACTGTATGTTCCATGTGTATACCTCCCAGGCACTCACAACACAAGTCTGTTAAGCATTTTTTCAGTGGATCACCGCAAGGATGCACATTAAAATCTCCCATGATCATAAGATTATGACCAAAATCTTTCATAGAAGTAGTATTAAAAGAGTTCAATAGCGATATTTCATTGAAGCCTGCACTATCATTAGTTGCATTATAAAAATTCTTCAAACCAGCCCAGCAGTTTTCTCCATTTAAAACTAAGCCCATCACTCCAGAATACTGTGATTCAATTCTGCACATTTTATAAGGGACTAAATTAGAAACAAATATCTCAAGTCCCCCTTTGGTCTACCCCTTACAGATGGAGTGGCTGGCACATAGAAGGCCTTGTACCCTTCCAGGAAAAGATCACACTCAACCAGCCAAGTTTCTTGTAGACAGATGACCTTAAATTGCTTGATGTAATTAACCCAGTTTTCATCAGCCATTTTGGCAGCCAAACCCGCAATATTCCATGAAGCAACAAAACATCCAGATATTATGTCCAGTGAGTTCTCTACGGGCATAGGTTCACCTGAAGCAACAGTGCCCTGAGCCGCAGGTACCTCCCGTCAATCACACATCTCGAGTCCAGACAAAGCATCATACCTGTTCTGTGTGTAGATGTTAGACCCATGGTGGTAGCGTCCAGCGCTAGTGATCCTGTTGTAGGTTTCATCCAGGTTTCCAGGCCCACATGGATTAGTAATGTTATATATAAATTGTGTATCCATGGCTGGGGTCTGAGGTTCAAACACCCGCCTAGTTATCCTTTGTTGGGGGGTGGGTTTGCAGAGGTGTGCATAGAAGTACCCCAGCGGGCGCACACAAATACTGTTCTCATTATATACTAGTGAGGATGCTCTTAAGAGAACAGTTGCCACATGTTGTGGATGTTTAAAATTTACAACAATACAATCCCCATTTCCCAGCTTTTTAGACAGACCTACCCAGTTCACCCTCCTTACTGCCATTATCTGATCTGAATAAGAGGTAGGAAAACCACAATTTTTGTTAAGCCATGCTACTATCTTATTGTTCAGTGATGCGTGAGATTCATCATATGGTGAGGCGGGATGAGTACCACATGGTGGAACGTTAGTCAATACCGACACAAACGGTGCACAGTCAGGTAGTAAATTCAAATATCGGTTGTTTCTGGTGGGCCTTGGAGCTGGTCCACTTCGTGGGGCTAAATTGAGTTGTGACAACAAAGCAGGTGCTACTGGGACGATTGGTGTACTTAGTGCATCATTCACAGTAGTAACTACTGCAACAGTATTGCGAGTGTTCTGATGGTCTTTAGCACTCGTCACCTCCTGCCCTCTTCCCCCAGCCTTAACCCTACCACTGGTGGGTGCAGCCTGCTGTGCAGACACCAGGCCGCCCAGCCTAGCCACTTCCATGACCAGGCTCTCTATCTGAATGGTCAGTGGCTTAATCACCTCCTCTAATTTTGCTACAAATTTCGCTTCTAGATTTTTAATAAGAGAAGCAAACTGTTCAGCATTTATGTTAAGACCACTATCATTATTTCCTGTGAACACAAAGGGGTTTGTGACAGGGCTATTTGTTTCTTTCCCATCAAGATCCCTTCTTTTAGTGCTAGGTTTCCCCCCCCGTTTTTGATGTGCTATCCTGCAGGTTCGCATCGGCCTAATGACAGGTGGAGCTTCGCCTGTTTCCTCGCTTGACAGGGCGTGTTGGTCTGAATGTACCTCGACATTCCCGTGGTGGGCGTCTGTGGATCTACTCTAACAAATCCGGTCGTATTTGCCTCAGCCTCTGTGATCAACCTTTGCGGAGACAACTCTGGTAAATCCAGTGTCAAAGTCCCCTTTCCTAGTGAAGCAAGTCTTTCATTATTAATCTGACTTACTTTCTTCACCATATAGTTTTCAAAGGTACCGGCACCTATTACAGGTTTATCATTTTCAGTTTTAGACATCTTATATAAATATAAAGCAATATGCAAGGTCGTATAAGAGCCACTACTCACTCATATGAAATACACCAAGATAAAAAATAAAGTCTCACGTGAATGGTACACAATAAAGGTCCGGATTAAAAGGTGTAGGGTCCCTGGCCCAGTCCAGTCTCCTCAGGCCTCTGAGGGCCACAGAGGGCCCGCCCTTTGCCCGGGCTTAGCCCGGCGCGTCCCGCGGGACGAGGGACTGGCGTTGCCTTTATGCGCCTCCTGGCGCTGGTGGGAGGGGCCCAGCGGAGCCAAGCCCAGCCGGGAAACAGGCGGAGCAAGGCCCGGCCCTTTGCTGCTGGTGCGGCGCTACGGCGGAGCTGTGCCTGGCCGTGAATTATGCAGAAACCGTTGGTGAGGACCCCCACTGGACTCAGCCCTGGCACTGCCTCTAGGCGCCTCCTGGCGCTGTTGTGGGCGTCACTGGTGCTGGGAGGGGCCCGGTGGAGCCAAGCCCGGCCAGGAAACAGGCGGAGCAAGGCCCGGCCCTTTGCTGCTGGTGCGGCGCTACGGCGGAGCTGTGCCCGGCCGTGAAGTATGCAGAAACCGTTGGTGAGGACCCCCACTGGATTCAGCCCTGGCGCTGCCTTTATGCGCCTCCTGGCGCTGTTGTGGGCGTCACTGGTGGTGGGAGGGGCCCGGGGGAGCCAAGCCCGGCCGGGAAACAGGCGGAGCAAGGCCCGGCCCTTTGCTGCTGGTGCGGCGCTACAGCGGAGCTCTGCCCGGCCGTGAAGTATGCAGAAACCGTTGGTGAGGACAATTCTTTGAGTAGATTCCCTGATTTAGCATTGGTATTGGCCAAATGCCATTAGTTGGAAGTGCTCTGTGTGCACTGATACTCATAAACTGAGGAAGGAACTCAGCACTTGGGCTGAGTGTGAAAGTACAGCTGGTAACTGGGAGAAAAAAGAGGCCTGCATAAACATGCAATAGAACATGCATGGAATATGATTGTGGAATCCCACCCACTTATAGACAGAATTGGTCAGTTGAATTCACTGAGCAATGTTGGGGAAGGGATGTTCATGATGGATGATTGTACCAAAGGTGCCTCTACCACACAGCCCAACTACATATGCATCTTAACCACGCATTTCTTTACCACGCATGCCTTTACCATGAGATTCTGTGTAGTAGGGATGAATGGTAAAGGGGTATGTGTGGCTAAGGTTGCCACTACCCTGCCTCCCTTCGACCACCCTGCACCCCTTCCATGCACTGTCTCTTAAACTACTGCAACCCCTTCCACTGCCCTAAAACCTACCCCTACCCCCACCCCCAACACTGAAACCTAATCCAACTACCCATTTCCCTCCCACTACCCTATGGTCTAATACCCTGCACCCTAACTTATGCTACTCGACCACCCCGGCCCCCGTGCACTGTCCCTTAAACTACCCCAACCCCTTCCACTGCACTAAAACCTATACCGACACCCCAACACTAAAAACTACCCCAAGTACCCATTCCACTCCCACTGTCCCAAGGCCTAAAACCCTACACTACCCTGCCCCTGTGCCGTCCCTTGAACTAACCCAACCCCTTCCATTTCCCTAAAACCTACCAGGACTCTGCCCTAAAAACAAATCCAACTACCTATTCCCCTCCCACTGCCCTAAGGCCTAAAACCCTGCACCCTAACTTACACTACCCGGACCCCTGTCCCCCTGCTCTGTCCCTTAAATTACCCCAACCCCTTCCACTTCCCTAAAACCTACTCCAACCCCCCCCAGCCCTAAAAACAACCTCAATTACCCACTCCCCACCCAGTGCCCTAAGGCCTAAAGGCGTACACTAGCCCACCTTCTCACCCCACAATGTCCCTTAAACTACCCCAACCCCTTCTACTACCCTAAAACCTACCCCAACACCACCCTAAAAACAAACCCAACTACCCATTCCCCTATCACTGCCCTAAGGTCTAAAACCCTGTACTCTAACTTACACTACTCGACCCCCGGGCTCTGTCCCTTAAACTACCCCAACCCCTTCTACTGCCCTAAAACCTACCCCAACCCCACCCTAAAAGCAAACTAAACTACCCATTCCCCTCCCACTGCCCTAAAGTCTAAAACCGGGCTAGACCTCTGCATCAGGGTCTGCCGCTCTAACCATTGAGCCACACTTCTCCACTACTTGACCCCGGGCTCTGTCCCTTAAACTACCCCAACTCCTCCCACTGCCCTAAAACCTACTCCAACCTCCTCTGAGCCTTAAAAAAACAGCATCACTTACCTTACTACTGCATCTTCCTCCTTCCTTCTTCCAGCAGCTAGATCGCACATTGCCTTAACCACATATATGCGTGGTTTTGGCATATGCGTGGTTAAGTCAAGCGTGGTAGAGCCTGCGTAGTCGGAACAGGAGTGGTTCAGACCGTGGTGTTCCGACTGTTTCCCATGATGGATATAAGATTGTTAGATCTAAAGTCAGGTAGGCAAAAAGCATCTGCTAAGCCCCTCCTTCTCGGGATGTGTAACACAACATAGCATAGTTGCAGGCCTTTTCGTCCGTAGTCGCATTGGGTAAAATAAATGTTCAAACACACCTGTCTCTTCTACTCCTATCGGTAAGATTAGATTACATTGAATTTGCAATCCTGGGATGGGGCTCAAATGTACACTGTACACTGCAGTTTCGAAAAGATGCATTGTATGACCTAATTTCACTATATCAGAGCCAAGTATTAGTAAATTACCGACTATACATAGTAATGCTACCCACTATATATACTGGCTGACCTACACACAATTGAATCGAGCCAAACATGTACTCTTGGAATTACATTTAAAAAAAATGAAAACGCGAATAGCAATACGAATTAAATGTGTTGTTTTTAAAATGTCGGGCAGTTCCCTGAAAGGTTCTTTGACATTATTTCAAAAGCACTGCTCTAGCTATTTCTTAGCACTAACCATTTAAAAGAGAGATAAATAGCGCTGCAGATTGTAAAGGTTCTTATATACTATAACATATGCAGAGGGAGTCTGCTTCGGCTTACAAAGGGAGTCTTCTGTTTGCTCTCCTCCTTTCTGCTAACGATTAGTCTGATCAATAAAACATGCATTGCCTCTAATAACTCAGATGGAAAGTTCCACAATGAAAAGGCCTGGTGAAATCAAGGAAAAGATCACCTTCCAGGAGAGAGGGGGCATGACACCCAGAGGCAGAGCAGTAGTGGGTGCCACTTTAAGGGTTGTCAGGCTCTTGCCCTAGGGTGTGCGTGTACAAGCAGAATACTTTTAAGGGCCCACTTAAATGTAAGACATAATGTACCTCAAAATATTTTATCTGAACCCTCCACAAGTTTTTATGGTTGTACTCATATAGGGGCATATTATCAAGAACATCATTAAAATTATCGCTAGTTTAGCGGCAGAAAACTGCCGCTAAAACGGCGATAACGGGCTTGATAATATGCCCTGGAGAATTCCAATAGAAGCCCATGTTCACACCAGAACATGGATTTCTATTGGAATTCTAAAGGGCATATCATGGAAGGGTCACCTTCCTGAACATAAACAATCCAAGGTGTTTTGCTTTTTCCATGTGTGTCAGCACACATGGAAAAAGCAAAAACAAGGAGAAATAAAGCGTTTCTGCTCATTTCGCCAGGTTAGGACCAGGTTTTCTCTGGTCTAAATGTTGGCCCTGCCTCCTATTTAAGCTGACCTTGGAAATAGGGGGCAGCGTCAAAGTCAATGGGTGTTGCGCTGGAATGCCCACCACAACAACCACTGCCCACCCCCACCCCTTTCTCGCTAAGCATAGCGTGAAAGGGGGTCTTATTTACAAGGCAGCGTTAAGCCATTTTAAGTGTCTTAACAATGGCTTGTAAATAAGGCTAATTCCCCTATCGCCACAGAAATGTCGCAATAAGTGACATTCTCATGACGATAGGGGATTGTAACTATGCCTTATAATTGGTACTATAATAATACCTTTTATTTACATCTCTTTGAAATAGTAAACATATTGTATGGAGGCCTTTGAAGAAAATTAAAAAAAAAACAATTTCAATAACGTTTATATTATTTTTGACGTTGTTATCCTTTTTAATAAATAACGCACAAACTGAATACATCCTCTGTTTCAGCCAATAGTACATTCCCTGACTGTGAGTTTCCCGAAGATGTAGGAATGCATATTCTGAAAATCCTGAATCTATTTTCAATAACTTTAAATTGACAGACCTTATTGACATATCAAGGCACCGCAGATACAATTACTGAGGATCAGCAACATTCCAAAGAGACAGGGCTAAGTTTCTACCTATGATGTCAGTGAGATGGTTCCCATGACAATTTACCAGCGAAACAATACTAGGGATTTTACAAAATATCCCGATGTGCATTTATTTTAAAATGCAGACAGAGTTCTTATTCCAACTGATAAAGTTTCTCATAATTAACTAACCAGCTTATCTCCGAGTTCTCTGCATCCATCCAGTGCGGTATTGGAACTAGCTAGTCATTTTGTACAAAATGGAGACCTGATTTGGTATATATTAAAACAAGCAATATTAAGGCACAGAACTAAATCTAATTGTATTACTGCAAAGATACCCGGAGTTATTGTGTTACATTGCTGAGCAGCAGACTGCTAAATATACGAGGCCCAGATGAATGTAGATTCAATTAAATTACTAATTTGGAAGTAGAATTGGCTAAATTCTACAAAATAAGTGTCAAATCATGGAATATTAAAGTCTCCCTTTGAGATGAAATTCTGTAGCAAAGAACTCCACAGAAGAAATTGTAGGCTCGATCACAAAGTACCTAGGGGCAGATTTATGATGCCCTTGCGCCGCAATTGCGCCACTTTATTTGACGCAACTGCGGCGCAAACAATGCGCCCTATTTACAACGTGACGCATCTGGGAGATGCGTCACGTTGGAAAGCCCTGCGTCATAAGGAGGCGTTCCTGTGCAGGGGGGGGCGTTCCTGCGCAGCAACGCCTCCTGAAAGTGGCTGAGTGAAATCTATGAGATTTCACTCAGTCACTTTCAGGCCAATGCTGCGTCAAAACCCTGCGCCTGCTTGAAGCAGGCGTAGGTCTTGATGCAGCATTGTGTACATGGGTCACCCCCGAGCCTTGCTCGAGCTGCGTCGCGCTTGCGACGCAACTCCAGCAATGCGCCACATTTCCGGCACAGATGCATCACGCATCTGTGCCGTTTTTGCACCATGGTGCGCCACATTATGAATGCCTTTAGAAAAAGAAGAAAGTACCCACACTTCCAATTGTTTAGTCTCAACTTATTTAGAGCAAGAAATGAACCAACTTTATCATGTTCATCTCGGCAATTATTTACGCCTTTTATTCGTTATTTTTACAAAAAAGCGATATTTTTTAGAAGGAGAAAAAGGAGTTCTCCACAAAAATAGCCACACGTTTTAGTGAGTGATTTTTACAAAAACATATGTGCAAACATAGAACAACAAACAGTCAATACATTTCATTTCATGATATGACGTGAGTTTAAAACAAACAGGTGGAAAAAATAGTGAAATCAAATACGATGTCAAACTTATTATTCAATAGACATCAATGCATACATGCAATCATTTCAAAAATACTGAAATGCCAACAGCTATTTTAAATCGATAAGGTTCAGTCCCCTCTGTCAACAACAGACTTCTTCAGAAATTTAGGATTTAATCCTTTATGTCAAACTTATGGGGTTTAGTCCTTTATGCCGACGCGTTTCAAGTGTGGGTATCCTGTTCCCACACTCTCATCAGGGCTGAGTGAATCTTTTTCCAATCCTTATCCTAATGATAAAAAACATATGTATGCTTATTAGTACCCCTTCCTTGGGTTTTCAATTCTTTAGAAATGCTAAAAAAACAAGGCGCCTTACCTCTGAGTTGTAGAGGTAAAGGTCACACTTGAATCTTTGATTAAAGCTGTGTGCGTGCTTCTAGAAAAATATAAAAGTTATTGGTTCATGTTAGATAAAACTATCCAACATCATTCAATGCTGATAGTCAGCCATTATGCGAAGCCAAGGCAGAGTGTTTTTACCTTTCTGAATGTTTCCTGAAGGGTCAATATTGTTTGTTATTTTCCTTCTATCTTAGTTACGGTTACACGGAACCACTCTTCTCAAGTGTTTCTGTGAAAATAAGTGACCCAAATGCCATTATAGTTTCTGCCTGTATTTAAAAAAACGGAGCGGTGAAAAAACATTATTTTTGATCGCTCTGGGTAGTGAGCCGCTGAGCCACTCACCGCGATTCTTCACACGCTTTAGATGGTATCTTTAATCCTTCTTGTAATTCAATACTCGTGCAGTTTTCTTTTAATCTGCAACATTAAAGGAACATTTCAAGGGCGCTGTGCTTGAAGTTGGGATTCTAAAACTAGTTGAAGCGTTCTGGAGGTGTCCGCTTACCTAATTCTTTGCTTGCATCTCCTCTCGCTACAATCCTCAGTCTGAATCTTCAGTGTTGTTTAGACCGGCTGTTACCAGTCGGGTTCTTAAAACTTTTTGGACCAATAGGAGGAGAGTGTTGCGAGAGCACCAGAGAGGTGCCTTCTGGGAGTTGTAGTGAAATGAGGCAATACTTATAGTCTATTCAATTCACTCATTGAATTTAATCCTTTGTTGATGCTGTCAAACTTCATGATAAGATATGCTTCCTTACGTAGCAGCGCTTGCTCAACATCAGGCGACCTATGTTTAGGGTCAACGCTTGATAGCACTGTCCAAGTGAAATCGGACTCCTTGTGATCAAGGGCCGCAAAATGGTCAACCATTGGGGCATTTGGGACTCTTTTCTTTAGTCGTGATCGGTGTTGTGTAATTCTGGCATTCACTTGTTGGCAGGTTTTACCAATATATACTTTATCGCAGGCACACATTATTGCGTAAACTACGTTCTTGCTTTTACAGTTTGTATGCATCTCATGTCTCCATTTGATGCCACTGTGAATGAATTCATTTCCTTCTACGGTGCTACTACAGGAGGCACACGTACCGCATTTGTGGTGTCCAGTTATGGGTTTTAATTTCCACTGTGATATAAGATCACTCTTTGGCTTAGCGACATAACTGTCCGCCCGGATGATTTGTTGGCCAATACTTGGATTTTTTCTCATCGCGAAGATTGGTTTTTCCAGGGGGTTTTCCAAACCCTCAAGTAGGTGCCAATTTCGCAGTATTATTTGTCTGAATTTATTGGTATGGGCCCCATATGTGGTGACACAAACCAATTTGTTCAGTTCCTTTTTTGGTTTTATTTGAAGGAGCTCTTCCCTAGGGGTATATCTCGCTCTTTTCGCGGAATGCTTTAGCAATTTTTTTGGGTAGCCTCTCTTGATCATTTCATCGCAGAATGTAGCTGCATGTGTCTCAAAGTTGGTTATTTCAGAACAGTTTCGTCTAATCCTTAGTAATTGGCCATATGGTAAATTTTGTTTAAGACCTTGGGGATGCGCACTGTTGTAATGTAAAATGGTGTTTTTGTCTGTCTGTTTTTTGAATAATGAGGTTGAGAACCTATCCCCTTCCATGCCTACTTCCACATCCAGAAAGGTCATTTTCTTATTGCTAGAATCAATTGAGAATTTTATGTCTGGGTGCCTTGCATTCACCCAGTGATAGAAGTTGTCCAGCTCCATCTGGCTACCCTGCCACAGTAGCCAGATGTCATCGATATACCGTGCCCACTGTTTGATGTTATTACTGTAGGGGTTATTTTGATAAATGAATTTTTCTTCGTACTGGGCCATGTACAGTACCGCCATTTCCGGCGCATAGGGACAACCCATGGCTGTCCCCTTGATCTGAATAAAAAATTCATTTTCAAATTTGAAATAGTTGCTTCTCAAAGAAATTTCTGCCAATGAAATAATGAAGGCGGTGGGGACCCTATGGGGTCTCTCACGCTGCTCAAGGTAATATTCCATTACTTCAAGAGCCTCATCTTGAGGAATCTGTGTATACAATGAATTGACGTCCATTGTGGCCATCAATTCATTTTCACCATCTACTGTAGTGTCTTGCAATTTGTTGATGAAATCAATCGTGTCCCTCAGGTAGGACTTAACCTGAGGTAGAAAGGGCTTTAAAAAGAAATCAATATACTTGGAAATAGGTTCCAATGCTGAATCACAGCCGGAGACAATTGGCCTCCCGGGGGGTGTCTGTTGGTTTTTATGGATCTTTGGCAAGAAGTATAGTATCGGTGTTCGTGGTGACTTTTTGTTTAAAAATTCGAACTCCTTTGGGCCCAGGAACCCATTTTCCAAACCTTCTTTTGTGAGTTTGCTAATCTTATTTTGAATCTCAAACAATGGGTCCTCTTTGACTGGTCTATACCATTCCCTGTTGTTTACATGTGCTCTACCCTCGGATAGATACATCGTACGCGGCCAAATTACCACCGCTCCCCCCTTATCTGCTTGCTTAATCACAATCGAGGTGTCTGTTTTTAGATCTTTAATGGCCATCAATTGATTCTTGCTGACATTGTGACGGATGAAGCTTTTACTTTTTTCCAACTTTGTGAGTGATGATAGAATCACCTGTTCAAAGGCGTAAACTTGTTTGGGTATATTTGTCATTGGCAGAAATTTTGATTTCACCCTCAACCCAGTGGTTTCCCTCTCTGGGGTGGGTTCGGCACCGGCAAAGAAGGTTCTCAACCTGATCTTTCGGCAAAATTCGATTGCCTCCAGCTTGAGTTTGGTGAAGTCTGTTCTTCGACTGGGCACAAACTTTAAGCCCCTACTTAGAATTAGTTTTTCATCTGCCGTTAAAATTTTTTCTGAAAGATTAACAATGGTAGACGTGTCTAATTGTTGTAGTATCTGTTCCTCGTGCGCATCTCCCATGGTTGTTTGAAGCGAACCGGTTGTTGCCCGCCTCTCCCTAAAAAAGGTTGATTTGCACCCTTTTTATTTTGTCCCCCTTGTCTATCTTGACGTGAATCAGGAGAAGACCCCGATGACAAGGTGGAAGAAAAGGTGGAAAATCTTGTTTTTGATCTTCCTTGGAAAGTATTCAAGGCCCTCCTGGACTCTACCGTTGTGTAGTAGTCCTCCTTTAAGAAGGGATATACTTGATCAAGTTTAAATGACTTGGAATCTCTTTCAAATTGAGAAGTTTTAGCGCTTATCGTGATGTCTTTAAAGGTTTGTATTTCCTTTTCAATCTTCTCTAGTAGAGCTTTAGCCTCAGTTTCAGTTTTGTTATCTGCAATAGCCTTTATCAAATCTGCAATTTCCTGTTCTTCCTGACTGCATAAACGTTGGGCCGTCTCTATTGTGTGGACCATCAGGTCTCTGCTACATTTTGTGTTAATGTAGCTGAAACCTTTTTTGTATTCAACGTCCTCAACAAAGATTACAGGAATGTTCTTAACCTGTAATCCCCACGGTATGGTGCCAGCCTGGAGGTGCCGTAGAAGGAAGTGACCGTGTAGTTCGGTTCTTATATGTTTCTTTTGAAGCCTAGTTAGTTTGTCAGCCTCATTTTGATTTTTTGCAGTGGTGCTTAATGAAAGTCCTGGGAAGGGGTTAGAAGCTATTAAATTTTTGATGTGGCTTTCTGTGAAGGACAGCGTCTCATTCTCTGACATACTTTTGCAACGTGACGCATCTAGGAGATGCGTCACGTTGGAAAGCCCTGCGTCATAAGGAGGCGTTCCTGTGCAGGGGGGGGCGTTCCTGCGCAGTAACGCCTCCTGAAAGTGGCTGAGTGAAATCTATGAGATTTCACTCAGTCACTTTCAGGCCAATGCTGCGTCAAAACCCTGCGCCTGCTTGAAGCAGGCGTAGGTCTTGATGCAGCATTGTGTACATGGGTCACCCCCGAGCCTTGCTGGAGCTGCGTCGCGCTTGCGACGCAACTCCAGCAATGCGCCACATTTCCGGCACAGATGCATCACGCATCTGTGCCGTTTTTGCACCATGGTGCGCCACATTATGAATGCGGCGCACCATGGGTGGCGGAGCTGTGGCGCACTGTGGCGCACGTTAACTGGCGCATCCCTGGGGATGCGCCAGTTAACATAAATCTGCCCCCTAGTACTTTGTGTCACTTACCTAATTTCCATCTTGTAATGGGTTGACGCGTTGCTCCTGTCAATTAGCTAATGGAATGGGCATTTATTTGGGCATTAGTGTGTGTGTTTGTGTGTCTGCGTGCGTGCGTGCGTGTGTATAAAATATGGTCGACTAAATCACTACCTTGGCTGCATGATTGATAGCTCATTCTTAGACTGTGTGCCTTGACTGCTAGATGGACGAATTCTATTTTTGAAGCACATCTATGTTACGTCCTGTTGCTCTTAAGCTTTTGGAAGTTTAAGTTGTGCGCATGTTTCTGGGTTTCTGCTTTTTAATGAAGTGGTATGTCCTATTTGTGTTTTGTGGGTGGTTCTATGTTTGTGAGGACTTCAGTGTTGAGTCTTCATTGAAATGTGAAGTTTAAAACTAAACATTATGAAATGGCTTCAAAAATGAAACTGCAATTATTTACAAATCTTAAATAAATCAGTCAGTCAAAAATTACTTTATTCGGTTAATTAAAACCATAAATGTACACTTAAAACAGCCAAGAGAAACATTAAAAACATATAAATGTTTCTTTTAAAACATGATTTTATGCACCAGAAACATGAAAATAAAATAAGTTATCATCATTACAGTGTAAAATCAAGTGTGTACCAGATCATAAAATCCTGTTTTTCATTTCATTTTGAGTATCTGTATTTCATCATTTAAATGTGTTTTCAGTGTAGTTCCTTTAGAAAAGAGATTACTCTATATTCCTAAAAACCTCATGGCTGTAAGGAGTTTTAAGTATGGCGGTTGTGATGTGGTGTGTCCTACTTTTTCTGTGGACAACATACTGTATCTCACTTGTGCGGAAAGAAATCTAATAAATATAGTGTAGAAAAAACACCATGGAATCTTCAGTAGACCATTCCCTCGTTAGCAGTAGGCAGGAGGGCTCACAAACACACACACATATTGCCTACTGCGGTCAGCAGTAGGTAGTTCTAGTCAGGACCATTTTTTCTATAGGAAAAGTATTTTTTGATTTGTCTATATCTTTGTCGCCAGTTGACAAATCTCCACAAAATGTTCCCAAATAAGTGTCCTGGTACTTCTTGTTGCTCATGAAAAGTTTCAGGGTTTTTGAGCAAAAGGGAGCAGAAAATAAAGTGGGGTCAAAATAAGTGTTTCTGCAGTGTCAATTCCCATAGCTAGTCAAGAGTACAGTCTGAACCACTGGACAGAATTACACGAAATTTGGCGGAAAGGTAGCTCTTAATCCGAAAGAACCTTTTTTTGTTATTTGGTATCAATATGTTCATTAGTGTTTGAGATTTAAAAGGAAAACACATCTGACAGTCCTTGTGCTAAAAGTGTTTAAGAAAAAGAAAAGGAGACAGAGTAGGAATACTCTGATCCCCTAACTGACCAAGCAAGTCAACGCCGTCTCCTTCTCCTGCTTCAACACCCTCTGCATGCTTCGCAAGATCTACAGATGGATCCCGACAGATACAAGAAAGACAGTCACCCAGGCCCTTGTCAGCAGCAGACTTGACTACGGAAACGCGGGCGCCCCGACCCATCTCATTGACTACAATGCATCCAAAATGCCTCGGCACGACTGATCCTTGATGTACCACGACATGGCCACATGACCCCCACCTGAAAAACCTGCACTGGCTCCCCATCAACAAGAGGATATCCTTCAAGCTCCTCATCCACGCACACAAGGCACTCCACAAGACCGGCCCAGACTACCTCAACAGATGGCTCTCCTTCTACATCCCAAACCGCCAGCTACGCTCCTCCGACCTCTCACTCGCCACCATCCCGCGCATCCAAAGAACAACCACCGGTGGGAGATCCTTCTCCCACCTCACCGCCAAGACATGAAACACCCTCCCACTGAGCCTACGACAGACCCAAGACCTGCTGACCTTCAGTAGGACACTAAAGACCTTGCTGTTCGATCAGTAGCGGCCCCCAACCCTCTCCAATCGCCTTGAGACCCTCACGGGTATGTAGTGCACTTAACAAATGACTGATTGATTGATTGATTGATTTAACTGTGGTGTGGGATCCCCCTTTGACCCTGAGAGGGCCAAAAGCACTTATAAAAATATGAAATTGCTCAGGACATACGACGGACCCGCAAATCTGCAGCAAAGATAAAAGAAAGCAAGTTTGAGGTCCTGCGCTTGCAATAATGAAGCCCACAGGGGGCCCAGGTCTGGATGCATTTATTAAAAAAATGAAGGAGGGATATGGGGCCTCCCTCTAAGGCTCTTAGAGCTCCGGGGACCACCACCTATCCGAGGCTTAATTTAAATAAGTAAGGAGGGGGCACATGGGACCCCCTCCTCAGGCTCTATTAGCCCCAGGGACCACCACGTCCCTGGGCCAAGCAAACACTATTGAGGGGCAACGTCGAACCCCCCAAGCCCTGGGGACCAACACCTTCCCTGGGAACAATAAAACAAATAGGGGGGCTGGCAGACACCCAAATCCCTGGGATCACCACCTCCAAATATTTTTTAAAGAATTAGAGAGGGTCCACGCATCCCCTTTCCATGCTTTTTCTCACCCCCCAGAACCACCACCTCCCCAGATTGGCCAGTGCAAAAGAAAGGAAGGGCCCCCTTCAATAGTCATACATGGCCCTGTGGACCTCCACCCTCTATGGCCAGCTCCTGCATTGTGCATGGTCCCAAGGTCTCACCCCCAGGACATCGCTGTTTGCTTTTGGTTGGCATGAGCTTTGACAGCAGACATGCAGGCAGCGAAAGAGATGAAACGGAATGCTCCTGCATGGGTATATGGTACATCACAACACGATCTATTACATTGCGTTCTTTTTACAACGCGATCGTTACAACGAACGAGTTATTAGTACGCGATGCATTTATATCGAAAGTCATTACAACGACTTGCAGTAGGGGGTGCACTGAACTTAGCAATTGTATTATTTACTATTCCTACTCCAGCTTGTGCAAAAGTAGGGAAGGTGTTGGAATTCATATCCAACACCTCAGCTGTAATGACTTGCGATGTAGATGCATTGCGTACTAAAAACGCAGTCGTTGTAACATTCGCATTGTAATAGCACTGCAATGTAATGACAGCGTTGTAAAGGCTGTTTCCTCTGCATGGAGGGAGCTGACTTTCCAGCAGAAGGTGGGGAGCTGAGTTGGACCGCGAGGGCTGGAGGCTTCCCACACAGTCCCAGGGGAAAAGAGAAGAAAGAGGCAAAAAAAAGGTCATGAATGAGCAGAAAAGGCCAGAATGAAGGTCAGAAATGTGTAGGAAGAGACAAAATAAAGGTCAGCAAAGAGCAGTAAGAAGCAAGATAAAGGTGAGAAATGAGCAGAAAGAGATAAAAATAAAGGTGAGCAAGAAGGGGAAAGAGGCAAAATAAAATTGATAAATGAGCAGAAAGAACATAATGTAAAAAGGTGGGAAGCAACCAATAAACAAAGATCCTTAAGTATTGCCCGGCGGTGTCGCCTCTTTAACCCACAAAATATTAATCAATGAAGAGGCAGGCGCTGGAGACTGGAAGGCAGGAAACAAGGGTTTATTCTCTCCGGAGGAGAACACATCAGTTCGGACAGCAAGTATCGACACGAGGTGCTCTAGCCGCATCTCTGAGGCTTGGCCTCTTATACACAAGTTTATGATCTTTATTGCATGTAACACATTCTTGCAATGCTTTGAAGTATGAAAGGACATCCTCGGAATCTCCCCTTCAGGCCCGTTCCCACACACATTTACAGTTGAAGTCACCACCCCGGTCACAACAGGTGATGATTATCGCGGAGCTGGACATTCCGCCGATTGACGGAATGTGTGGGGTTGATCGGATCTCATAGGGTGGGGGCTTTGATCAATTCGAGGGTCCTTTAATGGTGGAAGCTTCCTACTGTACGGGGGGGGCAATAAACAGTATCCGCAGGGCCAGGTGGCGGCCTGGGAACGAGGAAGACAAACGGGCACACAGGAAAAGGGGATTTGTATCAAAGGACCTGGGACCATGAAAGGATTGAAGGGAGGTGTCGCGCTGGGAACAGGATGGGATTCCGAGGCAGAGCTGCGCTGAAGAGGGGTTTATGACCCAAGGCATGTGAGAGCGGAGGGGGTTGTCAGCGTGCGGGGGATGCCTGCGAGGTTAGTAGAGAGAGAGAGACGCGCTGGCTATCAGCAAGGGGCAGGGAGGCCATGGTGCTCAAAATGGCTGCCGCTTACGTGCACGAATGGGCTCAAAAAGAGCAAGATGGCGCTGATAATGTTGACGTTTGCAGCCTAACTTTTTAACAGTCCTCCCTTTTCAACATATCTAGCCAACTTGCCTACTCAATGTCAATCTTCATCAAATTCCTAACCTCGGCATCATATAATGCTCCCATGCGTTCGTTTCCAAAGTCCACAGTCTTGGGGCAAATACAATTAGTACATAATGAACACAGAGGTGGCAGACATTGAATTCCTAAGCATAGACCGCATATTACAACTACAGGAATCAGGATAATGGTGAACAGTCTCCAGCCCCAGTTCTTAACGGTGTTCCAGAACCAACCACCAAGCGACCATTCTTCCTGTTCCTGGTGGACTTCTGAAGAGAGTCTGTGAAGATGTTCGATGGCTTTGTACACTGAGGGTGAGTTGTCCGGTATGTATGTACAGCAGCTGGACCCAATAATGCGGCATGCTCCACCACGGTCCACAAGAACCACATCTAGGACAAGGCGATTCTGGAGGGCCACCAAGCGGACCGCTTGAAGCTCGGCGGTGTTGTTAGCAAGGATACCAGCAGTGATGTTCATTGTTGTCTCAACTGCCTGAGTCAGATGTCGGATGGCACGGCTGTTTGCCATCGGGCCCCAGAGTGGAACAAGTCCCTTCATAGCATCGAGGAACTGCGCTCCTGTTGAGTCGGCTTGTTCAATGTCCTTGGCTCGTTTTTGTCTATGATGATTCGCTGGAGCCACATAAGTCGGAGGAAGGATGAAGGAGATGAAACAAGTGCCCCCCCAGCCTTTGGGGAGCCAGGTGTAAGCCTTTGTGCCGCAGACGAAATACATGTTTGGGGACGACACAAAGGAAGGTGGATCAGTGGAGTCCAAAGTTCTGGTAAAACGGCAAGCACTGCGGCCTACCAGCTGTGTCCCAAGCCCTTCTATGCACATGTGGCCTGTGACGTTGATGACTGACAGGGCCACAGTCAGAGTGGCAGCCGTTCGTTTCCGCAGGTAGGAGAAGGTGGGTCTGGTTGGATTGTTGAACACCTGCATTTCAATTCGTTCTTTAGCAGGGATGTCCATGTGGATTGAGTCGTTGGAGGTCTGCGGGCAGAAGTGTGTCTTTGTTTTGTTTCGCCAGACTCCGTGGAAGAAATGCGTTACGGTTTTGCTGGAGGTGGCATTGTCCTTATAGCTTTCTTGCAGGAGGATCAGCCAAGCAAGGCAGGAGCCATGAACTGAGAAGGGTGAAGGGATGAATGGTATCGAGTGTCCAGTGGCGTGGGGTAGCAACCCACAGATCCAACAGTTGGTGGCATTGGTGGCGAGATTGTGCTGGTGAAGTAGCTGTACGAAAGAGTTATTCCAAAACTCCTTTCGCCTCTCTCTGAGTTGAGGAGAGAGCGAAATCAGATAATGTTCCTTCATGGTGGTAGGCTGAGCAGTGGTCAGGAATGTTTCGTGAGCAGGTGCATTTTCTTCCATAATCCAGAGTGTGGTCATGAGGAGAAAGCAAAAAAGGATTGTGATGAAGAGTGCAATTGTCTTTGAGCTGTGGAGTCTGTCTGTTCTTGGGTTTCTGTAGTGGGTATTTCCTGTTGCTTCCATCATCTTCTTATTTGGCGCTTCCATCATCTTCTTATCTGGCGCTTCCATCATCTTCAAGGTGCTCGGTAGCGGGCAGAACCACAGACTTCGTTTAGCTTCTCTCCGGGTGACCCTTGGTGGTGTTTAGGTCACCGTTCTGAGATTTAACTTAGTCCGTGGTCTACTTAGCCGAAGCTCCCTCCTTTCGACCCAGGAAATACCCTTCTCTGGATGGTACAGTGGGATCAGAGAATTTTGAAAGTTCAAGTGCTTCGGTATCAGGATAGCAGGTTAGTGACGGTCGGTCCTTGTTCAGGAGCTCTTCTTGGTTGTCGATGTTTTCTGTCGTGGCCAGGGTCGAGGAGACCTTCTTACAGTGGTGTGCGTGCAGCCAGTGCCGTTTCCCCTCCACACAAAGAGCCGTCCGGGTGGTGATTAATACTTGCCAGGGGCCCGTCCACTGGGGTTCCAGACTCTTCGCTCGCTGAAAATTTCGGATCAGCACGAAATCCCCAGGTTGGATGGTGTGACCCGGACCCCTGGAAGCATCGGAGATGGCCTGCTGCACCTGCTGATGAATGACAGACAGAGTTTCAGTCAATTTATACAGATAATCTGACATTAGGACGTCCGGGACGTCATGAATGGAAGTTGGTTTCGGTGCAGACCAGACACTCATGGGTCGACCGAAAACAACCTCATAAGGTGTCAAGTGATGTTTGGTGGGGGTGGAACGCATCAATAGCAATGCCAGTGGGAGGGCGTCTGGCCATTTCAGACCTGTGGTAGCCACTATCTTGGCCAATTTAAGCTTTAGTGTGGCATTGTGTCGCTCAACAAGTCCAGCAGACTGGGGGTGGAAGACTGCGTGGAACTTCTGCTTGATGCCCAGCCCCTTTAAGATGAGCTGGATGACTTCGGCTATGAAGTGGGGACCATTGTCGCTCCATAAAATACGACAAAGGCCGTAACGGTGGAAAAACTCCTTTAACAGTACTTTTGCAGTGGCCATAGCAGTGTTGTCACGGGTTGGGTATGCTTCCACCCATTTGCTAAATGCGCATACCACAACAAGTACATATTTCAGGCCTTGGCATCTGTCTAGCTGGATGTAGTCCATCTGCAGGACTTCAAACAGGTGATTTGGGACCCCAAACCCTCCCCGGGGTACTACAGTTCCTTTCCCGGGGTTGTGTTGCAGGCATATCAAGCATTGTTGGACCAGACGTTTGGCGGAGTCTGTGATTTTATCATTGTGCCAAACTCTGGAGACAAGTTCGATCATGGGGGCTGATCCTATGTGGGCAGGGGAGTGTGCCATAGTCAGTATGGGAATCAGGTACGAGTCAGGTAGCAACCATTTGTTTGTGTCTTTTGTCCGCCAGCAGCCTTCGTCATCTTTTAATCCCACCCGTGTCCATTCAGTCAGTTCGTGTTGTGTGCTAGCCATTTGAATGTCTCTAATAGTGTCCCTAGCGTCAGTCCATTTTTCTGCTTGTGACCTGGTCACGTACATACGTGTTGTCGTCCTATTTTCAGCTGTCGTTCGGGCAGTGATGTCGGCTAGTGCATTTCCCTGTCCAATAATGTCTGTCACCTTTTTGTGTGCCTGGCATTTGACGACTGCAAGCTTTTTGGGGAGAAGGACAGCTTCGATCAAGACGGAGACTAGATCCCCGTGCAAAATGGGGGTGCCGTGTGAGGTCAAGAATCCCCTTTCCCTCCAAAGGAGCCCAAAATGGTGAACCACCCCGAAGGCGTACTGGCTGTCGGTGTAAATGTTCGCTGTGGTTCCTGCTGCTAGAATGCAGGCTCGTGTCAGGGCAATCAGTTCCGCTGCCTGGGCAGATCGTTGCATGATGCGGGCTGTCTCGACTACAGTTCGAGCCGTGGTGACTGCATAGGCAGCTGAAGTGGTGCCATCGGGGAGTTTGATGCAAGAACCGTCCACCCACAGCTCTCCGTCAGGGTCAGAAAAAGCCGTGTCTCTGAGGTCAACCCTACTTCTAGTCTGTTCGTCCGTAAGAGTCACGCAGTCATGTACAGGTTGCACATTGGGATCGTTCTCTGGTAAGGGTAACAGAGTTGCCGGGTTCAGTGTGGTGCATCTTTTCAGGGTGATATGGGGTGCGAGCAAAGTCAGTTCGTATCCAGTCAGTCGTGCACTCGTCAGGTGTTGCGTCTTGGTTAGGTTCAGGAGGGTGTCAACTGCATGGGGTACCAGTACCGTGAGGGAATTCGAGAGCACGATCCCCTCACTCTTTCGGATAGAGATTGCAGCAGCAGCTACAGCTTGAAGGCAGGCAGGCAAGGCTCTGGCTACAGGGTCAAGAGTGGCAGAGAAGTAAGCGCACGGTCGTTGCTTTGGGCCAATGGACTGGGTCAGGACAGATAAAGCGCACCCCTCCCTTTCGTGAGTGTAAAGGGAGAAGGGCTTTGTGTAATCGGGGGTACCTAGGACAGGGGCCGAACAAAGGGCATCTCGTAGTTCCGTGAAGGAGGTTTGACACTCAGGGGTCCAAGGGAGTGGGAAGGGGATGTCTTTAGCTAGCAGGGAAAGCAGCGGTTTAACAATGAGGCTAAAGTTTGGTAACCACTGTCGGCAGAAGGAGGTGAGGCCTAGTAGGGAGCGAACCTGTTTCTGAGTCTTAGGGACAGGAGTTTCGAGAATGGTTTGGATCCGGTCGGGAGTGAGTTTCCTTCCGTCTTTGGACAAAAGGTGGCCTAAGTAAGTGACCTGGGGTTGGCAGAATTGCAACTTCTTCTTGGAGACCCTGTGGCCATTTTCTGCAAGGAAGTGCAGGAGTTGAATGGTGGCTGTGACTGCTAATGGAGTGGTGTCGGCTGCCAAAAGGATGTCATCGACGTATTGCACTAACACCACTCCATCGGGTAACTGGACTTGATCCAGCTGTCTCTTGAGGGCCTGGCTGTAGATGCTAGGGCTTTCTGTGTAGCCCTGGGGTGCTCGGCAGAACCTATATGAACGGGCTTTTAGGGTGAAGCCGAAGAGGTATCGGCTGTCTGGGTGGATGGGGATGGAAAAGAATGCATTTTTGAGGTCAATGACAGTGAAGGTAGTGGCAGTAGAAGGAATCAAAGTCAGGATGGTGGTGATGTCTGAGACCACGGGGTACTGGGGTACCACCACTTTGTTGATCTCTCGAAGGTCAATGATAAAGCAGTATGCTTTCTCATCTCCCTCTCCCTGTTTCTTGATGATGGGCAAGATAGGGCTGTTGCAAACGTTGCTAACCACTTCCTCTACCACTCCTGCGTCTATCAGTGACTGAATAATCTTTACCAATGCCTTCTCGCCCTCGGGCGATATCCGATATTGTGGAAGTTTTGGGAGTGTTGCGTCTGGTCGGACAGTAATGTGCACTGGGTCAATCATCATGCGCCCTACGTCCGAATCCGTCTTGGCCCATAGATACGGAGGCAGAGTATCAAGCAGGGATGTGTCAGCGTCGGTGATGGAAAACATGCGTCGGGGAGGGCAATGTCTAAGCAGAACGGGGTTGTCGTAAAGGAAAACTCGAACTCCGTCTTGAGAACATCTAATTGTCGCTTGGAAGTGTTTCAATAAGTCAAGTCCCATAATGGCGTCAGGGCTATTGGAGGAAAGCAAAAACGTGGTGTCAGTGGTGTTGTTTTCTAAGTCGAAGAGGATCGGGGCGGACAAAGGGTTAGTGGAGGGCGTTCCATCGAAACCTGTCGATGTTATAAGTGAGCCAGACAAGGGTGCCCTTGGAATCAGTCGTTTAGATAACGCACTACGTGTTGCGCCAGTGTCTACCAGAAATGGAGACTTTGTACCCAAGACCTTAGCAGTGACATAAGGGCCTTGCTGGTCAACATAGAGCTCGGTTGGATCCCTCCCTTGCCCTTGGCAGTCCTATGCAAAGTCGTGGGCGTCATCGTAGTCAGATTGCTGGCATTGGTTCTGTCTGGGTCGATCAAATGTATTTGGTCTGCCTGATCTGTCGTTAGTCGTGTCATTTGGGGGGGCCTCGCTGCTGTCCCTTATTTCTCGGTCCACTTGCTATGTCCTTGGGGTCTTTGTTTCTGATTATTTCCAAAAGAACCGGGCACTGGGATTTCCAATGGCCAGTTCCTTTACAGAAAGCACACTGGTCCTCTCTAATGTCTGTACGTCCAATGTGGGGAGTCAAAGTACGGTCCTTGGGAGGTGCAGTCTTAGGGACGTTCGTCTGATAGTTTCCCCGGTATTGGTCTCGTCCTATAGTCACCCCTTGCAGTTGTGCAATCATCACCCTCTCTTTCAAGTCCTTCTTCTTTTTCTCTGTTGCTCTATCGTTTTCATTTTTCTGATGTTCATAATATTGGGCCATCTGGAGGATAGCCGTAGGTTTGGAGGCTGCCCAACTACTCTCGCTGGCCTGCAGTTTCTGGGAGACCTCTGGTGACAGACCCTTAACATAATTCTGGACAAACAGATGGTGTCCGGTTGCAGTGGTCATGTCCTGGCCGCTGTAATCGGAGAACACCGTTTCAAACCGGGAGAAGTAGTCCGATACATCCTCCTGGGGTTTCTGGCGACAGGCCGTTACTATCGACCAGTCCACTTTCTTTTCTGGAATCAGGGTTTTTAATTTCTGTACGATTTTATCTGGGAGGTCTAAAATGGATTTCAAAGGCTTTTGTCCAGGTTCTCGTTGTTTATCAATGCCATCGAGTTGTGACCAGGTATGTCCAAACAGCTCAAGGTGGTCGACTTTCCGGATTTGCTTCCACACATCAGCTGGTAGACATAACCCGAAGAACAAGTCGATGTCAGCCAGGGTCATAATCGTTGAACCTAGGGCTGTACCTAATTCAGTATAGAAGGCAGTGGGGTTTTTACGTAGGTCAGGCAGAGATTTCCGGAATGTCAGAATCTCTTGCCGGTCCCATGGCTGGTAGACCCAGTTGTACACTACCCTTCCTTTTGCATCTTTGTGGTTTGCATCATCGTTAGTCCCTTCACCTCGTGGTGGAACCCAGTAAGGGGCAGCCTCTCGTATCGGCATCATGGCGTTAGATTGCTCAGTTTGTGGTTCGGTCGCTACGGATGTCGTGGGTTTAGTTCCCGATTCTTGTTCAGTGAGGTGGCGGAAAACCTCAAGCGTACGCATAAGGAGGTCCGTCACATCACACTCGCCCTCATCCCCGATATCGACTTTTCGGTACAGAGTCGTTAGGCTCTCGGGACCTTTGTCTCGATATCGGTCCTCGTATGCGTTCAAGACATGGTAACACAGTCGTACGGAGAAATGTCGTCTGTGACTTCCTGTATACGAGTTAAACATATCCGTGATGTACTCCTCATCTTCCTTCCTTTCCACCAGTGTCCTTGCTATCTTGTCAATCCCTGCTCGCTCATCTTTGCTTAGTCTGCTTGTTCTTGCAGAACCAACCCTTCGGGTCTCAGGGTCGCCTAACGTTGTCGTTTGCGTAGTATCTAATACAAGGAGTTCGGCCGGCACAGAGGCCATGGGGGCCGAAGCTGTGGCGCTACTCTCGTTTGTACCTGGGGTGGTGGGTGCTGTGCTAAGGGTTGGGAAGGGGCATATGGAGGGGGCCTGTAGATGATCGGAGGACCTAACAGCAGATCATCGTTGGCTCGCTGTTTCGAGGGTAATTCAGGGTAGAGCGTGGAGGACGTTCTAACCAGACACTGGCTTGATGTTTCCATTTCTAGTTTCTGTTTGGCTTCCTCTCTTTCCTTTATCTCTTCTTCTAGTTTCTGAGCAGCTAGGTGGGCTGCTTTTCGCAGCTCTTTTCCCAACCTACTCTCAGTTCTCTTTTTACGTTGTTCAGTTTCTTTGCGCCACATGCCGAAACTATCAAGCATAGTGGGCGTTGTCTTGTTTTTACCAAGAGCTGTTTCTAGCGCGTTTATTTTATCATCATCGAAGGATCCTATCAGTGGCCACTGACTTTCTCGATCCTTTTTCGTATATTTATGCCACAGCTTGCTATAGGCTATAGCGATCAATCCATGCTTCATGAACATGTCCTTATTAGGGGTGCCTTCCAGTGGAGCCTCATGGTTCATCTCTAATAAGCGGTCCGGGCTAAACAGGCTACCAATCAGTGGGGAGAAGACAGGCATGACGGATCACAATGGGGACAAAAGTCAGCACTACCTATCTTATCACTGTGTGCAAAGACTAGACAGAATATTTCTATTCTACGTTGTTTGCAGGCAGTGAATACCTCATGAACCAATATTGAACAGTCAATGTTCGGTCAATCAAACGATCAGTGGGGAGAATAAGTAGGCCCGCAAAGGTCTGCGTTACCTACCCTTTCACTATCTGCAAAGAGGAAACCTGTTCTTTCCTGCTTGCAGACAGAGAATCTCCAGAAAACAATCCACGAACCGTAGTTCGGGTTCAAACAATCAATCAGTGGGGGAGAAAGATAGGCACGACGGCTGCGTTACCTATCCTTCACTGCTTGCAAAGAGAGAGCCTGTTGTTTCTCCGTTTGCAGACAGCGAATCTCCAAACAAATCAACAAAGAGTAATACTAGTATTTTCCAAACAATCAAACAATCATTTCGCAATTCGTCGTGTTTACTCGACCTTACCCGGACCGCATGGACAGTTTCTTGTCTTCCGAATCCAGCGCCCGATCGTCCTCTTTTCTTCGTATTCCTCGCGGCACTCCTGATGGTTCCCAGTCAGGACCGTAGATCACTCGAGAGAGGTCTGTTCGGAACCAGTGAAGTTCGGATGATCGGCTGTCAGACGAGGGTCTATCGGACAGGTGCACTCCCGATCGTTGCAGTCGTTCACTCTGTCGTCAGGACCTCTCCCACTGGATCCACGAGTCGCTGATGGGCCCCATGTTTGGGGCGCCAATTGTAAAAAGGTGGGAAGCAACCAATAAACAAAGGTCCTTAAGTATTGCCCGGCGGTGTCGCCTCTTTAACCCACAAAATATTAATCAATGAAGAGGCAGGCGCTGGAGACTGGAAGGCAGGAAACAAGGGTTTATTCTCTCCGGAGGAGAACACATCAGTTCGGACAGCAAGTATCGACACGAGGTGCTCTAGCCGCATCTCTGAGGCTTGGCCTCTTATACACAAGTTTATGATCTTTATTGCATGTAACACATTCTTGCAATGCTTTGAAGTATGAAAGGACATCCTCGGAATCTCCCCTTCAGGCCCGTTCCCACACACATTTACAGTTGAAGTCCCCACCCCGGTCACAACAGGTGATGATTATCGCGCAGCTGGACATTCCGCTGATTCACGGAATGTGTGGGGTTGATCGGATCTCATAGGGTGGGGGCTTTGATCAATTCGAGGGTCCTTTAATGGGGGAAGCTTCCTACTGTACGGGGGGGCAATAAACAGTATCCGCAGGGCCAGGTGGCGGCCTGGGAACGAGGAAGACAAACGGGCACACAGGAAAAGGGGGTTTGTATCAAAGGACCTGGGACCATGAAAGGAATGAAGGGAGGTGTCGCGCTGGGAACAGGATGGGATTCCGAGGCAGAGCTGCGCTGAAGAGGGGTTTATGACCCAAGGCATGTGAGAGCGGAGGGGGTTGTCAGCGTGCGGGGGATGCCTGCGAGGTTAGGAGAGAGAGAGAGAGACGCGCTGGCTATCAGCGAGGGGCAGGGAGGCCATGGTGCTCAAAATGGCTGCAGCTTACGTGCACGAATGGGCTCAAAAAGAGCAAGATGGCGCCGATAATGTTGATGTTTGCAGCCTAACTTTTTAACAATAATAAAAGTAGGAAACGAGTAGAAAGAGGCAGAATAATGATCACCAATGAACCGATGGAGGCGAAATAAAGGTGAGAAACAAGCAAAGAGGCAGAATATAGGTCAGAAAGGGGCAACAAGACACAGACTAAAAGTCAGAAAGTGGCAGAATAAAGATCAGAAATGAGCAGAAAGGTAAATACAGGTGAGAAGTGAGCAATTAAAATCATGTGCAATTAAAAAAAAAACTTGGAACACATAACTTGTGTCAGTAACAGCTCCCTTTCTCAATCATGGGATCAGAGTATCTCCACCCTGACCCCTTTAGTGTGCTTTCTCACAAATTTCCAGCTATGGGAACCATTCCCAGTAGATAAAATTGCAGCCACAACTTTCTACTCAGGTTGCGACCAGCCAATCAGAACATTCCCGTTGGTGCATGCATTCGTGATTCATCGAAAAACCTTCACGAAATATCCACTGCCAGAGAGATCACTATAAGTTAAAACTAAGTTTCTCAAATACTACTGAATGGATTTACATCAAATAAGCAAAGGGAACTTCCTTAAACCGACATCTACTTCCCTGCAAAATTTAATGTTAGTTCATTCTGCGGTTCAGGCTGTAGAGGTGGCTAAAGTATCCTATGGGAATTAACATTCCAAACACAACCTTATTTCATGCCCCAAATTCTCGGGCCCCACTGCACGAATCACACTCAAACGTTCCCAATCATTAGTTCCCACTGTGACACTATTTTGGCAAAATTTCATGCAGATTGGTCAAACCTCGCCAATGTTATAGCCAAGTCAAAAAATGCTTTTCCTATGGGAACTAACCACAACTACCTGCTGGTTTATATGTTTTTAACCACATGCGTGCGGGGGTTATTTTTGCGCTACGCGGCGTTTTTGCAAAAGCCGCGTTACATGACGAGCTCAGCTCGTCATCAGCACACGACCAGCACACGCACATGCGTGCGGGGGTTATTTTTGCGCTACGCGGCTTTTTTGCAAAAGCTGCGTTACATGACGAGCTCAGCTCGTCATCAGCACACGACCAGCACACGCACATGCGTGCGGGGGTTATTTTTGCTCTACGCGGCTTTTTTGCAAAAGCCGCGTTACATGACGAGCTCAGCTCGTCATCAGCACACAACCACCGTGGCTGATGACGAGATGAGCTCGTCATCAGCATCAAAGGGGTTAAAGAACAACAAAGTGCATATTTATTTAAATCCAACAATTTTTTCGAACTTTTGTAACCTTTTTTCTTTCAATAAAAAATAAGCATTTTAAAATGTTTAATGCAAACTATTTTAAAAGCCTAACTTTAACCCCTTCAATGCTGTTGACGAGCTCAGCTCGTCATCCGCCACGAGGGGCGTGTGCGGATGACGAGCTGAGCTCGTCATCTAACGCAGCTTTTTTTCAAAAGCCGCGTAGGGGAAAAATCCCCGCAGCAGCGATGCGGTTAAAGTATATGAACTATGGTGTGTGTGGGTGTGCGTGTGTGTGTGTGCTTGAGTATGTTTGTGTGTGTTTTGTTGCTATGGGTGTGTTTTGTTTGTGTGGGACGTGAGGAAGTAGAATTGGAATATGATTGGAAGGTTTAAATGTTAAAATATGTATGCCCTCTCCCAAGTTTGAGGGGGGATACTTGGCGATAAACTTGTAGAGAACCTGTCACAAGATGTATTTATGTGCTACACACCAAAGGTTTGGAAGAATTGCAGCATTGCCCCACCACTTCTTTAATCCAATTCAACTGACTGTTGCTATTCTAAACTGGTTGCCCGGCAAATAACAATGAAGGAACTACCTTTTTGCCACATTAGCAACCTATATTGAAAAAAAGGGCTCGGTCAAATTATTTGCCACATTTACTTTCCAGTTTTATTTATTATGCGTATTCCTTGCATATAAATAGAAAAAATACAAGATCATATTTTGAAGATACACAGGGTTTTTTTAATTTTCTGGCCTGATAACAATAATATCTCCCATGATAGTTTTTTAATTGGCCCCTTTCTGTAAAGTGTTGCAGTTGTTGAGGGCTATGGTGAGATGAAACGGGAAGGAAGACTACTCAGCCATCGCTCCCTCCTTTTGACGTTTTCAGTTGAAAGTTCAACTGGTCTCGGTAATGTCTGTAGTCAGCACTTATGCAAATGGGTCACTAATTTCAAAGGTCCTAAATATTTGTCATGCGTTTGAGAAACGAATCTCTTGTTTGTATGCTAATATTTTAAATTGCACATACATTTTATGTTTGAGCTGCTTTCTTACAGAATGCTAATGCTATAGATCCAAATGCATCTACTTCACGTGACGCTGAAGTAATTTAATATCGAGACAAAGGAATGACAGAACTTGTTACTGAGAATACACTGAGAGAATTAGTAAACAGTGCATGATTGATGTCCTTCTTTTCCCGGCTAGCACACGGCCACAGGAAATCTCATTACATTTTAGTAAAACGCCTCTCCCATATTTACTCAGCGTTTCCTGTGCCCTTTAGCCAAGGAGCAATATCCCTGTTATTCAGAACACAACCCTGAATGTATTAGAAGACACAAAGGAGCATTGACATATTTATTAACATTAATTGCATCGTGAATATTCAGTGGACTGTCTCATTCATACAAATAATAACAATATTCCGGAAGATGCGATTAAATATGTGCCTTAAACTGGAGATACCGACACTATCTTGCCCTTGCTGTACTTAAAAATGTGTCATATTTAGTTTTTCAACCATATCAATATGTGCTGTTTTATAAAGATTTGGTAATGTATTACTTTGACTAATATTCACGCCACGCCAGACTTACCTGCTACCTGCGAGGGGGTCCACGAAACGCCGTTTCCACCGCCGGAGAGTCATTGAAGGAATCCTATCGCGCCGCCGCCCCGGGACCACAGTTCCCGGAAGCCTCAGCGGCGGCGCGCACCACTGAGCTCACGCCAGCGCCCGGAGGTGCTTTAACAGGAGCAGAGGCCGATGTACTTCCTAATGTTCTAACACATATTCTACCACCCCAGCGTAGACGAGGTACGGTGGTACCCCTAACATTAAAATTCTTTTATGGGGAACAGCAAAATGTAACTCTACCAAAAACGCCAGCACTAGGATGGGAAAACAACTTGAATATGCATAATCGCTGGGCATCCCCCCTAGTACCAAGCATGCTACTACACAATAGATTTGATGCCTTGTCCGGTCTTAACAACTGCGATTGACAAGAGGTCAGACATGAGCTTGCTGAAGTGGGTGCAGGATTAGATTTATATCAGTCCCCAAACACTACTGGTAGCATACAGCCTAAGTATGAGGATACATCATGCATTACCTCAGAGGGGTTACCAACAACTTGCATTATTGCCAGTTGGAATATTGCAGGCCTAGTCTCTAAATTAGAAGTACTAGGGTGGTTAGAACTTATTAGAACAATTGATATCTTATGTTTGCAAGAGACCTGGTGCTTAAATTTTGAGGGCCTGGATGGTTTCGTAGCATACGAGTTACCAGCAACGGCAACTACCTCAGGGAGGGCCAAAGGTGGTTTGCTAACCCTGATCTCGGTGAAAATGCAAATTAGGGTGAAGGAGCATATCACCGTGGGCAACAATTCCCAACTGCTGTGGTTAGTTGATGAGGCAGACAAAAACATTCTGTTGATTAATATGTATAATAATGTTTTTGATGCTAGCAGATACACGGTCATTTTAGAATTAGACATCGCAATCAAACAATTGATGAAAGCTTCTAATACAGTTTTTGAGTTCATATATGTTGGAGATTTTAACATTTCTATTTGTCCTCTCTCTAACCAAAAGTTGTGTGGCACTTTGAACCGTGTTGGAGAGCCAGCTACACATTTCCAACACAATACATATGGAGAAACTCTGAACTCCTTCCTATTAGACTATGACTTGGAGATCATAGAGATTGAGCAGGACGGGAAGGGTGATAGTTTGCCTACCTTTGTGGGGAGAGGGGCAAATACTGTAATTGATTTTATTTGCATGTCTTCCGAACTAGCTCATTTTAGCTCTGATGTCAAGGTTGTTGATTACTTGGTCAGTGACCACAACTGTCTTGTTATTGAAACCAGGTTTTGGAAAGCTTGTACAATTCCAGATAGTAGCCCCATTATAAACATTGAGGTACATAGACCGAATGGTTTTAGAATAAGGTGGGCAGGGGATAAAGCAGAAGTCACATCTAATTGCATTCTCTCATGCTGCTCAAATGATATCACATCAATTATTGATGAGAAACCAAACCTGGAGGCCTGTATCCTCCATTTTACGAAAATCAATGTTTTTATTAGTGGTAAGTTTACTAGGTCGGCTGGAAACCCTAATAACAAAGCAAGGGGATGGTTTAATAATGCATGCACTGTGGCACTGAAGACACTAAAAAATGCTTTATCCATTAAACCCAGAGATAAAACAGTTGTAGCTAAGCTTAGATCCGACTACAATTTAGCTCTTAAGCAAAGGAAAGCTGAATTACGTGAGGAAGCTTGGGAGCGACTGGATCTAGCGGCTGTATCGAACAACTGTACTCTTTTTTGGGCAGTAGTAAATAGCCCCCTTTTAAAAGATGATAAACTTCCCGTGTTAACCTCAAACGTGGGTAAGGATTCATGGGTACAGCATTTTTCTGGTATTTTTAATTCTAATATGGTAACGTTGCCGATAAGTTGCTCTTGGCCAGTACTTAACCTAGATATCACCTTACAGGAGGTCCTAAGTAGTATCAGGGCTAGTAAGGGTGGTAAGGCCCAGGGACCCGATGGTGTCCCAGTTGACATGTACAAATTTGCACCTGAGACTTGGGGGCCAGTACTGGTCAAAGTTTTTAACGCTGCTGTTCGCTATACTTTTCCATGCACCTGGTCTGAATCCATAATAGTTCCGATTCATAAGAAAGGGGACAGAGGAAATGCTAAAAATTACCGGCCAATCTCATTGCTGGATTCATCCGTCAAGATTATGAGCCGTGTACTCCTCGTCCGATTAGAAGAGTGGGCAGAGTCTAATCAGATAATGACAGACTGCCAATACGGGTTCAGGAAAGGAAGAGGTTGCATTGAACAATGCTTAAACCTGGAACTCCTGATAGGGAAATATACCCGAGCAAAAAATGGCTCACTCTACCTCTGTTTCGCTGATTTGAGCAGCGCTTTTGACCTGGTGGATCACGCCATACTATGGACTACCTTGCTAGAAATGGGAGCACCTAGGGAAATTATATATTTTCTGGCCCGTTTATACGAGAGGCTTTGCTCGAGTGTCCGTTATGGGCCGTCGGGCGAATGCACAGACAAATTTAGGGTCAGGAGAGGTATTAGACAAGGGTGTGTTTTGGCCCCCTTGCTTTTCACTCTGTTTATTAATGAAATAGACTCGATCTTAAAGAAGGCACCAGCTGACGCCCCTAGAGTAAACACAAGTACCATCCCCGTGTTACTCTATGCGGACGACGCTGTGTTGCTCTCTAGGACCCCTCGGGGTCTACAGCTTTTGATGGATAAATTTGTGGCCTTTATTGAAAGAAGAAAGCTGGTTATTAATAAGAGTAAGACGTATGTGATGGAGTGTGGAGCTAGTAAAGTCAAAACTAAAAAGCCCTATAGGTATCTCATTGATGGCCAAGTGGTACAGTGTGTGGATAATTTTTGCTACCTGGGGGTTAACTTCTCCAAAAATGGCCGCTGGGATGTCGAGCACAAGGTGGTGCGCGACAAAATGATCAGGAGTGCCAATGGAATATTTGCTTTTGCAAGTAAATTAGGTAGTAGAAAACCTAAAGCAATGCTTAAAATTTTTGAAGCTAGGTGTCTCTCTGCTGCCCTCTATGGAGCAGGGGTATGGGGGGTTTCCAGGGCAGAATCTTTACAGGTAGAAGAGAATGCATTTCTGAAAAAATTATTGTGTCTCCCGACCTCTACTGCTAATAGTTTGGTCCATAAAGAACTAGGACTATGTCATCTAAACGATTTATTATTATTGAGACCTCTGATGTTGTGGCGTTCGGTCTGGATGAAAGACGAAACCTCATTTAATAGGGCCATCATTGAGGATTGTCTACGTCTAGACTATTTTCTCAAAATCCCATGGATCAAATACATAATTGAATCCTTCTCTAATGTGTTCGGGTTTAACGTTAAATTAGATCACTGTTTTGCTTCGGATCTCTCTAAAGAGAGTCTGAAATCAATTTTCCTAAATTATTGTGCAGAAAGACGAGCCATGGATGATCTTAAACTTTCCACCTGTTTACGTTATAACCTTTTGAACGAATTTGTGGGCCTACATCCTTACCTCCTCCAGGTAACCAAGGGGCAACACCGGTTTGTTCTCACTAGGCTGAGGATGGGTACGGCCCACCTACTGGTTGCATTCCCTGAGATTAAAATGCGCCCCTCAGGTCCATGTCGGTGCGACAACGTTTCAGAACAAAGCACAGAGCACTTTCTACTTATATGTAACCTGTATAGTGAATGTCGCAAATTGTTTTTAAAACCTTTATTTATTAAATTTGGAACTAGAACTGTTAATGCGGCAATGAAATTACTTTTTAACTTGCATCATCCTGACATCTGTTTTTATACGGCTAGTTATCTACTTCAGGCCATCAGCTACAGGAAAAGCATGATTTTTTAAAATTAATATTTTTTATAAATCGTATTTATTGTATATCTTTTTAAGTGTGTTACTCGATTCGTTATATGCACCATACTGTATTTTTTAAGCGGATTGCGATTGTCACGAATATTTTCTTCTTTTATCATGTTTTGTATGTATGTACTTTTATGGACATGATTTACATGTTTCCGAATAAAGTTTATTGAATTGACTAATATTCACAACGAAATACGGATACATGAAATAAGTATTTCTAAATAAGTTCCTACGCAGGAAACAAACGTCCATCGCGATACGCATGTAATGCCTCACACGTTGGTAACTACAAAATGTAACAATAATTGATAACTCCAGCTGAACAAAGGATACGATATTACACCAAGTCTGGCATGTTAGGAGCTGCTTTTCATAGCAAAAATACTTGTGTAGCGAGCAAGGCAGTATGCTGCATTTGGGTGCCTTGCATCCTAGGGTCACCCTTTCTGTACATTGCTGAAAACCGTTAATTGAGGGGTCTGGCCACTTGTTGAGGGCTGTGAACCGGGGCAGCTCCTCCATTAATGTGGAGGAGCATACATACCCCCACTGCGTCTCAGAGTGCGAGAAGCAGAAACATAAGCTGGTAAAAGTACCATTGTATGTTTCTGCTTCTCGCAGCAGAAGGGTTTTGCTGGGAGCGGGCAGTTCTGGTCAAGCGCAGGGGAGGAGCAGCTTGCCCACTGATGAGTGCGCTGACTGTTTGGTCGGCCCTCTGTGGCTGACCAAACCAGTCATGCAGCTTACATGAAGAAAATGGCCTTCCCCATAGGCGCCTGGCTGGTCAGTGTCCTGACCAATCACAACGCTGCCATTGCAGCGTTGCGATTGACTTATGGGAGAGGAGGGAGGCTGCCGGCTTCCTGTTCCTGCAGGCAGGAGAGCAGGACAAAACGGGACCCAGCGAAAGGTAGGTATTTTAAATTTGTTAACCCCCCTCCCCACGCGACCCCTGTATCCCCCACCCACGACGAAACCGGCCGCCACTGGTTGTGAACGAGATCTGCTCGAAGGCCAAGCAATGTGTCTCACCCCTGTTATGTATGGAGTAAGAGGATGCACAGTGGGGCATTGGCTGTCTACTGAGGGCTGGACATGGATCCATCCCTCCGCAGGCTGCCCTTTGCCCAAACCTAAAATCTTTATACAAATATATATAAAAATCACCTTCACTCTCTCTGCCCATCCTAGACATACACTTCTTGGGCAATTATTTTAAGGGCCGATCACTACCCAAATTTGAATACACAAAAACATTTCGAGTTTGTAGGTGTTAAACCTTCCCAGGTTGAAACACACAGAAATGCCCAGAAACATGCCACAACAGCTGCAGGAAGATGTTTTACCTGATATTTCTGCATTTGAAACGTCCTTGGAGCAGGGAAAATCCCCCCAAGTTTGATTTCAGTGCACAAATACAATTTCTGCCTTATGCACATTTAAAGCCAGCCGGCTTGCATTCACCCAAGGGCGGCTCCTCCATTAGGGTGGAGGAGCGTCACCCGATTGCTTTCTCGCAGTGCGAGAAGCAGAAACATAAAATGGTAAAACTACCATCATTTTATATTTCTGCATCTCGCACTGATAGAAAGAACAAGGGTTTGGTTGGTGGTTGGCGAATCTGTGGTTCTGGTCTAGGGCAGGGGAGGAGTGGCTTGCCCACTGCTGAGGGCGCTGAATGTTTGGTAGGCCCTCTGGGGCGACCAAACCAGTCCTGCACACTCTGCCTTTTCTCCATGTAGGTTGCAAGCAGCCTACGTGGAGACAATGGCCTCCCCATAGGCACTTGGCTGGCCGGCGTCCCGACCCATCACAACGCTTCCATTGCAGCATTGTGCTTGGCTTAGGGGAGGGGAGAGAGGCTGCCTGCTTCCTGTTCCTGCCAGAGACAGGAGAGCAGGAGAGGAGGAAAATAAGGGACCCGGCGGGAAAATAAGTGAGCCGGCGAAAGGTAGGTTTTTAAAACTTATTAGCACCCCTCCCCGTACAAACCTCCTGCAATTAATGCCGGCTGCAACTGCTTTCACCTGTACATTTGCTCGCTTTAAACATGCTATTACTCGAATGATCTCTATGATTTCCTTTAAGAGAGCCCTAATACTTGGTGTGTACTCTTCCTGACATGCATTGACCTAGCAGATTATTCTGTATAATCAGAATGGCATGGGGCAACTTGCATTGAAGAAAACAGTAACTAGACTTTGGTCATTCATGGTATAAAATAAAACCAATAAGAAAAAACAAGATATGGCAACCAGCTCAGGATAAAAATGCAACAACTTCAGAAAACACTCTATATTCAAATAATGCAAAAAACCAATAGCTATAGTTTTCTCTATAACTGAATAATGAAATAGGCAGCCCTTATTTTTCAACAAAGGAAAGGGTGGACGAAAACGGATGAAAGGGAGCTACTGTAAAAGTAAGTCATATGAGATAGGTATATTTAGACAGCAGGTCTTGATCACAGTAAAGCAGGTACAATTGCAAGTGATGAACTTCGCCTTTGCATTGAATGCATTTTTAAAATATTTTTGCTAATGTACAAATGTTTTTCCAAGAGTTTGGCAAGAAAGAAAGCCAGGTACAGGTTTCCAGGCACCCTCTTGGATAGGTGATGTGACTTTCCCTTTGCATTCCTGTTTCCGCGCTAAGAACCTCAGAAAGGTGAAAAAGGAGCCCCTGTGCAGATGTACTTTTCAATTCTATTTTATCTTGGTGGAATATTTTTTCCCCATGCAGAAAGAGCAACCTCCCCCCACCCTACCCCGCCAACATGTCTGGGGCGATCCATTTGCTTTCCTACCCTGACAAGCGATTTACCATTGCCCTAAACAAGGGTACATTTTGGACCGTTTCTCCAGTGGCAATGGAGTGGATTGGCATTGTGGAATGCCCACAAAGAATGTTTTGGAGTTTCCAGACTTCCAAGGCCAGCCACGCCTTAGAACATCCACTTTCAACCCCTTGAGAGGGATTTACGAATATAGACTATCACAAATATAAACTTTGGATGTTAATTGGTGTGCTTTAAATTGGAAGTCCAGTTCCTCTCCTCTTTGTGCCAGGGAACACATACGTGTTGCGCAATGTGGTCCATTTTTCTAGAGTGATTATAGTTCTGCATGTTTTTAGATGTGCACTTAGATTGTTACTAGTTTTGTATTTCTTTAAATACAAATGTCAATTTGCACACCTTTAAAAACATTGAATATTTTTTTGAAGTCACCCCAAAATGTATTAAAAGTTTTTAAAGATGTTAGCCTGTCCAATGTTCTGTTTCATTCAGTGTTAAAAAAATGTTACTTTCAAAGCATGTATGCTCTGCACCCTAAAAATATAGGGCCTCATTTATGAGGCCTTGCATCAGTTTTGCGCTTCCGATACGTCACCATTTGTGACGAATCGCGCTCTCACGCAGCGATGCATCATTTCTCATGAATGAGGCCCATATTTTTTTAATTTAAACCAAGAAGTGTAAATGCAACTGAGTCAACGTCGCTGACATGCATCTTGAGGACCTCTATCAAAGGTTTTTTTAAAGCTGAGACTAGACAGGGCAACTGAAACATTGGAGACACCATTTATAATTGGACATTTGTCACCTATCATCCTGCTAGCCACCTGTTTTTATGTTGGCTACAGAGATAACATAATGACCTGCCGAATTTGACTGCTGTCAAAGAATATGGAAAAAGCCACTTTCAGCCCTCAAAGCTGGTATCTTTTATCGCTTCGTTTCCTCGAGTTATTTTCGTTCTTTTTGGAACATGTGTTAGAGTGGCAGGGGCACTTCATTACCCAGCGAATGTCTACAGCACAATAGAGACAGGAAGCTGAATGTAATGTATTGAGTTGTCATAAATCTTTAATGTAGCCACAGCCATAGCTGACACGTTCCCCACTGCAGTGTTTTGTGAGGTGTCCCTGCCCGTTCATTACAGAGCAAAAGACAGTGGCAGCTGGGAAACGTTTGGGGCACACATGTGACAGGACTGGGCAGGAGAGGCGAAGGAATTGGCTGCACCTGTTAAAGTCCTTGGCAAAACAAATTTTGAAAAGCTATAGTACCATGAAATTGGAATTGCTCCTCCTGCAATTGGCTGCAAGAGAAACGTTGACAACTCTTTAGGAATCATGCACTCCGAAGAAGCAATGAAGTACCCTGAAAGTATTTTCCTGCATTATTGCATTTAAAATATAGCGTCCATGGAATGATACAGAGCATGACAAATCTCTTAAAATTTCAAGCAGAAACACAGCTATTCTATAAATAAGTGAAAGTGAGTCGTTGTTATACGAAATGCACAAATAATTTGTGAGGAATAAAACTCAGAATTAACTATCAGGTTTCATTATCATACACTACACAATACACTGAGTAGCGTATTCCTACACCATATGTGTATGTATGTATGTCTGTATGTATGCATGATTGTATGTGTGTACGTATGTGATGTTGTACAGTCCAAACCTTACCAGAAGGCCCAGGGGTGCTGAACAAGATGAAAGGCAAAGATGAAGTAAATGTGTGATTAGCAAAATATCTGGTTTCTAAGAGCGAACAATGACTGGTGCCCCATCTTGCTTTAGTGTTCTTTAAAGAAATGTGTCTTCAAATCTATGCTAATTTCGATCAGAATTGGGAAAGTCCGGATGGATTCAGGAATGTCTTTAAAAGCAATATAGACCTTGGACTTCGTCCATTTAGTCAATATTACTCCACACCTTCAAAATCCTGTAGCTACAGATAGGGTTAATCACCTGTCAGGGTAATGCAGGTAGATGGCTAGTAGGAATAGGTCACATTTATGTTTACATGAGATCGCTGCCTGCTTTAGGCAGATATGACTGAGCATAGAATATTCCATATTAAGTCAGTGTCTCTGGCATAACGATGGGACATTGACGAGTTAATCATGTGTTAGTTAGATGCCTACTGGGTCGAGTGATAGGACTGTGCACAATGCCCCATCTTTTTAAGGTATGATCATCAGCCCCTCCTTTTCTCATTTACCAAAGTCCCTGTAAGAGATGTTCAGGTCCTCCAACACTGTCTAGTGGGCATTTGCCACATGGTGTAGCATAAATCCGCATGACCTTCCAGTACTTAGAAGGTATGGATACAGGGCTTGTATGCTAATCTGTTTGTTATAGCACTGCGCCATGCCATCTTGGCACAAAATCCACTGGACATGAACTTCAGTCATGCTCTGGGTACAAGGCAGGCCAATGATCACTTCCTGTCCCTAATTGTATTTCCCCTAGGATCATTGACACAACATTTTCATCAATTTCCTTCTGGAGGATCAAAGAACAAGAATTACAGCACCAAACTGGGCATAATCCTGCTGCCAACAGAGCACTTCCTCTGACCACAGAGACTACTGGGAGTGGCCGTTGACTCTTCAATTGTGACCAGTATTTTCTTCTCACTAATCACTCAGTATGACCATCAGATCCCGGGTAGAAGTTATGACCTTCTGTAATATCCTGTGTCAAGATGACCTGCCTGCAGGGGCTTTCTAGCCACCTGTACCACAGTAAACAGTGTTCAATGGACATGAACCTTAGCACCAGTGTGCATGTTCTGAAATTTTTTAATAAAATGGACACGCATGGGACCCTCTGGAAGCCATCTTGAGCAGACTACCACTCACAAGTTCCAGGATTAATCATACAACACATTCCATTTAAGTAGGTTTTGTGCAGATTTTCATTGGCAGCAGATATGTAAGCAATCATAGAATGTTCCTATGATTATGTGAAGTGCCAGTGTTTTACCATACCAGCTGGTACTGCAATAGGGAATTCTTCCTCAGAAAAGCTGTGTGTTCAGTGTATTTTGATGGCAGTGCAGAGTCGTGTTAGGAATAGGGTTATGGTCAAGGTTTGAATCTGCACAAGAGTGAAATGGAATTTATAAGAAAGATTGTTGATATTGCTTTACCAGGTCAGTAGCGTAACATAAAATGAGGGGGCCAGCTGCAGAATATGAAGAACAGCACCTGTGTCTCCCATTTCTCACAGATTTTCATTGCCTTAGAGATCTGGCCTATTTTCAGAACACACCAGTTACCATTAGTTATAAAGATTGAATTAAATTAGATCCTGTCACTTTAGCACAGTCTTTAGTTGAACATTATCCCCCTGCACTTGCCGAGGTCGAGTCAGCTGCGACTTGCTATCACGACTGGTTGTCGGACACCTTCAGGGAACTTGTTCCCACCAAATATCAGCGTTCATTTAGGAAGGAACCTACGGCTCCTTGGTTCTCAGAAGCCTTGAGGCTTGAAAAACAAGCCTGCAGAAGGCAGGAAAGGCTTTGGAGGAGACGCTACGATGAACAGAGAAGACAGTCATACAAAAGGGCTCTAGCCACCTACAGAGATCTCATAACGAATGAAAAAAGCAGCTACTTTGCTCAAGTGATAGAAAGGGCCTCCAACTCTTCGAAATAACTTTTCCAAGTTGTTCAGAGGCTCACGACCATCTCGAATAAGACTATTCCCTCAGACAGTCAATCCTTTTGTGATGCCCTTACAACTGCTTTTATAGAGAAATTCAATGTGATTTTTAAGGATTTTGATAGTGGGGACCCTAATCCCCAGAACCCCTTAAAGGGAGGGATCCAGGTGACTGTCCGCTTACCCATTTTTTTGCCACCATACCAGAACAAGTGAGTTCTTTATATTTGCAAAGTCATCATTGATAACTTTATTTCGGTCATCATATACCATAAAAGTGCAGTTAAAATAGATACAAAGAAGCACAGGATGTTAAAACAATAAATTACATGTATAATAAAACATAAAGCTAAAATCGATTAAACTTGATGGTTATCAGACTATATAGTACAATTAATGGATAAACACAAATGTTATAAAAAAACTCCTCTGTCTGCGCCACATACCAAACAAAAACCGTGATACAGCAAAGACGATGGTAGGGTGGGTATCATAACTTAAAACCCTACAGGCTTGGGCACATTGGGTAAAACCTAAGTTCCTGCAAAGTGGGATCAGCCAACATTTCCTTATCGTCTGGTAGGCTGGACAAAAAAATAGAACATGGCCTACATCTTCTTGCTTGTAATTACATGCCGGGCATACAGTGTTCTCTGCGTTGGCCCATATACATGTAAATGCCCTAAGCGGGAGGTTACCAATCCTGAGTTGCATGTAGAGCTTCCTTGCAAGGGAAGAATACATTAAGTTCAAGAAATTCTCAATTTTTATGTTCGATTTTTCCTTGAGGAACTCCATTGTCAGCTTTCCCATAGTGGAGCAACTCTGGAGAGATATTAAGTTCTGGTGCCCAGCGAGGCGCAACAACTCGGCTTTTATTATCCTTGGGCAGCTATCTGCAGGGTTCTCCCACAGCTCTGGTAAACCAATTTGCCCACAGAGTGCCCTAATATGTAGGAGCCAGGGAATGTTTTTTTTTTTTAGAGCAGCCCACACCTCTATAAATTCTTCTTTATAGGAAGCTAGCTCAAGCACAGACCAGAGCCTCTTCCAATACATCAGTGGTCTTAATGCAGCTACCGCCTCTATAGCTTCTAACCCCACGTCCATACGCAGGGGAATAAGTGGTATGCTCACTGGTAGAACCAATAAATTCCTCATAAAGGCATGTTCTACCCTCGGGAGACTGGTTATACGTTAATGTCCCCATAGTTCTGCTCCGTACATAAAAGCCACTCTTGCCTGGAGTTTATACATTTCTACAACTGGTGCCGCATGCTTATAAACCGAAGTTCTATGCACTTTAGTGATTCCCTCCACCAGTTGGGATAACCTAAGGGCCGCCTTTGCTGTCTGCGGGCCCCAATCAAAATTTTCCGTTAGGGTGATACCCAAGTAGTCAAAAGTCTTTGCTCTTTCGAGGTATGTACCATTTAAAAGAGGGTTAGGGCGAGTTTTCTTCGGAGGATTGAAAATCATAAACTTGGTCTTGTCCAAGTTTATCTCCAGCCCACGCTAGTCCAGGATACGCTGGATGCCCGTTGATGTTTTAGATAACAGCAGAGGGTCATCTGCAAACATCAAAGCAGGCACCCGCCCGGTCACCAGCCTTGGGGCATCAATATCTTTTACTCTCAGCAGGTGATCAATTAACTCATTTATGTAGAGGCAGAATAGGGTTGGGGCCAAGACACACCCCTGGCGCACCCTCTTCTTCACAGGGAATCGTCCCAACAGTTCCCCGTGCTTCCCACACCTAACTTGGGCATAGTTATTTGTATGGAGTCTATTCAAGATGTCCAACAGATAAGTGGGTAGACCTATACCTAGTAATACACCCCACAACTTTTCCCTCAGTACTAGATCAAATGCGGCCCGCAGGTCTACAAAGATGAGGTAGAGGCTGCCACCCTCCACACACACCGTTTTCCAAAATAGTACCTTCAGCCTAATAATTTGATCTATTGTGGAAATCCCCGTCCTAAACCCAGCTTGGAATATAGTCAAAATCTCCCTATCCTCTATCCACCCCTGGATTCTATCTAGAATGATCCTGCCCATCAGCTTTTGCGTAGTATCTGTCAAGCTGATGGGCCTATAATTAGACGGGATTAGGGGACAGCCTTTTTTATGGATAGGGACAATTTCTGCACCGAGCCAGGTATCTGGTGGGTCGTTCCCCTTGAGTATTGCATTGAATAAAACAGCCAAATTTGGTTCCCAAATTTTTGGTTGTGCTCGAAATAAATCTCAATGAAGCTTGTCCAAGCCTGGGGCCTTATTAGGTAGGAGTTTAGCTATTGCAGTCTCAACCTCCATGAGAGAAATATCCGAGGGCCCACCCAAACTATACTCACACAGGAGGCCACTATCCCCTCACCTCACTCTGAATCCGAGGGCCCCGGCAATCGATACTCATGGAGGAGTCCTGGCATAGAGAGCGGGAGAGCCTCCTCCGCATCCCCATCACAGGAAACGTCAGCCCCTCCAATCTATGCTCATGGAGGGGTCTAAGGGTAGGAGACAAAGATAACTCTTCAGCAGGGTTAGCATATAATGCTCCAAAATGAGCTTCCCAAACTAGAGGTGCTATATTCGCTGTGGGAGGCGGTCCACCCCCACGGTTCCCGGTGCTAGCAATGGCCCAAAACGACTTGGAGTCTTTACTCAGGAGGGCTAAGCTCAATTCTTCCCTTTTTAAAAAAAATATGTTTATTAAAGATTTTTTCCCCTATTTTTGGGTAAAGTGCACAGCACAACATAAAATCAAATTCATACAAAAAGAAACACATAGAGAGAAACTACAACGAAAAAAAAAAAGATCCAACAATACATGATACATCTCAATGTAAATTCTTGTTTCACCTGCTATAAATCGAGTGTACATTGTTTCTCTTTGAATCTAACATACCAGAGAGAAAAGAGAGCCTAAGTATCATTATTCCCATCCTTCCATCTAGTTACTGGCTCCCAAATTTTTAATCCATTCTTCCTCCTCCTCTTTCCTTTTCTTGCATAAATCGCCTTTTCCAAATTGTATATCCTAAGTATCCTGTTGGTATGTCGGTGCCAGTGGGTCAAGCCATGCTGAGGCAATACATAATCTTAATACTGCCATGGCACAAAGACAAAATACCCGCCTTCCCTCTGAATGCCATCCGCATTCACACCCAGGATAATTATTGAGGGTGTTAAATTAAGTGGTGTTTCTAATACGCTTTGTATAAATGCCTCAATCCCTTTCAATATTGTATAAAGGTGGGGGCATGTTGCAAAAATATGTATCTTATCGCCTGCAAGCTTCCACATCTTGGGCAATTATTACCAGTTACTCCCCCCCATTGCGCTATTTTTGCCAGAGTATAGTATAACTGATACAGTGTTTTATAATGTTGCGCCTGGAGGGTTGCAGAACACAAGTTATTCTGGTCCATTTCTAATGAGATTTTAAAACAGTCCCTTTCTACCTCCAGCTTGTTTGCCCAACTGTCCCCCCATTTCTCTAAATCATCCTGTTTAGTTTCTATTAATTCATAGTAAAACCTCTTAATAGTACAGATAATTCCACCCTGTGCCACTTCCATTGCAGCATTTTTAGCAAATCCCAAGGGCCCCCATGTTTTATTTGCTAAAAAACTTCTTACTTGCAGGTACTTGAAAAAATGTCTTGTATCAACCCCATATTTTAACTGAATCTCAGAAAACTGCAACAAACCCTGCGCCCCCCCTGACGTCACCAATCTTTGTAATTCTCTTTCTAGCCCATTCTTTAAAGATCACATCCGAATAAATATCAAAGGAAATGCTGGATTGTTCACCATTCTAGTATATCTATTGTATTTACCTAGGCCATATCTCTTAATAAAAGCCTTCCAGATATTATGTGCTGCCATAATCGTCTTAAAACGCGTTCTCTTAAAATAGCTTGAATCAAATTGTCTCAGCAGCACGTTTTTCGCCTCTTCAACCAGCAGCAGGGCGTATATTGCTACAGTTCCTAAGTCATCCTCCCCTTCTGCCTCCGCTCCACCCCCACGGTTCCAAGTGCTAACAATGGCCCAAAACGACTTGGAGTCTTTACTCAGGAGGGCTAATTTCAATTCTTCCCACCTATTCACCTCCCAATTTTTCTTTTCCCTGTTGACAACCTGCTTATACCTAAGTCGACACTGCTTTATTCTCATTCTATCCTTATCTTTTATTGCGACTAACAGGTCTTTTTGCCTTTCTGACAGGATGCATCATACCAGGGGTGAGTTTGGACTGGGGTAACCTTCGTTCTTCCACAGGAGTGGAATACGTCCGCTAATTTAACAATCAACTGCTTGTGGATTTCTACAGTTCTAATCTGGGCCTCTCGGTCAAGAGCCTTTTCTCCCACCTCTCCCATTTCTATCAGCTGAGGTAGTGCCAGCTGATATATTCCTGCAAGTTTAGTTGGCGAGTCCTGGAGTTTCGACCAATTAATTCGCCGCCGATTGTTAGCTAGCAGGAAAGGCGGTGGGGCAGAGTTACTCTGAGGGGCTGGGCTAGACAGACCAAAACTCCCAGGTTTCAGTGTCAGAACCAGGGCATTGGGTTCACTATCACTGCGCGAGTAGACATTAAAATCCAGAACCTTGTCCCAGTGTCTGGCTTCAACCATTATATAATCAATAATGGAGTTTCGCCCTGGTCTGTTAAAAGTGGATAGGCCCGGTCTATCTGGTTTCACCCTCCCATTGCACGCCTGCAAAGACACTGTAAGGGATAATGATTTAATTTGAAGAACCAGGGGTGTCCAGGCTCTAACAGGGGGTATCCGTGGCTCAGGGATACCCCAGTACTGGTCCTCATCATTTGGTTCATCCATATCTGGGCTAGCAGGAGGTTCAAACTGGCAGTTAAAGTCCCCTCCGACCAATAGGGCTATTGTGGGATTAAGGGAAGGTATAAATTGCCCTAGTATATCAATAGTACCAGATTCCTGCCCACCCAGCGAAGGTCTAGAATAGATGTTAAGTAGGGCAACCTGAGTGGAGTCAAGTAGTGTTAGAAGGACCCACTGGACATCAGGTGAATTAGTTCGAATATTGACTGCCTTAGCACCCAAGTACGTACCCACCCAAATCGATAGGCCACCCAAGGGTCTCCCCCTGCCCCGGGTTGTGGCCAGGATATAAAAAGAGGCAAAGCCAGCCCTCACGATCTTTTTCAGCGCCCATGTCTCCTGCATCAGGCAGATGTCATGATTGTCTATAAAAAGGCCCCACTCAGGCGTAGACAGTTTACTTCTCATCCCTGCCAGATTCCAGGACAAGACTTTGATATTACCATCCTTAGCCCCAGGTCTAGGTGGGCCAGAATCTTCCACTGGGCCGTGTTCACAACATACTGCCCCACTAAGGCACTTTGGTCGCTCAGTCGCTGGTACTAATGCTCCAACCATTGGCAACTCGGCAACAATGCCAAATACACCCTCCTGCCTCTCGGGCGATAGAGCATCAAAATCTACAACGGGGGGTCCCTCCCCATAGTCTTCCCCACGTTTCCCCCTATATGTCCACTGCCCCCCTCACCCTCTCGTTGGATAATAGTAGGGACACAGGGAGAATTACCATCATCATTGTTCTCTATACTCATTACTTAGGGCCTAGTTCACTGGCCACTGGCGGTGGGGGCCGTTTGGCCTCCAGGCGTCAATCCACTAGGTCTAAAGTACTAAACCTGTTGGTCTGAGGGAACAATGAAATGAACAATGAAAGCAAGGGGGTAATTAGTTGTGGTCCCATCCATTTATTTACCCCTACTTGATCTCTGCATAGAGGTAGGTTCTGGGCTCCCCTGATTTGCCAACTTCTGTTTTGCTTGGGACCCCTCTGAGGAGCAGGATAAAAATAGGACAAATGTAGGGGTAGGATTTGTGTTTTAGACCCAACTGGGGCCAAGTTAATAATTACACATTTTCATGCAATGTTTTTTGGCCTTACCCCTACCCAATCAACCCATTTCGCAAATAATATTTCACCCGAGACCTGTGGGGGAAGAAGCCTGTTAATATTGAGCCACTGTATACATTTATTTTTAGGATCAGTATATCCTTCATTTTCCCCTGATCTAACTCTGGAACACCGGCATGCACCACCACATACGGTAGTGAAGCTGGGGGAGATAAATACAGGGTAGGGCTTTTCTATAGACTTGAGGTTGCTCATCCAGGTGCCCTATCCTCCCCCCGGCCGCACTTATTCTTAATGGTGTGATACTATTATCTTCAATACTTTCCCTTCTTGTTAAAGGAAAAGAATTAGTGGGAAGATCGCAGTTTGCCACCAACGACGGTACAGCAGATGAATTATTAATACTGGGCAGAATATTGGGGTTGACTTTATCATTTCCAGGTTGCTGCTCCCGTCACAAGGACCACCCCCCTGACACTCGCGGATCTGCCCGCACCTGGGCAGGAACAGATCGTGACTCCAGATACACAAACTTCTTTTCAATCTGGGCGAGTCTTTCATATATGGGAAGGCAAGTCCTTGTAAAAATAAGTTCCAATTTTGCCCAAAATGCAGTTCCTAGATCTGCTGGATAAACATCTCTAAAATTCATTAAAGCAGTGGCCATTATGTAGAGTGCGGTGTTGTTAGTTGAATGATTGGGGGTCTTGTACTTGTACTTGATCCTTCACTCTTATCATTCCCTTTTTTAATCTTCACTCTTTTATTAGTTAGAGGGGCGCCACCCCTCTTCCTTTTTACCACCGACTCTGTCGCCACCTTCATGGCCTCAGTTGTAGATTTCTCTAGAGATCTCGTTTTTGGTCTCATATTTGGAGGGCCAGATACTTCACAATTAGGGTCAAGCACACTTATACTAGCTGGCGCAGTGTTCATACTTTCTTGTGAGTTTTCCAGCTCTTCGCTGCTCTGGGGTTGTAGATTTCCCACCTCACTACTCACTCTTATTAGACCAGCACTGGTCCCTGGTTGCTGGTTTGGGGAAATAACATGCAATATTGAACCCAGGGATCAGCGTTTATCAAAGGCTGGATCCAGTGACAATCTTTTTTCAGTTAATTCAATTCTGTGCGAAAGCACAGATGATGCCCTGGTAATAAAACAATCCAAGGTGCCCACAAGGGAGCCGCCCATGTTTGACTTCCCCCCTTCACCTCATTGTTAGTCGCCATGGCAAAGTCTGCGGGGAAGGTACCTTTATAAATAGTTGTCACTAGGGTTATTAATCCGCTGCAATGCAGTATGGTATTTGGATACACTAACCTTAGATGTGCCGATGTTAGCGGGAGGCCACGTCCCGTCCTCTCCTGAGCTCGAACAGGCTAAAATGGGCCCGCCCTTGGCCCGGGCTTCGCCCGACGCGCACCTGTGCGTGTTCCCGTAGCAGTGTCCAGTTCAGCCGTATCAGCGCCTCCTGGCGCGATTACGTGATACGCGGCATGGAGCGGCGCCAGAAATTGCGGGAGTTGTGGTCCTCAGGCGAGCGGGCGAGGCAGAGTATAGGCTCCAGTCCCCAGCGTCCCCACAGGTCAATACTGCCACCAGAATTCACTTTGCACGTTAAAATCACAATTTGCAAAGTAAATATGGCTCCCCTTATGACCCCTGTCTGGTAAAGTTATTAAAATTGGTTCCAGACATCATTGCAAGGAACCTATCACATATTTTCATTATTATGATTGCTACTGGTACCTTCCCTTCTGCCTGGAAACAGGCTTCTATCCTATATTAATTACACTTTGAATTACCGTCCAATTGCACGTTTACCTCTCCCCGCCAAAATTTGTGACAAGTTAATGAATTTTTAGCTATCTAAATATATTCTAGATAATTACCTCTCAGTATGGGTTTGAACCAAGGCATAGTACAGAAGATAGATAGGCAGTAGATAGTGGAGGTTCAGCAGTCATGATTTTACTGGACCTATCTGCTGCCTTCGAAACTGTTGATCATACCACTCTTATTGACTGTCTAGAGGAAATAGGGGTGAAAGGGGTTGCACTTGATTCACTCTCCTCTTTTCTCATTGACAGATCACAAACAGTAGCGTTAAGGAAATGTAATGCTTCACCTTTTTCCCTGCCAGGGGTCGTCTTTAAGCCCTACTTTTTAATGTTTATGTAGAGAAATTGGCCCCTCTCATTAGAAGCTTCAATGTATCCGGGATAGCAACAGGAAAACTTTAATCACTGTTTTAGTCCTTCTCAGGTTACACTACTGTAATAATCTCTATTTTACCATTCTAGAAGAGCACATGAGTCAACTTTAGATAGTCCAAAATGCCGCAGCTAGATTGATTCTTAAGCTTCCCAAATTCCACTCCATCACGCAAGGACTCTGCATGCTTTACTGGCTTCCCATGCGCAGTGGTGCAAAATTTAAGGCACTCTGTTTAGCCCAAAAAGGAATGCATGATTCAGGGCCAGGCTTTCTTAGCTCAGCTTTTAATAGTTATAAGCCTAATAGAGAATTCTTGTCAGCTAAAGCAAACCTCTTAGCTGTACCTAACTTCACAAAGATGCAATGGGGAGGTAGAGGCATGGTCCTGAATACGTTCAAACTTTGGAACACCCTCTCTCCTCCTCTCAGAGCAATCACTTAATTAACACCCTTTAGGAAGGAGTTAAAGACCTGGGTATTTAACCTTTAAACATCACCTGCTTGCCTTTCAGACATCGCCAATACACCTTGTGGTATTCACACGCTTTAGAACATTCTTAACATAACATAGCGTTGGCCTTCGGTGGCATGCAACCCCTCTGAAGGCTTTAGGCTTTGGATGTTCTGGAAGGGTTAGCCCCCCAGTGCCACGCAGGTTGCAGGGGAATTTGAGACACTCCAGTACCAGGTAAGTCTAGCAGGATAAAAAACGATGTGCCCACTGGTTCGAAGTTGAATTCAAGAATAACTAAATATACTCCATGACAAATCTCAATGATTTGCAAATGCTTTTCTCCTGTGTTTCTTGTCCACTCATTTGGGTATTTGTAAGATTATCTTTATTCATGTCCGTAGTTCAAATACATTGTCTTTATTTAATTTCATTGTAATGTATCATCCACTCTTTGAATTGGCCCCTTCCCTCTTCTCTCTCACCCCCCGCCCCCCAATAATGCCTTTCAGGCAGAATGGAGTTGTTCTTCAAGAAATTAGATTTTATATTTCATCTCATGCATTCCTCAAGTAACACGTCTTCCTAGGTAGAAGAGTCACTTGATACAAATATTGAGGCGTGATATGCATTCTTGCAAACAAGCAAGTGAACAAGAAATTGTGTAACCACCTGGATTCTGAGGCTTCCTCTTCCTCTCTAGTGCTGAGAGGTTATAATGTTTGCGGCTGTTGGACTTGGCCCTTTTTGCAGGGTTATTCCCAAACCTGTTGCTTCTTCATTCCAATTTTTTCCTGACCTGTTGTTGTTGGCTATAGGACTCTGGGCACTTTACCACTGCTAATCAGGGCTAAAGTGTATATGCTCTCTGTTTAATTTGTGAACGTGATTGGTTATCCATGATTGGCATATTTGATTTACTGGTAAGTCCCTAGTAAAGTGCACTGAAGTGAAACAGGTCCTGTAAATCAAATGCTACTAGTGGGCCTGCAGTACTGATTGTACCACCCACACGAGTAGCTCTGAAAAGGTAACTCAGACCTGGCAATGGAGTGTCTGTGTGCAGTTGTTAACTGCCATGTCGAATTGGCAAGTTCTACATGTAAGGCACCCCTTTGGTAGGCCAAAGGACCCCCTGGGGCAGGGTGGAGTGTATGTATAATGTAGGACATGCACTGGTGTGTGTGACATGTCCTGATAGTGAAATACTGCCAAATTTTTTTTACAGTATTGAAAGGTTATCTGGCCCCATTTGATAGAATGGGAGTGTATTTATAACATCTTATAAATAAAACGTTCCATTGGGACAGGAAACATTGAAATAAAGTGTAGGCTCTCTGAACTCAGAATTTAATAACACATCTTCTAGTAAAGATGGTTTTTAAATAGTGTTTAAAAATGCCACTTTTAGGAAGTGTGCTCTTTCTTTCATGAATGAGCCAGGACTGGGCTGAATAGAACTGGGCTGCATTCAGAGTAGGGGAGGACTTCTCACTTGCAACTGCATAGGCCCGGTCTGCATTTAGAGTGGTGGGAGGAGATTTCCCTTGCACCTCAATAGGGCCTGTCCGCCTTACACAATGATGTCTTCAACTCCTGCCGGGCAGCTGCATGAGAGAGGATGGAACTGTTTTGGACTGGGCTCAAAGACTCTTGTACAAAGAGAACAAAGACATTTTTGGGTATAAGTATTAGGCCTAAAACCCCTGAACTTTAGATCACTTCTGGAATCATGAGGAACCTTTTCCAAGGAGAAGAGCTGGAAAAACTGAGGAGAACTACTTCCCCTTTGCTGTGTGTCTGGGATTGGCCTGCAGTATCTTTTTCTGCCAAGGAAAGGAGAAGGACTTTGCTGTGTGCTGTGTCCCCTGCTGAAGAAGACCTCCAAGGGCTTCAGTAGAGCTTGCCTCCTGTTTTAAAGTCTCAGGGACACAAAGATGTAAACGCCAGCTCCCCTGAACTTCCTTGCGGGGAGTTCTGACTTGCCAAGGAGTGCCTGTGACTGTGTTGTTTCTGCTGTTGGGAGCTGGAAAAGCAACACAACTACAAGAAAATCGATGCATCTCTGTTCTTATTGCAGTTTTCCCGATGCAGCACCATGGTGTGAGAAGAATCTCCATGCCACTGCAAGAACCCACACATCGAGTTATCGCGGATGAAGAAACCGACGCAGTGCCGCTCGACACCGCTGCATCGATCGCCGACGCATTCTGGATTTCCACACATCGTACCTGTGCAGTAAGTTTTGCCGATTCATCACCCGCTGACCGGAACGTCATGAAGAGTCAACGCATCACTTCCCACCACTGACTGGATTTGATGCATCACTTCTCCTGCGTGCAGCAGAACTGTCTGTCGCATCACCTTCCCAAGGTCTCCAGAACTGACGCATCTCTTTATTTTCAATGCTTTTTCACTCTGCTGCTGTTTTGCCTTGTGAACTCTGACACAACTACAGGTCCTCAGTATAAAAGTAACTCATTCATAGTTTTCTACGGTACAAGTTCTACAAACCTTTTGAAAGTCATATTTTTAAATTTGTATGTAGAATTTTTGTTGTTTTGGTCATGTTTAGTTTAGATAAATATATTTAATTTTTCTAAACTCGTGTGGTATTCATGTGTGGTGTTTTCACTGAGTTACCATTGCCTTTGGGATAAGCCTGTCTGCTCTTGCCAAGCTACCAAGGGGGTGAGCAGGGGTTATCTAATGTGTGCATCCCCTTACCCTGACTAGTAGCAAGGGTCCCTATTTGGACAAAGGTACCTACCTCTGCCAACTAAAGACCCCCATTTCTAACAGGGTAACTTGTGAATTAGCCTTCACACCCTTTTTCCACAAAAGGTGCATAATTTTTCTAAGAAAGTAGCCAAACTATAATAATATGGGTTTTCTGGAAAAAAGGGAAAAACTGCTGTGCAAGAGACATGCACAAAATGTTTACTGTGCTAAGAACATCCTCCTACCAGCTACCAGGAACAAGCATAGCAGTAAAATGAAAATGCTGTTACCACAGCGTTTGCATTTTTTTAAGTGAAAGTCTATTTTACCTTTAATTTGTAGTTTATAACAGTTTGTGGTGTCGACAGGTATGATACTAATGGGTGATCCCAGAAAGCAATGCAATTCTAAAAATTAGACAAAATGCTCAATTCAGTAAGGGTTGATTCATACAGATCTCCCAATATTTTCCCCAAAAACTAATTATAAAAAATATTTGAAATAAATTGAAAAAATAACAATAGAAAACAACATTTTCTTTTTTACATTTTTGATCCATTGGCAGATTTACAAAAGTAATATACCTTTCTTACCATCAGACCCTTTTGGTTGCAGGAAAATATTGTGTTCAGCCACCATCTAGGGAAACCTAATGAACCCAGATATTTCAGAAGTCGAGAAATCCATGACAGTCTAGGATGATGTGACTGTATAAGTTAGAATGTTAAGCATGTCATGGTATGACATGCCACTATTTCATTCCATTCCTTTGCTAAGGTAGCATAGAATGCAAAGGAAGGTGTGAAGGGGAACATTGTAGGATTTGGGAGGTTTTGGACATATTCATTTGCTCACCACCAGTGGGCTGTTTTATTGTGAAGAACGAATGGTATTCACTCAAATCTGGATGAAGTTGCAGAGTCTATTTCTTCAGTGAGTTGGTGATTGACATTTCACCATAAAACCTTATACCAGGTACACCAGCAACTCCTTGCACTGGAACCAACAATGAGTCTTGAAAATTACCTGTTAAAAGCTCTGACTCACCAGGAGTTTGATTAGGAACATCATTTGAAGCCTCACGCTGTGAGGATACTGCTTTGGAATCAATCCAATCTTGATGGAGAAGTGTGGCTCACTGGTTAGAGTGGCAGACTCTGAAGCAGAGATCAGGTCCGGGACCAGGGTTCAAGTCCCGACGCGGCAGGGTCTTGAGCTCAATGTCCGCGGACTCGATAATTCTCGCCTCAGCGCTTACTCTAATCATGGGTCCCACGCTGCAACTCTGGGCAATAGCTTGCTTAATCTCCACAACGGCCCCTACAACACTGGGATGCCTGGCTTCACCTTGGGGGTGCCCAGAAGGGGCATCTCACAGGGAGAGCCAGGAAGGGTTCCAAAGCGTTATACAGCGCCGGGACGCCCCGTTGGGGCAGCTGTGCGCTTTACAAAATACACTACAAGTGTATGTTTTTCAGAATTTGAAGCAATACTTTGTTTGGAAATATCACTGAAATCACATCCCCCAACAACATCCAGACTGAACATATTTTTCCTGACCAGGCTTAAGAGCTACAACAGAACCATTATTCCACCATCCCCTTTTGTGTAGTAACAGGGCACTCCCTAATACTTTCTCCACCTACACCTGTGCAGTGAATTTTGATACGCCTTTAGAAAGGTATTTGTGATTTAACTATGTGCACTCAATCTTCTTTGTGAATAATTTTGGGATTGATTCTTTGCACTCTATCATTATATTCTGTATGTTTTCAATAGCCTTACTGGAGTCATCCGTTTTATTGTCTGACTTATCAAGCAGAGGTGTCTCAAAAGCAATTCCACTCCTCCCTCACATGAAATAAAAATGCTAAACTCCTGTTGCTAAATGCGGTGTCATATGATAACTCTGCATCTTTTCTTGAAGAATTTTACAAGCATCTTGCTTATTAGAAAAAGCAGTTTGAATACCTTCTTTCCAAAAATCTGCTTGCCCTCCCATCTAGACAATTTGCCTTAGGGCAATAGAGGGATCCTCTAATTGCTTTAATTACACATTTGTCCAGGTAATGCCTCATTTTAGGAAATACAAATTGCACTCCATTATCTGACATCATGATAGAAAAACCCTCAAACTAAAAAACTTCATCCAAAAACGTTATCAATTCATCAGTAGTCGGATTACCCATGAAAGCGCGACAAATCCATTAAAAAAATTATCAATCAAAACAATAAAACCAAAACTTTGTCTGGTTCCAACTAATCTATAGAAACCTTTTTAGAATAGTTTTTCCTCCAGAGGATTAGCTGGTTTAATAGTGACCTTCCAATGCTGATTAAAGTAAACACAAGCAAAACATCTTTCAAGACGTTTTCAACCAATAGTGTTGTTTTAGCAATGTTTTTGTATTGGAGACACCTGGATGTCGGTGATGCACCAACCCAATAGCTATTATATGACTCCCATTGGTGGAACAAACAAATCAGGTCTTAACAGAATTCCATTCTCATCACTTAACTCTCATGACACTTGTGCAAAACTTTGCAAACCTGGTTCCAAATTTCTATTTGATGACCAGCCTCTCTTTAAAAATAGTTTCACCTTCGTCATTTGTTCATCATCCTCACAAACTTTCTCCCACTCTGCTTCCATCAAAACATTTCCACATTTTTCCAAAACATCCAACACTGCCACAATACACTCATGCTGCTCAAACACCACTTCATCTTCACTACCATTCTGTGGTAATCTGGCCAACCAATCAGCTGTCACATTATTGCCACGAGATATTTGCCGAATTTCAAAATTAAATTCTTTCAATCTTCCAATATGTCTGACCAGTTTTGATGAAGCTTTGCCAGACCTAACAGCATCCATCATATAAACAAACGGTTTATGATCTGTGACAAGCACAAAAGGTTTTCTCTACAAACAATTCTTAAATCTTTCAACAGCCCGTACACATGCTAAGGCTTCTTTTTCTGTGGTGCTAAATGCAACTCTATACCTCTTAATGCCCTTGAAACCACACCTTCTTTCCATCAACAATCTGACTAAAACGGCATCTACACCAATGGTACTCACATGTCACATAAGACTTGCCATCAGGATCAATTGTTTTGAGTGCTGGTGCCTGTGCAATCAAAGTTTGATTTTTTTCGAATGCAGCTCCATGTTCATTGGACCAAACAAATTGCACAACTTTTCCCAAAGCTTTACACAATTGTTCTACAAAAATTGCGTAACCATGCTCAATTCTTGTATAATATTCCCCAAGGCCTAAACATTATCTCAGCAATTATTTGCAATACAGCCTGATGGCATTAGTTATGGCACTGACCAAATCAGATTAGGAAGGAATACTATCACAAATAATCTTATGACCTAAATAATCAATTTCTTTGACCAAAATTTGACACTTGTTCTGATGCACAGCCATACTTCTCACTTCAAGGATTTGGAGAACCTTTTCTAACAAGTTGTAATGTTCTTCAAATATTTTTACAAAAATCAGGATATTGTCCTGAAATGTCTGTACCCTAAACAGGTCCTGGTCCAGTGTGTCAATATGATTTTGAAACACACTGGCTGCTGAAGCTAGCCCAAATGATAATCTAGAACACCTGAATACTCCACAAGGAGTAAAAAAATCTTAAAGATCTCTTGAACCTTCATCTATGTTTTCTTGATGGTATGCTGATTTGAGACCAATAACAGAAAAATACTAGGCTCCATTAACAGCAGCCATTAACTCTTGAATTCTAGGAAGTGGATGGCAGTCTACCACAATATTATGTTTAATGACCTCAAATCAGCAAACAAATGCAAATCCCATTCTCTTTTTAAAGCTATGACCAGAGCCAAAAACACAAATTGATACCTGATATATAAATCTAAATTTTGCCCAAATTACAGTTTGATGCCAACACCCTCAATGCCACTACATACTCCTCTATCAATTCTACACAAATGTCTTCCTCTTGTGTCAAGTCAAAAGTCTTTATTCGATTGTATGTTTAACAATCATAAAAGTACATCACTTAAATAATCAATTAAAAACAAACCAAGTAATTCATTTCATATGACGTATAAAGGACATAGCATACAGTACAAGATAAAGGAGAAGAGCAACGGGCATTTTAAGCAAAATCATGTTCAGTATGTGATAAAAACATAAATTACTATATTGATTTAAAAGATAAAATACCTAAAACATTCAGAGCATAATTAACCATCCATACTTTTCCTGAAAGAGATGTCTTTTTTAAAAAAGTTACAGACAAATAAAGTGCAATCAGAGTTCAGTAATTGAAGATAATAAAGTGCGGGTTTGATTTGTGCAAACTGCAATTTTTTAAGACATGGTTTGAGAAATAGTTTCCGTGGTATGGTATAATATGGACAAATAAAAAGGAAGTGTGCCAAGTCTTGAGGAGACTTCCCGTCGCAGCCACAAGCTGGCAACACTTCACCCCGTTGTGCCCCACTTGGGACCGCCAATAGGAGATGAAATAAATCAAAGCGGAACCTTGTCAGGAGAAAACGTTCATAGCCAGTCATAGGCCATGATAGATAAGGTTCCATGCGTGGGCAGGTTTTAAGAAGTAGGTGTTTCCTGACACTGCCATTCTGTATCTCAATCTCTTCACGGTCTGTACATCTTAATAATAATATGGCGTTTTTTACCAAGATAACATCGGGTTTTGTGATCAAGTTAGGGGCAAAAAACAAATCAGGGCGGCCAACTGCCACCAAACAGTCCTTTATGTACTTCAACCACGGAACTTTAAACCTCCCATCTAGTGTTAAGGCTTCTTTCAAAATAGCATGGGTGAGCGGGATATCGGGGTTAAGCCAACAGTTCAACCAACATAGAACCGGACTTACAGCTATTCTGTCACTTAAGTAGGGAACCCCCAACTCTTCATGTACCGAGAAGTTCCCAATACCCCCTGGCAACCTCAGTATTTTTTTCAAAACAGTATTCTCTGTGACCTCTAGGTCCTTTGTCTTGCGGTAGCCCCATAGCTCGCTACCATAACAGGCGACAGCAACACTTTTTGCATGATATAATTTGAGCAAAGCGGCCATTGGGCAGTTCCCAATTTTTCTTGCAAAACCAAGTATGGCCGCATTTACCCGTGTTGCCTCGCCCTTCTTTTTTGAGACTGCAGGGCCCCAAGATAATTTATGGTCTAAAAGGACCCCAAGGTATGAAAAAGTGTTAGTAGTGGGGATTTTTTCCCCATTTATACTGAAGTTATTCATTTTCCGTATACCCTTGCCTAATTTCATGACATAGGACTTGGAGTTATTAATGCTTAGTCTGCGGGACTCCATGAATTTATAAAAGGAATTTAATAATTTCTTGAGGCCGATTGCTGTTCTAGATATAAGAACAGCATCGTCTGCATAAAGCAGCACTGGAATCCCCTTGCGCTCAACAAAGGGATAGTCTGCTTCAGTGTTTAAAAGAAATTCCTCCAATTCATTGATATACAAATTAAAGAGGAATGGGGCCAGGATACATCCTTGACGTACTCCCCGATTTATTCTAAATTCATCTGTTACTTTAAGATCTTGGGTGTACCGGACGTTAGCTCTTGTGTCCGAATGCAGATCAGCTAAAAAGTTTACTAGATTCCTCTCAACGCCCATTTTTAACAATGTAGCCCACAATATACCTCTGTCCACGCAGTCAAAAGCAGACGATAAGTCCATAAATGCCAGGTAAACTGTTCCTTGTCTAGCCAGGGTGTATTTACTTAGGATCAGATATAGGTTCAGACACTGTGTGATGGTCGAATGACCGGGTCTGAATCCATACTGTATAGATGAAAGAATTTTGTTATCTTTAGCCCATGTGGTTAGCCTATTTAAAATTACCCCCCCACCACTTTAGCCACTGAACTAATTAGAGATATTGGTCTGTAACATGTTGGGCTGCTGCGATCGCCCTTTTTAAAAACAGGGACTATGGTCGATAGCCCCCATGCTTTTGGGCACCCCATAATCACAGCTGCGTTCACTACCGCTGCGAGAATGGGAGCCCAAAAGGAAATTTTAGACTTAAAAAGGTCCGGAGGTAAGCCATCCGGGCCCGGGGCCTTATTGCTAGTCAGGCCCTGGATACCCCTTACTACCTCATTGACAGAAAAGCACAATGGGTTTCCAACTGGGGTTAAAAAATCGTTTTCTGCCCGGTGCTGGTTACTCTTGAAAATTGCACTGAAGTGGGTCACCCACTCCCCCTCTGGAATATTAGTACCGAGGGCTATATCGTTGGGATTATCAAACAAAGGTTTGTTGATAATTTGCCAAAACCTGCCACTATTCCCCAGCACTGAGGGATCAAGAAGGGATTCAATGGTGATAGCCTTAATTTCCTTTTTGCGGTCTGCTAATGCCTTCTTATAGTTCAGACGGAGATTTTTTATTAGGTCAGAGTCTCTTGGTTTAACTTTTAAGGCGTTCTTCAGATCTCTACTAGCCTTTGAGCAGTTGTGGTCAAACCATTTAGAGATTTTTTCATTTTGACCCTTTGCTGGGGCTGTAAGCATGAGACCAATTTTAGCTGCTACCCCCGCAAACGCAGTCAAAGTGTCCACAGGGGATGAGTCAAAAGATGAACATGCCGACAGCTCCTCCTCGCGTACACTGTTTATTTTAGTATATAAGTTATCTTGATTTATCAGTGTCCACTTAATGCGGCGTCTGCCATTTATACAGCTCGTCATGCCCGGGTCATTACAGGGCATTCGTTTTGTGAGTAGAGACCCACCTATGCTTATAGCTAAGGGATTATGATCACTGTAAACACTTAAAAGAATAGTGAAGTTCGAGACCCAATTTGCAAGATCGAAAGATACTAATATATGGTCTATGAAGGATCCCTGCCCGTGTCCTTTGAAGGTTGGGACATCAAAAATTTTTGTATCGGGGACCATAGACATAACTGAAATTAGGTTATTTTCGTTCATTAAATCATTTAAGTTCTTGCCTCCCCTAGTGTGAGCAAAATGAAAACCTTCTACCTTATTACAACCCAGAGAACCCATTGGGGTAAAGGCTGGGTTGCCACAGGGGCGAGTATTGAAGTCACCTACTATCATCAATTTCCGTGGCACAGTACATGCAATTTTACTCAATAATTCTTTTAGGGACGCAATATTACAGTCATCATTACCACCATTAGCATTATAAAAGTTAACCAAGGTCAATACGTTCTTGCCTTTTTTTATGTCAATCAACTGGATATTTCGGTTATCATTATGACAGACACTTATTTTACAGAGCATACCCAGATTAATAAAAATGGCCAAGCCTCCCTTTGCTCTGCCCCTAGTTGATGCAAGTGCTGGTACAATAAAACTTTGGAAACCCTCAATATGGACATTTACATCCTCCAACCAAGTCTCCTGGAGACATATGATATTGTATTTTTTGATAGCTAAAAGCCATACTGGGTCACATATCTTATCGGCCAAACCAGCTATATTCCAGGAGATTAAATTCCTGAGAGCCTCTGGAGCTGTACATATAAACCTTTCTAAGGTGGTTGGGGCAGACATCGGAGTAGATATCTCTGTGTATATATCCCCCGAGTCCACGTGGCTTACTACAACTGGTTCTACATATGCCAGAATAGGATTGTGGACCACAGGCAGAGGATGGAGGTTGTCGTTTTTAGGTGAGGGATCCAAAGTTAGTGGTAAATTACTCAGGTGGTCTGCAAGGTGACCTGTAGTACATACGCCGTCTTCACTACCTCTTATGGGAGAACTCCTTTCTGACCGTATATCAGATATGGACAGAGAAGTACACTTGGTTTTCCCTTTAGACACTGTGGGTAGATCAACTGGCAAACAGCTATTTGTATCAGCACATATTACAGCAGAACATGGTCCTATCTTTTGGCGGCAGGGCCCCTTCACATCATGTGGCCTTGACGTACATAAGTCATTTGCAGTACCCCCAACACACTCAATACACCTTAGGCATCAATCGCAATCCTCCAAACTGCTAAATGCCTCATATCTGTTGTATAGCTCTAGGGGAGTAAATGGGATCAAATGTGCCATATTACCGTTCTCGCCCATATTGCGGCTTGTCGGTATGGTACTCCACCCTTGCAACACAGGGGTTGGAGCTAGTTGATGCAAGTAAGCGGGATTCAGGGCAGACTCCTTATTAAGAAGGTGGGTGGAGAAATGGGTATTATTGGACAGATATTGTGGTGGAAAAACTGTAGCCCTGGGATAAAAGTACGTCAGGGGACGTGGTACAATACAGTTATTTTCGTTACCAAAAGGCCAATTCAAAATATGTTGAACTGCCCTTTTGTCCCTGAAGTTTATGACGACAATATCCCCCCCTATGTCCTTCGCTCTACCCCCCAACCAGGACAAGCGACGGACATGGACTATATCACCGTTTACCAGGTTGGGTTTGGGTCTGTACAGAGAGAGCCAGTGCATGATCTTATTTTTTAACTGAAAATAGCCCTCGCGTTTACCGTTTGTCAATTCGGGAACTCCGGTAAGTACTACCACAAACGGAAGTGCTTCCGGTGGGAGTTCCACAGGTGGTCTCCTAGTCTCCCCTCCAAGCCCCCGGGAGGTCTCATTCCCTTCTGGTCTTGATAGGTTATTTAAGGGAATGCTAGGTGCCCTAGGCAAGGTGCTAACAGGGATAACATTGTTGCTATTCAATGTTGTAGTTGTTTTACCCAAGGCTACTGTTGACTCTATTAGCTTAGGTTTCTCTGTAATTTTGCCATCAGATGATGACACACCCACATACGAGGGATTGGAAACGGCAGAAGTTGCAGCTGCCTGGTTTTTACCAATAGAGGATGTAGAGGTAGTGGGAGCCACGGCATTTTTTGTATGGTTATGCGTTGTTATTACAGCTTTTTGTGGGTGCAGCACTTTATGGGGCCCTTGTGACCTGACAAGGTCCCCCAGTTTTGTTATATCCCCCTCTATTTTACCCAACCTTGTTTCCATTCCCTTGAATCTGTCTGCTAAAGCAAGCATGTAACTACGAACAATTAGTTCTATATTGTCCAATAGAGACTTGGGGGAAACAGGTGGTAGATCTTCATCCATTGGAATATGGGTAATATCCGGCTCTATGGCTTGGATTGTCATTGTCTCTGGTATAGGGGTAGTAGAGACGGGTACTGATACCTGCTTATTAACAGGAGGACCCGTAGTAATTATGGCAGCAGTAGACGCCTTTTTGCCATACTCACTGTGACTTAATTTTGACTTGTTCATAGTTGTGGTTTTCCGTCTCCTTTTTGGTGGGGGAGGTCCATGTATTTTGTGTGGCAATGGCCTCGTACTTTTACCTCTTACGACTTTACCAGGTCTGATTGTGGGTGAAATCAGGATAGTAGGAGTTTTGGTGCTGTTATCAGAGTTAATAGTCTCCAGTGGTATCTCTTGTTGGGTTAGTGTGGGTGACACAGCAGGAGCCAAACATTCTTTAAGGAGTAGGGGTACACTGGCAGTTAATGAAAGGTTATCTGCTGTTGTAGAACTCAGATCATCATCTAAGGAGACAGACATTATAGGTTCAGAGTACGTTCTATTTTTAATCCGATCAATTGAGCGGCGTCGTTCTGCCCTCCTCTCTGCTAACAGTAACTCCTTATTTCCCTCTGATGTAGTTTTGAGGAAGTAATCATCCAGGGTTCGATTTAACGAGCCCCCAGATTTTTCAAGACCAACAACAGCAGGACTGGTAGCGGCCATGGCCATCATGCAATAGGAAGTATATTGACAAACTTAGTAGGAAAAGGACACTCACAACTTACAGCAGGCAAACACCAAGTCCTCAGGCCCAGCCCAGCCTCTTCTGGCCGATGAGGGCCGTAGAGGGCCCGCCCTTTGCCCGGGCTTCGCCCCGGGCGTCCCGCGACGCGGGGCTCCTCCGCCCTTTATGGCGCCTGGTCGCGCTCACTGGCGCGTGTTGCGTCACCTCCACGCGCCGCCGCGAGGCCTGCCGGGAGCTGTAGTCCCCGGGAGCGGCGGCGCGGAGTCCAAAGCCCTGAATAGACTCTCGGCGGTGGCGGCGCTGGTGTTCTCCACAGGCAAGATTTCTCGCCCCAAAATGCCTCTCTGCGGTGGCGACTGTGTTAAGGCACAGGATATGGCAGGTAAGTGGCTGTAAATGACCCTCGGCGGTGGCGGCAAGTATGCTATTCTTCCTCTTGTGGAAACTCTGTCTTTCAATAATTACATTAGGTTCCTCAATAAACTGATTTTGTAGGCTGGATACAGCTTCTTTAAAGACATCCCATGGTACATCTTCAGCTGCAGGTGCACTGATAGGTTGTACATTCTCTAAAATGTCGATTGCTGATTTACCCAAAAACTGAATTGCAATGCTACCTTCCTTTCTGCTGAAAATGATTTTTCATCAAAGGCCACTAGATAATTTTCAAAGGTCTTAAACCATTTCCCCCACATTAGAAGTGGTTTACCAGGTATCAGTAAAAATATTGATGGTAGATTGAACATTTGTAAATTGGCAATTTCCCACATAGCAGATAGAAATATTATATATGCACACAAAATATAAATAAGTATAAAGCTCTGTACACTGGGGAAAATATGTGGAAAATACCTTGAAGAAGTGTCTTCAGCTTGTATCTGCCCTAGGTAAGTAAGAAAATATACTAAAATAGAAGCTACGACTTGCAATTGAAAGTGTGCAAGTCACTGATTTCACCAACAGTAGCTGGGAAAAAAAACAATAGTGACAGGAAACCAAGGTAAGCTGCCCAAAAAAATTGAATGCAGCTAGAACAAGAATAACCAGTGTGCGCATAACTGTAATGCACTTTATAAATTGCTCAGAGAATACTCTCAAAATGGCACCTATTCCCAACATCTTGACTTGTGCAGAGGACTCCAGGTGAGTCTCGGCAGCCCTGACTCTCAAAACTGCATTTATGTCCAACGTCGTGACATGTGCTGAAGACTCCGGGTGGTTCTCGGATGGGCGGTCGAATCCCAAACACTTGAGCACAGGAACACCCATCAGTATACAAGCCGCCACGGGTAAGCATAACTCCTCTCTTAAAAAAATACACAGTACATTTAAGTAAAGTCCAGCAGAAAACACTCCACTTGTTCCTCTTTTATGCTGCTTACTGTTTCTGCTTCTTTATGCTCCTTAATTATTATTTTTCAGGATTCAAACAGAATTCCAAGAATGTAAAATGTCGAAAACATAAAAGTCGGCTGCCGCTTGATTCCCTCATCACCAAATGAGGAAATGAACTCTGCAACATCATCCAGATTTGAGTGAATACAAATCTTTATTCACAATAAAATAGCTCACTGGTGATGAGCAAACAAATACATCCACAACCTCCCAAATCTTACAATGTTTTCCTTCAAACTTTCCTTTGCGTTCTATGCAACCTCAGCAAAGGAATGGAATGACATAGTTGGATGGTAAACTTCTGAAAAAAGGACAATTTTGCACCGGGTTACGTGCATCTATTCATCAGCGCTAGTTAGACGTTGTGAATGGAATCACACACTACTTGATGTTTGTATATTCTTTCTATTTATTTATTATATCAAAATTATTTTTTGGTATATTTTTTTTAATTTTTTTTTATAAACTTTGTTTTTTTTAAAAACCAGTTGGTTTGACAGATTATATATATATATACATAATACACTTGTTCTTAACAATTATATACACATGTTTGTCAATGGTAATTACATATACATTACTGCCATTCATCAATTTAATCATACAATACAGAACCAATTCCTTCTTCAACGCGTTTCGGCGGTTAGCCTTCCTCAGGAATTCTGTATTTCAAATGCACAGCGTTGGTACAAACACGTTGATACTGACTAATGGAGAGATGTGCCTTCAAGGAAATCAAAGAGGCTAGTCTCTATCGTTGTGTTCTGGGCAGCACAAATTGGAAGGATTCTTGAACAGCTGGAAGTTGCTGGTGAAGTTGTGTTCAATTCCCGGATATAACATTTTCAAGTAATTTTGTGGGCTCTTGCTTTTGGCTTGTTTTACTGCTAATAAGCAGACCACTTCGATGTAGATGTGTTTAAGTGTGGTCCATAAAGCTTTGGTTCTTTAGAAATAGATGTCCAAACGATTCCGCTCTATGGCCTAGGTTGGATGTGGAATTTTAGAGTCCTGATGTGTACGACTCGAGAGGGTTTGCCTGCTGCTGCCAGACGCGTTTTTCTCGCGTCTGGCAGCAGCAGGCAAACCCTCTTGAGTCATACACATCAGGACTCTAAAATTCCACATCCAACCTAGGCCATAGAGCGGAATCGTTTGGACATCTATTTCTAAAGCCCACAAAATTACTTGAAAATTTTATATCCGGGAATTGAACACAACTTCACCAGCAGTTCTTGGTAGCCTCTTTGATTTCCTTGAAGGCTCATCTCTCCATTAGACAGTATCAGCGTGTTTGTACCAACGCTGTGCATTTGAGTAATGTATATGTAATTACCATTGACAAACATGTGTATATAATTGTTAAGAACAAGTGTATTATGTATATATATATAATCTGTCAAACCAGCTGTTTTTAAAAAAAAAACAAAGTTTATAAAAAAAATATATATATATATACCAAAAAATAATTTTGATATAATAAATAAATAGAAAGAATATAGAAACATCAAGTAGTGTGTGATTCCATTCACAACGTCTAACTTGCGCTGATGAATAGATGCACGTAACCCGGTGCAAAATTGTCCTTTTTTCAGAAGTTTAATCTCCTTGCCAGGGTTTATCCTATAAGGTAGGGGCCCCCTTTTTTCTAAATAGTTGGATGGTATACATTCTAACTTACACAACACCAACCTAGGTAACTACCATAAGAATCTTACTAAACCCAGACATTTCTGAACTCTACACACCCGTAGAAGACTAGCATGTTGTAAATTGTGTGGATCCATCTAACCTTTTTACCCAGTATGCCCAGCAAACCTGAAACCTTGGCTAAAATCATGAATTTTCATCACATTTTTTTAGGTAATGCAATTGGATTTGTTGGGAGTCACAAAATTCTTACCACCCAATATTATCTACCACACTTCTGATAATAGCAGTACTACCAAGGTATCCAGTTTTTAACAAAGTCTTCGTAGGGTTCTCTTTTTGCCGGCTTACTTGGAACAGTGTGGCAATTAACTAAAGCAAGTGAGAGAAAATTGGAATTCACCCACCTGTCTGCTGACCAATACGTAAAACTATGGCCAAGAGATTCCAACTTTGTTATTCCTCTGTGTAGAGATGTTCTAGCCTAGGCCCTATGGGCCTGAAAGGCTGTTGAGGTGTTAGGGGTGGTAATGAGACCTTAAGTTGGGACCAAATTTCCCCCTCTCCATTTTCCTGGCATCCTGTGGACTTTCTGCTCCTCTTCCAGATTGCAGATTTGGGGGGTTAGCAGCATTAGCAGTTGGGGGAGTGGTGGCAGGTAGAATTTGAATGTGGTGAGGCATAAGCATAACAAATACATTTTCGCGAGCAAGAGAGTGAGCCTGAGAATTATGAGGCAGGCTGGGGGGGGGGGGGGTGGGTTCTGCCCCCTTTTTATTTTTGTAAAGTGGTGCATTTTGGTGCTATATTCAGCAATATGTTTGTCCTAAATGGAGCAAAACTACTCCTGGAGAATTTCCTTAGCGCCTCTACAATCAAGCAGTCTTTTAATGCAGGCATGCCTAATGGCATGCTTAATTGCCTACTTTGTGAAGTCTTAGTTTGATCATAATGATCATGCCTGTTGGTTATTAGCACAAAGAATGTTTGAAGGCACAAAATCAGTGGGTGATGTCTTGCCTGCATCAAGCATTAACTGTGTGATGCTGGGACAAGTGAAAGGCTGGCTGCGTGCAGGTTGTATTTAGGGCACAGACCTGGGCTTACATGAATACACGCTATGCTTGGTGCCAGTGTCGGAATTAACCCTGAGCGGGTTCTTCCCATTTATTTAATCCCCGCAGGCCCGCTTGGCCTGCGGATGACGTGGGTGCGTGTTCGTGTGTTTCCGGAGCGGAGCCAGAAACACACAAGCGCTAACCATTACATCCCTTTCCAACTCAGTCCTTTTTTTTCTCTCTTTTGAACAACAAAATTATAGCACAGTATTAAGACTAGCAGAACAGAGTTCAGGACACTTGCATGACTTCTGATGGCACCAGCCACTGTCCCCTCAGCACGCAAATTCTCAGAGCTGTTGGCTCGGGCAAGGGTTGGGTCACAGGCTGTATCTCTGGAGGGGGCCTCAGTGGCGTGTGCTCTCGGCCAATGCTCTGGTTGGACATGGGAGGGGGAGCGACAAGGTGTTAGTGTTCCTCTCTGCTGGGTTGTCTCCACCTGCGGGTTCTCTGCCTGCAACCTCTTGGGCTGGGGTCATTGGAATTTATGGTTGGCCACCGTCTGACTCACTCCCTATGTCGGTGGGAACTTCTTTGAACCATGAGATAATCCTAGAGACTTCTTCACCTCCTTTTTTACTGTTACCTTGGTCCCGTTGCTGCTGACTATGGTCCATGTGCCGGGTTCATAGGTCATCCTGAATTTTCCTCCTGGTCGACGACATTTGAGGATAACTGTTGCTTCTGGCCGGAGAGTCCATGATGCTGCGTGGCATTGGGTACTGGCTTGGATGTTTCGTTGTTTCCGTCGGTCTTGCACTTTTTTCACCTCCAGCAGACTGGATGTCCACCCAGGACAGGTGGGGATGAAATCTCTCCTTGGCCCTGTGGCATCAGCAACCCAGGACTTCGCTGTGTGGTACAGCGTGGTGTACTCCTGTTCTCCCTTAGGAATTAGTGTAGTTGTTTGACCCCAGTCAGCTTGTTCCAGCACTGCAATGCGGAACATCTTGTTAAGGGTGCGCATAAATCTCTCCACGTCACCATTTGCCTGTGATTCAGAAAAGGGGGTGGTGATGAACAGAGTGTCTGAATTAAGCAGACCACTCTTACCCAGTCCAAAGATCAGGGCTTGATCCATCACCGTTATTTATCTCACTGCACCATCCCAGATCAGAACCTGGCTATATGCAAACCAGTCTGTCCCTGGCCCAGTGCATCATGGGAACAGGGCAGACTAAACTACCAAGCCAATTCTTCACCAGAAAGGAGACAAGCTACCGGGGACCGGTTTCTGGCATTTCAGCCGTCGTCGGCCCGGCTTGCTTGAATCCTGATGGTGCAGTGAGAAAGGGACTCATGTCTGAGTATACCCTGCCACACCTATAGTGGCCAAAAACGATTCAGAAAAGGGGGTGGTGATGAACAGAGTGTCTGAATTAAGCAGACCACTCTTACCCAGTCCAAAGATCAGGGCTTGATCCATCACCGTTAGAAAACGGTGATGGATCAAGCCCTGATCTGTTGACTGGGTACGAGTGTTCTGTTTAATTCAGATACTCTGTCCATCACCACCCCCTTTTCTGAATCATTTTGTCCACCATAAGCGTGGAAGGGTATACTCAGATGTGAGTCCCTTGCTCACTGCACCATCAGGATTCAAGCAAGCCGGGCCGAAGACGGCTGTAATGCCAGAAACCGGTCCCCGGAAGCTTGTTTCCTTTCCAGTATAAGAATTGGCTTGGTAGTTTGGTCTGCCCTGTTCCCATGATGCACTGGGCCAGGGACAGACTAATTTGCATGTAGCCAGGTTCTGAGCTGGGATGGTGCAGTGAGCTAAAAACGGTGATGGATCAAGCCCTGATCTGTTGACTGGGTACGAGTGTTCTGTTTAATTCAGATACTCTGTCCATCACCACCCCCTTTTCTGAATCATTTTGTCCACCATAAGCGTGGAAGGGTATACTCAGATGTGAGTCCCTTGCTCACTGCACCATCAGGATTCAAGCAAGCCGGGCCGAAGACGGCTGTAATGCCAGAAACCGGTCCCCGGAAGCTTGTTTCCTTTCCAGTATAAGAATTGGCTTGGTAGTTTGGTCTGCCCTGTTCCCATGATGCACTGGGCCAGGGACAGACTAATTTGCATGTAGCCAGGTTCTGAGCTGGGATGGTGCAGTGAGCTAAAAACGGTGATGGATCAAGCCCTGATCTGTTGACTGGGTACGAGTGTTCTGTTTAATTCAGATACTCTGTCCATCACCACCCCCTTTTCTGAATCATTTTGTCCACCATAAGCGTGGAAGGGTATACTCAGATGTGAGTCCCTTGCTCACTGCACCATCAGGATTCAAGCAAGCCGGGCCGAAGACGGCTGTATTGCCAGAAACCGGTCCCCGGAAGCTTGTTTCCTTTCCAGTATAAGAATTGGCTTGGTAGTTTGGTCTGCCCTGTTCCCATGATGCACTGGGCCAGGGACAGACTAATTTGCATGTAGCCAGGTTCTGAGCTGGGATGGTGCAGTGAGCTAAAAAACGGTGATGGATCAAGCCCTGATCTGTTGACTGGGTACGAGTGTTCTGTTTAATTCAGATACTCTGTCCATCACCACCCCTTTTTCTGAATCATTTTGTCCACCATAAGCGTGGAAGGGTATACTCAGATGTGAGTCCCTTGCTCACTTCACCATCAGGATTCAAGCAAGCCGGGCCGAAGACGGCTGTATTGCCAGAAACCGGTCCCCGGAAGCTTGTTTCCTTTCCAGTATAAGAATTGGCTTGGTAGTTTGGTCTGCCCTGTTCCCATGATGCACTGGGCCAGGGACAGACTAATTTGCATGTAGCCAGGTTCTGAGCTGGGATGGTGCAGTGAGCTAAAAAACGGTGATGGATCAAGCCCTGATCTGTTGACTGGGTACAAGTGTTCTGTTTAATTCAGATACTCTGTCCATCACCACCCCCTTTTCTGAATCATTTTGTCCACCATAAGCGTGGAAGGGTATACTCAGATGTGAGTCCCTTGCTCACTGCACCATCAGGATTCAAGCAAGCCGGGCCGAAGACGGCTGTAATGCCAGAAACCGGTCCCCGGAAGCTTGTTTCCTTTCCAGTATAAGAATTGGCTTGGTAGTTTGGTCTGCCCTGTTCCCATGATGTACTGGGCCAGGGACAGACTAATTTGCATGTAGCCAGGTTCTGAGCTGGGATGGTGCAGTGAGCTACAAAACGGTGATGGATCAAGCCCTGATCTGTTGACTGGGTACGAGTGTTCTGTTTAATTCAGATACTCTGTCCATCACCACCCCCTTTTCTGAATCATTTTGTCCACCATAAGCGTGGAAGGGTAAACTCAGATATGAGTCCCTTGCTCACTGCACCATCAGGATTCAAGCAAGCCGGGCCGAAGACGGCTGTAATGCCAGAAACCGGTCCCCGGAAGCTTGTTTCCTTTCCAGTATAAGAATTGGCTTGGTAGTTTGGTCTGCCCTGTTCCCATGATGCACTGGGCCAGGGACAGACTAATTTGCATGTAGCCAGGTTCTGAGCTGGGATGGTGCAGTGAGCTAAAAAACGGTGATGGATCAAGCCCTGATCTGTTGACTGGGTACGAGTGTTCTGTTTAATTCAGATACTCTGTCCATCACCACCCACTTTTCTGAATCACCATTTGCCTGTGGCCATTGGGATGTGACATGCCTGTATTGTATCCCTCACTGCTTCAGGAATGCAGCAAATTCTGCGCCTTAGAATGGTGGCCCATTGTCGCTTCGGATTTCGTGGGGGAAACCGAACATGGCGAACACTTTCTCCAGGACAGGGTTCACCTGTGTGAAGGTGGTTGAAGTAACTGTTACCACGATTGGGTATTTCGAGAACGCGTCAACGATCACTAGGGTGTGTTTCCCTCCAGGGAAGCTCCTGAAGTCAATGCTCACTTTGCACCAAGGGGTTGTGCATGCCTCTTCGGTAATTACCGGAGTTGGTCTCTCTGGGATACCGGTCAGTTGGCAGGAAGAGCAATGACAAACAAGATCTTTCACCATTTGTTCCAGTTCCAGGAACCAAACCTTTTCTCTCATCCGTGCCTTCATTTTAGTCTCTCCCTGATAACCTCCATGGGTTAGTTGGGTGGCACCGTGTTTCAGTGCTTGAGGTATGACCAATCGTTATCCCCTTCGCAGTATTCCGTCATTGGTGGCACTGAAATTGTTCCTTATGCGCCATATCTTTGACAGGCCGCCCTTGTCTTCCACGCTCCAGACATTCGCATGTCGCAGGTAGCCAGCACAGGATCCATGTTGTACTGCTTTGAGAGCTCTGGTGTATACCGTATCGGCGGTGGCAGCTTCTTTGATATCCTCGAGGGTCATGGTCTGAGGGCATGCTGCGGTTGATATCATATGGACATACTGCTCAACATCTTCTTTGTCCTCCTGAGCTCCTAGCGGTGTCAGGTGCCTGGACAGGAAATCTGCAGAATTTTTAGCACCGGGGCGATACACCAGCTCTATTTCGTAGGACTGTAGCAGCGCAGCCCACCGTTGAATACGGTGGGGCGGATGAGGAGCAGTTCCTTTGAATAGAGGCACAAGAAGCTGATGGTCGGTGACCACAGTGAAGTGTTGTCCTGTTAGGTACAGATGAAAATGGTTGCAGGCCCACTTTATGGCAAGCGCCTCCTGCTCGATTTGGGCATATCTTGTTTCCATTTTTTGAATGACCTGCTGGCGAACTACAGTGCAGCCCATCTCCCTGGTTCCTGTTCTCGGGCCAGTACTGCTCCTAACCCTACTGGGCTGGCATCGACAAGCAGTTCCGTTCTATTGGTCGGGTCAAAGTATGCGAGCGTGGTCTTTTCCAGGAGTGCGTCATTTATTCCTTGAGATGTTGTCTCTTCTTTCTCTCCCCACTGCCACTTGGCATCTTTTCTCGTTAGGGTTCTGAGCGCTTCAGCGCGGGTTGCCAGTCCGGGGATAAACTTCCGCAATATGTCGCCAAACCCCGGAAACTTCTTACTTCCGTTGTTAAAAATTGCAGGGATTTGTTAGCATGAGCTGAAAGCCATTTTTGTTCTTGGCAGCCATTTTAGGCAGCCATGTGCTCGTCATGTGCTGTTTTCTTCTTCAGAGCCTTGCAAATGCTCAGAAGGGCCTAGCTAGTAGAATGCACCTGCTCCTCTTATATAACTGTCAGGCTATTTTTACTGATGTATGGAGACGTAACTCTCCTCGCACTTTGTTGAGCAAGCAGATCTTGTCTACCCATATTAGTCATTTTGCATGCTTACATGAGCCAGGACCTCCCCTTGGTTTTATGCTGACTATGTAACCCAAAGCATATATAAGACCCCAGTTTTTTGTACTCCTTAGACTGCCTCATACTTTTTCTGAGGGTATTGTGTGATGTAGTCTCCCTCATCTGAGGAAAATAAATATGTATTTTATATTTCATCTTCTGTGCCAATTTCTTCTTTGTTGGTTTAAAACATGGGTACTCACAAACTTTCTCTCGGGGGCCAAATTTACAGTTTGGTTTGTGTCCGAGGGCCGCATCAGTGGGGGGGCAGGGGCAGTGGGGGAGGGGGAGGGGCTAGAGCAACAACATAAAACTGACAATGAGGTTGATCATAGGTCCCTGCAGCGGACGCCTTCGTCCACTGAGCCGTCCCGGCATACACACATCTCTCTCGGTCTCCCTCCCTCTCTCTAGCTCTCTCTCCCTCTCACCCTCCCTCTCTCCTGTCTTCCTCTGTCTCACTCCGACTGTCTCACTCCCTCTCTCTCCCTCTCTCTCTCTCACTCCCTCTCTCTCACTCCCTCTCCGTCCCCCTCCCTTTCCCTCCCTCTCACTCACTCTCTGTCTCACCCCCTTTCACTCCCTTTCCCTCCCTCTCCCTCCATTTCCCTTCCTTTCCCTCCCTGTCCCTCCCTCTCCGTCTCCTTCCCTTTCCCTCCCTCTCACTCCCTCCCTTTCCCTCCCTCTCTGTCTCCATCTCACTCCCTCTCCCTCCCTGTCCGTCTCACTCCCTCTCCGTCTCACTCACTCCCTCTCCCTCCCTCTCCCACTCATTCACTCTCACTCTCTCCCTCTCTCTCACTCGCTCACTCCCTCCCTCACTCCCTCCCTCTCACTCCCTCCCATTCACTCCCTTCCTCTCACTCTCACTCACTCACTCACTCACTCCCACTCACTCACTCACTCCCACTCACTCCCACTCACTCCATCCCTCTCACTCACTCCCTTCCACTCACTCACTCCCTTCCACTCACTCCCTCCCTCCCACTCACTCCATCCCTCTCACTCACTCCCTCCCTCTCACTAACTCCCTCCCACTCACTCCCTCCCTCCCACTCACTCCATCCCTCCCACTCACTCCATCCCTCTCACTCACTCCCTCCCTCTCACTCACTCCATCCCTCTCACTCACTCACTCCATCCCTCTCACTCACTCACTCCATCCCTCTCACTCACTCCATCCCTCTCACTCACTCCATCCCTCTCACTCACTCCATCCCTCTCACTCCCTCTCACTCACTCCATCCCTCTCACTCCCTCTCTCTCACTCACTCCCTCCCTCTCACTCACTCACTCACTCCCACTCATTTACTCATTCTCTCTCACTCACTCCCTCTCACTCACTCCCTCTCACTCTCACTCACTCACTCTCACTCACTCCCTCTCACTCACTCACTCTCTCTCACTCATTCTCAGTCACTCTCTCACTCCCTCCCCCTCCCTCCCTCTCTCTCTCTCTCCCTCCCTCTCACTCCCTCCCTCTCACTCCCTCCCTCTCACTCCCTCCCTCTCCCTCCCTCTCACTCACTCACTCCCTCCCTCTCACTCACTCCCTCTTATTCACTCCCTCCCTCTCACTCACTCACTCTCTCTCATTCACTCCCTCCCTCTCACTCACTCCCTCTCACTCTCTCCCACTCACTCCCTCTCACTCACTCCCGCTCACTCACTCACTCCCTCTCACTCACTCAACTCATTTACTCACTCACTCCCACTAACTCCCTCTCCCTCATTCACTCCCTCTCCCTCACTCACTCCCTCTCTCTCACTCACTCACTCCCTCTCCCTCACTCACTCCCTTTCCCTCACTCACTCCCTCTCCCTCACTAACTCCCTCTCCCTCACTCACTCCCTCTCAACCCCTCTCTCTCCCTCTCTCACTCTCCCTCTCACTCCCACTCACTCACTCCCACTCACTCACTCCCACTCATTTACTCATTCTCTCTCACTCCCTCTCAGTCACTCCCTCCCTCTCAGTCACTCACTCCCTCTCAGTCACTCACTCCAGTCACTCACTCCCTCTCAGTCACTCACTCCCTCTCCCTCACTCCCTCTCCCTCACTCCCTCTCCCTCACTCCCTCTCACTCTCACTCCCTCTCACTCACTCACTCACTCACTCACTCACTCACTCACTCACTACCTCTCACTCACTCCTTCCCTCCCTCCCTCCCTCTCACTCACTCACTCCCTCTCGCTCTCACTCTCTCTCTCCCTCTCCGTCCCCCTCCCCCTCCCTTTCCCTCCCACTCCCTCTGTCACCTCACCCTGCCTGTGCGCCAGCCGGGGCACACACACAGCCGCACCCGAGCACTTCACAGGTCATTAAAAGACCATTTGCATGTTAATGATGCCTTTGTATTTCACCTCTCCTTAGGCCCCTGCAGCTTTACTCTGGCCATTCCTAGGATCGCCCGGCCGGCAGCCCCCACAAAGCAGCAAGAGTCTCTCTCGCTGCTGCAGACACTTAAAAAAAAAACTCGGGAAACACAGGTTTGATGTCTCGGGGGTCCGCGGGCCGCCAGGGAAGGCTTGCCGGGCCGCCACTGGCCCGCGGGCCGTACTATGAGTACCCCTGGTTTAAAAGGACCAGGTATCAGTGAGAGACCTGAGAAGGTTTCTATTTTCTTCACTGTGGGTATCGTTGGGGCGGGCGCGTTCTTGATGGCATGCAACTTCCTGGGATCGACTTGTATGCCGTCTTGATTACACACATACCCAAAGAATTCGAGGGACGGACGGAAGAACTGACACTTGTGTCAGTGGCGGGTTGTTCCATGTTCACTCAGGCGCTTCAGTGTGCTTTGGAGTTGTTTGTAGTAGTCAGCGGCGGTCGCTGAGTGAATTAATATATCGTTGCTGACGTTTAGCACTCTGCTGATGAGGTTATTCCACAGTTCAAGCGTTTATACCTTCTTAGACCCAGGTGAGTGCTGAAAGTAGTAATGGAGCAGCTTTATTCAGACAATGGGAGTTGGTGGTATCCTGCATTTAAATCGATTTTTGAGAACCACATCGATCCGTTGACATCAGCAATGATGTCGTCCATCATTGACGTGATGTGCCGTTCCCTTCTGATGACTTTGTTACGCAGTCTCATGTGGATGCAGAGGCGTATTGCTCCGGGATATTTCGGTTTCTCTGTCCGGAAACCTTTTCAATTACGACTTGCTTTTCCAGCATCTCCAGCTCCTTCTCTACCAGCGGTCTTAGGTGGAAGGGTACCCTTCTGTGGCGTAGGGAGACTGGTGTGGCTTGTCGATGTGGAGCCTGATAGGGTCACACATGATGCAGCCGAGCCCCTGGAAGAGTTTGTTAAACTGGTCGAGCAGTTCTTCCACTTGATGACTGTTAGACCAGGCACCATTGGAGTGGGTCTCCCTTCCAATTTTGCTGTTGCCTCATGTGTTTTTGCTGGTGTTAGATACTTTGGGCACTGTGCCACTGCTGTCCAGTTCCACAGTGTGAGTGCTCCCTACTGTAAATTGATGTATTGATTATGGGTACCATGATTGGATATTTGGTTTACTTGTCAGACCCTAGTACAGTGCACTGAGTGTGCCCAGGGCGTGTAAATCCAAATGCTGCTAGTGGGCTTACAGCACTGGTTATGCCACCCACAGAAGCAGCCTTGCAAAATGTGTCTAAGGTTTGCCATTGCAGAGCCTGCATGCAATCTGGTACTGTCATGCTGACTGGGCAAGTGCACCCATTTGCCAGTCCCTAAACCTTCCCTTGACTTCATATTAGTCACCCCTATTGTAGGCCCATGGGCAGGGTGCATTGTGAGTACAAGGTAGGACAAGCCCTGATGTTTTTCGCATGTCCTAATAGTGAATTACAGCCATTTTCGTTTTTCACTATTGCAAGGCTTTCTGTTCTCCATAGGCCAGAATGGGCTGTTAGAATTATTACACTTTATAATCCTAGCAGACTCAGAGAACATGGTAGAAATTCGAGTTTAGAATGCCTGGAATAATAAAATACATCTTTTAGGTAAGTTTATTTTTATATTCTAATTTTTGCGAATACCACTTTCAGAATGTAGGTATTTGCTTGCCTAGCCATTTGAGCCTGCCTCTGCGAGGCTTTGTATTCCTTGTCTGGATTTGTGTGTGACAGGTCTGGGGGATTGCAGGAGACAGGCTAGGGCTGCCCGGTGGTGAATAGGGAGATCTGCATCTAGATGGGAGGGAGGAGTTGCACCGGGGACCTGAATAGGGCTGGGCCTTCCCTCTACAATGCTGCCTCTACCCCCTGTGGCACGTCTGATGTCTCTGCCCTACACTCTGAAAGAAGAGAAGGAAGACTGTCAACAAGATGCTCTGTACTTGCCTTCCACAATGCTGGCTCCACCTCCTGTGGGGCGTCTGATGTGCCTGCCCTGCGCTGTGAAAGGAAAGGAGAAGTCTGGTAAACAGAGTGCTTCAGAACTGGCTCAAACTGGGCACAGGCCCTTCTCCCCTAAGAGAGCAAAGGATTTTGGGGTATAAATATTGGGACCCTGATCCCAAGAAATTAGATTACTTCTGGACTTACAAGACGCCACCTATGCAGAGGAGAAGGAACGTGAAGAAACTGAGGGGAGACTATTCCCAAGCTGAAGTGCTGCTTGGGAGATTGGCCTGCAGTGGTTGCCTTACTGCCAAAGAGAGGAGAAAGAACTTTGTGGACTTTTCTTTCCACTTGTGCAAAGATCTCCAAGGGTTTGGCAGAGAGCTTGCCCCCTGACCGAAGTTCCAGGACCAGTGGACTTCACCAGCCTTTGTGAATTGCTGCTGGAAACAAGTGGCTACAGAGGCAGGGAGCTGTGACAGACTCTCATGACTGGACCGCTGTCCTGTAGGCACAGAATCAAGCAGCGTCCGCCTCGAACATTACAAGCTCTGCGCTCACCGACTCCGTCCTGACGCCGTCACCGAGCCGTAGCCTGCACAGCGACTGGAAGGACACCCCGATGTGCATCGCCTCGCTACACCGAATCGAACTGGTCTGACCGACGCGGTCACTGCTGCTGACTGCGAGTCCTTTGATCGCACTGGAGTTGGTCACTGCCTCACACGCTTTGTGACGCACCACCCAACTCACACCACTGTCCGGACTGATCAACGCCAGCTCCTGAAATCCGGCTCATTTGCCGCACCGCAAGCTGCAAGCACCACATCGAAGCACCGTCTCGCACTGCAAGCCAAGCCTTGGATTCACCAACTCTGTCAACGGGCCGCTGCCTGCACTGCATCGAGAGACAACATGTCCTGCAACGCTTCCTTTCTGCACCGCGAAGATCACCGGAACCGGCTCAAACATCCGTGCCGGCAGCCCCAAGTAAAAGGTACTGTGCCTGAGTCTGTCGACCATTAAGTGGCCTGTACCGACGTGGTCTGCTGGATTTGCTAGACTCTATTAGTTTGAACAACACTGTAGCCCGTCCGGGCTACCAACGCACACAGAACCTTGATTTAAGCTTTTTCAACAAGATCTCTAGAATGCTAATAGTACTGTGGATTATTTTTGTCGTTTATTGGTCTTGTGGTAACTCTATATAAAGTATAACTTATTTTTTATATAAAACCTGTGTGGTGTCCATTTGTAGTGTTGTCCCTGGGTTACTGTATGTGGCCATAAATGCTTAACTTACAACGCCTCTGAAATAAGACTTGACCGCTCGCGCCATGCTACCTAGAGGGTGAGCAGGAGGTATTTTAGGAGTGTAAGCCAACTAGAGACCCCCAATTCTAACATTGGTCGACAGCGGAAGGGATTTCGAATTTGCATCTGTGACTCATGTACAGTGATTGGTGAACACTACTTAGTGAGTGCAGACCATAACGCAGCCACGTACTTCTAATGCAGTCATCGTGGAGGAGACAGCCTCCGTTGCATCTGTTGACTATGATTGGGAGGAAGAGAAACTAGAGAGTTACTACAACAAGCAGCTCAAGAGCTTCTGCAAAAAGTTTAAAATTCCCCTGACCGGAATCACCAAGAAGGAGCAGTAACACAAGGCGCTGAGGGCCTGGATGGAAGCAATGAATGCCCCTGGTGATTTAGTAGGATGCAGAGCGAAGGCTTGGTGGGCCACTGGGTCCTGAGAGGAGGGGTGCGCCCTGCCCAGTGGGTAGCAGTGTTTCTGCCCAAGGTCTGTCCCCAGAAGAGTTGGCAGACAGAAAAGAAAACAGGATGCGTGAAATGGAGATGGACAAGCTCAAATTGAATGGGCAACGAGCTAGAAAGCAAGAAGATGGCTCTAGAGGAAAAGAGATTACAGTTGGAGCATGACAAAGTTTTGAGGGAGTTGGATCTGAAAGCCAGGAGCCTGGAGATTACTCCCTCTGGAAGAAGCACGCTGTCAGCACCTGGGGAAGGTAGAGTATACAACCCCAAAGATGTGGTGAAGGAGTTTTTTAAGAATGATGATATTGGGCAGTGGTTCAGAGCCTATGAGGTAGCCATGTCTTCCCACCGGGTCCCTGAGAGAGATTGGGGAGCGGGGTTGTGGGGAAGGTTCCTTAGTGAGGGGCAGGACACACTGTTGGACTTGCCTTCAGAAGTCCATAACTCCTATAGTCACATGAAAGAGGCACTCATGACTGGTATGGTTTGACCCCTGAACTCTTTAGGCAGAGGTACAGGAAGTGCAAGAAGATAGAAATAGTACCTGAGTAGAGTAAGTCACTTTCTTTCGCAGAGCATTGGATGGTTGTGTGAAGGGCATCAAAGTTAATGATTTTCAAGTTCTCTTGGATTTTATTGCATGGGAGCACTTGTCTGATAATTGTTTTCCAGAGCTGCACCAGCACTTGATTGATAGCAAGCTGACTAACCCTAGGAAGCTTGCTGAGGAGGCGGACCGCTGGGTCAGTACAAGGGTCCACAAGGGGCACATGAGAGACTCAGCCAAAGGTGGGAAGGGTCCCCAGCAGAAGAGTGGGGGAACAAGGGTAAACAGAGGGAGTTCCGCAGAGGGCCCCAAAGTAATTCCCAAGGGAACCAAGGGAAAGGTTCCCCGCTCCCCCTGGGAAAAAGCCAGTGGTCCGGACAGGTAATCCTGGTCCACCGCCCGACTCGCACCGCTGTCCGGACTGATCAACGCCAGCTCCCGAACTCCGGCTCGTTCGCCGCACCGCAAGCTGCAAGCACCGCATCGAAGCACCGTCTGGCCCTGCAACGCAAGCCTTGGATCCACTCACTCTGTCAACAGGCCTCTGCCCGCACCGCTTAGAGGGATAACACGTCCTGCAACGCTTCCTTTCTGCACCGCGACAATCACCGGAACCGGCTCGCACATCCGTGCCGCCCGCCCCAAATAGAATATACTGTGCCTGAGTCTGTTGACCATCAAGTGGGCCCGTACCAACGCGGTCCACTGGATTTGCTAGACTCTGTTAGTTTTAACAACGCTGTAGCCCGTCCGGGCTACCGACGTGCACAGAACCTTGATTTAAGCCTTTTCAACATGAACTCTAGAAAGCTAATAGTACTGTGGATTCTTTTTGTCCTTTATTGGTCTTGTGGTAACTCTAAAAAAAGTATATCTTATTTTTGATATAAAACCTGTGTGGTGTTCATTTGCAGTGTTGTCCCTGGGTTACTGTATGTGGTCATAAATGCTTAACTTACACGGCCTCTGAAATAAGTCTTGACTGCTCACGCCACGCTACCTAGAGGGTGAGCAGGGGTTATTTTAGGAGTGTAATCCCCCTTACTCTGACTAGAGTTGAGGGTCCCTATTTGTCATAAGTACCTACATGTGCCAACTAGAGACCCCCAATTCTAACAGTGATTCTGGACATGCCTAGTGAACGAGAACAGACCTAGATCTTCTGCTGTGTGGCTGCTCAGCAATGTGTCAGCCTCTCTGTTATTTATATGGATGGTCGCTGTGACTTCCAGGTCATCGGCTTTGATGGGAACCAATATATTCCCCTTTAGTGGCAATGAGTTGTCAGCCCATACATGTATATCCTGGTCCGTGATGGGGTAACTGGTGGGCAGGGTCCCAGACGTCGATATTGTTGGAGGCCCATTATGTTTACCGACGTTCCCGTGTTGATGATGGCTTTGACTTCTGTGCCTGCGTTCTGGACGGTGCAGGAGGGCTGTGGCCTTCAGCGTCGTTTGACCTGTTTTGCAAAGGAGATGAGGTATAATTCCTTTTCATCCTCCTCAGGAGACGAGTCACCTGGTCCTGGGTATCTGGGGCCGGTGCGTGAGGTGTCTTCTGGTGGTATTGCCGCCACCAGGGACAGTTGTCGTACGGCGCGTGATGGTGGTTTCTGGCCTCTGGTGTTGCGGCCTCGATCCTATTGCCGACACACAGTGGCATAGTGATTTGGGATTCCGCAGTTGGTGCAGATTTTTCCTTGTGCAGGGCAATTCTTGGTGGCATGTGGTTCATAACCGCATTATCCGCATCACGATTTGGTTGTGTCCGGTTTTCCTCTTCTGGTTGTGTCTGCACGTGGTCTTGTCCTGAGGGCATCTGCCCGCTCTGTCTTGATCATGTCTGTCCGACCCGGGGGCTTGGCGAGAGCTAGGTCCATTTCGTTGTCCCTGGCTGCTGACAGGTTGTGGGACCTTGCTAAAATGAGGATGTCTTCTAGCGCAATTTTTGGTTTGCGCAGGATTAGTCCGCGTAATGTCTTGTCTCTGCATCCTTGAATAAGCTGAGCTCTAATCTCTTTAGGCTGATCGTCACACAAATGTGCGTAGTAAATGTCCATGGACTCCCCTTCTCATTGGCGGGCTTGGCAAAGTTGGAAGTGTTCAAAATCCGGGTTGAGTTGGGGGTCAAAGTGAGCATCTAAAGCGGCAACTGCTGCGCCATAGTCTGTTGCCGCCCCCTTGTTCGGTAGGTGTTTGAAGAGTTTAAAGATCTCGTCACCTGCGTAGTGGAGGAGGAGGGACCATTTCACGTCTTTGTCGGTTTCTCTGGTCACGACAAAATAGTTGTTGAGGTGCTCAATCCATATTTTCCACCTGGGGGAAGCTGTGGCCGGGTCTTCCAACTCGCTGAACAGCGGCAGCACCCCGGACGCAGCATGTTGAAATGGTACGTGGTCCGAGGCGGGGCCTGGGGTGTCGTCTCCCATGGTGTACCAGTGCAGGTATGGCATAGTGCCCAACAGTGAAGTAGAGACCAGCGGGGGCAGAGATGGGTGGCCGGATGTGGCTGTTGGCAAGCTCCAGGTGTGTTGTAGCGCAGAATGCAAACTGGTGTCCCTGATGTCAGAAGTGTGAACCAGCAGTGTAGGGCATGGGTCTACGCCCCTGCCACGCAGAAACTTGCCTCACCTGCCATGCCCGCGTGGCTACAGCAAGCTACCAGGGGATGGGCACGAAGGCAGCAACAGTCTAAGCACTTGTTAGGGCTTGCAGAGAGGCAAAGCAGCGCAGGCAATAGGTACTTACTCAGTGAGGAGCAGTGCAGGAGGATCAGTGCAGAAGGTGTAGCAGCGCAGTCCTCAGTGCTATGTAGGTGTACACAGGCACTTGACAGGAACTCGGCGATGAGCAGGCATGAGAGGTGGTAGCGCGGCTCCGTGCGCTGTGGGATCGTGCAGGGAGCGGTGCAGCTGCGCACACACGCTTGCGGGCCATGACAACACACTAGCACGGCTCCCCGTGCAGGGGGAGCTGCGGGGCACAGTGAGACCGCGTTGTTGGAGTAGTGTGGCGGCGAGGGTCGCGGCCCCCACCCTCGTCGCCAGTGTGATGCTGGGACAAGTGAAAGGCCGGCTGCGTGCAGGTTGTATTTAGGGCACAGACATGGGCTTACATAAATACACACTATGCTCGAGGTGCCAGTGTCGGAAGTAACCCCTGAGCGGGTTCTTCCCATTTATTTTATCCCGCAGGCCACGCCTGGCCTGCGGATAACTTGGGTGCATCTTTGTGTGTTTCTAGAGAAACACACAAGAGCTAACCATTACAAACTGCACCTGCTCCTGATATGAATTGCATGTGTTGCTCCTGCTGTGACCTGAACTTACTGAAATAAAAGTATGTGTTTATAAGGCTATGTCTATGGTTTGAAACTCATCCTACACTTTGAGAGATTCAAGTAATCACAGAATTGTTTTTTAAAGTTTTAAAATGGAAATGTTACCATATCTTTTCCACTCTATGTTGTAGTTGGGATATTTGAAGCGAGGCAGCAAGTACAGGAAGTGAGTGAATAGCAGGCTGCTGCTTCTGGCTCCCCACAGATTCTGCTTCAGGTTTGTCATGAAAGACACAGCGCAAGATAAATGCTTTAAATCTGTTTTTAGGCACAGCGAGATTAAGTGATTTCTCCAGAATCACAGTATGTTGAGCCGATGCAGAGACTCAAACCTGGTTCCCCAGGTCCAATATCAGCAGCCCTGGCCCAGCACATCCTCTCCTAGTGTTTCTGAACACCAGGTCGATCATGCCTCTAACTTTCAGGCTTAGGGGTTCTTGCACTTCCCTGCTGATTTAAGGGCCATGCCACAGCAGGTGTTCCCAGTCATTTAAAAGGTCTCTCAAAATAAATAAAAAAGCCCCAAAGCTGCATTTAACAGCCCATTATTTGTGCTGCAGCTTCTCATCATTAAAACCTCCTTACAAACAATTCTTTTGTATGCAGTCTCTGGGCTGCACACACCTCCAGACCCAATTTACACACCACCCACAAATTGCATACTGGTGAGTGTTATAGATAAAGATCAGCTCAATCCAACAGCAGGAGAAAGGATGTGGTTTTAAGAGCTGAACGAGGTTCCAGTCTTGGCAAAGGCTCAACATCCTATGATTCTAAGCAGCAACATCACGTATTCAGCCCGTACCTGAATTAAATGTAAAATGATCCAAAACATTTTGATCGGGTTTACGCTATATAAAACAGCAAACAAACTGACGCCCTATCAGTAACAAGCATTGGCACAGCCAATAGGTCTCGCCTTTGGGGCTTCATAAGTATTTAGTTATGCAGCACAATATACTTGGTGCAACAACATCAACTGTTGCATGGCCAAACACTTATAAGGTCCCAAAGGCAATACATATTAGCTTTGCCAATGCGTGTTAAGATTTGTGTCAGTTTGCCTGGAGCCTGTCTTGTTCGTACTGTTCACAGTCAGCTGCGGAGCCAAAATGTACAGCTTTTCCAGATGTCCGTTGTTGCGAGACAGTTCCATTGATAAGAACTTTTTACCCTACGTAGCGTCTATTTTGCTAGTAGTGTGCCTTCGTAGTGCTGTCACTTGTCATGTAAACCATGTCTTTTCGAGTTTTTAGCTGCACTCAAGACAATGGCCGTTTGTTCTAGTCCTGCACACTAATGGGGCGAGGCTGTTCAATGGATTAGCATATACAAGGGTCATATGTGGTTGCTGTGGATGGTTTGAGAGGGAACTGACATCTTTGTTGGCAAAACTGCTGGTGAGAGCTGTCTGTAAGTCCTGTCTGAGCAGTGTTTATATGTAAGTCGTGTTTTCTGTCCTTTGGCTTCTGTTGTTGCAAATGTATATTAAACAGTTTTGGTTGAGAAGGGAGTTCTGCCGAATCCCAGGGTAGTGCCTGTTGTATTACGAGATATTTAACAACAAGGGGTGGTGATGGACAGAGTTTCTGAATTAAGCAGAATACTCTCACCCAGTCAAGAGATCAGGGCTAGATCCAACACTGTTTTTTAGCTCACTGCACCATCCTTGCTCAGAACCTGGCTATATGCAAATTAGTCTGTTCCTGTCCCAGTGCATGATGGGAACAGGGCAAACCAAACTACCAAGCCAATTCTTACACTGGGAAGGAAACAAGCTTCCGGGGGACGGGTTTCTGGCATTTCAGCCGTCGTCGGCCCAGCTTGCTTGAATCCTGATGGTGCAATGAGCAAGGTTGCATCGCAGAAGAGTGGTCTCACTACTAATCAGTAATTTGAAAACGAACAAATACATAGGTCGTTTCTCAAAACATAATGGATTCGGCAGAAGTCGGTGCACAAAGTGTGACCACTTCTAATAAATACATTTTAGAATCGCAAATTGCTAATTGTTGTTTGGGAAATGTTTGATTCCTTAAATGAAACCTTTGTACACGAGCCCTGAGTACCATAAGCATTAGGTTCACAGGGTACGTTCCATGAGTTGTAAACATACTTATCATCTTACTTGAAAATCTACACACGTTAATTAATATTTTGCCCAATTATGTATTCATATACCGTGTGCAGAAACCTGGGACATCTTGTATTTAAAACGAATGCTCCATATTGCACCACATTTCTTTATACATTCCTTAGTTATGCCTAAGAATCTGAGTATTCTATTATCATAAATTTTTACACAAAACACTAGCAGAAAATAGTGTGTTTCCTTGCCTGTATTTATTAAAATATTAAAAGATAGCAAAAATGCAGACTACACTCCTTCTTTTCTGTGACTGCTAAGTCGTGGCTGCATATTGTGCAGAAATCAGAGAAAAGAAGATGCATTCATCAGTTTCAATAAATGTGCAAATATATCAATTGCAGTTTTCTTTTCTCACAGAACATCAAAAGAATATGGATAAACTTTCTTAAGATGAAAAATATGAACAAATGGAGCCGGAAAAGTTAATACCTTAGTTCCCTAACAAAGCAAAATGGGATCAAAGAGCGAAAGCACAACGTTCCTCATATTATACATGGAAATCTATATGCTGCGCTTCAGTAACTCGGAATCTTGGACGACCAATCTGAGACTGAGGAATGCAAAGTCGCAAACATTAATTGAGGAGCATTTAATGTTAGTTCTTCAGCTTGTGTTGTTCGTTAGAAGGTGTTTTCTGTAGTTGGACTGGAGTAGCACTTTCTTTCATTTTTGTATGCTGGATGTGCAGTGTTTTAAGACATCTATGTCATTTCCACTCTGAAGACCTTGACACTTCACTGTCGGTACAGTGGAAGAATCTTGAAACCTTATTTATTGCAGTGACTCCGGGTGTAAAATGCAATCCTTGGGAAAGTATTTTTGAAAACTAAAAGTTTAGAGGTGTCGTTTTCTTGTCGTTCGCAGTCTGTTGGGCTTCGAATATCACATGTGTGTGTGTGTATACATGCAATGCACAGATAAATATATAATGCAAACCTTCAACTTATTCTTCATACCAATGCACACTATTTTCGCTTGACACTTTGACTAGAGTGATTAGATTATTTTAATGATCTTCAGCAAAATAATGAGTGATCACAATTTCTGGACTGTAAATGACTTCACATCCCTTCAGCAATACGACACGGAGGTAATTAAACTCACAGACACGAATTGCGTGTTCTAATTAATGGGTAGGCGAAAAGGAACTGCAGAGATTCACGGAAGTAGATATATTTGGTAAATGCTAAGGGGACAATCTACAAAAGTAGTGTAACAAGTAACAAATGCATACATGTAATATTACGTTATGCTTATATGTGTTACTAAGTTAAACCTTATTCTGCAATTCAGGAAAACATGCAAGTTGATGAGATACAACAAAAAAGTGTCTTATATTCGCAATGTAGGTTGATAGTATTCATCAACACGGGTACAGAAATAAGTGGCAGCAGATGAAAGTCCCATAATTTATGCCATACGTACTCATTACAAAACATTTTTCTCAGCACACCAATTATTTCCACAACATCTCCGAAAATGAATTTGAAGGCAATTCCTTCACACATAGTCATACACTTTTACTCCACCAATTTCCTCTTTTAACTTAAACCTACCTCCAATGACTGAATATGTGCTGCAAAACGTTTAGGAATTTCCTTTTCTTTAAAAATGTACGTGGGGGGTTTGACAGCATTCTAACAACATAAACCATTTCCTCCCATCATCTAACCGGAATCCCACCCAGTAGCTCACATAAATAGTAGGAATGTGCATATGAAGAGGTTTGCCATTAATTAACCCCCCCCCCCCTTGCCATGCCCTATTTGTCCTCGATAGAGAAATTTCAAAAACGTTTTGGTACATATCCTAAAGATTAATTAATATTTTCCACATTCATACTTGTTTTTATATGACTACAACTTTCATAAATAATGCAGCAATTAAAATAAAATTCTTGAGATAAGACATATAATTTTGCTTCATTAACTTATAAGAGGAGACATTAGAAACGAAGACGATAATTGGAAACTGGGTGGTATTCTCAAAGAGGGCCAGGATGAGCATTTTGTTGCAGTTATTTTTTGTATTGAGACAACTTAGATTATTTAATATAAATGTATATTTCATTAGCCTTCATAAAGCTCCATTTTAGAATTAGGAGGATTACTAAATCATACTTTTTTGTAATTGTTCCGAATTTAGAAGTTCTTAAGTTGAGTAAATTGGTGAAGTGGAAGGGGGCTTTTTTTAGTTGTTGTAAGGACTTACTTCAATTGGGAAGTGAAACCATGTAAATATTAGCTACATTAGGATGTAGGTAAGATTCAACTGGACAGAAATAATGTAATGTCCTCACCAGATTACTACAGTAATATCTGGGAATAGTGTGTGTCATCAAATGATTCAGTACTTGATGCAGACATTGTCTATGAGCAAATTAATCATCTCCAGGAAAAAGTTATAATTTTTGCGTGCATGCTGGAACACAATTCAGGAAGTCAGAAGCAACTATCTTAAGCAGATATCCGTCCACCATATTTAGAGTTGTCAGCCATTACAGTTATACAGAGGGATACATATGACTACCCGCAGCCGGTAGTGGGAGTACCTGCAGGCAGTGACGTGATGAGGGGGTGGGGCAGGGGTGGGGGGTAGTAATGTATGGAATACGGACTCTAACAGGTAAGTAACCATATAAATAAATAAAACGAATTTCGCTGTGTGCACTGCTTCACCAAATGCGATGCAGTGCACGCAACGAAATTCGTTTTATTTTTTTATATGTTTACTTACATGTTAAGGTCCGTAATCCATACATTACTATCCCCAAGTGGCCCCAAGTGGGACATTTTATGATCAAACAAGGAAGCCAAAGTTCAGGGGCAAGGCCGACAGTGCCCTGCCCGCACAGGGAAAAAGCGGCCCCAACCCCGGGCTCGCCAATAATGGTCAAAGAAGTAATCCTCACCCCAAGGTATCCAGTACAAGACAGCACGACATCCTGAATAGGAGTTATATACTCTGCCTCTTCAAACATCTGGTCACCGTAGAACAAATACAAATGGGTGACATAGTATGGGTGAAAATTCTGAGCATGAAGGGGGACACACACGGGAACTCAATAGTGGTGGGTCTAAATCACATAAAAATACAACAAGCCAGTATGAACAACTCTATACAACTTGCTGAGTGGGGCATCGATGTCCAAACGGTGCTGCACCCAAAATACCCTCATGATCTGGTACCAGATAACAGGGGAAGGAACCTTGGTCGATCCTGCATGGGACAAATAGATTGGGCTCACTGGGCAAAACTTGGATTGCCCACAGGGTCTCAATGAATATCAGGATCTCATGCTAAAATAATCATCGGGTCATTTGTAGTGGCCCCTTTTTTCCAATCCCTCCCGGAATCTTAAATGGGGGGCACCAGTATCCCTAACTGCAGAGAATTCCAACCATCCAGGGGAATAATCAGGCGAAGAGCAGTTTACAAACAGCAACTAACCTTAATCTCCTGGAATATAGCAGGGATTAGTAAAATCAGTGGCAATGAAAATCTGAAGCAGGTTCTGGAAATTGGCGATATACTCTGCATCCAAGAGACCATGGCCTTGTCCAGCACCCCACTGGCAGGGTCTTACAAACAGCTGACAGTCTATCAGTCTTTATAAAGCACAAAAGCGCCTTTAAAGCTACATCTATCAACTCAAACTCACCTGGATTGCAAGCTCTACACATCAGAGGCTTGAACTTTGATTCACATCCAACGCCTGTTCTAATAATTAACTGCTACATCAACCTGGCACAGCTCACCACGAAAGAGAAGCTGGAGGGCCTTCTAGGGAAACGAGAATACCTCTTGTGTAAATATAAATCTCATACAACACAGGAACCCATAGGTCTTAGAAACACAGATCTTCAGAGATTTAATCTGGGAAATAACGCCACATTTGGCACTCCTTGATTCAGTTTAGCGAAAATCAGAAAAGTGCAGAGAAGAAAAGAAGTGAAAAGACAGACTTGAACCACTTCAGGATTATTGGCGTCGCATCATTGCACATTCAAGTGCCCAGTGTCATCCTAATACCAAAAACAACTGTCTTACATCCACCCTTGATTTGATCAGGGGAACAATAAGATCACGTTGTAACCTCTCATGTAGTTCTTACATGTAAGATACAACCAAACACCCTGCCCCCCGAGATCCGGCAGGGCAACACCCTTATCCAATTTCATCAATAGCCACAAGCTTATCTTAACTCATGCACTGAAAAAAGCCCATGCAAACACATGGGATCCTCCCCCACTTTCAGAGACATCTCAAGAATTGATTACATCATGGAAGGGCTGAAGGTTAGACTGTAGGACTTTGAAGTTGATGATGGAATGGATAGCAATCATATGCTTTTGAGAGTTTTCTTTCTGATGACAGTCCCATCAGCTATCTACCACCAAACCTTCGGTGTGTCAAGAGGGGATGAAAATCACAGTGTCTTGAGGAGGATCAAATGGTCAGACAAGATAGGTAACACGCTACAAACATGGCTGGAAGAGAAACAGGAAGGCAATCTGTCTTTGTCGCTCTCACCCATAAACACCTGGGAAGACATCATTGAGGACCTACAAGCAAAGCTAGGAATCCCCCAGGCACAACCCCCCTAGGCCCAAGGGCAACCAAGAGGTGGCAGCATAAGGACAAACAAAGAAGTACAGGACTGCAAACGCCACCTGCGTAAGGCCCTCAGAATAAAAGAGGGTGCAGCCCATTGGAGGGACCGTTGGTTGCATCACTGAGGGCAGCACTAAGGAAGAAAATATGGGAACATAAAAATGCCACTATGGAAAGGGAATGTCTCAAAGTCTTCTCCATGATAAAGCAGTAGAACCCAGCACATCTGTTGAGATATATAAACCAGCTGAGCAGCAGATGAATCTAAAGAGAGAACAGAGTAGCAGAAAAGGACTTGTTGATTTATGTTAAACAGCTCTACGCAATTGCCCCCTCAAGAAAAGATTGTTAAGAAGGGGCCAGCGAGGGGCTGGTCGAGACTGGCAATCAAACACCAAGCCAGGAGATATCATCGCCAGCCAAAGCAACTGATCTGTGGGTAACAGAATGCCGGCAGAAACATACAGTATATCACCAGCCCAGCTAAATCCCCAAATGGTCATCAAGACTATCAAGAACATGAAGAACGATGGGGCCCCCAGGTCTAATGGGATACCAGCGCTGGTCTTTAAAAAGGCCCCCCATTTCTGGGCAGCAACACTAACTCCTTTATACAACCACGCTTTCCAAACAGCTATAACTCATGACTCTTGGAGGGGCTCCATCTTGGTCCCTATTTTCAAAAAAGGAGACCTCTCAAAGTCATCAAATTACAGGCTTATCGCCCTACTTGACCTCGAAGCCAAGGCCTACTCCAGCCTTCTACTAAAAGACTTGGAGACGTGGGTGGAAGAGAATAGCATTATAGATCTCTAACAGACTGGCTTCAGGTCACAGGCATCAACCATGGACAAAGAATTGGCACTGGCATACTTATCCATCCAGGCAACTCGGAAGAACACCCCTCCACTTTTCTGCTGCTTGTTGTGGATTATAACACAGCCTTCGAGAAAGTTGTTCGGAGAAGATTATGGTGGAAGCTAGAAAACTGGGGCATTCCACCAAACCTACTGAAGGCAATAAGATCTCTTCATGAAGACACCTGGGTAAGGTTTAAAACCAGTGCCACCACAGTGTCCCCAAAAATAACCACGGAAAACGGGCTGAAGCAAGGCTGTGTGCTGGCACCCATTCTCTTTAACCTATACACGGCGGATCTGGGGATGCCCTAAAAGGAGCTTGCCTAGTAGCACCAAGACTAGGAAACATGAGGCTGCCGGTGCTCCAATATGCTGACGACACAGCCATAATGGACCACACGAAGGTGGGTCTACAAAAAGCCCTAATTGCATGAAATCACTTCAACAACATCAATAACTTGACAGTAAACCAAGGAAAGACCAAGGTCATCATCTTTGGGACCTATCACCAGAAAAAGAAAGCACAATGGCAAATGGGCAACTTGCAAATCAAGACGGTGGAGTCATACACTTACCTAGGTGTTTGGCTGACGGAACAGGCTAAGGCGAACGCCCACCTGAAACACCAGAGCACCAAGGCTATTATGGTCGTACATCTACTTAAGCAACTATGCCACCACCTGATCAGTCCGAATGCTGTTCCAATACTGAAAGTTTTAAAAGCACAATTTTAACCAGCAATTAGCTATGGCCACCTGGCATTCCCCGGGTCATAGCACGCTTACGTAAATTCTGCACAATCTAAATCATTCAAAACAGTGCTTCAAATTCCGAGTTCAGCAAGGAAAGCAAGGCTAAGGCTGGAACTAGTTGTGGTGAGGCCGGTCTTGATTTGCCAGGGGGACTTTATAAAACTCTATCTCAGGATTTTAAGGGCCCCAGCTAACACACTAAAACAGCAACTGAGAGATCCATCTTTGAAAAGACATGCACTACCTGGCACACCCCCCTTGATAAAGTGATCGAAACATTGAATATAGCGGAAGAGAGCATATCGAGGCCGGAAATTCCGATGAACGCTTGGAAAAGAGCCATAAATAAACAAGTGTGAGAAATTTCATTTGACCTCGACTGCAAATCACTCAGATCAAGTTCGCAATTAGACCCGCTGAATAGTTCCTATACGGCACGCAAAGCCCAGGCTTACCTATGTTACGCTCTCACACCATCGGCCCGAAGCAAAATTCTGTCTATGAGATGATTCACTTTAGGAATTACAGATTTCAACCCTGCTTGGGCATGAAGGGGGGATGCCACAAACTGTAGACTATGCCCCTATAAGAGGGAATTGTGGCTGCACCTCTTATGCTGCTGCCCCAATCTCATTGATGATCGTCGGCAACTATTGCGCCTGATTTGTACCATAAATAGAATAAAATATTGCAGTGAAGCATCAGCCATGTGCTTTTCCAATTCAAGCACAACAACCCTAGCAAGACTGGGGAAATTCATCCAACACATCAGGACCGCCATAACAACAGCAAATGCACAAAATAATACTCTGGAGAAAAGTATCATAAAATCCAGCGGTAGATAGCTGAGGTGGTCTTGTGCACTGATGCCTTCCTGCACTTCCAGCACCCTCTCTAGGATAGCGCCTCACATGATAACTGACCAGAGGACAAGGGGAATGAGTCACAGCCTTATAATGCTATCGATCTTCACAGAACATTGTGGGATTCTGGATTGCGATTAAAGCCAGACCTCCATAATTACAAACCCTGGGTAAGGTTTTTATGGTGAAACTGGGGAGGGGCGGCAAATCCTTTTACCAAAAACGTTTAAATTTCCACCACAGACCAACGCTTTTTACTATTGTTTTAGCTGTAATGTGTTGACTGCTTTTGCTGTAATGATTTTAATTAATTGTACAGTTAATAAAATACAATACAACTGGTGAAAGGCCACTCAACTGTATGCCCTTTTATTGGTTCCATATATGTTGTGTAATGGCACTGACAGCAGCAGTTTAGCATCAGCTGTGGATCTTAAATGCACACACCACTACAGTAACTTTGAAACCAGAAAAGACTTGGAATCTCGGTCTCGACTTCCCCTGTTATTAGACTCATTTGTTCTCAGTGAGTAAACTTGATTTCTCCTTGGTCAAGCTGCAAAGAAACATAGGGGCTCATTAGGATGGCGGGCGGATTGCCCCCGCCAGGCTGATGCTAGCCACGCCAGTCTGGCTGGGAAAATCCGCCTGCCATCCGCACCTAAATTCCCCCCACCATATTAGGATGGCCGGGAGGACTGCGGTGGACAGAAATACCGTCCGCTGCTTTTTCGCCCCGGTCGCCTTGCGGCCGGAGCGGGAAAGGTTTAATATGGTGGCGGTGTCTATTAGACACCGCCAGCCATATTAGCATTGCCCAAAACAGATGCCTTTCCGTGGCGGCATTGTGGCGGCCGGTGCTGAGAGCGCCGCCTGCCACAATGCTAAAAATGCAGTATGCGCCCACCACAGTGGCTAGAATTTACTGTTGTCTCAGCGTAACTCTCTCGGAGGCAACTACATTATCCATATTGGGTCAGCCTTTTGGCATCTTTTCAGGTACATCAATTAGGGTACTTAGTGTTTGGATACCATGCGTTCCACTCCTGGTGACAAACACTGTGTAGATTAGATTTGTGCCGTCCTGACGATTTGCCCCATATCATTTGTTTTTAAGCCAGCAGAGATAATTGCCTCTACTTGATGAAACAGGCATACTCACTGATTAAAATTATTTTGAGATGTGCCTCGTCTGTTTTAACGATTTATCACACACTAACACTAACCCTTCTTCAATCTACACAAGGGACTCCAAACTTACACTTCACATATGACTTTTGAAAAACATCTCCAATAATGATTCCCCCTGAGTGTGCCCGTCAGGCATTACAGAGCCGGGCCAATGAGAAGCAAGCCCTATGATGAAGCATGACACTTGCAAGGGTGTGTAAGGGTCCTAGTTCAAAAAAGGAACCACTCCCTGACCTGTCGGGGAGTGGTCATTGCCAGACCAGACCCCTTCCTCAACATCTGCATACTTTATTGTCCATCCTTTTACTGCACCACTGGTCGGCAGCGATTTTCCAAGGGGAATGCTGGGGTTCTGGGTGGATTCACAGATCCACAGAACTCTACCCAAAAGCATATCTTGAAAAAATTTGCCGACCTTACCAAATTATTAATACATCAGTATAACAAGGCAATCCTACTGACTTTGTCAACATATCACTACATTAATATAAAGAGAAGCCTATTGCTATTGTCCAAAGGTAACCACATCAATAAATGAAGACAAGCGTGTTGACTCTGTCAACAACTATAAACAGTGTCAGAATCTTTCTTTTACTCTTAATGGGTCACATAATGCAGTATAAGATCAACCAGAAGGGATTTCTGCAGAAAAGTGCTAGCTTAGGAAATGCGCATGAACAACATCAAGTTTGTATGTGACCCGAGAAACGGAGAGTTAATTAAAAAGAATATTTCTGGGGGCTGTTGTACTCCCTGAAGCCCTTCAGTGCACTATTGTACCATGGTGGGGCCCCAAATAACAGGCAGTAATTTGTAAATGAGTCCTAGAAATGCATTATGGGCACTCCTGGACTTAAACAGTGAATAATAACTGAGCAGCTTCTGGTGCTCATTTATTATTCATTATGCATTTATGTATGTGAGCTGCTTGTTTCCAGGTGTGTGTGAGGATCTACCTTCCATGCGCTGATTTCCGTTCCTAAACAGCTTGTCTTGCAACATTGTATCCAGGAGAAGATTTGCAGGCTTGCACAGTTTGTTCTCTTGTCATGCTGCAGTTTGAATTCAGCTGGTAAGTATACTGCGTGTGTGTTTTGGAATCATGATGAGACAACGGCGTCAAAGAATAGATACATTAAGGTGCATGTACACCCACAACATTGTTTCCTAAGGGAAGTTTCTCACTTAGGTCTTGAGCAGACACTGTTTTTGATACACAAGCTGCATGGCAGATAGATGATGTAAATTGGAGCTCATGTTAAAAGACATGTTCAATGAAAATGGAGACGCCAAGGAAGGACCAAGTAACAGCCAAGGTCCCATTATGAATATTATACCACAACAAGGGAGTTGGAACAAGCTAGGACAATGGAAATTAATAAATGGTGAGAGAGTGTGACCTTAAAAAAAACACATTGAAAGCAAGCGCATTCCCAGGGGGCTGAGAATCTTATTCCTACCAAATTTAAGTAATTTGGTCTCTGACCTACTTCTTAAATGGCAGAATGACACCACTGAGTGTTCAATGAAATTTATAGAGACACTCATAACACATAGAGAAAGAAGATTGAAAACTGCAATGGAGAAAAATGCTACGATAGAAAAATCACTTGAAAAATTCTTTGAAACCCTGGAAGGGAAGAAATTAGCGGAACAGTTGGAGAATAGGTTACAGAAACAAGAGAAAGAGATACAGATGAAAGAGATGAAAAAATTCAACAGAGACAGAATCAACTATGCCACTGAAAGGGTATACATTTTTGCCCGCTGGTACAATTTCAATTTCAAAAAGCAAACATTGGAACAAACTCAAGAACATGGAAAATAAGGCTCTAGAGTGCAGAAAGTTCTGAGGTCAGCTCGGGGAACAAAGGTGCCAAGGGTTTCAGACCAAGGATGGACTTTTGGGGGAAAGTGATCTTTTTTTAAAAATGTTCCAATGATTGTTGATCACTTGTTTCACAGCTTTCTTTGAACTATTAAAATCCATGATCAATTTGGTTGTTTTCTATATATGGTTCAGTAGGTATCACCATTTTCTATGGACAGCAGTAGATTTTCCCTCATGTGTTTAGTTGCTCTTTCAGTTGTCGGGTATCCTCGTCTTCTAAATCTGTCATACATCCAGTCAATCTGTCTCTCATATTTATTTTCCTCGGAGCAATTCCTACGGACTCTCAGAAATTCCCTGTACGGGATGCTCAATTTAAGAGCTTTTGGGTGTGCAATATTTGCTAATAAAATGCTATTACATGGAGTGGTCTTACGGAATAGAGTGGTGCAAATTCTTTCATCTTCAATGTAGATCCCTATATCTAGATAGTCAATCGAGCTCTTGCTGTATGTATGAGTAAATAGTAAGTCTAGGAGTTCTTGTTTAATGATATTTCAAAATCTTTTAAATCATTCTCCTCTCCTTCCAATATAAGGAAGCGGTCATCGATATAAGGGACCCATAAATACACCTTTTCCAAGTTCATGCTGTTATTCTCTGACCACAGGCATTCTATCTCCCAAAAGTCCATTGTAAAATTTGCGTATGTTGGGGCACATGAGGTGCCCATGGCAGTTCTTTGTTTTTGCCTGTAGAATCTGCCATTGAAGATAAAAGCATTATTTTTGAGGCAAAAAGGCATCATCTCCAGGAGCATTTTCATGTAGTTTAGCAAACTGAGGGATGGAGATCTCATAAAATGCTCACATGCCCTAAGTCCATCATCATGGACTATCGAAGTACAGAGAGAGACAACATCCACTATGGCCATGATGTACCCAGCTTTTTAGGGGGTATCATTGATGCGCCCTAGAAAATCCATTGAATCTCGTATATAGGAAGGTAGATCAGCTACATATGGGAACAAAAAGATATCCACAAATCTGGTAGTGTTCTCTAGGAGAGAACCACACAAAAGGATAATGGGGCATCTGGGAGGGGTTTCTAGGCTCTTGTGCACTTTGGGCAACACAAATAGGTTTGGGACAATGGGATGGGTCACTTTGAGATATTGCAGTTCATAGTCAAGTCAAGTCAAGTCAAGTCAGAGAATTTATATAGCGCACTACATACCCAGAGGGTCTCAAGGCGCTTAGGGGGGGAGGGGGATTACTTGTCAAATATCCACGTTTTAAGTTGCTTTCTGAATGTTAGGTGGTTCTGGGTAAGGCGAAGGTAAGTGGGGAGTGAGTTCCATGTTTTAGCAGCCAGGTATGAGAAGGATCTGCCTCCCATGGTGGTCTTGTTGATGCGAGGAACAGTGGCGAGGGCTTGGCTGGAAGAACGTAGTTGGCGGGAGGGGGTGTAGAAGGACAGTCGTGAGTTGAGGCATTCTGGTCCGATGTCGTAGAGTGATTTGTGTGCGTGGGTTAGCAGTCGGAAAGTGATTCTCTTATTGACGGGTAGCCAGTGGAGGTCTTTTAGGTGACCAGAGATGTGTTCGTTGCGCGGGATGTCTAATATGATCCTGGCTGAGGCGTTTTGGATTCGTTGGAGTTTCTTCTGGAGTTTAGCGGTAGTACCTGCGTAGAGGGTGTTTCCGTAGTCCCGTCGGCTCGTGACCAGAGCATGGGTGACTGTTTTCCTGGTTTCGGTGGGGATCCAGCGGAATGTTTTTTTGAGCATGCGAAGAATGTTGAAGCAGGATGAGGAGACGGCGCTGACTTGTCTGTTCATTGAAAGTGAAGAATCCAGGATAACGCCTAGGTTCCGTGCGTGGTCTGTCGGGATGGGTGCTTTTCCAAGGGCTTCCGGCCACCAAGAGTCATCCCATGCAGAGGGGGATGTACCTAGGATGAGGACTTCTGTTTTATCTGAGTTCAGTTTCAGACGGCTGTGTTTCATCCATTCAGCAACTTCTTTCATTCCTTCGTGCAGGTTAGTTTTGGCGTTGCTGGGGTCCTTGGTGAGAGAAAGGATTAGTTGGGTGTCATCCGCGTAAGAGATGATGTTGAGGTTGTGTTGGCGGGCGATGGCCGCGAGGGGGCTCATGTATACATTGAAAAGGGTGGGGCTGAGTGAGGATCCTTGTGGTACGCCGCAGATGACTTCAGTGGCCTCGGACTTGAATGGTGGAAGGCGGACTCTCTGGGTTCTTCCGGTGAGGAACGAGGTGATCCATTCAAGTGCTTTTCCTTGTATTCCGATGTTCCTGAGGCATTGTAAAAGGGTGCTGTGGCAGACTGTGTCGAATGCTGCAGAGAGGTCGAGGAGGATGAGGGCGACTGTGTCTCCATTGTCCAGTAGAGTTCGAATGTCATCTGTTGCTGCGATGAGGGCGGTTTCAGTGCTGTGTTTTTCTCGGAAGCCAGATTGTGAGGAGTCGAGGGATTTGTTGTCTTCGAGGAAAGCGGCGAGCTGGTTGTTGACAGCTTTCTCGATTACTTTGGCCGGGAATGGAAGAAGCGAAATGGGGCGGTAATTTTTGAGTTCGGTGGGGTCCGCTGTGAGTTTTTTCAGAAGGGCGGTGAGTTCAGCGTGTTTCCAGTTTTCCGGGAAGGTGGCGGAGTTGAAGGAGCAGTTGATGACGTCTCGGAGGTGCGGTACTATGACGGAGTCTGCTTTGTTGAAGATGTGGTGAGGACATGGGTCTGTGGGGGATCCTGAGTGGATGGAATTCATCAGGCGGATGGTGTCCTCAGTGGAGATTGGGTTCCAGTCGTTAAGGGTGTTCGAGGGGGGAGGATGTTCCACATATGGTTGGGTGTGTTGGTCTCCGGGTTGGTTGTCGAAGCTGTTGTGGATGTCTGCAATCTTGTTGTGGAAGAATGAGGCTAGGGAGTCACAGAGGGCTTGAGAGGGGGTGATGTCGTTAGAGTTGGCCGAGGGATTGGAAAATTCCTTGACGATGTTGAAAAGTTCCTTGCTGTTGTGGGAGTTGTTGTCAAGTCGATCTTTGAATGCCGTTTTCTTGGCCTTTCGGATAAGTTGGTGGTGAGTGCGGGTGGCGTTTTTGAAGGCGTCCTTGGTGCTGGTGGTTGGGTCTTTTTTCCAGGCCTTTTCAAGGGAGTGGCAGAGTTTCTTGGACTTCTTGAGATCATCGTTGAACCATGAGGCCTTCTTGTTGCCATGTTTGCTTTGACGTTTTTTCAGTGGTGCTAAGGTGTCGGCGGTGTTGGATAACCATAGGGTGAAGTTGGCGGCGGCTTGGTTTGGGTTAGAGGAGTGGGCTGGGGTGTTTAGAAGGAGCGATGAGGAGATCTGGTCGGTGGTGATTTTGTTCCAGTTTCTTTGCAGAGTTGGTTGGAGGTGGTTGGTGGGTTTTGGCTTGTTGTAGGTGAAGTGAACGCAGCTGTGGTCAGTCCAGAAGAGATCCGTAGTGTGGCTGAAGGAGATATGATTGCTGGAGGTGAAGATGGGGTCGAGTGTGTGACCTGCGATGTGGGTGGGGGAAGTGACCAGTTGTTTAAGTCCGAGGTTGGCGAGGTTGTCCAAGAGGGTGGTGGTGTTGTGGTCGTTGATCTTTTCAAGGTGAAAGTTGAGGTCTCCCAGAAGGATGTATTCTTTGGAGGGGAGCGCGTGTGGAGTGATGAAGTCCGTGATGTCTTCACTGAATTTTGCGCAGGGTCCTGGTGGTCTGTAGAGGAGGGTGCCTCTGAGTGTGGTCTTGGGGTCGATGTGGATCTGGAAGTGAAGGTGTTCGGAGTTGGCGAGGTTGGCGTCAGAGCTGGTTGAGATGCGGATTGTTTTCTTATGGACGATAGCGATTCCTCCTCCTGTATGGCCGGTACGGTCCTTGCGTGTGATCTTATAGTCTTCAGGGATGGCAATGGTGATGTCTGGGGCGGAAGAAGCGTTCATCCATGTTTCCGTTAGGAAGGCGACGTCTGGAGAGATGGTGTCTAATAGATTCCATAGGTCAATGGCGTGTCTGTGGACCGAGCGGGTGCTGAGAAGGATGCATTGTAGGTGGTTGGGGTCGGGAATCAGTGGTGTGGTCGTAGCGGGGATGTTGTCGGTGCCGATGAATTTGCAGGAGTAGCAGGAGAAAGGTCCATGGGTGTGTCCAGGAGCCGCTTGGACGCAGTTGGGGGCGCGACCAGGGTTGAGGGCTAGGAGGGTGGCGGCATCGTAGGTGATGCGGGAGGGCTGGGTAGCGCGAGGAGCAGGGGGTCTGGCGCTGGGCGCGGTCCAGGCGCGGACGGGCGTAGACGGGCTTACCTTTGGCGCACCTTCGGCGCGACTGGGGCGCGGTCGCTGCGCGCTAAAACACCTGTCATATATGGATGGAGGAGGGGGAGGGGCGAGGGCGTCTCAGCTGGGAAGCGGGGCGGGCCAAAGACGAGCACAACAATAAACAAAATGGAGGCGGAGGGGGAGCACAGCAAACGCGCAAACCGAGTGGAAATACACTTCAAATACTCAAGCAAAATGCAGGCAAGCTCAGCGGCGACCAGGCAGGCAGCAGGCACAAACAACTATGCAGCCGTGGGAGCAAAGCGGCACAGCGCGCAGACAGGCTCGAGTCAGCCAAATAAACAAACAATTAAAGTGCAAGTTAGCTCAGTGGCGATCAGCAGGCACAGGCACAAAACACAGTTGCAATTAATCAAAGCAAAGCGCCAAAAACGATACCAGCGATCTCGGAGGGACACTGGGGAGCGACCACTCAGCTCTAGGGAGAGGAGCGAGTCACGGCGTCTTCAGGTGGAGAAGCGCTGTTCAACTAAGTGGGAGGGCGTCTCAGCTGGGAGGCGGGGCGGGCCAAAGACGAGCACAACAATAAACAAAATGGAGGCAGAGGGGGAGCACAGCAAACGCGCAAACCGAGTGGAAATACACTTCAAATACTCAAGCAAAATGCAGGCAAGCTCAGCGGCGACCAGGCAGGCAGCAGGCACAAACAACTATGCAGCCGTGGGAGCAAAGCGGCACAGCGCGCAGACAGGCTCGAGTCAGCCAAATAAACAAACAATTAAAGTGCAAGTTAGCTCAGTGGCAATCAACAGGCACAGGCACAAAACACAGTTGCAATTAATCAAAGCAAAGCGCCAAAAACGATACCAGCGATCTCGGAGGGACACTGGGGAGCGACCACTCAGCTCTAGGGAGAGGAGCGAGTCACGGCGTCTTCAGGTGGAGAAGCGCTGTTCAACTAAGTAGGAGGGCGTCTCAGCTGGGAGGCGGGGCGGGCCAAAGACGAGCACAACAATAAACAAAATGGAGGCGGAGGGTGAGCACAGCAAACGCGCAAACCGAGTGGAAATACACTTCAAATACTCAAGCAAAATGCAGGCAAGCACAGCGGCGACCAGGCAGGCAGCAGGCACAAACAACTATGCAGCCGTGGGAGCAAAGCGGCACAGCGCGCAGACAGGCTCGAGTCAGCCAAATAAACAAACAATTAAAGTGCAAGTTAGCTCAGTGGCGATCAGCAGGCACAGGCACAAAACACAGTTGCAATTAATCAAAGCAAAGCGCCAAAAACGATACCAGCGATCTCGGAGGGACACTGGGGAGCGACCACTCAGCTCTAGGGAGAGGAGCGAGTCACGGCGTCTTCAGGTGGAGAAGCGCTGTTCAACTAAGTGGGAGGGCGTCTCAGCTGGGAGGCGGGGCGGGCCAAAGACGAGCACAACAATAAACAAAATGGAGGCGGAGGGGGAGCACAGCAAACGCGCAAACTGAGTGGAAATACACTTCAAATACTCAAGCAAAATGCAGGCAAGCTCAGCGGCGACCAGGCAGGCAGCAGGCACAAACAACTATGCAGCCGTGGGAGCAAAGCGGCACAGCGCGCAGACAGGCTCGAGTCAGCCAAATAAACAAACAATTAAAGTGCAAGTTAGCTCAGTGGCGATCAGCAGGCACAGGCACAAAACACAGTTGCAATTAATCAAAGCAAAGCGCCAAAAACGATACCAGCGATCTCGGAGTGACACTGGGGAGCGACCACTCAGCTCTAGGGAGAGGAGCGAGTCACGACGTCTTCAGGTGGAGAAGCGCTGTTCAACTAAGTGGGAGGGCGTCTCAGCTGGGAGGCGGGGCGGGCCAAAGACGAGCACAACAATAAACAAAATGGAGGCGGAGGGGGAGCACAGCAAACGCGCAAACCGAGTGGAAATACACTTCAAATACACAAGCAAAATGCAGGCAAGCTCAGCGGCGACCAGGCAGGCAGCAGGCACAAACAACTATGCAGCCGTGGGAGCAAAGCGGCACAGCGCGCAGACAGGCTCGAGTCAGCCAAATAAACAAACAATTAAAGTGCAAGTTAGCTCAGTGGCGATCAGCAAGCACAGGCACAAAACACAGTTGCAATTAATCAAAGCAAAGCGCCAAAAATTATACCAGCGATCTCGGAGGGACACTGGGGAGCGACCACTCAGCTCTAGGGAGAGGAGCGAGTCACGGTGTCTTCAGGTGGAGAAGCACTGTTCAACTAAGTGGGAGGGCGTCTCAGCTGGGAGGCGGGGCGGGCCAAAGACGAGCACAACAATAAACAAAATGGAGGCGGAGGGGGAGCACAGCAAACGCGCAAACCGAGTGGAAATACACTTCAAATACTCAAGCAAAATGCAGGCAAGCTCAGCGGCGACCAGGCAGGCAGCAGGCACAAACAACTATGCAGCCGTGGGAGCAAAGCGGCACAGCGCGCAGACAGGCTCGAGTCAGCCAAATAAACAAACAATTAAAGTGCAAGTTAGCTCAGTGGCGATCAGCAGGCACAGGCACAAAACACAGTTGCAATTAATCAAAGCAAAGCGCCAAAAACGATACCAGCGATCTCGGAGGGACACTGGGGAGCGACCACTCAGCTCTAGGGAGAGGAGCGAGTCACCATCAAGCATCAAGCATTCCTTCATCATGCCATAATTGTAATTTGGAATGTAAGGTAGACATAATTTGATTAGTGGGGTTGTTTTTTAACCTCTCATGGGTGATAGTGTCCCCCAATTGTCTCCTGATTTCCTGATATTTGGTACTGTCCATCACAACAATGTTCCTGCCCTTGTCTGACTGTTTAATTACGATTTAGCCTGGGCGGAGAACCCCGCTCCGTTCGGGAAGTTTGCAAATTTTCGGCCACTTCGCTGCAAGCGCGAAGCTGTCGACTACTTTGCAATCTACAGCGTAGCGTAGTAGTTTTTCTTCCTCGCGCGCTCAATAGCATTCTCGCGTGCGCGGTAATGACTTACTGTGGTTCTGCGTTCGCTTTCTCGCTTTTCTCTCCTGTTCGCGTTCGCTCCGATGTTTGGAATCCGGCCGCACAATCCCACCCGACTGTGAGAACGTGATGACGTCATTCGGACGCGCGAACACATCATTAGGACGCGGGATCTTCCTTGCAGCACCATGTAGGTAAGATCGCCTTTCCGAACACGCAGAAACTGCAATCTGGCACAGAATATCTCTCGAGCATGTTAAAGCCTTCTCAAACATTATCATTTTGCACAGTAAAACCCCATAGATTGTGATTTGGCTGTATTTTTTTGCGCAAGGAGTCCTCTTTTTGTTTCTACTTTTGTTTTCAAGAGAAAGGAAGTGCCCCTGATTCTCCAACTTCCTCTTCCTGTCCATCAGGCTCCTCCCAGTGCTTTGTCCATGTGCTATTCACTTTCATTTGGATTAGGAGCTGAAAGGATCACTCTTTGTGTTTGTCTGCTGCATCATAGCATTTGATTGGATTTATTGAGGAATTTTGGATTTGAACTTTTCTTTTACAATTAAGTTTGAGAATTGGTGTACTGTAAATGTTTGTTTGGTTTGGGTTTTTTTAAGTACAGTTTTCTGTGCTTCTCAATCTTTCTTAAAAATTATTATTGAGGGAGGCCTGTACTTTCATGAGGGGCCAAGTTGTATGTCTTTGAAATTTCATCCAGTAGACCTAGAGGTACCCACAGGTCCAATCATCTTTCTGTGGTGTCTGTAAAACATCATGGATGGCATTGGATTCAATTGCAAACTCTGTTGTAGTGGAATTTCATTTTTTTTTAGTAAAATTAGGTAACCCTAGTAGTTCATGTAGTTAGTGTAGGCCTGCTTGAGTTCATTTACTTTCTGTGGGTGGCTTAGCCAGGTGGTGGCGGCCATTTTGTGTTTTAAACCACTGTGTTTTTGCCATAGGCCTCCAAGCTTGTTGCCTACTCTGCCAGTAGGTCCAAGGGTACTACTAGAGTCATCATCTTGGGTGCATGAAAGTTGTTCAACTGTTATTGTGTTTAAGTTGTAAGTGTAACATCATGTAGGTCATGGATGGGTTTGGATTGATTAGCAAAATGTGTGTTTGGTGTTGAATTGCAAGTTTTGGGTGTGAATAATATGGCTTTTTCTGCGCACTAGGTAACCCTAGAATTCAGCTCGCGTAGTTTTGGTAACTTTGCACAGTGTGACAACGCGACCTTACAGTTTTTGTCTTCTTCGCGCGCTCAATGTGCGTGCTCGGGCACACAATAACGACGTTTTGTACAATTTGCGCTGCCGAACATGCCCATTTTGCAATCTCGCGAGCAATATGTCTCGAGTTGCATAAAACCTTCTCAAAAATGTTGATGCTGTTCATTTTGCTAAAGAAACTCCTCAGGTTGTCATTTGGTTGTAGTTTTTGGAGCATGGACCACTTACTGTTTCTGTCCTTTATGTACTTTGTTGTTTGAGGGTGGCCTGACCATGTGGGTGGTGGGGTGGCCATTTAGTGAAGCCAAGCATTGTCATTTTGCCGTAGGCATGTATTGTCTGTCTTCTCTTTCTTTTCATGTTGTTGGGGATGGCCAGGCCGTGTGGGGGCGGCCATTTTGTGTGACCTTCCATCGTGCTTCAGTTTTGTCAGAGGCCTACAAACTTTGATTTCTACTGCCAGTAGGCCTAGAGTTCCAGAGGTAGTCAGCGCAGCTGGGATGCTTGATGTAGCGGTTTCCATTTTGTATGTTGAATTTAACATCATTCAGGGCATGGATGGCAATACATTGAATTCCCAAATCTGGTGTTTGGGGTGTAGTTAACTGTTTGGGTATGTGTAAAAAAAACTGTAAATGCCTTTGTTGTTTGTGTTGTTGTTGTGTAACTTTCAAACCTTTTAGCCATGGGGATTTTCTTTTTTGTGCATTAAGCTGTGATGTGTAACAGGCATCCTCCTTTTTCTGGCCATATAGGTATATAGGCCTGCTTGAGTTTATTGTTTTCTGGCCTTTACCCATGTACCTGTGATATGTGCCCATGTGGCTGGGAGCTGTGGTGGTAGTGTGCTGTTTTGTTTTTGACAAATTGGCCTGTGTCTTGCCATTGTTCCTGTTGGCTTACTACTGTTCACATCCCCATTGCTATCTGCTGCAGGTCACTGATGCTGCATCCATCCTAAATGATGCACAAATTAAGGATAAACAATTTCCACTTCCACTACATTTGCTTTTTAGTTATTTGCTATTCTTACTCTTACTGAGTTTACTAATACTTCTAGTAGTAATTAAAATTAAAGCTAAAAAAACTCCACATTCGACTGATGTTATTCTGCCTTCTTTGCTTGTAGGTGCACAAAAGACTGAAGACTGAGAGGAGGTGTCCGTCATCATTCATCGCCTGTTCTACTGCCAGACGGACGTCCTTCTGTACTACGTCACGTGAGGTGTGAATCACCTGACCAGACATCATTCTCAGCAACTTGTGCAACTGAGTGCTGCTGCTGACATCTGAAGAAGATGGGCCCAAAGAAAGCAGGTACCAGGTTCTCCAAGACCAAGAAGGTTGCTGAGAAGAAGGAAGATGGAAGAACAGAAGAAGGAAGTGACACTTAAGTCTGGTGTTGACCCGAAAACCTTTTATGTGAAAAAAAAGTTCGCCTGAAGCAGCGGTGACCGGGGTCCTTGCTGGGGCCAGCACCTCCGCATCAGGGGGCCCAAGCCACCAACCCAGGCCCAAGCAGATGGGTGGGGAAGAGGTAGCCAGCCTAATGGTGGAAAGAAGTGATACTGAGCCTGACCTAAACTTAGCGCTATCTCAAAGTAGTACACAATCCATGCAAGAGGGAATAAAGCAGAAAAGTGGTGAACAACAACCACCGCCCGCAATAGTAGTTTTTCCAAAGCAGCATCCACAACCACCGCTTGCAATAGTAGATGTTCACCCTGAGCCACCGCCCGCAATAGTAGTTGTTAAACAACCACTGCCCGCAATAGTAGATGCTCAACGAAAAGAACAACCACAGCCACCGCCTGCAATAGTAGCTTTTCCACAACCACCGCCCTCAATAGTAGATGTTCCTCGAAAACATCAACCACAACCACAGCCTGCAATAGTTGTTGTTCAACAGCCACCACCCGTAATAGTAGTTGTTGTTCCTCCTGAAGTCGGGCAGTTCAGGAAATTGAGCCTGATGCAGAGCAAGAAGAAGAGAAAGCACCTGATGCAGGACATCTATTGTTTTCCAAATCCCCACCAAGGAAAAGAAGGGTTAGTCCATCGAGTTCTTCGCCAAGCATCCCTTCTGATGATCTTGATCTCAATTGGGAGCCACAACAATCTGAGCATGAGAGGGAGAGACATCCCAAGAAGACCAGGCTAGGGAAAAGGAAGGTTCCAGGAAGCCTTACACTTATGGAGTGTGATGTTGAACAGCCAGGTAATGATGGTGATGACGAGTCAGACCCAGTCATCACAAGCATTACTCCTGGGCCTGAGAACATGGAGACCAACATTTTAACCCTAGTGAGAATGGCTGTGACTAGTAGGGATGTCGGACGCATACCTCCAACACAGGCCACACCAAAAGCAAAACTACCTCCAGCTTCCAGTTTTACATTTGCACAGGGCCGGCAGCGTCCTACATCCAGCACAAGTTCCACCTCAGCAGAAGTAGGTTGTGGTACTACTGCACAGCCACATAGTGAATTTCAACACACAACCTCCAGTTCATCCGGCATTGGAAGTGGCAGGAGACAAAAGGTAAGCTCCCCAGTGTGGGACTTCTTTAAAGTTAGCGCAAATGAGGAGAACATTGCTATATGCTCCATTTGTCATTCCTCTGTGGATGTAGGACATTACAACGCATGCTTTTACCACGCATGCTGTTACAACGCAGTTTTTACAACGCATGCTGTTACAACGCATAGCGCTTTGGGGTGCTGGATAGTGAATAGTTTAATTTACTATTTTAACTCCAGTCCCGTGGATAGTAGGGAAGGTGTTGGATAGTAAATTAAAACTATTCCCTATCCTAGAGCGCCCCCCAGTGCAATGCGTTGTAATGGTTTTTGTTGTAAAACCTGCGTTGTAAAAGCACTGCGTTGTTAAAGTTTTGTTGTAAAGGATGTTTCCCTTCTTCTGTTAGTAGTGGTAAGCTTGGTACAAACTATGGTACCGGAGGCCAAATGATCCATATGAAAAAACACCACGCAATCCAGTGGGAGGACCACCTACATAGCATGAAAGCAGGAACCATTAATGTTGGCGGGGAAGTAATAAAAGGCCCACTCACGGTCGAACAGGAAGAAGAGGGAGACATTCTAAATGGTAGTGGTACACAAAGTACCTCTGTCCCCAGCACTGCAGTGATAGAGCCCACATCCTCCGCATCAGCAGCATCTCAGTGGCACCAGAGTAAGAGTAACCGGGAGACACCAAGGAGTAAAGGTGCGAAGTCTGCGATGCGAAGTACTGCATTGAGCATAACTGAAGGAAATACCAAGCAGCGTACCATTCTTAGCATGTTTAGGCAGGAGGGAAAGTACGAGCGCAACCACCCAATAGCACGTTTGTACAATATTAAGCTTGCTAAAATGTTAGCACTGGACCTTCTCCCTTTTTCTTTTGTTGAAGGGGTGGGTTTCCGGGAATTTGTGACAACCCTCTGCCCAAAATGGAATGTTCCCAGCCGCTACTATTTTGCCAGAGTTGCTGTTCTAGCACTACACCACGACGTGCTCAAATTGCTTGGAAAAGCCTTGCATCAGAGTGCTGTTCATAGTATCCACCTGACAACAGACATGTGGACCAGTTGCCAAGCCACTGATTACATGTGCATCACTGCAGACTGGATCTCTTTTTTAGGTGTCAGAGCCAAGCTATCTGCAGGCATTGACACTGCTGAGATTTTTAAAGATACTCGCAGACATGCAACTGTGGCCATATTTGCTATGGAGAAATCGCATACTGCTGCAAATATTTTGGCTGAGTTTAACAGCAAGGTCTTTGAAAGGCTGCGACCTAGGGGCCCTAACATTGGTTTTGTTGCCACCGACAATAGCTGTAATGTAGTTAAGGCCATGGAAGATGGTCGCTATTTCAGGGTCTCGTGTTTGGCACACTGCATTAACATTGTTGTTGAGGACTTTCTGAAAAATGAAAGCAAAGTCAGCAACTTACTGACCATTTGCAGAAGAATCTGCACGCATTTCAACCATTCTTTTAAAGCCCGGAAGCAGCTACGGGTCATTCAACGTGACCATAAAATGCCAGTCAAAGCACTCATCCAGGAGGTCCCAACACGTTGGAACTCTACTTATTACATGCTTGATCGGCTGTTTGAGCAGTACATACCACTTAATGCTTATGTCATGACAAGAAGATCAGGGGATCCTACTGTTAAAGCCATGACCGTTGAGATGTGGCAATGGGACCTCATTAAATGCCTGACAGAGATGCTACTTCCTTTTGAGGTCTTCACACGTGCAGTCAGCAGGGAGGACTGTACTATGGGCCAAGCTATCCCATTGTTGTACATGCTAGAGCAAGAGCTGAAGGAGGTGTCTGAAACATACAAAGGTGTTGAAGGAAAACTTGAAGCATGTCTGAAAAATTTCCGGCCCATCTCTCAGCTGCCTTTTCTGGCTAAGGTAGTTGAGCAGCACGTGTTAGCTCTATTATCGGGCCATCTAGAGAGTAACAACCTGCTGGAGACCAATCAGGCAGGGTTCCGTGCTAATCACAGCACGGAACTAGTTATGTTATCCATTCTAGATGAGCTAAGGACGCGGGCTGATGTAAAAACACAGAGCGCCCTGACACTACTGGATCTCTCCGCGGCGTTTGACACCGTGTGTCACAAACAGCTTTTGTCGCGGTTGAGATCCTTTGGCGTCGTGGGTACAGCTCATGCATGGCTCACATCATTTTTGCAGGGTAGGACACAACGAGTGCAGCTGGGTGATCTACTTTCCAGCCCTGCTCCGATCACCTGTGGGGTCCCACAGGGCTCTGCCTTGTCACCCCTACTCTTCAACATCTACCTGCAGCCACTAATTGCTCTCCTGAACAGGATGGACTGCCTAGTGTATAACTATGCCGATGACACCCAGATAATCATCCGGCTGGATGATGGTCCAGGAGCATCCACTAGGTTACAGGACATACTGAAAACCACAGTCAATTGGATGTCCGAGAACTCCTTGAAAGTTAATCCGGATAAGACGGAAGTATTGCCCATTTCCATCTCGGGTAACCCTTGGAGTGAGAAATTTTGACCTAGGGAGGTGGGCGCAACACCAAAACCGGCAGTCGCAGTCAAAAGCTTAGGCCTATATGTGGATAATAAATTATCCATGGAAAAACAAGTTGCCACTGTAGTAGGCACCAGTATAGGCCTTCTAAGACAACTAAGGAAGATCTCTGCCCTACTTTCATTCCCTACTTTGAGACACGTGGTCTCAGCCACAATTTTGGCTAGGCTGGACTACGGGAACTCCCTATATTTAGGTTTGCCACAGCGGCTGCTGGACAAACTACAGGGAGTTATGAATGATGCAGCTAGGCTGATATTTAAAAAACCCAGGACTGCTCATGCCTCTCCCCTGATGCAGGAGCTGCACTGGCTCCCAATTCGTCAGAGAATTGTCTTCAAAGGACTGTGTATCGCTCACAAGGCTCAGTATGGCAAAGCACCAAAATACCTGAAATCCCGACTATCCCCCTACACACCGGGTAGGACTTTGCGTTCGTCGGACGCCACTCTTCTGTCCCAATCCCGCTTCAAATTGACCACGGTGGGGGGCCGTGCTTTTTCCAACACGCTCCCAGCTTTATGGAACAAATTGGATCCAGAGCTCAGGAAGGAAAGTAACTTACTTTCCTTCAGAAAAAAACTAAAAACTGTATTGTTTAAACAAGCATGGAGCAGATCTTAGGTGCACAGTGGGTTTCAAGTGAATGTAACATCTTATCACGTAAATCTGGTCAGACAGCGCTTAGAGACCCCTGTGGTTATAACGCGCCATATAAATTAAATAAATAAATAAATAAATTTGGCGAAGGCCTTAGCCAGCCGCGTATCTGAGAATACAAGGATTCAAAATAAGATTGTGTCACATCAACATTACATTACTGCCACAAATTTGGATCCACGGTACAAATTATTTGTGAACAGTAATGCAGTAATTCCTTTTTCAGAAGGGGATGTTGCCACGTACAAAACTGTAATAGCTGAGGAAGCCACTGATTTAAAAAACAAACGGCTCTCAATTAGAGGCCAGCCCAGGACAGTGCAAGTACTACTGAGCATCCTACAGAGTCAAGTTCCTCTTCACAGCATGAGAGCAGTGAGTTTGCTTCCCAGCAGTCACCAACACTACCAATAACAACAACAGCACCAACAGGATCTGATTCATCAGACACAACCAAAAAAATAGCTGCTTGGATTCTACAGAAAGGGATGGGCAAGTCCATTGCTGTCACAAAGCAAAAAGAGGACAAGCAAACCGGAGCACCACTGAACATTGAGCGGATGGCCAAGGCCTATCTGGATGACACAACAGAGGTGTTCATGGAGCAAAGTCCATTGGTGTATTGGCATAGGAAAAGAAGCGACTGTCCAGTGCTCAGCAGGCTGGCGATAAAGTATCTGGCTTGCCCTGTTGCAAGTGTCTCTTCTGAGCGTGTTTTCAGTGCTGCTAGTGCCATGGTAACTGTGAAAAGGACTAGTCTCTCACCCAAAAGCGTGGAGAGGGTAATCATGATCAAAATGAATCAGCACTTCATACCACCAGACTACAAAATACGTGAATCACAGCTGGAAGAGGAGAGCGAGTTGGAAGGCATAACTACTGGGTTACATGACCCACTTCTGTCAGAAGAACCACCAGGGTTTGAGGACCAGCTCCTCTTCCCTGACAACTAAACTTTTAAATTGTTACATTCTCCCTTCCTTTAATTGTGTGTATCTGTCTTTCTGGTTCAAACTTCAAAACCAACACCATCCTTTCTTTTAGTTTTTTAATTACCTATTGGAGTTGCACATCTGTGCATTTAACTGTGCACTCCACTCTTCACAGTCCTGCTCCATCTTCCTGACTCACCCTAAATACATTTCCATCTTGCCATACATTGGATGGAGATGGAGAATAGTACAATAATGTAGCGTCTAACAGTCCCTCCATAACAAGTGAAACGTCCGTGACTATAGCCATCTTCTGTTTTGTTTCCAATCTGAAACGCATCACTGTCTTAACGCTACCACCTCTGTCTGCACTGGCATACACAACTCTTCAATGTCAGAACTTGAGCAGGGCTCCAAAATTAAAGTAAACTTGTCATCACATTCAGAAGGCTCTGCTGCATCTGTGATCTGACAGTCACAAAGAAGAGAAAGATAGGTATATGAAATGAATGATGCCATACATTGCATTGGATGCTTGCTGACTCAGAGCAAATGTACATGAAGTAGAAGTATACTAGTAGTTTAATATAATATAACAAAGTACTTGTGTCTCAAGTGATGGTCAATGTTTCCATGTTGTTTAATAATATGTATGCAATTGTACTCCTACTACTGCAGGTGCAGTCTGGACTTAATCGTAGTCACTCACTACAGACTGAGTTGCTGTTGGTGGTCTGTTGGACAACACGTACATGTGCCACACCGGAATATGATGACCACCATACCATCTTTGCACGCTGTCAGTCAGTTTGATCTGTGATGATTGATGGAATACGTTCAGGAAGTGGAATACAAGGTAAACATAACCAATCAACAAGAACCACAGCAGACCTAGGCTACATGTGTGTGCAGTAGTGGAATAGAATAGTGGTATGATTGACTGACAATGGCGCATTGATTTAATCACTTGATTTGGCAAATGCTAGGTTGCTGTAAATGCCTTTTGTCCGGAACTGTGAAAAATTTAGGTAAATGGAGTTTGGCCCACAGACTCACAGCCCGGTCTTGTGGTGTGGTCATGTGCTGGCTCCTATCTTGTTGTTATTTTCGATGACTGCTGTGAAACTAGAAGAGTAGAGTTAATCAATGTATCCAAGCCGCCTCAGTCTGAAAATCTTCTTGCTCACGAGTCTTGTGACTGTCTTTTCTTTTTTGCACTACACCGTAATTGATTTTTTTTATGTTTTCATTCAGTAAACTTATTTTGGAATACCCCATTTCTTTTTTCATCATCACTTACAGGCCGGCCTTTTACCCAGTGCTATTATAAGTGGAGCAACAACTCACACTTACCTTACCAATCCTCCTCATCATCCAGCCAGAGGCACCCAAGAATGATATTCAGTCAGTGTCCATGGAAGGGTGGACCTGGATAATACATTAACTTTAGTAACATTTTCGTATTTTTTTTGGATTCCTTTTTCCTCTTCATTTATTTTACACTTGTGTTTGGTAATTGATTATTCACTTAAACTATTGCTTACTTTTATTTGCTAGCTTTCAGTCCGCTACAGCAGGTATTACGGTTTCTCAGAGGGCATACAGCCTAGGCAAAAGTCATATTCATATCATATATAAGAAATACTTCCTTTGCATTGTGTAGTAGTAGTTAAGTACCACTTTTTACTAACGATCAAGTTATAAGTTATCTTCATCATGCATGCATTTAGTTTTTCTGAACTTTAGAGTTATTGGGTAGAGTGGATCATCAATCATTGTCTTTATTGTTTTGCTTTGTTTTTTTCTCCATGCGTACTGTTTTTCTTTGTCAAACCTGTCCCCAAACCCCCGTTCCCATCCATTCATCAAACCCTAACCCTCTTCCCCCGGGCTGTGTGGTTTTATATTGAGGTGTGATGTTACTACATTAAATCTACACCAACAATTGATCACACGCTTGCTGGGGCAGATGTGGTGAAAGCAAAACTAATGAAATTAAATGTTAACGAGGCAGGGTGAGGATCTTCTCACTTTATCTAGTGTACAAGGCAATTAATTTCCCAAAGTGACCAAATGAATAAATCTAAATAATTGATGCCATTGTTTGAATTAAATTTTAGAGTTTAAGTTTACGAATTGGATTGTGTTTTACTGACTCCAACACAACTACAGTTATCTTCTTGTACTTGGCAGTCCCCGACACCATTGATTTCTTTGAGTTCGTTTAGCAGTTGCAATATTGTATGTATTTTTTTGTCAGTCTTATGTACTGTGTTTTTCTACTCCTCCCACATTCTCTCTCAGGCAAATGACAGTCTCTTTGTTTTTGTTTGCCAATGCTAATGCCAGTGTCTAGTCTACTACTACCATCACACAACCACGGCATATTCTCCGTTGTCTTAGGAAACCATGCAGCCCTTGAGGTGCCAAACTTAATCATCATCAATCATAGGTAAGAAGAGAAGTTTTCTGGGAGGTATAATGGATGACAGGCTGGTAGTATTACTAGGACAAATATAACTGAGTGAGGTGTACTGCATCTATCTGTTTGCATGTTACACATGTGGTCAATTAATAAAGTATTTCAATCAAACACTGGCAGCTGCCCTGCATCTAGAGTAAACCTTGTGATGTACAACAATAACCCCACCACAAAACAACATCATATGTTGAAAATACATAACATTTATTCATGTAAAAAAATATCCTAGTCCTATCCCACCCCTATCCCCACCCTAACCCCAACCAATGTCCAAGTCCAAAGAATGTCCCACAAAAATAACCCCAACACCCAATTCCCACCACCAACAAAAGTATTAAAAAAGGGGCAAATCAACAGGGTCCATTACAATTGGCGGGCTTTGAGGTGTTAGTCCACTATTATCTTGACGTGCTCCTCTTTTTGATCCTCCAGTTTGGCCACCCAGAGGAGAAGATGGTACCGAAATGATGGCACCTACATTTGCATCCATGCTGTGAGAGGGTGGCAGATGTTAAATGCCGGCGGTGAGCGGCTGCCTGGCCGCGGAGCCGTACTCCTGCAGGTGGGGCCTTGCTGGGGCCAGACGCATTGGGAGAGGCAGGAGCTGCTGCCGCCGCCTCTTTCTCCTCCTCCTCGGCCACAGCCACCAGCCGGCGGTACTGGCCTGCAGTTTCCTTTGCCGGGCACTGGCTGCCAACTCCTTCTTTGATGGTTTTTGGGAAGGAGTATGAATATCTATTAAAAAAGAAACAGAATTGTAACTGAAACTCTTCAAAATTAATTCAACAGTACATTGTGGCATAGTAGCACTACAAAGCACAGTACAGACAATTGGTGTCAACTTTTAGTATCTAATCTATCCTCCTGCTTCTCCTGCCTGTAGCATTTGTTGAAGTTTTATTATACTTGCCCTAGTACTATGGGTGGACTTGAGTACACAGAAGAACACCAGTCTTTTTTGTATCTCCTTTTATATTTTCAAAGTAAGACTCTGCTTCCAGTGACAGTCTCCACTTATAATAAATACAATACATTTAGGGGGCATCCACCCATTAAAAGTAAATGTCAATCATTCTTTATTATCGCCTTAGCTGGTTTCACTTTCACCAGCAACCACCCATGCATCCAATCCTTCCTTGCCTTGGGTTTTATTGACACAAACTCTGCTCATGATTCTTGCTATCCACTATATCCATGCACCCATATTGTTTTGCCCAACCAGGCCTGCATTTTCTTTCACCTTCCAGTTCTACCTATCCTTCAACAACCCATGCATCGGATTCATATCAGCCACGTGCATGAACGTTCCAAAGTATCCTTCTATGGTGGTCTTATTATCTTATTATCACATCTCTTTAGTCCTTCCTCCTTCCACCCTGGTTCACTTCTTTCCCTTTTTGTTCAACACATCCCTCAAGGTCATCTGATCTAACTTTTAGTCTTCTCCATAACTTTCACAACTGATAGAAGAGGCCTTGTTTACTCAACTCACACTGGTAATGCTGCAAAGGATGTCTTCTTCAACCATTGTATATTGTAGAGTACAACTTCAAATTCATACTTTCTTAATAGGTCTCATAGCACAGTGATGGAAATGTTCCCCTTCCACCTAGTAATGCAAATAAGTAATGAATATAACTTACCACCGCCCACCGCTGAAGTTTCTTCCCCCACTGATGCTCCTGCAGGTGCTGCAGCCACTGTCCCCTCCTGGATGGCAATCGCATTGCAGCTGGCCCCATCGGCACTGGTGGTTGTTAGTGATTGTGCACCTATAAAAGCAAGTACACCTTTTTAGATGCCTGCACACCTCCCCCTATTTTACTGGTTGTACTTTTTTCACCATGAAGGAAGATTGAAAAAACAGTTACGTACAACATAAATTGTTGTAACTAGTCCAAATTGCGTCCTACTGTACAGCAGTCACATTAGACAGAGTTTAGTTTTAATTTATTAGATGGCCCCTAGGGTCATCTAATCTCTACTCCTACTCTAGTCTTTGGAAAGTTTGCCTGAGCCATATAACTATTTTAGATCCGGGTCTACTGCTTTGCCCATGTTACCTCGCAGCTTGTTGCACAGTAAGAAAGACACCTTTGAGGCCACATGAGTGTTGCATACAACTAAAGAGGTTGACAAACCAGTATTGTTAGTCCCTTTTGCTTATCCATAATGTTGCACTTTTTGCCATGACTGCTAAAAACTGGCAGAGTTGTATTCACTGTCTAACGTGCAACATTTTTCTCATAGGCAGATGAGAAGATTGCCTTCTACGAACCAGAGATTTGCAGAGCTTTCGAAAGATGCATGTGTAACCAGTATACGTTCAACGGTGAGGGGTCTCCCACAATTCACACATTTCTCTATCGTGCACTAGGTGTACAAATGTATAGTATTTAATCTTCTTCATTTTGCATGGTGGAGCAGGATGTTTTTCATGGAAATACTTACAAGTTACAACAAATCAAAGCGTGTTATTAAGAAAAATAAAGTTTTTGAACTTGCACATAGACTCTGTGGTATATTTTGAGTGTCTGGGGTGTTGTGGACTGAAACGAGTGAGTGAGCGAAAGGGTGTTCTTCTGTTCTGGGTTGTGTAATACAATCATTGGGTATATATATATATGGGTATTTTCACCCCTGAGGCGGAAGCCGGGGGCATCTCTGCTTTACCTGTGTAAATTGCTAAACGGAACACTAACGCGTGATTGACTATTATTCACATGTTTTAACATAGTATATATTTTAATTTGAAGCTTTTAAAAATTACCAATACCTCGGTGCGAGAGTTGCTTCCCACCGAGGCTGCCCCAATCAGCTGGCCGATTGCACCGCGACTGGATACAGACGCTGGGACCTCACCCGACTCTCCTTGACCGCCATATTGCAGAGGTAGGGTTAGCGGTCGAGCTGGTCGAGCCCTCCCCCTTCTCAGGCTACTTAAGGGATCTCCTTCCAGCATACCACATTGTTTGTATTTTCACCCCTGAGGCGGAAGCCGGGGGCATCTCTGCTTTACCTGTGTAAATTGCTAAACGGAACACTAACGCGTGATTGATTATTATTCACGTGTTTTAACATTGTATATATTTTAATTGGAAGCTTTTAAAAATTACCAATACCTCGGCGCGAGAGTTGCTTCGCACCGAGGCTGCCCCAATTAGCTGGCCGATTGCACCGCGACTGGATACAGACGCTGGGACCTCACCCGACTCTCCTTGGCCGCCATATTGCGGAGGTAGGGTTAGCGGTCAAGCTGGTCGAACCCTCCCATTTTTCCCGCCCAATCATGATTATAAGAACTGGCACACCCCGTCCGCGCAGCAGGCGGGCGCAGCGGGCGCGCCGGCGGCGCGCCAAAGACGCGCCAAAGGCAAGGCCGTCTGCGCCCGTCCGCGCCGGTTCCGGGCCGAGGGCCCAGACCCCTGGTCCGACTCCCATAAATCACCAGCTGGTCTATACTAAAGCATCCTTGATCAGCTCCAGACCACCCATAGACCCGGCTTGCACATTACTAGATCTCACCAACAATGTCAAGACAACCGATCATAGTTGCTCGCACTGTCAGTACACAACATCTAACAATTGGGATAGATCCCGCCCCAAACCACATACTCATACAATGGTAAATCTAGCCCTCATTAATGCAAGGTCTCTAGTTAAACATAGTCACGAAATAGCTGATTTGATAACTGACTTCAAGTTAGACATTCTCTTCATAACAGAGACATGGATTGATGACTCATCCGAACCAGATCTGGTTATAGCAACTCCGGCTGGTTACAAATCCTACAGACAAGACAGACCAATAAAGAGGGGAGGCGGTCTTGCCATTATAGCTAGAGACAAATTTGAGGTCATGATCTCACATATCCCAGAAACCTCCTGCGAAGCCCTTCGATATTCAATAAAACTCACTCTCCTATACAACTTTAAGGGGCTACTTTTATATAGACCTCCAGGAGCCAAGTTTGCCTTTCTGGCCAACTTAAGTTCAATACTAGAAACCCTGGCACTAGAGAAACCTATCACAGTGTTGGGCGATTTGAACTTTCATTTAGATGTCAAAAACGACAGAGATACCTTAACTCTCATCTCGGATATGCAGACCATAGGACTCACACAACTGATCACCTCACCCACGCACCAGGCTGGACATATTTTAGATGGGATCTTTTCGAATGCCCAAGGTCTACAGATCTCGAATATTCTACCGATGACCTGGACAGATCATTATCTAGTACTCTGTACCATGACTATAATTAACCCTGCAAACAAGGCAATCACAATGACTCATCAGGGCCCCATTAAAGCCTGGCATAATATCAAACAGCCCGATCTGATAAAACAGCTCGATACTACCCGCCCGAGCATACCTGATGATTCAGCTGTAGCAACACAGCTGTACCATGACTGGCTGAGTCAGGCCATAAATCTCCTCGTTCCCACCAAGACTATCTCAAAGAATAGATCCGCTCCTACGGCACCATGGTACACAGATGAACTAAAAACACAAAAACAACAAAATAGACATTTTGAAAGGCAATGGAGGAAGAATTATGATCAGGCATGTAGGACACGCTACAAAGAATCTCTAGCCATCTACAAAAGTATGATTATAGCTGCAAAAAATCCTTCTACTCAGACCAAATAGAGCAAGCAAAAAATTCCAGCCGAAAACTTTATGAAATCACTAAATCCCTTTCAGGCCATATCCAAGACTTAACACCACCACCATCCCAAACCTTGTGTGATGCATTGGCAAATTTCTTCTTTTCTAAAGTAGATGACATCTACCAGGCTTTCTCCCTCAAATCTACTAATATTTCACATACCCAAACATTGCCTTCTACCTTGAGAAAATCCCAAACTCCAATCTTTCCGAGTTTTAACCCAATAACGGATGACCAAATATTGAGTATTGTTTCAACTATTAAGTCAGGATCCATACTAGACCCTTGCCCATTTTCGGTCCTCCCTCCAGTGATGGACTCAATAATACCGGTCCTGACACAGGTATGTAACTCCATACTGTGTTCAGGAAACTATCCTCAGTCCTTAAAAACTACGCTGCTCAAACCTCTCTTGAAGAAACCAGGAGCAGACAAGACTGAGTTAAAAAATTATCGACCAATTGCCAGCCTGCCTTTTCTGGCCAAAGTGGTGGAAAAGGCCATGAATATGCAATTATCAGAATATATTGAGAGGCATAGTTTACTAGACGATATCCAGTTCGGATTTCGGAAACATCATGGGACAGAAACGGCTTTAATCAAAGCCGCCGATGATGTGCGCCGAATTAGAGACCTTGGCGGAACGGCAGTACTGGTACTGCTAGACCTCTCGGCAGCTTTCGACACGGTCGACCACAAGATCTTGGTCGATCGTGTCGAGAAGATGGGCATTTGCCACACAGCCAAGGAACTCCTGGCAACTTTCCTTTCTGAGAGAATTCAGGCCGTCACCCTAGGATCTTACCAAAATGCTAAGCTGACGCTGGCATGTGGGGTACCTCAAGGCTCATCCCTGCGTCCGACACTATTTAACATCTACGTGTCGGACCTTGCTAATGTCATCAAAGCACATGGGATGGGCCTTACCTCATATGCGGACGACACGCAATTGGTTCTGGCCATAAAGGGAGACGGACTAGAAGTGGCCCAACGCTTTCAGAGGGGAATGACGGCAATAGGAGATTGGATGGCAACTAATTGCCTGAAACTTAAAGCAGAAAAAACTGAAGTTGTGATATTTGGCCCTCTCTCACCGAACTGGTCAGCCCAATGGTGGCCAGCTAGTTTTGGAGCTATCCCCAAACCAGTCCCCAAGGTAAGAAATTTGGGTGTCATCTTTGATGATGGCCTCAATTTCATGGACCATGCAAATAAAGTGGCTTCCACAGCCCACTATAAACTTCGCATGATCAAAAAAATCAGTCCCTACCTTCCAGTGGTGCTATTAAAACCTTAGTTAGCTCCCCGGTTTTATCATCACTGGATTACTGTTATGGCCTATTTCTGAACACACAAACCAGAGTCTTGAGAAAATTACAGTCAGTGCAAAATGCTGCGGTTCGCCTGGTTTTTGGAATCCCTAAATATGTGTCCACTTCAGATGCCATCTCGCGACTTCACTGGCTGACGATCCAGAACCGGATTAAATTCAAGTCACTATGTATTGTCTATAAGACACTTAACGGACAGGGCCCACACTCACTGAGTGAGCAACTGATACCATATCAGCTTTCCCGTCTACTCAGGTCCTCCAACAGCAATCTCTTAGTGATTCCACGTGTCAAAACAGTATCTTGGGGCGACCGTCGTTTTACGGTCGCGGCACCAAAACTGTGGAACACTCTTCCGTTGGACATTAGAACTTGTCCAACGCTGCTCCAATTTCGCAGGAGACTCAAAACGTGGCTGTTTACTCAATAACTTCACAGGGTAAATTCGGAGAACTTTAATAGTAGCTAGACCTCTGCAAACACCAGCGCCAAGACGCCTACGGGTATATGCCGCGCTTTACAAATAGCAATAAATAAATAAATAAACTATCTTCGTGAAGGGGTTGGGAGTGGGACAAATTACTATGACTGAGACACTTAGGTAGGTAGATGGTCATTGGATTGTGGGTTCTTCTGACTGAGTTCTGTGACTAGGGTGTAAGGTGTAAGTAAAGTCCAACCTCCCTATCACCAACATCAACATCCTATTTTCTTGTACATAGTTCTGTATGTGCATGTGCAGAGAATAATAACCACAACAGTAGTAGAAGTATACTAACCGAAAGAAAATTAGTAGGTAAACATCTGGTTGCGCATTTTCTTGGTGGGAATTGACAAAGACTAGAGATTACAGAGGACAACGCAAAAGACAGGAGTGGACTCAGTGGCTACAGCTATTCTATCACAGCTTTATTCGAAAGAATACCTTAACTAAAGAGTGGCCAACAGGGCAAGCTTAGCTACACACAGTCTAATAGTAGTAGCACAGAGAGTCATAGGGCAGAGACAGTTTGAAGGAACTGAAAGTCAGGGATGGCATTGTTTACCCAAAATTTGGAAAACAAATTGAGGACCAAAGAAGGTTTTGCTAACATTGAATTAGGAAGGAGGCTTAATAGGTTGGAAAAAATAAGGTGTGTTAAGAAGTTAGGGAAATATAATTGTTAATAGTATAAGCACTGTAGGACTTACTGGGGCCAGAAGCAGGATCCTCGGTAGAGGAGCGCTCCTCTCGTGGTTGTCCCGCCAACTCGGACCCTGTCTTCTTGCCCCTGGGTGGTGCTAATCATGTAAGAAATAATAAAGAAAGAGAAACATTAAGTGCTGTGAAACAAAGACGTCATTCAAAAATCCTCTCAAACATTTTAGAAAACAAAAATTGCAATAAAATTGACTTCGAAGTATAAATGACTACTGACTTGCAGGATTCACAGACCATCTACTTATAGAACACTAATCAAATGTTCCATAAACATTCTGATTGCAGAATATACTAACAAAGCCAGTACCACCTGACCTACACCACCTATTCCAGAACCCAGACAAGCCAATTGTTCAGTAAGTCGGCATTTCCATTTTATTTTTGCCCGCTAACATGCATAGAGGAGATGGAGGACACATGCATAAATTTGTGCATACACGGAATTGTTGATTGCTTGCGTCATATGAACTGCTACTGACTGACATGACCATGCTATTGCTGCTAAGCCTACCACTCAGTAAACTAACTTCAAACCGGTTCTATGGAGGGGTGGGATAAATAAGAACTAACAAAGCATTCAGTGACAGGAGGCGTCATGCAGACCGTTAAAATAATACGAACTAATACTATCCATCCACCACTATTTCACTAAAGGACAATGTAAGGACTAGACTCTAGCAACAGCATTAACTAACTTCAGTTCTCTAAAAACTCTAACATCAATAATCACGAGCCCAAGCTAGCGCAAAGTTACAAACCAGTAAGTGAAGTGGCGAGCAGCACCTGTGTCATACAATAACAGAAGATTTTGAGACGGAATTGATCTGCAATGTAACTAAGCGCACCAGTAATCGTGTTACGTATTTGTCCAAGAATTATACACAATACTTATACTACTATATTATATATTAAATTATTACTATTATTGCTACTCACCAAGCCCCACGACCTCGACACCTAGCAGCTCCAACAGTTCCTGCTCCCTGTCCAGAATGTCTGCCCACCGGTGGGCCAGCTGCTGGTGGGTGCGCCGGATATCCGAGCGACGGTAGACTGCCCGGTGCACCTTCGCCCACCGGCGGTGACGCTCCTCTGGGAGGTAACCGGAGCCTGGCCTGCCGCCTGCTGCCAAGGTCAAGGTGTAGGTGGCGCTGGATGAAACAAACCAGGGCGGCCACCTCCGCCTCCTCGAAAAGATTCCGGGCCTGCACCCCTGCAGGTCGCATTCTGCCGCAAGGCAGCCGGCTTTTGGGCGCAGGCGCCTTGCCCTTCGAGCCGGTTCTGCTGCTCCCCTTTGCCATGGTTCTGGGGTGGAGGTGTAGGTGGAAAAGAAAGTTAGAACAAAAGGAAAAAAGTTAGGGGGAAGAAGTAGGAGCTTAAATAAAAAAGTAAAATAAAACAGTAGAAAAGTTAAAAAAAGGTGGAAAAATAGAAATAAAATGCAAAATATAAACTTAGGGACAGAGAAAGATAGATGATAAGTAAAAAAAGTAAGAAAAACTGTGAAAATAGGTAAAGATTGCAAAGATTAAAGGTGGATAGAAAACTAGGCCCAGAACCATAGCATAGAGTGTGAAAAACAAGATGACCGCGCCCATCGCGACCACGTGGGTTTGTTCGCATGCGATTTCACGCGAACACACACTTTGTCCACGTGAACAAGTAGTTGTGTTCCCGAACAAGACGTGCACCACGCGAACACGTTATACGCGACCAAGAAGAGGAAATAGGGGACGCGAGCGGGTGGGACAATTGAAAAAACAAGATGGCCGCACCCATAGCCCACCACATGGGTAAGGTCACACGCTACAATCCCCCGAACACGCAGACAGCGCCCCAAACACACACGACGCGCTCCCGAGCAAGAAAAACGGCTCCCGAACGGGTTCAGCAAGCTACTCCGCATGCTCGCGAAGCTCGCGTAAAGCAAGAACGTCTTCGCGTAGCTTCACGTAGCGCGACTACGCGTGCTAAGCCCAGGGTTAATTATGATGTTAGTAGGTCTACGTAAATCTGTAAGTGCCCACCTATCCTCGGTTTTCATATTGGAATGTCTATAATTCCTGTTTGTCTTTTCTTTAATGTAGATGTTTCTCAGGTCTTCTGCCACAAGTTCCTGGAAGACATACACTCTTTTGCCTTGAGGTAGTTGTGCGCAAAATTTTGATTTTCCTTTGCATTTACTACTTACGGATGTATCTTTTTCTATGCCCAATGTTGCACGATAATCAAGATTTGATGTTCCATCTTATTCAGTATCATGTTGATCTCCATCATAAATCAGATTGTGTAGGACTCTCAAAGGTTCTATGTCTTCTCCGGTAAGGTTGGACAAGGGTTCTGTTGATTTCGATCTCGGTTTGGAGGTGGCCCCGTGGCAAAAAACTTTCTTCGTTTTTGTTTCCTGCAGAATTTATAGAGGTCCACTCTGGCAGAAGCTAGATCAAAGCCTGATTCAGGGCAAAATGTTAGTCCTTTATTGAGTAAGTTGATATGTTTGTCATTCAGAATCTTGCATGATAAATTGATCACCAGTTACACTTTGTACTGATGGGGTTATTTTCATGAATCTCTCCCTCTTCCCTGTGTCGAGTCAATTTAGTGGGGTCTGTTGATGTTTCTGGCAAACCCTCGCTTGCATCTGTTGATGTGAGTGAGGAGAAACTGCTGGTAATTCCTGTTGCACTCATTGTTCTGTCCTGTTTTTTAAAAACATCACATTTCCGGGCAAGATGTGTCCCTCCGTGTAATCATTTGTATCTCGCATAAATTTGGCTTGTTTTCTTTTTCTTACAGTTTCTTCATGTTTCTCAATTTGGCCCTACAATTCCTCTTTACATTTAGTCATATCCAGTGTTAATTTGAGTGCTTGCAATTCTTTCTCTGTTTCTTGCAGTTTTTCCTTAATTTTATTCATAGACAACCTACTAATTATTTGGGACGGTTCAAAAGCCGAGTTCCCGGAATTCTTCACAATTTTTATTACAACCAAAATCAAGTTCACCTTTGAGATTAGCAATGAGGAAGTAACTTTCCAGGACACCGAAATTTACATTAAAAATGGTCAGATTGAGACAACACTCCACTGAAAAATTACAGCCACAAATGCAGCGTTAGAAGCAACAAGCTTCCATCGGTCCTCCATCATTGTGAGCATACCTTATGGTGAGTTTTTAAGGATTCGTAGGAATTGTACAGAAGAAGAAGAATGGATAAACCACAGTGAAGCAACGGCCAGAAGTTTCAAACAAAGACAATACAACAAAAGCATTGTCTAAACTCTAAGCAGGATACAGAGCCTGGCAAACCTGAACCCATAAGAATGATCATGGATTATCCAAATAACTCCAAGGAGATCAACAGAATCCTAAGAAAGAATTGGAAAATTTTACAAATGGATAAAACTGTGGGAATAATCATAGGGAAACATCCAATGATGACATATCGAAGAACCAGGAACCTGAAAGATCGACTGGTGCACAGTCACTACAAAAGAAACAAGCATTTGCAATGCAATAGGTCTCACATTTATACAAGTTTGAGCTATTGCCATTATAAATGACAATGCCTTTTATTTAAGTTTTGCTTTTTAAAACATAAATAAAAGACACTGTCATTTACAATGCTAACATTTCAAACTCTCACAAATGCGAGACCTATTGCATTGGAAATGCTTGTTTACTAAAAGGTGTTAATTTGGTCAGTTTAACAGTTCCCATAACGTCAAGTTTCTGGCTCATTCATATAAACAGTCTCTTGTGTAAAATGTAGAATACTTAATCTTTCAATCGAAACAAAGTTTGCAAATTGGTGCTATTATAAAAATCTCAAATAAAGCAACTGGTGCCATTTTATTCTTTCCTTTTATTTCATTTGTTCCAGGAAGATAAAGTGTATGTTCAGCATCGAATTAGAGAAAATGGGCCACTTCATGGAAAAAAAACTACCGGTGAGATTTTCAACGTGGGGAGGTCAGGTTTCTCATTGCGAGTAGTCGCGTAGGCCAGGCCCTAGGCGTGGTTCACTTCACTTGTTTGCTCATATCACTTCTGGGAAGTCCAACAAGTCTGCCAGAGCGGCTGCCCTCACTCTGGCACGTGGCTTCCGCCATGACCGTTGTCCTCCTCCACACAAGCCCCCTGCAAACCCAGCGGCACAGCACAGCAGACTTATGTCTGTACTGACTACTGCCTTTAATCTACACTGTGGACAGCAGAGTTCACAATTTGAATTCAGCCTTGATTTATAAATTGCACAGAGAATTGTACTCGATGTCCTCAGATTTTGTCAAGAAGTGACAAAAAGTATTTCTCGATGTCTATGCTAACTACTGCCTTCGATCTACACCGGGGACAGCAGGGATCACAATTCAGATGCAGTGGTGATTGCAGATGACGCAGTCCAGTTTGCAAGATACGTTCCTCCCAGTGTGGCCCGCTGGGACCACGCATCATCACAGAATGCGCACACGCTGTGTGCTTCAGGTGCTACTAACTCACTGCACCATAAGTCATCTCCACGTGGCCTTATCAAGGCAAGACATTGAACCCAGTGCGACCGGCCGGGACCACGTATCATCGCAGGGTGAGCACAAGATGAGTGCTCTAGATGCCAGTAACTCTGCAGCTCAACTCAATGCCACGTGGCTGTGCGCCCCTCCTGACCGCTGCCTGCGCCCTACACTGGGGTTACACAGTTCACAATTCAAGATTAGTTGTGACGCAAATTGTTTAATTGACTATAATGGGTTAAGAAGACCAAATGCTCCCAATCTGTGCAGCTCAAGTCAATGTCACCTGTCTGTAAGCCTTTGGTGACCGCTGCCTCCGATCTACACTGTAGAAATCCATTGACACGTGGGGCCAAATAACCCTGTTCAACGCAAGCGGATCCCACATGTGTAACTGTGTCCTGAGTCCTCAATTGCAGCGACCTCAACTTCTTTGCAGCAACCATACCATCAGACTCCCTTCAATCAGTGAGGGATATTTGCATATGGAAGGCCAGCGATGCGTGGTACCACTGAACCTGCACTACGCAGGCCGGTGGGGCCACCAACGTATGCATGTTGCTGTGGGCCCTTGCTCACCGCTACCTCTGGCCTGAACTGTGGAACTTAAATCAACAAAAGAGTGCCCTTCCTTAAACTTACAAGAGGTGCATCAATGTAAGTTTAAGGAAGGGCCTTCCTGTCTTCCATTTGTTTTCCGTTGTTTTGCTCCAGAAAACCTCCTGGAGAGGTGTGGCTCACTGGTTAGAGGCGGCAGACCCGAGTGCAGAGAACGGCCCGGGACCAGGGTTCGATTCCCGACGCGGCAGGGTCTTGGACCAGGATCAGCGGACTGATAATTCTCGCACCGGTGCCTACTCCGACCAGGGAGCACACTCGGCAACTCTGGGCATTAGCTTGCCTCATCTCCACAACGGCCCCACACAAACGCCGGGGATGCCTGGTTTCACCTTGGAGACCCCCAGGAGGGACTATCTCACAGGGAAAGCCAGGACGGGTTCCCCAGCGGTCTATAGCGCTACGAGGCCTCCGGGTAGCAGTGCGCTTTACAAGACACAACAATTTACAATTTACAATTTACTCATAGAGTTTTCAATGACGCTTACTTCTGTGTGAATGAGTAAATCAAGTGCAAGCATTAGTTTCTTGTTATCGTTTTTACCGCTCCCAATCTGCCAATATAACTAACAGGTCAGGCAGATGGTTGAATTCTCATGATATTTGAGGATATACAAAGTTGTTAAATTAATGAAACTCCTAGTAGACTGTTATGAAATTACATGCATGTCTTGATAAAGGGGAACACCCTTCACATTATACCCACTATGATTAAGTCACCAGATGGGTGCCTCTCGTTGTCTGGGTGACGGGACGTAGTAGTATTATGTGATACTGCAACACAATGTTGGGATTGAATTGTTCTAATCACTGAAACATTCTTTCCCTACAGGTACATGACTCCAGCAAAATTGCTGCGTGGGTCTTGAACGGCTTTTTAGCCGTAAGTATAATATTCACCGGAAAGGGAAAAACTTTTTCTTTTTCACACAAATTCCTCACGGCAGGGTGCACCTTAGGGCGTGTACACCACCGTAGGATCACACTTTATGGTCCTGATGAAAGCTGAGCGACTCAGGCTCTTATTAAGCAGAAACATGTCAACCAATTTTTCCACTATGGACTAGGGGTCTTTGAGACTACACCTATGTGTCCATTTATATTTGTTTTTAACCATTGCACATCGGACTATTAATTAAATAGTTGAAAGTCACGAATCTGCTCTTTTTAATTTTTCCTTATTTTTGCACTCACTTAAGCTGAATTTGGCCTCAATCACACCCTCAACACTCACAAGATCCAGCTCCGCTGTAACCAGGCGTTGAAGCATGTCACCACCAGGTTGGTGAGTGAGGGTTCTTAAAATCACTGTGTTGTGTCCCACCCCTCTATGTATGTTTTACTATATCTATTTTGTTTCCTTTGCACCTCGGATATTCATTACGAGGTTGCTATATATGTTTTTTGATTCACTCTTTTGTTGATTTAAGTTACTAGGACTAGGGGTATAAGAGTGGACATTCATACCCTTTCTCTCTTGTTGGTTTTGGCTGAACTCTGGAACACCAACGACACATGGTGCCGCTAACCGTCAACATAAGCCGATCACACATGTGTAACTGTGTCCTGAGTCCTGAATAGCAGTGTCTCCCAACTCTGTGAGACAACCACAGCAGCAAACTCCCTTCAATCAGTGAGGAATATTGCCATATGGAAGGCTGGTGACACGTGCTGCCACTAACTCCGTTCAATACAAGCCGATCCCACATGTGTAACTGTGTCCTGAGTCCTAAATGGCAGTGACCCCAAGTCTGTGGCAGCGACCACAGCACCGGACTCTCTCTGATTAGTGATGCATATTTCCATATGCAACAGTGGCTGGAGAACCGGGCCTTATGGGCCTAGCGGCGCAGGGCACACCTTAAATCCCCGACTTCACCTGCCTTGTCGAACATAGACACGAGACATTCTGTTGAGCGTGGAAAGACAGATTTATTAGCTGCAGCTAAGCACAGTTATCCCAGAAGTTACATGCAAGGTAGGTTCTGAGGAGACTGCCACTACAATCCGTGGCGTACAATCTTTTATAGGAACATATTTACAACGTTTACTCCTTACCCATACAAAACGAACCAATGAGAAAAGTTGGAAAACAAGCCATCAAGTATCTCAAATAAGCCCCTTGCTGATACTGACACCGAGCCCTTCCTTGAGCACCTCTGACACAGCTTGCTGCAGCCGCCACGCCTCGCCGGACCCCGCTTCGCGGTTTGCAGCGGCTGACAGGACACAACAAGGGGCCTCACCTGGTTTGACCGGCAGGGCTGCGAGCAAAGAGCGGCGGACTCCACGGACCAGGAGTCCCCGCGCGCCCGTGTCCAGCTGGGCTGCTCTCCCTGCCGGCCCCGCCCCAACCTCCACAAGGTTTAAGCGGCGTTTCTGCGGATCTTCGGCGGATTGCTGATACTGACGCCGAGCCCTTCCTTGAGCACCTCTGACACAGCTTGCTGCAGCCGCCACGCCTCGCCGGACACGCTTCGCGGGTCCCGCTTCGCGGTTTGCAGCGGCTGACAGGACACAACAAGGGGCCTCACCTGGTTTGACCGGCAGGGCTGCGAGCAAAGAGCGGCGGACTCCACGGACCAGGAGTCCCCGCGCGCCCGTGTCCAGCTGGGCTGCTCTCCCTGCCAGCCCCGCCCCCTCGGTGACCTTTGTATAGCTACAAAGAGGAAGTACCATCCCCGCAGCGCGGGAGCGCGCGGGGGGCGCCGGGAGAAGCCCGGGACAAGGGCGGGACCGTCTGTGGCCGTCCGGGGCCGAAGGAGGCTGGGCTGGGCCCACTCTCTTAGTCCTTCCCGGTAATCCACCTGACTCACTAAGTGTTCTTTTATTACTTCTTGCTTATACGCCCTTTTCACTGCCTGTGGTGAAGCCCCTTTCTCAGACCCTGTGTGTTACCCCTCCCAACAAATTAATCAGTGGTGGTACCAACAATCCAATTTGCAGGTGGCATGCGTATTTGTGTGCCTCAAAGGATAGCTGTGTAACAAGAGAATACAAGGAGAGAATAGTGAAGGCCAGTCGGATAAGATAATGTAAGGAAAGAATAGGAGAAGGCACATAGTCAGTCGAGACGGGGATCAGTCAAACCAGACATGGATTAACGAACTCAGCCAGACCCTGACATCGGTTTCGTAAACAAGGGCAATGGAGTTACTCTTTAACTGAAAGGACACGCAGCAGCTGAGAAAAGCAAAAAACACTCCGTTCACCGTGCTGCCTGAGTGAGGGCAACACAAAATGGCGACGACACACAAAATGGCGGCTAGATACGGAACAAAGTCAGAAATCGAAGAAACTCATGGTGACACGTGGTGCCACTAACTTTGTTTAACACAGCCTATCCCACATGTGTAAGTGTGTCCTGAGTCCTCAATTGCAGCGACCCCAACTTCATTGCAACGACCAGAGAACCTCACTCCCTTCGATCAGTGAGGCATATTTTGATATACATGTCCAAGGACAAGTAGTCCCACTAACTCTCTTTAACGCAAGCCGATCCCACATGTGTAACTGTGTCCTGAGTCCTCAATTGCAGCGACCCCAATTTTGTGGCAGCGACCACAGCACCTCACTCCCTTTGATCAGTGAGGCATATTTTGATATACAAGGCCAGCGACATGTAGTGCCACTAACCCTCTTTAAAAGAAGCTGATCCCACAGCACCTCACTCCCTTTGATCAGTGAGGCATATTTTGATATACAAGGCCAGGACATGTAGTCCCACTAACCCTCTTTAAAAGAAGCCAATACCACATGTGTAACTGTGTCATGAGTCCTGAATTGCAGCGACCCCACCTTCATGGCAGGGACCACAGCACATCACTCCCTTCAATTAAGCAGGAGTATTTACAGATTGGAATCTGCAGACAAGCGGTGCCTCTGAACCTGCACTACGTAGGTCGGTCGAGCCACCAACGTATGCATATGGCTGTAGTCCCATCCTCATCCCTACCTCTGGCCTACAATACGGTCAACAGAGCTCACAATTCAGATAGAGTCCTGATTCCACATGACGCAGTCCAGTAGGCAACACACATTACTCCCAGTGAGGCCGTACCCACCAAGCACCCTCACAGGCTTATACAGTAAAATGCTTCTGGTGCCACTAACCCTATTTAACACAAATCAATTCCACATGTGTAACTGTGTCCTGAGTCCTGAACAGTAGTGACCCCAACTTCCTGGCAGAAACCACAGCAACAGACTTCCTTTAATCTTTTGTTGTTCTTTTCTTCAAATGATTTTTTTATATGTAAATCTATACATGACTAATATTCTTCTTTTTCCAACCACACAAGGACACTTCTGGGCCCAAGAAGGTTGGTGGGGGTATGTTGGTAATGTAAGTAGGGGTAGCGTCAAAGGGGTATCAATCACAGAAATAACTTCGCTATCTTTTTACAAATGCCTTGGACAGATGCCAGCTGATAGACTGAATCACAAAATGGTTTTTGAATGCTTATATAGTGTGAGTTATCAACAGTTCGGACCCAGACTCGCAGAGGGACAGCTGGGGCCAGTCCACTCGACTCCCGAATGCAGTACTATGAGCATCCGCGTTATTGTGTCTATCCCTGCCCTGTTCCGTCTTACACCACACCACGCCATGCCACTCCGATTACGTGGTGCTACATAGCTACCTGTTACAGGCGTACTCGCAGTTGGTATGCAGGTCAGTGGTCTAGTTCTCAACATCTCACAGCCACTCACTGAGGGCAGATTTGCACACATACCACATCAATCCGGCACATGCGGCACAGGCCATATGACCACGCAAATATAATAGTTTGATAACGTCACATCCTTTATTGCCGGTGCTGACTAGCTGGCAAACGCTCAACGGGTCTCAAACATAAAGAGTCCTTGATAAGTTGTGCAAAAGGTTAGTCACACCCTGAGCTGTATGGCCATCAGCGGTCTACCATCCCCTTGGCACTGCATTCATATGCATAGGGTTTGTGCCACCCCAAACTCATGTGGCCATCAGGAGCCTACCACCACGTGGCACGAACTAGAGTTCAACAGGCTTAGCAGCACCAAACCCTGAGGTGGTCTCCGCCATTGTCGACTCAGGGCTCAGCAAGATCTGCCAGGCCACGGAGAAGGTGAAGTAGTCTCCACCATTCAGGAGTCGGCGACATTTGACTCATCCACGGAACAGCTAATTTGGTCTCTGCCATTCACGACTCAGGACTCAGCGACATCTATAAGATCCGCACAGAATCTCATGTGCTCTCTGCCATTCAGGACTCAGGACTCAGCAACACATCTGAGATCAGTGAGTATCTTATGTGGTCTCCGCCAATTATGACTCAGGACTCAGCAAGACATCTGAGATCGAAGGGGTTTGACAGGCACGGTGAGTCCGCCCACTGCTGCACACTCCGCCGGCACAAGGTAATTATTTGCTCCTCTCTCTCTCTCTCTCTCTCTCTCTCTCTCTCTCTCTCTCTCTCTCTCTCTCTCTCTCTCTCTCTCTCTCTCTCTCTCTCTCTCCTTTACTTTTATCTCTCTCTCCCTCCTCCCTTTCTTTCCTTCCCTCTCTTTTTCTCCCTGCTCTGGATTGTTTTCCCTTCTCTGTTTCTCTCTCTCAGTCCTTTGATATGCGCATTACACACGTCCTTATTTTGTGCTTTATTTTTCAGGCTCTGTAGTCGGCATCCATGGTCCCCACAGGTGTCTTCCACCTTGTTTCTTTCTGTTATGTTTGTTAAATTTTGTTCCTTGGTTTATTTTTTCTATATATAATAATAAAAAATACAATTTAAAAACAGTTTATTGTTTATAAAAAAACAAAGTTTTACAAAAAAAAATATTAACCTTTTCAGTTGTTTTCTTAACTGCTGTGTGACTCTTTCTTGTTCTTATTACCGTTATTTGCTGGTATCCACCATGGTGTTAAATTGTGGACCACTTATCGTGGGAATACTGGTGATCTCTGCAGTTTGCACCAACTTCTGAATACTGTGTTAGATTTATCTCAACTTTAGTTGCATTAAAGTGCTGATAATGAAATGCAGAGTAGCTGTGCCCGTGCAAAAAGATACGAAGTGCACCTTTGCGATTTATTCTTAATACTAAAATCCTGTATTGAATTGTACTGAGGTAGTGCCTGCACTTACAGTGTACACATAAAATCAATGAAGAAATCTCATTCGGCCCAATTCACAGAATTAACTTAAGACAAAATCCTAAATGTACTACCATTTTGGTTGTCACAAAAGGCACTTACTCATTTTGGTATTCACAGAAGTTAGGAATCCTAACTTTAGGACTCCTAAATGCTTTCTGTGAATACCGAAAGTCTTAAAGTTAGGATTTTTCTTAGTTTAGGAGTAGTAAAGGTAGGTGTAAACACATGCTGACACTACTTCCACAGGTGTAGTGCAGCGGCCACGGCATATGACTTCACAGCATAACATACACAATTTGGACTCCACCTTTAATCCCTGACTCCCGCACCAGCTCACCTTTGCAGCATCAGACTCTAGGCAATACCTCACTTAATTTCCGTAGCCCAACACTTTTAGACCGCTAGGTGTAAGTAGTTAGCTTTGCACCCCCTGTATAGCACACCTTAAACACCCCACGGAGGTTACAGTGCTCCTATCCTCCTCTTTCCCCACTTTTTTTGCCCTTTTTCCCCCTTACTCGCTTCAAAAGAATCCCAAAATGGGGGCCAACACTTCCTAGTTGCAACCGCTCGTGGCTCGTAGCGCTCACAGCCAATCAGCAGCAAGCTTGTGCTCATAAAATCTCGGCCAATCAGATGGCAGAATTCCCAAATATCGATATCCGTGAATTTCGATATTTCTCAAAAACTACTGAACGAATTTACACCAAATAAACAAAAGCGTGCTTTCTAGACCAAGTAATTCCATTCACCCGTTCGACCTGTAGCCTTGTCTAAAGTTTCCTATGGAAATTAACATGGAGAAAACACATTTTGGGACCCCCCTTTTTTCTCAATTAATAATCAAACAGTTAATTCCTATACGTTCTGTTAAATATTTATTACATAATCTATGATCAATATGTTCAAAAACTAAAATAAATAACTAAAATGAATAATAACAGCAATCTCTGATTCTATCATACTACAATCATTTGAATAAACAAGAAAAAGTGCTAATATAGGGGATATTGGACACTGCATTTTAAAATAATTATTAGAAGCATGGCATATGCATGTTTCATAAAACAGTATTACTATCTTAGCTAATTTTTTTACAGTGTTGCCAACCTGTCTGATTATCCTTCTTTATATTCAATCATGCAATCAAATCTTCTAATTTCACTAACCATGCCTTCAACAATAATCAGTATTACACTGGATCATTATGTTACTTTGATTCTACTTTCTATCCACCACTGCTGTAGCACAGATAGACATTTAAAAAAACATTTTAAACCATTTACAAACATAGCAATCTATGATGTAAAAAACCTCAGACATCTGCAGCTTGCAAATGTATATAAATCTACTCATCAATATTATAGTCTTGGTGTTTTTATAGTCCATTTCTAAAATATATCTGAACTCCAAACTTTTCAACTCTTTTTCACAATATCGCCCTCTTGTTCTTGTTGGTATACAAACAATCATGCTATATTTATAATAACATTTTGCTTGGTGCTACAGCGATCCTGTGGAGCTATTGTGGGAACCAATGGGACTCTCTTGCTTCTGCAAAAGTGCCACAGGAGTGAAGGGACTGTACTGGCCCCCATGAAAGTCCCACAGGTTCATAAAAATATTGTAAACAAGCATTGGTCAATAGTTCTCCCCGTTGGGACCTGATAAGAATTTAACCATGTTGCACATAAACTTAAACAACTGAATACCAGAAAACTCGCAGCCCTGTGTACAGCTGACACCCTGGCCGCAAATGCCATGGAAGGCAAAGAGCTCCAGCAGGCATTTGGCCATGCCGATTCTGGCAGGAGACTACCAATCTTTTAAACAAAAAAATACCTTATTTTGGCTGTCTCCCACGAGAAACTGCCTCTGCTTCAAAAGAACTCAATAGAAAAAATACATTCTCCCCATTACATATTGTTTTTAAATCACTCCATAGAAGCCCAACGCTGAGCTACAGGAAAAAAATAAGTCCTAGGACTGATCTCCAGAGCCCACAAAGTACATACACATATAAGTATATACTAAAGTATTTACAAGAGGTCTTGAATGCCTGACCTAAAAAGTGACCTGTCTCAACGATAGATGAGTCACGTTATTTTGAAGCAGTGAATGGTCGACTTTTTTTACAGCTGATGTAGTGTCTGCTGGAAACGTAATAATGCAGCCCCTTCCTAAGGATCCAGCTAACACCCACCTAACACATTCATCCCCATTGAGGGGACTTTACTAGTAAAAGGGGCCAGATGTACGTGCCCTGGGCAAGTATTGCACCCACTAGTGGTTGCCAAAGTGGGCAATAACACCATCTGGGGGGTGCGGGAACAATCCTGGGGGCAGTGATAGCCTCAGGTGCAGTTGGGGAGCGGTGAATAAAAATAAGAGGGCGATGGAAGAATAAAGAAAGAAGAAAAGATTAGAACATTTTAAAAAAACTGTTTGTATATGTTTCATCTGTTGTGTAACATAGTTAGAGCTGTAATGATTACTTCATTTTTACCAAATAAACAAAACAATGCAAGTTATAACGGTACCAATTGGCGGTCAAGTCCGCTGACAGGTCTTAACAAGCAAGTGTTGGCAGTTGAGCGTGTCATGCATTGTCAGTAAGACCAGCATGCATCTTACCTATTGTCACCACTTGGGTGCTCCCCATTCTGACTTCAATCAACGATTCGAAGATATTCTTAAAATAAACATACCTGATTGGGTTGTGAACCCTTTTTCAAGTACAAACACAGAAGAATCTCAAAATTACAAGAAGAACTGATAAAAGTAACAGCAAATGAGGAATTTAAATTCAAAGACGGCTACCAACATTTCTGACTGCAAAAGCAGATACCTACACTTTATCCTGGATTATGGGCTATAGTAAAAAAGTTTTAAATTGCATTTCCTTCATCATATTTAGTGGAACGTGGGTTCAGTGCAGTCACACATCCGTTAACTGAAAAAGAAACCAACTGCAAATAGCTAAACGTGGTGATTTAAAAAACCTGCTGACAACAATAGAGCTGAACATTGACAAATTGAAAGCAGAGCACCAGTTTCATCCTTCTCATAAGGATTATTTTTATTGTTATCCGTAATTTTTATTTTAATATTATCCTTCGTTTTTTAAATTTTCTGTGTGTTAAGAGAGTGTTACTATGGTTGATTTTTTTCAAGGTGCCTTATTTACAACAACATCTTTCTTTGCTATGTTGTAGGTACGTAAGTAGAAACATAGATACATAGAAGAAAGCAAATTCGCCATTGCATCTTTTTGTTTTTTAACTTAAAGAAGGTAGATTTTCAAAGGGGCGCTGATTAAATTTGTGTTTTAAAACGGGGGCAGTAGGCCAAATAAGTTTGGGAACCTCTGGCACCCATTGCAATAGCATCTGTGTTGTTCTTCCACTTAGCATGTGGGCCAAGGCCCACAACACGCCTACAACTGCATCTCCGGTATGACATAGCCCAGCATTCTATAGCCTTACCTGGTGAGGTGCCCGTTTGCTACCCACACAAGCCTCCCACCATCTGTTCTGATGAGAGGAAAGGGGAGAGGAGCAGCGCCCTCCCAACGAGTTAGCCAGGTATGCATACCTCCAGCGCGCCCCCAAGGTAGGAGGATCGTTCGGGCACGGTAACCTGTAATGAGCCATGATGCTGGCACCCACTCAGAGAGAAAGTGAGAGTGGCCCCACTGCGCGCACATACCCCATGACAGCAGATTGAGGGGTGAGATCGTCCTGGAGGCTCCAGGCTCATGCCTACTACAATCTCAGAAGACAGCAGCATTAGTAAAAAATGACCCTGTAGAGCACCCCGCACAAACTCACAGAGTGGGGTTAGCAGCGGGAACAGCCCCTCACTCACGTCCTGTGCTGCAGAGCAGACCACAGCTGTAAAGTAGAGTGGAGACCGGTATGGAATCTGCTGCATGCCCTCTATTGATCCCCTGCCGCCAAAGTATGCTGCCAGGAAGCCACCTGTAAGTGCAGCAACAAATAGAAAATGTACTGATCCTAGCAACGCCTGAATGCAGAGTAGCCAAAAGAGAATATAACGGCTCGGTGACCTCCCCCCACCCAACAATGCCTACTCAGGCCAGAAGAGTGGGCAATAGCGAAGCCCAACTTTTTACAGTAACCAGGTTCAGCATTTTAACCCACCACTAGTGCTGAGAAAGCTGTGTGCCCCTTGGTGGCAGGCAGCCACTACTGTAGGAGATGAGAAAAACATATTGCCCTCAAGAGGGCCATAAACTCCAGTGAAGCACAAGTCCAGCCAGGCGGGGACAGTGTCACTGCACAAAAGAAGTCAGTATTGAGCCAGAGAGAGAGAGAGGAGGCCGGAGTGCAGAGAGGCCAAGTGGCAGTGGTGCTGAAGTTTGGCCCATGCACTGGGTTGGAGACCCAACAGGAGTACACTCCAGTTCCTGCCTACCTCAAGGTCACCAGGGCTCAAGCAGCAAACCTGATATGGGTGCAAGGAATGGTCAGCGCCCTCTGGAGGCTGCCTGCTGATATCACTGGGAGGAAAGGGAGCAGACTCCCAAGGAAATATGACTGCACCAGCAGTGCAGAAAAGCAGGAGAGCACTATCGTCGAAGAAAAGTGCGCTCAGACCAGATGAGACACCCATTCTCCGAGGCCTTGGACCAGCAGAACTGCTGGGGTCTGTGTGCTCAGCCAGAGGGTGTTATGTTTGGTGGGCTGCACCGTCTCTGTTGTAGTGGCAGGGGTGTATCATCATGAACTCCCACTAAAGGTGATTATGTAGGATAGGACAGCGAAGGGAGGATCAGAGAAAAGTGAAAGTAATAAAGGATACAGGAGCTAGACCTCGTGGTCAGATCCGGACTATCAATCCTACATGTGTGTCCCTGTTTATTTGTACAGCGCTGATGCCATATGCTTTTCTCCCATACCTTCATCCGCCAATCGTCCACTGCAGGTTTAAGGCGCTTGCAGACTTTGGTGTGCTGAGTCTTTGAAGGCGTGATCATTGCCCGCCCCGCCTGCAACGAGACACGCCACCCCCAGGTTGCTTCCCCGTTGCCAAGCAGTGCATCCGCTGACGGTGGGAGTGGCGTGCACTGTTACTGTGGACACGAGTGCCAGCCCCGCCCACAACATGAGACTGTGCTGCTTCCTTCTACACAGAGGGCTGTGGAGGTGAGGGGGCACCGAGCCTGGCTCTGGGTGGTTTCGGGGAGGTGTTGCAGTGTCTGCTGTTATTTTTTGACTTTTCAAGTATGTTGGGGGCAACCTATTTTTTGCTGTGTACACTCCTAGCTTCGCGCTTAAAGGAGACAGCAGGGGGAGGGGCGAGAGGAGGGGGAGAGTGAAAGTGTTTCACTTGCGCGAGCGAGCAGCACCAGGAGCGATTTTTGCTCCCATATGGAACCACGCCCTCCCGCAAGTAGATCGCCACTCATGCACGCGTTGCCATTGAAGGCAATGGAACGTGTGCACGGTTTAGGCTGAAAATCCAAAGTAATCCCAAAAGGTATTTTTGCCTTAGCAGCGCATGCGTGCTGCGTAGGCGAGACCTAAAAAACAAGGAAAGGTTTTGAGTGTTTGTGGTGGGTTGACCATGCCCTTGCCATGCGCTGCCTATAACCGTACATATTACATCACTTATGACATCATTGCTATAATCACTGATGGCATCTGAAATGACCTAATTGATGATAAAACGGTGGATGGACAGTGCGTTGAAATAACTGTAAAGGGTAAATTTAATTGTTATTTCAGTTTAAAATGTCACTTTTGATCCAGCGGAAGCGGTGTAAATTTGTGGTCATTTCACAACACACCGTAAACTTATTTCACAGCTACACAATTCACAATAATACAGAGTTTGGCCCATAGAAACTGTACTATCATTCACAGACCACAAGGTCCTCCGATAAACCTTTATAAGAGCTAAAAGGGACTAAGATAACAAGAGACAGAAAGCCACTCCTTTATGAGTACCTATAATAAAGAAGTGCTTAGCTAATTACAATATTCATACAAATATCAATAAAATCATTAATAAGTAAGGACAAACTCATGGAATCTTGCCTTACACACGAGTGGTCGCTCCCCTGGCCTCCTCCTCACCTGATACTTCTGGTATCGTAGCGCTTAACTCTGCTTCTGTAATTTGAACCGCTAGCCCGCACCTCTGGGCATTATCTTTGGCTGTGCATTATTTTGTATTACTTTTCATAGCACTTTGACTGTGTGTATTTGGCTGTGCATTACCTTGTACTGTATTGACTATTAGCATAGCGCTTTGACTCCGCGCTTCATTACGCTTCCACTGCGGCAGTATCTTTAACTATATCTCACCCTCATAGCGCCCCATTGCCCCCACTGCCTGTGCCCCAATCTTGCCCTGCCGTGCAGCGTTTGTTGTTGCTGCCATTTTGTTTGTTGACCCGAGCCCTCCCTCCACCTCGCTCCCGCCTCCCAGCTGACCCTCCCACGCTCCGCCCCCTCCACTATCCATTTAAGACAGATGTCCCAAAGCGCAGCGTCCACGCGCTGCGGCCGCGCCAAAGGTGCGCCAAAGGTAAGCCCATCTACGCCCGTCCGCGCCTGGACCGCGCCAGACCCCCTGGTCCCCGCTTCACCCACCCCTCCTGCATTACTTACGACGCCTCCACCCTCCTAGCACTTAACCCCGGCCGACTCCCTAACGGCGCCCAATCAGCACCAGGACACCCCCATGGACCCTTCACCTGCCACTCCTGCAAATTCTCCTGCATCAAGACCCACACCAAACCCACAAACACCAAACAGAGATCCAACACCAACCACCTTAAATGCATCCTTCTCAACTCCCGCTCGGTTCACAAACACGCCATCGACCTTTGGAATCTACTCGACACCACTTCTCCGGACATCGCCTTCCTAACAGAAACCTGGATGAATGCCTCTTCAGCTCCAGACATCACCATAGCCATCCCGGACGGCTACAAGATCATCCGTAAGGACCGCACCATCCAAACAGGAGGAGGCATCGCCATCGTCCACAAGAACACCATCCGAGTCTCAACCAGCTCAGAAGACAACCTCGCTATCGCCGAACACCTTCACTTCCAGATCCACACCGACCCCAAGACCACACTCAGAGGCACCCTCCTCTACAGGCCACCAGGACCCCGTACAAAATTCAGCGAAGACATCACTGACTTCATCACCCCACACGCCCTCCCCTCGGAAGACTACATTCTACTGGGAGACCTCAATTTCCATCTGGATAAGAGCAACAACAGTAACACGACCACCCTTCTGGACAATCTCGACAATCTCGGACTCAAACAACTTGTCAACACCCCCACACACTACGCAGGACACACACTCGACCCTATCTTCACTTCCAGCAAGCATATCTCCTTCACTCACACCACACCCCTCCACTGGACGGACCACAGTTGCATTCACTTCATTTACAACAAGACCACGATCCACAACCACCCTCAACCAACTTTACGAAGAAATTGGAACAAAATCACCATCGACCAGATCTCCTCATCGCTTCTTCAAAAACCCCCTGCCTATTCAACGAACCCTAACCAAGCCGCCATCAACCTCGCATAATGGCTAACCCAAACCGCCGACAAACTAGCACCCCTGAACAAGCATCAAATCAAGCAAGGAAGCAAGAACGCCCCCTAGTTCAACGATGACCTTAAGAAATCCAAGAAGCTCTGTCGCTCCCTTGAGAAAGCTTGGAAAAAAGACCCAAACAATACCACCCAAGCCGCCTTCAAAAACGCCACCCGCAAACACCACCAACTAATCCGGACAACCAAGAAATCAGCACTCAAAGACCGACTAGACAACAATGCTCGCAACAGCAAGGAACTTTTCAACATCATCAAAGAATTCACCAACCCCACCGCCAGCTCAAACGACATCACCCCCTCTCAAGTCCTCTGCGACTCCCCCGCCTCATTCTTCCATGACAAAATCGCCGACATTCATAACAGCTTTGACAACCACCCTGTAAACCAGTCCACCCCACTCACCTCTGAACCTGTACCTCCTCCGAATACCCTTTTGAACTGGAACCCAATCACCACAGACGACACCATTCACCTGATGAACTCCATCCACTCAGGATCCCCTACAGACCCATGCCCCCATCACATCTTCAACAAAGCAAACTCCGTTATCGCACCCCATCTCCGAGACGTCATCAACTGCTCCCTCAACTCCGCCACATTCCCAGAAAGCTGGAAACACGCCGAACTCAGCGCCCTTCTGAAAAAACCCACAGCTGACCCCACCGAACTCAAAAACTACCGCCCCATCTCGCTCCTCTCATTCCCTGCCAAAGTCATTGAGAAAGCCATCAACAATCAGCTTGCCGCCTTCCTCGAAACCAACAATTCACTCGACTCCTCACAGTCTGGCTTCCGAGCCAAACACAGCACCGAGACCGCCCTCATCGCAGCAACAGACAACATTCGAACACTATTGGACAATGGAGACACAGTCGCCCTCATCCTCCTTGACCTCTCTGCAGCCTTCGACACAGTCTGCCATAGCACCCTGATACAACGCCTCTGAAACATCGGAATTCAAGGAAAAGCATTGGACTGGATCATCTCGTTCCTCGCTGGAAGAACTCCCCGCCAAAACCAACCTACATGAAGGGATGAAAGAAGTAGCCGAGTGGATGAAGCACAGCCGTCTGAAATTGAACTCGGACAAAACGGAAGTCCTCATCTTAGGTGCATCCCCTTCAGCCTGGGACAACTCTTGGTGGCCAACGGCCCTAGGACAAGCCCCAATACCGACGGACCATGCACAGAACCTAGGCATCATCCTGGACTCCTCACTCTCGATGACCAGACAAGTCAACGCTGTCTCATCATCATGCTTCAACATCCTACGCATGCTCAAAAAAACATTTCGCTGGTTCCCCACTGAAACAAGAAAAACGGTCACCCACGCACTGATTACTAGCCGTCTGGACTACGGAAACACCCTTTACGCTGGTACCACAGCAAAACTGCAGAAAAAACTCCAACGCATCCAAAATGCTTCAGCCAGACTCATACTAGACATCCCTCGCAAAGACCACATCTCAGGTCACCTGAAAGACCTGCACTGGCTCCCCGTCAACAAAAGGATAACGTTCCGTCTCCTCACCCACGCACACAAAACCCTCTACGAACTTGGACCGGATTGTCTAAACACGCGCCTTTCCTTTTACACCCCCACCCGCCTGCTGCGTTCGTCCAACCAAGCCCTCGCCGTTGTCCCGCGCATCCACAAAGCCACCATGGGGGGAAGATCCTTCTCCTACTTTGCGGCCAAAACCTGGAATTCCCTTCCCATCCACCTCCGCCTCACTCAAAACCACCTAGCCTTCAGAAAACAGCTTAAAACCTGGATATTCGATAAGTAAACATCCCCCCCTTCCTCAAGCGCCTTGAGACCCTCTGGGTATGTAGTGTGCTATACAAATTCTGACTTGACTTGACGTGACTTTATCAAACTTCAATTTGAATGCTCAAAACACAAAGCACATTCGAATCATTTAAATACGGTTATTCATTTGTATATGGGTAAATCGCAAAAATATCACAGTTCAGAGCAAACACATTACAAATTTAGTACCTGGTGGAAAGGTGAGTGGGAGAGACATAGAAAAAACAATGCACTATACAGTATGGAATTGAGAATCACACTAGCCAAAGGTTAGGTTGTAGATTTATCAGTACCGTGGACACAAGAATAGTCCCATTAGATTTCTAGAGCACTGCATATGAAAGGTTTAGTCTTTAACCCTTTAGCAGAAAGGGTTCGGTCTGCTTGACTTAATCAGCCGGAAAAGTACAGTGGGAATCAGGAGAGTTCAGTTCAGGGAAATCAGAGTTCAGATTGACAGCATGTCAAGCTCAGGATTTGCAAGGAAATAGCTGCACACGCACTTTTCCAACTTTTACGCCGTTTATACGATTTTTATTGGTCAAAGTTCATGGTTTGATCATGGTATGATCGGTCTCTAACTCACATCATTCGGAACATAAACTTAATATGCATGTTTAATAATCACTATTTTCTAGTGATGTACATTATCATTTCCCTTCGGAAATAGGAAAATACACTTGTAACTCAATATGTCCTCGCCACATGCTTTCCTCTTAGCTTGCAACAAAGTTGATGCCATTTTTTTAGCTACAGAGAACATCTTCATTATTCAAACTATAGGAAAGAAACTTTCAGCGATATCACTTCTAGTTGCAGTACAATCAGGTCAGCATTGTTCTAGTCTATTCGAAGGAAATAAGGAAGTGCAAAATACTTTTTTTGAGGCCTACAATGAAAACCACTAAATCATCGTTTTTCTACTGAAATAACACGTTAATGTTGAGAACATTTAAGAGAAATAAAGGTGCATAAGAAATAATATAAGATCACCATTTCATTATAGTTATGAGCTTCATCTAATTACGGTTCTTTAATAAATGAACAAGCACTTTCTATTAGAATTACATGTCAAAGAAATTATAACCAAAATTCATCTCATTTAGGCATTATTACTTTTTGTAATATTTGTCATAGCACATTAGTAGGGTTCCCTCTCTGTTATGAATAACTTTATTCTAAAACCAGTTTGTGACACTTCTGCATGCTTGTAAGATGCTGGTTTAAACTTTCACCTATTTCACAATACACTGTATTAGTCCTATTTCTTAAATAAGTATTAGTATTGCACCCAATGATCAAGAATTGATTGAGCAAAACATTTTTTTAATAATCACGCTCCATCACTTTTCTTTTAGGCATTCACATCTATTCTTCTGTTGTGTTATGTATTAGTCAGGAAAATAGAGTTTGTTCTAAAACTCAATGGGTTGTGTTGAGGATGATCACTCACTCAACACATAATGATATGAAGTGTGTTTATTTTATATTGATCAGCATCAATGTCTTCGCATTTTGAGGTGAAGCTGGTCCTTCTGACTGTGCAAGCTGTTCCAGCTGCCCTGAACGAATACTCTGAAGCCACTTTGACCACCAGACATGATCGTTACTTTATCACTAGCCTGGTAGCTTGGGCAACTGCTCTTTCTTCTCGTGCAAATAGATCAAAAGACTTTGATCCAGGTAAACCTCTGTTGGGTTATGCAGATAATCGTGGACCATCTTGTGAACTGTCATTGTTGCTGCCACTTTTTATCCCTATGTTGCCTGAACCTGTGCACTTGATTTGAATGCTGGCAAATGAAACCAATCCTTTCTAGAATTTGGCACTAAAGCTCTTGTTGTTGTCAGTTTAGTACTAACGAGCAATGATATTGGTTTCTTCTGCAGAGGCTGAGAGCCAACTGTGCTGCCCTTTGTTGTTCTATTTTTGGCCTTGAATTTGCAGTTGTTCTTCTTGATCACCTCCTTTCCTGCTTTCCTGATTATTGTATTGTGGCACTGATTTACTCTTTGGAGAACACCATATCTTCTTGCAGTCTTTGATTAGTGTTCAAGCGAAGGATTTAGCTTTTCCCCAAAGAAGTTGTTTCTTCATTGACATTGGTAAATGTTTGTTCCACCTTTGCAAAATATCTTGCAGCACCTGCAACAAAGTGATCCCTTGACACATTGTACTCTCTTGTTTGCTGACTTTACTTGTCATAATCTCGAATAGAAGCAGCATTTGTATCAGGCACTCCACTAGCCCCCAATTGTCCACCTCCATTATGATAACAATTGCATCCCATCTCCTTTGAATGACATATTTGTTCATAGACTTGTGCTACTCAAACAGGCATTGCAGAATGTTGTGGATTGCGTTCCAACAAACCTCCTGTATATGGATTTTGACAGGTACTTTATTAGAACAATGCACATTGAATGACCATCATATGCTTTGATTGAATTGCTAAAATAAGTGCAAATTCTTCAGCAGGGGACCAATATGTTCCTTACTACATCTTCTTGTGAGAGTTAGTCCTGCACAATCAGTTTTATTAAAAGTGCTAAACATTTTGGGGCCTATTTATAAGCTGATTTGCATTACTCTTGCACAGTAAGAGAGACACCAACCTTACATGTGATTTATGAAGTCACACAAGGTCAATTTTCATGGTTCTATAAATCTGGAGTAAGGCAACACAGTGCAAACACGGTGTTGCCTTACTCTGCCCATGGAAGATGTTGCATGGGGTTCCACCACAGCTTCCATGCGTTTTACACTTTCCTAGGATTGTGCCAGAAAGATACTCCTTCTCAGGTGATGCATAACAAGGAGAAATATCTTTATTTCTCCTTGTTACTTCGTATTTCTGCAGCACACATAGAAAGAGAATATGGCCGGGATGCCTGTCACTCCCTCCCAACACAATCCCCAAGGATGGGAAGACAGACGCAGTTCTGAACTTTTGGAAGGCGGGAGGGAGTTACCCTCCCGGCCGTATTTATTAAAATATGAAACAAAATTAAAACATTAAAATAAAAGTTTCAAATCATGTACAATTTTCATTTATTACATTTCGATGAAGACATGTTCATTGGCTAACCTTAACAAATCTCTAGTACAAAGGTTTTCCTAGCCGAGTCTAACATCCTGCAAATGCATACTTTCTAAATTAAAATTGTACATCCTAGCATTACGGGCCAACGGCAAGGTCGCAACCGGTGTCAGATCCCTACTACCAAAACTCTCGCCCTCACGGTGTGAGTGGCGGCCGCGCAGAGGACTGTACCCTCTGTGCCAACTCCAATTTCCCTTGTCTTGTTGGGGGCCCCCCATTTTAACTCGACGCCATCTTAAAGGTCGTCCGAGGACCCGTGTGAGGTGTCTGTAAGAAGGCAGCGTGGACTCCCCCTCCCACCCCACACTGTCTATCACATCCGCCGTCGCGGATATCCGGGCCCCAGGAAATTCGTAGGAGGGGCATATAGCCGCCTCCTCCCCTGGAAGGGGCCTATGGCCGTCTTCCCCTAGGCGACCCATACTTAGTGGGTGCCGCCTCCCTGTGGGAGGGGCCTATGGCCGCTTCCCCCCGGGCGCTCCCATCCATAGTGGGTGGTGCCCCCCTCTAGGGACCTTGAAATTACTGCTCACCGATCATGACCTTACCGCCCGACCAAAAAATAAATACGACATTTGATTACCTACTAAGGGAGAAAAATTCATCCTGTTTATTTGCAATATTTGTCTATACTACAAGAAAACAGTACCTTCAGACATTAATCATATCATTAAGCTAGACCTTCGTATACCGCTAAACAAAGGGAAGAAGATGTCATCAAAGAAAATTACTTCATTGCAGAACTAATATTGCCATAAGGGGCTGGTGGGTGGGTCGAAATTGCTCCTTGTTCCGTCGAGGGCTCACGTGCAACGAGTGGGTGCAGCTTCCAAGCACAGGAACAAGAGGATGCTTCTTCGGATTCCCGCCCTCTTTATTCTTCTTCGGGAGGGCGTGAACCCTCCGCCGGTACGCCTACTGGGCGTGGCCATCGGTGTAGGTGTCTAGGACAACCCCTCTTGGGCGGGGAAAAGGCGCGCCCCGGCTACGCCGCTTCGGGCATACCAGCCGTGACACGCCCCCCGCCCAAAATGGTTTCCCGGGAGGATCCGGACCCCCAACCATACGTTCGGGGGGACCGAGTTGTCGCCCCTTTCCATATGGCCGGGATGCCTGTCACCCCCTCCCAACACAATCCCCAAGGATGGGAAGACGGACGCAGTTCTGAACTTTTGGAAGGCGGGAGGGAGTTACCCTCCCGGCCGTATTTATTAAAATATGAAACAAAATTAAAACATTAAAATAAAAGTTTCATATCATGTACAATTTTCATTTATTACATTTCGATGAAGACATGTTCATTGGCTAACCTTAACAAATCTCTAGTACAAAGGTTTTCCTAGCCGAGTCTAACATCCTGCAAATGCATACTTTCTAAATTAAAATTGTACATCCTAGCATTACGGGCCAACGGCAAGGTCGCAACCGGTGTCAGATCCCTACTACCAAAACTCTCGCCCTCACGGTGTGAGTGGCGGCCGCGCAGAGGACTGTACCCTCTGTGCCAACGCCAATTTCCCTTGTCTTGTTGGGGGCCCCCCATTTTAACTCGACGCCATCTTAAAGGTCGTCCGAGGACCCGTGTGAGGTGTCTGTAAGAAGGCAGCGTGGACTCCCCCTCCCACCCCACACTGTCTATCACATCCGCCGTCGCGGATATCCGGGCCCCAGGAAATTCGTAGGAGGGGCATATAGCCGCCTCCTCCCCTGGAAGGGGCCTATGGCCGTCTTCCCCTAGGCGACCCATACTTAGTGGGTGCCGCCTCCCAGTGGGAGGGGCCAATGGCCGCCTCCCCCCGGGCGCTCCCATCCATAGTGGGTGGTGCCCCCCTCTAGGGACCTTGAAATTACTGCTCACCGATCATGACCTTACCGCCCGACTAAAAAATAAATACGACATTTGATTACCTACTAAGGGAGAAAAATTCATCCTGTTTATTTACAATATTTGTCTATACTACAAGAAAACAGTACCTTCAGACATTAATCATATCATTAAACTAGACCTTCGTATACCGCTAAACAAAGGGAAGAAGATGTCATCAAAGAAAATTACTTCATTGCAGAACTAATATTGCCATAAGGGGCTGGTGGGTGGGTCGAAATTGCTCCTTGTTCCATCGAGGGCTCACGTGCAACGAGTGGGTGCAGCTTCCAAGCACAGGAACAAGAGGATGCTTCTTCGGATTCCCGCCCTCTTTATTCTTCTTCGGGAGGGCGTGAACCCTCCGCCGGTACGCCTACTGGGCGTGGCCATCGGTGTAGGTGTCTAGGACAACCCCTCTTGGGCGGGAAAAAGGCACGCCCCGGCTACGCCGCTTCGGGCATACCAGCCGTGACACGCCCCCCGCCCAAAATGGTTTCCCGGGAGGATCCGGACCCCCAACCATACGTTCGGGGGGACCGAGTTGTCGCCCCTTTCCATATGGCCGGGATGCCTGTCACCCCCTCCCAACACAATCCCCAAGGATGGGAAGACGGACGCAGTTCTGAACTTTTGGAAGGCGGGAGGGAGTTACCCTCCCGGCCGTATTTATTAAAATATGAAACAAAATTAAAACATTAAAATAAAAGTTTCATATCATGTACAATTTTCATTTATTACATTTCGATGAAGACATGTTCATTGGCTAACCTTAACAAATCTCTAGTACAAAGGTTTTCCTAGCCGAGTCTAACATCCTGCAAATGCATACTTTCTAAATTAAAATTGTACATCCTAGCATTACGGGCCAACGGCAAGGTCGCAACCGGTGTCAGATCCCTACTACCAAAACTCTCGCCCTCACGGTGTGAGTGGCGGCCGCGCAGAGGACTGTACCCTCTGTGCCAACTCCAATTTCCCTTGTCTTGTTGGGAGCCCCCCATTTTAACTCGACGCCATCTTAAAGGTCGTCCGAGGACCCGTGTGAGGTGTCTGTAAGAAGGCAGCGTGGACTCCCCCTCCCACCCCACACTGTCTATCACATCCGCCGTCGCGGATATCCGGGCCCCGGGAAATTCGTAGGAGGGGCATATAGCCGCCTCCTCCCCTGGAAGGGGCCTATGGCCGTCTTCCCCTAGGCGACCCATACTTAGTGGGTGCCGCCTCCCTGTGGGAGGGGCCAATGGCCGCCTCCTCCCGGGCGCTCCCATCCATAGTGGGTGGCGCCCCCCTCTAGGGACCTTGAAATTACTGCTCACCGATCATGACCTTACCGCCACAGGCCGGATAGTTGACCGGCTATCCGGCCCCCCCACAAACTCCTCCTAAAGGTCATGTTTTCTTAAACCCCTTAGCCATGCTATGAAGTCTCCTATGAGTAAGACATTCCCCTCCCGGGACAAGTGAACCCCATCATCGAGATACATGTGATCCCCCCGAATACACCCATGCGGAATACAGTGCAACTGCGCCGAGCGAAACAACCTACCAATTTTGTTGTTGACCTTTTTCACTGAATGGTTCAGTGCTGACACCGAGAGGCCCCCCCGCCACACTTTCCTGGGAATCATGTGGGACCATGCTATCGTGCACCCCGGGATCCTTCTCGCCAGCCAGCTAACGGTAGACAAAACTCGCTCGAGTAGTATTCGCCTGCCGAGTGTCACCATGTCATTGCCCCCCAGGTGTACTATGATTACAGATGGCGGTGACCTCTGCCGCCCTAAGAGTTCCTCGACAAAAGATTCAAACTGGCCAATACAGAGCCCGCCCCTTCAGTGGAAGGTCACTCTGTACCCGTATTCCCCAGCTGCGCGAGTCGCGTCACCTGCTTTGACTACGTCCCCGGCCCGCCTCACGTAAGAGTGGCCCACGACCCACACCACTCTCTCCTCAGCTGGTGATCTCTGACCGCTGGTCCCCTGGTGCCGGGTCGACTGCAAATTCCGCCCTATATAACATGCTCGCGAAACTGTAAATTAAACAGAAGACAAGAAGCGTGAGTGCATGTAACTTGACTTCACAACATGTGCAATCGCACATACCTTTTAAAACAATTCGAGGACCATCGTCCCAACTGTTTCACCTCCTCAACACTCTGACCCCTGGCTGTAGCCTCAGTAGCAGCCCCTATCCTAAAGGAGTGGGTCCCAAAATCGCACGGGTCCAAGCCCGCCGCTGCGATTGCCATTGTTAGCACCCTCTGAAACTGAAACCTCGTCAGTGGGGTGGCATCAATGTGTCTCAGCAGGCTCCCCCCCCATGTATCTGCCCTTTGCGCCAAATATTCCTCAACGCACTTTACCGGGCACATGGGGGACCCTTGCATGCGCTGGACAACGATACTGTCTCCCATAGCTCTCTGGTCAGTCTTGGACTTGGCTATTGTGACTACCATTGAATCACCCCTAATCAGGATGTGATCCCGACACAGACCTCCCTCCACATCTTTCTTATTCTTTGCGACCAGTTCGCTTACCCGCATAGCCCCATGGAACGTTAATGCGAAAGCGGCCCGGAACAGTACTGCTTCGAAATGGGAGGAACATGTCGTGGGTAGTATCGACATAAGCAGGGACAACCTTTCTAACCCAATCGGGTGCCTCTCGTCTACTCTACGACCTTCCAGGCGTTGCCAGCCACGAAGGGTTTTCTTTACCAAAAAGGACGATGTCGGGTCCTTGATGCCATGCGCCTGCGCCATTAATGAAATGGCAGCCCGGTGCCTATTGGCCGTTGCTACTGATCGGCCTTCCCTGTGTAATGCCACCAGAAACTTTAGGAAGCAATCCTCCTGACCCCATTTCTCCTCCCCCGCCGGACCCAAAAATGCACAATAGGAACGAAACGCTCCTTCGTATACCTTCCTCGTCCTGGGGGCTAAGCTTGCTGCCACGAGGTCTTGTAATCCGGGGCACCGAGTAGCCAGAGTGCTTCGGGAAATGGTGCCTCCGCTAGGTCCGCAGAAGGTAGATAACCCCTGAAAGCCTGCATATGTGAACGAGACAGTGCATCAGCAGCCTGATTCAGTACACCCGGCACATGTTTCGCCCTGAATTGCACATTCAGTCTCATGCAAAGTAGTACAATTTTCTTCAACAATCTCAATATCCACTTGCAGCGTGCTGCCTGATTATTTATACATTCAACAACAGTCATATTGTCGGACCAAAATACCACAGAGCGGTCTCTGAACTCGTCCGACCATGCCATCAGAGCCACAAAAATGGGGAATAGCTCGAGGAACCCAATGTTATTGGTGAGACCGCTGGTGTGCCACCACGTCGGCCATGTTTGCGCCGACCATCGATTACCAAAGATTGCGCCAAATCCCACGCTCCCCGCCGAATCGGTCCACAAACCTAGCTCGTCCGAAGACGCTGGTGGCTTGTTCCATACCACTCGACCGTTGAAGTCCGCCAGAAATGCCAACCATATGCGCATGTCCTGGCGAACCTCTGCAGACAGTCTCGTGCGGTGGTGTCCTTCCTTGAGGCCGACCATAGCTTGTGCAATAGAGCGGGAAAAGGGGCGAGCCATTGGTATCACTCTTAGGGCAAAGTTAAGCTGACCCACTGCTTGTTGTAACTGATGGAGGGTAACTTTCTCCTTACTAAGGCACAGTTCCAGGGAAGCCCTGAATTTCGCTACTTTCCCTACTGGCAAACGGAAACATCCCTCCACAGAATCGAGTTCAATTCCCAGAAACTCCAGTGAGGTAGATGGTCCCACCGTCTTACCTGGTGCATATGGCACTCTGAATTCCTGCATGAGGATGCAAAACTCCTGTAGCGCCTGCGCACATTTTGTGTCGCCGGCTGCCCCCAAGAACAGAAAATCATCTAAGTAATGCATAACATGGCTATGGCCAGTGGCTTCCGTGAATGCCCATTCCAAAAAACAGCTGAATTTCTCAAAATAAGCACAAGAGATGGAGCAACCCATTGGCATACATCTATCCATGTAGTAACGTCCCTGGAACACAAAGCCTAACAGACGCTGATCCAGTGGGTGTACCGGGAGCAACCGGAACGCCGACTCGATATCTGACTTCGCCATCAGCGCTCCGGGCCCCAGGCGATTCAACATGGTGACGGCATCATCGAAGGATGCGTACCGCACCGAACAAACTCCCGGGTCAATCGCATCGTTCACCGAGAGACCCCTCGGAGCCGACAAGTTGTGGATCAGCCTAAATTCCCCCTGGTCTTTCTTGGGAACCACTCCTAACAGGGAACAGATGAAATCAGTTACTGGCGGGTGCCTATATGGGCCAGCAACCCGGCCAAGGGCAACCTCTTTTGCTATTTTCCTCTCCACCACTGCTGGATTATGCTGAGCCGACAGTTGGTTTCTACAAAGTGGCTCCCCACGAAAATCCCCCGCCGGGATGTGGAAACCATATAAGAATCCATTCCTCAACACCCCAGCGGAGACATGATCAGGGTATTTGTTTAGCCAGGGGATCATTGCCATGATATCAACAGGGGTAGGTAGCGGTACACAGTGGTCCCCCTCAGTCTTGTTTGGACCCTCCTCTACCACCTGACCCACTATTCTTGGATCTGCACGAACTCTCGGGGTGCAAGGAATTCCCGCAACCTGTACACGCATGTCTGAACTTACATGTCCCTTGTGGCCTGGTGCAATTGCCCCTGTTAAAATTCCAACAGACCCCTCTCTTACCCCCGTTCCTACCAGTCCTTGCTTGGTGGTCGCCACCGGGGCCCGCTCGAAAGGGCACCGCGGGCTGTTGGCGGGAAAGCCCCGACCCATTCCCGCCTAGCGAGGACGACTTCGTCGCGCCCGGCAGGAGCTGCTTCTGCCAAGAAATCGAGTCGAGACAATCCCACGTCAGAGATGAATCGTACTCCTTGGCCTTACGGAACTTTATATCGTAACCCATCCACTCATTGCCCTCATACGTTTCATAAAAATCCATTATTCGTGCCTGATAGCAAGACAATTCGGGCAAAACCTCGGGCTTACGTTCCCCAATAATTGCAGTAAACATCGCAAAGGCCTTGGCCCAATTTGTGATTGTCTCATCAACCCTGAATCCCGCCATTTTTGCTCGCCATACACTCGGGTGCCACAAATCTTTCTGCGTTTTAGCATACTCCATCTCGCGATGGTCAGTCAGCAGAGAAAACATATTTACATACTTATCAGCCCATATCAATTCTTTCGTGGCCAACGGTATATGTTGGACCACCCTCTCCCGTCTTGAGGGCAAAGAGCCCTCCCTCGCCATTGGCAATGCCTGCTTACCCGGCTCCGTTGTCGTTCCCGCTGTTTTCTCGACGCCAGCTGCCGGTCCTTCCAAGGTCACCTGTGGGGGGACAAGAGGGAGATTCGCCTTTGCGGCAGCTCGTGACTGCCGCAACTGCTCCATTAGTAACTTGGCCTCTTTGGCCGTGTCTTCAGGTGCCGTAGCACCCCCTGTTTTTCTGCCGAGCCATGCGGCCAACTGGGCGGCTAATTCCGGAGGCATGTCCTCCTCGTTGGCGGGTGTAACAACAACCGGAATCGGCTGACCCGCGTCCGGGATTGGTACCGGGGCCTCGACTGGAATGGCCGGGTTTGCCTGGGGTACTTCGGGGACCGGGACCTCCCCCCCTGCGTCCCTATTCCTGACCCGTTTACCCCTACCCATGGGGACAACTCCCGGCAATGCCGGGCCTATTACCTTTTTTGGTTTACCCGTATCATTCATTGCAGCCATCTGCTTCTTCATGTTTGCCATATCTCGGCCAAGCGCCGGGACCATACCGACGTTCCGTTCGATCTTCGCCATTCTGCTCACCAGCATGCGAAGCATCTGGTCCTTCCCAGACTTCTTTCCTGCCTTCTTGCCAGACATCGCTTTCCGAATGTTCGATCCCAGTTGATCAACACGGTCCTGGATCGTAGCCTCGAAGTCGCTGAAAGAGAAACACAAGAATTACAAGTTCTCGAAATTGCTCCTTGTTCCGTCGAGGGCTCACGTGCAACGAGTGGGTGCAGCTTCCAAGCACAGGAACAAGAGGATGCTTCTTCGGATTCCCCCTCTCTTTATTCCTCTTCGGGAGGGCGTGAACCCTCCGCCGGTACGCCTACTGGGCGTGGCCATCGGTGTAGGTGTCTAGGACAACCCCTCTTGGGCGGGAAAAAGGCGCGCCCCGGCTACGCCGCTTCGGGCATACCAGCCGTGACACGCCCCCCGCCCAAAATGGTTTCCCGGGAGGATCCGGACCCCCAACCATACGTTCGGGGGGACCGAGTGGTCGCCCCTTTCCAATATGCCTCTCAGGATTGTTTATATGCAGGAAATTGCCCCTTGATGCACAAAAACAATCCTGCATGCAATGCAGGCTCCCTTACACTATGGCGCAAGGGTGCTTCATTGGGCCCTAGGCTTCCAACAGGGTGACAGCAGGAATGCACAATATTGCCTTAAATCCTGCACATTCCTGCCCATTTCAGATCAAACAGTGTAGCACAGCAAGCAATATGACTTGCTGCACTGCTTGACATTCTCATTTGTAGGCCCCAGGATCCTGAAATATCCATTATCAGCCATGGCTTTGAGGAAATTACTGCCCTTTCAGTGGGAAAGAATCCAATTATGAGACATCCGGGTTGTAGCCATCCATACACTTTATTATTAAATTTTGTCCAAAATATTGGCTGCTGTAGGAGATTTCTCCATGGCAAATATACAAATGGTTCATGTCTCTAAATGCCCTAAAAAGCATCATAAGTGGTGAGGCTAGCAGGTAGCTGTTGCTTCACTCTCTAGAATGGGATGTAATGTGCAGTGATGTAAATGTAATCTGTTGTTTGACAATTGGTGTACATGTCAGTCATGAGGTGAATTGTTTGAACAGTGGTCTGCTTTATAGTGTTAGTAACCAATTTCCACACTTGATAATTCAGCACTGGCAAAACAACAGTGAAAAAATCAGTACGCCTTGGAACCTTTTATTTTAGGCAGAGGGTCTCCCCTAATTCAAAAATACCTTCTACTTCCACAAAGAACAGCAGGAGGAGGTCAAGTGCCAACATTTTCACCAATTTCATGATATAAATGGACTTTCTCATGGGTTTGGTGGTATGGTGACTTTTTGGTAAACATAGACTTGATGGTTGTTTGTTGCGATTGTCTTCTTTGTGAGGCTTTGGCTGTAGTGCTACAAGGAGCAAATAAGCTGCTTGGGCCGGTTTGGTGTGAAAATATCCCTCTGCCCCTTGTGCCATTTTGAGATGGCTGTAGGTGTCTGTGGGTGATGACTGCACACTTTGTGCAACAGGTACAGGGCTGCTTTGCTTGCCACTGATATATTCTTCCTCTTTGACACCAACATCTCCTTCTGTGAGTTGAACTTCTTTTTCACCACTGGCAGCTACATTTTTGAGGTGCCCTGCCCACACAATTCAATTCAATTCAAAGAAACTTTATTCGGTTTAGGTTGATACACTATAAAAGTTACACAAACTGGTGCATTAAAGATAAAAATACATTATATAAAATGATCCACAATCACATCCAGGCAATAATTAATTCAGGGCCCTCACACATACCATGGTGTGACTCTATTCTTGTTTTTTTTCCTCTCCCACCTTAGTGAATATGTAGCTATCCATGTTTTATTCAGCCTGATCTTAAGAATTATATGATGTATGAATTTTAGGCAATATTGATAGTACACAATCCTGATGTATTTTTTTCCGGAATACTGACATGCTTTAATTCTAAAATACTATATTTTGTATACTCATGTTATTTATTGGCTTATCAAAAAAACAGTTTTTGATTGATTTGCCATCCTAGATTTTTATGTTAACAAATGGACCTTTATTCTTCGAGCCCTTTAACCAACTTAGAACAATTTTCAGAGTGCAGTATTGCTATCAATGCAGCATCACTGAAGTCATGGTGACTGAAAAATACATATGTTTCACAAAGGACAAGTATAGCAAATTAGTCATGACAGTTTGTGGTAAAAGTGTGATATCTGTCTAGTGGTGCATTTGGTTCTTCATTAGTACAGTCTCGCAAATATGTTACTGAAGCATGATGTTGAAGGGCATAGTAATTTACAAGCAGCACTTTTCCATTGAAATGGTCATTACATTTACAAGCAATGTTAATTAAAAGTGTATACAAAGCACAAATGAAATTCGTTTTCAGCATATATTTATCATTCGCACATCCCCAGGTTGAGTGTCTTGATTTATTATGATCCGATTGAAATCTTTGTTTCCATAATACTTTAGAATTACAGAACAAATGTGCTTTGTTTGTGCTTTCCTAAGTGTTGATATATTTTGAAATATTTGTACAGTTAATTTACAGGTATTTAAATCTGGTTAGAAAAAGTCTGACATTCTACAGTCTTTCATTTCACACTCCCTTTCCCCCAGCAACATCCTTTAAGTTTGGACTTAGAAAGAAAAGTAACACCAATCAGAATAAGCAGCAATTTGTCAGAAGACATAGGGCCTGTTTTAGATCTTTGTGGATTGAGTCCCACCTTGATTTTTTCACTGGTCTTCTCATCTTCTGACTTGGCAGCTCTGCCTCCCTATTTAAGTGTTAGTGGGTTCATAGATGAAAGACCACTGCAGTCCAGAAGTCATGGTCAGGAAATCTCGCCCGCATAGACAGTGGGATAGGCTAAAGTGGTTTTCGGTGGGAGGAGAGCCAGTTTCCCCACCTAGCCAATCAGAGTGTTCCTTCCCATCCATGTGACTGTGGCGGTAAACTCTCCATATCTAAGTTGCTTGGAATGGTAGGTTTATAAGGCAGAAACTCACCTTTTCTCACCTTTACCTGTCCTGTTCCACCATGGATCCGATTGTCCATGTCCTGATGCTGCTGCTGCTGCTGCTGCTACCTGAGACGTACAAAACCAACACTGTTGTGGATGCAAGGTCAACTTCTCCTTTTCCCTATTGACTTTTCTGTTAAGATATGCACAGGGCTCATGCATTTCATTTATAAATCTCTTTCACAAACAATAGCATATCAATGTGCAATGCATATGCCGGTAATGTTGATGTTTAAGAAATACAAAGAAACTCACCTATATTATCACATTTTATGTGTACATTTGTTGCAAGCAACCTTAAAAAAAATGGAAACATTCACCAAAAGGATATCCAAATTACATTTTAAAAAATCACCCTACAGGTGTGTTTATAGAGAATACTTTATTGTTTTGATTAATAAAAATCACTACAATGGTGAGCATTCATCACTGGTAAAAAAGACGTATGTCAAATAATTGCTAAAATATTTACACGTGGAACAGAAGACGGGTGTTATCTACGTCCTCCCAAATGCGTCCATTTAGTGCATTTGTACCGTCACATCAAATAGGAAAATGTAAAGTTCATCAATAAATAATTAAAGAACCTAGTAGTCCATATTTGTTCATTGATAGTAAAATATTAACTTCATCTAGACAATAAGACTTTTTAAGAAACAACTGAGGAACTGTTAAGAGCCGTGGTTGTCCATTTATGACTGATACCATTAATAGTGCAATTCCATTTTTAAGAAAAAATCCCAACATACAATAAATTAAAGGTTCAAGGGCCACACAAGAAAACAAGATAGTCCATGTGCAAAAAGCAGTAATCCACTGTTATTGGGTGGTATGGTGAAGTGAGTAGATCAACAAAACAACATTGGACTTATTACTCCCTATTATGATTAACAATTGTTGACTTGCTGGCTCTCACTGTTTATAAGTCTTTTTACTGTCCTTGTGACAAAATTGGTGAACCGGATGTTAAGCAGTGGGTTATAAGGATTCATTAATGCAAGGATAGCTTGTTGACAAGTGTGGATGCCAAGTTTGTTCCATTTTCTCTTTAGCGAGAACTTTTGAACGTTAAGGAGTGCAGGACAAAGACGTACCACATGCTTGATTTTTACTTGCTACTCTCACACCCCCTGCACATTATGTTGGTATGTGTGCGGCGCCAACTTGGCAAGTGATACAGGAAGGGCCATTCACCCATTCTGAGGGAAAAAATCTTTTTTTCCAAAGCACTGAATAGGTACATGACAAATGGGGTGCCACAGTCCCAGGCTTAAACCCTGATATGATTGACCAGGCGTGCTTACGTTGTGCCCGTTGTGCTCTATCCGAGTGGAAAGACCAGAGGCAGACTTTTCTTTTGATGTGAATTTTAAGTACCTGCCGCAGTGGATTGGACCTCCAGATTTTTTCTGCGTCAAGGAGTTTTAAAGAGTTTTGCAAATAACACCTGTATGATCTACCAAGCTGACCGGCTGAGATTTACTGCCACAAAAGGGCCTCCAGGATTCCTTCTCTGATGAATGCTCAAGCCCCTACCACTTGGTGATCTTGGAGACCAAACTCAAGATGTATTTGAGCGGGGGATCATGTTTTTGGAAGGCTATGCACTTGTTTGGAGATTCTTGTAATTGTTTTGTTCACATGACTGTTGTCTTTCTCTTGCAGGATCTCCTGCCTTTAGATGAGGAAGTTGATAATTTTTGCCTTCATGACACTTATAAGGCTTGGGCCAGACAATTGCCTTGCAAGAGTCTAAAATGCCACCTGGATTGTCAAAGCTTTGGCTTCTACCTCGTCTCTATGTTTGGAGAACTAACCCCTTCTATCCATGTGGACCCACAGATACTTATATGAAGCAGCCCTATCAACTCTTTTACTCTTGTACTGCCAACTGCAACATTGGTATTTCCTTGACCCAAAGATCAAGGAAATACCCCAAGATTCAGTTCCAGTTAGTTTTCGGTGGTGTAAAGAGACAACCGATCGACTAGTTTCTGCAAGCCGACCCTGGTGTGGCTGAGAAGGACAAGGTCATCTGCATACAGTAAATTACTAACTCTTACCTCAGCGAGTTTTGGAGGATGAGAGTTGACTTCATCCAGTGACTTTGACAGATCGGAAATGAAGAGATTGAAAAGGAGGGGGCCAGTACACAACCTTGTTTTACTCCGCGAAATGTTTGTATTTTACTTAAGGTACACGATCCGCCCCCCAAGTTTCATGTGGATCCATTTGTTAGTGTGCAGCACAATTATGGCTTGTAGGAGCACTGGTGGAATCTCCCATTTCCGCAGTTTGAGCCATTATCGGCTTCGAGGTAGGCGGTCAAAAGCGGCCTTAAAGTCAATAAAACAGCCATGCATTAGCATTCTTGAAGCTGCCACTTTGTCCAACAGGACAGGTATTGCGGCCCAGTTGGTTCTGGTGCCTGATTTTTGCACAAATCCTGTCTAGTTAAAGGGTATAGGATGATTTTTTGTAGCCCAAGACGCCAGATCTTGAAGGAGCAGTTTGGCATAGTATTTCGATTCCACATCCAATAGAGTAATCATCCAGTAGTTTGTCAGGTCTGATCTCTTGCCACCTTTGTAAATTGGGTGTATAATGGCACGATGCCAAGATTCCTGCAATACCTGGTTAGTCCAGCAATAAGAAAAAAGGGGTGCCAGTTGATTGGCCCAGAATTCTGTTTCCTGTTTATACAGAGCCTGGGGTAGACAATTTGTCCCAGGAGTTCCATCTGTGGGACCTTCAGATATAATTTGTGCTATTTTTTCCGGAAGAAGTTCTAGTGTTGTGGGTGCCCATTAAGGCGGTACTTCATGCTGGAGTAGTGATTTGATATCAGTTGCCAATGGCATCCTTATATTTTATTCAGCAGATTTCTCGGGAGTCCCAACATATGTTGTACCTAGCAGGTGGCATAAACTGAGTTGTGGGCCATAGCTGGAGGTTTAGTCAGTGGACCATCTTTCTTTTCTGGTTCTTCGAAATGGGTTGTTAGATAGGATACCCATTTGGCTCAGGAGATGTTAGTTCTACTTTGTCCTCCTAGTTAATATGTTTTTGAATTAACAAGCGACCGGAAACATTTTGGGTTGTGATTTTTACTTGCATGTATCAATTTTACCCAAAACTGCTTGGAGCGCTTGTTATATATTGAGTTTGCTATGTTTGTTAGCGGTGGGTTTTGTTTGTTACAAAGTATCTGACCTCTTCAGGAAGTTCTTGAAAGAGGGTTGTAATATAGTCGCCAGATACTAAGCAGGCTGTTCTTCTGTGATTACTTTGTAGTTTACACAAGATCTGAATTAGGTGATTGAACTTGGGTTTTTTCTCCATAACGCTTGGTGAAATATAGACGTCGATCAGAATCAGTTGTTAAATCTGTTTGGGATTATCAATCCTTATGCCGGAAATCCAGTCTTCCTCGAATGTCTGTTGACCTGTATTAACATTTAACTTTGCTGAAATGTAGATTGAGAGACTGCCGCTGGGTCGGCAAGATTTGTGCTGCCTCTGAGCGGGGGTTCTATATTCCAAATATCCTTCTATTGGAAGACTAACCAGGGACCATGTTTCCTGCAATAATAAAACCTTGTGGTGTTTTAAAAACGTTATCATGTCTGGAGATTGAAGTTTCGGGGTAAGGTTGTTGATATTCAACGTACATACTGAGAGACCAGGATGAATACCAGTTCAATTGTGATTTCCCCAGTCCAGGGCCACTGGCAGCCATGCCCAGTCACTCGCCGAGGTTTTGGGCTCCTCTGCATCAGGGTGGGTAGCCCTTTCAGGGGATCGGCCTTTAGCTGATCTTAGTATTTAAAGGGATGGTGGTCCGGCATTATCTAGTGAGGCTGGGGATTTTGCAAGAACCGATGGGTACCGTGGTTCGGTTTGGGGAACTATTTTAATGCCCCATTTGTTAAATAGGTCAGACCTTAATAATACCTGCTCCTTGATTGCTACAGTTGAAAAAGTAATTAACGTTGGTTCGTTGAGTTGAATACTTTTGAAGGATTTAAATTCAATTGAAATTATATCATTGGATTCAATGTGACGCAGTTCAGAGGTAGATTAAAAAAGTTTCAGGATGTTCCCTCTGTTCAAGATATCAATTGGTCCTTGAGTGAGGTATTCAGGGATATATAACCATTTAGCTTTTGAATTTGCTGTGGTAGGATCCCGGCCGGGGATCTTGCGGTTATTTATTATTTATTGTCTGGGGTAGGTTGACTCTCCTTTGAATGTATAATAGTTGTTGCTTGTGTCCCACTTGTTCGACTTAAGGTTGGTGGTCCACTATATTGGGAGTGCGTTTGCCCGTTTGTTTTATTTCCGGACTCTTAAGAAATGTTATCTGGAAAATCTCTTTGCCTCTTGACCTGTACTCATCCTCATAATGTTCTATGGCTTTCCTGTTTTGGTTTTCCTTTGGTGTGTTTACAATATTTGTTGAAATTGTAGGATCTTTTCGTCCGGTCTTGACGCTATAAGGTAATGTTCCTAACTTAGTGACCTTTTCCGGCTCATCAAAAATCAAGGGCTGTGGAGACTTTGCTGAAACCTCTCCCCTTGCCCAGGGTTGATCCTTGTGGTCTTTGTAGTGGGTGGATGCCAATGGTGCCTTGCTAATTGGCTCTGCAATTTATTGTGAAGGTGATTTTTGTGATGATGGGAAATTCCTTTTAAATCTTGCAAAGCTGATTGAGCCTAATCGTGTGCTAGCCTTTTCATTGTGGGGGAGGTCACTGGTCATGTTTTGAGTCACTGTGCTGCGTTTATTTCGTTTTTTTCTTGACCATTTGCTCAGATGTTGATTTTGAGGGGATTTATTTGTTATTCCCATCCCTGTGCCGATGTCTCTGATGTCAGTACTTTGCGTTGTTTCGGACGTAAACAATGTTTCTATTTTTGACATAATTTTATTCTTATTATTTGGTTTAGTGCTTTGGAAAATACCGTACTCCTTAGGTGTTGCTTGATTGTCTGGGGACGAAACTGCAGCTAGGGCATCGATCTGTCGAAAATCAATTTTTACTGGTGAAACCTTGTGTTCTGTGCTAGTTTTATTATGATTTATACTTTGATCTTTGACTTTCTGGGTAGTTACATTTTTTGAATGTGAGCAAAGGAGATGTGGTTGGTCTTGCCGACCTGATGGTAATTTCCTTATTTCTGTCAGGACCAGGTTGAGGAACTGAGGAAGCGAATATAGGCTATTGATTATTGGCAAACAGCAGCATATCGCTTGGGTCAGGTTAACGTTAAATTGTGCTTTTGTAATTAAGGTGTTCAAGCCTTCAAGTTTATTGTCGATCCCTGCCGTGTGTACTGCTGGTGTGTTTAGAAGGTCGACTTGTAGATCATGTTTATCTGAATTCTAATTTAATTCAGACACTGTAGATTGTAGGGTTTGTAAGAGGTGGGGCCAGACATTAGTGCGTTCAAAAGCTGCTGAGTCGTGACCTTCAATCGCTTATTTTGTCTTGTTAAATTCTGCCTTAAAGAAAGATGAATCCAAGAGGGAGCGATCATTGGGCTCTTCTGATGTTAACGTGGCGGTGCGCGGTCTAGGGCCCGCCCCACCCACTGGCGCTGCAGCACCTTGGTGGTCCTGTCCTCAGTGCCAGTTTCCTATTTGCCATGTGGAAAGGCCCATTTCTCTGCCCCGCGGTCCCGCTGGTGGTGGCACTGTACTGGGCACCCGAGTGTTGCATAATTATGATTATAATTGTTTAAAGCTTGTTCTGTGTAATGGTGGTACATGCATCGGTGCCTCTATGTGTTTCTGAGTGCCTCTCTGTTTTTCTTGTAGCCTTTGTGTATTTGTTTCCTGTTTTTCCTCAAGGGGACTACAAGTCCCAGAAGTCTTGTGTGCTGGCCATTTTGAATGCTGACTGCCGATGAGTCAGCGTGAGTACGTATCTCAGTGCTCACTATCCAGAATCCCTGTGTTGAAGAAGACGTGTTTTCTGCTGGAAGAGTGGCACAGTCCTAATCAAAGCTGAGTTCTGCCCCCCCGCATCAAGTTCTGCAGCATGAGGCAAGGTAAGACCGCCCAGTCGTGTGGGTAAGATCATTCCAGTCATTTTTACTGACTGGCAAGGTTTTTCCGCTTGCGGCGCGGTAATGCATTGATGTTGTCCCCAATGAGTCTTAAGTGCATACAACACATTTGGGGATATCAATTTTAGCCTAAGAATATACTTTCATTGAGGGCGATTTCCTTTTACTTTATGGGCATTTACTGATAGTGCTTGTGAATTACTTAACACGCGCGCTATATATTTACGGGGGCATTCATTCATAGCACTGTTATAACAGTAGAACAAAGAGCAAAGGTGTGTGCACAAGCTTACTAGTGTGCTCACTGGAAACTTGTGTTTAAAGCATACACTTTGAATACATTATTAATGGGCTTGAAAGGTAAACAAGCGCATGTGTGTTTTAAGTATATTATGAGTGTTCTTTTCTTCTCAGTGAATAAACAGGATCTCACTGACACAAAACAACCTGTATAAACTGAGGCACATTTCCAATTAAACTCCTATGTGAAATATGGTTTAATTCTCTTTTGAGGTTTTCCTCCTTTACAAATCTCCCTCCCAGCAGCCCCCTTCCTTCCCTTCCCTCACCTGGCCTCTCCAATCCTCAGTGCTATTATAGCTTCTCTTAGTTGGAGCTGCCTGGAGGTAGAATAAACAATCTTCATGCAGATCCTGAGGCCGGCGCTCGGCTGACTCCTGACTTTGTTTCAGCGGATTTGTAATGAATCAAGGCAGGAGGCATCGATGGCATTAGCGGTTTGATTTATTTATGCATTTAGGAGTTTTATATAGCGCTAGCCAGACCCAAGGGTATCAGAGGGCGTTACAATGATGATGGGAAAATCAATACAAAAACATAACAATAGCATACATAGAGATTCACTGCGAGTCAAAAGTCTCAGAAGAGAATGTTGCCTTAAACATTTGAAAAATTACAAATAGAGGGGTGATATACACAGGGGTGAGGCAGGACTAAGTTGGTAGGAGGGTGAGGTAGATTTTTTGAACTTAGAGTGACGGGATGTCGTGGTGGGCGAGATTCTGCATTCAGGCAGTAGCTATCCATTCAGCAGGAAGTTGTTGAGGAAAAGGTCTTTGAGCTGCTTTTTGAACTCCTGGATTGGGATAGAGTTCCAGATTCTTGGAGCATTTCCAGAAAAGGATCGAGATGAGGCTTTTTGTTTGCGAATTTTTGGGGGGATGAGGAGTAAGGTGTTTGAGCTCCTGAGGGTCTTCGTCTGCCAGCTCTCTTGAGTTTGGCGGCCAGGTAAGCGGGCTTCCCAGTGTGTAGGGCTTTGTGCGTGAGGCCGGCATTTTAGTGCTAGTGAAATGTGCTCAAACTTCTTCACTTCGGTGGCCATTCTGGCTGCTGAATTTAGAGTTGCTCCCAGAGGGGCTAAGTGGGATTTTGCTGTTCCTGTGAAGGTTGCATTCCCGTAGTCCAGTCTGGAAAGCAACAGGGACTGAGTGGCTTGTTTGATATCACTTGGCGGTATGAATGGTTTTATTTTGTTGAGCAGTTTAAGGGTGAGGAATGCGCTCTTGGTGGAGTTCGAAATGTGTTTGGTCATAATTAATTTTGGATCCAGAGTCGGTCAGGGTGAGGTTGTAGTTGAGGGCATCGATTGTGTTTATGCATTCTGAGACTTGAGGGTTGTGCTCCTTATTGGAATTTTTTTAAGGAAGGGAGTGTGGCCCGGCGGGACAAGAGACTGGCAGGGCCTAAAAAGGTCAAAACAAAAAATGTTGCCTAAGTCTCTATTTGCTACAAGCCTTTTTTTATTTTTTGCTCATAAGCCGAACACCTTTCTTTATGTTTGAGCTTGTATTTTATTTAAACTTGTTTTTTAGAAAACTATTTTATACTTTTGTCATACAGTTTTTTCAATGAAAAGGAAGAATAGTGCATACTTTACAAATATTACAAAACATATTTCAATAAACAAACATTTACACTACACATTCTGTGTTATACATACTACGTTACAATACATATACCTATATACAAATTTCACATTATACCAATTATGACCTTAAGTACAACTTATACAACGAACCAATCAGTTTAATAAATTCTCGAAATCCATAAGAGTACAGAAATATTGAACATTCAATTAATTCAAAGTTAGAAATAGTCACTTATTTATCTGTATTGCTTTCTTTTGTGGATGTGCCGACGCGTTTCAAGTCATAGATACACAGTTCCTAGACTCATCAGGGCTCTCTGATTGTCTGCATAGGATGTATAAAGATGATTTTTTTTTTTCTAAATAAAAACATTTTTTTAAGTGAATAAAGCTTCTACTTATTTCTACTCCCCCTCTATTTGACTCTCTTTTTACCTTAATAGATGAAGCTATTCGTCATCTGTTATGCGCCAGTAGCTCTCTGTTTATTCTTTCTGGCTGTTTTTTTTTCTTTAGATAGATGATTCTCTGTTAAAGACACAGTTAATCAATGCCAGTAAAATCGACATGTGGCGCTTCTATTTATTAGAACTTCATTCGACTAAAACATACCTAATATGGTCCCATCATCAACATACTTCAATACTTCACTGCATTAGCAATTTTGAGGATTATTGTCACGTTCTTCAATACTATTCTTGCTCTCCTTCTCTCAATCTGTATTTGGAGAAAGCTTTAGATAAAATCTACTGTGATGGCCATTTGTGTCATTGTTGTAATGCGGTTTGAAAACATTCGTACCTGTTTGTCTCTTTAATTTGTGCAAACAGCGTGCGCTCTGCTCGTAGAAACTGTTTCGAGTCCGCTTTTGTTCTATCGGTAAATATTGTAACAGTATGTGATTAATTGGCTGTGTTTTAAAACTTTGTTACTTGCGCTTTTATCAAATGCCTACCTCGATTCTTGAAGTCTCGAGTCGCGGTATTCAGGAAGTTGCTTGGATGATTAACCGTGCCTGTGTTAAAAGCCAACCATTACTATTTATGCTCAGGAACATCACGTTTCACTTTTGATACAGAGAAATACACAGGATTCTTTTGCTTAATTTTCAGTCATGCTGGCTTTCATAAAGAAAGGACTAGCGGGCTTGCTGCAAGAGGTTTGCCAGACAATGGAAAGAAGCAAGATGGCCAGCAAGCGCAACTGAAAAGTAAGCCTGGGCTTCTATGGGAATTCACAAGGGCATATTAACATTATTCTTGATAATATGGCCCCCAGTATGCTTTTTGGGAGGAAGTTGGGTTTGAGCATTAAAGGGAGTGGCAGTGTCTGATGTGTATGTGTCTGTTGAGATTGCAGGTGATTATGAGTCCGGTGTATGTTGTGCATGTTTGGGTGAGTCTTGTATCATAGGTGTCTGCTGGGTGCTTGATTGTGTGTGCCTGTGTTTTTGGGTCTCTATAGTAAGGTTTGTGTGTCTGTGGATGGGTGTGCTGTGGGTATATTTGCTGGGTGTTGTGCCAGTGGATGAGGTGGTGCATGGGGGTGTGGTGGTATCTGTGATGTCTTTGGATTTTCAGGGGTGTGCATGGTTCATGTGGGTGTTGTGGTATCTGTGGTGTTTGAGGTTTTGCTTTGGATTGGTGGTGTGGAATGTGGGTGTGGTGGCATCCATGGTGTCTGTGGATGTGCTTGGGGGTGGTGATGAATGTGGATGTGGTGGTGTCTGTAGTGTCTACAGATGTGCTGTTGGTGGATGGTAAATGTAGGTGTGGTGCTTGGTATCGTGTCTGTATGTTTGGCCATGCACCTCTATTTTTTTGTGGCATTTGTGTTTCTCTGTGGTTGTGCTACTTGTGTCTGAGTGGGTGCATGCAGATGTTTTAGTGTGCTTGGCACGCGCCTGGGGATAGAGAATTGGGATGGGAAAGGGGCAGGAGGTAGACCACAAATTTGGGATGGTTGGGTGGCTGCAATTAGTGAGGAGGCCAGACTTTAAATAAATCCGGTATTTGTAAAGCGCAAACTACTCACCCTTACGGGTCTCAAGGCGCTGGGGGCCGTAGTGGAAATTAAGAGAGCTATTGCCTGGAGTCACATGGTGTTGAGCTGATCTGCCACTGCAGCCGGGGATTGAACTGTGAACACCGTGCTCCAAAGTCAGCTGCCCTGGCCGCTGCACCTCAACTTTCCACTTTGAAATTAACTCCGTAGGCCCAACATAGCACTATAAATGCCTTCCAGGTAGGCTACAATTTCATGCATATGGCAGCCAGGCCCCTGGAGGGCATTCATTATTGCAGTCTGACCTAAAGATCTGATACTGAGGAGGTCAATAGCCTCCTCACTCAGCACATCTAGGGGGACCGGTGCAGGGTTTGAGGTGCCTAGACTGAAGGAGTTGACCCCTTCTTAGAGGGACAGGTGTGGGCAACTGGGTAAGAAGCAACAGGGAGGGTGGAGAGTGTTATAGGAGTGCCGGACCAATATGTCGTTCGTAGACTTTTGTTTTGTTTTTGTATAGCGCATACTCTAGCTGAATGTATCAGGGCCTTTTATATTATCACCAGTTGCATTACAGATGGAGATGCTCATTTTAGGCATGGGAACATTAGGTGATTTGCCCAGAATCACAGGATTTTGAGCATCCTTGCCGATACTTAAACCCGGTTCCCCAGCTTCGAGGTCAACCATTAGGCCACATCCTCTTCCTTCCTGTCAGGTCCACCACTACCAGGGAGTGCTCAATGGAGAACACATTTGAAAAAGATGTTGAGAATCTTGCATCCTCCTGTGCACTCCCTCAGCCTCTGTGCCACTGGGTTCCTCAGTGTCGGTGGTGTCAGCACTGGAACCACTGGCCAGCTGATTCTCTGCCGATGTTGGCACCTTCTCCTTCCCTGCCCTGAAGAGGCAGAAATCTATACTAATATAATAAAGAGGGAGCCCAAACCTTTGAGGCGGGTAATCTCAGGAACCACAGCACCAATCACAACACCCAATACAGCGTTGGTAAGGGCAGTTGCAGCAGAAGGACATAGGCTATGCAGACGTCCAGCATATACATTTAAAAGGTAAAAGAATCGTGCCAGCAAAGTAGTCCCTTGTGGGCGTGTCTGTGTTGTGCTGTGGGCGTGTGCCAGGGGGCGTGACAAACGCTGGGGGCGTGTGGTAAGTTTCGCCCTTCATGCCATGTCTCATATCGTGTGCTAATCACACCCTGCTCCATTTAAATACCCCTGCACCCCATAATCATAACCCACCCTTACTCCTTAAAATACCCCAACACCCTTAAACACTAACCCATCTTAACCCTATGAATATACCCTGTACCCCAAAATCCAAACCTATCCCTAAACCCTAAAAATACCCCTGTACCCCAAAACCCAAACCTAGCCCTGAACCCTATAAATACCCCTGTACCTCAAAACCCAAACCTACCCTTGAACCCTAAAAATACCCCTGTACCCCAAAACCCAAACCTAGCCCTGACCCCTAGAATTTACCACTGTACCCCAAAACTACCCCTGAACCCTAAAATACCCCTGTACCCGAAAACCCAAACCTAGCCCTGAACCCTTAAAATACCCCTGTACCCCAAAACCCAAACCTAGCCCTGAACCCTAAAACTACCCCTGCACCCCAAAACCCAAACCTAGCCCTGAACCCTTCAAATACCCCTATAGCCCAAAACCCAAACCTACCCCTGAACCCTAAAAATACCCCTATACCCCAAAACCCAAACCTAGCCCTGAACCCTAAAAATAACCCTGTACCCCAAAACACAAACCTACCCATGAACCCTAAAATACCCCTGTACCCCAAAACCCTAACCTAGCCCCGAACCCTAAAACTACCCCTGCACCCCAAAACCCAAACCTAGCCCTGAACCCTTAAAGTACCCCTGTACCCCAAACCCAAACCTACCCCTGAACCCTAAAATACCCCTGTACCCCAAAACCCTAACCTAGCCCTGAACCCTAAAACTACCCCTGCACCCCAAAACCCAAACCTAGCCCTGAACCCTTCAAATACCCCTATACCCCAAAACCCAAACCTACCCCTGAACCCTAAAAATACCCCTCTACCCCAAAACACAAACCAAGCCCTGAACCCTAAAAATACCCCTGTACCCCAAAACCCATACCTATCCCTAAACCTTAAAACTACCCCTGTACCCCATAACCCAAAACTATATCTGAACCCTTAAAATACACAAACACCCCAAAACATATACCTAAGTACCCCAAAACATATACCTCTATACCCATACTTACCTTATAAAAACATTTTAAAAAAATATGCTTTTACCATTGTTGCATTTACAACGAATTTTGTCGTAAATGTATGTGTGGTAAAAGCATATCAAATGTAATGCCATGCGTTATAATGGCATTGCTGAGTCATGGTACTTTCGTAATGAAAGTATGCGGAGTGATGGTATGCGGAAAGAAAGTTGCGGATTAATTGGTGTTTACCCTCCCCTGGTAAGTACATTGGTGGCACGGCGGCCCACATCTCCAGCAACATACTCATATTTTGTCATCACCCATTTGAAAAATGCACAGGTGTCTCTCATTGATGGCCAGCACGACATTCACTTTTAGACACACCTCCCGCCACAATTCCTAACATTGTGAACTTTAGAGCTGGGGAGCTACGTTCGAATTTCGGCATCAGCTCAACATCCTGTGATTCCAGGCAAATCGCTTTGTCTCTCCATGCCAAAGCACGGGGAGACAAAGCACAAATGAATGTGTTCTTTTGTAATGTAAATTGTGCTCATGCCATGTTGTCGAGTTCGCGCTATATAATATTGCAAGGAAAAATAAAGTAGGGAAACTCGAGTTCACACACTACTGAACCCGCACTCTTAAGTACATCACCATTCACTTTGAATCGGAGCGTTTCATTGGCCTGTCACAGATAAGAAATGCTATCAAAACAAAATCCTACAAAACAATATACTACTGGCTGGCAGCAATTCATACCCGGACAACGTCGGGACGGGATGCTGGTTACATATACAGTAGTTTTATTGAATATGTGTAAAGAGAACTGATCATGACCTTTGATGACAAAACAGTTTCGAAGCTTCGGCTTTCACCTGCTTCAAGGCTCTCAAACTTTGCTTCAGCATTAGCTTAAGCTCATGTATGTATGCAACATTTTGAGAAACAATTTGGTCACAGTTATGTAATTCCCCAAGATAGCTCCTGCATCATGTATGATCTTGTCTCTTACCCATCATTATGTATCTACAGGAACTGTTTCACATATATGAATGGTTGGTTTTTGTAGTTTAGGATAGTCCACTGATGTCACCAAAAAGGTTAACAACCATAAATACTTTTTCACAGTGTACTCACAAAGCCATACATTCTTCATACTGTTCATTTTCAAAAATGAACAGTATGCACACACTGCATCATCAAATTGGATACAGTGCACGCAACAAAATCAGTTTTATTTATTTATATGTTTACTTACCTGTTAAACTCCGTAATCCATACATTACTATCCCCCACCCTGCCCCTCACCCTCCCCACATCACCCCCCGGCAGGTACTCCCACCACCGGCCACGGCTGGTAATAAGGCTACCATTTCATCATCCACATTAGTTAAGGAGCATCACACATAACACAATAAACACTATTGGCACGTTTGGTACAACTGCCCCTCATTACATCAAACAACATGATCTATATGTAGAGTTTAAGCTGCCATGAGTCTGCACAGAATAGTCCATTGGTTGTCAGCAGTAATCAAATGGGATCCTTACCAACATGTTTAATAGACAAAGCACTTCATCATGCACATTGGTCAAAACTCTCACATTCAAGAACTCTTTTTGTGCATTGGGCATTGGTCACCATTAATGTTGATGGGAAGAATCCTGGAAGCAACACAAAATGAGCAATGTAACTTGCGAAACTCTAATAAGAACGTCCTCCTTTGTTGCTTCTGCTAGACCCTCAACTGCCTATCAAGCTCTGGACAGGCCACTGCAAGAATGAGGGTCAATAGGGGGGCCAGGGTGCTTGGTGCGTGCCTCCCAAGTTGGGAGGGCTGCCCAGGCTAGACCTCAGCTGATCTTTGGGTCCAGTGTCATAGGTCCTGCCACCTCTTGTGGCAATAGACACTGCACCACTTGTAGACCCACAGGGTACAACATCTTCCTGGTGATGGCCTTCCATTTGTACTGCTTCTGATGGGTGTTGACCTGTATGGATACAAGAACTGAAAAAAACAATGGTATTGTGACTTTTTGTTTGTCGTCTGTATTGATGTCACAAAATGTGTCTATCACTAGCATAACTCATAAGTAAGCATACAACATGTGTATTGCCACATACTGACCTAAATCAGTATCCTCATATACACTTTTGTAGTGATAGGTTGCCTAGCCTCATCCCGTGGTATGGTCTGAACTCACAACTCAAGGCCTGTGACATCATCAGCTCCTACATATTCTGTGATGTGACCTACTTCAGATCATTGCAAAGGATTGGGAAAATGAAGGCTAAACATACATACTTTTGGCACAGGGTATAGTGGCTACTGTGAATAAGGGGCCTGTTGGATATGCCATACCTTGAAATGTGAGTTAAATTAAATAAAGTGTTAACTCAAGAAGTAAAAAAACTCTCCCTTTCAACTGTTGCCCATTTAAAAGCATTATCGGGCATATGTTTAACACACCTAAAACTTTAAGCTGCAATGGATATATATTTTTTTTTGGTCAAAATGTGTGTATTGAAATATTTATCAAAAAGTACAAACAGTGCTTAATGATTGCATCTCACAGTGCGTTTAAAAAAAAGATAGGAACCTATTTTTTCAACGGGTATAGATACCATGCTATAGGTAGCTAAAGTGAAAAGCACAGTTTCTAACTAACTTGGTAGGCTTGTCCCCCACCATAGTGTCCCGTGAATCTGAGCATTATAACAAAGGTAAACAACAGTAGGCCCAAAAGCTCCCGGAGCTACCAGGTCCAGTTCTTCATATAACTCTAATACGAGTATACGCCCTTGAGAGATGAGTAAAGTACATCCAATGCAAACATGCTGGATGCCTGCTGCAAACAGCTTCTGGTTTGTAATAAGGCGTAGAACATAGAGCGAGAACAAAAGGAAAGTAAGAATAAAATAACCAAAAGGAAAGAGAGAAGAACAGTTAAACTGCGGTGATACCCAGGGAATTTGATGCTGTAGCAATATGGGCTGTGAGGGGGAGGAAAGAAGGCACCGTCTGGACGAGGATCCCCACTGTCAGAGCAGGGCTTTGTCACCTTCAGGGCCACGTAATCATTGATGCTGTCTCAAGGAGGGGCAGAGCTCAATTAGATCAGGAAGAGGTGAAGCACCCTCAATCTAGGACTACATGCAAAAAGAGGGAGACCCTCTGAGAGGTAGCTAACCAGGAGGGACCAGATATAGTCAACTCCCTTCCTGGCGTCTTCTGCTCAAATACCAAACACATGCTGATAGATCTATTTTGTGGGTGTGGCTAGGGAACTGCGAAGATGGCCATAGCGGGAGCCTGGAAAAAGCCTGAGGCCCCCTCTCTCTCCCCAATGGCAAGCTCGAATGTGGAAGGCAATAGCGATGGAACAATATATGTTTTTGACAGTTGTACTGCGGTACATCAGTTGTCAGTTGGTCATCTTCCTGACTGAGCACTGCTCATTGTCACATGAACACCAGCTTTCCTTAACTATTATATCAAAAGGCAAACCTTTTGCCTAGTGTTAGACTTGCCATCTTTTTGCGTGTTTCCCCTGTCTTTTTGTTTTCTGACCCCCCAGTTTTGACTGTGTTTTTGCTGGTTTAGTGTCTTTGCGCACCTAGTACAGTGTACCGTGTATGTCCAGGACCTGTATATCAAATGCTGCTAGTGGGATTGCAGCATGGATTGTGCCACCCACACAAGCAACCTGTAAATGCATTTGCAGAGCCTGTCAGCAGTCCGGTATTGCCATGTCGACTTGGCGAATGTGTACCCACTTGCAAGGCCCTAGCCTTTCCTTTTCTTACATATCAGTCTTCCCTAAGGTATGCCCAAGGCACCCCTGTGGGCAGGGTGCAGTGTATGTGAAAGGTAGGACATGCACTGATGTGTGTGGCATGTCCTGATAGTGAATTACTCCCAATTTCGTTTTTCAATATTGCAAGGCTACCTGTTCTCATAGGACAGAATGGGGAGATTGTTTATAATATCCTATAAACATAACTACCCCTGGGAAAAAGGTAGGAAAATAAAGTTTAGTATGCCTGAACTCAAATAAATGCATCTATTAGTGAAGATGAGTTTTACATTCTGTGCTTGAAAATACTGCTTTTAGAAAGTAAGTATTTTCTTGCTTAGCCATCCTGTGTGCCTCTGCTGGGATTATGGATTGACTGTCTGGCTTTGGGATGAGAGGGGCTGGGGAGGAGCAGTGGCTCCAGAGAGTCTGAATAGACCTGGGCTGCATTTAGAGTAGTAAGAGGAAATTTCCTTGAGCCTGAATGGGCCTGGTCTGCCTTGACCAAGGCTGTCTCCACCCCCTGCCAGGAAGCTGGGCCAGAGAGGACAGAACTGGTTTGGACTATGCACAGACACTCTCTGCCTGAGAGGACAAAGGAATTTGGGGTATAAATACGGGGACCAGACCCCAGAACTTTAGAACTCTTTTGGAACCAAGAAGATTGCCAAGAAGAAGAGCTGGAGAAGCTGTGATGAGAGACTACCACTTTGCTGTGTGCCCTGCTGTGTTGGCCTGCAGTGATAGCTTCTGTATTGGGCAGCGAAAGGACAGGACTAAACTTTCTGCAACATCCTTTTTGTGAGTATCTCCAAGGGCTTGTTATAGAGCTTGCCCCCTGCTCAAGAAGTCTCAGGAACAGCACTGGGGACTTAGAGTTTTGTGCTGCAATAGAAGAAAAAGCAACCATACACAGTCTATAAGGCACCGAAGAGGGCACCTCCGCAACACCGCACCATGACCCAGGTCTCACAGACGACCCACCTGAAGCCCCCACCGAGCTGCTGCTTGCACAGTGACCTGTGGACACCACTCTCAGTACCACCTTGCTTCACATTGTAACACTGCAATCCCTGATGACGCTGCTCGACATCAACATTGATGCCGCTGCTTGCATCGTGGTTCGAGGGCACCGCTCATAAGTTACACAATGCACCATCCTCATCACACACTAACACTGGTGCCATTGACTTCAGTCCGTCAGCCGACGACAGCGCTTCAGCAACGATGATGCCGCTGCCTGCTCGGTAACCTGCCAGCACCGCAACAAGCACTGCAACACTTCACACCACAGCCCTGGTCTCACCAATGCAGCTGGATGAGCGTCACTGAGCCACTGCATGCACCGTGACCTGAGGGCAATGCATGCCGCACCACTGCTCTTCGCACCACAGCCCCAATGCCAGCCGATGCCAGCGCTCCTGTCTTCAATCGCAAGGAGTTCAATATGCAATGCATGTAACTTCAAGAGCTCAATGACTCCTGCACCGACCGCCAAAACCGACGCCTGCGGACCCTTTGCTTTCGAAGCTCAACGAGAGGTCACTGATGCCCTGCATTTCTAAAGGGACAGAGCAATCGACTTAAAGTAACTTTATTTCAAAGTTCATTTCGATAACTGAAGATTTCTAAGTACTGTATTGTGGATTTTTATCATTTTGGGTCTTGTCTTAAGTACATAAAATATTGGATATTTTTTCAAACTGGTGTGGTGTCCTTTTGTAGTGCTTTCACTGTGTTACTGTTGGTTATATGCAAATGCTTTACACGTTGCCTCTAAGATAAGCCTGACTGCTCGTGGCAAGCTACTAAGGGGGTGAGCAGGGGTTATTTTAGGTGTATAACTCCCTTACCCTGACGAGAAGGATGGTTCCATACATAGACCCTTTGCAACCAGAAACCCCCATTTCTAACACCTAGCCAAATATTGACCTCAAGGCTGTGTGTTACTCTGAAGGGGTCTGAGAACTAGTGGTCGCTTCCAAACAACAGTTTGGAGAGCCCTGATCTTGGCTGAGTGGGACCATACACATAGCGGACATTTTCATGTGGTCTGTACAGAATACATATTAATGTCCAGTTGTAAAGTGTATATATTGTGTATTCTGTCTTCCATGATGTGAGTTATCAACATAACACAAGTACATTAAACATATACAGACATAGATCTCTACTTACACACCAAATATAATCTAGGGCTTTAAACACACTACACATATTAATGATAATTGTTATTTGACATTGGAAAGTGCTTACACATCCCTAACATCATTGTCCTATCTAAGGATCACAACATATGACATGTAACATCAATCGTTACACTTCACTCTGGAACTCAAAGGCGCATTATAGCCTTTGTAAATCGAAATAAACCAGTTAAACAGATTCATATATGCATTTCAAACATGTACCTGTTCCTCTGGTGTGCCATAGAACTGGCCATACAGGGAAAGAACCCCTTTTGCCAGCAACTCTAGCTCCTATTGCATGAAAGAAGGGGCCCTCTTACCTTCTTCACCTGACATGGTTGCTCCCAGAGGTGACAAGTAGCAGCAAAACTGGAAGAGGTCTTGATTGTGGCAGTGTTTGAAGGCAAGTGAGCTTTTCTTCCAACCACAATGCGCATGTACACGGCGTACGCAAAGCTCAGCGGAGACAGACACATACGTTGGCTTTCTACTATTATGGTAACCAACTTTAGCCCATGGCTTTCCGTCTTAGGAGTTTACTGTCCACTGCATGGTCAACTTCCTATGCGTCTGCCTGATTCTAAATGTCCTATCGGTGAGGTCAGGTACCCATCTTGTTAGATGTTTAATCACCACCACTCAAAATGGGGATGAGTTTTTTTTAGATATTCACACTTCGATGAACGCTCATTTTTTAAAAATAAACTTTTATTTGCAGTGCGTCACTGTGCTGAAATGCGATATCAGGGCGGTGTTGTGTACACCTCCGTTGGCAGTATTTTCTTTTACCAATTAAATGTCTAAATAATACATTTGATATTTATTATTTACACATTTATTTTTAAGAAATATTTTAGGCTACTAATGTAACTTGTAATGGATAAAGGACAAAAAGCAAATTGCTTATCAAATGTTTGATCAAAATATGTATTAGACCATATATTAGACCATACATATTTTGGAAAAACACCCATTTATAAACCTTTCCAGCCTAGAAGAAAGTTCAGGTTGAATATACTAGATTTGTCAACAGCAGGAGCCAAATCTTCAGGATCACACAAAAATCCCACATCTATTACACAATTTGTCAAACACATTGCAGTACTTCATTTTGTGGCCACAGGTTCTTTCTAATACACTTTAGCAGTATCTGGTTGCATATCTCACCAACTTATAGTGGTATACTACACAAAGTTCTTTCTTCAATGATGAGACATATCAACAGCTACATTCAGTTACCACAGCAGAACGTTTTAGCCAATGTGAAGGGAGACTTTTATGATTTCGGTTGCCTACCACATGTGGTTTGAGCAATTGATGGCACACATATTTTCTTAGGGTCACCACACGTCAGTTAACTGATCTACCAGTTTGGGAAAAATTGCCATTCATACAATGTGCAAGTTGTCTGCTTACCGGATCTGAACATCACAAGCATCTGTGCATATTTCCCTGGCTCTGCCCATGATTCTTTCGCACTATGGAACAGATCCATACCCTTGAAAATGTCACAACTAGGACCTGAGAGGGTCTGGCTTGTTGGTCAGTACAATCTTCCGTAATATTGTTTTGGAAATTTATAGTTGAATAATCTGTAATTGTGTTACATTTTTTGGCAGTTTTTTGTATTCCATATAAGAGACTTAGCTTATCCCAAACGACTATGGTTGCTGGCACTGAAGAGCACTCCAACAATGCCAGAGGAAGTCTGCTTCAATGAGACCCATGGAAGGACAAGCAGCCAGTGGAGAAAGCGTTCAGGCTCCTAAAGGCAAGTCTGTTGCCTGGACCAAACTGGTGGATCTCACCTTTACTCACCCAAAAAGGTGCGAAAAAATCACTGTGGCCTGCTGAATGCACTATAACATCGAGCTGCAATAAAGCATTCCTTACATCGCAGAGGATGAAGACCATGAGGACCCACCAAGTGAGGATCCTGAAATGCCAAATGAAGATAATAGTGGTGTAGAGGAAGGAGTTGACTTAAGTCAAGATGTCATTTACAACTTCTTCTCATGAGTGTAAGTATATCTAAGCATCTGATCACTATGACTGTTACACCAAATATTGATGTGATGATGAGAGAAAAATGTCATTGTAATTTGTTAGGAAGGGCGTGTTCAGGGAAAATCAAATCAAAGGTGTTCGTTAATCAAACCTTTGACACATTGACTACTGTGTTCAGTTACATTGTTTATCTCTGATTGTTTTGTGAAGCGGTGTTCCCCAAAAGGTAACTTTGTAGATGTGTCTATCAAGTTATGCATGATTGGTAAACGTTTTATGTTCCTTCACCATGTTATCTTTATTTGGACTTTGAGAGTTGTGATATTTGGAGGTATATAGTTCTCTTTCAAATAAAAAGGGAGAATGAGTTGATCCTGGGAAGGGCAAACACAGAGTTTGAATGTACACATCTTGTACCAAAGCAACTTACACCATAATGACAGATTTGAAGAATACATTGTACTTGTAATTTGACATGTGTTGACAGTAAGGCACTATGTGTGCCATCAATAGCGGGAACCACATGATAGTGGAGCCTAATCATGCTACTCTCCCTTCACTTTGGCAAACTCATCATTACGTGTAAATTGTATGTAGCTGCTGATGTGTCTTATCATAGTTGGTTATACTTTGTTTTGCATATATCCCTTCTTCCATCTTGGCATGGTACAAGGACTGGAAATGTTAAAACTGGCACTGAGGATTAGTGACATAAATGGATTGTTATGTTAGTGTGAATTTTGACAATTATTTCTCAGATGGAATAAACATAGTAGTAGATGATTGAATAGTATGACATTTTTGGGAGTTATGGTTGGGAACTTGAGATAAATATTACCTTCTTGAAAATTGTCTAAGTTTACACAATTGTCAAGGTATGAAAGGAGAAAACGTATGCATTGAGAGAGTTGAGATATACAACATCAGTCTATGAGTGTTTGAGTTGCAAATGTATCAAACTAAACTTGAAAAAGTTAGAGTGAGAATGAAAATCAAACCAAATGAGTGAAGAAGTCATATTTGGTGAATGAATCCATAGTTAGAGAAGGACAATTGTGTGAAGTCCAATGTCCAAAATACAATTGGTATCAGAAAGGTAAATGTGTCCAGAAATAGTGCCCAGAGTAACTGCTATACACAAACAGGAGACACTTAGGGTTGGGTTTCTTGCTGGGGGTGGCAAAGGTCTTGTCATTCTTACCTCCTGGGTATATACAAGGGAGGGGGGATCTACAGTTGCAGGGTGCCGTTGGTGTTTTTTAGGATAGGATGGGATAATATTTATAAAGTGCAAATATACCGACAGATGTCAAGGCTCTAAATGAACAGGGGAAGAGGACAAAGTACCAACATCAGGCTAAGCGGTAAATAACCAGGTTTTCAAAAGTTTCCTGAAGACTGGAAGATAGTCCGCCTTGGAAATGGAAGGAGGCAAGGAGTTCTGGAGTTTGGCGGCCGCCACAGAGAAGGAGCGACCGTCCCCATCTGAGCCTGTGAAATCTGGGAGAAACCATTTTTTTTTTGTGAGGAGGATCTCACGGTCCTCCCGAGATTCTACCACTGAAACAAGGTTTTTAAGTGTGTTGAGCCCTTGGAGTGCATAGCCTTGTACACCATACTCAAGACCTTGAAGGAAATGCGCTTCCTAGTGGGGAGCAAATGCAAGGCTCAAATACCAACCCTGGCTCATTGATACTTCGGGATGTTAAGAATCAGTGTTACCACAGCATTCTGTACCAGCTGAAGCTTGTTCAGGGATCCTGTGTTGATGTTAAGATACGAAGCATTGTAGTTGTCCAGCCGGAAGTTGACTAGTATGATGATATTAGGCGATGCAGTTCAGATGGAATATAGAGCAGTACTTTCTTCAGGGTTTTTAAGATGTAGAAGCAAGTACTGAGTGTATGGCTAACCTGGAAATCAAAGGTCAGACCCTCGTCAAATATGACCCCCAGATTGTTTGCAGTTTTGACCGGCACAGTAAGGGCACGCAATCTGTAGGCCACCAGGCATGAGTCCAAATGGAATTCTGTGGTCCAAAAACTAGCACCTTGGATATGTCCATATTGATTTATTTTTTATTTTTTATTTTTTTATTTTATTTTCATCTTCACAGCAGCAAAAAAAAAAGAAAACAACGCATACAGCAAGAAAAGAAAAGAGAAGGGGAGAAAACTATCAAAATCCCCCAAATCACATTACATATAGCATATTTAGAATTCATAATAATCCCGAAACGATCCCCAAATGCCAATGCCAATCTGACGCTTTTTAGACCCTTAAACAGCTCCATTGTAACTTATATAAATTGTACATTTTAACCCGCCAAAACTAAAATAAAGGAAGATCTTTCTGCAGCCACTCACTAGCGATACAAAGGTGAGCAACAGTCATAGAAAGAAATATCAATTTTCGATGCTTATGTAATGCAATCACTTGATTATTAGATGGAAGCATCCCCAATAACATAGTAACGGGTGTAATTGTCAGCCAAGAATTCATAACATGAGACAAAAATGTCTCAATATCCAAAATAAATCAAAGTAATTTAGAACTACTAAAAAAGATATGCAAACTATCTGCATTATCATCCCCACAACGGAAACACTTTCCATCAAACCCAGCTCTACATTTAGACATTCGTGCAGGGGTATAATATAGATCAAATATTGTTTTAAAGCATTGTACCTTCAAATTGGCTGACATTAATATCTCCCTAGGGCTAACTATAATCTTCTCCACAGAAATATTTTGTTCTCCCAATATCGTAGACCATTTAACGTTGTATTTATCAAGATCATCTGGTTTATATGACAATAGTACCTGATATAGCACACCAATTCTCTCCTGTCACCTAACCAAATCTATATTAGAATGGGGTTCAAAATTAACTTTTGTATGGACTAAAATATCTCGGATCTGTAAAAATTTAAAAAACTGCAATTTAGATAAATCATATTGGTTAGCTAGTTCATCAATAGATTTACACACCCCCCCCAGATAAGAAAAAATCCCCTAAATTAGTAATACCTTTCATTCTCCAACCATAAACTATGTTATCACCAAATAGAGAAGGTAGAATCTTAACAGAATTCAGGGGGGTATAATATGATATTGTACCCGGAAGGTCAAATTTTTTTATTCTTTTCCAAACTTTATACGCTCTGTGTAATACTTTAAACCGAGTGCGCTTAAAATAACTCCCATCAATTTCTCTAAATAGACATTGTCTCGCTATTTTGGGCCCAATAGCGAGTCCATACTGATTGTTAATGAATTGTCCTTCATCTAGCATACAATGATGGATATACATTGATTAAAATTTCGGGGCAACCAGTTTTAAATAATTTGTTATGGAAAAAATTATTTTTGTGTCATCCGCATAGGGTCTCACCAACTCTGCTAGACGTGGCAGGATCTCCTCTCCTGTGGCTGTGGCAGATATAGATGGGCTGAATGTTGCAGGCCCAATGGAAGGAGTAAATGGTGTTTGGAAAGCCATGCAAATATGGGTGTAAATGTCCTGCAGCACCCCAGTCATGGAGCACATATTGCAGTTGTGAGCATCCATCTGTTAATTGAGCTTCATCTATAACTGCTCATCTCCTGGAGCTCGGTGAATACCTGGTCCATCATGTGTTGGAACTGATGTTAGGCTCACAAGACTTGGTCAATGGTGTTCTAGGAGAATGACCCCAGTGGTCTCACTATGCCTGCCCACATTATTTCTTCCACAACCCCTAACCCATTTCCTTCTGTCCTTGGGCCAGTCTGCCTCGTCCGACTGGTTCCTGGGTGAGCTGGAGCTGATGGTACTGTGTTTGCAACATTACCCGAGACTGGGAGGCACGCAATCTGTGTCACAGTGGTATGAACACTGGAAGTGGAGTCTTCAACTAGCTGAGGTGTTACAGTTTGGTTGGGAGGTGTCAGTGTGGGTGTAGTGAGTCTGCATGTGCTGACCAGATGGACCAGGCTTCTCATCGTCCTCCATATTACCAGGAGTGTTGTCTTCACTGATAGCTTGATCCTTGGCTGGAGTGGAGGACTCTTCAGTGGTAGATGTCTAGCCATGTGCTCATCCAGTTGGGCCTATTGAGAAATTGAGAACATGTTTATTGCTAAGAGCGTGTATTGTGCATTCAAATCTTTTGAGGCAAACAATGTAGATACCTAGAAGAAAAAAATGATATTATTTTGATCATATCGTTCAGAGGTATTTCACATATTAACCTAACATTAAGCAATTTTAAACAGTACAAATTCAAATAAGAAGGTAATAAGATGTCTTGAAATGTTTATGAAATGATTTGGAAGTATATCTGACATCTCCCAACCATTCAGCCCAACACAGTGGAGAGGCGAAATGTGTCATTGACAATTCCAAGGCCTAGCTCACTCCAAAGCAGACATTTGCACAACCTGGATGTTTGTTTGACAATAGTCATCATGTGTACAGTGCAGAGTTCATTTTTGCAAGTAGCATTCATATTCAGCATAATCCTTTACATACCTTACATTCTTTTGTGTCAACACAGTTTGATTTGTGAAACTCATGACATCAATTCAATTGGTTAAGAAGAACAGGAAGACATTCAGAAAACAGCAAAAACATTTTCAGAAGAGAGCATTTAATAGGGATTGATTACTACCAGAACCAGATTCAGAATTCTCTTTATTCGGCTGCGATCAGCCATAAAGGCATACAAGCAAAAGACACAAAAATAATGGATGGAATGCAGAACAAATCAAACATTCACCGTAAGTCCATCATTTTATTTTGTGATGTTGCTCCTTGCAACTTAATTGGCTAGGGGTTATACCCATATGTGGGTCCCTTTCTCACCGCACCACTGGATTCAAGCTAGCCTGGCTGATTAGGGGTGATACTCCGAAACTGGTCCCAGGATGTTTTTTTTACAGTCCTGGGAAGACCTGGCTTGGCAGTTTGGGCTGGACTGTTTCCATGGGGAGCAGGATCAAGACTGAGTTTCAAATGGCTGGGTCCAAACTGGAGTGTGTAGAAATGTTTAGACTCCTGGAAAGGTTTTAGTTAACTTTATTTTCATACAGAAGGCGGAAGAGCACTTTGCAACGTCCTACACGCAGGGAGTCCACAGCAACTGCCATTCTTTACCCAACATTCCGCAAATACAACATTCTTCATCGAGGGTTAGAACTATCCTTCACTTATATCCTACTTAGCAACCCATCTTAGCCACACCACAGGGTGATGTGGCAAGCAAAATAACGATGGATTAAACCCATATCTGTGACTGGGGAGGGGGAGTGTTTGAAATGTTTCAACACTCCGTCCATCATTTTATATTGTGATGTTGATAAAAGCATTTAAGATGTGCAAAAATAGCAATATAAATCATACCACATTATAAAATTACTGTTTTTTAAATCACAGGAATAAGATAGTACACGACACTTTACCATATCTTAAAATCATTTAGACAAGAGAGGAAGGGCAATATTATTTTGACAAAACAGAAACAGGGCATCATGGTAGTTGTAGTCATTTCAAAGACAACTTCCCAACACATGCAAATAGTCAGTGGAACATACCTGTACAAAATATGCAGTTGAAAGTGCACACACACTTACAATATGACACACATATGAGTAATGGGCAATTTGGTATTGTAACACTTATCATCATCTTAAATGCAACAAAATACATTCACACAAACTAGTCAAATTATCTGATACTGACACTTTGAGGTTTGCATGTTAGAAAAATATGTGCAAGATATATTGGCAAGAGCTGAGTTGAGAACAAACAGACATTGAGATTTAGTGGGACTTTGGAAAGTGTAACTAACTAGACTCCGCTCTACCAGGTATTCTTGTCAAGCCTTCAGGATGTAGGATCTGCAAGACATTCTTCTCCCAGGGCATGAGTTGTAAGGAGGTCTGGGAGAACCCCTACCGGTCCTCTGTGAGCAGGCAGATCACAGACTTGCCAGGCTGCTAATTTTAAAACAAATAATTTGTGTACTTTGCAAATCTTTGAATTAGATTTGATTACATCTCCCCTGCATCTCTCAGCTACTGGGGCCTTCAATATAAACAAGCTGGACGCTCAGCGGCGCAGCGGACGCTAGCAGTGGGTGTGCCAGCGGTGCGCCAATGGCAAGTCCGTCTGCGCCCGTCCGCGCCAAGAACGCGACCAGCGCCAGATCCCCTGCATCATTTGTTAAAATGTATCCCCGGAACGAGTTGGTTGACCTTAACACTGGTGAGTGTTTTAATCCCACCCTATTTATTGATAGAGATATTTATATTCTAAGAGGGTGCAACGCTTGCGGCTTGGGGATTCTTGACAAACCGGCTAAAAGTTGTCTGCACAGAGGAAAAGGGAATAGAGAGAGGCCCTTAGGAATATGCTCACCAACACTCATTTTAGTAAGGGATCAAAAGGGGAGGATATTGTCTAGGACATACCCTCCCAGCATTCTCCTGACCAACACAGTAATATTCCATGCCTTAGCGGCAAGTCAATCAGTGGGATCGTATTAAATGCAAGATCAATAAGTTAACTCAAATATGAGGTGGAATGCCTGATCCAAACTGCAAATCAGAATATTGTGTTTTCTTACGGAAACCTGGGCCAATGAGACATCGGAACCTGATTGGAACGCAGCACTCCCATCAGGTTACCTAGTTGCACACTTGGATAGGACTGAAACGAAAGGAGGAGGGATAGCTATTATATTTTGATACTGCTTCTCAGTTCAGATTCTACCACAATCCTCGCTACAGGCAGAGGCACTGTCTTTTAGTATTTGAAATAATAGTTTGTAATTTTTTTAGGGGCTACTAATCTATCGGCCACGTGGGGCGAGACCACCTTTCTCTAGTTTGCTCTAGACGTTTCTGGAGTCTTGTTTGAACACTCCAAAATTCACTGTTTTGGGGGATTTTAATTTCCATTTGGAGGCGAATATTAACCCTGATACATCTCATTTGTTGGATAATCTTACAAGCTTTGGTCTGAGGCAACTTTCAGCAGAGCCGACACACGTAGCAGGCCATACGTTGGATGGTATTTTTACCAACAACGAACATTTTAAAATACTTATGGTGCAGCCCCTATCATGGTCGGATCACTCTGAAGAATTTTTTTGCATAAAGCTACCTCCAATTACCAGGGGGGCAGGGAAAGTTCAGGTATATTCAAATCTCGTCCTTGGAAATCCATCCAAACAGTGATCGCGTAATCGCATTGGAGAAGAACCCCCCGGAAGTGACTTCTGACCCTCATACCTTAGCCAGAAATTTTGAAAGCTGGCTTAGCTCAGCAGTAAACATGTTAGCCCCGGAAACCACTAAACAACTCAATAATAAACGTGCTAGCTCACCTTGGTTTACGACTGAGCTCCAGCATATTAAAATAACCTGTAGACACAGGGAGCTCATCTGGAGATCAGATTACAGAGCAGATCAAAAAAAAGACTATAACTGCAACTTAGAAGACTATAAGGCAGCCATAAAACTTGCCAAAGATGTCTATTTTACTGCAAAAAGGAGGCGAGAAATTACTGGAGCGCTATCAAAATGTCTGGGCAACAGAACATTTCTGCCGGACCAAAATTTTCTGGAACAAATGGCTGTGTTCTTTCAGAATACAGTCCAAATGGTTTACCATGGGCTAGACACTGCTGCATGTGTCCTAAAAATTAGCAGTGCAGATTCCTTGGATTAACGGACATCTCTGCAAAGGTTGACACGGTTTTCCACGCTGGAGGAGGATAAAGTTGCCAACATGTTGCTACAAACTAAGGGGCTCATTAGGATTGCGGTTTTTCCGCATCCTCGGGGCCGGCGGAAGCCACCACCGGCCCAGAGGATGCGGAAAAACCGCAGCGGACTGACCAAAGACCCACCGCCACATTAGGATGGCTGGTGGGTCCTGGTTTCCGTCCGCAGCTTTTCCGCCGCGGCTGGCTTACAACCGCAGCGGAAAAGCTCTAATCTGGTGACGGTGTCTCTCAGACACCGTCAGGCAGATTAGGATGGGATGTGAAACATGCTTTTCCGCGGCGGCTTTTCCGCCGTGGAAAAGCATGTGTAACTTCACTGCGGGAGCCCGTTGCGGGCCCCCTAGGTGAAGGGGGGTTGGGGGGTGCACATGGGGGGTACCTATGGTACCCCCCTGCATTTGTATGCAGAAAGCGGCAGGCACCGCGAGGTGCCTGCCTCTTTCTGCATGCAAATGCGATGACTGCATTTTTAACATTGCCGCGGGTGCTGCTTTAAGCCGCACCCGCCGTAATGTTAAAAATAGAGGATGTGACCGCCAGGGTGGCGGTCACATCCTAATCGCACAGGAGGGGACTCTGCAGCCCATGCGGACGTCCCCTCCTCCTCAGTGATCGCGGACGGACACAAGTCATAATCATAATCGGCCCCTAAATCTGGCTCACCTCTGGACCTTTGTCCCCCTCACATATTACATCTGGTATCGGAAGAAGTAAGTTCTTAGTTGACCCTTTTATTAAATGCAATCATCTTTTCTGGGGAAGTTCCCTCCTCGTGTTAAAATGCATGCATTAGGTCCATTATAAAAAAGGCCTCCTTAGACCCCTCAGAGCCAAAACATTAACGCCCAATCTCCTGCCTCCCTCTACCCTCAAAAATCTTGGAGAAAGCCATGAATCTAGAACTGACAGAATACCTGGATAGTAGTAACATTCTTGACTCCACAAAACATGGCTTCTGTTCCCGGCATTCCACAGAGTCAGCTTTAATCATGGCCACAGAAGAGATCCATAAAGTGATGGACTGGGGAGGCAGAGCTGCACTCATCCCGTTAGATCTGACTGCAGCCTTTGATACTGTAAATCATGCAGTATTGCTGCGACAATTGAGGGATGTGAGTATTGAAGATGTGACTCTGACTCTACTTGCATAATTTTTAACATCATGAGAACAGCTGATCCACTGAAATGGCCTGCAGTTAGGGAATATTCCATCTCCTAAGTGGAGTCCCACAGGGTTCGGCCTTGTTTCTGACATTATTTAATCTATGTGTCAGTCCCCCGGCTCGGGTAATCAAAGAGCATGGCATAATGTTGGTGTTGTATGCTGACGACACCCACCTAGTGGTCTCTGTGACACAAAGTGTGGGGTTAACAGCCGAGATGTTCCACAATTGCCTCACAGATGTAATGGTGTGGATGAATTCAAACGTTTTAAAGATAAATACTGAGAAAACCGAGGTCCTAGGGTTTGGGCAACTGCCTTCTGTATGGAGCCAAGCCTGGTGGCCTCCTGAGGCAGGCATTTGTCCAGTCCCCGTGCCCAAGGCCAGGAACCTGGGATTTGTGCTTTACAAGGACCTCAAACTTGCCTCAAAAATAAATCAAGTTTCCTCATCATGTTTCTTCACATTAAAAATCCTGCGGAGAATTCTTCCCTTCATTCCTCTGTTACTTCGGAAAACAGTGGTCGGAGCTCTGGTTTTGTCCAGAATCGATTATTGTAATGCCCTATACTTAGGAGTTGGCAAGGGACAGATCCAAAAACTTAAATCGCTTCAGAATGCAGCGGCTCGGGTTCTACTTCGCTTACCCAAATACCACCTGACGTCAGCAGTGATTAAGGAGCTACATTGGCTCCCAGATCGTCAGAGAGTGAACTTTTAAGCTCTATGACTACTGCAAAAGGCTATATATTGAGGAGGGGCTGAGGACATTCAAACCTTGTTTTCTGTATACCAGCCAAAATGCTCTCTCTTGTCTGCCAATACAGGATTGGTTTGTGTCCCTAGAACAAAAACAGTAAGATGGGGAGCATCCACCTCTTGGAACTCCCTCCCTGTGGCAATCAGGTTAGAATACAATAGGGCTGTTTTTAGGAAAATGTTAAATACCTGGCTCTTCTCAAGCTCATAAGATCTGTTGCTGTCTGCACCATATAAACCCAGCGCCAAGACTCCTCGGCATCAGTGCGCTTTATAAGCTCTTCAGTCAGTCAGTCCTCTGGACCTCTGTGTCATGCTCCGAGGCCCGGGAATGCACCCACATTGCAGGTCATTCCTCCTTTTCCTAATCTCTGCCTGTAGGAGCAGGTTATTAGATACAGCATTCACTTGGTCGACTAATCTGGCCCACATTTACCTTTTCTGTGATAGGGGTGTAGTTTGGACTTGGGTTACAAACAATTGTGGCTCTACTTTTATGATTTCATCCACCATGACTTACAATTCACCCTCAGTAAAACAGAGAATTTCTGGACCTGGCACTTTGCAAAGAAAGATAATGAACTCACTCAGATAAATTACCAACAAGGAAATAAATGAAATAAGATATAGGGTTAATAAACAGGGTAAAGCAAAACAAAATTCACTTGACTGACAAAAGTACCGGTAGTAAATGTTGTAGTGGAGCTGACAGGGCAAAGGATTATGGTCTGAAATGGGGTGTGTTTTATAGTGTGGTATGCATGTTTTCAATTTGGAAAATAGATAGCAGGTGTGTTCTACTACCATCCATCCAATTTCCACAGTGATGGTGTACTGTTAAGTGCATGCCATGATGGACTCCTGCATGCCATGATGGACTCCATCAGGGAGCCGCCGCGAGGAGATCACCAGCACAACTGTGAATTTTAAATCTGCCTGGCGGGAACCCACTACCCTGACCATGACGGAGTACTATTCACCAATATTGGAGTCCAGCACGTAAGCAGCTGTGAGCCGTGAACACGGAGGAAAGCACCCTGTCGATGGGGACAGCGAGTCAGCCTGCATGCATGTAAATATGGTGAGTGAGAGACCATCGATTTGGCAGAGTACTTGGGACCCACAAAGTTGCGGAACTGCCATAAAACGACCTACATCTCAAAACAGGCCTATAGACTGAATTTTGATCTCTTCTTTTGAACATACAGCAAATGTGAGAAGGCTAAAAACATAATTATATGGGTCATTTACCTTCTGAACTCCTGCACGATTATTTTGGGGGGGTAGCAGCAATCCCTACACCCCTACATCCAGCTTCCAGGCATATTATGCATTTAAATGTGAGTAAATCAGTTAATCGGGCTGGTTGTCAGTAATCCAAATTGGGTACAACTGTAACTGCTCATTACCCCTAGGTCCCTCCTGTCCTCGTCCCATTCCTTACTAATTGGAGATGACCATCTCCATGACGAAAAAAAAGAAAAAGGAGCATGCTGAGATACCCTACCCACTCCCTCCCACTGGGAGTACATAAGTGGTACATAAGAGGTACCAGCCCAGCATGCAGCCTGTTCTTTTTTTCTGTGTTCTGACAGAATGGATGTGGAGTTTTCCTCTTACCTGTTGACTTCTGGGACATCTCGTCGGGCTGCTGGGCTGTCCTCTGCATCCCTTAAGTCTTCCTCGTTGACACGTTGTGCTGCTGGGCTTCTCGACGTCCTGTTCTGCTGTCTCCTGGCCTGCCGGGCTTTGCCGGGAGCCGTGCCGAGGGCGGACGGTCCTTTGTGACTGGGGCCCCACTTCTCCGGGGCTGTTCCGGGTTGAAGGCCGCGTCTTCCTGTCGCTGGGCCGGTCGGGGAGACGCGTTGCTGCTGATGTTTGGGGCACCTTGGGCCGGTCTTGGTGAGGCTACTGGTGTTCCTGGATGCACAACCCCACCCCGTGCTGCCAGCCTACTCAGCCTTCCGAAGATGCTGTTAAATTAGACTTTCCTCCAATACGCTGCATGGACGCCTGAGGGTGCCGGTTGCTCCCGGTTTTGCCTCTGTTGACTCGGCGCTCGTTGTTGATGGCATCTGAGCTGGAGATTGGGGGTCAGTCTTTGGGTTTCTTTTTCAACTTATCTGCGCCGGCCCGCTGGTGCCTGTCCTTTCGTTTCTTCTCATCAGCCGGGTCTGGTGGCATGGTGTACAGTTGCATAATGTGATGTTTGGTGTTCTGCTTCTTCCACAGCTTGGGCCTGTGTTTGACCTCATGGGTGGAGGTTCATCTTCAGGCTTCTAAGGCTGTTCCTATTCCTTTCTGTTGGGTGCTGGCCATGGAAGGGGTGGTGATGGTTGTGCCTTTCTGTTGCCTGCTGCGTTGTGTGAGCTTTGGTGGGGCTATTGGCTGCTCATCTGTCCCTTTACACTGTTCCATGCTGGGTTGGGGGTACGCCTGCGTTTGCCAGTTGGTGTTGCCTGTTCTCATCGCCCCTAGCTACTTGTCACTGATGCCTTGTGGTTCTTGGGCTTCCTTTGGCTGCCTGTGGCCCTCCCACCCCTTGGTTCCTGCCTTCTGTGGGCTCGGGTCGGATGCATGCCTATCTGGGTGCCTGCCTGCGGTGTTCGCTGTTGGACGCTTCTTGCTCCCTTTCAGGTGCTTTTGCTTGCCCCGTGCTTGGGTGTCTGTCTTCCGCTGGGGTCTCCCCCTTGTTTTCCGTGGGTGGAGGGGGCTGTTGTGCCTTCCTCTATCCTGGTGGGCCTTGGTCTTGTGTTCCTATTCGCTCGGGTGCATTCTCGCCTGCCGCTCTGTTTCCCTCCTGTGGTGGCAGGGATTCGTTGGTCTTCCTTGACCTCTGCCTTGGGTGACTTTTGTTCTTTGGGTGCTAGACTCTTGTGCCCTGCCATGCTCACTGTGCCCTTTCCCTGCTGGTGAGTGTTGGGTGTCGGCCTCCCCTGGTGTGTGGGCCGCTTGCTGCTTCCTGCACCTCTCTCTCTGCTTGGGGTTGCGGTTGGCTTTGCTTTGGGTCTGGGGCTTTGGCCTTTTCCCTTTGGGGGCCTGTCTTTGGAGCTGTGCTCCAGCGCGGACTGATTTTGGCCTCGGGTGTCTATGGCCTTTGCTCTCTTGTCGGCTCTGGGGTGTTCCTTCTCCCCTAGTTTGGGTCTGTTCCTGCTCCCCTGTTGGGTGGTGCGCCTTTTTTCGGTCTCCTCTCCTTTGCTTTTCGGTGCCTGGGTTGTTCCGGTGTGCTCTGGGGGGCCTGGGATCTGCCTCTGTTGGTTTTGAATTGGCGGTCCATGTGTTTGGCCTCCCGTTCGCTTGTGCGTTTGGGTTGCTGGTGCGCCTCTCGGCTTGGTGTGTCCGGCTTGGTGCTGTGGGGCCCTTGTTTGCTTGGGGTCCTCTTTTGGTCCTGGTTTGGGTCCTTTCCTGGCTGCTCGTTCTCTTGGCCTTTGTCGTGGTCCTGGACTGGTCTTCTGTCCTTTCCGGTGTCGCTCCCTTCGGCTGGCTTTGGCACTGGGTCCGTTGTGTGGGCGCTGGGCTCGCTCCCTCTGCTTCTCCGGTCTCTGGGTGACCTGGCTGTGGTTGGCTGCTGTGCCTTTCCGGTGCCCCTTCTTGGTTGGGGGGTTCTTTTTGCCTCTCCTTCTGGGTCCTGGTGGTGCTGGGTTGTGTACCTCCTGGCGAGCTGGCCTGCCTGTTCTTCGGCTGGCTTTTTGGGGTTGGGCTGTTGGCCTCCTTGTTGGTCTTTACTGTTTTTACCTGCCTGCTTCTTGGGGTTTGCCTTAAGTGGTTCCATGGTGTCTTCCTTTCTCCTCCTGGCAGTTTGCCGGCTCTTGGTTGTGGTTTCCTCCTTTCCGGTTCTGGGGTTTTGGTTTCCCTAGTTCCGTGTGGGGCCTCTGGTATTGTCCTTCTTGGTTGTACCCTGGTTTCTGTCGGGTCTGTTTCTGGTTGAGTTGTTTTTGCTCTCCCTGGACTCTGTTGGGTGGGTTGCTGGGCTTTGTCCCAGTGTCTCCTGCCTTGGGGGTGTGCCTCGGGCCTGGCCAGTTCTTGGCTCTGGGTTCTTCTCCTGGTGGGGTGGCCTTTTTATTTGCTTTGGCTCTTTGGTGTCTCGGCTGGGGTTGGCCCTTGGTCGGACCTGTCCTGTGGCCTGGTCCTTCTGTGGGTTTCTGGCCTCCGGGTTCCCTGTTGCTGCTTTTGTTGGCGGAGGTTGAGGGGGCCTTGCTTGGGTTCACTGCCCCTTCTCTTCCTGGCTGTTCCTCTGGGTGTGTGCCTGTTTGCTTGTCCGGTTTTGCCCTCTTTTGTGGCTCTGGTGGTGGCTTCCCCTGGTGTGTTGGGTTGGTCCTGTGGTGGGTCGTGTCTTGCCTCTGCCGTGTCCGTTCCTGGGCCTTCGGCCCTGCCGCTCTGACCGGGTTGTTCTCCTCTGCTCTTGGCTGTTGGGCTGGGTCGGCCTGTTCGGTCCCAGGTTGGGTGGCTGCCTGGTGGTGCCTAGGTCTGAGGGCTTCTCCATTGAGGGTTTCTCCCTGGTCAGTTGCCCTTTCTGGCTCCGTTCTCCGTTGGGGTGTGCCCACTTCTCCTGGGCTTCCTTTGGTCATTTGGGGGGAGGGGCCCTCATTTTTGGCCCCTCTGGTTGCTCCCTTGGAGGCTTGTCTTTGCGCGTGTGCCCCCTTTCTGGCTTGCCGGGGGGTTTCTTGTGTTTTTTGCTGGCCGTCCCCTGCTGGTTTTAGGGGGTGTCTGTTCTTTCCGCTTGGTTGGGGGCCTTGTCGGTGGGGGGCACTTTCCTGCATTTTTCCCCTTCTTGTGGGCTTCTTTTGCTCCTGTGGGGTTTTCAGTCTGGCGCCCTTGGTGTTGTTTGGGGTTCATAAAGGCCGGGTTCTCCGCTCTGGTATTCTCCAATTAGTAAGTAATGGTATGAGTACAGGAGGGACCTGGGGGTAATGTGCTATTACTCACCGGTAATCTACATTACTCCTGGTCCCGTTGTCCTGGTCCCATTCCTTACACCCCTCCCTCCCTCCCTGGCGGACGGCCTTCCGGTTGTTGGCTTGGTGTTTTCAGGCTGCATGCTGGGCTGGTACCACTTATGTACTCCCAGTGGGAGGGAGTGGGTAGGGTATCCCAGCATGCTCCTTTTTCTTTTTCTCTGTTGTGGAGATGGTCATCTCCAATTAGTAAGGAATGGGACGAGGACAACGGGGCCAGGAGTAATGAAGATTACCGGTAAGTAGTAGGACATTAACAAAACATGCTTGGATTTCTCAAAAGTGCTCACCCCGATAAATGCTGGAGGTTCAGACTTCTCAACTGTGAAAGTAAAACCATGATGAAATTGGAAGCGAGCAGATAACATGCAAAATTTATGTCAGTGTATGGGAAGATGCTTATCCTCATGACAAATATGCCTGCATGCAGAAAAGAAAAAAACAAGCATTGGCTATGCCAATAGGTTTTGCCATATTAGTGCATTATGAAAATATGTCCTTGGTGCAGTGCAGAGTTGGAAAAGCATTCCAAAGAGAGCGCCACTGTCCTTGTTTGCAGAAAGGAGCACTTTAACCCTTAGTCTGCCCCCTGCAGTCGTGTGCCCACAGTAATGAACACTCTCAGTGCATAGCTACAAAGGATTCAGACTGATTATGTATGACATTTCCGTAAAGTCAGTGTAATTATGAGTGATATTCGGGTACTATGACTGATACTTTCCCGCAAGCAAAACCAAGAAATAAAAAAGAGGGAAACCTGGAAATACGAGACATTAAACCCTCATTGCTGCCAAGTTTTCAGGGTACTTCTGAGCCACATTGAACTACCAAAGCCGGCAGCAATTATTTAAAAAGGTACTCCTTGACTGGACTTACTGATGGCTAAAATCATTATACCCCGAGCGTTGGGTTAAGATCCCCCCGCCCCTGCCCACCAGCATGAAGTGCGACTTCAGCTATGTCGCACAGCTCCTGAAAAGTAGGGCACCGGCACACTTACTTTTTCTGGCAAGCAGAGTGGCACCAAAGTTGGCAGTCTAGCCATCAGACCACATCCACTCCCATGTCTGACGTGACCTTTGTCCCAAAAACCGGGACATGTACTTCAAATTAAAGAAAGCACCGGGACAGTCATTTGAAAGTTGGGACTGTCTGTGAAATCAGGGAAGTCTAGTCAGCCTAAGTAGAGACGCTATCGACCTTTTGGACCCCGGAAAGGTTAAGTAACAATAGCCACGTGGGGCTAATAGTGCAACTAACTGGTGTCACAGGCAGAGTATAGCGCACGTGCTAGGACTGAAGCGGTCTTCTGGGTGTAGCGACCTACTGGCCCGCATGCCGATGAAACCACACTACCTGCATGGCCGCACAAACATATAACTATTTCTCTTGCCAGGCTCACGCAGTACAACAGGGAGAAGCAGGTGTCTGCACGCAAAAAGCCCTGCCTAGCGGGCAGTCTAGCACCATTGAACACAGTTGTGAGGATAGAAGTGGTGGGGCCTCAGAGGGAGAAGGGGCACTCCGGTACACTGACCTCTGACTTCCTTTCCTCGCGTCCAGTGGCAGTAGCACTGCCTCCACTGTAGTCCTCCAACACTGTAGTCCTCCAACAGTGTTTGTAAACTCACAAATGGCGGTCGTAAGTCAGTACTGTAGCGCTATGCCCCAGCCGAGGCAATCTACCACTGCGCATGCTCTGTGGTTTCAAGGTCGGAGAAATGATGAGTAGAACGTAGATATGGGGTTTCCTGTGCAAGTAAGAAGGGGCTAGTGCTGTTCCTAAAATGTTGTCTTGCCGACTCTTACTGAAGTACTGCATCGGGTTTATTCAGACCTCAGATTTGCAAATTTTGCGGCACGCCTGCATAAACAGGGCATGACGTGTACCCACAGCAGGAATTCACACGCAGAAACTAATAAAAAAACAAGGACAGCATACTCAACCCGGTGCGCTTCTCTTTGTCCTGTTTCGTTTCCCTGCTGGTGCTGTCTCTGCCTTCCACCTGTGTTTCAAATATGAACAAACTTCATCAGCATGTGCGTGCATGTCAAGTCAGGCAAAAAAGGGTGCGAACTTCCCCAGCCAAATCCCAGCAAAAACAAACATTTATAAAGGCAATATGACTTGTGTGTTCGGGAGTCCTATTGCATTGTAAATAAAAGTGCAACCCTCAAAGAAGGTAGGAATGGGAGTGGAAGGTGGGTGGTGGTGGGCAGAGAAGCCACAGACTGTGGGAGCGAATGGGGGGAGATAGGGGAACAAAAAAGTTTTGAAAGTGAAGGGGCTGATAGCTATGGAAGGAGAAAAATGACGACATGGCGGCCAGGAGGAGGGATTACGTTGCTGAAAACCAACCAGATTGCTGCATTTAGGATTTCAGCAAATCACAAAGCTAGGCGGAAAGTGGGCGAAGCTTCCCCCACTATACTGTATACAGCATCTCCCGCCGAGACAGCGCATGCGCTGCCTAGGCGAAACCTAAAAAGGTGTAGGACGTAAATTCACTTCTGGGTTGCATTTACATTTTCTATGTTTTCGTATGACTAAATGCTAGCACGGTTGAGTAATCCAGGAATGCCGTCATTGTTGCAGATTTCAAGGACACTTTTTTTTTTATTTCTCTGAAGGTGCTCATGTGCTCCAAATATAGGATTAAACGTATGGGGCAGCATTCTGAATTCCTAAGCTGTCACTTTGTGAATTCGCTGAAAGAGATTTTTGTATCGGAGGTTATGTTTGTGGGCATGATTCATATATATTGAGTCAAGCATGAGTTCACAGGCATGGGAAGAAAGTTTCAGGGAAACAAGATGGAGGTGTGACGGTGGGGGGTACTGATTATTAAATCATATGGAAAAAAACATCCCTGAAATTGCCTTGCCATCTATTTTTGTGCTAAAATTTGCTACATTTTTCAGTATCTCTGAGTTAATTCGACATTTCTGACTTCATCATACATGCAGCACAAAACTGTTGCCACCTGATGACAGGTTGTACACCGCATTGCTTGATGAATGAGGCACTTACAGATTCCAGGAAGTTAAACTTTTTGATCTCGGAAGGGTTGACCAATAAGATTTTGATTTATGGTTTTCAAACTCCTTACTGTAGATAGAATGTTTTGAATTAATGGTTTAGTAAAACTATTCAGGAAAATTGAAGTGCATTATTTGAACATTACTTTTCTCCTTGTGCGATAATAAAATGGAAAATGGCACTTAGCAAAACAGCCCCATTTTAGTTTTAAATGATATATAACTTTTAAACAGACTTTTGAATTGTACTTAGCTGCTAGATGTTTAACAAAAATGCATCACACCATTTGTTAGCTATATGAAAAATATATTGAACCTCATAATGATAATTCAAGTACTGTTTGTTGATACGAAGTGATTATACTATAAAAATAATAGAAATAACGTATAAGCATTAGTCCATAATTCATTTATTTCGGAACTTTCTATTCTACAGGAAACACGTAATCCACATTCTCATGACCGAGGTTGCAATTTTGGGGAAATCAAATATCTAAAGTTCCCTTCCCAATTTCAAAGGATGTGAACTCATGTGAACCCACAGATAAACGCTCAATTAAAATTAGCAACCAAGCAGGCATTCTTATTTTATATTCCCCTTGTAACAAGGACACTTTCTAAACCACAGGCATATCTTGACCCTGCCTACACAGGGAACAGATAGCTAATCATTTCTGATGTATTTCTATCACACTTAATTGGCTCGTTGCACTTTGCCAAATTTTGGAAGGCACTATCACTTTGCAAAGCTGCATCTTAAAGTGCCATTCCTAATGGCCATCCTTCTAAAACGTAGAAAGGAAATCAGTGACTGTTGCTGAAGGAATGTTTCATATATTCATGTATATTGTTGATGTTGTCGCCACTAGTTAGTTATAGCTGAATGTATGATGGTATTCCGCATGCGTTTATCACGCACACCTTTGGAAAGCTGTCATTAGAACTAGCGCCACTTTAGCATGCATTTGTTCTGAATGCAAGTTGTTATGATGACTTGTCTTGGGGGGTGCTGGATTTGGAAATAGTTAAATGTATTCTTCTAACTCCAGTCTGCTTAACAGCAGGGAAGGCGTTGGAACTTTAATTCGAACACCATTCCACAAATGCCCCAGCTAAAGCAAGCCGTTGTAACGATTTGCATGCTGAACGAAACCGTGCTAAAGATGCGTTAATTGCTTTGCCGGCACTGTGAAGGCACATCCTTATTTGGGATTCGTCCTAAAGGAGGTTTCCCGTTATAGTTAGGTAATCTGATCCATGGAAAAAGTTTTTTGGGCATGTTGCTAATAACTTTGGCCCTCGGGGAAGAATCTCCAGAAAACTTGCCTAAAAGGTGCTACTTTTTGACTAGTTTGTGCATGTAAAGATTTTGGCTTATTTGTCAATCCGGGGCTAAGAAAAAAGGAGGACCCCAAAATGCTGAATCCCCATGCATTTTCCATAGATGGTGTACAGAAAAATCTGCTGAAAAAAATGTCACCAACTTCGTTAGGAAGCGATATTGTGCTTTTTTTGATTTAGTGTAAATCTGTTCAGTAGTTTATGAGAAATGAAGGGACACAAATAATTGTATATCTGGATGGTTCTGTCTGCGAGAGTCTCTCAAGACTCTCAGGGGAGAGACAATTTAAAATCCGAGAATTCTGTTTGGCCCAGAGAGCTTATTTCCATTGGGCTATCTCGCTCCTGCAGGAGTCAGACTCCCGCTGAAGTGAGCGGTCTGATTGGCTGCTAGCAACAGGAGATACATTTTGCTGCCAGCCATTACAGGGCTTCGGGACTTAGTCCCCTGTCCTGAACTTAAAAACAATATAGTAGAAGGGGGCATAGTAAGGATACCCTGACCCCTACGCCCTATTGAGGGAACTAAATGAACCCCCCCCCCACCCCGGGTCAATCAGATAAAAAAGCCACAATCTCATGAGACACTTGCAGCGGATCACTGACAGAATTTCGACCTCAAAAATATCGACCTACAGAAATATCGAGTCAACAATATCGAAGGCAAGAATATCGACATCCTATCTACAACATGGTAAGTACAAAAATATCGAAAAAATAATATAGATGAAAAAAATATTGATGTTAAAAATATCGATTTTTTTTTCTTTTAATATATAAATGTAAAATTAAGTATATAACACTAATAAATTAAATCTACATATTTAAAAGTATCTAATAATGTTTTAAATAAATAAATAATACATATATATTAATAATACATTAATTAAATATATACAGGAAATATATAATATATATGTACTGAACAATAAGTATTAATAATGATTTTACTAATTTATAAATTAATAAAATATATTCTAAATTACTAATACATTTACAAACATAAAAAAATAACATAAATAAAATGTAACTAATATAAAAAATAAAATAAACATTTAATTTTTTTACAATTATTTATATAAAACGTTGGATAGCGTAAGGGTAAAAATTACTATTCCCACTCCAGAGAGTGCAACAGTAGGGAATGCGTTTGATAGCGTAGGGGTAAAATTACTATTCCCACTCAAGAGAGTGCAACAGTAGGGAAAGCGTTGGATAGCGTAGGGGTAAAAATTACTATTCCCACTCCAGAGAGTGCAACAGTAGGGAAAGCGTTGGATAGCGTAGGAGTAAAAATTACTATTCCCACTCCAGAGAGTGCAACAGTAGGGAAAGCGTTGGATAGCGTAGGGGTAAAAATTACTATTCCCACTACAGAGAGTGCAACAGTAGGGAAAGCGTTGGATAGTGTAAGAGTAAAAATTACTATTCCCACTCAAGAGAGTGCAACAGTAGGGAAAGCGTTGGATAGCATAGGAGTAAAAATTACTATTCCCACTCCAGAGAGTGCAACAGTAGGGAAAGCGTTGGATAGCGTAGGAGTAAAAATTACTATTCCCACTCCAGAGAGTGCAACAGTAGGGAAAGCGTTGGATAGTGTAGGAGTAAAAATTACTATTCCCACTCCAGAGAGTGCAACAGTAGGGAAAGTATTGGATAGCGTAGGGGTAAAAATTACTATTCCCACTCCAGAGAGTGCAACAGTAGGGAAAGCATTGGATAGCGTAGGGGTAAAAATTACTATTCCCACTCCAGAGAGTGCAACAGTAGGGAAAGCATTGGATAGCGTAGGAGTAAAAATTACTATTCCCACTCCAGAGAGTGCAACAGTAGGGAAAGCGTTGGATAGCGTAGAATTAAAAATTACTATTCCCACTCCAGAGAGTGCAACAGTAGGGAAAGCGTTGGATAGTGTAGGAGTAAAAATTACTATTCCCACTCCAGAGAGTGCAACAGTAGGGAAAGCATTGGATAGCGTAGGGGTATAAATTACTATTCCCACTCCAGAGAGTGCAACAGTAGGGAAAGCGTTGGATAGCGTACGGGTAAAAATTACTATTCCCACTCCAGAGAGTGCAACAGTAGGGAAAGCGTTGGATAGCGTAGCGGTAATAATTACTATTCCCACTCCAGAGAGTGCAACAGTAGGGAAAGCGTTGGATAGCGTACGGGTAAAAATTACTATTCCCACTGCAGAGAGTGCAACAGTAGGGAAAGCGTTGGATAGCGTAGGGGTACACATTACTATTCCAACTCCAGAGAGTGCAACAGTAGGGAAAGCATTGGATAGCGTAGGGGTATAAATTACTATTCCCACTCCAGAGAGTGCAACAGTAGGGAAAGCGTTGGATAGCGTACGGGTAAAAATTACTATTCCCACTCCAGAGAGTGCAACAGTAGGGAAAGCGTTGGATAGCGTAGGGGTAATAATTACTATTCCCACTCCAGAGAGTGCAACAGTAGGGAAAGCGTTGGATAGCGTACGGGTAAAAATTACTATTCCCACTCTAGAGAGTGCAACAGTAGGGAAAGCGTTGGATAGCGTAGGGGGAAACATTACTATTCCCACTCCAGAGAGTGCAACAGTAGGGAAAGCGTTGGATAGCGTACGGGTAAGAATTACTATTCCCACTCCAGAGAGTGCAACAGTAGGGAAAGCGTTGGATAGCGTAGGGGTACAAATTACTATTCCCACTCCAGAGAGTGCAACAGTAGGGAAAGCGTTGGATAGCGTAGGAGTAAAAATTACTATTCCCACTCCAGAGAGTGCAACAGTAGGGAAAGCGTTGGATAGTGTAGGGGTAAAAATTACTATTCCCACTCCAGAGAGTGCAACATTAGGGAAAGCGTTGGATAGCGTAGGGGTAAAAAATACTATTCCAACTCCAGAGAGTGCTACAGTAGGGAAAGTGTTGGATACAATAAGGGTTAAAATAACATACTTATAAATAAACGATTTTTCTAATTATATAAAAAAAATTAATATAAACTATATACAATACCTATACATAAATATAAAATACATGCTTAGCTAAATATATTTAACCTATAATAAATTAAAATTAATACCATTTATTAATATTTAATTGCCAATTAATAATTAACAATTATATTATTAACAATACAATTAGTTTTAATACATTATTAATTATTTAAATTTACATTACTTCCCACCATATTTCCCTATAAAACCACTACCCACAACATAACACATTTATCCATTTATGAATTAAAGAAAAATAATTAGCAAATAATTAAAATTAATTAACTATTATTTAAAATTAATTACCAATTAATTAAATTTATTTTATAATTCCTACTAATTATTAAATAATTAACCATAATTAAATTACTTCCCACCCTATTCCCCTATAAACCCACATCCCGCTACAGAACATATATATCAATTAATCAATTAATTTAATTAGCAATTAATTATAATTAATTAATAAATCCTACTAATGATTAATCAACTTACCATAGTTAAATTACTTTCCACCCTATTCCCCTATAAACCCACAACCCGCTACAGAACATATATATCAATTAATAAATAAATTAAAATTATTTTCCAATTATTTTCAATTAATTACCAATTAATTATTATTTATTAATAAATCCTACTAATTAATAATCAATTTACCATAAATAAATTACTTCCCAACCTATTCCCCTATAAACCCACAACCCGCTCCGGTACTAAAATATACAATTTTCTTATAAATTAATTTATTATTATATAAAATTAATACACATATAATAGTAATTATTTTAAATACTTAAGTTAAACATATAACACATACATAATAAAAAACTATAAAATAATACAAATATCGATATTAGTGTCATCGAAATTAGTAACATCGATATATATGCTATCGATATTACTAACTTCGATATTACTTACATCGATATTAAGATTTTCGATATTACTTACCTTAGGGTCGATATTCTGTCCAACGATATTCTTGACTTCGATATTATGCTCCTTCGATATTTCAGACTCGATATTATGGTAGGTCGATATTTCCAACTCGATATTTTGTCTGTGTACCACTTGCAGCATCTGAAAAAAATGGCAGCTGAGTCTCATTTATTATGTTTATGCCTTGGGGAGCCCACCTCCGGGGCTGTATTCATGAAAGGGAGGAGTGCTGCAAGACCCGCTCTCTATGCCTGTGGAAGTCCCAAGGAACAGTGTGAGCCTTACAGGGGGTAAGGACGAATCCTAGGCACTCTGGTGGGCACTGTTAGTGCGTAAATATGTTCGATAAAGTTTAGAATTCGAAGTTAGGCATAGTTTTAAGGTTGGTTTATTTCAACACTCCGTATTCATAGTGGTATTCAGTAGATCACAATTCAATATATCATCAGCCATATTTTAGTCATATGATCCGAGAATATTCAATTCTTATATTTCTTATAAAGTTATACATTCAAGGAAGTCCCCGATGCATTTCGTGCTGAGAAGCACTTCTTCAGGGGGAATCTAAAAGATAAAAGGAAACCATATGTAGGGCACTGATACAGGAGTCCCAAAGACATAGAAAGAATAATTAGGCTGGACAATGGTGAATGGTAAATGGTACCAAGCTATAACTGGGCGAGAGGATGAAAACCCAGAGTGGGTTCATCTAAGGTTAGTCAAAAAGGACGTAAGTGAAAGGGCGATGCAAACGTGAGGATGGCATGCCAAACATAATGTGCAAAAAGGCAAAAGTCCAAGGTGAACTGAAGGAAAGGTCGTGGAGAAATGAAAGGAAAACAACCGGCGTTCGAAAATCGGCATAGTGGTTGGTGAAAGCGTGAAAGGGCGCTATGGAAAAGTGAAGTGTCCCAAAAAAATATATATATTCCGAGTAGTGAATATACGGAATTAGAAAAGCGGCGGTGCAGTGAATAGATGAGGGTTAAACAGATCTAAGCACGCAAGAGAAAGGGCAAAGCTCTTACCGAGTGTGTAGAAGGTTAGATTCAATCCGCAAGGTAATCTTGGTGAGCTCCGGGCTCCAATTCGAGAACCCGGAAGACGCCACGCATGCGCATTTGGTGAGGTTAAGGGCGCATGGAGTCGAGAAAGAGAAAACAGACTCGGATGGAGTGATACGGAGGAGCGCGAGTGAAACGCGGGTGAAAAGGAGAGTGCACAGAATGTGGTCACATAAATGGTGAATGTAAGCAGAGAATTAAAAATAAACAGAAAGTTATGAATAATCACATGTGAAGCACAAACTGGGCACATGTGTGGTAGTAGGGAGAAAAATAGTGACGGAACAGAAAAATGATGTAGGTTAAAAAAGTGGCATATGTGAAAAATAAAGCATGCGATAAACATAATGTAAAAGAAAAAGGACAGGAAAAAAGGTCAAAAATGGGAATGGAATAAGGCAAGTATACACAGAGAACAGTTATCCCTACTACCACACATGTGCCCAGTTTGTGCTTCACATGTGATTATTCATAACTTTCTGTTTATTTTTAATTCTCTGCTTACATTCACCATTTATGTGACCACATTCTGTGCACTCTCCTTTTCACCCGCGTTTCACTCGCGCTCCTCCGTATCACTCCATCCGAGTCTGTTTTCTCTTTCTCGACTCCATGCGCCCTTAACCTCACCAAATGCGCATGCGTGGCGTCTTCCGGGTTCTCGAATTGGAGCCCGGAGCTCACCAAGATTACCTTGCGGATTGAATCTAACCTTCTACACACTCGGTAAGAGCTTTGCCCTTTCTCTTGCGTGCTTAGATCTGTTTAACCCTCATCTATTCACTGCACCGCCGCTTTTCTAATTCCGTATATTCACTACTCGGAATATATATATTTTTTTGGGACACTTCACTTTTCCATAGCGCCCTTTCACGCTTTCACCAACCACTATGCCGATTTTCGAACGCCGGTTGTTTTCCTTTCATTTCTCCACGACCTTTCCTTCAGTTCACCTTGGACTTTTGCCTTTTTGCACATTATGTTTGGCATGCCATCCTCACGTTTGCATCGCCCTTTCACTTACGTCCTTTTTGACTAACCTTAGATGAACCCACTCTGGGTTTTCATCCTCTCGCCCAGTTATAGCTTGGTACCATTTACCATTCACCATTGTCCAGCCTAATTATTCTTTCTATGTCTTTGGGACTCCTGTATCAGTGCCCTACATATGGTTTCCTTTTATCTTTTAGATTCCCCCTGAAGAAGTGCTTCTCAGCACGAAATGCATCGGGGACTTCCTTGAATGTATAACTTTATAAGAAATATAAGAATTGAATATTCTCGGATCATATGACTAAAATATGGCTGATGATATATTGAATTGTGATCTACTGAATACCACTATGAATACGGAGTGTTGAAATAAACCAACCTTAAAACTATGCCTAACTTCGAATTCTAAACTTTATCGAACATATTTACGCACTAACAGTGCCCACCAGAGTGCCTAGGATTCGTCCTTACCCCCTGTAAGGCTCACACTGTACTTATTCTATATGCACCTTTTGGACCAGGAAGGTGACTTCCTAAGCACCTATAAACTAGACCACTGACCTATCTCAGTTAAAGCTTCATCTTCACCTCACGGAGTGCAGCGGTTCCTAACAAAGTATGAAGTCCCAAGGAACCCACCCCAGGGCTGGCATATGTTTATATGGAGAGGGTGGACACATGGCCCTCCTCCTCAACCCTCCAGTTGCCCTGTGGAGCCCACCCCTGGGGCCAACACTTGCTTATAAGGAGAAGGGGGCCATGCAGCCCCCCTCCCCAAGCTTCAAGGCCCCGGGCAGCCCAGTATTGGAAAAAAAGAGGGAAGGGCCATGTGGCCACCCTCCCTGAGCCTCAAAAGCCCTCCCCTGGGGCTAAAATGTTTACATCACCCCTCTCCAAGCCATTGAAGGCCCCAGGGAGCCCATCCCTAGATCTGATTACTTTCAGGGTGGAGGGGGCCACGTGATTTAAAAACCATCTTTCAGACCTATGTTCCATTTTTGTAGTCATTCAGGATGTTGCGATTATATAGTTAACTGCGTCTTTTCCATAAAATCAAAAACACATATATAACACATACCACCGTATTTTACACACTAGGGGTTTCTTACAGTATTCTCTAAAGTCATGTTTTTCTGGAAAGTTTCTAGAAAAGACATCACTGAAACCTATTTTATCTTTTTGCTGTGACTCCAGAGACCTCAATGACGTTTGCAACCGCAGACACGTTGCGAAAACGGGACACAAAAGCAGTTTTTCAATCACCAACAGATCCAAAAATAATATGGGAAAAAATCCATTGTGAGCATTGTACTACACATATTACTATGCAGATACTTTTTTTAAAGCATGTTTATGGTTTAAGGGCCAGATGTATCAAGCTATTTTGTGTTTGCAAAACGCTAAGATTCACAAAAATTAAGGGTTTGCAAAAGCAAAATAGCATGTTCCAATGTATGACAGTTTTCTGTTTTGCAAAATGGATTTTTGCAAAAAATGCAATTTCCAAATTTGCAAAGGAACACATCTGCGAAAAATCATTTGTGAATTTGAACTTTTGAGTTTCTCTCAAACTGCTAATTTGCAAAAATTGGGTTTGCAAATTGCGAATTCGCAAAAAAAGTATGAAACGGTCGCAAATTGCGATTAGTCAAAAAATCTCAATTTTGCACCTTCAATTTCCACCAACTCAGGGCAAGTGGTAACCAGGTGCAACCTATTTAAACAGGCGCAGAGTGCATCAGTGTCTTTCACAATTGCAGTGCTGTATCTCATAGCGAGGAGGATGCCGATTCAAGTTGCAGTCCAGAGAATGAGGAGGAAAAAGGAAAGCATTTACAGAGTGTGTATAACCCTGTTTCAGCAAACAGAGGAAGAAATCCATGAGAAATATAGACTGGACTCAGCAACTATATTAGGCCTGACAGCTGACTTGCAACTAATACTGGAGCATCCAACCCGCAGGACCAAAGCCATTCCAACACATGTGCTGGTCCTTTGTTAATTGCACCTACTAAAACCGAGAGCTTCAAGGAGGAGATAGTTACAGCAGAGTTACAGCAGAAGTGGTGTCCTAAAGTTGCCTGTCAAGCTTCTTTAATGCTTTCTTGGATGCAAGGGTACAGAGAATACACCATTACATCAGATTCCCCACCATACAACAGGCATTGCAGCATACCGAATAGGATTTCTACCAGATAGCACAATTCCCACATGTAATTGGGTGCATTGATGGGACACATGTAGCCATCTGTCCCCCTTAGATAATTAGTACGTTTTCAGGAACAGGAGATCCTTCCATTCACTCAACATCCAGGTCATATGTATTGCCAAACACATAATAACTAACATAGTGGCCAAATATCCTGACAGTACACATGATTCCTTCATATTTAGACACAGTGGAATCTACACATGTCTCACTGGGGCGGAATTTGGAGAAGGATACCTGCTAAGTAAATGCATTTTACTCACTCTGATGGACTCATTACATCTGTAGAAATAGGACAGTGATTAACTATATGAATTTCATTCTGTAGGTGACAGTGGATATGCTGTGCGCTCCTTCATCATCAAACTATACTTCTGCTGCTACTGAGAGTGAGAGGAAATACAATGCTGCACATAAGTATATGCGCAATGTAATAGAGTGGACGTTTGGAAACTGATGAGTAGGTTCCGATGTCTACACAAAAGTGGGGGAGCACTGCAGTAGAGGCCAGAGACCTGTTGCAAAAGTGTGGCCACTTGTGCCATGCTGCACAACGTAGCAACAACCAAAGGCATACAATTGGACCTCAGAGATTCGGATTCAGATGAAGAGGAGGAACCAGGTCCACGTCTTAGACCAGCAGGTGGTGCTATGTGCAGCAGATGGCAGACAGAGATGTGATGAAATAACACACAACTATTTATAGGTGAGTAATGATGACACAAAACAGCTCATGACTTTTGAATAACTGTGTTCTTATTTAGCTTAACATCAGGTAAAATGTATCCACACAGCCTACAAGTCACAACTTATGTTTGCCTTTTGGTGTTTAACATGCCGTGTACCCAGTCCATGCACATTTACATGACTTGTGCATGTATGCAATGGGTTACCGCACCCATTTGCATGACTCCGTTGCAACACTGTCTATTTCTTGTGCCCACGCACAGCACTTGCATGGTCAATGTTCACACAGCCCTCCCTTGGTGAGGCCTCAGATGCTGTTCCCTGCCTCACACTCTGCCGTTGGAGTTCAATCACAGGTGGAGTAATGCTGCTGCAGCTGGAGAACTCCTCGCAGTCCCCTGCACCCACAATACCTGTGCCAGCTATGTTGGCTGGCTGTAGCTGTTCAACTCCAGTAGTGACCTGGACCAACCCCTTGTCAACATCCTGGCTGCACTGTGCCATTTCAACCTAAATGGACTCAGTGTGTCCGTAAAGGATACCTGTGGTAGTGCTCAGACGATTGACTGCGTTAGTGTAATGATCCAGACGGCTAAATAGGCGTTTTTTCCCTGAATCTGGAGGCATGGTACCTCTGCTTGTTGGCACATATCTCTTTGATGGCTACGGTCATGTCCTTCATGCTAGCCTTTTTATCCTCTGCCACAGTGTTGTTGAGCTTCCTGATGCCATCCTTGATGTCAGTCAGATTGTGATTTACAGACACCAGCTGCCTGCTTGTCACTTGCAGCCACTGAACCGTCACCATTGTGCCCTCCAGCCCAGAGAAGACAGAGGGCGCCTTTCCTTAATGCACGTATTGTTGTGCCCTTGGTCTGCGTCTCATGCGACTGCTGTCGCTAGGCTGCACAGGAGACTCATCATGTTGAGGCCGTGCCTGCTTTTTGGGCCTTGGCTGTGGCTCACCCTGGATAGCTTGCACTCCTCCCACCAATTCCTGTAGTGGAGGTACAGTGTAACAGCGTGGTCTTAGTGCAGGTGTTGTCTGTGTTGTGTGGTCTGAATCCTTTCCTCCTTCCTGTTCCTGTAGCTGTGGTGCCTCATCAATTGGTGTGTCTTTACCCTGTGTCCCAGGTTCATCTGTGAATACAAGAGAACTACTTATTGTGTGTCCTGCTTTCTGTTATTTACAAAATAAATTTACTTCAGTTGGTATACCTGAATGTTGTGCTTCAATTGGTCTTTTACTGGTGTCTCAACTGCGGATGTTACTCTGTGTCAATGATTTACTATGTTATGTGTGGGACTACATCTCCCATGATGCATTGGAGCGTGATCACAAAATGTTGGCATGGAGTGGCAATCATAAGTATATATTGAGTAATTCCTGAGTGGGGTGTTTAGTGGGTTATGGGTTAGGAGTAATTTAACATGCATCCCACCTTGTCTGGTGTTGGGTGTGGCTGAGCTGTCAATATCTGCTACGCCGCTGATGGTTTCTGGCTGTAGGTTGGACTCCACCAAGTCCTCAAGGGGTGTGGACGCTGGCTCAGTAGATGGACCTCTGCCAGTTTACTTGGTGTCCGCAAGCCTGCTTGCAACCTTCTCTTTTGCCCTTGAGCGCAAGTCATACCAGCGCTTGCGTAGGTCCTCTCTGGAGCGTTATGTGACACCAATGGCATTTACATGTGCCTGTATGTCCAGCCAGATTTTTCTCTTCTCTGACTCAGGGATGTTCAGAGATTTTTTCCCAAACAGTTGTTCTTGGCTCCTCACCATCTCCTCAATTAGAACCTCCAGTTCTTTCTCACTGAATTTCTGTTTCCTTTTTTATACTGCAGCCTCCTTTGCCTTCTCCTGTGTATCTATAGTTGTTTTATGGGTGGCTTTGCACTCCAGATGGGCTTCTGAGTGGTGTGTTCCTGCTCCTAGCCTTTAACACCGTCTCAGGCACTCAGAAACAGCATGGGCAGTCACACTTCCTAGTTGCTATGTCATAATGTTGCACCTGAATGGCAGATTCGTTATTTTGTGACTTTTTTATTTACAAATTTGCAAATACAGAATCGCTATTTTTTTAAATTGGTAATTGCGATTGCGATTTTTACAGATTCGAAATTTAATTGTGATTTTTTTACCTGCATAGTGTTTTGCGATTCCCAAAGAGCGATTTAGGAATTGCAAATTGCTTTTTTAATACGTCTGGCCCTTAATATTTTATTTGTTTTAAGAATGCAAAGATAACATTAGCCACCACCTACATCCATTGGCCGGTGGGGAACAGTAGAGAATACTTGTCTTCGTAGATGTGGTGAGGAGGGGTAAAGTGTCGAACGAATAGGAAAGATCATGTTCAGGTATCAAGAGGTGGTCTATATCTCTGTAGTTTAAGAGTCTGTCCAGAGGGGAAGTGTTCTATCCTGGGTGGGTGTAGTCCTCTGTGGAGGGATTGCTTTAGAGAGTTGGAGACCCGGAGGTATTTCGGACATGTGAGCTCCATAAATTTCTGAGGATAGGAAATCAATGGTGGTGCCTTAGGTTTTATTGAAGCAGGGTAGTGTAAGGCTTAATGTGATCTTTTCCATGCTCACTACCTCCCAAACTCTATGTAACCATTCAAGTTTGTTTGGGACCTCCTCTGTTCCCCATTTAGACAACAGCACCTGCATATCGGTATCCAGCGCTAAAGTAATCGCTCTTCCTCAGCAAGACTTAAGAGCATATGTAAGCGCATTGGGGAGTCTTAATAGAATATAACTGGGAAATCTGGGTATTTCCATGTGGTGTATGGTGTCTATGTCTTGCATATTTGTGTCCCAATAAGTCTAAATCCTCAGGCATTGCCAGAGAATATGTGTGAGGGTACCAGGCTGTCCACATCGGTGCCAGCAAAGGTTATCCCCCAGGCTTCCACTGTGCAGTTTTGGCAGGGGTATAATACCACTAATGTTAAATGTTAAATGTCGTATACTTGTAAAGCGCACAGCTGCCCCAGCAAAGGGGCGTCCCGGCGCTGTATACCGCTGGGGAACCCATCCTGGCTTTCCCTGTGAGATGGTCCCTCCTGGGCATCTCCAAGGTGAAGACAAGCATCCCCGGCGCAGATGGGGCCGTTAGTAGAGATTAAGCAAGCTATTGCCCAGAGTTGCTGAGTGGGACCCATGGTTGGAGTAGGCACCGAGGCGAGAATGATCGAGTCCGCTGACCCTGGCCCAAGACCCTGCCGCGCCGGCAATCGAACCCTGGTCCCAGGCCGACCTCTGCTTCCAGGTCTGCCGCCTCTAACCAGTGAGCCACACCACTCCATGTGCTATTTTAGGAACATTTCCTTACCAGCAGTGCTACAGGAGGAGACCCTGGCACTATAAATAATATCATGCCACTCTTTAGGGGAGAACTTGCAATCGAATTCAAATTTACACCTACGCTGCGTTTGGGATTTAGTATTGTTTTTAGGCTTATTCAAGAAGGCGTATAATTCTGACAGCAGGCACTTGTCTGAACTCCGGCTAATGTACCATAGCTCAAATTTAGTTAGGGGACGGCTTGCGTAGGGGTGAACCTGCGCTTCAGTCACCCAGTGGCGAGCAAGGTATAGTCTGACATCAGTTGGGGAATATCCATTACTCCCTTCTTGTTGAAAAGATAACCAATTATTTTGCAATTGGCCTCTTGACATTTAAGATAGCTGTTCCCTTCCTTTGCCGGGGGGAAAATCTGGATTGGCTATAAAAGGGGTCAGTGGCGACATGGAGGTTGAGAGTCCACAAGGCACCTGCACCATATCCCAGACCCTAGGGGTGACCCTCAAAACCTGAGAAACATAAACCCGACCAGTCTGTTGTTTAGGGAGCCAGGGTACCTTTATAATATTCATGTCTGCGATCATGCTGTCAATAAAGCACCAGTGTTTCTCCAACACTAATTTATACCATTCTATCATGTAATGCAATTGTGCTGCCTGAAAGTTTTGCTCTAGGTGCGGAACCCCAAGTCCCCAGTTTTACTACCTCAGGTACGTCTAGTGTCAAGCCATGCGTGCTCTCTTCCCTCCCCATATAAGGCCCCCCAGAAGGTGTTGTACCTGGGCCACCAGCCAGGGCGGGGGTGGCAATGGGAGCATCTTCATCACGTACAGGTTGCAGGGCAAAAGAGTAATTTAAATGACCGCCAGCCTATCCAACCATAACATTGTATGTTTCTTGTACGTAAAGAGCTCTCCCGGATCTCGGCTAAGAGCATCGGATAATTCACCTCGGCAATCTTCTTGATCTTGGGGAATATCGGCAGCCCCAGGTAAGGGATGCTGCCGGGGGCCCAGACAAACGAGAACTGTGTCACTAGCTGCCATTGATCAGCCTTGGGAACGGTGAAGCTGAAGGCCTGTGTCTAATGGATGTTAATTTTGAAGTCAGAGGCCTGGCTAAAGTTCCGATCTCTTCTAGAAGGGGGGGGGGGGGGGTAAGGGGAGTAACGGCTGCATGAGGAAGAGCTCCACATCGTCCACAAAGAGGGAGATTTTGTGCTCTCTGTCTCTCATTCGAATCCCTACTGATGGTGGGTAGTAGTCGGATTCTTTCAGCAAACGGATCCATATAGAGAGTGAATAGTAGGGGTGAGAGAAGACACCCTTTTGGGTACCCCTCTTAATTCAAAAGGCCAGGAAGCGACTCCTTCTACAATAATGCATGCCTCTGGGCCACTATTTATACTATTCACTGAATCCAAACCTATGTAGTACCTGTCTCAAATATGGCCGGTGTGCCTGGTCAAATGCCTTCTCAGCATCCACGGACAGGGAGCATAGCAGGCTGCTGGGTGCATTGGATTTCCTCCAATATATGGCACATTCATTGGGTCCCATCGCTGCAGCTGTGCTCTGGGATAAAACTGGATTGGTCCTGGTGTACCAGTCCCTGCATGTAGGGGGCCAGATGGGCTGCTAATATGCTGAAAAAAAAAATTAAATGGAGATTTAATAGGGATTTTGGATGATGAGAGGCGCAATCCAATGGATCTTTCCCAGTTTAGGTACTACGACCACCTCCACCATAGACATCATAGGGGCCAGGGCTTTGGTTTCGGTAAATAAGTTGAAAAGACAGACGAGCAGCAGAATGAGGTTGGAGACAAAGGTTTCATAACAATAGGCCAAAAAATTGTCCTCTCCTGGAGCTTTCCCCTGAGTGAGCAGCTGAATGGCTCGCAGGACCTTGTCCGTGTGGATATCCGCATCTAATTTAGTTGCATCTGGGAATGGAAGGGAGGTCACCAGCACCTGGCGGGCATAAGCCATGGCTGCCGCCAAGTCCAAGCGAAGCTCTGCGTAGAGATCCATGTAAAAGGTCTCAAATTTGGCTGCGGTGATGCTATTGATTCAAAAGATCTCCCCTTGAGGGTTTTTGATCCCAGCAATGTGACAAGCATTTGTCTGAGATCTAAGCAAGTGTGCCAGGAGTTTCCTGGCTTTTTTCTCCCCTCATAATAGCACCACTTATTGTGCAAGAGAACATATTCCACTTGGTTGCATTCCAGGGCCCTTAATTGCTTCTGCGCGTTGTAGAGTTGTCATCTGGTCTGGGCCATGCCCGTACAGGGATGCACCCTCCAACCCCATGATCTGTGACTCCAGGTGCTCCCGTTCATCCCTCCTATCTTTTTTCAGGCCCGCCACATTAGCTAGAAACCGCCCTCATATGACGGCCTTCAGGGCTTACCACACCATGGGAATGGAGACCGAGCCACCATCATTGGCTGTTAAATAAGTTTGTATAGCTGCCCATATGTTGTTAATGTTAGAGTCGTGTGTGAGCAATTTATGATTTAATCTCCACATTCTCTGGTGTGGAGAACTGAGAGAGCAGCCGTCCCTATTATGACCTCTTGGGTGTCCCTCGTAACTCGCATGGATGTCAGAAACAGATCTATTTGCGCATAGATTTGGTGTGCAGCAAAAAAAATAGTGTTTTTCCGAGCAGTGGGATAGCGGTGTCTCCAGGCTTCTGTCAAGCCAACCTCCCCAAGCTTCTGTATCATAGAATCTGAGAGTGATCCTGAGTGTTACATATGTTGCACAGACCTATCCATGTGATGGTCAGGTACTATATTAAAATTCCCCCACGAATAAATCCTCATCCGGGGATTCAAGGATGGTATTCAGTGTTTCCCAGAGGAAGGATTCTTGATCTTTATTTGGGCTGTGGATAGAAGCTATTTTGTGTGTGGGGGTCCCCAATGATACCCACAGTGCTAGCATCCTACCGGGCATTTCTGCATGCACGCCCAGCACTGTACCTGGAAAGTGTGTAGCTAAGAAGATGGCATCCCTGGCCTATTTTCCAGTCGCAAAGGAAAAGTATTGTCTATCAAACCATTTGGACTAGAGGGGCTTCCAATTTATGCGGGTCTCTTGCAATAGTCAGATATCGCATTTTGTGTCTCTTAGGAGAGCGCGTCATTTAATGGGTAGGTTGAGGCCCCTGACATGAAAACTCAGTATCAAAACCTTAAGTGTTGTCATAGTGAAAGTTCAGGGGAACACCATGAGATACCTCGAAAGGGTTCTTGTGGGAACTTGTGACCTCGATCCCCCAACCCATTCCCACCCCAGGATGCGGTAGACAGCCATGGTCCGGCAGCGGAGGCCCTCGCCAACCACAACTCAATTTGGTGCAAAACAGATGGAGCTGCCTGTGCTAGTGTCCCTCATGGAGACCCAAGAAATGAACACTTTGCTTAGTTTAGTACTCCATTGAGATATCACACTGATCATCCCAAAACTGAGGCTCCCTCCTACCCGCTATAGACTGGCTCTACGTGTCTTTGATTCATCACACCCTCGTTACCCTGTTTCCCCGGCCCACCTGGTTGAAACCTCTTCCCTCCCTGTGGATAAGATGTCCTTGCATACCAAAAATAATGAACAGGGAATAGAAATAAGCAAAAAGTAAAACAGGGGGAACAAATATAACAAGAGAGTTGCAATCCGTTGAGCGTGGATCGTACCATCGTGCATGGGTCCATGAGTCCCACAGTCGGACATCCCCTCGAGGGGAACATGCTCTCTCCACCAGGGCTGATTTCACTCTTCCCCTGGACACATCAGTCATCCGCGGTAGTCCGTGAACTAAAGATAGGTGCCCAATTAAATCCTTAGAGGACTCTCCTGTATCATCTCGACTCTGCAACTGCCAGATAAAGCTTCTCATTCTTTCTGGCTTTCCAATTCAGAGGGTCTTGTGCACTTCTCTTTTCTTGTCCCTCTTTGTCGGCTCGGTTTTGGTGGCCCCTGAGATGTTGAGCTCCTCGCATGCAAAACAGACTTTGCTATCTATGTGCTGGAGTGCTCTTGTAGACTGCGGTGCGTGGGAAGCACGAAAACGAAGGTCCACAAGAGGATTCTCCAGCACCTAAGGTCCATAACAAATGTGGATCCATCTTAGAGAGGTCCATGGCAATAACCTAGAACATCTAAAATTCAATGCCATGGACGCAGTCTTGCCATTAAGACGAGGTGAGAATAGAGAGGCAATCTTAAGCAGACTAGAGACCAGGTATATTTTGGAGTGTGACAGCAAAAGCCCACAGGGGATTAACCCTACTGAAGATCTGCACAACTGGCTTTAGAAAATGCATGAATGTCAAAGTTAGACTCCAAATGTTCAGTAACCTATCCTTGTTAACATACACGCATTTAGGCATACATGGTTAAAAAAGCTGTACCTCTCAATCCTTGCATTGAACCTTCCATTTCAAATTTATACTTTTATCATAAGATTTTAACATAATCGAGCACTTTTTTGCACTTGTCACTTTATTTGTGGCATATGCATACGCAAATAAGAACTTTAAAATTTTGCACTTTGCATTATCTGTTTGCACTTTACAAATATCAGAGGACATTTTTCCTCCTAGGCATTGTTTTAGGCTGGTTGTTTATGATTTTAACATCTTTTTAGCAATATAATATGCAAAAAGGTATTTTATTGTGATTTGAGAAGCATTAGGGGTTTTATAAAAGAACAAAAAAAGACTATAAGAATCTTTTTATCTCAGTGTAGCATATTTAATTATTTATAGAACTAATGTGTATTTTGCACATGGATAATAAAGTGATAATCAGCTACTATAAATGTGTCAATGAACTGATAATATGTACGGTGACTTTGGAATCTAGAATGCGTCTGTTTTCCATATTGTTTTCAGCATGTTGCACTTTAAATAGGAATGGACTTATAAGTGCCTGGCAGTGGCAGAAACGCTCCATGGTGGAACAACGCATGAGAAAATAAAATATTTGCAAAAAGAAAGCTGAGTCTGTTCCCTTTTCTGGTTCCAGGTGGCAGGGGGCAGCAGGAGAAAAAGGATTGTTGCATATAGATATATCGAAAGATAGATAGCTAGATAGATAGCTAGATAGATAGCTAGATAGATAGATAGATAGATAGATAGATAGATAGATAGATAGATAGATAGATAGATAGATAGATAGATAGATAGATAGATAGATAGATAGATAGATAGATAGATAGATAGATAGATAGATAGATACACAGATAGATATACATAGATAGATATATTATCAGTGACAGCATTAACATTTATATAGATATATTCACTATGAAAACTAAAAGTTACAGAAACAATATAGATAAAAGAATTGAATTAAAAAAAACTTTTAAATTCATAAATGTTACAGGAGTGATATAGTTAGGCTTATCTTGTAATAAAGCCTAGAAATTCCTAAGTAATGGTTAGCTGAGCTAACTATAACTCAAGCACCCGCAATGCACTGCTTGTGACCTCACATATTATATCACTCATGACATGGTCAGTGACATCACTGATGACATCACTGATTACATCATCCAGTGACTGTAAGTGTTTTTAAAAATGGTGTGAATGTTAAATATATATCACAGTATATTGATGAATCAGTGGGTGTACGAGTGTCTGTATCGATGATTCAGTGGGTGCATGACTAATTGTATGAGTGAGTGACAGGTGAGTCACTAGTTTTTGAAATTGTGTGTTTCAGTCTGTTAGTTGGTGTCTATGTGGCTGTATGGGTTGGTGAGTGGGAACGTGAGTGCTGTATGGGTGATTGATTGGGTGTCTTAGTGCATGTATGGGTCTATTAGTGTCTATGTGGCTGGGTGAGAGTGTGTGTAACTGTCTGCATGGATAGGTGAGTGTGTAAGTCAGTGGCGGTATAGGTTAGTGAGTGCACCAGTGAGGAACTGTATAACTGGATATGTGAAAGGCAGTATAGGTGAGTGTTGGATTATATGAGTGACTGTATGTGGGAGTGAGGGATTGTGATAGTGGCTTTATAGGTGGCCGTGTGCTTGTGTAAGTGACTGAATAGGTGAGTGAGTATGTATTAGTATCTGTGTGAATAAGTGAGTGGGTGTGTGCATAGGTGAATACATGACTGTGTGATTGACTCTATGGGTTAGTGAGTAGGTGTGTGAGTAGCTCTACAAGTGACTGACAGTGTGTGAGATGCTGTATCATTGTATGAGTGGATAATTCAATGTCTGTATTAGTAAGTGAGTTGGTGTATAAGTAGCTGTATGGGTGACTCTGTGGATGTGTGTGTAGACCTATGGATCAGTGAGTAGGTGTGTAAGTAATGGTATGGGTCTGCCAATAGTTTTGAGAATGGTAGTGTGGGTGTATGAAAGTTTATATGGGGTGTGAGTAGGTGCATCAGAGATTCTATGGATGACAGCAGAGACGTCATTAGTGATGTCACTAAAAATGTTAAACGTGATGTAATATGTGAGGTCATAAGCAATATATTGTTCAGGCGTGAGTTATAGCTAGATCATCTAACTAGAACCACTGAATTTCTCTGGTTGTATATATGTGAAATGTCAGCCTAACTAAAATGTCCCTGTAACGTTATGATTATTCAGTGAATTTCTAAGGTTTTTTTAAATGCAAATTCCTAACTATAAAGTCCCTGTAACCATTGTTTTTTTTCAGTGAATTTATTTATTTTTTAAAATAGGAGTCACATTTGCAGAGTGGTGGAGAAAGGGGGGGTGGTACAAAAGGGGTTGGTGATGGACGGAGCATCTGAATCAATCAAACACTCACACCCAGTCAAAAGATCTGGGTTTAATCCATCACCGTTCTTTAGCCCACTCTGCCACCCTAGTTCAGACATGGCTATATGCAAATCAGTCTGACCCTGTGCCTCATGGGAACAGTCCAGCCCGAACTGCCAAGCCATGTCTTCCCTGGCCCGGAACAAGCTTCCGAGGACCGGTTTCTGGCATTCCAGCCGTCTTCAGCCCGGCTTGCTTGAATCCAGTGGCAAAGTGAGCAAGGGACTCACGTCTGAGCATACCCTGCCACACTTATGGCGGCCAAAAGCGGTACTAAAGGGGGTGGTGATGGACGAAGCATCTGAATCAATCAAACACTCACACCCAGTCAAAAGATCTGGGTTTAATCCATCACCGTTCTTTAGCCCACTCTGCCACCCCAGTTCAGACATGGCTATATGCAAATCAGTCTGACCCTGTGCCTCATGGGAACAGTCCAGCCCGAACTGCCAAGCCATGTCTTCCCTGGACCGGAAACAAGCTTCCGAGGACCGGTTTCTGGCATTCCAGCCGTCTTCAGCCCGGCTTGCTTGAATCCAGTGGCAAAGTGAGCAAGGGACTCACGTCTGAGCATACCCTGCCAAACTTATGGCGGCAAAAAGCGGTACAAAAGGGGGTGTGATGGAAAGAGCACCTGAATCGATTAAACACTCACACCCAGTCAAAAGATCTGGGTTTAATCCATCACCGTTCTTTAGCCCACTCTGAAACCCCAGTTCAGACATGGCTATATGCAAATCAGTCTGACCATGTGCCTCATGGGAACAGTCCAGCCCGAACTGCCAAGCCATGTCTTCCCTGGACCGGAAACAAGCTTCCGAGGACCTGTTTCTGGCATTCCAGCCGTCTTCAGCCTGGCTTGCTTGAATCCAGTGGCAAAGTGAGCAAGGGACTCACGTCTGAGCATACCCCGCCACACTTATGGCGGCCAAAAGCGGTACAAAAGGGGGTGGTGATGGACGGAGCATCTGAATCAATGAAACACTCACACCCAGTCAAAAGATCTGGGTTTAATCCATCACCGTTCTTTAGCCCACTCTGCCACCCCAGTTCAGACATGGCTATATGCAAATCAGTCTGACCCTGTGCCTCATGGAAACAGTCCAGCCAGAACTGCCAAGCCATGTCTTCCCTGGACCGGAAACAAGCTTCTGAGGACCGGTTTCTGGCATTCCAGCCGTCTTCAGCCCGGCTTGCTTGAATCCAGTGGCAAAGTGAGCAAGGGACTCACGTCTGAGCATACCCTGCCACACTTATGGCGGCCAAAAGCGGTACAAAAGGGGGTGGTGATGGACGGAGCATCTGAATCAATCAAACACTAACACCCAGTCAAAAGATCTGGTTTTAATCAATCACCGTTCTTTAGCCCACTCTGCCACCCCAGTTCAGACATGGCTATATGCAAATCAGTCTGACCCTGTGCCTCATGGGAACAGTCCAGCCCGAACTGCCAAGCCATGTCTTCCCTGGACCGGAAACAAGCTTCCAAGGACCAGTTTCTGGCATTCCATCCGTCTTCAGCCCGGCTTGCTTGAATCCAGTGACAAAGTGAGCAAGGGACTCATGTCTGAGCATACCCTGCCACACTTATGGCAGCCAAAAGCGGTACAAAAGGGGGTGGTGATGGACGGAGCATCTGAATCAATCAAACACTCACACCCAGTCAAAAGATCTGCGTTTAACCCATCACCGTTCTTTAGCCCACTCTGCCACCCCAGTTCAGATATGGCTATATGCAAATCAGTCTGACCCTGTGCCTCATGGGAACAGTCCAGCCCGAACTGTCAAGCCATGTCTTCCCTGGACCAGAAACAAGCTTCCGAGGACCGGTTTCTGGCATTCCAGCCGTCTTCAGCCCTGCTTGCTTGAATCCAGTGGCAAAGTGAGCAAGGGACTCACGTCTGAGCATACCCTGCCACACTTATGGCGGCCAAAAGCGGTACAAAAGGGGGTGGTGATGGACGGAGCATCTGAATCAATCAAACACTCACACCTAGTCAAAAGATCTAGGTTTAATCCATCACCGTTCTTTAGCCCACTCTGCCACCCCAGTTCAGACATGGCTATATGCAAATCAGTCTGACCCTGTGCCTCATGGGAACAGTCCAGCCCGAACTGCCAAGCCATGCCTTCCCTGGACCGGAAAAAAGCTTCAGAGGACCGGTTTCTGGCATTCCAGCCTTCTTCAGCCCGGCTTGCTTGAATCCAGTGGCAAAGTGAGCAAGGGACTCACGTCTGAGCATACCCTGCCACACTTATGGTGGCCAAAAGCGGTACAAAAGGGGGTGGTGATGGACGGAGCATCTGAATCAATCAAACACTCACACCCAGTCAAAAGATCTGGGTTTAATCCATCACCGTTCTTTAGTTCACTCTGCCACCCCAGTTCAGACATGGCTATATGCAAATCAGTCTGACCCTGTCCTTCATGGGAACAGTCCAGACCGAACTGCCAAGCCATGTCTTCCCTGGACCGGAAAAAAGCTTCAGAGGACCGGTTTCTGGCATTCCAGCCGTCTTCAGCCCGGCTTGCTTGAATCCAGTGGCAAAATGAGCAAGGGACTCACGTCTGAGCATACCCTGCCACACTTATGGCGGCAAAAAGTGGTACAAAAGGGGGTGGTGATGGACGGAGCATCTGAATCAATCAAACACTCACACCCAGTCAAAAGATCTGGGTTTAATCCATCACCGTTCTTTAGCCCACTCTGCCACTCCAGTTCAGACATGGCTATATGCAAATCAGTCTGACCCTGTGCCTCATGGGAACAGTCCAGCCCAAACTGTAAAGCCATGTCTTCCCTGGACCGGAAACAAGCTTCAGAGGACCAGTTTCTGGCATTCCAGCCGTCTTCAGCACGGCTTGCTTGAATCCAGTGGCAAAATGAGCAAGGGACTCACGTCTGAGCATACCCTGCCACACTTATGGCGGCCAAAAGCGGTACAAAAGGGGGTGGTGATGGACGGAGCATCTGAATCAATCAAACACTCACACCCAGTCAAAAGATCTGGGTTTAATCCATCACCGTTCTTTAGCTCACTCTGCCACCCCAGTTCAGACATGGCTATATGCAAATCAGTCTGACCCTGTGCCTCATGGGAACAGTCCAGCCCGAACTGCCAAGCCATGTCTTCCCTGGACCGGAAAAAAGCTTCAGAGGACCGGTTTCTGTCATTCCAGCCGTCTTCAGCAGGCTTGCTTGAATCCAGTGGCAAAGTGAGCAAGGGACTTACGTCTGAGCATACCCTGCCACACTTATGGCGGCCAAAAGCAGTACAAAAGGGGGTGATGATGGACGGAGCATCTGAATCAATCAAACACTCACACCCAGTCAAAAGATCTGGGTTTAATCCATCACCGTTCTTTAGCCCACTCTGCCACCCCAGTTCAGACATGGCTATGTGCAAATCAGTCTGACCCTGTGCCTCATGGGAACAGTCCAGCCCGAACTGTCAAGCCATGTCTTCCCTGGACCGGAAACAAGCTTCAGAGGACCAGTTTCTGGCATTCCAGCCGTCGTCAGCACGGCTTGCTTGAATCCAGTGGCAAAGTGAGCAAGGGACTCACGTCTGAGCATACCCTGGAATGAAATGGAATGGAATGGAATGAGGATTTGTAAAGCGTGTTGGCTACCCAGGGGCGTCCCAGCGCTGTAGGGAGCTTGAGCTAATCCGGAGAGGTGGGAAGAGGGAGGCTAGGTTTTGGTTTTAAACAGAGGTTTTGCTGAATAGCCAGGTTTTGAGAATTTTTCGGAAGGTAAGGAGGTTGGGTTCGGATCTGTGATTGAGAGGAAGGGAGTTCCAGATCCTGGCCAGGTTGTAGGAGAGCGAACGACCACCACATCTGGCCTTCCTGATGTGTGGTACTGAGGCGAGGTGGGAGGTCGCAGATCTGAGAGAACGAGTGCGCTGGTAGGTTTTCACAAGGGAAGAGTAAATGGGGGGGCCTGTTCCCCAGTAAGAGCGGTGTGCAATGCACATGCTCTTAAACTCGATTCTAGATCTCACCGGGAGCTAGTGAACACTTATGGCAGCCAAAAGTGGTACAAAAGGGGGTGGTGATGGACGGAGCATCTGAATCAATCAAACACTCACACCCAGTCAAAAGATCTGGGTTTAATCCATCACCATTCTTTAGCCCCATCTACCACCCCAGTTTAGACATGGATATATGCAAATCAGTCTGACCCTGTGCCTCATGGGAACAGTCCAGCCCGAAATGCCAAGCCATATCTTCCCTGGACCGGAAACAAGCTTCTGAGGACCGGTTTCTGGCATTCCAGCCGTCTTCAGCCCGGCTTGCTTGAATCCAGTGGCAAAGTGAGCAAGGGACTCACGTCTGAGCATATCCTGCCACACTTATGGCGGCCAAAAGTGGTACAAAAGGGGGTGGTGATGGATGGAGCATCTGAATCAATCAAGCACTCACACCCAGTCAAAAGATCTGGGTTTAATCCATCACCGTTCTTTAGCTCACTCTGCCACCCCAGTTCAGACATGGCTATATGCAAATTAGTCTGACCCTGTGCCTCATGGGAACAGCCCAGCCCGAACTGCCAAGCCATGTCTTCCCTGGACCGGAAAAAAGCTTCAGAGGACCGGTTTCTGGCATTCCAGCAGTCTTCATCCCGGCTTGCTTGAATCCAGTGGCAAAGTGAGCAAGGGACTCACGTCTGAGCATACCCTGCCACACTTATGGCGGCCAAAAGCGGTACAAAAGGGGGTGGTGATGGACGGAGCATCTGAATCAATCAAACACTCACACCCAGTCAAAAGATCTGGGTTTAATCCATCACTGTTCTTTAACCCACTCTGCCACCCTAGTTCAGACATGGCTATATGCAAATCAGTCTGACCCTGTGCCTCATGGGAACAGTCCAGCCCAAACTGCCAAGCCAGGTCTTCCCTGGACCGGAAACAAGCTTCCAAGGACCGGTTTCTGGCATTCCAGCCGTCTTCAGCCCGGCTTGCTTGAATCCAGTGGCAAAGTGAGCAAGGGACTCATGTCTGAGCATACCCTGCCACACTTATGGCGGCCAAAAGCGGTACAAAAGGGGGTGGTGATGGACGGAGCATCTGAATCAATCAAACACTAACACCCAGTCAAAAGATCTGGGTTTAATCCATCACCGTTCTTTAGCCCACTCTGCCACCCCAGAAAGGGTGTGTGGCCTCCGACCAACTTTCAGGAATGCTGCTAGACGTACAGAAGGTGCCAGGAGGGCTTCTTGATCCCCAAGGTCACTCAGAAGTAAAAGTGGACTTCATCCCCAATCAGTAGTGTGCAAGGAGATGTGTTTGCAAAGTGGAGCTGCAATGGACCCCCTTCATTATTGTATTTGTGCCATGATGTGGTGGTGGTCCCTGGGCCTGCATGGGGGCCCAGAGCCCCCCAGGCATTAATATTTATTTTAGCCCCGGTAAGGTAGACCTCTCTGTGGCTGCCGCATTGTTCTTTCAAAAAAATAAATAATTAATGTGCCCTGGGGAGGTGGGAATCTCTCAGCAGCTGGGGAGCCATGCTCCTTCCGCACATACAATTAAGTCATGGCCCAGAGGAGGTGGCGCCCCTGGGCTGCTGGGGATGTATGAGCTTCCCTGTGTACTGTTATTTAACCACACGGTGAAATTTTCCGGGGCTTTGATAAGCCCTTGGAGGAGGGTACCATGCACTCCCCTGCAATATTTATTATATGCCCCCGGGACCTGGCCCAGCCATGCTTTCATGCCATAATTTGGGGATCAGGTTGTTCCTAGCCTGCTTTCTTTTCTTTCTTTTCACTTTTTTGGGGGAACTCAGTGAAGCCGAATTCCAAGATGGCTGCCAACACTTTCTGGTTAAAAAGTTTTCAGCCAATCAGAGTGGTGCATTTCAATACACAACCTTGTATTATTTTACAAAGGCTTAACAACCAATCAATCAATCAATCAATCAATCAGGGGGTTTATAAAGCACACTACTCACCTGTGAGTGTTTCAGGGTGCTATGAGGGGTGTGCAGCTCTGGGCCAGCTGAAAAGCCAGGTCTTGAGGCTCTTCCTGAAGGTGTGAAGGGTATGGGAACATCTGATGTTGACTGGGAGTTCATTCCATGCTTTGGCTGCGACGTGGGAGAACGCTCTACCCCCGTGAGGTCGACGGTGTGGATGTTTCTTTTGGGTGCGTGGAAAGAGATTATTTTGTTGAGGTATTTTGGTCTGGTGTTGTGAGGGATTTGTAGGTGTGGGTGAGTAGCATGAAGTCTACTCTCTTCTCGACAGGGAGCCAGTGGAAGTCTTGCAGGTGTTTGGCCATGTGCCCATGTTGTGGGGTGCCGAGGACGAGTCTGACTGCAGTGTTCTGGATGGTCTGGAGTTTCCGTAGTAGGGATTTGTTGATTCCTGCATGGAGGAAGTTTCCGTAGTCCAGTCTGCTGGTAATGAGTATGTGGGTGACAGGTTTTCTGGCTTCGGGTGGGATCCACTTGAAGGTCTTGTGGAAATGCAGAGAGAGTTGAAACAGGTAGAGGCAGCAGCATTGATCTGGGGGTCATGGTTAGGGAGGAGTTGAGTATGATGCTGAGGTTCCAGGCGTTGTCTTTCGAGGTGGGTGGGTTTCCGAGGGCAGAGGGCCACCAGGAGTTGTCCCACATGGTGGGGGAGGGTCCAAGGATGAGAACTGTGGTCTTCTCCGAGGTCATTTTTTGGCAGCTGCTGCTGATCCGGGTTGCAACATCTTTCATTCCTTTTTGGAAGCTGTGCCGTGTGTCTTTGGGATTCTTCATGAGGGACAGAATGAGCTGAGTGTCGTCGGCATAGGATACTATGCTGAACCCATGCTTTCTGATGATGGCAGAGAGGAGGGCCATGTTGAAGATTGTTTGGCTAAGCGATGGTCTTTGGGGTACTCTGTAGTTGATCTTTGAGGGTTGGGAGTGGAAGGGTGGGAGTCTGATCCGTTGGGTTCTATTCCGGTGAGAAGGGAGCAGATCCGAGTCGAGGGCAATTTCTCATAAGCCTGCGTTGTCGAGTCTGGTTGTTAGAGTGTGGTGAGAGGCGGTGTTGAAGGCATCGGAGAGGGTTAGCAGGATGGGGGCTGTGGTGTGTACCTGGTCGAGTAGCATGCAGATGTCATCGGTGGTGGCAAGGAGGGCTTACTCAGTGCTACGGTTGCTGTATAATCCGGACTTGGAAGAGGTGAGTGTGGTGTTCTCTATGAAGGTGGTCAGTTGTGTGTTGACAAATTTCTCTGTGACTTTGGCTGCGAAGGAAAGGAGAGAGATGGGCCTGTAGTTTTTAAGGTCTCTTGGGTCAGCCGAGGGTTTCTTGAGGAGGGACTTGATCTCAGCCCGCTTCCATTCATCGGGGAAGATGACAGATTCAAAGGTAGTGTTGATGGTGTGGCATAGTTTGGGCACAATGGTAACTCAGTGGAAGATATGAAGCGGGCAGGGGTCCGTGGCCGCTCCTGACGGAGTGCTTTTCATGGTCGTGCTGGTCTCTTTGGTTGTGACTGGTGACCAGGTGGTGATGCTGGGTTAGCTGTCGTTCACAGAGGTAGAGTGGTTTCTGGAATCTGTTTGCTGAAGTTGTCATAGAGGGCCTTGATCTTTAGGTGGAAGTAGGAGCCAAGTTTGTTGCAGAGGTCCTCCTGGGAGAGAGTGATATTCATGGCTTTGCAGGGGGGTTTGGTGAACTGCTTGATAATGTTGAAGAGTTCCTTTGAGTTGCTGGTTTCGGTGCAGATTCTGTTCCTGATGAAGGTCCTCTTGGTAGTTCTTATAAGCTGGTTGTATTGTGTCATGGCGTGCTTTTAGGTGGACTTGTCTTCGGTTGTTTTGCTGTTTCTCCATCATTTCTCGAGCCGCCTGCAGGAGCATCTGGCTACATGGAGGTCGTGGTGTGTGTTGTCTGTCGGTGGGTGTTGTCTGTCGGGGCGGCAGAGGGGAGCAAGCTTGTCTGCTCAGCTGGAGATTCAGCTGTGTAGTTTTGTGGCTGCAGAGTTGGCATCGGTTGTGGCGGAGGGGGGTTCATGGGCAAGGCTAGAGTTGAGGTACTCTTCTGTGATTTTGCTTCAGTTCATTTGTGACAGGCATGGGCGGGCTTCTGTGTGGTGGTGGTGCTTAAGGAAAAGTGTACGCAGTGGTGGTCTGTCTAGAGGGGCTGCGATGTGTTGCTGAAGTGGAATTTAATCCATCCTGCGAAGATGGGGTCGAGATGTGTACGGCCTTGTGGGTCAGGCCCAGGCAGTAGGTGACACCTCTGGAGATCACTTAGTCTATAGGGAGAATGACATTTTATATAGTGAGTCTAAGGCTCCTGGATCTGGGGCATCCCATCTGCTGGTGGTCCCCAATGTTACAGGACCTTCCTACAGGGTTTTGCACATGACATACTCCTGCCAGGATGTTTGGGGGCAAGACAATACCTCTGTAAGGCTAGTTGCCTACTTCTATTGGCCTGGGATAAAGACAGCCTCAGATGTAGTTTGTAGGCTCTGTTCCACCTGCCAGGTCAGTGGGAAGTCAGGGAATAAGCTCAAGGTTCCCCTCAAACCACTACCTGTTGTTGGCACTACACTCTCATTGAGAGGGTATACATAGATATTGTTGGTTTCTTGTATCCCAAGACAGCTTTAGGCAACAGGTTCATCCTGGTCTTGGTGGACTATGCCACTTCTATACCACTGAGGTCAGTAACTACACCAACGGTCGCCCGGGCCCTCATGGGGATTTTATCCATGTGCTGTTCCTCAAAGAGGTAGTGTCTGGCAGAGGCACTAACTTCTTGTCAGTATACATGAAGTCCATGAGGGATGAGTATGGGGTAACTTATAAGTTGTGCACACCCTATCACCCCCAAACCAATGGTCCTGTGGAGATATTGAACAAGACCTTCAAAGGAATGATAATGGGCCTAACAGAACCCATGGGACTTAAGTGGGAAGTCTTCCTTACATGTCTTCCCTTTGCCTACAGGAAGGTGCAACAGAAGGGAGTAGGGTTGAGCTCCGTTGGACACCTCTATAGCCACCCTATCATGGGACCTCTTATCTTTGTAAAAGAGGGGTGGTAGCAAGCTCCCAAGAAACCCCCTCAGGATCTCATTAGCTATATGCTGGCCCTCCGCAATGAGAAGCACCGCTTCTGAAAAAAGTTGAAGATAAGTTTTGAAGCCTGACCAGAAGTTATGAAATTCAGGTATGACCAGAAGGCTACTCTGGCATTATTTCAGCCAGGCCAGATGGTGCTAGTTATGGTTAATGTGATACCCAGAGCTCTCCAGGATCGATGCGCAAGCCCATATGATGTGCTGGCGCAGAAGAGGAAGTCCACCTACCTGATGGACCTCAAGATGCTTAGAAACCCCTTAAAGGAGCTACATGTGAACACTGTTAAACCCCACTTGGGGGGGTCCAAAATGAGCATAAGAGCAAGCATATCCCTGATCTGTCTGCCCAGTGGAAGATGTGAACCACTCCCCTACACTGACCCCAGAGCTGTAGAGTGACTGTCGCCAGTTACTGAGATTGTTCGCTTCTCTGTTCTCCCTCACACTTGGGACGCACATACATGTGCATCCATGACATTGATACTGGAAACTCGCTACCTGTTAAAAACAAGATTTACAGGTTAGATAATATGAGGGCCAGTATCAAGAAGGAAGTCTCCAAGATGTTGATGTTAGAGATGATTGAGCCCTCCAGCGGCCCTTGCTCCAGCCCTTTGGGGCTGGTACCCAAGGATGCCCTACAGGGTGCCACTCATGAACATAGGCATAGATTCTCAAAAAAATCCTGGTACGTAGTGCAGCCATCAAAAATACGGTACTGCTTTGCGTGAAAGTGAGGGAGCAGGATAACGCTATATCTACAGAGATATGGCTCTCTCATCCCCTCTCCCTTGTACCAGCACAGTTTTTATCTGCCGTGCACCAGGCACACACCTTAGCGCCATAGTGCTAGGGTGCGTGTCTGAGTCCACCATAGGTTTTGTACAGGAAAGGTAACCTTCCTTTACAAAATGTTATAACTAGACGAGTTTAAAACATTTTCCTGCTTTGTATGTGTGCTGTACAGTGCATCATGGAGAAATGAAAACATTACTCCTTTTAAAACGCGCTTTTCCATGCTGTTAATTTTTGGTGCTAACCCCTGTCTAATAATGTTAGTAGATAGGGTTTAGTATCTTAAAGCTTTGGGTGGCTGTATGGGGACTTCTTCAGGGCTAAGATTAAGCTCTCAGATCCTATTCGTAAGACCCAGCTGCTAATAATCGGATAGTGCGATCTTTGTAATTCTAGAATTCGTTTTTCCCAGCTCCGTTGTACCGCAATATAATAATCAACTCCAGATGTGGGGAGAGGCCATGTATGTCACCAGAGACGGAGTAACGTCTAGTTTGGAGAAAGGAAAACCGGCGTTACAGAAGTCTGTGGTCTACAACCACTAAAGACGAAACACGTGTTGGCGACGGCTAGACTGTACTAAGAAGGATTACTGCAGAATAAAAGAAGAAGAGAAGAAACATATGACTTGTCATTTGTCTATATATACTCTCTAATGTTTTTTAGCTCAGGATATACTTTGTGTTTATGTTTATAAGGTACTGATCTGCTCATACCTGTTCGGTTATAGATGGATGGCCTAAACCTTATCCTTTGAGCTTTTTCTTATTGTTCACATTACACTTGCTGTCACCACAATTATCACCCAGCCATCCAACTTTGTTCTTGCTGTATAGAATTAATTAAATAATTAATTAAAGAGCTAGTCAAAGGAGACCCACATTTTAGGAAGAGCTGGTGACAAACAACACTGAAGATAAGAGAGACTTACTCTCACAAACTACTACTCCGTTGCTCTCCTTTTTTCCCCAGCATAATAGGTTTAGTACTCTCGACTTAGTAGATTGACAACCAGTGGACATAGTAAGTCCACCACCAGCAGCTAGAGAACCGGGTCTACAACTAGTTGGTAGCTTGGATATTTTTGAGATTAATCTTATCAGAGACCCTAGCAATATGCATCAAGAGGCAGCAAAAGGGAAGGGGTCGAAAAAGCAAATTGTGGGGCAGGTTGGGGGAATCGTTTGCCTGGTTGTCGACTCTAATGAATCTGTCTTTGCAACACAGGAGGACGCCACGGGGTTGGCCGGCATGTCACATTTGGGACAAGTAGCTGAAACGTCTTGTTTGGAGAAAGGAAAACCGGCGTTAAAGAAGTCTGTGGTCTACAACCACTAAAGACGAAACACGTGTTGGCGACGGCTAGACTGTACTAAGAAGGATTACGGCAAAATAAAAGAAGAAGAGAAGAAACATATGACATGTCATTTGTCTATATATACTCTCTAATGTTTTTTAGCTCAGGATATACTTTGTGTTTATGTTTATAAGGTACTGATCTGCTCATACCTGTTCGGTTATAGATGGATGGCCTAAACCTTATCCTTTGTGCTTTTTCTTATTTTTCACATTACACTTGCTGTCACCGCAATTATCACCCAGCCATCCAACTTTGTTCTTGCTGTATAGAATTCATTAAATAATTAATTAAAGAGCTATTCAAAGGAGACCCACATTTTAGGAAGAGCTGGTGACAAACAACACTGAAGATAAGAGAGACTTACTCTCACAAACTACTACTCCGTTGCTCTCCTTTTTTCCCCAGCATAATAGGTTTAGTACTCTCGACTTAGTAGATTGACAACCAGTGGACATAGTAAGTCCACCACCAGCAGCTAGAGAACCGGGTCTACAACTAGTTGGTAGCTTGGATATTTTTGAGATTAATCTTATCAGAGACCCTAGCAATATGCATCAAAAGGCAGCAAAAGGGAAGGGGTCAAAAAAGCAAATTGTGGGGCAGGTTGGGGGAATTGTTTGCCTGTTTGTAGTCTCTAATGAATCTGTCTTTGCAACACAGGAGGACGCAACGCGGTTGGCCGGCATGTTACATTTAGGACAAGTAGCTGAAATGTCTTGTTTGGAGAAAGGAAAACCGGCGTTAAAGAAGTCTGTGGTCTACAACCACTAAAGACGAAACACGTGTTGGCGACGGCTAGACTGTACTAAGAAGGATTACTGCAGAATAAAAGAAGAAGAGAAGAAACATATGACTTGTCATTTGTCTATATATACTCTCTAATGTTTTTTAGCTCAGGATATACTTTGTGTTTATGTTTATAAGGTACTGATCTGCTCATACCTGTTTGGTTATAGATGGATGGCCTAAACCTTATCCTTTGTGCTTTTTCTTATTGTTCACATTACACTTGCTGTCGCCGCAATTATCACCCAGCCATCCAACTTTGTTCTTGCTGTATAGAATTAATTAAATAATTATTTAAAGAGCTAGTCAAAGGAGACCCACATTTTAGGAAGTTCTGGTGACAAACAACACTGAAGATAAGAGAGACTTACTCTCACAAACTACGACTCAGTTGCTCTCCTTTTTCCCCCAGCATAATAGGTTTAGTACTCTCGACTTAGTAGATTGACAACCAGTGGACATAGTAAGTCCGCCACCAGTAGCTAGAGAACCGGGTCTACAACTAGTTGGTAGCTTGGATATTGTTGAGATTAATCTTATCAGAGACCCTAGCAATATGCATCAAGAGATAGCAAAAGGGAAGGGGTCGAAAAAGCAAATTGTGGGGCAGGTTGGGGGAATCGTTTGCCTGGTTGTAGACTCAAATGAATCTGTCTTTGCAACGCAGGAGGACGCCACGGGGTTGGCCGGCATGTCACATTTGGGACAAGTAGCTGAACACCCCGAAGCATATAAGAAAATGGTGTCCCCTAGTGGCAATGCACTTGGTTCTCCTGACCCCAAAGAAGTTGTAGGCACAAGTAGTGCTGGGTCCAAGGATGTTAATATTAAAGTCTTGTCCTGGAATTTGGCTGGACTGAGAAACAAACTGTCAACTCCAGAGTGGGGACAATTTATTGAAAAACATGATATCTGTATCATGCAGGAGACTTGGTCCCTGGAAGAGATCCCATGGGATGGTTTTGCCACTTTTAGTGTATTGGCAACTTCAAGCAGCAGGGAGAGACTCTCGGGTGGCTTAGCGATATGGGTTGGTACGCACTTGGGGGTTAAGGCAGCTCATGTCCCTACGAACTCACCCGATATCCAATGTGTCCTTCAGACAATGCTTGATTCTACCCAGGTTGCCCTCCTTAATGTTTACTCTAGACCGTCGCAGAGTAGTCAAGAATCCCCCACTATTGATACTCAAGGTCGGTTTATTTCTTCCCTTGATCCAGCAATAGCCCTCTTAGTTGTAGGCGACTTCATTTGCCAGTTCGAACCCCTTGCTGGCACTAATATAGCTGATTTAGTGGATGAGGACGACTACTTGCATATCCCAGAACCACGGATAGCCCCAGTTAAAGCATGGACCCCGTTGGGACTGCAAATTAAATCCTTATCCCTTACAACGTCTTTGCGGGCGTGTAACGGGAGGGTGGACCCAGCCAGACCGGGCTTACCACCTTTTAGTAGACTGGGGCAAAACTCTAATATTGATTACTTATTAGTTTAATCCAGACACTGGAATTGGGTTTTTGATTTTAGGATTCACCAATGTAGCGATAGTGATCACAACGCTCTTGTGCTGTCTCTGAAACCAGGGAGTTTTGGCCTGTCTAGTACTGGGCCAGACCTTAACTTTATTAAACCCCCACTCGTCCTTTCCAGCAATCGGCAACGGATCAAATGGGCTAAAATGCAGGATTCACCGTCTAAACTGGCAGGGATTTTACCAGCTAGCATTACCACACCTTTTAGAAATTGGCACGGTAGGGGAAAAGGACCTTGACTTAGAGGCGCGGACCATGGCCATAGACGTCCATAAACAATTGATTGTAAACCTATCGGATGTCTTCTTACCACGTGAAAGTGGGAAGGTTAATATTCACCAAAAACCTCCCTGGTAGGACGCATCCTGTTAGAAAGCGAAAAGTGACCTTCTTTCCGCTATTAAAATGAGGACAGGGCTGTTATAAAGCAGTGCCGGCTCAGATACAAGCAGTTAGTCAAGCGTGAGAAGAAGAACTGGGAAGAGAATAGGTGGAAGGATTTAAGAGTAGCCCTCTCAACCAAAGATTCCAAAAGATTTTGGTCGATTGTGAACCCTGGAGGTAGAATACCAACCCTGGCGAATAATACACCGGCTGCATTGGAAGCACATTTGGGGCCCTATATACTGACACTGAAGCACAGATACCATCATATGCCCCCCTTGGGAACATTTATGAACATAGTCTGGAGGCCCTGCTGGTGCCGACACCGGAGGGCGATGATGGAATCCCCCCGAACCCTTCCCTAGGGCCACTACATGAGTATTCTCAGATGGGGTTCTTGATTCCCAAACTGGGTTTGGGCACAGCGGCCACTCTCGGTGCCCATCCTATGCTTGGGGCTGAAGATATCTCCCTTGTGGAGGTTGAGACAGCCATAACCAAACTTCTACAGAACAAGGCCCCCGGCCTGTATAAGGTCCCTTGTGACCTATTTCGCACACAACCTAAAATATTTATTTGTCAATATTTGGTTGTCAATACTCAAGGGTTGTTCCCTGCCGGATACGTGGTTTGGAGCGGAAATTGTCCCAATCCACAAAAAAAGGCTGTGCATTAACCCCATCTAACTATAGGCCCATCAGCCTGAAAGACACAATGCAGAAGCTGATGGGCAGGAATATTCTAGATAGAATCCAGGGGTGGATAGAGGAAAATGGGACTCTGTCTATATTCAAAGCCGGGTTCCGGACGGGTATTTCTACAATCGATCAAATTTTCAGGCTCCAGGTATTATTTTGGAAAACGGTATGTGTGGAGGGTGGCAGCCTCTATCTCATATTCGTGGACCTACGTGCCGCATTTGATCTAGTCCCAAGAGAAAAACTGCGGACTGTATTGCAGGGTATGGGTCTTCCTCCCGAATTGTTAGACAACCTGATTAGACTATATACCAATAACTATGCACAAGTTAGGTGTGGACGATATGGGGAACTGTCGGACCGCTTCCCTGTGAAGAAAGGGGTTCGCCAGGGGTGTGTCCTGGCCCCAACTTTATTCTCTCTCTATCTGAACGGGCTAGTTGACCATCTTCTGCATGTAAGGGACAGTGATGCCCCTGGGTTGGCGATTGGGCGTGTCCCCACGTTGATGTTTGCAGATGACACCTTGTTGTTATCTAAAACATCAAAGGGTATCCAGCGTACCCTGGAAGGCTTCGCTGTTTTCTGCGAACAGCTTGGGTTAGAGATCAACTTGGACAAGGCCAAGCCCGAACCCTCTGTTAAATGGTAAACGTCTAGAAAGAGTAAAGATCTTCGATTACCTTGGATTCACCTTGACTGAGAATTTTGATTGGGGGACTCAGATATCTAAGGCGGGCCTTAGGTTGTCCCAGGTGGTGGGGGGGATTAGGAAAGTTCATAAGTCTTCGGTCTTCAAGCCTAATGGGCCTGTTGTAGAAATGTATAAACTTCAGGCCAGAGCAGCTTCAATGTACGGCGCAGAATTGTGGGGCCATAAACGTCTAACGACTCTTGTGAGGGTAGAACACAGCTTCATGAGAAACCTATTTGATCTACCAATTAGTACACCATTAACTCCTCTGTGTATAGATTTGGGGTTAAAACCGTTAGAGGAGGTAGTAGCCGCTCAGACACTAATGTATTGGAAGAGGCTTTGGTCTATCCCTGAACTAGTACCCTATAAAGCAGAGTTTATTGAAGCATGGGCTACTTTAAAAACTAGGAATGTCCCTTGACTTGTACACTTAAGGGCACTCTGTGATCAAATTGGCTTACCCGAGTTGTGGGAGAGTCCGGCAGACAGCTGCCAAAAGCTAACGAAAGCCAAGCTCCTAAGCCATATCAGAAGATACAACCTTGAAGCCCTACGAAGGTCTTCAACCCTGGGCAGACTGACAGTGGAGCTCCTGCAAGGGACGGTGGATCCAATTGTGGAGAATTTCTTGGATATAATCTATCCCGCTCTTGCAAGGAAACTCTATATACAGCTTAGGATCGGTAGCCTCCCACTCAGGGTATTTACTGGTAGATGGGCCAATAGTGAGACCATAGCTTGCCCGAATTGTAATTACAAGCGTGAAGACATTTCCCTTGTTTTGTTTTCTGTACTGCCTATCAAGAGATTAGGAAACGCTGGTTGATCCCAATCTGTAGGAATCTTGGATTTACCCAATGTGCTCATGCTTGTAGGGTCCTACGTTCTGACACACATCCTCCAATTGTCTTTGCTGTATCCCGATTCCTGCTGAGTATCTGGCATAGAAGGAGAATTTTTTCATAATGCTGTGTATTTTATCTCTATGTAGTGTTGATAACTGTTGGTTTAATCCTTTTTATCTTTATGGTTTTACTGTACATGTAATTTATTTTTTTAACATTCAGTGAAATGTACTGCTTTTACGTGCACTTTTATGGTCCATTTGACCGAAATAAAGTTATCAAACGAAACAAAACGTTTTTAAATTCTTTACAAACCTGTCTCCTAAGTTAAACCTGTTTGCTCAGAGCCAAGTTACCAAGGGTTGAGCAAGGATTAATTTATTGATACCTTGACTGAACCTTATTTTTGATTGTGGTGTTGTTACTAGCTGTAGGTACATACCTGCACCTATTATTAAACCACCTTCTAAAATCGGTCCCTTTATTTCTGCGTATTTTCTAACCATGACACATATCCATTTAGGCCACTGAAAACAGTGGTAACTTAAGTGTCAGCACATTTTATTGATCTAGAGGTAGATTTATAAATCTTTCACACAATGCAATGCAGCAAGCTATCTTGCTACGCAGTGTAAAAAGGAAAGGGCAAGAATGGGCAGTGAAGGTCTGTCATTTTTTTTTGATTGTCCATGGAAAGGCAAATCCTTCCATTAGATACGGACATATTGTCCACTTAATAGTACACTTGACATTGTTTAGTATCTCCATAAGACAATTCCAAATAGGAGGAAGAAGCCAAAAAGAGTAAAAACCTCCTTTTCAATCTTGTAGATATTGATATATATACAGAAGAAGATGAACATTGAAACAAACTCTCCCTGACAACAGACAAAGATGGGCCAAACAAGGTCTTCAAGAAGAAATCAAAAAGAAATCTAGCATCTTGGAACAAGGATCATTGCTAAATTAGTCGCAAGTTGACGATGATCACAACAAAAATTAAACAAATACTTTGGGATGCTTCCATCTCTTGGTCAATTCCGCCTATATGCGGGTCACAAGGGAACTGACATGATAACAAAAGGCTAAACGTCCTCTTGAATTGGGAACTGTAGGCAGTAATCTCTGCACACACTATTATCTGTGAAAGGCCATTCAGAATGCTAAATATACAGAGGATGCCTCATAGCACCTCCTTAAAGGTGGATGTATGATCGAACAACTAATGCCCTTACCACACATGCCTTAACACGGTTTTCAAAACACTCTTACCAGTACAGTGCATATTTTTCCATGAAACACCCCACCATGATTATGCATAGAGTTTCATTGTCAGTTATTCAATCAATCAGGGGTTTTAGAGTGCAATCCTTACCCGTAAGGGTCTCGAGGCATGGGGGGGTACGAGCAGCTCTGTTGGTCACTCAAAGAGCCATGTCTTGAGGTCCTTTCTGAATTGGGGCCGTGTTGCGCTTCATCAGATGCAGTAGGGGAAACTTGTTCCAGGTCTTGGCTGCGAGGTAGGAGAAGGATCTGCCACCTGCTCTGGCCCTGTGGAAGAGGGGGACCATGGCTAGGGTGAGGTCGGCAGAACTGAGGTTTCTCTTGAGGGAGTGAAAAGAGATTTGTTTGTTGAGGTATTGGGGTCAGATGTTATGGAAGGCTTTTTAGGTGAGTGTGAGCAGTTTGAAGGTTATTCTTCATTCAACAGGGAGCCAGCATAGGTCGCAGAGGTCTTGGGTGTTGTGGTCATGTCGTGGGACATCACAGATAAGTCTGACTGCGGCGTTCTGGGTGATCTGGACTATACAGAGGAGTTTTTTGTTTATTGTGGCTTAGAGAGCCATTCCATAGTACATTTAGCTGGTGATAAGTGCATGATTGAAGGTCTTCCTGGCATTGGGGGGTTCCATTTGAAGTTCTTGCAAAGTATGCAGAAGGTGTTGAAGCAAGTGGAGGACACAGCGTTAATCTGGCGGTTCATGGTGAAGAGTTGAGTATGATGCTGAGGTTGCGTGGGTGGTCCTTTGGGGTGGGTGGGGTTCTGAGGGTGGGGGGCCACCAGGTGTTGTCACATGTTGAGTGGGTGGAGCCAAAGATGAGGACTTTTGTTTTCTCTGAGTTGAGATTCAGGCAGATGTTGCTCATCCAGGTTATGTCCTTTCTTGGAAATTGCACCAGGTGCTGTTGAGTTCCTTGGTGAGAGAGAGGATGAGCTGGGTGTCGTCGCATAAGATACTATGGTGAGTATGTCATTCTGACGATGGTTGTGAGGGGGGCCATGTAGATGTTGTAGAGCATGGGGCTGAGGAAGGATCCTTGGGTACTCTGCATCTGATCTCTGTTGGTTCAGAGAGGAAGGGCGGGAGTCTTATTCGTTGTGTTCTGCCTGAGAGGAAAGATCGAATCCAGTCTAAGGCTGTTCTTTGGATGCTGGCATCGTGGAGCTTGAAGGTTAGTTTGCGCTGGGAGACGGTGTCAAGTGCTGCTGAAAGGTACAGGTGGATAAGGGTTGCTGTTTGGCCTTGGTTGAGGAGGCCATGAGTTTTGTTGGTGGCGGCTATGAGGGTGGTCTTAGTGATGTGGTTCCAGTGGAATCTATGAAGTGTGCTAGCTGTGTGTTTATGGCTTTTTCAATGATTTCAGCAGTGAAAGTGAGCAGTGAAATGGGCCTGAAGTTTCTGAGATCCATAAGGGAGCAGTTGATAGTCTCAGTTCGAGTGCAAAGGTGGTGATGGCCATGTGGAAAATGTGAGACAGGCAGGAGTCAATAGGTGCTCCAATGTGGATGCTTTTCATTGTCTTTGTGGTGTCTTCGGTGGTGAGAGGGGTCCAAGTGAGGAGTGTTTGTTGATAGCATTTCTTGGGGTGGGTGTTAAGATGGTGCCATGGTCTTGGTCGTCAAAGTTTTCGTAAAGCATCTTGATCTTGTGGTGGAAGAAGGAGCTGAGTTTGTTACAGAAGTCTTGGGCGGGAGGGACATTGGTTGTTTCACTGTTGGGTCTCGCAAAATCCTGTTGTTTCACTGTTGGGTCTGGCAAAATCCTGTATGATGGTGAAGAGTTCCTTGGAATTGTGTGAGTTAGAGAGGATTCTGTCTTGAATGAATTTTCTGTTTGTTGTGTTGATGAGTTGGTGGTGTGTCATGGTGGCTGCCTTTTAGGCAGAGTGTGTTTCTGGGGTCTTGCTGTTTCTCCACATTTCTCCAGTCATCAGCAAGAGCATTTGAATTGTCAGAGGTCCGCGGTGAACCAGGTGGCTTTTTGTGTTGTGTCATCTTGTGGTCTTCTGGAAGGGGGCGAGTGTGTTTGTGCATTTAGCGATCCACTGGTGGAGCTTGCTTGCCGCTGTGTTGGTGCCTGTCATAGTTGGGGGAGCAGTGCAGTTGAGAGCGGAGGTGAGGTATTCTTCAGAGACCTTGTTCCAGCTTCTGCATGGCGGTGAGGGCGTGCGCTTGTATGCAGTGGGTTTTGAGAAGGCAAAATGGATGCAGTCACGGTCTGTCCAGAGTGGTTCCGTGGTGTGGCTGAAGCGAATGTTGTTTCCTCTGGCAAAGATGGGGTCGAGTGTGTGTCATACTGTGTGAGTGAGGGTGGAGACAAATTGCTTCAGTCCTATGTTGGTGAGGTTCTCCTAGCGAAGAGTGATGTTGGGATCGCTGTGGTTGTCTAGGTGGAAGTTCAGGTCTCTGAGCAGTACGTAGTCCCTGTAAGCGAGGGTGTGGGGAAGAATGTGGTCTGCAATGACATTGGTGAAAGGGGTGGGAGATCCGGGAGGTCTGTAGGTGACTGTTCTGCAGATTGTCATTCTAGGGATGGGCTAGATCTTGAAGTGGATGTGTTCCATATGGTGCGAAGCATCGCCCAAGTTCGTGGTTGTTATACGGAGAGAGCTTTTGAGGATGATGGCAAGACTGCCTCCTGGGCAGTTTGGGGTGGTCCTTCCTCAGGATCTTATATCCGTCGGGGATGGCGGTTGCGATGTCTGGTGTGGACCTGGCATTGATCCAGGTCTCTGTGAGGAAGGCCACGTTGAGCGAGTGAGTATTGAGGAGGTACCAGATTTTCTACGGTGTGTCTGTGCAGGAAGTATACATTGAGGAGGATTCAGTGCAGTAGCTTGAGTGCAGTGGTGTCTAGTGGGTTGGGCTGGCTGCCTGGGTTCTGAGGTTGGTCAAGGTGAAGCTGCAGCACTGGCAGGACATCGGGTCCTGGATGTTGTTTGGCGTCGAGAGCTGGCAGTTGTTGCATCCAGGTTTGAGTGTGTGGAGAGTGCTGGGGTTGTAGCGTTGGGGGGTAAAGGGACCAGAGGCCCTGGCAATAGTCGCGGTCAGGTCGGGGACAGACACAGAGGGGCTTGCCTTTGGCATGACAGAAGGCGCTCCAGCTGCACATGGCTGCCATTAAATAGAGGTCGGGGAGCATTTGGGAGGTGGGAGCGGGAGCACACTGGGATGAGGGGCCATGGGTGTAGAAGTGGTGGGGAAAAGGCAACCAGAAAAGGGCAAACAAAAAAGGCAAAACAGAAAAGGCAAAACAGAAAAACGATGCCACACACAAAGCGGACCAGCAGAAGAGCAGGCTCTTCCACATGAACACCAGTCATGAGGCGCAGGCAGGAGCCTGAGGGTGGAGGATGGCCTCGAACACCTACCTGGAGCTCAAGTTGTCTCTAAGGGCGTGCCTTAACAGTGGAGCTGCATGGGGGTGAGCAGTGACTCCAACCAGGAGACTACACCTTCTGAGGACAACTTAACGGAAAGCGATAGTGGACTACAGAGCAGAGAACAGGTCTAGGAAGAAATTACTTAATGGAAAGCAAAAAAAGGACCACATCACAGGGACAGGTCGAGGGAGTATACAGAGCGACCATCTTGAACTGATGAATAATGAAAGGTCTGACACCCTTATCTCCTCATCTAACAAAATCCTCTTCTAACAATCACAAAGGTATATTCTGCCAAGAGGGGATAACAAATAATTAACTGTTGGACAACGCTAAACTATTCATAAAGTTAACATTACCTATAAAACATGGGTGAATGTAAAATAAAAAATAGGTCAAGGTAGGAAATATAGAAACTAAGAACAAGAGGGAAATAATAAAATGGATAAACACCTTGAATCCTCAGGCCATCATGCCTTCACCATTCTCTCCCCGCCAAATCTCACCAAAAATGCAGCAAAGAAATTCAAGCACAGGCTAATTATAACCCACCTTGAGACTCTAATTTCAGATCCATACTTCTGCATTAGCAAAGGCGTAATATCACACAAAGAAATTTGCCCAGTGGACAAATATATTGTATTCTTTTCTCCGTATCTCCAATGTTAAAAAGACCTTGCATGCCCTCAAATTGTCGCTAACAGCTTTAGACCTATGCCTTATGCATGCCACAATCACCATCTACAGCAACGGTAATATCCTTATACAAGCCTCCAATACTGATCTCGATACCATAGACCGAATCTTCCCTACTCTCAAAAAAGCAGTGAACAGCAAGAATAGCACACTCCCTGCAACCTCTCTGCCTCAGCTTCTAGATGCCACCCCAACTCCACAACAAAATCCCATAACAATTTCTTCTGAACCGACTTCCCCTCCACCCCCCTAATGAGCCCTACCTTCCAGCCACATCAACCTCAACCACACATGGGTCCTCTGGCCCAGGATGGACAGGGTTGCACTTACCTACTCATCACATCAGTGCAGATACCCAAAATGATTTCTGCCCCCCAGTCACATCGGTCGCTACTACACCTGGATCCCCCAGACCAGAAGGGACAGGGTTATTCTTAGCTACTGATCACTTCACTGCAGACTCATCTCTATTATCCCTGACGTCTGGGAGTGAACCCACCAACCTGGACTCCACTCACGCCACCCTTCACCCCCCACTTACATCTAAGTTAAATTGCAAAGATTCCCTTTATCCACTGTCTACCACAATATATGATCGGACCCTAACACCCTCCTTACTCATTCCACCATCCAACCACAGTGCACAAATATCCCTCCCCAATCCCATGTAGTTGTCCCTATCCAGCTATCTCACCACAACACCATCTCACACACTGACTCGGACCCCACATCAAACCCCCTTGCTAAACTTACCACATCGATCCTAAATGAGGATATCCACATGCTACCAGAGAACGTGATCATTCAAACAGACCCTACCTGCGGATCGCCCCTTAATAGAAAATACATCCTCCCATACTACTAACCTTCCCAGCTGCGATTGGATTGCACAATTCAACGAGTTAACCACTGGCCTATCCCAGCTCAATATTTACAACAAGGGGTGGTGAGGGACAGAGTCTCTGAATTAAGCAGAAAGCTCTCACCCAGTCAAGAGATCAGGGCTAGATCCAACACCGTTTTTTAGCTCACTGCACCATCCCAGTTTCAGAACCTGGCTGTATGCAAATTAGTCTGTTCCTGTCCCAGTGCATGATGGGAACAGGGCAAACCAAACTACAAAAGCCAATTCTTACACTGGGAAGGAAACAAGCTCCCGGGGACCGGTTTCTGGCATTACAGCCGTCTTCGGCCCGGTTTGCTTGAATCCTGATGGTGCAATGTGCAAGGGTCTCACATCTGAGAATACCCTTCCACGCTTAGGGTGGACAAAAATATTTACAACAAGGGGTGGTGAGGGACAGAGTCTCTGAATTAAGCAGAAAGCTCTCACCCAGTCAAGAGATCAGGGCTAGATCCAACACCGGCTTTTAGCTCACTGCACCATCCCAGTTTCAGAACCTGGCTGTATGCAAATTAGTCTGTTCCTGTCCCAGTGCATGATGGGAACAGGGCAAACCAAACTACAAAAGCCAATTCTTACACTGGGAAGGAAACAAGCTCTGTTCATCACCACCCCCCTTTTCTGAATCGATTTTGGCCACTATAGGTGTGGCAGGGTATACTCAGACGTGAGTCCCTTTCTCACTGCTCCATCAGGATTCAAGCAAGCCGGGCCGAAGACGGCTGAAATGCCAGAAACCGGTCCCCGGTAGCTTGTCTCCTTTCTGGTGAAGAATTGGCTTGGTAGTTTAGTCTGCCCTGTTCCCATGATGCACTGGGCCAGGGACAGACTGATTTGCATATAGCCAGGTTCTGAGCTGGGATGGGGCAGTGAGATAAATAACGGTGATGGATCAAGCCCTGATCTTTGGACTGGGTAAGAGTGGTCTGCTCAATTCAGACACTCTGTTCATCACCACCCCCTTTTCTGAATCTATCCCAGCTCAAGGCAGAGATGCTTAACCTATCAACCATCACCAAAGAACTTCTAAACATATTCAGAGCCACCAACGCCACAGTGAACCAAATCAGTTGCCAAACTAGTAGAAACATCCCCAAGGATTCACACCCCAAGAACACTAGTCAGAGTAACCAAAGCAGTCCCCAACATAGAAGATACATCCCCAAGAACTCACATCCCGTGAACACTAGTCAGAGTAACTTACCTTCCCCATCTTGGCCTAGGAGGGCAAATGAGGAACTATCCAACAGCAACATAGATGACCTCCTCATATCTTATGCCTGGGCAACAGATAAAAATAAGTTGCAATGTAGCACTATCCATCCCATTCAACCCAACCCCTTCAGAGAACCGAATCTCAACAACAGATCCGTAAATAGAAACCACCTTAAAAATATCAACATAGAGCATACTACCCTAACCCATTCTAGTAACAAAATGAAGTGCACACTCATTAATTGCAGATCTGCCAGTAAACATGCACCTGACATCTTCAACCTCGTCCTAGAGAATAATTTAGGCATTATGACCCTCACCGAAACATGGCTGAATAGCTTTTCTTCTCCCATACTTGACCTACTGGTTCCTCCTAGTCATGACATGATCCACCTAGACAGAAACCTGAAACCCGGTGATGGATTAGCTTGCATTTATCGAAACACAATCTCAGTCAAGCAACCAGACTCCATCAATCTATCCTCCTGGGAATATCTCTGTATCAATATCTTCGATGATAAGCAGCCCGCCATCAAGCTTCACTTATTCTACCAAGTCCTCGGGTGACAACCTGTCTTTCATAGATGAGCAAATGGAAATCATTTCATCCAACGGCAACTCACAAGTGCCAGAAATGTACCTGGGTGACTTTAATCTCCATTGGAACAACGCAAACGATCATGGTGTAAGCTGTCTTAAAGCATTCCTGTCAGACCATGATCTATCCCAATTCTGTGACAGCCAACTCACAACAAGGGAGAGATACTGGACCTCATCATAGCAAAAAACAAGCACTGTCTCATTAGAATCCATTACCCCATGTGACTGGACTGACCATCACAGCATCCTTTTCCCCATCAATATCGAGGTAATTTCAAAAAGGGGCCAACCCTCAAAAACAAAGCAATAGAAAAGGAACTTACAAAATATCAACCCCATCACCCTGGTAAACTAATGCTACTCCGCCCTGACCCCTATAAATGGTATGGCTGGCGTCTATGATCTCACAGCCTTTTACAATTCCACTGTGCTCAAAATCCTGGACTTTACAGCACCCCTCCATGAAAAAAAAGTTTTCTCAAAAATTTCCAAACCATGGTTCAATGAGACACTGAACTCAGAGTGTCACAAGCTAAGAGTTGATGGGTGACTATAGAAATCAGCACCCATCACTGATCATCTAGATCACCTTATAATGTTAAGGAACTCCTACAACTTTTTCAGACCTGAGCTGAACCAAGCAATCAACCGCCCCCTTCGATTTCGACATCCAATCTAAGAAGGCCCTCCCACAACATGTGGCCCAGGATACTAACTGTTACTCACAGCTCAAGGTCCGTTTTAGCACTCAAGGAGAAGTTAAAAAACCAATACCTCCTGGCATACCTTCTCATCAATCCCTGAACAATCTGTAACACTCTTCTAGCAATCGACCCCTCCAATCACTTCTCTGACCCTCTACCTCCTGCCTTATTCAAAATGATAAAAACTTCTATCCTACCACTATGGGCAAAAATTGTAAATGCTTGTCTGAGACAAGGCTCCATATCGGACTGTCTTAAAATAGGGCAGGTCACACATATTCTAAAAAAATGTGACGCCACCCCATCTGATCTCAACAACTACCACCCTATATCCAACATTCCCACCTTGGCAAAACTGTTGGAGAAATGTGTACAAATACGATTATGCAATCATATTGAGAATTTCAATCTCCTAGACAATCACCAATCTAGCATCCGTCAAGGTCAGAGCACAGAATCTGCACTCACCCACATAATGCATGATATACTAAAAATGCTTGACCACAACGAATCATGCCTAATGATACTGCTTGACTTGTCCTCCACCTTTGATACAGCACGACAACCTTTTGTCCCTATTGGAAGGAAGGATGGGACTCTCTCATCCTTCCTAAATAACAGAACACAAAGATTCAAGTTGAAGAACTCACTCTCTCAACCCTCCGTGGTCACCCTAGGCATTCCACAGGGCCCGCTCTATAATCTGTTCAACCTACTAATGGAACCCCTGGCGAACACATTGAAATCAGCAAAAATACATTGTATCACCTGTATGAGGATGACACCCAACTTCATCTGAAAATCCCCACTCCAGAAGACTTCATTTCCCTCACTATTCTACAGAACACGCAAAACTGGCTCACTAACAACCACCTAATAACACCAAAAAAACTGAATTCATTCTCCTCTCCCCACCCAATCACACACCTGAGATAGACCTATGGCTGAAACACTAAACCTCCTTTCACTGTGCTCCCCCCATCATTGACTCTGCGAAATCCCTGGGAGTCACCTTAGACAAACATTTGAATATGAAGACGCACATCACTAATGCCACCAAGGGAGCTCATCACCAAATGAGTATATTAAGGAAGCTCAAACCCTTCAGGTAGACCTAAAAATGGCAGTACAAGCCCTAGTGCAACCAAGATTAGGTTATGGAAGCACCACCCTCTGCGGTTTCTCCAAATACAAGGTAGTTCCGCTGAGGGCATCACTTAATGCTGGGGCTAGATTTGTATTAGGAACTAAAAGAAATAGCCACATTTCTCCTACCTTGAGAGCTCTAAACTGGCTGCCATACAAGGTAATATTACCCCTGAAGGTTGCCTGCATGATCCAATCAATCAATCAAAGTACTTTATTTGGTTAAAAATATAACCATAAAAGCATAACATGTGATATTACATACACTATAAAATAACAAAAAAAAGTTCAATAAAAAGTGTAATTTCATAAAAACAGACAGTGAATAAAACGGGGTGATAAAGATTTGTTAGCACGTAAAAAAGGGTTTAAATCATTACTTTTTTTTAAATAGTGTTTCTGAACATACATTTTAATTCATCAAGGTTTGACCCAAGAGTGGTTCAAATTGATTAAAAGTGGGGGTGAAATGGCCACTCGAAACAAATCCAATTCTACCCTTCATGCGATTGCTTTGTGCTTATTGACATGGGGACGGGACATATAATGTTCTGGGATAGAAATCACTTATGCTCCAGGTGGAAATGGGGCCATCTCCTCTTTGTGGCCGCCATGATTGGAGATGTGGGATGACATATTTGCTCTTAAATTTTACCAATATCAGATCTCCTGCAATGTCTTTTGGTAAAGGTCCTAGCGAGCCCACCCTTCTGACAGATAGTATGGTACCATCGATGTTGGTTGGCAAAGGTCTATTTTTGGTTAGCCAGAATGTGACTTTATTTGTTAGATCCTGTTGTCTTTCATTGTTCCCCTTGGTCAGTTCTGGTACTCCCGCGAGGACGCACACAAGTGAAACGGCCTCCGGAGGCAAATGTAGGAGATTGGATTTGTGTGGCATATTCTCACTGTTTGCCCGTAGCCCCTTATGCAACCTAGATGCTTTGTTCGGCCCTGCTCTATAGTAAGAGCTCCGTGCTGTAGGGCCTGCTTTCGGGAGGTTCAGAGCTGTCTTTTGTGGGTAGGCTAATTGATTATGGGTAGTCTTGCTTTGTGTGACGGGTTCAGGCATTTCCGTGGCGGGTGGGCGCTGTGACTGGGAAGGTCCTGCCAGGGTTTTTGTGAGCGGCGAGTTAGCCTTAATCGCTTCTTCGACACCCGTTAGCCTATCCCCTAAGCTGATTATTTTTTCTATCAGGGGTGATATTAATGTTTCCAACATTCTTTCGATTGAGGCCAATAGAGAAGCCTCAACAGGTGCTGTAGGGGCAGTACTGACAGTGCTGGGAGTGTAGGGCAGAGGAGAATTAGGTTTTGTTTTTGTTGCTTTGCCTGACTCCCCATTTGTATAACCCCAACTCTCTTCCTTTTGGTAGAGGAAATCTGTGGTGCCCTGTGGGTTTGAGATTTGACTCTGGTCGTACTGAGAGGGGAGTACTCTGGGAGTTTTTAGTTAGTTGGGGTTGGCTACAGGGCTGGGGACTAATGGCTGCTATGGTGCAAATAGGAGTATTGATTTGCACATTACCTGAATCCACAGGAGCTTACGTGGACTTGCATAATTTATTTAGTTCATCCAATAGCGATAAACCCGGTACTGCATCAGGAGTCTGTACAGGAGAACATATGCTAGGGGGACAATCCATAGCAGGGGATCGTTCTATTCTCTCTAGTTCACTTACAATAGGGAGAGTTACCCTATTAATGAAATAGTCCATTGTCCCCTTAAGAGAGTGTCTCTAGGAGGGAGTATTTCTGGTCTCCTCCTCCTCACGGGTCATAGCACAAATGGGTTCTGTCAGTTACAACTGGGTCAGAGTCAATCACCAGCGAAACGTTCAGCTGTATTAAGGCTCTGCAGGGGCCTGTAAGGAAACTGGGGAGTATCAGTAGATAACAGTACCTTATGTCTTTAGTGTATTCCCATTCCGAGATCAGAAAATGTAAAGGGGGGTGCCCCATCCCGGGCTCTTCTGGCCCCTGATGGCCCGCCCTCTGCCCGGGCTCAGCCCGGCACCGCCCGTGCGAGTCCGTGACGCGTAGGGAGCGTCCGTTGTTTAAGCGCCTCCGGGCGCGTTGCAGGGCGAAAGTGGGCGGAGCTGTGTTGCTGCCTGGGAGCTGTAGTCTCTCCCTGCGGTGACCGTTCTGCGGTGATGAACACGGCGGCAGGGCGACCAACAGCGTGAGCAGCCCAGGGAACTGTGCAGGTAAGTGTATCCTCTGCTAGCTGCCCCGTGAGATACGGCCCTCCCATGATCCAAAATGCACTCCATAACAATACACACAGTTACTTAGCTCTAAAGCTAGAATGACCAGGAGGATGCAGACACTTACGAAGCATGAGTTCTTAACTTCTGAAACCACAATCCTTTCGTAAAAAGAGAACTGGTTGCAGAGCGTTCTCGGGGTTTGCTCCAAAGATCTGAAACTCCTTACCTCCAAGGGTACGTGGAATCTCGTCATTTACCGTCTTCAAAAAAAAAGTAAAAATACTCCGAATGAACAAATGCACATCCCAAGACTTGATTCTAGGCAGACATTGAGTCACCTATGAGAACGTCTTATCACTGCATACCTCTTGTGGTTGGAAGGAGAATATTATATGTATGTTTATTACCAAAACCACCTAACGTTCAATAACTGTATATAGTGGAATGTTCTATTGCCCTCTGGCATCATCATGAGTCGACTACGGGTCACCTATGTTACCCATTTTTTATGTACCTGTCTTGTACGAAATGACAAATACTTAATGCCTTACACTACCTCATATCTTTATGTTTCATAACTGTACACTGTAAAGCGCTCTGATACCCTCGTGGGTCACATTAGTGATGTATAAAAAATATAAATAAATAAATAAAATAAGAGCAGTGGAGCTGCGTGGGGAAAAGCACTGACTCCAACCAGAAGGTCAGAGGTCTTGCTCTCCTTTGAGCGGCCACCATTAAGTAGTGGTCGGAAAAGGGTAAACATCTTGGAGGCAGGAGCTGAAACACTTACCATGCATACCATAACCACGAATCACATTAGCACACATACTGGTACAACATATAGTTATAACCATTGTAGAAAAGTAGTTTTAGTTAAAAATGTTAAAAATTAAAATGTATTTATAAAAAATACCCCAAAAAGTTTACAATTTAGCATTTTCCAAAACATTTTTAAGAAATAAATATTATTAATAAAATATGACACATTTTGCCTATTAGTTTATTAAACGCATTTCCACATATACCCTTTGCAACTTAGGGCCCAATTACAATGAGGCTTGAAAAGCCTCCGAACGCAGTTCAGGGGCTTTACGAGACTCGTCGTGGTCTCAAAACCAACAGGCTTATTACAATGGAGGCTGTCTATTTTTAAACCGGCCAGAACTTCCGACTGGCATTTGAAGGGCTCCAGGAGCCCGTCTGCCAGTCGGAACCAGTACTTAATCCCTATAGACGGCATTTACCATTCATATTACAATGCTTGGATTCCAACAGGCTTTCGACAGGCTTTCCCACATGGAAAGACTGTCGAAAAGCAAGTTTCGGGTCCCCTAGCAGGCCCCCCTTTTTCCTGAGGCCTCTGGTTTGGGGCAGAGGGAGCACCAATAATGCCTACCTGTTGATCCCTATGGGGCAGGAATGAATACAAACTAAGTTTTCTGTATGGGAGCTTGTGCTACAGCCAGTTTCCATCTGCAGCACAAGCTCCCAAAGAGACAAGGGAGCTTGTGATTCATAATCCAGCAGTGAGGACCATCGACCGAAGGTTTGTCAGACCCATATCTGTGATGTTTGGGTCCTCCCGACATTGTAATAAGGCCCTATGTCCTTCCTTTATTTTAACCCCTTTTTTCAGTTTCTTTCAAATGGCACTTGTTGTACAACAGGAAGTGGGATAAATGGTTTCTTTATTCAAGCAAAATAATAAAATACACTCCAAATGCATATAACCCTGCCCACCATTTAGCATTTACAGGTACACTGACTCTGTTCATGACCATACAACTAACAGAGATTGTTACAGAAGCAACACTTTACGTTCACAGACTACCATTTACCTGGGTACTTGTATTTCTACCAGTTAATTATTTTACGTATTAATTAATTTATTTTGCAGATCCCTGCCACTCTGCTAAAGTTGCCAAACAAACACTTACTGGGTTCATATAAATTAAATTAAATTACACAAAACAATGTTGCAGTTTGTTTTAATGTTATTTTTTTATAACACATAATATAGGTTATATTAGTAAATAAAACCAATAAATAAGGTGGAATTAATTCATCTCCCCTCAGAATTATATCATTCTCTATAGCTAATTCATCACAAACCTTAAAATAGCTAACAAGATTCCATATACGTTCTCTTTCTACCGGCCATCCTTTTAGGATACATTCCTTACATCTTTTAAGTTCTTGATCCTTTTCCATTTCATCATTCCACAACTGCTCTTGAATAATGGGATTGTCATTAGACATAAAATTCACATTACACACCACATGTGCCCTTCACATTCATCGGTATCAACACAACCTGATTCCTGGCATGGAAGAGGTAATCTTGACATGCATTCAGCATGAAAATTGACTTTACCAGGAACATACTCTAGAGTGTATTGGAAGTTTTGTAGTCTAGAAGAAAGTCTGGCCAATCTGGAAGACAATGTGCACCCACCTCCAGGTGACAATCTATGAACCAATGGCTTGAAATCAGACTTCATGGTGAATTTAGTTCCCCACAAAAATGGTTCAAAATGATCTGCACCCCATACACATGCTAGTAGTTCTCTTTCAATTACTGAGTAATGCCGTTCAGATTCTCGTAATTTCCTGGAGCATATGCTACAATCCATTCTTTACTTCTTTCTTCTTGAATCAATACCGCACCCAATCCACAATTACTTGAGTCTACCATGACAACACAATGTTTGCCAACAACAAAAGGTTTGAGACAGGGGGCCTCAACAATCATTTTGTTAACAGTGGAAAAAGTGGAGGTCATAAAATAGTCCAACTGAACGGTTCAATCACAGTAGCATAATTAGGGATGAATTTGGCATAGAACTCCACTAATCACAAAAAGCAACTAACTGTTCTTTATTTTCTGGACTGGGAGCCTTGCTGATGTTATCCAAATGTGACAAGGTTTGATACCATCTCCACTGATACGGTGTCCTAAGTATTCCACCTCATGCCTTTTAAATCGGCACCTTTCTGCACGGAGAGTCAAGCCTTTGTTTACTAATGCATTTCGAACTTTTATTAAGTTATGGTCACGTTCTTCTTAATTTTTACCAAAAACTAAGATGTCATCCTGAAATGCTATGGCCCCAGTAAGACCATCCAGTGTTTCCTTCATGAGTCTTTGGAAAACTGAAGCTGCGCTGGCTAACCCAAATGGCATCCTACAGAACATGAAAAGACCCTCTGGTGGTATAAAGGCAGTTAAGTCTTCCAATTCTTCATGGAGAACAACCTGATGATAAGTGCTAGCTAGATCTAGACAAGAGAACACATGTGCCTCAGCCAACGTGGATCCCATTTCATGTAGATTGGGAAGAAGATGGGCATCAACAAAAATGGAATTGTTAAGACTGTAAAAAACTGTGCATAAACAAAGATCCCCACTAGATCTAACTGAAATAACAACTGGGGAAACCCATGGGGATGACCCTATTGGTTCAATTATCTTCTTCACACACATATCATGGAGCATGTTTTTTCAATTTGTTCCTATAGGACAGAGGAACATTCCTTACCTTATGACGTACATGAATGGCATTAACATGTACTTTTATGCGATGTTTAAATCTTTTATATTCCCCCAATTTATCACTAAATAATGTAGGTAATTGAATTTTTATTTTAGCAACTACTTCAATGTCATTGGGTTTTTGATGAAATCCCATTTTGTAGGAATTACATCATAAAAACAATCAGCCTTGGGATCTAATCTGATTCCTAATTTTTCTTGATGTGGCCAGCCTAAAAGCGATTGACCAACTTTTGCAACATAAATTTTAGCAAGAGTGCTGCATTCATGAAAGGCTAGATCAGCTGTGAAGTTAAGAATCACCAAACCACCACCCGACATGCCTATATGCTTAACCGCGTTTTTGAAAGATGCCATCTCACTCGCAGTGACATTTGAAGTAGACACGAGTGCGGCAGCACTCGTTCCAACTTCAAATGATAACAATGATTACTTCAAATGATAACAATGACCATATAACACCTTCCCATCCCTACATAGTATTTTCAAATGAAATATAAAACATTACAATTATTACCTTAGTAGTAATGCACTTCCCCACCCAAAAAAAACGATATCCTTTATATCCCACCCCAAAATAGTAGTAATAGTAATAGTAGTATTACAATTATTGAATAGATATCTAAAGTTCATATTTTTATTTAAAAAATTACACTACTTAAATATTCATATTTAAATATTCAAATGAATACCTAAGTATTAACACACTTCCCCATCCAATATCCCCATATCCCTTGCATTCCATCCCTAAAAGCTTACATTACTTTACTAATACACTTTAAACCTATAATTAAATTAACATAAAAACCATTATCTAAATAGTAATACTAAAGTATTAAAATGAATACCTGAGCAAAAATTTGTTTTTGGAGGGTGTAAAAAACAAACATTTCCCTTGGGGGTGCCTGAGGCAGGCCACTAAGGGCTAACTCATTTCTAGCTCGATACAACTAACCAAAGATAACGATTTGTGAATGTGGGTACACATTAGTGCACATCTATCTACTGTTTGCACCCACTGTTGCTTTTAAGTACTCCCATTCCATGAGCAAAGGCTTAGCCAGCAAGATAACAGTGTTCTGCATCGTGATTGGTTCTGCAAGAGATGAAGCTTATAAAGGTCTCTCTATCCTACATTGGGATTATTGTACATGTGTAGATTCCCCTTTGCTAGATATTCTGCCATAGATGCATGTTGTTCCTCTGCATCCAATGACACTACCAGAGGTTTAATTTTCCTTGGTAGTTAAATATCACCAGTGGTGGCTGCTGCGCCATTAACGAGGTGGGGCAGTACAGTGGTGGCAGTGTGAGTAAGCAGCATGGGGGCAGCGCGGGTGAAAAAAACTAAAATAATAGTGCTTACCTGCCATCTGCAGCCTCGGTGCACTTCTGTGCCTCTGTTTCTTGACTCCCGGCATTTCACATGCTCCCCTTTGCCAATCCAGATGCTGCTGTCATGCTAGTATTACCCAGCATGATAGCAGCGCTGGGATTTGTCTGAGCACCCTGGTTCGGTGCTCACTAAGGTACTATGACCCTGTGCCTGTTCTCCACTTGACTGTACAGCTCAGGTGGAGAAATCGAATGGCCTGATTATGAGTTTGGTGGTGTGGGAGCGGTGAGCATGCCACTGTCCCACTCCACCACAACCAAACTCCACCAACAACCTTCACCAGTTGTACTCCGGGCAGGTGATCCTGTGGCGGCTGGCCCATGGCACTGCCTTCAAATGCTCATTGGAGAGCCTTAGAAAGGGAGTATCATTAGACTGCCATAGCACGATTCAGCACAGGGTGAACTGTAACGTCCATGCCGTGCAGGAACTGGGGAAGGCAATGAGGATGGACTGCCATAGCGCATTTCAGCACGGCATGAATTGTAAAGACCATGCCATGCAGTAACTGGGGGTGCAGAAAGACAGGGGGGCACACCATGCTCCCCGTGCTTGCACCCCTGTGCACCGAGGCACTAGGGGGCCTTTTAAGGCCGCCTAAGTTTCCTCACCACTACCCTTTTCATGGCAGCCCCACTGCCATAAAAAGGAATGTAGTTAAGAACCTCACAATCTGCTTTTTGGTGCAGCAGCTGGACTGCCAGCATTTTGAGCATCGGACCGCTGCAAGACTGACAGGGATCGTGGGTCCCTGGCAGTAGCAGCAGCCCTAAAGCAGTCCAATCGCCAAAGTCATAATATGTCAGTCAAACTGCCAGCGCGGCAGTTGCCGCACCGCCACCGTGGGTTTGGTGGATCCATTGGACCACCAAACTCACTAAGTGCACATGACGGTTTGGCCGCCCTAAGACAGCCATCCAAACCGTCATGCTCACCTGCAGCAGTGCAATCACTCCTCCCCTTCTTGCAGCTGCCTTGTGTCAATGTGTCATCAGGATAGATTCTCCCACCCCACCCCACCCTCGGCTGAAGGAATAAAATAAAAATAAAATGATAACCTGTGTTACTATCATTTCATTTTTCATGTTTCATTGCTGCAAGAGCTGTAGAGTGACCACTCAATGTAACAATAAATCAAATACCGAACCTGTTTATGTATTGCAGTTTGTACCTCGTCTACAGAAATGTAGCATGATAAATATAAGTTGAACCAAGCAAATTACAGTGATTGTAAACCACAAATGCCGTATCTCAAGAGATCAACTAAATACTGATTCCTAGGAGGACACACTGATGGTGTTATTTTTACAATAGGTATAAATTCACTGCAGGACTTAAACGCTGACCTAAACAATGTACCCCAGCCTTAGTAACGGTGTGGCAATTTTATAACATTATTTTATGACGTCTGTGGCCTGCTCCATAAGCACAATGCACATTTAATGCATGCCATTACTACAAGCGTGAATTTTCATTTTTCCATCTGTGGTCAAAGAGATTTGATTGAAGTATGTTTAAAGGCAATTATACTAATAGCTCATATAAAAGATTAATTCTAATTGACATTTCTCAAAGACTTTTCAAAGGTGAAAGAAATGAAAAATAGCACAGGCATTTTGTGATTAAACTTTGTTTCCTCTCTCTTTGCATATATTGTGAAAACCATCTTTTAAGTGGGCCAGGGCCTGACTTGGCTGAGCCTTGACCCAAGTGATATAGGGACCTTGAACCAGGGCGCACGTGTATCCTCTATTTATGTCTGCAACAGTCTGACAAAAAATTTGATTGCTAGCAAAGCGTTGTCACTTGAAATACCCGTTATCACACAAGGAAGAATTGATAGAGTTCAAATTTCTTACTATGGATGGCTCAGAGCCAAACATATTATTTCATTCCACATTCCAACTGAATAACCATGCACACTTGAACTTGAGACGCCATGGTGCCAATCACAAGCAAGCAAGGAACAACAGGCTTTCAAATGTATTCTGTATTGCGTATTAACCAGAATACTGGCACTCTACAAACAGTTAAATATATATAGTCTAGCCTGCTGATTTTGATTAGCGTGTGTCAATTAAAACAGTTTTTATGAATGTTAATGAATTTGCCAAGCATGATTCCTTCCAATATGAATTAGGCTGTGCCCGTGGCTACATACGTCATGCATCTTGTGACATTTTCTTCAATATGCTTCTAAAGCCATGCCCCCTATACAGCCCCCCACTTTTATAAAAGTACTTAAAACACTGTTGACAAATTCAAAACACTCATGTATTATAGAATTTTCTGTGGTTTAGTCAGCGCTACTAGATTTGGAAGACACAGTTGTGACGCGGGTCTAGTTTAATTTTTTGACAATTGAAAGCATATTTTGTGACAAAGAAAGACATGTTAAGTGCATATAATGAAAAAAGACTCCATACATCCTTGAGGGGAGCAACTGAATCAGGTAGGTGTTGTGAAAGTTAAGGAGATAAATCACAAGATTGTTTTATATATGTTTGTTTCATAGATATAAATAAATACTTTATCATATTCATAGAGATTCATGTTTCTTGATTTAGCCATGAAAATATTGAGAGTGAGTGAGTGTTGGGTCAACTTTGAAACCCGGGCGAATGGTGTGTAACCAATATAATCACACAGACAACTAAATCAACAATATAAAAGTCAGACATATTTTATCAACATTATGCTGCGAAAATGAAATTGCTGCAAGATTAGGCAACTCTGACGAATTTTCTGACCAGATCCTTGAAAAAGAAATTTATACATCTCAAAAACTGCCTTGCACAGCAAGTAAACCCTATATTTAAACTAAACTTTCTTAAAATTAATATCGAAATTGTAAAATTGCGAATAATTAACAAAACACTCCCCAACTTCCATCTCTTTAGATGCATTTACTAAAGAAAAATAGTACCAATTCGAAACTGCAAAGCTACTGAAAAACTCCACCAATCGCAAACCAGAAAAAAGAAATAACAAGTAAGCATATCAATTATTATAATATAATCAATCAATCAATCAATCAATGAATACACTTGTAAAGTGCACTACATACCCATGAGGGTCTTAAGGCGCTAGGGGGAGGGGGGCGCTGCTACTGATCAAAGAACCAGGTCTTGAGGAGTCTTCTGAAGGCCAGTTGTCTTGGGTCTGCCATAGGTTGGGGGGTAGGGTGGAGAAGGATCTGCCACCAGCGGTCGTTCTTCGGATGCGGGGGACTGCCGCGAGGCCGGTGGAGCAGAGCTGGCGGCTGGGGGTTTAGAAGCTGAGTCGTCTGTTGAGGTTTGCTGGGCCGGTGTGGTGAAGAGCTTTGTGTGTGTGGATGAGGAGCTTGAAGGTTATCCTCTTGTTGACGGGGAGCCAGTGCAGGTCTCTAAGGTGGGGTGAGATGTGGCTGCAGCGGGGGATGTCAAGGATCAGACGTGCCGAGGCGTTCTGGATGTGTTGCAAAAGCCTTCATTCCTTTGTGGAGGTTGGTTTTGGCGGTGTGAGGGTCTTTGGTGAGGGAGAGGATCAGCTGGGTGTCGCCGGTGTAGGAGATGATATTGAGGTCGTGCTGTTGGGCAACGCAGGTGAGGGGTGCCATGTAGATGTTGAACAGTGTTGAGCTGAGGGAGGAGCCCTGGGGAACGTAGCAGATGATTTCAGTGGTATTGGAGCAGAAGGGGAGGAGGCAGACGCTCTAAGTTCTGCCGGAGAGGAAGGATGTAGCCCAGTCAAGGGCCTTCTCTTGAATCCTGGCGTCGTGTTGGCGTGTTTGTAGTGTGCGGGGGCAGAATGTGTCGAAGGCGGCTGACAGGTCCAAGAGAATGAGGGCCGCTGTTTCTCCGTTGTCAAGCAGGATACTGATGTCATTGGTGGTGGCAATGAGGGCGGTTTAGGTGCTGTGGTTGCTGCGGAACTCGGAATGGGACGGGTCCAGGATGCTGTTTTCCTTGAGGTAACGGGTCAGTTGTTTGTTGACGATTTTCTCGATGACCTTCACCAGGAACGGGAGCAGGGAGATGGGCAAGAAGTTTTTGAGATCCTTGGGGTCAGCCTTAGGATTCTTGAGTAAGGCGTTGATCTCGACAGTTTTCCGGGATGGTTGCTGTCTCGAAGGAGATGTTGATTATTTTCCGGAGGTGGGGTGCGATGGCTGTGCAGTCTTAGGTGAAGATGTGGTGAGGGCATAGGTCTAACGGAGATACGGAGTGCAAAGTTTTCATAATCTCGCTTGCTCATGCACATGCTCCTCATTGATGCTGGTCCAGGAGAGCTGGCGGTTTGCGTAGGTGGTGGTTGTGGGGGTGGTGGTTGTCAGGGTGGTCATGGCGTTGAAGCTGTCGTGGATGTCGGTGATCTTGCGGTGGAAGAAGGTGGCCAGCAAGTCACACACATCTTACGAGGACGGGGTGTGGTTGATGATAGAGCTGGGGTTGGAGAGTTCCTTCACGATGTTGAAGAGCTCTTTGCTGTTGTCTGCTTTATTATCTAGGCGGTCTGTGAATGAGGCCCTCATGGCGGTTCTGATGAGTTGATGGTGTCTGTGGGTGGCATTCTTGTGGGCTGTGTAGCTGTCCGGTGTTTGTTCACGGAGCCAGTTCTTCTCCAGTTTTCAGCATGTCCGTTTAGAGGCTCGGAGGTCTTCGGTGAACCAGGTGGCTTTCTTGCTGGTGTGGCTGCAGAGGGAGTCTTGAGTGGGGCGAGAGTGTTGGCGCAGATGTCGATCCATTGTCTGAAGTTGCGGGCGGTGGTGTCAGGGTCAGTGGAGTCGGCGGGTGGGCTCTGGGCGAGGGTGAGGTAAGCTGTTCTTCAGTGACTTTGCTTCAGCAGCGTTGAGGCATCTGTTGGGTGCGTGGTGGGCTTCCTGAAGGTGAAGTGAATGCAGTGGTGGTCGGTCCAGTGGGGTTCGATTGTGTGGTTGAAGGAGACATTGGGGCTTGCGAAGAAGATGGGTTTAAGTGTGTGGCCGGCGGTGTGGGTGGGTGTTGTCACAAGCTGTCTGTGTCCGAGGTTGTCGAGGTTGTTGATCAGGGTGGTGGAGTTGGTGTCGTTGTTGTTCTCAAGGTGGAAGTTCAGGTCCCCGAGGAGGATGTAGTCTGTGGAGGCCAAGGCGTGTGTGCTGATGCAGTTGACAATGGAGTTGCTGAACTGTGGTTGTTCTGCGGGTGGTGTTGGGATTGGTGTGGATCTGGAAGTGCATGTGTTTGGCGGTGCTGAGGGTGTTGTTGGTGTTGGTCGAGACTCTGAGGGTGTTCCTGTAGACGATTGTGATTCCTCTTCCAACGCCGTTGGTACGGTCCCTGCAGGTGATCTTCTAGTCTTTAAGCATGGGTGAAATTTGCGAATTCGTGTTGTGTAAATTCACGGATTTCCCTGTGAAATCGCAAAAAAGTCTGCAAATTTGCGAATTTTCCTGCGAAATCGCAGTTTTTTTTGCGATTTGCCCTGGAGTACTTTCTACTAGCTAATCCAGTAAGTGCTCCCTCATTGGGTAAATGTCTAGTGCTTTTACTACACTGCAGCTGCGTAAAGGGCCAGAAGATGTGTCTCCAGTGACCATGGGTGCCTGTAACACAGGCACAGGCACACATGGTCACTGGAGACACATCTTTTGGCCCTTTACACAGCTACAGTGTAGTAAAAGGACTATGGGGCAGATTTACAAGCCGCTTGAGCCACTTTTGTGATGCAGCGGCAGCACAAAAAATGCACCATGGTGCCTGGGTATTAACAACGTGACGCATCTGAGAGATGCATAACGTTGTAAAGCCCTGCGCCATCAAGAGGCGTTCCGGCGCAGGGGAGGGCGTTCCTGCAGAGGAACGCCTCCTAAACGTGGCTGAGTGAAATCTACAAGATTTCACTCAGTCACTTTTCGGCCAATGCTGCGTCAAAAGCCTGTGCCTGCTTGAAGCAGGCGCAAGGCTTGACACAGCATTGGGGAGATAGGGCCCCCCAGAGCATTGCTGGAGCTGCGTCGCGTTTGCGATGCAGCTCCAGCAATGCGATGCTTTTACGGCACAGATGCGGGACGCATCTGTGCCATTTTTGCCACATGGTGCACCGCATTGTAAATGCGGTGCACCATGGGTGGCGGAGCTGCGGTGCACAATAACTGGCGCATCCCCAGGGATATTGTAAATCTGCCCCTATACATTTAGCCAACGAGGAAGCACTTACTAATTAGACAGTAGAAAGTACTCCAGTTGAGTAGAGGTATTGCACAAAAAGGTAGCATCTTCGTGGATAAACACGCAGGGCGGGATTCATTCTGCCCCCTGTTAGACTCGTTTTTTGTGCCCTTCAGCCCTCTGTTAGAGTCGTTTTTCCCTTGTTTTTCTGCCCTACTGCCCTCTGTTAGACTCGTTTTTCCCTTGTTTTTCTGCCCTTCTGCCCACTGTTAGACTCGTTTTTTGTGCTCTTCTGCCCTCTATTAGACTCATTTTTCCCTTGTTTTTCTGCCCTTCTGCCCTCTGTTAGACTTGTTTTTTGTGCCCTTCTGCCCTCTGTTATTCCCTTGTTTTTCTGCCCTTCTGTCCTCTGTTAGACTCGTTTTTTGTGCCCTCCGTTAGACTCGTTTTTGTGCCCGTCTGCCTTCTGTTAGACTTGTTTTTCTCTTGTTTTTCTGCCCTTCTGTCCTCTGTTAGACTGGTTTTTTGTGCTCTTCTGCCCTCTGTTAGACTCGTTTTTCCCTTGTTTTTCTGTCCTTCTGCCCTTTGTTAGACTGCTAGTTGTGCCTTTCTGCCCTCTGCATCACCACATCATCACTCAGCGCTACCCCATCATCGCTTAGCACCACCACATTATCACTCAGCACCACCACATTATCACTCAGCACCACCCCATTATCACTCAGCACCACCACAGCACCACTCAGCACCACCACAGCATCACTCAGCACCACCACAGCATCACTCAGCACCACTAAAGCACCACTCAGTGCCACCAAGGCACCACACAGCGTCACCACAGCATCACTCAGCACCACCACAGCATTACTCAGCACCACCACATTATCACTCAGCACTACCACAGCATCACTCAGCACCACCCCAGTATCACTCAGCACCATCCCAGTATCACTCAGCACCACCACAGCACCACTCAGCATCACCACAGCACCCCTCAGCACCACCACAGCACCACACAGCGTCACCACAGCATCACTCAGCACCACCACAGCATCACTCAGCACCACAACAGCATCACTCAGCACCACCACAGCACCACTCAGCACCACCCCAGTATCACTCAGCACCATCCCAGTATCACTCAGCACCACCACAGCACCAATCAGCATCACCACAGCACCACTCAGCACCACCACAGCACCACTCAGCGCCACTCCAGCATCAATCTGTGCAACCATTCAACAACAACTGGTTCAAATATGTTCTCTCAATGTTTCAAGCTTTATTACAAATGTCACAAAAAGTGTTAATATTTCACTTCTGTTCTTGGATTTTCGTCACAATAAAACACACTGAACATAATCTTCACAAAAGTTATTTACAAAAGTTTAAGCTATTGCCATTATAAATTATAATCACTTTTATTTAAGTATTAATTATTTAAAAAAATTAAAAGCCATTGTAATTTGTAATATCAATACATCTAAGTCACGTAAATACAAAACATGTTGCATTACAAATGCTATAGGTGTCACATTTGCGAAAGTTATAACTATTGGCATTGTAAATGACAAAGCTATTAATTTAGCTATTTTCAAAACCAACACATAAATAAAAAAATTGTCATTTACAAGACCAATAGCTCAAACTTTCCTAATGTGAGACCTATTGCATTGCAAATGCTTGTTTTTATATCTGTCAGTGCTTCCTGTTGAGGTTTAATTTTCGTGACAGGCGCCTCATTGCCTACTTGTAACTATTCTCTGACTCTGCTTCAAGGGTCAGAGCAGGGTCATAGAATAGTTGCAAGCAGGCAACGAGGCGCCAGGAAGCAGTTACAGGCTTACAGCAGCAGGTGCCCAAGTTGAAGTTAATTTCTTTGTAACCCTTTTGTAAAAGGTTACAAAAAATTAGCTTCAACTTTTGCACCTGCTGCTGTAACCCATTAAGTGCTTGGCTGAAAATTCGTCCCCGCTGATTCGAGCAGAACGAATTTTCAGCCCATGCTTAGTAGTCTTCCGGGATGGCTATGGCGATGTCGGGAGCTGAGGTGGGGTTCGGCCAGGTCTCCGTCCGGAATGCGACGTCTGGGGAGGTAGAGTCGAGAAGGTCCCAGAGTGCGATGGCGTGCTTGCGGGCGGAGCGGGTGTTGAGGAGAATGCATCTGAGGTAGTTGGGTTTTTTAGAAGGCGGTTTGGTGGGCCGGGTGCTGGTGAAGCTGCAGTTCCGGCAGGTGAAGGGTTCTTGGGTGTGCTTCGGGGTGGCCCGGTAGCAGGTGTTTTTTCATCCAGAGTTGAGGGCGTGGAGGGTGCTGGCATCGTACCGGAGTCGGGTGTTTTGGTGGTCGCGGGGCCAGGTGTTCTGGTGCAGGGTGCAGTCTAGGCGCAGACGGGCGACGACGTGCTTGCCATCAGCACGCCTTTGGCGCGCCAGCTGTGCGGCAGCCATATATGGGGAGGTGGGAGGGAGGTGCAGCTGGGAGGCGGGAGCAGGGAGGCCGATGGGTGATGAGGGGGACGGTCTGCTGCAGGGGACGCAGCGGCGGGAACCAGGAATGGGCAGAAGCGGTGAGGGGAAAACAGAAGGCAAAAAAGGGTGACACTGTGGGGGAACAAAAGAAGAATAGCATCAAAAAACCGGGCACAGTACAGAAGCAAAACACAGCACAATTAACACAGACCATAAACTAGCAGAGCCTACGGTGGACTAAGAACCCTGGTTAACAGCGGCAGCAGCTGGGCTAGGGGGAGCTGGTGCAGACAGGTGGAGCTGCGTGGGGTGGGGAGCGACCTGCCTGGAGGCAGGGTTAAGGGTCGCTCTCACTGCTCCCCAGCAGCCGCCTTACATGAGGAGGTGGGAGGGAGGTACAGCTGAGAGGCAGGAGCAGGGAGGCCAATGGGTGACGAGGGGGGCGGGCCTCAGGGGACGTAGTGGCGGGAACCAGAAATGGGCAGAAGCGGCGAGGGGAAAAACAGAAGGCAAAAAAGGGTGACACACTAGGGGGACAAAAGAAGAATAGCAACAAATAAACAGGCACAGTACAGAGGTAAAACACAGCACAATTAACACAGACTAAAAACGAGCAGAGCCTACGGCTGGCTAAGAACCCTGGTCACAGCGGCAGCAGCTGGGCTGGGGGCACTGGCGCAGACAGGTGGAGCTGCGCGGGGTGTGGGGTGACCTGCCTGGAGGCAGGGTTAAGGGTCGCTCTAACTGCCGTGCAGAGGCCGCCCTATATGGTGAGGTGGGAGGGAGGTACAGCTGAGAGGCGGGAGCAGGGAGGCCAATGGGTGACGAGGGGGCGGGCCACAGGGGACGCAGCGGCGGGAACGAGAATGGGGAGAAGCGGCGAGGGGAAAAACAGAAGGCAAAAAAGGGTGACACAGTGGGGGGACAAAAGAAGAATAGCAACAAAAAAACAGGCACAGTCAGAGGCAAAACACAGCACAATTAACCCAGACTAAAAACGAGCTGAGCCTACGGCGGGCTAAGAACCCTGGGCACAGCAACAGCAGCTGGGCTGGGGGCACTGGCGCAGACAGGTGGAGCTGCGCGGTGTGGAGAGCGACCTGCCTGGAGGCAGGGTTAAGGGTCTCTTTTATAGAAAAAAACTAACAACCTCAACCTCCTTAAACTACCAACAAATAAACATTTCAAATGAAACTGAAGCGCTTTTTTTCTTTCAACAGAAAAACACCTGTTTCATGTCATGTTACAACTTCCCCATAGCAAAAGCTGCAAAAATTTGTAAAAAATCTAAGAAGACCATTCATGTAAGTCTAAATTATGAAAGTTATTGTATAATTTTATGTGTGGACAACTAACTTATAAAGTTTTTAAAATTGTAATTATTTGTATTATTACAGTACTGTCATAAACAATGTCAGAAAGAGCAGGATACATAACACCCCAGAAAGGAAGTAATTACTAGGTCACATGGCCTTCAAACATAAGCAAGAACATACATCAAAGGAAAATGTGACTTGGAAATGTACTAAATATTGTTCTAATGCATGCTATCGGAGGGCCACAACAAAATATGTTGTTATAATTAATGTAAAGGGACACAACAATCCCCTAAATATTAAAGAAATAGAAGTATTGGAGGTATTTCTGGACATAAGAGTGATAGTTCCAAGGAGCCCACAACCATAATTCTAAAAGGTATACTCTCTAAACTCCCCAAACTCATCACTGACTAATTACCAACTATACCCACTTTAAAATGTTCAATTGCACAATCTAAAAAATCCACCAGTGATACTCCTACTGCCACTAAAAGATCGGCATGATTTAAACCATTAAAAAAATGTACCACCACACAGCCACCCAAGACTGTTGCTACCCTTTCAATAAAAGCATATGGAGACACTTTCAGCAATCTGCACTAATGTTAGAGTATGCTACAAACAGTTAATTTGCCTTTGAAACAAGTCTCTGTCAATGGGGTAGCTAACCACTACAATTTACTAATAGAAATCACATTCTACCAACATAATAATTGCAAACTAAGCCAACTAATGGATTATTTTGAGGATGCTTGGGTTCACAGTGTATATCGCTCCGGACACAAAAGCCAACTTACATTTCAAGTGCCATGATAGAATGTCTATGACAGCATCTTGTCAAAGAAAGCAATATAAAATAACAGTGGGAAAGTATGGCACAGTGCCTTAAAATACACACTACTCAGAACACAACCTACAATCTAAAAATGTATTGAAGCATTACAAAAAGAGCAGAGCTAACAACAACTACAAATGGAGCAATCTGTAACCCAAGTTGTACCTAAACTTTCAAATAAACTCTTCATAAACAACAAAGTGGAATACCTAGGGCCTGCTTATGACTTTGGAAATGTGGGAACAGGTTGGCCATGCCGCCACCCCACTCCTACACCACCAAATCCACCGCCTGCCGCTTGATTTGGCGTCAGTACTTTGGCTATCCCAGGTTGGTGCCTTCGAAAAAGGCACTACAATGGGGCGTGCCAAAACACTTTTCATAACATTTTCCACCCTGCATGCATCCTCATGGCCTAAGGCACCATAGGGTCCTGTAGGGCCCCTGAATTCCCCTCACTCCAGCCTTTTCCTGCTAGGCTCACCAGCATGAAAAGGATGGCAGTGAGGAAACTTCTATATGTTTGGCGGTGCCGCAACAGCACTAACAGCATATTACTGCCTCACAGTGGTGCAACCTCACCGGGGAACAATGCTTCCCCAGGAGTTGAAGCAGGACTTTGGCAGTCTAATTGACAAAATTATAATAGAGGGGTCAGACAAGCCTAATCAATTCAATTCAATTCAAAAAAGTCTTTATTGCGATTTTCATCTTAAAAGACATACAAAAATACAGGTACATATTCCATATTTAAACACTATGAAAAAAATACCTACTCACACTAAAAATATAAATAGCAAGTATTACATATTAAAATGTTCAATAAGACCAGATTAAATATATCGCATCCATGGACTTTTCATTTAAAAACTTGTATTTAAAAGATCAAGACATCAATTCATAAAATGACATATTCAAGGATAGATCTACCCAATAGCAAGAGCCCTCCTATTTTTCTCCCGGATGGCCCAGGACCAACTCAAAACTTTAGCAACACCTACAACTAGAATGTCGTTACAGACAATTTTCAGCAACCTTTTAGCATACAGGGCTGAACTGGTTCCCAGGGATCTGCAAATTGGTTTAAGCCACTTATTACGTGGTTCATGGTAAGCAGGACAAGCGGGCATTTGTCCCCTGAACCAGTAGCCCAATTACACATGAACTTCTTTAATGGGAGAGACTCAACTCGAAACTGATGGTAAAGCTTAAGGCCCACATGCATCAATATCGGCTTTTGCGAGTTCTAAATTGCGAAAAATAGCGATTTGCAATTTAGAAATCGCAAAAGCCTATGCATGATTATTTTTTCATTTTTTGTGCAATTCGGTAAAAATCGCTATTTTTACCGAATCGCATAAAAAATGCGAATTTCAAATTGCGAATTCGCAATTCCCATTCATTCCTATGGGCCAAAATGCCATAGGAATGAATGGGAATTGCGAATTTGCAATTTGAAATCGCAATTCATCAATCCATTTCCAGGGTGGAGAGGGGGGTCTAAATGACCCCCCCCCCTGCACCCATGAAATGTACTTTTCAGTAGAAGTTACATACACACATGTCCTAAGGACATGTGTGTCTGTAACCTAACAGTTTAAAAAATGCATTTTTGTGCATTTTTAAACAATTTCGCAAATTACCACGAGGTTGAACTTCGTGGTAATTTGCACTTCCAATTTATAAAATCGCACATTTTTTGGAAATGATGCATAGCATTTAAGTAATCGCAAAATTGCGATTTCTTATATGCTATCGCAATTTTAGAAATCGCAAAAAGTTGCGATTTCTAAAATAGCATGAAGCATCCCAAACAGCACTTTTGGAATCGCAAACGGCCGATTTTAAGGAATCGCACCGTTTGCGACTCCAAAAATGCTTGATGCATGTGGGCCTTAGATCCCTAGGTTTTGTTATTAGATCCCAGTAGCTTTCCATACTAGATTCATCTTTAAACTCACAGAATTCGCTAGTCAAGGAGGAGCTAACCAAAGCGGAGAACCTCCTAATTTTAATGAGATTCCAGTAAGCTTCTCTAAACATTTCTTTAGTTGGGAATGCTGCAAACTCTGGACAGTCCCACAAGTCCCTCATCCCCATATCTGTAAGTAAAGATTTAATGCTAACAAACCAAGCAATTTTGTTTGAGCCATCCAGTCCCCTGACTTCTAGCAAACCCTTTGCAAATAAGAATAATTCCGGAGTTATCCAGAGCCTTCTCTAGAAAGCCAACATCCTGTATCGTGCAATATCCTCTATGGCATGACAACCCAGATCTAATAGGAGCGGAATACGAGGGGTATATTTTGGGAGGCCCACAACTGATCTTAAAAATTTACTCTGGGCTATTGCAAGTGAATACAGGTTACTGGCTCCCCATATCTCTGCCCCATAAAGAATTGTGGGGATTATTTTCGAATTGTACACTTTAACAACCGGGGCTATAGGCTTAGTGAGTGACTGCCTATGTTCCTTAATTAGTGCACCTGATAATTGGGAATGTTTAAGCGCCATTAGCTACAATTGTGGTGACCAACTCAATCTTTCGCCAAAGGTAACGCCCAGGTAAGTGAAGACATTTGTCTGCTCCAAGAGCCTTCCGCTCATGAAGACTCTTGAAGTTACTGGCCTAGCCCCGTGCAAAACCATAAATTTAGTCTGCTCAACATTGACCACCAAGCCATGATCGCTGCAGAACTTCTCAAAACGAGACAGGGCCAGTTGAAGCCCCTGCCTCGTTTTGGCAAGAATCAAGGTATCGTGTGCGAACATGAGCAGGGGTACCCTATGGCCGGCAAGCATGGGCGCGTCCGTAGGGTATTTTTCAAAGTAGAGCACGACCCCAATAATAAATAAGGAAAATAAAGTGGGGGCGAGGACACACCCTTGACGGACGCCCTTTCATTACTGCAAATTTCTCGGTGACCTCCCCTGGTTTACCCCAGTGGACCTGAGCATAGTTAAAACTATGAAGCATTATCAACAAGGAAACCAATTCCTTAGGCATCCCCAGCCCTAGCCAGACATTCCACAATTTATATCTTGGGACCAAGTCAAACGCAGATTTTAAATCTACGAATGCAGCTAAAATCATACCTTTTCCCAGCAGGACCTCCTTCCAGTATAACAAGACAAAGCTAAACGCTTGGTCAAGGCCCGGTGCAGGCCCGGAACCCTGCCTGCAGCGGGGTAAGGATGTTCTCACCGAGCATCCAAGACTGGATCCTGCCCAGAATGACTATTGCTATGATCTTCTGTACAGCATCAATAAGGCTTATAGGCCTATAGTTAGCCGGCATGGAGCGATCACCTTTCTTATAAATTGGAATTATTTCTGCTCCACACCAGGATGCTGGAATTGGTGCTCCCCCTGCAATTGCAATAATTAGATTTGTAATGTACGGGATCCAAAGGTCAGGTTCCTGCTTAAACAAGTCGGCTTGAATCCCATCCGGCCGTGGAGCCTTACCGTTGGGAATAGCCTTTAAGACTACCTCAACCTCTTTGGTATTAAATAGCAGAGTTGAATCTGGGATTAAGGGTGGGACAGGAATCTCACTACTTGTCCCCTTCTTAAATTGTAATTCAAAATATGCAACCCACTGTTGCGGTTTCACATTATTAGAGGGAACATTAGTCCTTTCCCCATTTCCCCATTTTATCAGTTGCCAAAACTGGGTCAAATAACTGCCTTTACAAGCAGCAAGTAAATCCTGCCAGCGCTCCTCATCCCGGAGTCTCTTTGCCTTATGGAGTGTGGATTTATAAGCGATCCTGGACTGTTTAACACCTTGGCTGCTGTGGTTATTTTTCCCCTGTGCTGAAAAATTTAAGCACCAATGTTACATGACGAGCTCAGCTCGTCATCAGCACACGACCACCATGGCTGATCTCGAGCTGAGCTCGTCATCAGCATCGAAGGGGTTATTGGAGCTATAGTTACTTTTTTTAGTAGCTTCAACTAGGGCCTTGTGGGCAGACCTACATGAATCGTTATACCAAGTTTTAGGTTTGTAGGTGGTGTTCTTCCTAGTTGTCTTGCTAATATTGAAGAATTCCTTTAATCCAACAAATAACTTATTGTAAATCTTAGGTAAATTAATATTAAGAGCCCCTTGGTTACTGCATTCATTTAACTCCTTTAATGACCCCAAAATTAGGGTCCGGATCCCTTGAACTTTGCTTTCATCAAGTGCTACCTTCGCCCACGAACCCTTCACAAATCATTCGCAAGAACTATTTGGGCGGGGCAAGTAGTATCCTCCAAAGATGGATTGCTACAGAAGCTCTTATCATTCCAAGTAAGAACCACTGGGTTGTGGTCACTTTCTGGACGGCTTTGAACTACCATATCCAGAACCTGTGTCCACAACTCAACGCTCACTAGGATGTAATCAATGCGACTTTTAAAGCGCCCATTATCAAATGTCGGCACCCTCTGTACATCGGACGTGGTCCTACCATTGACCGTCCTAAGGCCCCATTCTAGACAGAGCCCTTTAAGTTGAAGGGCAGCCTCAGACCATTTCTTAATGGATGGGAAGGCCAGTTGGGGACACCCCAGTGCTCATCCAACTCATTACTCAGGCTATCTACTGTACCTAGAGGCTCAAAACAGGTATTAAAGTCTCCTGCTATTATTATGTTAGCATTATGTAAACCATCTGCTAAGAAGGACTCCAGAGCAGCAATTACCGCTGAGCACCTACCACCCGACTGTCCCCTTGAATAAACGTTAAATAATAATAACTCAATACCTTTTTGTGATTTGACCCTAATAACCTGGATATCTGGGCTATCAAAGTAAACCTCCTCTCACACTGCCCTACCCAACACCTTAGACCACCACTGATCTCCCCCTTTGGCTCTTGGTTGCTGGTTTTGTAAAACTTAAGTAGCCAGCATGAAATACAGGCTCTATTGACCATGTTTCTTGGAACGCCCATATATCACTGCCTTCTATATATAATGACCAGTCAAGTGAGACAGCCTTGGATTCCAACCCTGCTATATTTCATGACGAAATAAACGTTGAAATTTTCCAGGAAGCAGGATCTAATATGACAGAAGAAAAAACAGTATTGTTCCTTGGGTTCTGTTTTCGAACTGGGGAATTTACACAGCTAAATCACATACAGTCAGTTTTCCCTTTCTTTTCACTATCACACTCACTCTAATTTGTCTCTTGTACCAATATCTGCTCTAGTAGAACTACAAAAACAACATATGTTGTAGGAAAAAATATCACAATATTTATTAAATGTCCACGGTTAAAAACACATGAATTCGTACTGTTAAAACAAGAGTATCATATAAATACAATACTACCAACTTTTCACTCAATTTGTGATATTTGATTTAAACAATAATATACATCATCTCAAAAGCAACATAAATAAAACATTTAAATCCCCTTAGGGTGTTGACGTGTTTCGGTGTATCTGGCTCTAGTCCGCCACCTTCTTCAGGACAGTTTATTAAAAACAAGAATCTGAAAACAGAAGATGCCAGTATCAGAAAACATTCTTCAAATTGATTTCAATTTTTATATCTTTATCTATTATTCATCCCTTCGACTTTTGATTTGTGGTTATACTATGCATTACCCAGTGGCACTATGCATCACCCACTCTTCATAATCAGAAACCCCTCCCTTGTTATTATGGGGGTTCATCTTACCCACATATTTATGATTACATTCAGTATTTTCTCAGGGTTATATTCTATCAAAAGCTGGTGTCATTGCTTATAGTGGGCCCGCTTTCTCATTCAGTCATACCCATATACTTATGGTGACACTCGGCTCGTGAGGTGAGGCTGAGGCTCGTCATCAGCACAGAAGGGGTTAAACAACATAAACTTCGCCAACTACATACAAATAGATTTTAAGAAAAGTATTTCACACTAAAATGGTTACAATAAATTATTACGTTCCAATGTAAATCATTTTGAAGAAAGTATTGGACACTAAAGGGGTGGCAGTTCCTTTTCCCACTCCAATCAAAACCAATTTGGAGAAGGTGTTGCACACTAAATGTGCGACACGTACTGTTCTCACTCCAATCTTTACCAATTTGGGGAATGTTATGGAAACAATAGGGGTGACATTTCCTTCTCCCACTCTAATCTAAACCAACTGGGGAAAGGTGTTGGGCACTGAAGGGGTGGGATTTACTATTTCCACTTCAGTGTAAACCAATTTGAAAAAGATTTTAGAAATTTTATTATTATATTACAACAAAATATAAGTAGTGTCATTCAATGTCAATGGCTTAAATAATAAAAAAATAATGCGGGCCATAGAGATGTGGATTAGGACAGAAAATCCCTCAGTAATTCTGCTACAGGAAACTCATATTCCATCCATAAAATTACCTGATTTTTCTATGTTTAGGGTCTGGGCCTCGTACCGAGATTTTTCATCGATCTCAGAGAGGGACAGCCATCTTTTTAAATAAAAACATTCATGCAGAGATTATAAATTCTGAGAGTGATGACCTAGGGCGTTGGTGTTGGGCCACATGCCCCATTAAACACAGAAAGAGACCTATAACCTTTGTAAGTTTTTACGCGCCAGTTGAAGATAACTCTATGATATATGAAGAGATGTTTCAATCCTTATTGACTATTATAGGAGATGATTCTTATCGATCCAATATTAGACTCCACTACCCAGGAAAGAAGACAAATAAAACCAAAATCTTTGAAAGTTCTCCAAAACTACGAAACTACTCTTGATCTTCATGACCCGTGGTGCTCGAACCATTTAACTAAAGCAGAATTTACGTGCTGGCCAGGAAGATTTAAGTCCTCATCTCGTATAGATTTTTTTTGGGTCTCTAGGAAACTACACTTTAATCAGCAGAGATTTCTTAACAAATGATTCTCTGATTACGCTATGCTGGTTATATAGTTTCTTTTAGAAAATTCTGTAAGAACTCCCAAACGGTGGGTTTTTAATAAACAGTATCTGAGTGACGAAGCTAGTTAATTCTGTGAAGGTAGAGATTAAAGAATGTATTTATCGAAATCAAGAGTCCGCTCCACTTAATATCGTATGGGACTCCTTAAAGGCCTTTATCCGGGGAATTATCATTGGTAAGGACGCAGCTAGCTTAAAGGCAGTTAGAACTAAGAAGAAGATCCTAGAGCGAAGAATACAAGCATTGAGCACTATAAGGCTTCATAACCCATCCAGTGCTAACCAACATAAACTATACCAGGCCAAACGGGATCTTAGCGCTAACTGCTATGCCCAAACTGAAGATGTTTTTCAACAACAATGTCAGAAGATATACGAAGAAAGCAACTTCACAGGTAGATTCCTAGCCTGGCAGGCTAGGGAACAAGCTGCTGCTAACCTAATCAAAGTTTTAAAATGCCTGCTTACACACTTAGAGACAGATGATCCGGTTAAAATAGAAGATATAATGCTTAACCACTATGGTTCTGTTTATAGCCAGCATCAAAGTGTAGATCCTCGAATGCTAGAAACTTTCTTATATAATTATACAATGCCCTTGCTCTCTGAAGTAGAACAAATTACCATGGCTAGTTCATTCTCTATGGAGGAATTGGAGAGAGTTATCAAGGATCTCCCTAATGGTAAGGCCTGTGGCCCAGATAGGTTTCCCTCAGAATTTTGTAATTTTTTTTGTGCTTTTGCTGATTTTTTTCTTATTTTAATAACTTCTATGTTAGAGGGCGGTACAATACTGGATTCCTTCAACAAGGCAATGTGGTGAGCTTTCTGTAGAAGGGAAAGAACGCTAAGGACCCAAATTCCTATCGCCCAATAACGTTATTAAATTCAGACAACAAAATAGTAACAAAACTTCTATCATTACATTTCAATCTTTGTACAGCAGAATTGATCCACCCAGATCAGAATGGTTTTATTGTGGGCAGGCAGCTCGTCAAAAATTCTCATTATTTAATTAAAGCCTTGGATTATTTTGAGACACAGAAGATTTCTGCTTTGGTTTTGTTATTGGATGCTGAAAAAGCTTTTGGTGGTTTGGGTGACAATGTTAATTATTTTGGAGCACTTTGGTATCTCTGCTAAAATGATATCTCGGATTCGTAATTTATACATCAATGCTAAAGCTAATGTCATCATTAATACCTCAATGGTCGGGTCAGTCTCAGTTAAACGAGGCACAAGACAAGGGTGCCCTCTATTGCCAGTCTTCTTTGCTTTTTTTATCGAACCCTTGGCAGTCGCACTGAGAAACTGTGTGGAAATCCCCCCCCCTGATTCCATCAATGGCTAAAGTGAAGCTGTAGGCAGATGACATCATGCTTAATATTAAACCTCAATTACGAATTCAAGCAAAAGTATTTCAGCTCTTCGAGGACTTTGAAGTCCTGGGGGTATATCTTATAAATAAAAAGAAAACGAAAATTCTACTTTGCGGGGTTAAAGCTTTGGAACTTTATCCCAATATTATTTGCTGTATTAATACTAAGCCCAAGAGATATCTTGGAGTTTTTTTCTCTGCATCATTTAGAGACTTGTACAACCTGAATTTTGATCCCCTTCTTCGAAGAGTTCAAAAATTGTTTTCACGTTGGAAAGGTTTACCAATAATTATTTTAGGTCGAGTGGCATTGATAAAAATGTCTGTCCTCCCCCTGTTTATTTTTTTGTTTTCAACTATTTCATGCTTTCTACCGGGTTCTTTTTTTACTCTGGTAGAATCTATGGATGGATGTCACTACAACGCATACTTTTACAACGCATGCCATTACAACGCATTTCACAAAACTACCATTACAACTCATTCCATTACAACTCATGCTATCTTTACAACGCATACCATTACAGCGCATACCATTACATATCATATATGGTAAGAATTGGATAGTGTAGGGGTAAAATTTACTATTCTAACTCCAGGGGGTGCAACAGTAGGGTAAGTGTTGGATAGTGTAGTGGTAAAAATTACTATTCTAACTCCAGGGGGTGCAACAGTAGGGTAAGTGTTGGATATAGGGGTAAACATTACTTTTCTAAGTCCAGGGGGTGCAGCAGTAGGGTAAGTGTTGGATAGTGTAACGGTACTATGAGATATAATGGTATGCGTTGAAACGGTATGCGTTGTAATGACTGCGTTGTAATGACATGTGTTGTAGTGGTATGCGTTGTAGTGTCATGCGTTGTAATGGTTGCGTTGTAATAGCATGCGTTGTAATGGATGTTGCGTTGTAAAAGTTTGTTGTTATGGTAGTGTGTTGTAAAAGTTGCATTGTAAAGGTTGTTTCCCAGAATCTATGTTTACAGCCTTCATCTGGGCAAGGAAAACACCTCGTATTGCACTAAGCACTTTATATGAGGATTTGGATCAGGTAGGGCTCGCCCTGGCAAATCTCAGGGACTATTATAATGCATATTTTGCACAGTATCTATCAAGATTTAAATGTCAAACTCATACTAAAAAAGTATATATTAATTTCTTTATTGATTTAATGTGTAAAGAAACTCAGATGCTGGCCCCTCTGCAGGTGCTTAAATCCCCCAAATTAGTCCGCTACAAGTCTTTATTATGGTTTTTCTTTAAACAGCAGGTTCTATTTAACAGATACTCGATTCCCTCTATTAATTTAAAAACTTTATTGTCCAGCATTCTCCCATTGAATGGGGTTGTACAATGCCTAGATCTAGCAGGTAATTGGGCTGTGGCTGAATTTTACAAAGTTGCAGACTTTCTGAGAGATGGGGATAAAATTACCCTGGCGGAAATGTCACAATCAATCCCTAGAAATTTCATTATATTAGGGTCATACAAAACTGTGTATAAGTTTCTTGTCCAAATGGATACTACTCAGTTGGGTCAAACAAGTCAATTGATAAATTAACTCTTAAGTATCGAACCCGACAGGAAACCTGGGGTTTGGAAGTGTCATCTCGCCCAAAGCAGGAAAGTTGTTTTAAGTCAGAAGGCGATTAAAAAAGTGGCAGGATCAGGAGAACCAGGCAATGCCCTTGAATACTTGGTCAGTGTTAGAACTGGCTATTTCTGGTAGGGTAAGGCTGACGCCAAAGCCAGACAGAAACCACCATTCTAGTCAGGGCAAAGGAGTCACACGCCAAGATAACCCCTGCTCACCCCCTTGGTAGCTTGGCACGAGCAGTAAGGCTAAACTCGGAGGCAATGTGTAAAGCATTTGCGCCAGCACACAACAGCAACAACATACTAGGCACACCACAAAATGAACTCCACACAAGGTTATTTATAAAATAACTTTTGTATTGTAAAAACACATCAGATAGTATCACACAATATACATGGTGCCAACTGGCACAGGCAATATTCACAAGGGATTATTTACAGGAGACAGGGCCACGTGGGCCACTGTCAGAATCAGAAATAGCACTTTTAGAACTTAAAATACGTATAGCACAAGATAACAGTTATAAAATACATCCAGTAACTACTGGGAACAGGTACCAGGATCTCACTAGGACCACCTGTACTAAAAGAACAACCACCTAAGAATAAAATACATTTAGGGGTATAAACAAGAACATATTACCCATGATGCCTGAAACACATTCAGAGTAGTAGTAAAGGAAAAACACATGATGCCTAAAACATTCAGAGGTGTAAGGACAACCACCTAAGCATCACACAGCGATTAGGGGTCTAGGAAAGAACACATTACCCATGATGCATAAATACACATTCAGAGGAGTAGTAAAGAGAAACACATGATGCATAAACCTACACATACAGCGGTGCTAAGAACAGAGCACATGATGCAATAAAAATACATTCAGAGGTGCAGCGCAAGAAGACACATGATGCCTAAAACATTCAGAGGTGTAAGGACAACCACCTAAGTATCACACAGCGTTTAGGGGTCTAGGAAAGAACACATTACCCATGATGCATAAATATACATTCAGAGGAGTAGTAAAGAGAAACACATGATGCATAAACCTACACATTCAGCGGTGTTAAGAACAGAGCACATAATGCGATAAAATACTTTCAGAGGTGCAGCGCAAGAAGACACATGATGCCTAAAACATTCAGAGGTGCAGCGCAGGGAAAAGGAAGACACATGAAGCCTAAAAACATTCAGAGGTGCCAGAACAATACAATAGCGCAGAAATCACATGATGCCTAAAAACATTCAGAGGTGCAGGAATAACACATGATGCAAGAAAACAGATTCAGAGGTGTAATAACCATACAATTTCGCAAAACTTACATAAGCCACCACCTGTAGCAGTCCCTAGGCCAACTGGCCTTGTTGGGGCAAAGATGCCCTGGGCCCAAATGTCAGGGCTCGCTGCCATGCAGCGCCAGTCTCAAGCACAAGCCTAAACGTAGCAGGTGCCCACTACTTGCTGGGCACCTGAGAACACTCACAAGGGCCTAAATGCTGCAGCTGGTACTAAGTGCTGCGCAGCTGTTACTGGCTGGGCACCTCTGTGCCATCTCTGTCCCTTTCAGGGACTCACTCTCCATCTTGCGCCTAAACGGTGCAGCTGCCCACTAATTGCTGGGCAGCTGGAGACATCCCAAAACCTAAACGGTGCAGCTGCCCACTAATTGCTGGGCAGCTGGGGAACTTCAAAACTGCGCCAGGGCCCTCACTGACCCTTAGGCGCAAACTGCGCCACTGCAGGAGCCACACAGGCTCTGAAACCAGGCACTGCGCACGTTGGAGCCACTCAGGCTCTAAAACAATTGTGTGGCGTTGGAGCCATCTGGCTCTAGAAATACACATGCCCCCAAGTCCTCCGTGGGACTTTTAAAGCAAATGTCCACAGTAGAGCCACGCAGGCTCAAACAAAACATGCCCCATGGTTGGAGTCCCTCTCTGGGGGACTCAAAATACACAAATGCCCCCGGACGCTGTGCCTACACAGGCACCGGCCTGCCCACCTACGGAGCCTCTCGGGGCTCTGAACAACGTTGGGGCGACCCGCTGCCAACCGGGGCTGCCCTTGAAGCCCTCACGCCTTCTCAACAACGAGCGCGAGATCGCGCTACCTGAGGGGGGCCGACACCGACAATGTGTCCCGGCGCCCCTCCCTTCTCCTCGGCTGCCACACACTCACCGGGTCTGGCGGCTGATCTCCTCTCTCTCCCTGGGGCTCACTCAGCACACGGGAGCCCCAGCAGCAGGCCAAGCTTCCTCCTCTTTTCTCTCGGGGCTCCCTCTCGGGCATGGGAGCCCCGTAGCGGCCATCCCCACTCTTCGCCTCTTCTCCTCGGACGGGGAGACTTCCTGAAGTTCCCGGTCCCGCAAGCCAATCCTGTCGCGGCTCCACAGCCGAGCCTCCAAACGACGACACGCAGCTTCCAGGAGTGAGCCAATCGCAGCGCAGCTCCTGGACCAGGCCCACGGCAAAGGGCCAATCAGAGCGCGGCTCTCCTCGTGGCTCGGCCGATCAGGTCGCAGCCTCTTCATTTCTCTCTCCGCGGCTCCTAGTCAATTTCAGGCCCCCAGGCCGCGGCGGTGAGAACACGGAGCAATGCTGGCTTCCATTAAATATGCAAATAAAAGCACTACTAAGCGCTTGGGCAAGATAAAGCGCTCCAAAGCGCTAAAGGGTATGAACACGCGCCCTCAAGCCCAGGAGTACAAAAAAAGCGCTATCAGCGCTAAGAATCAAATTACAGCGCCCCCAGCGCTATAAGGACATCCAAAGTCCAGTAAAGTCTTTCAGGAGATGCAGCAAAGTCCTGGGGGGATAAGAAGGTCCAAAGGATCCCAGGGCAAGTCCATCAAGTGTCCAGGGGCTGGGCAGGGCCCAGGGATTCCTCTAGGCCCAAGCAGCAGCAGCCCCTGGCAAGATTCAAGTCCACAAACAAGAACAAATTGGAAGGGGACACAGCCCCTTCTTATACAGGGAAAAGTCTTTGAAGTATTTGTGCAGGTAGTGTGAGAACCAGCTAGAACTGGTTATAGGGAGGTCCCTTCAGTATCAGGGACAGAGGTGACAGTCGCCCAGCGGGGGGTGTGGAGCCAGCATTGTGGTCAGGCAGGCACAGCCCTTCACTATCAGGTGCCATCTCCTCCCACTTCCCTGGCAGCAGATGCTGCCTTTCATCCATGGGCTGACTTAGACAACCTCCTGGGCTCTCCAGCCCCTGTCACCTTCAAACCAGACAGTCAATACACAAGCAGGCCCAGGCACTCCTGGACCAGGCTCACCAGCCAATCACACGCCAGACACAAATTACACAAATATACCAACTTCTAAAAGTGGCACTTCTAGACTAGACACAGTCATGCCACATATACCATTTCACAGCATTCAGTCTCACGAGTTCTCTCATACCAAACTCGCCCCTGCACTCCCCACACATCAGGAACTACCATGGGCATACATATTCCTCATTCATTCCTATGGGAGGGCAGGTCATTCACCACACATACACAGAGAGCTCAAGCACTTTACACTGTACCACAGTGAAAAAGTGCGCAGAGGCCTAAAATCACCAACACCAGGTCACAGAAACAGGCTAGGAAAAAGCAAAAAGTCTCGGGTGAACCTGCCTAAAGAGTCCAACAGTCAGTTATTGACAGATTTAATTTCAGCACATTACGAGGGGCTAATTGGCGGAGAATGTTATTTTTTAGTGAATGGTTAGTCTATCGCACATCTGCCTCCATCTCTAAAATGTATTCTAACTATCCTGCACACTGTTTCAGATGCACTCAACACTCTCCAGCTAACTGGCCACATGTCATTGCTCATTGTGCCAAGATTGGAACATTTTCGGAAGAGATTTTTATTTATTGCCAGACCGAATGTAATATTGTGATCGCAGTGACTGGGAAACTGGAAAGGGGCGACCACTCGGTCCCCCCGAACGTATGGTTGGGGGCCCGATCCTCCCGGGAAACCATTTTGGGCAGGGGGCGTGTCTCGGCTGGTATGCCCGAAGCGGCGTAGCCGGGGCGCGCCTTTTCCCGCCCAAGAGGGGTTGTCCTAGACACCTACACCGATGGCCACGCCCAGTAGGCGTACCGGCAGAGGGTTCACGCTGTCCCGAAGAAGAATAAAGTGAGCGGGAATCCGAAGAAGCGTCCTCTTGTTCCTGTGCTTGGAAGCTGCACCCACTTGTTGCACGTGAGCCCTCGACGGAACAAGGAGCAATTTTGAGAACTTGTAATTTTTGTGTTTCTTTTTCAGTGACTTTACAGTGAAGAGTCCCGGACCGTCTGGATCGACCCGGAGTGGATATTCAAAACCATGTCTGGCAAGAAGGCAGGAAAGGGTTCCGAGACAGACCAGGTGCTTCGCATGTTGGTGAACAGAATGACGAGAATAGAACGAAGCATCGGTCAAATCCAGCGCTTGGTCGGGATATGGCGGGCATTAAGAAGCAACTGGCCGCAATGAACAAGCCTGGTAACCCGAAGAAGGTAATAGGCCTGGCATTGCCGGGAATCATCCCCGAGGGTAGAGGGAAACGGGGCAGGAGGAGGTAGGCGGCAGGGGAGGTTCCGGTCCCTGAGGTGCCCCCGGTCATACCAGCTGATGCCCCGGTACCAATCCCAGACGTGGGTCAACCGATTCCGGTTGTGATTACGCCCGCGAACGACGAGGACATGCCTCCCGAATTGCCCACCCAGTTGGCCGCATGGCTAAACAAAAAAGCAGGGGGTGCTACGGCGCCCAGAGACACGGCCGAAGAGGCCAAGTTACTAATCCAGCAGTTGCGGCAGTCGCGAGATGCCGCGAAGGCGAATCTCCCTCTTGTCTCCCCACAGGTGACCCCGGAAGGACCGGCAGCTGGCAGCGAGAAAACGGCGGGAACAGCGACCGAACCGGGTAAGCTCGCTTTGCCAGTGGCGGGGGAGGGCTCATTGCCCTCAAGACGGGAGAGAGTGGTTTAACATATCCCGTTGGCCACGAAAGAATTGATATGGGCAGACAAGTATGTTAATATGTTTTCATTGTTGACTGACCATCGCGAGATGGAGTATGCTAAGACACAAAGATTTATGGCACCCGAGTGTCTGGCGAGCCAAAATGGCGGGATTCCGGGTGGATGAGATGATAACAAATTGGGCCAAGGCCTTTGCAATGTTTACTGTGATTATTGGCGAGCGTGAGCCCGAGGTATTGCCCGAACTGTCTTGTTATCAGGCACGTATAATGGATTTTTATGAGACATATGAAGGGAATGAATGGATGGGGTACGACATGAAATTCCGTAAAGCGAAAGAGTATGATTCATCTCTGACATGGGATTGCCTCGACTCTATTTCGAGCGGGCGCCGGTGGCGATCACCAGCCGAGAACCGGCGGGAATGGGGGAAAGCGGGGGGTCTGTTGGGGCTTCAATAGAGGCAACTGTACCAGACCGCAGGGGACATGTAAGTTCAAACATGCGTGTGCGGGCTGTGGGAACTCCTCGCACCCGGAGAGTTCATGCAGGTCAAAAAATAGCGGGTCGGGAGGTAGAGGAGGATCCAAACAAGACTGAGGGGGATCGTTGTGTACAATTGCCTACCCGCGTTGATATCATGGCTATGACTCCCTGGCTAAACAAATACCCCGATTATGTCTCCGCTGGGGTGTTGAGGAAGGGATTCTTATATGGCTTCCACATCCCGGCGGGGGATTTTCGTGGGAAACCTTTTTGTAGAAACCAGCTTTCGGCACAGCATAATCCAGGTGTGGTGGAGAGAAAGATTGTTAAAGAGGTGACCCTAGGCCGGGTCGCTGGCCCATATCAGCACCCGCCAGTAGCGAATTTCATCTGTTCCCCATTAGGGGTGGTCCCCAAAAAAGACCCGGGGGAATTTAGACTGATCCATAATCTGTCGGCTCCAAGGGGTTTCTCAGTGAACAATGCGATTGACCCAGGAGTCTGTTCGGTGCGGTACGCATCCTTCGATGATGCCGTCACCATGTTGAATCGCCTGGGCCCCGGAGCGCTGATGGCGAAATCAGATATCGAGTCGGCGTTCCGGTTGCTCCCGGTACACCCACAGGACCAGCGTCTGCTAGGTTTTGCGTTCCAAGGACGTTACTACATGGATAAATGCATGCCGATGGGTTGCTCCATCTCTTGTGCTTATTTCGAAAAATTCAGCTGTTTTTTAGAGTGGGCATTCACCGAGGCCACAGGGCATAGGCATGTTATGCATTAACTAGATGACTTTCTGTTCTTGGGAGCAGCCGGCGACACGAAATGTGCGCAGGCGCTACAGGACTTTTGCATCCTCATGAGGGAGTTTGGAGTGCCATTGGCACCAGGTAAGACGGTTGGACCATCTACTTCACTGGAGTTTCTGGGAATTGAGCTCGATTCTGTGGAGGGATGTTTCCGTTTGCCAGTAGGAAAGGTAGCTAAATTTAGGGCTTCCCTGGAGCTGTGCCTTAGTAAGGAGAAAGTGACCCTGCACCAGTTACAGCAAGCAGTGGGTCAGCTTAACTTTGCCTTGAGAGTAATACCAATGGCCCGCCCTTTTTCACGCTCTATTGCACAAGCTATGGTTGGTCTCAAGGAAGGACACCACCGCACGAGACTGTCAGCAGAGGTTCGCCAGGATATGCGCATTTGGTTGGCATTTCAGGCGGACTTCAACGGTCGTGTAGTGTGGAACAAGCCGCCGGCGTCTTCAGTCGAGCTGGGTTTGTGGACTGACTCGGCGGGGAGCGTGGGATTTGGCGCCATCTTTGGTAATCGATGGTCGGCGCAAACATGGCCGGAGTCGTGGCACACCAGCGGTCTCACAGGTAACATAGGGTTCCTCGAGCTATTCCCTATTTTGTTGCTCTGATGGCATGGCCGGACGAGTTCAGAGACCGCTCTGTGGTATTTTGGTCTGATAATATGACTGTTGTCGAATGCATTAACAATCAGGCAGCACGCTGCAAATGGATCTTGAGATTGTTGAAGGAAGTTGTGCTGCTTTGCATGAGACTGAATGTACAGTTCAGGGCGAAACATGTGCCGGGAGTACTGAATCATGCGGCTGATGCACTCTCTCGTTCACATATGCAGGCGTTCAGGGGTTATCTACCTACAGCGGACCTAGCGGCGGCACCATTCCCCGAAGCACTCTGGCTAATCGGTGCCCCGGATTACAAGACCTCGTGGCAGCAAGCTTAGCCCCCAGGACGAGGAAGGCATATGAAGGAGCGTTTCGTTCCTATTGTGCATTTTTGGGTCCCACAGGGATTCAGAACTGGGGTCGGGAGGATTCCTTCCTAGGGTTCCTGGTAACACTGCACAGGGAAGGCCGATCAGCGGCAACGGCTAATAGACACAGGGCGGCCATCTCATTCATGGCGCAGGTGCATGGCATCAAAGACCCAACAGGTTCCTTTTTGGCGAAAAAAGCCCTTCGTGGCTGGCAGTGCCTCGAGGGTCGTAAGCAAGACGAGAGGCGCCCGATTGGCTTAGAAAGGTTGTCCCTACTCATGGCGAAACTAGTCACGACATGCTCCTCCCAATTCGAAGCAGTTCTGTTCCGGGCAGCTTTCGCACTAGCGTTCCATGGGGCTATGCAGGTGAGCGAACTGGTCGCAAAGAATAAGAAAGACATGGAGGGAGGCTTGTGCAGGGATCACATCCTAATTAGGGGTGATTCGATGGTAGTCACGATAGCTAGGTCCAAGACTGACCAGGGAGCTATGGGAAACAGTGTTGTTATCCAGCGCATGCGAGGGTCCCCCACGTGCCCGATAAGGTGCATTGAGGAATACTTGGCACTGAGGGCGGATACATGGGGGGGGAGTTTGCTGAGGCACATCGATGCCACCCCACTGACGAGGTTTCAGTTCCAGAGGGTGCTAGCACTGACAAGCGCGGCGGCGGGCATGGACCCGTGCGATTTTGGGAACCACTCCTTTAGGATAGGGGCTGCTACTGAGGCTACAGCCAGGGGTCAGAGTGGGGAAGAGGTGAAACAGTTAGGACGATGGTCCTCGAATTGTTTTAAAAGGTATGTGCGATTGCACATGTTGTGAAGTCAAGTTACATGCACTCCCGCTTCTTGTCTTCTGTTTGATTTACAGTTTCGCGAGCATGTCATGCGGGGCGGAATTTGCAGTCGACCCAGCACCAGGGGACCAGCGGTCAGAGATCACCTGATGAGGAGAAAGTGGTGTGGGTCGTGGGCCACTCATACGTGAGGCGGGCCGGGGACGTATTCAAAGCAGGTGACGTGACTCACGCAGCTGGGGAATACGGGTACAGAGTGACCTTCCACGGAAGGGGCGGGCTCTGTATTGACCAGTTCGAATCTTTTCTTGAGGGTCACTTAGGGCGGCAGAGGTCACCGCCATCTGTAATCATAGTACACCCGGGGGCAATGACTTGGTGACACTCGGTAGGCGAGTGTTACTCGAGCGAGTTTTGTCTGCTGTTAGCTGGTTGGCAAAAAGAATTCCGGGGTGCACGATTGCCTGGTCCCACATGATTCCCAGAAGGGTTTGGCGGGGGGGCCTTTCAGTGTCAGCACTGAACCAGTCGGTGAAGAAGGTTAACAACAAAATTGGTAGATTGTTTCGCTCTGCGCAGTTGCATAGCATTCCGCATGGGTGTATTCGGGGTGATCACATGTATCTCAATGATGGGGTTCACTTGTCCCGGGAGGGGAATGCCTTACTCATAGGAGACTTCATAGCATGGCTAAGGGGTTTGAGGAAGCATGACCTTTAGGAGGAGTTTGTGGGGGGGCCGGATAGCTGGTCAACTATCCGGCCTGTGGCGGTAAGGTCATGATCGGTGAGCAGTAATTTCAAGGTCCCTAGAGGGGGGCGCCACCCACTATGGATGGGAGGGCCCGGGGGGAGGCCGCCATTGGCCCCTCCCACTGGGAGGCGGCACCCACTAAGTATGTGTCGCCTAGGGGGAGACGGCCATAGGCCCCTTCCAGGGGAGGAGGCGGCTATATGCCCCTCCTACGAATTTCCCGGGGCCCGGATATCCGCGACAGCGGATGTGATAGAGAGTGTGGGGTGGGGGGGGAGTCCACGCTGCCTTCCTACAGATACCTCACACGGGTGCTCGGACGACCTTTAAGATGGCGTCGAGCGGAAATGGGGGCCCCCAACAAGACAAGGGAAATTGGAGTTGGCACAGAGGGTACAGTCCTCTGCGCGGCCGCCACTCACACCGTGAGGGCGAGAGTTTTGGTAGTAGGGATCTGACACCGGTTGCGACCTTGCCGTTGGCCCTTAATGCTAGGATGTACAATTTTCATTTAGAATGTATACATTTGCAGGATGTTAGACTCGGCTAGGAAACCTTTGTATTAGAGATTTGTTAAGGTTAGCCAATGAACATGTCTTCATCGAAATGTAATAAATGAAAATTGTACATGATATGAAACTTTTATTTAATGTTTTAATTTTGTTTCATATTTTAATAAATACGGCCGGGAGGGTGACTCCCTCCCGCCTTCCAAAAGTTCAGAACTGCATCCGTCTTCCCATTCTTGAGGATGGTGTTGGGAGGGGGTGACAGGCATCCCGGCCATATGGAAAGGGGCGACCACTCGGTCCCCCCGAACGTATGGTTGGGGGCCCCGATCCTCCCGGGAAACCATTTTGGGCGGGGGGCGTGTCTCGGCTGGTATGCCCGAAGCGGCGTAGCCGGGGCGCGCCTTTTCCCGCCCAAGAGGGGTTGTCCTAGACACCTACACCGATGGCCATGCCCAGTAGGCGTACCGGCGGAGGGTTCACGCCCTCCCGAAGAAGAATAAAGTGAGCGGGAATCCGAAGAAGCGTCCTCTTGTTCCTGTGCTTGGAAGCTGCACCCACTCGTTGCACGTGAGCCCTCGACGGAACAAGGAGCAATTTTGACCCACCCACCAGCCCCTAATGGCAATGTTAGTTTTGCAATAAAGTCTTTATCTGATAACATCTTCTTCCCTCCGTTTAGTGGAATAGGAATGTCTAGTTTTAAGATGTGACTTCTGTCTGAAGGTACTGTTTTCTTTTAAGAATAAACAAATGATGCAAGTAGCCACGTGATATTTTCTCCCTTAGTAGGTAATCAAATGTCGTATTTAATTTTTTGGTCGGGCCGTAAGGTCATGATCGGTGAGCAGTAATTTCAAGGTCCCTAGAGGGGGGCGCCACCCACTATGGATGGGAGCGCCCGGGGGGAGGCGGCCATTGGCCCCTCCCACTGGGAGGCGGCACCCACTAAGTATGGGTCGCCTAGGGGGAGATGGCCATAGGCACCTTCCAGGGGAGGAGGCGGCTATATGCCCCTCCTACGAATTTCCCGGGGCCCGGATATCCGCGACGGCGGATGTGATAGAGAGTGTGGGGTGGGGGGGGGGGAGTCCACGCTGCCTTCCTACAGATACCTCACACGGGTGCTCGGACGACCTTTAAGATGGCGTCGAGCCGAAATGGGGGCCCCCAACAAGACAAGGGAAATTGGAGTTGGCACAGAGGGTACAGTCCTCTGCACGGCCGCCACTCACACCGTGAGGGCGAGAGTTTTGGTAGTAGGGATCTGACACCGGTTGCGACCTTGCCGTTGGCCCTTAATGCTAGGATGTACAATTTTAATTTAGAATGTATGCATTTGCAGGATGTTAGACTCGGCTAGGAAACCTTTGTATTAGAGATTTGTTAAGGTTAGCCAATGAACATGTCTTCATCGAAATGTAATAAATGAAAATTGTACATGATATGAAACTTTTATTTAATGTTTCAATTTTGTTTCATATTTTAATAAATACGGCCGGGAGGGTGACTCCCTCCCGCCTTCCAAAAGTTCAGAACTGCGTCCGTCTTCCCATTCTTGGGGATTGTGTTGGGAGGGGGTGACAGGCATCCCGGCCATACAATCCTGCACAGTTTTGACCCTGATCTCTCTTTACCTGACCAGATGGCTAAATTACTATATATTGCTATGGCAGTAGCTAGATTTCTCCTGCTACAGCAATGGCGTACAGAACAGATTCCATCTATGTATGAATGGCTACAAAAGATGAGACAAGTTAAAACCAGTGAGCGGACCTTTGCATTGAGGGTGGGGGGATCAGAAGATTTGATAGGATCTGGGGGACATTATTTGACTAAATCTGGGAGGAATTGTTGTTATTATAAAAGACAGGGATTTATATAAATACTAAATGATTTGAGTATTGAATATACTGTGATTAATTGCTTAGCTACAATGCTTGGTGTATAGCTTTCGCTTTAACTAATTAGGCTAAGGTTAATATTTTTTTTGTTTAAGAAATGACGATGGATTGTATATTATTTATAAATTTGTAATGGCATTAAGGACTTCAATACAAATATTTAAAAAAAATACATATTTCTCCTATTTTCAAAATTGAATTAGTCAACATTACAAAACCATTTAAAATAAATATGAATACAAATTAAAAGAATTACAAAAAAGTTTTTACCATGACATTATGACAGGTAACAAATAAAGACATCCTTAACAATACTGAAAATTCAAAAATGGAAATACAGAAAATATTAGGCATATATTGTTTTAGAAAAATAAAGTTACAAATATTTTACTTTATTAATTACATTTTTGATATTAAATAAACCTTTTTGTTTGATTAATAGAAATCATTACAATTGGAAATACACTTTATGCTGGGTATGATAAAAAATAGGGTAAAAATGAAAAACCATTCCTACAAAGTGGAAATACTGTAGTTTTTCAATATTTCATTGGAGCATAACATCGCAAATGAATTTACTTGTATTTACTACAGCTTGCTTTATCTAAAGAAAATGGATGTAATCTCCTTAAAAACACTTAAAAAAAGGAAAAGGAGTGGGGGGCGAAGCTAAGCATTTCTCTCTTATGGTCCAGCATCCTGCGCAGTCTCACGTGGCCCCACAGGTGTAAGACTGTTGGTGGGGTTATTGGCACTCATACTGCTTAACGTTTTGTCTGCTCTTATGACAACTTAGTGAATCTAATATTAAGCATTGTGGGGCATATTATCAAGGGGGTTTATCTCCGCTTTTTTGGCTTTAAAAGCCAAGAAAGCGGAGATAAAATTATCTCCCTATTACCTAGCTGCCGCTAACACCAGTTAGTGACAGCTAGTAGGAGATAGCAACCATCTTGGGCCCCACTTTGCATGTCAGTGATATTTATCACTAATGAGATGCAAAGTGGGCGTGCCAAGATGTTAGCGACTGAAAACAGTCGCTAACATCGCTATCTCCTATTACCAACTTTTGGAGATATTCACGCTAAGCGGGAATATCTCCAAAAGCTAACACCTGCCCTGAGCAGTTCTTAGCCATGTTATCCAATGGGAGGTGGATAACATGGCTAAGAGCATTAGCTCGCTAATGCATGAATATCGCTGACTTTTCAGCGATATTCATGCTTTGCGGCGATTTTTACCGCATTTGCATTAAACCTTGGTAATACCAAGGTTTATTTGCGGTAAAAATCGCCGCAGCGCTGCGGTAAATTTTTGTCTCTAACCAAGCAATATCGATAATTAGCGCTATTGCTTGGTAATATGCCCCTGTGTTTTCAGAGTTCATTGCTGTGATAATAGCCTGACGGCAGGAGCGGATATTCCATTCGCCCAACAGCAGTAACTTTCGATTATTAAGTAAGGCAGGGCATACACATACCACATGCTCATTCGACTCCGAGCTGCAACACATACACGCAGTGCTGGCACTAAATGTTTTATATTTTTAAATGTTACTAACTTTCCTATAATTATTTTAAGATTTAATATAATCATTGCACTCTGTATTTCTCGCTGTTAATATAATTGTTGTACTCATTCCTGAGGCTCAGCCTAGAATGTTTGGTGTGAGAGCTAGTTGGAATCTTGAGTGTGAGAATGGCAGTTGGATGGAAGGCTGAGGAGCAGAAGGCTGCTCCTGGTAGGGTTTTCCTATCCTCTTCTTAACTTACCATCTTACTTAAATAAAGAACTTACTGGAACTACAAGAACTACTCTACGTTTATTTACAACATTTTGGCGACAGTTTGGAGAACCTACAGCGTGCAGAAAAGAGCCTATGTACAAGAGCACTAAGAAATCTTCAAACGACAAGAGACTGTATTCAAAGAACCTACTGAATAATATTGAAACTTCAAACAAAGGAAGCATCGAACAAAGGAAAGCACCCTGGTTAGCCCCACCAGTGTCCTTCGCCACCGGGACAGCCTGTAACCTCAGGGTGTTTGAGTTCCTAATGCAGACGTGGGACAGTTTTGCGCTTTCAAGATATAATGTTTCATTGTGTCCAGCTGCAAGCTGTTACTGAGGGCAGCAGAGAGAACTGCCTCACACCAGCTGCCACTTTGAGGAGGAGTACCCGCAGTCTCCTTCTTTCCGTGAGTATTTGGTGCGATGTGACAGAGAAGAACTGAGAGGAGAGAGGCCTTTCATTACTAGAGCAGAAATCATCTGTTAGTGTCTAAGGAACAGCTGAGTCAAGGTGAGGAGCCTGCTGTCAGCGTGTGTGACTTCATCAGTGTTTAAGTGTTCTATGCTGAAGTGAGGAGCCGGCCCTGAGTGTTTCCCTGCTCTGATTATCCTCGATCTACTTTATGTGAGGAGTCTAACTCCAGCACGCATGCTGACACGACCCTACTTTCAGATCAACATTACTGTGTGTTTCACTGGAGCTTGTGTCGGGTGTGGCTTTCTGAGGAGGTATTTTTTTGGGAGATCAGTGCGGTATTTGTATTTTTGTAGTCATCTTTACTTGACTTTTCATTGCTGTGACTCATGTTTTTGAAATGTATACTGCCACCTACCTGCAACCATCTCTATCAGTCCGTTGGCTCCAGCGATCTCTCTTTCTCCTTCTCGTGCAGTGACCTGCTTCTTCTACGTTGTCCTGCACTGATGTGCTATGAGTCACCCGGCTTTACGTCAGTCGGCGTGCCGCCATTTTGTTTTTGGCACCACCGGTCCATAACAAGGTGAGAAGTGTTTGGTGAAATTCTGCTTTGCACTTTATTACTGCCAACTACTTTGTCCATTTTGAATAAAGTTTGCGGTCTTCAATACATTTATATTTATTTATTTATTTTGGTTCTCGTATAGCGCTGGAATTCGATCTCCAAGGAGATATCTCCGCGCTTTGTTCTTTCCGAAAGCAGTACTAGACAGTAAGATCTGGGTGACAGTACTGGGGTTACTGGGTGGAGAATAGGTACGTCTTCAGACATTTCCTGAATGCGGATAGATTGGAATTTAGCCTAAGAGTGAGGGGTAATGAGTTCCAGAGAGTGGGGCCTTTATATGAAAGGGCTCGGCCTCCCTGTCTCTCTCTTTTGATCCTGGGGATCTGGAGCAAGGCTTGGGTTTCTGAGCGTAGGGTTCGACCTGGTTGATAGGGTTTGAAAATTTCAGTTAGATATTTGGGGCCAATTCCAAACAAACATTTATGTATAGTACAGCAGATCTTAAATTTTACTCTCAGGCGAATGGGGAGCCAGTGTAGCTTGTTTAGCAGGGGACGGGACGAGGATCTGGCAGGGGCATTTGGAATCAGCCTAGCGGCTGTATTCTGGGCTACTTGTAGCCTCCCCAGCTGTTATTCATTAGCAGATATGAGTAGCCCATTACAGTAATCTAACCTGCTAATTACTAGGGTCTGCACCAGTGTTTTCCTATGGTGATCTGCTAAGTAGAGGAAGACTCTCCTAAGTAAGCCGATCACCCTCATACAAGTTCCTGTGACCTGAATGGCATGGTCTTTAAGCACCAAGGGTTGATCAAGCTTAACACCTAGATTTTTTACGTTTTCTTTTGGGCATGGGGTCGTACCTAATTCAGGAGGACACCACTCAGGTGACCAAAGGAGTGGGGCATCTCCAAAGAGCATGACCTCCGTCTTACCTACGTTACACTGTAGGCAATTGGAGGACATCAATCCGGCTATCGCTCTCATTCCTGCAGCAAAATAACTTTTTACTGCTGGGGTCATGTTCTGGAAAGGGAATAATAGCTGGGTGTCATCAGCATAGGAAATTGGCGTGAACCCATGTTCCCTCACAATATTCGCCAGGGGGGCCACATATACATTAAACAATGTGGGGCTTAGGCATGAGCCCTGTGGAACCCCCTTTGTGAGCTCCCTAGAGATGGAATAGTGGGAGCCCAGACAAACACTTTGTGAGCGGTTGGAAATAAAGCTTTTTAACCATGATAGAGCCGTTCCATCCACTCCTACCCCCTCCAGACGACTGATGAGGGTGTCATGAGACACTGTGTCGAAAGCAGCGGACAAATCTAATAGCACCAGAATCATGGATCCTCCTCTATCTTGTACCATCCGGATGGTATTGGTCACGGAGAGGAGAGCTGATGCTGTGCTATGATTTGGTCTGAACCCAGATTGAGAAGGGTCCAGGCCATCCGCTGCCTCGATAAATTTAGTGAGGTGAACGTTGACATGTCTCTCAGTCATCTTACTCAGGTGGGGCAGGAGGGATATGGGGCAGAGGTTGTTGAGGTCAGACCATGGTAACGCGGTGTTTTTTCGGACAGGGTTCACTACTGCCTTTTTCCAGTCATTAGGAATCTCTCCTTCTTTAAAGGAGAGATTGATCAATGATTGAAAGATCGGGGCTAATAGGCTGCCTAGAGGAGCTATCATCTTAGCAGGTAGCAAGTCTGTGGGAGAGCCTGATTTGATTTGGTTTAGTAGGGTGGTAACTTCTGTAAGGCTGATCTCTGGAATCGTGGTCATAGTAAGCCTGCTATTTTCGCTCTTAATTAACTTGGGACTGGGGGAGTCAGTTGTATCCCTAATGTTTGATGCCTTAGTGATTTCTTTATAGATTAAATCAATTTTATTCTCAAAGAATGCTGAAACATCATCACATAAGGTTTGACTGAAATCATCCGGGCTTTCACAGGCTGTGGGCTTAACAAATGATTGCAGGATTTTATAGAGTTCTCTAGTAGAGTTCCCTGCCTCTGTATTTGTAGCTCAAGTTTATATCTCCTGTTTTTTTTAATGTTTTTAAAGTAGTTAGATTGTGCCTCCAGATAGTTTCTTTTACTGGTAGGTGTGTGTGTTTTCTTCCACTTTTTCTCCAGACTCCTACATTTCTGTTTCTTAACCCTTAGTTCTCCTGTATACCATGTTTCTTCCTTAATTTTAGAGCATTGCTTATGTAATTCTAACGGTGCGAGTAAATCAATAGCTTCCAGGAGTGCTTCATTGAACTTGGCTAGACCTTGTTCGATGTCATCCTCTTTAGAGAGTGGGTTCTTTCCATACTTTCTGTAGTTCTTCTAGCGTTATTTTGTGCCATTTCAGCTTCCATATTGCAGGAAGGGGGTTTAGGTGTGGTGGGTGAGAACCAAGTAAATTAAAAGTTAACATATAGTGGTCTGACCAACTAATGATAGTGGGAGGACAGCATGTTATTTTAGGGCAATTGGTAAAAATTAGGTCTAGTGTGTGACACCCAAGTGTGTTGGGCCCTTATTCTGAATATTAAGTCCCAAACTAGATAGATCACCAAGCAGAGACATACTATCGGGGTGATTTGGTAGGTCTATGTGAATATTAAAATCTCCAAGGAGAATGAAATCTTCATTGGCTCTAAAATAAGGGGCTAATAGTTCCATAAGAGTTAGGGAAAAATCAGAGCATGAACCAGGAGGACGATATACTAATGCTCCTTTCCACTGTGATTTAGAAAAGAGGGAAAATCTAAAAATCATTATTTCCATCAGAGCGTTGCAGCGTGGTCAAGTACTGAGACTTTTAAACTCTCTTTATAGACAACAGCCACACCGCCTCCAATTTTAGTCAGGCGATCTAGATGATGAATCTTGTATCCAGCAGGGATTCCTAACATTATTGTGGGGATAGTGTGGGGTTTTAACCATGTCTCTGTAAGAAAGCAGATGTCTGGCTTATCTGTATTTATGAGGTCCCATAATTGTTGGTAGTGTTTAGGTAGAGAACGTATGTTCAATAGGAAACACTTAAGTCCCGGAGATCCCTTTCCGGCAACATAGTTAACGCTGGGTGTGCTGGCTCCGCCTGGCAAGGAAAGTATCTGATGAGAATGTCCTGTCGCGGCTGTAGTACCAGTGCCAGAAGAATAATCCCTTATTAGGCATGTATGATCAGCCTGGAAACAACAGTTAGCACAGGAAAATGGACCCTCAAAGTTAGGCCAAGGTTCACGCATACAAGTGGCAGTGGAGATCGGAATCCAACTAAGAAGTTTTTCCCTTGGATAAGATATGGTAGAACTAACCTGTAAATCAGGAATGTCAGGTGCTAGGGCCATGTCCCTTGGTCCCGTCCTGTCACGGACGGGGGCAGACGGGCTTTTCTCCGGCACTTCTTAGGCGCGCTTGACAGCGCCCCCTGCGCGTAACCACTGCGCACTTAATCGGGAGGCGTGGCTAAATAGCCCTGAAGACGGTGATGACTAGAGCGCTGACCTCCGCTCTAGCGGAAGTGGATGTTCGTATGCCTGGCTCTTACCTGTCCGCCCTCCGCTCTACGGCAGTAAATTACTGAGTCGGACCGGGGCGGGCAGGCTACAATATCGAGCCCAGACAGTGCGGGGGAGAGTGTTAGAAAATTACAGCAATTTAATGGATGTGGATTATTAAATCAATCCTAAAATTAATACAGTTTTAAAATCGGTCGCAAATGTTAAAAAATGCCAAAGTTTCTAATTGCTTCCTAGCTCCTCGCAGGCCTCGCAGTCAGGACAGACAGACAGTCTAAGATCTCACTCTACCTTCGTGTGAACAGCGGGTCGGGGAGACACTGCCACCGCCTCCCTACCACATGACCGGAGACATTGTTACAACTGAGTGATCTGGCGATCAATTTCACCAAGGTAGCACAATTAAAATATTTAGGTTTTTGGGTTCATGCTTTACTAAGCAACATTCAATGTTTTGAAACGATTTAACAATGCCATCTAGTGGTTTCGTGGCACATCGGCACCTGTGCTAGGAAGGGAAAGATCATTTAATTTTGGAACGGAGAATCGGACATCTGGATTTCCTGGACTTCTGCAAGCATGACTCGTCAAGGTTTCGACTCCATGTCAACCCGCTATTTTATCATAACTTTACTGAGAATTGTGCCTACGTTGACTTTTGAGGGAGTTAACAAAATCTCACTGGTGGCATTACAAGACTTACAAGACTTTCAGTGCTTCAAAGACCCCGGGTGAGAGATCACTCACCGGAACAAGTGACTTTATACCTGAATAACTTATTACTGCAATACTATGTTTGTGGGGTCGTTGAATTTTAGTAGGGCCCTGAAATGTTTAGGTTGTGTATAGATGGGTACTCTAGTTCTGTTTCATAGGTTAGTGTGTTCTCTGTTGCATTAGCTTGTGGGGTGTGTAGTTAAATACTCGTGGTTTATTTGAAGAGTGCCTCAGTTAATTTTGAGTGGGTTTGGGACCTAGATGCCCAGTCATGGATCATAATTTTTTTTGTTCCCTATTAAGTGAACATAACCTTATGGATGTTTACTACCCTGTTATGTAACTTGGGGAAGTGCGTTCCCCAATACATGGTTACAGTGGGAGCTAAGCGCTCCAATTACATTGTTAAGTGGTTTTGGGACCTTAATGTCCCAGTGTTGATCATAGGAACATATGTATCCCATTACATGGAGTTTGCGGGAGCTTACTGCTCTATTTCTGGATGTTTACCAGATTTTATATTTTGAGTGATATGTATGTGACCTAAGTGGGTTGACTGTTGTCACATTCGTAAGTTTTATATAATGTGTCTATAATTGTTATTTCTTTCCCTGTCATGCCATGAGTTGGGACCCTTTTGCCTCTGACCTGGCCAGTCGGTTTGGTTGGTTTCTTGGGTTTTGTATGTAGTGTGTTGGCGTGGTGGTGTGTTGGTTATTTCGATTTGGGAGTTATGTTTTGTTTGAGAAAGTGAGAAGGTGGTGTGAATGTAATTTGCTGGTTTGGGTGATTTGAGTGAGTGGACGTTAAATTGCTGATCTTTATTTATTTGATGTAAATTGCTGAAGTTGCTTGATTTTACTTTTTCTCTGCAATTTTATTCCTATCTATTGTTTCTCTATTAAAGAAGGGAGAAGTGTTGTACTCATTCCAGCTGCTCAGCCTAGAATGTTTGGTGTGAGAGCTTGTTGGAATCTTGAGGGTGTGAGACTGGCAGTTAGATGGAGGGCTGTGTAGCAGGAGGCTGCTCCGGGTGGGGTTTTCCTATCAACTTCCTAACTTACCATCTTACTTAAATAAAGTACTTACTGGAACTACAAGGACTACTCTACGTTTACTTACAACAATAATTTATATATATATACATTATTAGGAATATTAGAATATCATTTGGATGAATTATTAAAGTAACAAAATACACATATACATTTCGCTATTTTAATTTGAATATCATCAAAATATTTAACATTACATTTTTATTTAAATATTCAATTTTAAAAATATCTCCACCCTCATCCTGTAAATACTCAACATCCTGCTACTAAAAATATATATATATACAGTATATTTACACATTAATACAAATAAAAGTACACATTTCAAAAATGTTATAAATGATAACATATTTCATTAAACGCACATAACTATGACTGAGCAAGAATCAGACTGCAGGCTTCCTGATGGACAAATTTTGTCTGAGGTCCTAGTGACGCCTTGGTCACAGAACAGAGGAAACAACGGCGTACCAATTGGGAGCGATGACAGATTCCTAAGGAATTTGTTCTCAGATTTTGTGATATCATTGTGTTTTGTGAACCCCCACAACTCTGGCCCATACGGAACAGACCCCAAATCCTTGGACTCTTAGATAATAAGTCCAGGTTTGTAGTGAAATGTCAAAAACTCCTTGAGTATTGTCCCAGAAATCTGCTTAAGCCTGTGGTGGCCTTTCTAATATGCGGTTGCCAGGACATGCTCTCTACAAATTTAACCCCCAAGGAATTACCATGTTCTAGAGGGACTCCTCCCAAGGGGTAGCTCACTCTTGAAACATCTATGTTGATTAAAAGACTTCACCATAGTTTTCGAAATATTGATGTCCAAGCCCTGCTCATTACAGAACTCGTTGAAGCGAATCAAGAGTCTCCGGCAGCTTGACGGAGTCTTTGAAATCAGCAAGGTGTCATCAGCAAAAAAAAGAATTGGAGTTTTGAAAGCCACCAAAGATGGGGCATCTGCTTCCAATTGGACCTAAAAGGGAACAATGTCATTAATAAAGAGTGTGAATAGGGTGGGTGCCAACATACAACCCTGACAAACACCTTTACAGACCTTTCTGTCAACTCGGTATGATCCCCTCCGCATCATATGCTTTCGTAATTATCATTATGCAAGTGAATTAAAAGGGATAAGATATTTATCTATTTGTGAAATTAGAAAGTATTCACGGATATCAAGAGAAACATTGAAAACAGGAAGTCGAAAACTTAAGATTTGCAATTCAAATTTTGTGAAAAGAGAAGATCTGGCCAATAATGTTCAAGTCTTGGAAGCTGGGTCTTTGCAGCAAAATATATGGGTTCTTTTGGTCATCCACCCGGGTTACACTCACATAACACTGATAGAGCGCGGGCTCACCTGCCCAAGATTTTACCATACTCACCTGGGCCCATAAATCAACATACACACTTTGAACAGGTAAACCTATGCTTCAACAATTTATTTTAACCATTCAGGACCTATACCAATTGACTTACCAATCCAAGTCACTGGTACCTAATGTCCTAAGGGCTCAAGGGTGCTACCATAACAGGCAGTTAAGTAAATAAACATTTGCACTCATATAATAACCACAAACTCGGGGAAGGTTTAAATTCTTTATCTAATGTAAATTATTAAATGTCAATGTCCATACTACATTATCCGAAAGTTGATCAATCAACAAAAATATGATTAAGGTAAGATAGAATGAGAAACTTTCATTAGGCATTGAAACATAGGGAAGGTGGAAAAAGGAAAAACAGTACAATGACAAAAACCCACATTTATTATAATTACCTAGAATGGTGTGAAGACCAACCCTGGCCACGGGCTAGGTCATAGGACAGAACCCCAAAGTGCAGGTGCCAGCAGGAAAGAATAGATGCAAACCAGAATCAGGACAGGTACGGACCAAATTGGATCAGGACAGGACCACCTCATGCTAAGACCGACACCCACAGTTAATGTGCTATGCCTGCATTGCACCTTCTCTGCAGCCAGCAGCCAAACCCCGATTGGGTCTCCCAATCTCCCTTACCAGTAACCCCGATTGGGTTATCGATTCTTCTGACAGAGTGCTCTGCCAGCACCTCTGCTCTTGATCACCTATTGAGTGCGTTGGGTCAGTGACAGGTCAGCTATTCAGACAGGTTGCACAAACTAACTAACTAAGCCTACTCAAGTTATACTATTTTCCAGGGCAGTGTACCACCTACCAATGTTGCAAGTGTAAGGATCCCCAATTTTGATTGGACAAAAGGATGAGGAGAAGTCATCACACCATACCAAATTGAACTATTTTCTGAATATTTAATTTCATGTTCCCTCCCATCAATTTCTTTTCCCATGCGTTTTATTCCACCCAACAATTGAATGTTCTTATAGAAATACAATGTTAACAGTTTGTCTTCCGCTTGGGGTCATCAAGTCAGGTTCCTAGGCGCATCTTCTAGTGTGATGAAGACTTGGCTTTGATTCAATGACAAATGACTTAAGCTCCTTCTGGAGTTTGACATGCGCAGTGTGGATTTTCAAGATGGAGTAATAGCACCTCCCAGGCCCAAGATTGCGATACATAAAAAAATAGAAAAGAAACAGTTTTAGAAAACAGAATAAATGAATTCACTGTATACCACTTATCTCTACTCTATTCCCTTTGATTTATTTTAACTATTACGTTTAGTGTTTAGGCAAAACAAACAGCGTAGCAAAAGCAACAGTGCAAGCTTCATGCATGCTGTAACACAGAGCATCCATCTTAATTCTAGTGCGCAGAAGCAATAGTTTCCCTCCAAGCAAAGATAGTACGTCATGTCACGTGAGTATGACAGACACATGCGCAGTAGGAAATCCCGCGTAGCAGCAGCCATTTTAATGCAAGCGTATTATAGTTAGTAAAAGCACATTGGAAAGCTTCCCCTAGATGTCAGATATGTCGTGTAACGCAATATTAATTAGACAAAACATGTTAATTAGTACGTTATGAGTTATATGAGATTGTAGAGTACAAGTCGCTTTATGTGCAAATCCTTGCTCCATCAACACTTCCTTGATGCAAAGTGGTACAATGCCGCACAAAATGCTATTTGCTCTGAGAAAAGGGAATGCTTTCACAGCAAAATACTTTTAGCACCGGAATTTAAATACCTCTGCATTGTTTTGTGTCACTTTGACCCCCATTAGGATGACGGGCCAGACTTTGTCCACCCGCCATCCTATCTGAAAAAGGGACCGCCCGCCATAAGGGCGGGGGTCCTGATGGTGGCATTAGGATGCGCCCACCACAGTGCCGGGCGCATTCCTTATTTTTAACATTGTGGCGGGCGGTGCTCTCTGCACCGCCCACCACAATGTTAAAAATGCATGTATGCATTTGCATACACAAAGCGGCAGGCACCGCGCGGTGCCTGCTGATTCATGTATGCAAATGCTGGGGGGGTACCACCTTTCCTTCACTCTAACTTAGCCCTTTGAAATATGGCTGGCAGTGTCTAATAGACACTGCCACCATAATAATCCTTTTCCGCCCCGGCTGCAAGGCGACCGGGGCGGAAAAGCGGCGGACGGTAATTCCGTCCGCCGCGGTCCCCCTCGCCATACTAATATGGCAGAGGGGATTTAGGTGTGGATGGCGGGCAGTTTCCCCCACCAGGCCAGCGGTTGCTGCCGCCAGCCTGGCGGGGGCAATCCGCCCGCCATCCTAATGGGCCCCCTTATGTGACTTTACCCAAGTTCAGACCCCTAGTTAATCTGGACCTAGGTTTCTGTTATGCATGTTTGACTGCCAAATTAAAATAAGCTGTTGTTGATAAGCAAGTGCACTTTTTGCCCATGCCTTAAAATGTCCCTCTAAAACATAATAAGTTATTCAGCAAACAGGACAAAGTAGTTTGAAGGAGAAGAAGGTCAGAATGATGAAGATTCTATTATATGCACATTAGCCTTCCTCAGCTGAAAAAGGAACATTTGTGTTAAACCTTGAAAATTAATTTTCACTTGCAACTATACCAAAAGACCTACGTCCATCCGATGCCTTTGTCGTGTGTTGAACGCTTTTTCACAATCCCTGTCAATGCTCAAGTCAGAGAAAGTGATGTTTGTCAGCATAAGGAAAGTAGGCCTAAAGTAAACATGCAAAATAAACAGCTACATTTCAGGATAATGGTCTGCTCACTCTTCTCAGTCCTGAAAATGTCACTAGTGGTCAGCATCAAGCACAAGGAGCTATCGCCGAATTAACAGCACTTTATCACAGCCAAAGTCGTGATAAATTTACCCCACCATTCACAAGCAGGTGCTAACAGCCCACAGCACCAGTTTTCCCACAAAATCACCCACAAAAAACATCGCTACAGAGGACCCCCGCAACTATCGCTAATGAGATGCAGAGTAGGCGTTCCCGTGCAAAAAGACGCACCAACACCACACCTCAACATTCACAATGACCAGACAGATCGGTGATAAGAACACAAAACACACAATAAGGCGCGTTTGCTGCAGGAAATTTACACCTGCTCTGACCAGGTATAAAGTCGGACAGCAGCCTCCCCCACAATAGGGAGCCCAGCCCAGGGCATCATTGGAAGGGAAACAGATGATATGGAGCAAATGAGTATGCCCACCGGACACCCAAGAGGGTCACAACACCCACTGACTCCACACCTAGGACCCCAATCCCGGACCCCCCTAGGCAAAGACATGCCACAACAGCTACACCTAACCATGTACCAATTATCCGCCTGATGTTGCACAATCACAACTGGTGACATGCATGTGTTGTCACAGAAATGACCATCATACGTTCACTATCAGAGCAAACAATTAAACGTTATTGAAACAACACAGAAATCAAATTTGGTGAATCCCATCGACACTAAAGATTATCAGCATTAATCTTAATTTTTACATAAATGATCATAGATATATTTCCTAAATTTAAAATTTTCATTAGGTGTCTTCCTCTGTATGTGTCGACGCGTTTCAGCCCATCAACTTGCAGGCCTCATCAGGACTAGGGCTCCAGAGTAACACTTTTTCAAAAGAACCTCTGGTGGTAAACGGATCTTCCCACCAATATTCCACTCCTAGGGCGTAGCTGCTCTCAAAATCACAGTCCGATTCAAACAATGATAGATAATGACAGTGCACCAAATCACGTGACCGGGTGCGCGGGATGGTTCCGGTTATAGTGAAAGTTTGATGGCTACAAAGCGAATAAGAATACGGCGAGATACTTTACCGAGAGGGAGAGTGTGAGTCCAGTACACATCGGACTACTAATGAGCCGGTGTATTTAGGAAATATATCTATGAGTATTTATGTAAAAATTAAGATTAAAGCTGATAATATTTAATGCTCAATAGGGTGAGCTTACATATAAGGAATGCTCAGGGAAATTTTAGGTAGAGCAGCCATTATTGAATGATAAGGGTCATGTTTTTTGAATAAACATTGTGTGTATATATGTCTATTGTGATAAATGTATATATGTCTATATAAATGTCATACTAATGTAGTTTTTTGACTCTAAAGAACATTCAGAAAAGAAAAAAAAAATTTAAAAAACGGATTAATAAATACTCGCTCTATAAGTCTAAAACATTTTATATTTGTTTTGGGTCAACCATTGGTTAGTTATTTTTATTAAATTGTTAGATTACATCTTAAGATTAAATATTAGGGAGAGGTCATTTGAGTATCTTTCCGACCTAGGTTTGATGTATTTATCCCATGGCATCATTTTTCTGTTTGCTATATGCACTGTATGGCACTGACACCTCAGTTCCGGGAAGGTTTGGCATGGCCACACCAGGGAACGGATATGTTAATGTTGTGGGGGCAGCAGCATTCAACATCGCCATGCCTTGTAGTAGCAATGCTATGTTGAGGATCTGAAGGGCATGGGAGATTCCAGTTACATTTTGCTGATGTTCAGCGGTGGCTGCCATCCTTTCCGCCTCCATCTGCACCATGTCCTCCATGAGCTTCTGCATCTGTGGCAGCTTACAGCTGGTTTCGCTGGAGCCACTCTGGGCGGACAGGTGTTCTTCTCTTCGTGTCATGACTCCAGTGATGTCAGTCAGGGCTCGTTGGAGACCATGTAGCGGGGATACACACCCAAGGATGGCATCAAGTTTGGTTGTCATTATTCCGAAGCCCAACCGCACCTGCTCTGCGGTCTCCCTCTGGCACTGCAGCACACTGAGTTGGAAGGCCATGTGTTGTTCTTGAGGGTCTTGGGGGGTGCCCGGGCTCTGGGTGCCTCCTGATGGTGCTTTCGGTAGTGGGTGGTGTCTCCTTGATGCAGCTGGCCTGCCCTGATCCTGTAGGTGAGTTTTGGATGAAGTCCATGATGTCTTGGCTTGGGTCTCAATGCTGGTGTTGTCCTCCTAGTCATCAGTGAAGAGTGTCTGGGACTGCTCTGCAGGAGGTGTTGATGGTGCCCCTGCCTCATGAAGGGGAGATGGTGTATTAAGATGTGTCCACATGTATGTAGCCGCATGGTACATGTTGACATTCAGACAGCATGGAATTGTGCATTGTGACAGTCTGTAGATCTGGGTGAGGACCCAGAGTCCTTGTGGGTTTGCACTGTGCACTGTGCTCTGCTTGAAAGTGCTTGTGTGCCATTGTGCCCATCTCCACCTGTCCCCCTAGTACCTGAGGGTCACTCACCCTGTTGTGTTTGTGTTGTGTTCTGTCGAGCAGTGTCCGATCCCCCGACGCAGGCCACAGTCTCCACACTGATGACTGTCGACACCAGCTCCTCCATCTCATCCAGTGCGAGCTGTGGTGCTGGGCCCCCATCTCCAGTCTGCGTTGCTGGCTTCCGGTTGGCAGAGAGTTTCTCCTTGGTCCGCCGCTTGATGTCATTCCATCGACTCTTGACCGCATCCATTGTCCTCTTGTGCTCCCCGACGGAATTCACCTTGTCCACAATGTCCTGCCATATTCAGTTGTTGGTGCCCAATGACACGTTTGAAGGTGACGAACAGTTGTTGATGGTGTTCCATCACCCCCGTGACTATGATCCTGTTTGCATGCGGACTGAACTTCGTCTTCCTCTTCTTCTTGTCCTTGCCCTTCCCTGTCCCGAGTTCCCGGGTTGGTTGTCCAGGGTATTTGTGGGGTTGCGCTTGTCCTCTGCGCCTGCTCGGCTGCCTCTATGGCACTTGGGTGTTGGTCAGTTTGTGTTTGGGTGTTTTCCTACTTTTATGGTGATTTTTTCCGCCTGCCAGGTGTGTGTTGCAGGCCTGGCGCTGCTTATCGCTGGTTTCCTCATTGCGCTTGGGCCCATCCCATATTTTTTTGTGTTGTGATTTGTGTTCTTGTCTCCATCAAGTTGTTTTATCGCAGACATTGGCTGCGGTTTCGGCAGACTATCGCATGCTACCGCCGTGTTGTGAATTCCACGTTGACAAAAGGTTATTTTCCTGCGATGCGCTGCGATGTTGAAAGTTGCGTTACGCTACTCTTGCGGTAGTTATCACACCCTCTTGTGAATATACCCGACAGTTCTTAAAGTCATTATAGGTAAAAAAAGTTTTTATAGCACTTTGTTTTTTGTTTTTGTCAAAGCAAAAACGTACTTCTATAAAGTTCAAAAAAATAAATGTTTTGTAATCAGCAATATTAAATGGAATACACAGATACCCATTGCAATTTATACCTCTTGTCCCGGACAGACAACAAATTAAAGATTATAGCAAAAATATAAATAAATATAAATAAAAGAAAATAGGGGGTGCGAGATCACCAGCTACTAAATGACATTTAACATTTTTTATCTAATGTAATTAAGTACGTTCTGACACATTCATTAGCCACATATATTAATATATAAGTTTGAGACCTTTCAAATCGTAACGAAAATCGACTAAAATAAATAACTACATCAGTTTCTAAACATTTATTGAAAACAAACATGCTGACGTACTCGACATTATATATTTAGTTGCTGATACAAGGACTTGTCAGAACAGTCAAATTCAATTTCAATGGGTGAGTTATACAATTATAAACCTAAGTATTCATAAAAAGAGGTGTTTTGCTGAGAAGTTGGCTCAGTTATTCATAGTAGATCTGGTCAGCGAAAAATGGACAAACTCGCAGGGCATCTCAGAATTATGGGTCTAATGTAAACTGAAGGTGGTTTTCCCTGGGGAATCTACAAACAATAGCCACTCACCAGATAGAGCCAGTGGTTTTAATTGCCCACGATACCAACATTGAATATGATTAGATCGCATTTATTCTTACTAATTTGATGTGAAACAATATTTCCTGAAGCCACTATTATTTGTCTACTTCCTCAAAATGCAAAACACCAGCTGACTTTGAACACGGACTTATGAAGTAAATAAATAGTTTCGTAGAAAAATGTGTTAATTTCATTTGTCGATTTTATTCTACTCTCACATTTAAAAAAAACAGAACAGTATTTTGATCTTTTCAAGTTCACTAAGGTCTGTGACAATCAGTTTCACTTCACCATACTTGGTGTCAGAAAACCAAACCACTCTTTTATCAAATCCATTCGTCTATTGAAAACCAGGCTATCCTGCACTCTCCTCGTGTCATTTTTCAGCGTGCTCTTGAGCCTACCAATGATGATTAAATCCCGATCAGAGCATAGTTCTAACTATTTCAGTGTCCTACCTGACATGTGTCTGGCACACAAAGTCATCTGATTATGCCTTCTATCCATTCTTGATTGGTAAATTGGGTAACATTAACATTTTCACTGCTGGGGTGCATTCTCTCCGCTTGGCAAAGTATTTTTTGGGCATTGGATTGTTCAACCTTGTATATCTGTTTGGTCGCTTTGTGAACCGACACAACCTATTGTTATGTTTTTTTCAACACATTCAGCACAGCACACCAATTCAAATTGGTGTGCTGGAGCAACCCGTGCATCCAAAAGTAATTGCAGCCCGAAGTACAATGAAAACTGTTGAGATTTTGTAACAAAGTTGCCGAATATTTTGTGGCAATGGACCAAAACAAACCATGGAAGGCTAATAAAAGAAGGGTTGGCCTAAAATAGATTTAAAGTCTAATCTGTTTCTTTAAATCTGTGTGATGTAGGGAATGCGATGATGTAAGCTAGAGCCCCCTTGCTCCAACTGTCTCACGATTAGAATACTTGGGGGCAGATTTACAAGCCCCTTGCGCCTCTTTTACGCCGCTGTTGCGTCACTTTTGTGATGTTATGTTATGTTATGTTATGTTATGTTAGGCTGCATTTATAAAGCGCACTGACACCGGAAGATGCGCCAGGGTGCGGGGTATTTACAACATGACGCATCTGGGAGATGCGTCACGTTGTAAAGCCCTGCGCCATAAGGAGGCGTTCCGGCACGGGGGGGGCGTTTCTGCGCAGGAACTCCTTCTAAAAGTGGCTGAGTGAAATATACAAGATTTTTAGGCCAATGCTGCGTCAAAACCGTGCGCCTGCTTGAAGCAGGCGTAAGGCTTGACACAGCATTGTACAGATAGGGCCCCCAAGAGCATTGCTGGAGCTGCGTTGCGCTTGCGACGCAACTCCAACAATACGCCGCCTTTACGGAACAGATGTGTCACGCATCTGTGCTGTTTTTGCCCCATGGTGCGCCACATTGTAAATGCGGCGCACCATGGGTGGCGGAGCTGCGGCGCACAATAACTGGCGCATCCCTGGGGATGTGCCAGTTATTGAAAATCTGCCCCAAAGTACAAGACATTTGCCAGATTTGGAACCATACAGTTCCAAAATTGCATTACATTCTACTGTTCTACTATTCTGCTAAGATATAAAGATATACGTACTATATACCATACATATATCACCAAAGACAATCAACAAAGTTACACAGTGAAATATGTACAAAAGAACACGGCATGAAAATCGATAACACATGGATACAAAACGTCCTTCAGCTAGTGTGGTCTGCTCATCATCCTTTTTTTTAACCCCCTCTCATGTTCACCATCGCTCCTCTGTTCCTTGCAAGAGGTGCACTCGTACTCAGACCAAAATCAGTCCTCTTGATCCCCACAACCTTTTTCTGATTACTTACTCTGGTCTTCTGTCTTTCCTGCTTTAGTGAATAACTTGAGCACCCTCATAATTTCTGAGAATTTATCATCCTGAAAAATAAGGACAACCATTTCAGAACTCTCTCCAATGCCCCCTGAAAGACCTACACTGCTGAGAATAAACCGAAGAGCATTCTAAAATAACTGAATACCCCAAAAGGGGCAACAAAAGTAGGCAAGTTCTTAGATTGTTGAGCACGGAACACTCTATTTGAACAATGTCGCCAACAATCCCTTCTGTGGATTTGGTGACCCTCCTTTCATTAAACCACCTTATCCTCTAATTCTTCTTTCCTCTTCACTTTCATCCTTCAAGCCCTACATTACGTGAATCACTCTTGACAGTTATCAATTTCCTGACTTGACTGTATGTTTGGCTTCATCTCTAAAAGGAACTTGAAATGTACTCACCATGTCGTAGAACATGATGATGCTCTGTACATTCCACTCTGGTCATTAATAAATCTCCCAGGTGCTCCCCAATCGTCACAGTGAGCTTTATGGTCTCTTTAAATACGCTGTTCAATCTCTCAATCATACCATTGTCTTCAGGATGATGTAAAGAAGATTTTGTATGTGTGATATCCTTCTTTACCAAAACTTCTTCCATTTCTCTTAAGATTATTCGCACATCATTGCTGACCAGCAAGGTATTTGTTATGGATTCTCTGCTAAGAACCTTCTTTGGAAAACAAATCATCCTCAGAGTTTCTATCTTTTTGGTCACTTACACTTAATGCCATCTGGAACACATCTTTATCAAGGTGATCACGTAATGTTGAGAATTAGTGCTATAAAACGGTTCAATGGTATCTCTACACATATCTTCCCAGGTCTTTGTTGGCAGCTTCCTCATCTCCATCAGTAGTTCTCTCAGCTTATATCTCTTGTTGTAATTACCTGCAATTTCTAAAACGTTACCAACTCTTTTTTATTCATGGGAACTGTAAGTGTTTTAGAGTTTCTACACCTTCATGTTTGGAGTTAATGTCTTGGCCACTGATTCTGTGCCTAGATACAACTTACACTTCTCATTTTTCAAAGCAAGGCCTAGTCATGCAGCCCACTCAACACCAATTTGACCCTTTATTCATGTTCCACATCAGTGTCTCCATAAGCCACAATATCATCCTGAAACATATGGACAAGTTCCAACCATTTCAGAGCTTTCTTCAATGTACCCTGACAGACCTACACTGCTGACAATAAACCAGCGGCCATCCTCAAATACCTATATGCCCCAAAAGGGGTGACAAAAGTAGTCAAGTTCTTAGAATCATCATGCAAATGTATTTGATGATAAGCTGACTTTGTCATCTTTGCACTTTTAAGTAACAACTTCATCTCTGAGATGTTGGAAAGAAGGTATTTGGCTGCAACCACACAATAATTCAGTTAATATCTCTGCACTCTCATACATATGAGGCGAATCATTCAATACCCTCAAATCATATATAATCCTTTCACTTCTCAAAAGTTTGAGCTCCTTCTCCATGGCATGCTTTTTTGTAAGAGATACTCTTAATTATGCCTTAGGTTGTGTGTTTTATTAACAGCATCCAGTGCACAAAACCCTTCAGGTAACCCAGCTGACGCACAGATACTTCTGGAATTTCGTAAGCAAAGTCCTCTTATAATTCTACTGCATGCTTTATTCTCCTGACTCCAAAAGCACCTTTCAATACAATGGGTGGTGGTGTCGGGCGGCCTTCAAACTTGCATCTAGTGTTATGTGTGGAAGGGCCCTAGTGAGTACTGATCCAGCGCTTCTACTAAAATTCTGCATAAATGATGTCACCAACTACCACCAAACTTACCAATCAACACCAGGCCCATAAAATAACAGATCAGCTAAATCATGAGGCGAATGAATCTAATATGTTGTTTTTAAACTATCTACAATAAACAAGGCCAGCTTGTCATTTAGTAAGTTTATTCAAACATATTCAGAAAAGCTTAGGTTTGGAACTTTATTAAACAAGCATTTGAAAATGTCATAAAGAAAAGTTTATTCAGCATTTATAAAGAGAGCTTAATTCAAGAAATATTATTCGTTAATAGGAATAAGTGAAAAAGAGCATTTCCAAACCCTAACTAGTTCCCTGTCTCTACCCTCCTTTCCTTACGTGTATTCGTCGGTCAGCAGAACAGGACCCTCTGGAATCAAGAAGCGTAAGCCAAAAATCTACTCCTAGAGCCTATTCTTATACCCTAAAACTAAGGCTAAACTAACTATTTTCACATTCCACCAGCTGAATTCTGACTCCCCATTGGCTGAACCACCTCAAGCCACAGTAATTTGTGACATCTTCCACCTCAGGACCGAGCTTTTACACATAGCCATTGTTCATGCACAGAGTCCTGGCGACAGTTCCTTAGTCTGCTACATTTTGTAGCAAAGTTGTTCATGTAATGCACAAAAATGCTGCGGCTCTTCCTCTCAACCTTGAGCCTGTCCGTTCTGAGCTTTCCATGGCACAAGCAAACCTCTCCACAGAGTCGCCTTTAGCAGTTTCTTTTTCAAAGCTTTTCATAATAAAAGTGCATAGGCTTCTCATCTTTTTCAAAATAAGTTTTTCTCTTGTGGCTTTTCATCAGCAGGCCTCTTTTAGAAAGCGTCATTTTTCTTCGCCACTTTTGCTTGCGTCACTGCGCCACTTTTAGCTTGCGTCACTTTTTCAGAATGAATTATTTTCTGCAGCCAACTCTATGCTTCTTTCAGTAAACTATTATCTAAACAAACACAAAACAATAATTAATTCAGGAAATAAATGTCTTTCTGTTTCCCACCCTCCATTGCTAATGTTAACCCATTAGTATAAGTCACCTAGCAAAAGCAAAAGCACACAGAAAAACGACATTTAAAAATCTACCATTCTTCATAATGTCCAGCAGGATTCTTTATATATCTGAAAAAGATAAAAAGATAAACAAACACAACATAGACAATAACATAACATAGACAACGGCACATATAAACTAAGCACATGCCGTTACTTGATCAGCCGCATTAGTGCTTGACAAAGACAATAGGACAAACAAAACAACATTAGTTATTTATTAAAACATACTTGCAGTTGCAACATAAAAGCACATAATGTTAATCCCGTGTGTGATGAAATATGCAGGTTTTACACTAGGTTGATTAACAGAAATCATGCAAAAACTCATTAATATAATTAATCATGTTATAGGAGTATAATATCACGAGCCAGAATAATTTCTTTCTGAAGCTCGCTCCATCAGTACCATATTCCATACACCTAAAGACCCACAACCTTTATTGTTAAAGTTTAGTGTATGGCCAAAGACTTTTGCCGTCAGGAAATTGTATTCATAATTTATTCCATCAGCCACTTAAGGAACATACAGCTGCAGTTGGACCCCTCCTAGAGTATGCAATGCCACTGAAAATACGGAGGAATAAACTTGGAGAAGAGCTTCTAAAGGCCTGTGAGCTAACGGGCCGGCTGCCTCTGAATGGTTGGAAGCCAGCTGACACGCCTCCTGTCCGGACAAGAGTCTGGGGGAATGCAGCCTCATTCTTGGACTATACACTAGTTTCAATGTACTTATATATATTGGTCTGCAACTGAAGTATAGTCCATTGCGCTGAGAGTGTCCATAATCTTCAGATTATCCTGTTGAAAGGAAGCATGCGTCAACACGAGGCAGTCATTTTGCAGGGGGAGACTCGCACGGAAAATCTTAAACGTTTGAAATGAACCGCATGCTCTGTCAACCTTATAGAGGAGGAGGCTGTTGCAAGCTTGCAGGACCTAGCACTAATATGCTCTGATTCAATAGTGGTTTGGGAAACACTCTCCGATATCATGATCAAAAGGAAGAAGGAGAGCAGCTTCAATAAGGAATCTCGACTGGCCTTGTGTCAAATGACAATTGTACCTGTTCACATACTAAAAATAAGAAGGAAAGTAGGGAAGCTCTTCTGACAATTACATCTAAATGCAGGAGATTTTGATTTACTGCAACAATTTTGTCTAAAAAAGAGATCTGGGCACATAAAAAAAACTAAACAAGAAACATTATAGGCCCAGCTGCTCCAGGCCGCCAAAAGAAATGATTCATTCTTTGCCCCTGCAGCGGCAAAGAATGTGAACATTAGCGAAATGGAATGGGTAAAATACCTGAAATTATATTTTAAGGAAGATTCGATGGTCAACACTAATCCTCGAAGCTCCGAAAAAGAAAAAGTCGAACCACTGATAATGAATTCAGCGGAGGTTGAAAGTGTCATTAAAAAATCTCGTATTAAACAAACAGTATCCCAACAGGTATCAATCGATCAGGCAATTAAACAGGATATGCAAAAACATTATCAAGAACAGAAACAAAAGACTCAATATATCCATTGGTATGTGCCATTGGCATCAAATTTATGCAAACAAATTAGAAGAAACAGTATTATCAGCACTGGAAGTTAAAATATTACAACCCAAGTTGTCATTGGTGCAGACAAAGTGCAAGTGATGTGCACAACAGCGACGCAAGTGACAAACATGCTCAGCGTGAACGGCGCAAGATTACAAGTGTACAATATTTACAGTGGTGGAATACAATGTGACTAGATCCATGAGAGGAACTGAATGTATTGACTTTTAAGGGTGGTCACAATGTAGGTATCGCCTTATTAATGGGCTGGGGAGTCAACGACGTTTCGATCCAATCAAGTTAGGATCATCTTCAGGACAGGGCTGTCAGATGAAGCAGTGCTGTAAAAGGGGAAAGGGAATGAAGTTAGGGAAAGAGAAGGTAAGTGCCTGATAAGTTAATTAGTAAGTCTAGAAGGAGCACTGTTCAGAGAGTCATAGGGTGGAGCGTGGACCAGAGTATCCCGAGGTCTCTGAACGCTGTGGAAAACAGAATGAGACTGTTTGCCACTTCAAGAAAATCTGCATCAAATATGGTAACTGTACCTCCCCGATTGTCTAGGACGTCGTCTCCAGATATGCACGAGACGAAAGGGAAGAATTTGTGGGTCACAGCGTGAAATTGAAGGCTGTAGGGGTAGGAAGTGAAACTGGCAGTGCACCGTGATGCTCGGGCATTAAAGATAACTACAATCCGCACATTATAGAATTAGGAACGGGGAAGCTATAAGCCATAGCTATACGTCTCATATGAGATGTGGCGTGCGTGGACTGGCTTAAAATTTGCAAGGAGAATCGGGGTTGCAAGCGGACCGAAACAGACAGTGTACCGTGAGGCTCGTGCATTAAAATTGATACAATTTGCATGGTAAACGGAGCCTGGCGCAGGTCATACGTTTACTGCAGAGTCCGAGCAATGAGTGGAGCCTGGCGTAACTCATGCATTACATTATGAAAGAAGGAACGAGGAAGCTATATGCCTCATGTGAGGTGTGTCGTGCGTGGACTGGCTAGAAAATCGCAAGGGGAGTCGGGGTCGCAGGCGGACAGAAACAAAAGCCTCAAGGTTACCTGTCTGATATCAGGAGTAGTTCCCAGGTGTCAACTCAAACAATTATAGAGGGGAACTGAAACCTACAAGAGAGCAGGATACATGTCAGAGCAATCGGACAATGGCGAACATGGTTTAGGGGTACAGTCGCGCATGGTGATGGCATACCTGGAAAGCGTCTGTAGTCCCTTGTAAAGTTCGCTTGAAAAGGGTCAGGAACCGGGGAACGGCGGCAATCTCATCCGTCTGGTACTGGCAGCGGTTGCACCATGAGGGGACTGCAGTGGCCGAGAGTAAATGTTGGGGATGGAAGGAGAACTAGTTAGGGGACAGTGGGATGTCCGACGGTGGGTGAGAACTAGCAAACTCGTGTCTGCATACCTCTGGCAGAATTTGTGGCACTTCCGGGTCAGTCTGGAGCTTCGGGACGTAGTCATGGAGACCGGTGAAAGCCCGGAAGAAATAACGTCCCAGAGCGTGCCTGGTCCGAGATGGGTGGCCCAATAGGCAGAGGGCAGGAGGAGCTAGGATTCACGAAGGATCAGGGGGGGCGTGTACCAAAGTGATGATAGCACAGATGTGCAAGCGCACAGTGGTGCAATTGTGGCAGATTGAAAGGGAATGTCTGGTAAGGCGGTGTCAGCGCTTGTGGGTTCTCAGAGAGTAACGCACACAATAACATTCGGCAAGGTGGGGCGAAGGAGAACTACTAATCCCTTCATTTGTGACAGTAATGAACATCAGTACTTGGTACTGAAGAAAATCAGTCAATTTTTTCACATAATAATTATCGACACGAGCATTGGTGACTTTCATCAAATCAACAATGTGCTGACCATCAGTATTATACAAAGGTCTGAAGGACCCAGATTCATAACATTCATTCTAAACGTTTACCAGACCAAGATGAGACCCAAGGATGAGGTCAATTACAATTTTTTTTTAGCAATTGTGTAAACCAATAATGGACAGATAGCCATAATCATCATACTGTTATGTCTATAGCAAACAAATCAAGAGAACAGAGGTACAGCAGTAGTGGATGGAGGATATAGAGACAGATCAATATGGGATGACACTACTGGGATTATATGGCAATGGTACTGTTCCATTCATCTAGGGTATTGAGGCCTTGATTAACTGAGTCACAATATGTCATACACCTACATTCACAACGATTAAGTAGGTTGCAAATGTCACCTCTTCTGATTGGTAAAGAAACTTGTTCTACAATCTGCCAAGTTATGGGCCTCATTTATGAAAGCCTTGCGCCACGGGTGCGTCACTTTTTCCCATGTTAAAAGTGACGCACCGGCGGCGCAAGGCCTTCAAAAATAAGGCCCTATGTCTGTATCCTTGTGTCCCTTTTCTAAGAAATGTGTAACCAAAGGTGCAGTGATAGTTTTGCCGTTAATGCGGCTCTTGTGCTGGATAATGCCGTTTTTAACCATCTGGGTTGATTGGCCGATGTATACAAGGTCACAGGGACATTTGATAGCGTATATGACGTTGGTGGATCGGCAGTTGGTAAATTATCTCAAGTTGTAGGTTCTGTTCAGATAAGTAAAGACCTTAGTGTTGGCGGTGAGGTCACAGACCGAGCAATTTTGGCATTTGAAATGGCCAATGACAGGTGGGAGCCCCCATGCTGCTGTCAATGTGCTTCTGTCGGTGGATTTGTTGGGCCAAATAATGGCATGTACCAGGTGAGTAGCAAGGTTATCGCCTCTATGATATGAGAAAAGTGGTTGTTCTTGGAATGGTTTAAGATCCCGCAATATAGGCAAATTTTTCTTTATGACCTTGCCCACTTGATTGCTTGAAGGACTGAATTTCAATGCAAATGGAATCCTCTTCATGGGTTTCTTTACTTGTGGGGTGAGAAGATGTTCAAGGTGGCAATACCAGGCCCTCTTTTTGGCTCTTGATACAAGTCGCTTGGGATATCCACGAGCGATGAGTTTATTGGCCAATATTTCGGACTCGCGGAAGTAGTCAGCACGCCACTTACAATTACCTCTAATCCGAAGGAACTGGCCATAGGGTAGACCATCACGTAACCCTCGGGGGTGGTAGCTGGCGTACTGTAAGAGGGTATTCCTCTCTGTTGGTTTTCGGAAGAGGCAGGTCTCAAGTTTGCCATCCTCTGCGTGTATTGTGACATCCAAGAAGGGAAGGTCATTTGTTCTACTATCGCTGGTAAATATCAGATGTACCTGCGAGTTGTTTAGCCAGTCGATAAAGGCAGTCAGATCCGGTTGAGTACCTTTTCACAGCAATAGGATGTCATCTATGTAACGTCGCCACAAATTTATGTTGGACAGAAATGGATTTGTGGTGTGGAGAATGTAAAAAATCTCGGGCTGATTGCACCCCCAGCCCAAATGGGCGGCAAGTACTGTTTAAGCACTTTCTATCGCAATGAACTGGCTACCTGGCATCAATGTTAAACTACATTCTAGAAAATGAAGTTATTCCTTGACAGCTGGAGGGGTCCGGTACTTCACCCCATATTTAAAAAGGGTCTGGCAAGTTCATCTAACAACTACTGGCTAATTGCACTGGTGGATGTTGAATTGAAATGTTTTTCCATGCTACTACTACATGATTTTGAATCCAGGTCGCATGAAAATGGAAAACTCCTCCTTAAGGAAGAAACCAGCTTTTTAAGGGGTCAAAGCACTCTAACCAACCTCATGGCACTGACCCTAATTACAAACAGACCAAAGGCTCCAGGGACATCTCTCTACATGTGTTTTGTATACTTCAAGGCAGCTTTTAATGATGTGCCTCAGAATAAGCTATGGGCCAAACTTCAGCAATGGGCCATGTCACCGAACATTCTCCGTGCAATTATGCTGGTTTATTCGGACACGTGGGTCAAGATAAAAATTGGTGATGGCACACATGTATCAAAGTGCAAACGGCAACTGGTAAAAAACATCTTCAAAAAAAGATGTAATTAAATTCTGAGTTCAGGCACACTAAACTCCATCTCCCCATCTTATGCCTATAGGAAGATATGCTGGAAACATGGGACTCACTGTGAGGACATAGTACACACCTGAGTGCATGTCCTACCTTTCCATATACTGCACACTCCCCGGGGGGGTTAAATTGGGCCTGCTATAGGGGTGTCTGATTTGCATTAAAAGGGAAGGTAAGACCTCGCAAGTGGGTGCACTTGTCAGGACAACAAGGCAGGTAACAAACTGTGCGCAGGCACAGCAGAGGCAGAACTGAGATCTCTTTTTAGGGCTACTTGTGGGTGGCACAATTAGTGCTGCAGGCCCACTAGTGGCATTTGCATTATCACCCCTGGCACACATAGTGCACTTTACTAGGGACTTTACTAGTAAGACAAACATACCAAGTGTTAGAATTGGAGTCTCAAGTTGGCAGAGGTAGGTACCATTGACCAAATAGGTACCCTTGCTTCTAGTCAGTGAAAGGGGGGTACACTACTGGATAACCCCGGCTCACCCCTTTGGTAGCTTGGCACGAGCAGACAGGTTTTTCTCAGAGGCAGTGTGTAAATCATTTGTGAACACATACAGTAATGCAGTAAAACCACTACAAATGGACACCACACCAGTTTAGAAAAATAAGTAATCTTTACTAGACTTAACAAAAGACCAAACAACAAAAATGCACAATACTGTAATCAAAAATAAGTCTTTAAAATGGTAGAAGAGAGTTTAGTTCAATGTAGATGGTAAATGAGACACTTTACTCACAAAGTACCTTATGTGCGTCAAGCAATGCAAACAAAAGGGTTGCAGGGAAGTTGATGCGACGTTCCTTGCACTCAGGGGAGTGGATGCGTCAGTTCCTTACTGCTGCGCAGGGGAGGTGATGCGTTGCTTCCTTACTGTGTGTGGTGCTGATTTGTCGTTTCCTACTGTGGCTTGGTGACGATGCAACAAACTGGCGCCTCCATGTGATGCGACGGTCCAGTGCGATGCGACAAAATGGCATCTTTGATACGATGCAACAACATTGGAAGCGATGTATGCACGCCCGACGGCCGTGCGTGAAATGGGAAACTTCTGAGCCACAACAGGACCTGCCACATGCTTCCCTGGTGATGAGACGTGACCTCTACGGTGGTGACACGCTTCTCCGGTGATGCAACCCGCTTTGTCGGTGATGTGACGGCGAACAGCTGCGGCGGCGGCAACTGCTGTGGTGGCGACATGCTTTTCCTCTTTGCATTGTGTTTCCTGCTCCCAGCGACATGCAGTCTTCTCAGAGGGCCCAGACAACAGTAGACAACTTTTCTGCAGGTAGAATTCCCAGCAAATGAATTCAGGGGAGCTGGTGGTGAAGTCTTGTATCCCTGAGACTTCAGGCAGGAGGCAAGTACACTTCAAGCCCTTGGAGATTCTTCTTCAAGATGATGAAAAGTTCACAAACGTTTTCTTCCCCTTTCCTTCACAAATAAAGTAACCACTGCAGGCCAACCCCAGAAATAGTAAACAGCACAGGGCCAGTCTCCACCTTCAGCTTCTTTGGTTCTTCTCCTTGGCAAAGGTTTGTCTTGATTCCCAGAAGGGATCTAAAGTTCTGGGCCCCAAAAATTATTCTGCAACATCTTTTGTCCTCTGAAGGCAGAGGGTGCCTGTGCCCAGCCAAAACCAGTTCTGTTCAGCTTCCTGGCAGGAGTTGGAGTCAGCATTGTTGAAAGCAGACCTGGCCCAAATAGCTGCAAGGAAGTCTTCTCCCCCTACTCTCTATTCTATGAGGGCTCAGGTCAGTGAAAGGAAATCTCCGCCCGCCAATCTCTATTCAATGCAGGTCCTATTCAGCCCAGCCCTGACACATCAGACTGCTGAAGCCAAGGCTCTCTCCAGCCCACTGTCACTCCCAAACCAGACATAGAATACACAAACCTAGCAGAGGCATGCTGGATAGTTAGGCACGAAAATACCTACTTTCTAAAAGTGGTATTTTCAAACACAGAATGTGAAAACCACCTTCACTAAAATATGTATTTTAACATTCATTCATGCTAAACTCGAATTTCTACCTAGTTCTCTGAGTCAATTAGGATTATAAGATGTTATAATCAAACTGCCCATTCTAGCCTATGGGAATAGGTAGCCTTGCAATAGTGAAACACTAAATTGCCTGTAATTCACTATCAGGACATGCCACACACATCAGGTCATGTCCTACCTTTTACAGGCAATGCACCCTGACCATGGGGGTACCTTGGGCCTACCTTAGGGGTGACTAACATGTAGAAAAGTGAAGGTTAGGGACTGGCGAGTGGGTGCATTCGCCAAGTCAACATGGCAGTCCCAGACTGCACACAGGCTCTGCAATGGCAGGCCTGACCCACACTTTACAAGCTGCCTCTGTGGGTGGCACAATCAGTGCTGCAAGCCCACCAGCAGCATTTCATTTACATGCCGTGGGCACACATGGTGCACTGTACTAGGGTCCGACAAGTAAATAAAGTAAGCCAATCATAGAGTCACTAATCCCATACAACAATTTACAAAAGGGAGCACTTGCACTTTGGCACTGAATAGCAGTGGAAAAGTGCCGAAAGCATCTAGACTAGTAAAACTATAGCCGAAACACAGGAGGCAACAGAAAAAAATGGAATGGAGACCTACGCCAATGGTGCCAGGTCTAACACCAACTATGGACAACTAATTACAGGGAGCACTTGCACTTTAACACTGATCAGCAGTGGCAAAGTGCCCAAAGCATCTAGGTCGGCAACACAATGTCAGAAAAAGGTCTAGGAGGAAGGCAAAAAGTTTAAGAAACCTTAGCCAAAAAGGGCCAAGTCCAACAGTGGCCTTAGAAGTGTACTCCTGTGGTGTAAAAAAACGTTTAAAAACATTTGAAAATGATTTGCTCCAGAGCATCAGAGGTTCAAGGGGACCTGTTGTTAATAATATTTGACTGGCAAATCCTTAGAGTCAGAATTAATTTCAGGTTTGCCCAGTGTGGAGGCCTCTGCACCCACAGAAATATGACAAAGGACCTGACTATGATCTAGGCAGACCTGGCTACTCCGTCACAAATGGGATGGATATCCCATTCACCAAATTGCTATTCCATTATATCCTATGAAGCTTGTAATATAGTGGATGCAATATCCATCACATTTGTGATAGAGTATCCCACCCACCAAGATTGTAATCAGGACCTAAATCTCTCCCTGTGTTGGGACTAAAACTTTTTCACCCAAAACCTCAAAAGCTCCAGAGCTCCAGATGATCTAACTGGCTTTGTGTAACTGACAATTGTGTGGCTGCAATTTCAGATTTGTTCCATGCGAAGAACAGTTTTTCTAGTGAAAACAACAAAGCCCCTTTTTAGATGGGGACTAGGAAACATTATCCAACTTTTGACTTCCAGACTATCATCTGTCCCAATCCACTAGGTGTACATGACCTGGGCTCCATCACAGTCAGCCTCAATGTACTCCTAGGTCTCAGTCTACCATGACCATTGACTACCACATGCACTTTGCACTTTTTGGTACTATTTTCACTCAGTTAAAAACAAAAATCATATCTCCCATTTTCCTTGTTGGAATATTTGTTGTTTTAGTGTCATTTTCTTCATGAAAATATACTTGGTTTTTGTAAATTGAAGCTGGATTTCTACATTGTTTTCTCTTTGACTTGTTAACTGTTTTAGGGGCATATTAACAAGGCCAGGCAATAATTATCGCTAAGCGCACTTAGCACTAGGATAATTATCGCTGGCCAACTCTGAATTTTATAGTAGAGAGAGCATGCTATCAGAAAACGCTTATCTCCAAAGCGATAAAATTCAGAGCGCAAGCTGCCAATTGTGACGCTTGACCCAGTCTTCTCCTCCAGCAAGTACATCTCCTTCAGGCACTCCACCGGACTTGATTGGACTGACCACAGCTGCGTCCACTTCAGCTTCAGAAGAACCACGACCCACCACCACCCGCAACAGGTTCCTCGCAGAAGCTGGAACAAGATCACCGCCGACCAGCTCACCACCTCCCACAGCTAGAACCCTCCCGCCAGCACAACGGACCCCAGCAAAGCAGCCAGCAACCTCACACAGTTGATCACCAACTGCACAGATGACCTCGCACCACTAAAGCCCCTCCCAGCAGACACGGCAGCAAGAAAGCCTCTTGGTTCACCGACAAACTTAAGAACTCCAAGAAGAACTGCCGCACCCTCGAGAAAGCCTGGCACAACGACCAGACCACAGACAACATGACTGCCCTCAAGCACGCCACCCGCAAACACCACCAGCTGATCCGCACCACCAAGAAGACAGCATTCAAAGAACGACTGACCAACAACGCCCACAACAGCAAGGAACTGTTCAGCATCGTCAAAGAGCTCTCCAACCCCAACGCCAGAAACAACGACATCACTCCCTCGCAAGACCTCTGCGATTCACTCGCTTCATTCTTCAACCGCAAGATCGCCAAAATACACAACAGCTTCGGCGCACCAACCACGCACCCAACCACCGAACCACCGCCCCCCCACCGCCACCCTCTGCACCTGGACCCCGGTCAGCACCGAAGACACCACCCGCACGATGAACACCATCCACTCCGGATCCCCAACCGGCCCCTGCCCCCACCACGTCTTCAACAAGGCCGACTCCATCATCGCACCCCAACTCCAGGACATCATCAACGCTTCCTTCAAAACTGCCACTTTCCCGGGGAGCTGGAAGCACACCGAGCTCAGCGCCCTCCTGCAGAAACCAAGAGCGGACCCCACCGATCTCAAGAATTTCCGCCCCATCACGCTCCTCCATTTTCCTGCTAAAGTCAATGAGAAGACCGTCAAGAGACAGCTTGCTGCCTTCCTCGAGACGAACAGATCCCTTGACCACTCGCAGTCTGGTTTCCGAGCCAACCACAGCACCAAGACCGCCCTCATCGCAGCCACTGACGACATCAGATCCCTGCTCGACAACGGGGAGACAGCGGCCCTCATCCTCCTGGACCTCTCCGCAGTGTTCGACACTGTCTGCCACCGCACCCTAGTGCAGCGCCTCAGCAACATCGGAAGGCACTGCAGTGGGTCATCTCGTTCTTCACCGGAAGAACCCAGAGAGTCCACCTCCCCCCTTTCAGATCCAAGGCCACCGAAGTCATCTGCAGCGTACCACAGGGATCATCGCTCAGCCCCACCCTCTTCAACATCTACATGAGCCCCCTCGCAGCCATCGCACGCCAACACAACCTCAACATCATCTCCTACGCCGATGACACCCAGCTGATCCTCTCCCTCACCAACAACCCCGCCGCCGCCAGAACCAGCTTACACGAAGGGATGAAAGACGTCGCCGAGTGGATGAAGAACAGCCCCCTGAAACTGAACTCAGACAAGACGGAAGTCCTCATCCTGGGGTCATCGCCCTACGCCTGGGACGACTCCTGGTGGCCCCCTGCCCTGGGCACCACTCCCAAGCGAACGGACCATGCACGCAACCTGGGCTTCATCCTGGACTCCTCCCTCTCGATGACCAGACAAGTCAACGCCGTCTCATCATCGTGTTTCAACACTCTGCGCATGCTCCGAAAGATCTTCCGATGGATCCCCACCGAAACCAGGAAGACGGTCACCCTGGCACTCGTCACCAGCCGACTGGACTACGGAAACACCCTCTATGCGGGAACCACAGCCAAACTTCAGAAAAGACTCCAACGCATCCAGAACGCCTCCGCACGACTCGTCCTGGACATCCCCCGACACAGCCACATCTCCGGCCACCTGAGAGACCTGCACTGGCTCCCCGTCAGCAAGAGGATCATGTTCAGACTCCTCACCCACGCACACAAGGCCCTCCACGACCTGGGCCCCAAGTACCTCAACAACCGCCTGACCTTCTACACGCCCACCCGCCAGATAAGATCGACCAGCCTCGCCCTCGCCACCGTTCCATTCATCTGCAGAACCACCCCCGGAGGAAGATCCTTCTCCTACCTGGCAGCCAAGACATGGAACTCCCTCCCCACCCACCTTCAGCTACCTCAGGACCATCTCTCCTTCAGGAAGCAACTCAAGACCTGGCTTTTCGAGCAGTAACGGACCCCTCTCCCACAGCGCCTTGAGACCCTTCCGGGTGAGTAGAGCGCTATATAAATGTCAGAATTGATTGATTGAATGAACCACACTGCAATCCATTTTAAAAGAGGTGCTAAAGCTATTCTATCTTCCAGATATTCCACCCCACATTCTTGGTGGACAATGTAACCAGGGGTTAAATGGGGAACCGATAAAATAGTCTTCAGAAACTTATCCTCTATCCTCTGCAACATCTTTACATTTTTAAAGCCCCATAAATCTGCTCCATACATTGCTAAAGAAACACATTTGGCATCATAAACTTTTAAAATGGCCTGCAGCGGCTTTACTCATTTCCGCGAAAAACCGAGTACAGCCAGAGTAGACCTTGCAAAAACATTACGTTTAGGAGCCAGTTGGGGCAACCATGTGGAGCTTTCATCAAATATGACCCCTAGATAGGGAAATCTCGAGACCTTGGACAACACATTCCCCTCACAATGTAGAGTCTTCATTTTTTTGCCTTTGTTACCCACCACCATTACATGGGATTTTAAAAAGTTGACGCTAAGGTCTAATACTTTCATAAAATGATAAAATGAGTTTAAAAGGCATTGTAACCCTACTGCTGTGCGCGCCAAAAGAGCGGCGTCATCCGCATAAAGTAATGCCGGTATAGCAAACTTGCCTGCCCTTGGTATGTCCTTGCACGCCTCCCCTAACACAGCACCCAGTTCAATAATATAGAGGGTAAAAAGTAGGGGGGCTAAAATGCATCCCTGCCTAACCCCGTTCGTGATCCCGATCTTGCCCGTGCAGTTTCCCTGGCGATCATATCTAACTGTGGCCATGAGGTCCCTATGCAGATCTGCTAGGAAATACACAATATTTTCATCGATGCCTAACTTTAGGAGCAGACCCCATAGTTTGGACCTGTTAACTCGGTCAAAGGCAAGGACAGGTCCATAAATGCTATATATAGCATGCCCCTTTTGGCGATTATATATTTCCCGATTAGTAATTGGAGATTGAGGCTTTTATCTATAGTGCCTCGCCCTTTCTAAAACCAAATTGAAGGACAGACAGGGTATTTGTTTCTTCCAATTTATCTGTTAGTTTACTCAAGACCACACAACCTAGGACTTTCACAGCAGAGCCAATGAGTGAGATCGTGCGATAATTCAGAGGTTCCCCACTATTGCCTTTTTTTAAAATCGGTACAATGACTGATTCAGAGCAGGTAGCCGGGATGCCGGATTTACACACTCTATTAAAAACGTTAGTTAAAACTTTGGACCATATATTGACATCTGACTTAAAGAGGTTGGCAGGAACACCATCGGGACCTGGAGCCTTATTGCTCGTCATTTTCCCGATTCTGCCACCTCTACCTCAGTAATCGTTCAAGTGTACGAGAGCAAAACAGGGGTGTGTGAATCCTCCTCCCCTGTATTTACCCCTTCATAGACTGTTTTAAAATGAGAGAACCACTCATGTTCCTGTATTCCACAGTCCAATTGATTATTACATGGGGCCTGAAAATAAGGTATGTTAACAACTGACCAAAATGTGGCACTATTCCTTAATACATCAACGGAGGTTAGTTCTTCCCAGGCTGCTGCCCTAATTTCTAGTCTTCTAGCTTCCACAACACTTTTATAGGCTTTCCTTAAGGAAGCCACGAGGGACCTATCCACTGGTTTGCATTTCAGGGCAGTCCTTAGTTTTTGGTTAGCTAGTGTGCAATTATGGTCAAACCAACCAACCCCCCGGGGTCCTTTGCTTTGCCAGGACGTTTAAGATCCTCAGTTACCTGGGTGCAGATTGTTAAATAAGCATCTAAAACCTCCTTATCCCCTGCTTCAGGGTCCATACAGGTTTGCAACTCTGTGCCTCTATTAATTAAAAAGTTATTTAGGAAATCTTCAGGAACAACCCTGTCCCATCTAATCCTTCGAGCTTGATCGGTCGGGCGAATATCGTTCTTATCAGCCCTATTTTTGCGTTTCTCTTATATTTTAACTAGTTCTGTAATGCTTAGGGCCACTGGGTTATGGTCACTGAAATGTGACCAAACCACAGAATATCCGTTAATTTTATTTCCCAGCGTAAGGCTAATAAAGATGTAATCGATGTTTGAGCAACTACCTCTACCTTTAAAAGTAGGTGTCTCCTCGTCTTCCCTTTGTGGGAGCATCAAGTCATTATCAGCCAAGATTTTTTCTAGGAAAGCTCCTTGTGCGGAATGCTCAAAATGGGTGTCACCCTGTACAAGGGGTCCGAACTGGTCTAATAACAAACATTTGTCTGGACACCCATGAATATTAAAATCTCCCAGAAGAATAATTGAGCAATGGTTGCCATTGACCTCCCTGTAATCTGCCAAAAAAGGGCTGCCAAATGGTCAGTCATACTGCTCTGTCATATGAATAATAGAAATTTACAATTAAAATATTACAGGGCCCTTTGCAGGCAATTTGAACTGCCAAACAATAAGGAGAACCTGTTGCTATCTGGGTATGAACCTCGGGAATAGTTGCCGCAATTAATAAAACTAACCTCCCCTTTGCCCTCCCCATGGATGATACTACAGCAGAAAGAAAATGCGTGGAGTAACCGTCTAGGCTGAGGATGTTCCCTGTATCCCAGGTTTCTTGTAACCCGATAATATCTGCTGTCCTTATAGATTCTCTCCAGATTGGGTCATCTACTTTATTTCTTAAGCCTGAGATGTTCCAGGTTACAAGCTTAATGTTTATACTACTAGATAGATTGGCCAACCTGTCTGACGGACAGTTTATTCTTCTTAATGGATCACGTCCATAAGAGGTGCCGCTCGTATAGAGGTTGCTTGTCTCCCTGAACTCTGCCTTTCGCTGCAGGAGCAGCTTACTTGCTTATCTGCCACCTTCCAGGATCAAACACCATCGGCGTGAGGAGCAGCGCGTGAGCGAGGCCGCAGAGGAGGTGAGAGGTGCGTCCCCGGGACTGCGAGGACCAGCAAGCATCACCAACAGCTGGTCCTCTTCCCGAGGGAGCCGCGCCCCCTCCCAGTGCCACGCCCCCAGCCAGCGCCCATAACCTCTCGCGGCCCCCACTTCGCGGGTGCCGCTCATATAGAGGTTGCTTGTCTCCCTGAACTCTGCCTTTCGCTGCAGGAGCAGCTTACTTGCTTATCTGCCACCTTCCAGGATCAAACACCATCGGCGTGAGGAGCAGCACGTGAGCGAGGCTGCAGAGGAGGTGAGAGGTGCGGCCCCGGGACTGCGAGGACCAGCAAGCAACACCAACAGCTGGTCCTCTTCCCGAGGGAGCCGCGCCCCCTCCCAGTGCCACGCCCCCTCAGACCTCACAGCTACTAAAGAAAGAGCACTTCACGCAACGCGGGACGCGTGCGGGGCGTAGCCCGGGCGAAGCCCGGGCCAAGGGCGGGCCCGTTGTTGCCCGGTAGCGACCGGACCGGGCCACCCCCTTATCATCACCGAAACCCCAGCCAGCCGACCACAACCATGCCGCCAAAAACCAGGAGTACCTCAAAGACCAAATCCAAACACGCCCAGGAGGTAGCACAAATAACCGGGCCCATTGACTTATTTATCACACGGACCCATGAGGTAATCAATCAGAGCATTTCCCTCATCGAAAAGAGAGTGTCACTGGACCTCATGAACGCGAACGCGAAACGATCTTCCCTAGGCAACATAGCAAATGCCACCTCGCCCATTCACCTTAACTCCCAAAACTGTTCTCTTCCCATGACTTTGTCTGCTCCCGATATCAACACAGTCCCATCTATAGTAGATCTTTCCGTAACACAGTCTGAGTCTGACCTATCACTAACTTCAGACAACTTAGAGGCAACCCCCGATCTGGCGGCCTGTCAAACTCAGGAGGAAGTTCAGGCTAATTCAAATCTGCAACTTCAAGGAGAAAGGGAAGGAGCCATCCCAAAACAAGGTACCACAAAAGCCATTGATAACGCAGCAGCCATAGCACCCTGTTCAGGCCAAATCATAGCCCACCCAAACCCCACAACGCAACAAAACACACTACTCCCTCCTGTAACCATCCCCCCACACTCTACAATCTTTAGTGAGGCTACCGACAACCTCTGCAGAACATGCAAAGTTACCTCACAAGTGTTGACCACAACAAAAGATCTCCTGTTCCAGTACTTGAAACCTATTCAACTCAGCATCAGAAACATAGAAGCCCAGTTGACCATACTTTCTGCAACAATTCTTGACACCAATACGCACATAGAAATAAAGGGCCAGCGAAATCCCCCCCAGCCCCCCAAAACTCATTTTAAAACATAACCACCCAAAGCATCAAAACGATCAAACGCGACCACCTTACCCCCAACAAACCAAAAACTAAACACCACGAACCAAAATCCGCAAATTATAACGCCCCGACCGCAGCAGAGCAAAACAACTGTTCTACCGAACCAACAAACACCTAACACAGGCACAGCCACCCTAGAAACACCAGGACCTGCGATAAATAATCCTAGCAAAGTTCACCCCACAAAAAAGCCAGTACCTTCCTCATCAAAAACAACGGTCCCGCAGCCTTCACCTAAAAATATCGTTAAAAAAACACCAGTAACCAGACTCCCAGCCCACTTGCCTCCGGAAGCCACTCCCTACACAATAGTACTCACTGGCGTACCAGAGCTAACCGACGATACACCTGAAACAGCATGGTCCCTTAAAAACAAGGTCATGCAATGGCTAAGCATTAACAGGCCTTTAGAACCCCACCTTTCTGGAGGAATCTCCACAGTACGCAAGGTAGTCTGGGTAGGCAAAACCACAAAAACGACCCACGGAGACTGCATCATAGTAACTTGCAGAGACCCCTCCGCAGTGGATTATATTTGTGCCTGGCCCTCGCTGGAAGAAAGGGGGGAATTGATGCTCGGCATCTTTCTTTCTTTTACCCTCCAGCAAGACAACATCGTTATACCCCACCCTGGAACTGGCACCAGACCCCTAAAGAACCATGGAATCAAGAACCATGGAACCAGACGGAGTATACATACGACCATGGTGGCAGAAACGCCCCGAGAGACCGGTTAAGGCAATACTGGCAAGATAGGCCCCTTCAATCTTATGAAGGCTGGCAGGGTTTTCCAACGCAAAACCGTTTCGACTGTCTAGAGATGGTCCATTGACCGCTCAGGGCTGAACCTAGGAACACAAACACTATTACCACACCACAACCAATTAACCTTACCCACCAGCTAGTATCCTTGGAGCCCATTCTTTACAATCACAAAAACCCATTCCAGGAAACGCAAACTGCTTCCTCTAACACTTCTACCAATGTTACTCACACAACCTCCCCAGTTGCAGACGGAATCACCCCCGGCTCGCACCATCAGCAAATCATAGTTCCTAAAGTTTCAGCTAAACCCCCACAGGCCCAATTACAACAACTGCCAGAAACCCAGACTGCGAATATCCTGTCAGCTTCCCCCCATGTCTCAGCAGACACCACAAACCTGTGTTTCTCTACCGCATATTGGAATATTGCAGGCTTGTCCTCAAAAATAACATTGGGACTATGGCTCGATACAGCCAGGCAACATCAGATACTGTGCCTACAAGAAACCTGGTGCACAATCCCACTACATCTTGCGGGATATAAAACTTTCTTCACCCCTGCAGTACATGGAAACATGGGCAGACCAAAGGGGGGGCTCACGACCTATGTCGCCAACACTCTTCCCCTCAGAGTGGAATTATTAAAGGAGTCACCGACATTCCAAATCATCCAAATCACGCAGTTAACAGCATTCAAAGACAATAACTATATATTTATAAACTATTACAATAATTCCGGTACTTTGGACTGTTGGTCAAACCTAGAAGAGATAGCTACATTTCTAACTTCACTTCAAAATGATAACAATATATCTACAACTCACTTCATCTGGGGTGGCGACTTCAACTTCCCTTTATGCCCAAACCACAAAAATGGAAACTGTGGCCTCCAAAATGAACTTGGGAACCCTGCTCCTCACTTCGCCCACTCGACATGTGGTAACAAACTCAACGAAATCCTATTTTCCCTAGATTTGGAATATGTGAACGAACTGGTTGATCCGCAGCAGGATTTTCTACCCACTTTTCACGGACGAGGCTATTCCACAACCATAGATTACATAATAGCCTCGAACTCACTTAAAGGGCAACTAACGAACTATGAAATTGGGTCAAACCCTATAAGTGACCACTACCCGCTCAGTATGAAAATCAACATTAAACGAGCGAGAGTTCACCTTGCAAAGTTAAGCTCTCTTAACCAACATTCAGTGTCCATGAACAAATTGAATGGGTACACAGTCAAATGGGCAAAGATCGACCCGGAAGAGGTGACACAGAGGATCCTCGAAAAAACAGAACAATGGTTATCCCAATGCATGTCTCTGGAGGCACCACCGCAAATAATTGTCAGTTGTTTCCAAAGCATCCAGGAAACAATAAGGGATGAGCTATTTGTTATCTTAAAAAACAAGACCAAACCCCCTGCCACGAGATGGTTTGACACCGCTTGTCGGAAGGCACTTACATCTCTTAAAGAAGCCCTGCGTAAACCTACGAGAGACCCCCAGGAAATCTCCTACTTGAGAAAAACTTATAACTCTGCAAGGCAAGACCGCAAAAAACAAATAAAACAAGATCTCTGGCTACGTTTACACGATAGTGCCCGAAGGAAAGATAGCACTGCGTTCTGGCAAACTATAAGATCTCTTTTCTTGGCTAATAGCACAGACACTGAACACCTTGACGTGGCTATAACATAGGAAGATTGGGTTTCCCACTTTGCAAAAATCTTTGGAACACCCCCAGACTCCGTAGTAAACAATCCAATACATGAGGTCCAGCCGAAGGAAAACAACATCTATCCGATTAAGATATACTTTTCTCTCAACGAAATTACAAAAGCAATCAGGGCTTCTAAAACTGGTAAGGCCCCCAGCCCCGATGGGGTTCCAATGGACTTGTTCCTCTACGACGTAGACTTCTGGTCGCCGATAATCACCAGGGTCATGTCAGCAGTAGCCTCGACCGGCCTTTTCCACTCATGGTCAACCTCAATTTTATTACCCATTTTCAAAAAAGGTGATCGCAACGATCCCGCTTGTTACAGACCAATCTCCCTTCTGGACTCCATGGGCAAGATTGCAGGTCGAGTACTCCTGGACCGATTACAATCTTGGGCCCGGGAGAATAACATCATAACCGACCTGCAATACGGTTTCCAGAAGGGGCTCGGGACCGTGGAGCAGGCCCTCAATCTTGTTCTTCTGGCTGGTAAATACGTTCACGCCAAAGGAGGTAACATCTTCCTCGTCTATGTCGACTTAAGTGCGGCATTTGACTGCGTCCAGCATGCGAAACTCTGGCAATTACTATCCGACCTCGGTGTGGATCCCCCGATAATAACTTTTCTACGAGAACTTTACACAAATGCTGTAGGCCGAGTACGATTTGGTACCAGCGCCGAACTGTCACGACCTTTCCAAATCACGAAGGGAGTGAGGCAGGGATGTGTACTGGCTCCCTTCCTGTTCAACCTTTATACAAATGGGCTTGAACAGGCTATGCTGGAAGGGAGCCAGGACCTCCCCCAGATAAACCATCGCCCGATACCCACTCTCTTGTATGCTGACGACTCAGTTATTTTAGCACGGACTCTAAACCAACTCCAGCTACAAATTAACAAATACGCAGCATTCATGGACTCACTTGGTCTCAAAATTAACATCAAGAAAACCTTCACAATGCATATCGGTCCCAGGATTAAAAATTCCAAACCAATAATGGTTGATAACAACAAACTGGAAAAAACCCCGGTCTACCCATACCTGGGCATCCTAGTGGACGACGCTATGAATTGGCAAAAGGCAATTGAAGCCAGGAATCTCCATTTCCGTCGTGCAACCTCAGCACTAACCTCTTTATCAAGGAAATTGGGGAAACCAGCTCCACCTGAACTCCTGGCCATATACTATGCAAAGTGCCATAGTGTGGCCACCTATGGAGCTGGAATCTGGGGCCATGGACGTATCGACCAGCTACAGGTCACTGAAAATGCTTTTATAAAGTACATTTTAGCCCTCCCTCAAAGTTCCCCGATATTAGCCTCACACCGGGAACTTGGCATGGAATACATCATAGACACCATACGATGCCAACCCATCTTACTGTGGCATCGAATAAGGTGCAATCCCGAATGTCATCTAACTCGCTCCCTCATCACTGACTGTTTGGCCCTGACAAACTGGCGAAAATCCCGTGGCTAACCTACATATGTAATTTTTTCAAAGATCTGGATCGCGAGTCCTACTTTGATGAACCTCCCTCAGTGGAAGTCATTTCCAGGAAACAGTTAAAGCTATTGTGTATGGCCCATCTGAGGGATCTTCGGAACCAGGCAGAGATTATTAAACCACAAAGTGAAAAAATTTGTGCCCAACAGTCTGGAAAATGCATTCAGCCCTACCTGACGTACTTTTTATCTAACCATGAAAAGTTCTTACTCACAAGACTACGCTTTAACATCTTTTTTCGTTTAGTTTCATTTCCGGAAACGCACAACTGGTCGCGTAACTTGATGAACTGCCCCTTTGACGGAATCTCCCCTCAATCCACGATCCACGTTGTCCTTTTCTGCAAATTTTATAAACTACCAAGGAAAACGTGGATTATCCCTATTCTCCAAACCAGCGGACATAGACAATCCTATCCAGCATTTCTTTACCTGCAATCTTTAAAAACGCTACATGAAGCTAAACTTACAGTGACTTTTCTTAAAGCAGTCTTAACAATACGTCGCAATGTATCTAGTTAAACCAGAACTGATCAGAACTTGTAAAAACTACCTTTCTTTAATTTTCAAATCTTCTTTTCTACTGTGACTTAATTTTCTCTTACTTAATTATGTGCTTAAAACTTTTAAATATGTACTTTTTATGATTATTCAAATAAAAAATCGAATAAAAGTTGATGAAACTGAACTGAAACGTCCATAAGCTAGTTTCGGTATAATAGGTGCAGAATCCTCAGCCATTTCCAGCGGACCCAGGTCCGCTTGGATAGCCGTTACATGGTGAGGGAAAGAGGTGTCATTTCCATATGCTATCGCTTTCTCTCCCACTTGTCAATCTATCCAACCCAGATCAGACAATGCGTCAAAACGATTAATAGTGGGAACGTTAAAAAGGTTTCCCACTTGATGAGTGTTATGATAATTGTTTTGGGGGTGACCTCTCAGCGTAGTAAATACTGCCGGAGTGTTAGCACAGTGCCTTCTGATGGCGTAATTTCTCCCATAAGATGGATTAGGAAAACTCCCACTGCCAGCCTTAACAGGGGCCAATGGATAAAAGTGACTTAGGTCAAAAGACAGGATCCCGCCGAGACTATCCTGATTGGGGAAACCACTAATGAACCTTACTACTTGTGGGTTTCGGAAATTCACTATGATGCAGTCTCCCTCTACATCCTTTGTGTTTTGGCCCACCCAGCTTACTTTCCTAACGTTAATGATTTCCCCCTGTAAATCTGGTCTGAGGGGCCAGTTTTTCGTTAACCAGAACATCACCTTATTTTTTAGTTCGTGGAAGGTTTCCACCCTATCATTTTGCCACTCTGGGACCCCGGCTAATACAATTACAAAGGTGTAGGACTCCCGTGGCAGATCAACTTTCTTATTATTGCTCCGGCTGTTTAACACCGCCGTATTTACTTGATCTACCTTGGTGTCTAATTTCACTGGTCCCTTTGGGGTACTCTGACTATTAATAACTGCAGCACTAAATTTACGCGCTTGATTTAATAACTGGGGGGTCTTGCTTTTGGGCTTGTCCCAACCTTGCTTAGAAGAAACACAGTCCCCTTTGGTTGACTTCTCTTTGGAAAAAGGCTTCTGGATATTTTTGGGTGGATTAGTCCGAATAGGGTCGCTACATGACAAGTGGTTAGCTTCCTCCAGTTTCTTGAGCGTGTCTGAATTAGCCAGAGTAACCTTATGAAGGGCTTCCAGCTGAGTGCCTATCCTTCTCAAATGCTCTACCAGTGGAAGAATGAGGGACTTCACCAAATGTTCTAATTTAACTGATGAACATACTGTGTCCGCCGTGTTGCTAGGTGCATTTTCAGTTATTTCAAGAATAGAGTTATTTTATATGCAACCAGATATCTCCCCCTGTGTAGAAGTATTATTATGATCTTCATTGATGTTCGTCCTACGTTTTGGTAAAATAGCATTCATCCTCTTAATGCGCCCCCCTTTCTGTCTGTTACCAGCGCGTTTATGCTTTAAAGCGGACATCAGCGTGCTTTCTGAGGATTTATGAGCAGCTAAAAGTTTGTTTAGTTGCCCAGTACTTTTTCTAACCCCCGTCTCGATACTCGGGTAGGCCATGAATGAAACCAAACTAGTGTCCAGCCCGCTTATATCAGAAGTAATAGAGTGTTCGCTGATTGTCTGAGTTGTAGGGGCACTCTGAGTCTGGGCTCTAACTGGGGACGTCGCTAGTGCTATTTTCCCTAACGATGATCTTTTTTGAAACACAGGGTCAAGAGATATTCGGCGAACCGTTAACGCAATCTCCTTTTCCAGAGCCGAAGCGCCCTTTGTGATATAAGCATCTATGAGGCCAATAATTCCCCCTCCCGTGTTACCAGATTTGTTCCCCTTGGAATTTTTAGATGCCATATTTAAGTACCAGTGATCAATCTTGAGTAACACAACTATCAACAAATATTGGTCATACACCTCTTAGCTTTACCAGTTAGTTCATAAAGCCCACAATGATAATGTATTACAAGTCAAAGGGGGTAGCCCAGTCCTGTCTCTTACTGTCTCTGACGGGCTCAGACGGGCCCGCCCTTGGCCCGGGATTCGCCCGGCGCCGTCCCGCGTGCGTCCCCCGACGCAAAGGGAGTGCCGATGATTTAAGCACCTCCCGGGCGCTGAAATGGGTAGAGGTGGGCAGGGTCAGCAGCAAAGACCTCTGGGGGCTGTGGTCCCCCCGCACGGTAGCCGCGCGATCCTCCGATGCGGTAGCGGGGGGGACCAGCATGCAAAAGCAGTCCCCAGGGAGCTCAAGTGGTGGTGAGTCATTTGCCCTAAAATGCAGCAAAAAGTACTTGTTTTGGTTGAAGAATAGTGTTTCTTCATCTGCAGCGAAGATGACCTTGCTTTTATGTTTTGGATGCTGTTCTTTATATTTTCTCTCATTCTCAGGAATTCTCCAGTACTTTTTAAAAGCAGTGTAGCTCAACCCTTTGTAGCTGACACCGAGCAATAAGGCTTCACTTAGGAGACAGACATATAAAGCATTTTAAAACACCAATACAGTAAATAGGTAAGACACAACACACAATAAAAATCTCACACCAATTGATACAAATAGGAACTTGTTTTATCTTTAAAATGACACCAAAATGACCAAGAACCAATATAGGGAACCGGAGATTTGATTTTTCAAATGAATAAACACGTTCTTGTGCTCAAAAACAATAGCGCCAATTTGGGTTATATGATCACGCTTGAACTGGGACAAAGTCAAAGTTTCAGGGTGGCCAAGAGGGAGCCCTGCTTGGATACACCAAGCAGGAGGCCAAGTCAAAATGTTACCTTCACACTTAGAAACATTTCTGGAGCTTTTTCTTCCAAGGCCCCTCACTGCTCTTCATCAAGCCAGATTCAGTGAGGGTTTCCCGGCTTGACTTTCAGGGAACCCCCGGTAAGATCCTGGAAGTGAGATGGCCAGAGCTCTTCAGTGGGACATACCTGGAATCTGGAGTGGGTCTCGGTTGAGGGTGACCATCTTTGCCCTCGCAGTCAGGTTGGTCATCTTATCGAGCTTTTTTCCAAAAGTTCCCAAAACATTCTTAAACTTCTGGAGGTTCTTCCAGAAAGTCTCCTTGAAGGTTCCAAGGGTTCATAACACAAACCCAAGGGCCTGTAATATTGATTGTTCTTGGCAGGTCTGAAGCTCGCTGGACATACTGTAGGAGTGGGACTCTGGCTGCAGAAGGGTCAGTTAAGCTCCGTTAAACTATGGCTGCAGGGAGTCCACGCCTTCCTCCTTCCTAAAATATGACAAAGTCCTCAGAACTGTAGTACCCAATAGTGCAGCAAGCGTATTCTTCATCAGGGAGGCCTTTGAGTGCATTTCAGATTTCCAGCACGGCAGTCCTCCTTCTTCTTGAAGTTTCAGGCAACGGCCCTGAGAGGCTATGCAACTCTAACATCCGAGGTGCATGACCACTTCCTCCAAAGTGTGGCATCTTCTTGTCTCAGAAAGCACTAGTCTTCCAAATCCATGATGGCTGAAATTTCAGCAGAGCAGTAAGAGCTAACTAAACCAACTCTTTTCCATAGCTTTCCTCTCCACTAACATCTACAAATTATTTTTTTATGCCGCTATCGGGCTGATGGGCACAGGAGACTGGGGGTAGGAAGGCCTAGCATTCCCTGCCTATCTTTTCCTCCTTTGAAGCCTCATGCTTTACTACCCCCTATCCCCTATCCCGTGCCCTGGCATTGCTGTGTCACTGTAGCACTGTCTCCAGCAGATAGACTCTTCTCCAGACAGCCACTTATCACCTAATCAAGGCAGCCTTGCTAAGCCTGTTAGCACTAACCAATCAGGGAAGGCTCCATTTTTGCACAAGTTATGATAAATTCAACAATTAAACGAATGCAACAATCTAAGATGAAACTGCAAAAAAAGCAAAACATTCCATCGCTTATATAGACCACAGTTAAATATTGTGACATTTGCAGTAGCTTTAGATCAGTATCTTTACAGAATGCAGACCGAAATTACTGTCTTCTTGGACAAAAAACTGGAACAAGGGATTGGAGCCCATGTTAGTAAAAATAAAGCTGGCCATATTAGAAGTAGGTATGTAGATAGTAATGTTGGTGTTATATTTAGTGTAAGTACTGTGTTCTTAATAACATGGACATTTTTTAAGCAAAACACTAATGTTGTGGAGTACAGAACTGTGTGTTACTGACATGAGTAGAATTAGGCCTCAATTATGCCTCAACTGCATCTTGGATTTAAAATTCACAATGGTTTCACTTCTCATTGATGCTGCACACAGTACAGTGGGTCCTGATGCTTTGTGTTGACACACTGTCTCTGAAGCGCTTTGGAGGAAGTATTTTAGTTACATTCTTGTTCGCTAAGGTCTCTTTCTACTCTCTCATTGTCAGTCTGTTCATTCAGAACCTGCTATTGTGCTAACACATCAGATGACATATGTCATAGGAGATTCAGTAATATTCAATTAGGGGGAGAGTGCTAGGATGGTGGTAATATATGATATTTTAATAATGCCGTAATATGATTTGATAGTTTACACATGCTCACCCTATGCTGGCTCTTCAATTTCCATTGCTTTCTATTGTGAATTTGTAATAGATGTTGGGGGTGCACCAGAGTTCTTTGAGAACATATTCATGGTCTCCAGGGGTGATATCCATTTTTCCATTGATTTGCTGCATATTCTGTACTCGAACTATTTTCAAGATTTTACTTCTTTTGCACGTTGAAGCTATTTTAAAGGATTTTCGAGTTTATGCTCATGCCTGAAATATTATGCCTCCTGATTGACTCTGTTATATTTTTGCCTTTTATATTTCCGTTTAATATTTTATTAAACCTTCATGTATTCAAACTTAATTATGTTGAGTCTGTCTGAGTCATATTCTTATGATTGCTATTTGAAATGCTGCCTTGAATTTTGTATTTTGGGGTCGCGTTTGCTCATCTATTCACAAGGACAACAGTGTCCCCAACCCCACATTAGGCACAATAATTCTTACATAACAGAATGTCAGAAATTGCACCAAGAGTTACATCAGGTTGCTAACCTTGATAACATCATGTGAGCAGAGATATCATGTGTACAGAGGCACTACTTTACGGCCTACCTCTTCAGTACTAGTGATTGGATTTTTGCCGTTTTGATCTCATTTGTTTATGCAATGAACTCTATTTGTCTAAATTGGTGTGGAATATCTCTTATGTTGTGTTTTCATTTTACTGTATTTCTCCAAATTGGTGTGGGATATCTTTTTATGTCGTGTTTTCACTTTATTGCTGTTTGTGTGCTACAATATTATTTATCACAGTTCCTCTAAGTTAGGCCTGATTGGTTTTGTGTGAAGCTAACGGAGTGTTGAGCACAGGTTAAGTGACTTTTGTGGTCTAGCTAGACAGGGATTGTGGTTGTTTTCTTGAGAAGGATTTTCTTCTCCCTCAATCAAAAACCCAATTATTGTTGTTCTTAAATCTCCGGTGAGCTCACAGCCTCCCCACTGGCCTGTCGGTCAGGCCCGGACTGGCAATAGCGGGCACTGGGCGATCCCCCGGTGCGCTGCACGGGTGGGGGCCGGCTTTGGGCCTCTGGGGGCCGATTTTGTTACAGGGCCGTTTTTGCAGAATAGCTGCAAAATCGGCCCTGTACCAAAATCGTCAAAAACCGGCCCCCGCAAAGAGCTCGGGGGCACCTCAAACCCCCGCAAGTGGGGAGGGGGGGCCGGCCGAGTACTTTGCCAGGGCCGGTTGTGGTTCCCAGTCCGGCCCTGTTGTCGGTGAACTGGTCACAGTGTAGTGAAGCTTTCTTGGTGAATGTCCTTATCCCTCTTATTTGGCAGGAAAACGAATGGAAAACAATCATTTCCGCCTGGTCGAAATGTGATGTAGCCTGTTGGACTTCGCCCTTCTGGCAGGTTCACCCCTAAACTTTTTGCTTTGGTATGTGACTTGGTGTTAGTTATTTTTGGCTTCTGCGCACTTTAACACTGTGTCCCAGTGTAAAATGCGTGCGCTCTCTGAGTGCATGTCGTGAGTTTGGCTTGCCCTCCCATAGGAATGCATAGGGAATGTATGTGTCCATGGTAGTTCCTGATGCAGGGTCGAGTTTGGTATGTGCGAACTCGTGTGATTAAATGCTGCACGATGATGTGTGCAGTGTTAATGTGTCTAGTGTGGAAGTACCACTTCAAGAAGTTGGCATGTCTGTGTAATAAATGTGAAATGACTGTCTGGCTTGTGATTGGCTGGAGCTGGCTGGTGTGCCTGGCTCCAGGAGTCAGGATGGGTCTGCCCCGGTGGTAAGTGGAGAGATCTGCATATTGATGGCATGGAGGAGTGCACCTGGGACCTAAATAGGGCTGGGATTTCCCTACACAATGCTGGCTCCGCCCCCTGTGGTGTGTCTAATGTCCATAGCCTGTCCAGTGAATGGGGAGAGGGGCCGGGCACAACATAGTGCTCCAAAAACCAGCTGCGTCTGGTTTTTCCCTTAACACTGCAGGCTAGACAAAGGATTTATGTGTATAAAAAGGGTCTGTGACCCCTTGCAAAATGTTTTTCCTGATACTAACTTGAGGGGGGCCTGCTGCTGCTGGGTGCCAGGAGGACTGCCACTGGGGACTGCCTCCCTGCCTTGAGGGCCCTGTGACCCCCCCTGCCTTCCTAAGGACTTTGCCTGGACTAATGACTTTCTTTGCCAAGCGCCTGGGACGGTCTTTATTTACACTTTTGCAGGATCCCTGTATTTCTGCCCCCCCCCCAGAAGAAGTAGAGCGTGAGGGGGCTTTGCAGCGCTGAGCTGCCTTTCCTCGAGAGGGAATCCCGAGCATAGGGATTCCCCCCTCCTCTTACACCTCGTGGGTGCCCACCCTGCACATCTGCCAATTTGTTAGGTCCCTAGTGGATGCCCACCCCGCCATGGACCCTGTTCCGATATTTTGAGCTCATAGCGGGAGCCCACCCTGCTTTATGGGTTAATTCGCGGGAACCTACCCCGCATTGCCCAGATCTAAGAAAAGGAATTCACTGCCGTGGCTTGGGTGCCGGGGAGCACGAAAAATCGAAGTCAGGCATCCTTTTGCTTGGCGGCGGGTGGGACTTCTGGCTTGCTGGAGGAAGTCCCATGCACACCGCCGTTGCTGGAGGAGAGCCCGGGAGAGGAGAACGGAGGCAGACGGGTGTCCACCCGGCCTGCGTGGCTGCTGCTGAGTGCAGTCTGAACCCCAGAGAGGAGCGACTGCGAGCCGGATAAAAGAGCAGCAGCCGTTATGGAGGCGGGGCTCTCGTGACCACCAGAGAGCCCCGCATACCGGCAGAGAAGTGACCCGACCAGAGCTTCAAGGGTCTCCAGGAAAGGATTCTCCCCATGCCGGAGACCGAGGGAGCCCAGAGGAGACTGCGCCCCACGCCCGACAGACCCGGTGAGTAGGGTCTGCATCTGGAGGCGAGGCACATAGTCGGTGCCTGTTGGGGGCAACTTCTGTCGGGGTAGAGCGGCCCCGGTTGGCAGCGGGCTGCTCCCACCAGTGTGGTGGCATATTTTTTACCCTTAAGTAATCAGAGCCCCGAGGCTCCAACGTGAACGGGGGCATTGTTTATTTAGAGCCTGTCGGGCTCCAACGATCACAGGGACATTTTTTGAGTCAGAGCACACAAGGCTCCAACGATTTCGGGGGGATTTCTAGTGGTAGAGCAGCCCCAGCTGGCAGTGGGCCGCTCCCACAGTGGTAGCAGCATTTTCCTGGTAATGCAGAGCCCCGTGGCTCCAACCTGGGGGAATTTGTTTATTTAGAGCCTGCGAGGCTCCCACGTGTTTGGGGCATAGTTGGTCCAGAGCCCACGTGGCACTATTGTTTGTTGAGAGCCCCAGAGAAGAGCTAGGAGGCACACTGGTGCCAGGTTCAGTTCTCCAGCTGCCCAGCACTTAGTGGGCAGCTGCTACGTTTAGGCCCGGAACCTTTGCGCATTCTTCTTTGGCTGCGCAGACATTCTGGACATTGGGCCTGTGAGCCCCTGAGAGGCCAGGTTGGCCTAGTGTCAGTTCTGTGAGTTTTTGGCGCAAATGTCATACTTGCCTCCTGAGATTTCTGCATCATGTGTAATGCCTTTATGCCTCTGGCTCTGTGTTTTCATACTTAGGAGGTTGTTTTGCCTAGTATAGTTTATACTAGTGAGTTTATGTGTCCCTGCGTGATCTATGCCTATGGTGATTAGTATTGCGTAGTGTGTACCTACCTTTTACCCGTGGTTACTGGTTGTGTTCTATAACAGTTATTTGGTGCTACAGTTACTCTAAGTGCTATTTCTACTAAGTGCTGATCCTGACAGTGGCCACTGGATTCAAGATAACCTGTCTGATGAGTATTATGAATCTGAAACCGGCCCCAATGGACTCCAATGTCTTAAATGAAGGGTCCATTATGTTGTGTGCATATCTGAAAAATGTGACAGGGGAGTGGGGTTGCAGTCAAACAATACTATTTCGACCACTTGAGTATGATTACCTTGGTACAAATTGCACTGAGAGGCTTCCTTATATAGGCTTCCTTCCGTATTCCATTGTGCAGTGTAAAAAGATAGCAGACATGGAATTTAGTACAGATTGGTTTAAAGCCATGCCACTTTCCTATTTGACAATAAGACAGGGAATTTTGATGTCCTGCAATCAGGAAGAGTTCTTCCTCACATCCACTTCCCTATCTAGGAAGCCCTTTGATAGTTATTTCTCCTACATTTTTCCTCTCCAACATTCCTTCTCGTCTCTATCCCAATATAATAACTCATTGCCTCTTATGAGCTTACTGTGTTTTAAACTTTCAGCCTTTAATGTACAGGCCAGGAAGAAATCCTTTCCCACAATTATGGAGCTAGGGTGTGTGTCATGTTGAAAGATAACTGGCGGAGTGGCGGAGCTTGTTGTTAGCCTCCTGAGCTTAACGACTCCCTCCGCCACTTCGGAAATGCAAGGCTGCACCATATTTACAAGAATGCGAGGCAGCCTTGCATTTCCCCCTGCAATGGCGCTAAGTTTAACAACTTAGCACCAACTCAGGCACCCTTGTACCAGAGTGGAAGGGTGTCTGTGTGAGGGGAGGATTGGTTATGTGTAGGAAGGTTTCCCTTCCTGCAGATAAACAATCCTAAAATGCCATTTTGTAACTGCATCTGTGTAAGTTACAAAATGGTATTTTTAAAAAGGTTTGTTCATTTACAGGAAGGGACACCTTCCTGTACATAAACAAACCATGGCATTTTGCTTTTTCCATGTGTGCTGCACAAGGCAGCACACATGGAAAAAGCAAAAACGAGGAGAAATAATAATGCATTTCTCCTCGTTAATTTTGGCGCTGCCTCCTATGTACTTCATCCTTGAACATAGGGGGCAACGTCAAATACAATGGGTGTTGCAGTGGAACACCCACCACAACACCCACTGCATGCCCCTTTCATGCTAAGCTTAGCATATATGGGTTTATATATTGAAAGCCAATGTAGTAGTTTTTGAGCTGAGGTGGTGCGGCCATGCATTTTAGATTCAAACACCTTATCGTTCTATTGTTCTTTATTGCTTAGAATTCTGCTGCTTCAATGTAAACAAGGCCCTTAATAAGTGTATAACATTGATCCGAGGAAGAAGAACATTTTTACTATTAATTACAAGCCGCAATACATTTGACTTTTTGGTTAAACATGGGACATGACTAAGTAGTGGAGGATATATGAAATGTTGTGCCATATTAATGTTGATTATCACAGGTTTTCAAACGTTAGGACATGGCCAGCCAACCAGAATGTTTTATTTGCGATATAGCCACTGTTGCAAGTCTAAAAAGTAAGCTTACCTCCATGCTCTTCAGAATTGCTCTGCTTCTCAACTCAACACTCCCTACCTGAGTGGTAGATTCGGATCTCCAAATGCAAGTGAGTAAACAGCCTTTAACATTATTGCAGCTGCACAAAACTAGCTCTTTTGTCAGAAACTGCTCTCCCTCAGTCACTTTGCTGGCCCCTCCTTTTTTTTTACTTAGGGTCAAAAGTAACTTTTGTAGTGTGTTCCTCAGCCTAGGGGCACGCACAAGAATTACGTCATGAGAGCTGTGGTCAAACATGACTTTATTTTCCTTCATACACTCAAGCAATCAATCAGTCAATCAATCAGGGTTCGTAAAGCATAGCTACTCACCCGTGAGGGTCTCTAGGCACTGGGCCCCACACTCACACACTGTGCATTACATCATACTTTAAAATAACCACACCCTAACACCTACCTGCATATTACGTACTTTCTATTAAGACTTTGCCCAGCACCACGAGGGTCCTAACGTGCATAATATAAATATGTTACATCTCCCCTTTTGTTAAATAAAAGTGGCAGACATTACAAAAAATCTAATTTCCTCAATTAAACGCTGCAGTGCTCATACTAGTCTGCTGGCTCGGGTGATCTGAGGTGGTTGAGGCCCCCAATGATCGGGCAACGGTGACATAGGAACAGGCGATTGAGCCGGACCTGCTGGCGTGGTCACCCCACAGGTGGTTTCAGGGCTCAACAAATGTCATGTTAGGTGTTTAACATTTGATGTGTCCCAAGTAATAGATTGTCCAGGACGATGCGCTGTCACAATATGTCCGGTGCCCGCCACAACAATTAAGGAATCAAAGGCATAAGGAGTGTCTCTTTTTTGTCTTCGTCTCTGCTTAATCAGTACCAAGTCTCCTTTGTTAAAGACTCTTTTATGGGCATGGCGATACTGATCGCCATACGTTTTCATTTTCTGTTTCTGAGTTGCGTCATTGTCTTGAACCTTGTCAGTATTCACTGATCAATCTGGAGTGCAGGTGAGGTAGTATTGTTCTGGTGGCTCTTGCAAATAGCACGATGGCTGGACAATAGGGTCTGATGTACAGATCGATTTCCCCATGGGCCTTGTTGAATGACCCTTTTGATAGTGCTTATGAAACATTCAATTAAACCATTGGCTTGCAGCCAGAGGGGTGTACATTTTTGGTGTTTGACGTTGAGTCAGAGACAAAATTATTTGAATACTTTGCTGATAAATGGCAGGTAATTATCAGATTTGAGGATTGTGGCAATATGTTACACAGATGTCATCAAGCCAGTCGATGACTTTGACATGGTTTGTTGAAGATAAGTCTTCCACTAAAGGAAAACGTGATTATTCATCTATGAGTACCATGAAATGGTAACCATTTCCTAAAGGCTCAACAAAGTCAACTACAACCTTCTACAAAGCATGAGCAGGAAGGTCAGGTATTGTCATTGGGTGCTGCGTCAACATGGGGGACGAACAATCGGAAATGCTGCACGCCTTTAGCTCCGTCTTGACTCACTCCTCTATCCGAGGGAATAACACTCTATTTCTAAGACTCCTTTGGTAGCCGCAGTTCCAAAGTGTTCTTCATGGACCACTTGATGACCCACTGTCTTAGGCTTCCAAGGTTGACGGTTCTCAAGCCTGGCAGTATTATGCCTTCTAGGGTGAGTGCTAACTCATCCTGTGCATTTTTGTACTTTTGGAATTCAACATCATTGACAGGGGGCCGGGTACTTCTCCTCCATGAATGTGTGGTAATAAGTTCTTTGAATGTGTGGCATCAATGATTTGTTCCACAGACAGAGACGCTGGTGTGCTGGATCTCACAAAAAAGTTGAGATAAGCGTCAGCGGTCTTGTATGTCGAACTGTGATGATGTAGCAAGACTTATGAAAAGTAATCTGCTGGGTTTTGATTCTTCCCCAGTTTTAGTATTGTGACTTATCTTACGGCCAATTTCCTGTATCACAGTTTACCTGAGAGCGTTAAATGGTGGCAACATATGTGTTTGTTTCCATGCCATTTGGAAGTTTTCTATAAGTGTGCAAGACTAGCTTAAAGCAGAAGATTGCTTCAGGAATAGTCAGATATGTAATGCTGTTGTAATAGATAGCTTTCTCATTCCAGATTTAACAGCAGTGGAGTGATTAGATTCAGAATCAGCAGGTCACAAATACCTTAATCTGATACAACCTTCCAAACCATGTGTTTATCTAGACTGGTGCATGTTTACAATTCATATTATCTGTAAATGCTTTTTAATAATATAACAGAACATACAGATGGCTTTTGATGCATTTGTGTAGTGGAAGCTGTTTTTTCTTTTCTCATTTCAGGGCCCAACAATGACTTTATAATCTAGTCACTTTACTCAGATTCTTTATTTCACCCACAGAGGCATTGGTCAATTACCCTTGCTTCCTCACAGTGAGGGGTGAGAAATCAGGACGTTGAACTGTTGACCACCCAATGTGGAACAATAATCAGTAGCTAACTCACAAATCAGTGATCAAGATTAGGTACACTACTCTCAGACTATGCCTCTCTCTACCATGCATTAGAAATCAGATAATTAGAAGCACATATTCTGCAGAAAGAACATTATGACACCATTAATGAAGACTAAGACAAATCTTAGATAATTTGGTTCTTGTATTTAAGTTCCAAAATTAATGCAATAATTAACATTTTAGGTAGTTCAGTCATTAGTCTGACAGCACACAGTATAAAACCACACATTTAATCAAAGTAAATCTGTTGCAGAATAAAAGAATCTATAAAAAGGATGGTTCAGATTAGAGTTTACTACCACCAGCAATGGTGAGAGGACAATTCAAAAGAGTTCTCTTAGCATGGGGAAAGGAATCAAATTAGAGTCCACTAAGAAGAGGACCATGGGCATGGGCAAGGCAAATGGACCTATATTCAGAAGTACAAGTCTGGTTTCTCACCAGACAGCTCCATATTGTCCAGCAGGCAAGTTCATCATCAAGGGTAAAAAGGCAAATGCATGAAAAGGTAATCAGGTAGGAAGTTTGTAATGGAGGATGGGGGAAATGGAGGGCAAATGGACACAAAAGGTGAAAGGCGGCTACCTCCTACTAAGAATGTCACTTTTTATACTCCAAATTCCCCATTAGTAAAATCTGTTGTCACCTTGAAATGGTCTGATCCTCAGGAACCATTCTTCTGATTATCAGAGAAAAAAAATTGATACTCCAACATTTTTTCCCATGTTGTTCATGGGGAATGAATGTCCATTCTTCCCTCACAATTAGTTGACAAAGAGCGTATTTAGTCGAAGGTTCATGTTCTTATGATTTCACTCATAAAGAAGTATGAAGAAAGTATTTGGTCTTTTTAGGAATGTAGTGTTACCGACCGGTAAATGGGTTTTTGGGATGTAGGGGGCCAATTTTACTGAATCGGTAAATTTACCGAATCGGTAAAATACCGAATCAGTATTTTTACCGATTCGGTAACTTCTAGATGTAGGTGGGACTCTTCTGAGTCCCAAAGGCCTTTCAGATTCGGTCTTTTACTACCCAATCCAATTGGGTGGTAAAATACCGAATCCAGGTGTGCATGCACATGTGTGCATGCACCCCTATGCTATGTGACAGACAGACATGCCCTTAAGGCATGTCTGTGTGCCACATGGCACACATGCCTGTATTTGGGGTGCTAGAGGGTGTCAAAGTGACACCCCCTGCACCCTTGCTGGAATCGGTATTTACCGAATCGGTAAATACCGATTCGGTAATGCCCATTGATTCCTATGGGCTTCAATGCCCATAGGAATCAATGGGCATTACTGAATCGGTATTTTCTGAATCGGTACATACCAAATATTAACAATTCGGTATTTAACGATTCTGTAATACCTACACCCCCCCCCTCTATTTTACCACTTCTTAAATACCGAATCGGTAAAATTCGGTATTTAAGAAGTGGTAAAATAAAATTACCTACATCTAGACCATAATGAGGTTCAAGCATAATGAAATAAATCAAGCATATCATGTGAAGAAGTAATCGTAGCGTTTGTCACTGATTACTGCATGAAAATGTTGAACTCTAATTATGGCCTACTATGACTATTTTTAAAGGACCTATGTGCAGACTATACTTAAACATTATCATAATAAAATACTTTTAGGAACTTTAAGACTCTAATATTGTCAAGTATTTATGCTGAAAGTTTCAGTTCTATTCAATGTAAAATGTTTTATTTGCAACAGTTTTTCATTTGCTATGATGCATTATTATGAATCTAATGGAGTTGCTAAATGTCATCATAAATATTTGCACACTTCCATGTGCTTGGCCTACTGAGAAGAGTTTTTTCCCTTTTTTCCTGATTCCTTACGGAAGACTCTCATTCAAACTCTGGTGTTGAGCAGATTGGACTAATGCAACGCCCTTTTGATTGCAGCTAACGAGTCCTCTCTGAACCACCGGCAGCACGCTTAACCCTGAATGCCCCATACAGAACAGCCTCACTTCCTCTTCTCGAACAGCTCCACTGGCTACATGTGCGCAAACGTGTGAAATTTAAGATCTGCTGTTTGACAAACAAGGCAGTGTGAGATAATGGACCTACCTATTTGGCGGAGAGGCTTCATCAATATATCCCCCATAGGGACCTCCACTCTGGATCGAAATCCCTTCTTAAGATACCCACGGTCAAGAAAGCAAAGACAAGGGCAGAAGCCTTCTCATATCTGGTGCCCTTCTTCTGGAACCAGCTTCCCACAGCATTAAGGCAGTGCTCAGACCATCTGAAGTTTAGGAAGGCTCTGAAAACTGCCCTATTCGAGACTTGCCTCTATGTTGCAGCTTCCTTTGGTAAGTCCGCGAGTGTTGCGATACCCCTCTGGGGGTGATTCAAGCACTATGCAAATCCACAAATCAAATCACAATTGCATGTAAGAGTCATTTGTTACATAGATATACTGCTTCAAAGTATTAATTTTTGGTTAATTTGCATCATAGAAAGCTTTTTCATCAATAATCTTTCATAACAACTTCGTTAAAATAAGAAGGTAATCAGTTATTAAATATGTTAAAATCATTATTATATTAAACCTGCAGTTTCAGTGTTATTTTTCCAGATGTGTGTAGAGTGCACATTAGAGTTTTGCTGTTATAATTGTGTAAAGAATATTCACCTTTTACACTGCCTCAAGCTCCCCTCTGATGGCAAATGAAGCTATCACACTTTATCCACATCAAATCATCACAAATTACAGTTTGGTTGTGATAAGCCTTTTTCTTCTGGACTCTTCCAAAATGTTTATTTCATCAAAGTATTTGCATTGCTTATCTTCTAGTTCAAGATCAGATCTTGTTTTTTTTATCCCTGTAAATTCTTTTTATACATACAAATACCTTTTGATGTTGTATAGAGAATGATCAGCTTTTACTCTGCATCAATGTGCATTGTTAAAAAATGTGTATGGCGTAAAATGAAGGTACAAAAGTAGATGCAAGGGCTTTAATTCTAAGTGCTGAGGGGATTTCCACAGTGATGTGTCATTCTTTTTTATATTTAGAGAGGGTTTCAGCTTAGCCTTCATCATTTTTTTCACAAAGGTTAGCCAGACTCAAATTCAATCCTTTTTTTTGCGCATGTTGGGATTTGAAAAGTTCCGCAAGGTTTCTGGTTTTATTAGGATAGGCCTGAGAAAAAAAACTAAATGTGGCAACGTTGTGTTTTTTCTGACAAATGCCTGTGCATGAAAGTGCCTCATTGTTTTTCTACAAATGGAATCAACAACAGGTTTTCTTGGCTGAGAAAGACCTGTTTCTAGCTTTCAGAAAGAGTAGAAAAAAATATATATTTCTCCCTCCAGATGTTTTTCTATTTTCGTAGTGGTGGCCAACATTTTCAGCTTTTGTGTCTCCTACCTACTTAGAAACAGAGGGAGAATGAGGCATGAAACGCATGAGTGAACTCAGGAAACTATACAATTCATTAAACAGGACAAAAGTCTGAATTTAACAAGGGTCATTAGAGTAAATCAGTCACTGTTTTGCCAAAGAAACACATTGTTTAATCAAAAAGTAGTAAGAAAAATATGAAAACATTGTTATTATCTGTATATGTAACGGGAGATTGAAGACCTATGTACACAAGTAATATGCTTTTACATCCCCCAGACTCTTCTGGTTCAAGCCATGTTTTTGTTATGAAAAAAAATCAAGTTTCAGATGCAAGGTAAAATCATGAATTTCTATACAATGCCTAGCCAGGCCTCTTACAGTAAACTTGGCTGCATACAACGTCTGTAGTAGTAGGGAAGATAACATGGAGGGGATTTTTATAAAACATCCTGGGCTGTCCACTGTGACTTCCAAAGGGAAGGATCCAAACACATGGGCTAATCTGTCCCACTTGGGTATTCCTCTTTGAGCTCTGTGGGGAGGACTATCACTTAGAATATTCTGCAGAAATTTGGCAAGGGAGACTGGTCTCAGTTCCGTCCTAGTTGCAGAGAGCCACAGGCAGGCTTGCCTTTAGTGTGTTTTTGTGACACACTCAGTGCATGCTCCTTGAATGAAAATGAAATGGGTTGCTGTTGTCCCAACATAGGCCCAAAAAAGGCACATGACCAGAACTAGTTTGTGGCAAAAATACTATCTCTGCTTAGACTCAAAAAAGGGTGGTGCCCACAGAATAATTAGTGCAGGCAGAAGAGAAAAGACCTGCTGTAAAATACATACACACTGGAAATGACTACTCTAACAGCCTCAGAATTAAACAATAGTACTGACAGTTCATAACGTTCCGGGAAAGTTACTAAAATAGTTATGATAAAAGATAACAACATTGTTTGCGCACAACAATTTAATAGACCTAATTTACATTAACCTTTTCTAAAAAAGATCACTCTAATGCATACACAAAACATGTTTTGATCTGTGCAGTATCTGGAATGGGGACAATACTTTCAAGTAACCTTTCCTGGTTAGGCCAAAACACAGAGCTGAGAGCATCTCTGCTCAAATTTGACAGCAGTCAATCCCATGAAAAGTGCATGCTAAGTTGAAGCAGTGCCATCGATTCTAAAGTACAGAACACCACCCAATAACATTCCCAAACCTGCTGGGATTTGAACCTGTGACCATGAGGTCAAACACAGGCCCCTACAGTCGAGGTATTTGTCCACTAAGCTATCAACCCAGCTTGTAGTCAGGAGCCCATCTGCTTTATGTGTCCATGAAGCAGGCAAACACAATGCCAATCACTTGACCCTTGGCGAGAGGTTTGAGTCCCTTTGTGCCAGCCAGACTGAGATGTCCTAGAGCCCTTAAGTACATGTGGAAATTCTAATCTTCCAGCAGGGGTCAGAAACCTTCTTCCAGCAGGATCTTCTCAGTACTGCTCAGGTCCAGGAATGTTCTCAGGGGGTGATGTTGGAGCTGCATATTTTTCCTGTGCACTAGCCAATGATTGGAGAATTTCTTCCATCCAATCCTAACTATTATCTCCCAGTTACCTCACCTGACGAGGAGTATCCCTCCTTGGAATCTAAAAGTCAAACAATGCAATGTCAAAGCTGTCCTGACACTCATTTGTGTCCACTTCTAGATACCTAATCCCTCCTACGAGGTCAGCAGCTACCACACATTACACTTTCCTTTGTTCAGATGTCGGACATTTTTCTCTGAGCCAAGGTCAGTAACTCTCTCACCTAATGATGTGTATTCCAGCTCTTGAGATGTGATGAGTGGCAGAACTAGTTTAAATACAGTTCTTACTCATGCAGCCTAAAGTGCATTTTTATATAGTTACATTCATGTTTAAGCTGTCATAGTTCGAATTTCACCATTAAATCACATTGTATAAACAAAGCTGGAAATAACTATATTTACTTTTGTATACTTTTTCAACATACATGTAAGGCATTAAGATTTAAAACCCATAAAAACTTACTTAGGGGAAATGTCTACAGGGCCTATCGATAGACTTTGAGCTTTATTTCTCTTGCAAGAGCACACTAACCCCATATGTAGGGGAAACAGCCATTACATTGCATGCGTTATAACGCATGAGATTACAATGCGGTAGTTACAACGACCACGTTGTTATATTACAGCACACACCACGCAAGTCTTACATCAACTTGCTATAGCGGGCGTGCTAACCTAAGGAATAGTATAATTTACTAACTAACTAACACCTAACCCACTGTTGCGCACACTGGAGTTGAAAAAGTAAATTATACTATTCCTAAGTCCAGCGCGCCCACTATAGCAAGTCGATGTAATGACTTGCTTTGTAATGTACTGCGATGTAACAATGCGGTCATTGAACGACCACGTTGTAATCGATTGCGTTGCAAACCCATTCGATGTGTGGCTGCTATTTTCCATATGTAGTGCATTCTGAGAGCTTCCAAGGCACACTTTAAGGGTGACATAATTATATAACAGTAGAATTTCCCTATATATTAAATCTATTTTCCCTGTTGTGTGTTACTGTAGTATAATTTTAACTTCAGCCTAGCCAGAGCACAGATTGAGTAAATATACACTAAAGCACATATATGCCATTTGACTCTCCATGCATTAGCTGTACTTCAGACTCCATTCACAATAAATGCATACACATGTTGAATAGGATAAATAGGGAGTTCCAATGTATGACACATGTTTTAGAGAGGAGTTCTAAAGCCAGCAAATCCCCGCATGTACACACTAGGGGACCACTACGTTTAACTGTTCTTAGTTCCAAGGGGCACAGGGTCAGAGCTGATTTGCATATAGCCAGTGTCTAACGCAGGGTGGTGTGGAGTGCAAAAAAATGATGGATTTAGGACCAGATTCTTGTACTGGGGTGAATGTATGACATTGTTCTACATTCTGTACATCAAATGTGTTTTTTGCAATTTTCACCCCGAGTGTGCTTGGTATACTCAGACGTGAGTCCCAGGCACTCCACACCACTGGAGTCAAGCTATACAGGCTGAATGAAGGCTGATAGCCAGAAACCGGTCCTTGGATGCTTGATTCCAGTCTGGGAAAGACATGGCTTGGTAGTTCGGACTGGAATGTTCCCATGGGGCACAGGGTCAGAGCTGATTTGCATATAGCCAGTGTCTAACCCAGGGTGGTGTGGAGTGCAAAAAAACAACGGATTTAGGCCCAGATCCTTGTACTGGGGTGAATGTATGACATTGTTCTACATTCTGTCCATCAACTGTGTTTTTTGCAATTTTCACTCCGAGTGTGCTGGGTATACTCAGACGTGAGTGCCAGGCTCTCCACACCACTGGAGTCAAGCTATCCAGGCTGAATGAAGGCTGATAGCCAGAAACCGGTCCTTGGATGCTTGATTCCGGTCTGGGAAAGACATGGCTTGGTAGTTTGGACTGGACTGTTCCCATGGGGCACAGGGTCAGAGCTGATTTGCATATAGCCAGTGTCTAACCCAGGGTGGTGTGGAGTGCAGAAAAACGATGGATTTAGGCCCAGAGCCTTGTACTGGGGTGAATGTATGACATTGTTCTACATTCTGTCCATCAACTGTGTTTTTTGCAATTTTCACCCCGAGTGTGCTGGGTATACTTAGACGTGAGTCCCAGGCTCTCCACACCACTGGAGTCAAGCTATCCAGGCTGAATGAAGGCTGATAGCCAGAAACCGGTCCTTGGATGCTTGATTCCGGTATGGGAAAGACATGGCTTGGTAGTTCAGACTGGACTGTTCCCATGGGGCACAGGGTCAGAGCTGATTTGCATATAGCCAGTGTCTAACCCAGGGTGGTGTGAAGTGCAGAAAAACGATGGATTTAGGCCCAGATCCTTGTACTGGGGTGAATGTATGACATTGTTCTACATTCTGTCCATCAACTGTGCTTTTTGCAATTTTCACCCCGAGTGTGCTGGGTATACTCAGATGTGAGTCCCAGGCTCTCCACACCACTGGAGTCAAGCTATCCAGGCTGAATGAAGGCTGATAGCCAGAAACCGGTCCGTGGATGCTTGATTCCGGTCTGGGAAAGACATTGCTTGGTAGTTCGGACTGGACTGTTCCCATGGGGCACAGGGTCAGAGCTGATTTGCATATAGCCAGTGTCTAACCCAGGGTGGTGTGGAGTGCAAAAAAACGATGGATTTATGCCCAGATCCTTGTACTGGGGTGAATGTATGACATTGTTCTACATTCTGTCCATCAAGTGTGTTTTTTGCAATTTTCACCCCGAGTGTGCTGGGTATACTCAGACGTGAGTCCCAGGCTCCCCACACCACTGGAGTCAAGCTATCCAGGCTGAATGAAGGCTGATAGCTAGAAACCGGTCCTTGGATGCTTGATTCCGGTCTGGGAAAGACATGGCTGGTAGTTCGGACTGGACTGTTCTCATGAGGCACTGGGTCAGAGCTGATTTGCATATAGCCAGTGTCTAACCCAGGGTGGTGTGGAATGCATAAAAACGATGGATTTAGGCCCAGATCCTTGTACTGGGGTGAATGTTTGACATTGTTCTACATTCTGTCCATCAACTGTGTTTTTTGTCATTTGGAGTGGCACAGGTAATCAGGTCTGGCAAACACTGGTATGTTTGGTTCTCTCTTTTTAGACATGTACTTTTGGAAAGTGAGGTATGCAGAATAAAACGAAAAAGAAAGACCTAAAAATCAATAACATATATTACATCAGTGGCAAATGAATGAAGCATCCAGTGATAATATTAGATCCTTTAGAACATTACAAGATGTTAGCAAGAAATGTATTCATAAATAATGCTGTTCAGCAGTCTTTGCGATGACCCAAACTCCTCCTGAGTTTTGGCGATGGCCCTATCACTTGAGGCAGATTGTTAAGCACGTTCCCTTTCTACTGTGAGCGGCAAGAAGGGAGGCAATGTAGTTGCGTGCACCAGGAGGGCACGCAGATAGTTGTGGCAGCTAATCCTGCACGAGGAAGCTTTCCCCATCACACAAGATTGCATTTTGGGCAGTGCACACAGCATGCGAATCACCTCCCCTTTGGGCGATATGCTTTTACTTTTTTTTCAACACTCTTGTTTCTATTATCATGGTCCTTACTACATGCAAGTGACATGTGTGTTGTTTCAGCAAGCGATTCCTCAAGGAATGACCCATTACAGGCACATTCATAGAAATAAAAATATTGTGATACAATTAATGCTGCATATTTAAGTTTTTTGGACAAGGGTGGATAATATGACATGACCTAGTCCTTGATTTTGAGACAAGGAATTGCATTAACAATGTTTTTGAATTGTTTGTCATTACGGTTCAGTAAAGGAATAATTTAGTGAAGTTGCTTGCAGCCTAAAGCAGAGACTCCAACACAGATATATATTATTTTACTCATTTACTAGAATAATACATCTTCACATTTTTTTTGGCATTACAGAAGCTAATACGTTACCAGGTCACAGAAGATGTGACTGAGTCATTTGTTTGCTTTCTGGACCAATTTTTGTTACAAACTCAAGAAGTAGCACGCAGTTTACAACTTTAACTTGATACATATTACATAAGTGAGGGATATATTTATTATTTACCATCACATGTGAATGCGATTGATTTTGTATACCTGCTGCCTCAGATTGACAGATCCTTGTACATCCGGGGCAGTGTCAAAAGTAATGTATGTTGCAGTGGAATGCCCACAGCAACAGATACGCAGATACCTGTGATAGAGCGCGCAGGTCACCCGACTATAATTTTACCATACTCACCTGGGCCCATAATCAATAATTTATAACTTAACCAGGTAACCTTCGCTCTACGACCAGTCTATTTTATTTACTAGGTCCTATACCATTGACTTACCAATCCTTGTCGCTGGTACCTGTAAACCTATTGGATCAGGGTGTTAGCATAATAGGAAAATAACATTTGCACTCATATAATAACCACAGACTCTGGAAGTTTTAAACTCTTTATCTAAATTTGTTAAATTGTCATGATCTAAAGATTAAACACCAAAAGACTCTCGATAATGAAAATGAGAATTAATGTATAACTATGCAAAATATAGATTGTACTGAACATTAGTAATAAGGGAAGGTAAGAGAAGGGAACATGCTATGTAATCAAAACAATTTGAGTATTTATCATAGGGAGGGTAAGAAAGGGAACATATAAATATATATATAATATATATATATGTATATATATATGCAATCATAGCTTCACGTTAGGTAGGGTATAGAGAAGGAACAAAACAATGACAAACCCACACTGATTTATATTTACCTAGAATGGTGTGAAGACCAACCCTGGCCATAGGTCAGTTAAAGGACAGAAAAACCCCAAAAGTTGCAGTCACCAGTAGGCCAGCACTTGCGCAGTGTGGGTTTCTAAGATGGAATCACAGCACATCCCAGGCCCAAAATACGATACATGCAAGAATAGAAAAGAAACAATTTTAGAACAGAGAAATAAATGAATGCACTGTATACCACTTATCTCCACTTTATTCCCATTATTTTCTTTAAACTATTGCGTTAGAGGTTAGGCAGAACGAACAGCTTTGAGTGCGCTATATAAATGCCTATACATTTACATACATACATTTACATTTACATGCAGTTATACAAAGAAGCCATTTCAATTCTAGTGCGCATAAATGTAAAATGTAAATGTAAAGGAATTTATATAGCGCAAATCACCGAACGGTTTCTAAGCTCTTGCTTAGGGAACCTGTCCTGGTATTCCCCTGTGAGATAACCCCGGCAGGGTATCCGCAAGGTGAAAGCCAGGCATCCCGCCGCGAGGGGCCGTTGTGGAGATTAAGCACGCTATTGCCCAGAGTCGCAGAGTGTGAACCCGTGAATCGAGTAGGCACCGGGGCGAGAATTGTCGAGTCCATGGACATTTTAGGACTCAAGACCCCGCCGAGCCGGGAATTGAACCCTGGTCCCAGGTCTGCCTCCTCTAACCAGTGAGCCACACTTCACATAAGCGAAAGTTTCCCTCTAAGCGAAAGATACGTCATGTCACGTGAGCATGACAGATGCATGAGCAGTAGAAAATCCTGCGTAGCAGCAGCCATTTTAGTGCAAGCAGATTATCGTTAGTAGAAACACATATGCAAGCTTCTGCTAGATACCCAATGTTTATGTGAAATGCGATGTTAATAAAACACTCATGTTGTTTAATACATTAACGTTATGTCGAGAGGGCTGATAACAACAAGTCACAATACATGCGAATCCTTGCTCCATCACCTGCATGATAGGGTACCCACCATATATACAAAACGGCCTAAACCCACAAAAAGTGGCTTAACTCCACTTTTTAAAAATGATGCAGGACATTGCACCAATGGAACGTAGGTAATACGTTCTATTGACGCAATCCCCTTGTAAATATGCCCCAAAGAGTGCAGTATCAAAATGTTTTAAATGATTCATTTTGTGATTTCATCATCTACTTGAATTAAAAATTGACCTGTTAAACTGGGACCCTTGTCTCAATGCTCTGTCATACATAAATTGAGCTTTCAGAAAGCAAATTCTCATTTTGAAATCACAATCGACTCTTTCTTCCATCACTTTTCAGCTGCAAAATGTATATGAGTGATTTATTCAAGTAAGAAAAGTTCTTGCTATAGAAAACAAGAACTGAGAAATCTTTTGGGCAATTTCATTATTTATATTCGTATTCTTCTGTTTGTAGAGTAGAGTTTTCACTGCCTCATTTGTGCTTGGGAGTGATGCTTTCAGGATGCTGTGGAAAGTATCATTTCCAAAAATGAAAGCAACCAATGAAGTGCATACCATTTGAGGAGAACACTTGAGCTGACAACAATAGATTATTTCAAAAGGGACTTTTAGAAAATAAAATTGTAGGGATGCATTCTGTGAAAATATCTGTATTTCATCTTGTGCTTTGGAAATTTCAAGTGAAGTTGAAGAAAGCTAACCATTTGTATAAGAGGCACATATCAGATGATGTTGAAGACCGCTAGAAATGTGTTAACCCCTTGCATGCTCGAGCCACGGTGGTGCTGTGCTGGTGATGGAATGGTTCAGTCAAGGCACGGCCGCCACGCCTGCGCGGCGCTGATTTAGCATCTGCTCTGAGGGTTCTATTAGACGGGCAGGGCCGTGACGGAACCATTCCATCACAAGCACAGCGCCACCGCAGCTCGTGATGGAGTGGTTCCATCACGAGCATGGCAGTGCCGTGCGGCCACCCCTCCCCCCTAGTGCTGCGGTGGAATTACCGCCGCAACCAAGAGGTTAAAGAGGCACACACGATAGATCACGTTCTTTCACAAATGCGATTTCCAATAAGCCTGACTAAGAAGGTGTTGCAATTTACACACCAACTTTTTTTCTTATCCTGTGGTATTTTGCAAATTTACGTTGATAAGGGTGTACAAAATATTGAATAGAAGTGGGTTACAATTTGACCTACCACATGAATATTGATAAGTTAGTTTACACAATGCTATCAACTACAAATTACTGCCATCACAGGGATGGTGACCTGCTGGGGTAAAGCATGTTTTTATTGCATCCCTTTTTCATTAAACAAAATTGAAATTTATGAAAAAATTGAAGTTTGTATAGCTATTTTTTAACTTTTGGTCCCATAAACCAGTAATAACAAAGTAATCGTATCATCATGTAGTACATAATACATAAGCAGCAAGGAAAAGAGGAGATGCAATTACACATTAAACAAATGAGTAAACAAGTAAAATATAAAGAAAGATTACAAAAATATATATTCTTCCTTACTTAATCTATCAGCGGTTCCCAAATTTGATAGAACTTCCTCCATGATCGTATGCCTCTACCCTTAGCTATAGCCATCTCTCTCTCTAAAATTTCACTTAATGTTGCCCACCACTCAAAAGCTCTAGGCGGGTTTTTAGATAACCAAGCACTGGCAACGCAAAGGCTTGCTGTTACTAGCATGATTGATATTAGAGATCTTAGATTGAGAGGTACATCTGCTTCATAGCCCAGCATAATCTCTTTCTCCGCTAAATAAAAATCAATTTTTAAACGATCAGCCGTAATGTCCCTTATCTCAATCCAGAAGACAGCCTGGTCTGGACAGGTGACAAACATATGCAAGCTATTTGCAGCTATCATTCCACACTTGGCACATTTACATTTGTTGTTCGTGTTTATGTTATCAGAATCTATCCACTTAACTATACGTTCTGCTGTATAGTCAAGCATAAACATTGTTTTAAATTGTTGCAATTTTAGGTTGATAGAGTGGACCAAGCTATTTAAGTTCTCCATTGATTCTTCTAGATCAACTGGATTAACAGCTTGACACAGTAGCCCAGTCTATTTATGTGCTATCTTTGGATAGTCATTCTCCCAAATTTAGGAAAATAACTGATATGCCTTGCTGGTAGTCAATTTTGAGTCAGAGTGTTTATATTGCAATAGATCTATTCCCATAGGTTGTGTTATCCCCTTGGATCCCTGTAAATAATCTCTTAACTGCAAATATATATAAAACATATTTTTCGGAAGACCAAATGAAGTCTGCAAATCTAAAAACATGCGGAATCCAGCAGCATTATACAAGTGGCTAAGCTGTCTAATTCCAAATCTATCCCAAGATTTAGCTACAGCATCATGGAAGACATCAGGGAACATAGGATTCTCCCATAATGGCATGTTAAGATGTACCAGAGGCAATGAATGATTAGCTGCAACTTCACGCCATATGTAGGCTATATCTTTAAGAGTCTTAAATTGAACTCGCTAAAAATAATTTGGGTCATTTATTCTGTATATAAACATATTACTCTCTTTAGCGATAGCAAGATTATAACAGCTTTGTTTACTCCAAACATCAATGACATTTCGCAGACGTTCCATAAAAGAAGCCCAAAAATATAATTTAAAGTCTGGTAATTTGAGTCCTCCCTGACAGTAAGGAAGTTTTAAGTATTTTACAGCAAGTCTCGCCTGTTTATAGCTCCAGTTAAAGCTACTAATGGCACCTTCAAGTTTATTAAAAAAATAATTTGGGACTCTCAAAGGTATTGCCCTGAATAAATACAGAAATTTAGGCAATACAATAATTTTTTATTATTAATAATTGGTAGTTTGTGCTAGATCCTCATTGTAGAAATTATTGATTTAATTAGAGTGTCATACTTCATTTTTATGACCTTCCGTGTGTCTGAGGTGATCTTAACACCTAAAGAAGTAGCTTACGTACAAGCACCAATATAGGCATTCTTGATTGAAAATTAAGGATAGTCTGAGTTTTGCTAACAATAAGCTTATACCCTGATAAATGGCCAAATAAAACTACTTCGGTTTGAATTACTTCTATTGCTTTTGATGGATCTGTAGAAAATACAGCAATGTCATCAGCAAAAGCTGTGACTTTCAGTTCTTCAGACCCTAAATGAACAGGTGGATTAGATGGATTGGAAAGCAGAGATTTAATGTATGGTTCTATATAGAAAGCAAAAAGGAGGGGTGATAAAGTGCACCCTTGCCGAGTACCCTAAGAACCTCAAATGGTATAAACTGGTAAGTTAAATAGATTAACTTGGCATTCGGGGACCTATACAGGGCACAAACCCAGTCGTAAAAGCGGCCATTGACATTAAACGCACTGGGCCTTATTTATGAAGGACTTGCGCCGCCGGTGCGTCACTTTTTCCCATGTTAAAAGTGACGCACCGGCGGTGCAAGCCCTTCATAAATAAGGCCCACTGAGTTTGGCCCAAAGACAGTCCGAGGTTACACAATCGAATGCCTTTTCGGCATCGAGCATAATCATTCCCAAGTTCAATTTAGTTTTAGAGGCAGCATCAAAGGCAGCAATAGCAGTGTTCATATGTGCTGTTGTATCCTTTCCGGGTATAAATCCATGGTGTTGGGCAGAAGCAAGTTGTAACATAAAATTTGCAAGACGCATCGCCAATATCTTTGCAAAGATTTTTGCCTCAGCGCTTATTAATGATTTCGGGCGGTATGACCCACACTCTTTACTCGGTTTGTTTTTCTTTAAGAGGAAAACAATATTTGTCGTATCTCAGGTCTTAGGTATAGATTTTTCAACAGTGATATAATTAATAACTTTAAGCATTAAAGGGGTTAGACTGGCCTTAAAGATCTTATAAAATTCAGCCGGTAAAGTATCTTGGCGGTAAAGCATCAATAGCCGCCGATATCTCTTCCACTGATACTACTGAGTTCAATAAATCCGCCTGATCTGTTCCCAATCTGTTGATCAGTTCATTAAAAACACACTTTTCCAAATAGCTGAGAAATCTTCCCTCATCAAATAAATTAGAGTTACTATATATAGTCTGGTAATAGCAAGAAAATTGTTCCACAATCTCTTCAGATTGTGTGTGAAGTTGCCCATCATTACGTCTTATACGTTTTATCACCCGCTCTGCACGTTTGTCAGAAATTTGATGTGCCAGCACTTTTGCAACATGCTTGCCACATTCATACAGTAGAGTTTTATGCGTAATATAATTTGCAGCCGTTCTTTCTTTTAGATTTCGATTTAACGCTGGCTGTTTTTCAATTAAAAGAAGATATATTGGAAAGTGTGTAGGAGCTACCAAATGTTGAAAAGTGCATTTCATAATTTCTTCTGCGTGTGCTATCTCTAAATGTCGAATAGCATCTCTAGTGTCCTTAGTTACCTGATTTTTAATTCTGTTCTGTCTTAATACACATTGCTGAGTAATACCCCTTATATAAGCCTTACGTGAATCCCAAACAGAAAAAAGAGAATCAGAACCTTCATTATCCTGTATAAAATTACAAATACAGTCCTGCATATTCATTTTATACTCGCCATCTTTCAACAGACAGCGAGGAAAAGAAAATTGACGGACTGGTCTGATGGCTAAGTGTAAGAGTCAGGAGTAAGGAATTGTGATCGGAAACTATTTTAGGGCAGACTTCACATCTCTCACTTTCAACAAGGGAATCACAAATAAAAAACATGTCAATTCTTGAGTATGAACAATGTGGCACACTGTAATATGTATAGGCGGGTATTGAAGGATACAGTGTCCGCCAAACATCTCTCAAATCGTGTAGCCTAGCCATTTCCCCAATGGACGCCCTAACTTTCCTCATTCTGACCGAAACTCCTTGATTTGTCGAATCAAAACTAGGATTCATACACAATTTAAATCACCCATAATTATCAAATCTCCCTGCCAATCAAGAAGCTCCATAGTTAAGTTCTCAAAAATATATGGATCATCAGTATTAGGTCCATAAATAGTACATATTTGCTACCGTTCATAAGCAACTGCACTATTATCCACCTGCCGGGATTATCATAAGAAGCTCTAAGCAGTATGTAGTCAAGCCATTTATCAGCGAGATTGGCAACAGCTCTGATAGAAACTGACTGGGCTGTGCAAGCAACTATTTTGTAATCCAATTGTTTAAGTAAATGTCTATCTTTGTGTGTCAGATGCGTTCCAACCAGACCAGCGCTAGCCAGATCTGGGGGGCTCCCTTCCCACCCCTCCCTGTTCCTTGTAGAAAAAATCACCCCCATCAAGGCTGTTGATGGACTTGATAGCCAGTGTAAACTAGCACCACCCTGAATGCTACCCGATCCTTTCCTAGCACGCTGTATAATTATTTCAAGTAGATTGCAGAAAGAATTGCACTAAGGCCTATTGATAATATTAATTCATTCAAGCTATCATAGACATTATCAAACATATACATTCAGAAGATATAAAGTCTTAAGAAACGTATTGTTTGGGAGACTTCCATTGATCCAGAGCAATTTGCGCCTCTTTGACTGAGTGAAAAAGCCAAATAAGGCCCCCAAAATTAGCTTTAAGTCTAGCAGGTTCTTGGAGAAATACTTGTGCACCCGGAACTTTCATGGGATCAATCAGCCTGCGCAGATTCCATCAACGCTCCATAGTTTCCTTACAAAGATCTGACCTCACAGAGAACGAATATGAGTTAGATGAGCCAGGTCGAGCTCGAAAGAAAACTGCCTGTCTGAGCAGAAAATTCCCAAAATAAATAATCAAAGGTCAAGGATGCTGTCGGCTGGCTCGTGCTTCTTGATTTAAGAACAAAGGACGCCTGTGGGAAAGATGAATCTGAGAGTCCCAGTCCCAGTCAGATCGATCTGGGAAAGATTTCTGAAAGAGCTGGACTACAAGGGTCTAGGATCCGCACCCTCTGTTTCCTCTGGAATTCCAAACAACTGTAAATTACTCCTTCATTGTCTGTTTTCCAGGTCCTCGACCTTTTTTTGTAGAGACATAATTTGCGTTTCATGTATCTCTATCATAGAAGCTGGCGCTGCAACAGTGTCTTTCGTAGTTGCCAAGCGCTGTTGCAACTCAGTTATTTCTTGAGTAATTCCAGTTACTTTGGTTACTACCTCTGATAAGCCCTGTTGTATCAGACTACTATCAGCTCTGGCTTGGCTGAAGCTACTTAGCATCTCTGTTCTCTGATCATAGAGCAGCTGAAAAATAGCAGATAGAGTAGGTTCATCATTACTATCAAGCCTTTGATCGTTTGGATTTAAAGAGGCAATAGGAGTAAGAACAGTGATAGTTAGTAAAGAGGAGTCCCGTTCAGTGCCAACTGCACTGCCTGCAGAATGAGCAGAAAGTGTTTCATCAACATGAGCACCAATAGCAGGGCCTGGGCCAGAGCCCGAGCAAGGACCAGGTTCCAAATCTGATGATTCCTCTATTTGTATTTGCGTTTCGTTGTTTGGAGAAGATCAAGATAATCTTGAGAACATAGTTTTAACATCCCCTTTGGTAGTAACCGATTTTCTAAGGGGGCTCATTTTGTTAGCGTACCCATCTGTTGATATTGTTTTTAGCGCTACAGAGCGTAGCATAGCCTCCTCCTTGGCTTTCCCAAATCACAGGTTTGCAACATATAAATGCATTAGTACATCTGGCTCCCAATTCAAGATAGCTGCTTGTTCTGTTAGTTTGAATTAGGCAAACAAGCACTGACAAAGCCAATGGATCTGACCTTGGCAAATTGGTGTGATGACTTAAGAACAAACTAAGAGACAAAAATAAAGACAAGAAAACAATATTGTGGTACAAAAGGGGGTGGTGATGGATGGAGCATCTGAACCAATCAAACACTCACACCCAGTCAACAGATCTGGGTTAAATCCATCACCGTTCTTTAGTGCACTCTGCCACCCTAGTTCAGACATGGCCATATGCAAATCAGTCTGACCCTGTGCCTCATGGGAACAGTCCAGCCCGAACTGCCAAGCCATGCCTTCCCTGGACCGGAAACAAGCTTCCGAGGACCGGTTTCTGGCATTTCAGCCGTCTTCAGCCCGGCTTGTTCGCCATAAGTTGGCAGGGTATACTCAGACGTGAGTCCCTTACTCACTTTGCCACTGGATACAAGCAAGCCGGGCTGAAGACGGCTGAAATTCCAGAAACCGGTCCTCAGAAGCTCAGACTGCACTTATATTTGGGCAGATGTGAACATGAGGCAAGTTCACTCACAGTTCAAGATAGGCAATTGCTGAAGTGAGCTGACCCATGCCCCTTGTTGGGGAGAAGTAAAATGTGACTGAGAGTTGAACAACAGACCAATTGATAAAGAGACCTTATATTTAAGATGATGTGATTATGTGTTTGCACCTTTTTATGTAGTTTTACAATGTCTTAATTTGAGAGGATAATTAGATATTTAAAGATGTTTCAAGGCCAGACCTAAAATTATTGTTAAATGGACAATGTTTTTCCTCCTGAGAAAAGTTTGAGAATTAAAATATTTCTAGTGGCTATAGTTCTAAAGAAAGGTAAAAGAGTTAGTATTCATACTGATTAAGTATGGGCGTAAAATCCGCTCCGCTCGCGGATTTTGCGGATTTTCGGGAAATTCGCAATCCGTGAGATTCGCGGATTTCCCGCAAAATCCGCTAAAGTCGCACGCAGCGGATTTTTTTTCTGGGTGATACAATTTTTGCGGCGCGCGCCGTTCATCAGCGTTTGCCGAGTTGTTTTTCTCGATATTTTGCGAGTGCTGCGCCATTTTGGATCTTGCTGCGGGATCCCGCGAGAATTTGGCGAGCGCGATTACATAATCGCGGCTTGCCAACTTGCACAGCGAGAGTTTGTCAACGCGAGTACGCCGTGATCACGTATCGCGGGACTTCGCAATTGCGAGCTTGGAGATGCGGCGAGCAGCAACAATTTCGCATTCGCGAAAATATAAAATTTGCAATTCTGCACAAGAAATCCACCAGCAAGCAGCATAAACCTTCTGGAAATGATGATTTTTATCTGAATAACTCCTCAGGTTGACATTTGCCTGCACTTTTTTTGCGAGGAGTCCATTTTGGGGAGGGGGGGGGGGTGGGAGGAAGGAAGTGCCCCACAGTCTTTACCTTCCTGTTCCTGTCCAGCAGGCTCCTCCCAGTGCTTTGTCCATCTCCTGGTCACTTTTCATTTGGAGCTGGAAGGATTACTTTTTGTGGATGCTGCTGGATATTTGGATTTGAGGCCTTTTTGACTTTCTTTGGATCACTTCTGGATTAGAAATTTCACAAGTAAGTTTGTTTGGGGCATTACAGTTGCTGCAACTACAATTTTGGAATTTTCGATTTTTGGGCTGTTTTGGGGCCTTTTGCCCAGGGGTACTCAGTGGTGGGTGGACTGAGTCTTTCTGTGGGGTGTCTTGAATTTAAACATCATGGAGGGCATGGATGGAATGGGATTGTGCTGATTTTTCAGTGATTTTCGTTTTTTGGGGCTGTACTTGTGGCCTTTTCACCAGGGGTATTGAGTCTTGCATGGGCCTAGTCTTTCTGTGGGGTGTCTTGAACTTAAACATCATGGAGGGCATGGATGGAATGGGATTGTGCTGATTTTTCTGTGATTTTCGTTTTTTTGGCCTGTTGTTGTGGCCTTTTCACCAGGGGTAGTGACTAGTGAGTGTTGCATGGGCCTAATCTTTCTGTGGGGTGTCTTGAATTTAAACATCATGGAGGGCATGGATGGAATGGGATTGTGCTGATTTTTCAGTGTTTTTCGATTTTTGGGGGTGTTCATGGGGAGGGACAGGCCATGTGGCTGGGGGCCATTTTGAGTGCTGCTACAGGCCCTGGCCATGTGCTGGGAGGCAAGTGGCCATTTTGAATGCAGGCATTGTTGTTAGGCCTGCAACCATTTTGCCTACTTTTCAACCTTTATGCCCAGGGGTAGTGAGTCTTGCATGGGCCTAGTCTTTCTGTGGGGTGTCTTGAATTTAAACATCATGGAGGGCATGGATGGAATGGGATTGTGCTGATTTTTCAGTGATTTTCGTTTTTTGGGGCTGTACTTGTGGCCTTTTCACGGGGGGTATTGAGTCTAGCATGGGCCTAGTCTTTCTGTGGGGTGTCTTGAACTTAAACATCATGGAGGGCATGGATGGAATGGGATTGTGCTGATTTTTCAGTGTTTTTCGTTTTTTGGGGCTGTACTTGTGGCCTTTTCACCAGGGGTATTGAGTCTAGCATGGGCCTAGTCTTTCTGTGGGGTGTCTTGAACTTAAACATCATGGAGGGCATGGATGGAATGGGATTGTGCTGATTTTTCAGTGTTTTTCGATTTTTGGGGGTGTTCATGGGGAGGGACAGGCCATGTGGCTGGGGGCCATTTTGAGTGCTGCTACAGGCCCTGGCCATGTGCTGGGAGGCAAGTGGCCATTTTGAATGCAGGCATTGTTGTTGGGCCTGCAACCATTTTGCCTACTTTTCAACCTTTATGCCCAGGGGTAGTGAGTCTTGCATGGGCCTAGTCTTTCTGTGGGGTGTCTTGAATTTAAACATCATGGAGGGCATGGATGGAATGGGATTGTGCTGATTTTTCAGTGATTTTCGTTTTTTGGGGCTGTACTTGTGGCCTTTTCACCAGGGGTATTGAGTCTAGCATGGGCCTAGTCTTTCTGTGGGGTGTCTCGAACTTAAACATCATGGAGGGCATCGATGGAATGGGATTGTGCTGATTTTTCAGTGTTTTTCGATTTTTGGGGGTGTTCATGGGGAGGGACAGGCCATGTAGCTGGGGGCCATTTTGAGTGCTGCTACAGGCCCTGGCCATGTGCTGGGAGGCAAGTGGCCATTTTGAATGCAGGCATTGTTGTTAGGCCTGCAACCATTTTGCCTACTTTTCAACCTTTATGCCCAGGGGTAGTGAGTCTTGCATGGGCCTAGTCTTTCTGTGGGGTGTCTTGAATTTAAACATCATGGAGGGCATGGATGGAATGGGATTGTGCTGATTTTTCAGTGATTTTCGTTTTTTGGGGCTGTACTTGTGGCCTTTTCACGAGGGGTATTGAGTCTAGCATGGGCCTAGTCTTGCTGTGGGGTGTCTCGAACTTAAACATCATGGAGGGCATGAATGGAATGGGATTGTGCTGATTTTTCAGTGATTTTCGTTTTTTGGGGCTGTACTTGTGGCCTTTTCACCAGGGGTATTGAGTCTTGCATGGGCCTAGTCTTTCTGTGGGGTGTATTGAACTTAAACATCATGGAGGGCATGGATGGAATGGGACTGTGCTGATTTTTCAGTGTTTTTCGATTTTTGGGGGTGTTCATGGGGAGGGACAGGCCATGTGGCTGGGGGCCATTTTGAGTGCTGCTACAGGCCCTGGCCATGTGCTGGGAGGCAAGTGGCCATTTTGTATGCAGGCATTGTTGTTAGGCCTGCAACCATTTTGCCTACTTTTCAACCTTTATGCCCAGGGGTAGTGAGTCTTGCATGGGCCTAGTCTTTCTGTGGGGTGTCTTGAATTTAAACATCATGGAGGGCATGGAGGGAATGGGATTGTGCTGATTTTTCAGTGATTTTCGATTTTTGGGGGTGTTCATGGGGAGGGACAGGCCATGTGGCTGGGGGCCATTTTGAGTGCTGCTACAGGCCCTGGCCATGTGCTGGGAGGCAAGTGGCCATTTTGAATGCAGGCATTGTTGTTAGGCCTGCAACCATTTTGCCTACTTTTCAACCTTTATGCGCAGGGGTAGTGAGTCTTGCATGGGCCTAGTCTTTCTGTGGGGTGTCTTGAATTTAAACATCATGGAGGGCATGGATGGAATGGGATTGTGCTGATTTTTCAGTGATTTTCGTTTTTTGGGGCTGTACTTGTGGCCTTTTCACCAGGGGTATTGAGTCTAGCATGGGCCTAGTCTTTCTGTGGGGTGTCTTGAACTTAAACATCATGGAGGGCATTGATGGAATGGGATTGTGCTGATTTTTCAGTGTTTTTCGTTTTTTGGGGCTGTACTTGTGGCCTTTTCACCAGGGGTATTGAGTCTAGCATGGGCCTAGTCTTTCTGTGGGGTGTCTTGAACTTAAACATCATGGAGGGCATGGATGGAATGGGATTGTGCTGATTTTTCAGTGTTTTTCGATTTTTGGGGGTGTTCATGGGGAGGGACAGGCCATGTGGCTGGGGGCCATTTTGAGTGCTGCTACAGGCCCTGGCCATATGCTGGGAGGCAAGTGGCCATTTTGAATGCAGGCATTGTTGTTAGGCCTGCAACCATTTTGCCTACTTTTCAACCTTTATGCCCAGGGGTAGTGAGTCTTGCATGGGCCTAGTCTTTCTGTGGGGTGTCTTGAATTTAAACATCATGGAGGGCATGGATGGAATGGGATTGTGCTGATTTTTCAGTGATTTTCGTTTTTTGGGGCTGTACTTGTGGCCTTTTCACCAGGGGTATTGAGTCTAGCATGGGCCTAGTCTTTCTGTGGGGTGTCTCGAACTTAAACATCATGGAGGGCATGGATGGAATGGGATTGTGCTGATTTTTCAGTGTTTTTCGATTTTTGGGGGTGTTCATGGGGAGGGACAGGCCATGTAGCTGGGGGCCATTTTGAGTGCTGCTACAGGCCCTGGCCATGTGCTGGGAGGCAAGTGGCCATTTTGAATGCAGGCATTGTTGTTAGGCCTGCAACCATTTTGCCTACTTTTCAACCTTTATGCCCAGGGGTAGTGAGTCTTGCATGGGCCTAGTCTTTCTGTGGGGTGTCTTGAATTTAAACATCATGGAGGGCATGGATGGAATGGGATTGTGCTGATTTTTCAGTGATTTTCGTTTTTTGGGGCTGTACTTGTGGCCTTTTCACGAGGGGTATTGAGTCTAGCATGGGCCTAGTCTTGCTGTGGGGTGTCTCGAACTTAAACATCATGGAGGGCATGAATGGAATGGGATTGTGCTGATTTTTCAGTGATTTTCGTTTTTTGGGGCTGTACTTGTGGCCTTTTCACCAGGGGTATTGAGTCTTGCATGGGCCTAGTCTTTCTGTGGGGTGTATTGAACTTAAACATCATGGAGGGCATGGATGGAATGGGACTGTGCTGATTTTTCAGTGTTTTTCGATTTTTGGGGGTGTTCATGGGGAGGGACAGGCCATGTGGCTGGGGGCCATTTTGAGTGCTGCTACAGGCCCTGGCCATGTGCTGGGAGGCAAGTGGCCATTTTGTATGCAGGCATTGTTGTTAGGCCTGCAACCATTTTGCCTACTTTTCAACCTTTATGCCCAGGGGTAGTGAGTCTTGCATGGGCCTAGTCTTTCTGTGGGGTGTCTTGAATTTAAACATCATGGAGGGCATGGAGGGAATGGGATTGTGCTGATTTTTCAGTGATTTTCGATTTTTGGGGGTGTTCATGGGGAGGGACAGGCCATGTGGCTGGGGGCCATTTTGAGTGCTGCTACAGGCCCTGGCCATGTGCTGGGAGGCAAGTGGCCATTTTGAATGCAGGCATTGTTGTTAGGCCTGCAACCATTTTGCCTACTTTTCAACCTTTATGCCCAGGGGTAGTGAGTCTTGCATGGGCCTAGTCTTTCTGTGGGGTGTCTTGAATTTAAACATCATGGAGGGCATGGATGGAATGGGATTGTACTGATTTTTCAGTGATTTTCGTTTTTTGGGGCTGTACTTGTGGCCTTTTCACCAGGGGTATTGAGTCTAGCATGGGCCTAGTCTTTCTGTGGGGTGTCTTGAACTTAAACATCATGGAGGGCATTGATGGAATGGGATTGTGCTGATTTTTCACAAATTTTCGTTTTTTGGGGCTGTACTTGTGGCCTTTTCACAAGGGGTATTGAGTCTTGCATGGGCCTAGTCTTTCTGTGGGGTGTCTTGAACTTAAACATCATGGAGGGCATGGATGGAATGGGATTGTGCTGATTTTTCTGTGATTTTCGTTTTTTTGGCCTGTTGTTGTGGCCTTTTCACCAGGGGTAGTGACTAGTGAGTGTTGCATGGGCCTAATCTTTCTGTGGGGTGTCTTGAATTTAAACATCATGGAGGGCATGGGATTGTGCTGATTTTTCAGTTTTTTTTCGATTATTTTGGGGTGTATAACTGAACTGATGTTCCTCTGTCTTCCATTGCTTTTAGGTGCACAAGACTCAAGAGAACCACCAGTGCCAGGAAGAAGTCCTGCAGCGGTGTGTGTGTGCAGCATAACATCACGCGACGTCACGTCTGGCCTCAGACAACTCTACAATTCGTGCAACTGCGGCCTGCTGTCTGACCTGCTCTGAAGAAGATGGCCCCAAAAAAAGGTCTCCGTAGCTCCTCTAGCAAGAAAGTTGCTAGTAAGGAGCAGAAGAAGCAAGTTACCAAGGAGGCTGGTGTGCCGGCCGCCGCGTTTTTTGGGAGCAAAAAAAAAAGTACGCCTGCAGCAGCAGCAGGATCTGCTGGGTCCAAGCTGGGAGCAGCACCCCTGCTCCATTGGGTTCAGTGCCTCCACCACCACGACAACTTAAGTCAAAGCCCTTGAGTGCTTCAGAGGCAGTCAGTGTACTTCTCCAATCACCATCGACCAGTGATGTTGGCTCATCGCAAGAAAGTAGCAGCAATGTCCCTGAATCAACACAGGTTGTTGTAACTCATCTGACAAGTGTTGAACAACCACAGCCGCAACAACAACACCATGTGCAAGTACAAGCCCAAGTACATGTGGAAGGAGAGGCAGCACAAGGAGATGCGCAAGCAGAGGTGCATGGAGGGTCACAAGTGCCCACAATAGTTGTTCCTCCCGAAGTAGGGGCACATTAGGAAATCGACAATCAAGCCGAGGTATCATTGGAAGCCACTCCTCCTGATGATCATTCATTGTCTTCCACATCCCTAGCAAGGAAAAGATCAAGGTTGCTGTCTACATCTTCTTCAAGCCCACCTCCTTCTAATGATCTCATTCTGGATGAAGATTGGGAACCATCATCACGGCAGTCTGAGAGTGAGGCACACCATGATCTGACAAAGGTACCTAAGCGTAAAAGGAAGGTCGTCGAAAAACTCATAGCTATGGAGTGTGATGAGGCTCAACAAGAAGTGACGGATACTGCTGCTGGTGAAGCCTCTCACGATGACGACGAGCCAGTCATCATAAAGGTCACTGCAGCCCCAGCGGGCATGCAGCAAAGAGACATTTTGACCCTATCCCGAGAAGCTGCTGAGCGTGATGATGATGTCGACGAGGAGGCAATGGAAATGGAAACACAACAATCATTAGATTTGGAGTTAACTAGTACACCAACACCTACCGCTTCCATATTTCTTTCTCGCAAGAAGGGACCTCCATCCACCTCGACCTCAATTAGTGGTGGTGAAAGTGCAAAACGTACTGAAGTTCGGCAATCCACATCCTCCACTTCATCTGGCATTAGCAGCAGGACCACCACCACCAGTATCGCCGTCTCCTCCGGCCCCCAAAGACATTTCAACTTCTTTAGTGTTTGCCCAAAAAAGGAAAACGTAGCCATTTGTAGCATTTGTAAGCTTCGAGTTAGTCGTGGTAAGTTTGGTACCAACTATGGTACCAGAGGCCAGAGAGGTCATCTTAAGAGAACGCACGATGTCCAATGGCTTGCGCACCTAGATGCGGTCAAGGAAGCCCGAATTGCACGTAATGAAAACGTTGATTTTTCATCTGATGATGACGAGGAGGAAGAAGATGATTCAAACACTTCACTTACACCCAGTTTCTCTGTCAGCAGCACACCCCATGTGAGCCACACTAAGAGTGTGGGAGAGAGTGAGACATCAATGCGAAAAAGTTCATCAGCGAGCGTAACTGGGTCGAAGATATCATCATCATCCCGTAAATCCTTGGTCCAGGGCAACATTAAAAAGATGTTGTTTACAGAAGCGCAATATGAACGCAACCACCCACTGACGCGTCTGTATAACACTAAGCTGGCTAAAATGCTAGCTCTGGACCTTCTCCCTTTTTCTTTTGTAGAAGGGGTTGGTTTTCTAGAATTAGTGGCAGCGCTCTGCCCTAAATGGAAGGTTCCTAGCCAGTTCTATTTTCCCCGAGTTGCGGTTCCAGCACTACATGAAGATGTTCTGAAGGTGATTGGGGCAGCTTTGCAGAAGAGTGCTGTTCACACTATACATCTGACAACAGACTTGTGGACCAGTGGCGCAGGCGCTGATTACATGTGCATCACTGCACACTGGGTCTCTTTTTCAGGGGCTAAAGCAAAGCTAAACGCAGGTGTTGAACCGGACATTGTTTTTAAAGCTGCTCGGAAACATGCAACACTATCCATGTTTGGTTTGGAGAAACGTCACACAGCAGAAAACATTTTGGATGTCTTCAACACAAAGGTCCTTGACTGGCTGTCCCCAAAAAAACGCCAGGTTGGTTATGTTTCCACGGACAATGGCTCCAATATAGTTAAGGCCATGCAGCTGGGTGACTATTTCAGAGTGCCGTGTTTGGCGCATTGTATAAACCTGGTTGTCAAAAAATTCTTGGGTGATAAAGACAGTGCAGCGTACAGAGTAGTGGAGACCTGCCGAAAAATGTGCAACCATTTCAGCCATTCTTTTAAGGCCCGGAAGCATCTGAGGAGCCTGCTATATGAACATCAAATGCCAGTGAAAGCACTCATCCAGGAGGTGGTAACACGTTGGAACTCAACGTTCTACATGCTTGAGCGTCTGTATGAGCAGTATACGGTACTCGATCACTATTTCTTAACACAGGGTACAGCTCAGAAGGAGGACCTGAGGATGGGTGCGGCGCAATGGAACATAGTTAAAAGCCTGACACTCATGCTTCGTCCTTTTGAGTTCTTCACGCGTGCAGTCAGCAAGGAGGACTGTAATTTGGGAAAAGCTATCCCATTGTTGTACATGCTGGAGCACCAACTGAAGGAGGTGTGTTCTGTGTTTGAAAAAGATGAAAAAAACCAAGACCCTTTTGTTCTGGCTGAGAAATTATTAGAGCACCTACAAGGTGATGAACGTCTTAAAATGATCCACTCAAACCAGCATTACATTTGTGCTACTATTCTGGATCCACGCTACAAAAAGGCGCTGGCAGGCCAAGCATTCTTTCCTTTTGCTGATGAAGATGTTACAAAGTACAAACAGTGGATAGCCTCCTCAGCCAAGAGGTTTGAAAGAGAATGGCAGCAAATTTAAGGAAAAGGCAGTACATCAGCATCAGCAGGCCATCCCCAGTCAAAACAATCCACTTCTGCACCTGTGGCTGCGGCACAAGTGACCTCTCAGCCTTTAAAGAGACCGGCAACCGGATCATCTGCACCACCAGACACAACAGTAACATTGGAGGCTGAAGAGGATTGGCTAGCTCTGCTTGGGTTTGGTTCTCAAAAGGTGACAGCAACAGCTAAGCAAAGTGGAGGAACCTTGGAAGAGAACCTTGATTCGATGGTCAAGGACTATCAGAATGACTCAACAGAGGTCTATGTTAATGCTGACCCATTGGCGTATTGGCATGGGAAAAAAGAATTGTGGCCACAGCTCACCAACCTGGCTTTAAACTACTTGTCTTGCCCACTCGCAAGCGTGTCTTCTGAACGTGTTTTCAGTGCTGCTGGTGGCATTGTAACTTCCAAACGGAGCCGCCTCTCGCCCAAAAATGTGGAGAGGTTAACAATGATCAAGATGAATCAGCACCTCATACCACCAGATTTCAGAGTACGAGAAAGCGCGCCGGATGAAGACGAGGTGGCCAGCAACATAGATGAGGGAATTTCTTCTCTGTCAGGTGACACTGAGCTCACCCCGCCTGAATTTGCAGAGTATGATGACGAAGCCTTATTCTCATTCATGGACCGTGATACCGAGCCCTGAAAATGAGACAACGAATCAATAACTTTCTTTTTCGTCCTTATTCACTTTTATTCCTGTGTGTCTGTCTTTCTTTGTTGTACACAGTTAATATAATTCAAACTTTAATCAGATAATCACAAAAACAAGCCCATCAGCAGAACTGTCTTCACTTGTTTGCTTATTGATTTGAAGGTGCCGCAGTCTGCATTCCTCAGGTTCACAAGTTCAGAAGAACATGCTCCTCTATCCTCCTCCTCCAGACTCCTATTTCCATCAAGGCAGAGGGCTGGTTTACGCCCAATGAAGAAAGACTCAGCACTTGTGGGGGTGTTGTCCTACCTCTTTGCAGGTGAGTTGACGGCTCTGGGGCCATTGCTGGGAAGCTCTAATACCGGATAAAAGTCGTTTGGACCAAATCCGAGGCGGAATTTTTTGTGTGTTTTTGCTGACTTGCTTGCCTTTGAGGTGCTCTTAGGGGGGGTTCCGTCTGTTTGTGGGTGAGTTTCGGGGTCTGTCAGCACTGCTGGGACACTCTAATCTTGATTGCATTTGCTTTTTCAGGAAATCTGTGGTGGCAAACCGGACTTATGGCCTAGCTACGCAGCGCGTTTGGACCTAAGGCCGAGAAATATTGTAAGTAGGAGATGCTGCTTTTGGCCTGTTTGGGGGTGTTATGCTTTTTGGCGGGTGGGTTGGCGGGTCTTGGGCCATTCCTGGGAAGGTCTAATACCGGGTAGAAGTGGTTGGGACAAAATCCAGGCCGATTTTTTTTTGGTGCTATTTCTGACATTTTGCTCAATGTAGCGTTTTCGGGGGCCTGTTTGGGGGGCTTCCTGGTGTTTGTGGGTGGATTTCGGGGTCTGGGAGCACTGCTGGCTATGGATACTTTACTTTGCAAGAGGTTTGAAGCAAATCCATGGTGGCAGAGGGGAGTTAGGGCCTAGCTGCAGAGCGCGCGCGGAGTGATTTGGGAAATTTGGGAAAAAATGACTAAGTCCCCATTTTTGTACTTTTGCTCTTTGGCTGTTTGGGGGTCTTCTACTCGTTTTCTCCTGGGTTGACGGCTCTGGGGCCATTGCTGGGAAGCTCTAATACCGGATAAAAGTCGTTTGGACCAAATCCGAGGCGGAAATTTGTTTGTGTTTTTGCTGACTTGCTTGCCTTTGAGGTGCTCTTAGGGGCTTCCGTCTGTTTGTGGGTGAGTTTCGGGGTCTGTCAGCACTGCTGGGACACTCTAATCTTGATTGCATTTGCTTTTCAGGAAATCCGTGGTGGCAAACCGGACTTATGGCCTAGCTACGCAGCGCGTTTGGACCGAAGGCCGAGAAATATTGTAAGTAGGAGATGTTGCTTTTGGCCTGTTTGGGGGTGTTATGCTTTTTGGCGGGTGGGTTGGCGGGTCTTGGGCCATTCCTGGGAAGGTCTAATACCGGGTAGAAGTGGTTGGGACAAAATCCAGGCCGATTTTTTTTGTTGCTATTTCTGACATTTTGCTCAATGTAGCGTTTTCGGGGGCCTGTTTGGGGGCTTCCTGGTGTTTGTGGGTGGGTTTCGGGGTCTGGGAGCACTGCTGGCTATGGATACTTTACTTTGCAAGAGGTTTGAAGCAAATCCATGGTGGCAGAGCGGAGTTAGGGCCTAGCTGCAGAGCGCGCGCGGAGTGATTTGGGAAATTTGGGAACAAATGACTAAGTCCCCATTTTTGTACTTTTGCTCTTTGGCTGTTTGGGGGTCTTCTACTCGTTTTCTCCTGGGTTGACGGCTCTGGGGCCATTGCTGGGAAGCTCTAATACCGGATAAAAGTCGTTTGGACCAAATCCGAGGCGGACATTTTTTTGTGTTTTTGCTGACTTGCTTGCCTTTGAGGTGCTCTTAGGGGGGTTCCTTCTGTTTGTGGGTGAGTTTCGGGGTCTGTCAGCACTGCTGGGACACTCTAATCTTGATTGCATTTGCTTTTCATGAAATCCGTGGTGGCAAACCGGACTTATGGCCTAGCTACGCAGCGCGTTTGGACCGAAGGCCGAGAAATATTGTAAGTAGGAGATGTTGCTTTTGGCCTGTTTGGGGGTGTTATGCTTTTTGGCGGGTGGGTTGGCGGGTCTTGGGCCATTCCCGGGAAGGTCTAATACCGGGTAGAAGTGGTTGGGACAAAATCCAGGCCGATTTTTTTTTGTGCTATTTCTGACATTTTGCTCAATGTAGCGTTTTCGGGGGCCTGTTTGGGGGGCTTCCTGGTGTTTGTGGGTGGGTTTCGGGGTCTGGGAGCACTGCTGGCTAGGGATACTTTACTTTGCAAGAGGTTTGAAGCAAATCCATGGTGGCAGAGGGGAGTTAGGGCCTAGCTGCAGAGCGCGCGTGGAGTGATTTGGGAAATTTGGGAAAAAATGACTAAGTCCCCATTTTTTTACTTTTGCTCTTTGGCTGTTTGGGGGTCTTCTACTCGTTTTCTCCTGGGTTGACGGCTCTGGGGCCATTGCTGGGAAGCTCTAATACCGGATAAAAGTCGTTTGGACCAAATCCGAGGCGGAATTTTTTTGTGTTTTTGCTGACTTGCTTGCCTTTGAGGTGTTCTTAGGGGGGGTTCCGTCTGTTTGTGGGTGAGTTTCGGGGTCTGTCAGCACTGCTGGGACACTCTAATCTTCATTGCATTTGCTTTTCAGGAAATCCGTGGTGGCAAACCGGACTTATGGCCTAGCTACGCAGCGCGTTTGGACCGAAGGCCGAGAAATATTGTAAGTAGGAGATGTTGCTTTTGGCCTGTTTGGGGGTGTTATGCTTTTGGCGGGTGGGTTGGCGGGTCTTGGGCCATTCCTGGGAAGGTCTAATACCGGGTAGAAGTGGTTGGGACAAAATCCACGCCGAAAAGCCTTTTGGCACTTTTTGTAACTTAGGGTTTGTTAGGGTTAGCCCTAGCAGCAGGATTGCATGTGTTTCGGGGTGTTCTAGATTTTTGCAACTGAGTTCTGGGGTCTTAGAGCACTCGTGAGAATGTGTAATTTTGATTGCAAGTCATTTGAAGAAAATCCATGGTGGGAAAGGGGGGATTTGGCATAGTTAAAGAAAGCCTTTGCCACTATTCTTAACTTAGGGTTCGTTAGGGTTAGCAGTATTTCTATTGCATGTGTTTGGGTGGGGGGTTTTCGAGTCTTGGAGCGAGGCTGGCTATGGATACTTTTGCTTGGTTGCTTGCAAGTGGTTTGAATGCAATCCACGGTGGGTAAGGGGGTATTTGGGCCTACTTTTATTTTCAAAGTACGTTTTGTCACCAGTTTTCTGCTAGGCCTCGTTTTTTGCGATTTGATTGGGGGTCTTCTACCTTTTTGCGACTGGCTTTAGTAAGGGTCTGGGTGGGAGCACTGCTGGGAAGATCTAATTTTGCTCTAAAACACAGTTTACAGTACACCTAGCTTGAGGGGAAAGATCCGCTACATTAATTTGCCCATACTTATTTATCCTTCAAAAGGTGACTCAGACAGAGTACGCACTGTCAAAAATATTGTACTGTCTACTAAGAAAAATCAAAGTGTGAGTTTTTGCACTTCACAGCCTACATACCTTATATTTATTTATCAGTGGTGTTGTAATCTTATATCACTTCCTGTTTTTCGTTGAATAATTACAGGCCGGGTTTCAGTCTGTGCAATGGGGAAAAAAGGATGGAGTCAGGCTTCACATTAGCGAGCCGCAATTCAGCATCCGCCAGGCAGGCAGTGGGCAGGGTGTCTTCTGGTCACCAACATTGATGGACGAAGCGTCAGATGGAATGGAGGAGTGCCGCTAATAAGAGGATTTTTTTTCTGCATGCAACTTACTTACCAAATTCAACAGGACAACTACAACAACGCACAGATACAGTATCCATTGTGTTTTTCTAGGACTGTGACTGCATTTCTTGGATCTCTCTCTGCTTCTAAATTGATCCTTTAACACATCACTTAGTCCACTCCACTATCACATCTGCACCACACATAGTCATTTGTAAGTGCTCCTACGTAATTCGCAAGTCGCAGCATGCCCCAGCCCGTAGAGGACTGGGATGTCCCCAATGATGAAGCATGTCACCAAGGGGCAACCCTGGTGAGTAAGGGGACACCTAGAAAAAGAGCAATTTCTCCTTTTCTATCCACTACACCTTCCAGACCAACCCCATTGAGTGTTGTGAATGGATTTATAGTGACCAGCAAGGCTCTCAGGTATCTAGCAACAGAGACCTTATGTTGAATATAGTTATCAACAATTCCACACACGCCCTGTACTGTCGCATTCTTTCTTCCACAGTTGTCGAAAGTACTACTTACTTTTCACTGACATGCATGCACTAGTGCATGCACTTTCAAAGATTGATGGATAGGTTTGTACCCAAAGATTTGTTTATGTTCAATTGTTTGTCCATGCTGTGCTTTTTTTACAGGGTGTCTTCTGGTGGTGACCAACATCGATGGACGAAGCGTCAGCTGCAATGGAGGAGTGCCGCTAATAAGAGGATTTTTTTTCTGCATGCAACTTACTTACCAAATTCAACAGGACAACTACAACAACATACAGATACAGTATCCATTGTGTTTTTCTAGGACTGCGACTGCATTTCTTGGATCTCTCTCTGCTTCTAAATTGATCCTTTAACACATCACTTAGTCCACTCCACTATCACATCTGCACCACACATAGTCATTTGTAAGTGCTCCTACGTAATTCGCAAGTCGTAGCACGCCCCAGCCCGTAGAGGACTGGGATGGCCCCAATGATGAAGCATGTCACTAAGGGGCAACCCTGGTGAGTGAGGGGACACCTAGAAAAAGAGCAATTTCTCCTTTTCTATCTACTATACCTTCCAGACCAACCCCATTGAGTGTTGTGAATGGATTTATAGTGACCAGCAAGGCTCTCAGGTATCTGGCAACAGAGACCTTATGTTGAATATAGTTATCAATATTTCCACACACGCCCTGTACTGTCGCATTCTTTCTTCCACAGTTGTCGAAAGTACTACTTACTTTTCACTGACATGCATGCAGTAGTGCATGCACTTTTAAAGATTGATGGATAGGTTTGTACCCAAAGATTGGTTTATGTTCACAATTGTTTGTCCATGCTGTGCTATTTTTTCTTGTCTCCCAAAACCTTTCCCAAAAACCCCCGTACCCATCCATTTTTCAAACCCTAACCCTCTTCCCCCGGGCTGTGTGGTTTTGATTGATGTGTGACTAAATTACAGCAATAAATCCACACACTTGCTGGGGAGGATAAGGTGATAGCAACAGGATGGTGAAGAAATCCGAGGATATATTCTTACTCTGCTTGACAAAGACCCATGGCTAATGTCAAAGAACTTCAACCGAATTAGTAGTTATACTTTACCATTTGTTAGGCTACAATGTGGCACTGTTCTAGTGTACTGTCACCTGCTATATTCTCTATTGTACCGTTGTATTGCTCAGGAGGACAAACCAGATTTCATTTTCTTTTTTTTCATAGGCATGCAACTGCCACTGTGTCACACCACTAGTACCACCGCTATGAGGAAATTTTATCCGCCCAGGATCGCCAACCTTATTCGCTGTTTCCCCTCGAGCCAGCCCTGGGTCTAGCCCTACTTTAAAACACAAATTACAGGTAATATAAGCGGTGGGAGGGAGTACAATGGAGTATTAGGAGAGACGAGAGACTGACGGTAGTACTATTAAAGTCCTAGGACTCTTGAATTCACTTCACTTACTCTGTGAGAGGCACTTAGTGTTGAAAACATTTGGGCATTTACACTTAAAGGAAGAAAATGGAACTAAACTTTTCAGGAAAACAAAGTTACTGTTAAACCCCCACCCACCAGGCAAGCAGTAAAAAACAGGTATGCTCAGATAAAGTTTGAAAAAGTATATTTATATCCCTAACAAAATAATCTCCCGCAAGACCCTCCCTAACCCCAACGGTTGTCCTTAAAAAGTCCCAAACCCAACTCCCGATTCCCACCCCCCAAAAGTCTCTAAAAAAGGGGCAAGGGACACTATGGGTGGATGCTGTTTACTTTTTGGGCAGGGCATCATACTCCTGGCGGAGCAAGGCGTGCTCTACGCGGAGCCCCTCCAACACGTTTGTGAAGTGGTGGAGCTCCTGCTGAAGGCGGGACACCCTCAGGGTACTGCGGCGCAGGCGTGCCTTGCAGTTACAATGGCTGTGAGAGGCAGCTGTTGTCCTTGCTGCTCGGCGGTGGCGTTTGGCTTTGGCAGCCCGGCTCAGTCTGGCTGGAGCACTGTGCTGGGTGGCAGCCCGTGGGGGCACGGAGGCCGATGCAGACGACGTTGTTGTTGTGGTCGACTGCACACTTTCGTCGTCCTCCAGGGCCACCAGCCGCCGATATTCTGCAACAGTGGCAGTGATCCTCCGTTGCCGGGCCGCTCTAGCCAGCTTCTTCCTCCTTGTTTGTTTGGAAGGAGCATCTATATGAAGAAAGAAAGACATAGTCTGTAACCAATGCTCTTTAAGATTAACTCAATCATTCAGCAGAAATTTGTGTTGCAGTACAACTAGCAACTTGCAAGCGCATTACATAACTATTGAGGCCAGTATCTATCTAACCTCCCACTTCTTCATCCTTGCTCTAACATTAGTGGGAGTTTAAGGAACAAATTCTACGAGCACTATGGACTTCCATTGGAGTCGACTATGAAAGTACACCAGTCTTATTCTTCTTCTTGTCTCTTGTTTAGGAAAATTGGTACGTTATCTTCTGCAGGCCGGCATAATGCCAGCGCAGTGAACTTGCACCCGAGAAAAAGAGACGCACGCCATGATGAGTGACCTAGACTTGCGTTACTGTACCGGTCCAGTACATGCAGGTGATGAAGCTCTTACTTTTCTATTACGGGTGGCACTGAGAATACACTGTTACAAGGGCTACTGCTTAATTAATTTAACTTTCACCCTACAGTGCAAATGAGTACTAGAAATGGAAAAATGAAGAAGATAAATAATCTGATTATCTATCACTTCACATGGGATGTTTTTGCTTACATATGGGATGACTTTAGGTGCTTTGCTTTTTATTGAGTGACCAGTGATACATCCACACATGAATGACTGAGTACTACTAAACTTATTAAGAGAGGTAGGGAGTGGCCACCGTAATACCCGGAGCTATGCTGTGCTTGCAATACAAACTACTGCTACTATTGATGGTAGTATTTGGACAAAATTACAACTTCTTTTCCTTGCCTTTCCTACACTGGAACGGACGTGAGGGTGCTGTGTTACATGCTCTTCAAAGTTACACTTAGTTCATCCACTGACCGTCTACTCTCTCTAGATCATGGGTACTCACAAACTTTCTCTCAGGGGCTAAATTTACAGTGTAGTTTGTGGCAGAGGGCCGCACTGGTGGGGGCGGAGTCAGAGGGGGCGGGGCTAAAGCAAAACGAAAACTTGTGACCATGAGGTTGCACACAGGTCCCTGCAGCAGATGCCTTCATCCACTGAGCCACCTGACCCAGCATTTACAAACATCTCTCTCCCTCCTGCTCTCCCTCCTGCCCTCCCTCTCCATCTCTCTCTCCCTCCTCCCCCCCCTCTCCCTCCCCCTCTGTCATCTCACTGTGTGTGTGTCTGTCTGTGTCAGCCTTCAGCCCGGGCTGAGACAGCTTCCTCAACGCGCACACACAGACAGCCACACCAAAGTACTTAACAGGTCTTTAAAAGACCATTAACATATTATTGAGGCTTTGTTTGTTGTAGCACCCCTGCATCTCCACCCTGACAATCACTGCTTGCCCGGCCCCACAGAGCAGAGGCTTTAATCTATTTCACCTTTTTGTGGCCCTGCATCTCCACTCTGCTCTGTGGGGGCCGGGGGAGCAGTGAGTGTCAGAGTGGAGATGCAGGGGCGCTAACAGGTGAAATACAACAAAGCCTCTGCTCTGTGGGGGCCGGGGGAGCAGTGATTGTCTGCAAGGTCTGCGCACCGCCAAGGAAGGCTTGCCGGGCCGCCACCGGCCCGCGGGCCGTACTATGAGTACCCCTGCTCTAGATACACATATGCTATCTAAGAGTCAGATAGTAGCATGATCCAGGTATATTATGGACACATACAGTTTCTGTGTCACCCACCCAGGCTGCTGTCCTTCCACCAATCATTGCTTCATCATTCACCCAGCCATGCATCTCATATTCTTTTCTTCCAAGCCACGTCTTCAATCTCAATAAGTAAGGAATATTTAAGAGCTTACCTCTGCCCGCCACAACCACCGTCTGAACTCTTACAGCCGGCACTGGAACCGCCGCATCCTCCCCTGAGGAATTGCCCTCCGCCTCCGTGTCGAGCACCACCACCTCCGCGTTGGCCCCGCCACCAGATGTTCCACCTACAAAGTACATTTAAGAATGTTAGAATAAACCACTCACTAGTATTTGGTCTAGGAATGAAGACATGTGAAAACAATGTAATTTGTGACTGTGTACTCTAAAGTAAAAAGAAATGTCCCTTTTTCCAGGGAAGGGTGTTGTCTTGCTGCACTTTTTGGCACAACTGATGAAGGCTGACTTTTTAACACGCACCATTTTTCTCCACACAGACAGAAGATGGACTTCTAACAACAAGATCAAGTTGAAACAAGGTGAGAGCTCGGCTCGACCACAAGAAATGTCTTCAATTAATCGTCAGCACTAACCACTTTTCCAGTCTCAGTTAAACGTTTAGTTTTTTTATTATGACTTCATTTTAATAAATGTGTTTACTTTTAATAAAGCTTTTAAACTTAAATAGACTCTGTGTTTTTTGGTCCAGACTAGAGTGACTGAGCGAAAGGTTTTGCAATTTTTGCAAGCATGAGTCCGTGCCTCTGACACTTCTTGACTCTGACTCCGTACTCTTGAGCTACGTTGGATAATCATCATTGGGGATCAATCATGGATGAATTCGGGAGGTAAATGACTGTGCCACACTATGTAGTCACTCAGTAAGGACATTGGGGGTTCAAAGTCTGTTATCACAGAGGTATGTGGAAACTCTAACAGCACCTATTATAATTGATAAGCAATGCACTATTTATTGTCCATAGTTGTTTCTGCAGAAGAATTGTCCCCTCAACAGTAGTGGTATGGATTGTCCTCCTATCCAAACCAAAAGGTAGTATCTTATTCTTTCTTGGTGGTCATTCACATTTTATAGTTGGGAATTTTCAAAGCAGATAGAACACTTCAAAAGACATTATGGACAATCCCAGAGGACTGCACTGCACTAAGTTGATAGAGCTATTGCTGACTAGAATGGGAGTTTCGCCAAGCGTGCAATCTTAGTTAGCTACACAGACAGACTAATAAGAATAATCTAGTAATACCACAGGGAGTCATAGTAGAGGCAGGATAAGAATTTAGATACAGTCTACAAGAAGAACAAAGACGATTTTGAAAAAATCAAATGAGGAACGCTAGGAAAAATAGGTACTAGTCTAAAATGAAAACTTACTGGGGCCAGCAAAGGAGCCCTCGCCTGCCCGATCCTGGCCCTGTTCAACAGCATCCGCCGCCTGCTGCTCCTGTGTCCCCTCGCCCCTGGGGGGAGCTGACGTACAACATGAAAGAAAGAACAGAAAACATGGATGATTGTTGCTTGTCAATGTCAACCAAATTAAACATTTCAAAACAACAATAACAAAATATTTCCGCGAAATTATATTGATTAGGGTTAGTTTTCATTGATTTGCGGACCTGCGACTTCGAAAGTCACGTAACTCACTAAACAAAGTACTGAAAGGTTCACCTAGGACTGGCAGGCAGCAGTCCGCAGGCAAGACGCAAAGTGACAGACAAACTCCATTGTGATTTCAGTCAGATCAGTGACAACACTAACAGTTGCCTGCTACATAACCAGTCATTTAAATAGTCAAACTATCAATGCACCGCCACTATTTTTCTTATTGTCAGGGGTACAAAGGAAGGGGCAGATTTAAGCCCCTTGCTGCTCTTTTGCTCCGTTCTTGCATGACTTTTGTGACGCAGCAGCTAAACAAAAGAGGCGCCATGGTGCGGCGTATAATATTATAACAATGTGACGCATTTGGGAGATGCATCCCGTTATAAAGCCCTGCGCCATCAGGGGGCGTTCCGGCGCAAGGGAGGGCATTCCTGCGCTGGAACACATCCTAAAAGTGGCTGAGGGAAATCTACAACATTTCAATCAGTCACCTTTAGGACAATAATGCGTCACACAAACCCTGCACCTGCTTGAAGCAGACGTACGGCTTGACCCAGCATTGGGGAGATAGGGTACCCCAGAGCATTGCTGGAGCTGCGCCATCGTTGCGGCGCAACTCCAGCAGTAAAGCTTCGGTGACGTTTTGGGCCCATGGTGCGCCGCATTGCAAATACGGCGCACCATGTTTGGTGGTGGTAGCGGGCCGCACAATTTCTGGCGCATCCGTGCTACTTTGCAGGGATGCGACGGTAACTGCAATTCTGCCCCTTAGGGGCATATTTACTTACGCGTTCTGGCGCATCTCCAGAGATGCGCCAGATCAAATGCGTCACGCAAAACTACCCTTGCGACACGGCAGATGCGCCTCATTTACAATGTGGCGCGCCCTGGCGCAAGGGTAGGCACTTGCGTGACGCATCTCGTCACGTAAGAGCGGCGCATCGCTGGAGTCACGTCGCCAACGCAATGCCACTCCAGTAATGCTCAGGGCCACCCAATACTTAACATGCTGTGTCAGTCCTTACGCCTGCTTCAAGCAGGCATAAGGAATTGAATTGACGTAGCAGCGTCGCAGAGGTGCCTGCGTTAAATCTTGTAGATTTCACGCAGGCACTTTTGCGAGGCGCACAGCCGCAGGACCGCCCACCCTGAATACTAGGAACGCACCCATTGTGGCGCAGGCCCATGGCTTTATAACGTGACGCATCTCCCTAGATGCGTCACGCTGTAAATGACTCGCAGGGATGCGCCACGTTTACGCCGCTGTTGCGTCACGCAAGGCAACGTAAACGTGGCGCAAGGGGCTTGTAAATGTAATCTGCACCCTAGTGTCTAGCATTACGCAGTTCTGTAAAGTACACTCATACATAATTGTTACTCAGGCCAATGAGACCACAAAATAGAAAACAAATAAGCATAGTAGCAACGCCACTGAGAAGGAGAGCAGTGCACCTGAAATGCACAGAAGATTTTGAAATATAATTTAACTACAATGTAATCGTCAGCAGCATTATTGGCTTGCTCCATGTAAAAAACAAATATTTGCAATACAACAACACAGAGCAGGAGAAAACATAGTAGTGAGTGATGAAATAGCGACTACTACTCACCAAGCCCGGGGATCTCCAAGCCGAGCTGGTCCAGCAGGTCGCGCTCCCTGTCCAGGACGTCCGTCCAGCGGTGGGTGACCTGGCTGTAGGTGCGCTGGACCCCGGAGAGTTGGGACATGGCCCAGCACACCTTCTGCCACCGCTTCTGGCGCTCCCGCATGTTGTAGCCGCCCGCGATCCTGCCGCCTCCAGCGATGGTCCTGGGCAGGTGGCGCTGGACGAAGTAGACCAGCGCGCCCACTTCCTCCGGGCTGAAGATCTCCCGTCGGGTCACCTGCTCCCCCCTCAATCGCCCGCATGCTGTCCTGGTACGGGGTCCAGGACTCCTCCTCCCCGCCGCCGCTGCGTCCCTCAAGTGCCTGGGCAGCTTCACGGCGCCTGGCTTCACCATGGTCTGGGCAGGTAAGGTAGGAAGTAGAAAATTAAGAAGGAATAGGATAGGGAAGAAGAAGAAAAGAAAAGAGTTTAAAAAGTAGTTTAAAAGTAAACAAAAATATCAGAAAAGACAAAAATATACAGCTAGGAAAAGAGAGGGATAGATAAGAAGCAAAATCATTGGAAAAATACCTGAAAACAAGCAAAGGATGGCAAAGATAGCAATAGGATAAACACCATGCCCAGACACAGGAAATGAATGAAAAACAAGATGGCCGCCCGTTCACGAGCGCAAAAGTAAGTTCGCACGCAATTTTCCTCGCGATCTCGTGCAAACTTGTACTCGCAATGCGCTTACCTAGTGAGATTATACGTAGCGGGCGGAAACGGAAATACAACACGCAAACAAAATGGCCGCGCCCGTACTCGACCTTGGGGTAAATTTGCATGCTGCGCTGCAAGTGGCTCACTAATACTGCAAAAAAACTCGCGAAATAACACGCTGCAAAAAAATATAAAGCTCATTCGCACGAATTGGCGGCTTCCGCGGTCGGTTTCGCACAACGCCGAGCCTCGCAAATAGCGCGAAATTACTGAAAAACGATTTTTGCAAAAGCAAAACAAATGAGCAGGTGCAAAAGGTCAATCTCATGATTTGTAACGATTCCCTGTTGTGCTTCCTGAGGGGGCCCTCCAGAATTCGGTTGCCTGCTTGCAACAATTGTGTGACCCTGCTATGACCTTAACTGTATGCCACAAAGGTCCTGATTTACAGCTAAGGGAGCAGACAAGCAGGTGCCAGGCTGGAACTTCAAATTCAGTGACACATTAATTAGCCCCTAATTCATTATTGTTAGTTGGGGCAGGGCAGGTGTTGTTAATAAACTAACCCCAAATTCATTCATGTCAGTTGAAGCAGGGCAGGGCAGGTGTGCTTGCTTTCCCCCCCCATCTTCTACAGTGATGATGAACCAGAGGGTGGCATTTATGTAACAGAGGGTGGCATGGGTCAAAGAGAGGGTGGCAGTGGTGAAACAGAGGGTGCTGGGAGGCTGTGATGATGAACCAGACGTAGAAACAACATAGTTGCGACCGTTGCGAGCCAATAAGTAAGTTCGCAATTGCGAACTACTACCAAATCCTCGCAAACTGGCAGAAACACTTGCAAACACAAAAAAAAAATCCGGGAATTCGCGGATTTTGCGGATTGCGAGTTCGCAAATTCGCTAAATTCGCGAACGCCAGATTCGCAAAATTCGCCCATACCTAATACTGATTAAGAGAAATTGTATCTAAATATCTAGTGTTGTTGTCAACTAGAATGACATTTTTTAAGGGCGCAGAGACTGCCTATGCCTATTAAGTATCATTTTATTGTGATGGTCATGTTCACATTCCATCTATGATCTCAAAACCTAAACCCAATCCCTTTGTGGAAGCCTGCAACTTTAGACTTCTACTCATTTACATAGACTTAACATTTCAATTAATTTTGTGATAGATGTTCCATCTCGTCGTATGGTTTAATTCTTTCTCACTAAAAACTGCGAGTTTGTTGGACAATATAAATATTGGGATGGTGCCAGTCTGATTCCTCGTATCCCCTCAGGAGACATTGCCCTACAGTTTAGTTTAGTTTAGTGTAGTTTATGACATTTGTTAAGCGCCTGGTTGCACAGAGAACAGTGCGACCCCGCGCTGACACTCCCACCATCATCTCTTAAGCTTAGTACACAGAGGATGAGCTCTAGGGACCAGGGAGACTATGCAGATTAAGTCTTGGGGAAGAGATGGGTTTTCAGCCTCTGTCTGAACCTGGTTTCAGACGGCTTCATCCTCAATTAGATTGGTAGGTCATTCCAGTCTTTACTGGCAAGGTGTCTAAAGGAACGTCCTCCCATCCTTGCTCTGTGTATCCGTGGAGCCACTAATAGCATGCTGCCCATCGATCTCAGAGGGCGTGAGGGACGGTAGATTGGAAGCAAGTCCTGGAGATATGGAGGTGCTTTTTTGTGAGCTATACGGTGGGTGATGCACATGGTTTTAAATGTAATTCGTTCCTTTATTGGGAGCCAGTGCAGGGAACGTAATGCATGCTTTCCCGAGGCTCTCCTAGGGAGGTTTAGGACCAGCCTAGCAGCTGCGTTCTGGACGCGTTGTAACTGTGTTAGGCCTTTTTTACTGAGTCCACATAGGAGGGAGTTCCCATAGTCTAAATGGGAGGTGACCAAGGCATGTACCATAGTTTTTCTGGAGCTAGGGGGCAGTAGGTCCAGGATTTTCCTCAGGACCTTCAAGAGGCCATAGCATTTACCGGCAGCCTTACCCACATGATTAGTGTAGGCTAGATTAGAGTCAAGAAGAAAGCCAAGGTTTTTGACTGTGTCTACCGGGGCCGGGACCGAGCCCAGTTCTATGGGCCACCACGCAGAAGTCCAGATGGAAGGACATGGACCTACAATAAGAACTTCCGTCTTATTACCATTGAGGCGGAGATAATTCTGCTTCATCCAACCATCAAGTGCCACCAAGCAGGCCGAGAAATTCTCTGCGTCCACAACTGGATCACGGGACAGGTTGATCACCAGTTGTGTGTCGTCTGCGTAGGAGACTATTGCAACACCATATGACTCCACCAATTTGGCAAGGGGTTCCACGTACAGATTGAATAACGTGGGGCTCAAGATCGAGCCCTGTGGAACCCCTTGTCTGAGACATCTAATACTGGATTTACATGGTGGGCAATGCACTTGAAATCTCCTGTTCTTAAGGAAGGAACCATCCACTCATGGGCAGGTCCGGTTATTCCCTTTTCACTGAGACGATCCAGTAAGACGGAGTGTGATACGGTGTCAAATGCCGCACTTAAGTCCAGTAGGACCAGTGCGGCCGTGTGACCCTCATCTGCCTTACCCCGCAGCAGTTCTGTCGAAAGGAGGAGGGCGGTCTCCGTCGAGTGTTTTGCTCTGAATCCCGACTGAGACGTGTGGAGGAGCTTGTTTTCCTCCACGAAGCTCACCAGCTGTCGGTTAACCAGTTTCTCTACTACCTTTGCACAGTAGGGGAGGAGGGAGATTGGTCTCAGGTTGTCTAATTGCGTGATGCTGATATGGGCTTTCTTTTTTATTGGGACAACTTGGGCCAGTTTCCAGTTGTCCGGAACTAGACATTCATGGAAGGAAAGAGAGGCCATGTTACCTATGTGCTCCGCTACCTGGGAAAGATGACTACAGTTCTGCTAGTTCACAAAACACCATTCGCACCCCTAACCTCACAGGGTAACACAAATGTGTGCACCTTCAGAACATGACAACCCTGACTCCCCAAATAATTGTGGTAACAGATCTAGAACTATGAGTGTCCATAGGTGGGTGTAGGGGTTTTTGACCACCCCCTGGATTTTTCACTTGCCCTATAATAAAATTTCAAGATCGTAGGGCTGTTTGAAAAGGGTCAGAGGATGGATGACATTAAAATTATGCCCCCCCTGAAAAAAGTTCTGTGGACACCCATGTATTGAACATTTTCATTGTGACTCTCATGCATTCTACTCAAAGGAAATATGAAAGAAATACATAGGCTGAAGTTTTGATATTTATTGAAGCAGTGAGATTCTTGAGTAAAATATGTGTACTGCAATAACTAATAAAATTAACCGAATTACCATAATTAGCAATACAAGAACTGTAGAGAGAATGAATAAATCAACCATTGTATTGTATGTATGTAGTGTAATATAGTATAATGTAGTGTGCTCCTACTAAATGCTCCCTAACCAATTTTTTGCCTAGTGTGGGTGATCTGCCAAGAATACCTGCCGGGTGACCTAACTCTCCATTACCTGCAGGCAAGTGTCATCAGGCTGTTTGTCTTGGTGTAGAGCGATACATCCCTCGTAGAGGTGACAGAAGTCTCTTAATTCAAACATGGCAGCGAATTTGTGTCTGTATAACAAAGAGTACCCATATTGGCACTTCAAGGTATTTGTCAGGCCACAATTGTTTATTTCAGCTAGATAGCGTTATTGCCTACAAAGTAACAATAAGCCATGACACTAATGCATAGATCTCTAAACATCATTCTGAATATTCAAGGGATCATTATAATGTGCCTATGAAGTTAAAATGTATGCACCTGCATATTCAAGGAACCCTGTCCTGCACTTACACATATACAAATGTATGTCACAAGTCACAGTGTTGCAGAAAGAAGGCAACTTAAGAAACATGACCATAAAGATGGCATTGTTTCTAGTCGGGCCACATGACAATCTTCCCAGTTCATGTGAACAATAGTCGTAAAATCGAAAAGTAGGTAAACATGTCATATTTTCTTCAACCTGCCACCCATTCTCATATGTTTGTGGCTCATACTAACTAGCTCGACTCAAAATAAAGTTTTTGAGAGAGGATAGTATTTTTACCATGTTATTAGCAAACATGTGTTTGAAATTGGGTTGTTAGTTTTCTGGTAATCACAAGTAACAGATCCTCTTTTTCCCTCAGTGGGAACCAGACACCCCATTGTAGTGCTAGTCATCACAGGGTAGCGAAGTAGAGCAGTCCAATGACTACCCAAAGGAGGAGGTGTGGGCTAGTATTCAGTGGCACATAATAATAGCACTCAATAAATGATTGTCCAGTCAGTACCTATTCTTTAGAAAAAGGAGAAGTACATTTGTTATGCACAAAATACTAAATACTGTGCAGTAATTTGGAAACATACCTTGGCAGACAGACTATACCATAGATTACATTGTGTAATCACTGGTGTGTCACCCTGAACTGATCGAGTTTGTTTCGACATCCGTTGTGTAGTACCTATATTACTCTGGCATAAATCATTGTCCTAATTGCAATAATGATGAAGCAATAAAAAATATGCCATCATCATAAAATCCCCCTAAAACATTTATCAGAAATCATCCTTGGGTTTGTGCATTCTTTCCTATAGATGCCATTAAACTGCAATGGTCCTAACAACCCCTAGAGAACATCACAGCAAAACAGCATTGCAAAAAAGGCATTTTATTGCAACCAATCAAACAGCCCCTAAAGGGCAGAACTACATTAGTGGTTCATTATACATTTTGCATTCTGCTACAATCGATTTATGCGAAGTATAAAATGTACAACGATAGCAGTAAGATAAAATAATACTGTAATAGAATGTCTTGTAGGAATAACATATATTTGTTAAAATACATACATAAATAACACAGGCTAATATACTCATCTGTCGCTTCTAAAATAATCCTACCCCAGTGTACCTAACCTAAGTCTAGTACGATGGAACAAATAGGTGCTGTGTCTTAGTCTGGTTTAGCTATGCCAAGATTTGCCAAAAGTTTCTCCAGGTTCTAATAACTCCATACCTTAGAATGAGAGAAGTTGGTATATCTTTCCCGGTACTCGATCTCTAACTCCCCGCAAGGGGAGTCAGAAACACTGGAGCTGGATTCTCGTCGAGGAGGATGACAGCGTCTGGTCAGTGCGTCAGTTGGGGACTTGACTTCCTTCACCTTCAGCCGTGTCATGAAAGTAGGTAGTCGAACCGCATCATGCCTTGCCATAGCAAGGTGTTTAGGAATGCCAGTATTGACGTAAACGTGGGGCATAAGAACATCATGAATGAACCCCTAAAGAATAGATGTTCATGCATAATAAATGAGTTCTTGGAGAAATCAATATCCAAGCAAGGGAAAGTCCTAACGGCTTAAGAGTCTGGTTTTCCAAGAACTTGTTGTGACGTAGATGAACGGATGTAAGTAGTCATGCCTGTCTTTGGTCAGCATGATATCTATCCCTATATAAGGGCAATGTGAACTATACCTATATAAGGGCATGAATCAGGAAATTCATACGGAATCTAAATCGAAACACAACACAATAAGGGATTTTAATCCAGTTTGGGCAGACTTGAGTGACTATAGTGTTTTCAGACTATGCCATAAAAACTATAATAATTTGTTTACCTGCTCTGTAGCTGTCCTTTTTTAGACCAGCAAAGGATACTCTTGCTCAAGACAGTTTTTTGGGAGGAGGCAGTACATAGTTGCTCACATGCATCCTTTATTTGCTTTAGAAGCAGGTAATCTGTGGTGCTGGAAAGATGTGATACATTTGTGAACATTTTAAAATAACCTCTCTCTCAATCAAAAGCAAAAGTTCCACATTGGGAACACAGGCAGACTTGAATTACATCATTTGCTTGAAATACTGGGCCAGCCATGCATCATCAGGCTATTCCTGGGACTAGTATTGCAATTCTCTTGCCTTCCAAACAGCCTGATTTATTTTTTACCAGTTTTAAAATTTTATGTAAAGAATTATATAGTTCTTTATATTATGCGCTTTGAATTTTGCCTGTCCTTTCTTTTTATTCAGCTATACTATTTGTAATTGAGTTTGGTAGCTAAATAAAAAAGGACTACTATTATTATTAGTATTATCAGCTAACACAATTCAATCATAATGCACTTTCCATGTTTAGCAAATGCATGATATTTAAGAACGTCTAAAACTAAGAATGGCAGATTTACAAGGTCTGGCGCATCTCTGCAAATTAGCAGGGATGTGCAGAACACTTGCGACATGCAAAACCACCTGTGTGCCACCACTGATGCGCCACATTTACAATGCGGCGCGCCGTGGCTGATGCGTGTTGCGTGTCACATCCCCCAGCGTAAAGAGGGTATGTTTCTGTAGGAAGGCTTGGGGGCGCCCTATGCCTAACATGCTGTGTCAGTCCTTACGCCTGCTCCAAGCAGGCGCAGGGTTTTGACGCAGCATGGCCGTGAAAGTGACTCCATGAAATCTTGTAGATTTCACTGCGTCACTTTTACGAGGCTTACCTGCGCCCAAACGTTCACATGAAACCTGATAAAGGTTTCATGTGGTGCAGGGCTTTATAATGTGACGCATCTCCCTAGATGCGTCACATTGTAAATAAGGAGCAACATGGCTCATGGTTTACGCTGCAGAAGCGTCACAGAAGTGACGCAACTGCGGCGTAAATGTGTCGCAAGGGGCTCGTAAATCTGCCCCGGAGTTTGTGTTACCTTGCTTATTCTTGCACACTGAATCCATCCTTAGACAAGGCACAAATCATGTTGCCATGTTAGAATAGAACTTGTGTGACACAGGGCTGGACTGGCTACCGGGCATTTTGGAATGCTGCTGAGCTGGGGGCTGATTTCGTTGATGGGGACCTGCGTGTGCTGAACGAAATTTGTTTGCTTTGTTTATTTCACAGAACACGCAGGTCTCCATCAACAAAATCAGCCCCCACTGCAGTGAAATCAGCCCCCAGCTCGGCAGCATTCCAAAATTCCCGGTATCAGTTCGAGCTAGCACAATGCACTTTATGCTCCCAGTAAACTAGGAAAGTGTATACTAGGATCATTTTGCACACTTAATCAACTCCCTTATTTTGCACCTCAGACACTAATTTCAAATGAAATGTTTATTTTGCTCCATCTTAAGAAGGAAGTCAATGTTTTCTAGCTCCGGCTAGCTACAGGTATTTTACGTTGTTGAAAAATGTATTCTGCTTGGACTATATCCACACTAGGAATTAATCTTTCCTGATATTTTAATCATGTCTCTTTTAATTATGAAACTTGTAGAATCCTGTCTATTTTTTTCTAAAATGGTAATGGATTTAATTAACTAAACCTTACCATTTACCTCACTCTCCACCCATGGAATGCCTAGGGCAGAGTAATGCAAGGTAGTGATTTGCGCTGCCTTTTGTTACTTCAGATTTATAAAGCCATGCAGGCCAGAAGGTGGCCTTGCATGGATTGATAAATCTCATTTTATTGTTGCGTCTCCCCATGTGCCCCTTTGCGTGGCTCAAGGGCGAAGCAAAAATCTGGCCCCTGGTGTCTTAGTGGTGCACCTTAAACGCAAGGCCATTACCTAACTACTCCTTGAAAGTGTTGAAGAATGCCTTTTGTTGATCATTCTTAGCAATGCTTGGCTGGCACAAGAGAACTGTTTTTTTTTCTCTACACTAATGGTCTCTTTGAGTTATTATTAATTTACTGATTGTGGAATTAACTAGCTGCATTTGCATGTATTCAGCATTACTCTAACTGCAACTTTTCTGCATTTTTCCCATTTCAGCCTTTTATTTTACCATTTATTAAAGACGATTTTCCAGAATAACAGAAAACATGCTGTTCAAAGGATCTTTTTCATATCAGGATAAAGAAAAGTGTTCTAATTTGCATAGGGATGTCACATACAGACGTGTAAAAAAAGAAATACATATCTCTATGTCAGAGCCCTTTTCAGAGGGCCATAGGGCAAGCATGAAACACTGGGCCAAGCCTTTGGGGCAGAGGCATTTTAATTCTAATGACAAGGGGGGCAGCCTATTGTAGGTCCTGAGCACCTGCGCCTAGTACCCGATCAGCACTTGAGTCTCAGTATTAGGCAAGTTTAATATATTTGCATAGTTAAAACGTTGCAATACAAATAAGATAAACAATTAAAAGCATGTATACATATAAAATGTTATAGTTCCTATAACATATATTTAACAAAATGTTAAATCAGTGTTGTATTCAGAGAGAAAGGGAGTTCTCCTAACCAAACTGTTTTTTAATTTGCACATATTATTTAAAGGCTGAAGGTACTTATTTCCAGTCCTTAACTTCCCTTGACTGCTTGTGCCATACTTCGGTATAAAGTACAAAGAGTGCTTAAAACTTTAATAAACTGCTATTGTACCAGGACCAGAGTAATAGAAGTTAGCTTCCTCTTTTATCCTTTGTGCTGGCGTTGTACTTGTTCCTGTTGTCCAAAATGATTAGTAATTATTGAGTTGGCATTTTATTTTCACATATCCTCAGGAACTTGGAGGAGTGTGGCTCAATGGTTAGAGCGGCAGACCCTGATGCAGAGTTCTGGCCAAGGACCAGGGTTCAATTCCGCCTCGGCGGTGTCTCTGGCTCAATTTTCTCGGACCTGTAAATTCTCGCCTCGTGCCTATTCTAATCACGGCTCCACGCTGCATCTCTGGGCAATAGCTTGCTTAGCCTCCATACCGGCCCCAACAGCGCTAAGGATGCCTGACTTCACCCTGGGGGTGCCCAGGAGTGGACACTTCACAGGGAAAGCCAGGAGGGGTTCCACAGCGGTATGAGTATCAGCGCCAGGAAGCCGAATAGGTGACACCACAAGGTGATCGTCTGGTGACACTGTGCTCTATAAGTACCATGACATTTACATTTACAATTTTATAAGGAAGCAGTTCAGTTATGGATCATTAGGTGCAAAACATGCCAACACCGCTTATCTCCTGGTGCGTACCCCTCTCTGGTTGTAATGGCATTTTAGCAGTTGTTTCCGTCTCAGTAATAGTGTGGGTCAAGCAGTCCAAGGCTTCTCGGGCAGGAAGGGGTGAGGTGGATGCAGGGAAAAACAAAGGATCTCAACTCAAAATACGTGCAGCAGTAACAATAAATGATTGCCCAGCCAAATACTTGCTTGTATGAAAAAATAAGCATTTTATTTTATCACTAACACAAAATTAAATTCAGAACCAACTTCCATAGTGCCCTGTGGTCAGGGTTTTAGTGTTTTGCTAGGTGGTTCCCTGAGTCCCACTCCCCCCTTGTTTTAGTGATGGTAGCTTGCCCCATTCACTATAAGCAACATTTATGTGAAGCCCCGCTAGTATTCTGAGTCTCATGAGACTCAATCTGACTCTGTAGTAAAATTCAAAAGCGTTCCAACACCAAAAAGCCATCTGGCAAGAAAGTTACCCAAGGGACAACTGGCCCAAAATCAGTCTTACCCATCCCTGTAGGATCGGAGTGACCGGAAGTCTCCGAGAGGCCCTCTCCACAGAACCAGGAGCTGCAGCGGTTATTTCTGTTAATTTCTCTGCACACAGCCCAGGCAGACTGCACCTTGAGTTCCTCAAGTTCTTTACACCTGGTCATGTGAGTTGAGCGACCTAAGGTTCTTCTTGGCTTCTCCAAGCTGGGTGCATTTTTTCTTTTTTCCCACAAGGCGTGGGGGGTATCTGGACAGGTACTAACGCAGGTCCTCAGTCATGGCAGGTTCATGGAGATCCCCAGGGGGTCCTCTCTCCTCCACTGTCAATCCCAAACAGGTCATACTTATTGCTTGGTCCAGGTGACCCCCGTGGCATATGAGGTCACCATCTCTCCAAACTACATGGGGATTGACCCAATCAGCACATCTGATTGCTCACAACAGCCCTTTCTGGGATATGGGGTCACCTGCTCATCGCCGCACAAGGGTTATTGCCCTCTAAGCATAGCAATCTCTTCACGGTAGCCCCTCCTGGCATTCAGGGTTATCAGCTTTGCACCACACTTCACACACAGGCAATAACATAGTCACTACTGCAATATTCTAACTGTGGGCCTTTCTGGCATACAGAGTTGATAGTTTCTCGCTGCACATGGGCAGTGACCCAATCTGGCTCAGGGAATGCATTCAAAAGGATTCCCCACTCGACCTCACTCCCTCCAATACTCTCCTCTTCCCTGGAGGGCACACTGGTCTTGGCAAGCAGGCAGTTGCTGGTGCTCCAGGCTCCAGGGCAGGTGGTCATGTGTTCCCTAGTTGATATTCCCTCACAAAGCTGGGAGACTAACAGAACTTGACCCCTAGTCCTGGACCGAGGCAGAAGTCATGCCAGCTAGCTGCTTGACAATTGACAATATTTGGGAGCTCAAGCTCCCCATCCATTTCCAGTCACCAAATGTGATTTAGAGTCCAAGGGCCGTATGTATCAACATCCAGATTTGCAAATCTCAAATAGCGATTTTTTTGAAATCGCTATTTGTGATTTGAAAATTGGTATGTATGTTGAAAATCGCATTTTTTTGGCGATATCTTAAAATTCATTAATTGCGTTTGGCAAATTGTGAATCGCAATTAAGGAATAATTTCCCATTCATTTCTATGGGCCAGGAGGCCCATAGGAATGAATGGGAAGGTATTCTCAATTTGCGATTCGCAATTTGAGAATCGCAAATTGAGAATAATTTCAAGGGTGCGTGGATGTCCAAAGGACAACCTGTTGCACCCCTGAAATTAGCACGGGTGCACATGTGGCGCACATAGATGCCCTAAAGGCATGTATGTCATTTACATTGCACTTTGAAAAATGCAAAAAAGTGCATTTTTCTAGAAATTCGCAAATTACCACCAACTTGAAGTTGGTGGTAATTTGCGATTCTTTAAGGCCAATTTGCATTTTTTTTATGCTTCTTACATTGCATTTAAGGAATCGCAAAATTTGCGATTCCCTAAATGCAATCACAAAATAAGGAATCACAAATTTTGCGATTCCTTATTTTGCACTCAATTTTGCTACATACATACCAGTTAGCGAAAATGAGTTCGCAAACACCGGAATTTTGCGAATTTCGGCGTTTGCGAACCCATTTGAGCTTCATACATATGGCCCCAAGTCTTTAAAATCTATGTTGAGGGTCTGCTTCCTGTTGAAATGCCCTCTCTTCCTTTAAAAAGCAGTCTGTCATAGCAGAAGCGACTTCAAAGAGATAACCCCACAACACAGGCCCTGGGAGTGACTAGGAATTCACATCTTGATGTCAGCCACAATGATATGTGTATCAAACGTTATCCAAGGGCCTCAGCCCTACTCATTGTGATTCTCTTATCAGCTGCGTATCCTTCCTGAGATATACACAGGCCCCTTCCTTGTGACCTCTCTTTGAAACAAAGAACACCCTTTGATGTGTACTAGGGAAACTTGGCTCTACCTCTTTCCAGTGCATCACACCCAGCTTACAGGAAGGCAGCAATACACACATCTGTCTGGGGGGAAGCCATTAGCTCTTAATGTTTCACCATGCAGCGTACGTCTCCCAAAATGGTATGTATTGTACTCTCTTACATCTTTGACCCTGTCACCAGGTAGGTCGACCCCCTAGCCACCGCGTGGTCCTCCTCGTGCTGTGCACTGCGCTCTGCCCGCGGTTTCCGCCTGCATTTCTCGTCTCCCCTGTGCCTGTGAGTCCGCCGCTTTTCACCCCGCTGTAAGTTCACCGTTTCTACCCATCTGTTTTGCACATTAGTTTCCCCTCGCTCCCGTTTGAATGCTGTTACCATTTTGTATTCATTTTATTGGTATTTGTTATTTGGTGTTTCCCCTCGTTCCCTTTTGACTGCTGTTACCATTTTGTTTTTGTTCTATTCTTATTTGTCATTTGGTGTTTCCCCTCGCTCCCCCTTGCCTTCTGTGCCCTCCTGCCTCACCCTCGTTTCCTGCCGCTGCTCCCTGCGGCCCCGCCCCCCGATGCTCCCATTCTCCACCCCGCTCCCGCCTCCCAGCTGCTCCTCCCTCCCTCAGCCCCTCATATGGAGGACGCACGTTGGTAAAGGGAGCAACCTTTGACACTGTCAACAGGTAGGTCACCCCCCTAGCCACCGCGTGGTCCTCCTCGTGCTGTGCACTGTGCTCTGCCCACTGGTTTCCACCTGCATTTCTCATCTCCCATGTGCCTGTGAGTCCGCCGCTTTTTACCCCGCTGTAAATTCACAGTTTCTACTCCTCTGTTTTGTACATTAGTTTCCCCTCGCTCCCCTTTGACTGCTGTTAACATTTTTTATTCGTTTAATTTGTTATTTGTCATTTGGTGTTTCCCATCGCTCCCCCGTGCCTTCTGTGCCATCCCGCCTCGCCCTCGTTTCTCGCCGTTGCTCCCTGCGGCCCACCCCCCAAAGCTCCCATTTGCCACCCCGCTCCCGCCTCCCAGCTGCTCCTCTCTCCCTTAGCCCCTCATATGGAGGACGCATGGCGTACACGCGCAGCGGGTGCGCCGATTGTGCACCGAAGGAGCGCCAAAGGCAAGCCCATCTGCGCCCGTCCGCGCCTGGACCGTGCCCAGCACCAGGACCTCTGGCCCCCGACGATGCAAGACCACACAACAGACCTATGATGCCGCCACCCTCCCCGCACTCAACACCGGCCGCAACCCCGCCTTCTACCGAGCCACACCGAAACGCTCCCTCGGACTCAAGCAACTGGTTAACACCCCCACCCACTACGCCGGACACACGCTTGACCCCGTCTTCTCCTCCAAGCACATCTGCTTCAGCCACTCCACCGGACTCCACTGGACCGACCACAGCTGCATCCACTTCACCTTCAGAAAAACGACGACCCACACCACCCACAACAGGGCCCTCGCAGAAGCTGGAACAAGATCACCACCAAGCAGCTCACTACCTCCCTCCGACAGAAACCCCCCGCCAGCACAACGGACCCCAACAAAGCAGCCAACAACCTCACACAGTGGCTCAACAACTGCGCAGATTACCTTGCACCACTGACGGACCCCCCAGCAGACCCGGCAGCAAGAAATCCCCCTGGTTTACTGACGCACTCAAGACCTCCAAGAAGAACTGCCGCTCCCTCGAGAAAGCCTGGTGCCACAACCAGACCACGGTCAACATGACGGCCCTCAAGCACGCCACCCGTAAACACCACCAGCTGATCCGCACCACCAAGAAGACAGCATTCAACGAACGACTGGACAACAGCACCCACAACAGCCAGGAACTCTTCAGCATCGTCAAAGAGTTCTCCGACCCCAGCGCCGGAAGCAACAACATCACTCCCTCGCAAGACCTCTGCAACTCACTCGCCTTGTTCTTTCACCGCAAGATCGTCGATATACACAACAGTTTCGGCGCACCAACCACGCACCCAACCACCGAACCAACGCACCCCCCACCACCACCCTCTGCGCCTGGGCCCCGATCAGCACCGAAGACACCACCCGCACGATGAACATCATCCACTCCAGATCATCAACCGACCCCTGCCCCCACCACATCTTCAACAAGGCCGACTCCATCATCGCACCCCAAAACCGGGACATCATCAACACCTCCTTCAACACCGCCACCTTCCTGGAGACCTGGAAGCACGCCGAGCTCAGCGCCTTCCTGAAGAAACCGCCTGCATTTCTCGTCTCCCCTGTGCCGGTGAGTCCGCCGCTTTTTACCCCGCTGTAAGTTCACCGTTTCTACCCATCTGCTTTGTACATTAGTTTCCCCTCGCTCCCGTTTGACTGCTGTTACCATTTTGTATTCATTTTATTGGTATTTGTTATTTGGTGTTTCCCCTCGTTCCCTTTTGACTGCTGTTACCATTTTGTTTTTGTTCTATTCTTATTTGTCATTTGGTGTTTCCCCTTGCTCCCCCTTGCCTTCTGTGCCCTCCCGCCTCGCCCTCGTTTCCCGCTGCTGCTCCCTGCGGCCCCGCCCCCGACGCTCCCATTCTCCACCCCGCTCCCGCCTCCCAGCTGCTCCTCCCTCCCTCAGCCCCTCATATGGAGGACGCACGGTGGTAATGGGAGCAACCTTTGACACTGTCACCAGGTAGGTCACACCCCTAGCCACCGCTTGGTCCTCCTCGTGCTGTGCACTGAGCTCTGCCCGCTGGTTTCCACCTGCATTTCTTATCTCCCATGTGCCTGTGAGTCCGCCGCTTTTTACCCCGCTGTAAGTTCAGTTTCTACCCCTCTGTTTTGTACATTAGTTTTCCCTCTCTCCCCTTTGACTGCTGTTACCATTTTGTATTCGTTTAATTGTTATTTGTCATTTGGTGTTTCCCCTCGCTCCCCCTTGCCTTCTGTGCCCTCCCGCCTCGCCCTCGTTTCTCGACGCTGCTCCCTGCGGCCCCGCCCCCCCGAAGCTCCCATTTGCCACCCCGCTCCCACCTCCCAGCTGCTCCTCCCTCCCTTAGCCCCTCATATGGAGGACGCATGGCGTACGCGCAGTGTACACGCGCAGCGGGTGCGCCGATTGTGCACCGAAGGCGCGCCAAAGGCAAGCCTATCTGCGCCCGTCCACGCCTGGACCGTGCCCTGCGCCAGGACCTCTGGCCCCCGACGATGCAAGACCACACGGCAGACCTACGATGCCGCCACCCTCCTCGCACTCAACGCCGGCCGCAACCCCGCCTGCTACGGAGCCACACCGAAACGCTCCCTCGGACTCAAGCAACTGGTTAACACCCCCACCCACTACGCCGGACACACGCTTGACCCCGTCTTCTCCTCCAAGCACATCTCCTTCAGCCACTCCATCGGACTCCACTAGACCGGCCACAGCTGCATCCACTTCACCTTCAGAAAAACCACGACCCACACCACCCACAACAGGGCCCTCGCAGAAGCTGGAACAAGATCACCACCGAGGAGCTCACTACCTCCCTCCGACAGAAACCCCCCGCCAGCACAAAGGACCCCAACGAAGCAGCCAACAACCTCACACAGTGGCTCAACAACTGCGCAGATTACCTTGCACCACTGACGTACCCCCCAGCAGACCCGGCTGCAAGAAAGCCCCCTGGTTTACCGACGCACTCAAGACCTCCAAGAAGAACTGCCGCTCCCTCGAGAATGCCTGGTGCCACAACCAGACCACGGTCAACATGACGGCCCTCAAGCATGCCACCCGCAAACACCACCAGCTGATCCACACCACCAAGAAGACAGCATTCAAAGAACGACTGGACAACAGCACCCACAACAGCCGAGCTCAGCGCCTTCCAGAAGAAACCAACAGCGGACCTCACTGACCTCAAGAACTATCGCCCCATCTCGCTCCTCCCTTTTCCTGCCAAAGTCATCGAAAAGACCTTCAACAGACAGCTTGCCACCTTCCTCGAGATGAACGGATCCCTCGACCCTTTGCAGTCCGGCTTCCGAGCCAACCACAGCACGAGACCGCCCTCATCGCAGCCACTGATGACATCAGATCCCTGCACGACAACAGGGAAACAGCGGCCCTCATCCTCCTGGACCTCTCTGCACAGTCTGCCGCCGCACCCTAGTACAGCGCCTCAGCAACATCGGAATCCGAGAGAAGGCACATGAGCCCTCTTGCAGCCATCGCACGCAAACACAACCTCAACATCATCTCCTACACTGATGACACCCAGCTAATCCTCTCCCTCACCAACGACCCCGCCTCCGCCAGAACCAGCCTACACGAAGGGATGAAAGACGTAGCCGAATGGATGAAGAACAGCCGCCTGAAACTGAACTCAGACAAAACGGAAGTCCTCATACTGGGATCATCGCCCTCCGCCTGGGACGACTCCTGGTGGCCCCCTGCCCTGGGCACCACCCCAAAACCAACGGACCATGCACGCAACCTGGGCTTCATCCTGGACTCCTCCCTCTCGATGACCAGAAAAGTCAACGCCGTCTCTTCATCTTGCTTCAACACCCTGCGCATGCTCCGTAAGATCTTCCGATGGATCCCCACCGGTACCAGGAAGACGGTTACCCAGGCACTCGTCACCAGCCGACTGGACTACAGAAACACCCTTTACGCCAGAACCACAGCCAAACTTCAGAAAAGACTCCAGCGCATCCAGAACGCCTCCGCACGACATCCCCCGACACAGCCACATCTCCGGCCATCTGAGAGATCTCCACTGGCTCTCCGTCAGCAAGAGGATCAATTTCAGGCTCCTCACTCACGCACACAAAGCACTCCATGACCTGGGCCCCAAGGACCTCAACAACCGCCTGACCTTCTACGCACCCACCCGCCAGCTACGATCGACCAGCCTCGCCCTCGCCACCGTACCACGCATCCGCAAAGCCACCGCCGGGGGAAAATCCTTCTCCTACCTGGCAGCCAAGACATGTAACTCCCTCCCAATCCACCTCTGGCTGACCCAGGATCATCTCTCCTTCAGGAAGCTCCTCAAGACCTGGCTCTTCGAGCAATAACGGACTCCTCCCCCCCAGTGCCTTGAGACCCTTCCGGGTGAGTAGCACGCTATACAAATGCCCATGATTGATTGATTGATTGCAAGCACACAAACATCCAGTTTATGCATAGAGCATACATGCACCTCACAGTGCTGCCCTAGCCCTTTAGTGTTACATTCCTAGGCTGTTAGACCTGTCATCCTTAGGGGGTATTTCTCCCATTGTTTTGCTTGGTTACCTCTTCTTTTTTCTGTATTCGTTTTGTAGGCTTTAGGACTCTGAGTAATTTGCCACTGCTGACCAGTGCTAAAGTGCATGTGCTTCTCCGCTAAGCAAGGCAACATTGATCTATACACAGTTGTTATATTGAATTTACTAATAAATCCCTTGTAAAGTGGCATACCATATACCCTGGGCCTGTAAATTAAATGCTACTAGTGGGCATGCTATACTGATTGTGCCACCTACACACGTAGCCTTTCAAACCTGTCTCAGTCCTGCCACTGCAGGGTCTGTGTGTGCAGTTTACTGTCAATTTGACTTGGCATTTAAAACTAGTTGCCTTAAACTCTCCGGTTATTACATGTCAGTCACTCTTAAGGTAGGCCCAAGGTAGTCCAAAAGGGAGGATGCTGTGTAAGTAAAAGGTAGTACAAGTATTGTTAGGTTCTATGTGTCCTGGTAGTGACAAACAACCAAATTTGTTTTTTCACTACTGTGAGACCTACTCCTCTTATAGGTTAACTTTGGGAATTCCTTAATACACTTTTAAGCTGTAATTCTTGATCCAAAAGGAGTAGCTGATGATGTTTTGTACCTCCCGACTGGTAATGATAAATCCACTTTACTACTTCTAGAAAGTGAACATTCCTCTGTTTTTACTGCACTGGATGCCTGCAGCCTGTCTCCAATACACGTCTAGGATGGGTGAGAGCTGCACATTTGTGTATTCCTCTAGACAGTCACAAACACAGGAAGGCTAGGTGTGTCTGCATACTCTTCTGCATTCTGATGGCTCTTCCTGAGCCGGAAGGGAGAGGGGAGCAGACACTTACACCTGAATAGGTAGTGTCCTGTTTCCCACACAATGCGATGATTACCCCTATTAATAGTCCAGAGCCGCGGCTGGGAACAAGGACCTGTGTGCAATTTAAACACTCTTCTTTGAAGTCACTCCCACTTCAAATTTATATTGGGTATGGGTACTGACTTCTGGACTTCTGGACCTACAACTGGACTGTGTCAGAAAAACTGCTGTGCTTCACCAAGGACTGAAACTCGGCTGAATTGCTGACCTGGAAGATCTGCTTTTCTTTTGTGCTGTCCTGCTGCTTGTTGCTCCATGACCCCGCTGAAGAGAGCTGGACTCTGCATTGCAGCTGAAGTGATCTCCAAGGGTTTCTTGGCTTTCCTCCTGTTGCTTGAGACTCAGGGCTCTCAAAGTCTCTACTCCTGCTCCTGTGCCTGCTTCACTGGAAGTGGACGCAGACACTTGCATCAGAGAAATCATGGCATCACCAGTCTACGTGTAGCAGAAATACTGCATCGACCCTGCTGTGGGAGTAGAACATGGTGCATCACACTCTGAACTGATGCATCGCATCCGGAATCAACGCTTCTGGAACCAATTCATTACTGCCACTCCATGGAGAAGATTGATGCATCGACCTCCAGCATGGATTAACTGGTTGCATTGTCTTTGGAAACATCACACTGGGAACTGGTGCTTTACTCAATGGACCTGATGCATCACTGCTACTGAATGGAGAAAATCAACCCATCACCTCGACTGTGGGCTCGACATCGATGCATCACTCATCTGCACCTCGCACCTCTCTGTTGTGACCAGGATCAAGGTACTCAGCTCACAGGGTCTGCTTGGCTATTCACCCTGGCGGGCGCTCTTTCTTAGTTAGCATGTACTGTTGGGTTTGCCCTGGTTCAGTTAGACCAGATGAAAGGAGCTTATTGCGTCTGAGAGTTAAATAAAGGCTTTAGGAATTTATATCTGAACTTCTACTTATTCTTTTTTTGTCATTTTGGTCTTGAATTATTTATAAAATGATGGTATATTTTTTTAAACCAGTGTGGATTCATTTTGCAGTGTTTTCATTGGGTTACTCTGTTTGTGTGTGTTGCATTGGCATGTCATGGCATTTGCATGGCATTTTAAGATAAACTTGACTGCTCTATGTCAAGCTGCCAGAGGGTGAGGACAGGTTATCTTTTAGCGTATCTCTGACTTAGGCAATGTGGAGTTGTGGTCCCTACTTGGATAGCGTGCATACCTCTGGCAACTAGAGACCCCATTTTCAACACAGGCACACATACATCAGGTACATGTACACCACATATGCACTGTGCAGCACTACACACCAAAGTGATGTAGGCCATTCAGAGAATGACACACTAAAAAAAGAAGAATACAAAGCAATAAAATGGCTAGCAGGATAAGAGAAATAAAAGCTGTTTACATTTTATAGGAAAGGAAGGGGGAGAGGGAAAGGGGAGGGGAGGGAGGAAAAAGAATGGGGGGAAGGAGGAGGAAAGGGAAGATCCTACAGTATGATACAATATAATGTTGCATATTTAAAGAGGAAAGTGAACAAGAATTATAATATGATTAATAATAAACAATAAGCCAATAAGGGTTAGAAGAAAAGGACAGAGAAAATTAATGTTTAAGGAGGATTAACATTTTCAGCATTTAATCGAGAATCATTTGCTAATGCCAGTTTCTCTAAATAAGTAGTGAGTGGCAAGCAGAAGAGCTCCCTATTAACCATCTGTTTGCAAGAGGAGGCAAAGGCTATATCAAGTTGGTGCAAATTGCAGAGACTATTACATCAATGTTGGACAGAAAGCTATGTAAGAGTTTTCCAATTAGGAGTTATATGTTGAAAAGCTAAAGCTAACATAAGGTCAAAAAGACCATCTTGATGAGTGGGAAGGTCTAAGGTGTCCAACAAGGTCCCAGGGAAAAGATGAAGAATAGAAAAGGGAATGAGGATGTTAAACAAGCGAGAAATATAGGACCATATTTTCCCCCCAAAAAAGAGATGATGAAGGGCAAAAAAGAGAAGGTGTAGGAGATCAGTGTTAGAAGAGCCACAGGTCCAGCAGTTTGCATCAGTAGAGTGAGTAAATCTAACTATAGAAATAGGAGTGAAGTTAAGTTTATGGTAAAGGAAAAACATAGATTGAGTAAGAGAAGCATAACAAGAGATTTTGAGAGAGCGGAACCAGAGTTTGTCCCAAAAAATTATAGTCCATTCACATCACAGGTCAGATTCCCATTAACGTTCCAATTTGATTTTAGTACGATCAGGGTTGGGAACTAAGGAGAGTTTATAAATGAGAGAAGCTTTGGGTAGAGAAAGGAGAATGTTAATGAAAGAGTTTCGGTCAGAAAGAGGAGGGAGAGAGGGAAAGGAGTAGAAGGTATCAAGGATAACTACCATTAGGATAGAGAATTTCTGGAGGAAGGAGCAAGGACAATGGAAAGTAGCTTGAAATTGGGGGAATGAGCACCAAGATAAACCATCAAATAGGTTTGTAACCCAAACTATCCCCTTTGATCTCCAAGATTTCCAAAAGATGGGCCTATTGTTAATTGTAATAAGGAAATTGTGCCAAGTTGTGGATTCTAACAAAAGATACTCTGGAAACAAATTTAGGTTGGGTTAAAGATTTCAACAGAGTGCAAGTGTGTTTAAACAAGGGGAGAGAGGTATGAGGAGTTTTAGCAGAGAAGGCTAAAACTTCCTTGAAAGAGAAAGCTAATAGTAATGTTTGTTCAATGGAAAACCAGAAGGGGGTAAAAGGGAAAGGCTCGGAATTTAACCATTTCAAAACTTGACGGAGGCAAAAGGATTCATGATCAATGCGAAAATCAGGGAAGTTCACACCCCCATTAGATTTTGGCTTGTAAAAGAGGGATAAGGAAATCCTGGCTTTTTTGTTTGCCAATGAAACTTAGAAAGGCGAGAACCAATTTATAAAAAATAACAGGCAGGTATATGGATAGGGAGCATGGAAAGAGCATAAATCAATATAGGGGTGATCATCATTTGAATAGAATCTTCCCAACCCCACCATGAAAGGAGGAGAGGGTTCCAAGAGGAAAATAGTTTGTGAATTTGAGATAGACCACGCAGTCATGTTTAAATTAACAGATTAGGCAATGGAATTGGAGAACCACATACCTAAATATTTGACTTTGGAACTATTCCATGCAAAACCGGTGGAAGAGAAGGAATGGGGAAGACAACATTTCGTAGAAGGGAGAATTTCTACTTTATCTAAGTTGATTTTTTACCCCGAAACAAGCATATGCCAATAGTTTTAAATGTCGTTCACCATAGGAAAAACCAAATATAGAATCATTATTACGAATTGAGGATAAGAAGGGTTCAAGAGCTAAAACAAAAAGAAGGGGGAGAGAGGACAACCCTGGCGAACATCGCGACGAAGGGAAAAAATATGAAGAAGGACAACCATTAACTAGTACTGAGGCTGTGGGGGCAGAATATAATGAGGAAATAAGTGAAATCAACTTGAGACCAACACCATGCCATTTCAAGGATGCAAATAAGAAGGACCAATCAACCCTATCAAATGCTTTTTCAGCATCAACAGAAATGGCCTCTAAGGCTGTGGAATGCAAACTGATTTTGTTCAAAACACTAAGGACTCACCTGCGGATTTGCTGCCTGGATTGCTGCCTCATTCCCGCCCCTGCTAGGGTCATCTCTCGAGCCCGAACTTTGCTTCTGCCTGCACTGTCTCACCTGGTCTCCCCCCGCCGCCACAGCATTCTCCAACACAGTGTGGCCGCAGTGGGGGGGGACCGTGGGCTTAAGGACTACAACTACCAGTGTGTCATAGCGGCTGAAAGCCGCCAACGGTGTTTTCGCACCAGGAGGTGCTTTTATAGGAGACCCAACCACGTTGGAACAGGGGACTCACCTGCGGATTTGCTGCTTGGATTGCTGCCTCATTCCCGTCCCTGCTCGGGTCATCTCTCGAGCCCGAACTTTGCTACTGCCTGCACTGTCTCACCCGGTCTCCCCCTGCCGCTGCAGCATTCTCCAACACAGCGCGGCCGCAGTGGTGGGGGGACCATGGGATTAAGGACTACAACTATCAGGGTGTCATAGCGGCCAGAAGCCACCAACGGTGTTTTTTTGCACCAGGAGGCGCTTTAATTGGAGACACACCCTTGTTGGAGTGGGGGACTCACCTGTGGATATGCTGCCTGGATTGCTGCCTCATTCCCGTCCCTGCTCGGGTCATCTCTCGAGCCCGAACTTTGCTACTGCCTGCACTGTCTTACCCGGTCTCCTCCCGCCGCCGCAGCATTCTCCAACACAGCGCAGCTGCAGTTGGGGGGGGGGGACAGTGGGCTTAAGGACTACAACTACCAGGGTGTCATAGCGGCCGGAAGCCACCAACTGTGTTTTTGTGCCAGGAGGCGCTTTAATTGGAGACACACCCCACGTGTCGCGGGAGCACCAGGTGCGTCCCAGGAGAAGTCGGGACAAGGGCGGGCCGTCTGCGGCCATCCTAGGCCGGACGAGGCTGGGCTGGGCCAGCCCTCTAGCATCTCTATCCCTCCCCTGGACTACAAACTGACTTAAAAGGTACTTTGAACTAGAAAAAGAAAAAGGGGGACGTTGTGGTTTATGTAATTGGCTGTAGAGTTGATACTTACCATTGTTTTGCCTTATTTTGCTTATAAAGCTATTCTAGGGGTGCCCAGGGTACATCCTCTTGAGTGAAAATGTGTCTGCTCAGATCAGCCTATTATCATTACCAATGACTGAAATGGGTAAAAATAATAAATCTTATCCGATGACTAGGCATCATGCTGCTACGACTCAACCCCTCCCGAGCCTAGCAGCAATTGATAAGATGCTCCAGAAAACAATAGGGGTTGTGGCGACGGCAATTGAAAACACGGAGAGGCGATTGTCAATCACCCCAGCTGTCCCTCCATTACAGCAAGTGTGGGATTATTCTGCAGTTACAGTTAATCCCTCTGACTGTAGTTTTTTCCTCATGTCCTCTTTTGCTGATTTACCTTGTGCCCAGGCCGCTACTAGCACTATTGATAGCCCACCTCCGCCCAAATCCCCCCACATGTTTTAGTGGAAAAGCTAGTCAAAACACGCCCTAGAAGTAAGAAATGTAAAACCCAAATGAAAACATTAAAAAAGATTATTCCGTCCCCCGAACCTGCACCGGTTGGTGTTGGCTCTTCATTACCCTCTGCAGGAACTCCTGTTTGGGTTTCTCACTTCTTGATTTCCAGACCCATATCAAACAGATCATTGGCTCACTCATTAAACCACTGGCATCTAGGTTGGATAGATTAGTTTCTACAATTGAGAAGTGTGGCTCACTGGTTAGAGGAGACAGACCTGGAAGCAGAGGTCAGCCCGGGACCAGGGTTCAATTCCCGGTTCGGCGGGGTCTTGAGTCCTAAAATGTCCATGGACTCGACAATTCTCGCTCCGGTGCCTACTTGATTCATGGGTTCACTCTGCGACTCTGGGCAATAGCTTGCTTAATCTCCACAACGGCCCCTCGCGGCGGGATGCCTGGCTTTCACCTTGTGGATACCCTGCCTGGGTTATCTCACAGGGGAATACCAGGACGGGTTCCCTAAGCAAGCGCTTAGAGACCGGTTGGTGATTTGCGCTATATAAATTCCTGTACATTTACAATTAACAGCATTGGCTTGGGGAAGGTCCAGCCCGCGAGCCTTCCGGTAAATTAAGCTAATGGATTGAATCCTAGTATTGCCAATCTTACCACCCGAGCTGATAATGGTGTAGCAGGGAATTTTGCAGTTGGGCCAACCCCTGATGTCACTAACTTAATTGGTGGGGCCAGGGTTCCGCCTATTAGCAACAAAACTGTAGCTACAACTTCCCCTATAACAGGTAATACAACCCTTCTATTGGTTTTGCCTTTGCATAGCGATAAGAAAGTGGCGGGTGGTGCTAGCATCGTGTCGAGGGTGTTGCTCAAACTGGGGTCCAGCAAACAGGATAGATAAGCCATAGGTAGTAAAAATAGCCCAAAAAGGGGTTCCCCGATAAGGTTGCCCACTATTGACCTACCCCCTGAGTCCTTGCCATATGTTGTGGTCCTTACCGGGGTTACTCCCTTAGCACATGGGAAAACCAAGGCCCATAGTGATCTCAAAAATAAATGCATTCAATGGCTTAGGACCAATAGGCCTTCTCCCCCTAGTTCTTCAGGTGAAATTTTATCTGTCAGAAGAGTAGACTGGATTGGGTCTGGACCCAAAACTATGGCAGGAGATTGTGTGCTTATAAACATTAGGCACACATGTGCTTTAGAACATATATGTAATGGGTTGCCAATCTGGTAGAATACACACATTTTCCCACTGCTTTTATCATACTTTTATCCCACTTTTCAGAGGAGAATCGGCCGGGGCTTGAGTCCTAACCACCAGGGGCCCATTAATAGACTTCCTTACAGAACCTACCAGGGGACTACATCTTGGGAGGGTGCTTTTCTGCACATTCCTTTACTCTCCCTATTCCCCCCAAAAATAGGTTTAGTCCCTTGGAGCTGGAGGACTGACGCCCAGTGGGGCTGAACACTGTACCCCCTATGGTCAGCAGTGTTGGTAAGCTAGATGATAAACAGGAAGGAAAAGATCCTAGCACTGATCTAGTGAACATAACCGTAGATCACCCTCAAATCCCTGAAGACGGGACGCAATTGGAGGTATTGGAACAACTTGTGTAGCTTAGTGCACCAAATGATGCACTACCCTGTGGTGTGATAAGGGAATGGACACCTGAGTCTAGAAATCCAACCCTCGATATTGGGATCAATAAAGGTATGGAAAGAGTAACAACTAGCCCTGTGAGAACTGATGGTTGTATAAAAATTCTGTCATGGAATGTGGATGGGCTGAAAAGCAAATTATCTTCTCCGGAGTGGGGTTCTTTTATGGTTTTGCACGATATTTGTTTAATGCAGGAAACTTGGGCACTGGTGGAGAGTGCAATGCCAGGTTATGCCGCCTTTGACATCTTGCAAAAACAAAAGTTGATGGACAGAGTGCAGAACAATGTCATACATTCAACCCAGTACAGAGATATGGGCCTAAATCCATCGTTTTTTTTGCACTCCACACCACCCCAGTTCAGACATGGCCATATACAAATCAGCCTTGACCCTGTGCCTCTTGGGAACTGTCCAACCCGAACTGCCAAGACATGTCTTTCCTGGACCGGAATCAAGCATCCTAGGACCAGTTTCTGGCTTTCAGCCGTCTTCAGCAAGGATAGCTTGACTCCAGTGGTGTGGAGAGCATTGGACTCACGTCTGAGCATACCCATCCCACTCGGGGTGACAAATGCAAAAACAACATTTTTTTTTTTTGTAAAACAGTTTTTATTGCAGAACCAAATCATACATACATCATACACTTATGAGCACCTTACATGTCCATTATCAAAGCTTATTGCTTGTTTGGGTGATTCCTATACATGGCCTATAAGCCCACAACTCGGGGGTCGGCGACATCGAACAGTGAATCACCCCTCCCAGCAACCCCTGAGCACCTTTAATTCCCCGTGCAAGGATTTCTTCAGTCTGCTTTTCCATTTTTCACCCCTCCGCTCCCCAAACCCCTCCTCCCCCCAACTTCTTAACACCCTAACTCCCCCCCACCCATCTCCCAGTGCCTGCGCCTACGCCTGGACTCGCAGTCAGTGTGTTTATATGATCGCTGTCAGGAGTGATTTGAGATTCTCAAAGGAAGTGCACCTGGTGTGTCGGTGGGATCATACAAAAACAATGGAGAGAGCAAGGATAATGTTCACCGAAGTGAACTGGGAGTACTCCTGTACCCCTGGATACAACTGTAGAAAAAACAAATGAAGGAGTACCACCAGTGAGAATTCACCAGTCGCTGTAAGGGTGGATGGTTTCTTCCAATTGGGGGAAATCTCCTTTTATTAGAAACCCCTCACTCATCACCTAGTGATGACATGCTTCATCATTGGGGTCCACCCTAATGACCTAGCGTCATCAGGGTGTGCTTCAACACCTGATTACAGTGGAGCAGGTTATGAGTGATGGTGCGTGAAAGAAGAAAAAGTAAGTGTGTTAAAAATTGTCCTGGTTTGAACTTGAAAAAATAAAGAATTTTTATTGGCAAGCAACTGGACAATGTTAAAATAGTGGCGAGATAGAGTGAGGGCAGTAATGAGCCCGTGTATCTCTTTATGTGTTTGGTCTACATGTTTCAACCATGAAGGTTATGTTGAACCAGGTTTTCGTCAGGACCTTAAAACCAAGATGGTGGATGGTCTGCGTCCCCTAAAAGACGCACCCAATCCTACCACATGGGACCACCGGTTGGCAAAAATGTGCTCGTGGTGTATGCTCGTTCCACAGTGGGTGAGCTCTAAAAATCAAAACACTCTCAGTGGAGTGTTCGAGGACTTCATAGGGCAGGGGAGGTTACCCTCGTGAATAAACGTATTAGTTTGTCGCCGAGGACTGCTTCTTGCAACCTACTGCCTGCACCGCCCCGTTAGTGTCGGTGGGATCTTCAGTTCCTGAGTTGGAATGCTCTTCCTCCTCCCCCAGCGTACTATCTCGTAGTGCTTGCACTAGCGCCTCCCATGCTGCTGCCGCTTCCAGTGCCCTATCGTCAGCTTTGCGTTAGCCAGTTAATACCTGAGCGTACTTTCCCTCGCCGCCCATTTGAGGCATTCATTAAACCATCTTTTGTGCGTGGGACCCTTTTTCCATTTCCAATTTCTAAATATTTCCCTCTTAGCCAGTATCAGCCCCATATCTATAAACTTGCTTGTGATCCTATTCTTGGGTGTGTGCGGAAACCAATGCAGCACTCCTACCGCCTTAGTGTATTGTAGTTCTCTATCTGTTGCGTTGTTCAATGTCTCGCCAATCTCCTGCCAATAGTCTCGTAAGTGTGGGCAGTCCCATAGCATATGGCCTAGGTCCGCCTCTGCTGTGTTACACCTGGGGCAAGCCGCATTTTCCACCCCAAAATATTTTCCGATTTTCCCTGGTGTAAGGTAGGCTCTATGGAGAATATAAAAATGTATCAGTTGGAAGCGTGCGTTCCTCGTGCTCTTCCTTGCCCGCCTCAGTAGTTGTGCCCAAGTTGTGTCAGGGATCTCCAGCTGGAGGTCTAATTCCCATTTGGCCTTCAGTGTTGTCAGGGGTTTTAAAGTTTCTCGCAGCATTCTAGAATAAAGGCACGTCACTGCCTTATAAGTACCAGCTGCCATCATAGTGTACTGGTACATGGACGCGGGGGGCACCAGCAACCCTTCCCCCAGTGCGCCTGCATGGCTCTGGTCACAGCAGCGTGCATCAGATAGTCTCCTCTCGGGAGCTCAAATCGATCTTGCAAAGTCTGGTATGGAAGTAATACCCCGTCTTCATTCAGGTCTCCCAGCATTTGTAGCCCTGCATTTCCCCCCCCCTGTAATCGCGACCAGTCGCCGCTGTGAGGGAGTGCTGTCACCATTCCCAGCGGTATCTCGGGTGCATACACACGCCGCACTCCTGCTCTCTGTCGTGCTCTATTCCAACAGAGCCTAAACGTCTGCTCCTCTAGGGATAAATCTCTGAGGATGAGCCTCTGCTGTAGAGTGATGTACGCAAGCACATGTCGAGGGGATACCCCCGTCCCTCTCTTGCTCTGGGCCTCGATACACCCTCGCCACTTCCTGCGTGAAGACTTGTAATTGAGCCGCTAGGTAGTAGAACTCAAAATCCGGTACCGCCATGCCCCCTCGTCCTTTGGTCGGACCAATGTGTCTAACGCTATTCTACGTCTGCCCATGCCCCACAGGAACGATATCAGCAATGATTTCAGCTGCTGAAAGATAGAGCCAGGTATCTATACCTGCAGCGTACGGAAGTAGTAGAGGAGGCGCGGTAGAGCGATCATCTTTACTAGGGAGATGCGGCCTGTTATCGAGACCTGAAGAGTGGCCCCAAAGGACATACTTCCCTTCAACGCCCGGACACAATGGCCCACATTGCCTTCTAGCATATCTGCCGCCTTGTCGTACACATATACTCCTAGATATTTCAAACAAGTAGGTTCCCAGTTGTGTAGGGGGCGGGTGGTAGGTCGCTTCTCTCCCTGTCGCAGTGGGAATAAACAGGATTTAGACCAATTAACTTTTAGGCCTGATAGCTTACCAAAAAGTTCGAGAAGTCTTTCTGCACCCTCCAACGCCTCACTTGCATCCTCTAGAAATAATAAGAGGTTGTCCGCGTACAATGAGATAGCCTGCGGGTTTCCCCTGTAGACTACACCCTTGTAATAACGTCCCGTCCGCGCTTCCGCCGCAAATGGCTCTATCGCTATGGCAAACAGCAGGGGGGATAGCGAGCACCTTTTCCTAGTACCACAGCACACTTGGTACTGGTGCGATATTAGGGAGCCTATCCGGACTCGTGCCGTCACCAACGTGTACAGCACTTTGGTCCAACCTATATAATTATCGCCAAGGCCGAAGCGCTTCATGACCCTGTATAGATATTCCCATTCCAAACTATCAAACGCCTTTTCGATATCAATTGATAATACTAAAGGCATTTGTGTCCCTGGCATCAGGACGCCCATTAGCTGTATCAGCCGGCGTATATTGATGGTGGTGTTCCGCCTGGGAATGAAGCCGGATTGATCGCTGTGGATCAGCTCCGTCATGTGGCTCAATAGTCTAGTGGCCAGTATTGTACTCAGGATTTTGTAGTCCGTTGTCAGCATGGACAGTGGACGATAAGAGGCTAGTTTATTGTTTTCCCTCCCCGGCTTCAGCAATGGGATCATCAAGGCTTCCCACATGGATTCAGGCAGTCTTCCCCTAGACTTAGCTTTGTTGTAAACCGCCTGGAGCCGCGGAGCTAGTTGCCCCAAGTATTTACTGTAAAACTCTATGGGCATGCCGTCCAAGCCGGGGTTTTGTTTCGAGCCATCTGCTTCACTGCGCTTCCTATCTCCCCCAGTGTAATATCCCTGCCCAGGTCTTCTGACTGTTCTTGATCTAGCTGCGGCAATTGCAGTCCCTCCGAAAAGGTGTCGATCTCACATTCTCGTCCTTCCAATCCGCTTTCGTATAGCGTTTCGTAATGTGATCGGAAGCCGTACAAGATTTCTGTTTGGGAGTTGCATATGTGACCCCCTTCTTCCTCGACGGCCAAGATCGGGTGGCTGCGCCTAGTTGGGTTAGCCAACCAAGCAAGCATTGTCCCTGCCTTGTTCCCCTCGGCGTGCGCCCTCGTCAGGTAAATCTTATGGTCAAAGCTCCGGAGCCGCTCCATTTCAACCGCCACTGCTTCCTTGGCCTCACTAACAAGTTCCTGTAGCTCCGGATGGTGAGAGCGCGCCAACTCGGCTTTCCGCAATGCCCTCTCAGCCTTTTCCAAATCGTCTAATAGCGTCTTGCGGGCTCCGCCATATTTACTGATACAGTGGCCTCTGATGACAACCTTGAAGGCATTCCACTTCATCGCTCTGGAGGCCGTGGTGCCATTATTTTCCTCAAAGTATTGCGTGATTCTCTCCCCTAGCGCTTCCCTAAACAGTGGGTCGTCTAGGGAGAGTAAAAAGGAAAAAATAAGGAGAAGTCATCTGAGAAAGAAAATATAAAGGACGAGGTAGGCAATTCATGAAATTCAGTCAAGAACAAAGAGAGGATAAATACGAAACAGAGGGAAGAAAGGAAGGGGAGCGAGAATAAGAACAAGAGGAGACAGTACATGTCAAATGATGACTGCAATATGTACCTTATGGGGAACAAAAGGGAAGGATGAGAGGTGGCAATGGACACCGAAAACAGCACACCTAACAAGGGTAACACACCACACCAGGACATCAAAAAGACATGAGTAGGAGTGGGAACATGGAGAAGAACACAGTGAACCTTAAAAGAACCTGTAAGGGAATAAAGAATTATGTACATAAAAAAAGAAGAACAAAGGAGTCCAAATAGTATAAACCATAAAAGCGCATTCAACACAATAGTGGAAAAAAATAAGTACTACAATCGAGAACCAGATGGAGAAGGAGCTGTCTAAAGTTGATCATAGAATGAGATTGAATAAATCTTCAGAAAACAGCTGGGTCTTCAAAAGTGGAAGTCTTCTTGAGAAAAGTGACCTTAAACAGGCATGGATGGAACAAGCCGTATCTTGCACCTAAGGAAGGAAAAGCAGGACAGAGATCCAGAAAGTCTTTTCGCTGTATGGCAGTTATTGGAGAAACATCCTGGGAAAAAAAAAAATTTACCACGCCAGAGTAGCTGCTTTTTAGATTTAGCCGCATTGAGTACCAGCAGAAGGTCAGTGAATTGTAGGAATAAAATAATTACTCCACGAGAATTAGATGGAGCAGATGAAGAAGACAGACGTGGGCCCAGTCTGTGTGCTCGTAGTATATTCAGTTTGGCTGTAGGAGGGAGACTCAGACACTACGGTAAGAAGGAAGTAAAGTATGCAACAGGGTCGTCACCTTCAAGTACCTCCAAAAGACCATAAATGTGTAGATAATTGAGTTGATTCCTATTTTCAAAATCTTCAGTCGCTCTCCTTAATTGCAAAGCTTCTTTCTCCAAAAAGGACATTTTTGAAGATGAATCTTTAACTTTGTCAAGATGTTGTTCTACCACAGAAAGAAGGGACTCCATGGATGGCCATTTGCTGTCTAAGGTTTGTAGACGAGAGTTAGTTTCCTCAATGAAGAGACAGAGGGCACATATCTCCTCCAAAACAATGTCCAAGGAAACCGGAGAGACAGATTTAGGAGGAGAGGTAGGGTCTTGTTTAAGCCTCTTGTAGGTAGATGGAGGTAACTGTGCTTTAGATGCCATGGTGAGATTCTGTGCTCTAGCAGGACAAACCCCATCTGGCAATATCTCAGATGTATGTGAGAATTTGCGAAGGGTAGTGTTGTCAGTGGCACGAGCAGTAGGATAGGCCAACTTCGATTTTTTGGTGTAATGAAGTAAACGTTTGCTCCTACCCATGTAGCGTGCTAGGAGAAGTGCAGGAAAATGGTGGCATCATATAAAAGGTTATGCAAAAGTACCTTATGAAAAACCAGCAAATGCAGGAAATACTGAAGACATCCGATGAGAAGCAAGAGCCATTCAAGTAAAAAGCTTAAACATGCAGGAGTCATCGTAAAAAATAAGTAACAGGGCGCCATTTGATAAAACGTGAAGAAAAAAGAAGTGGGAGAAAAACAGAATGGCGGCTGCTAGAAAGTGAAAAGAGTCACCTGCAGATTTTTCTTATACCTCCATGAGGCTGGAAAAAGGGATCACTGTGGAGAGGAGATATTCCGATTCAGAAAACTGGCAAAATGGTGTGGAAAGGAGCCCTGGAACCGCTCTGAAGTGAAATGTCTGAGTCCGGCGCGATGCAGAGCTTCGTTGTCAGGCGGCCATCTTGGGTCACAGTGCTCTCAACTCCCGATGTGGAAATTATTAATCCACCGTTTACTGTACTACACCTTCAGTACCATACAAGCATCTAAGCCTCCGGTCAATACACCTTATTGCATTTCTCCACCATCTTTTTGCTTAGTTTTTGCCTCATTATGAATATTAATGTGCTTCTGAAGTAATGTCATCAGCCGAACATCAGGGGTATCCGACATCACTTGCAGTGACCAGGGTTGTTGTGAGGGGATGGAAGCCCTGCTTAAGCAACAGCAACAATCCCTGTCAGGTTTAACACTAACATGTGTTTAACCCTCTGGTAGCTTGGCCCAAGGCAGTCCGTTTTACCTCAGAGGCACTGTGTATAGTATGTATGCAGCACCCAAACAGTAATAAAGTGAGAACACGACACAAGAAGACTCCCACGCCAATTTAGAAAATAGAGTACCTTTGAATATAAATGATCACCCCAAAATTACAAAAATCCAATCAGTAGAACTGAAGTTATGAATTTTAAAATTGTAATGCAAAGACTAGTGCGTAAAAGATCAAAGTGCCAACCGTGGTCCACTAGTTGTGCGATACTGGACCAAAGTCGAACAATATGGCTGACCACAATGGAGCACAAGACTGACACAAATAGGGGATTGGGCCTGGTCTTTGCTTATCATTGGACTTAAGTAGAAATTTCAGCACAAAGTTGCTTCAGAAGGTAGAATTTCAACAGGGAAAAGGCTGCAGGTGGTGACCGAGGAGAAGGCGTTGTCTTCAAGGAGCCACTGGATGAAGTTGCGGTGAAGATATCCAGGTTCGTACTTAATCTCTTATTTGAAAGTCAAAAATATCCAGCGGAACAAGGCCACATACCTCTTCTGCGAAGGACCTATGAACAGGATTTGCAGCTTAGGAGCAAACCGTAGCCTGAGCTGCTACAAAAACAGGCAATGCAGCTTGGGCAGATAAACAAGAAGGTTGGCCCCGGTCTCCTCTCGGTTCTCGGAGCAGTTTTTGTCAAAAATATTTGATTTTGGCTCTCTGGGCACCTTTAGCCCCACTTCCAAATGTCCATAACTGAAGAGACACCACTTGGATGGCTAGGACTCAATCAGGCTTGGTCCAGGTATGGTTTCTAGATGTTTGGGGTGCTTTCCACCTTGAGGCTCTCATCCGGAGGTCAGCAAACTAGTCCTTGGAGTCACTCTGAGAGCCCTAGGTTCAAACAGTGGAACAGGGCTCTGGAAGTAGCGTAGGCCTCTGAGGGTTCAAGGCAGGCATCATGCAGCAAAACAGTCCTTATCTGAAGCACACAACAGGCAACAGCAGCAGACTGTCCTCTTAGGGTCCTTCTGCAGGTCCAGAAAGTTATATGAAGAGTGAGCCAGAGGGTCCTATTTTAATTGCTGGTGCCTTCCCTGAAATAGAAGAAGTTTCTAGCGAATTCCCTTTGAAGTGCTTAGAGTATCCTGTTTCCCTTGAGCTGGTTCCATACACAATGAAGTGGTGTGAAGTGTAAAGCACTTTGTGAAAAGGCAGTGCACAGTCTATTTATTTGCCGGTGGGGCCCCTGCCCCCCTGCCCTCCATCCCGCCAATGATGTCCTATAGAGGCACACCTAATCCCTCTACATTGTTGATATCTGGGAGGAATCAACAAAGTTCAATTGACCAGTACCAAAAACATTCTAAAAGTGCCATTTTCAAAATTGTAACTTAAAATCCAACTTTGCCATTAAAGAGGATTTTAAATTTCAATTGTTCAGATACCAAATCTTAAATCCGTTCCTGCTCCCAATCTAAGGCTAGCACTTATTAAATGTGATAAGGCAGCCCAATGTTATCCAATGTCAGAGGTACGCCTCACAGTAGTGAAAAATAAATAAATGACCTTACAGTCTTTCCTCCTCATCTTCAGTCAGATTTTATCCGGACCTTTTGGTTGTTCTTTTTCTGACTGAGTTTGATCTTGATTGTCAGCACTGGATTCTTCTCTAATTTGATCAATTTGTTCTGGTCTTTCAAGTTCTTGCTCTTCCTCGTTCTCTACAGCAGTCTCTTGAGACCCAGTAACTTGTGTCCACCCTACTTGACTTGTGCTTGGTTGCTCGTCATCGATGAGTTCTTCAGAGTCTGGTTCACTGATCTCTTCGATTTCACAACGTTCAGCTTCTGGTTCTTCTCTTCGTTCTACCAATTGCTGTTCTTGTTGTTCGGGTAGACTTGGATCTTTTTGTGTATGACCGGCATGGATCCAGTTCGGTAAGCCAGCACACTTCACTGCTGTTGTTGTGACTCCTATAACTGTATGTGGTCCTTTCCACCAGGGTTCCAAGCGCGATTTCATGGTATGCTTCTTTTCTATGACCCAGTCTACTGGACACAAATCATGAGCTTGATTCAGCTGTGCTATGGTTGTATCTTCTCCAACCTGGTGAGAAACAGAAAGTACCAAATCAGCTAGTCCTTTACAATAGTCCCACACTAGATCATCAGTTATATTCATCAGTTTGTTTCCCGATACAAATGCTTGTCTCATTGCTCTTCCCATTGCCCTTCTGTCAGGAATACTTCTAAGACTTTTTAATACAAGTGGTAAAGCATCAGGCCATTTCAGTGAAGTGGAAGCACACACTTTCATGAACCTGGATTTTATTGTGGAATTGAGCTGCTCCACCACTCCAGAGGCTTCTGGTCGATAGGCACAATTTAATTTCTGCTCAATATTGAAAGCTGTACAAATTAATTGAATAACCTCATTATTAAAATGAGGTCCTCTATCTGACTCCAAAGTGACTGGAAATCCGAATCTGGGAATTAGCTCTCTCATCAGTAGTTTGGCAACTGTGAGACCGTCATTCCTTCTTGTAGGATAGGCTTCCACCCATCGAGAAAACAGACAAACAATGACAAGGACATACTTCAGGCCGTTACACAGTGGGATCTCTATAAAATCAAGTTACCATATTGTAAATGGTCCTTCTGCCTTTCCAATTTTTCCACAACTGACAACTGTTTTTCTACCTGGGTTCTGCTGTTGGCAGGTCAAACACCCCTGGCTGAGACTCTCTGCAATTACCCTAAACTTGGGATTGTAACATGTCTGTCTGAAATGTCTAATCATGGCATCCCTCCCAATGTGTGTAGCGCCATCATATACCCTAGCCATGTGTGATAACAAACTATCTGGCATTATTGGTCTACCATCTGGACACACCCACACCTCATTGTCTGCTCTTCTTGTGTAAGCTGATTTAATCCAAACTTCCTTTTCCTTTGCATCTGCCTCAGCCTGCAAACTACCTAACTTCATCCCATGTTTCAAAAGCAGAAAATAACATTAGTTAGCCATTGGTAACTTCTTTTTTCAACCCTCTGTTCAAAGAAATTGTATTTCGAGCACAGAATTGTGCAACTTGGTCAGCTTATTTGTTGCCCTGTGTCACATATTCATTTCCTGACTTATGTGCGGCACACTTGACCACTGCAATTTCTTTTGGCAATTGTAGTGCTTCCAATAGCTCTTTATTTATTTATTTATGGGTTTGTACCACGCTGGAATAGACTCCTGAAGGAGTATCTCCACGGCAAGGCAAGAGAACAGCTCAAAGATGGAAGAAACTAAATGAGCCAAGGAGGGATTACGGTAGGAATAAAAATGTTTTTAACAGTTTCCTAAATGTTAGATGATTAGTACACTGTCTAAGGGAATCCGGGGGTTTGTTCCATAGACATGGGCCCAGATAGGAAAGTGCTTTTCCACCCTGTCTGGCCCTTCTAATGGTTGGAGTTTGAAGAAGGGAGTTTTAATGTAAGCCCCTGATCTATCTGTACACCAAGGTTCTTCACCACCTGCTTGGGGATGTGGACCGAGCCTAAGTCTGCCGGCCACCAATCCGGAGTCCACAACAATGTGGCTTCCCCAAAAGGCATCACCTCAGTCTTGCCCACTTTGCACTGTAGAAAGTTAGAGGCCATCCATCTTGCCACCGCCTTCATGCCTTCAGCGAAGGACTGTTTTACCGTGTCACTAAGTGTCTTAAAAGGAAAAAGAAGCTGAGTATCATCAGCGCAAGACACTGGGATGAATCTGTGTGATCTCATAAGGCCTGCTAGGGGGGCCACGTAGATGTTAAAAAGAGTTGGGCTCAAACAGGAGCCCTGTGGCACCCCCTTGGTGAGCTCCACAGAGGCAGATCGAAATAAACCCATGCTGACACACTGTGTACGACCCAATAGAAAACTCCGCATCCAGGCCAGTGCCTGGCCTTCCAGCCCCACCTCTTCCAAGCGACTGAGCAAGATGTCATGGGATATAGTATCGAACGCTGCTGACAGGTCCAATAGCACCAGAATCATCGAGCTCCCCTTATCCAAGGACATTCGGATGTCATCTGTCACTGAAAGGAGAGCTGATTCTGTGCTATGCTTGGGCCTGAAGCCGGACTGGGAATAGTCCAGGCCCCCAGTATGTTCGATAAAGCTCGACAGATGGCTGTTGACGTGCTTTTCCGTTAATTTTTACTACTCTTGATAGGGGAACCTGAAGAAGTCAGAATCCTCCTTCGCATCCATAATTGGCCAAAGTCGTGCACAACCCCAAAACCATATTGACTATCTGTAAATATGGTTACTCTCAATTTCCTCCCAATGTTGCATTGCTTTTGATAAAGCAAACAATTTGCCTACTTGTGCGGACTTGACTCCTTTTAAAGAGGATGCTTCCAGGATAGCTGATACGGTACATAAAGCATAGGCAGAACTTAATTCTCCATTTTTGTTCCTCTAACATGACCCATCAACAACCATTTCAGTGTCTGATTCTTCTAAGGAAATGTCAAGAATGTCTGGTATGTGCTTTGTGCACATTTCTGTCAGATCCAAACAATCATGATCTACTTTCTCATTCTCTTCCTCACAATATGAATCAGGCGACAAGGTTGTTGGGCTAACTGTGGTGCATCGTATCACAATTACATTATCAGCACCCAGTATTACTCTTTCATACTTAGTCGGTCAACTAGGGGACAAAGGCTAAGTAATAGTCCTTATCAAAAAGATCTCAACTGAATGTGGCACAAACACCTTTATGGGATGTCCCATCACAATAGATTCACTCTGTTCTAGACTCACACAAGTAGCACCTGCTGCTTTTAAGCAGCCGGGCGATGCATAGTGGCAGAGAAATATGCCTCTGGCCGTCGTAACAAACCACGTCTTTGGGTTAACACTGAAAGTGCGCATTCTTCCCTTTCACAACAGAACAAAGCATATTCTTTCGATTTTACAAAATCCTTCATTGGAAAAGATTGCACAGCATAGTTACATAGTTCCTCAATGGCAAAGGATTAAGCACAGCAATACATTGCATCACAGCAGAGAAAGTTGCAAACTCTTGTCACATTAGAGACAATACCATTGAGAGTTGTCATAAAACAACAGGAGAGGTGAAAGCAGATGACTGGAGGAGGCACCATGTGTAGAGGGATAAGGCAGAGGGAGTGAAGGGGCCGTGAATAAAAAGGAAGCAGCTCATGGACTAACACCAGCGGCGGGGAGCACGGGAGGAGTCGCAGAATGCTGGGGGTCGTGTCTGGAGAGTTAGGTTATGAGTGGGCCTCATATGTCCAATGGACGAGACTTGGCTGGCAAAATGTCCCAGAACTCAGATAGAATGGTTTGGCAGCGGGACGACCCCAGCACATGGGGACCATACGCTGCGCGAGGACCAGCAGCATGGCAGTCAAATGATGAGAGGCAGCTGGGCAAAATTTAACAAAGCCTAAGAGGCAGATCACAGGGTCATGTTGAAGATGTGTTAAGGTGATATCGGAGATAATTGCGCAAACCTCACACCAGTATGCTGAGACCCGTGGGCACAGCCAGGCAAATTGAGAGAAATCAGACGCGGGTGCGGTGCAACACAAGCATCTGTCACTTGCCAGAAGACCCAATCTATGAAGTTGGGTGTGAGTACGATACAGCCTATGTATGTATTTGAAGTGTACGAGGTGCAAACAGTAGTTGGGGGAGATGCGTTTGAATGAATGAATCAATGAATGTTGGATTTATAGAGCGCGTGGTTACCCTGGAGCGTCCCAGCGCTGTACCACTGGGGAACCCGTCCTGGCTTTCCCTGTGAGATGGTCCCTTTACTGGGCATCCCCAAGGTGCAGCCAGGCATCCCTGGTGGTGATGGGGCCGGAGTGGAGACTAAGCACGTTTCATCTCAGTACAACAATACAACCAATCCACTTGAGAGTCCCAGGCCCGCACCCCATGCAATGGTCACCCGGTCGGTGGAGATGGAGGACGCTGCAAGTGTGTGAGCATAACTTTTAGTAACCAATTGCTTGGGAGATGAAGAGGTGTAAAGAAGATTAAGAGTTGATGAATACGGGCCCCAGCAAGGCCTGCAAGTGCGAAAGGGTTCGCCCTTCTGTACGCAAAGTCCTCAGACTACATAAGAAATTGGCACGGAAACTGGAAATACAAAAACATAGTTTAATTAACCTTTAAAGGCGGTACTACAGCCCACACAACACTCTACAGTATTGTACAAGGTAGCACAAAAAACTCGGTCATGCGGTCCCCTTTTATACACAAACAAGGGGTTCATAAGTGGGCGGTTACAGCTCAAAAGCATGATTTACAACCATACATGGACATTTCTCAAACATGATCGATACAGGGGTGGAGTTATTGGTTCATGAAGCCCGCCGAATGCACATTCCAATCTTAATTAAGCAGAAACAGATGTTACACGTACTGGGCATGCGCTATGCAAGCTGGAACCATTTATAGCCCGTTGCTGGGCAAACTTCAGGGGTGACAATCAGCAAAGTAGGACTTGCCTCGTGGCGAGCACATGGCGAAATATAGTGTACAAAATGGACGCCAGGAAAACAAAATGTAGTCTGGCCGTATTTTCAAGTATAAGCGGGAAAACTAGAATCAAGAAAGGATAGCATGTCTTCAGCGAATGCTTAACATTATCGCTGTTTTATTTACAACAGACGACCCTTTCAGCATTTGCTGAAGACATTCGGTGTTCTTGGATAATCTAAATACTCATCATTTATATTGATGCTCATCATCTCTCTAGTTATAATTTTCTTATGGGCAGCAACCGCAACTGCTTGTTTATTAGGTACACAAAGTGAGACACATAGAGAACATATCATCGGACTACATTGGATACATACGCAACAGGTGAATAATATAGCAACAATTATACATAGTCCAGTGAGAACCTTCCAACCCCATGTAGAAATCAAGGTTCATAACAACACAGAGAAAGTCCAAGATCCATTTTCTTGATGTATATCAGCTGCAATCTTGTGTAATTTGTTAATGGCTTTATACACAGAAGGAGTATGATCGGGTATAAAAACACAACAGCTGCTACCAATAATTCTACAAGCTCCACCTCTGTCTGCTAACATAACATCGAGAACCATCCGGTTCTGCAACGCAACAATCCTAGTAATTTGTAGCTCTTCAGTAAGGTTTCCAAGAGCCGCAGCAGTTTGATTGGTGACAGTTTCCACTACTCTTGTTAATCGCCGTATCTTTCTGCTATTCAGAGCAGCTCCCACAAAGAAAAACAGTCCTAAGTTGAAATCTATATATTGTTGCAGACTAGTGTCCGTCTGATCAACATCGTCTATGGATAAAGTCCGTTTGAATCTGTTCACAGTTACATTATTCAATAATTTCAAGTCTTTATGATATGATGCAGGTGCCAAGAAAACAGGTGGCAATAAAAACAATACATAACATACTCCAGACCATCCGGCTGGTAATCGATAATAGCCCTCATTCCCGCATACAAAATAGGTGTTATGTGAAGCAAGGAAAGTACTGTTATTCAGGCCATCAATGTTCAATACAACAATACAATCACTAACACCTACAGGAATGTGGCCTACACTTTGTACACATAAATCAGCTTGTGCTTGGGCCACTGAAATCACGAACTTCTCCTGCCCAACAGTGTCTCTAGTGTTCGTAAAGACATAAGGTGTTGATTCATTGTCCGGTCGATACTCTTCCCACTCCCATATAGTTCCATTGGCTTGTGGATAGCCATCTTTATCTTGATGGCATTCTTTATTCAGTTTGAAAATTACTCTTCCTACTGTAGGCTCCCTTGTAGCAAAAAGCAAAGTGTACCACGCTCTGCAAGAGCCATTATGAGAAAAAGGAAGAGGTATAAGCGGCGTTCCCCCTTTCTTTTGATGCGCTGGCATCATCCCGCATTTCCAGCAATCTGTAGCATTTGTAGCAACGTGGGTATGATGCAACATCTGAATGAAGGTGTTATTCAAATATGACTGTCGATGTTTCAACTCTTGATATGGGAGCGTATAGAAAAAGTGCTCATCCGGGACTTGAGTAGAAACAACATATAGTTCACGGGCAGGAGCCTTCTCCTCAACAAACCACATGACTGTAGCAATGACTGCTATAACGAAAATTAACCCTACAAAACCATGAATCTTTCTCTTATCCATCTTGAGCAAATGTACACAGTATCTTCCTGAAACTAAAGTGTTGTCAGAACTCTTACCCCGTAGGTAGCCGTTGTTTTCTTCACCATCGGGCCAAGACGGGTGTCACTACTCTAATGCATGGTTGATCCCGCCCCTTGCCTCACTGGCTCTCCGTTTCACTAACCTAGGGACCGTTCTGACAACTTCTCATACAATTTGCAGATTCTTTCCTTGGTTGTAGATTGTATCTTCTCGATGCAGGTGTTGTCTGGTCCGGGAAGAACTCCTCAGAATCGTCAGGTACCACAGCTCGGCCTCTTTCCGCAGTCGGGATATCTCAATGGTCGACCAATACAGCAGGTTCCACCAGGTCAGGTTGCACTTTTCGACAGTGGATGGAATGAATCCAATTTCTATGATTGGTTACCCGCACTGCTGTTCTCGTTGCTAGAAGGACTTGTTCAGGGCCACACCATCTCGGCTCCAGACTACTCGACCTCTCAAAGGACTTCACGAGGACAAAATCACCAGGCCGGAGATTATGACCTTCTCCTGAGGACCGATCAGGGAGTGCTTCTCGAACCTGTTGATGAATGGAAACCAAGCTGTCAGTTAATTGTGCCAAATAGTCATTCATTAAAACACAAGGTACATCGTACACTGAACTTGGTTTGGGTACCCCCCATATATTCATGGGGTGCCCGAAAACAATTTCATAGGGCGTTAAGCCCGTCCGAGAGTGTGGTACTGATCTGATAGACAACAACGCCAAAGGCAGAGCATCTGGCCAAGTCAGAGAAGTAGAAGCCTGTATTTTCGCAATTTTCAGCTTAAGCGTGCCGTTGTACTTTTCCACCAATCCTGCTGATTGTGGGTGGAATACTGCATAGAACCTTTGCAGGATGCCTAATCCCTTCAGGACATATTTAATAACGTCCGCCACAAAATGGGGCCCGTTATCACTCCACAACAATCTACAAACACCGAAACGAGGAAAGAATTCCTTCAAGAGCACCTTAGCAGTAGTCACTGCAGTATTGTCCTTAGTAGGGTATGCTTCAATCCACTTGCTAAATGCACAAACCACAACCAGGACATATTTTAGATTATTGCAGCGTTCCAGCTGAATATAATCCATTTGCAGTACTTCAAAAGGTGCAGTGGGTGTTGCAAATCCTCTTGCTGGAGTTTGTGTCCCTTTTCCTGGATTATATTTAAGGCAAATCATGCAGGTCTGTACCACTCTCTTAGCCGTGCTAGCAATTTCTGGATGCTCCCAAACTTGCGTAAGCAATTTCACAATTGCCGAAGCTCCAACATGTGCTAGCCCATGTGCCATCTGAACCATAGGTTGCATGAAGGCTGTAGGTAACTTACACCTATCCATCTGCTTATTCCTCCAACAACCCTCATCGTCCAACTCTCCATCTTTGGACCATTGGTCTTGTTCTTTCTCAGTAGCAGTCTTTTGCATTTCTAGTACCGTTTCCCTAGCATCGTGCCACCGCTCAGCTTGTGACTTCATGACATACAATGAAGTGGAGCCAGGCTGCATCGCAGTTTCGCGTGCTACTCGATCTACAAAAGCGTTTCCTTTTCCCACTTTGTCTGTTACTTTCTTGTGTGCACTACATTTCACTATAGCTATCCTTTTAGGGAGCGTCAGTGCAGTCAAGAGATTTTGTACTAATTCTCCATACATTATCTGGGTTCCAAGTGATGTCAAAAAGCCCCTTTCCTTCCAGAGCAGGCCAAAATCATGCGCTACTCCGAAAGCATAGGGGCTGTCTGTGTAGACATTCACACATAATCCTGCACTAAGCTCACAACGCTATCAGTTCTGCTGCCTGAGCTGATTTATGTGGTATGCGTGCTGTCTCCACTATCGTGTGCAGTGTAGTAATTGCATATGCTGCGGAGGTGGTTCCATCTGGTAACTTTAAACAGGACCCATCCACCCACAGCTCTCCATCCACATCTGTAAAGGGCGTATCCTGCAAATCGATACAACCCTTTGTCTGTTCCTCAGTCACAAAGACACAGTAATGTGTCTCTTGCGCCTCAGGCTGAGTCGCTGGGAAGGGCAACAACGTGGCTGGATTCAGTGTTGCACATCTCTTCAAACATCAAGCGTCTTAAAACAGATAATAAAGATCCCTGTGCCCTGGTGCTACTCGACCTCCCCGCGGCATTTGATACGGTCAATCATGACCTCCTTCTGTCGCGGTTGGGGGAGTTTGGCATCAAGGGCACGGCCCACGCCTGGCTGACCTCGTTCCTCGGTGGACGGGTCCAGAAAGTACAACTGGATGACCTGGTGTCAGAGGCCGCTAAAATTACATGCGGCGTCCCTCAGGGCTCTGCCTTGTCCCCCTTGATGTTTAACACGTATCTGCAGCCCCTCATTTCATCTCTGAATCAGATGGACTGTAATATATACAATTATGCTGACGACACCCAGATCATCATTCAGATAGGCAATTCCCCTATGGCTGATCAAAAATTGAAGAATATTCTCATATTTACCGTCAACTGGATGACGGCAAACTTCTTAAAGATCAACCCGGACAAGACGGAGGTTCTTGCTATCACAACTTCATCTAGCCCCTGGTGCGACCTCCTTTGGCCCTCAGAATTAGGCAACCCCCCAGTACCGGCAACATCAGTAAAAAGCCTTGGCATAATCATCGACACAAATCTCACTATGTCAGCCCAGGTCTCGGCGGTGGTGGGCACCTGTGTAGGCCTCCTGAGACAACTGCGCAAGCTAGCTCCCATCCTAAAAGCAGACACCCTCAGAAGAGCAGAGTCAGCTTTAATTCTAGCCCGACTGGATTATGGCAACGCCATGTATTTCGGTATTCAGAAAAAACTCACCAAAAGACTTCAGATTGTCATGAATGACGCGGCCAGACTTATATACAATAAACCAAGAAGGACACCGGCCACCCCCCTCCTTCGGGAGCTACACTGGTTGCCAGTGAACCAACGAGCCAAGTTCAAAGGCCTATGCATCACGCAGAAAGCCTTATATGGGCAAGCCCCGAAATACATCAAAAAACGCCTTGTCCCATATGCCCCCAACAGGAACTTACGCTTGGCCAACGCCGCCCTATTGACCTGACCTAGGATCAAACGGTCCTCTATCGGTGGTCGGACATTTTCCCACACAATGCCCAAAGCCTGGAACCAACTGCCTGAAAATCTGCGCAAAGAAACCAGACTCCTGCCTTTTAGGAAAAAGCTAAAAACCGTGCTTTTCCAAGAGGCATGGGGTAATATCTAATCTGTTTTCTTCCTGCCAGTATTCACTCGCCTGTTAAGCGCTTAGAGACCCCGGGGTGATAAGGCGGTCTACAAGTCTAAAATACAAATACAAATACAAATACAAATACAAGTTATATGAGGAGCCAACAACGTCAGCTTGTATCCTGTCAGACAAGCACTAGTTAAGTGCTGTGTCTTTGTCTGAATCAACAGTGCATCAACAGCATGGGGAACCAACACCAAAAGCTTATGAGATAAGACTATCCCTTCACTCTGGCGTATTGACACAGCTGTCGCTGCTACTGAGCGAAAACATCCAGGCAATGCTCGTTCAACAGGATCAAGTACTGCCGAGAAGTATGCACAAGGGCGCTGCTTATCGCCGTGCATCTGCACTAACACTGATAACGCGCATCCATCTCTCTCATGCACATACAATGTAAAGGGCTTCGTGTAATCAGGGGTACCTAACACTGGTGCTGAACAAAGGGCCTGACGTAATTGTTGAAAGGCATTCTCACATTCATCTGTCCATAGAAGGGGAACTGGGGTATCCTTTGTCAAAAGAGCTAACAGTGGTTTAACTATGTATGAAAACCCTAATATCCACTGTCTACAAAAGGAGGTGAGACCCAGAAAAGCTCATACTTCTTTCTGCGTGGAGGGTGCTGGTGTATCTAAAATTGCTTGAATACGATCTGGTGTAAGTGCACGCCCCTCCTTAGACAAAAGGTGACCTAAGTAGGTTACCTTCGGTCTACAATATTGCAGTTTCCTTTTTGATGCTTTGTGATTGTGAGATGCCGAGAAGGTAAGTAAAGACAATGTGCACTCATCGCATTTTTCAGGGGTGTCGGCGGCCAACAGGATGTCATCGACATATTGTATAAGCGCCACACCCCCGGGCAAATTGAAAGAGTCCAACTGTTGTTTCAATGCCTGACTATAAATGCTAGGGCTCTCAGTATAGCCTTGGGGAAATCTACAAAATCTATACGATCTATTATTCAAGGTGAAGCCGAAAAGATATCGGCTGTCAGGATGAATAGGGATCGAAAAGAAGGCGTTCTTCAAGTCTATAACCAAGAACGTTGTCGCAGTTGGTGGGACCAGAGTAAGAAGTGTTGTGATATCAGAAACCACTGGGTATTGAGGTATCACTATCTTGTTAACCTCCCTCAAATCGATAATAAATCGATAAATCCTGGTGTCAGTGCCTTTCTTCAAAATCGGTAGTATAGGACTGTTGCACACATTGTATGGAACTTCTTCAACCACCCCTACTTTAATCAAATCCTGCACTATCTGTATGAGCGCCTCCTCCCCCTCCTGTGATATCCCATACTGAGGCAGGCGTGGCAGCACAGCTCCTTCCTTCACACTGACGTGTACCGGGGGGATGATCATCTGTCCCACAAAGATGTAGCAAAGAGGCCAGTGCAGCCTCTACGGTAATCATGCACACCCTCTCCATTGTTGGATAATTATCATTCAGGATAACACGTACTTCCTTAGGGGAGCACCGTATCGTGGCCCGAAAATGTTTGAGCATATCTATGCCCACAATATTATCAGGCGTGTTTGGAGAGAGTAGAAATGGGCATGGTGCAGCAAACTGATCTACATAAAGTGCAAGAGGCTGTGATAGTGGGCTAACAGAAGGCGTTCCATCGAACCCTATTGACGTAATATTTGAGCCAGACAGGGGAGCCCTCGGAACCAATTTTTTGGACAAAGCGCTACGAGTAGCTCCTGTATCAACCAGGAACCGATCAGTAGAGCCCAAAACATGTGCTGTAACATAAGGACCCCTCTGATCTACTGGCACTTCAACTGGTTCCTTACCCCATCCTACGCAATCCTATGCATACTGTGAATCATGCTGTTCAGGAGGTGCATAATGAGACATTTGGTACTGATTTCGTCGATCAAAAACATTGGATCCATCTCAGGGTCGCATATTAGACTCAAACCTAACTCGATCATCTGTGTTGCCCCTAGGGCCTGAAAAACTTCCTCTACCTCTCATTGACCCCTGCCCGCGCTCCTGCCGCTGTGCACGCAATAACGGACACACGTTCGCCCAATGGCCTTTCTGCCTACAATACGCACATTGATCCCGGGCCAAATCAGTACGGCCTGAAGGAGAGCTAGAAAAATTCCTGCCGCCCCGATCATTACCTCTACGAGGCAGCCCATATACTTGCGCTAACATAATCTTCGTTTTCAAATCCTTAGATTTTGTTTCCTCACTACCCTTCGCTTCTAATTACTGACGCTCGTAATATTGAGCCATCGTCAGGAGAGATGCTGATGTCGAAGTCGTCCAAGAACTTTCACTCGCTTTTAAACGAGCTGCTATACTTGGTAATATATTCGAAACATATTTATCAACAAAAAGGTGTCGACCTGTGTCGTCCATGAGCGACTGGCCACTAAAATCATGAAAAGTTTCCTCAAATCGTGTAAAGAAATCTGACACGGATTCATCTATTTTCTGTCCAATCAATCTTTTTAGGGGGGTTAAGCATTTTTAATTTAGCTAAAATAGCAGCAGGAAGATCTAAAATCGACTGGGGTGGTTTCTGTGCTGGTTTCCTCTCCCTGTCCTCATCCTCAAGATCCGCCCATCGAACTTTAAATGCCTGAAGGTCATCTATCTTTCGTATTGATCTCCACATATCTGGGGGTAATATAAGCCCGAAAAATAGAAATATCAGCCAGAGTCATAGTACAGGAATTCAAAGCCCCTTCAACTTCCTCATAAAAGGCTGCGGGGTTCTTTCGTGGATCAGGCCTTTAATGCCATAACGTCAGCCCTATTCCAAGGAGAATAAACCCAAATATAGATGAAATACCCTTGAGCATCCACAGACCCTCTATCTGAACTAGTACCCGCCCCTTTAGGAGGAACATACAAAGGCGCCGCCCGCCTCCCGCATTGGTTTAGCATGCACAGCATCGATCTTATCTGAATAAAAGATGGAGGACTGCTTCCCGCCGCCAGTCGGATTCGATTGCTCCTCGCCAGCTTTCCATTTCCGTACTTCGTCCCGGAGCCGAAACATTTCATCCCGTAACGCAAATAGCCATCGAATTGCATCGGGTACTTGGGGAGAAAGAAAAAGACCTTTACGCAGTTCCTTTGCATCAGCTATCACATCAGCTGGTTCAAGAACATCGGAATATTTCCGAAAGGCTGACACTACTTCATTATAAAGAAAATCAGCGCAATATAGTTTCTCCCTATCTTCCCATGCCTCAAGCTCTTTCAATAGATCGGCAAGGGGGATAGTATCTTTGGTGACCCGATAAGCAATCTTACGGAGATCAGCCATACGCTCAGTCGATAACATAGACCGTGTATCCACCTTCTGTCCGGGCGATCTAGAATCTTGATCTCCTCCTCTCGGGGCAGACGTACCAACGTACGGGGGCGGAGAGCGATCTAATAACAAAAAATCATCATCCGATTTATTAAGGACAGGATAAAGAGGCTGTCGAACAGGATACTGGCCAGATATTTGCAACCAACGTTCTTTCTCCTGTTTCTCTTCTAATTCCTTTGCTTCACGTTTTTTCGCCTCATGCACTTTCTCATGCTCACTCTTTCGCTGCTCCTTCTCAATCAGTGCTTGCTCACGCTTCTCATACTCTCGCACCTCTTTTACCCACATTCGTATACATTCAAACATTTTTTGGCATTATGAGATATATATGTTTTCCAACATCCCTTTTTTAACAGTTCATGCAAAAATACAAGTCTGGCTAAGAAGATTTTTATCAAACAAATGATATTTTATTTTAGAATCAGTTGATATATATAGTTAACAAAGAGGCAATGCACTGTTACTTTGATGTCATCTAAAACACTGTTTTATTTTGTTTAGAAAAAGTGGCTGAATATTCATTTGTCCTGATGAAGACAAAAGACATTGTCGAAACGGGTTGACATACACAGCCCAACTCTTCATAATTAGAGATAATTTTTTATCATTAAATTGTCATGATTTCTTATGATGTGTTAAAGAAAGGTCACACAAAGAATCAATAGCTTTTATTGTGTATATCTTGTATATCTTGTATACAGATCTATATGTATTTATTCATTTTTTTAAATCGGAATAAAAAATTATTTTTGATATCATTACAGTCCATTGCACTAATTTCTTGATTGATGTTTATATAATGTGTTTTCTTAATAGCCAGTTTTTTGTGTTGTAAGTCTGCCTGGGCATATACCTTTACATAAAAATTGTTTTCCCTGACCCAGGAGTCATATCCTAACCAGGGGGTCCTTGATACCTACACATAGACCGTGTATCCACCTTCTGTCCTGGCGATCTAGAATCTTGATCTCCTCCTCTCGGGGCAGACGTACCAACGTACGGGGGCGGAGAGCGATCTAATAACAAAAAATCATCATCCGATTTATTAAGGACAGGATAAAGAGGCTGTCGAACAGGATACTGGCCAGATATTTGCAACCAACAATCTTTCTCCTGTTTCTCTTCTAATTCCTTTGCTTCACGTTTTTTCGCCTCATGCACTTTCTCATGCTCACTCTTTCACTGCTCCTTCTCAATCAGTGCTTGCTCACGCTTCTCACGCTCTCGCACCTCTTTCACCCACATTCGTATACATTCAAACATATCTTGTCTCACTCGCCGCTTACACATATACTGTTCCACATACTCAATTTTCTTCAAATCAAACGATCCATACATAGGCCATCGTAACTAAGGATCCTTCTTGGTATATTTCCGCCACAATGTGCTGTACATTATGGGGGAAAGACCAAACTTTACGTACATATCCCTATTCGGCGTCCCCTCTGGGGGAGCCGGCTGTGATTCTTCAAGTACCAACCGGTCATTTCCAAAGCAGCAGCACCACTTACGGAGTGCGCTAAAAACAGGCATGTCAAAAAAATAGTGCAGAATATGCAATATTATAATTAAATGGCACTTAAAACGTTGTGCCGCTCAAATTCACAGATCAGGAGAAATATCTCCACATTGCCCGCCTATATGGGTTGCAACTCATATATAAGTTCACTAAACCAATAATATGACTAGTCACTCCAAACAAACAAACAATTCAGTTGGGGCAAGCGTAAAAAAATGCCTTGCCAAGCAAGATTATCAACGGCTCAGAGCAAGTATCGCACAACGATTCTTACCAATCAAGAGCGTACAGATTCCAACTGCCAAGTTCCGAATTCGCCCAAACGGCCACTATGCGGCAAACCGACAGAAGAGGTCTCAGTCGATGACCGACGCCACCCAGATGGTCAGATCGGAAGGAAAGGAAGAATACCTCGGGATGCCAGGACTAAAAGGCGCCGCTGGCAGTGATCACGTCCCCGGCAAGGTTCCAATCCTTCGTCATGACCAGTCCTTCGAGCATCCGAGTCGTCGATGAGCCCCACGTGACGGGCGCCAATTGATGAATACGGACCCCAGCAAGGCCTGCGAGTGCGAAAGGGTTCCCCTTCTGTACGCAAAGTCCTCAGACTACATAAGAAATTGGCACGGAAACTGGAAATACAAAAAAGTAGTTTAATAAACCGTTAAAGGTGGTACTACAGCCCACACAACACTCTACAGTATTGTACAAGGTAGCACAAAGAACTCGGACATGCGGTCCCCTTTTATACACAAAAAAGGGGTTCATAAGTGGGCGGTTACAGCTGAAAAGCATGATTTACAACCATACATGGACATTTCTCAAACATGATCGATACAGGGGTGGAGTTAACGGTTCATGAAGCCCGCCAAATGCACATTCCAATCTTAATTAAGCAGAAACAGATGTTACACGTACTGGGCATGCGCTAGGCAAGCTGGAACCATTTATAGCCCGTTGCTGGGCAAACTTCAGGGGTGACAATCAGCGAAGTAGGACTTGCCTCGTGGCGAGCACATGGCAAAATATAGCGTACAAAATGGACGCCAGAAAACAAATCAAGACAGGATAGCATGTCTTCAGCGAATGCTTAACATTATCGCTGTTTTATTTACAACAGAGTGGCCAACGAGGGAGGAGGCTGTGGGAAGGTGGAATGGAGCTTCCTGTAGACAGCCCGGAGTTGGTAATATCACAGGGTGTACATGGAGCCAGAGTCCGTGGCAAGCGAAATAAAAGTATCCCCCGGATACAGGTCTGATATTGTGGAGAGGCCTAGACGAGTGGCGTGTTTAACCATCCCCAACAACTGGAGCAGAGGAAAGGCAGGGTGACGGGCAATGGGCATTGTATTTGCCGGAAATTTTGTGGATTCTGTCCCAGGCCCAACGCAAGGTTTCGACTATGCGTTGAAGTTTTACCAGGGTGAACAGCACAGTTGTGAGCAGCCACGGGGTGGAGAGGTCGCCTTCACCACAACATGGGGTTGGAATGGAGTAGGGTGGAGCCAGAAATGGAGAAAGCTGGCCTGAGCGCTAAGAGCATAGAGCCTAAAGTCCGGGGCTCCCAGGCCGCCCGCGACATTGGAAGGGTCAGGATGTTGTAAGCGATCCTGGGTTGCCGTCTGGCCCGAACCAGGGTAATAAGCAAAGAGCAAACCTTGCGAAAAAAATAAGCGGTGAGAGGACTTGGGATTTTAATGAAGAGATATTAGACCTTCGGGAGCACCACCATTTTGGCAATCACTATACGCCTGGCCAAAGAGAGCGGCAGCCGGTTCCGAAGAGGGATCTTCGACTCTTAACAATTTAGTGTGATGCCGAAGTTTGCTCTCCAGAGTTCATCCACGTCTCTGCTTAACCAAATGCCCAGATAATTAGTGGGCTCCGAAGCCCTGATGAAAGGGCAATCAGGATCAAAGGGAGTTGTGGCATCCGTAAGAGGAAATAATACAGATTTATTCCAGTTAACCTGGATGCCAGAATAGCCACCAAAACATATCCCCTACCGGACTAGAGGACTGAGATTCTCCTGGGGGTGGCGAACATAAAAAGTGATATCGTCCACGTACATGGAAACAAGTAAAGCCAGAGCCGTAAATACAATGCCTCTCTGATTTTGATGTTGCCGGAGACGAGCTGCGAGAGGTTCCATAGCGACATCGAAAAGCGTGGGTGAGAGCGGGCAGCCCTGCTGGGTGCTGCGCCCGATTGAAATGGGCTCAGAGATCTGTCCATTGAGGCGGAGACGGGTGGTGTGAAGAGTATACAGAAGTAGCACCTTTTATATAAATACCTGACTGAAACCCAGGTGGAGAAGGAGGTAAAAAAGGAAGGGCCATTCTAAGGTGATGAAAGGCTTGGTGGCATCGAGCAAAGCTGCAACTGCTGGAAGCGACAGATTGATTTGATTAAGGACGGAGAAAATAGTCCTGAGGTTGTGAGAGGTAGTGCGACCGGGGATAAAATCGGACTGATCTGGAAGGGTAATGTGTGGCATGAGCGGAAGTAGACGGGAGGCAAGCAGCTTGGCAAAAATGTTGTTTGTATTAATGAGGGAAAGGGGGTGCTAGGAATTTCTCTGCTCGGGGGTCTTGTCCAGCTTGGAAAGTAAGGTTAAGAGCGCCTCACGCAGCGATAGGGGGAACTGGCCTATTTCAAAGGACTCGTTATACATCACAGCTAGGTGAGGAATCAAAAGTGGAGTGAAGGTCTAGTAAAAGGAGGCCGGCAGGCTGGCGTAACCAAGGGCCTTGTCAACAGGCATACTGTTTATAGCAGCTAGAATCTCCTCCTTAGAGCAGGGCTCATCCAGGAATTCCAGATGCGAATTATTGAGCCAGAGGAGTTGAAGAGTGTCAAAATATTGATCAAGAACCTCTGCATGGTGGTACCAATCCGGCTGTGTGTAGTTGAGTGTAGAATGCAGTAAAACATGCCTTAATTTCTTCATGGGAGGTGGTGCAGGAGGGACCGCCTTCCTGCAGGGCGGTAACATGCGATGCTGCGTGAGGCCGACAAAGGAGGTTAGCAAGAGTTTTACCAGGGCGATCGCCCTCACCTAAACGATGCGCCCGTGCCTCTCTACCGTGGAACTCCAATTCTCTATTCGCCTCGTCCGAAAATTCGGTCAGTTTCCTGTGTATCTGAGCGAGTGTATCAGCAAGCGTGTTCTGGGCATGAGAAGCATTCAGCAATTTGGTCGCCCGTTCAATTCTATCCAGAGTACCACAGATGGACGTAGAACACCAGACTGCTTGGAGATGCATTCCCCACGGATTACAGTCTTGATGTCAGGACCATGCCGGGCTCCATTAAGAGACCTCTGTCTGTCCCTGCGGCTAAGAGAAGATTTCCTGCTTGGCAACCATTTCCACTCTGGGGCTCCATTCAGAAATTAGTCCATGACCACTGTCAGATTGAGGCTTAGTACGCCCCTAGATTGTGCCACCATTTGATAAGGTTAGCGTTCTAGTCTTTCCTATCAGTCCGCCATTTCCTTATCTCGTGCGTTCTATGTGGCGCACTTCAACTGTTCTATTCAAGCAGTTCGACGCCCTGATTTTGGCTCCCGTCAATTCACCGCGTATTGTCCAAGTTTTGCCCTTTTCCCAGTCAGTATCCACAGAGACTTTATTTCGGAACTTTGGGAGCGTGTTTTCGTTCCATTCCTGTTGGATTCCTGCATTCCGGAGCCAAAGCCGAGTCGCCGCATGCCAGTGTTCGGCGGTGCAGACTTTGTCCTTGTTAGCGGTCTATTCCAGAGTACCATCCCAGTGGGCAAGTAATTCTTCCGCATTTCCTCAGAATTACGCGGTAAGAATATTCAATTCTCTAAGACCTTGGTGGCGCTATCCTCGTGCTGTGCCATTTGGTTTTCTTCAGCGTCAGAGCTTTCCTTGTCTGAAGCGAAGCCTGGTTTCCGATAAGAACTGTAAATGTCGAAGACACATTCAGAGCTCCTGTAAAGACTTTTGAGAGTTTCAGTCCGCTCCCGTGATTCAACAAGTAAATGAGAGTATATATTATATGCATATGGTAATACTGTTGTCTACCACCTCTATTCTTCACATCATTACTTTCCGGCACACAACACAAGCAACTAAGAGTCCTCAACCTTCCATATGAACATTATTGGACTCAGAAAGAGAGCGGCAATTTCCACACACAAACCAGGTATGAGAGAAGAGAGTTGAGTGAGTGAGTGAGAGTAGTTTTCCCAAAAAAGGTTAGAACGTTAGTAATGTTCTGTTAACTGTTGCAGGTGTTCCCCAGCTACTCATCCCAGAGGTAGTGACGAAGACACCAGTGTGGAAGCCTCTCTTTGTTGTTTGTTATCCACTTCCCCTTTCCCTTCCATTCCTGGGCTTGGAGCAATCCGGGTGCAGGGGTGTTTGGGAATTTGGAAATTAGCATCGTAGAAGACTTGGCCACTCGCTCCCACGGAAATCTGGACAATTCAGGTACTGCTTCTGACAGATTGAAGTGCCTCTATTATCTTCCGTCTGGGCGAGATGGCAGAAGGATTGGATGTCAAAGCCTTGGCTTCAGTGTTAGAGGGATTACAGAAACAGTTGAGTGAGACCAGGGAGGAAGTTAGGAAATCTAATCAGGAGGCTAGTTATTTGCGTCAGAGATTAGATGAGCTTGCGGAGAGTCTGCGCCCCAACTTTGGGAGTATTAAGTCATCTGCCTTTGGTTCCACACCTTCTTCCTCCTCCTCTTCGGAGTTTACCACACAGGTAGTGCACGCAATGTACCCTACAATTCCATTGGCCCCTCCCGAGAGATTTCAAGGAGACCCCCACAAGGCCCAAATTTTCCTGACTCAGTGTTCGTTACACTTCCTTTGTAAGCCCATTTTGTTTAAGGAGGATCAGTCTAAAGTGGCGTTTGTGCTGTCCTACCTGAGCGGAGATGCTGCAGCGTGGTCTTTGCCCCTGGTGGCTAGCAACGATCCAGTGTTGTATAAATTTGAAGAATTCAAGGCCGAGTTCTTGCGAATCTTTGACCGAAGAAATGTCTCACAGACCACAGACAATGAACTACTAGAATTGAAGCAAGGGAATCGAGACTTGGTGGCCTATTTGGCACAATTTAATAAATTGATTGTCGAAACTAGTTGGCCCGAGTCTAAGAGGGCGGCCATTTTCTACCGAGGTTTAAAGGATGAGCTGAAGGACGGACTGGCCCAGATTCCCAAAAGACCCACAGATGTATCGGAACTCATAGATTTGGTATTGCAGATAGATCAGCGGCTGGCGGAAAGGCGAAGTGAACGTCGAAAGGATGTCCATACTCTCCCACCACGATTTGATCGGTCTAGGCCGGAGGTAGCTAAGAACCATGAAGGCCAAAGTCAGGAAGAACCTATGCAGGTGGGAACGATTCGAGGTCCTCTTACCCAGGAGGAAAGAGAAAAGAGACGTCAAGGTCGGTTGTGCATGTATTGTGGTCAGTCAGGCCATTTTGTCAAGGAATGTCCGAAGAGATCAAAGGCCAGCACGTGGGTAAAAGATCGGCTCCACCAGTAGACGAAGTTGCACTGGTGGGAGCGAGTGAAGAGCCAACTCCCAAGCCACAACTTTTAGCTAATACCCTGCAATCAGCAGCCCCGCATCTGAATTTGCCATGTAAAATTGTGTTTGGAAAGACTCAGATGGAGGAAGTTTCCGTGATGGTAGATTCGGGGGCTACTGGGAATTTCTGCGACATCCAGTTTGCCAAATCTTTAGGAATACAATTTGAAAAGAAGTTAAGACCAGAACCTGTGCGAGCAGTGGATGGCACCAATTTGTCTTCGGGGCCAATAGCTTATGATACAGAACTGATGACCGTAGTGGGACCAGGAGAGCATCGGAGTTTCATTCGATTCAATCTCATCGATGCTCCTCAGTTCCAACTAATACTGGGTTTGCCTTGGCTCACCGAGCATAACCCCAGGATTGATTGGTCTCGACGTTCAGTAGAAATGAACTCAAGCTTTTGTCTAGAGCATTGTTTCCAGTCCACACCAGTGAATACCAACTCCACGTTGTCGCAAAATTTGGCCAATCAAGTTCAAATGGTGTGCGCTTTGGAGGCTCCAGAGATTCCAGAAGAATATCAGGATCTGAAAGAGGTATTCAATGAGAAAGAAGCTCGGAAATTGCCACCTCATCGAGAATATGACTGCCGGATAGAATTGGAGCCTGGGGTTTCTTTACCCTGCAGCCGAATCTATGCTCTGTCGGAACCCGAGAACCTCCATTTGAAGGACTATATAGAACAAAACTTAGCCAATGGTTTTATCCGCCCCTCCCAGTCTCCAGTGTCTTCGCCCCTCTTCTTCATCCCTAAGAAGGATGGGACCTTGAGAACCTGCATTGATTATCGAGCTTTGAACTTGGCCACCAAAAAGAATCGTTATCCATTGCCCCTCATTTCGGAACTTCTAGATCAGGTTAAGGATGCCAGTGTGTATACTAAATTGGACTTACGAGGGGCATATCATTTGGTGCGCATGGCCGAAGGAGAGGAGTGGAAAACTGCCTTCTGAACCAGGTTTGGTTTGTATGAATACCAAGTGATGCCCTTTGGGCTTTGTAACGCCCCAGCTGCTTTCCAGCATTTTGTTAATGACGTGCTTCGAGAGTGTTTGGACCGCTTTGCGGTGGTTTACATCGACAACATCCTTATTTATTCCAACAGTCTAGAGAAACACGTTCGTCATGTACGAGCTATCTTGGAACGACTGCTGGAGAACCATCTGTTCGTTAAGCTAGAGAAGTGTGTCTTTCATTCCTTCAGGGTGGAATTCTTGGGTTTTATTTTGTCCCCGGAAGGAGTATCAATGGATGACTCTAAGTTGCAGGCAATCAAGCCATGGCCTGCGCCTAGGTCAGTGAAGGAGATTCAAAGCTTTTTGGGATTCGCCAATTTTTATAGGCGTTTCATTCTGAATTTCTCGGAGAAGGTGAGCCCAATTACCCATCTACTAAAGAAAAATGTAAGATTCATCTGGGAACGTGAATCGGAGGAGGCCTTTCAGCAGTTAAAGGAAGCATTTGTGACAGCTCCAGTGCTGCAACATCCTAACTTGAATGAACGCTTCTTCATAGAAGCTGACGCATCCAATTTGGCAATAGGAGGAATCCTGTCTCAACGCCAGAAGGACACCGGTCAACTTCACCCGGTGGCATACCATTCTCGAAAACTTACTCCTGCAGAGATCAACTACTCCATCGCTGATAAAGAGCTTTTGGCAGTCAAGGAGGCATTCAAAGTGTGGAGACACTATTTGTTGGGAGCGAAACATGTGGTCACAGTCTTCACTGATCATCGAAATTTGCAATTTCTCAAATCAGCTCGCACGCTAACTCCCAGGCAACTGCGCTGGTCACTCTTTTTTGCAGACTATGATTTCGTTTTAACTTACAAGCCAGGATCTTCAAATAGAAAAGCTGACGCCCTTTCACGTTTGAGCATGGGAGAAGAAGCCAAAACCAAAGTGGAAGGATTTATCATTCCAGAGGAAAAAATTGTAGCCATTGCAGTCGAAGATAATTTGGAGACTCGAATTAAGGAAGAATTTGCTAAAACTGAATTTTCTAATTGGGAATCGGAAGGCCCAGATCGCAGTGTGAGAAATGAGAAACCATTTTGGCAAGAAAAAATGTTTGTTCCCAGTGAGGAGTTGCAAAATGAAGTCATTCAGCATTTTCATGACCACCCATTAGCAGGTCATAGAGGAGCCAAGAAGACTTTGGAGTTAATCAAGAGAACCTTCCTCTGGCCAGGCATGGACGCTCAGGTGAGGCAGTACATCGCCACTTGTGAGCCGTGTGTTAAGGGCAAGAGTTTGAGACAATCCCCGCAAGGCCTTTTAATTAAGCATGGGCGAATTTTGCGAATCTCGCGTTCGCGAATTTTGCGGATTTGCGAACTCGCAATCCGCAAAATCCGCGAATTCTCGCGAATTTGCAGATTTTTTTTTTGTGTTTGCGCGGGTTTTTGCCAGTTCGCGAGGGTTTTGTACAATTTCGCAAATTGCGAACTTACCTGTCGGGTCGCAAGTTTCGCAAACTTGTTGTTTCTACGTGTCCAGCCTGTTTGGGACACTCTTCTTCATCACTGCCACTCTCTGTCACCACTGCCACTCTCTGACTACTCATGCCACCCTCTGGCCCACCCATGCCACCCTCTGTTTCATCACAGCACCCTCTGGTTGTCCAGTCAGTGTACATTATTGTGGCAACGCAAGCACACCTTCCCTGCCTCAAGTGACCTGAATTAATTTGGGGCTGATTAATGTGTCACAGAATATTTTTTTAGCTGGCACCTGCTTCCTTAGTGCTTCCTGATTAGTGATCTTTTGCACTTGCTAAGTGCTTTCATTGTTGCAAAATTAGTTACAACACCTGCCCTGCCCCAACTGACAATAATTAATTAGGGGCTGATTAATGGATTTGAATTTCCAGCCTGGCTCCTGCTTGTCTCCCTTAGCTGTAATTCAGGACCTTTGTGGCATATGTGTAACTATTCTGAGGTTCAGAGCAGGGTCACATAATAGTTGCAACTGGCAACTGAACTCTGGAGGGGCCCCTCAGGAAGCACTACAGGAAATGGCTACTAATGATGAGCCTGAACTTTTGAACCTGGTAAGTAGTTTCAGTTTTGCTAAAATCGTATTTCTGCAATTTTGCACTTATTCGCGGGGCGCGAAGTTGTACTGGGAAGCCGCGAACTCACGCGAACAGTGCGAGCAAAATCCGCTGCTCGCGGATTTGCGGATTTTGCGGGAGATTCGCGAATCTCGCGGATTGCGAATTTACCGAAAATCCGCAAAATCCGCGAGCGAAACGGATTTTCCGCCCATGCTTACTTTTAATGCCTTTACCAGTAGCTCCATCCCCCTGGCACACAGTCTCCATGGATTTCATTGTTGACCTGCCTACTAGCCAGGGTTATTCAGTCATTTGGGTGGTGGTGGATCAGTTTACAAAAATGAGTCATTTCGTCCCTTTGAAGGCACTCCCCACAGCATCTCAGTTAGCTACACTATTCGTAGAACACATTGTCAAACTGCATGGGGTTCCTAAAGTGGTTATTTCAGATCGGGGACCTCAATTTGTTTCTCGATTTTGGAAGTCCTTTCTTAAGGGTCTGGGAGTCGACTCTCGTTTGTCCACCAGTTTCCACCCAGAAACGGATGGACAGACGGAACGAGTGAACCAGGACTTAGAACAATATCTCCGGCTATATTTGATGGATCAGGAGGGGGAATGGCCCTCTTTATTGAGCACAGCAGAGTTCGCATACAACAATGCAGTCCATTCTTCTACGGGGTTTTCTCCATTCTTCTTGAACTCAGGTCGGCATCCCAATATGCTAGTGGGTCGGGTGGATGTAGAGGTTCCTGCAGCGGGGGAGGTGATACAAGAGTTACAGAAATCCTATTAGGTAGCCTCTTCCAACCTCAAGAAGGCAAAGGATGCTTACAAGGTGCAGGCAGATAAGAAGAGAAGGGTGAGTCCCATGTATGAGTCTGGAGAAAAGGTGTGGATTTCCACTCGACACATGCGGTTGAGAGGGAATCGGAAGTTCCAACCTAGGTTTGTGGGTCCCTACCCTGTGGTTCGAATGGTAATTCCGGTGAGTGTCAGGGTAGCCCTCCCAAAGTCCTTGAAGATCCACCCAACGTTTCGTGTTTCGCTGATTAAAAGAAGCCCACCAAACTTCAGGCGTGTCCAACCACCAGCCCCAATTCAAGTTCAGAGTTCTGAAGAATTTGAGGTCAAAAGAATCTTAGATTCCAAGTTTAAAAGAGGGAAAATCTTTTACTTAGTGGACTGGAAGGGTTATGGCCCAGAGGAAAGGTCGTGGGAACCTAGCAGTAACGTTCATGCTCCAAGACTGGTCACTGAATTCCATAAGATTCGACCTCTAAAACCCAGGGAGGGGGCTTTGATGGGGGGTACTGTCAGGACCATGCCGGGCTCCATCAAGAGACCTCTGTCTGTCCCTGCGGCTAAGAGAAGATTTCCTGCTTGGCAACCATTTCCACTCTGGGGCTCCATTCAGAAATTAGTCCATGACCACTGTCAGATTGAGGCTTAGTACGCCCCTAGATTGTGCCACCATTTGATAAGGTTAGCGTTCTAGTCTTTCCTATCAGTCCGCCATTTCCTTATCTCGTGCGTTCTATGTGGCGCACTTCAACTGTTCTATTCAAGCAGTTCGACGCCCTGATTTTGGCTCCCGTCAATTCACTGCGTATTGTCCAAGTTTTGCCCTTTTCCCAGTCAGTATCCACAGAGACTTTATTTCGGAACTTTGGGAGCGTGTTTTCGTTCCATTCCTGTTGGATTCCTGCATTCCAGAGCCAAAGCCGAGTCGCCGCGTGCCAGTGTTCGGCGGTGCAGACCTTGTCCTTGTCAGCGGTCTATTCCAGAGTACCATCCCAGTGGGCAAGTAATTCTTCCGCATTTCCTCAGAATTACGCGGTAAGAATATTCAATTCTCTAAGACCTTGGTGGCGCTATCCTCGTCCTGTGCCATTTGGTTTTCTTCAGCGTCAGAGTTTTCCTTGTCTGAAGCGAAGCCTGGTTTCCGATAAGAACTGTAAATGTCGAAGACACATTCAGAGCTTCTGTAAAGACTTTTGAGAGTTTCAGTCTGCTCCCGTGATTCAACAAGTAAATGAGAGTATATATTATATGCATATGGTAATACTGTTGTCTACCACCTCTATTCTTCACATCATTACTTTCCGGCACACAACACAAGCAACTAAGGGGCATATTACCAACAACTAGCGATAATTTTTGTCTCTAACTTGTTTAGAGACAAAAATTATTGCCGCACATCGGCGATTTTTATCGCAGATAAACCTTGCTATTAACAAGGTTTATCGCAAATGCGATAAAAAACGGCCGAAATGTATGAATATCGCTGAAAAGTCAGCGATATTCATGCATTATCGAGCAAATGCTCTTAGCCATGTTATCCACCTCCCATTGGATAACATGGCTAAGAACTGCTCAGGGCAGGTGTTAGCTTTTGGAGATATTCGCGCTTAGCGCGAATATCTCCAAAAGTTGGTAATAGGAGATAGCGATGTTAGGGACTGTTTCCAGTCGCTAACATCTTGGCACGCCCACTTTGCATGTCATTAGTGATAAATATCACTGACATGCAAAGCAAGGCCCAAGATGGTCGCTATCTCCTATTAGCTGTCACTAACTGGTGTTAGCGACAGCTTGGTAATAGGGAGATAATTTTATCTCCGCTTTCTTGGCTTTTAAAGCCAAAAAAGCGGAGATAAACCCCCTTGATAATATGCCCCTAAGAGTCCTCAACCTTCCATATGAACATTATTGGACTCAGAAAGAGAGCGGCAATTTCCACACACAAACCAGGTATGAGAGAAGAGAGTTGAGTGAGTGAGTGAGAGTAGTTTTCCCAAAAAAGGTTAGAACGTTAGTAATGTTCTGTTAACTGTTGCAGGTGTTCCCCAGCTACTCATCCCAGAGGTAGTGACGAAGACACCAGTGTGGAAGCCTCTCTTTGTTGTTTGTTATCCAGTTCCCCTTTCCCTTCCATTCCTGGGCTTGGAGCAATCCGGGTGCAGGGGTGTTTGGGAATTTGGAAATTAGCATCGTAGAAGACTTGGCCACTCGCTCCCACGGAAATCTGGACAATTCAGGTACTGCTTCTGACACTTGATACCCTCCCAGACTGTGGATGGGGAGTCCACAGATCCCTAGTTGAGCTCAAAATAATTTACGATTTCAGTCGCAGAAGACCAAGTTGCGGAGTGCGTTTGGGGGGAGCCGCCATGAGAAGGCACGGCAGGGAGAGTGAGGAAGACAGAGGGATAGGCTAACGGGAGCGTGTTCAGAGAGAGTGTGTGCCATATGATCAACCGACGTTAGCCAGACCAATGTGTCCGGAGTAGTGATCCATAGGTCCAGTCAGGACCAGCAGCCACGAGACCCAGTAACATATGTGCCCTCACGCGCCGCAGGGTGAGCATGATACCAAGCGTCATTCAGTGAGTTTTCCAGGAGAATGGAGCTAAAGAGGGAGGCCGTGTGCAGGTGGGAGACGTGAGCCGGACCAGTTCAAGATGGTGAACAGAGTCACATTGAAATCGCCTCCCCAGAGGAGAGCAGTAGGGCCAAAGGACGAGATACGGTGCAAATCTTGAGCAAAGAAGTCTGGGTAATCACAATTAGGACCGTTTAGCACAGCTAGTGTCATGGGCTGGGCCAGCAGGGTGCCGTGGAGAACTATAAAGCGCCGGCCAGGGTCAGTAAGCACTTGAGAGGTCTGCCATGGGAGCCCCTTGCGCAGCAGTATGGACAACCCCAGAGATTAGTTGGAGTAGAAGGAAAAATGGATTTCGCCCCAATGTCGGGAAAAGAGTTTGGAGGCAGTGGATTGCATAAGATGGGTCTCTTGTAAAAAACAGATGTCCACTTTGTGACAAATGAGACGTGCATGGACCAAACATGCCTTGCGGAAGTCATTGATCCCACGGACATTCCAAGTCCAAAATGTAGTGTCAGTCATGGTGCTGTAACCAGGGAAGGGGCGACTGAAAGCAGTTGCATAGAGGGCAGGAGCTGCGTGCATCTGTGATAAGCAGTGCAATGGGAGGTGATAGCAGAAAGTGGTGCAAGAATCAATGGAACATCTCAGCATGGTACAATTAAACATACTACCAAACCCCCAGAAAGGGCCAACAGGACAAGCAAAACAATCCACTTGACAGGAATCTGATAAGCATGGGGAGAGGACCTGATTTAAAAAAGGCCCTGGACAAAGGACTGTGCAAGAAGAAGCAACAAGGCCTCATAAGGAGGCTGCGGACCACAGACCCAAAACAACCAACCCCCAGAACCCTCCCCCGAAACAAAAAACCCCAGGAGAACCCACAACCCCGCACCCACACCAACCCCCCAATCAGACTAAGTTACCACCCAAACCCACCCCAGGGAACCACAACTGGGAAGGGAAGAATCTGTGCTAATGATGGGAATTATCCCTTGGGGGCATGGCAACGCCTAGCATACGCCCCTGCTAGAGAGACAGGGTGGCAAGGCCGTTAGTGTCAGCAAACAACAGGAATAAACATCAAGGTGTGAAAGAACTTCACATGAAAAGTGAGCGAAATTGACCCAAGTGCCCGCATGAACCCAAAGGTCTTAATGAAACATTACAGGCCTGGAAAACAAACAATACGGGGATATGAAATCAAGGCTCAGTCATTGTCACTGAGTTTATCAGCAGCAGCTTCTTGAGAGTTGGCAGGTGAAGAACGGTGGGGCATGTCAAGTTTTTTTGCGAAAGCGAGAACCTCTCTAGGGTCCGGGAAGGTGAGAGTCTATGTGCCTTGTTTAATGTGCAGTTTGGCCGGGTAAGCCAGCCAGTAGGAGTTGTCGTACTTCTGGAGAACCCTTTTGGCCGGTAGGAACTCGTGGCGTGTTGCCTGCACAGCAATGGTGTAGTCAGTGTAGAACAAGAGGGAGTTACCCTGGTGGCGAATGCCCCCTTTTTCCCTGACCACCCGGAGGATGGCATCACAGTACCTGAAGTTCAAGGTTTTTGCTATGATGGGGCTGGCAGGCAGGCCAGGGCCCGGACGGGGACCAATGGAGCCGGCTCAACAATAAAACAGATGAGAGGACGTCGCCAAAGAGCTTGCCTGCCAGTTGCTCCTAATCCTCCATTCGAGAGATGTTGGTGGACTCGGGTACTCCTGTGATACGAAGGTTACTCCTATGAGAGCACGCTTCCAAATCTTCGTTCTTATCTCGAATAACAGCTAGTATCTTATCCATCTGTAGCAGTTTCTGGCAATCTTGGGTAGCGTCAGACACCCTGGTCTCGACATGAAGGAGTCGGGCATCATGGGAGTCAACCTGAGCCTTCACTGTGTTCAGGCGGGCCGACAGCTGATGCAGCTGAGCCGCTATGTTGGTGACAGTGGATTTAACGTCCAGCATAATGGCTTTCAGATTGTCCTCACAGAGTTGCGCCATTTCAGAAGGAGCTTCAGTCCACCTCGGCACCCTCCTGGCGTGTCTGGCGGCGCTGATCAAAGGTGATCTTGAGCTGCTTGGGGCTGGTTCTTCCCATGGACGGAGGTCGCAGGCGCGAGGAGCAGCCAAACAGCAGGGGAGAGGGAACAGATAGGAAGAGGTGACCAGAGTGCCTGAGGAGCAGCGGGCCCACAAAGGAGAGATGTAGGGCCGGGCCCAGCTGCAACCTGCAGCGACGACTGGAGCCAAAACCCATGTGGGCCAGCTGTGGGAAATGCTGGAATCCTGTAGGCGATCAGTCCGGCATCAGCGACTGCTACTGACGGCCCACAGAGGGAGAAGCAGCAGTGTCCAGCTCGGGGTGGGCTGGCCAGAGCTATACTCCACAAACAGCATTGATATTGAGTAGAGTCACCGGGAAGACAGTGCCAGCATAAGCATAAGCACGAGTACGGACAGAGGGACACAGGCCAATATGAACAGCAGCACGGTGGAGGCAGGAGACACCAATCGGGGCATATGCGGCTGGGCCCGTGGGAGGAAAGCAAACCAGTTGAGGTGGGCACTCGCCCGATATAGAAGCAGGACACAACTCTGTGTAAATTTTTCAAGCCACTTGTGGAAGCGGCAGCAGGACCCAGCAGGGGCAGCCAAAGGATGCAGCGTGGCAGCCCGTTCCTTGGCTGAAATCAAAGGCAGGGCGGCCTGATACAGCAGAGCTCGTGTTCCAGCTGGCTAAGGCCTGGGAGGAGGGTCGGAAGAAAGCAGTGTCCGCCGATCACGGCAGCAGATGGCAAGCGGAGAAGCAGCGAGCAAGTGCAAAACGCTCGATCCGTCGCTGGGAAAGCACTGCGTCTGGCGGGCTGGGATCACAGTAGTAGTGAGGCCCAGATGCCTCTAAAGCCACTCTAGCAGCTGCAGGCCACTAAATGCCGGAGAGCCGATGGCCGCAGCGGGAGGGTGGCAGAACGCAACGGGGGAGTCAAGGGGAGCACGCCACCCGCTTTGCCAGGCCCAATAGGAGAAGCCTAATCCCCGGTCGCCAGTAGATGGAGGATGGTGTCCGGGAGTGCGGAGGTTGGGCCAGGTGGTATGACATGCGTGCTCCCAGCCCCACTGCAGACCAACCCCACAGCTGCAGCATGTACTGGCTCCAATGGTCGTGTAGTGGAGGTGCTACACTTGACAGATAGCGGGTCCCAAGTCAGGATCGCGTGGCCAGCTCTAGAAGGGCAGAGGCAGCCACGCGCATCGCGAGGCCCAGAGATCAAACAGCGATAAAGCATGGCCCAGCAACGATCCAGGAAGGCAGGAATGGGCTTAGGACTTGACACAAGGACAGGTGAGTGGCAATGGCACGGGTTCCGAGTGGCGATGGAAGAGATGTCTGCAGGATGGTGATGGATATTATTCTGGGCCGGCAGAGCCCACTCAAGGTGTGGCCATTTTTCAGCCCGCTAAGCCACACCCCTCAGTTTTATGAATGCATCTTCACTTCCATCATCCCATTCAATTGAATCTATCACATCCTTTCATGTCAACATTATTAAAGGTTTTGCAAGTAGTGAGAATCCACTCATCCCTCGATCCTAAAAACATTTGCACTTCTTTCTTAGTTTTAGGCAGGCTCATTTGTTGAATTTATTTATTTTTTATTTTATTTATTTATAAAGTTTTATATAGCACAAACTTGATCCCGGAGGATATCAGAGCGCGTTACAATTTGAGGCAAAGGTAAGATAGAGTGAGGGCGATCGATAGATAGAATGTATCTTTTAGATGTAGTGCTTCAGGGTGCATTATGTCCCGGCATGTAGTGAAAAACACACTGGTGACAGAAAGTTGAGCTGCGAATATTCTTTGCTGTCACTCTCTCACTTCCTCTCTCCTGTGTTAAAAAAATTACACACAATGTTAACTTCCTTTTTATCTTACAGGTTGTGTTTCACAAATTGGCGTCCCCCCCAACACATCTAAAACTCAACGTTTGAGGATTCTGCGATGATGCTTCAGGACTCATTCTGTATTGAGGTGTGTTTGGATATATGGCACCCTCTTTCACCGCAATTTTAATTGGGTCTGCATTTACCATCGGACCAATGACTTTTCCTGAAAAATCCCACACATCTAATCGCACTGTGTTTTTCAAGTCATCAGGCAAAGCGCTTTCAGTAAGAAGTGAAAACATTTCATCCACTTCTGTTCTCTGTTTCGCCAACATCACTTTAAAAGCAACATCTTCATCAGGTGTTTGAAAAGCAATACCCATCAGGCATACAGATGATGGTGCAGTTCCTCTTACATAGCAAGTCCCTTCCTAACAGATTCACCGGACTTGATTCACGTACCACAAACCGATGCATGTCTCGGAAATTACTAATATTCACTTCTACTGTTTTTGTGACTGGGGTCCTTATTTGTTTAGTTGAGACTCCTACAACTTGGATAGTTTCTCACGAGAGGGGTGGATTTGGAATTTCTGCAGCTCTCACAGTAAAACGGGTAGCACCAGTATCCACTAGAAAAGTGATGTTATTTCCTTCAACTTTCCCATCAACAAATGGACCTGACTGATCTACCGCCAAAGATGTGCAAAGCATGCACTCTTCCTCCCCCCTCAGGCACCATCATTGCGATGCTACCAAATCACTCTCATTACTTTGCATCCAATATTGTTGAACCATTTGTGTATTCTTACCACTTTCTCCACGAAATCCGGTGTTCGCACTGTCTCTGCCCCAGAGCGCAAACATTAGCCTGTTACAGACACTCCTGAGGTGGAAGCCGGGAGGTACGATCGCCGTTTTTTTAAAGCACTGAAATTGAAAATCTGTTTTAAAATTACCTGTTGTTGCACATTTCCTCGAGCACTCCCCCTCCTTAGAGCTGCTCTCACACACCGCGCAGCCGATCTTAACGCTGCCGCGGGCCTGTCAACAATTTGTCACCATCAATCAGGGAAGTGAGGCCACGCCCACCGCCCTTAGGCCATGCCCCCCCTGGAGACTATATAAGACGCGCTATTTCACAAGTCCGCATTAGCCTGTTACAGACACTCCTTAGGCGGAAGCCGGGAGGTACGATCGCCGTTTTTTTAAAGCACTGAAATTGAAAATCTGTTTTAAAATGACCTGTTGTTGCACATTTCCTCGAGCACTCCCCCCTCCTTAGAGCTGCTCTCACACACCGCGCAGCCGATCTTAATGCTGCCGCGGGCCTGTCAACAATTTGCCGCCATCAATCGGGGAAGTGAGGCCACGCCCACCGCCCTTAGGCCATGCCCTCCCCTGGAGACTATATAAGACGTGCTATTTCACAAGCCCGCATTAGCCTGTTACAGACACTCCTGAGGCAGAAGCCGGGAGGTACGATCGCCGTTTTTTTAAAGAACTGAAATTGAAAATCTGTTTTAAAATTATCTGTTGTTGCACATTTCCTCGAGCACTCCCCCCTCCTTAGAGCTGCTCTCAGACACCGTGCAGCCGATCTTAACGCTGCCGCAGGCCTGTCAACAATTTGCCGCCATCAATCAGGGAAGTGAGGCCACGCCCCTTCTACTGTCCCCAAATGGATGTGCCTCAGCCGGACGGGCAGCGGACGCGCGCTGCGGGCGCGCCGCCAGCGCGCCAAATGTTAGCCCGTCTGCGCCCGTCCGCGCCAGTACGATCCCAGGGCCCAGCCCCCCTGTTCCTCTCATTTCATCCCCCATTACCTACTCATCAGACACTCTTCGGAAACTGGCAACAAGCACCCCGGACCTCTGTCTTCACTCAATTTCTCCCGATGAGCATCATAACAAATGCAATCACTGTGCATACAAACTCACTCCGCAGTCACCCCCCAAAGTACGGACAATCAAAATGGCTCTGCTCAACTGCAAATCACTCCCCAAGCACAGCACCGAAATAAACCTACTAATTCTGAACAACAACATTGAAGTGCTGTTCCTCACGGAAACGTGGATCAATTCCGCATCCGACCCAGACATAGTCCAAGCCCTCCCTCCGGGCTATACAATTAAACATCTGGATAGACCGCAAGGATCAGGAGGCGGACTAGCAATAATCACCAAAGCCGACCTCATCTGCCATCTTAAGGACAGTCCAGTCCTTAACTGTGAAAACGTTCACTTTTCCCTACCTCTCTCCCCGGAAAAAACTCTGTCGGGTCTACTCATATACAGACCCCCGGGACCACTCGGACAGTTCCCTAACTCTCTGGTAGAGACTGCCACCTCCCTTGCCTGTTTATCGCCCAACTTTACAGTGCTAGGACACCTCAACATCCACTTCGATGACCCAGAGAAAAAAATAGCGGGAGACCTCAAAGAAGATCTCTCAGCACTCAGCCTCTCCCTGAAAAACCTCCTGCCCACTCATAAAAAGGGCCACCTTTTGGACCCTATCTTTTCAAATATTCAAGAACTCTCCACATCCTCTCCCCTACCCATCCCCTGGACAGATCACCACCTTATCTTCCTCAAAATCCCAATTGCCAGTCAAATCAGCCCCAGCCTTCCACCCCAAGTGCCTTCGCGCCCGGGAATAAACTAAACACGGATGCCTGGACTCACCAGCTCATAACCTCCACCCCTACCTTGAACCCGGATCCCTCACTAGCAGACATCCAATTCCGAGATTGGATAGAATCGTCTCTGGACGCGGTTCTCCCTGTTAAACAGCTCCCTAGTAAGAGGAATTCGTACAAATCCCCCTGGTTCACTTCGGAACTACGAGATCTCCGAAAAAAATGCAAAAAACTGGAACGTCTCTGGAGAAAAGATTGGAACCCTAACAACAAAGAAACCTATAAATCGGCCATGAAACAATATAAAACTCTCATCAAAAATACACAAGCCTCGTACTACAAAGGGAAAATCATGGCTGCCTCCAACTCCTCCAGGGAGACCTACCGCATAGTAAAAGGTCTCATGAAAGTCCCTGAACCGCAGCCGGCCGCTGATCCTACCGGTGCCAGGTGTACCCAACTCGCTGAGTTCTTCTCAGCCAAAATCCTAAAAATCATAACAACTTTCCCTAATACCTATTCCCCAACCGACCTCCCAGCTGGGCCCATCGACCCAGACGCACCAACTCTGAAAGCCTTCCTCCCCATCTCCACCGAGAGGCTGTTGGACACTCGTGTGAAGAGTGGATCCCCGGATGACCCAGCCCCCGTGAGCAAACTCAAACTAGTAGCCCCCACTATATCCCCCCATCTCACGAGGCTGATAAATGCCTCTCTCTCCAGCGGGATAGTCCCCACCAGCTGGAAAAGTGCGATAGTTCGGGCACTCTAAAGAAACCTCACCTAGACCCCTTGGACCCTTTAAACTTCAGACCCATCTCCCTCCTCCAAGGCATCAGAAAAATGGCAGAGAGAATTGTAAATGAACAGCTCTCAACATTCCTAGAGACTAACAACCTCCTTCACCACTCACAGACAGGGTTCAGACCTGGACAGGGGACTGACACCCACCTCTGGCCGTAACAGAGGAGACAAGTTCCATTCTGGATGCAGGAGGATCAGTGGCAGTGATCCTCCTGGACCTGAGTGCCTCCTTCGACATGGTGGACCACACCATCCTTCTCCACCGACTCCGAAAAACTGGCATTTCGGAGACCGCTCTGGCATGGCTAAAATCATTCTTGGAACACAGGACCTTCCAAGTGGCTGACAGCCACGGTCACTCTAAATCTCTCCCCCTGAACTGTGGGCCTCCCTGAGCCCCACACTTTTTAATGTTTACATGGCCCCTTTGGATGACATCGCCTCCCCATTCGGCATAAAGGTGGTCATGTACGCCGATGACACACAACTAGTCATATCCATCAACCAGGCCGATCAATCAATGGAGAACCTAGTCTCCTGCCTGCACAACATATCTATATGGATGGGCGACTCCAGGCTCAAACTCAATGGAGAGAAATCCGAATTCATGCTTCTAGGCGACCCAAACAAACTCCCCAAAACCCTTGCCTGGCCAGCTAGCATGGGCACCCCCCCAATACCAAAACAAGAAATCAAAAGCCTGGCCTTTTGGCTAGACCAGGACCTCAGCTTCAGAGCCCAAGCAAGAAAGACAGCCGGCACCTGCTTTGGGCTCATGCGAGCAGCCCGTAAGATCCTTCCGCTTATTCCCCACCAGTCTAGGAAAATTCTGATTCAGGGCTTCATCATATCAAGATTAGACTACGGAAACGCCATATACCTAGGCGCACCTGTAGCTGTCATAAAAAAACTTCAGCACGCGCAGAACGCTGCAGCAAGACTACTGACGGGAACGAAATCTAGATGCTCAGCCAAACCCTCCCTCAAGGCGCTTCTCTGGCTTCCCATCCAAGAACGCATCTCCTTCAAAGCCTTGTGCATCTCCCATAAAATCTTACAAGGCAAGGGTCCACCAATACTGAGACCTCTCATCAAGCCACACAAATCAACCCGACAGCTCAGGTCGGACACCCTGTTTCTGGCGAGCGTACCCAGAATAAGGAAAGCTCGCACTGGCGGCCGCCGCTTTTCTTATAACGCTCCCAAGCTTTGGAACAGCCTCCCCCTCAACATCCGTGAAGAAAACAATCTACTCTCATTCTGCAGACTGCTGAAAACCTGATTGTTCCCCCAATAATCCATCCCCAGGAGTACTGTCAAGCTTTTACGTTAGCGCTGGGATGCCCGAGGGTAGCTACGCGCTCTAGAAATCCTAAATCAATTCAAATCAAATCATGGTTGGGCATAGGGGTTGTGGCACCTGCAACTGAGGAGTAACTACCTGTTGCTGTTGCACCTGGTTCACAACCACCTCATGCTGCATCTGTGGAGTTAAAATTTTATTTACCTCATTACTCTGTTGAACATTTCTACACTCATTCTTCGGATGTCCATGCTTTCTTTTTCGCTTCTTCTCTTCTCATTCGTCCTCTTCCTTTGTTTCCATTTGACATTTGACTACTCTGAATATGACCATTTGTCTGGTTATCATTTTGAGAACCAGGATTTGCCTCTTGGTGTTCTGCCAACTTTACTTGTGCCTACATCATTTTCACTTTTAACTTTTTTGTGTTTTGCATCCATATCAACACCACAATACTTTGCATACTTCAAGATGTCGTCTATGGGTTTGCTTTGCCATCACAGCATATGTTGTTGGATAATCTGATTTATTTCCGATCCTAATCCATACACAAATCTATATACAAAATGTCCCATATACTTATCACCAATATTTTTGAATCCACTATAATGCTTGAATACCGGTAAAAACCTTCCACAATACACATGCACTGACTCTTTTGGCTCTTGATTTGTACTATCTATTTTAACCCAATCTGTTTCTTTTTGGGGGTGGGGGGGTATTTTACTCTTTAAGAAAGTAATCACCTGATGATACTTTTTCATCACCTCTTCTGAAGGTGCACCTGTCCTAGCATCCCTAAGATATTCTTCAGCTGGCCAATCAATAGCAATCTTACATTCTGTCCACATATCATTTAGCCCCACTATATCAAACAGGCCATCCAAATCTTTCAACAAAACCTTTGAAACCTCATGAACCTCTCTACCTTCTTGTACCATTCAATTGGTTTCTCTCTTAACCTAGGGAAATCATTTGTAAAAGACAAAATATCCTCTCTAGTCCAAGGAACACGAACATATCCACCACCAAGAAGGTCTTACATTGGGCACATTCTTTCAACCTTTTCTGTTTCCCTTAATGGGAATGCAGATGTTTCTTTTGTAGCTGCTTCATCCCTCTTTTTTGTCAATCTAATTCTCCATCGGTCTACATCTCCCCATTTCTTCAAAATATACATTAACTATTTTATCTGTAATCTCCTTCCTGATGCATTCAAACTTTCCAAATCCTTCTCAGTAAATTCTGATCTATATGGCTTTTGTAATATTTTTGACTTTTATATATCTATGCCAAATTCTGAACCTACGGTCACTATTTTCTCATGAAGATTCTTTGTTCTCCATGTTATACTCTTGCACAAAAACAACAATTCTCTTCCAAATCCACTCGCAATTTACTTACAACTATTGTCTGTGGTTGGGGTTTTTAATTTTCTATTCATTTTGCCCATTCCTCTAGATCCTCTGGTGAGAACCCTATAGAATTCCCTGCTACTGGAGTGACAGTTAGTTCTTTCCTTCTTGTATTTATGGGTGAAAATCTCTTTGGAGTTTCAGTTACTGTCTCAAGATTTGGGAGATCTAATAACGACACATTAGAATCACTAGTTTAATCTACTAATACCACCACCTCTTTGCTAGCATTGTTCTGTAGAATACCCAATTATTTTATTTATTTTATTTAAAACATTTATAGAGCGCAACTATCACCTTGCAGGTATCCTGGCGCTGAGATAGCTCTTAGGAACAGATGCCCTGGGAGACAGCAGTTGATTAATTTTTAGGGAACAGCCAGGTTTTGACCAATTTCCTGAAAGGGAGAAGTTCACTTGTTTGACGGACCTCCAGAGGCAGGCTGTTCCAGAGTTTTGCTGCAGTAACCCTGAAAGATCTTCCTCCTGTCCTGACTTTTTTAAATCTTGGCACTTTAACAAGGCAGGCCGTTGTAGATCGGAGGGCTCTGGTTGGAATATACCAATCAAACATGGATTGCAGGGGGACGGGCCCAACTCCGTGTAAGGCTTTAAAAACGAGACAGAGAGATTTAAAAGCAACTCGCTGTTTCAAAGGGAGCCAATGAAGTTCGGCCATTGCGGTACTGGCCGAGGATCTCCTAGGCCAGCCCAGGGCTAGTTTGGCAGCGGCTGTTTGAACTCTTTGGAGTCTGTCCAACAGCACAGCCGGGGCCTCGAACAACAACAAGTTTCAATAGTCAAGGCGACTAAGAATGGTGCACCTGACTATTAAGGCCCGGGCCTGCAAGGGAAGGAGTGGGAAGATCTTACGGAGTGAGCGGATAAGAGCAGTGCAGGTGAGCACTGTTTTCGCAACCTGGGCTTCCAAAGTGAGCTTATTGTCCATCATAACACCCAGATTGCGAACGGTGGTAACCGGCTGTGGTTTTTCCAGGGTTTCCGGGGGCCAGAAATCCACTGGAAACGGGCGAGGGATCCGACTTCCGGTACAGAACAGAACCTCGGTTTTAGAGGCGTTGAACTGTAGGGAGTTCTTGTGTAACCAGCAGTCCGTGGCTCGTAGACAGTCATGAAACGAATCTAGAGGAATAGATTCCTCACCCTCCCAAGAGAGAATGAGCTGAGTGTCATCGGCATAGTTAATTGCTCTTAGCCCGTGGGATTTTATTAACGTAATCAGAGGTTTTAAATAAACGTTGAATAAAATCGGGCTGATGGACGAGCCTTGAGGCACCCCGTGAGTCACCGGGGAGAAGGCCGATTGATACGGGGGGAGGGACACAGCCTGCTTCCTATCCCGCAGGAAGGAGTGAAACCAAAGCAGGACAGTGCCGCCCACCCCGGCCTCTCTTAGTCTCTCCAATAGAATCATATGATTGACCGTATCGAATGCGGCAGACAGGTCCAACAGAATCAAGGCTGCTGCCTGGCCCCTGTCTGCACGCATACGAAGGTCCTCCATGAAAGTAAGTAGAGCTGTTTCAGTGCCATGGGCTGGTCGAAATCCGAATTGTATTTCGTCCAGGAAGTTGTTACGTTCCAGATGTTTGGAGAGACACGAGCTCACCCAGCGCTCGCCGATTTTTGCCGGGAATGGTAGCAGGGAGATTGGTCGATAGTTCTGTAGACACTCAGGATTCAGAGAGGGTTTTTTCAACAGTAGCCTAATGAGAGCCTGCTTCCAAGAGGCAGGGACTTGGCCGCTGCTCAGGGATTGATTACAAATCCTACAGAGGGTGGGGAAGAGTTCCTCTCCGGACACCTTCCAGTTTTTAGGGGGAATGGGGTCGAGAGGAGAGCCTGAGGAAATTCCTTGGGCCAGTCTGTTAAATTCCACCTCCGTAATGGGGGGACATTTATTTTTTATTTTATTTGTTTACATTTGTATGGCGCACAGCTACCCAACAAAGGGTTTCCCGGCGCAGCAGATCCCAATGTCAATGCGGTTACAGAAAACTAGATGTCAAATAGCCATGTTTTTAAGGCTTTTCTGAATTTGATGTAACTCGGCTCAGACCGCAATGTATGTGGCATTGAGGTCCTAGGAGTGAAAAGGACTTGCCACCCATAAGTGACAGCTTGATCTTTGGAATTTCAAAATGATTTGCCGTGGAAGACCGACGAGATCTGGAAGGACGATAGGGGTGCACCAGGTTTTGCAGATATTTTGGAGCGGTATTGGTGGAAGTCCTGTGCATAAAGCATAGGGATTTAAATTTGACTCGATTTTCAATTTTTAGCCAGTGTAACTTCCTGATATATTTAGTGGTTGGAGTAGAGATGGGAATTTTCCAGAGTAGTCTGGCTGCTGCATTTTGTACTGACTGTAACCTGCGGACAGTAGCTTTATTCGCCCCCAGGTACAGAACGTTGCCATAATCTAGCCTGGATGTTATTAGGGCATTGACAACTGTTTTCTTGGTGTTTTCAGGCAGCATCCAACAGATCTTTTTTAGCCATTTCAATATGGCGAAGCAGGTGGCCGAAGTCTTTACCGCTTGCTGGTGTAGACTGAGTGAGTCGTCAATAATGACGCCCAGGTTGCGAGCATGAGTGACAGGGATAGGGGGGGTGCCCATTTCAGTTGGCCAGTGTTGGGGACCCCAGAGTTCTTTACTTTTGCCCAACACGATTAACTCGTTTTTTTCGCCGTTTAGTTTTAGGAAGTTTTTTTGCATCCATTCAGCGATTTTACTAAGTCCGAGTTGTAAGGAAGAAGAATTGTCAGAGTCTACAGCTGATAAAGAAAAAAGCAGCTGAGAGTCATCAGCGTAAGAAAACATTAAAAGCCCTGTATCCTCCGCTATCTTGGCCAGGGGACTCATATACACGTTGAAAAGCAACGGGCTAAGAATGGAGCCCTGTGGTACTCCGTGTTTAAATGTCATGGTATCAGAGCAGGCAGTTTGTGAAAATACCTGGAACGTGCGGTTTTCCAATAATGATCTGATCCAGTTGAGAGCCGCCCCACGGATGCCCAGGGAGTGGAGTGTCTGGGCGAGGACCGCATGCGAAACGGTGTCGAATGCCGCGCTGAGGTCGAGTAGCACAAGTGCCACTGTTTCGCCCTTGTCCACCATGCAACGGATATTTTCGGTTACCCCTAGCAAGGTAGTCTCTGTTGAAAAACCTGCACGGAATCCTGACTGGTGGGACGGTAACAGGTCATGAATGGTGATAAAATCAGTAAAGTAACGATGTACATACTTCTCTAATATTTTTGCAAAGGTGGGCAGCAAGGATATTGGGCGGAAGTTAGCTGGCAAATTGGGGTCTGCGCCAGCTTTCTTCAAAAGCGGATGAATCATTGCATGCTTCCATTCACTGGGTACAGATTGTTCCAGTAACGAAGCATTGAGAAGATCAGTAATAATAGCTAAAACGTTGCTGTTAAGTTGCTTTAAAACTGAGCATGGCAATGGGTCTTTAGGTGGGCCAGATTTAATAGTTTTTAGCAGCCTTTGAACCGTATCAGGATTCAGCAAGGGCCAACTATCAAGTGTGGCAGAAGATGCATCAGCCAGAGTAGGGCAATCAGGAGTACCTATTGCATTACCTGGAATAGGTGATGCACAGTTGGAGGTAGCTTCAGAGGTTGAATCATGTTTATGAGAAGCTTGGTTAATATCTTGGTGGATTTTATCAACTTTGTTGATGAAGAAGGCGGCTAACAGGTCACATTGTGTTTTGTTAAGTTCAGGTGGAAGTTGAGACGTATTGGAGCCAGCCAGCTCTTTTACTAACTTGAAAAGTGTTTTGGAGTGGTCTAAGGCATTTGTGATTTTAGTGCAGATGAATTCTGCTTTGGCTTTGCTACACTGCTTTTGGTATGTTATTACCTGAATTTTATATTTTTCCTTGTCTGCAGGTGAGTAATTCCTCCTCCATTGACGTTCCAAATTTTTACATCTAGTTTTTTTGTTTTGTAAATTATCATTGAACCAGGGTGCAGGAGAGCGGTGGGTATTTTGGGGCAGATTTATGAGGCCCTTGCGCCACGTTTACGCCACTGTTGCGTCAAGCAAGGCAGCGTAAACGTGGCGCATCCCTACGAATGATTTACAACGTGACGCATCTAGGCAGATGCGTCACGTTGTAAAGCCCTGCGCCGCTTGGGGCGTTCCGGGGCAGGGTGGGCGTTCCGGGGCAGGTGCGCCTCGCAAAAGTGGCTGAGTGAAATCTATGAGATTTCACTCAGTCACTTTTAAGCCAATGCTGCGTCAAAAGCCTGCGCCTGCTTGAAGCAGGCGTAGGTCTTGACACAGCATTGTTAAAATGGGGCACCCCCGAGCCTTGCTGGAGCTGCGTCGCGCTTGCGACGCAACTCCAGCAATGCGACACATTTCCGGCACAGATGCGTGACGCATCTGTGCCGTTTTTGCACCATGGTGCGCCGCATTATAAATGCCGCGCACCATGGCTGGCGGAGCTGTGGCACACTGTGGCGCATGTTAACTGGCGCATCCCTGGGGATGCGCCAGTTAACATAAATCTGCCCCTTAGTTTTAGCTTTGTTTTAGGCAGGGTGGAATCAATGGCTGCAAGAAGCCAATTTTGTACTGTAGAGGAAAGCTGTTGGACAGTAGTCTTAGTGCAAGGACGATGTTCTTCCAGGAGGGCGTTAAGACTATCAATGTCAAGTTGTTTCCACTTTCTTATAAACTGAGTGGGTAAGGGTGTGTTGTCTTTATTTGTTAGATCAACCTGAAGAGCAAATTTAACCAAATAGTGATCGGACCAGGGCAAAGGCTGGGCAGAATGCGTCACAATATTGTTAAGATTAGAGAAAATAGGATCTAGCAGGTGTCCGGCGCGGTGTGTAGGTCTGAGTTCTTTAAGGTTAAATTGAGAGCTGCTAAGTCATTTATAAAATCTTTGGCCAAAGAGCATTCCTCATCCTCTAGATGCAAGTTTATATCTCCTAGGATTGTGAAATTGGCAGTTCTCATGACTAACGGTCCGATAAGTTCAGACATATTTGTCACCCATTTGGATGCTGCCGTCCCTGGAGCCCGATAAACAAGGACTCCGGATATGGTAAAATTGGGGGCTAGTGTAAGTTTGAAGGTCGCCGCTTCACAACCACCACATGAAAGAGGTTTACATTCGCAGTTAAATTTTTTTTTAAAGATTATAGCAATTCCTCCGCCAGGTTTCTTATCCCTGTCAAGTCTAGTAATAGCGTAAGAGTCCGGAAGTGCCATAGCTATGTCTGGACCCGAACTCTCTTTGAGCCATGTTTCTGTTATAAACAATGCGTCGGGTGCTTCATCTAAGAGCAGGTTAAAAATTTCTGTTTTATGCATTGATAAAGAGCGACTATTGAGGCTAATGAAGGAAAATGATTTTGACTTTAATTTTGGATGGTTCTTGATGGAATCATTCAGCGTGGATTTGATCCCTACAGGGTCAATGTGTAATTGGCAGGTTTGACAGGAATCCTTCTCCCACCCCAATTTTAAGAACCTGCAGGAGGGTTTTATTGCCGGTTGTAGAGCCTTCAAATAGGCTGACGTATATTTGATGTATGGGGATTCTATGGAATTTGTTGCTATATCGACTATAGGAGGTACCTGCACAAGGTCGGAGACCGAGCCATATGGTGGTGCCATAGCCCTGAGGCACGTCCGAGGCGCGGACGGGCGCAGACGGGCTGACTCTGGCGTGACTCCGGCGCTGAGGAGGCGCGTCCGCAAACACGACCGCTAGCGCGGAGAACGACCGTTTCCTTAAATACAGGACACTAGAGCGCTCTCACCGCTCTCGCCCCCTCACTCAAGATGGCCGCCGTAGATGATGTAATCACTAACCCTCGATCTACAGCCCTAAAATCGGCTGGGACCGTCGGAACAAGGCGAAAATAGTGGCAAGTGAGTGCCAAGTATGCTGAGTGCAAACAGTATGTAAATTCAACAATTTAAAATTCGGCGTTTTAAAAATCTAACAAGTTGCACGCAGTAGCTCGAAATGGCTCCTAGCGTGATCAGAGGTCAAGCATAATGTTAGCAAAGCGCTGGAATCTCGCGCCTGCTTCCTAGGGGCTCCTTAAATACTGGACACTAGAGTGCTCTCACCGCTCTCGCCCCCTCACTCAAGATGGCCGCCGTAGATGATGTAATCACTAACCCTCGATCTACAGCCCTAAAATCGGCTGGGACCGTCGGAACAAGGCGAAAATAGTGGCAAGTGAGTGCCAAGTATGCTGAGTGCAAACAGTATGTAAATTCAACAATTTAAAATTCGTAGTTTTAAAAATCTAACAAGTTGCACGCAGTAGCTCGAAATGGCTCCTAGCGTGATCAGAGGTCAAGCATAATGTTAGCAAAGCGCTGGAATCTCGCGCCTGCTTCCTAGGGGCTCCTTAAATACAGGACACTAGAGCGCTCTCACCGCTCTCGCCCCCTCACTCAAGATGGCCGCCGTAGATGATGTAATCACTAACCCTCGATCTACAGCCCTAAAATCGGCTGGGACCGTCGGAACAAGGCGAAAATAGTGGCAAGTGAGTGCCAAGTATGCTGAGTGCAAACAGTATGTAAATTCAACAATTTAAAATTTGTCGTTTTAAAAATCTAACAAGTTGCACTCCCTCAAGAAGTCCATTGGCTGGCACCCTTGGCTCGCTGCTCCATAGTTGATAGTGGCAATCTCAGGGCCGGTGGAGTCGACCAGATTGGGAGAGCTGCCAAGGTTTCGAATGATAGTCTCAATTTTATCATTGAAGAACAGCGCGAGATTGTCGCACAAGTGTTGTGTGGGAGGGATAGATTTTTTAGCGCAGTCAGGATGGGTAAGGCTGTTCAGAATCTGGAAAACACTTTTGGAGCTGTTGGCAGCTGTACAAATTGTGGAGCAGTAGTAAGCAGATTTGGATTTCAGAATCGCATTTTTGTATTCCAGAAGTTTAGTTTTCCAGAGTTGCTTGTTAGCATCGAGGTAACATAGTCTCCATTTTCTTTCAGCCTGCTTACAGGCCAATTTAAGAACCTTTAAAGAATCGTCGAACCAAGGAGCCGATACTCTACCCTTGTGCTTACATTTTCTATGGCTGTAATTTGAAGGTGTCTCATTTATCACCATACAAAGGAATAACAGGACCAATTGTTACTGGTACTGTCAATGCTTCAGCATTCAAACCTAACTGATTTATTTTCTGAATGATTTCTTCTTTCGTCTTATTCAATGCATCCCTTTCTTTTTCCTGTAATACTCGGGTGACAGTTGGGTCATATAGAACTTGGAGAACGAAGGGAGTTCCCATCATTGGTGCACTTGAATTTGTATACCTAACATTCTCTTGATAGGGAGGAGGTATTTTAACTAAAATGTCTTTTAATAACTCATCATCAGATTCATCACATCCTACTCCTGTTCCACCTACATGTTTTGTTTTTTCTTTACATTTACTTCCTTCTTGATCCTCAGCCATTAACACTGGATACAAGCCCTCTATTACTACAGCTCTTCTCCATCTTTTCATCTGATCCTCTCTAGTATCAAATGGGTATCTGGGTAAAAATTCTCTATTAATTCTCCTACCTCCGCTGCATTCCTCTTGTTGAAATGTCTCAACTTCCCAATCCTCCAAAGCCTTATACTGTGTTAACCTAGTATATGGTTCTAATGAATTCATCCTATTTCTTAAATTCTGAAGAATCCTTACATTGAACGCAACATGCTCTGGAAAAGCTAGAACACTATCACCTTTCGTATATTTTATCTAATTTTCCAGCAGACAGAAGTATGGGATCCTCATTCCATTATCATGAAAGAAGCAGAAGGTGGCATAAGAATTCCTTTCTTAGTTACTACACTTTTGTCCTTCCTAAATACATTTTTGATTTTATTATTTAACTTCATTTTCCCATTCCTGTTACTAACTAAATTCAGCATGCAAAGTCCAGAAAACTCCTCTGTATTCTCACGTATCCTATTTGCTAACACTCGTCCTATACCAGCGCGACTCACACCAACAATCCAATCAGAACTCACTATGTTTTCTTTTCCACAACCAATACCAGTGCGGTTCTTGTTCGCCCACCAATAAAAGCTTACAACACATGATTAGCTGACCAATGCTAAGGCAGCTCTTTGTGACATCAGTATCACTCCTACTACTGACCCTCCTTATACAATCTGCACTTTTTAAAGCCCACCGTTTCCACCAATACCAGTGCGGCTCTCTGTGATACTGACCCTTCCTTTACAAGGTAATATGAACATTTATTTTCTAACTTTTCTTTAAAAATTTCTGTTAGTAACAACGTAAAAAACGCTATACTCTGTCATCTCCATTAAATTACAGATAGTTTTCTTAACTTGTTTCAAAGAGAAAGTACTTCCTGTCACTACGAGTAAGAACCACTGTTTACCCTTCACTTAAGCTCGGGGAGGATCTATTACTCCTCTAGGGGTACTCCTCTCTTGAGTAAGGCAAAAGTTTCACAGGCGGGCCCTTTGCTGTCATTCACACTCTACTCTTATTCGATATAGTCCCTAATATAACACCTACAGCCCTCCGTACCTTTTAGGTATTATGACAACAGTCGTGTAACCTTCTGCAGTGTGATTTAATTACCACACTCTTCTAAATTCCATTCCCGGGATTCCCAGGTATTTCTGTACCTGTACTTCCAGACAACATCAAACGCAACGCTAACTCTCAGTATTAAACCTTTCGTTAATAATCAATAATCAATAACTATTAATCATCAAACTAATCAATAATAACCATAACTTGTTGCAAGGATCCTGCTCCTACACAGAACTGTGCACAGAGACCCAGGACATCAGTGAATTGTGGTGTACCAGAAACTCACCTCAGTACCTGGAAAACCCCAACCAGCTAGCATCAGTGTCACATTAGCTCTTCGTCCTATAGAAAACCAACCAATGATTATATAACCTAGAACATGCGACTTAGGACCAACTCAGGAATGGTGGGAAGTGAGAATACTCTTTTGTTATGCTCTCATACCAGTCCACAACAGTTGTAAATAAGAGACACAGGTAAGGTTAACACATTTATTTTAACGACATGCTCTCAGGTGCAGTATCCTTGCCAACATAAGCAGACATATGTTAAAAATGATATGGTCAGCATTGTTACAATTCCAAAAAACATAAAGGGAGAAATCATATTACAATGATGGTGAAAACAGGTCGTACAGTGCCTAGTTATAACACCCTCCCTATCTAGGAACTATGTTTATAAGAGAAAGAAGGTCTATTAGGATTGTGTGGGGGACCCCTTTACCTCTCAGCTCAGCAAGAGTAAATCACACCAGGATCAGCAAAAGCTCTCTGCATCCCTGGAAACGGAATATCTTCAAAGTGTGTGAAATCATGGCAACTGTGCAATAATAAGGGCGCCATAATCTCAGTTGGCTCGCAGCTGCCAATTGTTGTGTCTAAAAATGTTAGCCGATCATATCGAACAACAGCTACCATGTTATGATAACCTTGACGGCTTCAGCACTCACTGTGCAGACTAGGGGCATGATGTAAGTCTAGAGATGTCGAAAACAAACCTTTTCTCATGTGCAGACAATCACGTCGCTTAAGCTACAAAAACAGCTATATGCAGTGTCATGTGCAAAAGTGACAAAAGGTAAAATGGCGTTAAAACTTCTAATAAGCCATGCTAACATAACATGCGTGCAAAGCAGGCCTTAATCCACACTACACCCTACCTTGATCAGAGAACGCACAATAAGGGGCAAGATTCATAGAATGCTGAGTTCAAGTTCGTATGAGAAAGAACCAATTTCAGAAATGTTGCCAAACTTGATAATTGAAAGTAAAAATCTGAATTAAAAAGTAACCAATTCAGTAAAAACATTCACGGGTGGCCATGGTGTGAATAAGAACTCAAAAAGTATAACATTTTCAAGACATCATTGAAAAAAATCACGAGTTCATGACGTGTCTATGAAGCAAAAAGTTGCACTTCAATCCAACAGCGTATAGGCACAGTATGTTGCACCTGCCACCAACAGGAAGTCATTGTTATCATCCGTGAACATTTCGGCCATCCAATTAAGTAATGGAAATTAACATACATGTTCTTCAATTGCCGGAACCTCTAGCACCATCAGAGGACAACTCGAGCTTTCCTTGAGATAACTGCGTGCCAGAAAGTCTTGGGCCGCAGTCCATATGTTTCATAATCACTAAACCAGAACAATCTATTTCATGAGCAACTAAGGGACTCATTAGTAGATAAAAATCTGGGTCAGGAGACACCGTGTTGCAGAGACACAAATCCAGGGCCCATTGAAATCCACAATCCAGGCAATGGAAAACAGGCTGAACTCAAGTAAAGTAAGAGAACCGGAATGATAAACCATACGCCAAACTCTGAGTCACCAGAGGTAGTGATCCATAGTATTCAAGCCTACCGTTATAAAGCTGGAGCAGCCGGGGAAGATCGTCGTGGGCACAGAATGTGCTTCCATTTTGGAGTAAGCAAATTAATAGCAGCATGCCAGCTCCCAAAGCGAGAATTAACGGGAAACCGCCAAAGACACTCGAAAAAATCGAATGAAAAAATGCTGATATCACACCAAATATAGCTTGGAATGAGGTAACAAGGCCAGAACTCACTACCTTAAAAAAGTGTGCCAGTCCCGTGGTAGAAGAGGCATTAAAGATTGTGTGAATCAAAGCACCAAAAAAACACAATTGCGCAGGTCAAAGATAATTCGTGCTTTCAACCCATAGCCGTTTGCGCGTTCCAGTTAGTGTAAATGATACAACGGAAATCCTCAAGTGGGTGCATTGTCAGAGGATCAGGATGAAAGAGTTCGTACTGCAAGAACTCCTGAGTCTGCAGAGAGGAATCAAAAATGAAAGTGACATCCGGGGATGTCAAGAGCGTGGCCTATTGTATCCACCGTGGGTGCAAAGCTTTGGAATGTGGTACACTGGCATTCGTCACGGCCTCCAAGGCAGGATATGGAGTAACAGCCAAAATGTGCTTTCCCTGCGACAGTGCACATTCCTTAAGAATCGCCATTTGTACTGCTGTCAAAACTTTTTCCACAGTGGAAAACTGCAACTCAGCCGAAGTGTACAAGTGTGACTTGTAAGCAATAGGGACTGTGTCACCCTCATTAAAAGTGAGGTACATGAAACCCACTGCCCCTTGCACGATTCTTATCACCAGATTGATGTGGTTATCACGAGTCATCAAGAATTTTGATTCTAGAACATCAGCCTGCAAAGATTGCAAGATGGCTGAATGTTCAGGCAGCCAGCAAGATTTGGAGAAAGAAGATTGTATCAAGGCGTAAGGAGAATTGATACACTGGGCATATTCGTGAATGTAGGTACGCCAGAAAATCAAAAAGCCCAGTAATGATTGTAGTTTTTTCAGTGTTGTGGGAGCGCACAAAAGTGTGCACTTTTTCAGGAAGTGAAGAGCCAAACTTCGACCTTCATTGTTGAGCTTGTAGCCCAGGAACAATACTGTGTACTCTGCAATGTGACTTTTCGCAAAGTTGAATTTATAGCCAAAATCCGCAAAATGGCAAATTAGGCGGCCAACACAGCACAGATGCGGCTATATTTCGTCGTCTGTGAGATATATGTCATCCACATACAAACATGCAACTGCGTCGAGCCCCTCCAAGAGCGAGACTATGCGGTCGGCAAAGACGCCTGGACTGTTCTTATAGCCCATAGCCAAACGGCGAAATGGGCGCTGTTTGCCACCACTGGCAAAAGCTGTCCATTGACTACTAAGAGGGGACAGATTGTGGGCAAAAATACTATTGGATATGTCATGTGTGGTTTTGAACCTTTTACACACGAGACTATCCACAAGAGCGGAACTGTGAGTATTCTGTACCGCACACGTACGACAATGGGAGTTTAAGTGGTGGTAATTCAATACCAAACGGTACGAGCCATCCGGCTTGGCCACAGTAAAAAGAGGGTTATTCACCGGAGACACAGACGTTTCAATTACACCTTGATATTACAATTTTTCAAGGATTTCCGTAAGAGAAGCTTTCACTTCTCGCCGCAAGGGGTATTGGGGTTAAGGTTGTGGGATTGAAGCAAAGGAATCTCATGTCGAGGGGAACATTTGTCCCATCCACAGTGAGTACGGTACAAAGCCGGCGCAAGCTCATTAACCCAATCTTCAACAAAAAGCAGCTCCTGATCTTTAGGCTCTGTGTGCGAGAAAATAGGGAATATTACCTCCTCCCCTTGAGGAGCAGCTAAGACAAAAGGTGGGAGCTAGTCGGCCTCCGCCAACAAAATATCATAGGTAGTTGTTAGATTTTCCCCCAAAAAACTTTTTATGGTACATTCTATGTCACCTTCAGTCATAAGGACAATTTCATAAAGTCAGGGGGAGCCACTCTAGTGTCAGCCGTCTCTACTACAACAAAGGTGTCAGTCGCTGTCGCCTTCAGTAGTGGACACAACGCCTCTCGAATTATGGTAATCTTCGTCGCACTGTCCAACAGTGTCGGCGCCCATGTCAGATTCCAAAGCTGCGTTCTCACTATCTGTGGCATATCTCGCTGTTACTGCGGCAACAATCTTCTTCTGAAACTGGGGCCTTTGACGCGGTGACTCATCCTGCTTGCCTTTTCTGTCAGCCTTGAGAGGCTGCTCACGGCTCTGTTGGGCACCTTGTTCTCTGCTGTTGCCTCCTCCACCAGTGGGGGAGACCGATGTTTCCTGCAAACAGCGAGGAGAACGTTGTTCAGGAACCTGAAATCTATTAGGTGGCCTAATCGTAGTGCGGTCGCACAACCCATAAGTACGCTCAGCAGAGGCAGGTGTAGGAGAAGCCGGTCAGTACCCCTGTTTCTGTTGCTGTTTCCCCTGTTTTTTGTTCTTTTTGTTTCTGAACTTTCTGGCGGTCATCTTTATCAGACGATGCCTGCTGAGTTTGCTGTTGTGCTTGTTTTTTAGCAAAGGTCTTAACACCTAAACTATTGTGGACAATGGTCTTATAAGCCTCCATAACAATTCTTGGTAACTGGCGGGATTTATTGTCCTCGGGAATATCGCGCAAAGCATTAGACACCTGGAAACTTACTGCATCCACCTTAACATTTGCAAGGACGAGATCATGAACCATGTCAAACGCTCCTACGAGTCGCATTCCCAACTACACAGCCGCCCCCGTTCTGTGTTCATCCTGAACACGCTTAATGACGGAGGGCAGGACAGCCATTGACGGAGTGCCGAAGCACCTAGTATAGACTGGTGCAAAAATCACACCCCAAGTGGTACAGTCATTTACGTCCGGCACTAAGTCTTTCTGCAAACTAATAGTAAGGATCCTGTGTTTCTCCAGAGGAGTGGTATTCGGGAATACTGCCTCCAGTTGGTCAAATTTCTCGGCAAGCCAGAAAGGCATTTCATCCTTATCCTAGAGACGCTTGCCCATAACCGCATTAACCATAATGGGACTAAGCTTCAGCCGGTTTGGCCCAACTGGATGCGCCGCACCACCCGGGGCCCCACCCAGGAAGTTGTGAGAAATGTAATGAACCTGCCCCTTATTACTGACACTGCAGAGGCATAAAGGGGCCTCAATTCAACAGTTGTACAACGTGCCGCATTAGGGTGCGGGGTATAACCAGCTAAAACAGGCCATGAAGCACCTGCAATTGACAACGGTCCCATTCTGACCGCCATCAAACAGTTGGAAGGGCGCCATTAACCCAAACGGCATGCTGCCAAGCAGAAATCGGAACTTCCTGTGTCCTATAAGGAGCGTACTCAAAAGGCAGGGCAGACGGAGTGCACAAATGAAACACCTGAGTACCAGCATCAACAGCAGGAAACGTGACCCATGAGTAATACAGTTCAAACAGGTATGCTGTGTCAGCTGATACAACAAAAACCACTGCCATGCCTTCCAAAGAAACATTGAAATCCTGCAAATGATTCCGCACAGTCATGCGACTGTGTACTGGGATGTCAACCGCAGCCATATCGACACAGTGAAAGATAAGTAAATTGCAACAGAAAAAAGCACAACTGGGTAGTAATTCAATAGAAACTGTTTTGAAATATCAAGCTTGAAAAGACCCATGTAACTATAGGTAGGTTTATCCTTCACCACTGTCAACCGGAAACAACAGTGAGGGGGGTTGTGGACTGATATAAGCACTACTCGAGAGTCTCACAATAAGACCACTACGTTAGGTGCGCCATGTTGCAAGGATCCTGCTCCTACACAGAACTGTGCACAGAGACCCAGGACATCAGTGAATTGTGGTATACCAGAAACAACTCAGTAAGTAGAAAACCCCAGCCGGCTAGCAACAGTGTCACATTAGGTCTTCGTCCTACAGCAAAGTAACCAGTGATTAGACAACCTAGAACATGTAACTTAGGACCAACTCAGGAATGGTGGGAAGTGAGAACACTCTTTTGTTATACTCGCATACCAGTCCACAACAGGACTAAATAAGAGACACGGGTAAGGTTAAAATATTTATTTTAACAACGTGCTCTCAGGTGCAGTATCCTTGCCAACATAAGCAGACATATGATAATGTGGTCAGCATTGTTACAATTCCATGAAACACAAAGGGAGAAATCACATTACAATGATGGTGAAAATAGGTTGTATAGTGCCTAGTTATAACACCCTCCCTATCTAGGAACTATGTTTATTAGCTATAGAAGGTCTCTTAGGCTTGTGTGGGGGAACCCATGACCTCTCAGCTCACCAAGAGTAAATCACATCAGGATCAGCAAAAACTCTCTGCATCCCTGGAAACGGAAAATCTTCCAAGTGTGTGAAATCATGGCAACTGTGCAATAATAAGGGCGTCAGAATCTCAGTTGGCTCACAGCTACCAATTGTTGTGTCTACAAACATTAACCAATCATTTCGAACAACAGCAACCATGTTATGATAACCTTGACGGCTTCAGCACAGTGGGGCCGATTCACAGAACTAACTTAAGACAAAATCCTAAACTTACTACTTTTGGTATTCACAGAAGTTAGGATTTTGTCTTAAGTTTGTCTTAAGACAGACTTAAGACAGACTTAAGACAAAGTTAAGACAAAATCCTAACTTAAGTCTGTCTTAAGTTTGTCTTAAGTCAAACTTAAGACAGAATCCTAACTTCTATGAATACCAAAAGTAGTAAGTTTAGGATGTTGTCTTAAGTTAGTTCTGTGAATCGGGCCCTCACTGTGCAGACTAGGGGCACAATGTAAGTCTAGGGATGTCGAAAACAAACCTTTTCTCATGTGCAGACATTCACGACGCCTAAGCTACAAAAACAGCTATTTGCAGTGTCGTGTGCAAAAGCGGCAAAAGGTAACATGGCGTTTAAACTTCTAATAAGCCATGCTAACATTACATGCGTGCAAAGCAGGGCTTAGGCCTCACTACAAACTCTGCTACCAGAAAAACTGATCCAGCGGAAGGCCAAGGATGGAAAATATACTAAACCAAAAATGTCAATGGGCCCATATTTATTTTATCAGAAAGTTTCATTAAATCGCTGGGGGGTCTAGTTTTATATTTCACTTAAGTTCCTTTTCGTTAATTCTCTTGAGAAAACATCTTGTTTGGAAATAAAACTGAATGTCTAACTAATCTTCACAAATCAACACTCTTTTCTCTGGTCGGTTGACATTAGTTGAGTTAGTTGATGGTGATATTAACAACTATTTAACTAATCCACAGATCTCGGTGAAATAACCACAGACTCAGGGTAAGATTCATAAGTTGTATCTAAGAATTCAGTCATAAATTAAACGCTCATTTGCAGATTCACAGCGTAAGCACCATCATTCTTATAATGGGAAATTCATTTAGCTAGAACATTCATTAATACTGAATTCCTTCAACAAATCAAATGCAAACGAGTGGATAGATTGTAGAGACAAAATGCATATAGATAAAATACATTTGCAAAGAAATATTCAAATTGTGACAAAATGATAATTACCTAAAGAAATGCTGAAAACCACCCCTCTGGCCATTGAACTGGCGGGGTTCTCCTGAATTAGAATCCGGAGACAAAGACTATAGGACAGGATCAGGACAGGGCAGATATTTACTAGACTTCTCTATAAACCCAACACACTGGGGCGCATCCCTCTGTTACACTCTCTCCCTCCTCGATGTCCTCCTGGAATCTACTAATCTAATCAGGCTGACATTTGGATCTGAGTTTTCCCCATCTGTGCTATCTTTGTTTCTTCTAGCAGCTTTCGCCTCTCTCTCTCTCAGCATCCATAACTCTCTTGTTAACTTTAATCAATCAATCAATCAATCACTCAATCAGGGGTTTATAAAGTGCGCTACTCACCTGTGAGGGTCTCAAGGTGCTAAGGGGGGGTGGGGAGCTGCTCCGAATCAGTCAAAGAGCCAGGTCTTGACGTCCTTCCTGAATGTGTACATGGTCTGGGATTGTCTGATATTCAAAGGGAGCTCATTCCAGGTCTTTGCTGCGATGTAGGAGAAGGCTCTCCCACCAGTTCTGTTTCTGGGGTTATGGGGGACCTCTGCCAGGGTGAGGTCGGCGGAGCAGAGTTTTTTCTAGGGTACGTGGAAGGATAATCTCTTGTTGAGATATTTGGGTCCGATGTTGTTGAGGGATTTGTAGGTATGGGTGAGTTTGAAGGTGACCCTCGATGGGGGGCCAGAGGAGGTCTCGTAGGCTGTGGCTTTATGGATGGTTTGGAGTTTGTGTAGAAGCGTTCTGTTGATTCCCGCATATAGGGCGTTGCCATAGTCCAGTCTGTTGGTTATGAGTGCGTGGATGACAGTCCTTCTACAGTCGGGGATCCATTTGAAGGTCATATGGAGGATGCGCAGACAGTTGAAACTAGTGGACGCGATGCCCTTGATCTGGCGGTCCTTAGATAGGGAGGAGTCGAGGATAGTACAGAGGTTCTGTGCATGGTCTGTAGGGGTGGGTGGATTTCCTGAGGGCGGAGGGCCCCAGGTGTTGTCCTAGGTGGAGGTTCCAGGGTCGGAGGATGTGGACCTCTGTCTTATCTGAATTGAGCTTCAGGCAGCTGTCTTTTACCTAGGCAGGCACATTCTTCATTCCTTCCTGAAAGCAGAGTCTGGTGTCTTCATGAGTGAGAGGATGAGCTGGGTGTCGTTGGCGTAGGATACAATGCTGAGCCCATGCTGTCTGATGATGGGGGTCATGTAGATGTTGAAGAGCGTGGGGCTAAGTGATGATCCTTGGCGTACTCCACAGTTGATATTGGTGGGTCCGGAGAGGAATGGAGGGAGTCTGATCTTCTGGGTTCTGCCGGAGGGAAAGGATTGGATCCAGTCGAGGGCGGCTCCTTGTATCCCTGTGTTGTGAAGTCTGACTGCGAGCATGTGATGTAAGATGGTATCAAAAGCTGCGGAAAGGTCTAGAAAGATGAGGGCTGCAGTGTGTCCCTCGTCTAGTGGCATGCGGATGTCATCAGTGGCGGGAGAAGGGCGGTCTCAGTGCTGTGGTTGCTGCAAAATCCAAACTGGGAGGCAACTAGGACGGATTTCTCTTCGATGAAGGTGGTCATTTGCACATTTACGAATCTCTTGGTGACTTTGTCTGCGAAGGGGAGGAGAGAGATGGGCCGGTAGTTTTTCAGGTCAGTTGGTTCGGCCGTTGGTTTCTTTAGGAGGGGTTAACCTCTGTCCGATTCTAGTCGTCTGGGCAGATGCCCGATCTGAAGGAGGTGTTGAAGATGTGTTCGATGGTGGGGGAATCCCAGGTCATGATGGTTGGCCTGTCTGCGGCGGTGGGGGGGTGGTGTCCTGCATCTGTTCACTGAAGTTGTCGTATAGGACCTTGATCTTCGGATAAAAGTAGGAGATGAGCTTGTTGCAGAGTTCCTGGGCAGGTGTGATGTCCGTGGCTTCGCTGGGTAGTTTAGCGAACTGCTGTAAGATGTTGAACAGTTCCTTGGCATTTGTCGCGTTAGTCTGGACTTTGCCTCTTAGGAAGGTTCGTTTGGTGTCTCTTATGTGCTGGTGGTATTCCTTCAGGGTGCTCCTGTGGTTGTTCTGCGCTTCCGAGGTTTTCTGGTTTTGCCAGATTTTCTCTAGGCATCCACAGGAGTTCCTGACCTCTTGTAGTTCTGTGGTGAACCAGGAGGCCTTCAGAGGACGTTGTTTGGCGGTGTGACAGAGGGGTACGAGCTTGTATGTGCAGCAGGAGATATAGCTGTGTAATTCTGTGGCTGTGGCGTTGGTGTTGGTCGCTGCTATGAGAGGGTTTTGGAGGAGGATGATTCATCTCTGTGGGTCGGCATGGTGACCAGCTGCTTCAGTCTGAGGTTGGCGAGGTTGTCAAGGAGAATGATTGAGTTGGGGTCATTGCCAAGGTAGAAGTTCAGGTCCCGAGTGGAATGTAGTCCATGGAGGTGATGGCGTGGGGTGCAGCGAGCTCGGTAATGGTCGTTGCGGACCGGGTTCGAAGTCCTGGTGGTCTGTAGATGAGGGGGCTGCATAGCGTGGTCCTTGGGCTGGTCTGGATCTGGAAGTGGAGGTGTTCTGTGTTGGAGTGGGGGTCCCTCATGCTGGATGTGGCAAGTTAGAGGGGGGTTTTGTGTGCAATGGTGAGCCCTCCTCCTGAGCGGTGGGGGCATCCTTTCTCTAGATCTTGTAGTCATCTGGGATGGCAGCGGCAATGTCTGTGGTGTTGGTCCAGGTTTCTGTGAAGAAGGCGACGTCGGGCAAGAGAGTGTCGATCAGATCCCAGATCTCTACGGTGTGCCGGTGCAGGGAGCGCACCTTGAGGAGGATGCACGTCAGGGTTTTGGAGGTACGTGCATCAGGCGGGCCTTCCGTGGTTATGGGGACACTGTTGATGGTGAATGATCTGCAGCACGATCTGCGCGAGAATGATTCATGGGTGGTGTTTGGTGCAGATATTTCACAGTAGGTGTGTCATCTGGGATTGAGTGCGTGGAGGGTGGTGGAGTCGTAGCAGTGGGGCCTGGGAGAACCTTGGTACCTGGCGCTGGTAACAGTCTGGTCAGGGACAGGCTCAGACGGGCTTTTCTTAGGCACATGGGGTGGGCGAGTTCAGTGATGGTTGCTGTGGACTGGGTGCGAGGTCCTGGCAGTCTATAGATGAGGGTGCTGCGTAGCATGGTCCTGGGGCTGGGCTGGGTCTGGAAGCGCAGGTGTTCTGTGTTGGAGTGTGGGTCACTCATGCTGGATGTGGAGAGTCCATGGGGGGTCTTGTTTGCAATGGCGAGCCCTCCTCTTGGGTGGTGGGGGGGTCCTTCTCTGGATCTTGTAGCCATCAGGGATGGCAGTGGCTAAGTGTGAGCGTAAAATCCGTTTCGCTCGCGGATTTTGTGGATTTTCTGCAAATTCGCAATCCGCGAACTCCCGCAAATTTGCCGAAAATCTGCAAATCTGCGAGCGAACCGATCTGGGGGCAAAAGTTCAAGCTTCAAGCTTTTAACTATTTTAGGATGGCGCCGGCAAGCTGCCAGCGCCATCCTAAAACAGTTACTAAGTTAGCTTAATCAGGAAGCACTAATAGATAAAATAAAGCAGGTGCTTGAGCACCTGCTTCATTTTATCTATTAGTGCTTCGTGTTGAAGCTAACCTTCGGCCCTCTGCCCTTCTGCCCTCTGCCCCACTCCTGTTTTATTTTAGGATGGCGCCGGCAAGCTGCCAGCGCCATCCTAAAACAGTTACTAAGTTATCAGGAAGCACTAATAGATAAAATTAAGCAGGTGCACCTGCTTTATTTGAAGCAGACGAATTACGTCTGTCTTAAGTTTGTTTAAGCCAAACTTAGCACAAAATCCTAACTTTACTACTACTAAATGCCTTCTGTAAATACCAAAAGTAGTAATTTTAGGATTTTGTCTTAAGTTAGTTCTGTGAATCAGCCCCAAAGCCCTCCATTCTAATGACCCCTTAGTACAAATTTGGCAAACATATGTCTTTCCACAATCAAATCAACTCAGTGGTAGGGGTGTACTTTAGTTTCTTGCATATAATAAAAAATGTTTTGCATTTCCTTTCAGTCCAATTAGGATTACAGTGATTCTGGCTCTAGTTGGACTATTCCAGTTAATTTTCTATGCCGGTCTGCTGCAATACCTGTTGAGAAAAATACAGACCTGGCAGAATGCTGCCGCCAGGCTTGCTCAAAGTCTTTTAAGAAGCAAGCATGGCACCCAATATCTGAGTAATTTGCACGGGATTCCCATAAACAAGCAAAGTTTATTCAAGACGTCTCTGTTAAGGCACATAGCATTGCATAAATCCAGCTCTGTCTACTTATCCTATAGTATTTCTTACTATAATCCTATGACAACCTTGCGCTCTGCCAAGAACCATCTGGCCACGATTTCAAGGGTTTGTCTTGATGATGCAGGTGGTCGTTCTTTCTACTTTTTGCGAGCGATGGGCTACAACAAACTTACTTTGTAACTGCCAGATATATATCTATATATACATATATATATATTTCTTTGAGTTTTATATAGTGCAAACTAGACCCGAGACATCGGGTATCAGAGCGCTTTACATAGTAGCAGTTTTGTTACATCAGGACACATTCATTTTTGTTAGGCACAAGGAGATTAAGTGATTTTCCCAGAATCACAGAATGTTGACCGTCCTCTTCGAGGTCGACCGCTGTAGCCGTAAGGCTACATCCTCTCCCCACACATCTCTTTCCTCTTTCACAGATTGATGAGAAAAAAATATTCAGGAAAAGGTTTAATGCATGGCTTTTTGTTCAGTAGCCAGTTTCTATTCTCTTTAAGTGTGCTTAACCGCAAAGGGGTGAGACACTCTTTTGAGTAACCGTGCACTCAATAAATTCCTACACATGAATATACATAAAAATGTCCCTCTCCTACGGGCTTTCCTAATCACTAAACACTAAAAATACAGGTCTCTTCTTATCTCTTTTAAGATACTAAAGTTCCTGAACACTCCTAAATTGCCCTATGTTGATATTGATAAAATCTATGCTACTTGTTATAATGGTATACTCGCATATAGCAACAAAATTGCATAGAGTAAAATTTGTCCATCATGAACTCTCCATCAATCCTGGCTCAACAATATGTGATTAAGCAGGCTTTGCAACCCAGGCCCGCGGTAACTGATTGACAGGTCACTGGTGGGGTGCCACGTACCCGGCAGACAAATGTGTGAACAGGAAACTCAGGTCCATCCCCAGATAAGCGCATCAACACCATAGTGGTTCAAGGAAATTGGCCCAATAAAGCATAATTGGTCAGAGTGGTACGTGTATTCCCAAAGGGCAGAAAGTTAGATGCCACATAGAATTAGGAAAACACAGTCAATCAGGACACAACACATTTGAGGTACATGCAGTGATCACTCACCCCTCAAGCTGGACATCTGAACATACTACCCAGTAGCCCACATCGTGCTCATGCAAGGTTGAGGCCCACATGCATTTGTTACCAGAAACCCCTTTTGTTAATTTATGACTCCAGGGCTGCATACTTCTTCCAAACAAGGATAGCCAGATGTACTTTTATTGTACTTAAAACTGTAAACCTGCACACATACAATGCACTTGTACACAGTCCTTTGACCTGTTTGTGTGAATTGTACTCCTGCTAAGTGTTTAACAAAACCAACTGTTCCTGTTTTACCAACCACCTTTTTTTCAAGGAAAATTTATATTCAAGCAACATTTTAGAGAGCCAGCCAGGAGAGATTGGTACTTTGAGCCCGACAGTAGCCAAAGAAGAAGGAATCCACCCGGATAGATTTACATCTATGTAGCAAGGAAAGTGAGCAGATAATGCAAATGATTGAAAGTTCTGCTGAATCGGCTGGGTGGAGGTTCGTCCTGAAGCTGCCATCAGAAGGGTAGGAGACCACTTCTGATCCTTAGTCGCCAGCATTTGGTGCAAGGCAAACTAGGAAGAATTGCAAAAATCTTACCTGAGCACCCTTTGACTGATAGAAATCTGGCATATTACACTCATTTTATGTCATCAAACTGAGTAGTCACAAGCCGGCCTCAGAGGCAATCCTGCAAAGTTCACCTTTCTTCGATAGTCATCAGGCTAGTAGGAAGCATACATTTGGTAGTTGTTTGTACCGCTGAGGGTGACACAGATGGCACTCTTGTCTCTGGGTATGATACAAGGTTACTGCTTTGATAGCTGGGCATGATACAGATGGTAAGCTTACCGTGGATATAATACAGGGTTACTACGTGAAATGCTGGCATGAAGCAGATGGTAGGCATGGGCTCTGAGTCGGATATTGGGCTGACATCTGAATCTTATTTTTTATTCTAAAGGGGTTTTCTCAGAACAACCGGTCTCTCAAACACTGGGGGTGTCTGAAAGAAGTGAGAGGTGATGTTCGCTGGATGTGACACAGATGGTACAGTAAGTCCCTAGGTTTAGGAGCACAGAGTGCAATTAAGACGTTGGGGAAATATTTGAACCTGGGATATCAGGTGTAGGTTGTGTTTGGCCAAGAGGAGCCCGTGGTTCTTCGAGTTTTTTCTGGAAACAAATTGTCGTTTTTCTTTGTCCTGGAGCCTATATTGAAATTATATCAGGCTAACTTAGTTCTGTATACTGCGCAGAGCTTCTGCTGGTTACAGAATAGCAGGCGCTAGGACTGCGCTAAGGTAGTTTTGACAAAGATCACAATGTTTTTCTCTGTCACTTTTTTATTGTTGTAGTGTTGAAATTGATGCAAGGTATTTATAGTTGTGGTATTGTTGCTGTTTTGATGCTTGTAATTTAATGCAATTGAATTTTGTTTTGTTAATGTCTCAATGAGCTTCATGAAGGTATTGCTATTCTTTTGTAAATCACAATTTTTTACCACAGCAAAATCTGCAGTTTTTCTAGCAATTCATCATGACATGTTAACAATTGAACTTTATTCTAGGTTGTGACCCTTCATATGCCTTTTCTGTTTGTGTTTCTGAACTGTACACATTGGTGCATTCTTAGTTAGCATTTGAGCTCATTGTAGGTAAGTGTTAGGACAAAAAATGCCACAGTATAATAGTTCCTCACAAAGTATAGCTTAAAATAATTCTCCAAAAGAAAAATCAGGTAAGATAGGATAAATTGGTCCCTTCATAGTACCCAATTCATCATGGAGTCACCACTGAAACATATGCAAACCAGATTCCCCACAGAGGCAAAAACACTTCAAAAGTATTGCCATGAATAGAACGCGCACACTAGGGGACACTGGTTTTCTTAGACAGAAAATGGAAACTTCGACACTAACATTATAGAACATCTGAGAACATCATTCAAACTAAATACACAGGTTAGAAGAAGGACAGGAGAGAGGCAGGTTTGCCAAGAAAACATGAAGACGCGAACCGTGGTAAATCTTTCTAATTACAAACTAAGCAATGTTGAATTAGATGTCTTAATGTTAGGCTTATCATTTTGCCCTACATCTAGATTTAACTATACAGAAAGTAGGATTGATTTATTCCATTATTTAAGAAAGTTGAAACTGAAGAAATGGTTTTCTAATAAGCCCAAAAAACAGGACATTGAACGATCTAGAGTTCAATTGGATCTTCAAATAAAGGACATTGAGACTTTTCAAGTGGCTCAGGAACTGGCAGGAATAGTCAATACGGATTTTCCTGTAGATCTGACGGCTGAAACTCCTTTTAAACCTAAATCGGTGTTTTTACCTCAAATTAACTGTGAGGCAATAAATTGTTTTGAGAAAGGGATGGTCAATGAACTAAAAAAACTGAAAAACCACAAGATATACCAAAGAACTAATTTAAATCCTAATCAACTTAAAGCTTTGAATACATTGGAATCCAACCATGATTTTGTTATCAAGCAGAGTGATAAAGGGGGAAATGTGGTTATCTGGCCGGTTGACATGTATAGACAAGAGGGACTTTCACAACTATCCGACACCAGTAGGTACTGTCAAACCACTAGATTAATTTATAATCAAGCAATGTCTATGGTGGCTAAACAGATTACTGAGTGGAAGGATGAATGCATAATAAGCTTAGATGAATTTTCCTATTTAGCATGCAAATACCCTAAGCTACCTGTACTATATCTGCTTCCAAAATTGCACAAAAATGCCCAACGGCCACCAGGGAGGCCCATTGTTTCTTCATGTGGGAGTGCTTTGGAGAACACTTCAAAATATGTAGATTATTTTCTCCAACCCCTGGTACAATCCCTCCCATCTTATGTCCGTGACACTAGTGACTTCTTAAAGCATATATCTGGCATGGAATGGTCCTCAGAGTATCTCATGTTAGGACTAGATGTTTGCAGTCTTTACACAAGCATTCCGCAAACTTTAGGCCTAGAAACGTGCAAACACTTTCTCCATAGCAGACCAGCAAGCTTTCTACAACATACGGAGATGTTGCTCAAAATGATTGAGATGTGTTTGAGCAATAATTTTTTCCTTTTCGATAAGAACATCTACAGGCAGATCCAGGGGACGGCAATGGGAACCTGCTTCGCCCCCAGCTTTGCAGGTCTTTACCTGGGCTGGTGGGAGGAGCAGGTGGTCCACAAGATCGAGCTATTCAAGAACCATGCCGTCCTCTGGTTACGCTATATAGATGATATCTTTTGTGTGTGGAGTGGCACTGAGACACAAGCCATTGAATTTGTAGAGACACTAAATACTAACCAAATGAATCTCCAATTCACACACCAAATCAGCAAAGATACCATGGAATTTTGGGATCTTAAACTTGAGACAAAAAATAACACCATAGAGAGTTCCCTATTCAGAAAATCTACGGCTGGCAACAGTCTACTCCATGCTGACAGTTGCCATCCACATAACCTTATACAAAGCATACCATTTGGGGAGCTGTTACGGGCTCACAGAAATTGTAGCACAATCAGTAAATTTGAAACTGAAAAATCAATCATGCAAGAGCGTTTCTTAGCACGTGGCTACAGTGCTAAAACTGTGATAAAGGCCATTAACAAAGTAGAAGCTCTAAATCGTCAGGAACTTCTGTTTCCTACGGAAACTGAACTAACCGTCAAGCCCAAAGAAACTGTAAGGTTTATCACCACCTACAGTATACATGCATGGGAAGTCAGGAGGAGCCTAAAAAAGTTTTGGGAAGTGCTCAAAACTGATAAAGACTTGAAGGAGTGTATAGGAGATTATCCATCACTTACCTTTCGAAAACCCAAGTCATTAAGAGACCAATTGTGCAACAATATGATCCCCAATCCAAGAAAAGAGAATGCAGTCAAAGGCTTTTTTACATGTAACCAGTGTAAGGCCTGTAAGTACAGTAACAGCATTAAATCAGTGAAATTTAACAACAATGAAGCACCATGGGTTATACAAAAACATCTGAATTGTAATACGGAATATGTGGTGTATATTCTCAAGTGTCCATGTTCTAAGTACTATATAGGGAGCACCATCCATCCAGGGAAGAAAAGAGTGTTAGAGCATTTGAGGGCTATTAAAAAAAATGACAAAACATATCCAGTAGCCCGGCATTTTCAAGAGAATCATAACAGCAATGCCAATCTCATCAAATTTGCTGCCATTGATTGTGTTTCTCCTAATATAAGAGGTGGCAACAGATTGTTAGAACTTAGGAAATTGGAATCCAAATTCATTATTAGATTTAACACCATGGTGCCCCATGGGTTGAATATGGATGAGGAGTTATCAGTACACTTATACTAAAATGCATGTTTGATTCAAATTGTCCATGCAAACTGCTGTCTTTTCTGCTTGCTGTTTTTTAGAAATTTTGTGTGCCTTCTTCAGTAACCTCTGTTGCGGTATGAAGATTTTAATAGACATTCTGTCTTTCCTTAAGGTAACAGATGCTCGGGGAAGAGGTGATGAATTGGCTACCCTTTGAACAGTTTGCCCACATGGGCAGCACTCCAGCAAATTCTTCTAACCATGATCTAGCCCACTAGGGCGTTATTGAACTGTGCTGACCAGCGTGTACGAGTCCTCCTCGGACCCTCATGTTCCATAAATACTGTGTGTTTGATAGATTCTGCGATAATAATGTAGACAGCGCGTAGCCTCAGTGCCTAAACTAACATACGCATGGGCTTTTCTTCAGAATTGAAGGGTTCGTATCAAACAATGACTGATTATGTTTGATAAAGTTTTGCTTTTAATTGCAGGAATTATCAGTAGTATTTACGTATTAAGTCTTGTTTAAATTTGAATCTGCTGGTTACTAGCAATAACTCCTAAACTGTGACTTAACGGTTATATACAAATGTATTGCCTTAAATCGAGAGCATTTATTTGAATTTTGCCCACTTGGGCGTTTATGTTTATTGAAGTACGAATCCAGTTTGATTACACATGTTGTCAAATCTATTATATTGTAGCACTGACAAAACTAGCCCAGCACAAACTGCATCCTTCGGGGTGGAATGATAAGAAATGCACGTAGCACTATTGGTTAAGACACCATAGTATTACTTTTGAAAATGACGGGTTCAAATCTCCGGACGGCTGACATATATTTATAAATGCAGTAATTTATTTTACCATTTCTGTGTCTTCCAGAATTATGAACATTATCAATTTAATTTGGATTTAACACATGGAGTATAAGAATGAGAGGTGACCTTTATCTGTTGTAAGTTAATGTGTTTTACTCGAACGCGCTACTCGTAAACAATGAAATTATATCCTTTATACATGTGGGGACTATAAAACAATGTTCAAGATATGCTAGTCATTCACCTTCCCTTTACAAAACCTTTTTTTTAAAAACCTGAAATACTCATATGAATTATAATATGAAACAGTATTTTGTTCATGTTGATTGTATCACGTGACATGTTGATTTACTTTATTAACAAAAATGAAATGCACAAAGTTTGCCCGTGACGAAGGAGTGTTCCACTCCGAAACGCGTAGGACGTTGTGTCTGCAATAAATCTGCACTGGAATAGAGGCCACGGCTCCTGTGTGATTCCTTTTTGTCCAATCTTGAAAGGATTGCGCCGGATTGTACGTGTGAAAATGTTGGGGGTGGCTACCCCAGCCGTGAGCCCGCCGAATCAGAGGCTCGGGAACAGCTACAAACTTTGTGTCTATATCTATATATACATATATATATATTTCTTTGAGTTTTATATAGTGCAAACTAGACCCGAGACATCGGGTATCAGAGCGCTTTACATAGTAGCAGTTTTGTTACATCAGGACACATTCATTTTTGTTAGGCACAAGGAGATTAAGTGATTTTCCCAGAATCACAGAATGTTGACCGTCCTTTCCGGGACTCGAACCTAGTTAGCCAGCTTCGAGGTCGACCGCTGTAGCCGTAAGGCTACATCCTCTCCCCACACATCTCTTTCCTCTTTCACAGATTGATGAGAAAAGAATATTCAGGAAAAGGTTTAATGCATGGCTTTTTGTTCAGTAGCCAGTTTCTATTCTCTTTAAGTGTGCTTAACCGCAAAGGGGTGAGACACTCTTTTGAGTAACCGTGCACTCAATAAATTCCTACACATAAACATACATAAAAATGTCCCTCTCCTACGGGCTTTCCTAATCACTAAACACTAAAAATACAGGTCTCTTCTTATCTCTTTTAAGATACTAAAGTTCCTGAACACTCCTAAATTGCCCTATGTTGATATTGATAAAATCTATGCTACTTGTTATAATGGTATACTCGCATATAGCAACAAAATTGCATAGAGTAAAATTTGTCCATCATGAACTCTCCATCAATCCTGGCTCAACAATATGTGATTAAGCAGGCTTTGCAACCCAGGCCCGCGGTAACTGATTGACAGGTCACTGGTGGGGTGCCACGTACCCGGCAGACAAATGTGTGAACAGGAAACTCAGGTCCATCCCCAGATAAGCGCATCAACACCATAGTGGTTCAAGGAAATTGGCCCAATAAAGCATAATTGGTCAGAGTGGTACGTGTATTCCCAAAGGGCAGAAAGTTAGATGCCACATAGAATTAGGAAAACACAGTCAATCAGGACACAACACATTTGAGGTACATGCAGTGATCACTCACCCCTCAAGCTGGACATCTGAACATACTACCCAGTAGCCCACATCGTGCTCATGCAAGGTTGAGGCCCACATGCATTTGTTACCAGAAACCCCTTTTGTTAATTTATGACTCCAGGGCTGCATACTTCTTCCAAACAAGGATAGCCAGATGTACTTTTATTGTACTTAAAACTGTAAACCTGCACACATACAATGCACTTGTACACAGTCCTTTGACCTGTTTGTGTGAATTGTACTCCTGCTAAGTGTTTAACAAAACCAACTGTTCCTGTTTTACCAACCACCTTTTTTTCAAGGAAAATTCATATTCAAGCAACATTTTAGAGAGCCAGCCAGGAGAGATTGGTACTTTGAGCCCGACAGTAGCCAAAGGAGAAGGAATCCACCCGGATAGATTTACATCTATGTAGCAAGGAAAGTGAGCAGATAATGCAATTGATTGAAAGTTCTGCTGAATCGGCTGGGTGGAGGTTCGTCCTGAAGCTGCCATCAGAAGGGTAGGAGACCACTTCTGATCCTTAGTCGCCAGCATTTGGTGCAAGGCAAACTAGGAAGAATTGCAAAAATCTTACCTGAGCACCCTTTGACTGATAGAAATCTGGCATATTACACTCATTTTATGTCATCAAACTGAGTAGTCACAAGTCGGCCTCAGAGGCAATCCTGCAAAGTTCACCTTTCTTTGATAGTCATCAGGCTAGTAGGAAGCATACATTTGGTAGTTGTTTGTACCGCTGAGGGTGACACAGATGGCACTCTTGTCTCTGGGTATGATACAGGGTTACTGCTTCGATAGCTGGGCATGATACAGATGGTAAGCTTACCGTGGATATAATACAGGGTTACTACGTGAAATGCTGGCATGAAGCAGATGGTAGGCATGGGCTCTGAGTCGGATATTGGGCTGACATCTCAATCTTATTTTTTATTCTAAAGGGGTTTTCTCAGAACAACCGGTCTCTCAAACACTGGGGGTGTCTGAAAGAAGTGAGAGGTGATGTTCGCTGGATGTGACACAGATGGTACAGTAAGTCCCTAGGTTTAGGAGCACAGAGTGCAATTAAGACGTTGGGGAAATATTTGAACCTGGGATATCAGGTGTAGGTTGTGTTTGGCCAAGAGGAGCCCGTGGTTCTTCGAGTTATTCCTTTTTTCTGGAAACAAATTGTCGTTTTTCTTTGTCCTGGAGCCTATATTGAAATTATATCAGGCTAACTTAGTTCTGTATACTGCGCAGAGCTTCTGCTGGTTACAGAATAGCAGGCGCTAGGACTGGGCTAAGGTAGTTTTGACAAAGATCACAATGTTTTTCTCTGTCACTTTTTTATTGTTGTAGTGTTGAAATTGATGCAAGGTATTTATAGTTGTGGTATTGTTGCTGTTTTGATGCTTGTAATTTAATGCAATTGAATTTTGTTTTGTTAATGTCTCAATGAGCTTCATGAAGGTATTGCTATTCTTTTGTAAATCACAATTTTTTACCACAGCAAAATCTGCAGTTTTTCTAGCAATTCATCATGACATGTTAACAATTGAACTTTATTCTAGGTTGTGACCCTTCATAGGCCTTTTCTGTTTGTGCTTCTGAACTGTACACATTGGTGCATTCTTAGTTAGCATTTGAGCTCATTGTAGGTAAGTGTTAGGACAAAAAATGCCACAGTATAATAGTTCCTCACAAAGTATAGCTTAAAATAATTCTCCAAAAGAAAAATCAGGTAAGATAGGATAAATTGGTCCCTTCATAGTACCCAATTCATCATGGAGTCACCACTGAAACATATGCAAACCAGATTCCCCACAGAGGCAAAAACACTTCAAAAGTATTGCCATGAATAGAAGGCGCACACTAGGGGACACTGGTTTTCTTAGACAGAAAATGGAAACTTCGACACTAACATTATAGAACATCTGAGAACATCATTCAAACTAAATACACAGGATAGAAGAAGGACAGGAGAGAGGCACTTGTAGAGCTGTGTGCTATCTTTCAGGAGGCCCAGACCGATAATGTTATCCTACAATCGATAAGCAATGTGTCCACACCACAAACGCCATATGTGGGTATTGAGGTACTCACACCAAAGCCAGCTGTGCCGGTATTAGGATGCACCAACCCACCAGTCAAGGGACTGGACGGCCTCCTACCAAACAGCGAACTGTTAGGACTAGACACAATAATCTAACTTGACAGCAGGTGCAGGGACAATCCCAATCCAGTGCTTGAGCTCCCCAAACCTCAACTCCCCATCCATCGCGTTCAGATCATCAAGCCCCAGCGTTGCAAAGATTGTGCACTCCCACCCGGTCAGGTAATTGTACTTGGGTAACAGGGAGATTATTAGGTGTTCTGGATAATGACTGAATTAGTGGAGTGAGGAATAGGGCCCCAGTTCTCCAGGTTATGATGATGAGGTGGGAACCACATGGTATGCTCAGGTAGCAAAGGAAACGACAGGTATCGTGTTTGAAGGCAAGTTCTGACCTAAAAGAGTCATGCATAGTTTGGAACGAAGGAGGTAATCTTGCTGGGAGGTCGAGGAAAGGGGCAAACTAAGCAGAACGAGAGAGAACTCAAGCCATAGAGGCGCAGCTGGAATACAGAGCAGCACACATTCCTCGTTAGGAGGGCAGGGGTAGACACAAAGCCCCATTCAAGGTGGAATCTGAGGCAGAGTTAGAAGAGAGGATAGGGGCAGACCACAACAATCTGGTCCAGGGTAGCCTAGTGCAACATAGAAGGAGTAGAGTGTGCACTAGGGGAGCAGCAACAAAGACGTCTCTTCTCTTCTCAGACATGCAGGATAGATAGGCAGATCCCAAAGGAGATGGTGGCCCAAAAGGAAGGCGAGATTTTCAAATGGCCATTTTGCCATTTGCTAGCTGGCTGGAATGAGGGAAAGGATCAATGTGAAAGGCCTTGGCTGGAGAAGGGATCCTTTGAACCAGAGGACATGTCTGTCACAGAAGACTACATCCAACGTGGTGAGGGAGAGCCCAAGTGGAAATTCCCCTACAAGTAGATTGCCAAATAAGTTGGGAATGCTATGTTAGGGAAAAACCTATGGAGCTACCCTTTGCCAAAATGTACCACCTGTGCAGAAGGACATGTTAGAGAACATCTATGTGCCCTGGGCTCACATGGATAAAGATGGGCTAGGAACCAGGGACCTGATTCACAGATTGAACTTAAGACTCAATCCTAAACTTACTACTGTTTTGGTATTCACAGATTACACTTACTACTTTTGGTATTCACAGAATGAACTTACTACTTTTGGCATTCACAGAATGCACTTACTACTTTTGGTATTCACAGAATGAACTTACTCATTTCGGTATTCACAGAAGTTAGGACTCCTAACTTTAGGACTCCTAAATGCCTTCTGTGAATACCGAAAGTCTTAAAATTTGGATTTTTCCTAATTTAGTAGTAGAAAAGTTAGGACTCCTAACTTTAGGACTCCTAAATGCCTTCTGTGAATACTGAAAGTCCTAAAATTATGATTTTTCTCAATTTAGTAGTAGTAAAGTTAGGACTACTAACTTTAGGACTCCTAAATGCCTTCTGTGAATACCGTAAGTCTTAAAATTAGGATTTTTCTCAATTTAGTAGTAGTAAAGTTAGAAGTCCTAACTGTACTACTACTAAATTGAGAGAAATCCTAATTTTAAGACTTACGGTATTCACAGAAGGCATTTAGGAGTCCTAAAGTTAGTAGTCCTAACTTTACACTACTACTAAATTGAGACAAATCATCATTTTAGGATTTTCGGTATTCACAGAAGGCATTTAGGAGTCCTAAAGTTAGGAGTCCTAACTTTACTACTACTAAATTGAGAAAAATCCTAATTTTAGGACTTTCGGTATTCACAGAAGGCATTCAGGAGTCCTAAAGTTAGGAGTCCTAACTTTACTACTACTAAATTGAGAAAAATCCTAATTTTAAGACTTTCGGTATTCACAGAAGGCATTTAGGAGTCCTAAAGTTAGGAGTCCAACTTTACTACTACTAAATTTAGAAAAATCCTAATTTTAAGCATTTTGGTATTCATAGAAGGCATTTAGGAGTCCTTACGTTAGTAGTCCTAACTTTACTACTACTAAATTGAGAAAAATCATAATTTTAGGACTTTCGGTATTCACAGAAGGCATTTAGGAGTCCTAAAGTTAGGAGTCCTAACTTTACTACTACTAAATTGAGAAAAATCATAATTTTAGGACTTTCGGTATTCACAGAAGGCATTTAGGAGTCCTAAAATTAGGAGTCCTAACTTTACTAGTACTAAATTGAGAAAAATCCTAATTTTAAGACTTTCAGTATTCACAGAAGGCATTTATTTATTTATTTATTTATTTATTTATTTATTTTATAAACTTATATGGTGCAAACAGCTACCCAAAAAGGGTTTCCCGGCGCCTAAGAACACAGCACGGTAGATGGAGTATACAGCAGAGGTCGTTCAGGGTTACTGGTCGAACAACCAGGTCTTTATCTCCTTTCGGAACCTGAGAAGACTTTGCTCCTTTCGTATGTGGATTGGGAGTGTGTTCCAGATGGAAGGACCCAGATGGGCAAAAGATCTTCCTCCCATCCTGGCCAGCTTGAATCTGGGTACACAGAATTTTTCCGCTGATTTCGATCGTAGGTTTCTTTTAGGAATGTAGGGAAAAGCTAGTGCCTGCAGGTATTTGGGAGCGGTACCTGCTTTGATTTTAAACATGTAGTTTAAGGCCTTAAACCTAATACGATTCTCAACCCTCAACCAGTGCAGCTCGCGCAGGTAGGGGGACACGCTGCTGTTCTTAGGTATGCTGCATAGGAGTCGAGCAGCCGCATTTTGTACAAGCTGCAGTCTCTTTGTAACTGCCTTATTTGCACCTAGACACAGGATGTTCCCGTAGTCAAGCCGGGATGTAATTAGGGCATTGAAAACCGTTTTCTGCATGGAGCTAGGCAGCATCCAAAGGATCTTCTTGAGCCACCTCATGATAATAAAGCAGAGGCCCACTACTTTGTTAACCTGTTGTTTCATGGACAGTGAATTGTCCAGGATTACTCCCAAATTTCTAGGAGTCCTAAAGTTAGTAGTCCTAACTTTACTACTACTAAATTGAGGAAAATCATAATTTTAGGACTTTCGGTATTCACAGAAGGCATTTAGGAGTCCTAAAGTTAGGAGTCCTAACTTTACTACTACTAAATTGAAAAAAATCCTAATTTTAAGACTTTCGGTATTCATAGAAGGCATTTAGGAGTCCTAAAGTTAGTAGTCCTAACTTTACTACTATTAAATAGAGAAAAATCATAATTTTAGGACTTTCGGTATTCACAGAAGGCATTTAGGAGTCCTAAAGTTAGGAGTCCTAACTTTACTACTACTAAATTGAGAAAAATCATAATTTTAAGACTTTCGGTATTCACAGAAGGCATTTAGGAGTCCTAAAGTTAGTAGTCCTAACTTTACTACTACTAAATTGAGAAAAATCATAATTTTAGGACTTTCGGTATGCACAGAAGGCATTTAGGAGTCCTAAAGTTAGGAGTCCTAACTTTACTACTACTAAATTGAGAAAAATCCTAATTTTAAGACTTTCGGTATTCACAGAAGACATTTAGGAGTCCTAGAGTTAGGAGTCCTAACTTCTGTGAATACCGAAATGAGTAAGTTCATTCTGTGAATACCAAAAGTAGTAAGTGCATTCTGTGAATGCCAAAAGTAGTAAGTTCATTCTGTGAATACCAATCTGTGACTACCAAAGTGCAATCTGTGACTACCAAACAGTAGTAAGTTTAGGATTGAGTCTTAAGTTCATTCTGTGAATCGGGCCCCTTATTTTCACCCTTGCTAAGATGGAGCTCAGAAATGGATCTCATGTTTTGAGAAGAACTTAACAGGAGTGAATCTAGCAACAGCTGATGTTAAGAGTCTGTTAAGCAGCCGCATTGGAGAGCAGACTAGCACAGTATTCACCAAAGCCCGCATCCCAGCAGTCACCCTGGGAAACAATTCATTCTGGAACCAGATCTCGACGACCCTGAGGGAAAGGTACTCTGACTACACAGATGCAGGAGGGTTAACCCGTTGACCATGGCGTGAATTGTGCAGAGGTGGGGGCAGTTTAATCAGTGGGCGGGGTGCGAACCCCCCCGGCTGTCCTCTGCACACGCCCACTGTCACATGGGGGCCGGGGGCCATCCTCAGCATCGAACGGGTTAATGGTGGAAACTATAAAAGCTGGGTAGACCATAACTGAGTTTCTGGATAGAATTAGGGACAGTTGTGGACAAGAGACAGGACAGCCGTGGACTGAAACAGGCACCTAGGTCTTGTTCTTCTATAACATCCTCAAAAAGGGGCTAACCACCGAAAAACTGAGCGTTTGGTACTGAGGTTAGACACCAAACCTTGGTGGGAGATACAGGCCCACATATTGCTCTACTACAAAAAGAAACAGGAAAACAATAGGGAGAAACAGGTGCTCACCCGAAGAGACACCCCTTAATTGGTCCAACACAATTTGAAGAAGACTGTCCTCAAGGGGTCTGCGTTGGCCACGAGCGTTCAAATGGCACTGGTCTTGAAGGGGGCTCCACTTCAATAACCCCAGAGGGTTTCAAACTAACTACAATGGCAGTAATCAGGGAGTTTAGCAGCAGCCAGACCTCAGAGAATGTCACTATTGAGACAAGAAGGGCAAGATGGCTGACTGATGTCGGTTAAAGGCATGCCCTGCATAGAGGTTACTAGACATGGGCCAGTCCCCGCAAAACCCCTCTCCATAAGACCAATCACAGGGAGACCCGGATCCACCATACACAGAGCCTCGGGGAAGTCAGTCAGCTACTGCACCTCCACCACAGGGATCAGGTAATTGGGCAAGCACGTAGCAACAGCAGCCACAGGCAGGGAACCCAACCCAACAGGCACTGGGGCCACAACCACATCGTGGAGGAGCAGATGTCTGGGGAAACAATGCCTTCACACAACCATATAACTCCAACACACAATAAGACAATAACCTCCAGTACTGAACAATCCAATTTGCCATACCAGAACACAAAAAAAGGACCAGTGAGACAATATTAGATATTTCAAGCCTTTACTTGCTTTCAGGAAGTCAGGGTCAATGTAAGATTTGTCAATCTGATATTCTTGCTAGAGTCCGCCATCTCAGGGTACCTGCAGGAGTCTAGGCCCTCAAAGCCGCCAACTCCAGTTGGACGCGTGCCAACTACCAGATCAGAGGGACCCCATTGTCGAGCTTCTGGCCAGGACCAAAATAAAAGCCTCCAGCTAATGGAGGCCCTTTTGAGTTCCAAAACTAAGCTGTCCTCCTGTGTTTGGAGAAGAGTTCCTCTCCACCACATAAGATCCAACAGGTTGTGAGGCACCCCACAGTGCCGAGTCTGTTGAGAGGGGAAGTTCATCCAAACAGCCACCTACCACAGTCAATGATCTTACACTTTACGTCTCAATGACTTCTTGATTTCAGGTTCTCCAGGCATCAATGTTTTCTTCTCCTACGTCCCCTCAAGGTTCCCAAAGCCTGCTTGTTGGGTAATGTCCCTCCAAAACAATGGGACGTCTTGCCAAATTAGGGGTCCCTGGTCACCGCTGGGAACCACAGGTCCAACCACTTAGGGAAAAGAGAGCACAAGGGATTGGTTGGGGCCTGGGGGAGGGGGAGAAGGAGACTACAAAGAGTCCATCACAGCTCCGTACGAGCTTAGTCCTCGGAAATGTGGCCACCACCTTGCCAGGCCTAGTAGTCAGCCAACACATCAGGCCTTACACACACCATCATACAGAAACCCATGGAGGCCACAGGATTGCTTTCCAACACTAAAAAGAAGCCCAAAGCTAGCCCAAAACAATTTTCAAGACTAGGGGCATAGCCAAGACACCTGGCGCCACTGGGAGGGTCACATTGCACACTGCATGCCAGGATTAGAGGGGTATGGCTACAGGTGACCTCAGTGCTTATTGCTATTGTCAGCAGCACTCAAATGCAAATTCCCCCTCCACTGTACATCATCCCGTATACGGGTAGGTTAAAACATCATGTGCACTGATAGCTTCTCAAAGGTACACCTTGGTAGGAGGGGCTGGTGATGCCCATATAGACATAGATAGATTAACAAGATCCCATGTTTGCAGGATTACCCTGTAAAAATGTTACTCCAATTTAATTGCCAGTGAGGTACCGAGAGGGGGGATCCCCGACATTCCATAAAAAAGTTAGGGGTGGTCGACGAATTCCTCTTCACTGGCAGAGTTCACAAATAATTGCCCACTGAGATTTTTCTCCTGCGTGCTTACCAATGTTAAGTTAGGTGAGCTCTTTTGAGAAAAAGTGATGTGTTAGACCTCCTCCGAGACAGATTTCCCAATGCTGGTGGTCGCAGCTGGTTGCGACTACTCACATTAAGAAATCTGCTGCTCGCATTGAGGAAGCTGCCTCTCGAGTAGAAGGTCTACTCAAGTGGCAGAAAGCATCAGCGCCCTCTGGCACCAGACCTACTGCTCTTTGTTTTGATTTTACAGCCTGAGGCAAACTCCCAGCACTAAAAATCAGTGCAAGCAGCGCAACTTAACAGACTCTGCTGCTGGCGGAACTCCACAGAGCTCTGGCTGAGTTTTTCAGGCCACTTTGCGGAGTTTCACAGAGTAGAACTTGGTGAAGTCTGCCCAGGACTAAATAAGACCCCCTGAATGGGGGAACTTCCGATGCCTCATTAAAATAGTGCGAATGAATAGGGAAAAGCATATCCCCAATAGTAAAAACATAGGATCCACGAAGAAAAATGGAGGCTCATGCAATGATGTACTGTTTTTACCTAACCACACATATACAGCTCTTATTTAACAGGTTGGTGATCAAATGCCTAAGCCCACCACCTAGTCAGTGGCCACTTCAGCACTCCAGCAGGATCTATGACTTGCAAATTAAGAACTACAACCTGTAGAGTAAATATTTATGAAAAATGGGCAACATGAAAATATTAACAACAACTAAATATAACTACCTGGGGGTATGGATTATGATTAATGGCAAGCCGACAGCTCACATCACTTCTATAGAAGCTAAAGCCAATGCGATGACGTACGCTCTTTGCAGACTCAATTCAAAATTATGCAGTGCGTCAACTGAGCCTATAATTCCTTCAATGTCCTATGGGCAACTGTAATCTCCCGAGGATCACTGACATAATATCGTCAGTCAAAATATCGAGGTACCAGAATATAGTGGTCAAAATATCGATGGACAAAATATCGAATTCCTTTGGAGAAAGAAGCAGGCATTCAGACTTTCAAGTGGGATCTTTTGATTAGGACACTGCAAGGGAGTTCTGGAATTTGGTCTAGAGGGGAAGCTGTATTGCATCCCCACCGGAAAGATGCATGGTGCCAGAATCTAATTGGGTAGCTTTGTTACCTCATATTTACAAGCCTAGGGAGATAGTGGTGAGAAAGTGTTGGCCAAACTTGGGGGAGGAGCCTTTGGAGTCATGTTCCATTCAATCTATTTCCAAGTTGATAATCTCCCAAAATGTAACTAAGGCAGCAGGACAGGACTATTTGCCAGCAATTATAATTAAGTCAAGCCCATTGTGGTGGGCATGATTCTTTTCAAAAGTTTTTATATCCATAACAAAGAGTGGTATAATACCTCCAACCTGGAAGGGCGCAATTATCAAACCCATACATAAAAAAGACACAGTGAATGTTCCAGGCAATTATCCTCAGGTAAGTCTGTTGGATGCTGGTGCAAAATTGTACTCTAAAGTTAAGTTAAGGGCTTTAAAGAAAAACAGGTTGAGGGAAACTGCCTTATCCCCATGGGGTAGGGGGTGTTAAAGCTGGGCACTCAACAATAGACCATTGTTTCAGTCAATGAAATTTGGGGCTGAAGGCAAAGAAAACAACTGGGAGTTTATTCTCCTGTTTGGTTGAATTTAGTTCAGCTTTCGATTTGGGTGACCATAGTATACTCTGGGCAAAACTAAGACAACAGGGTATTCCAAATTCCTTAATAGCAATCCTGCAGGAAATGCATACCGTGAACTGGGCCAGAGTGAAGCTTGATTTGGATGGGGCCTTTTCAGGAAGAATCCCTTTGGAAAATGGGTAAAAGCAGAATTGTGTCCTGACCCCTACATTGTTCTCCCTGCTTCGTGCTGCTGCTGATGATGATGATAAGAGCCTTATATAGAGTTACTTAGCCCGTGGGCGTCAAGGCGCTGAGGATGGAAAAAAGAAAAATCTGTGTTGGGGGGGGGAGGAGGTGTGCCGACTAGAGATGGAATTCACTGAAGAGCCAAGTCTTCAGGGCTTTCCGGAAAAGGAGATAGGATGATTGGGCCTTAAGCTCCACTGGAAGGGAGTTCCGAATCCTTGGAACGAGGGAGGAAAAGGCCCTCTCGCCCCACCTTGCTTTAGTACTTCTGTTAATGGCAGGTAGATATTTATTTACAGAGTGAAGGGCCCTGCCGGGGGTATGACGGGACCAGGCCCGGTTCTAGAGGGTGGGCCGGGTGGGCCAGGCCCACCCAAACATGAGCCTGGCCCACCCAAACATGAACCTTGGCCCTCTCAGTGACATCAGGCTGACCCCTTCAGCTGTTCATTAGACCCGCTGTGGCACAGAATTTGAACAGAGCAGGTAAGAGAATGTGTGGCTATTGCTCAGTTTTTTTTTTAATCTGCGAAGGCCCAGCTATATACTTTGTGTATGTTTCGAGGATGTGTGTATATTAGTTAATATTCTAAAAGTCTGTGAGGGCCCAGCAAGACACATACTTCGTGTATATTTAATTTATATTGTTGTATCGTTATCATGACGGATGCAAGACAACTACTAAAAAGCAATATTTTGTTTGTTCATAATTTTTAAATGCAGATAAACTGTATTTTATGTGGATGTGGATAGCTCAATGGGTTGCTTGCAGTACAGAAGTTACAATCCTAAAATAGGACAGTGATCTATAAACTGACATCTAAGAGCTGCATACAAACCTGAATGGTATACTTAGAACTTTTTTTGTGTGTTTCAATGTAGTTATAATTTCCCTACTCTTTCATTACTCTAATGTTGCTATAAAGAGTTTGTTTTGGCAGATATACATTTTAATCAGTAAAGCCAACCCCACAAACATTGGGGTATGCTTTCAATCCTGCGTTTGTGCTTCTCCAGACCAAACCCTCTTAAACTATATTGCCCACCAGTATGGATGACATGTGATTCCTACACCTTGTAATCCTCATTGTCTTATGTGACATTACCTATAGGCTGATTTACATACTTGTATAATTCATTGTCTCTGCATAATGTGTGCATGATGTAAAGTACTATGACACCCTACACTATGAGTAGCGCATACAACAAATGAAATCGAATATGAGAGAGGGGCTACAGAGAGATGAATGACACTGTTGGAGGGTGGCAATTAGGGAATCCGAGGAGGAGGTCATCAGGGGGAGATGCTCTGGAGCGATGAGGGGCACTGTTAGAGGGTAGCAGTGAGGGAATCCAAGTAGAAGGTCATGGGAAGGAGGGCCTTTGGAGGGATGAGGGGCACTGGTGGAGGGTGGCAATGAGGGAATCCAAGGAGGAGGTCATGGGGGGCTGGGCTATGGAGCGATGAGGCTCACTGGTGGAGGGTGGCAATGAGGGAATCCGAGGAGGAAGTCATCAGGGGGAGAGGCTATGGAGCAATGAGAGGCACTGTTAAAGGGTGGCAGTGTGGGAATCCAAGGAGGAGATCATGGGGAGGAGGGCCTTTGGAGAGATGAGGGGCACTGGTGGAGGGTGGCAATGAGGGAATCCAAGGAGGAGGTCATGGGGGGCCGGGCTATGGAGCGATGAGGGGCACTGGTGGAGGGTGACAATGAGGGAAGCCAAGGAGGAGGTCATGGGGAGGAGGGCCTTTGGAGAGATGAGGGGCGCTGTTGGAAGGTGGTAGTGAGGGAATCCGAGGATGAGATCATGAGGGAGAGGGGCTTTGAAGAGATGAAGGGCACTGTTGGAGGGTGGCAGTGAGGGAATCTGAGGAGTAGGTCATGGGGGGAGGGTGGGAGATACAGAGAGATAAGGGGTACTGGTGGAGGGTGGTAGTGAGGGAGCCTGAGGAGGAGGTCATGAGGGGGGCGGGGTTATGAAGAGATGGAGTGCACTGTTGGAGGGTTGCAGTAAAGGTATCTACAGAGAACTAGGTCAGTGGTGGGGCACCAATACATAACTCTCCACATGTTCTGTATACACACAGAAGCAATCCTTGTATCATAATGACTGTTGACAAGTAGATATGATGTAATCTATGGCTTGTAGTCTACCTCCAGAAGCGACAAATTGGGACGGTAGTGGCCCACCCGAATGTACCCTTGGCCCACCCAAATAAAAATTCCTGGAGCCGGGCCTGGACGGGACACAAGAGATCTAATGTCTTCTGCCCCAAGTCCATGCAGGGCACGGTGAGTAAGGTACAAGGCCTTAAATTCAATTCTTGCTTGCATGGGGAACCAGTGCAAATTTTTCCTGATGGAGGAGCCTGATGACTGCCTAGGAGCATCAACAACAAATCTAGCGGCCGCGTTTTGTATAATCTGGAGACGTTGGACTAGTTGCTTGTTAATTCCTAGATAGAGTACATTACAGTAATCTAATCTTGAGGTTATGAGGGCCACCCTGACCTGTTTACGGGCTTCGATCGACAGATAGTGAGCGATTTTCTTTAGAATTCTCAGAACCCCACAGCAAGCTGAGGCAGTCCTGCTAACCTGTTCATCAAAGGAAAGTGAAGAGTCAAAGATTACACCCAGATTCCGGGCAGACTGAGAGGGCGTGGGACAGGCACCTAGCGCAGGTGGCCACCAGTCAGTGGACCAGGTCTCCTGCTTTCCTCCGAAAATGAGCACCTCTCTTTTCTCCCCGTTTAGCTTAAGGTAATTTCTCACCATCCAGTTCACAACTGCCTCCATGCAGGCTCTAAAATTAAGGGTAGTGATGTCAGAGGTTTGCGAAATGGAGACCATGATCTGGGTGTCGTCGGCTTAAGATACGACCTCCAGACCAAAGGATCTGACCAACCTGGCCAATGGTGTTACGTAGATATTAAAAAGCGTGGGGCTCAGGGACGAGCCCTGAGGGACCCCACACTGCACCGGCTTAATGGGGGAAAGATAGTTGCCCAACTTGACCCTCTGTTGGCGTTAAGCCAGAAAAGATGTTAAAAGGCTGAGCCCGGGTTCCTCCACTCCTATCTCCCCAAGACGCGTGGCTAAGATGGAAGGGGACAGGGTGTCAAAGGCGGCTGTAAGGTCGAGCAGGACCAGCAGAGTAGTCTGACCACTGTCGACCTTAGCACGCATGTTGTTAGTGACAACAGTGAGGGTGGACTCGGTGCTGTGCGCCTTCCGAAAACCGTGTTGGGATGGGTCAAGAAGGCTAGTGTGTTCTAAGAAAGCACTCAGATGGGTGTTTAAGTGGGCTTCTAACATTTTCACCGGAGCAGGGAGCAAGGAAATAGGATGTAAATTCTTAAGGGTTCCTGGGTCTAGCGTGGGTTTCTTAAGAAGGGGTTTGACAATGGCTAATTTCCATGGCTCCGGGTAGATACCCTCGTGAATTGCCCAATTGATGACCTCAAGGAAGGAAGGGAGTAGGACGTCTCTGCACTCCTTTAACATTTTAGGAGGGCAGGGGTCGAGAGGCGATCCCAACTTAAGGGCATCCAGGTGTAAATTAAGTTGTTCTAAGGTCAATAAGGGAAAGTTGGGAAAGTGGCAGCCCTGAGGTCTAACAGAAATAGTATCTACAGGAGGTGCCACCCTGTCGGAAGGGGGCCCTAGGTCATGATTGAGGGCTTCTAGACCTGAATAGATATCCATAATTTTCACATGGAAAAAGGTGGAAATTTGATCGCAGAGGTCCTGAGAGGCACCAATGGGGTCGGGAGATTGAAGGGCACACAGGGAATCCACGATTTTGAATAGTTACCGAGGGGAGCTGAGTGAGGTGGTGATTTTGGTGAAGTGGGATTTCTTTGCCGCCAAAACTGCGGTTTTATACTCCTTGAGAAGTCTTTTGTGAATATCTTTTTCAAGGGGGTCGAGGTGGAGCATCCAAAGTCTCTCCTGCATCCTACATCACTGCCTGAGTAATCTAAGAAGGTCTGAATACCAGGGTGCTGTGGGGCGATTCCTTGTGGAATAGTGCTGCTTAACAGGAGCCAGAGCATCAACGGCCTTGGAGATGGCATTGTGAAGGTCCTGAGCCGCCATGTCGGTGCCTATAGGTGAGGAGGTTATGGAGCAGGACAGAAAAGGGGCTAGGGTTTCATTATGTATCCCCGGAAGGTTTCTCTTTAGTTCCCATCTGCTAGGGTCTCCCAGCGCTGGGGTGGAATAGGGGGTGAGAAAGACAAAGTGGATGGCCAAGTGGTCTGACCAGGACAGAGGGAGGGGGATCCCTATCCTTAATCTGGGGTCATTGGTGAAGACACCGTCCAACATGTGCCCAGCCGAATGAGAAGGAGCCATAACTCTTTGTGTTAACCCACAAGATGCCATGGAGTCCAACAGGTGGTTAGAATCTTTGAAAGTGTCATTCTCCAAATGAAAATTGAAGTCCCCCAAGATAGTTAGATGAGGCCTATCCATATAGGGTTCCAGCATTTTTAGAAGGTCAAGGCTAAAACTGGCCCTGGGGCCCGGAAGCCTGTAAATCAGAATACCTGCAAAGGAGACAGTGGGGGCAGGCTTAAGGGCAAAATACATAGCCTGAAAGGAGGCTGAAGGTAAATGATCGATGCAGCATTTTACCGAGGTTCTATGTAAGATTCCCAATCCACCTCCCATCTGGCCCACCCTATCCATTCTGGCCAGGGCGTAAGCTTCTGGGATAGCATTCTGGAGATGCGGCCCGAGGACTCAGAGGCCCAGGTCTCAGTGACAAATGTCCAGGCAGGACTTCTATCAGAGATAAAGTCTCTGAAAGCAAAATTATTTTTGACCAGAGACCGGGCATCGATAAGGAACCCATCTTCCTTAGTCTGCGGGGGAAGCTCATGCTTACCTAACCCCGATTGTTTGTGACCAGGGATGAGAGGGGGAGAGCAGATACCTCTCCCGAGGCTCTGACACCAGGGAGAGTCAAGCAGCATTTCAGGGGTAAGCGTATGATGACATGTTTTTGGAAAATATCACACAGTAAGATCTGGCACAGGCTCGGCAATGCCCCTTTTATGCATCTGCTAGACCGCGTCAGAGCGCTTCCACCTACCCAATATGGCCGCTATGTAGCTTCGCCTGCCCGGGACCGAACGACTCAGCGCCTGCACTCGGCTGAGAGTGGCCCATGTAGCGATAGAGTGGTGGAATGGTGGGGAGTGGTGAGAAAGTTTTAAAAGGCTTATTAGGTCAAGCCAGGTTTAAAAGGCTTATTAAATCAAGCCAGAGTTACAGTTTAAAAATACAAAGAAGAGCGACACAACAACCTCCCGGCTTCCACCTCAGGAGGGAAAATATCACACAGTAAGATCTGGCGCAGGCTCGGAAATGCCCCTTTTATGCGTCAGCTAGAACGCATCAGAGGGCTTCCACCTACCCAATATGGCCGCTATGTAGCTTCGCCTGCCCGGGACCGAACGACTCGGCGCCTGCACTCGGCTGAGAGTGGCCCATGTAGTGATAGAGTGGTGGAATGGTGGGGGGTGGTGACAAAGTTTTAAAAGGCTTATTAGATCAAGCCAGGTTTAAAAGGCTTATTAAATCAAGCCAGAGTTACAGTTTAAAAATACATACAAGAGCGACACAACAACCTCCCGGCTTCCCCCTCAGGAGGGAAAATATCACACAGTAAGATCTTTCCCGAAAATAGGGTTAGACATGTGTCATGCCTACTCTATGCAGATGACTCTGCAATTTTGGACATGACTCAAGTAGGACTGCAGAGGAAGTTGACCAGATTCAAAAATTGTTGTGAGGCAAACAAATTGAATGTTAACCTGGAAAAAACCAAAATAGTCTAGTTTGGACAAAAACTAAACTGTATAAGTGGCTGTTATGTAATTTCTTTGTTAAGATTGTGTCGTCATATAAGGATTTCGTAAGACGTTCACTAGATGTTTGAGATGGGTCTTCCATGAAGAACTGGTGGAGATGAGGGCAGCAGAAACGATGGATCCTTGTTCGCTTTAAGAAGACTTTTAGTGTCCCTTCCTAGACTCCCCTTTTGACAGCTTATAATGCAATGGTCCCCACTCAATGCCTCTACGGGCTTAATTACTAGCCCTCAGTATGGAGGGACACTGGGAGGGATGTGAAAGTAAGTGTTTGAAAAAATTGTTGGCTCTCCCAAAAAGAGTAATGACTCAGGTAATAAGATTAAAAGGAAACTTGCAGGCTTGGAACCTTTTAAACTATGAAGCAACCTTGTGATTTTGGGATAAACGTTGGGTCTCAGAGGTACAGAAGATATCTGCCTTTTGTGCTGATGAAATAGGTAAGGGTGAACTAAAGTGGCGATGAAGGCCGAGGAAGAGGCTTGAAGCCTTTGCAGGAACCTTAAAAATGGAATTAAAAATAATCGAGGCCTCACAAATTTTTTGAAGCAGATTAAAAATGGCCTGTAAAAAAGAGTCCTGGTTGGATGATATGGAGTATGTAAGTAATGATAGTTTCTTGAGAAAATAGGAATGCATTTCCATATTTATCTTAGGAACAACAAGGGACCCCAATTCAGTCAGCATAGGACCTAGGGGAGAATACTTTTTAGAGCAACAACATCCCCATGCATACAAGTTATATGCGAAACAATAAATATAGACAGAATCAAATCTATATTTTGTGCGACATATCCAGCCGGACAGAGGTCTTCAAATTTACTCAATGAAAAGTTAATTCATACAGAATGAATACCTTCAACAAATCACCAGTGTGGGGCACAAGCCTGCACCCAGACACTATCAGATCAAATACAGAAGGTTGACAGAGAACAAGGAAAGGGCTTTTTAAGGCTAAAGTAATGTTTTCTGTTAAAGATTCAAGTGTACAGAAATATCAAAAAAGCACCATTAGATATACATCACATATAAATCAAGTTTTGTATAAGGTGCAAGACAGGTCGGCGGCGTTTCGGTCCCGCTACTTAATCATGGGGACCATCATCAGGACATTTAATAAATGCCTTAACGTTTTTAAGCCTCTAAATGCCTAAAGAAGGAAGTAAGAGAAAAGGCATATATACATTTAGAAACATGATCATAGAAATATTTACATAATTTATCAGGTGACTTTAGGTGAACATTGAGCCTAATTAAGTTATATATACACAAGAAGGTAAAGTTGTGCGAGCCGCTACGCTCTGTGCCATGGGACATGTCTGCGGGAGTAGAGACCGCTAATCGTTTCTATCAATATACCCGGGAACGTGTGGTAGAAAAGTGGGAAAATTCCCCAGTTGTGCGGATAATGTGGACGGCGCATTAGGGTGCAGAATTGGAGCAATAAGGTAAAATATCGCAGTAGCCGAAGGTTGTGCATAAAATTGTGCCCATAGTGATTGAATGTGGGGGCAGCTGGACTGGATTACGGTGATGTCCGTAGCTGAACAAGGTTCAGGCTTACTGTGCACTCATGCGATAATGCGGGAGTGCGGGAATCCAAGGCACGGAGTTGGGTGCTCAGGGGAGCTGTGGGGCTTACCGAGGTAGTAAGACCGGTCGATGCAGGCAATGGATTGGTGGCCTAGTGGTGGCGGAAAAGCCCTGTAATTACATAAGGGAGGTTGTTATTAATGAAAGACCACGTCGCAGACTAAGTGGTTTTGGTCTGCGTGTGAGGGTTCTTACCGCAATCAGGCATGATAAGTTAGAACCGCGTTACAATAGTGTAATCAGGCGGTACCAGGAGTATACCTGCAGATAAAAATGGGCCTTTAGGAGAGCCATATGGGTAGAGGGTAGCAGGAGTTTGTAGCCCAAGGGCTGTGAGGCCTTACCGGGTCAGTCGGTAGTTCGGTCTGTTTCCTGGCTTCCTCGTGGGGAAGGAGGCGGTGAAGATAAAAAGGGGGCGGGAGGGTTCTGATCGGGTAGTGGTCCCAGGACTGTGCAGGGGCACTAAAATAGATGACGGACACGTGGCTAAGCGGCCATATTGGTGGGAGATAAAGGTGATTTTAAGTGAACAGTGCACAGTGAAGGTGACTAAAACATGAAACATTACATTTCAATTGACAATTAATAAAACAAGAATAACTTGGCAAGGGGGAATAGTCACAAGGTGACATTGTATGCATCTGAAAAGCCCTGACCAGAGCGTTTCAGTTCAAATGTGAGTCAGACTTTAAATGAGGGCAGTCTAATCCTCTTGAAGATTTAGTCCAGAGTTTAGGCTGTCCGTTTTCAATATCCATTAAAGCTCTTCCTTGTTGAGCATTCGAGTCCGGTCACCACCTCTTGGTGGAATGATAACTTGGGTGATTACAGTCCAACGAATTTCATTCTCTGTGTGCCCTTTGTTGGAAAAATGTTCGACTAGGGGAGCATGTGGTGTACCACACCGGACCCGGCTCCGATGTTGGGATATTCGTAGGTTGATTTTCTGTTTGGTCTGACCCACATAAATTAAATCACAGGGACAAAAGATTGCATAAATGATGTTACAGATATTGCAATTAGTGAAGGTCCTTAGCTCATTTTTTATATCTTTGTATACAAACTCCTTACAGTCTATGGAAAAGTCACACACAACACATGAACCACACTTAGAATGACCTCGAAGGGGTGGTAATGACCAATGGTCATTGAGTGTGGTATTCAATGGGGCTGTAGGAGGGAGTGCTGCCCTAACCAACTGATCATTGAGATTTTTACTTTTTTTGAAAGCAAAGAGGGGAACCTCCCACTGCAATGGTCCGGAGTTCAGTATGTGCCAGTTCCTTTTTATACTCTGTTGGACACGATTGGAAATGGTAGAAAAGGTAGTGACACATACTATTTTGTCCGTGGTTTGTTTGGGTTTTGGCTCCAAGAGGGTCTCACGAGGGCAGTACCAAGCCCTTTTGATGAGTTTTTTTTTAGGCGCCGTTAATAGCCTCTGGTTCTTAGTTTTACTGAAAGTGTGTTTGCCTCAACAAAAAATTCTTCCTTCTTGAAGCAATTCCTACTTAGTCTAAGGAATTGGGAGTATGGCAGGCTGATTCTCGGAGCCCTGGGATGACAGCTACCGTAACTGAGCAGCGTGTTTCTTTCAGTTGGTTTCCGAAAAAGGGATGTATAGAGTACCCCATCTTGGTGTTGGCTAGTTAGATCTAAAAATGCAATGTTAGTTTTGCTATGAGTCACAGTAAATGTGAGGCCATTACAGTTGTTATTGAGCCAGTGCAGGAGTCCCAGTAAATCATCAAGTGACCGACCCCAAATGAGGAAAATATCGTTAATATAACGTTTCCATGTTAGCAACCCCAGGTGGAACGGGTTGCTACTGATGAGAATAGTATTGCATTCTAACCAATCCATATACAGGATCGCCAGAGTAGGTGCAAAAATAGCACCCATAGAAGTGCCACGTACCTGTTGGTAATACTGTGTGTCAAACATAAAGAAGTTCTGGGTGAGGCAGATCTCAAGGAGTTGTACTATGAATAGAGTGGGTACGCTGTGTGGGCGTGATCTGGTGTTCAGTATATTTTCCATAACAAGGAGCGAGTCTCTCTGGGGTATGTTTATATAGAGAGACTCCACGTCCATGGTACATAGAGTCTCGTTTTCGTGATTGAAAGGATGATTCTCAATAAGACTGATCATGTGCATGCTGTCTCGGATGTAGCATTTGGTTTCTGACACAAAATCTTTCAGGAAAAAAATTGACATAATGTCCCAAAGGTTCTAAAACAGAGCCGCACCCAGACACGATCGGTCTCCCAGAGGGGTTGTCTAATCTTTTATGAATCTAGGGGAGCGTATAAATAACCGGGGTTCTTGGGTTGGTGATATTTAGAAAGTTATACTCGTGTTTACTCAGATAGCCATTCTCGAGGGCTTCCGTGGTGAGTTGTTTAATTAGTGTCTGTATAACTTTGGTAGGATTGCAGGGCAGTTTGCAATAATGGTCAGTGTTAGAGACTTGACCTAGTATTTCGTCTTTGTAGTTTTCAATATTTTGCAACACTATTCCACCCCCCTTATCAGCTGGTTTATTAATCAGGTTGGTGTTGTTTTTTAAGGTGGTGATGGCAGATTTTTCTTCCAGTGAGATATTGTATGGTATAAACAGGTGTGATTTGGCCAGGTCTGAAGTTTCCTTTCAAATGACCTTTTCAAAAGTAATGATCTCTTTGGGGATGGGGGTCTAAATGGCGTAACCACCGATTTAGGCTCAGAGGGGTTTAGTTCAAAAAATGCCTGAAGTCTGATCTTACGGAAAAAAACATTAATTCAGACTGGAGGTCAAGGAAGTTGGGATAGGTCGTTGGGACAAACAATAAGCCTTTACTTAAGATAGATGTCTCCTGACTAGACAGGGTGTGATTGGATATATTAAACACAGGGAAAGTGTCTATGTTGGTGTTCTCAATTACCATTTGTAAAACTTGTGTCTGGTTTGTCTTTCTACTGCGGGATTCTGCCATCTCTGTTGCTGTTTCACTCGTCCTCTCTTTGGAGGTTCGGGGTTGCCTCTTGCTAAAAAATGGTTCTGATTACGTGTAGGGCCACTTGGTCCCTCACCAGGGTCTGATCTATCAGATGTTTCAGCAGAGGAATCGGTGAAACCCACCACAGTGTTTCTTCTATTGAAGCGTCCCCAAGGTCTTGGGGTCTGTTGGTGATGGTTGAAGTTACGATTTGTCTAGAAGTCTTTCTGTAGATAGGGGTAGGTACGTTCAAGAGTGAAAGCTTTAATATCTTTCTTTACTTTGTTTGACTTCTTGTTTTGTTCAATACGATGGAATTTTTGAACTGTTTTATCAATTTTTTCAAGTAGGTCTTTAGCGTCAGTTACTGTGTTGTTATCAGTTGCTTGTTTCTCAAGGTCTTTAATGATGTCACCCAGTTTTTTTAGTTCTTCACTTGCAGTTTCTATTCCTAAGACTAGCCAGTGCCTAGAGCAAGTGGTTCCTATACTGCTAAATCCTGTGATGTACTTGGGATTATCAGTGAAAACCCCCGGGATATTCCTGACTTGTAAACCTAATGGGATAGTGTTGGATTTCAAGTATTGGGTGAGCATAAGAGTCATTAGTTCAAGTCGTGCATATTTTTTCTTTTGTTTTTCTAAATCATCAGACAGACTCGAGCTTCCAGTAGTAGTATGCTCTTCTTGGTCTGTGAACAAGGGGGGACCTGCGCAAATCTTTTTAATATATTCAACTGAATATAAAGGGGCTGAGTCAGACATTACAATGTGTAGCCAAGTGTGAGGGAAAGGAACGAAGGGGTGTATAAGTGTATAGACCCAAGGGGCGTCAAGGTAGGGAGGTGAGTACCCACTTAGGAGAAGTGAAAGTCAAGCAAAGCCCTTTCAATCAGACCATTGCGCAAAGTTATGTTAGGAACAACAAGGGACTCCAATTCAGTCAGCACAGGACCTCGGGGAGCATACTTTTTAGAACAACAATGGTCCCATGCATACAAGTTATATGCGAAACAATAAATATAGACAGAATCAAATCTATATTTGGAGCAACATATCCAGCCGGACAGAGGCCTTCAAATGTAATCAATGAAAAGTTAATTCATACAGAATGAATACCTTCAACAAATCACCAGTGTGGGGCACAAGCATATACCCAGACACTATCGGATCAAATACAGAAGGTTGACAGAGAACAAGGAAAGGGTTTTTTAAGGCAAAAGTAACATTTCAAGTGTACAGAAATATCAAAAATAGCACCATTACATATACATCACATATAAATCAAGTTTTGTATAAGGTGCATGACAGGTCGACGGCGTTTTGGTCCCACTACTTAATCATGGGGACCATCATCAGGACATTTATTACATGCCTTAACGTTTTTAAGCCTCTAAATGCCTAAAGAAGGAAGTAAGAGAAAAGGCATATATACATTTAGAAACATGATCATAGAAATATTTACATAATTTATCAGGTGACTTTAGGTGCACAGTGAGCCTAATTAAGTTATATATACACAAGAAGGTAAAGTTGTGCGAGCCGCTACGCTCTGTGCCATGGGACATGTCTTCGGGAGTAGAGACCGCTAATCGTTTCTATCAATATACCCGGGACTGTGTGGTAGAAAAGAGGGAAAATTTCCCAGTTGTGCCGATAATGTGGGCGGCGCAGTGATTGAATGTGGGGTAGCTAGACCGGATTACGGTGAAGTCCGTAGCTGAACAAGGTTCAGGCTTACTGTGCACTTATGCGATAATGCGGCGAGTGCGGGAATCCAAGGCACTTATGTGGGTGCTCAGGGGAGCTGTGGGGCTTACCGAGGTAGTAAGACCGGTCGATGCTGGCAATGGATTGGTGGCCTAGTGGTGGCGGAAAAGCCCTGTAATTAATAAGGGAGGTCGTTATTAATGAAAGACCACGTCGCAGACTAAGTGGTTTTGGTCGGCGCGTGAGGGTTCTTACCGCAATCAGGCATGATGAGGTAGAACCGCGTTACAATAGTGTAATCAGGCGGTACCAGGAGTCTACCTGCAGATAAAAACGGGCCGTTAGGAGAGCCACATGGGTAGAGGGTAGCAGGAGTTTGTAGCCCAAGGGCTGTGAGGGCTTACCGGGTCAGTCGGTAGTTCGGTCTGTTTCCTGGCTTCCTCGTGGGGAAGGAGGCGGTGAAGATAAAAGGGGGCGGGAGGGCTCTGATTGGGTATTGGTCCCAGGACTGTGCAGTGGCACTAAAATAGATGACGGACACGTGGCTAAGCGGCCATATTGGTGGGAGATAAAGGTGATTTTAAGTGAACAGTGCGCAGTGAGGGTGACTACAACATGAAACATTACATTTCAATCGACAATTAATAAAACAAGAATAAGTTGGCAAGGAGGAAAATTCACAAGGTGACATTGTATGCATCTGAGAAGCCCTGCCCAGAGCGTTTCAGTTCAAATGTGAGTCAGACTTTAAATGAGGGCAGTCCAATCCTCTTGAAGATTTAGTCCAGATTTTAGGCTGTCCGTTTTCAATATTCATTTAAGCTCTTTCTTTTTGAGCATTCAAATCAGGTCACCACCTCTTGGTGGAATGATAACTTGGGTGATTACAGTCCAATGAATTTCATTCTCTGTGTGCCCTTTGTTGGAAAAATGTTCGACTAGGGGAGCATTTGGCGTACCACACCGGATCCGGCTCCGATGTTGGGATATTCGTAGCTTGATTTTCTGTTTGGTCTGACCCACATAAATTAAATCACAGGGACAAAGGATTGCATAAATGATGTTACAGCTATTGCAATTAGTGAAGGTCCTTAGCTCATTTTTTTTTATAACATTTTTATTTTGCAAAGTTTTAAGTAGAAAAAAGGGAGGAAAAGAAGACGAGAGAGGGAAAGAGGATGAAAATAAAGGGACAGGCGACATTCCGCCATATATCCCCACACAGGGGGTGCCAGAAAACATTGCTGCAAAGAGAAAGACCAGAATTACATCAGGGGGGACGGCAACTAGCGTTGTCAGATGCAATGCAAATGTTATTGTTCGCCAATCTCCATCGATTGGGGCGAAGCACCCACGTCACAGCAAACAATTCTAGGTTCTCAGGAGTAAGAGGTGTCCCAATCATGATCACAATCATATAGGAAGGCCGTGCAGTCCGTCTTCACATGTGATTTGTGTCGCAACCAAAAGTAGAACAACAACCCCAGCCCAACACCCCACCCACCCCACCTCCCCCCCATCCCTCCACCCTGTCCCTAGTGGTGGCGACCATCATGCATTCAGAACATCGTCACACAAGCAGGTGATTAAATTTGGAAGAGATGTAGTGCCCGAAGAGCTGAGGGGCAAACTGCAGATGGCAAACCTCGAGACAGAAAGCTAACCAAGGGTCCCCAGTTGAACATGAAGTTTTTAAAATTCCCAAGAAGATATCTGACAGTCTCTCCATACTCAGTAGTCGCCATAGCCGTGCATGCCATAAAGAAATAGCTGGAGCTGTCGGGCTTTTCCAAGCGGCTGCCAAAGTCAATTTGGCAGCCCCTAGGCACAGCCATATAATACGTTTATCGGGTCTAGTTTGATGTTCAAACTGCGGGACTCTAAGCCCCAACAGGACATACTCCATTGAATCCGGAATTGGATAGCCCATCACATCCTTGATGTGGGATAGGATCTCGGACCAGAATGGCCGGATGGTGGGGCAGTCCCACCAGATGTGACGGAAGTCACCCAGCATACCACAGCCTCGCCAGCACTTATCTGAGGTCGTCGGGAATATCCGATGTAACTTGGATGGATACAGATACCAATCAAATATAAGCTTCATATGAGCCTCTCTAAGATCTGTGGAATGATTATGTGCCACTACATCACGCCAGAGGCTCCTCCATTCGCTGTCAGAAATGTCCCTCCCCAATGCAGTCTCCCAGTGGTCCATATACCGAGGTCGGGGGGAGACCGCGGTGTCTAGCAACAACCCATAGATGAAGGAGATCGTCCCCTTCATGGTGGAAGTGCGAAGGATAAAGGCTTCAAACTTCGTCAATGGTCTAGTAGCGGCATCCACCACCCCAGGTGACGTCGCCCAGTGTAGGAGCTGGAGGTGACGAAAGCGCTCTGCGGGCAGAACACCATAATCCCGTATACAATTATGGAAGGTAAGAGGCGCTGTACCGTGAAACAGGTGAGTGAGGGCCCTACAACCACCCTCTCTCCAGACTCCAAAGGGTCCATCCGTCAGGGCCGGAGGAAAGGCCGGGTTGAAATGGATAGGAGTAAATGGGGACGGGAAGGTGGTCCACCGGTCGTCTCCACTGACTGTGTCCCAGACCTTCAACACCGTGCTGGTGGGGGTGCTAATATACGCGTTTCTGGGCCGGTCCACCTTAGGTTTCCAGGCCAGGTCCTAGATGGATCTTCCGGTCACACTCCGATCCATGTGGAGCCAGTGCTTCTCTGAGAGCTGTTGGGACCATTCCACCAGCAGTCTTAATTGGGCAGCCTTATAATACAAGTGCATGTCCGGGAACCCCACCCCCCTCCACCCGTGGACGTCGAAGAACCGCATATGAAAGTTTTGCCCGGCCGCCTTGCCACACAAATTTCAACATCAGGGTCTTAAGCCGACGGAAATAGTCCATCCCTATTGGGATGGGCAGTGCCTGGAAGAGATATAGGAGTTTAGGCAGGAGGACCATTTTAAGCGCGTGAATCCTACCCAACCACGAGATGTACTTCGGGTTCCATCTCTCAAGCTCCGTACGTATCGCTGCCAGCATCGGGGGAAAGTTGGCCGGAAACAGTGCGCCCAGGGTAGAGGTCAGTCTCACACCCAGATATAACAGGGATGAAGTCGACCATGAGAGTGGAGTAAGCGCTCGAATCAGGTGCACCTCTTGGGGAGGTAGAGTCAGGTTCAGAATATACGATTTGTCGAAGTTGACTCTGAATCCTGCCACCGCCTCAAAATCAGAGAGCACTGTATGGACATGGGGTAACGATAGTGCCGGGTCCCGCACCGAAATTAACACATCGTCCGCGAAGAGCAAAATCTTGTGTTGTTCCCCTGAGAAGGGGAGGCCCAAGATCTGTTCGTTCTCCCGAATCGTTAGGGCCAACGGTTCGATGCTTAAAGCAAATAGAAGTGGTGAGAGCGGGCAGCCCTGACGCGTTCCGCGGGAATGGCGGAAACTCCCGGACCTATGCCCATTAATCAGTACCCGAGAGGTGGGGTTGTTATAATTAGCCTCAAGCATTCTTATGAATTGGGGTGAAAACCCGAAAGCTTCCAGCGTGCGATGTAAAAAGCCCCAGTCAACGCGATCAAAGGCTTTTTCCGCGTCGAGCCCTACTAACACCGCCGGTATGTGAAATCTATTAGCCTTCTCGATCAGATGGATCACGCCCCTAAAGTTGTCGTGAGTTTGTCGACCTTTTATAAACCCGGATTGGTCCGGGTGGACCAGGGCCGGCAACATATCCTGTAACCTGCCAGCAAGTATAGATGAATACAACTTAGCGTCTAGATTGAGGAACGCTATTGGGCGGTAAGATGCGCATTTGGTAAGATCCTTCCCTGGTTTGGGGATGACGGTAATCAGGGCCTCAGCCATAGTGTCAGAGGTTCTTCCCTCAGACGCCATTGCGTTAAAAAGGGAAACCAGGTAATCGCAGATGTCCGACGCGAATGTCTTGTAAAACAGGGCCGTGTAACCTTCAGGGCCCGGGGCCTTGTGGAGTTTCAGAGCCTTAACGGCGTCCAACACCTCCTCCCTAGTGATGGGGGAAGACAGCAAGTCGTTCCATTCCCTGGAGACCTGTGGGATAGGGAGACCACCCAAGAACGCAGACTGGGCCTCTGGATCAAGGGCGTCGCTCGAATAAAGATCTGCATAAAAACGGCCAAAGAGGACTGCCTTGTCTGCATCTCTGTGCCAAACAGAACCTGTGTGGTCCTGTATGCCCCCAATGTAATCCTTCTCACGCTTATCTCGAAGCTGCCGGGCCAGGTGACGCCCCACCTTGTTCCCCTGGGAGTAGGAGACGCGTCGAAGACGCAGGAGGGTAAACAGCCCTGTTGTTGTAGTGGGCTCTCAGTTTCCCTCACACCGCCGTAAGTGGACGGAGGGTCATCCTAGAAGGGTTTGACTTGTGCGCCTGTTCTAAAGTAGCAAGCTCCGTCTCCAGGGCCTCCCTTTCCTTCCGCCGAAGTTTGTTAAGATTCGCATTGAGGGCGAGGCATGTACCCCGTATTGAGGCCTTGCACGCATCCCATGTGGTATATATTGATGTATCGGAGGGCAGGTTAAGAGCGAAAAACTCTCCTATAGCCCTCCGCAGCTCCTTGCAAGACACCTCATCCCGTACCAACGCTGCTGGGAAGTACCACTTCCGCCAACCGTCCCCCCCCACGGACCAGTGTAACCCAAGCACCACTAGGCTATGATCAGACACCGAGAGTGGAAAAACACTAGCCATTCGAACATCCCCCCTGAGGGCCTGCTAATAAAAATATGATCTATACAAGAGTACGAGCGATGGACATGAGAAAAAAATGTATAATCCTTGGTCTGAGGGTGTAAGAAGCGCCAGCTGTCCACTAACCCCAATTCGCCTATTTGTCGCTGCGTTTCTTCCGAAAAGACTCCAGCATCTGCCCTGCGCGCCCCGAGCTATCCATATCCCTGTCCCACACCATGTTGAAGTCCCCCAATAGTAACAGGTGCCCCTCTACAAAGTCCCCCATCTTGTCCATCAGGCCTTGTAAAAAACCATTCTGTCCAGCGTTAGGAGCATAAACTACCACAAACGTACATTGGCGGCCATATAATGACCCCTTCACCATTAGCCAACGACCCTCCTTATCACTGCTTACCCCCAGAGGTTGAAAGTGGAGAGAGGCCCGGAACAGGAGGGCCACCCCTCTATGCTTGGTGGATGCTGACGCCCTATAAATAAGGGGGAAATGCCTATGTCGGAGTCTCAGTTCATCTTTCCTAGCCAAGTTGGTTTCCTGGAGGGCAACCACATCAAGATGGTGATATGATAGGTACTTCCAGAGCTTCTGGCGCTTCTGTGGGGAGTTAAGACCCTTCACATTCCAGGTACCTATACTAACAGGCGTAATGATGGCGTGAGACTCCGCTTTGTGTGCGTATTAAGATGATCAGAGCCCGGTCCCCGGCCCCCACCAACCACCACTCTACACACCCCTGGACCAGACCCCTCGCCCAACAACCTCCTCCAGACCCTAGGTCTCCCCCTCCCTCCAGCAACTCCCCATCATCGGACCTCCCAGAGCCAATCAAACTAGATGACCCGCTGAGCACTGTATACTGAGAACAATCGGATAGAGACACCAAGAACAATGTCCCAAGCACCCTCCGTCCATGGAGAACAGTACACACCCCTCCCCAGCACTCCAAACATCTCCCACCCATGCAAACTTCAAAAATTGTATAATCCTCAGTACGGCTCAAGATAGCGACTGCAATGGAGCACACCACTAGCGCCAACAATACCTCACACATACAGTTTTCGGTCGCCACCACTCTCCCCCCACCCCCCGCCCCAACCCCAACACTCCCCCTGTGTCCCCGACTCCCGAAACTCCCCACCCCCCCCCTGCAAACAAAGAAACCAAGAAGACATAACTCAAGGCACTGAACCTGAACAAAGCACTCAGCAGTTCCAATGGGCCACAGTTCACAAGGTCCTCACCGGACTGGAATCGGGGTGGGGGCACCAAATCAAGGACCCCCAGGGCCACGGTCCGGGGTGTCTTCTCCAAAAGTACAATAGTACCCCGGGACCTTAGGGCCAGAGTCCCTCTGGCGCCCAACCATCATGGAATCGGGGATCACACTGCTCCAGAGCTTTGTTGAGAATCTGCTATTGCAGCCGAAGCCACCAATGCCACCGCATTACCCCTTTCTTGCAAGCTAGCAGCGCGATCCGGCCGCCCCCGGTTCGGGGATGAACCAATTCTATGCCATGAGGAGGATCGGTGTCGTCTCCTCGATGGGGGGGAATGTGCCGATTGGGAGGGAGGAACGTCCTCCAGGCCCAGAAGATCCTTCGCCACCTGCAGGGAGCGAATTTGCGCCAGCCTATTCTGCCATCTAAATATGATGCAGAAGGGGTGCCCCCAGGAGTATGAGATGTTGCGTTCCCACAAGAAGGAAGTTACCAGGCGGAATTCTCTCCTCTTCTGGAGTGTCGATGCCGCCAAGTCCTGGTAGAGCTGCGGACGGTGGTCCCTGAATTGCAAGGAGGTGATGGTTCTAGCCTTCCGCAGGATACGCTCCTTCACCTGAAAGTCATGCACACAAACGAGGATGTCTGGAGGGGGGCCCCCACCTCTTCGAGGCAGGCCGACTCTGTGCACCCTATCCATTTTAATTTCCTGCACATCCTCTTCGTCTAAGATCTGTAAGAACAGGGCTTGGACATAACCTCGCAGGTCTCCAGCTTCTCCGTCCCATGGGACCGCCCTAATGCGAATGTTGTTCCTCCGGGAACGATTCTCTAAGTCCTCTGCGTGGGCCTGCAGGTCCAAATTCTGTTCAGTAAGACGAATAATGTCCTGTTGTAGTTGGTGCACATCATTTGCTACACTCAAGTCGTGATCTTCCAGCGTCGCCACACGTTCTCCAATTCCATCTACCTCTCTCCGCACCTCCCGGAGATCTGACGCCAACTGGGTGCGAAGCTCAGAAATGTCCTCTTTGATAGAGGTGAACAGCTCAGTCATGAAGGCCTTGGTGGCGGGTGCTTCATCATCCGATTGCCTGGACGAACCACTGGCCCCGGGGGAAGATGGCTGCAGCGAAGACTTGGAGGCACCGTCCTTTCCCGGCCTTCCCTTGCGAAGCGTGGTGGACATCATGAAGTTCCAGCTGTGGCGCTTAACTAGGGCTATTGTACACTCTCCAGGGACAAGGAGTGCTCAGGCAGCGCAAGTCCTCTCCAGGTATTCAGTTTCGGTTCCCGCATATCTGCGCCACAGTCAATGGCTGCCCAGCCAAGATGGCGTCATAAAAGCTTCCTGCCAGAAGGCGCCTTCCAGAGCCAATGCAGTGACACCTTCATCAGTCAACCCGATCCCGGGTCCACTATTGTGGATCGGGGCCACCAGTCCGGACCCCCCGGCTCCGGCAACGCTCCTCTGCACTTCCCCCAAGGCTATGGCACGGCTGCAGCCGAGGGAACAGATCAGGACAGCCTTTCAGTCCGCAAGGCTAAGTAGGCCGCACCAACTCCGTTAGCTTCGTCGTGTCTCTGGTCTCCGGACCCACCAGCACCTGTCTCACGGCTCCCCCAGGGAACTACAGGCCGTACCTCGGCCCCAGATGGCGTGCAATCCGCCCAGGGGACCCCTCGGTCGTGGCAGTCTTACTGCGGTGCTCCGCGGCGGCCTCAAGGCCTAGATCCGCCCTCTCGCCGGATCGGTGCCCACAGTGCAGGGCTTGTTCCCTCGACCCCAGCCGCTTCACGCTGCGTTCAGTACTTCAGAGAGCCCCAAGTCGCTCTCCGTTGCGGTAGGGCCGCCCCCTTCCATCAGCGGCTGCGGTCAGCTCCTTCGGTACACACCACTAATGGCCTCTCCCAGCCTCTCTCAGCTCCGCCGATAGTCCGAGTTGCACTCTCCACGTGGCTACCAAGTCCCCTTGGTCGGCTGCAACAGAGTGTCCTATACCGCCTTCAAAGCTTCGATGTTGTGCCGCAGTACTGGCATGCGTTAGGGAGGGCAGGAGAGACTCGCGGCTCCGCGACACCACGCCCAGCCAGCGCCGGGTGCCTCCGCACTCACGGGCCGGCCCCCTCCGCACGCGTGGCCGGTGCTTGTGAGGCCTGAAGTCAACTCTCCCCCAACGGCGTTCTCCGGTCTCCCACGGCCCCGCCGGCAGCGCCGGACTGCACCACTCGATGTCAGTGGCTCCTACTGGTATCTGGAGGCCGGTCAGCACCCCGTGAGTGATGCTATACAACGCTAAGCTGGTCGGGCGCCGGAGGGACTCGAAAGTGCGTCTTACTCTGACGCCATCTTGGCCACGCCCCCTTAGCTCATTTTTTACATCTTTGTATACAAACTCCTTACAGTCTATGGAACACAGAGAATGAAATTCGTTGGACTGTAATCACCCAAGTTATCATTCCACCTAGAGGTGGTGGCCTGACTTAAAGCTTTCACTCTTGAACGAACCTACCCCTATCTACAGAAAGACTTCTAGACGAATCGTAACTTCAACCCTCACACACAGACCCCAAGACCTTGGGGACGCTTCAATAGAAGAAACACTGTGGTGGGTTTCACAGATTCCTCTGCTGAAACATCTGATAGCTATTTCTATGATCATGTTTCTAAATGTATATATGCCTTTTCTTTTACTTCCTTCTTTAGGCATTTAGAGGCTCAAAAACGTTAAGGCATTTATTAAATGTCCTGATGATGGCCCCCATGATTAAGTAGCGGGACCGAAACGCCGTAGACCTGTCTTGCACCTTATACAAAACTTGATTCATATGTGATGTATATGTAATGGTGCTTTTTTGATATTTCTGTACACTTGAATCTTTAACAGAAAATGTTACTTTTGCCTTAAAAAGCTCTTTCCTTGTTCTCTGTCAACCTTCTGTATTTGATCTGATAGTGTCTGGATACAGGCTTGTGCCCCACACGGGTGATTTGTTGAAGGTATTCATTCTGTATGAATTAACTTTTCATTGAGTAAATTTGAAGACCTCTTTCCAGCTGGATATGTCACTCCAAATATAGATTTGATTCTGTCTATATTTATTGTTTCGCATATTACTTGTATGCATGGGACCGTTGTTGCTCTAAAAAGTATGCTCCCCGAGGTCCTATGCTGACTGAATTGTGGTCTCTTGTTGTTCCTAACATAACTTTGCGCAATCGTCTGATTGCAAGGGCTTTGCTTGTCTTCCAATTCTCCTAAGTGGGTACTCACCTCCCTACCTTAACGCCCCTTGGGTCTATACACTTATACACCCCTTTGTTCCTTTCCCTCACACTTGGCTACACATTGTAATGTCTGACTCAGCCCCTTTATATTCAGTTGAATATATTAAAAAGATTTGCACAGGTCCCTCCTTGTTCACAGACCAAGAAGAGCATATTACTACTGGAAGCTTGAGTCTGTCTGATGATTTAGAAAAACAAAAGAAAAAAGTATGCACAACTTGAACTAATGACTCTTATGCTCACCCAATACTTGAAATCCAACACTATCCTATTAGGTTTACAAGTCAGGAATATTCCGGGGGTTTTCACTGATAATCCCAAGTACATCACAGGATTTAGCAGTATAGGAACCACTTGCTCTAGGCACTGGCTAGTTTTAGGAATAGAAACTGCAAGTGAAGAACTAAAAAAACTGGGTGACATCATTAAAGATCTTGAGAAACAAATAACTGATAACAACACAGTAACTGACGCTAAAGACCTACTTGAAAAATTTATAAAACAGTTCAAGAATTCCATCGTACTGATCAAAACAAGAAGTCAAACTAAGTGAAGACAGATATTAAACCTTCACTCCTGAACGTACCTTCCCCTATCTACAGAAAGACTTCTACACAAATCGTAACTTCAACCCTCACCAACAGACCCCAAGACCTTGGGGACGCTTCAATAGAAGAAACACTGGTGGGTTTCACCAATTCCTCGGCTGAATCATCTGATAGCTCAGACCGTGGTGAGGGACTAAGTGGCCCTACACATAATCAGAACCATTTTTAGCCAGAGGCAACCCCGAACGTCCAAAGAGAGGACGAGTGAAACAGCAACAGAGATGGCAGAATCCCCCAGGAGAAAGACAAACCAGACACAAGTTTTACCAATGGTAATTGAGAACATCAACATAGACACTATCCCTGTGTTTAATATATCCAATCACACCCTGTCTAGTCAGGAGACATCTATCTTAAGTAAAGGCTTATCGTTTGTCCCAACGACCTATCCCAACTTCCTTGACCTCCAGTCTGAATTAATGGTATTTTTCCGTAAGATCAGACTTTGTGCAATTTTTGAACTAAACCCCTCTGAGCCTAAATCGGTGGTTAAGCCATTTAGAACCCCATCCACCTTCTCACCTACCTTAAATATGATCTCCAACGAGATCATTACTTTTGAAAAGGTCATTTTAAAGGAAACTTCCGACCTGGCCAAATCACACCCGTTTATACCATACAATATCTCACTGGAAGAAAAATCTGCCATCACCACCTTAAAAAACTAACACCAACCTGATTATTAAACCAGCTGATAAGGGGGGTGGAATAGTGTTGCAAAATATTAAAAACTACAAAGACGAAATACTACGTCAAGTCTCTAACACTGACCATTATTGCAAACTGCACTGCAATCCTACCAAAGTTATACAGACACTAATTAAACAACTCACCACGGAAGCCCTCGAGAATGGTAAACACGAGTACAACTTTCTAAATATCACCAACCCAAGAACCCCAGTCATTTATACGCTCCCCAAGATTCATAAAAGATTAGATAACCCCCCTGGGAGACTGATCGTGTCTAGGTGCAGCCCTGTTTCAGAACCTTTGAGACATTATGTCAATTTTTTCCTGAAACATTTTGTGTCCGAAACCAAATGCTACATCCGAGACAGCATGCACATGATCAATCTTATTGAGAATCATCCTTTCAATCACGAAAACGAGACTCTATGTACCATGGACGTGGAGTCTCTCTATACAAACATACCCCAGAGAGACTCGTTCCTTGTAATGGAAAATATACTCACCACCAGATCACGCCCACATAGAGTACTCACTCTATTCATAGTACAACTCCTTGAGATCTGCCTCACCCAGAACTTCTTTATGTTTGAGACACAGTATTACCAACAGGTACGTGGCACTTTTATGGGTGCTATTTTTGCACCTACTCTGCCGATCCTGTATATGGATTGGCTAGAATGCAATACTATTCTCACCGATAGCAACCCGTCCCACCTGGGGTTGCTAACATGGAAACGTTATATTGACGATATTTTCCTCATTTGGGGTGGGTCACTTGATGATTTCCTGGGACTCCTGCACTGGCTCAATAACAACTGTAATGGCCTCAAATTTACTTTGACTCATAGCAAAACTCCCATTGCATTTTTAGATCTAACTATCCAACACCAAGATGGGGTCCTCTATACGTCCCTTTTTCGGAAACCAACTGAAAGAAACAAGCTGCTTAGTTACGGTAGCTGTCATCCCAGGGCTCTGAGAGACAGCCTGCCCTACTCCCAATTCCTTAGACTAAGGAGGCATTGCTTCAAGAAGAAAGGTTATTTTGTTGAGGCAAACACACTTTCAGTAAAGCTTAGAACCAGAGGCTATCCATGACGCCTAATAAAAAACTCAATGAAAAGGGCTTGGTACTGCCCTCATGAGAACCTCTTGGAGCCAAAACCCAAACAAACCACGGACAAAATAGTATGTGTCACTACCTTTTCTACCATTTCCAATCGTGTAAAACAGAGTATAAAAAGGAACTGGCACATACTGAACTCCGGACCATTGCAGTGGGAGGTTCCCCTCTTTGCTTTCAAAAAAAGTAAAAATCTCAAAGATCAGTTGGTTAGGGCAGCACTCCCTCCTACAGCCTCGTTGAATACCACACTCAATGATCATTGGTCATTAATACCCCTTCGAGGTCATTCTAAGTGTGGTTCATGCGTTGTGTGTGACTTTTCCATAGACTGTAAGGAGTTTGTATACAAAGATGAAAAATATGAGCTAAGGACCTTCACTAATTGCATTAGCTGGAACATCATTTATGTAATCTTTTGTCTATGTGATTTAATTTATGTGGGTCAGACCTAACAGAAAATCAAGCTACGAATATCCCAACATCGGAACAGGGTCCGGTGTGGTACACCAAATGCTCCCCTAGTCGAACATTTTTCCAACAAAGGGCACACAGAGAATGAAATTCGTTGGACTGTAATCACCCAAGTTATCATTCCACCAAGAGGTGGTGACCTGACTCGAATGCTCAACAAGGAAGAGCCTAAATGGATATTGAAAACGGACAGCCTAAACTCTGGACTAAATCTTCAAGAGGATTGGACTGCCCTCATTTAAAGTCTGACTCACTTTTGAACTGAAACGCTCTGGTCAGGGCTTATCAGATGCATACAATGTCACCTTGTGACTATTCCTCTTTGCCAAGTTATTCTTGTTTTATTCATTGTCAATTGAAATGTAATGTTTCATGTTTTAGTCACCCTCACTGCGCACTGTTCACTTAAAATCGCCTTTATCTCCCACCAATATGGCTGCTTAGCCACGTGTCCGTCATCTATTTTAGTGCCCCTGCACAGTCCTGGGACCACTACCCAATCAGAACTCTCCCGCCCCCTTTTTATCTTCACCGCCTCCTTCCCCACAAGGAAGCCAGGAAACAGACCGAACTACCGACTGACCCGGTAAGCCCTCCCAGCCCTTCGGCTACAAACTCCTGCTACCCTCTACCCATGTGGCTCTCCTAACGGCCTGTTTTTATCTGCAGGTAGTCTTCTGGTACCGCCTGATTACACTATTGTAACGCGGTTCTAACTCATCATGCCTGATTGCGTTAAGAACCCTCACGTGCCAACCGAACCCACTTAGTCTGCGACGTGGTCTTTCATTAATAACAACCTCACTTGTGTAATTACAGGGCTTTTCTGCCACCACTAGGCCACCAATCCATTGCCTGCATCGACCGGTCTTACTACCTCGGTAAGCCCCACAGCTCCCCTGAGCACCCACCTCCGTGCCTTGGATTCCCGCACTCGCCGCATTATCGCATAAGTGCACAGTAAGCCTGAACCTTGTTCAGCTACGGACTTCACCGTAATCCGGTCTAGCTGCCCCCACATTTAATAACTATGGGCACAATTCTATGCACAACCTTCGGCTACTGCAATATTTTACCTTATTGCGCAAATTCTGCACCCTAATGCGCCACCCACATTATCGGCACAACTGGGGAATTTTTCCCACTTTTCTACCACACGTTCCCGGGTATATTGATAGAAACGATTAGCGGTCTCTACTCCCGCAGACATGTCCCATGGCACAGAGCGTAGCGGCTCGCACAACTTTACCTTCTTGTGTATATATAACTTAATTAGGCTCACTGTTCACCTAAAGTTACCTGATAAATTATGTAAATATTTCTATGATCATGTTTCTAAATGTAGATATGCCTTTTCTCTTACTTCCTTCTTTAGGCATTTAGAGGTTTAAAAACTTTAAGGCATTTATTAAATGTCCTGATGATGGTCCCCAAGATTAAGTAGTGGGACCGAAACGCCGTCGACCTGTCTTGCACCTTATACAAAACTTGATTTATATGTGATGTATATGTAATGAAGATTTTTTTGATATTTCTGTACACTTGAATCTTTAACAGAAAACGTTACTTTTGCCTTATAAAGCCCTTTCCTTGTTCTCTGTCAACCTTCTGTATTTGATCTGATAGTGTCTGGGTACCGGCTTGTACCCGACACTGGTGATTTGTTGAAGGTATTCATTCTGTATGAATTAACTTTTCATTGAGTAAATTTGAAGACCTCTGTCCGGCTGGATATGTCGCTCCAAATATAGATTTGATTCTGTCTATATTTATTGTTTCACATATAACTTGTATGCATGGGACCGTTATTGCTCTAAAAAGTATGCTCCCTGAGGTCCTATGCTGACTGAATTGGGGTCCCTTGTTGTTCCTAACATTACTTTGCGCAATCGTCTGATTGCAAGGGCTTTGCTTGTCTTCCAATTCTCCTAAGTGGGTACTCACCTCCCTACCTTAACACCCCTTGGGTCTATACACTAATACACCCCTTTGTTCCTTTCCCTCACACTTGGCTACACATTGTAATGTCTGACTCAGCCCCTTTATATTCAGTTGAATATATTAAAAAGATTTGCGCAGGTCCCTCCTTGTTCACAGACCAAGAAGAGCATACTACTACTGGAAGCTCGAGTCTGTCTGATGATTTAGAAAAACAAAAGAAAAAATTTGCACGACTTGAACTAATGACTCTTATGCTCACCCAATACTTGAAATCCAACACTATCCCATTAGGTTTACAAGTCAGGAATATCCCGGGGTTTTTCACTGATAATCCCAAGTACATCACAGGATTTAGCAGCATAGAAACCACTTGCTCTAGGCACTGGCTAGTCTTAAGAATAGAAACTGCAAGTGAAGAACTAAAAAAACTGGGTGACATCATTAAAGACCTTGAGAAACAAATAACTGATAACAACACAGTAACTGACGCTAAAGACTTACTTGAAAAAATTGATAAAACAGTTCAAGAATTACATCGTATTGAACAAAACAAGAAGTCAAACAAAGTAAAGAAAGATATTAAAGCTTTCACTCTTGAACGTACCTACCCCTATCTACAGAAAGACTTCTACACGAATCGTAACTTCAACCCTCACCAACAGACCCCAAGACCTTGGGGACGCTTCAATAGAAGAAACACTGTGGTGGGTTTCACTGATTCCTCTGCTGAATCATCTGATAGCTCAGACCCTGGTGAGGGAACAGGTGGCCCTACACGTAATCAGAACCATTTTTTAGCCAGAGGCAACCCCGAAACTCCAAAGAGAGGATGAGTGAAACAGCAACAGAGATGGCAGAATCCCCCAGGAGACAGACAAACCAGACACAAGTTTTACCAATGGAAATTGAGAACACCAACATAGCCACTATCCCTGTGTTTTATATATCCAATCACACCCTGTCTAGTCAGGAGACATCTATCTTAAGTAAAGGCTTATCGTTTGTCCCAACGACCTATCCCAACTTCCTTGACCTCCAGTCTGAATTAATGTTTTTTTCTTTAAGATCAGACTTCGGGCATTTTTTGAACTAAACCCCTCTGAGCCTAAATCGGTGGTTACGCCATTTAGACCCCCATCCACCTTCTCACCTACCTTAAATATGATCCCCAAAGAGATCATTACATTTGAAAAGGTCATTTTAAAGGAAACTTCAGACCTGGCCAAATCACACCTGTTTATACCATACAATATCTCACTGGAAGAAAAATCTGCCATCACCACCTTAAAAAACAACACCAACCTGATTATTAAACCAGCTGATAAGGGGGTGGAATAGTGTTGCAAAATATTGAAAACTACAAAGACCAAATACTATGTCAAGTCTCTAACACTGACCATTATTGCAAACTGCCCAGCAATCCTACCAAAGTTATACAGACACTAATTAAACAACTCACCACGGAAGCCCTCGAGAATGGCTATCTGAGTAAACACGAGTACAACTTTCTAAATATCACCAACCCAAGAACCCCGGTCATTTATACGCTCCCCAAGATTCATAAAAGATTAGATAACCCCTCTGGGAGACCGATCGTGTCTGGGTGCGGCTCTGTTTTAGAACCTTTGGGACATTATGTCAATTTTTTCCTGAAAGATTTTGTGTCAGAAACCAAATGCTACATCCGAGACAGCATGCACATGATCAATCTTATTGAGAATCATCCTTTCAATCACGAAAACGAGACTCTATGTACCATGGACGTGGAGTCTCTCTATATAAACATACCCCAGAGAGACTCGCTCCTTGTTATGGAAAATATACTGAACACCAGATCACGCCCACACAGAGTACCCACTCTATATATAGTACAACTTCTTGAGATCTGCCTCACCCAGAACTTCTTTATGTTTGGCACACAGAATTACCAACAGGTACGTGACACTTCTATGGGTGCTATGTTTGCACCTACTCTGGCGATCCTGTATATGGATTGGCTAGAATGCAATACTATTCTCACCGACAGCAACCCGTTCCACCTGGGGTTGCTAACATGGAAACATTATATTGACGATATTTTCCTCATTTGGGGTGGGTCACTTGATGATTTCCCGGGACACCTGCACTGGCTCAATAACAACTGTAATGGCCTCACATTTACTTTGACTCATAGCAAAACTCACATTGCATTTTTAGATCTAACTATCCAACACCAAGATGGGGTACTCTATACGTCCCTTTTTCAGAAACCAACTGAAAGAAACACGCTGCTCAGTTACGGTAGCTGTCATCCCAGGGCTCTGATAGACAGCCTGCCATACTCCCAATTCCTTAGACTAAGGAGGAATTGCTTCAAGAAGGAAGAATATTTTGTTGAGGCAAACACACTTTCAGTAAAACTAAGTACCAGAGGCTATCCACGACGCCTAATAAAAAACTCAATAAAAAGGGCTTGGTACTGCCCTTGTGAGACCCTCTTGGAGCCAAAACCCATACAAACCACGGACAAAATAGTATGTGTCACTACCTTTTCTACAATTTCCAATCCTGTCAAACAGAGTATGAAAAGGAACTGGCACATACTGAACTCCTGACCATTGCAGTGGGAGGTTCCCCTCTTTGCTTTCAAAAAAAGTAAAAATCTCAAAGATCAGTTGGTTAGGGCAGCACTCCCTCCTACAGCCCCGTTGAATACCACACTCAGTGACCATTGGTCATTACCACCCCTGCAAGGTCATTCTAAGTGTGGTTCATGTGTTGTGTGTGACTTTTCCATAGACTGTAAGGAGTTTGTATACAAAGATGTAAAAAATGAGCTAAGGACCTTCACTAATTGCAATAGCTGTAACATCATTTATGCAATCTTTTGTCCCTGTGATTTAATTTATGTGGGTCAGACCAAACAGAAAATCAAGCTACGAGTGTCCCAACATCAGAGCCGGATCCAGTGTGGTACACCAAATGCTCCCCTAGTCGAACATTTTTCCAACAAAGGGCACACAGAGAATGTAATTCGTTGGACTGTAATCACCCAATGTATCATTTCACCAAGAGGTGGTGACCTGACTCGAATGCTCAACAAAGAAGAGCTTAAATGGATATTGAAAACGGACAACCTAAACTCTGGACTAAATCTGCAAGAGGATTGGACTGCCCTCATTTAAAGTCTGACTCACATTTGAACGGAAACGCTCTGGTCAGGGGTTCTCAGATGCATAAAATGTCACCTTGTGACTATTCCTCCTTGCCAAGTTATTCTTGTTTTATTAATTGCCAATTGAAATGTAATGTTTCATGTTTTAGTCACCCTCACTGTGCACTCTGCACTTAAAATCACCTTTATCTCCCACCAATATGGCCGCTTAGCCACGTGTCCGTCATGTATTTTAGTGCCCCTGCACAGTCCTGGGACCACTTCCCAATCAGAACCCTCACGCTCCTTTTTATCTTCACCGCCTCCTTCCCCACGAGGAAGCCAGGAAACAGACCGAACTACTGACTGACCCGGTAAGCCCTCACAGCCCTTGGGCTACAAACTCCTGCTACCCTCTACCCATGTGGCTCTCCTAACGGCCCGTTTTTATCTGCAGGTAGACTCCTGGTACCACCTGATTATACTATTCTAATGCGGTTCTAACTCATCATGACTGATTGCGGTAAGAACCCTCACGCGCCGACCGAAACCACTTAGTCTGCGACGTGGTCTTTCATTAATAACGACCTCCCTTATGAAATTACAGGGCTTTTCCGCTACCACTAGGCCACCAATCCATTGCCTGCATCGACCGGTCTTACTACCTTGGTAAGCCCCACAGCTACCCTGAGCACCCACCTCCGTGCTTGGATTCCCGCACTCGCCGCATTATCGCATAAGTGCACAGTAAGCCTGAACCTTGTTCAGCTACGGACTTCACCTTAATCCGGTCTAGCAGCCCCCACATTCAATCACTATGGGCACAATTCTATGCACAACCTTCGGCTACTGCGATATTTTACCTTATTGCGCCAATTCTGCACCCTAATGCGCCGCCCACATTATCGGCACAACTGGGGAATTCTCCCACTTTTCTACCACACGTTCCCGGGTATATTGATAGAAACGATTAGCGGTCTCTACTCCCGCAGACATGTCCCATGGCACAGAGTGTAGCGGCTGGCACAACTTTACCTTCTTGTGTATATATAACTTAAGTAGGCTCACTGTTCACCTAAAGTCACCTGATAAATTATGTAAATATTTCTATGATCATGTTTCTAAATGTATATATGCCTTTTCTCTTACTTCCTTCTTTAGGCATTTAGAGGCTTAAAAACGTTAAGGCATTTATTAAATGTCCTGATGATGGCCCTCATGATTAAGTAGCGGGACCGAAACGCCGTCGACCTGTCTTGCACCTTATACAAAACTTGATTTATAGGTGATGTATATGGAATGGTGCTTTTTTTTTTTATATTTCTGTACACTTGAATCTTTAACAGAAAATGTTACTTTTGCCTTAAAAAGCCCTTTCCTTGTTCTCTGTCAACCTTCTGTATTTGATCTGATAGTGTCTGGGTACAGGCTTGTGCCCCACACTGGTGATTTGTTGAAGGTATTCATTCTGTATGAATTAACTTTTCATTGAGTAAATTTGAAGACCTCTGTCCGGCTGGATATGTCGCTCCAAATATAGATTTGATTCTGTCTATATTTATTGTTTCGCATATAACTTGTAAGCATGGGACCGTTGTTGCTCTAAAAAGTTTTCATATTTATCAGCATTTCTTGAGGCCTCATTATGTTTAGCAGGATTAAAATTTCAGGTTGTATTAAATGTGCGATATATAAGAGATGAAAAATGTGAAGTTTTCTTAGATTCAGAGAATATACTCCCATTTGGATTGCATTTTCAAAATGTTAATGTCAATGTAGAAATTGATTGCCTTCATTTTATTAGGCTTCATAGTTTGATTTTAAAACCGCTTTTTAATAGATATGAAATAAATTGTCTCAACAATGCACTGGTACGTTTGTTAAAAATTGATTTTTTTTAATGCGGCATGCGAACTCGCAATTTTTTAAAAAATATGTATGGATTAATGATGCAATGGGTTCAGGTGTCAGGGGACTGGAGACTATATGCAATGAATGATGGTGCATTGGGTATTGACCTGGTTTACATGCAAGAAAGAGAGGTGGGGGTCTTTCCTTCTATTTGTTTCTTTCCCTTTTAAAACAAGATCGTATCTGGTTTTAAAATGTATGTTTTAAAGACATAGTCTAAACATTAATAAAGTATGAATTGAACTGAACTACTTCTGACACAGCTAGCAAGCAACATGTATGTACTCTATTTATATGTCTAAAACACGCAGAACCTAGAAGTTAATAGAGACAAGTCTTTATTTTGTTTTGTTGTTGCAATTCTCAATTGAACCTTTATGTTTTTTGTGTTTTTTAATCTATTTTGAATTGTGTGTGTTTTTTTGCAAGTGCTTGACAAATGGCTAATTATGAAGTTTGCATTTTGCTGATTGATATTTTTGCAATGGTCTTCCAGCTTTTATTGCATGTCGGGTACTTTGTTCACTGCACTGTACATTACGTATGCATTCTATTCAATAGAATACAACGTTTTGTAAATGAGGATAATGTTTCCCTCAGTTTGCTTCTGTGCACAGATAAGAATAATGTGTGGTGTTTCTGCATCCTCTCTTTCAGTATTGGTTTTTGTCGTTTCCTGCTGTAGCATCAAATACCCCCCATTTGCCTCAACATAAGAGGTGTCTCATGCTGAAGTGCCACAGGAATATTGTCCTTCCTGCCTCTACTTACCTCTTGGTCACAGAGCTTGCAGGTGATCTTCTTAATTTTCAGTTTCTTCCTTCCTGGCCATTGAGTGAAGGGCTCCCACATGACTGAATCCTTTATCTGCTTCTCCTTGTCCACCGTTTTATCTGCACAAATAGCTTACTTGTCTTCCTCTCGAAGGCGAGGTGAAGGGTCTGGAGTCTCATGGTGAACATTGTCAGTCAGGACTCAGCACTGACTATAGCAGGCACTCCAGCTATGAACTGCCCAAATGTCTACCCTATAAAATGGCGGATGTGCCTCCTGTTGATATGGGACAGAAGGTTTTTTATCTGGTGGAGGGTTACAGGCAAACTGGAAAGGCAAATGATGCCACTCAGTTGGGGTACCAGGATTAAAAAAAGCAATAAGAAGAGAAGAGAAGAGTGCTATGAACACATTTATAGAAAAAAAATAAAAGACGTTAGAAGTGTACAGTGGCCACATCAAAGAATATATGTGTTCGTTTGGCCACATTAGTCTTTTCAAGGACACACAAATGTGCATATTTCTGGAAATGTTCGTGGAGCAGGATCATCATCAATTTAAAATGGCTTAAGGGCTTGCCAGAAGAGTGGTGGTTCCTCAGAGTAGCCTTACTTTCTGTTTTTATTGCCACTCTAGGTTTTGACAGTGGATAAATTATTAAATCTGGGAGGCATGCTCTCAGTTCTTTAGACCTCCTTGAGCACTCTTCTAGAGAAGACTTTGAATCTCATGAATTAGGCACTGAGGGACCTTTGTTTCTAAGACCTGTTATGTTATGTTATGTAAACTGAGATTTGTAGAGTGCATAATCACTGGGAGGCCTCTTAGCACTTTGAGATACTGGCCAAAACCCACCAGCAGTCACATATAGGAAACTTGGAGGGGTTTTAGGCTGTGTCCAGAGCCTCCCTAAACAGAAGAGTCTTGAGTTGTTTCCTGAAAGGGAGGAGTGCGGGTTCCTTGCAGCTGGTTTGTATAAAGGTAGGAAAAAAATCATGTTCTGTGTAGTGTTGACAGTGATTTTTTTTCCTCATGATATTAGCAATGTGTAATTGTGCATAATATTGAGTGCAGTGATTGTGGAACCATGGTGCAAAGTTTTCACAGTTGATTGCATAATGTGTTAGGTTTATATGTTGTCTAAATTAATGTTGTGACAACACACCAAAGCTGATTGGTCTCATTTCTGAACAATTCACCCCTAAGTTTGTGCTTGGCATAACAGGGGGAATTATGTATATAAGCTCAAGGATTACTGCTGCTCAGACCACTAAAGTTGCTTTCAGCATATGGTGCTTAATGTCATTTTGGGAAACTACCCCATCTGTGGATTTTAGTGTGCCCCTTATTGGTAGTAAGAACGTTTAAAAGATGTCACCACATTAATTTACACCTTCCCTTATACATTTGGTATTTTTGTATTTAGTGCTATTTATTTTTGTAGCTTACATTTGTATAAACAAAGCACTCTAAGGACAATGATTTAATAAGTGTTGTTTGTTGCATTGCACAATGTTGAGTCTCTAATCCATAAACTCTCTCATGAGTAAACCTTGTGCTACTCTGTCTCTGTACTTCAGAGAGTAATGTGCTAGCAAAGAGTACTTCATTCACGGATAATAGTTTTCCTGTATTTGCGAATCAGTACCTGTGGCAAAATACCCTATTGTTACAATTGAGGCCCAGACCCCACTGTCAACCCTGGGTCCCTCATACCTGGATTCATGGCATCGGTTGTTAGTGCAGGATCAGTAGTTTACTATTCCTGGGTGCACTAACAATATTCAGTAAGTCACATTTTTGCACACATTACCTACACATAAAGACATACATATTAGACGTGAACTCTCTTAGAGAGAATAAATGCTTTGGTTGAGAAAACTAAAGATGAGGAAGGGAAAGCACCCATACCTTAGTTTCTGGGTAAAAGTTTTATTTTTCCACTTCAAAGAGGACTCAGGTATATAATTTTGGATTTATGTTTAGTAAGGCTCTCATAGACCTACTTCAATTAGAGGGACATCGGGCTATAATGCCATTCGAACCCTTTCAATGCATAAACCATACTGTAGATGCCCTAGATTTCCAGGATGAGTTAGAGGTAGACAGTGTCTTTCAGGTTAGGGTAAGTTACTATCCATGTTCGATGAAGGATGTTGTTCTTGAGAATGTCTTTCCAGATCATAAGGGGGTGGCTGTAGAAATGCCCAGCCTGGTATCTACTCAGGTAGGTCCTATCGGATCAGGCTTTATGGATAAGGCGAAGAAGCTATGAGAATGTGGCATCATAGGAGCTAGGTGGAGCTCGCAGTGGCACAACCGGGGGGCCAAGTACTGCCTGTTCCGGACTGGAGGACCGTGAGTATCAGACTGTGTCGGTGCTTGACACAGTTAGTGATTGCTGATCTGATCTGTCAGTAGGACTCAGGTGAGTCCTCAAGGTTTGTTATTCCCGAGGGTAATCCTCAAGGGTAGTGGTAGCTAATGACCCCAGCATATGTTCTGTGGGTTAAGATGAGAGGTCAAGGAACTTTCAGAAGAAAAGGATAAAAGGCACCTGCTGAGTGACCCCTTGTCGGGAGTGGTAGGATACACTGTACTTGTACTGATTTGAACTCTCTGGACCTTTGCCTCTGGCACTGGTAACAACGTTCTAGGGGACAGTAGGGGATGGACTTGATAAGTACACTACAGGTGAGGGTTCTTCTGTAATTTCTGTGGACTGCCTGCCTGTGGGACCTCCCCTGACTCTAGCTGGTCACACAGGTGTCCTGTAAGTGGACAGAAGACCATGAAACCTAATGCAAGTCGACAGGCAGTGTGGCTTTCCTTGTGGCTTACTGATGCTGCCAGAAATATGCCTGATCCAATGGGTTTTCCAGGAGTAGGTCCTGGTGCTGCAATAAAGCCTTAACAAGCAGGTTTGAAATCACTCAAGGAGGACCACCACCCCAGGGGTATCATGGAGCACTGCACGTCTCAAATTACAAGAGCTGAGCTAGGAACAGGGAGTGACTGGATCTACGAGTGATATGATGTTCCCTCAACGGCCCAAAATGTGAAGGCAGTGGGTGCCCCATGGTAGGCAGTGGCACACAGATTAAAAAATCAAAAGAAAAGAAGAGGCACGTAAAGACCACATTTTAGGAAAAAAGAAAATGTCAGAAAGTGTCAGTGGCCACATCAAAGGGATGACTGTTATCCATTAGACCAGCTGCGGAAATATCACTCCATAGGCGTTTTTGAAGGCCTAAGATAGTATATTTCTGTGGGAAGTAATGCCTTTGAGGAGCAAGGGCACCAACTTAAAATGGCTCTGGGTACTGCCAGAAGAGTGGCAGGCCCCTATAGGAGCTTACCTTCCAGTTTGAATGCCACCCTAAGTGAATGAATTAATGAAATGTAATTTCTAAAGTGTGTGAATACCCATAAATGTCTTGGTGCTAAGAATCTAAGAAAACTGACCTGGGAGCTTGAAGGGTTAAAATGATTAGGAAAACAGCCAAGCGTGTAGCTGTTTATGGAAGCTAGAAAGAGTAAACTGACTATTAAGATGTATTGGCAATTTGTTCCAAAGCTAACGGGTAGTATAAACAACGCTGCTGCCACCCCAGAAAGCTTTGTTAATCCTGGGGATAGCAACTACCTGTGAGGCAGCAGATATCAGACTTCTGAATTTGCTTGTAAGATAGTTAGGGCTTTATGGACCAAGCAGCGTGCTTTAAATGCCACCATTCTCTTTACAGAAGCCAGTGAAGTTCCACTAGGGCATTGGACACAGATTTGTGTTTGGAAAGTTTTTTGATGAGGTGATCGGCTGCATTCTGCAGCATTTGTACCTTTTTGAGTTCTGATTGTCTGATGCCCATCTAGAGGGCATTACACTATTAAATCCAGCATAGGATAAGAGCAATAACCACTGATTTCTGGAGCTGAAAAGGGTGAAGGCCAAAATCTTCTTTAGAAACCTAAGCAGTAGGAAGCAAGAGGATGTCACTTTATTCATTTGTTCGCTGAAGAACAGATCAACATCAAAAACGACTCCGAGATTTCTTCACTTAGCAAGTGGCTCACGGGGAGAGACAAGGGCCTGTGACCATCATGCGTAATTTCAAAAGTTGGAATCCTTCCAAAAATAAAAACCTCCGTTTTGTCTGAATTTAACTTCAGACAATTAACAGTCATCCAGTTAACAGTGGCATTCATACATTGTTTGACTCTATCAACAACCTCCCTGCACGTTGCTCGGGATTGATACCACATCTGGGTATCATCAGCATAGGCTACTGTGGCAAATCCGTAGGAGTGGATCAGCTTAGCCAACGGCGTTAGATAGTTGTTAAAAAGCAAAGGGCTTGGCGATGATCCCTGAGGAACCCCACAAGGAGGAAAGAAAGATTTCAAGTGAAACTCTCAAAGTCTGTTCCCGACCTAAGAAAGATGAAATGAGATCATGCTTTCAGCCAGTAATTCCAATTTCAGTCAGGTTTTCTAACAGAACGGTGTGACTGACTGGAGCTGTCTCAGTGCTCTAGCCCGATCTGAAACCATGCTGTGTGTTGTTCAGAAGAATATTGTCTTTCAGCTAACCAGATAGGCTATCGTTGAGGTGTTTTTAAGTAGCTTAACTGAATAGAGTAATTGTGAGATTGGGCGAAAACGTTTCTCCTCCTTGGGATAGAGCAAGGCTTTTGGTGGAGCGGAGGCAGGATTTAAACCTTTTTCGGATCAGATAGAAAGATACATGCCATATTGATTACATTCAGCAGAGTCTTCAAGACTAAAGCAAGACTGTCCACAACGTCCTGCTATCCTAGGAAGGAAGAGATCAGAAGGGGCCCCAGAATGTACATGGCAAAGTTACAAGTCTTCCAGATGTAGGAATATTTAGCCCTGGGAGGCCTATGTCTAGTATTTAGGAACTCTTGCAGCTGCAGTGGCTGGACTTAGTGTTCTGGGGTGCAGGTAACTTATTTTTGTGATACTTTGACTATTTTGTAGCACATTGAAAAGTAGACAAATTATGTTATCAAGGGTCCAAAAAGGTCTGAGTTCTCTGGTATTTGATCTGAATTACAATTTGTGCTGAAGAGCATCTTCAACCAGAGAACTTGGATGTGCGAAGAGACGTGAGAGAGTTACATTTCCAAGTGAATTAAGGCAGTGAGAATGAATGTCATACTATTCCAATTGGTTGGCTCAAAATAATTATAATTGGAATAGCAGGAGATCCTTCTTCTAAACTTGAAAATAAAGTAGGGCCAAACCCTTTCTACAACACTTCGATATATTAATAGACTAATGAATCCTTTTACTTAAAATAGGCCTATTCAGCTAGAAAATATCCATCCAAAATTATTTTTTTCTTTGTGCTGGCATCTACCTATGACAGATTTAATTGTTCCCAACACATTGTTTAAATATTGTAGATTAGCAATTTTCTCGACATTTCATGCACATCCTCTGTGTTCAGAGATTAGTTTCCTCATCTTGGTGATGGCCTTCAATTTGTTTTTGGGTCAGAATTATGTCAGTGATTATGGCTACAAAGACGAGCAAAATACATTTATTTAGTGTATATAAAGAATGGCATACTAATGGGCATTCATAATAGGTATGTTGCCTTCCTTTTATGTGTCTGGTCACATATTGGGCAATGTGTTGTTTGCCTTTGGCACTGAGCACTCCTTTCCCTTTGACAACGAGGCATATGTTTCATTGCTGTAATGTACTCTGTTCTTCATATCGGCTAGTGTTTTGTAGTCCATTGCAACATAAAGGAGAATTAGTTGAGGGGGGTGAGAAGCCACCTCATTTAATAATCGCTATCCTTGTCAGGATGTATTACTAAAGTCACTAAATAAGCCTGTGCTCAACCCAATGGTAGCTTAGCACAGAGCAGTCAGGCTTAACCTAGAAACAATGTGTAAGTATGTATGCAGTACTCAAACTCAAACAGTAATTTAGTGAAAGCCCAGAACAAGAAAAGTCCCAAACCATCAGAAAAATAAAGAATGTTGTAATAAATAAAATGTCACCAAATTCACAAAAAGCCAAAAAATAGAACCTGATATATGCATTTTTAAAGTTTATGTTAAAAATACCATCAGAAAGCATGAAGTGTAAACAGTGGGTATCTGGTCACGCCATACCGGGTCACGTCGAAAGTGAGGGCTGACCATGATGGATAGGGAACAGATACAGGGACCAGGGTAGCCCTGGTGGAAAGTTACCTTTGGTCTAGAAAGTTTTCGGGAGATTAAAAGTTTTCTGAGGGCCAAGGAGGAAGCTGGATCTGAGTAAGAACTTGATGACAATGGGGATCCACTGCTCAAGGTCTCAATTGATCGGCGGCTGCTCAGTGTCAGGCCCAATGAAGCTATCAGTAAAAGTTGCTGATGTTGCTCAGATGCTGCTCAACATTAAGCCCAGTGAAGTTGTCATTTGTGTGCTGCTTGGTGTAGTGTCAGGGAAAGCTGTCGACCAAGGTTGTTAGCGTAGATGCTTGGAATATAGTCCAGTGAAGCTTTCAGTTAGGCAGAGTGGGGTGCACTCTCACCACAGCCAAGGATCTGGGACCTTGTGGACAATACTTGGGGATCTGGACTCACTCCTAAAGAGGCCAGTGGGGGGACCACATCAGGTCCAGTTGGGACTGGTCAGATGGAAAACAGGAAAAGGCCTTGTGAAGCTTGTTGAGGTCCTATAACTCAAACAGGAGGCAAGCTAACTGACCCTTGGAGTCAATCTTGGGTCCCGAAGTCAGGGCAAGTAGGTTCAGGGTCCTTCAGGGTCTTCAGATAGAAAGGCAGTCTAGAAGTTATCTGAGGAGAGTTCTGGAGATGCCATCTTTATGGTGCATGCCAGCCTATGGGTGTGGGGCAATCCTTTGTCCACCGTCTAAACCAGTTCTAGGCATCTCCCTCTTTCCTACTGAGTTTGGAACCAGCCTGACTAGGAAGTCTAAAGCAAGGCAGGCCTTGTTGTGAGCATCCTCTGCCAGTGACGGGGTAGGCATCCTCTGATGCTAATGAAGGGGCTGGGCACAGCCTCCAGGACATCCTGTCAAGGAGGGAAACTCTCTCTGCACAACCAGGGCCATTTGTCTACTGTCTGGGAGCAATACAAATGTCACCACATGGGAGCGTTAGTAGTCAGGTGACAGATGGACACTAACAGAAAGTCCTCTGATTGTTAGGCAGGAACAGGACAACTTTCTAAAAGTGTATTTTTGAAAGTAGAAATGTAAACACCAGCTTTACCATTGCATTGGATTTTAAATTACTAATAAAATGAATCCTGGATGTTTATTTGTAACTGTTCTCAAACTGAATTCAACATTTATTAACTCTAATTCCGTAAATCATTGTTAGCCGATGGAAACGCCAGCATTGTCATACTGAAAACTTCCTTGGAGTTTTTTCAGTGCCAGGGCATTTAAAACATTAAACATACACATACTACTTTTAAATACTATGCACCCTGCCCAGCGGCCTTTCAAGAACTACATTTGAGGTCATTTATAAGTATTAAAATATTTAAAGGGTTATTTTGGCAGACTGAAATGGCAGTTTACATCTGCAAGCCCTGGCTGTAGTGGCAAACTTGGTGACAAATGTTTACAGTGCTGCTTGGGAGGGTGGCACAAGCAATGCTGCAGCTGACTGGTTGTTTTTAATTTACAGGTCCTCGGTAAATGTAGTAATATATACTAGAGACTTAGAAGTACATTAAATGTCCCATCATGTTTATACCGATTTTCATATGTTTCAAAGAGGGAGCACCTACACTGTACCACAGGTTAGCAGGGGTAAAGTGCACACATTCCTATGGCCAACAAAAATAGGTGCAGCAAAAGAACACAGAAATCTGGGAGATAACCATGCAAAAGATTGTCATTTCCAACATTCATCATATATAGCCTCTTGATTTAGAATCTATTGTTGCATCACTTTTATTCTTAAACATCTAATCTGGTTACCCTTTCACACTAATTCCCTACAACAGGTTGCAGACAGCATTGGAGAAGTCAATATGCTCAAGGGGAAGAGAACAGCAAGAGCCCTGGAAAAGGAGGAGCAGATAGAGCAGGAAGTAGATCCCTTATCTCTCAATGAGACAAACTAGGTGCTCAACCCAACTCCTCTATGAGTTGAGTAGGGAAGGGGAAGGATTATTAAACTTGGAACAATATTGTGCTAGTAGTACACTGAGGAAAGTGAGCCTCTTGGTAAAGAACGGATAATGGCCTTAAAGGAAACAGTCACAATACCACGTTAATGATGACATCTTGCTTATAATCAGAGCCACTGGAATTATGCAGCAGGGGAGGTTCAGATTATGTGGCAGGGTCGTATAAATTATCAGACAGATTCATCATTGAAAAATGGGCTCGCAAAGGGCCAGATTCTGAGAATCTGGCCCTTTGCGAGTGCAATTTTTGCATTTGGGATTCATCATCCCAAATGCAAAAATCGGTAATTACGAAATCGCTAAATTGCGAGGAATTGCATTTATGGAATCTCTATTTGAGATTCCTTAAATGCAATTCATTAATCATTTTTAAATTGCGAAATCGCAATTTCGGGCCACTATTTACAGCGAGGTCAAACCTCGTGGTAAATAGCGAAAACTTTAAAAAATGCGTTTAAATGCATTTTTCTAAGTTGCATGTTACACACACACATGTCCTTTGGACATGTGTGTGCGCACCAGCAATGTAGATTACATTCCAGGGGTGCTACAGGGTGTCCTTTGGACACCCCTGGCACCCTTGAAATCGCATCCTTATTTGCAATTAGCAAATTGCTAATCGCAAATAAGGAATAACTCCCCATTCATTCCTATGGACCAAAGGCCCTTAGTAATGAATATGGAGTTATTCCCTATTTGCGATTCGCAATTTGCTAATCGCGATTAAGGAATGTGTAGGAATTGCAATTTATTTAGCGATTCCTACATGAATCCCGTTTTGAAAGTCCTTAATAGAGATTCCTTAATAATCGCTATTAAGGACTCGCAAAACGGGACAATGATGAATCTAGCTGTATGTTCCAACAAAAGCCAAATTATGCGCCATTAAGCAGCACATTTTATCAGAGTATTTCTTCATTAGTTTGACTTTTTAAACTTCTTAACACTGTATGGGCATTACTAGCACCTCATCAGTACCAGTTTTACACCCAGAAAAAGCAATAGGCTACAGAAATGTGACGTCAGACTTTGAAACGGGTCTTCCCCTGTGCTGCAAAAAGAATAGCTGCGTTTTAGTAACTGTTGAAACGTGTGAGCCACAAACAATTCGTTTTGTTAACCACCTTGGTCACTGACTGTGCCAATTTTTCCATTCTGGGCGATCTAAATCTGCATTTCGATGCTCCATCCTGTCTGACAGCACGTAGTATTCTTATGGACTTAGAGGCCTTTCAACTTCCTCAGCTGGTCTCCCAGCCTACTCATTCCGGGGGACATATTCTTGACCCTTTTTTTACTAATCTGACTGAGGCTATAGTCACGTCGGTGGCTCCTGTAGAGTGGTCTGACCATTCTTTGGTATCCATTTGCTGCCCTATGATAACCACCATTTCCACTTCTTCAGCCAAGCGGGTACCCAGGAGACCCTGGAGTAAACTCAGGCTGGATGACTTTTACCATCTTCTGTCAGTGGAACCTCTGGGCCCATTAAACAACGTAGAAGAGGGGTATGATCTCTTCTGCTCTTGGCTCACTAGGGCTTTGGACGCCTTGATACCTGTTGTAACAACGAAGATCAATCCTCGAGTGTCAAGCCCCTGGTATGATGATGCTCTGCGCGCTCTGAAGGGAGCCTGTAGACGGGCGGAGAGGGCGTGGCGCAAGACATATGGGGCTGAGTTAAAAGCTACATATGTCGCGTCCGTCAAGCTCTATCACCGGGCCATTTGTCGTGCCCGAGCGGCATTTTATGCCGAGGAATTCCGAAACAGCACTAACCCGTCGAAGGCTATCTTCAAGGCGGTGAAAGATCTTATGTCTAAGCGGTCTATCGCCACGGTTGAGAGCTCTATCACACACTGTGAATCTCTCGCTTCCTATTTCTTGGGTAAAGTCCAGGCCATATATCGGACATTCCCGAGCACTGGTAAAGTGCTGGGTGGTCCTAAGGTGACACCTCACCAGCCCGCTTTGCTCTCATTTCCCCCTCTCACTCTGGAAGGGTTTGACAAACTTGCTACGCAAGTTAAATCTGGGTCTCCATCCGATCCAGTGAGGCCTGCCCTCTTTCGAGACCAGACCTTCTTGGGACGCGTGGCTATACGCTCCCTTGTCAATCTCTCCCTAGAGACGGGGGTTGTCCCCATTAGCTGGAAGCAGGCGGTGGTGTCTCCGATCATTAAAAAACCCTCTCTTGACCCGTCTAAGCCCGAAAGCTATCGTCCCATCTCGCTGCTACCCTGGCCAGCTAAGTTGACAGAGGCCCATGTCAATCTGGCCCTGTCTGAACACTTAGCCCGGTCCAATGCCCTCGATCCCACACAGAATGGCTTCCGTGCTGGCCACAGCACGGAGACTGCCCTTCTTGTGATGGTGGAACATCTCCGTGCAAGGTTGGATGCTGGTCAGACGGCGGCGCTGATTTTGTTAGACCTCAGCGCCACCTTCGATACTGTATCGCACAGCATCCTCCTTCAGCGGCTCGAGGAGATTGGTATCGGTGGCCAGGCGCTGCAATGGTTCCGCTCCTTCCTAGACAACCGCTCCTTCTGTGTTGCCATCCCTCCCTTCAAGTCCAGGTTCCAGCCTCTGGCCATGGGGGTTCCGCAGGGGTCCTCGCTGAGTCCCACGTTGTTCAACCTCTACGTGAGACCGCTGGCTGATGTCGCAAGGCAGTGGGGCCTAACCATGGTCTCATATGCTGACGACACACAGCTGGCGGTTACTCTCAGCGGGGATGCGGAGCAGGATGCCCCCAGGTTTCAGTCTGGACTGAAGGCGGTGGCCAGCTGGTTGACATGTAACTGTCTCCAGCTTAATGCCACAAAAACAGAGGTTATGGTTGTCGGGAAGGGAGTGGAGTTTTGGGGCGATCAGTGGTGGCCTTCGGAGTTGGGCCCCACTCCGACCCCGGTGCCGGAGGTGAAGAATCTAGGGGTCTGGTTAGACGCTGGTCTCACTTTTATAGGGCACACCAAAAAAATCGCAGCCTGTTGCTTTGGGCTTTTAAGAGGATTAAGGCCGGTGCTTAAGTTATTCGATGCCCCTACCAGACAGCTTGTGGTCCAGGCAACCATCATCTCTCGTCTGGACTACGCCAGCTCTTTGCTGGCTGGGGCTAACCAGGCTGAGTTAACCCGTCTGCAGCGGGTGCAGAACGCCGCGGCGAGAGCCATTGTTGGACTACCTAAGTTCTGCCCGGTGTCTCATGTCCTCCGCTCCCTGCACTGGCTCCCGGTCAGGAAGCGTATTTTTTTCAAGGTCTTGTGTCTGACCTTCAAAATCTTAAGAGGCATAGGCCCTGAGATTCTGGCCAACTCCATCTCTTTCTATGTTCCTACCCGCAATCTTCGATCTCAAGGTCAGGCCCTTGCTGTTGTCCCCAGATTTAGGCTCAGCAGGATGGGGGGCCGCTCCTTTAGGGTGAGAGCCGCGTTAATCTGGAACACCCTCCCAGTTGAAATTCGGCTGCTTGAGGACTTGCTGTCTTTCCGTAGAGCCATAAAGACCTTCCTGTTTTAGCCTCCTGTTTTTGTCTGCTCCTGCACTTTTCTGTGGCATTATTTCCTTGTTGTGTTATGTTTGCTCCGTGTCTCTGCGCCAGGATGCTCCTTCGCTGGAGTCGCTGTGCGCATAATAAATTGTTATAACATAACATAACATAACATCTGCAGATTAGGCGCTAACTAGTGGATTATGTGGCACATGCAGCAAATTTATAATTATCCGAAAATATACTTGATTGGCTGCTAATTGAACCTGAACAGCTGCACTGTGTAGTGTCAATCGAGCTGATTTTTCAGGTGAAAATATGCTTCTGGTGCTAAATCACAGTGCAAGCAGCACCACATGCCTATTTCCACCAATTGGTGGAACTCCGCAGAATCTCTCAAAGATTTTTGTAACTTTGTGGAATTCAGGGGAGTCAAATTCCGCGAGTTCTGCCCTCCCTTAGTATAAACAGTAAATTAAATTTAAAACAAGACAGGGAAACAAAAAAGATGAATAATGTTTGTGCGCCATATAGATGCGTGAATGACTGAGCTTTTTCTCCGGGTTATGCCATAGATTTTGTCGGTGCACTCTTTTATGGACTTCGAATGGCTTTTGCAATCTCTTGCACTTGGTGGGACATCAGTTTTTCAATTCGGGTTTCTGTTTGTCGAATATTATTGGTTTTACAGCCATTTCCTTTGGGAAGGTCTTTCCATTAATGCTTTTTTAGAAAATCTATTTGCGAGTAAAATTCAAGCCTTTAGAATATTCTCAGTTTGTTTTAAATACTTGTTCTGCAAATGATGTATATCATTTAGTAAAGTCTTCTAGTAGATGTTCATTTGAAAAGAACATTTTAATTCTGCGTGTGGCAAAAAACAAAAAGTATTGTTGTTTTTTCCCTATCAGGATGAACAAGTATGCTTGCCCTGTCATGGGGGACTGCTGAAGATGTGCTCATATAATTGAATCATCTTGCCATTCTTTTTAAATTAAGTTCGGTTTTTGGACACACTTATGTATTACCGGATAACCTTACATTTTTTGAATGAAAAGAAATTGTAAAGAAATTGGGTACTCACTATTTTTTCATTGGTACATTTCACCTTTCGAGACATTTCTTCATAACTATTTGAGCATTAATATGAAATATGCATCGTTTATATGATATAATGACCGTTTACTGGCCCAAATTTAACTGATTAGTTTAAAAAAAAACACAATCATGCTATTTCGTGAAACAAGTGGGACTTGTATCGATAGCCCGGGTTCCGAATAGGGTTGTATGTAAAAAATGGCTTCATGTGTTTATTTGGCAATTCAGGGCCTGATTCTGATGTTGCTGGACCACCGCCAAGGCAGTCTGGGAAAGCCTGTCAAGCCCCTCAAGTTCCGCCCGCCACATTTCAACAGTAATAGAGGGTGAGAGGTGCTGCAGTGGTGGTGTCGCAGCTGCAGGAATGTTTGGCTCCTAGGAGCACCTAAAGAGCCTCCAACTGTTGTGACAGCGCCTCCAGCACGTCCATGCACTGCATGGCATGCACCATGTCCTACATGCCACACAGTGCATGCATGACCATACACTTTCGGGGTGCACATCATGGGCATGTGTTCAGTCCCCTGTCTGGAATCCATTTACATGCCTTTTCACCAAGCATTTCATGGCGGGGTCCCTGCAATGAAATCCTTATAGGAAAGGCAGGTCTGGATCTGCTCGGTGGTGCTGGCATTAGCACCACTGCAGTTCCCGCCTGCTTCCCCACCACCACCGGAGCCGGGATCCTGGCAGCGGTAGGGATCCTGTTGCGGTCCCTCCATCACGATTATGATCGGGTAGGAGGCCCAAAGCAATGGCTGTGGTGTGACCCATACGGCGGGCCCAGGGCTGCCAACATCTGACTAAGGCCCTCAGATACTTTGGTCCCCTCATTGCAGTTTTCATTGTATAACACCTTTCCGCGACATAAAGTCTCCCTTTTGAAATTATGCCTTTAGGAAATTACTTGAGTCTATTCTACAGGACAGTTTATCTGTCCCAACGGTCGGATTCATAATAGATTTGCAAGATAACATTTGTGAACCCTTGTTATACCACTCTGTGCTGCATCCTTTTATGCAGAGCCTCATTTCTCTACCCTACTGTGATTTTTCCTGTTCCGAGAAAGGGGTCTGGTCCAAACCTTTCCCAACATCAGAGATCAGGCCCTCCATCATAGTCTAACATGCTCACATTACTAGGTGTGTTGGTACCAGTTTCAAAACCTGGAGCCCTAATGGTTATGTCTGGATATGGCTTCGGTGATGAAGTACAGCCGAATATGTATCCCCGAGGATGTTTTAATCTTTATAGTTTTTTTTTTTTTTTTTTTAATTCAAACATAGTGATGTTCTGAATTGCAATTGTTTTAAGTATGAATTATTTTGTGGTTTTATAACCGAATAAGATTGGTGCAGTGATGGGACATATTTCCCGCCCTTGAGAGTAACAACTGCTTAGTTTTCATCGATTTACCTGACTTCAAAATGAACTACTAAGGATGCAGAGGAGATTTTCATTCAATACGAGGAAACGTGACAGCAAACAAAAGGAGATTGTGGGTTGTGCAACTGATCAAAAGGAATACACAGGTGCATCTCTGCAGTCGGTAACAGGAAGCAGCCAGAAGATAGAGCGCTTTTCATGCAGACACCACCACGGCAGGGGAGTTGGAATACCTACTGCAAGAAATGAAAAGCTTTCACCATGAACGAGCAATTGAAGTGAATGGCTTGGCCATTAGAATTGACCTTAAACCGCAGCATGTGATGAATTCTGCCAATACTGCCACAAAAGATGAACGCGCAATATCAACCTGGGAATGGGATGACTATTCAAACTACATGGTGAGAACGTGGTTAATAATAAAGCCTCAAAGAAAACAGAGACAGCAGAAATTAAAGGACTGGAAGCCATTCACAGGGCAACCCCATCAGCCTGATGGAAAGACCACGGTAGGATACATGCTAATGTTACAATGGAAGCACAGAAACAAGAACATAATAGAGGTTTTATGCTTGTGAAGGCTGCATTGGGTACAAAAGCAGTTTAAACAGACATACAGACAGAGTGCATTTTTCACTAGCCGCTAAATGCAACAAAAAAAATGCTCACGCATATATTCGATGCTTTGAGATATGAGAAGGATTAGCTGGGTCGTTTCAGACATGACATTTGGTGCAATAAAATACATAAATCCGTCTCACATGTCTCACATAGAGTAACTATAGGAAGTTCTAATTTAAACCGTGTGTCTGAATAGTTTCCCATTCACTTCTGGTTTAAAGAATTGTAAAGTGGGAGGAGCACTATTTTATCGCAAATGATTGCTGGTCTGTAGGAGCTTTACACGCCTGAACTGTATTTGGCTGAAAATGTAGCAACATTTGTTGAAATCACTGAAGTACAGTACAGAACAGAGCATAACACTACCATACACACAGCAAAATAGCAACTTAAGTAAAACATAACAGATACATAAAACACGTGAACTCGGCACACAAAACCACAACATAACTTTAAAATATTGAGCACAAAATCACAACAGCACAATAAGCAATATAATATGTCATCAGCACACAACAAAATGTGCACAAACTTTATTCTTAAACATTAGCACCTTTTGACATATGCGTTCATAATTCGATAGTAAAAGACGTTTTCGTCAAACCTACTTAGCACAAGGAGAATATGAAGTAATGCCAATCAAAAATGATTTTTCATTTGGAACCTGGTCTATGAGAATATGGTTGAGGGGTTAAAAGGAAGACTAGCAAATTATATTTGGACTGAAGGAAGATTTTGTACCACAGGTTTATCCAGTGGTGTGGCTCAAACCAAAAGTTGCATGACTACTGACATTCCCAGAAAATGCAAACTTTGCACCAGGCTAACTCAGGTGCAAAAAACAGAAAACCTTAAAAACAGTCCTTTACCGTATTTCAAGTCTCTAAAATGACAGGATGTAGCATATTGAAATTATGCACACTAGGACCCGCGTGTTCTGGATGGACTCTGAACAGGATATATTGAATATGTGGGGAGGAGTTAGGGTGTGGCTAATGGGAAGCATGATGTAATGTCCAGTGTGTGAGTGTGCGCTGAAGAATAAAGTAATGGTTGACCGAAGCTCCTGTGTGGCGTAATTCGTTTGCATTCTCCTGTGCTGGGTAAGACGCTACAGCTGGAAATAAGTAGGGGATACATGCCCGACAAGACAAGGCTGCTCTTCTTGAGTGTTTGCAACAATATGGCAAACTGCTTGTGTGTGCCACTTGTGACCTGAATAGATGCACAGGGATCTGCGACTAGCAAATGTGGAGACAAAGCCCTGCTCCTGCCCAAATACAGCCATAGAAGAAATCGAAGACCTTGCAGAGTAGCATTTTCAAAATACCCCACAAAACAATCAATGAAGTGGTTAATCGAAGTGCTGTGCCATGCCCGAAATACAGAACAAATATTCAGATGAAGCAAGAAATAACAATGACATCAGTAAGTTACAGGAAACAGAGAATGTACTCACCATCACAAGTGGTTGAAGCATGCTACGGCTCAACCTTCAAAGCCACCGAAAACTTGCAGGAGTTGTCAGAGCCAACCAGCATCGCAATCGCCTGAACGGCATGTGCCAACACAATGGCAGTAGAAGGGAACATGAAATACAATGGAGGCGTGTTCCTAAAGCCGCCATCATTGTTCGACACTTCTAAGACTCGGAACATGGGTGCGAGATGAGCCACATGGATTAAAACATTTAATGACTGCATTGTTTTGCTAGAGGAAGGAGATGACAAGAAGATCATCAAATATTTGAAACACCTTGCGGGAGAAGAACTGTTAAAAATAGTTTCACAGACTGATATAAAATCATACAAAAAGCATTGAGACCAAGTTCAATTCAATGGTGAAAGTTTACTATGACAGGTATATCTTCAAGCAAGCGTGACAACAGATTGGTAAACCAGTGGATGAACTTTTTAAAAGACTTGAACTCATTAAAGATTGCAAGTTCTGTGACTTCACCAACAAAAAAGCCATGATCCTCCGAGTCATTGATGACTGCCTTTCAGATTCTTTTAGAAGGCGCATGCAGGAAGAAACATACAGTGTAGAGAAAATGCTGACAGCTGCAAGAGCAGGAGTTCGAGCATACCAACAAGCTACTGACATGGAAGTAGGAACGGCACACAATGAATCGGCATTGATCAGAAAAAGCAAGCACAAGCATAAACAAGATACATGTCAGTTAACATCTTCAAGGAAAGCAAAACTATGTTCACTATGTGGATTTTCGTTTCCTCATGAAGGTAAATATCTAGCCATAGGATAAACTGCAAAGGTTGTGGGAAAGAGAACCACTTCATAAATTTGTGCAGAGCTAAAGAAAGATCAAGGGAATGATATTGGCAAGAAAAGATGAATGCAGGATAGTTCCAGAAGCATTCTTGCCATGCCCCTCAAAACAAATAGCAACATCATCTATGACAAGTAGAAACCATGCAAAATTAGTCATCAAGCTCATCGTACGAAGGTTCTTTGATGCCACTATCGAGTACTATCGAGTACGGGCAAAGCAGATTGGTGTGCGCTGATGATATCCACCACAGGACAGAGGACACATATGGGATAACCTGCCCGTAAAGAAGATCACAATTTAAAGAAAGCTCACCAAGCAAAGTGACCAACTTCATTGAAAGTGAATGATCACTGAAAAGCTTTCATCATATGCAGTGGTGCATCGATTAATAACATGACAGAGAAAACATTTAACAGCCGATATCCTGGGCCTTGCCTTACTCCCTCAGAGACAAAGGTATACATCTAGGCCACTTCTGAGCCATTGCAAAGACAAGGTTTGTTCATAGCGACAATGCCACACAAAAAGACATTGGTGCGAGCAATCATTCACATTCTGCAATGGACTTCATTGAGTGCCTGTTTGCTCAGTTTTTCCACCCCTGAGACATGAGCTTGATATCCCTAAAATGCAACTTCTGGGATCAGTCTGAGATCACAAGCCAATTCTTGTTTTTGTTGCATGGCCTGTGAAAACTCAAGAGTTGGAGGCATGCTTAACAGTTTATCTGTAAGTATTTGTTGGGGCGTTGGGGCAGTTCAGGGGTGATGCTATATAGGGCCCAGTGATTTGGTTGTGGTTTTGGGGGTGCCTTCACACCAGACTATATGTCCCAATGAAGTTATTTGGTTGCTGTGGAATTGCTAACAAATTAGTGTGTGTTGGTTGTTGGTGTTTACATTGCCTCGGTGTGTTTGCCCTAGCATAGGAAGTGCACTTTCGCGTGGCAGGGGCTTTCATTGCAAGGTTATTTTTTTTTGCTTTTGTTGATCTTAGTCTCTGAGATAGCAGGCTAGGCAGCACAAGGAAGGGCTCCAAGCGCACAGGGATGGAGGTTGATTTGGAGGCATTGATGCACAGGATGAATGCCCTGGACAAGATTTTGGCCCTTCTGCATCTGCAGGCAGCTGGGGTTCGGACCAGTGCACCGGTAGCCACATTGGGGAGGGCTAGACAAATTGGGGTTTCAAGAAAAAGCGGTTCTGTCGGGTAGATCTATTATTCCTTCAAAATACAATATATGAGATATTATTATTCCTTCAAAATACAATATATGAAATACTGAGAAATTATGATACTATCAACACACACAAGGAGAAAAAACAAAACTAGTACTCTTTAAATATGTGCTCAATCTTTATCAGAATTACTTCATTCTATTATGAGCTGTTTGTTTGTATCAAAATGAAAACAAGTCATGTACAAAATACTGTTTAGTGGCATTTGTGCATAGTGAAAAAGTTACACAGTGCACAATATATACAATATTAACAGGATATTAAATCTAAAATTGTTTCTGTAGGGGAGGCCAGAGTTCAATTTGAAACCACAGGTTCATCCTTGTTGTGCAAACGGGGTCATACTGGACCTAGAGATTACGTCAATCTCAAGGTAAAGATTGACCACAGTTTTAAAGAGTACTAGTTTTGTTTTTTCTCCTTGTGTGTGATGAGAGAATCATAATGTCTCAGTATTTCATATATTGTATTTTGAAGGAATAATAATATCTCATATATTGTATTTTGAAGGAATAATAGATCTACCCGACAGAACCGCTTTTTCTTGAAACGTCTATATTACCCAGGTTCTGAGGGACACAGGGTTACCCCATTATTTTGAACCAGACAAATTGGGGTGCCACTCAGGGCAAAATGTCCCCTTTTGAATAAGTGGGCTAGAGATGAGGGACCTACTGGGGAGGAACTAATGGTAGGAGACTCTCTGTGAAAGAGAGTGTGTCTTATGACAGCCCCCGCAGCCTCCACCAGTTGCCAGCACTGACAATGTAGTCCAGAAAGTGGTATATTGTTGAGAATTGGAATAGTTGTAATGAGGAAATATAATTTTTGATCGAGTAGTGTTCCCCAGCGAGTACCCCACCGTCTCCATGTGCTAGCTTGCAGTGCATGTGATTTCCCTCCTGTGTCAGCTATGAAGACGCAAATACATTTGCGTCCATCTTTAACATGTCCTCTTTCAGATCCGCCATAAATGGATTGAATATTCAGTTCCTATATATACCGTGCCACCGTCTTTTTGTGGTACACTTTACACGTTTTTCAGCTCTGGCGAAAGTAGGCCCTGATTCTGCCATTAAACCTTTTTTCTGCTTCCCGACTCTAAGGGCCTCAATCCAGGCTGCCTCTGTACCAGTCACCCCTGCCTTACTCCTTGCGCGGCTCCAGCCCAGCCTTCTGCCTGCCAAGACTGTATTCAACCTTCGAATTATCTGCTCCACTCCTCGAAAATACATTCCTGTCTCGTAGCTCAAGTAAACATCCTCCCAGCTGCAGGAGCATGGGCCCGGTCTTTCTGTCTCCGTGCAAGTAATTCATAGACTCCGTTGCCATGGTAGGCCCATGCCCCCTCACCTCACATGCAGACACGTAGACACGTAGACACGTAGACACGTATACACACAGACAGTATAGAGTAGTCTCTGCCCGAGAGACCTTCCTTCCAGACACTACAGTTCTTAAAACATACGATATTAGATACGATATTGGGATCAGGTTGATCTGACATCCCAGACTTATGTCTACACTTGTAGTGCTAAGTGTCAAGCCCCCTTCACCCTCCAGTTACACGTCAGATTCACGTCAATCTGCTGCGCGCGCACCTGTGTCATGAATTTCTGCTGACATTGCAAGATTCTCCTATGTATCCACCCATTTTGTGACCTCATGATAAATGACGTCTCTAGTACACGCCTTTATGCACGCCTATTGTAACGCCTTTATTATGACGTATTCATGTTTTATCTCCCTTTTTCCAGCTGTTACGCCTACTGCCTATTCGCTTAATGTAATGCATTGACTATATATATGTACTTCTGTAAATAATATGTTGTCTGTCTGCCCCTTCCCGAACCCGTGTGGTGACGGAATGGTTATGCCACCTTGGCTCGAGCCAATAACCCAATTCCTTTTACAGGAATAAAACCCTTTTGAGTTAACCTCAATATCCCGGATTTTGCCTCTTATTTCTCTGAGTTATTCTTATTGATTATTGATTATAAATTATGCATAGGTAATCGATTTTACCACAGTTCTGGCGCCCGAATAGGGACCCCTCCCCCACCCCACGCGCCGGAGGTGCGTTGCAGGCCTAGCCCCCTGCCACAGCCGGACGGACAACTACGCGTACCCGCAGGATTTCCTGTATCTCCCTCAGGCCAACGGAGGTGACTGAGGCTGCGATCGACACCCAGACGAGGCGGTGAGGAGTGCGGAGGATCCCGACCTGAGCCTAGCTGAGAGAGCAAGATCCGAGGTATACGGAGGCCCACCAGATTCCGAAGTTCCGAAGTATCTACGTCGCGAGTCGAGTCCGAATCCAGTCCGAGCCCAGTCCAGTCCAGGGTTTCCGAGGCCTTCTGTTTCCGTGCTTCCTGGTGAGTACCGTTGCTAGGGACGCATCCTGACGTGCGCATTAGTTTGTGCCGGTCAAGACAGGTTCGGGTACACGAGCCTGGTCTGCACTGTTTAGCAGTGTATCTATACTGTTTAGCAGTATATCTAGTTTGCATCTGTAAAAGGTGTATCCGTGCCGTTTAGCGGTACATCCTGTTTCATGTGGTTGGTAGGTTTTTCATTGTAGTTACTTAAATGTGGTTCGTTCTTGAAATGTTTTAATGTGTCATTCAAATGTCGTGGTATGAGTGAATGTTCGATCTTTATTATTGTGCTTACACGTGTTTTATGTGTAGTGTGTTCATATCTAAGTAAGAACCAAGTAGTCAGGTTTCAGAATGCCGTTGTTTTCCAAACTAAGACAAATAAAAACCCGTAAAGGGGTTCTAGAAGAAGCTGTTCCCGTTCCACCTAGGGACACTCCAGGGTACTTTATGTACCATAAGCACGGCCTAGATGCCGTTTTGTTTCTTGACTTATGGGTGGATTACACTAAAGAACTGTCAGAGAATCAGAGATGGCCCGCTGCTGGGACATGGGATGCAGAATGCATCATGAGAGTAGAAGAAGCATTGTGGAAAAAGAAAGCCAGACAGTCACAGAAGGATGCCATCGAGTTATGGCGTAAAGAATCGCATAGGCGTACCGAAAAAGCTCACAGATTAGAAGAAAAGAGTAAGGAAGAGTCTGACAAGACCCAAGAAAATACATTAGTTGAGGAAGGTATCAGAGTGAAATTAGAACAAGTAGACAGACAGCGAAATACACTGATGAATGGCATGTTCCCCATCCTGTCAAAGGGCTTGCCAAAGGCCTCTCCGGAAGTACCGAAGGACCTACCACCCCTATTGCTCCCGACTAAAACGCACCAGAAGACAGCAAAGGACATTTTCCTCTCCTCCTATTTAGACGATGTAGCTCCCGCATACGTTAATGCTGCATTGCCACAAGTGCCTGCACCTGATGGTCAGGACAATTATGCTCTTCCTCCCCGACAAGCTACTCCTCATTCCTCAGACCTCACAACAAGTACCCCAGAATATACAACATATTGCACCCATACCAGCATCTGCACAGACTGTAGCGATACCCCAACAACAGCCCGTTACCGCAACACAAAACACAACACAGCAGATGTACCAGTATGCGCAGAACGATTATCCTGATTATCAGCGATACACATGAAACAGCCTAGAGAGGGAATTCCGCTTGCCTCTTATTGAAGTTCCTGTAGATCAAAATGGTCCTTATGTACATAGTCAAGTATTAGGGAAAGACAGAAAGTTTCTCATTGACACAGGGGCAAGCAGAACCACGATAAGTCACAATGAAGTACCAGGGGCACCCCTCTCAGGCTCACAGAACGTGTCCCTTGGGTTTTCAGGAAAACCCATTATTAATGAAGTATCACAACCCCTCCCTCTTGCAGTAGGTCCTCTGACACGGACTACAGATTTATTGCTCACGAAATCATGTCCAGAAAACCTGTTAGGTATAAAAACACTGAAGGCTCTAGGAGCTATTATATGCTGTTCTCCGGAGGGAGTACGATTGTTTTTGCGAGATTTCAAAGGCCATTATGTATTAAGAGATATGGATCCCCGGCTACAGAACGTCCCTGCACACTTGTGGGCACAGGGCCCCACTGATGTAGGTTGCATGCACATTACCCCATATCGAGTCACACTCAAGGCAGGAGTGGTATTACCACGAATCCGACAATACAAGTTACCCCCAGATGCTGTAGTGGCTTTACTGAGAATAATTGACGAGCTCATTGCACAAGGAGTGGTTGTGGAAACTGACTCCAATGTGTGTAATTCTCCTATCATTCCTGTTCTTAAACGTACTGACCCAAATGCTCCACCTGTTTATCGATTAATTATTGATCTGCGCGAATTGAATAAATGTATTGTACCGCAGTACCCTGTGGTCCCAGATATCTCTTCATTACTGACTGCTATTGATTCAGAAGCGACGTTCTTTACTGTAATAGACCTCAAGAACGCCTTCTTTAGTGTCCCTATTGATCCAGAGAGCCAATATTTGTTCGGATTCAGTTTAAATGGACGATCTTTTAAATTTGCCCGTGCACCTCAAGGATTCACAGAAAGCCCCAGCATCTATAGTCAAGCATTGAAAAAGCAACTCGACTGTATCCACATGCCAGTTCACACTGCCCTGCTTCAATATGTCGATGATCTGCTGATCACCGCTCGAAGCGAACCCGAATGTGAAAATGCTTCACTGACTGTTTTGAACTTCCTGGCCGACAAGGGACACAAGGTGTCTCCTTCGAAGCTACAATTCTGTGTTCAGCAAGTTGTGTACCTGGGTCACTTGCTGTCCAAAGTGGGGAGACAGCTCACACCTGATCGCATTCAGTTAATTGTAAACATGTCACCACCCAGAACACAAAAGGAAGTGCGGGCTTTCATAGGCCTAACTTCATACTGCAGACAATGGATTCCCCAATATGCATTTCTAGCGAAACCACTCATTCAGTTAACGACACAGGAGGCAGCGACTTCGACTGTCCTCCCTTGGACTCAGGAACATACACAAGCTTTTGAAGACTTGAAGAAAGCCTTATGTCAAGCACCTGTTTTAGCAACACCATGTTACAGTAAGCCTTTTACACTTTTTGTCACAGAACGTGAGGGTACTGCCTTGTCAGTCCTCACTCAGGAACAAGCAGGTTCACACAAGCCTTGTGCTTACTTTTCTAGCACATTAGACCCAGTAGCCCAGGCCCTTCCGGCGTGTTTGAAATCAGTTGCAGCAACAGCTTTAGCAATTAGACAGAGTGATGCTATTGTGTTAGGACATCCATTAACAGTACAGGTTCCGCATTCTGTAGAAGTCCTTTTAAATCGAACTCAGACCCAACACCTGACCATAGCAAGATTGACAGGTTACGAACTGACATTGTTTCAACCTCACATTGAAATCAGACGCTGCAGCACATTAAATCCTGCCACGTTATTGCCAGTAAATGGAGTAGATCCATTGGCACATGATTGTATTGAAGTTATTACTATTACAACAAAACCCAGACAAGACTTGACAGATGTTCCGTTACCAGATCCAGATCTGACACTTTATGTGGATGGTTCATGTATGAGAACAACGACAGGTGAATTAGTGGCAGCCTACGCTGTCACGACAGACACTGAAGTCATTGAAACCAATTGTATTGACACTTTGTCAGCCCAAGCCGCAGAGCTTATTGCTCTGAAACAAGCATGTATTCAAGCCCGAAATAAGAAAGTCAACATATATACTGATTCACGTTATGCATTCGGAGTCGTTCACGACTTTGGAGTCCTCTGGCGAGAGAGAGGTTACTTAACTTCTCATGGGGCCAACATCCAACACGGTCCCCTTATTCAAGCCCTGTTAGATGCAATACATCTACCCACTGCAATCTCTATCATGAAATGTAAGGCACATACAAAGGTTACTGATATCATCTCCCAGGGTAACGACCTGGCAGACCGAACAGCAAAGCAAACTGCTCAGAACCGGACTCATGTAACTGACCAGACACATTTAGTGTTACCATCGCACTGCATGACAGTCAGGGATCCCGCACATGATGTAATCGACATACAATCACATGCAACACCAGATGAAATTAAGGAATGGACTAAACTAGGAGGGATCCAAACAGACCAGGGTTGGATGACGAAGGGAAAATCTACATGGTTTCTCCCCGACTCTATGGTACGAGTCATCATTAACACAATACATAGTCCCGCACACCTAGGAGAGAGGGCAATGTTAGACAGTATTCAACACATATGGTCCAATAAAAACTTACGGGCAGCAGCCAAGCAGAAAGTGCGTACTTGCATGATTTGTGGTCAGTTCAATCCAGGTAAAAGCATTCCCGTAGAACAAGGTGGATTTCAGCCTCCCGATCACCCTTTTGAAATACTCCAGATGGATTATATCCAGATGGAACGCTGCCGAGGATTCAAGTATGTCCTCGTAGTCGTATGTGCTCTTTCCCGATGGATAGAAGCATACCCAGTTCCCGATTACACTGCTCCGACCACTGCCAAGCAGCTGGTTCGTGAATACTTCCCGCGGTATGGTTTGCCCCGTATCGTGTACTCAGATAATGGCCAGCCATTCTCATCCGAACTTGTGAAACACATCACACTTCTGTTAGGTTATCAATGGAAGTTCCATTGTGTCCGGCATCCCGAGGCAGCAGGTCTCGTGGAGCGCCATAATCAGACATTAAAGATCCGACTTTCCAAGATCTGTAGAGAGAAGGGTGTGGACTGGATAGTTGCCTTGCCGGTCGCCCTCTTCTATATGAGGATGGTGGTCCATTCCCGATCTGGGCTATCCCCGTACGAAGTGGTTTTTGGTAGACCACCGAATATGTGGGGGACGCCTATACCACGAAAAATAACTGATGTTGATTGTCTTATGCTGACAGATTACCTTGCCTCCTTGATGTCTGCACTACAATCTTGTCGTTCACAGGTAGCTGCAGCCTTTCCCGACAACACGGAAGTGAAGCCCCACGAGGTGGTCCCGGGTGACTACGTGTTCACCCGCAACTTTGATCGAAGAAGTCCATTGGAGCCCCGCTGGCAAGCCCCGAAATTGGTTCTGCTTACGACGAGGACAGCTGTAAAGATTGAGGGCAGGAAGGGATGGCTGCATTCCAGCCACGTTAAAAGATTCCACGGACTTCCTTCGGACTTGGTCTCTAAGCCCTGCCCTCCTACACAAACTGACTCAGACTCAAAACTCCCTTTGGTTGAGAAATCCGCTTCTGAAGAATACAGAACTAAGTTACGATCTAGCAAGTCAGACAGTTTAATTGTTTAAGTCCTCCCCTAGGTGAATCGGTTAAATTAGTTTCTGACATGTATCCCCTAGATCGAGATAGAGAGAGAGATAGACAAAGACAACATAAAAAGAATGCATATTGTAAATCACTTCGCAGTCGCTGTATAGTGACACTACTTATCATGTTTTTCTTAAGTTTGCTGGTTATTACTGCTAGTGTTTTGTTACACATATATTATCCTATCTTCAAGCGTGCACAATCTGCTTATAATGTTACCGACGAACATTCTTTTAGTGAATTACCCCCACACGAGTTGTCCTATAGACTTGCGCTGCGCAACAACACTTTCATTAGTATGTTACATCATTCCCATCAGATTACCAATGCTACAAACTGTTGGATATGTGGTCGACTCCCTCCCTACCAAGAAAACAAGGGAGTTCTTCCCCTTTTTCCGTACCCGTTCACTCACAATGGCACATGTGGTGCATGGTTTAAAATGCTCAATGCCCTAGTTTCTGATGCTGCTATTTACGAAGGAAACTGGGTTTGGGGAAACCTGAACTTAGCCTTGCTTAAAGTATGTTACCCTGACAAGGAGGGACTCCCCGTTGGTACTGGAACTGATCTAGAAAATGAAGTATATGGATTAGATAATTACACAGTTACATTCATGATTTTATCTGTCGAATCTGAAGCTGCTCCTGTTCTACCTGCTATGGCAGTATTGCCAGTTACTGGTGAACTATGTGTTCGCAAGAATGGTTCCATACACTTAGGTCATAGTAAATGTACTACTGTGGTCGATTTCAGTGATCATGGTAGATCCACGTTTAGGGCTTTACGTCATTCCTATTTTGTTTGCGGCCATACTGCATATGTCCGTTTGCCTCTAGATTGGGATGGTACCTGTTACATTGCATTCCTTCTGCCACCTGTTTTCCTAGCCCCTCCTGACTATCATAGAAACACTAATCTGGTCAAGCATAGACTCCGAAGAGATCTCCCACTTGTCGATTATACTGAAACCACATGGGAACAATACACAGATTTCAACAAAGGTTTTTTCCCCTACCTAGGTACTGTTTCCAATAGTAAGCTAATCCGTAGATTAACCAGAACCCTCGAAGCAGTGGTGCTTGAGACCACTTCAGCCCTAGGTAACTTAACGGAGGAGCAGTCCGCTATGCGGGTTGTTGTTCTTCAAAATCGTCTCGTTATTGACGTCATCTTGGCAGATAGGGGTGGAGCTTGTAAGGTCATCGGGTCAAGTTGCTGTGTTTTCATCCCAAATAACGCGCCAACCGTGTACAAAGCTATTACACGTCTCCATAAAATTGCAAGTTTGATACATCAGACTCCAGGCACCTGGACTTGGTCCGGTTGGTTCTGGACAACGCTATCAGCCTGGGGATGGAAGATCCTATCCCTCCTAGGTATTGGCCTACTCATAGTACTCAGTTGTTGCCTGTGTCTCCAATGTGGACCGGCGATATGCGGCCTGTGTGCCACTTCATGTATTCCACGTCCAAGTTCCTATTCAAAACACGAAAAGCAAGAAGAGCAATTGATGTTAAGTGAACAGATTGATCAATTGATGAGAATTGATGTATCATGAAGGGTCCGTGGGGAACAAGGAGGGAATGAGGAAATATAATTTTTGATCGAGTAGTGTTCCCCAGCGAGTACCCCACCGTCTCCATGTGCTAGCTTGCAGTGCATGTGATTTCCCTCCTGTGTCAGCTATGAAGACGCAAATACATTTGCGTCCATCTTTAACATGTCCTCTTTCAGATCCGCCATAAATGGATTGAATATTCAGTTCCTATATATACCGTGCCACCGTCTTTTTGTGGTACACTTTACACGTTTTTCAGCTCTGGCGAAAGTAGGCCCTGATTCTGCCATTAAACCTTTTTTCTGCTTCCCGACTCTAAGGGCCTCAATCCAGGCTGCCTCTGTACCAGTCACCCCTGCCTTACTCCTTGCGCGGCTCCAGCCCAGCCTTCTGCCTGCCAAGACTGTATTCAACCTTCGAATTATCTGCTCCACTCCTCGAAAATACATTCCTGTCTCGTAGCTCAAGTAAACATCCTCCCAGCTGCAGGAGCATGGGCCCGGTCTTTCTGTCTCCGTGCAAGTAATTCATAGACTCCGTTGCCATGGTAGGCCCATGCCCCCTCACCTCACATGCAGACACGTAGACACGTAGACACGTAGACACGTATACACACAGACAGTATAGAGTAGTCTCTGCCCGAGAGACCTTCCTTCCAGACACTACAGTTCTTAAAACATACGATATTAGATACGATATTGGGATCAGGTTGATCTGACATCCCAGACTTATGTCTACACTTGTAGTGCTAAGTGTCAAGCCCCCTTCACCCTCCAGTTACACGTCAGATTCACGTCAATCTGCTGCGCGCGCACCTGTGTCATGAATTTCTGCTGACATTGCAAGATTCTCCTATGTATCCACCCATTTTGTGACCTCATGATAAATGACGTCTCTAGTACACGCCTTTATGCACGCCTATTGTAACGCCTTTATTATGACGTATTCATGTTTTATCTCCCTTTTTCCAGCTGTTACGCCTACTGCCTATTCGCTTAATGTAATGCATTGACTATATATATGTACTTCTGTAAATAATAGGTTGTCTGTCTGCCCCTTCCCGAACCCGTGTGGTGACGGAATGGTTATGCCACCTTGGCTCGAGCCAATAACCCAATTCCTTTTACAGGAATAAAACCCTTTTGAGTTAACCTCAATATCCCGGATTTTGCCTCTTATTTCTCTGAGTTATTCTTATTGATTATTGATTATAAATTATGCATAGGTAATCGATTTTACCACAGTATGACAATTGGGGTTACACCTATGGGGACCATGACAAGCCTGATTTGGTGGGTCATTTTCGGACGGCCGGATGGCTTATTTTTAACTGAGACTTGGTTAACTCAGGATTCTAGTGCAGTGGCCTGGTTGGCACACTCCCCAGGCTATACTATGTATCAACTTAACCGCCCTGTTAATCATGGTGGCGGTATTGCATTCATCCTTAAAGAGCCTTTTTCATGCAGTTTCAGGAAGGAGGAAATTCCTGTGTTTGAAAGAGCTTTTTTTAAAAATCACTCTGAACCACAACTTCACAGTTTCCGGGCTGTTATTTATCAGCCTCCAGGGCCATTAAATAAATGGAGGGAAGCACTAGTAAATAGGATTACCCTACTTGCGAGTAAAGTGGCAAACTTTACTGTTGTGGGTGATTTAAACCTTCGTCTTTTTTTCTGGCCGATTTGGAGGCCTGTCAATTGATACAATGTGTGGCAGATAGCACACACATTGCTGGGCATTTGTTGGACCCTATCATTTCTAATTTGAGTGCTTTAACAGTGTCACCCTCTGTCCCTCTGATCTGGACTGACCATTTGTTGGTCCCCTCTTCCCTTCGGTTGCCTAGGAAATTTGTTCCAAACTGTTCATGGTCTGTGATGAAATGACCTTGGCATACATGGGATGTTAGGCAATTTTCAGACTCGTTGTTAAAGCTCAAGCCACAGTTTCCTCCTAATAAAGTGGCATCGGACTCTCTTTCTCAGGATTGGCTGACGCAAGCTCTAGATACCTGTATTCCTGAAAAACGTAGCTTAAGGGAAAAACTTGGACCTTCTAACCCTTGGTTTAATGAAACCCTGGGTGAAGCAAAAAAGGCCTGTAAGCAATTGTAACGAACATGGAGGCGTGCCTATGACATAGAAGCTAAAAATAAATATTGGGACTCTATTAAATCATATCATCGGCTGATTCGGAAAGCAAGAGCGGAATACATTGCAACAAATTTTTTGGAGAGTAATACTCCTCCCAAAATCCCCTTCTTAAAAACATGCAACACGAAAAAGTTGATCCCCCAATCTCTTCTAACACCTAGGCCCCCATTAGGATGGGGGCGGACTTTGCCCGCCCGCCATCCCTGTGCAAAACGGGACTGCCCGCCATAGGAGCGGCGGTCCCGCCTTGGCAATTAGGATGCGCCCACCACACTGGCGGGGGCATCCTGAATTTTTACCATTGTGGCGATCGGTGCTGAAAGCGCCACCCGCCGTAATGGTAAAAATGCATGTTGTGCATTTCAAAGCACAACATTGTTGTGTCTTGTAAAGCGCACTGCTACCCGGAGGCCTCGTAGCGCTATAGACCGCTGGGGAACCCGTCCTGGCTTTCCCTGTGAGATAGTCCCTCCTGGGGGTCTCCAAGGTGAAACCAGGCATCCCCGGCGTTTGTGTGGGGCCGTTGTGGAGATGAGGCAAGCTAATGCCCAGAGTTGCCGAGTGTGCTCCCTGGTCGGAGTAGGCACCGATGCGAGAATTATCAGTCCGCTGATCCTGGTCCAAGACCCTGCCGCGTCGGGAATCGAACCCTGATCCCGGGCCGTTCTCTGCACTCGGGTCTGCCGCCTCTAACCAGTGAGCCACACCTCTCCACCAACATGACAGGCACCGCGCGGTGCCTGCCATGTTGCACTTTGAAATGTGGGGAGGGGGGAGCCATAGGTACCCCACATGTGCAACCCCCATGCCCTCGGAGTCCCTGGGGGCCCGCAACGGGCCCCCACAGGGATTCTTCGCATGCCTTTCGGTGGTGGCATTGCTGCCACAGAAAGGCATTCAAATTTGCCCATCATAATATGGCTGGCGGTTTCTAATAGACACCACTACCAAATTATACCTTTTCCTCCCCGGTCGCCTGGCGACGGGGGCGGAAAAGCGGCGGTAAGACTGTCAGCCGCAGTCCCCCCGCCATCCTAATATGGCGGGGGGTCATTAAAGCAAGCATGGCGGGCGGATCGCCCCCGGCAATGCCGCCACGGAAAGGCATTCAAATTTGCCCCTCATAATATGGCTGGTGGTGTCTGATAGACACCACGACCATATTATATCTTTTCAGCCCCCGCCATCCGAATATGGCGGGGGGTCTTTAGAGCAAGGATGGCGGGCGGATCGCCCCCGCCAGGCCGGCAGTGGCTACCGCAAGCCTGGCCGGGGCGATCCGCCTACCATCCTAATGGGCCCCTTAATGTGAGGAACTTGCAGATTTCTTTGTTTGCAAGGTAGAGACTATTTATAACAACTCACCAACTGTCTGCCTCCCTGCAGCCACCTCTAATACCAACCGAATAATCAAGCTTGAGAACAGGTTAAATCTCACTAAATTAACATTGTTTTCCTTTCCACTACTCTTGCTCTCTGAGATTGAATCTCTTTGGGCCATATGTAGATAACTTGAAAATACCCATTCCTAAATACAGAATGTTACCGATTCGGTATTAAGAAATCGGTATTTTCGATGTACGTAAACATTTGGTAATATTTACCGATTCAGTAAAAACTGAAAAATTTTACTGAAACCTCAATACCGATCGGTATATCCGAATCAGTAAATACCGAATCTGTAAATATTTCGGAATCGGTAAATATTACCAAATCGGTAAATACCGAATCAGTAAATACCGAATCGGAAATTCAAAACACCAGCAATAGAGGAATCAGCCAATCCTGTGCATTCACCACCCCTCACAACCAGGATGAGGCCACAGCCATGCAGGTGCACTCAATCAGAATCTTCTGGAGAGGCTGGGAGTGCAGAGGAGAACAACTGAGCCACTGTGTGAACTTTTCCTGTAAAACGTGCACAATGGCTAGCCAGGACACAGAAAGAGAAGATGGTGAAAGGAAGAGGAAGATGAAATTCAGCGCAAGGGAGCTGCAGGTGCTGGTTGAGGAGGTGGTAAAACAACATACCAAGAACTTTGAGAAGCAGTCCTTGCAAGTGGGTGAATCAGAAAAAAGGAAGATCTGGCTGGAAATTCAGGCACAGGTCAATGCCATAGGAGTGACACCCGGGACATTTAAGTGCTCAAGGAAAGGTGGTATGACATCAGGAGCATCACCAAAAAGAAGATGGCGGAGAACAAAAAACAAGCCAGCCAGATAGGAGGAGGAAGGAACAAGGCACTTTCCCCGTCTGCCCATGAGCAGCTTGTGGAGTCCACCATAGAGCTAGAAAGTGCCTGTGGAATCAGGGATGCAGACAGCTCAGCCTGAGCTGCTACCAAACAAGATAAGAAGCATGAACAGCATTGTGCACCCCCCTTCCCTATCCCAAATCCCCAATTAGGCTGTGTAAATCCCACTCCAGTACAGGTTTTTGTAAAAGACAAGCAATGTATTATGGGAGAGGTAGTCAGTGAAAAACGTATCATGACAGTAATCACACTGGACAACAAGGAATGTGACACACATCAGTGATAAGCAAGCAGAGGACATTGAGATACTGTGCAAGAAAAGTAAATTTATTATAGCTATGCAGAGCTGCCGGACTACTGAGCTAATGTACAATTTCTGTCCACAGGCGAGACATCGAGCAGGTTTGATCAAAGCAAGGCAGGAAAGGCACCCCGGAAGGAAAGAGCAGAGGAAGCCAGTGCAAGTGCGGAGCACACCACACTAACTCCACCGGCATCACCACCAATGCCAGCCTCGCCACCATTGCCAGCATCACCACCACTGCCAGCCTCACCACCAATGCCAGCCTCACCACCACTGCCAGCGTCACCACCACTGCCAGTGTCACCACTACTGCTAGCTTCACCAGCAGCAACACCACCTGCAGTGGCAAGACCCAGGAGGCATGCTGTTTCCAAGCTCCAGGAAATGGAGTCATCCTCAGAAGACACAAAAGGGGGAAACATCAACTGTGCCAGTGGATGGCAGGAATGCTGGTTTGCAGTCCACCTCTAAGAGAGCACACACAGGTGCAAGACACCGCAGGGCCTGGGAAAGCAGTCCACCATTACAGGGTGAGGATCATGGTGTCTTCGCACGGCTGGAGGCAAACATGGTGAAGGTGCAGCGCCTGCAAGGCAAAGCAATTCAGTCTGTACAGCGGCAAATGAAGCACCTCAACAACAACATGGGGAATATTCAAAAGGGCATCATCTCTATGACCTCCACGCTGGCTGAGGGCATGAAGGAGATGGCCGAGGGCATACAGTACATGTCCCAGTCAGTGATGCTGCTGTGCAGCAAACTGGATGAGGACAGGGTAGCACGGCGCAGGGAGAAGCAGAGGCTGGAACACCATACAAAGGCAGTGAACCGCCTAGCAACTGCCACTTCTCTGCTCTGCAGGCACTCCATGGCCATGCAGGAGGGGCTGGCACACTGCAGCCGTGATGTCTCTAGGGGGCTGGGCAAGGTAACAACTGCACTTGAAGTGCTGCTGACAACTCAGTCTGCTAATACTGGTGCTGTGAATGTGGGGGACATTGAGGAGATGACCAGTCGCAGCAGCATTACCCCCCTGCAACTAACACCCAGAGGAGCAGCAGAAGGCATGGGGCTGGCACTGGATCCACAGTTAGTAAAGACAGTCAGCTGATGGCATCCAGCAGTGTTGTGCGTGGCCACAGACGCTGGTGCAGCCCACACTTTGTGCATTTAATTGGGTGAAGTAACCCATGACATCCACTTGGGGTTGTCACAATTTGAACTTGCTAGTTGAGCCCTTTGTGTAATGGCGTAGTGCCCTATTATTATAACTACGTCATTTACATATAACAACTGGCTGTGTTTCCTCACTTAAATTGTTGCGTGTGATCTCTGCCTGTCTTTGTCTCCCATCTGGTGCTGGCGCCACTCCTACTGCGTTTGGGTTCTGGCTGTGCAAATTCATCATCGTCCTCAGAGTAACACCGGCCATTAAAAGGGCCCGAACAGGAAGGCGCTCTTTTAAATATCTGGCACCTAAGGCCTGGAATGCGCTGCCAGTGACTCTAAGGAGGATCGACAATCTCTTATCATTCAGAAAAGAGCTTAAGACATGGTTGTTCAGCCAATAATTTTCACCTGTGTCTTTCGTTTTGTGCCTGGACGGGTCTGTCATCGCCGGGACACTCTGTCTGAGTAGCTGAGCGCTATACAAATCCCCTAATAACATAACATAACATAACATAACAGAGTCAGTTAATTCAACTTCTGTTCATTTCTTAGTGGCAAGGTTGTGAAGCATAGCACAAGTTGCAATGATTTTGCAGCAGATGATGGGTGTGTACAGACGGGCGCCTCCGCTTTTATGGAGGCAGCAGAACCTGCTTTTCAATAGTCCAAACGTGCGCTCCACAATGTTGCGTTTTTTTATTTTTTGTGCCACATTGTATCGTCTCTCACTCGGAGTTGATCGGTTTAGGTAGGGAGTAAGGATATGCGCTATCGCCTTGGTGAGAAAGAGAGTGCCATTTGTTACATACACAAAAAACCATTAATCTGCAGTATCTATCAGGGTTTGTCACAGTGATTTACCTAGCAGGTATCCTTCTCCAAATTCTCCTGCAGCCAGGCGTGTGCAGATCCTACTGTTCTGGAAGATGTATGAGTCGTGGGTGCTCCCAGGAAATTTGGCCATGATGTTGGTGATTATGTTGGCAGCATTGCAGATTACCTGCACATTTATGGAGTGGGTGGACTTTCTGTTCCTGTAGATATACTCAGTGGCTGCAGGTGGGCAGATTGGAATGTGTATGCCATCAATACACCCTATAACATGTGGGAACTGTGCCATTTGGTAAAAGTCTGTCTTGGTTTTCAGCAGTTCCGCATGTGTATTTGGGAAGCTAATGTAGTGATGCATTCTCTGAGTCATGGCATCCAGGAACTTCTTAAACAAACGGGACAGGCAACTCTGTGACACCCTGCCTACCGCAGCTATCACCCCCTGGTAACTGCCAGATGCAAGTAGGTGTAGGCTACAGAGCACCTGCATATGTGGTGGTATGGCGTGCGTCCTTGGTGTTGGGTGCCCCAGCAGTGGGTGCAGGTCCCTTATTAAGTCCAGGATGGTGTGGGGGTGCAGCCTGTACCTTTCATGGATCTCAGCCTCAGTCAGTTGGAAGAGTGTGATGCACAGTATGTAAACGCGTTCCTCTCGTCTCCAGATCACTCCTGCTGCCGGTAGCCGTAGCCGCCTTGCAATCACATAGAAAGCCGCCATAGTGATCACACTGTTGCATTTTGGGACTGCTTATATACACTGTAGCTGATTACGACCTGCTTTTACTCAGTGTTAATTACCGACTCCTAAATAACGAATTTCATGAAATTCGGTATCACCGATTTTACCTACATCTCTTTCATCATTTTTACCCTTTCTTATTTACCGATTCGGTAAATTAGGAATCGGTAATTCAGATTCGGTAATTTAGAAATCGGTAATAAGGAATCGGAATTTACCGATTAGTAATTCCTGAATTCTTCCCTACATTGCGCATGCCTATTTACCGGTCGGTAACAGTGACATTTACCGAATTTTACCGTTTCCAACCAGTATTTGGGCCACCTACATATGGCCCTTTGTCTCAAAATTAAATCATGCTCTCGGGCTGACCCTCTGAGACCAGATCAACTTCGGCAAGTTCTTATTTCAATCTCTCAAGCGATTAGGGAGTTGGTTAATTTATCACTGTCCTCTGCATTATTGCCTGCAAGTTGGAAGCATGCAAAAGTTATACCTCTTTTAAAGAAACCTTCCTTGGAGCAGTCAGACCAGAGTAATTTTCCTCCCATCTCCCAACTCCCTTTCTTAGCTAAGGCTACAGATTTATGTGTTAACTCCGTCTTGGCTGAATTTGTGGCACATAACAAAACCCTTGACCTCTCACAAAATGGTTCTCGACCTCGCCACAGCTCCGTATCGGCACTGTTGGCAGTGACCAAAAATATCCATAGCAGCCTAGATGTTGGGAACTTCGCGGCCTTAATTCTTTTAGATTTAAGTGACACTGTTTCCCATGATATTCTTCCATGCAGACTACATGATATTGGGGTCAGGGGGTCGGCCTTGGCTTGGTTCCGGTCCTTCTTGGAAGGCAGAACTTTGCAAGTGGTGGTGCCACCTTACCATTCACAGATGCATGCTATCAAACATGGGGTCCCACAGGGCTCTATATTGAGACCTGCGTTTTTTAACATCTATGTCCACCCCTTGCTTTGTTGGCAAGAAGTAGAGGGTTGTCATTGGTTTCCTATGCCGATGACACCCAGTTAGTTATTGTCTTCTCAAAAAAGCATCAAGACAATCTTTTTAAATTTATGGACGATCATTTAGCTATTTCTGACTGGATGACAGCAAATTGCTTACAGCTTAATGCTGCCAAGTCAGAAATTCTCATGATGGGGAGAGACAGTGCTCTTCGGTCTGAACAGTGGTGGCCTAACAAACTAAACCTCTAAACATCTGACAAAAACTAAGCTAAACCTCTGACAAAAGAGGCAGTAAAGAACTTAGGGTTTTGGATAAATAGTGAGCTTTTATTCAACACACAATCCAAGGCCTTAGCCGGATCTTGCTTTGGTCTCCAAACGGGGCTGAAACCTTTTCTTGGCTACTTTGCACCAGAGGTCCGCCAAACTATTCTTCAGGCTACAATCTTAGCGAGGTTGGACTATGGTAACTTCCTCTACTTAGGTGCCGATAAATCTTGCATGTCTTGCCTCCAAAGAATCCAGAATGCTGCAGCTGGCGCCCTGCTAGCGCTTCCTAAATGCTGTTTGGTTTCGAATTGTCTGCCTAAGCTCAATTGGTTGCCGATTGCTAAAATAATTCAATTTAAGGCTTTGTGTGTAGCCCACAAAACTTTGACACAACAAGGACCGCCGATTTTAGCCTATCTGCTAGTTCAATATGTGCCAAATTGTCTTCTGCGCTCTGCCAACTCTAGTTCTGTTTGTATCCCTCAATTTCAAAGAGCCAGAGCAGATGGCTGCTCTTTTAAGGTCCAGGCGACTCACCTTTGGAATTCCCTCCTGATCTCAATTAGAGGACTTCAGAACCATTTGGCATTTTGAAAAACTATAAAGAACTGGCTTTTTCCAGCGTAGTGTGTTTCCATTTGCTGGAGCGGTCTATTGGCACTCGTGCTTAGGTAACGCTGGGACGCCCCGTCACTGAGGAAGCTATGCACTGTACAAATTCCAAAAAATGAAATACATTTTTCAAGTGTCCTGCCCTGGCTACCCAAGGTGTGGATTTTGTCTTTTTCCATAATAGCTGGGGTGTTGGCAGGTGTGGCTGAGGGTGATCAAGTTGAGAGGGTCAGGAGATTAGTGGCTCGCCTCGTGGTATTGGGATTCTTTGAGCGGAGACTCAGGTGGGCATTACGCACATGATAAAGCTTACCGCGCCATGTGTTCATGTGGCACAATGGCCAGTCGTATCCGGGTAAAAGATCAGGAATCAATCAAGTGGGAAGGAGGTGCATCGTCCCTCCTACCAGCTACTTACATCCGTAGCTACGGAACTCAGGCTAAGATTCCCAAGTCTGAAACCCAAACTGTCATCACTATTCACCTGTATTCCTGTCTTGAGAAAGACCTGCCGCAACCACCTACTAGGGCGCAAGAGGGTCAAAACGTCGACGCATGTCAAAGGTCCAGAACCCCCAGGATTCCAATAGGAACACTAGGATTCCTTGGTTGAAAATCAGCATCTGGCCAATGAAACACTTGTATATACCTGAATATAGGAAATCGCCTCGCACTGTATATTTCTTCACTCATTGAGCACTTTTCACCCAAAGTAACCCTTTTGCACTATTTCTGACAGTCCTATCATGTATTGTATGTTATCTTTGAATTAAGTAATTCAGATATAAATTTAATGAATTCTGTTAAAAATTACACAATACAAGCATTTGATTTCACGATTTTGTAATTTGAGCATTCATTTCTCAAGTTAGGTGTGTATCAGAGAGTATCTGTTCATATCTACTCCAGTAAGTCCGACACCAAACATGACAAACCAATGGTACTGCAACACACTCTCATAGAAATTTGTGGAGGCAAAAAATAGCATTACCAACATCCAGAGAAAAAATGAAATTAACATCAACTTTATTTTTGAAAGTAAGACAAACCAACTTTTCTAAAAAGTCTTTAAACACATCCATTATAACTGCTACTAGTAGAGGGACAGTCAGTACTCATCCACACCCACCAGCAGATGAATGTCATAGCATCACTGTTTTAAATTGGGTCTTTAGTCGGCAGAGGTTTGCACCCTGTCCAAGTAGGGACCACAATCTTAGTGTGGGTAAGCTAGATACACACTTCCAATCAACCTGTGATCACCCTCTGGTAGCTAGGTACAGAGCAAGCAGGATTAACCTAAGAGGCAATGAGTAAAGAATTTGTGATACACAAACGAAGTAACACGATGCAAATACCACAAAAAGACTCCACACAGGTTTAGGGAAATAGAGAACATTTACCTGAGAAAAACAACACCTAAATGAAAAAATTCCAATCATTGAAAGTCAAGATATGCATTTATAAAGAACACAAGCAACAACAGTGCTTTAAAGTTAATATTGCTAAAAGGTTACTTGAGGTTGCGAGGGACTGTTGTAAATGTAAAGTTCAGGCCGACTGCGATGGAGAGCAGGCCGGCTACAGGACTCAGACAGATTCTGCTAACAAAGTACCTAAACTGTGTGAATGTCTGTATCAGTTGCTAACACATGCATTAAGTAAGACACAATTAATCACTCACTTACACAGTCAGTCACACACCTACTTAATCATACATCCTGTCTCCTATACACCCATTCATTCTTCAATACACCTTGGCATATATATATTAAACATACTTACATTTTTTGAGAAACTCATTGTCACGTGGATGATGTCATCAGTGATGTCATCAGTGATGTTATTTGAGATGTCATCAGTTTTGTCATCAGTGATGTCACTGACCATGTCACTGACCATGTCATGAATGATGTAATATGTGATGTCATCAGCAGTGCATTGTGGGGGCGCTAGTTATAGTTAGCTCAACTAACTATAACAGCGGAATTTCTATCGTTTTGTATGAGTGAAATGTCCAACTAACTGTAACATCCCCAAAATCCATGGTTTTTTTCTGTGAATTTCTAAGATTTTTTAAATTCTAATTCCTAACTATAACATCTGTAAAACTTATGTTTTTTCAGTGAATTTCAAAGGTTTTTTAAATGCTAATTTCTAACTATAATGTTCCTAAAACCTATGTTTTTCAGTGAATTTCAAAGGTTTTTTTAAATGCTCATTTCTTATTATAATGTTAATTAAACATATATTTTTTTTGTGTTTTTTAATTATCATCCCATTCTCAACCTGGTTAAAATTGCATATCTCACCCCTCTTCCATCGATACATTCTGCCAACAAAATCACCCCAAATGAGAGCCTCAACTAACGCTAATGATATGCAAATTACACATTCCAGTGCAAAAAATGCACTAATACACCACTTCCCTATATTTTCAAAAACCAGCAAAATCTCCAATGTGATCCAAAAAGCAGACGATAAGTAGACTTACCAGTAACAAATTAACATCAACCTTTAACTGGTGTAAGGAGGTCGACTATCTACTGCATGAATACGACCCAACTCTCAGCCACATCTAAAGACCAACACGTGATAGAGCTACTGATCATGCAGCTCCGACACCCAAGAAGGCCAAAACACCCAGCGCCACAACCACCAGAACCTCCCCCCAGGACCACCCCCGCTACTACCACGAGGCAGCACAAAACAGGACAACTGACCTTCCCAAAATACCAGGGCCCCTCAGCCACACAATAGCTGAATGTTGGGAGATGAGGCAACCAACTATATATGAAGAAGGCAAGTCACCCATTAATAATAATGCACGCAATGCCAAGGGTAACGCCGCTGATGTGCTGCACAGATCTCACTATGCAAAGAACAAACCTTTCCATGTGGAGATATACTATTGCTACTTGTAGTGTAGTGCACAGTGGACGCAACCATGTTACCTCAGGCAGTGGGGAAGATCTCTGTCATGTAGCTGTGTGGTCCCCCCCTGGAAGCGGAAGTGGAGTGGGCTGGTCCAATGTACGCCACTCCCACGAAGGAGTATGAATAAATAGGACAGGCTCTGGGCGTGGTTTACTTGTGGGAAGACCAGCGAGTCTGCAGAGCGGCTGCCCTCACCCTGGCACGTGGCTGCCGCCATGACCGCGGGCCTCTTCCACACAGGCCCCCTGTGATCCCAGCGGCACAGCACCGCAGACTTATGTCTGTATCGACTACTGCCTTAGATCTACACTTCGGACAGCGGGGTTCATAAATTGAATTCATCCTTGATTTAATAACTGCACAGAGAATTGTACTCCATGTCCGCTGATTTTGTCAAGAAGAAGTGACAAAAAGCATTCCTCGATGTCTATGCTAACTACTGCCTTCGATCTATACTGCGGACAGCAAGGCTCACAATTCAGATACAGTGGCGATTGCAGATGACGCAGTCCAGTTCGCAAGACACGTTACTCCCAGTGCGGCCTACTGGGACCACACATCATCACAGGTTGCGCACAAGCTGTGTGCTTCAGTTGCTACTAACTCACTGCACCATACATCATCTCCTCGTGGCCTTAGAAAGGCAAGAGATTGCTCCCAGTGCGGCCCGCCGAGACCACGTATCATTGCAGGGTGCGCAAATGCCGAGTACTCCAGTTGCTACCAACTGTGCAGCTCAACTCAACGCCACATGGCTGTGCACCCATCCTGACCACTGCCTGCGCACTACATTAGGTTTACACGGTTCACAATTCAAGAATATTAGCGACACAAATTGTGTAAGAGACTATAATGGGTTAAGAAGACCAAATGCTCCTGATCTGTGCAGCTCAAGTCAATGTCACCAGCCTGTGAGCCTTTGCTGACCGCTGCCTTTGGTCTACACTGTGGAAGAGCGGCGGCATGTGGTGCCAAGCCGATTCCACATGTGTAACTGGTTCCTGAGTCCTTAATGGCAGCAACCCCAACTTCGTGGCAGCGACCACAGCACCAAACTCCCTTCAATCAGTGAAGGATATTTGCATATGGAAGGTCAGCAACACGTGGTGCCACTGACCCTTTACTACGCAGGCTGGTGGGGCACAAACGTATGCACATGGCTATGGGCTCTTGCTCACCGCTACCTCTGACCTACACTGTGGAAGACCGTCGACACATGGTGCTACTAACCGTATTCAACACAAGCCAATCTCAAATGTGTAACTGTGTCCTGAGTCCTAAATAGCAGTGACCCCCAACTCCGTGAGACAAATTCAGCAGCAGACTCCCTTCAATCAGTGAGGATTATTGCCATATGGAAGGCTGGCGGCACGTGCTGCCACTAACTCTGTTCAACACTAGCCAATCCCACATGTGTAAGTGTGTTCTGAGTCCTGAATGGCAATGACCCCAAGTCCATGGCAGCGAACACAGCATCAGACTTCTTTTGATCAGTGAGGCTTATTTCCATATGCAACGGCGGTGGCATGTGGTGCCACTAACTCTCTAACACAAACCGATCCCAAATGTGTAAGTGTGTCCTGAGTCCTGATCGCACTGACCCCAAGTCTGTGGCAGCGACCATAGCACCTCACCCCTTCGATTAGTGAGTAGTATTTACAGATTGAAGTCTGTCGACAAGTGGCGCCACTGAACCTGTACTACGCAGGGCGGTGGGGCCAGCAACCTCTGGCCTACACTACTGTCAGCATGCCTCACAATTCAGATACAGTCCCGATTCCAAATGACGCAGTCCAATAGAGAAGACACATTGCTCCCAGTGCGACCCGTCCACATCAAGCATCATCACAGGCTCATACAGTCTCAATGCTTCTGGTACCACTAACCCTATCTAACACAAACCAATCCCACGTGTAACTGTGTCTTGAGTCCCAAACAGCAGTGACCCCAACTTCGTGGCAGCGACCACAGCACCAGACTCCCTTCAGTCTTATTTGTTGTTCTTTTTTTAAATATTTTTTTTTATATGTACATTCATACATTACTCAGAGTTTTTTTTCTCTAACCGCACAGGGACACTTCGGGCTCAAGAAGGTTGTTGGGGGTATGTTGATAATGTGGGAAGAGGGAAAGTTACCTGCTAATGTGGAGAGAAGGAGCGTCAAAGGGGTGTCACTCACAGAAATAACTCAGATATGTTTTCATAAATGCCTCGACAGATGCCAGCTGACGGACTGAATCACAAAATGGTTTTTCAATACTTTTGTAGTGTAATTTATGAACAGTTCAGACCCAGGCTGGCAGAGGGACGCAGTCCTATGAGCCGTCCGCGCCATTGTGTCTATCACTGCCCTGTTCCATCGTACGCCACGCCACGCCACGCCACTCTCATTACGTTCCAACATTGTCCCCACATAGCTACCTTTCGCAGGCGTACTCGCTGTTGGTGTGCGGGTCAGCAGTCTAGTTCTCAACATCCCAAGGCCACTCTCTGAGGGCAGGTTTGTACACACACCACACCCATCCGGCACATGCGGCACTGGCCATGTGACCATGCAAATATAAAAGATCAACAACGTCACATCCTTTATTGCCAGTCCTGACTATCTGGCGAATGCTCCACGGGTCTCATAAAGAGTCCATGAAAAGTTGCGCAGAAGGTTAGTCACACCCTCAGCTGTATGGCCGTCAGTGGCCTACCATCCCCTTGGCGCAGACTCCATATGCATAGGGTTAGTGCCACCCCAAACTCATGTGGCCATCAAGAGCCTACCACCACATGGCACGAACTTGAGTTCCACAGTCGTAGCAGCACCAAACCCTGAAGTGGTCTCCACCATTGACGACTCAGGACTGGGTCGCAGAGAAGCTGTAGTGGTCCCCACCATTCAGGACTCAGCGGCATCTGTGAGATCGGCGGAGAAGCTGATGTGGTCTCTGCCATTCACGACTCAGGCATCAGCGACATCTGTAATATCCGCGCAGAATCTGATGTGGTCTCCGCCATTCATGACTCAGGACTCAGCAACACATCTGAAATCGTCGGAGTATCTGATGTGGTCTCCGCCATTCATGACTCAAGAGTCAGCAACACATCTGAGATCGGCGGTATTTTGACAGGCACGTGGAGTCCGCCCACTACTGCACACTCCGCTGGCACCAGGTAATTATTTGCTCATGGATACACAGAGGCGACAGTCCCTCTCTCTCTCTCTCTCACTTCTCTCTCTCACTTCTCTCTCTCTCAATCTCTTCATTCCTTTCCTTCTATGTCTCTCTCCCTTCTCCCTTTCTCACTCCCTTTCTTTCTTTCCTTCCCTCTCTTTTTCTCTCTGACCTGTTTATCCTTCTCTGTTTCTCTCTCTCTTTGTCCTTTGATATGCGCATTATACACATCCTTATTTTGTGCTTTATTTTCCAGGCTCTGTCGTCGACATCCATGATTCCCACAGGAGTCCTCCACCTCGTTGTTTCCCATTATGTTTGTATTACTCTTTCTTGTTCTTATTACTGTTATTTGCTGATATCCACCATGGTGTTAAGTTTTGGAGCATTTATCGAGGGAATACTGGTGATCTGTGCAGTTTGTGCCACCTTCTGAATACTGTGTTAGATTTTTCTCAACTTTAGTTGCATTAAAGTGCTTATAATGAAATGCAGAATAGCCGTGCCGTGCAAAAAGACACGAGGTGCACCTTTGCGATTTATTTTAAATACTAAAATCCTGTATTGAATTGCACTGAGGTAGTGCCTGAACTTACAGTGTACACACAAAATCAATGAAGAAATCTCATTGTATTTATATTGATTGGGAATAATGCGTCAGGTGCTGGATCTTGACGGGATATACTGCCCAGTTCGTATATTGTTATGCATACGAACAAATGACATCACAACTTTCACAACTGCAATGCGAAATTCATTCCGGCGATAACCCACGTTACCACCAGGAATTTTATACCTGCTTACTGCTGGTGTTAAGTAGGATGACTACCTGCAGCATGAAAGGAAACACAGCCAAGAGCCATACCAGAACACCCACAACTGCCATAGAGTTAACAAGCACAATACAGGGATACCCATGAGGGCTAAAAGACTCATTGCAACAACCCCAGGACCACCAACGCCCCCCAGACCCGCATCTGAGCAAGTGTGTCCGTGTGGTCATTGTGTTACCACGATAGGCACGGGCCCTGCAACACCACAGTGTGCTGTCTTCAACAGATGTTACCATGTCACCTCGGAGTTGGCAGTGACCTTGGACATGTAGCTACACATGCATCCTCCTGCAAGCACAGCACATGTGTGCTGGTCCGGCGTACACAGGTCAGCGCAGGGGTGTGCCTATCCGGCAAGGGAAAGGGGGTGTCTCGGACATGTCCGTGTGCAGGAAGTGCGGTAAGTGTGTCTCTGTGTTCTGGTGAGGCCTGCCACAAGGGCCGCAGTTGACGATGTTGTAAAGTGGGATACACCACCACCAAATGGCATTCTCATGGTGTAGTTCGAATGCCACAGGACATGCCGGAATAGGTATTACAATGCTGTGCCGTACTAGTGCACGGAATACAACATTGCACCGTACAAAAGTGTGGGGGCTCGTGGCAAGGAGGAGCAGCGGTTTGGCAATGTAACACACAGTGAACCCGCCCATGTGCCATGTGCTGGGTATTTCATCCATGATGACCATGGTCGCAGACAAACCACAACGCCCATGACCGGCCTTTGTACACATCCTGTATGAATGCAGCATGGGTTTCACTTCTATGCTCGTTCAGTGGTGTGATGTTGCCAGGTTGTGTGACTTATGTTCCTTGTTGGTGTGTTTCATTTTGGCCATTGTTTGTCTATACTTGTACTGTACTTCATTGTGCATATGTGCCATTGTGCCCATCTCCCCCGTTCCCCCATTCCCTGCTTCTTCCTCTTCCTGGTGATGTTTCTATAATTTTGTTCCTCCACACATAAATACAATTTAAGAACAAATTAGAATACTTCTTTGATTCTTTTGCGTTTCAAAACTTCTCTCTATTAATTTCTTTTTAATTTTCCATATAAACAGTTTTTCTCATATTCAACAACACATCGAAGTCAGCAGTGCAGAGAATTCGATCAACTCACTTTCTAGAACATACTACAACATGTGCAGGTTAAAAGTTCATCAATTATTTTAAACCTAACAATATTTTTTTGCAACATTTTCTCCAACATTTAACGGCACGGGCAGGTTAAAAGTTCCGATTGTTTTAAGTTCGAACAATGCTATCCAAATGCAGGTAAGAGGCATGTTTGAGTTGAGCAAATTTTATCCTATATTATGTACTGCACATTCAAACTGGTTTTTCTTAACCAATCACAAACATGTTTTTCCACAAAACGAATGTGCACCCTGCTTTTATAAAACAATGCTTTTCATCTCCCAATCAGGTATCATTTTGTATGTGAAAAAAAACTAGTTCCTCATCTTTAAACATATTTCTTATTCATACAAAGGAACTGCATGAGCTACAGATTTCTTTCCATACCTTTCAGCTATACCTTCAAAATGCTAGTGTGGATCGTAGGACATAGCTATGTTTTCTGGTGCAAGAGGTATGCAGAACAGAGATGTATTGACTTAGACCTAGGTTAACAAAATGTGGACATTAAATGGTTTGCACAGAGAGGATTGAAGTGGCACCAATTGTTTCCTTTGGTTAAAACCTGTTTGCATCTCCAACACCCTGACCTCATGGTTGTGCGCTGTGGTGGAAACAACCTAGGCACATTGACTGGGGTAGGTTTGGAAATCTTATGAAGGACACCTTTGGAGAACTGATGTTACTTTTGCCTCAAACTGACTTTGTATATCCCAATAAATGCCAAAGACAGAAGTGGAAATGGTCAAAACAATGCTGTCCTCAGATTGAAAAATCTAGGAAGAAAGTCAACAAAGCTGTGTTTGCATACCTCAGAGACCACAAAATGGGGTCCATCTACAACAACAACATACATTTTGATATGGCTGATACCTTCAGAAGTGATGTAGGACACTTCACAGATCAGGGAAATCGAGTTTTCCTGAATAACTTAAAGCTGTGCATCCGCACTTATATGTAGCTCCAACTAATGAACACAAAGGCTATTTTTAGAGCCACCCATTAACTTACAACTTAGGCCAGCTATTTAAGGGCCAGGTAACAGCTGCTTTGATCACCGGCTTTACTCACCCATAGGGGTCAGTAGTTTGCGCTTTACAAATACCGTATTGATTTACCTTTGCACTCCCTATACAACACCACCTAAGTAGTTCAGCGACTTTACCCCGACTCCTTTAACAGCTCAGCTTATGCCCCCAGCGCCATCAGACCTCTAGGAGTGAGTAGTTTAGAGTAGTGGAAGTAGTGTCAACACAAGTGTAGTGCAGCTGCCACGGCACATGACTTCACAGCATAGGCCACACAATTTGGGCTCATGCTTTAATCCCTGCCCAGACGTGGGTCCCAGGCACTCCACACCACTGGAGTCAAGCTAGCCGGGTTGATGAGAGGTGTTACCTCGAAACCGGTCCGGTCCTCGGATGCTTGATTCCGTTCTGGGAAGGACATGGCTTTTGTAGTTCGGGCTGGACTGTTCCCATGGGGCGCAGGGTCAGAGCTGATTTGCATATCGCCATTGTCTAACCCAGGGTGGTGTGGAGTGCAAAAAAACGATGGATTTGGGCCCAGATCTTTGGACTGGGGTGAGTGTGTGACATTGATCCACATTCGGTCCATCACCTGTTGTTTTTGCATATTCCGCCCTAAGTGCGCTGGGGATGCCTAGACGTGGGTCCCAGGCACTCCACACCACTTGGAGTCAAGCTAGCCGGGCTGATGAGAGGTGTTACCTCGAAACCGGTCCGGTCCTCGGATGCTTGATTCCGTTCTGGGAAGGACATGGCTTTTGTAGTTCGGGCTGGACTGTTCCCATGGGGCGCAGGGTCAGAGCTGATTTGCATATCGCCATTGTCTAACCCAGGGTGGTGTGGAGTGCAAAAAAACGATGGATTTGGGCCCAGATCTTTGGACTGGGGTGAGTGTGTGACATTGATCCACATTCAGTCCATCACTTGTTGTTTTTGCAATTGCCGCCCTAAGTGCGCTGGGGATGCCCAGACGTGGGTCCCAGGCACTCCACACCACTGGAGTCAAGCTAGCCGGGCTGATGAAAGGTGTTACCTCGAAACCGGTCCGGTCCTCGGATGCTTGATTCCGTTCTGGGAAGGACATGGCTTTTGTAGTTCGGGCTGGACTGTTCCCATGGGGCGCAGGGTCAGAGCTGATTTGCATATCGCCATTGTCTAACCCAGGGTGGTGTGGAGTGCAAAAAAACGATGGATTTGGGCCCAGATCTTTGGACTGGGGTGAGTGTGTGACATTGATCCACATTCGGTCCATCACCTGTTGTTTTTACCAAATAAACAAAAGCATGCTTTCTAGACCAAGACCCTTCTCCCTGCCAAATGTGAGGTAATTCCGTTCACCCATATGACCTTTAGTCTTGTCTAAAGTTTCCTATGGAAATTAACATGAAAAAAACACATTTTGGGATCCCCCTGTTATCTTTTATCCTTTTATGAACTATTACGCAAGAAGTTCAATTCATCATTAGGGGCTATTTTTGCACTGAGAAATGCACCCTTGCATTCAAAATGGGCGAGAGTATGCATTTTGCACTACAAAAATAGAACTACATTCTACAACAGACGAACAGCAGGAGCCAGCAACGACTCTGCCTCTCTTAGTTCATTCACTGATCATGTGCTTCTGCAGTAGAATTTTTACCCCAAATTACACTTAATTACCCAAGCTGACGTAATTGCGCAATATCAGTAATTTGGTATTGCAAGAGTAATGTGTAATTAGTGAAATTACCCTTATTATTCTGGGGTAAATACATTTTCACCCAGGCCTAAACAGAATGTTCTTCCATCTTGCTACTCTTTTTGGCAACTCCTTTTGGCATTTTACCCCCAAAATGACAGAGGATTGTGATGAGAAGGAGAGAACATCTTGTGCAATGGGGTCCTTATGAATTTTCATTAGCTTTATACAGTGCCTGAAAACTAGCAGAGTATTATATTGTTGGTGTAGATATGGAACACATTGCCATAGGCAACAGTGTCCATACAAGAATGGAAAAGGCTCACATCAATAAAATGGATAATTTAAGTAAAGCCTGCCTAAACCTCCATGCGAGTGACTGGGAATTAATGTTTTGCCAATGTGCAACATTCCGTCCATCACCTTGTTTGTTTTGCTGGTCACCCTATGTGGGAAGGGTATGCCCAGACGTGGGACCCGTGCTCACTACGCCACTGGAGTCAAGCTATGCTGGCTGAGGAAGGCTGATAGCCAGAAACCGGTCCTAGGATGCTTGATTGCGGTCCAGGGAAGACATGGCTTGACAGTTCGGGCTGGACTGTTCCCATGAGGTAAAAGAGCAATTCCCTTGAACAATGTCATTTACATAAACACCATGAATAAGAAAAAAGCAATAACTATAACAACTAAATTAGGAGTAAAAAACTGGCAAAATGTATTGTATACAGTAAAATTAAAAAAGCAGAGAACATAGTTAGCTGCTTGGCACAGATTAAAAGAGGTTGTAAAAAACAGTAAAATAACAATCCACATTCAATATTGACCCGCAATATTGCTGAAAACAGACAGAAACAACAGTAAGACATACAATTTGTGCAATAGAGGGTGTGTGTTCTGTTATTCTTTTAAAACACCGGTGTTATGCACATTGGGATATTATTATGTCAACAACGGTGTTTGAGCCACGAATCACACTGTACTAGGGCGTCGAAGCGTTTCGGTGGTTTGTTGAACTTCTATCCACCTTTATCAAGACAAAGAGTAAATTTCTGTCGTAGTGTACATAGGTTCCTTTGAAGTGTGAAGGACCGATGTACAGTGTTAATACGGTCGTGTTCTAGAGAGGCGTTGTTACTCAGACCGTAGATAGTCGTAGAGAATTTTCGAGCTATGTCTTTGTTAGTGTCCCTTGTCCCTAATATGTTGGAAATTTATAGCAGAGCGGGTCGCATATGGTTCCTTCCGCCCCTTTTGAATTGGCTTGTATTCCTGGAAGAAAAGACAAGAGTTGACACAGAAATACCGCTGACATGTGTGACCACATTCAACTCGGTATCCAACCAAGTAACCAAAAGTATAAAAAAACATTGGAACATTATAAACACTGGCAATTTGCATTGGGAAAAACCACTTTTTTCTTTCAAGAAGTCTATGAGCCTGAAAGACACCCTTGTCAACACCAGACCTAAAGTAAAACTGGCCCAAAACACCCCCTCAATCACCAGAGCATGGGGCCTTCCGGATGTGACTGGACATTATCGTTGCGGAGATTGCAGCGTATGCCACTTAACCAAGAATACAAAGTCCCTTGACCTAGAGGCTGGAAAAGTCTGGAGGCAAGTTGCACATACCAACTGCAACAGTGAAAATGTAGTTTATCTCATTGAGTGCACTTGCAAAAAAAGATACATTGGGATGACAACCCGGAAGGTAAAGCAGAGAATCTGCGAGCACCGCAGCACTATACGCTGCAAGAAAAATGCTACTCGATTGACGGACCATTTTCTTGAGAAAGGTCATACTACGAATGACATGTTTTGGACCGTCATTGAGCAGATATCCCCAGGACCAAACATACAAAAACGCTTGTACGAGAAAGAACAAAGATGGGTATACAGGCTATCTACTAACAAAAATGGCCTTAATGATAATATCCCCTGGGCCTCTGTCCTCTCATAGACACCTGGTCTCTAATATCCCATTTTGCTGTAACCCTGTGCCATCTGCCATACTGTAACCCTATGCCATCTGCCAAACTATAATCCTGTGCCACCTGCCTGCGGAAGGTACTAATTGAGCCCCCTTTTTTAATCCTTAGCAAGGGTTAATTCAGTCTCAAATTTTTTAATCCTTAGCAAGGGTCAATTCAGATTCCAGACATAGAGTTCTGAATATAAACTTAAAACCTGGGCTAACGAACTTCCATATAGAGTTCTTTTCCACCCTGCAGTGAGCAGCGCGTTATGTCCAAATATCCCCTATGGCTGCCTGCTCAGTGCATGCTCAGTAACTTGCCAGGATATACAAAATAAAATCATCACTTTTGACCAGATTATACTGTGCGCTAGGTTAAGACTCCACCTAGCGAATTGCTCAGTACTTTAACCTCCTTACTCGAAAAATGTCCAAACTGTGCTTCCTTTTTTCCCCTCACGAAGTTCAAGCATTACGCTGCCTTTTTAGTATAAACTGTCCCCGATCACAGAGGCTCCCCGTTGTCTCCGATCACGGAGTTTGTTTTGAGCTGTCGCCATGGCAATTAGACGCGCGTATGACGATCACGCACGCACGTGACGTCATCGCGCGCTACTGTACCGGCCACGCCCTCCCCGCCCACAATGGCGGCTCCCTTTAACAACAGACGCCGATCCTTCCTCCAGTGCGGGTGCACGGAGGGAGAGAAGTAGGTTATCGGCCCATTTCGGAACGGAGAAACTGTAAGTAGAATCCGCCCTGACAGGAATACCTCGGATTCCAACCCCCCCCCCCTTGTTAACTACCGAGGAGGTAAAAAACGATACTGGAGACCCCTTTTTGAATCACTATTCATGTCCCTTTATCTTTCTCATGCAGAATACGTTTTGAACTCTGTATTTCCCCTCATATCCCTGTGAGGCAAACCTTCCTCCATTGAGGAGTAAGTGTTTTTCTTTTCTAAAAATATGTGTGTATTGTGGTGTTTTGTTATATGTTATTTGTGGTTTTGGATCAAGTTGGCATTTCTTCACGTCGGTAATTCTTGACACAAAATGGATAGAATTATGACTGAGGCACGCACTATCAAATTTGTGACAGAAGTGGTTTAAAATATAGAACTACGCATGCGTGCTCACTCACACCCATATTGATAGGTGTGCCCTACCAAGTAACACTTGGTTATAAATATAAAAGACTATGCTGACACACCGCACCATGGTTTATTCGCATCACTGAATGTGGAATGAGTCACAGACAGAACGGACTACGTCACTCCACTACGTTACAGGCACGTAATTAACCTTTATAAGTGATAATGTTCTTTCTTTTACAGGTTTGTTCCTTTGTATGTAACCACTTCTGGGTTACTATTTTTTACCCACTTAGCAAATCGCTATTTTTGGGTCTGAAAGGGTTGCAGGTATGGCAGGGTGTTAGTGTACCCTGACCACCCAATTCCTTTACATCATTTTTGGTCCTGATGAAAAACCGGTAATCCCATATGGTTTGAAACATGTAGACCCAGCACATACCAAAGATACACTAGGTCTGATTAAAGCCTTTATTGTATCATCACTGTTTTTAATATTGTCCAGTAGCTTCAGAATAAAATATATTTGGTAAAAGTTATACCAGGACAATTTTTAACTCACTGACTATTTTTTACATTCATCACCCACATACCCGCTCCACTGTATTCAGGTGTTGTAGCACACCTTGGCGGCACTCGGCTGTCGAGGTGGCCCCGATGATGAAGCATGTCACCGACCAGGTCGGTGAGTGAGGGGTTCCTTAAAAACAAAGGAGGACTTCTTCTTTTACACTAGTGTCTCATCCCACCAATACTGGCTGTTTCAGCCTTATTTTTGGTGGTACTCCTTCATATTGTTGTATAGCTACTTACCTAGGGGACTGGGAGTACCCTTCCATCCACAGCAGTGGATATAACCCCCTAACTCTCTCACCTTGTTAAATATATATCTTGGCAGCGCACAGCTGCGAGAGTATATGTCCTCCTTTGATCCTTAACCCGTCCTTTTGACATCTCACCTACACATACGTCACATTTTTTTCTCAACCATGGGAGAAAACCAAGGTCTCACATACTCCACAGAGGAGATAGATGCTATCTTCGGGGAGATCTCTGGCTTTGCGGATGCAAGCATTTCCCAGACGATATCACAAACAGGCGACTGGGAGAAACTAACGGAAATGAAAAGGGAACGCATAAGAACAATATTGCATGGCACCATTCTAAAAGAATATGTCACCAACAACATGGCACCCAAGGGTCTTTTGGTTACTAATGCCCCACGGATTTTTCTAAATGATGCAGAGTTTCGAAAAGACTGGGCACTAATAGCCTGGCACTGCACGCATGATTGGATTGTCTTAATACTGAAAACAGCCCTGAGACTATCAGAAGCCATTCAAATTGACATCCAAAAGACAGAGGCACATATAAAGGCCACCATAACTGGATATAAAAGAAGGCTGGACTAAATTAATAAAGAAATAACTGAATACAAAGACAACCTGACCCAGCAAAAAGCTACGAAATTTCAAAAGGATTTGAAAAGATTCTCCTTTGTCAAGACATACCCCTACTCAGATCCCGATTTCAAACCAGCTGAGAAACCCCCATCTGACTCTGACACATCCAGTGTCTCATCAGGTAGCAGCAACGGATCTAACACCAGCACTAACAGGCAATGGGGTAGAGGAGGGAAAAGAGGCCAAGGAAACTTTTGGCCCGGTTACCAGCCCCCAATGTTTCAGGATCCTTTCAACCAGACGGCAAATTTCCAGATGTATGGTTGGCAACCCCCTTTCCAACCACATTTCCAGCCTCCCCCTTTCCAATTTCGCCCTCCTTTTTTTCACAGGGGCAGAAGGGGAAGGGGAAAAAACAGACAACCGAATCAGGTACACTGGGAGGAAGACGACCCAGTGAGCAACCGAACAAAGAGCAAGGCAGGCACAAGCAGTGCGAAACCCTAGTCACGAACCTGTCATCAAGACCACTAACAGGCATTGAAGAAAATGTTCTCAATAAAGGACTTGGCTATGTCCCTACGGCACGACTTGACAAATTCCAGTTACATTGTGAGCTGGCCAGTTTTTTCAGAAAACTAAGGCTTAAAGCCTTTTTTGAGAAACAGGGTCAACCAAAAGAGTGCGAAGTTGAGAACGAGAGTGGGTTAAGATTAAAATCAACTTTTATGCCACCTCCACACACAACACCAGTGGAAATAATGACTTTTGAACAAGCCGTCTACAATGACGTTGAGAAGATGGAAATAACAACCCATTTTCAGAACCTCAGCAACGCAGAAAGAGTGGCACTAAAGGAACTACGTGCCTGTGAAACAATAATCATAAAACCTGCCGACAAAGGCGGTGGGTTAGTAATCATGGACACTACCACCTATCGAGAAGAGTGTGTCCGACTTCTGAGTGACAGAAATCACTATCAAGTTTTGAGCACTGATCCAACAAGCGATCTGAAAGCTGAAATATGTCAACTGATTGAGATAGCTGAATCCAATGGCGCAATATCTAAACAGGAAGCAGACTATCTGTGTACCACCGAAGGGAAGACCCCTTACTTCTACATCTTACCAAAGATGCATAAGGGCAGACTTCCCCCTCCAGGACGCCCAATAGTCTCGGGCATCGGCTCCTTATTAGAGCCTCTCTCTAGATTCTGTGATTTTTTTCTAAAAACAATTGTACAGAAGTCAACCACCTATCTACAGGACACGAAAAGTCTACTGAACCTACTCCAGAATGTGGAAGTTGATGAGAACACTGTGTTATTGAGCTTTGACATCGAAAGCTTATACACAAGCATACCCCAAGACGATACTGTTCACGTACTGGGGATTACCTTGGAGAATGCAGACTGGCCATTTCGTACTCCCAAGGCCTTCATTCTGGAATGCGCAAAGCTGGCCCTCAAACGCAATTACTTCGAGTTTGAAGGAACACTTTTCTTACAAACCGGGGGGACCTCAATGGGCAGTGTTTTTGCTCCCAGCATAGCTGGTATGTATGTATATGATTTCGAGAGCAAATTTATTTTGAACGCTGTGAATCCATAGCGCGAACATCTGACCTTCTGGAGGCGGTACATTGATGACGTCCTTGCTATTTGGCAAGGACCAACTGAGCTCTTGGAACAATTCATCGCTTGGATAAACACCTGCGACAGGAACCTTAAATTCACGAGTAACTATGACAAAAGAGAAATTGTTTTCCTTGACGTAGTAATTAACAAGGTAGGCAATCACCTGGAAACTAAAACCCATTACAAACCAACGGCGAAAAACAATCTTTTGAGGTATGAGAGTTTCCACCCTCGACCACTCAGGGAAAACCTACCCTACGGACAATTTTTGAGACTCCGCAGGAATTGTAGTCAACTATCTGACTACAAAGAACAAGCGAATGATCTTTCTGAAAAACTGGATAACCGGGGGTATCCTAAGAAAATAATAAACAAATGCCAGAAGAGGGCCAGGAACCAGCCCAGGGAAGTACTCCTGGAAGAAAAGACAAGAGTTGACACAGAAATACCGCTGACATGTGTGACCACATTCAACTCGGTATCCAACCAAGTAACCAAAAGTATAAAAAAACATTGGAACATTATAAACACTGGCAATTTGCATTGGGAAAAACCACTTTTTTCTTTCAAGAAGTCTATGAGCCTGAAAGACACCCTTGTCAACACCAGACCTAAAGTAAAACTGGCCCAAAACACCCCCTCAATCACCAGAGCATGGGGCCTTCCGGATGTGACTGGACATTATCGTTGCGGAGATTGCAGCGTATGCCACTTAACCAAGAATACAAAGTCCCTTGACCTAGAGGCTGGAAAAGTCTGGAGGCAAGTTGCACATACCAACTGCAACAGTGAAAATGTAGTTTATCTCATTGAGTGCACTTGCAAAAAAAGATACATTGGGATGACAACCCGGAAGGTAAAGCAGAGAATCTGCGAGCACCGCAGCACTATACGCTGCAAGAAAAATGCTACTCGATTGACGGACCATTTTCTTGAGAAAGGTCATACTACGAATGACATGTTTTGGACCGTCATTGAGCAGATATCCCCAGGACCAAACATACAAAAACGCTTGTACGAGAAAGAACAAAGATGGGTATACAGGCTATCTACTAACAAAAATGGCCTTAATGATAATATCCCCTGGGCCTCTGTCCTCTCATAGACACCTGGTCTCTAATATCCCATTTTGCTGTAACCCTGTGCCATCTGCCATACTGTAACCCTATGCCATCTGCCAAACTATAATCCTGTGCCACCTGCCTGCGGAAGGTACTAATTGAGCCCCCTTTTTTAATCCTTAGCAAGGGTTAATTCAGTCTCAAATTTTTTAATCCTTAGCAAGGGTCAATTCAGACTCCAGACATAGAGTTCTGAATATAAACTTAAAACCTGGGCTAACGAACTTCCATATAGAGTTCTTTTCCACCCTGCAGTGAGCAGCGCGTTATGTCCAAATATCCCCTATGGCTGCCTGCTCAGTGCATGCTCAGTAACTTGCCAGGATATACAAAATAAAATCATCACTTTTGACCAGATTATACTGTGCGCTAGGTTAAGACTCCACCTAGCGAATTGCTCAGTACTTTAACCTCCTTACTCGAAAAATGTCCAAACTGTGCTTCCTTTTTTCCCCTCACGAAGTTCAAGCATTACGCTGCCTTTTTAGTATAAACTGTCCCCGATCACAGAGGCTCCCCGTTGTCTCCGATCACGGAGTTTGTTTTGAGCTGTCGCCATGGCAATTAGACGCGCGTATGACGATCACGCACGCACGTGACGTCATCGCGCGCTACTGTACCGGCCACGCCCTCCCCGCCCACAATGGCGGCTCCCTTTAACAACAGACGCCGATCCTTCCTCCAGTGCGGGTGCACGGAGGGAGAGAAGTAGGTTATCGGCCCATTTCGGAACGGAGAAACTGTAAGTAGAATCCGCCCTGACAGGAATACCTCGGATTCCAACCCCCCCCCCCCCTTGTTAACTACCGAGGAGGTAAAAAACGATACTGGAGACCCCTTTTTGAATCACTATTCATGTCCCTTTATCTTTCTCATGCAGAATACGTTTTGAACTCTGTATTTCCCCTCATATCCCCGTGAGGCAAACCTTCCTCCATTGAGGAGTAAGTGTTTTTCTTTTCTAAAAATATGTGTGTATTGTGGTGTTTTGTTATATGTTATTTGTGGTTTTGGATCAAGTTGGCATTTCTTCACGTCGGTAATTCTTGACACAAAATGGATAGAATTATGACTGAGGCACGCACTATCAAATTTGTGACAGAAGTGGTTTAAATTATAGAACTACGCATGCGTGCTCACTCACACCCATATTGATAGGTGTGCCCTACCGAGTAACACTTGGTTATAAATATAAAAGACTATGCTGACACACCGCACCATGGTTTATTCGCATCACTGAATGTGGAATGAGTCACAGACAGAACGGACTACGTCACTCCACTACGTTACAGGCACGTAATTAACCTTTATAAGTGATAATGTTCTTTCTTTTACAGGTTTGTTCCTTTGTATGTAACCACTTCTGGGTTACTATTTTTTACCCACTTAGCAAATCGCTATTTTTGGGTCTGAAAGGGTTGCAGGTATGGCAGGGTGTTAGTGTACCCTGACCACCCAATTCCTTTACATCATTTTTGGTCCTGATGAAAAACCGGTAATCCCATATGGTTTGAAACATGTAGACCCAGCACATACCAAAGATACACTAGGTCTGATTAAAGCCTTTATTGTATCATCACTGTTTTTAATATTGTCCAGTAGCTTCAGAATAAAATATATTTGGTAAAAGTTATACCAGGACAATTTTTAACTCACTGACTATTTTTTACATTCATCACCCACATACCCGCTCCACTGTATTCAGGTGTTGTAGCACACCTTGGCGGCACTCGGCTGTCGAGGTGGCCCCGATGATGAAGCATGTCACCGACCAGGTCGGTGAGTGAGGGGTTCCTTAAAAACAAAGGAGGACTTCTTCTTTTACACTAGTGTCTCATCCCACCAATACTGGCTGTTTCAGCCTTATTTTTGGTGGTACTCCTTCATATTGTTGTATACCTGCTTGCCTTAGACCCAGGACTCCAGGGGTACCATTTTATATATTTTTGTAATATTAGTTTATATTTATTTATGCTATTTTAAAGAACACAAGATAATTTCCCATGGGGTTTTATTTTAAGTCTATACCTCCATTATATAGTAGCACCAAGTGTGCAGCTTTAACTTAATACAATTCACTGGGAATTGCCTGCTGTTAACACCATTCTGACTAGGAATTGAGCAGAAATTCTCTCAGAACTGTGTTTTTATCTAACCATATTGCTTATTTAGTTGGTAGTAAAATCCCCACCCAAATGAGTGACCCAGTTTCGGAGAGACTAAACACAAATAATGTTGCACTAACAGCAATTCTATTTTGCACTGGTCACTGAACATTTTTCTCACCAGCATCTACAATGACTGTCCAAAAGAAATGATATGGCCACAGATCTATTTTAGTTTTTAATGACAATGGTTTCAAAAATTGCAAAAAATAATTTACATTAGTAGGGCAGTTCAAATGCTCATGCGAAATTCCCCTACCCTGGGAAAGAATTATCATTTAGAAGTGGAGGGTGATGAATCCAAGAACCTGTCTAGTTTTTATGTGTGACTCTAGGTTTTATGACCACTGTGTTTTCTGCTTCATGAGGCTTTTTCAACGTTATGACATTTTCAAATATTGTACTTTTTTATTACCATATGGTTCGTTCTGACAATGTCCTTTCAAATTTATGGTATTGTTCATGATTTTCTGAGACTTTACATAAGAAATTGACACATCTGTAGAGATGCATCACTTTCCCTGTGCCACCCTGAGAAACCCCTGTGCCACCAGGGATGCTCCGTATTTACAATTCGGCAAGCCACAGCGCAAGGATTGGCAGATGCGTCAGAAATTCTGATGTATCTGTTGGTGCAAAAGTCATGCATTGCTTGAGTCGTGTCGCAAGCACAATGCAACTCCAGCAATGCATGTTGAGGCCTATCCTCATTGTGTTGTGTCACTCCCTATGCCTGCTTCAAGCAGGCGTAAGGTTTTGATGCAGTGGCATTCTAGAAGTGGCGCAGTGAAATCTTGTAGATTTCACTGCATCACTTATACAAGGCTTTCCTGCATGGGAATGCTCACCCTGCATACATTATACCTGATGCAGTTATAATGTGACGCAGGGCTTTACAATGTAACGCATCTCTCTAGATGCATCACATTGTAAATGGGCCGCATTTTTACACCGTGGCTAAATCCCAAAAAGTGACTCAGAGGCAGTCCAAAAATGACCCAAGGGGCTTGTAATTCTGCCCCACGATTTCCAGGGGTTGAGTCAATTAATTCCACGCTTTGGGGCATATTTTCAAGAACGTGTTATAACCATCACAAAAGTAACTTAACACAACTGTGCATATCGCAGTCTATCGCGATAAAATGAAACCATCTCAACGTCCAATTCCCAACTTGGCGGCATCATGAGATAGTAGCATGATAACGCACCAAATGACTGAGCAAAAGTCAACACGACTAACAAAAAATGCAAAAAAAGAATGCCAAAAAAGTTGGAATGCCCCAAAGCGTGATACCAAAATCACGATAAGCAGCGACTGCCCTGCAATACCCAAGCTTCATGCGGGAAATCGCACTATAAAAGCCAAAACAAAAAAACACACAAAACCAATTCAAACTGCGTAGCACCATGAATGCACCCAGACCGAGTTCAGAGGAGAAACCGAATCTCACAAGCCCCACGGAGGTCCAACATGGAACCCCGTGTTCGGGGAAGGGCAAGGAGAAGAGGAAGAGGAAGACGGGGTTCAGTTCGCATGAAGACCGGATCATCGTCACGGAGGTGATAGGACAAAACCAACAACTGTTTGTCATCTCCACTGCAGCACTGTAAACACAAACAGAAATATGGCAGACCATCGTCACCAATATCAATGCAGTCGGAGTGGCGAGGAGGTCAATGGAGGGGGTCAAGAGGCGCTAGCATGATGAGCAAAGCCAGACCCAAAAGAAACTAGCCTCCAACAGAAAGGCAACAATGGCGACTAGAGGTGGGAGTCCTGCGCCACAGGAGGAGCTGGATGAGCTGGAGGAAATGGTGGCCACAGTCACCAGTGTGGAGATGGTGGCAGGAGTCGGGGTTCTGGACACAGCACGATACAACCTGACCCAACAGCAACAGGGTGAGTGACAAACAGGGACTCGGGGGACAGGGGGAGATAAGCACAATGGCACACATGCACAATCATGTGTAGCACACCGCACAAGCGCAATGACAGTGGAACATGTCCATGTTACTACTTACCCCGCATTTCACTCTAACCGGCACGCTGATCTATCGTCCGCCTGGCTCAGCGAGTAGCTGGGCCTCCTCCCTCCCTGATCTTATTGCCCCACTCCTTGCACAATCAAATAACTTTATGGTTGTTGGTGATCTAAACATCCATTTTAACTCTGCTTCGTGTGTCATTTCCACACGTCTTTTACAGGATCTCGCTGCTTTAGATCTCCACCTCCATAATTCTGATCCCACTCATAAGGCCGGCAACCTTTTGGACCCTATTATTTCTAACCTCTCTGCCATTTCGTACCAATCCTCATTGCAGGTCCCTTGGTCGGACCACTTTCTCGTAAATTTCTCTATTGAAGTGGCTACTTTTAGCCCCCCCGCTCCCACCCTTCCCCATAAAGCCAGTAGGAACTGGAAACGTTTAGATATCGACAAACTAAACTTGTGTCTTACTAATTCAATGCCCCCATTGTCCGGTAGTTTGTCTACCAAGGAGCTACCTTCTGTTAAACGGTGGTTGACTGATGCCTTAGATTCTTGTCTCCCAATGCAAAAAAACAAATCGCATATCCACCACCCACCAGCTCCATGGTTTACTGACGCCCTTCGATTAGAAAAATCTAAATGTAAAAAATTGGAACGCTTATGGCGCTCAAACTACGATGCGGGTCAAAAAGCAGAGTATAAGGCTGCTCTTAAAACCTACCACACGTTGTGTGATTGTGCCAGAGCTTCCTTTGCAAATACCACGCTCCTCACGGCACAGAACAGACCTAAGGCCCTGTTCAAAATGGTGAAGGAGCTGTCAGGTGCATCTACTGTACCTAAGGCCCCCTGTCTTGACACCCCCCAGTGTGAAGTTTTGGCCAAATTTTTTGTTGAAAAGATTGAGAACATTTATGACACTTTCAATTCCTCTCCTGCTGTGTCCACTCACCCCGTCTCAACCTCAGGTACTCCCTCACTTGGCACCCTCCCTTGTTTTACTTCCGTGCCTCCTCAACTCCTCGCTTGGGACCCCATCTCCCCTCCGCTTCTAAAAAAGTACTTACAGGACATACAATCTGGGTCCCCCCTTGATCCTATGCCTCCCCAAATCCTGAGCTCTCTGGACCCAGCCCTACTTCTGATTATTCTAAAGGTTTTGAATGCCTCCCTCACTGAAGCTAGCATTCCCAACGATTGGAAGCACGCTATGGTGGTTCCATTATTAAAAAAGGCCAACTTAGATCCTAATAATCCATCTAATTTTCGACCTATCTCTTTACTTTCATGTTTTTCTAAAATCTTGGAGAAACACGTTAACTCTTTGCTTAATTCTTATGTGGAAACTTCTAACCTTCTTCAGGGCCGGTTTCTCGACTGAAACCACTCTCCTTGGTGTGTCAGAATCCATCAGGCAAAGGGTGGACAACGGGGAGACCGCGGCACTTATTTTATTGGATCTGAGTGCCGCATTTGACACCGTCTCCCATTCCATCTTGTTGTCCACCCTGAGAGAGGTGGGTGTCGATGGCTCCGCCCTGGCCTGGATCTCTAACTTTCTGTCCAATCGCACGTTTCAAGTTTTTTCCTCTACTTCTGTCTCATCAACTTTTCCCTCTAATCACGGTGTCCCACAAGGTTCTATTCTCAGTCCCCTGTTTTTTAATTTATATGTGAGACCTCTTGCTTTTTTGGCGGAACAGGCAGGTCTCTCTATTTACTCCTATGCTGATGACACTCAAGTCATCTACTCTCTTTCCACTAACAAGCACCTCCCCTCTTCCTCCCTTCAAGCTGGACTTAAACAGATTTCGGCATGGATGTTGGAGCACAAATTAAAACTAAACGGGGAAAAAACTGAACTTCTCCTGTTTGGCCCTGACATCCCGCTCTGGGGCCCACAACATTGGCCGCCGGAGATGGGCCCTCTTCCCACCCCAACTCCTTCTGCTCGTAATCTTGGAGTCCTCCTGGACAATCAATTGTCCTTCAGGCAACACGTCGTGAAAGTCTCCGCCACCTGTACCACCATCATCAGGTGGCTTAGGAAAATCTTGTGGATGCTGCCTGTCGACACCCTGAGAACTGTAGTCCAGGCTCTTGTCATCTCACGCCTGGACTATGGTAGCATCTTACTTCTGGGTGCCTGCAAGGAGGTAACTAAGAAGTACCAGGTAGTACAAAATATGGCTGTTCGTCTTATTTGTAACCTACCCGCCAGATCCTCAGCCTCGTCCCACATGCGTAAACTACACTGGCTGAGGATCGAGAGCAGGGTCAAATTTAAGGCATTATGCTTTATGCATAAAATAATGACCGGAAAAGCTCCACGCTACCTATCTGGTCAGGTGCAGCATTATCTTCCACCGCGTACACTTAGGTCCTCCACCCAGAACAAGTTCCGGATACCGCGCATCAAGAGAGCAAAAATGGGAGGGCGCTCATTTTCCTTCTTGGCTCCCTCTCTTTGGAACTCTTTACCCCCCCCCTCTGCGCTCCGAAAAGTGCTTCCTGACTTTCCGTAAGGGAATTAAGACCTGGCTTTTCAATATGTAAGACTGCTGACTAGACTCTCCCCTCATTTTGTATACTGTTTTATACTCCCAGCGCCGGGAAACCTACGGGTAGCTGTGCGCTTAAGAAATGTAATAATAAATAAATAAATAAATAAACCCTTGGCACACTGCAGCACACATACAAATACCATGTAGGCCCCCGTCCGCCATATGCACATATGGTCCCCCTCCGAATAACCAGCGACACTACCAATCCATGCACATGTGATGAAACCAGAAACGCAGCGGCTCTGTGAGCCACACTGACTAAGCAAGTGACACTGCATGACCGATAGCATGGCAGCAGCCTAAATAAATGATATTGTATATGAATAGACACGGAGGTGGCCCAGTGTGGATCACATCCGTAAAGGAGCAGGTCCCACTGTGACACATCTACATGCACCTACAACCCATGCCGTCCAATACACGCAGCAGACAAACAATGCACAAGGCCACAAAATCTGTGCAAGATCACAAATGACCCAAGTCGCAAACATCCCAGCCCCATAAAATCACACAATTCAAAGGCACACCACATCAAAGGGACAAGGGTCCACAAAATTAGAGCTGCAGGGTTGACTCCCCGAGAATGCAGCACATACACAGAGCAACTACACAACATCACCAATGACGGCAATGTGGGACACCTACACCACAGGACAGAGGAAACAACAGGTTCCTGCTTTTGCGTATTAACTGGCCACTCACATCTGGCATTGCCTTCAGTGTGTGATGACAATGTAGGGGTACTACCACACATCCGTCAGGTACTCGGAAAAACGACAGTCTTCCATAAAATAGCCAGCTCCACCAAAACAGTCACAATGTGCATTGTCATGAAGCCTGCATATAAACATCTGAAAAGCGGCAACATGCATGGGAACCTCTGATAACATGCATCTCCCCTCAACATTACAGGGGGATAAACAACACTTACTGCAGAGCAGACCACAAATCCCATCAGTGATGATGAAGAAGACAACCTGCACATCTGTTCAGACACCCTCCAACAGCTAATGGACAGCCTCCGCACCCCACCCCCAGGAGCAGGGCAGCCCACCTGCACAGACCACACAGTAGGAAACACACACCACCACAGCTGTCTCCCAGGACACCCCCGAACAACACATGGAATTTAAACGCTGTGTGTTGGGTTGCCAGGTGGAGTTGGCTGATCAGCTGCGGGTGGGTTTCAAGCTTGTGGGAGCCATATGTGGGTGTCTGAGTCCCATTGGGGATGACTTACAGTTCTTAATGGACACCCTCTGTCTGCACCATGCTCCACGACAATCGGTAGCTGACATCGCAGGGGCCATCTCTCGGATACAAGTACTGTCTAGTCAGACAAGCACCAGTAATGACAACACAAAGTTGGCACAGATTTGCAGGACAATTTAGACCATGGAGCAGATGCAGGCTGGAAGTATGGCTGCCACGGCTGAACACCCAAGATGTAGCTGGGATCTTCCATGCCTTGCAGTTCATCATCCTGCCATTTCTGCCATTGAGTCTGTCCCAGATGACTGCAGTGGGAACTGTCTGTGACACACACCTCTCTGACCCATGATCTGTCAGTGGCACACAGTGATGCAGCCCTATCACCATTGCACCCTGATGTGCCAGTGGCACCCAGTGATGCAGCCATTACCCCGCCACACACAGAGGACACACCGGACACTGCAAAAGTATCAGAAGACTAAGATGTGGATGGCAATTACTATGTGAGGAAGGAGGTAATAGCATCCATCCCTGCCATATGACCTGTCTCTGCCTGGTTCTGACCAAGGCATCATGCCCTGGGACAACACTTTCCACTGACCCCAGAACACTCTGCGACATACACCTGGATCCCAACATGGACTGGCATCTCTTCACTGGTTGACAATAACACAGCAATCCTGCAGCGGACTGCACTCTGCTTTACTAAACCCCAGAGGACTCTGGTTGGCTCACCCCTTGGCTTCCATGTAATGTGGGCCTGACATGGCCATGTATAGCTACAGCTCCGAAATGCATCAGAATGTGAATAAAAGATTCGAAATCACACAGATGTGTCATGACTATTTTCACTCAAGTGTGAAAGTACGTATGTATGTATGGACAATGATTGCACAGGAAGGTACACCCAATGTAAATTACATCAATGTGCATGTTGAACCCTGAGCTGCATGGACAGGTGGATGTCTGTGAAGGTGAGTACCAGCTGTGGCCTCGTTGCACATTAACGACAATCTCACAACCCCCCAAAGTAGGAACACATTCATGCATTGAATAGGACTGTGTGTAGGAATGACCACATCGGTAGCAGGCCAGAAGTGGTATCCTATATCACATGTGATACCAGAAGTTTACTTTGCATACATAATCACACACATCTGTGTGGACACATTTTTTTGTGATTCATGGCATTGCTCCACATGGTCAGAGGTTGGACACCATACTCACATGGCTGGAGACACCTAAGTGCACAGGCCTGCCAGCAACTATCCCAAACACAGTGTTTGGCTCACAGAGGTGGAGCAGTCAGAAGGGACCCACCCCCATTGTGCAGGCGTCTCTCAGTCCGTCCTTGCGTTGGGACGATGCACATTGTGGGACACGATTCGTACATCTAATCAACACTCATCACAGTTGGACAGTAGTGAAGTTGTGGAGACTTTATTGGCATGTGCGTGTCAGTACGGACAAGACAAGGGCTACAATATGCATGGACATGCTCTAGATACTTACACACAGCATGGGAACATTAAGGTGCAGAAATGTACATGAACCATCACGGATGGCAACAGTCTTGCTGGACGAGTCATGTGATGTTTGGCTTCTGCCCATTGCCCTGTGTGAGGGGACATGACTCACACCCCATGAGGTCTGCTCTGTTGACAGTGATCAGGTGGAAGGGTCTGACAAAGTCACATGTCATGCTACATTGCCAAGTGTATACTTCCCCCCCCAGCAGTATGTCCGATTTGGGAACGTTGCCAAACAACACTGTGCTGCTCTGACCATGGAAATGCCTCATCCTGCACAGGTGTGTGTACACATGTGTAGTTCCACGCACATGCATTCTGATTCCAACTGTAACCAGACCTCTCCACTATTGTGGTAGGATATGTGAGTATTCCCCACGATGCAACAAGGTGTTGGGACCTGTGCTGCGGGTGACAATCGGATGTGGCTGCTGGAACGTAGTTACTTGTCTATGAATGCCAGAGCAGCTTCATGGGCAATGTGTTCCAATAGTACGTCGTTGTAGGGTTCAAGCAACACCAGGGTGACCCAATCCATTAACTGGTACGGGCAGATGTGCTTAGTCCACGCCGTTTCCCCAAACCGCAACACAGCCCAATAGGGTAGCACCTCGATGTAGTCATTGCACATGAGGAGTTGTGCAATCTCCCATGCGCAAATGCCAGCACATTTGCCAAAGATCAGTGCATCCCATGCACTGCTATCCCGGTGGGTCTCCTGTTCGTGGGGGTGCACTGTCAGGTCATAATCCAATTCAGCTACCATTGCGTTGGATAGGTAGACCTCCATGGGTCACTCGAATGTGCATGATCGACAGTGGAACCAGGGTTAAACGCAGGTGACATAGGCAAGATGGAAACTCAGACGGTAACTGATTCACAACGCTGCCATTGGCAGTGATCCCAACAGATGCAGCATTCATGCACGGTACAGTTCCACGTGGCAGGGGTTGTGCATGTGTCCGGGAATGCTTTCCATTGCGTTTGTTGGTATCTTAGCTCCAGCACTCCTCAGACCGGCAGCAGTTCTGTGGACTGTATGCCACAGCTCTGGGCAATGAGTCGTATGTGTGTGCAAAGTTTGGACGTATGGTTAGTTTGTGGCCAATGTCTCAAGGGCATCCTGTGCAAGTGTAGGTCGTGCTGGGATAATTGTTTGTGAGGTGCGGGCTCATTGGTTTTTCTTTAGCGCTGTTTGTGGTGAGTGAGTCGTTGGAGGCTTGTCTGCTATCTCACGCAGGGTGTGCCAGCCACATTTAGTATCAAGGTCGGAGGGTCGGTTGGCCTTCCGCCGTATGTGTAGGGACAAAGGAGCTTTCATTCCTAATTTTCGTCTGCCTACTGCTTGCATTTCGGAACTGTGATGTGACCTTCGCGCTGACTTTGACACCGGGCCTGTGATTTGGGGTGCAGGAATTTTGAGACACACACAGCTGTTGGCCTGTTTGCATGAACCAAGGGCACGATAAACATTGTGCTCCTTGTTTAGTCTCTCTCTCTCTCCCTCTTTCTCTCTTTATCCCTATCCTTTGCTGAGTGCCTGACACACCTTCTTATCTTGGATAGTGTCTTGCAGGCTGTGACTCACAGGTATGCCCCGCCATGGCTCTTCAGAATAGTTGTATGTGATATTTTGTTTGGTCATTCAATGGTGCATGAATGACTCAGGATTTCTGTACTCACCTGTGTGTTGATTGCTGCAATTGTACAACATTGGGCAGGTGCTTTATTCCATGCTTTGGGGCAGTTGATGTGCAGTGCCTTGGTCCGGTGGTGGTGGGGTTGGCCCAGGGTGGGACCCGGGGGGCTGTGGTCCTGGGGGTGGTGGCGGTGGGTGTTATGGCCCCTTTGGATGTCTGGCCAGCATGATCAGTAGCTCCAAGGGATTCATTGTTCTTCAGGTATGGCTCTGGGATGGGCTCCATTTTGTGGCGCAGGCTGTGTTCCGACTTTACACCAGGTTGGAGTAGGTGTTAGTTTCTAGCTGCTAACACGCCTTATCGCATGTTTTGTGTTCTTATCGCCGTTCTGGCTGCTCATTGGGAATGTTGGGGAGTGGTGTTATTGTAGCTTTTGGCACAGGAATGCCTACTCTGCATCTCATTAGCGATAGCTGGGGGGGTCATCTGTGGCTTTGATTTTGCGGCTGCTATCACAGGTAAACTGGTGATATCAACTGTTAGCACCAGCTTGTGAAAAGGGTGATGACTTTATCACCACTTTGGTTGAGATAAAGTGCTGATAACTCTGCGATAAGTCCGTGAGAATATGCCCCTGTTTTGAAACCTGATTTTTGTTGTGTTCCCCTTTGCCCTCACTGCAGTGCTAACCTGCAAATACTTCTCATTATCATATTTTTAATAAATGCGACTCCTCTGTAAAATCTGAGCTTATTTGAGACAATGAAGCCCTTTATTAGCAATTGCAGTGTGGAGCGAAGTGATAATGTGCAGACAATAACTGATTAGTTGTCGCTATTGTGATTGACTTTAAATGTTATCATTCAGAGCACAGCATATTTAAAATAAAGAGTTTTAGTATTTGCACAGTAGCACGTTTCATCTGCACACAATAGACACAAGATAGGGATAAAGTCCATTGACATCAATAATTATATAGCTCTTGCCTACGCCCTGCACAAAACTTCTCAGATGCTGTCTCATCCAGTATATTAACCATGTAAGCTTCTAGCCGGAAAGAAGAAATTATAGAATTAGCTATGAATTATGGAGCACGTCTTTATTACTTTATCATTTCATTTAAGCTACAGTGCATTATGTTCCATTAGGGGTTTATAAATATGGTAATTAATTAATGTGTTATCTTAAAGGAAGTTAATGCTCTTGCATGGGCCTGGTAGAAAGGAAAATGAAACCTTTCATGGGCGATAACAGCCTATGGCTGCATTCAAAATATCTGTGCCAGGAGTGCGCAGGCTGCAGTCATGTCATGGTGTCCAAATATTTCTCGACAGCGTAGAGTGTTTAGTACGGGAGGGATGCTGCACCATAATTTTCATCAAAAGAGAATTGCGAGAGCTACATTTTGCAGCTTTTTCTCGGTACAAATGTTGGTGCAAGATAACATGATCGTCCATTTTGTAATCCTGTAATGTGGGTGCAAAAGTTCACCAGTTCAATTACTGTAATTGAAGCTGAACGTTTTTCATCTTTTAAAAAAAACTAATATTTGACAGTAGTAGAACGTGCCGAACAACTCATGGTTTAAGTAGCTTTGAACCTTCCATTCATGTTGCATGGATTTTCGAAAGGTGCGAAAATGTCATATCTAAATTAGCTATTAAAATGGATTGTAAACACTGTCGTTGCTTCCATTTGCTGTTATTTGGTTGCCATAGCAACTGAAAATGATTGACAAAAGCAATGGTTTTGTCCTGACCCAGACATATATGTACAAACTACTAGAGTGGGAAAAATACCAGAGGCTTTATTGACGCAGCCTCAGAACATATCGATCTCAAAGTGAATAAACAGGCAAGGTCATCGCTTGTAATTAGGTTAGGAACCTCGAGGTTTGCTAAATGTCCCTGGCTTAGAGGAAAGAATGTTGTGAAGGGAAACTGCTGCTTTTAATATTAGACATCTGCATTCAATTCATTATCACTTTTTAATCACAAGGCGATTACTTAATTTTACTGCAAATTGATCTTCCATCTATGTCTTAGTTCTGTTTAACTGCTTGCAGAGTGTTGTTTTAAAGCGTAAGCGAAATCTATGAGATTTCACTGCGTCACTTCTAGGACGCCGTTGAGTCAAAATCTTGCACCTGCCTCACAGCAGGCGTAAGACTGACGCAGGCCCTTTCACATGGGGCCTGCCCCATGTAAAAGGACGCATTGCTGGAGTTGCTTCACTTTTATGACACACTCCAGCAATGCTTCACTTTTGCGCTTACAGATACGTCAGAAATACTGACGTATCTGAAACTCCTTGTGACATAGTGCGTCATACATTAAATATGACGCATCAGGTATGTCGCAAGGAGTATGCACTGAGAAGTGACTCATCGCTGCTTTCACGCAGCGATGCGTAATTTCTCATAAATGAGGCCCATTATACCTGACGCAGGTATAATGTAGCGCAGGGGGTTACAAAGTGACGCATCTGCTTAGATGCGTCACTTTGTAAATAGTGCGCAACAGAAGGCATGTTTTACGCAGCCGATGTGTCACAAAAAGTGACGCATCGGAAGCGCAAAACTGACGCAAGGCCTCATAAATGAGGCCCCTAGCACTCACCACGCTCGTGATGCCATTAGCAAGGCTCTTTTTGGTAAGAAGCATACATTTAGCAACTGGCACTGTCTCAAAAGTGCAATCTAGAATAGGAATCAGAAGTGTGAAAATGTCCTCCCTGCCACCATTATTGCTAGCATTTCATGAAAGCTCTTTTTATTTACAGATTTATTGATCTCAGATGAATTACTAGTTTAGTAGTCAGGGGCCTCATTTATGACTTTTTGCCGTAGGGAAGCGCAGCAGGCCTTCCTGCTGCGCTTCCCTACGGCAAAAGAGAAGGGCAGAAATGCGCCGTATCTATAAGATACGGCACATTCCTGTCCTTTTCCCCTCTGCCGGCGCACAATGGTCTGCCTGCGCCAGCGCAGGCACCCTTGCACAATGGTGCAAGGGTGCCTGCCTTGCGGGGAAGATTATTTTTGTACAGGAAGGGAAACCTTTCTGTACAAAAATAATCACAAGAGGCTTATCCTCTTTCTATGTGTGCTGTAGAATGCAGCACACATAGAAAAAGGAAATACGAGGAGAAATAAAGACATTTCTCCCTGTTGCGCCTCCCTTACGCCTCCCCTGGGGAGGCGTAAGCTTTTGGCACTGCTTCAGAGTTACGATTTCTCGTAAATCTGGGGCAGTGTCAAAAGGCCATGGATGTTGCTGGGAACGCCCCCAGCAACACCCATTGCACGCCCCTTTAACGCAGTACACTGCGTTAAAGGCACTGCTTCAGAGTTACGATTTCTCGTAAATCTGGGGCAGTGTCAAAAGGCCATGGATGTTGCTGGGAACGCCCCCAGCAACACCCATTGCACGCCCCTTTAACGCAGTACACTGCGTTAAAGGGACTGATATTTATCAGGCAGCAGTACGCCACAAAAACTGGCGTACTGCTGCCTGATAAATACCACGCAGGCTTCTGCGCCACGGAACTTCATGAAAAGTGAAGTTCAGATGGCGCAAGGGGCCTCATAAATGAGGCCCCAGGTTTCTTCGGCATTTGCTGTAATGAGTCCTATAAACATGCGCCGAATTTTGAAGGGAATGTGGCTCTTCACTTGCAGCTAGAATAGTAGTTAGGGCCATTTGTTGCACGATCCTATTTCTGTCGGGGTAAGGTTTGCTGTTGGACAAGTTCTACCACCATCTTCGTTCTAATGCAAGGTCATATACGTGTAGACATGAACCTAACCCTACTCTTCCATTTTGAGAAATTCCTCTGCTGTTTTTAGTAACTCATGGACTGAACAAGCGAGTTGAAAAGGGGGGGAAGAAATGACTTTCATAAACATATAGCAGAATATGCAAAAACGAAACGTAGTGTAAAGGTATTCTGAAACATCCCTCTTAGTGGTCAACAACCCACTCGTATTTTAGAACAGTGTTTGACCTGTCTCTTATCAACTCCTGGCGAAAGAGGTTTTAGAAACCAAACAGTGATTTTTAAATAGGAAAGGAGATATATGTGAAATAAATTCCGGATTTTCTAAAATGTCAACAACAAAAAAATCAAAACTTCAAAAACTTTGCGAAGCTTTGAAAGCTGAGACGGTTTAGAAAGAAAATGTTGAACATTCTGCAAAACATCGAACAATCCTTTTAAAAATTTATCTCACGTACAGTGAGAGAATTCTCCTACAAAAGTGATGAGGGAATATTATTCTGAAAAAAACCTTTTTGTATGAACTGTTGCCGTCAAGCAATGTTTGACAAAATTGACTATTTTGAAAACCTACCACAGTGCAAAGGCACACTTTGGAACACGGTACTTGTAACATTTCAGTTTCATACAATCATACTGATCAGGAAGATTTAAAGTGGTTTAGAAATGTGCGTATGTCTGAGTGAGCAACATTTTCTGAATTTAAACTGTACAATGTAATGTTTAATTTGAAGTCAATACTGAAATCTGTAGTTTCACAATCCCTCAAACCATGACCTTGAAGGTTGCCCAGGTTAAACTAGTTTGGCCAAATTCGACACTAGAAGAATTCACATGTTGAAGTTCGATGAACTTCCTGTTTAAGGAATACATGTCAGTTAACAGTTTAAAAGTTTCTTGAATAACAAGTCAAAACGGGGCAACACTTTTTGCCTGGATCTATTAACAAGAAGTAAAATCTCTTTCATGAAAGGATGGAAATTCATTGTGGAAAGTTGCAAGAAATAAATCTTTATGTTATCAGTTTTCCTTTTTAGTTTCATTAGCAAAGAAAAGAATTCTAGGGATAATCACTTTCCACTGAGAAGCATGTCTAAAATGAATTTCCTAAATCTTAAAAATGGAGTTTCTGGTTGGCTACGGTAGGCATCCAAGCCAGGGAGAACCCACCACTCTAGCAGGGCCGGACTGGCCATAGCCGGCACCTGGCATTCCTCGTTAGGCTGCTAGGGTCGGGCCGTTTATTTTACCTGGGTTCGGCAATATCCGCCCCGTGTTACAAAATCTGCCAAAACCGAACCTCGCAAACTGCTCAGCTTCACTCCCCCTCATAGGCTGAGCAGTTTACCAGGGCCGGTTTCTGTTCCCAGTCCGGCCCTGGACTCTAGTCAGGGTAAGTCAGATACAACCTAAATTTGCCTGTGCTAACCCTCTGGTGGCTTGGCACAAAGCAGTCAGGATCAACTTAAGAGGCAATGTGTAAAGTATTTGTGTAACACTTAAATTACAGTAAAAGAATTCACACCAGTTTAGAACATTTTTAAATATTTATCTTTTTAAAGTACAACCAAAGTGACTAAAATACAATAAGAAGAAGTCAAGATATGATATCTTAAACATTAATTGCCCAATTCCGATCTCATTCGGAAAGCATATCGAACGACTTGGGTTCGGAATGCTTTCTCTAGAACTCGGATTGGGGGAGTCCAAACAAACAAGTATGATGCATTTTTATGCATCTGGATACAATTTAGTTGGACTCCCATAGACTTCGATGGGAGCCTGTGTACTGAACGCATACACATGCTCGCATTGACAAACGGGGTGGTTTGGGATCATCGTTCACCCTGTGGGGGACCCCCCTTGGTAGCTATCACACTGTGTCTATCGGAAAATGCTTTAGTACATATGGCCCATAGTCTTGCAGAGTATGAAAATAACCTCACAGTTATCCGAGTACAGATGTCTTCAGCATATATTTCAATCTTTAGTATCATACATTAAATGATTTTCTTAGCCAGTTGCTCAAAGTATGTATCAAACATTCCCAGGGAGAGGGAGAGCCGCAGTTCCATATGTTTTGTGTCTTAAAAGTTGTTTACAGGAATCTGTTCGCTATTGGGAATTTATACCCTCATAAACCAATCCTGAAGCCCTTCATATATAGGGTGGCTCATAGATATCTCCAACAAACCCTGACAAAGTCGTTTTGCATGTCAACCTCATGTTACACAAGATGGGAGTTATTTGGAATAGATCAGTCACGGTCACAATAGGAGTTAGAAAGGACCAGGTGGACCGGATGACATCCCTCTGCTGAGAGAATGTATTACCACTTAATTACTATAGATAATCAGTTCAGGAAATACCTGCTACACTTTGTTCTATCCTGCTTCTAAACGTCACATGGCATGGTAGCCATATTACACTATTATTGCACGTAGAACTTTGCTTGACAGATTTCTAAAGTACTTATTTTCTTGTATGTTTTCAATATCCTGGACAGATTGACATGGAAAGATCAAATGATCCTTTCTTAAATTCTTCTATCTTCTTTCTGTATCACTGTAATAATAAATAATAATAATATCGAGTTTGTAGAGTGCACAGTAACGCCATCACGGCGTGTCCCCGCGCTGACACTGTCCAAGAAATCAGCATACAGACAACCCGGATTATGAGGAGTATAGATGAGTTTTGAGCAGGGCCCTAAACCGCGATTCGTTGCTCTCCAGTCTCAGAGCACAGGGGAGTTTGTTCCACTGTTGGGCTGCTTGGAGTGCAAATGATCGTCCACCCATTCTTGCCTTCTTAAATCTAGGGACTATCAGCAGTCCGGCGCCCTCTGATCGTAGGGACCTAGTAGGTTTGTATCTGCTGATTAAGTCCTTGAGGTAAGTCGGCGATCTGTCCCAGACGATACGGTGACAGAAGAGGAGGCACTTATACCGCACACGCTTCTTTACAGGTAACCAATGAAGCGCATCCAGTGCCTTTTTTGAGTTGGCTCTCCTGGGTCTTCTTAGCACCAGTCTGGCGTCGGAGTTCTGTATGACTTGTAGGCGGCCTAAGCTGCCTTCGGTAGCCCCTAGGAACAGGATGTTGCCATAGTCTAATCACGAGGTCACTAGTGCCTGCGTTAGTGTTCTTCTGGCCGACAGAGGGAGGAGGTCTAAAGTTTTGTTAAGAGTCTTCAGTACTCCAAAACATTTGCCTACAAGACGCCTGATGTGGCCATCATAAGAGAGGGCAGGGTTCATCCAGATCCCTAAATTCTTTGCCTCCTGTAAAGGAAAATACCTCGTTTAGTATGGCCACCCCCATTTTTTCTGAACTGATGAGGGACTGCTATCAAGCCCCAGGGCATGGCCTCAAACTCCTAAAACATGTCGAAATTGACTACACTCCTGATTGGCATATTGCGCTTACCAGAAAGTCAGTTGTATATGATGCAAAGGTTTATCCAGGGCCTTCAATTCAAATGTAATTAATGGACCAAAGCACATATTGTGCCACTATTAAAGTGGCCATGCAACGCTTGTCACAAGCCTGGCGCTGCACCCTAACAGCCAGGTTTTTTTTAAACTTCCAATTTAACTTGGTGGATAAATCTTCCTTATATTTATTTACTAGTCACATCTCAAGCAGATGCTACATGCATAGGGAATGGTGCATGGTATTTAAAAAGGGTAAGAGAATGGGTGCTCCAAGTGTCTACAGCATGTTACCACTCCCCTGTACGTGCTCGACAAAAGACAATCATTTAATCCGAGCTGTGTATATGGTTTCAAATGACATCTGGCTGGTAGAACGTCACCTTTCTCTTACTACTGAAGAGATCACTCTTCCACAGATTATTCAAAGCTGTTGTGATCCATTACTATCTCAGAGCGCTTTAGGGGTAACATCCCTCCAGAGGAACCAAGGACCCTGACTTGCTCTATGACACAGGTCCATAATGTGGGTGTAGGGTCAGCCTGCGTAGGGTTTGTGCCTGCAGAAGGACTTGAGTCTGGCCCAACATGCACAGGAGGTGGCGTCCAGTAGTGTGACCAGTTGTGCGTTTCTGAAGAGGAGAGTGGCCCAAGAGCCAAGTGGAGAAGGAAAATTGCAAAATCCACTAGGCCGAGATATTCTACTAAAATTAGCAAAATTCCTTCGCATGATAAGGCTGTAGAGGATGTCTCGCCTAGGGGTCCGGTTGAGGTTAATGAGAATACCTGGTATGATTTAAGCAAAATGCCTAGGTGACCTCTTGGACTCCAAGTTACGCCTCATTCATGATCGATTAGCAAAAATTGAATCCAAACTGGCGCGGTTGCCTGAACTCAGGTCTTCCATTACCACTTGTACCCAGTACTGGGATTCTGACTTTAACTCTACCATCTACGTTCAAAGCAAGGGTGCTCCCATCCATTTGACATCTTACCAATATCCCAACCTGCCGTCCAACAAGTAGTCCCTACCCCAGACCTGGCCGTTCTTCCTGTGAAAGACCTTACTCCAGCATCCGCTCCATAAGTCGTTGTATTGACAAATGTGCCCAGGCTCACAGAAACCAATATGGAAACTACCAGAGGCCTACTGAATAAATCCATCCATTGGCTGAATAACAACATTACTGGTAACTGGGACACATCGAAAGACATTCTGATGGCTATACAGGTGAAAGACATTGGGGGCAGGGGAGATGGAGATGGAGATGTAATTGTGGTAAATTTCCGTTCGCCGAGGTAGTTCAGGAAATATTGAAAAGAGCATGTATGGGAATGGTCAAAACTAGCTCCATTAAGATAGTCCCTCTTGGATTTTTTTATCAGCATTTGGAGAGCCAATAAAGTACTTCTAGTAGCCGTGTTCCCAGTGTCTCATGCCGCCTTGTCCCCCCTTCAGTATCACTCCACCTGTCTAATAGATATGCCCAATTGGTTGGGATGGAATACATTGATTGACAGTTCGGGGAGGAGTCTGACTGTTCTGACCTCCAGTAGGTGGAAAAGTCAATCTGCCTCTTTTTATCTAAATGCTACCCTCTACCCTTTATATTCATTCACCCTTGGTGACAGGTTTAGAGGAGGAGGGTGGAGTTTCTTGTAACCCAGTCCTGTTGTACTAGTAAACAATACTCTCTCACAGAACCATTAGTGTGTAGGACCTCATACAGTGAATCCTATGAGGGATCTTGCTGATTTAATCTCTGTTCCCCAACCGCCCCCTGGATCCTTACTGACCTCTTCCCCCTTAGGGGAAAGTGGGTGCTTATGCGTCGATGAAGGCCAAATAGACAATGTATGCCTGAAAATCTTATATTTGGAATATAGCAGGTGTAGGCTTAAAAATCGCATTAGAGGAATGGCGATCTTTCATTATGACCTATGATATAGTTTTCATGCAAGGAACGTGGGAGTGAAAGAACATTGTATTTGATGGATTCATGTGTTTTAGCTTACCTGTCACTCCATCTATAGCCGATAGAGCTAACGGGGTCTGTCGACCTGGCTTAAAGTGGAAATTGCTGGTCTGATTGTTCAGTTATTTCAGGAACAAGGGGAGGCGCAAGCTTTTTGTCTTTCTTGGAATGATTATTTTAAGCTGTGATTGGTAAATTTCTATAACAATAACTTTATATCCAAAGGTGACTTCCAAGGCCTTTTTGTGCTGACTGACATGCTTCCAGAGAGAGAGGCTCGTGCTGATTGCCCCTTTAAGCTGATGGTGGTGGGGAATTTTAACACACAATTGGGGCTTCCTACGCCCCTTTCCCTAACCATCTTTGATCCAATTTCCCATGAGCTGGGAGCCATGAACATTGTGCTGTGGAACTCAGGAGCTACTCACAAAGGAGACCATCTCTTGGATCCTATCTTTTCCAGTATCCCTTTGTCGCACTGCTCTCCTGCTCTACCCTTGCACTGGACGGACCATTTCTTAGTTAATTTCAGCATACCTAATACTACGGTCGACAGGCTATCCAGCCCGCAGCCACTTCTTCGGAATAGAAATTGGAAGAAGCTGGATATTAACTACCTCATTTCCATCTTAGATTCCGCCCCCGTTGGCGAGATATTTGACTCTGAAGATATTGAGATAGTAGCCAAAAAGACTAACGACTGACTGTTAGGAGCCCTAGATACATGTCTGCCCCAAGCTCACAAAAAACTTAAAGCCCACAACTCTTCAGCACCATGGTACAATGAATCATTGAAGATCTTAAAATCCAAATGCAAGCGTTTGGAACGTTTATGGAGGAAAGAATACTCCAGTATAGCTGGAACCACCTACAGAACTGAGCTCAAACTGTACCATAAAGCTTGTACCATGGCTAGAGCAAACTATGTGGCAAAGACCATTGCAGAAGCTACAGACAAATCTAAAATATTTTTCAACTTAGTAAAGGATTTGGCTGGTGCAAATTCCACAGCCAAACCTCCTTCGCTGAATGAAGTACAATGTGAAGAGCTAGCACTGTTCTTTACAAATAAAATAGAGACCATCTACCACGATATAGTCACGCAACAACAGACTCAGGCAAAGACACACCCTGATCCTGATTCTAGTGAGGTGAACACCTCCCACTCGACAGACCTGCCTTACGATCCTTTGTCGTTCTGGCCGGAATTAAAAATTCAGGACCTTCAAGCCATCTTAGGGAAACTGAAGTCGGGCTCCCCGATTGACCCCCTCCCTATCTCAGTATTAACACCTTGGCTGCTAGGTGTTTTCCCCTCCTGTGCTGAGTGGCTTTGAAAGCCATTGTTCATGATGAGCTCAACTCGTCATCAGCACAACTCAACCGTGCATCATGACGAGCTGAGCTCGTCATGAGCATGGAAAGGGTTAAAACTTCTTGACACTTCACAACTTTCTGTGATATATCAGACCCTAAACTTATCCCTATCCTCAGCGAAGGTTCCATCTTTGTGGAAACACGCAATGGTCTCGCCACTGTTAAAAAAACCATCAGCAGACCTCAAAATCTTGGCCAATTTCCGTCCGATATCACTGCTACCTGCCTTCTCCAAAATCTTGGAGACACATGTCCACGGTCACCTTGCCAAATACTCGGAAAAAAACAACTTACTACATCCTTCCCAATCAGGTTTCCGCCCTGGCTTCTCGACCGAGACGACATTGCTCGGGGTGACGGAAAACCTTTGCCTTTTGGTCGACAGAGGGGAGTCTGCTGCGCTGATCCTTTTGGATCTCAGCGCAGCATTTGACACCATCTCCCACCCTATTTTGCTAAACCTTCTCTCGGCCATGGGCATTAGGGGAACTGCATTGGATTGGATTGCATCTTTTCTTACTCTCAGGACTTTTCAGATTGCTTCCAATACCTCGACCTCAAAAACCCATCATTCCCCCTACGGGGTCCCTCAGGGATCAGTTGTGAGTCCCCTGCTTTTTAATCTGTATGTAACCCCTCTTGCCCAGATTGCGGAGGAAACCGGTCTAAATATGTATACATATGCAGACGACTCTCAGATTATTTTCTCACTTTCGAAAGGTGAACAGGACGCCCCCTCTTGCCTTCAAATTGGCCTCAGAAAGATTGCAACTTGGATGAGCAATAACCTACTCAAGTTGAATGGCAACAAGACGGAGGTTCTAGTCGTGGGTCCAGATCACTACTCGTGGAACCCCAGGCACTGGCCCTCTGAAATGGGCCTTCTACCTACCCTGTCAAACCAAGTACGTAATCTGGGTATCATCATTGACAATAAATTAACCATGGAGCCACAAGTCAACAATGTCACTGCCATCTGCTTCACCATTCTGAGATGGCTCAGAAAAATCATCTGGATGTTGCCAGAAGACACGCAGAGGTCAGTGGTCAATGCTCTGATCACCTCCCGATTAGATTATGGGAAAGTCCTGTACCTGGGATCAACACAAGCAGTCAAGAGACGCCTCCAACTCATCCAAAATGCCGCGGCTAGATTACTTTGCAAGTGTCCCAGAAGGGAAAGAATATCTGGACACATCAAGGCGCTCCACTGGTTAAAAATCAAAAACCGCGTGAAATTCAAGACTCTGAGCCTTATGCACAGAATCAAATGGGGGAATGCCCCCAGATATCTACAATCCCTTGTGCAGGCTTATATGTCGGCTCGCTGTCTTAGGTCGGCATCTCAAGGCCTCTTTTGCGTACCGAAAGTGCGCAGAGCTATGATCGGCCCCAAACTATGGAACACTCTCCCATTGAACTTACGTCTGGAAACTCGCTACGACCACTTTCGCAGAGCAACTAAAACGTGGCTTTTTAATCAGTAAATTGCTCTAGCCTCCCTCTCAGAGTTATACATCTTGCTCTGTAATTTAGTGTCTCTCAGCGCCGGGAAACCCATTTTGGGTAGCTGTCGCGCTTTAGAAAACTAATAAATAAATAAATAAATAAATAAATAAAATGCTAGGGGGAGGTTCTATTTACCCATTCGCTAGAACAGGATATGGCCAATAAGGCTCCCAAATTGACTGACCAGCATATTCCCACCTGATAGGAGGAGATGCAGGAAGCACCATCAATTATATATTTGTCACCTGGAGCATGCTTCCCCTTATTAAGGACCGTGAGGTACTTATCCAGCCATATATATCGATCACAACCCTATCTCCCCCAAGATGGTGTTACCACATAGGGGTCAGAAGCCTTTATCTATCCAGGTATTATCCACTAAGGACGCAGGGCTTAGGGTGGTTTGGCGTACAGTGAAAAAGAACAGCATAATGTCCCAGGTAATGAAGTAACCATCCATATATCTACTGAGACATGGGTGTCGCACTACGCTAGTCTTTATTCTGCGGATTTTTGTGCCGTGGAGGCCCCAGTGCAGCTGGATTTAACATGTCAAAATCTTGTTTTAATGATGGGTAGTCCGGAAAGCAATTGACAATAGTAAAGGTAAGAAGGTGCCGGGCTCAGACGTCATCCCATTGGATTTATTTAAGGATGATTCAGAATTCTGGTTCCGGGTACTCACCTTAGTTTTTAATTCAGTCTGTAGCGAGGGAGTGCCAAAGTCCTGGCGTTCATCTATTGCAGTGCCTGTTTTTATAAAAGGTAATGTGCACGATCCTAAATGTTATCACCTGATATCCCTTTGGATTCTTCCGTTAAAATAATTGGGAGAGTCGTGCTAGACCGCCTATTGGACTGGATTAATGGCAACCATATCTTGGCCCCCAGTCAGTATGGGTTCAGGAAGGGGTTAGGCACAATCGAACAGTGCCTTAATCTTCAGCTCATCTTGGCTAAATATACGCAAAGGGCACCTCTACCCACCTGGCAATTATGTATCTGACCAGCTCCTTTGACTTTGTCTCACGCTCTAAGCTGTGGGACATTTTTGTAAATATAAGAGTCGATACAGGTTTGGTCTCCTTTCTGTGGCTTCTCCATCATGATCTTTCTGCTTCATGGAGGTATGGCAATGCGGGAGAGTTGTTTAGCTTTAAGCACAGGGTGCGCCAAGGTTGCATCCTTGCCCCAATCCTATTCCTCCGTTATACCAACGAATTGGAGAATACTTTTGTCATGGTTGGGGCTGACGTCCCGCAACTTGAGAAAAAGGCTGTGCCCGTGCTACTCTATGCAGACAACGCAGTCCTTCTGGCAAGGACTGCGAACGGCCTACAAAAACGCATTGCCAGTTATGTCGGTTATATGAAGGACCTGGAGCTAGAGCCAAATTATAAGAAAACTTTCGTAATGATTTGTGGCCCTAAAAATACCAAATCCTGCAGTCTGAAAATAGAGGGCAAAAAGTTGGATAGGGTTATTTCCTTCCCGTTCTAGGCCTGAAATTCGATGAAGGTTGTACATGGCATGTCTGCAAAAAAAACAGAATAACACGATTTACACATGCAGTTGGTCATACTTTTCTCCTTTGCTATGATCATAGGTAAAAAGCCCATAGCCCCAATCTTAGAGAGTTATAATCGTAAATATATACAGATTTTAACATATGGCATGGACATCTGGGGATGTAGAGACGTTCTTGCTATGCAATAAGAGGAGAATAGATTTAGTTGCAAAGTTCTAGGAGTTCCCCCTGTCTCGCCGCACTTCTCCCTCCATCTGGAGTTAGGTCATGATTATATTCAAGATACAATAAACGCTGCACCTCTAGCCACCTGAGGCCCGATTCACAGGGCTCACTTAAGACAAAATTCTAAACTTACTACCATTTTGGTATTCACAGAAGGCATTTACTCATTTTGGTATTCACAGAAGGCACTTACTCATTTTGGCATTCACAGAAGGCACTTACTCATTTCGGTATTCACAGAAGTTAGGAGTCCTAACTTTAGGACTCCTAAATGCCTTCTGTGAATACCGAAAGACTTTAAGTTAGGATTTTTCTCAGTTTAGGAGTCCTAAAGTTTGGAGTCCTAACTTTACTACTCCTAAATTGAGAAAAATCCTAACTTTAAGAATTTCGGAATTCACAGAAGGCATTTAAGAGTCCTAAATGAATGAATGAATGAATATCTTCTTGTATAGCGCATGGCTACTCTCGAGCATCCCAGCGCTGTAAGACCAGAGGACATAGAAAGACACTATTAGAGCAAGAGTGTCTTTAATCGCTTCCTGAAGGCAAGATGGTTAGACTCATGCCTGATGTTATCTGGGAGTTTGTTCCATTCTTTGGCTGCGTGAACAGAGAGCCGACGGCCACCCATCTGCGCCAGCTTCACCCTGGGGGCTACCAGCAAGTTCCGCTGGTTAGATCTCAGAGATCTCACTGATTGATGGCGACGAAACAGGGGATCAAGAAAGGACGGGCCAGCATTATGGATGGACTTATGCGCCATGCACAGGGTTTTAAATATAATCCTTCCCTGGATGGATAGCAAATGGAGAGATTGAAGTGCGGCCTTAGCTGAGCATCTTTTGGGGACTTTCATGAGCGGCCGAGCTGCACAATTCTGTACAGATTGCAGAATTTTTATGGTGCCGACTGGAGCCCCCATATAGACGGCATTTGCATAATCCAGCCGCGACAAGATCAGCGACTGGACCAGCAATCGTCTAGCTTCAAATGGCAGGAGATCTAAGACTTTTTTTAAGACTCTCAGCAGTCCATAGCAGGTCGCGGCTACCTTCTTAGCCTGGTAGTGAAATCCTAGCGAGGAGTCTAACCAGATCCCCAGGCTTTTTATTTGGGTCTTAGGTACCGGAGGGGGTCCTAGGCAGTGCGGCCACCAAGGGTCCAGGTTAATTGGGGCTTTGTAACCCAGAAGCATGATGTCCGTTTTGGCCCCATTTAGCTTTAAAAAGGAGGAGGTCATCCATTCCAGGATCTTGGTGAGACACGGGGTCAGATTATTGATCCCCTGATCTAAAGCATCGTCCCTCACCAAAGACACAACCAGCTACGTGTCATCGGCGTAGGTAACAAGTTGGATTCCCCAGGGAAGAACCACCTCAGCCAAAGGTCTCATGTAAATATTAAACAAAGTAGGGCTGAGGGATGATCCCTGGGGAACGCCGTGATTCAATTGCAGCTGGCTAGATGACACCTCTCCCTCAAAGCAGAGAAGCTTCTGTCTGATAGAAAAGAATGGAGCCATTTGATGGCCAATCCGGAGACCCCTGTGAGATGCAGCCGGTGCAGCAAGAGAGAGTGGTTCACAGTATCGAAGGCTACACTGAGGTCCAACAGGACCACAGCAGCACAGCCTCCTGCATCCACAATACCCCTGGCTGCCTCCACTACAGCCACCAGAGTTGGGTCTGTCCCTTGTTTTGCTCTGAATCCTGTCTGGGTGGAGTGTAATCCATCAGTGGATTCAATAAAGGAAGAAAGAGCCTGGTTTACATGTTTTTCAGCTATTTTGCTGATGGCAGGTAATAATGAAATAGGCCTGTAATTGGCCAGGTCTTCAGGGTCCAAGCTGGGTTTTTTCAGCAGGGCTCTGGCCTTAGCCTTCTTCCAGTTGGGGGGCACTACACCCGAGGCCAGAGACGCGTTAATGACCTGCATTATCACTGGGCATACTGTCCCTGATACCTGTTTAAGGACTACCGGGGGAGCAGCATCTAACGGGGAGCCCGATTTAAGATTGCCAAGGAGACTGTACACTCCAGCCAGATCCAATGGCGGGAAGACTTTGAGACCTCCAGATGGATTTGGGTCTGCTTCCAAGTCCCCCTCTTTTCCACTCTCCCTATTATCTGGAGTATCTGCCACTGGCGGAAAGCTGGAATAGATGTTAGACACCTTGGACGCGAAAAAGACATCTAACTCCTCGCAGTGTTTCTGTGGGTTGAGAGCAGGACTAATAGTCCTAGGGGTGGTGACCACAGATTGAAAGATTTTAAAAATTTCCCTGGGGGCGTTAGCTGCTTCCGCAATTTTACTCTGATAGTATGCGGCTTGCGTGGTTTTTAGTAACTTTTTGTAGGATCTCAGGGATGACCTATATTAGTTTTTCGCAGCAGCTGCATAGTTCTTTCTCCACTTCCTTTCCGCACGTTTACACAGTTGTTTATGCTCCTTAAGTTCCCCAGAGTACCATGGTTGTTTATTAGGACCCTCTCTATGCCGTAGCTCTTTTTTTGGCAGGATAGGGTCTAGAGTGGAATTAATCCACTGATCAAAGGCTTCGTTAGCTACAACCGGGTCCTCATGGGGGACGGGCGGGCAACTCTTCAGGGCTGCCTCCCAGTTAGTTTTCAGCTGGTAATCTAGACCATACTCGACTAACTTTCTTTAAAATGGAAGCCTTGTGGGTCTGTGTTACTGGGGACCACATAAAGGAGAGTAGTACATGGTCTGACCATGGTACAAAACTAGGCTGACCGCACACAATATTTCCAAGATTAGTAAAGAAGTGGTCTAGTAGGTGCCCACCTATATGAGTGGGGCTGGCCACGATTTGTTCCAAGTGCACCACTCTCAGGGTATCCAACAGACATTGCGATGACATAGCACTGACTTCATCCAGGTGAATATTGAAGTCGCCCAAGATGGAAAAATTAGGGGCACTGCTGATGGAAAGAGAGATCTTGTCTAGAAGGTTGTTACAGAATTCATGATAATCGCCTGGGGGTCTGTAAACCAGGATCCCTGAAAAGGTGCAAGTGGGCGAGAAGGATAGAGAGAAACCAAGACTCTCACACTCCATAAGTGGACTCTCCGAGGTTCTACACCTAAAATTGTTTTTATGAATAATCGCCACACCTCCTCCTCGTCCCGACAAGCGATCCTGTCTAGCAATGGAGTAGTTAGGTGGTAGCGCCTGCACTATGTGGGGGTCTGAGCCATCAGTCAGCCAGGTCTCAGTTAGAAAAAGTACGTCGAAATCTCGTTCCTCTAGGAGCAAGTTGATTTCTGTTGCATGCCTCAGAAGAGATCGACAATTAATCAAGGCAAGTGAAAAGCTATCTGTATTAAAATACAGCAGCTCATAAACTAGCTCCCGGCTTCCGCCTCAGGAGCAAATAATGTCCCTAGGTCTTACCAGGCTGCACTATTCCGCTCAGTATATGCGCTTCAGCGCAGCGTGACCAGCCCTGCCTCGCAACAACTAGCGCGGCAACCTCGTCCTCCCTCAAGATGGCCGCTATAGTGAATCGGCCCCTGTGGGTCCCGGGAGCACAAAGCCCAACTCGGCTCAGTAGGAGCTGAGAAGTCCCTGAAATAGCGAGGCGCGAGGTAGGTCAAACACAGACACACTCGAGAAGGGGTCTGATGTCTGATGCAAATTAACAATGAAAATGTGTACAGTTTTAAAATCAAGGCAATACAATTTTAAAATACAGCAGCTCATAAACTAGCTCCCGGCTTCCGCCTCAGGAGCAAATAATGTCCCTAGGTCTTACCAGGCTGCACTATTCCGCTCAATATATGCGCTTCAGCGCAGCGTGACCAGCCCTGCCTCGCAACAACTAGCGCGGCAACCTCGTCCTCCCTTAAGATGGCCGCTATAGTGAATCGGCCACTGTGGGTCCCGGGAACACAAAGCCCAACTCGGCTCAGTAGGAGCTGAGAAGTCCCTGAAATAGCGAGGCGCGAGGTAGGTCAAACACAGACACACTCGAGAAGGGGTCTGATATCTGGTGCAAATTAACAATGAAAATGTGTACAGTTTTAAAATCAAGGCAATACAATTTTAAAATACAGCAGCTCATAAACTAGCTCCCGGATTCCGCCTCAGGAGCAAATAATGTCCCTAGGTCTAAAGTTAGGAGTCCTAACTTTACTACCCCTAAATTGAGAAAAATCCTAACTTTAAGACTTTTGGTATTCACAGAAGGCATTTAGGAGTACCAAAGTGGGGACTCCTAACTTCTGTGAATACCAAAATGAGTAAGTGCCTTCTGTGAATACCAAAATGAGTAAGTTAAGTGCCTTCTGTGAATACCAAAATGGTAGTACATTTTGAATTTTGTCTTAAGTTAGTTCTGAGAATCGGGCTCCTGGTGTTCTATCTGGACAAATGAAGAAGATGATCTGAATCGGGCTATTATCAGAGACTGTCTAAGTTGTACTCGAGGCCTCTATATCCCTTGGCTTCAATATATCAAAACCTGCCTCACGGAACTTGGTTATACCTCAATGTTTGAGCACCCAGATTCTTTTGGTAAAGGGGATCGCCAAAGGGTTTTGGATAGTTTCCGAAAGCACAAAGAATTGTCCAGGGAATTTTTTGAAGTGTCTAAACCCGCTTTTCAGGATCACTGCCTTGTACAAGTACCTCCCTCGATTGCCCGTTTAATATGTAAATAATGTGCACAAAAGAAATTTGTTAACAAGATTTAGGCTGGGGTCATTCCGCTGGTTCATATTCTTCCCCCTGGGCCAGTATTCTTCTGAATCTATTACCACTTGCCCTTGTGATGAACATTTGTGCCAAAACATTTCAATTTTATCTTCCATTTTCTAAGTGTAAAGCGGCTCTGTTTTTCCTCGAGCAACTCAATGATCGTGATTTTGTTTTGCTGTTGCCAATTTTCTGAAGTGCACTTTAGCAAAGAGAAGGAGCATACTGTTTTAATAGTAATGCACTTTATTAATTTCTGTACATATTGTATTTGTATTGCTGCAAAAACGTTTACTGCTGCTACCAACTTGTTTATATGACTGATTATAACATTTAATGCCATTGGATTAATTGCTGCTATTTTTGGATCTAGTCTATTTGCACTATCACTTTAGTTACGGTCAAAATTAAAGTTTTTTGTCTGTGATCGTACTTATTTTATCAGAAAACCAGCCAAAGCAACACAGTGCATTTGCGCAAAACGGCATACCGTGGGCTATTCAGAGCCTGGTATATAGCTTGGCAGTTGGACAAATGGAACCTAAGACTAAAGGAAACAAAAAAGAACAACTCCCTCCCCCTTCCCTTTATCTCCTATCCCCCATCCACTGTGTGTTTGAGATTTTGTTGGGGTTGTAGTAATGGCAGATGTATCGAAGCTCATGGGGCCTTAGTGTCAGGTGTGGTGAGACGCAAGGGGCGTAAGTATCAGGGGCAGCTGAGTTCCATAAACTCCTAAATGAGGACTGCCAAGAGTGGTTGTCAAAGCTTTCCAAATGTGAAACCCTTCCTGGCCAGTGTAAGGGATATTTATTCCATCCCCAGGATATGCCGAAGGCGTTGGAGCCAGCCTATGTGCATGGGAATCCGGTAGGACTTCCAGTGAAGTAGAATGTTTTGAGTGCCCGTTCCCAGCACAATGGCTCTTTCGAGACCTCTTCTAGACCTGAGTGGATATGTCAATCAATCAATCAGTGACACTTATAGAGCGCGCTACATACCCGTAGGGTCTCAAGGCGCTGGGGGGGGGGGGGGGGGGTGCCGCTACTGCTCGAACAGCCAGGTCTTCAGCTTCTTCCTGAAGGAGAGGTGGTCTTGGGTCAGGCGCAGGTCGGGAGGGAGGGAGTTCCAGGTCTTGGCGGCCAGGTAGGAGAAGGACCTTCCTCCTGTAGTCGCTCTTCGGATGCGGGGGACGGCGGCGAGGGCGTGGTTGGCTGATCGGAGGTGGCGTTTGGGAGCGTAGAAGTTGATCCGGCTGTTGAGGTAGCTCGGGCCTTGGTCGTGTAGGGCTTTGTGTGCGTGGGTGAGGAGGCGGAAGGTGATTCTTTTGTTGACGGGGAGCCAGTGAAGGTCTCTCAGGTGTCCGGTGATGTGGCTGGTTCGTGGGATGTCGAGGATGAGTCTGGCTGAGGCGTTCTGGATCCGCTGGAGTCTCTTCTGGAGCTTGGCGGTGGTACCGGCGTAGAGGGCGTTGCCGTAGTCCAGTCGGCTGGTGACGAGGGCCTGGGTGACGGTCTTCCTGGTCTCGGTGGGGATCCACCGGAAGATCTTCCGTAGCATGCGTAGGATGTTGAAGCTGACAAGGTTACAAGCACCCTTACCTGTAGGTTGCTTGTAGATGGTTTTGCAGAGACGTTATGGACCAACTTCCCCAAATTCTAGGCAACACCTAGTGACTGTTATAACACACTGAGGTAATTAAATAGAAATCAGGGAGGTAGGCCGGATCGTGGACGCTACCTGTTTCCTTGATTGTCGACCTGCGAAGCAATAAGGAGAACTTTTGTAAATACTGATTTCTAGTGTTGTCTATTATTTCCTAACAGGTTCTCTATTGTTCTAATTGGGCTTGAAAGAGTCCTACCTGCGACTGGTTGCAGTATGGCGTCGCGTCCGTGTTGTCGTCGTGAAGGGGGTAGACTGGGCAAGGTGAATGATGATGCAGAAGACTGTCCGTCCTGTATCTATTCTCTGTAACAGTATTCAAAGAAGAATGATGAGTTACTGCCTTGCTAAATTGTTTGTATTATTCACAACTTCTTTCTAAACCTTCTTTCACTTACTCTGACTTCTCACCATGCCGTTCTTCACCTTCACTCCCTAATAAATACCATATTAAAACAAAAGACAAATTGGCAAACACAAAATAACATTTACACTTTCCCTTTGATAATTCTCAAAGTCTCTAAATCCTTCTTCTGAAGTTTTTGTAACTAGTTCTTTTCCTTGAAATGTTTACAGAATTGGAAACTTGAATCCTTTCCAGGTAAGTCTTTAGTTCAATTACTCTCTGGTCGCTTGCTTGCGTTGGGCACCAATAATTCAAACAAGAAGAAAAACTGTAACTTAGCTTTTGTTTTAAAGTCTTCTTTTTCTCTTTTCAGATGATGCGCGCGCTGGCAGAAGACCTTCAGACTCCGTCGTGAAGGCCGTCGTCTTGTGACTCCAGGAAACTCCTCCGCAGGGTGGTGAAGACAGAAGGCAAAGCGCCGATTCACGGTGGGTGTGGCTTTTTATAGGGGAGCCACACCCTGCCACACCCAAGGAAGGTTGACGCATAGCGCGCCTAATGCGTGCGTGCCGTTTTTCCAGCATGCGCGCTGAAAACGGCATCTCCGCTCGGCATCTCCGCTCTCTTCCCGAGCTTCTCCTACCTTGAGCTCAAGTCTGCAGACTTTCTCTGCTTCGATACCCACCATTCTCCGACCTCAATGTTCCCCCCCAGCCTGACTCTTCAACTCGACAAACTGGGCAAAGATTACAAAGTATGTAGTAAAAAGAAATGGCACCATGAATAAATACTGTACCAATACAATAGACATGTATCAACAAAAGCATGAATCACAGTAACCAAATACATTCAGTATATTAAACCATCATACACAAACATATTCTTGGCGTGCTGGTTGCACGGGACAGGGGTGGGTTTTAAGAGTGGGAGAACCACGCCTGCATGTATGTGCATGTAGTGCAGGTGAGGAAGGCGAGGAATGGGAATCATGACAGTACTCCCCTCTCAAGACCCCTCCCAAAATCTGGGGTACAGGTCTCGGTTTGTTCGGATAACGAAGATGAAAATTCTTGATCAATCGAGCAGAATTTTGGACGTTGGAAAGAGGTTCCCATGTCCGTTCTTCGGGGCCATAACCTTTCCAATGTATTAAGTAAAACAGTTTCCTCGGACTCTCTTTGCATCTATGATTTTTAGAACCTCAAATTCTGGGACACCATCAATAAGAATGGGTGGTGGATTTTTTTTAAACCTAGTCATTGAATTACAGGGTTTGATTAATGACACATGAAACACCGGGTGAAACTTATACCTACTGGGTAAGGTGAGTTTGATACTGACAGGATTTATTATTTTTTCCACCACAAAAGGGCCGATATATTTGGGACGTAGTTTTTTACAAATAGTCATTCTCAAATTCTTAGTAGATAACCAAACTTTATCTCCGATTGAGTATTCTGGTGATGGTTTTCTATATAAGTCTGCTGATTCTTTTTGACTTTCTTTCGCTTGGGCTAAATGATATTGAGCCTGTTTTTGGACGTGAACCAACCTAGTAATGTGTTCCTCCAATGATGGTATGACTGAAGGGATACTTACTTTTTCTGGGACATTTTTAGGGTGGAAACCATAAGTACAAAAGAAAGGTGACAGACTAGTGGAAGAATTGTCTAAATTATTGAAAGCGAATTCCAAAACCCACAAAATATCTGACCACTCTCTTTCATCTTCTGCTAAAGCACACCTAAGAAACTGTTCTATAGTTTGATTCGTCCTTTCAGTCAAACCATCCGTCTGGGGATGGTAACCGGAGGACATGCGAATGTCCATGTTCAAAGTTTTTCCCAATTCTTGCCAGAAGTGAGAAATAAACTGTGGACCTCTGTCAGAAATAATTACAGAAGGAATTCCGTGCAACCTAATTATTTCCTTAGAGAAGATTTGAGTCAAATCTTTTGCAGAAGGAATCCCTTTTAATGATATAAAATGGGGACGCCTTTCTGCATTTTTGCTGTGACCTGGTTGGAGCTGGGAGCTTGGAGTTTGCCATCAGCCATCAACCCACTTCTTGCGGAACCCGCTCCGCGGGTCCCGCTGCGCTTGGAGTGTTGCCTGCCATTGTTTACAGAGGGACGCTGAGGGAAGGATATTGGTAGGGGCTGCGAGCGAGCGCGCGCGCTGCACTGGGACTACATATCCCAGGAGCGCCCGCCTGCCTGCCTGACTTGCTACACCTGGGCCGCTCTCCCCGACCCCTCCCCCCTTCTCACCTTTTCGTGCATATATTACGGGCCCTGTTCTTCCGCTGCGCGGGAGCGCGCGGGAGGGCGCCGGGAGAAGCCCGGGACAAGGGCGGGACCGTCTGTGGCCGTCAGGGGCCGAAGGAGGCCGGGCTGGGCCACCCCACTGACGAGTAGGACTTGAGATCTGTTTCCTGTAATTTGTTATTCTCGGGACTATATTGATTCATTATATTGTGTGCCCCACTGTGTTTATGAACTCGTAAATCTTACCAATAATGTCTCACATGTTAAATACCACCAGCTTACCACCTCCCCATTCTGAGGGTGGTACGACCATTCTAGGCCCCTTGGACAAATTCTTTTTCAATCGTCCCAACCAAGATATAGACAAAGAGATCTCACTGGCAGAGAAACGTGCAGACCGTAGGCTGTCCATTGAGCTTCTTAAAAGCTCCATGGAAAAACGGTTGCCGCAAGCTTATCCGGCATCGGTAACCCCTCTGTCCTCTATAACTTTGCCTGGGGTGATTGAAATACAAAACACTTCTCCCTCTACTTTGGAGATTGAGGACGGCCCACTACAAAGATTGGACAATGCCACTCTGTCCACATCTCTACCTTTAGACCCCATTGTTCATTCATCTACAGTGAAAACCATAATTAAAACTAGTATGTCAGGCCCAAAACCATGTGTAAAAAGGAAAAGGATTACTGCCCCTAGGAAATCCCATCCTTCCAAACCCCCTAACAAGGTAAGAAAAGTGGTAAAAAATCCTTTATTTACACAAAAGGCACACAACGGGGTAAGTGGAAGTGGCGACTTACCAAATGAGGGGGACAATGTAGTTATAGAGAGTTCTAATCCACCATTTAGTGACCCCCAGGGGAACGGGTTGGCTGCGAACATTCCTCCAATAGACTCATTGATACCTGAGTTGGAGAAACTACTAAGGTTGTTTTTGACACCCATTGAGGCCAAAGTAAATAAGTTAATGGATCGACTAGACCACTTTGAGCAGGCTACCCTGGACAATTTTTTCCATACTAAGTCACTAATTAAATTACAGCCCAAGATAACTGAGTCTAGTAGGGCTGAGGAAATTTCAGAAAAAGCACAAAACCTGCCTGTTGTTGTAACACTCCCCCAAGCAGGCTGCACTATAAGTAAGACCCAGGCAAAGGGACCAAGCCAACCGCTTATTCCACCAGAGCAGGTCTGTCCGAGCACTAGTGCAAGGGAAAAAGCATCTAAGGTCCAACACCCTATGGTAAAGGACAAGAATAAGACGGGCCTCCAAAACAGCAACACCGTTGCAAGTAACCATCAGCCAATGCCAAGTATTTCCAATCCCGACACAAACATTGGAGCAGAGGGCCTTAATGGCCCCAGGACAACTAAAGTTTTATCCACAAATCCTCAGCAAAAATCAAATATCCCTAACCCTTGTCCTAGTGCCCCGGTTAATAGACCACCACCGACTTATTTGGAGAAACAACCCCGAAAGATTCCTCCTGTGAATCTTACCCCGGATTCCCACCCTTTCGTGGCGGTTCTCACTAATGTTCCACCTCTTTTAGTCGGTCAAAGAGAAAACTTCCAGATGCTCAAAAATAAAGTAATGCACTGGTTGAAGGAAAATAGACCACTCCCGGGGGGGCTGGACGGGTTGATAATAGGGGCAAGGAGGATCGACTGGATTGGGTACACCAGTAAAAACTTGGGGGGTGACTGTATTATCATCAATTTTCAAGACCCCAGGGTGGCTGGTTGGATTACAAGGCAGGGTTGGGGTACAAGTAGTGGTGGAATTGGTATCGTGGATCTTTCTTTTTTCTACCCAAGACAAACATGCTTATTAAAAGGCGGGCCCATGAATCTAAATAGTTCCACCAATCCTCCGTTGGTAATGATTGCACCCCCCACCCTCTACCCTACTGCAATGGCAACCCCAAAATATTGGTTCAAATCATAATAATTTGGAAGACACTCAATGTTTGAACTGGGGATATTGACCAAAGCTTAATATAAGGGGATGCCTTCCACACCAGAAGCCAAGTTGGGTCCCCGAAACCCCGGAAATGAGTATTGATGTTGTGTTGAAGGAAATAGAAGGCGATGAAAATGTTGCATCTCTAGAGGAAAATACCGGGGATTTAATGCAAAATATGAGTGGTGAGGTGTTAATGGAACAGAATATTGTGGACAATGATCACAATTTGGGAGATGAGGATGGTGGACAATTGAGTCCCGTGGGATTGCCCATTTCTGATATAATGGGTAGTGATAGCCCTGCTATGGAAAGCTTTGTATCTTGGAACATTGCAGGATTGGGGAGTAAGTTGATGTTACAATCGTGGGCCGACTTCATTAACGGGTTTGAACTGTGTTTCTTCCAGGAGACTTGGGCCTGTGATCCTATTTACCTCCAAGGCTACCTAAATTTTTCAATCCCGGCATGTCGAGGCCCTAGGGGTAGACCCAAAGGAGGCCTCACAATCTGGATTAGACAGAGTTCCGGACTTACTGTGAAAATGTGGGACTTGGGCTGCAGAGATATTCAAATGCTACGAATTTCCTCTGTAGAGTGGGGTGTGATAGATTTATATAATGTCTATGCCAGAGGTTGCAATAATGGGAGTTCCCCCACTTTAGAGGCTCTATTTAATTTTCTGCAAACAAAGTCCCTTGGGAACAGAATAGTAATAGCTGGGGATTTAAATAGGACTTTTGAGCCTCTAGACAGTACCGAAAACCCATTAGGACAGGAAGAGGACAATCTATGGGGTGTTCCCTCCCTGAATCTTGCCCCTGTCAAACGTTGGTCTAAAGATATTCTTTCCTTAAATGCTATGTGTTTAGAATATGGGATGCGTGCCCTCAATGGTAGAACAAAGGGAGATAAGGAAGGTATGTGCACATATGATAATGGTCATAATAGAAGCAGGATAGACTACGTTATTTGTAGTCTTAATCTTTGGCAGGGGGTTTGTGACATGGAAGTCAAGGGCAGGATAGAAAGTGATCACAACCCCCTCTGTGTGACCCATACCTGGTGGAAGCACACTCAGCCTTATCTACATGCTAGTAATGGGTTGCTCCCAGACATGGCGAATAATATGCGTAGATTGAAATGGCCCTCGGTGTTGGCGAATGCAGCCTCCATGGATTTTATTGGGTCTGAAGTGGACAAAGCAATTCTTTCCATGGAACTAGCTAGTGCAACACTGCCAGGATCTAGGGCGATCACCGAAATCCATAACAATCTTTTCGCCACCCTAAAGCCATACTTTATGAGAACATGTAAGGGTAATCGCACAGCTTCCTCTAAACCAGCAGGGTGGTTTAACAAACAGTGCAGGGCAGCCAGATTAACACTGGGTAATGCTATCAGAAGCAGGGACAGTGTAGCAATCAAAACTGCCAGGAAGCAATACAACACTAGCATTTTCTTGGCCAAAAAAAGACTGGGATGAGAAGCATTGGGAGGAACTGAAGGAGGCCTCTGGAGCAAAGGATTCCAGGCTCTTCTGGAAGATAGTAAAGTGGGGCAGAGGCGGTACCCCAAACAAACCGGATAATAATGTTGCTGAATCCGATTGGGTGAATTACTTTAGGCCCCAATATGCTGAAACAAAGGAGTGGGGTGGTGGGGATGTAATCTTGGCTGTATTTCCTAAGGATGATTTGTTTTCCGCCAAGGAAGTTGATTTTGTAATTAGCTCCGTTCAAGGGGGTAGGGCCCCGGGATTAGACGGGATACCCTCGGACGTTTTTAAAAATGACAAAGATAGGTGGGGCAGATATGTGCTTCTATTGGGGAACGCAATTGCAAAGGGTGCGCAAGTCCCGGAACAGTGGAGGGGAGCCATCATTATACCCGTCCACAAAAAAGGAGATCGATCCCTTCCAGCTAACTACAGGCCCATAAGTTTGATTGCCACCGTCCAAAAAGTAATTGGGAAGATGGTGGTAAACAAACTTATGGACTGGGTGGACGAAAATGATTCTCTTTCCCCTTTTCAGGCAGGCTTTCGAAGGGCTACCAGTACCATCGACCAGGTGTTTCGCTTCACTATGTTACGGTGGGGGACGGTTCTTCTTGGTGGGGGCAGCCTGTATGTCGCTTTTGTCGACCTGCGGGCTGCCTTCGACCTAGTCCCAAGGGGTAAGCTCTGGGCAGTGTTAAGTAAGATAGGCATTCCCGCAGAATTGCTTACTTTGGTTATGAGGTTGCACGAATGCAATTTTGCCAAAGTACAGTGGGGGACAAATGGCCAATCCTCAACTGACTTCCCTGTGGAGCGTGGGGTGCGCCAAGGTTGTGCAATGGCGCCCTTGCTCTTCACATTATATATCAATGGGATAGTCAGCAGGATGCAGGACGCTAGTGTGGATGCGCCTTCGTTGGCGGGCATCAGGGTTCCGATCCTGATGTTCGCTGACGACACTTTGATAATATCCAAAACCCCAGCTGGATTGCAACGGGCCCTGAATATTTTTGATGATTTTTGCCAGGAGCATGGCCTGGAAGTAAATATAGGCAAGACCAAGCTGATGGCTTTCTCCCAAGGACAGAAGCCTCGCCCTAGGATACACTTGAATAATATTGGGCTTGAGGTCGTAAGGGAGTTCACCTACCTAGGGGTACAAATCGCAAGTAATTATGGTTGGTCCCACCACATAGAAAAGGCGGTCCTGAAACATCAGCAAATATCGGGGGCCTTACGGGTGGAGCACAATAGATCCAAAACAAAACCCATAAAACCTGTCCTCGCTGTATACGATGCTAAGGCAATAGGATCGGCCTTATATGGGGCGGAGCTGTTTGGTTTTGACAACTTAACCTCATTACAGATAGCTGAGAACAGGTTTCTTCGGGGTATTACGGGATTGCCCCAGAGTACACCATTAATCCCTCTTAGTCTTGACCTGGGAAGAAGATCGGTAACCGACCGAGCCAGACTGCGTCCCATCTTATACTGGAGGCGACTGTGGTCCACCCCTGAAATTAGGCATTATGGGGAAGGCTTCCTGGCAATAATCAAGAGTGATACATTCCATAAAATATCATGGCTGAAAAATCTAAGGGTATTGCTAGGAGAACTAGGTCTTTCCAACCTTTGGGACAATCCGTCGGGGGAAGTGTTCCCAAGCAAAAATATACTTAAAGCACTATATTGGGAATGGATAGACGAGAGGCTTTGGAGAAGGGTTAAATCTGACTCAATGGGAGGTCGCTTCTTGGAAAGTAAAATGTGTCCTGCTCTAGAAAATTACTGGGACAGTATAACTGTTCCTATGGACAGAAAATTGTTTTCCAATTAAGATCTGGTTCCCTCCCGTTGAGAGATCTAACAGGCAGGTGGAAGAGTTTGAACACCCAGTGCTGCCCAGCATGCGGCGCAACTAAGGAAAGTGTGGGACACTTCCTATTTGCTTGTAAGGCTTATGCCTCCCCAAGAAGGGTCTGGTTAACCCCTATCTGCAAGAACCTTGGGACATCCAGTGCGGCTGAGGCGCAGAGAATTATTTGCACTACTTCTGAGGAGCCTATTGTTATGGGAATAGCAAAGTACCTGGGGTGGGCTTGGTCCATTAGGCGGAGGGCCCTTTCTGTTTCTCCTAATGTTTCTTGATTATGTTTTACTTGTATAATGTTTTGTTTTACAATGATTAAGCTTGCGCAACTGTTTTAATGTACTGAATGAAATGTCCTGATTAAGTGTGATGTTTTTAAAATATGTATGTTGTGCTTTTATGAGTCTATAACTCGAATAAAGCTTTTCTACTACTACTGATATAAAATGAGCCATCCGGGAAAAATGATCTACCACTGTCAGAATAGTGTTATACCCCTCTTTGGTCTCAGGAAGTTCCACAATAAAGTCCAGCGATATCGTGTGCCAAGGTTGGGGTGAAATTGGGAGAGGAAGTAAAAGACCACTAGGTGCTTGATGTTGTGTTTTATGTTGTATGCAAATCACACAAGTCTCAATATAATCTTTTACATCATTCAACAAGGTTGGCCACCAATACTTCCTTTTGATTAACTGGCTGGTTTTAGCAACTCCTGGATGTGCACACATAAGGGGATCATGATGTAATTCTATTACCTTTTTTGCAGTTCTTGCGTAGGTACAACAATTTGCTCATTCAAATACATTAAACCTTCTCTAATTTGCATTAAAGGATACAAAATCTTCCATTGTTGAAAAGACTTTTCCTGAACCTTTAGTTTTATATCTTCGACCACATCTGTGACCACAACTCCCACCTTCAAACAAGTCTCTGGTAATACAGGTCGAACTTCTTGAAGGGAACTTTCCTTCTCCTCTACAGTCCCCAAACGTGACAATGCATCGGCTTTTAGGTTTTCCCTTCCGGGACGATAAGTAATTACAAAATTGTAATCATTGAAAAACATTGTCCACCTTAACTGTCTAGCAGTGAGAGCTTTCACAGAACGTAAAAATTGTAGATTCCTGTAGTCTGTGTAGATAGTTATAGGATGTCTTGCCCCTAACAAGTAATGGCGCCATTCTTCGAAGACTGCTTTTATGGCTAACAATTCCTTGTCAGCTATGGCATAATTCTGTTCTGTAAGGGTTAGCTTCCTTGAATAGTATGCGATTGGATGCATTTGACCAGTTTCTTTATGTCTTTGAGACAAAATGCCCCCAATAGCAAACTGTGAAGCATCCGCCTCTACTATGAATGGATTGGAAGGGTCAGGGTGCATTAACAGAGGTGCTGAAGTGAAATGATTCTTTAAATTCTGGAAGGCTTCTTCAGCATCACTATTTCAGTCAAATCTTGTATTCTTCCTCAATAACTTAGTGATTGGGGTTACCAATTGCGAAAAATTACGTATAAAACGTCTATAAAAATTTGCAAACCCCAAGAAACTTTGTACTTGTTTGACTGAAGAAGGGCTGGCCCAATCTAAAACTGCCTGAATTTTCTTAGGATCCATCTCAATACCATCTGGGCTCAGGACATATCCCAAAAAGTCCACTTTGGTGGTGTGGAAGACGATCTTTTCCAGCTTAATGTACAAGGAATTGTCAAGCAGTTTTCGAAGAATAGCTCTTACTTGTTGCACATGTTCTATGGTGTTTTTAGAATAGATGAGTATATCATCTATGTACACTATGCAACAGATGTCCAAAAATTCTCTCAAAACCTCATTAATAAAGAATTGAAAAGCTGCGGGAGCATTACAAAGTCCGAATGGCATGACCTGGTATTCGTATAAACCAAATTTAGTACGAAATGCTGTCTTCCATTCATCTCCACTGCGAACTCTAACCAAATGATAGGCTCCCCGCAAGTCTAGTTTAGTGTATATCTTAGCATCCTTTAATTGATCCAAAAGTGTCGGGATCAAAGGAAGGGGATATCTGTTTTTGATTTTTTTTTTTTTTTTTTTAAATATATTTTTATTGCAGGAATCAGTAAAACAATACAGTAGCGACCAGTATCGTATTATAAACAACTTATACAAGGTATAGCCCACCGACCCCCTTCCATAACGTTGCTATACAGCCAATCAGCCCATATCCCCGGGGTTGGGCGGCAAATGCAGCTGGGGTCAGTAGGATGCTGGAGCTGGTCCGGATAACACACTGTCCGTCATCTGCTTTTCTAAACAAACCCAAAACCTCAAAAAGAAACCCCCCCCTCAAAATCCCCAATTACTGTGAAACCCCCCCCCCTCCCCACCCCCCCCCCCACCATCAGCGCCAGGGAGCTCGTCAACATAGAATCCACTGCTTGACCCACGGGGAAGGTAATAGTGCTGTCAATGCTAATGTTTAACGGGACTCGGGTCGAGTTGCTTCTTCACTTCCGGAGTCGCTGGGGGTACAATAATCTCTGAGGGCCTGCACCAGCGTTTCCCATTCTAACGCGGCCTCTTGCGCCTTCTCATTGCCCTGCCTCCAAGCCAACTGATATCGCAGCGCGCTCTCACCCGCCGCCCATTTCAAAAGCTCACTGTGCCATGTGCTGCCTGTAGGACCAGCTCGTGCCTTCCAGTTCCTGGTCACCTCTCGCTTAGCAAGTAGGAGCCCCAGGTCGATAAATTTACTGGTGATTTTATTCCGGGGGGTATGGGGGAACCAGTGCAAGAGCCCTACCGCCACATCGAATGATAAGTGCCTCCCCGTCACCTCTTCCAAAGTCGTCGCCACCTCCTGCCAGTAGGACGTCAGTCCTGGACAGGCCCATAGCATGTGTAGGAGGTCCGCCTCCTGAGCCGGGCACCTAGGGCATTCCGCCGAAGCCGTGGCAAAATAACGCCTGATCTTTACCGGGGTCAGGTACGCTCTATGGAGAACATAATAGTGGACCAGTTGGAAACGGGCGCTACGTGTACCCTTCCAGGCACGCCTCACCAGCCGGGACCAGGTCGTCTCCGGGATCTCCCTACCAAATGTCCTCTTCCCAGCGGGACTTCAGTGTGGCGAGAGGAACCAGCCCCTCGGCAATCAGCCTGCCGTACAGGCAAGTGACCGCCTTCACCGTGCCCGCCGACATCATTACGTACTGGCACACCTGAGACAATTGAGGTTCCTCTAGCCCGTTTTGCCAGTGCGCCTGGATCGCTCGCACAATGGCCGAGTGCAGCAGAAAGTCGCCCCGGGGGATCCCAAAGCGGTCAATGAGATCCTGAAAGGACAGGAGCGCTCCGTCCTCGTATAGGTCCCCGACGAGCTGTAAACCGGAATCCTCCCAGTCCGCCAGTCGTGACCAATCTCCTCCATGGGGGAGGGCCGTTAGCATCCCCAATGGTATTTCAGGCGCATATGGCGTCCGTAGGCGACCTCTGTTATGAGCCCGATTCCAACAGAGTCGGATAGTCCGCTCCTCCATCGACAGGTCCCGTAGGACTAAGCGCTGTCGCAGCGCGATAAAGGAGAGGACGTGCCTGGCCATACCCGTCCCTCTACCGTCCTCCGGGCCTCTGAACTCCCTGGCTATCTCCTGGGTGTAGGTCTGGAGCTGCGCCGCTAGGTAATACTTCTCGAAGTCCGGCACAGCGAGCCCCCCCTCGTCCCTCGGTCTCATCAGGGTATTGAGGGCCACCCGCCGCCGGCCCGTTCCCCAAAGGAACCCGACCACCATAGAACGCAAGCGACGAAACGTGGCCGGTGGGACCCAGATCGGCAAAGTCCGAAAGTAATACAATAGTCGGGGGAGCGCCACCATTTTGAGCAGGGCGATGCGTCCCGCCACGGAGAGCGGCAGCGTGGCCCAAAAGTCCATGCTACCTCGGAGTGCTCGCATGCAACGGGCAATGTTTCCATCTAGGAGGTCGGGTTGGTCGTGGTACACAAATACCCCAAGGTATTTAAAGCAGTCGGGTTCCCATCTGATCTCCTTACTTAGCGCAGGAGTGGGGGTACCCCTACGCATCGGGAAGAGGCAGGTCTTAGACCAATTCACTTGGAGGCCTGAGACCGCTCCGAACTCCGTTAGCGCTAATTCCGCTCCCCGCAACGCGTCAACCGGATCCTCCAGGAAGAGCAACAGGTCGTCCGCATAGAGCGAGACGTAATGCGGGCCCGCCGCTGTCCAGAAGCCCGTATAGTGGGCTCCCGAGCGAAGATGCATCGCTAGTGGCTCTACCGCTAGTGCGAAAAGAAGCGGGGATAAGGAGCACCCCTGCCGCGTGCCACGCTCCACCGGATATCGCGATGAAATCAAAGGGCCCGATCTAACCCTGGCCGAAGCGGAAGCGTAGAGGACTGCTGTCCATTTGACAAATCCCTCCCCGAGGCCGAATTTCCGTAATACCGTGCATAGGTAGTCCCACTCCAGGCTATCAAAAGCCTTCTCCAGGTCCACCGCCAAGACTACCGGGGACGGGGCATCCACGAATGGTTCCCCAAGCAAGCGGAACAACCTTCGGATGTTCATAGTCGTATTCCGCCGCGGGATGAAACCGGCTTGGTCTTCATGCACTAGGGAACTCATATGTCCCAGCAGCCTCGAGGCCAAGATGCTGCTCAATATTTTGTAGTCCACCGTCAGCATTGAAAGGGGACGGTAGGACCCCGGGTCAGACGAGTCTCAGCCTGGTTTGAGGAGAGGAACCACCAACGCCTCACACATCGAGCCAGGGAGACGACCCAACCTCTTCGCCTCCCTGTAGACCACCAGTAATCGAGGGGCCAAGAGGTCAGCGTAAGCTGCATAGAACTCCACCGGAAGGCCATCTAGGCCCGGGGTCTTGTTCCTCGCCATCCGTTTGATGGCCCCGCGGATCTCCCCCAAGTCGATGTCAGAACCCAGGGTGTCCGCCACTTCCTGTCCTACTGTGCGGAGTTCCAGTGGGCTAAGATAGTTATCAAGCCGGTCTGGGTCACGTGCGGAGCGACTGCGGTATAAACTTTCGTAGTAATGCCGGAAGCAACTAAGAATCTCCGGTTGGGTGCACACCTCGGTCCCATCCGCCCCACGCATTTTTGTCGTCGTTTGGGACTGGCGCGTAGGGTTGGCCAACCACGCCAGTAACGCGCTCGACCTGTCGCCCTCCGCAATAGACCGGACCGTATAGGCCTTATAATCGAAACAGCGGAGCCGTTCGACCTCCACCGCTACCTTCTCCCTCGCCTCTACCGTTTGTGTTTGCAATTCTGGGTGTCCGGGCGGCTAATTTCGAGCTCGCGGAGTGCTCGGTCCGCTGTGTCTAAGTCAGCCAGGATAACACGCCGCATGCCCACCTTCTTAGAGATACAGTAGCCCCTCACCACCACCTTGAAAGCGTCCCATTCGAACGCCCTAGTACTCGCGGAGCCGCCGTTGGACGCAAAATAATCCGTGATTCTCTCCCATAGGTCCGCCTTGAAGACACTGTCCTCAAGGATCTCGGGGCGCATCTTCCAGGTGGGTACTGCCGGCGTCCCAGGGAACCAGCGAATGTCCAGTAGGAGGGGGTTATGGTCCGAGATGGTCCGCGATAAGTACTCCGATCGGACCGCTGCCGAAACTAATTCAGACGAACCAAGAAAGCCATCTAGTCTGACATGCAGCTCATGAAGGCTCGAAAAGTAGGAATAATCTCTAGACGCGGGGTGATGCGCCCTCCAAATGTCCGTCAAACCCCAGCGGGTCTGCCAATCATGACGACCCTTAGCCGTCCGCCGGACCGGGGAATCGGGGAGCGGGGGATGCGAGCGGTCTATGTCTACATCCACTACGGAGTTAAAGTCTCCCCCCAGCAGGAGGGGCCCGGCGAAAAAGTGGGCCAGCGAGCCCGATAACCTGGAAAGGAAGGCAGTCTGGTCCACATTAGGAGCATACACACAGCAAACGCTCAGGTCCCTCCCCCCCAGCGTGCCTGAGATGGCCACGAAACGCCCCTCTGGGTCCAACACTGTCCTCGTGACCTGGAAGGGGACTCCTGCCCTAATCCATATTAGCGCCCCCCTGGCATAAGCAGAGTACGCCGTGGAAAAAACCTGCCCTCGTCACCTACGCTGAAGCGCCGCCCCTTCCGCCTTGTTCAGATGCGTTTCCTGCAGCAGCGCCATTTGCACTCCCCTACGCACTAAATAAGCATGGACCTTGTGACGCCTGGACATAGTGTGAAGCCCCCTCACGTTCCAAGTAATACATTTCAAGTTAGCAACATCAGCCATTGTCCTAAAGTGTTCTTGCACAGTCTCCCCGTTCGGGTCTCCACAAAGAAAAAGCATCAATCCTCCCAGCGCTGACGGCGGCCATTTTCCCCAACCAGAACCAAACCACCCAAAAACCAACAAACCCCCCCCCCAACCACCCCAGAACAGGACCCAAACTGCACCATCTAGATCCCATCCAAACCTCTACGGAGATCAACCCTAAAATCCCCACTAGTCCTACGGTCGCCACCGTAGGAAGGCCTTATGGGCCAGGAGCGGGCTGGGCGGAGGCAGTGGGCCCTCGTCGCCCAGGCTACCAGGACTATAGTAAGCCCCCTCCGGTGTCAAACCCTTCCGGGGCAAGAGCAGAAGCCCCCCAACCCTCCCTCCTTCGTTGTCAGCAATAAAGAACGGCAACCGCCTCCCCCCTGCCGGGCCCCCACCCAAAACAAGGCAGCATATCCCGTTACCCTTGTCCGTCCAAAAGGTCCTCCACCGATTTCGGTGTGATCACCGGTGTATGGGTACTGTCTGCCACTGAATCTTCCGAGTCCGATGGTGCCCCCTGAGCACCCGGGTTTTCTTCCTCCTCCTCGATGACTTCGCCTCTTGCTCCCGACAGTTCCGACAGAACTTCCAACACTCCCCTCCGCTCCGATGATGTCTCCGCAGTCGAGGGCCCTCCCGTGCGGCCGCGGCGGTTCCTGACCCTCTTAGATCGCCTCCTTTGTTCCGGCTCCTCCGCCTGATGGGTCGAGGCGCTATAACCATCTTTCCCTGTCCGGTACAGTTCGAGCCAGTCACAGACCTCCTCTGGGGTGTCGAAGAACTGGGTTTTGTCGTCGACAATGACGCGGAGCCTTGCGGGAAATAGGAGTGAATATTGGATGCCCTCACTCCTGAGTTCACGCTTAATCGCCAGGAAGGAGAACCGCTTGCGCTGCGTCTCGTAGGTGTAGTCAGGGAAGATATTCACCTGACTGTTTGCAACCTGGAACGGGCCATTGTGCCTGGCGGCATTTAGGATCAGATCTCTGTCCCGGAAATGTAACAACCGTGCCACCACCGGCCTTGGGGCTCGTCCCTGCTGTGGGGGCCGTGCTGGGACTCTGTGGGCCCGTTCTAGAGTGTAAAATGAGGACAGGCCCTCTGGGACCACCGTGTCTCGGAGCCAGGTCTCCAAGTATCGCACCATATCGCCATCCTCGATTTTTTCCGGCAGGCCCACCACCCGAATGTTATTCCTCCTGTTGCGGCCTTCCGCATCCTCCGCCCTCCGTTCGAGGGTCTCAATTCGGGACATGGCATCCTTTATCGTCGCAGCCAGGGTTCTCTGCGCCGGTTCTAAAGTCTTCACCGTGCCCTCCACCTCCTTGACCCGGTCCGAGAGTTTACCATGGTCTGCCCTAAGGAGGCCCAGGCCCGTCGCCACCTGGGCAATGTCCTGTTGGAGGGCCGACCGAGTTGCCTCTATCGCTTCCAGTACACGGTCGAATTGTTGCTGGAGTGGTGCGCCACCAGGTCTCTTAGGGTCTCCATGCTCTTCCTTGTCCTGGGCTTCAGAGTCTGAGGCGGTCTGGCTGGATCCCTTGGCTCCTTTAGGTTTCCCCATGCTGCCAGGGGCTCTCCGTGAGGGTCCCAGAGTAGGCGTCTCCGTGTACAAGTGTCCAGCACGACCTTCCCGGGAGTTCGTTCTCAAGTCGGGTATGGGCGATCTCCGTCTCCAGAGCCTGTGAAGACTCCGCCGCTTCGGCTCACGCCACCGCCACGGCGTCTGAGGGCACCGATAAGGGGGCGGAGATAACCGTCGCCGAGTCGGGCAGGCCCGGTCACCCACTATAGCTCCGGGGCGAGGGCCACCAACTCCCTCGGTTGATCTGTGGCACCAGAGTGTCGCGCCACCCATGTAGTTGGGCTGGCCAGGAAATCGTATCCAGTTGCGGAGTCGCGGTGCAGACCACTGCCTGGAACAGAGGGCACCCGCGCCCGGTGCCCTCTAGTGCGTGGGCACCCGCCCGGTCGTCTAATCGAGTATGAACCCGTTGTAGAAGGTCCGAGCCTGCCAATGTCCAATGTCTAAAACAACTGAGAATGGTGAAGCCGGGTGCCAGTCGACACCCGCGAGACCTCTTCAACTCCGTAGTTTCGATCAAGGGGACAAAGGGGTCCGGGCGCCATGTTGGGTCGCACTCCGCAACTCCGCAAACTTCGGCATTTCTTCGAAGCCACCCCCGTCCAAACTCCACCAAGGCCCCCGGCAGGGTGTCGTCGCCTCGCTCAACCGAATGCGGGGTCTGGGGCGCCCCTCAGCCTCCGATGTTCAGGATAATTTCGGGCTTAGTCCCGGAGCCGAGCTCTCAGGCGACCATCGCCATCGGCGCCCAAGCCACGCCCCCCCGGGATATCTGTTTTTGATGGTAACATTATTTAACGCTCTATAGTCGATGCATGTTCTCAACTCTCCCCCCTGTTTCGGAATAAAAAAGAGGGGGGAGGATACTGGAGATTTCGAGTGTCGGATAAATCCATTGGCCAGATATTCGTCTAAGTATTCCCTTAGATGCTCGTTTTCTTTCTCGGTGAGAGCATAAATTCTACTACACGGCAGTGTAGCTCCCGGTATCAAATCTATTCGACAATCGAAATCCCGGTGAGGGGGTAGTGTGTTGGCCTTTTTCTTGTCAAATACATCATGGAGATCGGAATATTCTTCTGGAATTCCTTCCAGTAGAAGTATGCTCTTTGAAGTCAAAGGAAAATTGTTTCCAAGGATCAACACTTTGGAATTTGGTGTCGTCAGACAAGAAGATACACAATGATCAGAGTCAAACAACAGGGTTCTTTCCACCCAATCTATTTTGGGGTTATGCTTGACTAACCAAGGTATTCCTAAAATCAAGCGAAATTGCGGGGCATCTATGACGTCAAAAGTTATGTCCTCCTTATGTTTCTGTAAGCAGGTCATTAACAATGTTTCGGTGTGAAATTGGATTAGTCCCGAAGATAACTCCTTACCATCCACCGCTTTAACCACTTCTGGGTGTTGTTTGGCTTTGGTTTTAAATTCTAACCTTTGTAAAAACATGGTATCTATGAAGTTACCTGTAGCCCCAGAATCAATCAAAGCATCAACTGTCCATTCCTTCCCCTTTTCTGTTCCAGATTGCAAAGTAATAGTTATGCTAAGATGATGGGAAACAGTTTCTGGGGTAATTGAGGCCAAGCTAGATAATTCACTCGACAATCTGACCTCCTGATTAGTCGAGCCTGTTAGTTTTCCGACTGTTGTACTAACGCTACCTCAGAATTCTTACCCTTAGGTTTATTTGGGCGAACTGGACATTCCTTGACAAAATGTCCGGATTTGCCGCAATACAAACACTGATTCAATTTTCTTCTTTTGTCCTTCTCTTCCTTGCTCAGGGGCCCTTTAATTGTACCTATTTGCATTGGTTCTACTCCAGAATCCACTTTTGACGAGCTTTCAGACTTATTACTGTTGTATCTTTCCTTAAAAGAGAACACTTTAATTTCAGTTCTACCTTTTTCTCCTCTGCGTTCTAAAAGTCGATGATTAAGCTTAACTACTAAGTCTATAAAATCTTCGATGGTGTCTGGTGGGTCTAAGATCTGTGTGACCATGTCTTTTAGCTCATCTCTAAGTCCTTTGTAAAAAAGGGAAACTCTTTTTTCTTCAGGCCAGCGAGCCTCAATAACAAGTCTATTGAATTGAGAAATGTAATGTAACAAATCCGAAGACCCTTGTTTGAGATGCAATAATTCATGGTCTGCGGACTGGACAAAAACGTGTTTGGCAAATAACTTTTTCATTGTGTTCTTAAAAAGTCTAAGGTTATATAGAATTGGATCATCGCGTTCTACAATTGGCACAGACCAAAGGGCTGCGTCCCCCCCTAGGTATGACAAAATAAAGGCTACCTTAGAAGAGTCATCTGGGAAGGCTGCTGGCTTGGCTATGAAATGCAAATGACATTGGTTTAAAAAGATCGAGAACTTGTTACTATCTCCCAAAAAGCGTTCTGGAGGTGCTAAAGGTACTGTAATTGGAGTAACTACCTGAATCTGAGTTGGAATAGAAGAAGAACTGGGACCAGAGTGCAGGGTTTGAAACCCTGGCTGAAACGTAGCTGGTTTCAGTACTGTTTTTTGCGTCGAGGGAAACCCCCACTGACTAGTACTAGATTGCATATTACTCTGAATATCAGTGATATCCCTACGAAGGGCTGCGTTTTCCGCTTGAATAGCCGTTAACAAGGTTGTAATGTCTTGCAAAGAACTTGCGAGGGAAGGATCCATAACGTCTGGGTGAAAATATCGTCGTGGGCTTTGCCTTCTGACAAGGTTACAAGCACCCTTACCTGTAGGTTGCTTGTAGATGGTTTCGCAGAGACGTTATGGACCAACTTCCCCAAATTCTAGGCAACACCTAGTGACTGTTATAACACACTGAGGTAATTAAATAGAAATCAGGGAGGTAGGCCGGATCGTGGACGCTACCTGTTTCCTTGATTGTCGACCTGCGAAGCAATAAGGAGAACTTTTGTAAATACTGATTTCTAGTGTTGTCTATTATTTCCTAACAGGTTCTCTATTGTTCTAATTGGGCTTGAAAGAGTCCTACCTGCGACTGGTTGCAGTATGGCGTCGCGTCCGTGTTGTCGTCGTGAAGGGGGTAGACTGGGCAAGGTGAATGATGATGCAGAAGACTGTCCGTCCTGTATCTATTCTCTGTAACAGTATTCAAAGAAGAATGATGAGTTACTGCCTTGCTAAATTGTTTGTATTATTCACAACTTCTTTCTAAACCTTCTTTCACTTACTCTGACTTCTCACCATGCCGTTCTTCACCTTCACTCCCTAATAAATACCATATTAAAACAAAAGACAAATTGGCAAACACAAAATAACATTTACACTTTCCCTTTGATAATTCTCAAAGTCTCTAAATCCTTCTTCTGAAGTTTTTGTAACTAATTCTTTTCCTTGAAATGTTTACAGAATTGGAAACTTGAATCCTTTCCAGGTAAGTCTTTAGTTCAATTACTCTCTGGTCGCTTGCTTGCGTTGGGCGCCAATAATTCAAACAAGAAGAAAAACTGTAACTTAGCTTTTGTTTTAACGTCTTCTTTTTCTCTTTTCAGATGATGCGCGCGCTGGCAGAAGACCTTCAGACTCCGTCGTGAAGGCCGTCGTCTTATGACTCCAGGAAACTCCTCCGCAGGGTGGCGAAGACAGAAGGCAAAGCGCCGATTCACGGTGGGTGTGGCTTTTTATAGGGGAGCCACACCCTGCCACACCCAAGGAAGGTTGACGCATAGCGCGCCTAATGCGTGCGTGCCGTTTTTCCAGCATGCGCGCTGAAAACGGCATCTCCGCTCGGCATCTCCGCTCTCTTCCCGAGCTTCTCCTACCTTGAGCTCAAGTCTGCAGACTTTCTCTGCTTCGATACCCACCATTCTCCGACCTCAATGTTCCCCCCCAGCCTGACTCTTCAACTCGACAAACTGGGCAAAGATTACAAAGTATGTAGTAAAAAGAAATGGCACCATGAATAAATACTGTACCAATACAATAGACATGTATCAACAAAAGCATGAATCACAGTAACCAAATACATTCAGTATATTAAACCATCATACACAAACATATTCTTGGCGTGCTGGTTGCACGGGACAGGGGTGGGTTTTAAGAGTGGGAGAACCACGCCTGCATGTATGTGCATGTAGTGCAGGTGAGGAAGGCGAGGAATGGGAATCATGACAAAGCACGCCGAGGAGACGTTGTTGACTTGCCTGGTCATGGAGAGGGAGGAGTCCAGGATGAAGCCCAGGTTGCGTGCATGGTCTGTCGGTTTGGGTGCGGTGCCCAGGGCTGGAGGCCACCAGGAGTCGTCCCAGGCAGAGGGGGAAGAGCCCAGGATGAGGACCTCCGTCTTGTCAGAGTTCAGTTTCAGGCGGCTGGTCGTCATCCACTCGGCTACCTCTTTCATCCCTTCGTGCAGGTTGGCTCTGGCAGAGGCGGGGTCGTTGGTCAGGGAGAGGATCAGCTGGGTGTCGTCGGCGTAGGAGATTATGCTGAGGTTGTGTTTGCGTACGATGGCCGCGAGGGGGCTCATGTAGACGTTGAAGAGGGTGGGGCTCAGAGATGATCCTTGAGGGACGCCGCAGATGACTTCGGAGGCTTCTGATTTGTACGGTGGTAGGCGGACTCTTTGTGTCCTTCCGTCGAGGAAGGAGATGATCCATTCCAGCGCCTTGTCCTGGATTCCGATGTTGCTGAGGCGCTGTACTAGGGTGCGGTGGCAGACCGTGTCGAATGCCGCGGAGAGGTCTAGGAGGATGAGGGCCGCTGTTTCTCCATTGTCCATCAGGGCTCGGATGTCATCGGTGGCGGCGATGAGGGCGGACTCGGTGCTGTGATTGGCTCGGAAGCCGGACTGTGAGGGGTCGAGGGATCCGTTCGTCTTGAGGAAGGCGGCCATCTGCTTGTTGACGGTCTTCTCGATGACTTTGGCTGGAAACGGGAGGAGCGAGATGGGGCGGTAGTTCTTGAGTTCGGTGGGGTCCGCTGTTGGTTTCTTGAGTAAGGTGCTGAGTTCGGCGTGTTTCCAGCTCTCAGGGAAGGTGGCGGTGTCAAATGATGTGTTGATGATGTCTCGCAGGTGGGGTGCGATGACAGCGTCGGCCTTGTTGAAGACGTGGTGAGGGCAGGGGTCGGTCGGTGATCCGGAGTGGATGGAGTTCATCGTGCGGATGGTGTCTTCGGTGCTGATCGGGGTCCAGGCGTGGAGGGTGGTGGTGGGGGGTGATTGTTCGGTCATGGTGTGCGTTGGTTGGTTGTTGAAGCTGTTGTGTATGTCCGCGATCTTGTTGTGGAAGTATGAAGCGAGGGAGTTGCAGAGGTCTTGCGATGGGGTGATGTCGTTGTTTCCTGCGCTGGGGTTGGAAAGCTCTTTCACGATGTTGAAGAGTTCCTTGCAGTTGTGTGCGTTGTTGTCCAACCGTTCCTTGAATGCTGTTTTCTTGGCGGCGCGGATCAGCTGGTGGTGCTTCCGGGTGGCAAGCTTGAAGGAGGTCTTGTTGTCCGGTGTAGGTTCCCTTCTCCAGACTTTCTCAAGGGCTCGGCAGTTCTTCTTGGAGCTCTTGAGTTCGTCGGTGAACCATGGGGCTTTCTTGCTTCCGGGTCTGCTGGGCGGGGTCCTCAGCGGGGCGAGCTCGTCCGCGCAGATGCTGATCCACTTCGTGAGGTTGTCGGCGGCCTGGCTGGGGTTCGCTGAGCTGGCAGGAGGGTGCTGGCTCAGGGAGGTGGCGAGCTGGTCTGCTGTGATCTTGTTTCAGCTTCTGCGGGCGGCCTGTTGCTGGTGGTGGTGGGTCGTCGTTCTCTTGAAGGTGAAGTGGACGCAGCTGTGGTCCGTCCATTGAAGCTCTGTGGCGTGGCTGAAGTCGATGTATGTGCTGGAAGAGAAGACTGCGTTGAGTGTGTGTCCGGCGAGGTGGGTTTGGTACACCCAAAAGAACATAGGCAGGGAATCTGGGGAGCTCCATGTCTAAGTGCTTATCAATGTCATCTAGAATCTAGGACCAGTATTACTGCAGTGTTTGCATTCCCAGAGGAGATGGACCAGTGTTCCAATCTTCCCACATCTTCTCTAACACTCCGCCCACTGTGTAGGGTCGGCATAATGCAAGCGCTGTGGGTTGTAATACCGGAAGGTGGCTATCTTGCTTAAGGTTCTGTGAGACCCATGTTGCTTACAGTATGTTGTGCCCTGTAGTACACCCCTCCAATTCTTTACTGCTGAGTTTGCGTCCCAGGTCCCTCTCCCATCGTGAGCGACCGGCGTTGTCTGTGTATCTGTATCAGAAGAGTAGCATTTTATAGAGATCTGAGATCGGTTTGTATGGGATCAGAAGTCTCTGAGCGTGAGGCCTATTGTCCGGGTTTAACGTCCAGTGTCGTAGCTGCAGGTATCAGAGTCATTCTGACCCAGGCAGTCCATAAGCCGCCTTGAGCTGGGGAAAGAGAATCACCCCCTAGATATAAAAGAAGTGACCCAGTGCTCGGCATTCTGTGGCACGCCACTTCATGAAGGAGGTTGTCCCCATCCCTGGGCTAAAGTCTGGGTTGTCAAAAAGAGGGGTGAGAGGGGATGGAAAGGTCGTCAACCCAAGTCTCCTATTCATCTGGGCACATGTTATTAGAGTGGTATGTGTAATGTGAGAGGCGTAGAGGTTGGGGGTCTATGCAGTTTCTTGAGGAAGGGAACCTTCCTAAGGGATGTACCGGCTACCGCCGGATCTTGAAATAACCAACATTTCTCAGACTCGTGAGATTTCACTCCACTAAGTGTTGACGGTTCGCTGCTCTGTAGTAGAGTTGGATGTCAGGGATCCCAAGTCCCCCCTCAGCGAGTGGAAGGAAGCTAACTTATTTCTTCAGTAGTGGCTTGCGTCCCTGCCAAACAAATGAGGAAAGTTCCGCCTTTACCCGGTTGAGCCAGCCATCTGGCGGTGGTAAAAGGAGCGTCCTTAAGAGGTACAGAATTTTGGGAAAGACTGTCATCTTGACAGGGGCTAGCCTCCCAAGCCACGAGATACAGTAATGGTTCCGTCGCTGCAAGTCGGAGTGTATTTGGATCTGCAATTTAACATAATTAACTGATGCAGTGGGTTGGAGAAAAGGCACTAAGGGAATTCCCAAATATGGGCATGTGTCTTGGGACCACTGTAGTGGGTGCCCTCTCTGGAGGCGTGTCTGTGCATGTGGAGACAGGGAGAGATTGAGAGCCATCGATATCGCGAGGTTAACTTTGAACCCTGATGCCTTCGCAAAGGAGTCCAGCTCCGACAGAAAGGGTCCCGGAGCCACTGCAGGCTCTGTCAATGTCACGAGTACATCGCCCGCATATAAACTGATGGTGTATGTATCACCCACAAAGTGGATGCCTGTGATGAGCAGATGATCCCTATCTCTCTGGGCCAAAGGTTGCATGTATAGTGCAAAAAGCAAGGATGACAAAGGGCACCCCTGCCTTGTGCCTCTGCCAATTGGGAAAGGCGCTGAGGTATGTCCGATGACCCTAACTGCCGGCACGATAACAATTCAGGATCTGTATCCTCATTTTCTCTCCTAGGCCAGCTCGAATCAACACCTGTTGTTAATATGGCCAGTGGACCCGGTCAAAGGCCTTTTCGGTGTCGATGGTGAGGAGCATGTAGTCCCCTGAGATCCATGATGCCTCCTCTGTGAGTTATAAAATCCTCTTGGTGTTGTTACTTGTTTGTCATTGGGGATACACCCCGCCTGATCGGGATCGATCAAGCCTGGCATGTGTGAAGCTAACCTGCTCGTTAACATCCCTGTGTATAATTTCAAGTCAATGTTCAGAACGGAAATGGGGAGATTCCGCGTTATCTGCTCTAGAGATAGCGATGCGTACGCCCCTGGTCACGGGTCTTGAGTGCTTCCCATCTGGTGGACAGGAGGATGTTGGAGTTGCAATTGTGTCATAAATCTAACTCGTGTTGTACCAAGTCGACCACATCTGCCCGCTGCAGGAGGGCATCTCGGAGTCACCACTGTTGTGCATGTTGCTGAAAAGGAGGCAAGGTTGGAGTGGCCACTACTGGCAGTGACGCCACGAGAATGTCAACCGTTGACAAGATGTTGGGGAGTGCTGCAGAGCCTATCAAATAGTCAAGCCTAGTGTAGGTCTTGTGGGCGTTAGAGTAGTACAAGTATTTTCGGAGGTGTGGGTGTTGCAATCTCCAAAGATCCACCGGGACAGGCTCAGTCTGTTTAGGCCGCTCTGTGAAAGTAAACCTACTTGGCCAAACCGCTAGACCGACCTTTCCCAGCTCATTGTTAAATACGAGTTTCAGGTCTCCACCTAAGAGGATCTTGCATTCCGTTGTAGCGGTGGCCTCAGTCAATGCCTCATGCAGGAACCACTCCTGACCCACATTAGGCTCGTATATGGACCCAATAACCAGAGTCTGCCCCACCACTAAAAACTGGTAAGAAAGTAATCTCCCCTTGATTTCGGCTATCTTTTGTCCCACCTTCCCTTGGAATGTCCGGGACACTAGTATCGCAACTCTTGCCATCTTAGAAGGGCTACATGAAAAGAGTTGGGTGGGGAACTTGCGAGATCTTAATCAATGGCAATCCCTGGAAAGCAGATGGGTCTCCTGCAGTAGGCAGACGTCTGCCCCGGTACTCTCCAGGTATGAGAGAATCGCCCTACGTATGATAGGATTATTAAGTCTGCTTACATTTAGCGTGAGGACTTTAAGAGTGTTAAGAGGCCTCTAGTGGGCTGGGAGTTTAGGATGCAGTATAAGGCCCGGAGCAGGACCGTCCTGTGTGAGCTAGTGTGCACCTGTGGAAGGCTGCCCTTGTATTAACCCAAACTCAGTACAGGCAAGAGGACAGTGGGCAGGGGGACCCCAATTACGAAAAACCCCATGTAAACAATTCTAACAAACTCTAGAAAAGAAGTTAAGTGGTCAATTCAGTCCATCATCCGAGGACGATCGCTAGGGAATATTCATGGGGTCTGTAGTGTGTCTCCCCACCACCCCTACCTCCCTCCTTAGATAATAGGAAGAGAGGACAGACAACCCCTGTGGTGTTCACGAGGCATGTGTCTTCGCCAAGGCTTCGGCTTCCAATACTGCATGTTGTTATTTTGTGATCTCTGGTGGGTCTGGGCGTTTAGTGCGGCACCTGCAGCCTTTGTGCCACCACCTTGGCTGTGCATCTCCTGTGCGTGAGCCAGGGCTACGGCCTCCCTCCTCCTCCTCCAGAATGTCCACACCTAATAGTTGGCTGGCTTCTGTAAGAGAGCGAAGCTGGTTTAGTTTGCTATCCAGTCTAAAGATAAGGCAGAACAGGTTCCCCCATGAGTATGATATGTTGAGTTGTTGTAAATGAGCCATGATGGGGCAGAAATTGTTGCGTTTCTGCAAAGTGAGCGATGCAAGGTCTTGATACAAGAACGGGTCTGGTGATTGGATGCTTGGATCTGGCCTTGCGAAGTATATCTTCTTTTCTGCGGAAGTCTCAAACGCAGACCAGCATGTCTGCGGGTTGAGCTTTATCTGACCGGGGAAGGCCCACTCTATGTGCTCTGTCTAATTTAAAGTCTGTGTTAGGTGGGTTCCCCAGGATATGATTAAAAATCTACTCTACATAGCTATATACATAGATGGCTTCTTCATTGGTGTGCACCTCTCTGATCCTGATGTACGCCTTCGGGAACGGTTCTCTAAATCCACCTGCTGCTCATGAATTCGGATGACCTCCTGTTGAAAGGACGTCAACTATGTGTCCCCTTTGTCTTCTAGTGCAGTCACCCACTCACCAATATAGTTTACATCTCTTTGTACGTCCATGATTTAAGAGGTGAGGTCAAGCTTGACCGAATGTCGGTCTTCTCGAAGCATTATGAACATTGATTTGAGGAATGCCCAGGTCACCGGCTCCTCCTTAGTGTCATCTGCCTGCGATGCAGAGGGGTCTCCTGGCGGTGGGTGGTCCATGGTGGATCCCCCTGTTGCTGTGCGAAGAGTTGCTTCAGTGTCTTATCTTTCTTGCCCCAGGTGGAGGTCATATCCTGTGTTTAGTGATAACAATTATTCAGTGAGCCAGAGCCGTTGGGCTTCCAGAATCCCTCCACACTGGTCAGGGTGGGCACAGATGGTCTCTATGTCTACTGGTTCACTCCCTGTGATCGCTCTTTTGGTGTGCAAAGAGGTCCAACTCAGACCGCGGGGATCACAGCTCTATGAGAGGCAATGGGACAGGAGGAGTGAAATACCCAGTCCGGCCTGTTCAGGGACCTCCCCGGAGGTCTCCCCTGTAGGTTTTAAGGGCCTGGCCATGCCCGGTGGATACATGACTGACTGAGAGCTAACCCCCCGGTTTCAGCTCTTCTCGCCACTTTTGTGCGCTTCGCAGGTACCTTGACCTGCTGAGTGTTGGACCCTCGGTGCTGCCTCCACCTCTAGAAATGCTTTCTAAGACACCTCCCAGTGTTCTCGCACTATTCTGCCTGGTGAGTCAGCACCTCCTGCTTGTCCAGTGACTGGGGCTAGGCATTCAAGGGTATCCGACTCTTGCTTGAGGGGGGCGGGGGACCACACTGTGCCGCACAACCCACACCCAGGCCTGGATGGGCCAACTCCGCAGGGCGACAGGTCTCATTCTCTGTGTCTGCCTCTATGGGTAACAACACTCAAAACCCCCGGGCTTATTTCATGGACCATCCCTCCATGGAGTGGCAGGAAATGCTAAATACTGGGCCGTCGCTGTAGCATGCTCTGTATGCCTGACCTTTGCGCTCCCTACTGCATTCTGTGTCTGCGCAGTATTTGCTTGGGAGTCAGGGAACACCCAGCTGTTTCTGGATCACCCAATACGGTGAACAGACCACTCAGTTCCTTGCGGCCAGCGTCAGGCCACCATACACTCGTATTGGGCTGTGGCCAGGCCTGTGCGGCTTCTATGTGTGGGGCCTGACTCCGGTAGAGCTGGTAGCTGGGTTTAGGCCCACCTCATGCTGCGCGCCCTGCAGGCCGTGTCTTGCTGCACACTCCCCCTCTCTTCACTCTGCTTTCATTAGAGCGAGGGGGCAGGCTCATGGTCACCGATGCGAAGGTGTGGTAGCTGCTGGGCCCGCTCTCCCTTCTCTTACCGCAGGGCCTGGTATAGGTCAGTTGGAGCCAGACTAGATGGCAGGGCTGCGCTTCAGACCTACGTCAACAGCCAGTGGTCCCGACACCTCCTGTGCTATCTCCAACCCGCTCTGTGCTGTGGGTGCTGGTATCCACATGTGAGACTCCTGGTGTGTTTAAGCGGATCCCACCACTCCAGGGCTCCGACTAGGGCCATGGCAAACCTCCAGGTGGGGCCATAATTCTGAAGCCCATGAAGCCACTGCACCGCGCCAGGCCTGGGCGCCGCTCCAACTGCCTCAGCAGACCTCGACACTGCACCTCTGGGCTCCCAGGTGTCTCGGGACACCTGGCTTCCATCCTTCAATCTTCCTGGCTCCATTGGTGGCCGGCGGCCGGTGCTAAGCTCGGTGGTCTGCAGAGAGGTGGTGAGACACGTCTTACCTCCCCACCATCTTGGCCATGCCCCCTCATTCTTATTTTAAATGGAAAATGTGATTGTAACTTTCTGTGATGTGTTGAAACTTAATGATGTGTGTTATTATGTGTATCTTTTATGACCTGTCTTCGGAAGGTCGAATAAAGAAATTATTGAATTGAATTGTTTGCTCTGAGTTGACAGGGTATGCCAAGACATGGGTTCCTTGATCACCTTGCTGCTGGATGCAAGTTAGCCAGGCTGATGAGGGGTTTTACACCAAAACTGGTCCCAGGGTGCTTGTTTCTGGTCCAGAGAAGGCCTGGCTTTGCATTTTGGCTGCACTGTTCCCATAAGGAACAACGTCAAGACTGTTGTGCATATGGCTGGGTCTGAACTGGGGTGGTGAAATAAGCTAAAAAATCATGATGGATTCAACCCAGATATGTGACTGGGGGTGAGGGTCTGAAAAGAATCAGCGCTCCGTCCATCATCTCCTTTTATTTGCTTTGTTCATGTTAAGGTGGCAGGATACACGCAGACGTGGGTCCCTTGCTCACTATGCCACTGGATTCGAGCTATCCTAGCTGTTATGCGGTGGTACCCCCAATCCTGTACCAGGTTGCTAGTTTCCTGGCAAGGGAAGATCTGGCTGGGCAGTTCAAGCTGGACTGTTCCCATGTGCAACAGGGTCAAGACTGATTTGTTAATGGCTGGGTATGAACTGGGGTGGCCTAGCGAGCAAAAGACTGGTTATGGATTCAAACAAGATCTAATAGTGACTGGGGTTGATTGTCTGAAAGGTTTTTGCACCTGACCATCATCTCCTTGTGTTTGCTTTGCCCCCCTTGATTGCCTATTACCAATCCTTTTTCCATTACTTAGCACTAGCAGGTCTGCCCCAGATGATGGCTGATTTACAGAGCGAATGACAATACCAAATTCCAATGTGTTGCCTTCATCAAAGATGCATACCTAATACCTGAACTACCCATGCTTTGATTGTAAGAGTTGACTAGAACTAATGCAATTGTGAGTGAGTGTTGTTGTGAGTAGTGATTTTTGAGGATTCATGATGTGGTGGCTGACAGCGAGGGAGGGTATGTATTGAATTGTAAATCAGGAACTTCTTCAGGTGATTGATTTTTACTGTTTGGGGCCTGAAAGATGGGTGATAATTGTTTTGCTAGAAGTGATTGTTCTTTACACATTTACTGAGTGAAATGTAATTAACCTGTATGGTCCACTCCTATGATCTAACTGTTTTTTCATCACTTAGGATGGCTAACCCAGACAATCATTTGATTTACAGGATGACCAAACTCCAAATTGCTGCTTCGTCATTGGTGTGCACCCCTCTGATCCTGATGTTATGCCTTCGGGAATGGTTTTCTAGGTCCTCGAGGTGTGTTTGCAAATCCACCTGCTGCTCATGAATTTGGATGACCTCCTGTTGAAGGGACCACTGCGGTGTTCACGAGGCCTGCGACTTAGCCAAGGCTTCGGCTTCCAATACCGCATGTTGTCCTTTTGTGATCTCAGGTGGGTCTGGGCGTTTGGTGCGGCATCTGCAGCCTTCCTGCCACCACCTCAGCTGTGCATCTCCTGTGCGTGGGCCAGGGCTGCGGCCTCCGTCCTCCTCCTCCTCCTCCTCCTCCAGAATGTCCACACCTAGTAGTTGGCTGGCTTCAGTAAGAGAGCGAAGCTGGTATAGTTTGCTATCCAGTCTAAAGATAAAGCAGAACAGGTGCCCCCATGAGTATGATATGTTGAGTTGTTGTAAATGAGCCGTGATGGGGCGGAAAATGTTGCGTTTCTGCAAAGTGAGCGATGCAAGGTCCTGATACAAGGACTGGGTCTGGTCTCCTAAGGTGATTGGATGCATGGATCTGGCCTTGCGAAGTATATCTTCTTTTCTGCGGAAGTCTGAACGCAGACCAGCATGTCTGCGGGTTGAGCTTTATCTGACGGGGAAGGCCCGCTCTATGTGCTCTGTCTATTTTAAAGTCTGTGTTAGGTGGGTTCCTCACAATATGATTAAAGAGCTCCCTTAGAGAGCTAAATACACAGCCGGCTTCTTCATTGGTGCGCACCCCTCTGATCCTGATGTATGCCTTCGGGAACGGTTCTGTAAGTCCTCGAGGTGTGTTTGCAAATCCACCTGCTGCTCATGAATTCGGATGACCTCCTGTTGAAAGGACGTTAACTTCTTGTCCCCCTTTGTCTTCTAGTGCAGCCACCCACTCACTAATATATTTTCCATCTTTTTGTACGTCCATGATTTCAGAGGTGAGGTCAAGCTTGACCGAATGTAGGTCTACTCGAAGCATCATGAACATTGATTTGAGGCAGGCCCATGTCACCGGCTCCTCCTTAGTGTCATTTGCCTGCGATGCAGAGGGGTCCCCTGGCGGTGGGTGGTCCATGGTGGATCCCCCTGTTGCCCTGCGAAGAGTTGCTTCAGTGTCTTATCTTTCTTCCCCCGGGTGGAGGTCATATCCTATGTTTGGTGATAACAATTATTCAGTGAGCCGGAGCCGTTGGGCTTCCAGGACCCCTCCACACTGGTTGGGGTGGGCACAGATTGTCTTTATGTCTACTGGTTCACTCACTGTGATCCCCATTTTGGTGTGCAAAGAGGTCCAACTTAGACCGCGGGGATCACATCTATATGACAGGCAATGGGGCAGGGGCAGTGAAACACCCAGTCAGGCCTGTTCAGGGACCTCCCCGGAGATCTCCGCTGTAGGTTTTAGGGGCCTGGCTGTGCCCGGTGGATACATAACTGACTGAGAGCTAGCCCCCCAGTTTCAGCTCTTCTCGCCACTTTTGTGCTCTTCACAGGTCCCTTGACCTGCTGAGTGTTGGACCCTCGGTGCTGCCTCCACCTCTAGAAATGCTTTCTAAGACACCTCCCAGGGTTCACGCACTATTCTGCCTGGTGAGTCAGCACCTCCTGCTTGTCTAGTGACCGGGGCTAGGCATTCAAGGGTATCCGACTCTTGCTTGAGGTGAAGCGAGGGACCAGACTGTGCCTCCCAACCCGCACCCAGGCTGGATGGGCCACCTCTGCAGGGCGACAGATCTCACCCTCTGTGTCTGCCTCTAAGGGCAACAACACTCAAAACTCCCAGGCTGCTTTCATGGACCATCTCTCCTTGGAGTGGCAGGAAATGCTAAATACTGGGCCGTCGCTGTAGCATGCTCTGTATGCCTGATCTTTGCGCTCCCTACTGCATTCTGTATCTGCGCAGTATTTGCTTAGGAGTCAGGGAGCACCCAGCTGTTTCTGGAACACCCAATGCAATGAACGGGCCGCTCAGTTCCTAGCGGCCAGCGTCAGGCCACCATACACTCATCTCGGGCTGTGGCCGGGCCTGTGCTGCTTCTATTTGTGGGGCCTGACTCCGGTAGAGCTGGTATCTGGGTTTAGGCCCACCTCATGCTGCGCACCATGCAGGCCGTGTCTCACTGCACACTCTCCCTCTCTTCACTCCGCTTTCATTTGAGCGAGGGGGCAGGCTCATAGTCACCAATGTGAAGGTATGGTAGCTGCAGGGTCCACTCTCCCTTCTCTTACCACAGGGCCTGGTATAGGTCAGTTGGAGCCGGACAAGCTGGCAGGGCAGTGCTCCAGACCTACGTCCAGAGCTGGTGGTCCCGACACCTCCCGTGCTATCTCCAACCCGCTCTGCGCTGCGGGTGCTGGTATCCACATGTGAGACTCCTGGTGTGGTAAAGCGGATCCCACCACTCCAGGGCCCTGCCTAGGGCCATGGCAAACCTCCAGGTGGGGCCAGCATTCTGAAACCTATGAAGCCACTGCACTGCGCCAGGCCTGGGTGCCGCTCTAACGGCTTCAGCAGACCTCGACACTGCACCTCTGGGCTCCCGGGTGTCTCGGGACACTGGGCTTCCATCCCTCAATCTTCCTGGCTCCATTGGTGGCCGGCGGCCGGAGCTAAGCTCGGTGGTCTGCAGAGAGGTAGCGAGACAGGTCTTACCTCGCCACCATCTTGGCCATGCCCCCTCATACTTATTTTAAACGGAAAATGTGATTGTAACGTTCTGTGATGTGTTGGAACTTAATGATGTTTGTTATTATGTGTATCTTTTATGACCTGTCTTCGGAAGGTCGAATAAAGAAATAATTGTATTGAATTTTTTGCTCTAAGTTTCCAGTGTATGCTAAGACATGTGTCCCTTGCTCACCTTACTGCTGAATGCAGGGTTTCCAGGCAGATGAGGGGTGTTACACCAAAACTGGTCCCAGGGTGCTTGTTTCTGGTCCAGAGAAGGCCTGGCTTGGCAGTTCGGCTGCACTGTTCTCATAAGGAACAGCGTCAAGACTGATGTGCATATGGCTGGGTCTGAACTGGGGTGGTGAAGTAAGCTAAAAAATTATGATGGATTCAACCTAGATCTGTGACTGGGGGTGAGGGTCTAAAAGGTTCAGCTCTCCGTCCATCATCTGTTTTGATTTGCTTTGTTTACCTTAAGTTGGCAGGATTCACGCAGACGTGGGTCCCTTGCTCACTTTGCCACTGGATTCGAGCTATCCTAGCTGTTATAAGGTGGTACCCCAAAACCTGTACCAGGTTGCTTGTTTCCTGTCCAGGGAAGACCTGGCTGGGCTGTTCGAGCTGGACTGTTCCCATGTGCAACAGGGTCAAGACTGATTTCTTAATGGCTGGGTATAAACTGGGGTGGCATAGTGTGCAAAAGACAGGTTATGGGAACAAACTAGATCTAATAGTGACTGGGGTTGAGTGTCTGAAAGGTTTCTTCACCTATCCATCATCTCCTTGTGTTTGCTTAGCCACCCTTGCATGCCTATTACCAATCCTTTCCCCATCACTTAGCACTAGCAGGTCTGCCTCAGATGATGGCTGATTTACAGAGTGCATGACAATACCAAATTCCAATGTGTTGCCTTTATCAAAGATGAAAACCTAATACCTGAACTACCCATGCTTGGATTGGAAGAGTTGTCTAGAACTAATGCATTGGTGAGTGAGTCTTTGTGACAGTGATGATGATTGAGGATTCATGATGTGGTGGCTGACAGAGAGGGAGGGTATGTATTGAATTGTAAATCAGGAACTTCTTCAGGTGATTGATTTCTAGTATTTGGGGCCTGAAAGATAGGTAATAATTGTTTTGCTAGAAGTGATTGTCCTTTACAAATTTACTGAGTGAAATTTGATTAACCTGTATGGTCCACGTCTACGATCTATCTGGTTTTTCATCATTTAGGATGGCTAACCCAGACAATCATTTGATTTACAGGATGAAAAAACTCCAAATTGCTGCTTGCATCAAAGTGGGCATAGTGTACTTACCACCGTGCTAGGATTACCACAGGTAACTGACAATTGCACCAATTGGTGATCTGATTATCAAGTGATGATTGATGTGTCATATGGAGGCTGATAGTGAGGGAGGATGCGTTGAACTATAGTGCAGGATCTTTCTTGAGATGATCGATTTGCAATGTGTGGGGCCTGAGAGATGGGCTAGCATTTTCCCCCTGGAGGCGATTGGCCCTTTTACACTTAGCCAGATTTAATTGCAGGGTCCTCTCTATTTTCAGGTTTTCTAGAGACCAGAACAGTCATTTTAGTTTACAAACAAAAATCTATGAAAAATTCAGCAATTCAGTTTCTCTACTTGTTCTTCAACACTAGAGCAGTGCACTGCATGTCTATTGTGCACGGGACATGATGACTGGTATGGGACAGAGTTACTCAGAGTCAGGAGGAAGATGGAATAACTCAGGGTGGGAGCTGTGTGACTACCTAATTAACAACAAGAATTAAGAACAGCTAGAATTAAGACGTTATTGACTTCAGTTCAAAGGTAAATCAAGAGTCTGAGGACTAGTACTCAGCTATGTGGAATGGAGAGAAATGCTGCTGTGTGTTGGTTGGACTTGTGGTAAAAGTGAAACTCTGAGTTCCCCTTCTGCTATTTTTGCTTTGTCTCTGAGTCTTCTTGACACACTAATCATAAACCTTAACTTCCCTCTGTCCTTCTACTTGACTCTAAAATACAGTTTGTTTAACAATCTGCAGTCCTTCTAAATCTACTCTCCTGCAAGAACAAAAGGAAAAAAATGAACTCAGCACACCTGCTTACCTACTGGACCAGTCCAGACAGGCACCCAAATGTGATGGACATTCCAGAAGAGAATACAGATGCACCATCTAATTTTGCAATACAGTATCATTTTTCTTATAGCAATATTTGGAGAACTGGATGGGTGGGTTCACTTCACTCCTAACCTAAGATAGAGATCATTTAGATGACTTTTAAGTTGGGTCTTGGGGCAGAAACACTGTTTTATTGTATTTAACTGTACTCTGGCATACTCATTCCTTTGTGTCCTTCTACAAAAGATTGTTGATGAATGGTGTGCTGCTCATTTCCCAGATGAATGTTTTCCTTGTGTAGTGTTTGTCTTTGTCAAACCTTTACCCAAATTCCCTGTCCCATTCATTCATCAAACCCCTGACCTCCTTCTCTCATACAGTGTGATTTATTGGGGTGTGGCTTAATTTACACCATCAACGGATCACACACTTTGTGGGGCAGATTTGATTAAAGCAACTCCAACTTACCACAAGATCTTCTAAACAATATCCCACACTGGCCCCATTTTCCGAGCTGCTCATGAAAAGTGATCATTATTTAATATATCAAATGAAGAACATCAGTTGTCAGCATCATGCAGGCCTTGTGTTGTGTAACCATAAACGCGTAACTTACGCTTATCCACTCCAGACTTTGAGCCCATTTTTTATGGGCCTGATTACAACTTTGGTGCAGTTGCTCTGCACTGACACAGCTGCTCCAAATGCCATGCAAGAACCGCCCGCCATGTTACTTGTGTAAGGCGGACAACCCTTCGCCTTTCCCATGGCGGTGACTGGAAAACAGCCACAGCAATTAGAACAGAAAAAAACTTCCAACACAGCATGGACCATGACATCCATGTTTTGCTGGAACTTTTCGGAGCACAGACAGGAGGGCACATACAGAATATATCCCCATGGTTGGGGGGCATGGCCACCCTGTAAGGCCCCCTTTGTTCCTCCAGTGCCAGCCTTTTCATGGAGGGGCTCCCGCTATAAAATGGCTAGTGGTTGCGGAATTTGTAATATACTGAGCGGGACTTTGACAGCCCTGCTCAGCATGTTTCATTGCAATGTAGCCCTGCCACCCCCAGAAAACAACTGTTCCCTGGTACAGCTGGTAGCCATGCGCCACAACGACTTTTGAAGTTGTAATGCAGTGACAGAATTCTTGTTGTGCCGTCAATGCGTAGTACTCCGGTGTCAATTCTTTGTAAAGCTTTGATACAACCCATTAACTGCATTTAGGTGCCTAGGATGAATATTGATTTGTTGATTAATCCTACAGTTGGAGCTCACCTGGGTTTAACTGGAAGTGGGACCTTGCTTGTGTAGTTGTGATGCATTTCCTGTTATTGCTTCTTCTATATTCAGGTAAGACTACTATGGAGTGAAGTAAACTTTTTAACTTAGTAAGTAAGTTACTAACTGCTTCTATCCTTTTTCTAGGTTGTTGTTAACAATATAGGTCATAGCAGCCCCCCTGAGGGTCAATACATTTAGAAAGACAGAACTCTATAATTAAGAAGTACACTCTCCCTTACAAGGACATAAAAAGGCTGCGTAAAAACTAAAGGCAGCAGTGCAAGGTAAAAGTAAAATAAACTACTTTAGACATACATGTAGATAAACTATAAATTCCCCTTTATGTTTTTACAAAGATATCCACACTCTCCTCCCACACAACATGCCCACACCTCTCCCGAAACAAACTGATCTGACCCAATCCCCAATGTCCCAAATGTCCAAGGAAATCAAACCCGGTCCCAACTCCCTTTCCACCCTCTCCATACAGCCACAACAAGTACCTTCAACCAAAACCAAAAATGTAAAAAAGCGCTAGAAGAGGGCATTATGGATGTCACTCAGGAGCTTGTCAATGCTCTGCTTCGTAGTGGTGATCCGCCCTCATTGGTGACCAGTTTGAGAGTGGGTTATAGCAGTTGGTTGGTGGTGGCACCTGTGGTGGAATGAATGGGAGGCTGATGGCTGAGGAGGATTGGCTGTGCTGGGGCCCAGCAGAGCACGAGTTACCTCCTCCTTCTCCTCTTCCAGGACCAGCTGTTGCCGGTATTCTTGCTGTATACATTCTAGCCTCTGCCACTGCAGATGGACAGCTGTCCCCTTCCTGTTGGGTCCTACGGGTGGACCAACAGAAGTAGCTATATTGAGAAAAACCTAAAGAAAAAATACAAATTATAAATAATGCTCTGTGCTAACAATTGTTTTCAATTAGTAGGTGGCCCAGTAGAAAAACATTGCTGCCCCCCTGGGCCATTAGAATGTGATTATGATAATCTTTGGCAAAACAGTATTAAGGCAGAATAACACTGGATTAAAAAAAACAGTGATTTTATTTATTTTTTTCTAAAGGGTTTTGAAGTTACTATAAACAGACATTTTGATTTTAAAAATGGATTACCTTTCATTAATGAGTACAGCAATATACACTATGGAGTACAAGTTGTGTGCTGTGTTAAATAATGGAGCCATGCACATTTCTAGCCAGGGCATCAGGTATTTTGCTACCTTATGCAGTGATTGAATGAAAATCAATCAATCAATCAGTGGTTGGTAAAGCACGCTACTCACCCATGAGGGTATCAAGGGGCTGGGGGGAGGAAAAGGCCACTTTGATCAGTCGAAGAGCCAGGTTTTGAGGGCCCGCCTGAACGAGTGCAGTGTTTGGAGAGCGTCTGATGTGTACCAGGACCGTGTTCCATGTTATGGCTGTGGTGTAGGAGAAGGCCCTCCAGCCCGCTCTCCTTCTGTGGATGCGGGGGACCTCTGCCAGGTCGAGGTCGGTGGAGCGGAGGTTCCTCTTGGGGGCGTGGAAACATATTCCGTCGTTGAGGTATTTGGGTCCGATGTTGTTGAGGGATTTGTAGGCGGGGGTGTGGAGTTTGTAGGTAAGTATGGGCAAATGTTTCAGATTCGCGGTCTGCAAATTCACGCGAAATGGCAAATAAATCTGCAAACTCGCAGATTTTTTTGCCATTTGTGACACGTGTGTCTGTAATTTTGCCACCGTGCCGAAAGGCGCCGAGGTCCCTCGAGTGAGCTGTCCATCATAGTGAGGAACGGGCGGGAAGACGTTGCATACCCTAGTGTGTGTGTGGCGGGGCTTTTATGCGAGTTCACATGTCTTTTGTTTATAAAGAGTCAGAGACCGATCACCAGAGGAGGAGAAAGCAGCCTCCTGTTCACAGGAAGTACAAGGGGATTGCGCTCGAGAAACTCGTGGATCCAGACCTCCATCAAGGATTACATCTAATTGTAGGCGGTGGAGATATGGGGAGGGAGTACACCTGCCTAGCCTCGACCGTGCTCACTAGTTGTTTGGGCGCAGAGGTCCCTCGAGTGAACTGTCCATCATTTTGAGGAAATGGCACAAATACATTGCATAAACTAGTGTGTGTGTGGCGGGGCTTCTATGCGAGTTCACATGCCTCTTGTTTATAAAGGGTCAGAGACCAATCACCAGATGAGGAGAAAGCAGCCTACTGTTCACAGGGAGTACAAAGGGATTGCACTCGAGAAACTCGTGGATGCAGACCTCCATCAAAGATTACATCTAATTGTAGGCGGTAGAGATATGGGGAGGAAGCACACCTATATAGCCTCATCCGTGCTCACTAGTTGTTTGGGCGTGAAGGTCCCTCGAGTGAGCTGTAGATCATTTTGAGGAAAGGGTGCGAAGACGTTGCATACACTAGTGTGTGTGTGGCGGGGGTTCAATGCGAGTTCACATGCCTCTTGTTTATATAGGGTCAGAGACGATCACCAGATGAGGAGAAATTAGCCTCCTGTTCACAGGAAGTACAAGGGGATTGCGCTCAAGAAACTCGTGGATGCAGAACTCCATCAAAGATTACATCTAATTGTAGGCGGTAGAGATATGGGGAGGAAGCACACCTGCCTATCCTCGACTGTGCTCAGTAGTTGTTTGGGCGCCGAGGTCCCTCGAGTGAGCTGTCCTCTATTGTGAGGAAAGGGTACAAAGACGTTGCATACACTAGTGTGTGTGTGGCGGGGCTTCTATGCGAGTTCACATGCCTCTTGTTTATAAAGGGTCAGAGACTGATCACCAGATGAGGAGAAAGCAGCCTCCTGTTCACAGGAAGTACAAGGGGATTGCGCTCGAGAAACTTGTGGGTGCAGACCTCCATCAAGGATTACATCTAATTGTAGGCGGTAGAGATATGGGGAGGAAGCACATCTGCCTAGCCTCGACCGTGCTCACTGGTTGTTTGGGCTGATTATATTGCGTGACTGAATTTGAGCTTCAACACGTGCACCTGCTTTATTTATATCATTCCGTAAGTACTTCCTGTTGAGGTTTAATTTCCGTGCCACAATGAATCCTGCCTGCATTATCCATGAAGATGCTGCAAAAAAAAAAAAGAAATTCAGCCTGTGAGCGAATTTGAGAATTTTCGGCAATTTCGCGAGATTCGCAGTTCGTGAAATTCACAAATTTTGCGAGCGGAACAGATTTTGTACCCATACGTATTTGTAGGTGACCCTCTTCTCGATGGGGAGCCAGTGGAGTTCTCGCAGGTGTTGAGTCATATGTTCGCGGTGCGGTGTCCCTAGGATGAGCCTGGCGGCACGTTTTGAATAGTTTTGAGCTTGCGTACGAGGGTTTTGTTGATTCCGGCATAGAGGGCATTGCCGTAGTCAAGTCTCCGGTGATGAGTGTGTGGGTGATGATCTTTTTACAGTTGGGGGGATCCATTTGAAGGTCTTTCAGAGGATCCGGAGGCAGTTGAAACTGGCGGAGGAGATGGCATTGATCTGGCGGTTCATGGAGCAGGAGGAGTCGATGATTATGCAGAGGTTCCGAGCATGGTCTGTTGGGTGGGTGGGACCTCAAGGGCGTTAGGCACCAGGAGTTGTCCCAGGTGGAGGGCAGGGTCGGAGGATGAGGACCTCAGTCTTCTCGGAGTTGAGCTTAAGGAAGCTGTCGTTCATCTAGGTTGCCACGTTTTTCATTCCTTCCTCAAAGCTGCATCCTGAACCACCAAAGCTGTTGCCGCATTGACAGCATTCTGTTGTTTTCTGGGCTCTTGGTGAGGGAGAGGATGAGCTGGGTGTCGTCAGCGTAGGATATGATGCTGAGCCCGTGCTGTCTGATGATGGCTGCGATTGGGGCCATGTAGATGTTGAAGAGAATTTGGCTTAGTGAATATCCTTGGGGTTCTCTGCAGATAATGTCAGTGGGGTCGTAGAGGAAGGGGGGAGCCTGACCCTCTGGGTTCTGCCGATCCAGTCGAGGGCATCCCCCTGTATTCCCTCGTTGTGGAGCCTGGTCGCTAGTATGAGGTGTAAGAGGGTGTTGAATGCTACTGAGAGGTCTAGGAGGATGAGGGCTGCGGTGTGGCCCTGGTCAAGCAACATGCGGATGTTATCGGTGGCGGCAACAAGGGCGGTCTTGGTGCTGTGGTTCCAGCGGAAGCCGGACCAGGAGGTATCCAGGAAGCAGTTTTTTTCGATGAAGGTGGTCAGTTAGGCCTTCAGAAGGCTTTCAGTGACTTTGGCTGCAAAAGGGAGGAGAGAGATAGGCTAGTAGTTCTTCAGGTCCATAGGGTCGGCCGTTAGTTTCTGAAGTAGGGGTTTCACCTCAGCGCATTTCCAGTCGATGGGGCAGGTGCCGGATGCAAGGGAGGAGTTGATGGTAAGGGCTAGTTTGGGAGCGATGGCAGTGGCGGCTCTTTGGAAGATGTGCGTGGGACAAGGGTACGTTGGGGCTCCTGAGTGAGTTTTCTTCATGGTTAAGGAGATGAGTTCGACAGAAGCGGTGTTCCAGGTGGTGATCGAAAGCTTATCAGCGGTTGTGGGTAGATTGATGCTAGGTTCTGTTGGCTCGCTGAAATAGTCTTAGAGGGCCATGATCTTCAGGTGGAAATAGGAGATGAGTTTGTTGCAGAGTTCCTGGGAGGGTGCGATGTCGGGTGCTTCGCAGAAGGGTTTAGCAAACTGCTGAATGACGTTGAACAGTTCCCTTGTGCTGGATGCATTGGTCTTGACTTTTTCACTGATGAAGGTTCTTTTGGTGTCCCTTATGAGCTGGTGGTTGTCCTTTATGGCAATCTTGTGGTTGTTGTGGACTTCCGTGGTCTTCCGGTTCTGCCAGGTTTTTTCGAGACGTCTGCAGGTGGGTCTGACTTCTTGGAGTTTGGTGGTGAACCATGCAGCCTTGGGAGGGCGTTGTTTGGTGGTCTGTCGGAGAGGTGCCAGCTTGTCAGCACAGCTGGAGACCCAGTGGTGGAATTCCCTAGCTGCAGCATTGGTGTCGGTGGTGGCCTAGGCTGGGTTTGTAGGAGGGTGGAGTTCAGGAGTCCTTTGGTGACTTTACTCCAGTTCCGTTAAGGCGGGCGCTGGGCGGGTTTGGGTGCGGTGCTGGAGTTGAAAATGAAATGGACGCAGTGGTGGTCTGTCCAAGAGGGCCGGGCGGTGTGGTGTGGCTGAAGTGGATGTTTTATCCTTCAGCAAAGATGGGGTTGAGGGTGTGTCTTGCTCTGTGGGTGGGGATGCTCACAAGCTATTTTAGTCCCAGGTTGGCAAGGTTCTCGAGGAGAGCGGTGGAGTCGGGGTCCTGGCTGTTCTCGAGGTGGAAGTTTAGGTCTCCTAGCAGGATGTAGTCAGTGGAGGTGATGGCGTGGGATGCGGCGAGCTCGGTGATGGTGATAGTGGGCTGGGCATGGGGTCCTGGTGGTCTGTAGATGGATGTGCCATGTAGCGTCGTCCTAGGGTTTGTCTGAATCTGAAAGTTTTATTTATTTATTCATTTAGATTTGTAAAGTGCCTTATCACCCAGGGGTCTGTAAGCCCTTCTCCAGAGGTACACACAGAATATTCAAAGGGCCAAAGCAACCTTAGGACGAGCCCCATGCCTCCAGGAAGAGCACAGTTTTAAGCATCTTCCTGAAAGGCAGGAGGCTTGGTTCTTTGTGCAGATGTATTGGCAAGTTGTTCTAGGCCACTGGGAAGTGGAGGTGTTTCGTGTTGGATTGGGGGTTGCTCGAGCTGGAGGTGCTCGAGCTGGAGGTGAAGAGCTGGAGGGAGTTTTTGTGTGTGATGGCGGGTCCTCCCCCTGGGCGGTGTGAGTGGTCCCTTCTCTGGAACTTGTAGCCATCAGGGATAGCTGTAGTGATGCCGGGCCGGAGATGGCGTTGGTCCAGTTCTCAGTGAAGAAAGCGACGTCAAGCGCGAGTGTGTTGATCATGTCCCAGATCTCTATGTCATGTCAGTGAAGGGAGCTCACGTTAAGACGGATGCAGTTTAGCGTGTCTATGGGTTTTATCATTGGCGGTCCTATGGTGGCTGTTGGCGTAGTCTACGCGGTGAGGGAACTCCGGAAGTGTCTGCACAAGAATTGTTCTTGGGTGTTACCGGGCGAGGCTCATATGCAGTCTGTGAGGCACCTGGGCTTGAGTTCAAGGAGGCTGGCAGAGTTGTACCGGTGGAGACCAGGAGAACCAGGGTTCCTGGTGCTGGTCGCGTTCGGGTCGCAGACAGGCTTGCCTTAAGCGCACCTTTTTCATGCACGGGTGCGCTTCCGCTGCGCGACCGATGCGCAGTCCCTGTTATGTAGGGGAGGGAGGCAGGATTCAAGGAGGAGGCGGGAGAGTGGCTGGTCAGGTGCGGGGCTAAGAGGAGGAGAGGAGCATTGGTGGCGCCGGAGGCATGAAGCGATAAAGCGCTGACGCGGAGCAGTCAGAAGCAGAAACCTGAAAAAAAAATGAAACAAGTACACAAAACCAAATATGCAACACCTAGCACTTAGTGTGTCGCGAGACTTCCACGTGCACAAAAACCTGTGACAGAGTTGGGCGCGAGGCTCGAACTCTGCTGCTGGGGCTGCAGGCGGCAATCAACTATGGCAGAGCTGCCGAGGAGAGTGCTGCCTGGACCGAGGTCAAGACGAACCCTCGCGCTCCCCTGCAGCGGTCGCCGATATGTAGGGGAGGGAGGCGGGATTCGAGGCGGAGGAGGGAGAGTGGCTGTTCTGGGGCGGGCCTAAGAGGAGCATGAGTGGAGTGGGAGGCGGGAAATGCCAAGGCCCTAAACGAAGCGGTCAGAAGCAGAAACCTGAAAAAAAAAGTGAAACAAGTACAGAAAACCAAATATGTAATACACAGCGCTTAATGGGTGCGAGACTTCCACATGCACAAAAACCTGTGGCAGAGTCAGGCGCGAGGCTTGCACTCTGCTGCTGGGGCTGCTGGCGGCAATTAACTACTGGGGGAGCTGCCGGGGAGATTGCTACCTGGACCACGATGGCCAACGATGAATGCGTTTACCACGCATGCCGGAACCACGAAGTTTAAACAAGGAAATTCTTAATCAAGAGCATGCCTTTACCATGCATGCCTTTACAACGAATCGTGTTTTTAAGGCTGTTTTGCTAAATACATATTGTTGTTAAGAATGTAATCCCCCGATCCCTGCACCTGGCCTGAGTTCCTAAAATACCCCACTTCCCCCATCCCTCGTTACTTTTTCACCTCTGCCCTCCCCATATCCCTAAAAACTAATTCCTAATCCCTAAAAACAACCCTGTGCTGCCCCCACCCTGAACCCTAAAGCAGCCCCCAAGCCCTAAACTAAACTAGCCCCTAATCACTAAAATTGACCCTTCACCCCATAAGTCCTAAGTGCTATCACAATCCCTGGCCCTGCCCTGAGCCCTAATACGTCCCCCGATCCCTGAAAACTATTCCAAACACCTCCAATCCTTGAAAACTACCCCAAACCCACCCGCTGGCTCTCAAAACACCTGAATCACCCAAGCTCAGAAAACTACAGCTATCCCACACTCAGCCCTTGAACCCCAGGCCACCAAAGAACACCAAACCAGCCAAACTTTAAATAACCCCAACCCCCTCACCAGCCTAGAAAACTTTCCCCGACTCACCCTAAGCCCACAAAACAATTTGACCCACCCCACAACCCCACTTACCTCACAACGTTCTCTTCCTGCTTCCATCCATCTGCAAGCCCTACTTCACATATGCCTTAACCATGCGCATGTGTGGTTAAGGCAAATGCACAGGTGGGCTTGCGTAGTTCAGTCTTCATTGTTAAGGCTGTTCATTGTTCAGCCTTCGTGGTAGAGGCTGTGCCCTGTATGCAGCTGAAGCAGCTGTAATTGACAATTAATTATTTTTTAATTCCCATAGCCCTGTTATTCTACAAATGCATTTCTCTTTCTACCCTGACTCTAAAGAAACAGATGAATAATAAATAAGATACTACGTCACACACCTCACGTATGAAAGGCAGATATTATCCTGTCTGCCATAATTATACGATGGGGAAAATGATGGACTGCACTACAGGTAAAGGAACTGGCTATATAGAATGTATTTGGGCCGTTCATTACAGAGTATCCCTCACACCAAACTTGACATCAAATCATACACGTATTCCCACTTTATTCACTAGCCTCCCTCACCACCACATATTATTTTCAACAAAATTAGTTTGTTGTGCATTAAGTAAGGAAAGGAAACTTGATTTACACTACTGCAGGATAGGGTCGACGGAGTAGGTGGGTAGGGTAGAGCGTTTGACATAGAATAGAGGGGTCACTACACTGATCATCGATTTATCATATTTGCTTTATCAGTCACTATACTGGTTGATTGAAGTCAAAAGGGAAAATTATGAACAGGTGTAAAATAAATCTGTTATAAGAAACCATGAAATATATTCTGGAATCACTTAACTTCACATGGTAAAATCAAACGTGGCACATGTGAAGAATGGATTTTCCAATTTTTTGGTAGGATGGGATGGAAAAACTTAGGAAAAAAGAAAGGATTGAAGTACTAAGAGGTGGCTGAGTGGGCGAAGGGAAACAATGTGTGTGTTCGATTTGAACTTTGTGAATGCCGTATTACCTGAAGCAGACATACATTGGTCTGTTCTTTAAGAAACCGGGTTTAAGCTATTTTTAATGCACCATATGAGTTTTTCTTCGCAACACTGCACACTTAATGACGGCACACCGAATAACCAGGTTCTATCACCCTCAGCATAACGTAGACTCTATATACATGTTGATTGCACATGATTCTATGTATTTGGATTGAAGGACGAAGGGCACAGATGATGCCCGAAATGCATTGGGATGGATACAAATATGATTTATCGACTTTTTGGTTGTTAAGCCACCAAAGACTTTAATGATGAACTGTGTTTTCAACACTTATTCACATGAAAAAAGAATTTCCAACTTTAGATTTTTGATGTTGATTAAATACAAAAAAACCTACAAACTGCAGTACAAGTTCTAGGATTTTTACTTTGATTTAAAAGACTCAACCATTTCATGGTCTTTTGCGCTGTAGGAGCTGTGACATTGTAGATTAATATTTAGGCCCAGCACAATAACAGAGAGCAGAAAAACAAGCGGATTGAACCCCTTTGGACCAGGTGTGATTTGGAACACGAGGACGCGCATGAACACAGTGTGGTGCCGTTAGTGCGCAATTTGGAACTCGAGAATGCACTATGCCTTCCTAGAGCAACCTGATCGGTTGAGCCTGCAAACTCGGTCCGCAAGAGGAACTCCACATAAGGCAGCAGTGTTTTTTGCGACTTTGCGGAGTTCCGCATAGCGCAACTCCATGAATTCTGACCGGGCCTAATATTGACATTATAACTTGTGCTGGACTGCCATCTACCCAACTAATAATTCACTTTGTAAAACCTTGAATATGCCCAACCATGTAATATGCTAAAAAGCCTCTCTACATTTATTTGATCTTGGACCTCAACTCTTAAATCTTTTTTTTCTTTGTTCGAGTCGGAAACAGATAAAGTTCATAAGAATCTTACAGAATTTAGAATTGTTAGCATTAAGAATGAACTCTTGTTTTTTTCTAATTATTTCTACTGCCACTGGCAGAGATATGCTTCATAATGAGCTGGATGTAGATGTGATTGGTTTGTGCAAGTGTTGGGGAATGGGAACACTGGCATCCCATTTTGGATTAAGGTGTTCTGGCTAGAGTATTTTTCCATCTCCTACCTCATACCTCCTATTCAGCAATCCAATGATATGGCAGGGGAAAGAAGTTGCCCTTTGGCCAGACACAGGGTTCCTGCATAAGATCAATGAGACCACTTCATGGGGCTATAGGAAAAGTGAAGTTAATGTTCTTGAAGAAATTGTGAAATCCGGTGATCAAAATATCCTTGGCTACGATAATGGACTTGGTATATTTTAAGATCACAAACAGATAGAAAAATGTACAAATGACAGGATCCTATGTGAGATTACCAGGTAATGACCCAAATTTGGTCTTTGAAAATCACAGGGATTAGATTGGCTGCCTAAAGTGTTGCCACTAGAGTTGTGGGAAGTTTAGAAGAAGAGCACCTGCTGCACACAGTAAAGATAACATTACTCTTAGGGTCTGATCTAGAGTTTTGTGGACAGGATGCTTCATCACAAACTTGATGAACGTCCTATCTGCCATATTTGTCCACTTCTAGTAAGGAGGGTGGGATATCCATCATGTCTGCAATGGATAATCCTCCCTTGTACGCTAAATCAGAGCCTCAGGTGTGTGCTTTCAGCAGTGGTAATGCACTGGAGTAGTTCTAACTAGGCATGGGCGGAACTCACAGATTTTGACTCCGTGTAATTCTGTAGAGTGACAAAAAACTCTGCAAGATTCTGCAGAGTTGTACAAATGGGCAAAGATTGGTATATTATGCTGCTTGCACTGTGTTTTACCGCTGGCAGGGTGTTCCACAATGAAAAAAAAAATATGCAAATGGCACTACGTCGTGTGACTGAGGGCGCAGGTACCCAGGTTGATTTTGCTGTTGCTCTAGTAGATTTTCTGCTTGACAGCCTGCTGGCCACAAATGGTCACAACCAGCTGCTATACAAAAATCTCACCACATGTCCATCTATTAAATGGAAATCATGCTAGGGGATGCTAAATCTTGCTTGCATCCTGAACTGGGGTGGTGTGGAGTGCAAAAAAAACGATGGATTTAGGCCCAGATCTCTGAACTGGGGTGAATGTATGACATTGTTCTGAATTCTGTCCATCAATTGTTGTTTTTGCATTTGTCACCCCGAGTGGGATGGGTATGCTCAGACGTGAGTCCCATGCTCTCCACACCACTGGAGTCAACCTATCCTGGCTGAAGACGGGTGATAGCCAGAAACCGGTCCTAGGATGCTTGATTCCGGTCCAGGAAAGACATGGCTAGGCAGTTCGGGCTGGACTGTTCCCATGAGGCACAGGGTCAAGGCTGATTTGCATATGGCCATGTCTGAACTGGGGTGGTGTGGAGTGCAAAAAAACGATGGATTTAGGCCCAGAGCTCTGTACTGGGGCGAATGTATGACATTGTTCTGCATTCATTCCATCAATTGTTGTTTTTGCATTTGTCACCCCGAGTGGGATGGGTATGCTCAGACGTGAATCCCATGCTCTCCACACCACTGGAGTCAAGCTATCCTGGCTGAAGACTGCTGATAGCCAGAAACCGGTCCTATGATGCTTGGTTCCGGTCCAGGAAAGACATGGCTTGGCAGTTCGGGCTGGACTGTTCCCATGAGGCACAGGGTCAAGGCTGATTTGCATATGGCCATGTCTGAACTGGGGTGGTGTGGAGTGCAGAACAACAATGGATTTAGGCCCAGCTCTCTGTCCTGGGGTGAATGTATGACATTGTTCTGCATTCTGTCCATCAATTGTTCTTTTTGCATTTGTCACCCCGAGTGGGATGGGTATGCTCAGACGTGAGTCCCATGCTCTCCACACCACTGGAGTCAAGCTATCCTGTCTGAAGACGGCTGATAGCCAGAAACCGGTCCTAGGATGCTTGATTCCGGTCCAGGAAAGACACGGCTTGGCAGTTCGTGCTGGACTGTTCCCATGAGGCACAGGGTCAAGGCTGATTTGCATATGGCCATGTCCGAACTGGGGTGGTGTGGAGTGCAATAAAACGATGGATTTAGGCCCAGATCTCTGTACTGGGGTGAATGTATGACATTGTTCTGCATTCTGTCCATCGATTGTTGTTTTTGCATTTGTCACCCCGAGTGGGATGGGTATGCACAGATGTGAGTCCCATGCTCTCCACACCACTGTGCTCAAGATATCCTGGCTGAAGACGGCAGATAGCCAGAAACCGGTCCTAGGATGCTTGATTTCGGTCCAGGAAAGACATGGCTTGGCAGTTCGGGCTGGACTGTTCCCTTGAGGAACAGGGTCAAGGCTGATTTGCATATGGCCATGTCTGAACTGGGGTGGTGTGGAGTGCAAGAAAACGATGGATTTAGGCCCAGATCTCTGTACTGGGGTGAATGTATGACATTGTTCTGCATTCTGTCCATCAATTGTTCTTTTTGCATTTGTCACCCCGAGTGGGATGGGTATGCTCAGACGTGAGTCCCATGCTCTCCACACCACTGGAGTCAAGCTATCCTGGCTGAAGACGGCTGATAGCCAGAAACCGGTCCTATGATGCTTGATTCCGGTCCAGGAAAGACATGGCTTGGCAGTTCGGGCTGGACTGTTCCCATGAGGCACAGGGTCAAGGCTGATTTGCATATGGCCATGTCTGAACTGGGGTGGTGTTGAGTGCAATAAAACAATGGATTTAGGCCCAGATCTCTGTACTGGGGTGAATGTATGACATTGTTCTGCATTCTGTCCATCAATTAGTTTTTTTGCATTTGTCACCCCGAGTGGGATGGGTATGCTCAGACGTGAATCCCATGCTCTCCACACCACTGGAGTCAAGCTATCCTGGCTGAAGACGGCTGATAGCCAGAAACTGGTCCTATGACGCTTGATTCCGGTCCAGGAAAGACATGGCTTGGCAGTTCGGGCTGGACTGTTCCCATGAGGCACAGGGTCAAGGCTGATTTGCATATGGCCATGTCTGAACTGGGGTGGTGTGGAGTGCAGAACAACAATGGATTTAGGCCCAGCTCTCTGTCCTGGGGTGAATGTATGACATTGTTCTGCATTCTGTCCATCAATTGTTCTTTTTGCATTTGTCACCCCGAGTGGGATGGGTATGCTCAGACGTGAGTCCCATGCTCTCCACACCACTGGAGTCAAGCTATCCTGTCTGAAGACGGCTGATAGCCAGAAACCGGTCCTAGGATGCTTGATTCCGGTCCAGGAAAGACACGGCTTGGCAGTTCGGGCTGGACTGTTCCAATGAAGCACAGGGTCAAGGCTGATTTGCATATGGCCATGTCTGAACTGGGGTGGTGTGGAGTGCAATAAAACGATGGATTTAGGCCCAGATCTCTGTACTGGGGTGAATGTATGACATTGTTCTGCATTCTGTCCATCGATTGTTGTTTTTGCATTTGTCACCCCGAGTGGGATGGGTATGCACAGATGTGAGTCCCATGCTCTCCACACCACTGTGCTCAAGATATCCTGGCTGAAGACGGCAGATAGCCAGAAACCGGTCCTAGGATGCTTGATTTCGGTCCAGGAAAGACATGGCTTGGCAGTTCGGGCTGGACTGTTCCCCTGAGGCACAGGGTCAAGGCTGTTTTGCATATGGCCATGTTCTGAACTGGGGTGGTGTGGAGTGCAAGAAAACGATGGATTTAGCCCCAGATCTCTGTACTGGGGTGAATGTATGACATTGTTCTGCATTCTGTCCATCAATTGCTCTTTTTGCATTTGTCACCCCGAGTGGGATGGGTATGCTCAGACGTGAGTCCCATGCTCTCCACACCACTGGAGTCAAGCTATCCTGTATGAAGACGGCTGATAGCCAGAAACCGGTCCTAGGATGCTTGATTCCGGTCCAGGAAAGACATGGCTTGGCAGTTCGGGCTGGACTGTTCCAATGAAGCACAGGGTCAAGGCTGATTTGCATATGGCCATGTCTGAACTGGGGTGGTGTGGAGTGCAATAAAACGATGGATTTAGGCCCAGATCTCTGTACTGGGGTGAATGTTTGATATTGTTCTGCATTCTGTCCATCAATTGTTGTTTTTGCATTTGTCACCCCGAGTGGGATGGGTATGCTCAGACGTGAGTCCCATGCTCTCCACACCACTGGAGTCAAGATATCCTGGCTGAAGACGGCAGATAGCCAGAAACCGGTCCTAGGATGCTTGATTTCGGTCCAGGAAAGACATGGCTTGGCAATTCGGGCTGGACTGTTCCCCTGAGGCACAGGGTCAAGGCTGATTTGCATATGGCCATGTCTGAACTGGGGTGGTGTTGAGTGCAAAAAAACGATGGATTTAGGCCCAGATCTCTGTACTGGGGTGAATGTATGACATTGTTCTGCATTCTGTCCATCAATTAGTTTTTTTGCATTTGTCACCCCGAGTGGGATGGGTATGCTCAGACGTGAGTCCCATGCTCTCCACACCACTGGAGTCAAGCTATCCTGGCTGAAGACGGCTGATAGCCAGAAACCGGTCCTAGGATGCTTGATTTCAGTCCAGGAAAGTCATGGCTTGGCAGTTCGGGCTGGACTGTTCCCATGAGGCACAGGGTCAAGACTGATTTGCATATGGCCATGTCTGAACTGGTGTGGTGTGGAGTGCAAAAAAACGATGGATTTAGGCCCAGATCTCTGTACTGGGGTGAATGTATGACATTGTTCTGCATTTTGTCCATCAATTGTTGTTTTTGCATTTGTCACCCCGAGTGGGATGGGTATGCTCAGACGTGAGTCCCATGCTCTCCACACCACTGGAGTCAAGCTATCCTGGCTGAAGATGGCTGATAGCCAGAAACCGATCCTAGGATGCTTGATTCCGGTCCAGGAAAGACATGGCTTGGCAGTTCAGGCTGGACTGTTCCCATGAGGCACAGGGTTAAGGCTGATTTGCATATGGCCATGTCTGAACTGGGGTGGTGTGGAGTGCAAAAAAACGATGGATTTAGGCCCGGATCTCTGTACTGGGGTGAATGTATGAGATTTCTTCTGCATTCTGTCCATCAATTGTTGTTATTGCATTTGTCACCCCGAGTGGGATGGGTATGCTCAGACGTGAGTCCCATGCTCTCCACACCACTGGAGTCAAGCTATCCTGGCTGAAGACAGCTGATAGCCAGAAACCGGTCCTAGGATGCTTGATTCCGGTCCAGGAAAGACATGGCCTGGCAGTTCGGGCTGGACTGTTCCCATGAGGCACAGGGTCAAGGCTGATTTGCATATGGCCATGTCTGAACTGAGGTGGTGTGGAGTGCAACAAAACGATGGATTTAGGCCCAGATCTCCGTTCTGGGGTGAATGTATGACATTGTGTTGCATTCTGTCCATCAATTGTTGTTTTTACATTTGTCATCCCGAGTGGGATGGGTATGCTCAGACGTGAGTCCCATGCTCTCCACACCACTGGAATCAAGCTATCCTGGCTGAAGTCGGCTGATAGCCAGAAACCGGTCCTAGGATGCTTGATTCCCGTCCAGGAAAGACATGGCTTGGCAGTTCAGGCTGGACTGTTCCCATGAGGCACAGGGTCAAGGCTGATTTGCATATGGCCATGTCTGAACTGGGGTGGTGCGGAGTGCAAAAATACGATGGATTTAGGCCCATATCTTTGTACTGGGGTGATTGTATGACATTGTTCTGCATTCTGTCCATCAATTGTTGTTTTTGCATTTGTCACCCCGAGTGGGATGGGTATGCTCAGACGTGAGTCCCATGCTCTCCACACCACTGGAGTCAAGCTATCCTGGCTGAAGACGGCTGATAGCCAGAAACCAGTCCTAGGATGCTTGATTCCGGTCCAGGAAAGACATGGCTTGGCAGTTCGGGCTGGACTGTTCCCATGAGGCACAGGGTCAAGGCTGATTTGCATATGGCCATGTCTGAACTGGGGTGGTGTGGAGTGCAAAGAAACTATGGATTTAGGCCCAGATCTCTGTACTGGGGTGCATGTATGACATTGTTTTGCATTCTGTCCATAAATTGTTGTTTTTGCATTTGTCACCCCGAGTGGGATGGGTATGCTCAGACGTGAGTCCCATGCTCTCCACACCACTGTAGTCAAGCTATCCTGGCTGAAGATGGCTGATAGCCAGAAACCGGTCCTAGGATGCTTGATTCCGGTCCAGGAAAGTCATGGCTTGGCAGTTCGGGGTAGACTGTACCCATGAGGCACAGGGTCAAGGCTGATTTGCATATGGCCATGTCTGAACTGGGGTGGTGTGGAGTGCAAAAAAACGATGGATTTAGGCCCAGATCTCTGTACTGGGGTGAATGTATGACATTGTTCGGCATTCTGTCCATCAATTGTTGTTTTTGCATTTGCATCCTGAGCCATGCATGACAAGCAATTAGCAAAATTTGGTTGGAACTCAACATTACAAGAGTAACGCAAAGTTCCCAAAAGGAAGTCAATTCCATTTTCCGGGAGAGGAATATTTTGACCACTCCTAGTTCTAACAGTTCATGTTTGCCTGAAGTTTTAGCAGGAACGTCTGAGGTGAAGAAGGGAAGATCCAGTAAAAATCTAATGTGTTTTGCATAAGAGCTGTGCCTTTGAGACTAGCTGGATTGATAATTGTGGTAATTGTCATTTCTAGGGCACATATCATAAATGAGTTTGTGGTATGTAAAAAGGATTAAGCAAATTTACAAACAGTAAATGAAAGAGACATTGACCAAGGCACTGGTGAATCTCAGAACATAGATAAGCCCATCCGGCATGGTCTGATATGGGTTAATGAAAAAGTATGTATGCTTAAACTTGGGAACTTTTAACAACAACCACATTCTTTTCCACTATGTCAGCAGACAATATTAGTAAGAAGTCTCATTAGTGCCTCTGGGGATATGGCATAAAGTAGGAGCAGGGCTCTTACTGTAGAAAACAAAACCATGATAAAATGTTATGTGGTCCCAGTCACAAAACGGATGATGAGTGCAATCATAGGCACCATTAAAAGAACACCCTCAGCGTTCGACTAAGTCACCTAGGCCCAGGCAAAACCTTCCTTTTGCTAGCATAGTCCTATGTCAGGTCCTACATTTCACATTATGCTTGTTACATGAAATTTGCAAAATTAAGCTTTCAAGTCCATGTGAGTAAACATACTTTGGAGAGCATGGGAGCAACAAGACTGAAGCAAACGTGGGTAGCTGTTGTTTGTAGTACTTGCATTTTTTTAACCTATTTTTAAAAACCAAGCAAGGGTGCATAAATATATGGCGTGAAATGCCAGACTGCCTTTAGCAAAAGTTCAAATACGTTTTCCAAAGTTTTAGATTATTATTCAAATAAAATGTCTGCAAATTTTGAACACCCCTACCTATGATAGGGTTGTGTCTCAAGTGGACACACACAGATCAGTAACAGTTTTTTCAAATGTGTCTTGTAGATACTTGTGTTAAATGAAGGTGCAATAGGTGGAGGTCTTCAACACCAGGGAGGAGATTTCCCTACGATGATAAAGTATCAGGGATTTAATAAAAGCTATTCATTCTTAAAAACAATGTTTAAAATAGTTTAATCATAAAATTGTAAATTAAATTGAAATTATCATTAACCTAGAACTAATAAAATAAAAGTTACATAACACATTACACATCAAATTAAGTGTTCATTAACAAACAATTTAATAATTAAAATATTTGCATTTAACGTATACATATTTTTTAAACAAAATTATAACAATTCTTACATTAAGTAACATTTTATTATTATGCTAATATTTAATACATTGAAGTAATGGGTATGTTTTAAAAAAAATATTTATATTTTTATTAAAGGTTTTTATATGATTTTTTTATTTAAATGTAAATGTAATATAGCTTTATAAAGCAAAATAATTATTTGTACAAAATACATATTTTCTCTTTTTAATGTTGACATATTTTAATTAGTTTTATATTTTTTCATTGTGGGGTGCTATTTTAAGTCCCTGCCTCCATGTTTAATTTGTGGAAGTACCTGTGAGTGGTCATATGTGGTGCTAGATTTACTCCAAGGCTGGGTTGGAATTAATTTATGATTGTTCTGTACACTTATTGTCTGTAGAAGTGCACTATGTGAATAGCAATGTTCTTACTAATTTTTGGGTGGGCGTTTGTATTAGCATGTCTAACCCTAAACCGCTCCATACTGCTGCCTAAAGTGCTCCTATTTTGTCATAAGTATTCCCCATTTTCCAGCCATTCCCCTGGTCCCACCAACATTTACTTCCAAGTAGTAAATGCACATGTGTGGAGATTTCCCCATAGAAAATATAGGAGAGGTGGAGGTTTCAAACCGTAGGTTTGCGAGTAGTGGTTTGTAGTAAGTGAGTAGTACTTCTTTACCTACTCCAAAATTATGTTTTTGAATCAGGCTCAATATGATTCATTAATAAATCGGGCACAACCTTTGGCCCCATTGAATTTAGTGCCTCTCTCTTCCTGTTTTTCTACATCAATCTGCCCATCATGTTTCTTCCTTTTACTCTGTTGTTCACACTTCTGTGTACTCGCTCCCAAAAGCGTCTCAAGTTATTTGTCACACTTTTCTTTCTTATTTGATCAAACATGTTTCAGTGCACCACTCTCTCATCATTTTCAAAAAGTGCAACTTTAACCCCTGGCCCATCATAGGCAGAAGTTGATTTTTAGCTCCTATCCTGCTTTGCAGGTAAAAAGCAGAGACCCATCTAAGTATCAAAAGCAGAAAGGCCCTTACAAGGCAGGAACGGCTATAACAGCAAAACACTGAGGAAACCCTGATGGTGGGTGACAATATAAAAACACTGTCGGGCATAGTGTGCTACTTTAACATATTTTCATGGCTTTGATGGTAGTAGTGAGTAAGCTCAGACCCACAGGGTTTATTTGAAGTACCTTCAATATAACAAATGTTGACAAATGGTGCATTTTCTTCATTATTCTCCAAATATTTTGCCGTTATTGGTCCACAGCAGCAAGGTGTGCAGAGCAATCTGATTGAATGACAGCACTAAGAGGCCATACTAATGAGAGTCTGTGCACTATACAGATGCTGCTAAAAAACACATTAAGTATGTGCTTATCAGGAAAATTGTGCACACAATAGAAACACCAAGTGCAGTGAGTTTTCACTTTAGAGTTTACGAATGCCAGGCAATGTTTTCTATACATTACTCTAAATCAGGAACAAATAATTAAACATGAGTCTAAGGGCCCGATGTAGGTAGGGCATTACCGATCGGTATCGGCCGAAAATACCGATTTTTGGCCCTTACCGATCGGTAAACAGCCATCGCGATGTAGGGAACCAAAAACAGAACGAATCGGACAGAAAACCGATTCGGAATGAGTACCGAATGGGAAAGAATCCGATACGTACATACCGAAAATCGGATATGTAACGAATCGGAAAAACACCGATTCGGTTACAAAGACCGAATCGGTCCATGTACCGATTCGTTAGTGACACCGAATCGGAAAATCACCGATTCGGTCCTACTACCGATTCGTTAGTGACACCGAATCGGAAAATTACCGATTCGGTCCTACTACCGATTCGTTAGTGACACCGAATCGGAAAATCACCGATTCGGTCCTACTACCGATTCGTTAGTGACACCGAATCGGAAAATCACCGATTCGGTCCTACTACCGATTCGTTAGTGACACCGAATCGGAAAATCACCGATTCGGTCCATGTACCGAATCGGAAAAAATACCGAATCGGACATGAGCCGAATCGGAAATCATGCCGATTCGTATGATTCTCCGATCGGGAAATTCCCCGATTCCGACAGTTGGGGAGATGTAGGGAGGCACAGAAACACCGAAATCGGCTCAAAATCGGTAGAATTCACTCGGTATTTACCATGGATTGCAATCAGGTGGTAACCAACTCCAACCCATATAAACAGTCCCAAAATGCATTGCAACTTGCAGGATGGCAGCTTTCTATGTCATTGCGAGGCGGCTACGGCTACAGCAGGAAGGACAGAGGGAATGGCTAAGAAATGAACAGGTCTACAGACAGAGGATAACCCTGTTCATGCTCACTGAGGCTGAGATCCTACAGAGATACAGGCTGGACTCTGACACCATACTTGAGCTCATCAGGGACCTTAAGCCATACTTGGACCACCACACCCCAAGGGCACACGCCATCCCTGCGCACGTCCAGGTGCTATGCAGCCTACACCTGGTAGCGTCTGGTAGCTATCAAAGTGGAGCAGCAGCAGCAGGAGGGGTGAGCCAGAGCAGCCTGTCAAGGTTCTTCCACATATTCCTTGACGCCATGATAGACAGGATGGAGCAATACATCTCATTCCCTGCAACCCACGCAGAACTGCTACAAACCAAAGCAGACTTCTACCAGATGGCGCAGTTTCCCCAAATCATCGGTTGCATAGATGGCACGCATATTCCGATTTGCCCACCAGCGGACACCGAATACATATACCGCAATCGGAAATCGACACACACCATCAACGTGCAGGTGATCTGCAATGCCAAGTGCACCATCACAGACCTGGTAGCAAAATTTCCAGGGAGTACCCATGACTCCTATATATTCCAACAGAGCGGCATATATGCACGGCTGATGGCTGGCGATTTTGGAGAAGGATACCTCCTAGGTGAGCCACATCATCAGACCCCCATAACACATAGTAGGTAGGTGTAATACATGTATGCATGTGTCTAATGTGACCCCTTTCTCTTCCAGGCGACAGTGCATATGCCCTCCGCTCATTCATACTCACCCCCTACCTCAACCCCTCCACACCCAGCCAAAGGAGGTATAACCGGGCCCACATACGCACCAGGAATGTTGTTGAACGGACCTTTGGCATCTGGAAAAGTAGATTCAGATGCCTGCACAAGAGTGGAGGTGCAAGGCAGTATACCCCCATCACCTGCTGCAAGATCATAGCTGTATGTGCAATGTTACACAACCTTGCGGTCAAGAAGGGCACTGAGGTGGAGTTGTCTGACTACGAGGACTATGACGACGACGAAGCTGTGCCACTGACACAGCCAGCTGGGGTGTGTACGCCATGTGATGGCAGATACAGACGTGAGGAGATCACTGAGAACTATTTCTGACTGAGTACAGATGCAAAGACAGCTAAATGTTGCTTGGAAAATAAAATTTTTAATAGTGATGCACCACAGTTACATCACTGAAGTGCATCAAAAAATGGAGTCTGTAAAAACAAATAAAGTCCAGGGTTCTGGTTTGCTCATCCCCCCTTGCCAGCCTATTTTTTGGCCCGCTTTCCAGACCCACTGGGGTGTCCCTCGGCCCCCTCCGAATGGCCTGCAGCATCAGCGGATCGCCTGGTGCTCCTCCTTGGCTCTGATGCAGCGCTGGCCGGGCTGCTGCGGCTGCTGCTGTCTCCAGCATCACCCAGGTCCAGGGCAGGATTGGAGGCAGCGTTTGATATTAACATGGCCTCCATGGCCGTGGTGATCCTGGCCATCCCCCTGGTCAGCTCAGCCGTATGCTGACTGAGCACCGACTCCTGATTTGAGCTTCGATGGCACAGCTGTGCGGTCGCCGCTGCAAGGCGGGCCATGGCCCGGTTGAGCACCCGGGCATCCCTCCTGCGCGCAACCTCATGCTCCTCCTGCCTGGCAGAGGAGTGGGTGATGGCAGTGGTCAGCCTGCCCAACCCTGCTGCCACCTCCTTGTTGCTGTCCACAACAGCCTGGAAACCCTTCACCAACTCCCCCATCTGCAGGTTGTGCTGCAGGAGCTGGCGTTGGCAGGCCATGGTGGATCTGGCCTGTTGGCGCTGGATTTTGACCATCTGGCCCTCCAGGCCCAGGAACACACTGCCCTCCCGTGCTGGTGCAGCAGTGGTGGTGGTGGTGGTGGTGGCACGGCGTCTGGCACTGCTGCCTCCGGCCTGCTGAGTGGGCAGGGGTGCCACTGGTGGGGGTGTGGTGCTGGCCGGTCCCGGAGCCCCTGCTCCCAGGACAGGTAGGACGGGTGGCAAGGCCACGGTTGTGGCAGGTGCTGTTGTCGGCGGAATGGTCTGCCTTGTAGGGGAGTTTTCAGGTGAAAATTGCAAGGGGGGTGTGCTGGCCAGTACTGGGGAGTGCACTGCTTGGTAATCAATCACCAGGACTCCCTCCATTCCAAGCCCTGGGGTGTCTCCTTCCTCATCCTCATCCTCCTCCTCCTGGCCAGGCTGGCTGGTGCTCGGCCCTGCCACTGCAGTATTTGATGTTGAAGCTCCCTCTGCTGCCACAGTGGTGCCGCCTGATGGTGCCCCTAGGTACAAAGAAGCATTTGTAAACTGAGTGCCGATGTATTACAGTCAGTACAATTATGGCATTCCACATGTCCTTGCATCTCCTTACACCGTGTCACACTGTTTCCTGTCTTGTGATTCTGCACTGACATATTTGGCTAACTTCTGCTGACTACATGTACCATGATGCTTGTCTCTTGTATGTTGGTGACAGTACAGTGCTGGTGTTTGCCTATGCATTGTGTCTAATGGGGAGGTGTCTGGTAGGGTGTGTCATGATGCGCATGCTTCTTACCTGTAGCTGTGGCCATCGCAGTGCTGTCCAGGGTCCCGATCCCTACGATGCTCTCCCTCTCGATGGTGCTGGAGACAATTTCCTCCAGCTCGGTGAGGGGTGGCGCCGGGTTCTTGCCTCCTCCGGTGTGTCCAGCCTGCCTTTGGAGGTCGGCCAGCTTCCTCTTCGTGAGGCTGCGGAGGTCGTAAAACCTTTTCTTAAGTTCCTCAATGGACCTGGGGGTGACTCCAGCAGCATTGACCTTCTGGGCGATGTCGGCCCACAATCTCCTCTTGGTGCTGTCTGGCACGTTGAGGGACAGCTTGCCAAAGAGCTGGCGGTGCACCCTCACCACCTCCTCAACCAGCACCTGAAGTTCTGTGGTGGTGAATTTGGGCTTCCTCTTTTGGGAGGACTTCTGGCTTCCTGCCTGATCTGCCATTTTCTCCTGCTCCTGCTCAGTCTGCAACCTCCTTCTCCCACTGCTGCTAACTGTGTGTTGGGCTCAGGCAGGCTTTCCAGAAACTTCTAGAAACTTCTTAATTGGCTGCACCTGCCAGGGTTGCCACTCCCTGTTTGGGTGGGGGAGGGGGAGCCACCTCATTGGCTGAATCGCCTATTGCCGAGTCGGCTTTTACCGATTCGGTAAAATCCGAATCGGTAAAATCCGATTCGGTATTATCCGATTCGGTAAAAGCCGAATCGGTTCATGCAATGCATTCCTATGGGCTTTTTCGCCATGGGTCTATGATTGCCGATTCGGTTTTTACCGAATCGGCTTTTACCGAATCGGTATTCGCCGAATCGGAAATATCCGATTCGGTGGTAGCCGATTCGGTGTTTTCCGATTCGTTGTTGGCCGATTCGGTAATTTCCGATTCGGACCGAGCTGAATCGGAACGTACCGAATCTCATTACCGATGCCGACCGAATCGGTTTTCATTCGGTATTTTTTTCCTACATCTCGTTTTCCGATTTCAGAATACCGATTCGGCCCGCCTCGGTATTTTGAAATCGGAAAATCCCGTTTACCTACATCGGGCCCTTAGTGCTTGTTCATAACTTAGTGGCTTGTGGTTGGGAGGGGTTAGAATGGTATGTTTTTTTTACATTATCTAATCCATGACAGCAGTTTATAGGTGCAGACTAATTGCACCATACCTTGATATCAAACAACTGCACTAAACCCCAAAACAGGTTATTTTAAAGCTCGGTTTCCATACCCAAGTTTGGAATCATATTTTGTGAAAGATGTTTAAGATGACAAAATCACCTATCAGAGCTGCTGAATGCTGGGGTTACCTAATATCATTTGTGCCCCTTATAGATTCCACCTTATAAATTTTTCTTCCTGTTGTATACTTATACTTCATTCAATATGGCTACTTGGTGTCAGTAGTCCATTCTTAGTGTTCCTATCATACCAATCTTCCATAGTACCTAAGAGTATTCTATCTGGTATGTGAGGATTCCAACCTTGGCAGTTGATGGTCTGGTCAGCTGTGAGGTTTACTTTTGTGCTCTGTATCTTAATAAATCTATCCTAATAACCTGAAGACGTGTTCTGCTGCCTACCTATTGTACTTACTACACTTTTTTCTCACTTTTCTAGCTTTCTCTCTCTTACTCTGTATTCAATTTGTAGGGTAAAACATACGTTTCACTCCCCAAAATGAATGTCTGTTCTGTTCACTGGTTTAAATAAAGCACTGCCTATCTCAGGTGTCTTTTCAGTATTTGCAGGTTCAAAAATGCAGTTTTGCAGACATACACACAATGAAACTATGGTAATTGGCTAGCAGGCAATGCTATGCTAATAAGTTATATCAACTTTAACTTCAGGAATAGGATAGTGCTGGGATCATAGCTGTATTTGGAAAATAACAAGCAGCCAAAAGTAGTAGTAAACCGATGAAGTATTACTGCATGATGTTTACTCTTAGCTTTACTTGCGTTGGCTGTATGCAGTAGTTACTGGGTTACATCACTCACCATATAGTTGTCCTCAGTCCAGTCTGGTGTATGTGTGAGTGACAGTTCTTGCAGCTACAGTTTCAGATGTATGGACTCCCCTGAAAGAAGGAAGGGTATGCCTTGGGAGATATGACCCTACTGCTGAAGAGGTTGTGGACAATATCTGTGAGCAGCTTCAATGTATGCCCATGGGTATCCCCGGCCTGCTGTTCACCTGGACAGCTGTCAGGCACAGCAAGTAAGCCGTTCACTAGTGAACTATATTTGCCACAGAAGTGATGCAGAGTGCACATCCTGCTCGGGGATGATCACAACCATCAGCACCAGCTCCCAAGTGCGAGTCACGCTGGCACAATCAAGCTTCATTATAACTTTGTGAAGCACTAGTAATAAGTGGTGCATGCTGAAAAGATGTAGCTGAGAGATTACTATATTCTGGATTGCGCAACACATTGTCAAGAGACTATGGGAGCAGAACAGATGCTGAGGATGCTTAAGCATGGCACACAGATTCATAAATTATATGCACAAACCTCACACTGCTGTGCTGCATCTGATGAGGATTATAAGAGTCTTAAAGGCAGAGACAAGCAGGGACAAGCCCATGTGGCTCTTTACCTTAGCATTCAGCCTGTGCCCCTCTCCCATATCATTTTATTTCTCCCTAAAAGGTGCCCTCCACACACACAGGCCCTTAGCTGCCTTGATGTGCATAACATCAAGGCATGGGAGTAAACGCAGCAAATGAACCCAATGTGTTTTTAGTTTATTTTGAGGGTAACCTTCAAGCACTGCTAGCTAGTGATCTTTGAAAATGTCAGACATGCATTAGATTGAGCGAGAACAGCCTTACTTCCTCAAGAGGTCATGATAATGTTCTTGTCATAGGAATGCTTTAACAATGCTAGGCTCAATTCTAGCACTAAACACATACATTTGCAAAATGTTACAGGTTTGGAAGGTGGACTCTTGAAATATTCCTGCACTTTCATGTGTGAAAACTGATGGCGATCAACCCAGTTTTGTTTATGGTTTACCTATCTCTAAAACCTATTGAGAAAATGGTAACAAATTAGTGATTTTTGTTCAGCACAGTTTCCATAGAAGCTCCAAAAGATCTTGATAATAAAGGCAGCTCGAGAAAAGAATTTACACATGGTTTATCACTTCACTTCTGCATTTTGCTTTTTGAAATTTTCTCTTCATTAAACAGTTGTGATGGTACAGTAACAAGTCACAGGCCCACAGGGTTGCAACGAGCCCGAATAGGGCAGTTGTACATATTTACCCATTACATCACAGCACATTACAATGTTAGATAGGAAGTCAGGAAGAGCATCAATGTCCTTAACATTTCTGCGTAATTCTACTGAGGGAGAGATACAGATTTCGCCTCTGGAAACATTCCACTTTGCCCAGTTATTATCCCACTTCCCCGGGCACCCGCGATGCTTTAACATATCTTTTTCTGCGAGCATGGCCCTGTCCATATCAGTGTTTCGGTAGCATACCAGTTCCCCACCCCATAGCAATATTTCTTTTCGCCAAAGCAAACCTTAGTGATGCCCATGTACGTTTGGTATGAGTCAGGTACGCAGCTTCCCATACATCCAATAAACAAAGCTGTGGGGCCATTGTGATAGTTTTCGCACTCACCCTTACCAACTCAGAGACTATTTCCCCCAGTATGCATTTTCACTTTTTTGACACTTTGCCATCCAGCCACTTCTTGGTAGATTATCAGTGACAAGTTATAGCTGAAAATCTCTCTTGAAAGTACATAGTAGAAAATTGAAAAAGGCATTGGCAAAGCTGACAGGTCTCGCCTTTGGGATATGTTGACTTTGCCAATGTTTTTTTGTGACGCTGTACAGCAGCATTAATGCTGTGCAGTACAGCTAACGAAAAAACAAAAAGGAACTGCAGCTGCATCAATGTGTACTTATATGAGATGGATCAATAAAAAAAGTAGCAAAAATGTGTTAAAAAAATCTTTAAGCTGTACACTATATGAACAAGGAAAGCATGAGGGAGAGATGGCGGGCATCTGGGGAAAGCAACATGGAGGGAGGGCAAGCAGGTAAAGCAACAATAATGAAAATATCATGGATGGCTGGTAGGGACCATACACAGGGACTTGAGGTGAGCTACATGGAAGACATGAGGAAACAGCCAACAGAGAACTACATGGATGAGAGAGAGGAATGTGGAGAGTAGTTGGGACAGATAAGTACAAGTGAGCTTGTGGACACTTAGTGTGTTGGGGCAGAGAAGCACATGGACAAGAGAATAATGCAAGCACAGGAATGAAGAGAAGGACACAGGCGAGATAAAGCAACCTGGAATATGGGGGTGGAGAGAAGAACACAAGGGGACCAGTTAGAAAACACGGTCACCTGTAGTGCTTAGGCTAAGCGAACAAAAATGTTCACTATAATCAGCAGTAGAAGATATAAATGCCAGCTAATTAGACTGATGGTGAAAAGGCAGGGGGCAAATATGTATTTTATATTTATTGTGTAAATGTATCAGTGGCGGTTTCTCTATTAGGGCTCAGCGGCTGCACCCCTCTGAAATTCCTACACATTTACATATAATCATATTAAAAAGATGTTTTTATCTAGAGATACATTTGTACCTCTGAATAAATCGATGCATTTCAGTCTGGGCTGGGCTGTCTGTTACAGACTGCCTGCCTTGCCTCGCTCAGAAATAGGAGACGGAAGCCAGAAAGTAAATCAACTTTTGGAACTTTGATGTTAGACGAAGGTCTTTCTGTTTTAAAGCCCTTCATTGCCCTTGTCATCTATGGTTGTATGCACTCTGTAGGCCAGTGATGCAATTAGCTTCACGGTTTTGAGCATTGAGACTTCATCCCTGCATTTGTTCAAATAGCTGGTATTCAAAGGCATAGATCTCACCCTTTTATCATATGTGAGAGTGGATGCAAGCACATCTCATCTGGTGCCTCGTTCTAGGTAATGGTAAGTGTTTGCATGCTAATGTTGTATTATGTATTTTATGCTGAGACCCCTCATCAAACTAATCTCCCCTACTGTGACACCCCAGGCCCTCGCTGCTGATTGCTTGCTCTGTTAGAAGTCGAGCGCCTACATTTATTATCCCACAAAATGGATCCATATAATGAGCAGGGCTGTTGTTCCCTTATGAAGTTGATCCAAATATCCGAGTCAAGCAGGGCGAGAAATATGTGCTTACAGTGGACAGTTCTCTGATGTATGACATTAAAACTGGCTGTGTCTTCATGCCCCTAAGTTAACACTGATGCCAAAAACATGGATTGGCTTGCAAACAATGGATGTTCAACAGGTTAAGGGAATGCATTTCAGTGATTTAGTTCCTTTCATTTCATGTGCTTTACTTAATCTTGCATTCCCCAAGAGTTAGCTATTTTATAATGGTGTTGTTTACCTGTATTTCTTTATGTTCATACTTTGAGGCTTGAGCCTTGCCAGGTGTTTATAGGGGGCTTTGATTGCTCGTGTATGCACTAAGGCTGAAGTTATAAAAAATGTGTGTCAGTGGGTTGGCCTCTCTGCTCAGCAGTCAAAACATTGTTTATGTAGTCCATTTGCAATTGGAATTCTGTGCATATGTGTGTGAAGGGGTGTACACAAATTTCAAAATATTGGAAAGACAAAAGTAATAGAAATTAAAGTGCTTACATTTTGAGGGAGTGAAGTACATGTTTGGAGGTGGTGAAGAGACAGAGATTCAAGTAAGTGCATTTGGGGAAGAGTGAAAAGAGGATGCTGAAGAGGATAGAGAGGTAGTTGAAGATGTGTAGATGGACAACATATAAGTGAAGGCCAAAAACTCCTTCCACAGGCCTCAATGCTATTTAAGTCAGACTCACAGTTTCAGAATTGAAACATTTCCAGTGCTAACAATTTATAACATATTGTTGTTACTCATTTATCTTAAATAGCTAACACCCATTGACAAAGCCAGTCATACTGACAGACTTTAGCTGTATGTCAGTTGTTGTGTCATTTATCTGGATAGAATACCTTTTCAGTGAGAAAACAAAATGCTGGTCATGTGGCTCGCTATGGGAATCATACACATGTATTGGACATGTTCCTTTAAAGAGAGCCCCCACTTTTTTTCATTCCACTTAAAAACCTATCTGCACATATTTATATATGACTGGTTGCAGCCAGCAGTTGTGGGTGCTTCTCGAAGTCAGGTTAGAGCATATTTTTCCAAATGTAATGCTACATGCAGTGCAAGACACTGGGCAAGCATACATTTTAAGGGCCGAAGATGGCATTCTGTACGATTTAAACATTACAGTAACTGTTGAACATATTAATGAAGGAAGATATGGGGTAGTTTTTAATCTGTTTTATATTTCAAGACTCTACGTTCCCACTGCATTATTTATAAGCCTTATTTTATAGCTACATTCATTTGTTTTAAAATGCACCATTTTCAATTCATTTTTTTTAATCTTTCTTGGGAGAGGGACTCACCCTGGACCCCAGATGTGTCAATTGAACTTGCTCACATCACTCGCTACATAAAAGTCATGCCCAAAGTTTACACCTCACTACTTTCAAATATCAACAGCCATCACTGAAATGTGGTAATTTTGGGTCTGAATATCAGCTTTTCAGTTTATGAGAATACATGGATTTTGCTTTTTACAACAAGGGACTGTATCATGATGGGCTTTTCTGGCACAGGGCAGAGAAGAGTACCTGATTTATGCACCTGCAGGGCATTAAGTGAATTCATACAACTTGATAGTTCCTTGAATTAGTGCTTTATATCCAGACAATACAGCTCAAAAACAGTGGGCAAGGTTTGTCTCTTTCTTTTTCTTAGCTATTCTGTCTTAAAGTAAAGCACTAAGATAAACATCCGGTTAAATGAATGAACTTTCTGAAACTGGCGCTCAGTTCTGCACTGCTCCAGAAAAGCCCATCATTATACGTTCTCAGGTTATAATTTTAAAATCATAAATTTCATTTTCAAAAATAAAAGATGAGCATTTCAATATCACAAAGTTACATCTTTTATTGAGATATTAGGTTTTAAGTTTCAGTAAAAGCAGCATGGTAGCCAAATATCAGTTTGCCCCGTTCATAAAGTTTCCATATGTACCCTTGCCACACACCGATAAACCCTGTGTGCATATCCATGAACCATCATCGCATGCCATGGATGCCTAGAATACGTCAGGAATTACCAACATTATTTCACGGTCAACATTACAGCACTGTAGGGTTTGCACTTCTCCCTCACATGTGCGCATATTTTAATGATTGTCAGCATCTGTCAGTAAACTTTGTTTTGATAAAGAACTTGAAATTCTGACATCTTGTAGCACTATGCATGACAGGTGGCATGGTTAGTCAATTTATAGAGACGATTCACCAATGTTACAAGGATGAAAGCTTGTGGTGGCTGTCCAAGACTCAGGCAGGTGTCAGAGATTGCATTTAACTCACTAAGCTACACTTAATAGAACTATTTGGATGCATGTCAACACTGGATTTTTTTATATCTTTAACATTCTGATCTTAAATGACAGAAATTGTGTAAGTATTCTTTTAAACACACATCAACTACAGTATTTATGTAATGAAACGACCACCTTTTGCATGCATACCAACAGCCCAGATTCAGGTGGCTTTAATTTAGCCATAATGCACCTAAAATTGTCCCCACTTCAATGCACGTCAATGGGAAAATTAATCCTTAAGATCGTTTTTTGAGAATTTCCCTATTATTACTCTTCAAATGTAAGCATGTATGCTTATAAAAATGTCCACCATAAGATCAAACTGTATTATTTAACCCAGGTGTGTAATTGAATGGGTTAACAACGTTGAATTTAAACATCTGTCCTTGTTTGTGGATCTCCCACCTGACCCCACCCAAAGCTTGCTCTTAACCACCTGGCCCAAAAGCAAGTTAACTCACAGCTGTTGGAGTTGTCCACAACTCACTTTCTAATACCACTGCAGATGAGGGGCATCGTCGATAATTACTCTTTGCCAGTCGGGATGGGCAGGGCTTGAAATTTGAAGCATAAGGCATATATTGGCACACCCCACATGTATCCCAAGTTTATTCTGTAGCACCTCTCTGCAAATAGGTGTGACAGCTCTCCTTTCCTTCCCATTCCAAAGGCCTCGCGGCTCCCTCCAGTGGTTTGCAGGACACTTACTAAGGACCCAGACAAGGACAGCTATAGAAACATGAATTTAAAATGCTTCAAAGGACGGTTGTCTTAAGTGCACAGCCCTGCTGCAGCATTTTATTTAATTATTGTAGATCAGTGGACGAGGTCGACAGGAGCCGAATCCGGCCTTCCTGCTCCTAACCCACTTCACAAACACCAAATTTACAGTGACCGGCTGGACCAGTTGTTTTAGGAACTAGAAGCTGGAGAATACAACATTTTCCAGCTATCACAACAATTTGTTTTGATTCTATTAAGGACACAGAGGCGAGGATTATGCTTTCTCACTTCTTTACTACCCGAACAGCCAATAAGAGAAAAGTAAACATTATATAAAACTACATTTCCCATGAGCCTTTGAACCACGCCTATTTGCTCAACCAATACCATGAGAGCTTATCATACAAAATAATGGGGCACCATCTTGGCTTCCTCTTTCTTTGCAAAGCCAGACTGTAAAAGTGTCCAAAGTGCAAAACAGTCTTGTTTCTCAACAGAGAATGATAAAATAACTTAAACTCTCAACGGAGAGCACGCTTCACAATCCTGAAAAGGATTCTCATCCTCCTACGGCGAGGAGATCCAAATCCATGGCCATCATCAGTTTAATTTTGTTTAGAATCAGTTCCTGGAATAGAAACAGGTTTGAAAATATGGAACTTACAAGGTTTGAAACTTCGGGGTGGAAAAAGACAGAACATTGCATGAAAACATCTTTGCAACATGACAGTTGACCACTTACCTGTCCCAAGGGGTGGGATACTCCTTGCCTCTGTGTCCTTAATAGAATCAAAAATTCTTGTCACAATAGCTGGAAAAGTTTGTATTCTATGGCTGGACTAGAGCCTCAGACTATGCTGGTTCAAAGCTGACCAACAACAACAGAAGAAACAAGTGCAATATGTTTGTAATAAAATGTTTAAAACATTGAATCCGAAGACCAGTCTGCTGCTCACAAGATATCCTCTAGTCGAGAGCCTAATGCATATGCTTCAGAGGCCAAAGCACCTCTCATGGAATGTGCACCATAAACTGAAACATCAAACCCTGTTTTTGACATGAGCTACATGACCCAGCAGGCCAAAGTGGAAGCAGAAACTGGACGGATTGGTTTTTGTGTTGCCAACAACAATTGAACCAAGGGATCAGTCCTATGAGCTAATGTGCGTTCTTCATAAACCTTTAAACATTTTAAAACACATCATTTCTCATTGTGAGGAAAGCCAGGATACTCAACAGAATGTGACATTGTCTTATTTCTCCTTGAGATGAGGAAAGAAACGCCCTAAGGAGAAAAAATTATTCCTGCTAAATCTAAAGCATGAACATCAGACACACATCTACAGGAGATTAAGCACAAAAACATAGTGAGTTTGGCAGACAGTTGTTTTAGAGATAAATCTTTATTATGAGGCAAAGTCTCCAATGAAGATAAACCTTTAGACGCCACCTCAGCTCCAGACATCGCCATAGCCATTCCATAGGGCTACAAGATCTCCCGCAAAGACCGCAACAATGGAGAAGGAGGGTGAATCGCGATCGTCCACAAGGACTCCATCAGAATCTCAACTAACACCGACAACACCCTCACCACCGCCGAGCACATGCACTTCCAGATTCACAGCCACCCCAAAACCACCCTCAGAGGAACACTCATCTACAGACCTCCTGGACCCCGACAACAGTTCAGCGACACCATCACCGACTTCATCAGCACCCACGCCTTTGCCTCCACGGACTACATTCTTCTCGGGGACCTGAACTTCCACATCGAGAACAACAAGGATGCCAACTCAACCGCCCTAATCGACAACCTCGCCAACCTCGGACTCAAACAACTCATGACGACACCCACCCACGCCGCCGGACACACACTGGACCCCATCTTCTCCGCAGGCCCCCACATCTCCTTCAACCGCACCACCGAACCCCACTGGACCAACCACAGATGCGTCCACTTCACCTTCAGGAAACCCACCACACACCCACCACACACCACCACACCCAACAGCTGCCGCGCTGCTGCTGGGGAAAGGTCAATGAGGACCAAGTGACGACCGCCCTCGCCCGAAGACCACTCACCGACCCCACGGACCCAGACACCGCTGCAACCAAACTCACACAGTGGATCAGCGACTGCGCCAACACCCTCGGCCCTCTCAAGACCTCCACAACCACCCACACCATCAAGAAAGCCACATGGTTCACCGAAGACCTCCTTCAAATGGATCCCTATTGACACGAGAAAGACCGTGACCCAGGCCCTCGTCACCAGCCGACTCGACTACGGGAACGCCCTCTACTCAGGAGCTGCTAACAAGCTCCTGAAATGGCTACAAGGAGTCCAGAACTCCTCAGCTCGACTGATCCTCGACGTCCCCCGTCATAGCCACCTCACACCCCACCTGAGAGGCCTGCACTGGCTCCCCGTCAACAAGAGGTTCACCTTCAAGCTCCTCCTCCACGCACACAAAGCACTCCACAACACCAGACCTACCTACCTCAACAGCCGACTCAGCTTCCACACACCCTCCCGAAGCCTCCGCTCAGCCAACCTCGCCCTCGCTACAGTCCCTCGCATCCGGAAAACCACAGCCAGTGGAAGATCCTTCTCCTACCTCGCCGCCAAGACCTGGAACACCCTCCCAACCACCCTACAACAGACTCAGGACATACTGGCTCAAACTCCTCAAGACCTGGCTCTTCGATCAGTAGCAGCACCCCCCTCCTAGTGCCTTGAGACCCTATCGGGTATGTAGCGCACTCTAGAAATGTAATGATTGATTGATTGATTGATTAGAAACAACCCACAAGGAAGCGTATCTGGGGCGAGGCGGACAAGCCACTTTGATAACTTTCAACAACTTACACACTAAGTGATGCATATCCACCGGTTTTCCATCGATATGGTTATGCCCAGCAAAAATTGCTGACCTGAAATTGTTATCGACCTGTAAGCAAGACCAGATTCTACACATTCAGATAAAAAAATTCGAGATTTCTTTCATATCTGATCCCATGGAATCCACATGCCATTGAAGGCACCAACGCACCCATCGCAACCAGGAAGCTGAATATCGTTTGCAGGTGGAAGGAGCTCAAGCCTGGTTTATAAACTCAGCAGCCGCCCATGAAAGGCCCTCAATTCTTTCATGTCACCTGAGATCGTCCAGACCATGAGGGTTAGCTGGTTCTGCAGGACCCATGGATGAGGGGATCCCACTGGGTCCTGGGGAAGCATCGGGGAACACAGGTAACTGAAAAGGAAGATCCACTGATAACTTAAATATTGTCAGAAAGACAAGACCTCAGTCGACAGACCTGGGCTGCCACTCTCGGAATCAGAACAAAAGGATGGAACGCATAGTTCCTGTGGGACCCCCAATGCTTTTGGAACGCGTACGTTCCCATTGCCATCGGGTCCAGTCCGCAACTGAAGAACAGGGGGAGATGAGCATTGAGGCAAGAGGCAAACAGATCTATCCTGCAAGGCCCTCGCTAATCATGATCTCTGTAAAAAGCGAAGGATGAAGTCTCCAATCGCTGAAATCTCTCAGGAACCTGGAGTTCAAATCCACAACTTGGTTTAACTTGCATGGCAGATATTCTGCTATTGCACTGATCTACTAGTCCAGGTAAAAGTGCCAAAACTCCTTCACTATGGTAGCCAACAGTTGAGATTTCGTCGCTCCCAGGCAATGATATAACGCACCGTGGACACATTGCCCATCCTGAGCAGGATGCAACAATTGCTTTTCAGAGGGGAGATTGACTTAATAGCAAAGGAGCCTGCCAGCAGCTCCAGGCAGTTGATGTGTAGCTTTAACTCGTCGGCGGACCATCATCCACTAGTGGCAAAGTCTCCACATTGTGCGTCCCAGCCCCAGCAGCTGGTGTCGGACTCTTTAATGATGTCCGGGGAAGCTCTGAAAATGGCCTGACCATTCCACGCTTTCATATGGTCTAACCACCACTGAAGCTCCTCTTGAGCCTCCGGAGACAGGGGAATGAGATGGTCGTATGTATACATCTTCTGAAGATAATGTATTTTGAGGCACTGAAGGGCCGTGTAGTGAAGAGGACCAGGAAATATGGCTTGGGTGGATGAGGCCAACAGGCCCACAATCACCGCTAACACTCTCAACAAGATTGGTTGCTTTGATAGTGTGGAATGAATTTCCCTCTTGATTGATTTAGATTTTTGTCATGGGGAGGAGTAACTGAGCAGTGAGCGGATTTATCTGAGACCCCAGAAAGTCTATCTGTCGACTCGGATTGGTTATAGATTTTTTTTGATTTATCACAAACCCTAAGTCCTGTAATAAAGAGATTGTCCACTCCAGGTGAGTGAGCAGGAGATTCCGATCTTGGGCCAGGATTGACATGTCGTCGAGGTAGACAATCATGCAAACTCCCATTTCTCTCAGCCGGGTGACTACAGGTTTTAGCAATTTGGTAAAGACCCCTGGTGCCGAAGGGAAAGGAGCGATACCGGTACCATTGTCCTTTCCAGATGAATTGAAGAAATTTCTGATGAGAGGGGCAAGTCGGGACCGTGAAATATGCATCTTTTAGATCCAACCTGACCATCCAGTCGTTCTCCAAAAGAAGATCTCTCAACAAATGGATGCCCACCATCTTGAAATGTCTGTATTCCACAAAGAGATTGAACTCCCGGAGATTTAAAACCAATCTCTGACCTCCTCCTTTCTTTTGCACCAAGAAAATGTTGCTGCAGAACCTGTTGGGTATGAACGGCCTACAACAATAGCTTGCTTGGCCAAAAGATCATACAGTATGGAGTCTATAAAATGTTGCTCTTGTATGGAAAAAAGGAGCGGTGGAGGATGGGTCACCAGGCAAGGGGAGTCGATCAACTCTATCTGATAGTCCTGAACAGTGTGGAGGACACACCCGTCTGCGGTTAGACATGTCCAATTCATCACAAAACTCAAACGTCTACCCCCATGGGGGTATCAGTGTAACGATAGGAGGACATACCTGAAGATTGAAGCAGCAGGGTAGTCTGAAGCCTGAAGCAGCAGGGTAGTCCTCTGAGGGTTTAAGGAAGACTTCAAACAGCAGGGAAGTCCTATAAGGTACAAAGCAGTTCTCGAGTAGCAGGACAGTCCGGTGAAGTACTAGGCAATACTTGTGGGTGTCCTCTGCAGGTCCAGGAGTGAACTAAAGAGTGGGACTCAGGGTCCTATTTTCATACCTAGTGCCAGTGTTGAAGTGGAAGAAACTTCTGGAGTTTTCCCTCCACAGATGGTTCTAGAATTGCCTTCCTCCCCGCTCATGTTCCCTTTGGCCGATAAAAGGCAATATGAATTTTTTTAAGAGTATGCTGCGGCAGATCCTTTGAAATTTAAGTGAGATAGGGAACAGCTCCTCCGCACACATCTTTTCAGGATGGCACACTGTGTCAATACTTAGAACCCCATTGTCTCACAATCTAGAAGGACTACACAAAGGCCAACTTCCATGCTAATCACAGTCATTTGATCCGGGACACAACTTTTTAAAGAGGTATTCTCAGAATTATAACTCACAATCTGACTTTATCCTTAAAGCGGATAATAAATAACAATTATGTTGAGACCAAACATGTAATTTCTACCAATTCCCAAACAAATGTTGTCACTTAATAAATATGATAAGGTAACCCAATGATATCCTATGGGAGAGGTAGGCCTAACAATAATAAACAAAAATGTAGTAGTTTTTCTCTAGCAGAGCATGTCAAACTTAAAAGTACATGCACAACTTTCTAATTACTATGAACCTTGCCCTATGTGCTGTTTTGGGCCTTGTATAGGTATGAGTTATACATGTAAAAAATGCGATTTAGTCCTTGCAAAATGTTTGTTCTGCCAAATCTGACTGTCAGTTGAAACCTACACACATGCTGCAATGGCAGTCCTGAGGCATGTTTTAAATGGCTGCTTAAGTGGGTGACACAATAAATGCTGTAATCACACCAGTAGTGTTTAATTTACATATCCTGGGTACATTTTGTGCCACTTTACTAGTGACTTATAAGTAAATTAAATGTTGTAATTGTTTGTAGGCCAATTTTACTATGTTTTGAGTTGTGAGCACAAGCCTTTTAACACTGGTAAAGAGCAGAGTCCTAAGGCTAGAAAAACAAATGTCAGTAAACAGAAGGGGAGAAAGCAAAAGGATTGGGAACAAAACACCCTGAGGACTGTCAGGTGAAAGAAAGGCTAAATGTTTTCATGGATGGTATTGAAGAGAGTTTCATCCACATTAATTTCAGTGGTGTTGCATTGTTTGGTTATAACAGGTTTCTGCTTCCATTAATGGAGTTACACTCTGACAAAGCTAGTTGGCCTACCTTTTTGTAAATGACAGCCCCTCATACTCTGTTTACTATAGGTGGGAGGATTTTAATTATAGGATTCTGGGCTTGCAGAGAGATGTAAAGTGTTCTGAGTGTGTCGCCATAGGCATAACCATCTAATTGTAGATATTTGTATATAATGTGTACAATTCAGTAATAAAGTACTTTTCCTTTTTTATGAGAAAAGGCACTGACTGGGTAATGAGTTATTGAGCCCTGTTGTTACGTACCAACAATTTGGAGATAATAGCAACCACCCCCTCCCCTGAGTAGGCCTTGCATTGCTCTGCCTCCCTACCCTGAGTGAATCAAGTGCTACAATGGGGTACTTTATTTCCAGTGGAGAGAAAGCTGCAATCATACTACTTATGAAAGGCTCACCTTTTATGCAGCTAGTATTTGCAGTGTTTTACTTTACAACATTGGCTGTGTGTGTTGCTTTACATTCTAAATATGCACAAGAACTGAAAACTGATATGTTTAATATAGAGATTTTGTGCGCAGAAAGTTCTGCTCTGAAAATGCTTTATTAACTCAGGGAATAAGTGTCAATGTCAGCTGGCTGCTTAATGTTATACACTGTAGGATAAGATATGATTTATCAAATATGAGTTTTGGAGAAAGCCAGCTTGTGCCTGGCTCATAACTAAATCTTTAAGGATTAGCTAATCTTGAAGTAGACTCTAAAGTAAACAAGAGGTATTTTAAAAGTGAACATGTCCCAGACTTCTTAGTATTCTCTGTATTCAAGCTGGTCATAATTCAATGTTTGCTTGCCTTTGCAGTACAACAGCATGAAATTAAATACTTCAGTACACTGTTTGAAAAATGTTGAAACCATTTTTCAATATGAATGGATAGGAAAGGAAGATAGCGGACCTCAGTCGTTTTTATGAATAAGAGAAAGGACCTCAATAATATCAGTGACCAACACGCAAAGCATCAGGAACAAGTGAAATCACAAGGTCCGGCATGCCTGATTAATAATGATACTGGGGGCTACAAGACATTTCTGTGAATGAACTATGTTAATGGCAAATCAGAATGCATTGTAAGTTGCAAATGGAGTATTATGAGAGTATTTTGGGAGTATCCTGTGACTCCAAGCTACCGGTCCCTTTGCATAGCCGTGCTTACACACCCCATCTCACTCCACTGATTTACCTTATTTTTAAATTACTACTGAGTGTAGTCAATATATGAAACAACCAGAGGAATCTTCAGTGAGCCTCCAATTAGGGAATATTTATCTAGTGCCCACATACTCTTTCTTAGTTATATCCATGGATATGGAAGTTGATCATTCACCTTAAAATGGAACATTCCAACTATCACCTACTTATAGAGGAAGCAAACATGTATGAAGTGGAATGTCTACAGCAGGTATTAAAAGGATCACTCCCTCTATAAGCTGGTAGACATTTTGACATATTTTAGGCAACTACTAATCTCTAAATGAGTCCATGTTACTATATTACTGTTATGCGGCATAAATACAATAGTACTGTGCAGACCTGTGTCTGACACCGCACAGCCAAATAAACACTACCTACTTGTGCATAATCTGGAACACTTGTACAGTCATCTCAGTCAAGGATGTACACACATTCCATGTCAGGTCATACTCATCACCAACTCCACTCACATGTCTCCTCTCCTGTCTGTACGCTCTGGAATCAAAATTCATGTGCTGTATTGACGAGAACACATTGATATTTATTGCATTGGTATCACTGACTGGGGATGTGCAAACATACATCAGGAAGACATATGCTTTCCTCCATCTTCACTTACTAATATATACACCATTCACACTTCCACAAAACAACATCACACTGGAGTCAAGGTATATGTGATATACACACACATACTACATAGTACTAAGGACATGATTTGATCCTGACATTCATCACATCTCACATTGACAACATGTAATGGGAGTTCTCACCAGTGGCATGTGGGTCCTTGAAGGCGTCGATATCCCTCTGTGTGATGTATTGTCTTCTAGCCAGCCGCGGCCAGTAGTGGGAGTACCTGCCGGGCGTTGACATGGGGAGGGGGAGGGGCAGGGTGGGGGGGTAGTAATGTATGGATTACGAACCTTAACAGGTAAGTAAACATATAATAGAATAAAACAAATTTCTTTGTGCGCACTGCATGACCAAATGAGATGGAGTGCAGGCAATGAAATTTGTTTTATTTATTTTTAGGTTTACTTACCTGCTAAGGTCCGTAATCCATACATTACTACCCCCCACCCTGCCCCTCCCCCTCCCCACATTACCGCCCGGCAGGTACTCCCACTACCGGCCGTGGCTGCTTCTAGCTGTGAGACATAAAACAAAATGTGTGTTTTTAACCAAAAAATATAACTCACACATGTGTCCTATTCATCATCCAATTGATCACCTTCATTGTAAATGCTCTGTAGCTACTTTTGCAGGTCATTTTGCATACATGGTTGTGTTGAGTTTGCCTGTTATTCCCACAAAACATAATAATGCAGAGTTATGCCAAACAAGACAATCATGCTTGCACATTCACACATTTTGCACAGACGACTTGTGTGACATATTTCCAAAGCCATGTTTCCCCAAACATAATCATGTTCTCATGCTCTTTTGACAATACAATTGATGCAGATTGCACACAAGTGTGCCAAAACTATTGATGGTGTATGTCACTCTTGAGAACTAATATGATAAATTGTACAAGCAAAACTCAGAAACAAACGTCATTGCTCATATTTTTTGCTTATTACATGTTTGGTGCCTTGTGCAGCACACATGGAATGATCAAAATGCATTGTATTGTTTGTGTACTGTAAGGTCACACTTCATGTACATGAACAATCATTTCCCTGCACGCAGACACACTTGCATTATGGAGCAAGGATGCCTGCGTTGTCACTACACTGCAATTTTTTGCACGAGCGCTGATGGAAACGCAAGCCTGCACCATTTGCTTGGAAACATGGTACAGTTAACGAAAACAAAGGTCTAAGTGAGGCCTAAAGTGGTCCTCCAGTAGCTACAGCTACAAATTACTAGAAGGAGTGTGACTCTTTGGAAGTTAAATGTAAACTGAATCCTGACTGGACTCAGTAAGCAATGTATGGGGAAACATCCTTTACGACGCAACTTTTACCAGGCAGTGCCTTTACAACGCAGATTTTTCAACGCAAGTCAATACAACGAATTGCGCTGGGGGGCGCTGTAGGATAGGTAATAGTTTATTTACTATCCAACACCTTCCCTACTATCCACGGGGACTGGAGTTGGAATAGTAAATTAAACTATTCACTATCCAGCGACTTGCATTGAAAAACCTGCGTTGTAAAGGCATGCGTGGTAAAAGCATGCGTTGTAACAACGTACATCCCAATGTATGTGTGGACACAAGCTTTTAGAATGACATCACATTGTATTACCATCATAAAAAGGAGTATCATTCGGTTATTTACAAGTAGTTCTGGTGCTCGCAAATAGACGAGTGAAAGTGCTTGCAGTGAAAGTGCTCTTGTGACAATCAAAACTTTACATCTCATTGAAAACACTATGCCAAACTCCTAGTTAAATTAATACAGTAAAGGAGTTTTGATTGTAAGGTCGACGGCGTTTTGATCTTATAACATTAAGATCATCATTAGGACAATTTGTGAGAGCAAGTAGAATTTCCAGAGGGAAAAGCCCCAAAAGTTGACCCAAGTGAGCCACGAGGGGCTAGAGTTAATAAGAGAATGCGTAGTCTTCCATGCAGAAATATGGGAGCTTGCTCGGAAGCTCTAAGAAGGTGCTGGAGGCTGGGAATTAATCAGGGGAAGTTGGAAAAGTCACGTGGTGTGCCTGAGTGATTACTACCCCAGGTCACATTATTGTGGGGTCCTCTTGTTCTTATACATTTGGAAACATGGTGCTGCATTGCGTTTATGCAGTGGAAAAGTTAGGCCTGAAGGCATGATGTAGAATGCCTCACAATGCAAATGTATTGTTCATATACCCTATTGTGTTACAGACAGCATTTTTAGTTAGTAGCAACATGTTCATTTAGCTAATTTGAGGTTGTACTTACCACCTTGTTGGCCAATGAGGACTCCAAGGTGCTCCAACTTGTCATCCTCATGGCCAACGCAATTCCGCCATTGACGCTTTCATTGTCGGACAGTCCTGCCCACACCGAAGACCCACAGCATCTGGCTCCTCACTTTCTCCCACTTCACCTTCCTCAAATGTACTGCATAGCCCTGCAGGATCCAACCCCCACCTTCAATCATCAATGGCAGGTTGTGCTTCACCAGCCAAAGGAAGCCCCGCAATGCCCCCTCTGACATCCTGCCCTCCCTACCCACACCCACCATCTCCCAGCACACACCTAAACCCACTCCACAAAAATAAAATCCCAAATATATACCCCAACAACTATTAATATTTCAAAATTACCGTTGGACAAACACCCAACAACAAATGGTACTAGACACAAATAAAAGTAAGGACAACTACACAGGACTTCACAGGGATACTAGGGACAGTTCATAGGACACAACCACACTCTCAAAACCAAATTCAGCAGCACACAACACCAAAAATCTCCAACACTCTACACAAACACAAGAAGTGTGCTCAAAAGTGAAAGTAAAAGTGCACAGTATTCCGCCAGGCAACAGGATGCATGCTAACATCACTTCCTGTGTGTTAGCGGCCTGTTTTTTTACTTTTAATATCATTTTATGAAACCTACATTTATTATGTGGTAATATTTCGTGTTGTCACATGTACTCAGCTATATTTTTGTATTGCAGTTATAAAAAATTATTGCATCAGCATTATTGCTGCAAAAGTCTGGACTGCAAGTTTTATCTCAGATGAACTGTATTTGCTGTAATTTCATATATGACCCCAAAACACACCCTAAAATTCATCCATGATCCCAAAACACACCCTAAAATTCATCCATGATGCCAAAACACACCCTAAAATTCGTCTATGACCCCAAACCACAAGCCCGCCCACAAACATACAAACATACAATTTAACATTAATAACCTTAGATTGTTTAACTTTCACTTGTGAGATGGATGTACTCATGCAGAGTATGAACATGCACAACAGTATTTTTGTGTTGTGATGTTTTATTGCAAAAAATATGCTTTTGTGCATTTTGCACAGTCAAAACAAAGAAAGGATTATAATATTTCTACGTGGTCAAGTGAAGATATTGTGGATAATTCTGTCCCTTTGTGCTGTTCCCGCAGCCATAGCTGGGGTGTGTGCAGCATCTGCCTCTTCTTCTACGTCATCATTAGGATTGTCTGGTTTATCTGGAGCTTCAACACATGGTGCATTGGTGTGGACACATATGCTATGCAGCACGCAACATGCTATGATCATCTTGCAGACTATTTCAGGGCTGTACAGCGGTCTGTCCCCTGAGATGTCGTGACTTGACCACACCAAATGTTCTCTCCACAATGGACCTGGTGCGTAGAAGTGCAACATTGTAATGTCTCCGTGCCTGGGTGTTTGCGGCTCTGAGGTGTGTCATCAGCCATGGAGATAGTGCATATCCATGATCACCTGTAACATCTAATGGAGATATGTGTCCATTAGTATTTGTGCATGCTATGTTTGCAGAGTGTCTCATTTTGTGTGTGTGCTTTGTGCTTCTTAGGTAAATTAGCTTTGCCATGTGCAGCTTCTGACAATTGTCTAGCATCAATGCAAAGTATATAGCCTCCCAGCTGCTCGGCAATCCCCCCTACCCTATGATATGGCGGCGCCAGCGCAATAGCACCGCTGGTGCAACGAAGGCACACAAAATGCAGGCATGTCTGTGTCTGTCCGCTACCCAAACACAACCGGCATCAGGGACCCTGGATCTCATAAGGTCTACCTCTTCTTTTTTTTAATAGTTTTTCTCCATTTTATGCAAGGAATATATAGTCATCTTATACAAACACAAATAAGCAGATTCAAAGGACATGAATTAATGCAGATACACATAAGGCAACAAAAAATGGACAAATAAAAAAACAGGTAACAGAAAAAAGAGGAGCAACGTTTTAAGCCAATAAACAAAAGCTATCGACTTTTTAGATCCAGTCAGTGACAGCAGCCCAAATTTGAGCTCCCATTAAACTCTTCCATCTCCCCTTGGTCTTATATATGGCTATTTCCAAGTTGTACGTAGCAGGCCGTCTTGCCCGCCAGCTTGCAAATGATGGGGGATCAGGGTTAATCCAGTCCTTCGCAATACATGCGCACACCACTGCCATACAAATAAACAAAAAATATATTGTTGCCTAAGATCTTATATTTGCCCCAGTAACTGAGTTAATGCCAATCAGCACCAGTTCCCCAGTTATACACACTGGAAATCCCATTATTAAAGCTAAGAAGCGTTCAAATAAACCACATCTGTTACACTTAATCCTCTCTGATGTCCCCCATTTGGAGATCTTACTTGGGGTATAATACAAGTCATAGATAGCCATATAGTGCTGAGCCCGCATCCTCCCGGTCATCAGAACTTGGTTCGCCAAACTAAAAGATTCATTAATATTAAGTCCTTCTTGATTTAACTTCGTCACCCACTTCTGTTGACATTGCTCCACATCATCTGGAAGTACATCAATCAAATAGGAGTAGAATTGAATGATGGGTGTTTTTGTTCCCATTCTCTCAATTAGAGGGAATTTTCTAAGTTGATATTCTAGCCCCGGGCCTAAAGGGCTCAGGAAGCTACGCATTTGGAGGTATTTAAAAAAATGTGTGCTTTCCCAAGCCATATTTTGCTTGTAGCTCAAAAAAGGATGCCAATTGTCCATCAGCACATAGATCCCCCTAAATATAAAATTCCCTTTGAGCACCATCTACACTAAGTTGGATCTCGAAAAATCAATGGAAGTAGACCGGCGTCCGCAAATGGAGTGTATGCATTTAAATTCGGCAAACCCAAATGCCGCTTAGACAGAATATGCTGCTTTAAGAATTTTGAATTTTATTTTTTTTAAATAACTTGGTTCTAAAACTTTAACCAAACAATCATTGCCTCCTCCCCATGCCAAGTTCGTAAATCAATGGTCTGTGGCAAAGGCAGGATCCTAGCCCTGTCCCCTACAACCAACGGACTAATAAATTGCAAAACTGCAGCCCAGTAATAAGACAAAAAAAAGACAATCCCCAACCACCACGATTCTTGGGCAATACCATATTTTGATAAGCCCTTCTATGCCGCCTATAACCCCACAATAATCTAGAACTAATTGTCTCCAGCCTCCAGAAACAAGGGCCTGGAAATTAAAGTGGGATGGTTCTGAGCATATAAAGAAATTTGGGGGATAAGAACATTTTTAAAACGTTTGCCCTCCCCTGCAGAGATAGGTGTAAATGGTCTAATCTCTCCAACATTGAGTTCACTATAGTGAGTACTGGATTCATATTTATCTCAGGAATCTTATTAATTGGTAAGGAGATTTTGATTCCCAAATAAGTGACTTCCGGGACAGATGTTATAGTGTCAAGCGGTTCGCAACCTATAAGTAAGATCTGTGTTTTAGTGATGTTAGGTTTATACCCCGAGAGGAGTCCAAACTTAGATGCCAATCCCTCAATTGTGGGTAATGCAAAGACAATATCGCTGCTAACAACAACAATGTTGTCCGCATATGCCAGAGCTCTATAATCAATATCCCGCAGGTGGACTGGTTTAATATCAATGGATTGATTTAACTTGGACAAAAAAAGATCAATATATAAAGCAAATAATAAAGGAGAACACGGGCATCCTTGTCTAATTGTAAACACCCCCGATTCTCTGCCTGCAATCCGTATAAAAGCAACTGGGAACAGATATAATAAATGCAATGCTTGGAGCATCACAGGTCCTAAGCCCTTCAATCTTAAAACCTCCCACAAGTATGGCCAGGAAACCCTGTCGAATGCCTTCTCGGAATCCAACAGGGTTATCCCGATGGTCAACTGAGTTGCTTCTGCCCAATCCACCAGCGATATCAAACGCCGAACATGATCTGCAGTGTCACGTCCTGGGATAAACCCATGCTGGTATTTTAAACCAATTTTGAAATGACCCCCGATAAACGTGCTGCTAGGATTTTAGTGAATAATTTGCTGTCTGAATTAATTAACGAAATTGGACTATAGGAATATGGGAGTAGGGCGTTTTTTTTTTTTTTATATACTGTAAGACTTGATTTCAACCACGACAATAGCTCATTCCCCTTTGTGCGGCCAAGAAGGTCGACATAATTTGTTCCTTCAGAACCTCTTGAAAGGTTCTAAAAAATTCAAGCGGAATCCCATCCGGACCCACCGCCTTGCCAACTGCCAATGAAGTTAATGCTGCCTCCACCTCCTCCTAAGTAATGTCAGCATCCAATTCTTCCTTTTGATCATGCGTCAACTTGGACATTTTAATATCTCTGCAGAACACCACTACTTTCCCTTCTAATCCTGGGACATCTTATCCGTATACAAATGGCAAAAAATTTGCAGAAGACCTCTAGCACTTCAGCAGGCTTATCATAAACCTGTCCCTGCTCATCCTGGATGGCATTAATCCTTTAAGTCACCTCACCATTTTCCCTCACCTCATATAGCTCTGACCTATATACTGCCATTTGCGCGTCCAGCTTTGTAGCAAAGTTCTGATATACCCTCATTTTTTGAATAGCCAGATCACTCGAAATTTGCTCTGGATCCTGACCCTTACTAACTGCCCGCAGAAAACTAGTTTCAGCCAGCCGAAGTTTACTCATCTCAACCCAAAATCTTAAAATACACTGTTTATTAACAGAGTAGCTTAAGGATTCTCCGCGCACACCTGCCTTAAAAAAGTCCTCACAGTATGAACAGGGCCAGACCCACTATTATTTTTAAAAAAACTCTACTATCCATTTGCACATATGTTTGGAGTAGGCTGAGTCAACCTGTAGCTTACGTTCAAATGTCCAGGCCCTTATAGGAGATCGATGACAGACTTCGCCTTCAGAAGACTCCTCAAGACCTGGCTCTTCGAACAGTAGCGAAGCTCCACTCCCCCCCCCCCCCCCTTCCCCCCCAGCGCCTTGAGACCCTCACGGGTAAATAGCGCACTCTATTAATAGATTGATTGATTAACAATAGGGGTATGTGCAGATATTAGTTTGGGTTGAATATCAATCCTAGCTTTAGCGGACAGCTCAGCCGTTATGAAAAAGTAATCAAGACGCACATGCTTTCGATGAGGAGCAGAGTAAAAGGTATTCCCTGAGGCACCCATTCCTTTCAACCACCAGACATCTACTAGTCCGAAATCCTTAACAAGACCCCTAATAGCTTAAAAAATTTAAAAAATCATAAAGATAGTTACCAGATATGTCAACATTCCCTCCTAAATGGAGGTTGAAGTCCAAGCAAAAAATCAAGGGAGACGGCCAAGCGGCTAACTCAATACTAAGATCATTCATCATACCAGGCTCATCTAGATTTTGGGCCATAAATTGAGCAGATAGTCAACAAAAGACCTTCTACCCTTAACTTAATGATTAACCCAGGGCAAGCACTACGCTACGCTCGCGTAGTTTGTGAAGTTTGTGCAACTTTGCACTAGCGAACTGCACGTAGCACACTGCAAACATGCGTAGTGTAGCGTAGTGCAGCAGTTATTTTTTACTTGCTCTCGGTCTTCAACGTCAAGTTGGCGACCGTGAGCAAGCAAAATGACGTCCTTGCAAGACTTTTTCCTTGTTCGCGATCAGCAACATCAAGTTGCCTATTGCGAGCATGGAAAATAAACCTTCCGGCGAGATTCTCAATGAGGGGAGGTCAGGTTTCTCATTGCGAGTGATCGCGCATGCTTGCAACCGCTCGCCATGAGAAACTACCAGTCCACGTTGAGAAAGCTACAGCTCAAGTAAAAATCTACATGAGCTGCAGAAAAGTACAGCTCGCACTGTGCAAGATGCCGTTTTCAATGACTGCACAGTGCCGGATGCGTGTCTGCACTGTGCAATCATTGAAAACAACATCTTGCACACTGCGATCATGCTACTATGCAGTTCGCGTAGTGCTACGTGTAGCTTGCGTAGTGCGATGTGCACTTTGCGTAGCTATGCGTAGCGCTACTTCGCAAACTATGCCCACCCCTATCAATGATCACCCATGGGCCGCAAGGATCTTCTTTTACATGCTTACACTCCCCCACCCAAAACTTTTCAATATTGCGACCCCTCTCGTTGTTGACCCTTGACGCGTACACCTCACAAGTTCCAAACCCAGGTCTCTTACCCAGCTTTTATTTTCCAAACTTTTAGGCGACCGATATTCCAAGAACAGAGAGAAAGTTTACCCATCGTAAATAAATTGGTTCATCATAGCTGAAATATTTTGTGATTGCCATCCCGCCAGACTACCAAATAATACTGTAATGAAACATGCAACAAATACATTTGTGATAAATTTATTTGTGATACTCCTTACTGCCACTCAAGTACAGAGACTCAACTATTCTATTCCTTGCCCCACTACCCTAAACACCCTCCCCAACCTTACCCTCCCTGACATCCCCCCACCCAAATGAGGTAAAAGGACTGAAAAGTTGCTATTAGTGATGGAGAGAAAGGATTGAGTGCCCCCCACCGCCCCCCCCCCCCCCATTCCCTTGGCATAAATAGCATTGTACATTACATTACATGTATTGCCAACTTCCCGCTAAATGGTACCAAGAAAATCCTTTGCGGCTTTCTCCGATATAAAAAATAAAGTTTTATCCTCATGAATAACTTTGAGCTTTGAAGGATTTAGTAAGGATTTAGTAAGTAGGCCTGGGCACCTTTCCCTTGAAACAGCGGGATAAATTGGCGCAAATGCCACCTCTGCTGAACTGTAGCTTGGCAGCAATCCGGGGGCACAAAGAACTAGCAGCCCCTTCCTTTTCTCTTACGATCTGACCTTGCTAGGTCGTACAATCATTTGCGGAGTAAAAAGTTATTCAAACAAGTCTGCAATTCAAGTTTCCCATTTCCACTGAATCAATTCTGAAAAAGCTTCTGAAAACATATCTATAACAAATTGACGAATGTCTTTTCCTTCCGTTCCTTCCGGTACACCAAGTACTCGTAAATTGTTCCTCCTTGATCTGTTTTCTAAGTCAATGAGTTTCCAGTTGATATCGTCCAGAGGAGAGTGTAGTACATGTACAATATCATCCTCCATCAGGGAGATTCTCCCCTCCGCTTCCCCAATCCTTGCTGACATCTCTGTGCAAGACTTGACAACACGACACACTGTATTCTGTAACTTGCGGACTGCTCCCTGCATCCGCAGACCTTCTGATTTTGTCTCTTCACGGTGTAACATGCTAGCCTGGTATATAGTAGACAGAGTAACCTCTTTCTCTGTTGGTTCGCCAGGACAGACAATTCCCCCATGTAAGTCGACAGGGCCACCTCTACTGCCACTCAACCCCTCAAGTTGCGGTTAGAGAGTATGGTCCAGAATGAATATGTGACGTTATTCCGCAGCCTTTTTCCCCACAGGGAATCACAACGCATTTGTTACAATGACCGCATTGTGACAACGCATACCATAACTCCACAAGTCGGAACAACAATTTACGGAGGGGGACGCTGGATGTTGGAATAGTATAATTTACTATTCCAACTCCAGTCTGTGGGGACAGTAGGGAAGGTGTTGGATTTTAAATCCAACACCTCCCTCCCCCTCTGCAAGTCGTTGTTCCGCGGAGTAATGGTATGCAGAATCACAACGCGGTCATTGAACGACCGCATTGTGATTTCCTGCGATAAAAATGGTTTCGCAGTAAACGTTGTTTACCTTCCAGAATAGGAGACCCTTCATTACCAATTGCCACCGTGGATGATACATTGGATGATTCCTTTGTTTCTTTTACTTTTCAAACTGTACATCTTTCCCCAGAAATTGCCATACTATTTTCCTCTTCATCCAATGGAGCAGAACTAGTTAGGCTTCTATCATAATCCCAATCACCCTCAACACTCTCGATCTCTGAGGTATTAATTAATTAATTAATTAATTGTGTGCTTATATAGCGCTGGAATTACTCCCGAAGGGGTACCTCCGCGCTTCGACCGCTGCGAAACCCTTCCTGGCTTCCCTGAGAGATGGTCCCTTAATGGGTATCTCCAGGGTGAGACCAGGCATCCCCGGCGGTCTGGTGGGGCCGTTAGTGAAGATGAGGCAAGCTAATGCCCAGAGTTGCCGAGTGTGATCGCTGATCAGAGTGGGCACCGAGGCGAGAGAATTATTGAGTCCGCTGACCCTGGTCCAGAAACCTGCCGCGTCGGGAATCGAACCCTGGTCCCGGGCCGTCCTCTGCTCTCGGGTCTGCCGCCTCTAACCAGTGAGCCACACTACTTCACCATTAGACATATCTGACATAGAGTAAAAATTACATTAGCAACTGTCGAGAGTGGAGCACTTAGAAAGTTAGTTTGAACATCAGTTAAAGTCCCGAATGCCATCTGGGGTGATGCAGCATTCTCTAATCCAAGAGCTAGCTTCTCCTGCACAAAAGTGCTACCTGCGTCAACTTCCCCCATAATTTCAAGAGTATAGTGCATTTTTTAAAAAGAGGGAACACTGGAGCTTAAAAGGAGCGCAGGTGAATTTATTACTGTTCCAGGTGTAATAAAAGCTTCATCTCCTTGCTCATCGGGTGATCTAGACACTTGCTCTCTAACCGGCGTCTTGTTTTTACTTTGCGTTTTTTTTTAAATCCCAGGAATTTACCTTGACCGCAGTTTCATCAATAGAACAGAAAACTCCGGGGATACAAGTCGGGTCCTCTTGCAAGACACTGTATGCATCAAGAACTTCAGGACCTTCGGGGCCTTCGAGCACGACCGTGCCTCACAAGCCTGTCTTTTGCGCTATGACAGAAGCCGGTATTATTGCAGCGGCCGCACAGGTCTTCGGCCCTTTAGCAATGGGGCTGGTGCTGGAGTTCTTGGGCCCCATCACAGTTGTTGTGTTCCAGCCCGGGTTTTCGCAATGGCCCCATGTCCGTGTCTGCCACACCACAGCGGCAGCTCTCTCCTCATGAAGCCAGAAAACGGCTGCGCCTCCGATGCGCCAAAAAAACGATGAGCCTCAGAATGCCAGGTATGCCGGTGTCCTTCTCGATGCAGATGTATTAGCAGCCACAGCATTCTGTGTAAATTAAAAATGCGTCTCAACAAAGTTCAGCAAAGTTCAGCAAAAGTACTCCTCTTTCGCATATCTCATATCTCGTCAGCAACTAGGGGGTGTGGACAGGTATCGGAGAGCACTCGCAGCCTGCCACCCTCGGACACAGCCGTGTCAGCCATCTTGGCCCCCCATAAGGTCTACCTCTATGACACATCCGCCTTACTTACACTCAACCCCAGAAGGAATTAAAAATGACAACAAGCCACAATGAACACCACCCATGACCAGTTATCCTGTCTCCTTTGCCGCAAGATATTCACCACCGCCACACCCTCCAAGGCACTAAGATGCATCCTCATCACCATGCGCTCTCTACACAGACACACAGTGGACATCTGGTACCCCTGGGACACACTATCACCCAACATAGCCTTCTTTATGGAGTTAGCATCTAGAATTTTGCAGCTGGTCCACCAACTCCTCTGCCCCTGCTATCGCCCTCACAATACGGGTGGGGTACAAGATCCAGAGGTAGGACTGAGCCAACCATCCAACATAAGTCCTCACTATTGCGCATGAAAAAGTCCCTTTGGCTCTCTACCTCCAACAACACATTTGGCACCACTGATGACACACACTCTCAGGTCCAGTCCAGTCACAACCCCATCCTCTGTGGCACACTTGCCTACAGACACCCCAGACACATGGACCGCTTTTCCGACAACATAAACTACCTCTTTGCACACCACACTATCACCTCCATGGACTATATACTCATTGGAAACCTGGACTTCCACCTCAACAACACCAACATCAACAACAACTCCCTTGACCCCTTATTCACAGGAGGAAACAGCCTACACTTCAGCCACACCACAAGACACCCATGGACCGACCACCAGTGCATGCACTTTCTCGCAAACCAAACTAAGCCGTCAAAACATGCACCTTGCGCCATGCAAAGGAACTGAACCAGAGTCACCAATGATCAGATTAAATCATCCCTCAAATGCAACACCCCCAATGCTGCAGCAGATGCCAAACCCACTGCTGGGGCATCTCACACAAGGATTTCCAACTGCACAGACAAACTCACCCTGCCACACAACTCCGACAGATAGCGCATCAACAAAGCTGTATCGTTCACGACCAAACTCAAAGACTCCAGACACACATGCAGACACCTGTAGAAAAACAGGAGAAACTGGAAGACACACATAAACTTCTAGACATAGAAGAGCACCATGTCCAAATACCAACAACCCATCGGTAGCACTGAAAGGAGCTTCATCCACAACATAATAGTTGCATACTACACCCACTCCAAAGTCCTCTTCAACGGCATCCATGAATTCAACAAGACCACCAGATAAGCCACAGTCAACGCCATCCTTGACACATCTCTATCTGGATGTCCAAGTAACCCCAGCACAGAGATCGCAATACTCAATACCACAGACAACATCCACATCCTCCTTGACAAAGGCCACACCGCATCCCTGATTCTACTTGACCTGTCAGAAGCATTCCACACCGTCTACCACCGCATACTAGCGAACAGACTAAATTATGCAGGGATACATGGAGCCACCCTTGACTGTATCCAATAATTTGTCAGTGGCAGAAGCCAAGGGACCATACTGCCACCCTTCCTCTCTGAACCCACAAATAATCACAAGCAGAGTGCCCCAAGGATCATTGCTCAGCCCAACACTCTTCAACATCCACATGGCCCCCCTAGCTGCCATTGTCCAACAGCACAACTTCAGCATAGTATCCTACGCCAAGGACAACTAGCTCATGCTCTATTTTCACCAAGGAGCCCACCACCACCAGACTCAACTTCGATGAAGGAATGTAGGCAGTTACAAACTTGATGAGCAACATCTGCATGAGACTAGAGCAGAGGGGACTTAAGTTGTCATCCTTGGAAACACCCAGTGGCATGTAAGAGCACCTGGTTTCACACCGCCCTCGACAGACCCACAACCCACTCAGAACATGCCAGAGACATGGGCATCGTATTTAAATCCTCACTCTCCATGTACAGGTCACCGCTATCACATCCATCTACTTAAACCTCCTCTGCATTCTATGTAAGAGCTCCAAATTGGTCCTCCCAAATCCAAGAATACAGTCACCAACAATCTAATTGACATCAGACTGGGATATAGACACGCCCTCTGCACCGGCATCGTACAGTATCTGCTGCTCAAGCTCTTGACCATGCAGAACAAAGCCACCACATTTAGGCTTGTGTTCACACTTTTCTCATAGATACTGACTCACCATCACTCCTACTTGGTCTCCCAGCATTTGCAGCTGTGTGAATGAGGGCCTGGACCTTGGATGGAGGTTTGTCTCCAAGGCTACCCCCAGTGACTGCAATCCCTTGGGTACCTTTGTATTTCAAAGCATGTTGCATGACATTTGCTACACGCGCATTCTCACATTTGTGTGCTACATGATTGTGTACTTTATGTATGTTATGTGTTCAGTTGCTACTTTCCAACAAGCAGTCCATTTCCCTATGTGCCATTCTCAAACCGCTGGTTGATGATGACTGCCGGAAGATGAAGGAGTCATGCACACTCTCTGGAAATTTGGCTATGACATTGGTGAACAAGCCACTGTGGTCCATGATTGCTTGCACTTTCATTGAGTGTGTGTGCTTCCTGTTCCGGTAAATGTGTGTGGTGTCAGCAAGAGACTGGGGGGTTGTTCCAGAGCATCAACTGGTTATTGTTTTTGGGTGTATGTGTGTCTGTATGGAACAACCCCTCAGTCACTGGACATTTCCCATGTGGGACATGTGTGGTGTGCCAATTCACCAAACACTAAAAGTCTTGATCTAGGCCTACATACACCATGGGAACAAAGATCCCACACAAATTGTAATTCAGATTCAGTGATCTCTACTCATCAAGTGCCCATGCCACTTGATCTATGTGGGCATGACAAGACGAAAAGTTAAGATTCGTATTAGCGAACATAGGAGCACAATCCGACGTGCTGTAACAGCAACAGAACTAACAGCGCACTATAAAGAGAAACAACACAAAGACACAGACATAAGGTGGACCGTGATAGAGAAAGTAAAAGACACTGGTAACCTGTAGAAAAGACTCCTGGACAGGGAGCAACGCTGGGTATACCATTTAAAGTCTCATGAGAGTGGCTAAAAGATTGCATTCCTTGGAGCCAACTCAATAGATGAGTATCATCTGATTTCCTTAGTTATTATATCAAGGAACCAAGTATTCCTGCAGTCCCAGGGTGTATAGACATACAACAACTGCACCTAAATCCGAGTGTGTGAACTACACTGCTCACTAAGAATGAAAGTGTCTGAGAATATGGTAATAAGATGGTCAAGTGTGCACCCCTTCAAAAGATCGGCCCTAACCTAAGAGGCCCATTCTGCGCAAGATTGATAATCCTCTTATGTCTTGTAAATGCCAATCCTGCCTAAGATCAATATACCACTTGATTGTTACCACTGCCTACAATTGAGTTGATGATCCAACTGGGACTCATTACTACAAGTGCCCCACACGTGGACTACAAGTCCCAAGATTTCAACACACCTTGTGTGAGCTACGCAGTGATGTCATTATCAATGTTTCTAGGCGTTAACCAACAATTTTCCCAGGTACCCGCTTCTACTTAGATGAGTCGCATGTGGCCAAGTATGTGCGTTTAAAAAAAATACATTTTATTCATCAACAAATCCCTATAGATGTTTTCACCCTCTGTGTGACCAAATGCGACAATGCTACCTTGTCACTTCCGGTCCCCACTGGGGCGAGTCTTGGAACTCGTACAATTCTTCCCGCCTTCCCCTTTGTAAATAAAAACACTGATCCCCAGAGGCTCTAGGCACAAGCCGAGGACCAGTACCTTTCAGTTATAAAAAGCAGGCAAGATCTTCAATATAAGTAAGTACTTAACAGCACGCACTGGCACAATTGGCGTCCGATCACAGCAACTAAGATGTAGGAGCAGCCTCCAGAAGTTTTTAAAGCTCTGATTTTTCCACCTTTTCTCCTAATTTCTAGATCTTAAAATTCACCTGAACTTGACAATTATCTCAGGACCACCCACAGTATTTCAGTGGTCCTGTGTGATACAACCAGCCTCCCCAAGTTGGGTAAGGAATTGAAAGAGTCAGAAAGAATATACAGTATGGATGGGTGAATGATGGATACAAGTGTGCTTTACATTACTATTAAATGTACTAGGTTGGCGGGTTAAGCGCGGCTAACTGTTCTTAGAGGTTGACACATGGTTTAGGCACTCTGGGATGTATACATACTAAACATGAAGACAGTGTTAGTAAGCGAATAAAATTGCAACTGCACAAATACCTGTCTGGCCTGGGGGCTATCTGGGCCATTGTGTGGAGGATAGAGGACCTTTTCAGCCTGTAGTGGGCTATCACATGCTCTGGTGTTAGATCTATCGGGTGATGCTATGACAATAGACCCGCTGTCTTCTTTGGCGCTGCCTCTGTGGTGGTCCTGGGGTCGGGAGCGGTGGTGGTGGTTGTTCTGGTCTTCTTTGTGCTCAAAGGTGCATGAGTTGTACCTCATGGCATCAGTAGGTTGTCAAATGTGTTTCTGGGCTCTCCCTTATATTCTGTTTTGTTTTCTCCATTTTTAAGACCACCTTTTTTCTGATCTTAGAAACCAGCTGCTAACATGCCTTAGCGGCTGTTTTTTTTATGTATCGCCGGTCCGATGACATTGTAAATATCGCAAAGTGGGGTTAGCAGCACTTTTTTTGCACAGGAACACCTACCTTGTATCTCATTTTCATTAGCTATAGCTAACAGAGGAGGCAAACAGAAAAACAGACGATATTGCCAGTTAACTGCCGCTAACTGAGGTTAGCGGCAACTTGTAAATACAACGATAAAAAAAAAGCTCCTGTAGTATCAGAAAACTTATGCAACTTCAGCGTTAACTCCAAGTACATATGCCTCCTAGAGTTCTTTCCAGACGGTAATACCTCAATTGGCAAAGATGATTTCTTAAAAAATATTTTTCCTCTGATACAGAATCTGGAAAGTAATTAATTTATTATAGGCTCTCTTATCTCCAGTGGTAGTAACTAGCTCTTCCAAGAGGTGTGAATAGCCCGATCCAGAAGGCAGTTTGCCTTGGTAAACTGGCAGGAAAGGGTGGGAAGAGTAACTATTGGCAACATGTCAGAATATGATGCAGTGGAGTTGACAAGAACAACAGATAGCTCCACAATGATTTTCAGAATCCTCACCATCGTGCTTTATTATGGTATAGCAATGCAGCCAGGGCCGGACTGGCCTTAGCAGACACTTGCTATTTTCCCAGCGGACTGCAATGTTGCAGAGAATTTTGGATGGAAGGGGGCCGTTTTTTGTACAGGGGGCCAGTTTTGCAGGGCGCTGCAACATCAGCCCTTTCTACCAAAAGCAGCAGCAGTGTTTCCTACCACCCCACAACCAACGCGGTCAGACATAATTGTCAGGGTCGGTTCTCATTTCAGGTCTGGTCCTGACTCCAGCAGAGAGGTCCACATAACGGAATATCAAAAATACCAAATACAACAATACATAAAACATTTTAAAATACAACATATTCAAGTATGGCTCCTCCAGACTATTACATGATTTACAATTTGTATGTTCAAACAACCAAAACAATATATATTTAAAAAGTGTCTAAAAAGTTTAAAATAAAATAAAAACTTAAAGAATTTCCGAGTCTCTAATACATATCAATAAATAGCTGCTAAAACAATAGCCTTGGAAAGTGATGATATGCATTGCACAACACACACCAAGCAAGTATCACAACCCATTTCATTAGTGCTTATCTTAAAACTATCAAAAGCATTTCATACAGTGCTTAATTTTTAAAATATTAAGTACCAGGGCTCTGATCAGGCCACTGCAGCTTGCACCACCCATCACCCCTGTCATCACTGGCAAAACAACTTTTAACCCTTTCTCTCTCATGTAAATGTGACAGTAAAGATTATTCCAGGTTTCCAAAGCTAAAGGAATGGCTGGAGAGGCAGATATTAGTATTTTTTTTAATGTATGTTGTTTCCCTAAACAGCTGTTATACTGCTCCTCTCTAAATTACAATTGCAGCGCCACCTTGTGGCAGACTGCCCTAAGTCTGGCGTTGACAATTAGGTGCCTGGCCCTGCACTGGTGCTCAGCACCGGAACGCTCTGGCTCAAATTAAGCACTGCATTTCAAAGATCTCATTACAACCCATTTCATTAGGTAGAAACATTATGCACGTGCAATCCTCCAAAGAAGAGCGTGTATTATATTTAAAAAACTGTTGGCTTAAAAAGGGATGTGGTGCAATGTGAAACACAGGTCATGCAAATATTACATGGTTAAGATCTTGAATATGTAGCTGGCAAAACTCACAGATTCTCTCCTTTTTTGTGACTTTATCCCAAATACCAGTTACAACACGTAGGAGGAACACATCCATGCTCATTAAGGATCAATCTTCTAACCCCATGAGGTAGATTCCACGTTTGGAAATTTGTTCCTCAGATTGCTCTATTGTACTACTGGTTTCGATGTTTTAACTGGCACACAGCAATGTCCTTTTAATTACTTATTTTAAGCAGAGTGTTTTTTTTTAAATAGCTCTTCCAAAGGGGCTTAGACATTAAAGAGCCTACATTTAGATCAAGTCCAAAAGTTTCTTTAACAACTCAAAAAACCTGTAAAAGTCAAACTTCAGAGCTTCAGAGTGTTTATTCCTCTCTGCCCAAAAGTGGGTTTTAGGACCCCAAAACAGCAGCCAATGCAAAAGTGTAAGAGGACCAAAACCGAACATGAGAGACTGCAAGTGTATTCAGGTTACAAATCAGGTGAAACATTCCTCCTTCAATTCATTTCAAAAAGCCTCAAAGACCTGTATCCCAAACCTCAAATACATAACATAATAAAGGGAGAATTTTAACCCGGTACACCATCAAAATGTAACCAAGATGGCTTCTCCCACATATTTTATATAATCAATTATGGGCATTTTCCTGGGAGAAGGCCCTGCTCGAACAAAGATTTAAATGATCATTATCCCACCCAGTACTAGAAATATTCTTACCAAGATAAAGATTTGAGTCTACCTTTTCTAATTTATCCTTCCCTAAATACCATTTGAACTTCTCCCTCGTTCTTGTACCACTCTGACGAAAGATCAAGAAGAGGTATTTATTTTCAAATAATAGGCTTTTGCATAGTTGTCAGAGTAGTGAGGTAATGTTGTAAGCCAATAAGGGTTAGATCCATTTTGACCGATTTATTTCAACTTTATTGTTCAATTAATTAAAACCATAACAATTTAGAAAATAAAACACATCCATGATACAAAAAAAATGTTTTGTTTTTGTTTTTTGTAAAATTACGTTAAAATTAGTAATAAAACGTCAATTATAAGGCAAAAAATAAAACTCAAAGATTTCCGATCAATGTTTACATCATTGTGCAATAGTTCAAATCGTTAACATTAGATATCTTCATGTTGTTTAATGCGTTTCTCAAATGCCTGCAAGAACTTCACCAGCTTACAATGTAACCGAGGAGCAGTTGTGTCTAGGCATCCAATAATGGCAGATCAACATGTTCGCAACCTCTTAATCCAAAAACTATTCTTTAAATAATATGTCCGTTCCTTAGACAGCGTCTTACAATGGCAAATTATGTGTATAAAATCTTCTTTGGAACTGCCACACAAATGACATTAGACAGCTACCTGCTGTTTCCACGCTGGTTCTTCAACTAATGTTGGAAAGTTACCAAATCTCAATGACATCAGCTTCCTTTCAATAAAAATGGAGTAAGTAGTTTCCAAGTACACTGCCGGTGTCAGTGTCTTATAGCCATTTATTACAGTCCAAGAGTGCGAACGATGAGAGAAAATTTCTTTATCCAAAACAGTGAATGAAGTTTAGCTGCTTTATTTAAAATCTGTTTCAATAAAGCAAATGACAAATTTGTATCCCATAAAGTTTTTGAACTTGTGGCCTCCAAAGCATAGGTAAGGAATTGATTGGCTTTGGATTTTTTTTGGGATTGAAGTTCTTGCCATAAATAGGTATTGAGATTGCTATTAACTACTTTTTGCTTTATCTGATACCACATCTTAATGTATGAGTATAGTCTGCCCAGGGCTTCATTTTTTAATCCAAATTCGAGTCACATTTGCGCTGGTGATGTCATACTGGGTAATCGTAAAACCTTTTTGTAAATTTTGGTTGTTAAACTATTCAATAGGTCCACGTCCATTCCATGCATTGCCACACTTGCATAGGTCAGGGTTGGGAGAACTTTGTTGGCCATCACGGTTAATAAGGTTTGAGTGATGGACCTTCCAGTTTTTTTGTCAACGTACTTAATCCGAATATCAAGGCTCCCGCTCTTTGAGTCAGATATTTCTTCTGTTCTTTTAAATTAAGCTTATCGTCAAGGTAGAAGCCCAAGTATTTGTATGCTGAAACTTTCTCTAATGGTTTTTCTTTTAACCAAATATCGAGATGTGATCCGCGGCGATTGGTTATCAGCATAGTTTTTGGTTTTGCGATGTTTAATGCCAGTTTATTTGCCAGCAGGTAAACCGAAAGTTTGTTTACTAATCTGGTTAGGCCCACCTTCGTTAAACTCATAAGCACTATGTCATCGGCATAGGCCAGATGGATGAGCTGTAAATCACCTAGTTTCGGCGGATGAGCATTGCAACTATTCAATTGCCCTGATAGATCCGAGATGAAGAGATTGAATAAATGAGGCGCGAGAACACATCCCTGTTTGAGACCAATCGTTGTAGGGACTTTTCTCGATAGCCGGGTGCCATCACCTATTTTCACTTGCGACCATGTATCCGAATAAAATAGGAGCAGACCCCTTAAAATACTTTCCGGAATAGCCCATGCTCTCAGTTTCGTCCACAATAAATTATGATCGACACTGTCAAACGCCACCTGAAGATCGACGTAACACATGTTTAGATACTGCTTTTTACTCATACACTTCTCCGCAATCATGATGATGGATAGGATGTTGGCAGTTGTTCCAATCCCCTTCCTGAACCCCATTTGATTAATGGGGATCAGCTCTTTTTCATTCGACCAGGTAACCAGATCGTTTAGAACTAGTGATGCAAAATATTTTGCCTCAACATCCTGCAATGCTATTAGATGATAGTTGTTCGGTTTAGATCTTTCACCACCTTTACAAATTGGCATGAATATTGATCCTTGCCAGCTTTCTGGGACTTCGTTTAAATTTTGGACATCTGAGTACAGTTCGGCTAGGCAAGGCCCCCAAAATTCTGGTGAATATTTGTACACAGCTTGTGGAATGCCATTCGGGCCTGGCGCCGCATTTGATTTTGCTCTTTTAATAATTTTAATTATCTCTTCCGCTGTGTATAGATTGATCTGAAAGTCTGTACTCAGTTCATTACTGTTTTTATTGTTCCACGATTGACTCACATGATATTCTGCGGGGCATATTGGTTTTAGACTTTTTGGACAAAGGTCAATACAATAGCTTTTTAACGTGGAGTCCGTAAATTTTGAAGCAAGGAACGATGCCCACTCTGATTCCTGCACATTTGAAGTTAAGACGTTACAGGGTCTTGTTAATCGATTTATAGTTTGCCAAAATATATTTGTGTTCTGTAATTTCTGTAATTTTTAACTATAAATTATTTTTGACCAAAAACTATCATTTGTTGACCTTTTAAGTTTCCAGTTCATATTTTTATATTCCTTTCATTGAGCACGGAAGCTGGCCCATTGGTTTGTACCATGGTTTGCCGACTTTAACTTCTTTTGGACTTTTCGAAGTTGTCTTCTCAGATCTTGTAGCTCTTTCGGGAGCTTACTCCGTGGACCTTCAGTGCTGGATTTCATGACAGGCAACTTCATTTTTTGTTTCAATTTTAACAGAAAAAGAGACCATCCTTGGATCGCATTTGGGACATTCCCAATCCTTATCAGTGTTTCCTTTATTGTTGAATCCCACTCTTGTTCATTTGTGTTGGACCAATTTATATGTTTCAAGTTAACAGAGTTTAACTGACCTTTCAATATATATGACGATTGCAATCTTTCCTTGTTGAGGTTAAACTCGATTTGAAAACTAGTTACCAAAGGAAAGATTGAAAGACTAACCATTGTAAAGTCCAAGGTGGATTGGGAAAAAGGACCAACGTATGTTTTGCCTGGGGGGTTGATCTTCCGGGAACCTCCCGTTCAGTACACGCAGCCCAAGGAACTCTAACTCGGTCACTTATTGGATTGCCTATTTGTCCTTTCGTGTTCCTACACTACTTTGTATCTGTTCGGGAACACCCCAGTATGCATTATCAATTGTTAGTTTATCATCCTCTTCCGGTGTTAAGGGTCAGGTTGGAATTAAAGTCACCAGTGATTATTATATCAGCTAATGGTTCAATCGAGCGTAAGTTCGTGATGACTTTGCACAATATCTCGTTCTTTAACTTTTTTTTCTTAATTTTCGGTTGAGTGAAATAATTTACAAGAACTATTGGATTGGTTTTACTGTAGTCTGTTAGTTTGATTAACTGAATACTAGAATCTGGTGACTGTAATTGTTCGGAATTAATCTTTAGGGATGAAGACAAGTATACTGAAAGTCCACCTATGGCTTGACCATAGATCTTACATTTTTCCGCTGCTACACTATAGTGTATGAACCCGGCAAGGGCAATTTCTTCTCGTAGCCAGGTTTCTTTTGAGCAATTATATCACAACCTTGCCATTCATCCAAAGGAAAGCCTCCCTCCAGTAAACGTTTTGCACCTGCAATATTCCAGGATACCACATGTATATCCTTTTTGGGGTCTTGTTTCAGTTTCCATTCAATTGGTCAGACCTTCCTTTTTTCGTTTAGCATACCAGGGAGCCATTTCCAATTATCTGTGGAATTGTCTGATTCCCCATTTCCCTGTTTTATTTCTTCATTTTCTGGCATGGGTTCACTCCTACCCTTAGCATTAAATAATATAGAATATACTGTTTTTTTTAATTTTATTTAAAGATACATCGACCATTTTCAGGGAATGTTGAACTCCACCCTGCCTCTTCAATGGAGCAGGGTAGCGTGGGGAAATTTGATGCGATATCTGGATGCCCCATGATTGAAAGATATCAACTTTCCCCATAATTGCTTCTGCTATTTGTTTCGATTTCCAGGTTGTCAAGGTTTTTCCGCCGAAGCATCAGTCGTGCCTTTAAGAAATTCAACCCGCTCAAGATCTTCTGTACAAGTAACCTTTAGGTCTTTAAATTCCGTCAATAGCTTCAAAATGTTGCTCCTATTTAATATGCCATGTGTCCCCTGAGACTTATACTCTGGTGTCCAGATTATTTTATGCAGCTCCAATCCAGCTTTGTGATTGAATGACTGCTTAGGGATGCCTGATTCCATATTTACCTGAGTGCTCTCAGGATTCTTTACACAGAATTTCCATGTTTTCTCGGTCAGGGCACTATGCTCCGCATTCAAACTTTGGCGCTCATGTATCGATCGATCCTCTCTAGTTACAGTCGCAAGCTCTATTGATTGTATAGAGGAAGCTGGAATTGCCCTTTGACATTCGTCACTATCCACTGACATTTGTGCGAGTTTATTTGAACCTTCTAGAGGAATAATTTTGTCTCTGAGTGACCATCAACCTGTGTCTTAGCTGGTATAAATCTCACGGAGTTGCCATTAAGTTGTTGGCATCCTTCCTCTTCTCCCTTATCTGTGCCGTGGGCAAAGGCTTCAATGGGCTTGATCTTATACTTTACTTCAGGCTGCATACACTTAGTACCCGTAATATTGCACTGTATGTCTGGATCTGCGGTGCGCGATTGATTTGTACTATCCATCTTATTATGCTGTATTTTCTTAACTTGCAGAGATTTGGTAACAGTGACGGGTTGCTCAAGGTTTTTACACGCTTTTTAGGACACTAAGTTACCTTTAGTATTCGTATCTTCACTTACTGAAGTATCCATGTTACTTCCTCCTTTGTCAACAATTTTTGATAGACCTTGATTCAAGTTCGCAAAAATAGGATACACTCCATATCCCTTATTTGAAACCACCTCACTTTTCTTGATTCGGGTTTTCCTCTCTTTTTTCCTTTGTCTCTTGGATAACCTTGGCTTTGTGATCTCGTTATTACTAGAGTCTAACAAAACCGTTTTATTTGCTACTTCATTCATTTTGATCCTGACCATGGCCTTTTTGTCCACGTTGGAGCTCATCATGTTTGAGGGTTTTTCATTGATCGGTAAGTTTTCATCAAGTTTAGAGCTGCTTGCACTGTCCAGCGTCTGATCTTCATTAATCAAGCTTTGGTTTAAGGTTAAAATCTGTTCAAGGATGATAGGGAGAGAGCTCAGTTTGTCCAAAACGGGGCCACAAGGACAGGAGGATTGTGACTGATATGTATGAGCTTGTGCTCTTTTAATCAAGTTATTCAGGTTGTCCAGCTTTGTATTTATCCCTGCAATATTTGACGCTATAATATTCATTAAGTCGATTTGGATATCCAACTTATCAGATTGCATTATCATTGTTTTTGCCGATGTTTGCACGGTTTTTAGAAGAGGGTCAACCAGATTCACAAAGGCCATATCCATTTGTGTTTTAGTCATGAGTTCCTCTTTTATTGGGTCCTTATTATTGGTCTTGATTATTGTCAATGGGGCCCCCCCATGGCCCATTAATTTCTGTACGTGATCAGTAGAATACTCACTAGACAAGTACTTATTCTCATTGTCTCTCTCAATAACTCCAACCTCCTCTAACTCCTCTTTCTCCGAGAGGCATTCGGCCGGCTCATTCTCACATTTGCTTTTGTTGCATGCCAAATCCATCAAATCAGTGTTTTTTAATTCCACCTTATTTGCAGACTCTTTTGTGGCTGGTAATACTTGGCTTGGATTAGTTGTTATTAACAGTTTTGGAGACTGCAGATTTAGTGATGGCATTGGGGTAGTTTGTACTAACGCTGTTGTTAAGACTTCACAGTTTCTCCCACAGAGGCTTTTAGTTTTTTCAGTGTGTCCTGGATTCTCCGTTAGACTAATATTTTTAAAAGGATCCTCCGTATCACCAAGGATGGTTATTGTGTCTTGTGTCGAAACGGCTTTGATTGACATAGCCGCCGCTAGCCCCCCTGGGCTAATCTCCATTGTTGGCGATATAGGTGTTGATAGGCCCAGGACTCCCTCCGTTGATGAGAACAAAACACCCCCCGGATCTTTCAAAAACTGGAATCCCGTACTCGGCGAGTTTTTATTTTGAATTGACTTTTCAAAGAGGGAGGCAATTGGTGAAATGAGCGGATTCTGTTTAGAACCACTTGCTTTGGTGGAGTTCAACTTTTCCAATCTTTTCCGTTTAAGAGCACTTCGAGAGGCTGGAATCTTGTCCCCCGGTGTCTTCCTCACTTTGCGAGACCTCATGGTGAAACCCAACGTTACAAAGCCTTGTGTTGCCTGGCTTATCAGTAATTTAACTTTGTCTTTGTCTTGTCTTGTCTTGCTGTTAATCCTAGACCCTTCGGGGACCTTTTGGAGACAAGGTTGCGTTTCACCTGTTCATCTGCCACCTGTCGTCCCCACAATCTTCATTCGGGCGTGTCCTGCCACTGCTGTAGCTCTCTCTGGCACCGCTCTTTCACCACTATGACTGCTGCAGCAGGTGCAGGTGTGACTGTGGCTCTGCAGCTCTGCGGCTCCACTCCTCTCAAAACTCCAACACACCAAGACTTGTTGGTGGCTAAATTAACTAATAATATGCACCCAGAGGCTCCCAAGGCACTCAAGGGAGCTGGGGGCGGTGGGGGATCAGGGGCAGAACACAAGCGGGGCACTCAGGGGTTGCAACGAGCAAGAACAGACCTGGTCGGTTCTGCCTTGACAGCCCCCCGGGCTCTTACTCTGCAGCAGCCTCTAACGGCAGCCGCGCTCGTGCTCGTGCCTCAGTCAACCCCTCTCTACCCCTCTGCCTCTCTCATTCTCGCTCTGACCGCACTGACCGCTCGAGGCCGGGGGCCAGGGGCCAGGGTGGTGTCAGCCTCACCTTGTGGTTAACTTGACTGGGAAGAGTCGCCGCCTGCAACCCCCCGCCTGCCGCTTGCCACCGGCCTCTCTTTGGATTCCTTTTGGATTCTGCAGTCTTATAGCAGTCTTAGGGCAGAAGGCAGGGTCGAGCCTGCTGCCGCTCGGTTTAATCAGATCGAGCTCCGCAGCACCGGCGGTTGTGGTTGCTGTAGCTGAGAAGCGCCGAGAAAAGTCCTCCGGGGTTTCTCCGGCGGCGGCGGTGGCTGTTTCAGCTCCCAGCGATTCTTTGGAAAAGCGATTGTCTCCTCTGCGCGGCTGCGCAGATCTCCAACGATTTACCAACGTTCGGACGTGCAAGCAAAAACCGTTTTGACCAGGTTTGCAATAACAAGTGAGCCAAAAGTGGTTCTAGAATATAGGGCCGGTGTGGGTGAGTGAATAATCAAATTTTTGGAAGTACTTTTTATCAACATTGGTTCTTCAATCTCCAAAAAAGAATTTAGAATAGAGCTTCTGTTCACCAGTTGAGACTCATTATCAAATAAAAAAATAAAATCCAGGAAGGTTGACACAAGGTTCTGCTTTGGACAAACCCCTTGAGAGTAACCTGTCACATGCTCCACTACAGACGGAACAAAGATGTTGCCCCATAATTGAGCACAAGACGGGATTTATTATCAGGAACTCTTATGCTACCCTGTTCTTCTTAATTTGGAATATTCAATGATTGAATTACTTGTTTACTTGTATTTACCCAAAAAGGAGCAACAGAGTTTATTTATATGGGCCATAGGGTGCTTCATCCCCTGTACATCAGGCGAGAGTTGAGGAGTCATACTTTCAATCCCCCCTCACATCAGATGGAGTGAAAAAAGCACTTGGTATAATATTCAAAATACCCTGAAGGTGTGGGGAAACCACAGAGGGAAAACGAGGATCAACTGAGATTGCCCCAACTCTCTCTTCCGCCATAGGTTTGCAGTCATCTGAGTGAGTCCTAATATGGGGGAAGAGGCGGATCACTAATTCCCAGTGTCATTAGTGTCGCCTCATAGAACTCTTCATGTCAGGACAGCTAAGGAAATTACATTTTGCATATTGCTTTTTTTCACGTTTCTGTATAGCACCTGTCTGTTCCACCGAAGAGGCTCTGTCTTGGATTCCCTCTTTGAATAGTTTGGTACAGGGTCCGAATTTTGCGTTTCTATAAAGTTAAAATCAACCTACCCCCTGCTCCTGAATGAGACACAAAATAGATTCTCCTTACCAGATTTTGTACCACCTTTATTAGACCAATGTTTTAGACATCTAAAAATCGAATTCTTAGATATGTCTGGGAGGAAATTTTGACTATGGTTCCTAAACAACAAGGTAAGCAGATATCCTAATTGTCATGTGTAAAGTTATTTTTGTGGGCACCACATATCGCACTGGTTTGCCAATTTGAACAAAGTCGTCCTTTGCCCCTCCTGGGGGACGCAACTATTATTGGGTCCAAAAACGCTTTACATTATGATTAATAATGTTCCTATTCAGGTTTGTATTAGAGAAGCCTAGTCATTTTGTATCTCACTAATCCTCGTGTAAAGTGCTTTGATACCTCCGGGTCTAGCCAGTGCCATATAAAACTCTGCAAATAAAACAATTAAATAAATAAGCTCATTTACAGCTGGAGAGAAACAAGTATACTTCCAGTCATGTGAGTGTTATTGAACCAATTATAAAATTACTGCTAAGGGCCTCTATTGTTGCTGGTGGATTTCTTTATTTTTGTATTTGAAATAAAAGGAATAACATGCCCATAGGATAATGTCTTCAGTGTCATCACTGCTTTGGGACACCGAGGGCTCACTGAGACCAGCTCTTGTGACTCAATCAGAACAAACAGAGAAGCAGTAACTCGTGCCACCCAATCCAATCCTCTTGTGTGCCAGCACCAGGGGCACCAAGCGCTAAGAGCAGCAGTGATGCCGGAATGTCCCCCACCCGGTTCTGTCGATAGTGCAGCTGCAGGCTGCAAGCCACACTGGTGCCACCTTCTTCCCCACAGACACCGGCGCTACCTCCCTACACTTTCCCTGCTCCGTAAAGACTCCAACACAATTCTTCAATGCCAGTGGAGCCACTAGCTATACGAGACGGGTGCAGCGACCCAGTTTGACCCAGCAATGGGAGGGCACAAGCGAGTTCAGCTGCTTCTGCAGTGCTCCACTCTGCACCGATGCAGGCTGCTCCTCACTTCACCACGGCGCACTGCATGGCACTCAAATGGTCATATCTGCTCATTGAAGGCTACGCCCATTCAATCATACAAAAAGACACTGGCCTTTACTGGCTTATTTCGTCTGTCTGTTTGTTTTGTAGTTATCCTTTGTCCTTTTGTCCAATTCCTCCTGGTGGCTCGAATTGCCCGCACTCAGTGTGCTCACTGGCTCACTGAATCAGTAGGTATATGATAAAATTGAGAGGGCCGGGAGCAGGCGGCGCCACGGGTAACCACCACTTGATGGCTCAAGTTAGGGGATTCCGAGTCTTGCCATCACGTCGCTGCCACTGACCCCTCAAGGCCCATTCTAGTATCAAGACTCCAGGTAAATGGCTTTCGGCTCCGTGCTTCAGCCTGGCAACGTTTTTGCAGAACACAGTGCCGCATACTCTTTGCAACGATGACCTCCCACATCTTTGCTCCGCCCTCTGTGTCTTTACACTTCAAGCGCCTTCAAAGGTGTGAATAGCCAGGCCTAGAAGGCAGTTTGCATTGGCCCACTGGGAGGAAGGGGTGGAAAGAGCAATTATTAGCAACGTATTTTAGAATGTGAGGGAGCGGAGTTGACACGAACAGCATAGAGCTCCACAATGATTTGATGGATCCTTTAAATATAGCTGGTATAGTATGGGTCCTCTAAAACTGTTCTACTCTGAGTCAGAGGAAAAGGCCTTATACCCAGCCATAGTTAGTTCTAAGAGGCAGTTTCCTCATCTAAATAAGATTATCCCATGATGAGAATTCCAATCTCCATATGCTGGCACTGGCGTTCGAATTTTGAAAACACTCCATAGCAAGGCTTTGAGGGATACGTTTAGGAGGTAACAGAAGCAACTCTTGAAAAAATTGGATGTATTCAGCCTGGGAGATTTCTTAGAATTGAATTGGAAGTTAGTATACATGATTGCTATGAGAAAAGGTTCCCACTATCAGCTCATTAGCATACAATCAAAATTGGGAGAGAACCAGAGGAGGAAGAAGTCTACAATGAGAATGCTGCTCCTCCTGGTATTATTTCTGTAGAAATAGTCTCAAAGGTCAGCCCAGCGTGTCTCCTGTCATGAAAGGGTGATGAGACGGGCCACACATTGTAAGACCCAGCTGGTCTTTTGGAAATTAATGGGATTGGACTGGACCTTGCTGAGATCTGTCTGGAATGTGTTGTTGAGCTACCCTTAGTCCTGGCCAGTGCCTAGAAGCCTCCCTCCAGCTCATTTGCAGTTGTGGGAGTCACCAAGCTCTGATCCTTATCCCAATAAGAGGATATTGGGTAAGTTTGAGGCTGCCAAGCATTGCTACCATTGTGCATGCAGGTGTGTGGAACCCTTTTCTGCTACAACATCTCTCCTTAGTGCACTAGTGCATTTGAATCTCCACAAAAGTTACAAATTCTAAATCTAAAACGTGAGACAAAGTGTCATGGTTACCCAAGAGTTGAAGCAATGGTTCAGCTATATATTCCAGGTTTATTCCAATTGGAGATTTTGGCTCCAAAATGCAAAGATTTTGCAGGACCTGAAAATGAGCATCTGACTGCGAGTGACTCATCTACTTCAGAATCCTTCCTTGCCTGTTAGAAGATCTGACTTCAATAACAATGACTACGGTAAAACATGTGACTGGTGTGATCTATTAGGTCTTACGAATACCTGCTATCAAAAATTGGGTTATCAGTTGAGAGGGAGGAGAGCCCCGCTCATGACCTCCGTAAAGTTTCCCTGCATTTCTCGAGTCTTTCACTGACACTTTCTTTGAGCCTTTACAGAGGTGATGTCAACCAGGTTCTTTAATGTGATTTGACCACACCAGAATTAATTTAGTCAGGTTGCTCTCTTCTGGCCTGAGGAAGACCTCATTTAAATTAAGCAGAGGAGACAAAACCTCAACTGTTTGGTCTTAACCTTCTCATACAGTTTTGGACAATATAGAAACCTTAAGGTCCATTTTGTCTACTTCAAAACGAACTGATGTACCTAAGGTTGAGATCATTTTATACACTCTACATGTTACCAGCGCACTTTCATTGACTTGTTTGTTCACAGTTTTTTTCACTTGCAGTAGACAGTCACATTACATTGTTTTGAATTGTCTATATTATCATGTATTTATGATAAACTGACATTATAAAATTATTACTTTGACGAATTTGTTTCATCACTTTTATTGTGTTCAGAGAGCAGGGTTGCAATACAATGTAGTTCCTTGCTGATGCTCCAAACAATATCGGAATTGCTCCTGGGGGGAGTGTTTCACTTTGTGTGGCAAATATCTGAATGAATCCTAGAGGAAGATGTTCCCTTTGTCTGGAAGGAATACACAACACACTTCAGGTGAGCCATTCATAGTCTTGTGACCCTTGACACTTGCACTAAGGCACATTTGGTTTAGGCAAAAAAGCCAACTTTTTAAAAGTGATATTTTAACTTTATCAACTTAAAATCTGACTTTGCCATTGAAGAGGGTTTACAAAACTGTTGAAATGAGCTCAGGAAGAAATTCTCTGTCTGTTCCCAAGCTGAAGGTATCACTTTTTAAATGTAATAAGATAACCCAGTGTTAGGCTATGCAAGAGATAGCCTTGCTACAGTGAATATGACTGTCGGCACACGTAAAAGTTAATTATGAATATTATACTTTTGTATACCATGCAGGCTGAACTATGAACCTTTTGGGCTTACCGTAGGGGCGACTCATATGTATTAAAAAGGAAGATTTAGGCCTTAAAAAAGGTTTATTTTGCCAGGGTGAACTAGCAGTTTAAAACTTTACTAAAGACTTCTGCAGCAGGTCTGGGATATGCTTTACAGGGCTACTTTACTGGGTGGCAGAGTGTTGCAGCCAACTAGTAGTATTTATTTACAGGCCCTGTGTAAATGTAGTACCACATACAGAGTACTTGTAAGTAAATTGAAAAAGCAAACTATTTTACATTTTTTAGTGGCGAGAGCACAAACATTTCACCAATAATTCGTAGTACTGAAGTGTATTGAGCCCTTAAAGCCAAAAATTGTGTTCAGCAAAGAAAGGAGGAAATCTGGGGTGACCCTGCAGAACGTGCCCCGGTCAAACACCTGCTCAATTGGAGTGAGTTTTAAATCTTGCCTAGACCTTGGTTAACTGGAGGCACTGAATATTTCATCTTGAAATATGTAACAGTTTATAAATCCTTCTTTCAACTGACATTGCTAGTGTCATTTTGTACATTTTTCCCATTTAAATAAGTTTCTTTGGATTTATTTTAAATGTAATATTTTGTGTGCTGCTTAAGTGCATAACATGTTTCTCTGTGGAAAACTCTGCAGCTTTTTCCAATAATAACCTTTAAACCGGGGTTTTCTCATTGAGGCTGTGTTTTAATCTTGTAAGGTATTAGATAAAGAAGTTGGTAGGGACATTTCCCCCAAATAAAAACGCCAGAATCTCTCAAAGGTATTGCAAAACACTGCAGCCCCTGTGCTTCCCTACCTTCTTGAAATGTTCCCACAAGGAATAAAAGTCAAAGAAAAATTCACAACTACAAAATAAAGTGGCGGCTTTCCCATCCCAAACAACGGAAACATTGGATTAATTTGAGAGACATAAAAAAATCTGAAGGTGCTGCTGCAGTCATAGGCTTTGCTTCCAGTCCAGAGGGGATCGAATAGAACAATGACTATGTCTGAGACAGAGCAGAGAAAGAGAGAGAGTACAATAATGTACAGGGCTTTTCCTCTCTCGGATATTTGGTCAAAATTGATTTTAAAAAGCACTGCAACTTTTGTGGCGGCAAAAACACGTTTCAATCAGCTATTTATAAATAATTGTAATTGTTAATTAGCAGGGCTGTGCTGCTAGGGAGAAACTGAAAAAAAATCAAAAATCTAAGATTATAATGTAAATCTACCAGGCATCAAACACGCCCATTAAGAATGAAACTAAAGTGCAACATATTTCTCGCGCATCAGGTTTCAGGGGAAAAATGATGCCACTTTTGTAATCCTGCATGAATTTTCTTTGGCAATTGGGGGCACATTTATGAGAGGCTGGCGTCTGATAATTTATGAAGTTCACAAAGCCACATGAAACCACATTGAGTGGCTTTAAATAGCTTAATAATCTGGAGTAATGCAGACAGTGCAAATCGCTGCGTTACCTTACTCTGCACAAAGGAGGCGTTCCATGGGCATTGCGGTCAGTGTTCCCTTTAACCTCCATGGTTTTTGATGCATTCTCAGAATTACAAGGCCTTGCAAACCTCGGAATTTGTCAAAATCCTACACTTTTCTTCTTTTTATTTGTGGGTCTATTTCTGCACCAAGTTTTTTTGTTGATCTTTTACTCTTTTATAATGGTGACTCTTTACTCTTATTTTTACTCACTTCTTATGTTAAACCTTGCAATTTTACATACTCTTCTTTCCTTTTGCTACTCTCTTTCTTCATTCCCTTACTTTTTTCACACTGGTATCATCTTTGGTTTCTCAATACTTTAATCTATGTGTCCCTTGCACCTGTTTTACTTAGAAATTGTTTATCCTTTTATGCACCTTACCTATGACAAGTCTCTGCATCACTTCATGGAATGCAAAAGGTATGCGTAATCCTGTTAAGAAGCAGAGGGTGTTGTCCCACCTTGCTAAATTGAAATGTCATATTGCTTTGTTACAAAAATCACACCTCAGGTTGCAAGATTTGACTTCATTAAGTAAACACTGGGTGGGTGAATTTTTTTTTTCCCCAGCTGATAGTAATAAGAATGGTGTTGTTATTCTATTCCATGTCATTGACTGTTCATTTACAAAATGAATCAAAAGACACTAATGGTAGATGGCTTTTGTTAGATGTTACAGTTAATAACACTCCTCTTTCTTTTTGTAATGTTTATGGCCCTAACGGTATTGACTCAACCTTTTGGTCTGATTTTTCCACTTTTCTCTCCTCACCAACTCATGGATCGTTTTCTGGATCGAAAATCTCAAGCCAGATATGTCCCCAACAAGATGCAGAAAACCTTTATAAAGCAATAACTACAAGGGGTTTAGTTGATACATGGAGAACCTCACATCCAGATGTTCTAGAATATTCCTTTTTTTCTCCTGACCACAGATCCCACTCCCAAATAGACTATATTTTCCTTACTCAACATACTCTACAATTCATGAATAATATTGAGATTGGCTCCATTCTTATCTCTGACCATGCCCCCATCATTTTGGACATAGACCACCCTTCTCCTACGCCCTCATCTAGGCGCTGGCGCTTTAACAATTCTCTTCTTTTAGACTCTCAATTTTTGAAAAAGATTTCACTCTTTGCTCAAGAATTCTTTCTCCATAATATCTCTTGTATCTCTCAATTTCACCTAAATTGCTATGCCTTTAGAGCCTCAGCCAGAGGTTTTATTATTGATTTAGTCTCCCAGAAAAAGAAGAAAGCTCTCTCAGAATCTACTTCACTCCTTAGACAAATTAAATTGTTGGAACATCAATATTTCTCAGCTAATTGCCTGGACACATTATCCAAACTTATTAAAGCAAAAATGCAATATAACAAGCAATCTTTGGATTCGGCCTGCAACAACCTTCTGGAATTCAATGCAAAAATATATGGTGGGCGGAATAAAGCTGGAAGATTTCTCACCAATTATCTTAAAATTGAAAAGCAAAAAACTACAATTGCTACAATTAGGACCTTTGGGAGTTTTGCATCTCTCAGATTCTAAAATTCTCGATTGCTTACTGATTTCTATACCTCTTTGTACACCCCAGAATCTTCTCCTTCTCCTGATCTTATTGATTCCTTTTTTCAACAAATTCCTAAATCTTCCGAAAATCAAGTTGACCTTTCCTCTTTAAACTCCCCATCTCCCAACAAGAAATTATAATAAATAATTAAATAATAATCCACATTTTATAAAGCGCACAATCACCCATAAGGGTCTCTAGGCCGTCAGGAAGATTAAGCAAGCTATTGCCCAGAGTCACATGGTGCTGGGCTAATCTGCCGCTGGTGCCAGGGATCGTACCGTGATCCCCAGATTCTAGAGTCAGTTGCCCTAGCCGCAGCGCCACAACACACCAATTATTGACGCCATCTCCATTCAGCCTAAAGATAAGACCCCGGGTCCTGATGGTTTCTCCGTCTGATTCTTTCTCCAATTTAAATCACGTTTGACCCCTCACATTCTCTCTTTAATTAATAATTTTCTTAACTCAGGTACAGCGCATGGTACTTCTACTCAGGCTATGCTTACTTGATATCTAAAAAAGATAAAGATCCGTCCCTTTGCAAAAATTATAGGCCCATCTCTTTGATTAACACAGACTGTAAAATCTATGCAAAATTACTTGCCATATGCATTAATAAAGTTATCCCTGATCTTGTTAATATATGCCAATCCAGATTTGTCAAAGGTTGTTCCATTACAGATAATTCACGTACATCCTTCATCTGCCTCTAAATTAGATTCTCCTTTTGCCACCATAACATTAGATGCTGAAAAAGCGTTTGGTAGAGTTAATTGAGAGTTTGTCTTTGGTGCTCTTAAATGGCATGGTTTTGGCCCTCCTATCCTCCAATATATTCAACTCCTCTACTCAGCTCGGACCACTTCTGTTTGGGTAAATCAGTCCAGTTATGTCCCTCCTCTCAGAGGGACTAGATAGGGATGCCCCTTTCCCCCCCTTATTTTTGTCCTTGAATTGGAACCCTTCTTAGAATCAATCAGGCGCTTCCCTCACTATTCGGATTTCCAATTAAAGTCACTTGACATTAAATGTACTGCTTACGCAAACAATATTTTTGTGTAATGTAATGTAAATGTGGCGTATTTGTATAGCGCGAACAGTGACCCGGAGGCATCCCGGCGCTTGTACTCCTACCACAAGGGAACCCCTCCTGGTTTTTCCTTGTGGGGTGTCCACTCCTGGGCATCCCATGGTGAAACCAGGCATCCCTTGTGTATCAGGGGGCCTTTGTGGAGACTAAGCAAGCTATTGCCCAGAGTTGCAGCGTGGGACCCATGCTTAGAATCGGCACTGAGGCGAGAATATTCGGTCAGAGGAATTTAAGCCCGAAACCCGCTGAGGCGGGAATCGAACCCTGGTCCCTGGCCAGCGTTCTGCATCAAGGTCTGCCGCTCTAAGCATTGAGCCACACTTCTCCACTATGTACATTTCTAACCCATCCACTTCCTTGCAAGCCTTTTTTTCACTTGTACAAGAATACTCAAATGTCTCTGGATATAAACTTAACGTAGATAAATCTGAAATCCTACCTCTCAATAAATTCTGTCTTCCTTTTATGTTCTCTACTATGGGTTTCGAATGGAATTCTAATCATAACAAATGTCTTGGTATCCTTTATGCCAACACCATCAAGGAACCAATTAAAATTAATCTTGCTGACATCCTTACGGAAATGTCCGCTCTGACTGATGGTTGTCTCCACTTTTTCTGTCATGGTGGGGTAGATTAGATACCATCAAGATGATGCTCCTCCCTATTATTCATTTGTACTCCTCAATGCTTCCTATTTCTCTTCCCAACTCCTTTTTTCATGTTATCAATACTTCTCTCTCCAAGTTACTTTGGAACAATCGCAAACCCAGGATCTCATTGGCTCGCCTTCAATCTTCTAAAGAATTGGGAGGTGTCAATGATCCTAATATTCGTCGTTATCATTCTGCTTTCACTCTATAACAAATTTGGTCTTCTTTATCTGAGACCTCGGATCTGCCTTTAACAGCATGGAGCTCGTTTGAACAAGCTCAATACTCTCCTTTTTCTTTTCTCTCTGCTGTCTGTTTGTCCCAACCTCCTCAACGCTTCTCATCTCCTATCTTTACCCACTCCAAAGCAATAACTACCTCTCTGCTGCACTCTCACCTACCTTCTGCTGATCCTTTTTTACGCACCCCAATTTGGTATCATAAATACATTAAGATTAATAAATGTTCTTTATTTTGGAAGAATGGATTGACAAAGGTATTATTACACCTTATCATTTAATGAGATATGGTTCTTTTATGGATTTTTCAGATCTCCAAACCTTCTACAACGTCTCCTCCTCTCATGCCCCTCATTTTCCTGTACTCAAAGAATCTCTTATTCGCCTTTCTCTTCAGGACTCCCCACGATCACACCTGATCAAACTCTCCCTTCCTCTATCGACTTCTCCACTCAATTCAAAGCTTCTACCATTTATAAAATACTTTCCTACCCTTTGCAGGTTAGGACCAAATCCAAATTAGAGCTTGTATGGGAAAAAGATCTAGCCCTAACAATCCCTTTATGCACATGGGATTCCCTTTGGACAAAAATTCACACCTCCTCGAGTTCTGCTAGCACTACGCAGACCTTATATTATTTTTATAACAGACATTTTCTCACCCCCTGTGATATGTATACATATACATATGTATACACTGGTAGAGCGGTGTGGCTCACTGGTTAGAGGCGGCAGACCCGGAAGCAGAGGTCGATGCGGGACCAGGGTTCGATTCCCAATGTGGCAGGGTCTTGGGCCATGGGCAGCGGACTCGATAATTCTTTCCTCAGTGCCTACTCCAACCATGGGTCCCACTCAGCAACTCTGGGAAATAGCTTGCTTAATCTCTATTAACGGCCCCATCAGCGCCGGGGATGCATGTCTTCACTTTGGAGATGCCCAGGAGGGACCATCTCACAGGGAAAGCCAGGACGGGTTCCCGAGCGGTATACAGCACTGGGGCATCTGTGCGCTTTACAAGTATACGACATTAAACATTTAACATTTTAAGTCAATAGATTCTCTGAAGTGTTAGTCTCGTCCTAATAATAATAGTGATTTCCTTTATATGTATTTCCTTTGCCCTCTAGTTAAAGCTTTTTGATCTCAAGTTTTGTCAAAATTGAATGATATTTTATCAACTACTGCTACTTTTGAGATTTCACTTGTCTTTTAGTAGTTGCTCTCCTGTTTGGAATGTTCATGGTATGGTGGTTAAATTAATTGATTTATTGGTGCTAGGCTGCCAAAATGGTGCCAGAGCAGGGGGAAAGGACAGGAATGCACCGTATCGGATACAAATGGGTGCATTCCTGCCATTTCCCTGTAGCGCAGGGCAGCGCAGCAAGGTAACTTGACGCGCTGCCCTGTGCCAATATTTCCATAAATATTACCCTTTTCATTTGTAACACTACTCATGACAATTTTTATTCACATTCAGCCGAGTTTAAAAAAAACGTTGTTGACAATCAGGACCTTTACGAATTGTGGAAGGTGATAAAACACATTTTCTCACTCATACCACAAGAGATTCTCAAAATGTTAATTATTTCCCTGAGTCCTAAATGAAAGTTTTTATTAGGCTTGGTATTATCCATAATGCTTGTGATTATGCATATACTTTATCTCTCTCAATGTCTATATTTAAAAACTGTCTGCCTTGAGCACACTGGCTATGAAAAAATTAGACTGCTTGTACTGAATGACTATGCTATAGAGTTGAATATAGCCACAGCACTTACATTTTTTATATTTTACTGAAGCTGAAGCATTTCTTGATAGTAAGGACTTGCTTTGTGTCAGTGTCAGATTTTTATATCTGTGGCACACATGTTCCACGTAACCCACAGCACTACATTCTTCTATATTAACTAACATTTGAGATTTGAGGTACTTGCTGAGTGGCTATTTCCCTGTAGTTGGTTCCTGTCACAGTATATACCAACATGGTAAATAGATTCAAATGAAACAATGTAAGCAAGGAATTGAAAATCAAACCCACAGAATGGTGAGTAGGCCTTTTAAAAGTCATGCTTGATAAACATATGGAAATAGGTGCTTCCTTATTACTAGTATGAGGTAACCATGTTTACTATGGATATCTCTGTAAGGACATAATCATGGTTCACAAGTGTGTGAACAGTGAAAGAACTACCGTAAGGCGTAACCATACAACACAAGACTCATGTTGGGCACCAATTGTTGCGTAAGCTACGACTCTGAATTGGCTCTCAAGAGTTTGCTTGGGGAATGTAAGTGTACTTAGTTCAACGCACTAGCAATGAATGTGAAGGACAAGTTATTGTAGCCCCGCAAAAATCCACACAGTACATAGTTAAGGTGAAATCATTTCCTTTTGTGTTACTAACAGTTCTGTAAAGAAAGTTAGGGGCCCTGTGTGAATATTAAACATATTTCATTCCTCACAGCTTCACATAGTCACAGTTCTAAGAAGAACAGACAATTTAACTAAAAGTATGTATTATAACAGTGTGAACCTATTTCTTTGTACATCTAAAGTAATCACATAGGATATCATGAAAACAGCAAGAAGTAACATTGCAAACAGCGAGAATAGGGTGAACATTTCAAATAAGGTTAAAACGTAATCTATAAGCCTAGCACCCAGAACCTTCTTCTGTGCGCTACCCTGGGAGAACATACGGTAGAGTGATCTGTGAACTAGAGTTTCTTGGTGGAATGTGGCACACTGCATGCCTTGTAGAGAGCTGTAGCTGTTGTTATCAGAAGAGCCGTGGAGGATGTATTCCCTGCGGAAGGCAAGAACACACTGCAGTAACAGATCTCCTGAAGGACTCAGTTCCTATCAGCTTTAGGCAGGATGCATCAGCTTCTCTAAACGACGGTAGTAACCAGCATTGTCTACAGAAGGTTTCTTGCAGGATAATATGGGATGCAGAACCTCACTACCTAAGGGGTCTAATTGTGGTCCTTAAATGTTTTCAGAGATGAGAGTCTCTGACATAGTTTTAGGAATCTGTTGCATAGATTATAGGCGCCAGAGAAGGGGTCCTAGACATATCTTCAATAAAATGGGAAATGAACAGATGTCGATTTGCAATACATCTCTTTGATAAATTATCTAAGGATGTTTCTTGATGGCCTTTACATATTATTACTGAGGACTTGTTCCAAACTAGTTGTCACATCTGTGATATATCTAGGTCATTCTCAGAATGCCTTGACATTTTCTGTCCTCCTCACAGCTCAATGAATGAAAAGGGCGGACGACATTAATGGTAGTATTGTGTACAGCAGGTATGATCAAATTAGGAAGGAGTGTAGTCTGAGATGGATTGGAGGGACTGACCGGGATGGAGTCAGACATTAGGACTTTACTTCAGAGGGACTAAGATAGACAATACCAGCATTCTGATTTGCACTGAATATACAGCGGCTGTGTAGCAACACTGAGTGTTGTTCAGGGAAGTTATACACCAACTATATGACATGAAAGTTCAATATGCGCTCTAATTCTCACCAAACTAAAAGTGATAGACTGTAATGTTCTTATTTTTTTACTGACCCACAGAGTACGCAGGACTAGATTGAATCTAGGGATGAATGGAACTCGTGGAATTTAACTCTGCAGACCTCCGCAGAGTTACATAAATACTCTGCGGAGTTCTGCCACTGGCAAGAAATAGGCATATCACACTGCTCTAGCTGTGATTTAGTACTCCAAGTGCATTCCAAGCTGATATCTCTGTGCCAACAGCACCACACAACGTACCAGAGGATGCGGGTACTCATGTTGACTTTGCTGCTGGTCAAGTAGATTTTCTACGTGAGTGGCAGCCCTCTGACCACAAACTGTTGGGACTGCCTGCGTTAGAAACATCTCACTGGATGTCCTCTTAGTGACCAGAAATTGACCTAGAGGTCAGCAAATATCACTCGCAGTAATCAAATTACCACCCTGACAATTCTTACACGTGGCGTAACACGTGACATTATCATAAATACACATGCATTTCTGTGCTCAAATTAGGGAAGCTGTGTCGGAGTCTCAGCCTAGATGATTCTGTTTACCCTCTGCGAGGAGGGACGTTCAACTTGTGACCAAGCCGAGGACCTACATACCTTGTGCCAATTGGCATTGACCTTCACCTACAATTTAGACAAGAGAAGTATTCCATTTCTGGATTTATCAATACAGAACTACAATAACCAGTTAATTGTTAGTCTCTATTGTAAACCGACAGAACGTAACACTCTGGTACAATAGGGTACCTTCCACCCTAAAGCATTGAAAGATGAACTTCCTTATTGGCAGTTCCTACGTCTCAGAAGGAACTGTGAAGTTAAGGAAAAATTATTTAAGAAAGCCAAAAACCTGAGTTGCAGACTTAAAGACCGAGGCTACCCAAAAAGATTTGCTCAAGACATCCTTGAAGAGGGCAGGGTTCAGTCCACGAGAGGTATTCCTAGCAAGCAAACTCAAGATCTAGAAAAAGGAAGTGTATGTGTTAACACTTTTTGACCTTTAAGCACTCAAGTAGACAAAATCATTAAAATACATTAGCCTACTGTGAAATCACTGAGGACATTTCAAGAATTACCAATGTTCTTGTACAAGAAGGTTAAAAACATCAAAGACCACCTGGTACACTCAGATACAGGCAAATTGAAAACAACTACCACTATTGAGGATGCTTGGTCTTTCCCCTGTGCCACTGGACACTTCGGCTGTAGAAGCTGCATTGCGTGCCAGTATAAGAAGAATACCAAAACTTTCAACCATGACAACATAAAATGGACTCTGAATGATCTAACTAATTGTGCCACTACTAATGTAATATACTCTATTTAGAGCCCTTGGGACCTCATCTATATAGGTCAAACAAACCAACCAGTTAAGACCCGCATTGGCCAGCACCAGAGCAGAATACAGTGCCAGGTATAAACTGTGCCCTTGGTTGTGCATTACAAGACAGAGTCACACACCGCAGATAATGTACGCTGGCAAGTAATTCAGAAGGCCGGGATACCATCCAAGGGTGGTAACATTACCTGCACTTTACAATTTTTGGAATCTACATGGAGGGAAAAATGTGACAGCATCAGGAAAGGTTAAAACAGTCTTGAAAAGTGGAGAAAATTCATAAGTCTTAAATGAAGTCTGTAAATCTTCATGCAGCTACTCCATCTACCTTAAAACTTAGGGGCCGATTAGGATGGCGGACGGATCGCCACCGCCATGCAGGTGGTGGCGATCCGTCTGCCATCCATCACTGTCCGCCAGCAATTTACCCCCCCATATTACAATGGAGGGGGGGACCGCGGTCGGATGGAAAGAAGGCAACGCGGTGGAAAAGGTCTAATATGGTGGCGGTGTCTATCAGACACCGCCAGCCATATTAGGATGGGCTTCGGGGTATACCTTTCCGTGGCGGCAAAGCCGCCACGGAAAGGCATACAGTCTTTGCTTTGGGGGCCTGTTGCAGGCCCCCAGGGTGAAGGGGGGGTTGGGGGTGCACATGTGGGGTACCTATGGTACCCCCAGCATTTCAATGTACAACAAGACAGGCACCGCGCAGTGCCTGACATGTTGTGCATTGAAATGTACATTGTGAATTTTTAGCATTGCGGCGGGCGATGCTGAGAGCACCGCCCGCCACAAAGTTAAAAATGCTAGATGCGCCCGCCACTGTGGCGCGCGCATCATAATTGCTATGGCGGGACCGCCGCACACTTCCATCTAACATCTCTGTATATCCTAATCATGTTATCGGGTACAGAGGTAATACACTGTGTCTGAACATGTTGGCTAGAAATTTCTGATTTGATACCTTCTGGCCTGCACTATTCGGCTGCTAGCATCCTGACCTTCCTCACTTACCTGGTAGGCTCCTGCTAGTGCACTGAACATTCTATGTATCATCCCTACGTGTTCTACTTATGGGAATTGAATTACTAAGTATATGTTGAATTTAGCTTTGGCACCATCTATGTTTTTACCTAAGAGTAATTACTAATGACACTCGCTATCAGTTGATCTTTGACTCACGAATCGTCAATTGGCACTAATTGGCATATCAAGGGAATCCCTGAAGAGAATAATGCTGTGATTGTGCACTAAAATGAATAGCACAAGCGAGATATGTTGTTAATTGTTAACCTAATATAACCAAAATGTGTCACTGTCCAGATATGCAGAAAACCGCCCATTTTTATGAGTAATGTGATAGTGAATCTTGATCCTGTGATCACCGCCGTGGATCTGGTATACACATGTTACTCCAGTTAGATCAATTTATTACTTGTAACCCCAAGACGACAAACACCTGCCTGAGAAGTACCCAGGTACCCTCTTCACCCCTATTTTTTGTGTATATTGACTTCACCCAAAGATGGCCGCAGCCATTGCAGTATCGACTTTCCCATTATCCAAGTAGATACCACGCATGCGCCGTCATACTGCGGCGGATGGTACATGCGCATTATCATCAGGCTTATCTACAAGCCTACAACTCATGGCTGATCTCCCTGATGTTACAGATAGCACCCTGCCACCAAGAAATAAGGTTAGCGGAACGAGTTAAGTGTATGTGTTCCCCGTTGAACCTTCTTTCACCAATTTCCTATTTTGTCACACCACTAGTTAATCTGTGCTTGTGGCTGGCTGCATGATTGCAGCGTCTTCACTTCGTAGAAGATCATGTTTTCACTTGAAATTTGATAAGTCTAGTATCATAATCGATTTGGTATTAAAAACATGTCTTGTTTTAAACTATTGCCGCATTACTACACGCCCCATTGCGTAATCTGTGCCCATAGCTGAGCTACCACATAGACGATCTTATCCTTGACTTTCTGTTTTTTAAATCACGATAAGATAAATATTCAATTATAAGCTGCTACCACTCTTGCCCATCATAGCCAGCCTTCCTTGTATTAATTTAGGACCCCTTTGTGTCCATGTCGGTCACCTCAGCAAGTATATCCATAAGTGATTGCTATCTGTACCTCAAGATCTTAATTTTTCATTTCAGTTCCTTGGAGGGCCGGGATATTACCACTTTTACTGCATAACATTAGGATGATAGCTTCACCTAACCTACTTTATTACCTAGTACGGTGAGTTGTGCATCTCTGCCATTTATTACTGCTCCACTAATAGCGCTTACATGTTCTTGATTCTTCCCTCTTATACATTAAATTGTAGGTCAGCTTTCCCAATGGCATTTCACTTGGTCGGACGGACCTAGCTCTATTTTATCGGGCCATCAATGAGTTGAGTCATTGCACTCAACGAGCAACATGAGTAATTATACTTTGGATCTGCAGTAATCTTGGTACTGCTATCTTTGGTAGAAGTCTAGCTGTGGCATCTCGTCCACACAAGGGTAACTGACTCCCTTGTGCACCTTGTTTCCACTTGCACTGTTAAATCTTGATAGATTGTAAAATAGTCCATTCTTTCCCGATAGGAAATCCCGGTAATACCCTTGATGAAATATCACTCAGTCAACCGGATCTTACAGCTTTGTAAGCCTGCTTGAATAACTGTACATAGGCCCGCTGCTCTCACTGTCAGATTATTCTATACAGACCATGTTCTGTCCTTAGTTACCAGAATCACCCGTCCTGAAGAGCCCCCACAACATGAGAGGGTCGAAATGTCATCAGCAATCTATAAGAGGAAGCCATCAACTGAGCTTAGAGCTGCTCTTGAACTGTTTGCTTGTACCAAATTTCCTTTGGCTCCTCCTTTTACCAATAAATATCATTACATTTTTTCTCAATTGCACCTTTCAATCTTCACAGTTTTTTGCATATGGTTACTTCACTGAGGTCCTAATTCACTTTCTGATTACGATTGTATATAATGTTAATACATTCAACATGCAAAGGAAGGTGGATTTGCTATTAGTGACCTGCACATCAAATAGTGTCCCCTTATCGTAAAAATGTTGTGCTAGATGTAGGTAATCTCATTTTACCGAATCCTAAATACCTAATTTTACTGATTCAGTATTAAGGAATCGGTAAATATAATGTAGGTAATAAATCAGTAAAATTTACTGATTCATTAATATTCCTTATTACCAATTCTCTTCCCATTCATTCCTATGGGCCTGGAGGCGCATAGGAATCAATGGAAAGCCATTCACCATTACTGATTCGGTATTTACCGAATCGGTAATAGCGGGAGCATATTCAAGGGTGGCAGGGTGTCACATTGACACCCTGTTGCACCACTGAATTGTGCATGTGTGCACATGTGGCGCACATACATGCCCGTATGTCTGCCACATGGCCCTCTTGAGTACTAAATTCAAAGCATCAAATAATGAGTGCGACTTTGGTGTTTGACACTCATCCACCTACAGCTTCAAAGAATCTCTGCCCACTAAGAGTGCAACAGATATAATGTAAATACATAAACAGGACCTAACTACTGTATGCTTTCTTTTTTTTGTATTCAATAATAATTATGCGAGAATAAATATATCACCTCGGCTGAAGTGTGTATCAAAAACATCCCCCTCTTTTTTGTCTAGTGGGCTGGAAAACGTCTTGTAACTGTTTTCTTTACTTCAATCTGGTAGGCGACATTAATTATAGCTGCAATCAATCTACAGTTCTGAAAATGAGTTCCTTGTGAACATTGTCTATGCCTAATAGCATTACCCAGTTTGGAAGGACATATGGGTCACTCTTGTTTTTTGTAGCACTTCCATAAAGAGGCACTGTTGCCTTCAGGCCAAGTATGTAAACTTGGTGTTGTGTTTGACAATAAACTGACCCCCTGGAATCAGGAAAGTGTCAGGCACATGTTTTGCATTACTTCAAGGGCTTAAGAAGGCGCTTCCTCTGTTGCCCCCCCAATCTAGAACTTTGGTGGTGATGAGTATCATACTAAGCAGACTAGATTATTGTAATGCCATACTGCTCGGAACACCTGAATATTTGTTGACGTGACTGGACAGAGTACAAGTACCTGTGGCTAAACTGGCAATTAATAGACATCGTAGATCCTCAGACAGAGATGCCCTGAAAGAATTACCCTGCCTCGCTCTGAAGCAGAGGATTACATTTAAAGCCACATGTATTGTTTTCAAAGCTCTACAAGGAAAAGGTTCTTTGCCACTGTAACACAGATTCAAAGGATATAATCCCTCTAGATCTCACCGATCAAGCAGTGTGAACTTTTCTGCATTTGTACATACCGCACATCTAGACAATGTGGCTGAGCATTCCCAGTTAAAGCAGTCCAGATATGGAATTAACTCCCACCCTCATTGAGGGCCTCATCTGGATTTTTTCAATTTACAAAGGCTCTGAAGACCTGGCTCTTCCAGATGAATTCCTCTTTGTTGTTGGTGCCTGATAGCTCCTTGTATGCTAGCATCATGATACCCTTTTAGCTGATAGTCAGCACTTTATCAATTCTACAAAAAAAAAGTAAAAGTTTGCCCAACAGACTACTACCATGTATGCAGGCCATTGTATACCTGGACTATCAGTGTTTATTTATCACTAAAGTCAAAATAGGATGATTGCTGGGAATCTTGGGAGTATTCAATAATATGTCCCAATGGGAGTAAATTGATACAATTGCCATTAAAATGGGTTTTGATACTCTAAACTGACATTATCCCCATGATTTAAATAGCACCATGAATCCAGGACAGGGTTTTTGTTGTTGGCTAAAGATTGTATACACTCATGCAATGGTTTGGGCCAGAACTAGGAAGACAATAATGGGCAAGTATCCAGGGGTGAGGGGAACACCACAGGACATCACGCTCTCCCCATAGCAATTTGCTATTGCATTGAAACCCTTTGCATGCAACATGAGACAGGGTGCACTCTTTAAGGGGATAACAGCAGACTAAACCACTTAGCATGTACCCCTATATAATGACAACCTGCTTTTAAACATTGAGGACATACAGACAGATGTTATAAAACTAATAGCTGCATTGGATGCCTTTGGTGAGATATCTGGACTTAAGGTGCATTGGGAGAAATCTGACATATTTTCCCAATTTACCTTTAGACCTAGCATCCTTAGTGTGTTTTTCCCCTGTTGTTTTTGCTTCTGATCTCCTGTTATTGACAATGTGCTGCATTTCATTTTTGCTGGTTTTAGAGTGTTGGGCACTTTACCACTGCTGATCAGTGCTAAAGTGCTAATACTCCCTGTGCACACTGTGATTATAATTGGTTCTCCATGATTGGCATAATTGATTTAATGGTAAGTCCCAAATAAAGTGCATTGTGTGTGCCAATGGCATGTAAGTCAAATTGTGCTAGTGAGCCTGCCTCACTGATTGTGCCACCCACATGCGTAGTCCTGAAACCATGTCTCTGGCCTGCCACTGCAATTGCTGTGAGTGCACTTTTAAACATGGATCTCAACCTGGCAAGTGCACCCACTTACCAATCCCAAACCTTCAATGTTTCTACATGTAAAGCACCCCTAAGGTAGTCCCAACGTAGCCTCATGGGCTGGGTGCATTGTAAATAAAAGGTAGGACATTTAGTAGTGTGTTTTACATATTCTGATAGTGAAATACTGCCAATTTCAATGTTCACTATTGCAAGACCTGCCTCTCCAATAGGTTATCATTGGAGCTGTCTTGTAACCTCTTGCAAATGTAACTTTCAATTGGGAAGAGATAGAGATTTGGAGTTTGGGTTCGCTGAACTAAGAATTATTAAATACATCTCTTAGTAAAGTTGGCTTTTAAATTTTGAGTTTGAAAATGCCACTTATAGAAAGTGATTACAAAAAACAGACACAGCCGTACTACCCAGAACCTGGGGCCAATAAGCAATATTATAGCAAAAATGGTTCAGGAATTATTTTTAAACAAGAACAATATACTCAAAGCACAACACATACAAATAATCATAAACAGTAAATTGAAAAGAAGCTAGAACTAAGTAAACAAGGTACCCACACTAGCTATTTGAAAAAACATTTTTATTCCAAAAACAAAAGGCATATGTACAACATTCAACAAGTGCTCACAAAGTTACACAAAACATACATCATGAAATAATACAAGATACAGTGTAACAGAAAAACAATGGTTGAGGGGAAATTAACACAAAATGAAGTCTGCCTAATGACAGAACAAGACACAACGTATTCTTCCTCTTAATTCGCCAATGGCATTACGACCTTTGTTAATTCATTAGTTCATCATCAGGACAAAACATTTTGCGAGCATGCATCAAAATCAATCTAAAATTAAAAACAATGGAGATTGGGATGGTGCCGGATTTCTCAATATAAGCAATTACATTGAACACGACACAAGACCAAACACCTAGGTGTCATGCACATCCTAGTAGTTGTGCAAAAAAAGACACAAAATTAGATTGTGATAGAAAGCATCATCAACCTTTAGACTAGTTCAAAGGACTTGTAAAACAGTGCTCTGAAAGATGCCCAAAAAAGCAAACACGGTATCACCATCTTCCATAAAATATCCTCCGTGCAAAGAAATTAGGCATAAATACACATATTTGTAGAAACTAGAATCCATAAAAAAAGGAACTAATTTTCAAATGAATTATTCAAGGTCCCTACAACAAAGACTCAATTACATATATGCACCCAGACGTACCTCAGTTAAAGAGCCAAGACTGTGCCAAAATAAGCACTCACCATGTAAGTAGGGGTGGGCTGTACACTGCACTCTGTTGGCAGAGTCTGCAGAGTGCTGCTTACTCCACATTCAGCTTGGAGCGTGGAGTTTGATAAAAAACTCTGCAAACTCCACCACTTGGCTGGTTTACTGCCTCTCTAATTCTTCTTACCCCCTCCAATGCATCTCAAGCCAGCTTCACTCTACTGTCGGTGTGAGCTACAGAGAGAGAGATGCTATAAACCTCTCCTGACATGCCTGGTCACTCACCGATGTAATGTTTTGAAACGTGCTGGGCACTAGGAGCAGCACATGAGGTTCAGAGGAGAACTAGGATGGAAGAGGAGGAGTGAAGGCGGGAGAGTTAGTTAGAGTAGGAGCAGGAAAGGAGAAGGAACGTGAATAAAGCTCACCAAAGATAAATAGGTGTTGGTGTCATATTTCCTGTGCAACAACACTACAACTGGCAATGTCGAGTGGTCATAGCCTTGCCTACTTACCTGTGTCCTAATGTGTGCTCCGCTGCCTCGGAGCTGTGCTGTGCCGCGGACCGGGAGCCCACCCTCGTTGTGTTGTGACCCTGCTGAGTTGGTCATCGGCTTCACTGCCTCAGAGCTCTGGAGTGCTGCCCCGCCCTGGGGAGTCCACCCCAGTCGCGTTTGACTCCTGCAGTGCTTCCTTCTTTATCACAAACCGGGAGCCCAACCCGGTCGCATTCGTGTCGCTGAAGGTACACCCTGCTGGTCGCGACCCAGGAGCCCACCCCGGTCGGGTGGCTCGGGCAGTGAGTGCCGTGTTGCTGCTGCCATCTGAAGAGGAGTACAGAGTTGTGTGCTGCGCCCAGTGGATGTATTCATCAGCATTAAGGTACCGGTGCCTGTCTGTTTCCACGTTGCTGCGGTCACTGACTGAGTCAGGCCTGGTATTCTCGCGCGGACCGAGATTTCACTGGTGGCCATATTTAAGTCAGGCCCCTTCACCCATCCCCTGCGAGGAGTGCCCGGTGGTCATTTTGTGGTCAGGCTATAGCTGAAAATTGCTTCAAGCATTGGCAAATGTTTATCTAAGGAGCTACCACATGCTTTAAATTCTGTTACAGGGCCACATTAACAAACTTAGTGGGCCGCACCTTTCCTAGGCTTCCTGCTGGTGTGCGGATTGGCGTCCTCTACATTGATTTGAGCTAAGTGATAGGCGCTGTGAAGGCTCCCGTGGTAGACTGATCCCTAAAAAGTAGTTTCTCAACTATCTTTTGCATAGTCATATACTGTGTCTGGATCACCCTCATCAAGACAGAGTCATGCCGTTGCTAGTGCCAGCACCAGGCTGGAGTCAACTACGTCCACAGCACAAATGGGTGGACACAAGTTTGGCATGCTCAGAGTCCCTTTTCTACCCCCGCCGGAACCCCTAGTACTCATATCGCTGGCAAGAATGGCTAGAAGACTTTGAAGATTTGATGAAAGGGTCACACGTGACTGAGGAGGAGCAGCAACTGATTGCATTAGGCAATTTAATCAGGAAAGACGTTGGGCAGATCATAAAGGAACTTCTGGCTGACACTGCTTCGTCATATGCCAATGTGCCGTGGCACACTAAACAAAAAATTCCTTCACAAACGGAACGCTGATTATGAAAGGTACACATTCGACCTGGCATCTCAAGAAAAAGATGAGCCCATGAGTACTTTCATTACACAACTTTGATGCTTGGCTCGCTACTATGAATTTGACTCCTGCACAACCGAAGGCACCCATCACCTGCGACTCATAGAAGGATGACTGTATGATTTGTTACGCAGACGTCTACTAAAGAAAAGCTACTCTCTGGATGAGATCGAAGAAATGACGCGAGTACATGATCATGCAGAAGAACACGGCAAGAAAATGGAAGCTGGAAGAGGCAAAAAATGTGAACAGGCATTTAGGCTCCAATCTCATAATACACCAAAGGTCTTCCCCTGCAAAGCAACGATCATCCAGATCCAAGGTACAGTCTCTTATACAAGTCCTTGCCATTGCAGCACTGGTCGGACTGACAAAAGACAGGAGCACCAACTTAAATGCTATTGCTGTGGATAGGACTTCCCTCACACAGAGACCTGCCCGTCATTAGGCCAAAAATGCAGGAAGTGTGGCAGGGACAACGACTTTGAGAACATTTGCATAGCACCTCGCAAAGACACTCACCGAGACAATTACAGACATGCCAGACAGTCCAGCACTGGCCATCACTCCAAATCGGTGTGGGACCGCAAGATTCTTCCATTGGTTCTTCACAGTCAAGCCGTCATTCTCATGGGACATATCAATCCCGTCAATTTCAATCTCATGAGTCAAGGTCGCTGTCACCAATACCGCAAGACAGAGATGAGTATGTCTGCATGGTCGCGGATCCGGGCCGGCAGAAGAAATACCCACGATTAGACCTTGAAATGGACACACACACTTAGCCAAGTTTGTTCTGGACAGTGGAGCATCTCTCAACTACATTTCAGTCGCAGAATACAAGAAAATAAATCCAACTACATACTTGCATAAAGCTGCCGTGCGGGTGTACACATGGATGTCAAAGGAACCTATCCTGTGTTTGGGACAATTTCCGACTAATCTCACATACAAAGACAGGACTTTTACCGCCCGCATTCATGCCATTGATGGTCCTGAAGCAGATTATCTTCTGGCTTGTGCATGGCGGAACGACTTCAACTAGTTGAAATTCTGTATAAAGTTGATGATGAACCTGACATAGTTCACAAGTTTCCAAAGTTATTCACTGGACTTGGAAAGATGGCTCCTTGTCAGGTTCGAATGCATATAAATGAACGTGTGACTCCCATAGCACAACATCACAGAAAAATTCAGTTTCACCTTCAACAGTCTGTACAGGAGGAACTGCAGTCACTCAACAGTGCGCAGATATTCTCCAAACTAGACCTTAACAAGGGCTATCATCAGCTGGAACTCCACGAGAAATCGAGATATATCACCACATTCTCAACTCATCAAGGCCTGTTCAGATACAAAAGACTCAGCTTTGGGGTTTCATCTACCACTGAGATTTTTCAGGAGGCTTTCAGGAAGGTAATCTATCACATTCCCAACACTCTAAACTACAGTGATGACATTGTCATGTATGGATCCTCGTCTCTGCAAGAACATGACACAGTGCTCAACCGAGTCTGTCATCCTCTGTTGGATGCCAATCTCACTCTAAACAAAGACAAATGCAAATTTCACAAATCCACACTGAAATTCTTCAGACACATCTTTTCAGGTGCAGTAATGAAGCCTGATCCGGAAAAGATTGCTGCTTTGAATGATACCCCCAAGCCGCGAGACGCTTGAGATATGCGTTCATTTTTAGGCATGGCAAGCTACTGTGCACGGTACATCAAGGACTATGCCACCATCAGTTACCCTCTGAGAGAGCTGACCAAACCAGGACATCCTTTTCAATGAACCATGAGATGTGATCAAGCCTTTCACGCAATCAAAGCTGTGATTTAATCTGCCAGCAATCTTGCTTATTTCAATCCTAGAAGGAAAACTGAAATCACCTTGGATTTGAGTCCCATAGGACTTGGAGCTATATTAGCTCAACATGACAGAGAAAGTGATCAGCCGTATATTGTAGCATATGCTAGTCGGAGTCTCACAGACACAGAGAAAGCATACTCTCAGCCTCGAAAGGAAAGCATGGCCTTGCTAACCATCTTCGGAAATCCCCAAGCCAAGATACCACCCAGAATAGAGCGTTGGTTTATTCACCTTCAAGAGTATACTTACACCATAATCCAGAAACCGGGAAAAGCTGAAAATCCAGTTGACTATCTGTCCAGACATCCCAAAGCAGCTTCCACATCCAATCCCTCAGTTGCTGAGGAATACACCCATTTTGTGGTGCCTCGAGCCAGACCACTGCAGTCCCTTTGGAGGCCATCTTTGATGCTACCAATGAAGATGCCACACTACGACATATAAAACATCACATTCTGACAAACAGCTGGAGACATCTGGAGGAATCCGGACAGAGCGAACATATTGACAGTCATGAGATGTCCTCTGTCAGACATGTGAAGGATGAACTATCCATCACCTCAGATGGTCTTATACTAAGGGACTAACGGATCATCATTCCGAAACCGCTGCGCCAAGCAGTCATGAACCTAGCGCATGAAGGGAACAGAGGTAATGTTGCCACGAAGAGGGTGCTGGGGGAGCGAGTCTGGTTCCTGACGCTTGATCAGATGGTTGAACTTACACTGAAAGACTGCCCACAGCATCAGCTAGTGAGTAAGAGGATCCACCTGCACCTCTCCAAATGTCTGAGCTGCCGGATGGTGTTTGGCATCATATTGCAGTGGCCTGTTACAATCTGGCAAGTATATCCTGGTCATCATGGACGAATACTCACGTTTCCCAATTGCACACCTCATAGCGTCAACCAAAGCTGCCTCCACCATACCTGTACTGGATGAGGTTTTCGCAGCATGGGGCATACCGAAGATAGTGAAAACAGATGATGGCCCACCATTCAGTGACCAAGAATTTGCTGCATTTGCCAATCATCTAAACGTTAGACACTGGAAGATTACTCCCGTGTGGCCACAGGCCAATGGGATGGTGGAAAGATTTATGCCCACTATAAAGAACACCATACAACAGGCAGAACTGTCCAAGTGTGAGGTGCAAGTAGCTTTAAATGAGGTATTACGAGCATATAGAACCACACCGCATACTAGCACAGGCAGATGTCCAGCAACACTAATGCTGGGTCGCACCATGCGCACAAGAATACCAGCTTGGGAAGACGCAGCCAGTGGCATGTCTAAAGATTCTGAGCATGAGGAATTAGCTGCAAGATACAGACTGAAAAAAGAGAAGATGAAGGAATACGCAGAAAGACGAAGAAAATCTGCACAGCCATCCATCCAGGAGGGAGACTGGGTATTGGTCGACAAGAACAACAGAGAAAAGCAGATTGTCAATATCATACATGACCGCTGGTGGTGACGAAACAAAAGGGGACCATGAACACAGCTGAATCGGAGGACAAGAGAATCACAAGGAATGTGACACATTTTCGGAAGTGCACGCCCCATGTCAGAGAGGCGTTAACTGCACCCCGCAGGAGATATACCTGAGTCAGCAAGTGACCCTACATGTCTCCTGACGAAAGAGAACGAGCGGCTCAAGAAGTACCTCTACGGCCGCAGCAAACTCATCGAAGACCTGTTCGCCTGATTGAAGAACTATAACTATGTTGTTTTCCATTATTGTGTACTCCGACATGCATAGACCCACTTGAGGAATTTCAAATTGTTTAAGAAGGGGAAAGATGTAATGTTGTGAAACGTGCGGGCGCTAGGACCAGCACATGAGGTGGGAGGAGAACTAGGATGGAAGAAGAGGAGTGAAGGTGGGGGGAGTTAGTTAGAGTAGGAGCAAGAAAGGAGAAGGAATGTGAATAAAGCTCACCAAAGATAAGTAAGTGTCGGTGTCGTATAGCACACATTGCTTTACATCTCATTCCCATTGTCTAATAGTTCCTGTTAGTTGAAAAGTGCTCTGCACCTCACTTCCACACTCTATGGTTTCTGTTAGTTTAACTAACAGGAACCATGGAGCGAGGGAGTGAGTTGTAGAGCGTAGTTCAACTAACAGATAATTTAAGGGTGCTTGCACACAATAAGCATCATTCCTGCTTTGAACATGGGAGGAGAGTGGGTGACTTCTCACAGGCGAATGAGCATTTCTGCATGTGGCTTTTCCAAAATGGAGCCTGCAGGGCTGACATGCTGCCACAGGTGGTTGCTGGGGCCGTTGCAACAGAGTAGGCAACAGAAAGGGAGATGGCTTCGAGCTAGCAGCTACCTGCCTCCTCTCCCCCTGCCGCTCACCTCCACTACTCCTGTTCTGAAGCCAGCTCGAGTGCAATAATGAATACTGCAAGCTGTGGCATTGGGGGACTCACCTGCGAACAGGAGAGTGCACACGTGACTGGGTGAGATCATAGGTGACTGTCAGTACCTCAGACCAGGTGGAGGACGGAGTTCATACAGTGCAGACTATCTCCAGTGGGGCCCGAAGAACATGAGTGACCCTGAGCGATGGTCAGAGAAGTTAGAGCTACATGTGAATCCAGTTCTTTACTGTAGCAGGTACGTGGAATTCCTGGAAATGCACCTGGGAGGGGTGATGGAGAGATAGATGTGAGTGTGTATACAACTACACTGGATCGGTGGGGGCGTGGTAACTGTGGCTTGAGAAAGGCTGATCAATCTATGTCAAGTGTGTCTATGCTTCGCCAGGGACAGTAGCAGTACCACAATTAGGCCTAACCGCAATCAGATTGTCATGCCAAGCATGCACAGCAGTCAAGTCTGCAGAGTAGTACTCCGTGAGCTCCCCCCACCCCTGCAAGTAAGGAGCAAATCTAATTAGGCCCAGCGCTTGGGAAGATTCTGAACAGGTCAGAATGTTGTTGGATTTCGAAATGTGATTGCAATAATAGAGGGCTAAATAGGCTGGAGGAATGAATTGCTGTAGTTTTACATTGATGTGATAAATGTGACTATTTGGCCCTTTCAATTTCTAATCATAATGCTGCACATTACCAATGTATATCATCTGAATTAAGCATCTGTTCTTTTTACTTAATGTATGTTTTATACTCTGCATATATTTGCCATGTCCATCTGTAATACAAGTTCCTAGATATGTGCTTGATGGCTCTGACATAAGATAAAAAGAACTAACCCTTTATTATTTAGGTTCTGGCTCTTTACTATGTATTCCTTTGTCAACATTATGCTTTATTTATGGCAGCATTACTAATGTATCTTGTGTTTATGGGTATAACACAACACCAGAACAAATAATCCTACATTCTCCAAGTTTTCGGCTTTTTATTATGCATGTAATGCTTCTTATGCTTCTTAAACGGCAGCGTTGTTAGTTTTTCTGGAGCTTTTGGGTGCATATATTTAATTGAGTATTTGTTGTAGGGACCGTGGATAATTCAGTTGAAGATTGGTTCATTTTTTTGATGGATTCCAGTTTCTACAAGTATGCGTATTTTTTCCTAATTTCTGCATGCACTAGCGACATTTTATTGAAGATGGCGAACCTGTTTTCTTTCTTTTGGTTATCTTTTGGGGCATCATTTTCCAACAGTCGTTTGAACCAGTCTATAGGTTGGTGATGGTTTCCATCACTGTAGGAAAGTGGGTTTCTGTTGCAGTAATCCCCCCACACTTTTTGCCAGATTTCTGATGCACTTTTCCCTGATGTGCCCTTGGTCCCTGACAATCAGGTTCCCATGGCCTGTGTTCTTTCCCAAAACAGTACCTTTGCACCCACAATTGGCACCTATCTAGCCACATGTAAGTCCCTTGTAAAAGGCACTATGGGTACCAATGGCACTGTGTGCAGGGAAGACCTTTAAGGGCTGGGGCACATATTGTGCCACCCTTAGAAATCCTGCACCTTAACACACACACACTGCCATTGCAGTCTGTGTTTTGGTGCAGAGAAAAGTGAAGAGTCGACATGGCACACTGTGTGCCATTTTTTCAAACAACAAAAGAGTGTCGTGAAAAACAAATGTATTTGCACAGAAAGCAGAGAAGAAAAAATCAACCTGAATGAGTCACATTGGAAATTATTAGGGATTTCTAAGGAAGCCCTCACTCACCACCCTGTGTGGTGACATGCTTCATCATCGGGCCCACCAGGAGAAGCCGAATGCCTCCCTGGTGAGCTACAACGCCAGGTTACTGCGGAGCTGGTTATTCGTGGCAATAGTGTCAAAGGAATGTGATTTAAAAATGTCAAAGGCTGTACCATACAAAAGATTTATTCAATGGTCAGCCTGACATAAATAAAAATATATGTGTGGGAAATCTACCAAATAAGGGCTTGGATATTTCCACTTAGAGTGCCATGCCTGCAATCCACAGCCTATATCATAGTGATGGTACAGTGGCATGAACACTGTACCCCTACAGGGTCTAGGCCCATTCTTAGACATTGTATGTGCAGTAAAGCCAAAAAGAGTATATGGTTTGGGAGTTTGTCATTACAAACTCCACAGCACCATAATGGCTCTACTGAATTCTGAGAAGTTTGGTATCAAACTTCTCAGCATAATAAACCCACACTGATGCCAGTGTGGGATTTATTCTACAATGCACTCGAGGGGATCTTAGAGATTCCCCCTGAAAGACGACCAGCCTCTAGTGGGTTCCCTGCCAGGTAAACAACAGCCTGCCACAACAAGATATGTTTCTGGACCCCTTGGGTGGGAGCCTTCACTTCCTGCACCCAGAAATAGAGCCTTTCCTGGGTGGAGGTGTTCACACCTCCCCCAGGTCAAGAAGAGCAATCTATGGAAGGGGAGCTTGGACTTTAAAGGCCTTGCCGCCTTTGTAATGTGAACCCCGAGCCTCCCCTGCTATCAGGAGAATGCCCCATTCCTGTCTTTCTTCCTTTTTGGCGGAAAAACAGTCAGAGAAAATTAGAACAGCCCAGAAGTTGTGCCCACCTCTGCCAACCTCACCCCTCAGGTGGGGGAGGTGAGGTGAAGCACACAATTCAGTGCCTGCCATCTTGCATATCGCAGGCACTCTCCAATCAGGGATAGGGATTGTGCCCATTCCCCATGTGGGGTGTGCACACAAGGGCGTAATCATCATAAGGTCAGTAGCCAATAGCCAATTGGCTACTGACCTAGAGACCCATTAAACGCCCCCTAAATTCAGTATTTAGGCTGCAGCCCTGAAACAAGAAGGCAGATTGTCGCAACCTAAGAAGAAGAAGGATGAAAGAAAACGCCCAGCAGAGGAGACTGCAGCGAAGAACTGACTTGGCCCCAACCCTACCACCCGTCTGCAGTTTCAACAGATCCTGCACCAAAAGTTAAATTGTCATGCAGCCAGAAAGCTCCAGAACCACTAGAAGGACTGCCTGCCTTCAACAAAGACTACATCTCCCGTGTACATGAGCTCTGTTCAAAAGAATCACCAAAGAAAGGCTTCAAGCCTACTGAGGACAAAGAAACCCAATGCCTGGAACCACCACTGCACCCGACGCATACGGCCCAAGACCAAGTGGCCCACCAGTCCCAGTGAGGTCCCCCAGTTTGCCAGAGTGCACTGTGAGTTGACCGCTCCAGGACTCCTGACGTCACCTGCAGCCACTGCACAGAGACCACCCCAACCACGAGTGGCCCAGGAAGATGAAATTCGACCAAAAGACACCCCTGCATCTAGCTGCCCTGCACGATGGAGAAGAGGACCTGAGGTGTACTTACGTCCCTGAGTCCTCCAACTTACCTGCCCAGCTGTTGGTTTCTCCCGGAACTCTTCCTGGACTGAGCCTACAGCCAAAATCCAAAACCGGCTACTCCCAGTGAAAACAACAGGGCAGCTGATGTCAAAAAAACTCTCTGCACCCAGCTGCCCATGTGCCGCTGTGGGTGCATTTTGTGTGCTGACCTGGATCCCCCTTTTCCCTGACCTTAAGTCCTGGAGCTTTGCTCCCTCAACCCTGTGGCCTGCTCATGAGCAGCCAAAAACCGGAGGCCCCCTATCCCCATTGGGTAACATTGGGCCTCAGCACTCTGAACCAGGCCACCCCAGCTGAGCTGAGGGTGCTTTGAGCGTGCATCCTTGACCCTGGGGAAATCCTTGTTCTAACCCCAGAAAACCAACTCCCAAAACTAAATACTTCACTGCAAACTGATAACTTAATTTCCTTCCGTAAATGCAGTACACAGTTCATGAGACCTGAGAGAAGGCAGCATTTCCAGCAACCCTGGATGATTTTTTCTTTGCTCTCTAATACTGCTGCTCTCTACTGAAGATGGGCTCAACCCATAAACACGTGTCTAGAGATATATAGCAATGTCTGCACCAACTTTGGTGAGAAACTCCAGATAATTTTGAAGTAAGTTTGAACTGTGTACTGCATTTACCAGGATGCAAAGGGGCGAACTGTGCTGGGACTGTGAGGCAGTGTGCTCCCAACCCCTATTATGTTCAAAAGACTCCCTTGAGCCAGCAAGCTGATGAGGTTTGGAGATGCACCTGTGTGCCTGTGAGTGGTACTGTGACCTGAGAGAAACTTGGCAGCATTTCCAGCAACCCTAGATGATATTTCTTTGCTCTCTAATACTCTGCTCTCTACTGAAGACTGGCTCAACCCAGAAAAATGTGTCTAGAGATATACAGCAATGTCTGCACCAACTTTGGTGAAAAAATACAGCTAGTTTTGAAGTATGTTTGAACTTTGTACTGCATTTACAAGGATGCAAAGGGACAAGCTGTGCTGGGACTGTGAGGCAGTGTGCTTCCAACCCCCATTCTGTTCAAAAGGCTCCCTTGAGCCAGCAAGCTGACGAGCTTTGGAGATGCACCTGTGTGCCTGTGAGTGGTACTGTGACCTGAGAGAAACTTGGCAGCATTTCCAGCAACCCTAGATAATTTTTCTTTGCTCTCTAATACTGCTGCTCTCTACTGAAGACCGGCTCAACCCAGAAACACGTGTCTAGAGATATACAGCACTGTCTGCACCAACTTTGGTGAAAAACTACAGCTAATTTTGAAGTAAGTTTGAACTGTGTACTGCATTTACCAGGATGCAAAGGGGCAAACTGTGCTGGGACTGTGAGGCAGTGTGCTCCCAACCCCCATTCTGTTCAAAAAGTTCCCTTGAGCCAGCAAGCTGACGAGCTTTGGAGATGCACCTGTGTGCCTGTGAGTGGTACTGTGACCTGAGAGAAACTTGACAGCATTTCAATCAACCCTAGATGATTTTTCTTTGCTCTCTAATACTGCTGCTCTCTACTGAAGACGGGCTCAACCCAGAAACACGTGTCTAAAAGATATACAGCAATGTCTGCACCAACTTTGGTGAAAAACTCCAGCTAATTTTGAAGTAAGTTTGAACTGTGTACTGCAATTACCAGGATGCAAAGGGGTGAACTTTGCTGGGGCTTTGAGGCAGGGTGCTCCCAACCCCCATTCTGTTCAAAAGGCTACCTTGAGCCAGCAAGCTGACGAGCTTTGGAGATGCACCTGTGTGCCTGTGAGTGGTACTGTGACCTGAGAGAAACTTGGCAGCATGTCCAGCAACCCTAGATGATTTTTCTTTGCTCTCTAATACTGCTGCTCTCTAATGAAGACGGGCTCAACCCAGAAACACCTGTCTAGAGATTTACAGCAATGTCTGCACCAACTTTGGTGAAAAACTCCAGCTAATTCTGAAGTAAGTTTGAACTGTGTACTGCATTTACCAGGATGCAAAGGAGCGAACTGTGCTGGGACTGTGAGGCAGTGTGCTCCCAACCCACCTTCAAGATATCTTTGAGAAATTTGAAATTTCTGAGACCAATCAAAAGGGGATTCAAGACAAGTGAGAAGTGGTAGAGGAGAAACTGGATGATGTTGCTCAATGCACCAGTACTTTGGAAGGGGTAGTAAAAGCATTGTCAATAGCAATGCTGGAAAACTCTAAGGATATCAAGACTTTAAAGAAGCAGAATAGAATGCTGCATGATGATTTAGAAATGTTGGAAAGGCAATCTTGTCGAAATTATTTAAGGTTTCTTAAAATCCCGGAAGGGGCTGAGAAGGAAGATGTTAAGACCTTCATATGTGGTTTCCTGAGAGAAATAGTGTCAGACAGACCAGAAATTGATGGGGAGAAGTAGATCCAGAGATCTCATAGAGACCCCTTCAGGTTCAATCCAGATAGGAAAACTCAGAGTAAGATACTGATAAATGTCTTGACATTTGCTGTGAAAGAGCTGATATTAGGATGTGCTTTAAAGGAGGGCTCCTTAAAGCATGAGGGTTTCTCCTACCATATAAGATCAGACCTAGGTAGGAGGATGGCCCAGAGGCAGTGGGAACTAGGTATTAGAATGAACTAGTTACGAAGTTATGGGGCTCTGGTTCAACAAAAATGTTCAGCTATGTTAAAAATAATGTGGCGAAACAAAATGCACAACATTAGTGATCCCAAGGAAGTAGATACTTTCATATCACAACAAATATAAAGGGATGACCAGGCATATACACAGGGGCACAACAAGAATATGGCAATCAGTATCAGGCGACCATGTTACTCTCATCTAGCAACCGGTTATTTATAGAACATGGCGCCGTAGATACACGCCAGTTGCCGAACCTGACACCAGAGTGAGCGTACACACTTTCTACGAGCGCGAGTGGCAGATATACACGTACCTGTGCTTGCCTGGATATAAGGCAGCTGTTGATTGAAAGACAAGGATATTTTGGATACTTAATTGGAAATAAAAATAGTAACTCTAGGAGTTACATGACATGAACACATTGAAATATTGAAACTCAACCGTGGACATAAATAAGTGGAGAATTTTACGCGCTTTGATTTTGTCTTTGCTAGAATCCCGACTTTATTGTATTAATGGAAATTATGTGACTTGAGGACTACTTAAACTGCCCTGAAGAAGTCGAAAGGCATGATACTAATGCCTGACGAAACACGTGTTGGCTGCCAATTTGGACTGATGGAAGAAAAGATGAAATAAAATTGGACAGATGCTGTAATCAACAACATACCTTGGTGTCTCAATTGAAGTGACTCTACTTAAATGGATTTGATTTGGACATAATTTTGGGATCGGAAAGTTCTGGATATACATTAATCATTGGACTGATTTAGCTGTGTTGTACACTCAAATCAACAATAGAAAGTGCTCAGCAAGAAATTGTTTTGATTACTTTCATATCACAAATGGATGGATGAGCAATTGTCTACACAAGTTCTATATCGGCTGTGTTACATAGATAGGCTGTTTCCTTTTAATCTTAAGTGCTTTTTTCCTTCTTTCTTTCTCTTTGTGGGATGGGGGTTCATAAAGGGCAGATTGTATTGCCTAAGATGTAGAAAGGGGGTTCCCCGGGGGGGAAGGGTGAAGGGAGGTACTGGATGTGAAGTGCAGTGGGAGAAAAAAAAATTGTTCTCATTAAGCCAGCTTTCAAATGTTTAGGGAGTCAGCTCGGTCTAACAAGACAAAGGGATGGAATAAGATTTAAATAAGATGAATCGATTTTACAGAACCAGAGTATGTATAATACAAAAATAGTTAATTTGTTAACTTGGAAAGTCAATGGGTTGAGATCCAGAAGGAAAGTGTTGAGGGTTATTGAAACTTTAACGGACAGTGAGGCCCAAATTATATTGTTACAAGAGACTCATCTTGAAAGAAATGAGTGTAGGCAATGTTTTGAAAAATTCTGATGGGTGCAAAAGGCAGTATGCTCAGACCAGAGAGGGAGTACTAGGGGTGTTGCCATAGTTATTAAGAGCAATTATGGAATAAGATTAGTTATGTTTGAATCTGATTCTTCGGGCAGGTGGTTATTGGCAACCCTTTTAATTCAAGGCAGGCCTCGGGTAAATTAGCTATATTATGGGCTGAACAAAGATACCCCAGAGGCTCTGGAAAAATTGGAGTCCTATTTATTGGAGACGACAGCTCCTATTATATTAGGAAGAGATTTTAATAAGTTATGGATAAAGATTTTGACAGAACGTCAAAGGTTAAATATACCACCCCACCTAAAACGTTCCCCACATTAAAAAGTATGATGAAAGAATTTAATCAGATCACTCTGCAGTAGCTGTGTTATTGAGGTATCATCAAAAAGAGGAGCAGAGAAGGTGGACATTAGATAGGGTGATACTTTTAGATGAGAATGTAGTCTGTGATTTTAGGGAAAAATCTGAGATTTATTTCTATGCTATTAAGGGTTCGGCACATGCACAAATAGTTTAGGATGCCTTTAAACATACCTAAGGGGGGGCCCTAAAATCTGCAATGGTAGGAAAAAGAAGGGTGGAGAAACAGGAAAAGGAGAACAGGATAAAAGAGATCAAGGGAAAAGAAGGAGAACTGCAGGAGGCGTCAATGGAGGATTCAGATAGAGTGCAAGCTTTAAGTAAAGAGCTGGAGAAGTTACAAGGGCCATTCCAGGCGCAGTTGGGTTCAAAACCACTTGATAGGTGGAAAGTGAGTAAACTTCAGCATAATGCATATGGAGAAAAATGTGGTTCCCTATTAGCTTGGAAGGCCAATGCAGATGGGGCTAGGAATACAATCCGAGAGTTAATAAGTAGAGAATGAGGGGAAGTATTGAATGTTAATGCTGATATATGTGAAGAGGCCTGTAGATATATTTATTTTATTATTTATTTTATTTGGAATTTTATATAGCGCGTAGTTACCCTTGGGCATCCCAGCGTTGTCCAGGCAACAACCGACAAACCACAGAGCCAGATCTAACACATTAAGACGGGAAAAGATGTGTCTTCAGAAGCTTCCGAAAATGAAGAGTGCAGGTCTCTAAACGCATTCTCAATGGAAGCGCATTCCAGAGAGTGGCTGTATGAACCGAAAATCTTCTGCCACCAGTACGGGCCTTTACTCTAGGGACCAGAAGCAGATGTTTCTGATCAGAGCGTAGAGCTCAGTTCACTTTAAAGGGCACCACTAACTTCCTTAGGGTAGAAGGTCCTTTCCCCTGGAGGATTTTATGAGCTGTGCATAGAGCTTTAAACTTAACCCTCTCCCGCACTGGGAGCCAGTGCAATGTTTTCAAGGCAGGTTTAGCTGAATGCCTCCTTGGTACATTCGTCAGCATCCTGGCCACAGCGTTTTGCACCTGCTGAAGCTTGCTGAACGTAGCTTCAGGAGCGCCAAGGAATATAGCATTACAGTAATCGAGCCTTGAAATAATTAGCCCCTGAATTAGTAACTTCCTCGATGTCAAAGGGAGGAGAGGCAAAACTTTACGGGCTGAACGGAGGAGCCCGAAACAGATCCCTGCCGTTTTCTTAGCCTGGGTCTTGAAAGTAAGGTCTTGCACCAACCAGACACCCAAGCTCTTGATCTCCTGCTTGGGGCTGGGGAGCTCGCCCAGGCAACTAGGCCAGATGGTCGAGGGGAGTGAAGGAGTCTTGTGCCCTAGCAGCATTATTTCGGTCTTAGAACCGTTTAATTTGAGCGACGATTCGCACATCCAAGTGTGTACATTGGTCAGACATAGGCGCAGCGAATCCGGATTCTTCACCAATTGGGATAATGCAACCACCAGCTGAGTATCATCAGCATAGCTGACAATTTTTATCCCGAATGGGGCAACCACATCCTCCAGGGGGGCCACATAGACGTTAAACAATGTGGGGCTTAACGAAGAGCCCTGTGGCACACCACACTGGAGGAGGATAGATGTAGACCGTTCGCTGCCTTCCCAGACCTGATAGGTACGGCCACACAAAAATTACCTGAGCCACTGCAGTGCCACTCCTGTAACCCCCACATTGGACAGCCATTGGATCAACACTTGATGGTTTACAGTGTCAAAGGCAGCACTGAGGTCTAGGAGGATCACTGCCACTGACCCTCCTGAATCCAAAATGCTCCTGGCTTCCTCAACGACTGCCAATAGGGCGGTGTCTGTGCCCTGCCCTGGCCGAAAACACGTTTGTGACTCTCGCAACAGACCGTTGGATTCCAGAAAGTCTGACAGTCGGTGATTAAATAGTCTTTCTGCGATCTTACCAAGACCCGGCAGCAGAGAGATGGGCCTGAAGTTTGCCAAATCTGATGAGTCCAGATTGGGTTTCTTCAGGCGAGCCTTTACAACTGCTCTTTTCCAGCTCGGCGGCACCACACCCTGGGCAAGAGATGTATTAATCAGGTTCGTAATAGGGGGCGCAACGACAGATGTCACCTGTTTCAGAAACCTCATTGGGGCCGGATCCCCAGGGGAACCACTCTTCATGGATCCTAGCACCTTTATGACCTCTGCTACAGGGATTGGACCGAAGGTGTCCAATTGGGCACAATCTCCTCCTATCTGACTGCCCGAGTCTGCGCTCTGCGTGACTTGAGGCAGCGCACGTATGATGTTCTCTATTTTTAAGTGGAAGTACTCCGCTAGCTCCCCACACTTCTCAGCTGGGTTATCCTGAATCAGCGGGGGCTCAGGAATTTTAAGGAGTTCCTTTACCACTTTAAAAGTCTCTCTAGAAGAGTTAGAGGAACTTTTTATTCTTTCCTCAAAAAATTGAGCCTTAGTACGGCGAAGGGCATTTGTATATGCTCTGATTGCTACGCGATATTCGTCCCGACTGGCCACCCCCCAATTTTTCCTCCAGGCCCTCTCCAGCTTCTTACATCTTACATATATGAGATATCTATATAGGGATGATATCCAACCTAGCCAGGAAGACATAAAGGAGTGGTTGGGATTGACGTCACTTCCGCAGTTAACTATGGAACAACAGAAAACTCTGGAAGGGGAGATTCAGGAAGAGGAGATAAGAGCTCCGTGTAAGAAAATGTTAAAGGGAAAGGCAGCTGTACCAGATGGTCTTCCAGTGGAGGTTATTTCCTGCATAATAGAAACTATAATTCCAGTTTTAAAAGTCCTTTTTAACGAGATATATATAAATGGGAAGAAGGTCCCCAATTTTTGGTCAGAGGCTATAGTCACTTTGATTTTAAAACCAAATAAGGATCCACAGAAAATGGATTCTTATAGACCGATAATCTTATTAAATACGAACTATAAATTATTTTCCGGAATCATAGCATTCTGTGAAGCTAAGGTTATAAATGTGATTGTTCATCCCAACCAAAAAGGCTTTATACCAGGGAAATAATAGGGTAAGGTTCGCCTTTAAGGGATTTTGCTCAACTGTATAATTCAGAAAATTTAGATAAATGAATTTGAGACCTAACTTAATTTCGGTCTAAGCGTATCAATCGCACACATTTAGAAAATGTACAATTAGTTTGACGATCACGTCAAATTTACACAAGTTACAAAAAGCACAGAAACCGGTATGTATAGAAAAATATATTGACTTTATATATTTATAGTGAAGGGTACTTAAAGATATATAAACAATGTGACAAGAAGGAAACAGTATTAGATCAAAACTCCTTCACTGTGACAATTGTAAGACTTTTCTTCTTTGCTAAAATACAAAACTGAATAATAGAAGAAAAAGCCTGGGTCAGGCTTTTTCTTCTATTATTCAGTTTTATGAGTGGGAAGTCAAATTGGCACTATACACAGATGATTTGATGCTGTTTACAGGTAACCTGCAAGACGCAGTCCCTAATCTAATGAGCAAGGCTGAGATGTTTGGCCATATCACTGGGTATAAAGTGAACACAGCAAAAACTGAAATAATGGAATGAAATCTGGGCTTGGCCAGTCTCGGGTGAAATCACAAACACAGTATTTGGGGGTGTTAATAACTCAGAGAATGGAAGATATAACAAAAACAAATTGCATGAAAGTCAGTCAGGAAGTAGCAGGGTTGTTGTCAAAATGGGCGAACCTCCCCGTAACTATTTATGGAAGGGTAAATCTTTTAAAAATGATTATTATGCCAAAAGTTACTTTTCTTTTTATAACTATAACGTTAGCTTTTCAGAAGAAAGATATAGCAAAACTCCAGGGGAGAATAGGAAGTTATATTTAGGCATCAAAAGGCTCTAGAATATCCTGGATAAAGTTGCGGAGGAGGTTAGAAATCGAAGGATTGGCATTACCTGATATACTTGCCTACTCCTATGCCTTTCAGTTCAAGGATATTTGCATGCTTGCTAACAGGGCTGATAAGTCAACAATATGCTTACTTTTTGAGGCAATTCTAGTTGATGTCCCACAAGGTCAAACTCATTTTCTTTTCAAATACGGAAAAGGTAAGGCTCAAGATTTTGAAGTCTGCAATAAATACATGGATGTATGTGTGGAAAACAGTGAGAGTTCCATATTTTCCATCATGGGCACAAATTTGGGACTCTCCGGGTACCCCGGAATGTTTAAGGGATCAATTAAGCCAGCCCTTGAAATTGGGGGTATCTGTTATTGGGCAGCTCTTAAGGTAGTCTCAAACTTAATGAGTTGGGAAGCACTCTCCAACAGTACTAATGGTTTGCTAACCAGGTTTAAATATTATCAACTGAGTTTTTGGTAGGTAACACAGGATTGGGAGGAGGAGGAGGAGGAATCTAAATTTGATCAAGTGCTGAGAACCGGTCAGTAGAAAAAGGAAACTTCTTTTTGGTATTGGGCCTTTTTGGAGATGAGTGTGGAAGAAATCATTTTGACACAAATTAAAGTAAGCCCTTGTGTTATTTTCTTTGGGCTAATTATAGATCAAGAAGTACAGATTACAATGGTTGAATACAAATTTCTGTTTTATGTATTCTTGTTAGCAAGGAGTGAGATCTATAGGCTATGGAAATCCGAAAATCCTACACTCTTGCCGGAATGTCTTAGGTATATCATTTACACATGTGAGTCAGATATGGCATGCGATCCAAGAAGCTGAGAGAAAATTTGGGCTCTGTTGGTAAGGTGGAGAGAGAAAGAAACGTGAGTTCAATGATTAAGCCAATTAGGCTGTTGGCCCTGGTATCTCCTATCTCCGGGCAGTCCTAGTATGTAAAGGAGATGGAAGTGGAAACAGCAGTATACTTGTGGGCTGTTACTCTTCTTTTCCTGTACTGGTCTCTGGTCTGGTTTCCTCTTGCAAGACCTAGAGGGGTTAGAGTATAATCTACAAAGAATATTGGCAGATGGAGGAAAAAATGTATATATTTTTGGTAACCCAGTATGGACAGGGGAGTGGATATGTTGGTTAGAGAATGTGTGCAACGCTCTTATAGTAACCAATATTTGACAACTGTAACGCCTATTCTTAAACCTGTGACAAGTCCTGATAAGGTGTGGCAAAGAATAGCAGTGGATTCCTATGTCCATTTCATATTTTGCCAAACAACATGAAATATTTTGTTGTGTTGATAGACCATCTCTCAAGGTGGGTAAAAGTAAGAGGTACTTCAGAGTATAATTTTTTTTTCATTTTCTGCAAGATGTATTTTGCAGAGAAAGGGTTACTGAAGAGCTCCAATTAGAAAATGGAGTGCAATTAACGTTGGATGCCTTATTAGAGTTTTAAAACAAAATGGGTTTAAAAGATTTACTTACACTATTGTATTACCCTCAGGTCAATGTTAAAATTGAAAATGTCAAAAGAGTGCTTGTGGAAGGTATAAAGAGTACTGTAAAAGCAAAGGTTGAATGTGAAAAGGCCATCAGGGATGTAGTGTGGGCTTATAGAACTACTTTGCATTCTGTTACAGGGAGCATTCCTTTTGAGTTGATGAGGGGTAGGAAAGTTGTTTCAACATTGAATCCATTTTGGAAATGTGCATTATTTGATAATGAAATGGATGTTTTAAGTGAACCCCATAGAGCTAAAACATATCAGTGATGAATTTAATAAAAGAAAATAAAAAATAAAAAACAATTGCAAAGGAAAACACGTACCATTATGCTTGATATAGGAGATATTGATAGAGTCAAAAATCCATTGCTATTACAAAAAGGAAAATCGAAATTCAGAGAACCGACCACTGTAATGGAACTCAGGGGTCAGGCTCTGAGAACCTGTAACGGCCAATGCCGTGGCGATCTCAAAGGGGGTGCCACAGGGCTCGTGTTTGAGCCCTACGTTATTTAATATCTACGTGGCCCCCCTAGCTAACATCATGAGATCCCACGGGTTCATTCCAGTATCATACGCAGATGATACTCAACTCCTCTTCCCTTTTAAAATCATGACTCCCGAGGTGCGTGACTCCTTTGCCCGGGGGATGAAGGAGGTGGCACGCTGGATGGCAGCCAACTTTTTGCAGTGCAACGTCTCCAAGACCGAGGTGATGCTCTTTGGAGAGGCCAAACGTCTATGGACTCCTGACTTGTGGCCCCAAGATCTTTGCCCCGTCCCTGAGCCCAAAACGGTGGTAAAAGATCTGGGAGTGAAACTGGATCATGAGCTCACCCTAACACAACAAACAAATCAAGTGGTGGGTTCATGTTTTCATGTAATTGGTCTTCTCAGGAAAGTATTCCCTCTGTTACCGGATTTCACCAGGAGAACGCTGGTCCAGTCACTTGTGTTAAGTAGGCTGGACTACTGCAATGGTCTGTTGCTGGGTGCCAATGAGGGTATCTTGGCTAGATTACAAGTTGTGCAAAACACTGCTGCACGACTAGTTTTAAACGCCCCGCCTCGTACTCCCTCAAAACCATTGTTGGCCAAACTGCACTGGCTTCCGGTAAGGCAGAGGGTGATGTTTAAGATCTGCTGTGTCATCCATAAATGCCTTATAGGTAAGGGTCCTGGCTACCTCACTGAAAAATTCATCCCTTATGTCCCATCTAGATCCTTGAGATCAGGAGATCAGGAATTGTTATGTGTTCCTAGGGCCATGAAAGCTAGAAAGGGGGGTAGGGCCCTTTCTATAGCCGGCCCTAAGTTGTGGAACCAACTCCCTAAGGAAATCAGAGTATGCAGGGAACATCTCCCTTTTAGGAAGAAACTCAAAACTTTCCTTTTTAATTATTAGCTGCCTTAGGGTTTTGAATTGGATCATGACGAGTTGCTGTTCTTTAGTTGCTGCCAAAGGCGCGGAGATACTCCTTCGGGAGTCGATTCGCAGCGCCATAAAAACATGCAAATAAATAAAAATAAAATAAAAATGCCAGCAATGAAAAACCAGGAAACAATAAGAGAAAGGAAAAGCACAAGAGTAAGAAAATGACCAATAAAATTATATGACTAATAATTTGTTTTTGTTTTTTGTTAAATATCTATTTTAGAACATTAGGAGTGGTTACTAGTTTTTTGTGTGATGTTTTTGTTTTAATTTACAGTCATTTTTATTTTAAAGGGGGAGATATGTGGTGATCAGCATATTTAGTACATTGGTGATGTTTAGTTATGTGTAATGTAAGTTCATGTTTCACGAACTGTGTTAGAGTGCATAGAATGTAGAATGCTGGTATGGGATGTAATAGAATCTGGGAATCAGTGGATGCTGATCTCCTTGTCTTTCAGACCTTTATCCTGTTTCTTATATGCTGATTATAGTAAATCTACATTATTTGAATTACTGCATCTGCTGAGAAACCTCCTTTACTACAGGAATCCAGTTGGGCTGTTTGTGCTTTCGCTCTAGACAGTCACACAAAGGGATCTGAGAAGTTCCCTGCCTATCCTGATATCCCATCATCATGCTGCTGTGTCTTCCTGAGCTACAGTGGAGGGAGGAGTTGTCGCTGACACCTAAATAGGGCTGTGCCAGTCCTCAAACAGGTGTTGCAGCAAACAAATGAAGGACAGAATGCTGACAATGCAAACATTCTCCCCCAGTCAAAAGATCTGTGTTAAATCCATTGATCTTTTGTCCAATACACCACCCCAGTTTGGACCCAGCCATATGCAAATAAGTCATGACCCTGTGCCCCATGGGAATAGTCAGGACCGAACTGTTGTTCTTTTTGCATTTGTCCTCAAACAAAGCTGTGCCCTATGGCTGGGTCTGAACTTGGGTGGCGAAGTGAGCTAAAGATCAATGATGGATTCTACCCAGATCTGTGACTGAGGGTGAGAGTCTGAAAAGTTTCAGTGCTCCGTCCATCATCTCCATAGGTTTGCTTTGTTTGCCCTAAGTTGGCAGGGTATGAACAGATGTGGGTCCCTTGCTCACTTTTCCACTGGATTCAAGCTAGCATGGCTGATGAGGACTGTAATCCTGAAACTGGTCCCAGGATACTTGTTTCCCATCCAGGGAACACCTGTCTTGGCAGTTTGGGCTTGACTGTTCCTATGAGCAACAGGGTTAATACTGATTTGCATATAACTGGGTCTGAACTGGGGTGACGAAGTGAGCTAAATAGCGAGGATGGATTCAACCCAGATATGTGACTGGAGGTGGGTTGCTGAAAAGTTTCAGCAATCCGTCATCATCTCCTTGTGTTTTCTTGAAACTTGGTATTAGTGCTGGAGATGTGATACCATAGCTTCAGAACCCTTCTGAACTTAGAGGAGATTCTGCCAAGAAGAAGAGCTTAGGAAGCTGTAGGAAGGGATGTGCCACTATGCTTGTTGCCTTGTGGTGCTGGCCTATTGCTTGTTTACTAAGGTTCTTCAAGGGCCTGTTTGTGCTTGCCTCCTGTCAAGAAGTTTCAAGACCATCAAAGTCTTCCCCTGCTGCCCCTGAACTCCACTACTGAGAGTTCTGACATGCCAAGTGATGCCAATCCAGTTCTGGGCCCTTGGAGGTGGCAAGAAGGAAATCCATCCACCAGACTTCAGCTCCTGTTTTTCCAGCAGCAAGCTTGCCATGTGATTTAAAAACCAATGCATCTCAGTGGTGCGTCTGAAGAATCGATGCAGACGTACAGCTCCAAGATCCCCTCAGCCTGAGTCCAAAGAACCGTGTCTCCGACATCTGAGGCCTCTGCTCCGACTCCGAAGCAGGCTCTACTGTGTGCCTGAAGAAGTCGACTCGTCACCTGCCACGCGGCTGAAAAATTGATGCAGGGCCTGTTTCGCTACTGCCACATTGACCCAGCGTCTCCAGAATTTTGAAACATCGCACCTGTGTGCCAAGTTGTTCTTCAGCATGGCCAGCAGTAAGAAACCGAGAATGCAAGTCCAAAAACTGATGCTTCACCTCCCCTCACAGTAAGGAACCAATGCCTTACCTCCCCTGACAGTAAGGAACCAGCACTTCACCTACCCTGCAATTCAGTAAGGAACCGACACATCACGTCTCCTGGCAGTAAGGAGCCAATGCATCAATTCCTCTGGGGCATAAGGAACTGATGCATCGCTTTGCTTCTCCAGTGCCTTGCTTCAGCCTGCCCCTGTTTTTGTCTTTAATTTTGACACATCCCAGGTTATTTGTGATAAAAGTGATGCATCCAGAGTTTTCTGTGACTGAACTGTTTTAAACCATTTTAAAGTGATATAATAGCTACTGTCTGTTGGATTGTGGTCTTGTTTTACTTAGATAAAGATTCTAAACTGACTGGTGTAGTGTCCATTTGTAGGGTTTTCACTGTGCAACTGTGTGGTTATGTACGAATGCTTTAGACATTGCCTCTGAAATAGGCCTGACTGCTGGTGCCAAGCTACCCAGGTGGTGAGCAACGGTTATCTTAGATGCGTGATTCCATTCCTGACTAGAATGGAGGGCCCCTACTTGGACAGGGTGCAAGCCATTATCAACTAAAGAACCCATTTTCTAACAACCTTGAACTTAATAGAGAATCATTTCCACCAGAGATCCTGAAGCTGAAAGGGATAGACACCAACTTTCGGTACTTGGGGTCCAGATATACAGAACAGCCTCTGTTCAGGGCACTGCTAATGACCTCATATGTTACATCATTCATGACATGGTCAGTAACATCGCTCATGACATAACTCATGACATCTCAAATGACATCACTGATGACATCATCCAATGACTGAGTGTTTTGAAAACTTTTATGAGTGTTAAATATATATACCAAGGTGTATTGGTGAATTAATTGATGTATGAGTGCCTGTATGGATGATTCAGTAAGTGCGTGACTGACTGTAGAAGTGAGTGATTAGGTCTCTCACCGAATGTATTGGTGAGTAACTGGTTGTGTGACTGTCTGTATCAATCTGTTAGTTGATGTCAAAGTGACTGAATTTGAAGGTTGAGGACCATGGGGAGAGCCTGAAATTCCTCACGGTCCCTGCTGGCTTCCCTCCTCCTGTGGGAGCGGGCATTGCTTTGCTATCATGCAGCTCCCTTTCTGTCACAGGGATTGTGCTCTGCTTTGAGCAAGCGAGACCAAAATAATCTAACTTGCTCAAAGTGGAGCACCATTTGCTATGGCTTGGCAGGAGCAGTAATGCTCCCTCCAAACCATAGCAAACAGCTAAGTCTCGGGGGCCCTTAACATAGTAGGAGCTGGCCTGGGGTTGACAATCCCCAGGGCCATATTTTTCTTCAGGAGGAGGTATTTTCACTTTTGATCTGGGGAATTTGTTGTCCACAGGGCCAGTGGTCTACAAGGGACCACCTGCATTATATTTTTTGAGCCCCAGGGAGCTGGAGCTTCTCTGGGGCTGTGGGGGACTGCGTGGGCCCCCGTATTAATATCCTTCATTGCACTGGGGAGGGGATGATCCCTGGGGAGGTCTGTGGACCCCACATTATTCAAGTTTTCAACCTGGGGAGGTGGTGGCCCCATGGGCTACAGGTGGGGCCAAGTTGCCCCTGCTATTATTATATATAGAGGCTTGGGAGGTGGTGGTCCGTGGGGCTGTCAGGGGACCACACGCCCCCCATACTATTACATATGCACCCTAGACTTGGACCACCAAGGGGCTTTTTAAAACACAAGTTTTAATGTATATATGCAGACCTCAAATAAAAACAATGTATATGTAAATAAGTATATATCTAGCATATTCCTACTATATGTCCCCTAACCTAAATGCCTAAGGTGTATGTATGAGTGCTGCCATAACTCCAGCATTGGATGACCCAACCTCAATACCTAAAGGGAAAGAATGTAGGTCCCCTTTGTAGTCACAAATTGGATATCCCTCGCTGAGGGATCAGCTAGCAGCTAGGCGGAGAAGTCAGCATGCTGTGACCACCCAAATGACAGCAAGTGCTCCTCTTTCTCATACCAGACATGCTTGTTTGTTAAAAATGGAAAGCATACTTGGCCTGGGCCAACGTTCTTGTCAGGCCACCATTGTTTATGTGCTATAGATAGCTGGGTCGCCGCATGGACAAAAACAAAAACTAACATTTGTGCAATGTATGTATGGACTTAATGATGTTCAAGGTAGCATGATAGTGTTCTTGCATAGTTTCATGGAAACGAATCAGCACTGTCATGGACGCAAATGTGTGTCAAAACTCATTATGCAAGAGTAAAGGCAATTTAGGCAAAGACCTTTATTTATGTAAAATGGCAGTGCTTCCTTCTAATCCTAACATGAGACATGACAGGATTAAGGGTGGGCATAGCTGGCGGAGAACCAATTCATGGAATTCTGCGGAATTGGTAAAAACTCCATGAATCCACTCCGCAACTCTGTTCCACCTCACCCCAAATATTAAAACAGAAACCTCACATGCCCTTAATAATACAACAAGTATCTCTATCATTACATGCAAAAATGCATATAATCATCTCACAAAAGTGAAAATGAAAATAAATAAAGCAAGCAGTGAGAGAGGGGATGATTTTGGTGTCCTCGCTAACCTAGGGAGAGAACCAAGTAGATGCCTTCAAAACAAAGGGAACATCATGCTGAATGACTGGTGGTGGCCCCATCCTCCTAGGGCCACCCCAAGCAAAGTTACGGGCAAAAAATACAATCCCAACAAAAGGCCCTGGAAAGCATTATGTAACAAGATTCTAGGGTGTAGTTAATATTATATTTACATAGACATGAAGTTTGTTCGTCTTTCAGAAACCACCTCCTTTGGGAAACCCACACTGGTAAACTCACCAAGATAGGGCCTCAATCACTGAATGAGCAGTGACTGTTCTGAGGAGTATTGCTTCAGGATAACTTGTGGCATGTTCCACTACCACCAAGATATATCTGTTCCCTGAGTGGACTTATTGGGTCTAGGGGACCAATAATGTCCACCCCTTCCCAATGAAAGGCAGTCCCACCCACTGGCAGTGGGATAAAGGAAGCCTTTGGTTTGTCCCTTGTCTTGCCACTGGCTTGATAGATTTCACAGGAGCTTTAAAACTCCTTTACTCTGGCAGTGATATTAGGCCAATAGATATGTTTATCCAATCTATTTTATGTCTTGCTTTGACTCAATTGACCTACTAACAGGATTTCATAGCTCAGTGGGTGAAGTAATTCTCTATAACTTTGGGTGATCACCTCCATCCTCATGGCCCCTTCCTTGAGATCTCTGGCCTCAGTATGTAGGATTCCCTCATCCCAGTAGACTTTGTGGAATCCACTGACATCACACATAACTTGCTGGAGACAGTCTGCCCCATGCTCTCAAGAGTTGGATACTGTCACTGCCCCAGACACAACTCCTCTCTGGAAAGTCCAACTGTTCCATGCAATACTGCCAAGTTTAACAGATCTTTTCAGGGTGGAATCCCTACCTTAGAGGTCAGACTCTCCCCCTCAGTGTCCAATTTCTTCTGCTCCTCTGGCTGGCTGGGTCCAAACTGGACTGGCTCACCAGACCCTGTGCCCTTTCTCTTGTCATTGGAGGCTTGGCCCATTGTTCCAGGGTCCAAGCCTCCAGCGTTTCCCTTCAACAGTCTGTGACCTAGTCACAGCACATATTACTTATCAGAAGGTCCAGCATTCTTGCATGGATGATCTTCTCCATCCCTGAACAGAGAAGCTTCAAGATTCAAATACCTTCTTAGGGCCTGTCACAGTTACCCAATCCAAACTCACCATGGCCCTGGGATGGAGTTTGGCTCTGAAGTCTGCATAGGACATCTGGTGATACACAACAGGTATGATTTGCTCTGGAGAAATCAGTTTCTCTCTGACCATGGTCACACTGGCTCCTGTATCTCTCAGAGTCTCAACCTCAGTTCCATTGGTTTTAGACCTCTGCCTGTACCTCTCCATGCTGGGAGGCAAGATGGCCAGGGCTGCAAATTCAACCCCACCCTCGGAAACTAAGGTTTCCTCTGTAAACCCCTTCCCCATTTCTAGTACATTCTTTATCCCCATACTTACACTGCCAATCCCCCGGACTGCCCAAAAGTGGGGGGCTTCTTTGTACAGACAGCATCTCTCCTTTTGTGTTCTGACTGAATATAGTCATAATACCACCCCACCTATCAGGGGTCAAACAACGTTCATACTTTTGCAGGGTCAAAAGTCTTTCCCTGATACCCACTTCCCTTTGAGTTGGAGTAGCTTGCCCCGTGCAGATTTCTGTGCGTTTTGTGGTGAGTCGTTTTATTTTTTATCTTGTTTTTCCAGGGATTTCCCTTGGGAGGGGACCTTATTCCTTTTTTTTGTGTCACACCCTAGTGTTTTGTAGAAACACTGGTTATTACCCACTTATCTATTGTCTCCCCCCCAGTTCTCTGCAACCAGCCAGCTTAGAGTCTACTAGATACTGGCTTAACTTTTCTGAGGAACAATTATTCAAGATGTACTCTTTCATGATTACATTTTATAGCTCCTCAAAGCTTTGGTAAGACCTGGTTACCCTGTATCAATCCCTCTATTGCCTTTTATGAGATGCCCACAAAGTCCACCCAGGACTGGGGATTTATTTTCTGGGTGACTTTGAACGTCATCCTGTCCCGCTCTGAGGTAAGTCCAAATTTCTTGATCAGACGTCTTCAAGTGGGTGCAAGATTCTGCTTCATTCCTCTCTAGGGCCAGGACCTATCCCTCCCAACTACAGGAACCAACTCACACAGGACTAAACCACGGTATTTGGAGGTAACCCAGCTGATCATAAAGTTCCTCCCAAATGCGGTCAGCCATTTACAAATATCATCAACCTCTTGGTACTTGGGAACACTCCCCTTCGATAGCCTGGGACCAAACCCACCACCCCACATCTCACAATCTTCCTTGTCTTTGTTGCCACTATCCTTTTTCTCGTGCCTTGCCCACTTGTTCCTACTTGGGAACTATCCCCTTGGATAGTCTGAGAACCAACCCACCATCCTACATCTCACCATCTTCCTCATCTTCATTACCACTATTCTTTTTCTGCTGCCTTGCACACTTCTTCTTGGCTAGGTCCACTTTATACTTCTCTACAGCTATGTAAGCCAGTTTAACCTCCAGCTCCCTTTCTCTAAAGGACATCTCTGGGATCTCTGAGAGGGAGCCTCACCTACCCCACTGAGCTGAATGTCAGGACCGGGTGCTAGAAGTAATGGACAAGTTGTCATCCTCCTGTTGTAGGTTGTTGGTGGGGTCATCCTCCCCCTCCCTTTCATTCCCTCAAGCTGACTCTGCACAGGCCTTAAGGGACCTAACAATCTCTGCTTTATAAATTCTATTAGCAGCTGGTAGACCCTTGTCCCTACACTTTATCAGCTCAGTCACTGTGAGGTTGGTCAGGTTACCCACATCACATCAAGTTCCATCGTATGCCTGGGTTTGGGTTACACAAAAATAAATCTTTGCAAATCAGAGATAGAACAGTTCACAAAAATTAAAAATGAATTAAACACAGTTTTATTCCAAATTCACAAATTTAAACAATCAGTTTTTGTTCTAAGTCAATTTATCAGATTTTTAAAGGTCCTCACTTAAATACAGTATGGTGTGGTCAAACACCAGTACTGGATCCCACCGCTGTGCACCAAATGATGAAAGTTGGTTTATTAGTTGGTGCAGGTAGGTACCTACACCTAGTAATACCACCACAATCACAAATAAGGTCCAGTAAAGTACTCAATAAATTATTCTTTGCTTAACCCTTGGTAGCTTGGCTGGAAGCAGACAGGCTTAACTTAGGAGATAGGTGTGTAAAGCATTGAAAACACACCATTACATTAAATAAGTAAGACACAAAACACAATAAAAAAATTCAACACCAATTTTAAAAAATAGGACATATTTGTATGGTTAAAATGACACAAAAATGACACAAATCTAATATAGAGAACCAGAGATATAAATGTGTAAATAATAAATACTTTATGGTGCCTAAAAAGCAAAAGTGGGCACTTGGGACATCTGTTGGTGCTTGACTGGAATAAAGTCACATTTTCAGGTCAACTCTCAAGGAGTGTGGGTCGGATACAGTGAGCGGTAGGGCTCGGTCAAGTTTTTACCTTCTGACTTAGTACTTTTTTTAAAGCTTTTTCTCTCAAAGCTGAGTGAGGCCCCTTGTCAGGCCGGCTTGTGAGTCAATGGCTGCAGCTTGCTTCAGTGCGAGGCCTTGATGAGATCCTGGAGGTCTTGGACCTTTGGAGCCTCCAGTGGTAAAAACCTGAATTTCAGGCCTGGCTGTGGATCAACGTCAGTAATTTGACTCTCAACAATTAGTCTGTCAACTTCTGTAGCTTCTCATCAAACATTCTTCAAATAGTCTCAAACTTCTGGATCTTCTTCCTGAAGGTTCTTTTGGGGGTCTTGACATGTCTAAAACACCAATCTAAGGTTCCAGAAACTCTGAGTTGCTCCTTGGGAAGTTCATCCAAAGTCCACTCAACTCTGTCCAGCTGGGTTCATCGATGTGGAAATGAAGCAGATGGAGCTCTTTTAACCTTTTGCTTTCAGAGAGTCCAGTACTCAAACTTTTAGAGTCATGCAAAGTCACTCTTTGGCTGAAGCCCACATTGTGCAGCAGGCGAGTGCAGTTCCTTTGGTGCAGCCCAGGTGTTCATCAGGGCAGTCCTTCTTCTTGTTTCTTCCAGGGAGGGATCTGAAATGCTGAACAACTCTCACATTTTTATTCAGGTTTCTGGGCTGGAAAGCAGGGGGGCACCCCTGACCAATGTGGTGTAGGGTGGCACCCTCAAAGGTAACCACTTCCCCTTAAGTGTAGCATATTTTTGTCCTGGAAATCGGAAGATTCCTCCTGGAGATTTAGGCCTGTCTTACCCAAACTACAGCTGTAGATAACTTTCCCTAACACTCCCCTTCCAGTCTCTTTGCTAATTCAATTACAGGGGCTCTCATCTGGCTGGTTGTGCAGGAAGTGGGGGTGGGCCTGGTACCTCTTTGAAGACCAGTTTGGCTACCCAGCCCCCTTTCTGACTTTGTTCTGAAGGTGGCAGATCTATTCCCACCAGATGTCTCTCTGTTTCCTTTCAGGTCACTTCACATCTCATAGGAGCAGTTTGGCTCAACCTGTCAAAGGTTGGTCAATCAGGAGAGGCTGCTCTAACCATCGGCAAGTTGTTGGAATTACTCTAACTATTATTTAGACACTTTTAACTATTATTTGTGCTCACTACTGTCAAAGGTTAGTCTTCATTGAGGTTTAATAAAGGAGTGCTGCAGCTATTTTATGACATCCTTCAACCCTCCAGGGAAAGGCAAGCATTGTTTTTTACACTCCTTCAAAGAACTATCACCAACCGAATTTCTAGAGCTTGTTAAATTGAGCAAGCAAACAGGATGTCCCTCTTTCCTTGTCCACCTCCGATCTTTAGCAAAGTCTGCTGCCATCCCAGACATAACACTTGTCAACACCTGCTTGACAATGGGAGTTTTCCCAGTAGATTTTAAAAAGGCATACATGCTCCCATTACTAATAAAACATAATCTGTACAATCATGACCCCAAGAACTACATAACAATAACAAAAGGACCTTATCTTGACAAACTAATAGAAAAGCAGTTTTCACCCAGATGTCACAATTTATTAAAGACAATGCCATATTTTCTGACTTCCAAACTGGATTTCTTTCAGGGGGAGGCACTGAATCAGCCCTAATCTCTGCCTGGGATGACCTTAAAAACACAATACACCAGAGCAGGGCTTCTACCCTTCTTTTCTTAGACCTTGTATCTGGCTTTGACACTGTTTGACATGACACCCTCATCCAACTACTGAAGGAAGACGAAATAGAGGACACAGCTCTCGCTTGGATCACATCGTACCGACACAATTCAACAAATGTTTTTCATACTCCTTTTTCTTCTCAATCATTACACCCATGCCTTCAACATGTATATGAAATCATCCAGATCTGATCAGTATTTTTGACTTCACCTGCTACAACTATGCAGATGGTACACAGATACTTCTGAAATTGGAAAGGACACTGAAATATCAAAAATCTTCAGTTGCCTCTGGGCGGTTGACCTATGGATGACATGGAGTCACCACAAACTGAATGACTCAAAAACTGAAGTACTCAACTTTGGCAACTGGAAAACCTATGAACCTCTCTGCTCTTGGCCTGGCGATATAGGGCCACTTCAAAAAGTATCTAAGGAGGTAAGAAATCTCAGAATTACCATGGATTCCAAGCTGCCAATACATGCTCAAATGGATAGGGTAGATAAGTCGAGCTTTCTAACAATGAAAACACTGCAAAGCATTTTTCCGCACCTCGGGTTCCCTCACAAGTTTCAAGCTACCATTTATATTGTTCTATCTAAACTGGATTTTGCTAATTGTCTATCTAACAGCTCACCTTTGTCAATTATGAGAAGATCACAGGAAATTCAGATTGTTGCAGTTAGATTCCTCCTACATGGAAAGCCACAATCATCTAGCTCCCCTGCCTTGAGGGCACAATACTGGTTAACAGTTGCTAAAAACTCCACATTGAAGCTGATTTGATTCACACACAAAACTGCACATAGCAAAGGAGCACCCCACATCAGGAAGAAAATCAACAAATACATAGAACCAAAGAACTTATGCTGGAGCATGGTTCCCTATCTCAACATTCTTACATATATACACTTTCTCTGTTCTGGCCGACAGGATATGGAATTCTCTACCCACACACATAAAATCCATTGACAACCATTTTAGCTTCAGAAGATTAGTCATGAGCTTGCTCTTCCCCGCATGACAACTATACTCACAACACAACAGTGTACCACAACTGTATTCTCAGACATAGCAAACTATGCTTCTCCCAGCATAGAGATGACATTGTTGTCATACATGTAACATGCTAATATAAGCCGATACATGTATACAAGTGGAAAAAATTATAATACACCACAGTATTTATTTATTTATTTATTTTTGATATTTGTTAAGCGCGAACAAATGCCCGTCGGCGTCTCGGCGCTATAAACTCAGTACATAACTCTCCAGAGATGGTTCATACGATGGATTACTGATTGAACAACCAGCAGCCTTATTCATGAAGGCTAAATCGGCTCGCAAAGGGCCGGATTCTGAGAATCCGGCCCTTTGCGAGTGCGATTTTTGCATTTGGGATTCAGCATCCCAAATGCAAAAATCGGTAATTGCTAAATCGCTAAATTGCGAGGAATTACATTTAAGGAATCTCTATTTGAGATTCCTTAAATGCAATTCATGAAGCATTCGAAAATTGCGAAAATGCAATTTTGGGCCGCTATTTACCGAGAGGTCAGACCTCTCGGTAAATAGCAAAAACTTAGAAAAATGCTTTTAAAAGCATTTTTCTAAGTTGCATGTTGCACACACACATGTCCTTTGGACATGTGTGTGCGCAACACCTGTTTCAATTTGCATTTAAGGGGTGCTACAGGGTGTCCTTTGGACACCCCTGGCACCCTTTAAATCGCTATCTTATTTGCGAGTAGCAAATTGCTAATCGCAAATAAGGAATACTCCCCATGCATTCCTATGGGCCTTTTGGCCCATAGGAATGCATGGGGAGTTATTCCTTATTTGCGATTAGCAATTAGCTAATCGCAAATAAGGAATCAGTGGGAATCGCAATTAATATTGCGATTCCTACATGATTACCGTTTTGCGAGTCTCAAATAGCGATTCCTTATGATTCGCTATTTGAGCCTCGCAAAACGGCCCGATCATGAATCAGGCTGCAGGTCTTTAACTTTTTACGAAATGGACGGAGAGAGGGCGTTGACCTAATTGACAGTGGAAGGGTGTTCCAAAGTCGGGCTGCAGTGACCATGAACCGTCTGTCTCCCCAAGAAACTGTCTTGGTGCGTGGTACTACTAATTGATGTGTATGTCATACATCTCAGTTGTCTAGAAGGGTGGTAGAATGTTAACTGATCTCTAAGGAACTGTGGGCCTTGCTTGTACAATGCTTTGAATGCAAGGCACAGTGTTTTTAATTTTATACGATTGTTAATCGTAAGCCAATGGCAGTTCCGGATTGTTTGGGCGATCGGTTTAAATTTAGGAGTCTTGGAGAGCAATCTTGCCGCAGCATTTTGTATAGTTTGCATTTTGTTGACGACCGGAATCTGTGCATTAGCAAAAAGATCATTGCAATAATCCAGTGAGGATAATACCAATGTGCTTACCAAGGTTTTTCCGGTACTGTCTGGTAGGAACAGGATAATTTTTCTTATGAGTCTCAACTTGTGAAATGCTGTTGCAGCTATTTGATTAGCGTGTGCGACAAAGTAACGTTTTTCATCGAAAATGACTCCCAAGTTCCTAACCCTTGAGACAGGATTAGGCGGCGTTCCAAAGGATGACTAGCCTGGGGAGAGTTTCCCAAAGATGACGACCTCCGTCTTCTAGGAATTAAGCTTGAGGCAGTTGGAGGCCATCCATTCTCCAATTGCCCGCATGCCTTCCTGGAAACGCTCCGCCACCTTTTCTCTATCATTGTTGATGGCGAGGACTAACTGAGTATCATCTGCGTAGGACGTAAGGCTCATCCCATAGGATTTGATAACTCGAGCTAGGTCGGACACATAGATGTTAAAAAGTGTCGGACTTAGGGATGAGCCTTCAGGGACCCCGCAGGGTAAGGACAGGTCAGCCGACTGGAATGGACCTAAGGTGACAGCTTGTGTCCTTCCGGATAAAAAGGATGCTAATAAGGTCTTAGCTTCCAGTTGTATGCCCATTTTTTCGACACGGTCGATCAGAATCGAATGATCGACCGTGTCGAAAGCCGCGGATAGGTCCAGCAGTACAAGTACTGCTGTTCCTCCTTGATCTTTGATGATTCTGATATCCTCTGCAGCTTTGATAAGGGCGGTTTCCATACCATGAAATTTACAGAATCCAAACTGGGTGTTGTCCAGCAGGTGGTGTTCCTCAATATATTCGTATTTACAACAAGGGGTGGTGAGGGACAGAGTCTCTGAATTAAACAGAATACTCTCACCCAGTCAAGAGATCAGGGCTAGATCTAACACCGTTTTTTAGCTCACTGCACCATCCCAGTTTCAGAACCTGGCTGTATGCAAATTAGTCTGTTCCTGTCCCAGTGCATGATGGGAACAGGGCAAACCAAACTACAAAAGCCAATTCTTACACTGGGAAGGAAACAAGCTACCGGGGACCGGTTTCTGGCATTTCAGCCTCTTCGGCCCGGCTTACTTGAATCCTGATGGTGCAATGAGCAAGGGACTCACATCTGAGTATACCCTTCCACGCTTAGGGTGGACAAAAATATTTACAACAAGGGGTGGTGAGGGACAGAGTCTCTGAATTAAACAGAATACTCTCACCCAGTCAAGAGATCAGGGCTAGATCCAACACCGTTTTTTAGCTCACTGCACCATCCCAGTTTCAGAACCTGGCTGTATGCAAATTAGTCTGTTCCTGTCCCAGTGCATGATGGGAACAGGGCAAACCAAACTACAAAAGCCAATTCTTACACTGGGAAGGAAACAAGCTACCGGGGACCGGTTTCTGGCAATTTAGCCTCTTCGGCCCGGCTTACTTGAATCCTGATGGTGCAATGAGCAAGGGACTCACATCTGAGTATACCCTTCCACGCTTAGGGTGGACAAAAATATTTACAACAAGGGGTGGTGAGGGACAGAGTCTCTGAATTAAACAGAATACTCTCACCCAGTCAAGAGATCAGGGCTAGATCCAACACCGTTTTTTAGCTCACTGCACCATCCCAGTTTCAGAACCTGGCTGTATGCAAATTAGTCTGTTCCTGTCCCAGTGCATGATGGGAACAGGGCAAACCAAACTACAAAAGCCAATTCTTACACTGGGAAGGAAACAAGCTACCGGGGACCGGTTTCTGGCATTTCAGCCTCTTCGGCCCGGCTTACTTGAATCCTGATGGTGCAATGAGCAAGGGACTCACATCTGAGTATACCCTTCCACGCTTAGGGTGGACAAAAATATTTACAACAAGGGGTGGTGAGGGACAGAGTCTCTGAATTAAACAGAATACTCTCACCCAGTCAAGAGATCAGGGCTAGATCCAACACCGTTTTTAGCTCACTGCACCATCCCAGTTTCAGAACCTGGCTGTATGCAAATTAGTCTGTTCCTGTCCCAGTGCATGATGGGAACAGGGCAAACCAAACTACAAAAGCCAATTCTTACACTGGGAAGGAAACAAGCTACCGGGGACCGGTTTCTGGCATTTCAGCCTCTTCGGCCCGGCTTACTTGAATCCTGATGGTGCAATGAGCAAGGGACTCACATCTGAGTATACCCTTCCACGCTTAGGGTGGACAAAAATATTTACAACAAGGGGTGGTGAGGGACAGAGTCTCTGAATTAAACAGAATACTCTCAACCAGTCAAGAGATCAGGGCTAGATCCAACACCGTTTTTTAGCTCACTGCACCATCCCAGTTTCAGAACCTGGCTGTATGCAAATTAGTCTGTTCCTGTCCCAGTGCATGATGGGAACAGGGCAAACCAAACTACAAAAGCCAATTCTTACACTGGGAAGGAAACAAGCTACCGGGGACCGGTTTCTGGCATTTCAGCCTCTTCAGCCCGGCTTACTTGAATCCTGATGGTGCAATGAGCAAGGGACTCACATCTGAGTATACCCTTCCACGCTTAGGGTGGACAAAAATATTTACAACAAGGGGTGGTGAGGGACAGAGTCTCTGAATTAAACAGAATACTCTCACCCAGTCAAGAGATCAGGGCTAGATCCAACACCGTTTTTTAGCTCACTGCACCATCCCAGTTTCAGAACCTGGCTGTATGCAAATTAGTCTGTTCCTGTCCCAGTGCATGATGGGAACAGGGCAAACCAAACTACAAAAGCCAATTCTTACACTGGGAAGGAAACAAGCTACCGGGGACCGGTTTCTGGCATTTCAGCCTCTTCGGCCCGGCTTACTTGAATCCTGATGGTGCAATGAGCAAGGGACTCACATCTGAGTATACCCTTCCACGCTTAGGGTGGACAAAAATATTTACAACAAGGGGTGGTGAGGGACAGAGTCTCTGAATTAAACAGAATACTCTCACCCAGTCAAGAGATCAGGGCTAGATCCAACACCGTTTTTTAGCTCACTGCACCATCCCAGTTTCAGAACCTGGCTGTATGCAAATTAGTCTGTTCCTGTCCCAGTGCATGATGGGAACAGGGCAAACCAAACTACAAAAGCCAATTCTTACACTGGGAAGGAAACAAGCTACCAGGGACCGGTTTCTGGCATTTCAGCCTCTTCGGCCCGGCTTACTTGAATCCTGATGGTGCAATGAGCAAGGGACTCACATCTGAGTATACCCTTCCACGCTTAGGGTGGACAAAAATATTTACAACAAGGGGTGGTGAGGGACAGAGTCTCTGAATTAAACAGAATACTCTCACCCAGTCAAGAGATCAGGGCTAGATCCAACACCGTTTTTTAGCTCACTGCACCATCCCAGTTTCAGAACCTGGCTGTATGCAAATTAGTCTGTTCCTGTCCCAGTGCATGATGGGAACAGGGCAAACCAAACTACAAAAGCCAATTCTTACACTGGGAAGGAAACAAGCTACCGGGGACCGGTTTCTGGCATTACCTCAATATATTCGGGCAGCTGGTTATTCATAGCTTTCTCTACCACCTTTGCCATGAAAGGAAGACTAGCTATTGGTCTGTAATTTTTTAATTAGTCTTTATCCAGATTTGGTGTTTTAGAAGTGGTTTTAAAAGAGTATTTTTCAGCGTATCTGGATATATCCCTGATTTAAACATGGCGTTGCATATTTGGGTAATCACATGTGTTTGTAGGTCCATAATGGGAGGGAAAATTTTGGGTGGACAAGGATCCGATGCTGATCCTGTTTTTATAAGTTTAATGATGTCCATTATTTTTGACTCTGTGACTTCTTTGAATTGGATTAAAGAGCAATCGGGGGGTGTGAAACCGGTAGAGTGAGTGATGGTGTTATCCTTGGATGAAAAAGCTAAGTAGATGTCATTAACTTTTGTAAAAAAGAAATTCGCCAGAGCATTGCAGAAGAATTGGGAGGGTGGGGTGGTCATATTAGGGTTATTCCCTGCCAACTGCTTCACAACGTTATAAAGTTGTTTGTTAGAGTTCTTGGCATTTTCTATTTGATCGCTAAAGAAATGTTTCTTAGCCTTGGTGATCATTTTTTTATATATAGCTAGTGTCTCTTTATAGCGAATTTTACTTTCTGAATCATATCATTTTCTCCAATGTCTCTCAAGATTCCTACTTTTCTGTTTTCTAAGATCTTCCGTAAACCAGGGGGCGAAAGGCGTTGTCCTATTTCTGGAGATGTTTTTAGATGGTACCATTTCCTTCATGGCGTTACTTAACCATTCTGTATATTGGGTCATAGCTATATTCGGGTCTGCGGAGACAGTAGGGCAAGTGTTATCCAACATTGCTCTAAAATCTGCACTATTTATATCATTCCAAACCTTGAAAGACTCTCGGCTGGGAGGAGCTGGTCTATTTAATGGGGTATCCTTGATTAAAATTTCACAGAGAATAGCGTGGTGATAAGACCAGGGGAGGGGGAGGATCTCTTTTATTTGAATCCCTTCTAAATTAGAGAAGATGCCATCCAGGGTATGGCCTGCCTCGAGTGTAGGTGAGGTGTCTAATTGTATAAGGCCTATGGTTTCCATATCAACAGCAGAGCTTGTGTTTTATTGCTGTCAAGTTTATCTAAGTGGAAATTAAGGTCACCTAAAACCTTAAAAGCATCCTCTATTGCGAGTGATTTTAGCATTGTATTAAGATTTAAGAGGAATTCTGCACGTGCTCCTGGCGGTCTATATAGGAGTGCTCCTTTAAAATTATGCGATGGAGTCAGCATGATGGCAAAGTGAATCGCTTCACATGTGAGTGAGGGAACCGGGAGCGTTCTCACTATAAAGGTGTTTCGGGCAATTATTGCCAGACCACCGCCCTTCTTTCCCTGTCAGTCCTGTCGGTAGATCTTATATCCTTGAGGTACGGCGACCACTAGATCAGGATCGGAAGCACTATCCATCCAGGTCTCAGTGACAAATAGTATATCTATGTTCCTCTCTATAATAAGGTCAGCTATGTTCTGTCTATGCCTGCCTAACGAGCGAGCGTTAATGAGTGCAATTATTATATTTATGTTGTTTTTCCTTGTTTTTCTGAAGGTAGTATCATTCCTAAGGAAAGGAAGTGAGGACTTGCAATGAGGACAGCTTGTGATAGGGGTCTGTGAAATGTGCACCAAGTCTTGCTTTGTGCACTTGTTACCTGGGACTGGTCTGAGCTGCAGAAGTTCGGCTTTAGAATAAGAGATCTGGGGCTGTATCCGGACAGAACAAGGGTTCTCAGCCCTAAGCCCGTTCCTGGCGCGGACGGGCGCAGACGGGCTTGCCTTTGGCGCGCCTGCGGCACACCCGCTGCGCCCGCCCGATGCGCCGTTGGGAAGTTGAGAGCATTTTATAGAAAGGAAAGAGGGCTTGAGGCAGTCAGCAGCTAGAGCTCTGCCCTTGAAGTCCACCAAAGATGGCGTCCACCTCTGTCTCCTACCGCGTAAGCACGTAATCTGCTATGCGAGGAGCGGGGTTCGAAATGCGCCTAATTAGGTAGGTGCAGTGCCTGACAAAGAATTTAAAAATCGAGAATAACGTAGCGTTTAAAATAACATGCAATCACCTATAGCCTGGCCCCCGGCTTTCGGCCTCAGGGGAGATGTGCAGCTAAGTCTGGGCGCCGGTGTAATAGCCAGGAGGGCGGGAGGCAGTCAGCAGCTACAGCGCTGCCTCCCGCCACATGTGTATATAAGACAATGTCTTAATTGTTGCATCTGTGTACATATAGGAGCAACTATAGAGGAGAGTATGCCTGCTACTAAAACTTTAAGACATATAATGAAAACAATGTGCATACTTTACCACAAGATAATTGTGCACATCAGACCATGCAAACATTGCTGCATCTGTGCACATATTTATATAGAGAGTGTTTCTCTAGACAGTAAAAGCTTACCAATTTTCATGCATATATCCATGTATGCGTTACTTCCAGTTTCTTGTTATGAAACAAAAATCCTCCTTTCATCAATTGTCCCATCCCTCCTCTCTCTAAATCATCCCAAATCTTTCTGACAACTATGAATCCCCAAACATCCATTTTACACCTCCATCCCTCTTTTTAGCCATGTCACCCCATTAACAGGCATCCATTTTCATCATCCTATACCTACTCTAAAATCTACGAAACACATAAGAAATCAAGAGCACAAACCTAACTCAACTAATGCACAAAAGCAGTATGTTTTTGTACTAATTACCATGTAATCTTGGTATCCGGAGTAGCCTGCCACCCCCGCAAATCACTTCCATGCCTCGTCAAGGGTAGTAAGCACAACATAAATACCACTCACAATGACAATCACAATACTTTGTTCTAACGGAATGAAAGCTAATTAATGCTCCTGCCTCCTGATGTCGAGGGCATAACAATACCAGTTCTTGGCTAGATTAAGGAAATAAGTTTCTGTTTGGAGTGGTCTAAGCAACATTAAGTTCAGGTCATATAGTGCTTATTCCTTTTCTTTCCCCTTGATGCATAGTTCACAAAGTGCACTATATATGCAGCAAGCAAACATGTATTCCTTTCCCTCTCCGAGATTCTGCCAACTGAAAGTCTTTATTACTCATGTCCTGACGGAAATCTCCTGAGAAGTGACCTATAAATAGCGATATGTCAACTGACTCCTTTTTCATTTTATTTTACGGTACAGACAGTATTCTCAAATGGTCTTTGCTGTTCAGCTTATATTGCATTCACCGAATTATATATAACACGGACACTTTTAAAGCGACAATACAGAGCTGTAACGAAGCGAACTTGCCAGCATTAGCAGACTACAATTAAAGGTGGGAGGGTTACTACAACACATCTTACAATGATATTCAGTGCACTTAATCTTAGTTATGTCCTACCAAGGGACTGGGACCTACTTAAGATCCAATGGATCATGAAATGTCTAATCTCAATTGTGTACGCTTTTTGGCTCTGTCGAATTGCATCTCATTAGATAACTTAACCAACTTCCAGAAAGGCTCAACAGTCAAAGGGGGCCTGAGAAAGACTAATGATTCACATCCACATAGATTTTCGAGCTGTTATAAGGCTACTAGTGTATATGATTACATTTTTTGGAGCTAAGCATAATTTTACAAAGGTTGTTGGAAACCATATATATTACACAGAATATGTGTTTAGGTATCCTGCTGAAACATTTTAGGTATAAAAGTCATCGACAGGCCAGTCGAGGAGGAAATGTCTCACGCCTTGCGTCAAAGAGGCTTTTCCACGCAATACCCATGGATTTTGAGTCTGCCCAGATGTTCTTATTCATGTCAACCTGAGGCAGCAGCAAAACCTTATGCCTCGCAAATATTTGTATTTCTCCTTGTTTTTTCTGCTATCAATGTGTGCTGCAAAGTCTCCCATAACTATCTTGTTCAGGAAGGTGCACCTTCCTGCACAAAAACAATCCTGCCGACAACACAAGCACCCTTGCATCATGTTGCAAGGGGGCCTGCATTGGCTTTGATTGCCAAAACAGCACCAGCGCAGGTGGAAAGGACAGAAATGCACGGTACATGATAAACACTGTGCATTACAGCCCTTTCATTTTGAGGCAGAGCAGCAAGGCGACTTGCTGTGTTGTCCTACGCCAAATCCCCATAAGTGAGGATGTTAGTTCTCACTATGCACTATTCCCATTCACAAACATGGGGTATGCAAAAACCACAGTGACAGCTTTGCAACTTGACATGCAAATAGGAAAGTGGGCAAGTACTATTAGTTCACATTTCAAGTTACTCTGTTATCTAGAAAGGGGTGCAAAATGACTTGCCTAATTAATGTTAATCAGGTGACAATTACAAACCACTGACTGTCAGTGAATGCAGAGATGGAAATCTGCAAGGGACAGGAGGACTATCTGTCCTTGCATTGGCTTACCTAAGCAGAAACAGGTCTATGACTGCTTTAAAATAAATGTTTATTAACTGGCAAGATACAGGTTTTTTGTACAGACTTTCCACATTAATGCTTTTCCTTGACAATCACTTTCTAATGATAATGTACACACACTCTGGACTACTTCACTAAATTCTACAACTTACATTCTGACAACTTGAAATTTCACAACTAAAATCACTAGATATTTAAGTACATTTCTAATTGTCAGCCCCCATCAAAGTTTCTTGGAATCTTCTGGTACTTTAGGTATTTTGTCATGATCTGGATTCATTAGTGTGGTGTTTGTGGAGTATCTATTGTCCGAGAACTACAATCAGCACTAGAAAATGGGTCTATACCTGCCCCATATCGTACCGTGAGCAGTGAGTAATTTTGTTTGTCTCCATAATGGTTTGAGTGTGAAAATTGTATAGCTGCCTGCAAATAGTCAAGTCAAGTCAAACCACTTTATTCGATTCATTAAAATCATAAAAGTATACTATACACTATACAAAACATTATAAAAATGTATTATACAATAAAAAAACATTTAAAAGGACCATTTCTTTGTTAAAGACCAATAATCATGTACATAGACTTATAATATATGATTAGACATTTCCAGTAGAGCTGCCTGTCTGACCCTCCTACTTCTGACAGACGCAACTAGAAAGCTTGCAACTCTAAGCATGATTTCAGGGGAATCCATCAATTGTAGGAACAATAATGCAGGTTTACATTGTATAAAGTCCATCTTTTTCAATAGAGGAAAAATAAACCTTTTTCTGGCTTCTTGAAAAAAAGGGCAAAAGAACATAAAATGCATGGTGTCTTGGGCGGAGAAATCATCGCATTTACACGGGGTCACGTCTTCTAGCCTGAACCAACCCTGCAGATCCCACAATACCAGGTGAATTTGATTGAAACGGAATTTAGTTAAAAGCCATCTGTGAAAAGGGTTAGAAACGATAAACAGATATGATGGCATTGCTAGTGACGAAATTACCAAGATGTGGGTCCTGACAGATGCTTTGCATAACTCCACTGCTTCTCGGTCTGCTTCGCTTTGCCTAAAAAAAATGTTCTTAACCCACTCTAAGTCAGCTTTACATAAGGATTCAGGATGAAGTAAATCTCAGGACGCCCCAGTTTCTCTGATGAAATTTTTACATACGACAGCCACTGGATATCCTTCATTCTATCTAGTTTAATACAATCCTTTAGAATCCTATGATTTAGGGTAAGATTCGGATTCAACCAGATTCTAATCCTTAACAAGATTGGGGCTATTTTATTTATATCAGAGATGTATCCTAAGCCCAACTCGAGATGAACAGAATGGGTCGCAGTGGATTGTGGGAGACCAAGGAGGGCACGGAAGAATTTATTCTCTTCTGTCTGTCTACAGTCAGGTTTAATGTACCCCCATATAGCTGCCCCGTACTTTGCAATTGCAATAGTTTTTGCTTTATATATAGCCAAAATAGCCTCAAAGGGTTTCCCCCCCAGTCATTTGACAAATCCTGCTATTGCGGCTGAAGAATTTCTCACAGCATTCACCTTTAAAGAGAGCTGAGGTGACCACGTTTCCCTGTCGTCAAAGACAACTCCCAAATAGGTGAAAACTTTCACCCTGGTGATTTCTTCTTCCCCGCAATAGAAAGATCTAGCGGTACCTTTACCAGCCCCTAAAGACATAATATGTGATTTGCCATTGTTGACCACTAGGTCCAGGGAGTTCATTAAGTTCCCAAATGAGTCCAGCAGTCTTTGTAAGCCCAAAGGAGTCCTTGCCAATAAAACGGCATCATCCGCGTAGAGAAGCAACGGAACCGGTGATCCTCCCATACGCGGTATGTCGAGTGTAGCTGTTAACAAATTGGCTTCCAGCGAATTTATATACAAGGTGAACAGCATGGGAGCCAGGATACAGCCCTGCCGCACCCCCCTTCCGGACTTAAAACTAGCCGTACATTTCCCCTCTTGCGTCATCCTTATAGAGGCATTCAGATCTTTATGTAACTCGGCCAGAAAATACACGAGGGGCCTGTCAAGGCCCATTTCCAGCAGCATAGTCCACAGCCTAGACCTATTAACTAGGTCAAAGGCCGTGGACAAATCCATAAAGCCCAAGAAAATGGAGCCCCTTGTTGCCCTTGTATATTTGGATATTATTAAATGTAAATTGAGGCATTGGTCCTCCGTGCCCCTCCCAACTCTAAAACCATATTGGGCGTCGGACAGTATGTCTTTTTCCAGAGCCAAATCTGTTATCTTTACTAATATAACCTTTCCCAGTATTTTAAAGGAGGAGTCAAGTAATAATATAGGCCTATAGCATCTGGGATCTCCCCTTTGGCCCTTCTTGAAAACCGGGATTATAGTTGATCGCGACCATGATTTAGGAAATCCTGAAATGGCCGAGGTATTGAAGACATTAGTCAAAATCTTTCCCCAATAAGTGGAGTTGGCCTTATACATATCTGAGGGAACCCCATCAGGGCCTGGTGCCTTACGCCCCGCGGTGCCCTCTATTGCTTTAACCACTTCTCGTAAATTAAAATTTACCGGTATAATTGGGGGATCTGTGATGGGAATCTCAAACATTTCCAACTCCAAATCACTCCCATAATTTTTTTTAAAATGGCTTAACCAATCCTCCTCAGCAATATTTAATTCCAAAGCAGAGTTCAGATTGCCAGAGAACAGGGGAGTATTAATTATAGACCAAAATTTGGCACTATCTTTCAATGTCGCTTTATCCGTTAGATCAGCCCACACTTCTTATTTTATTTCATTTTTCCGTGCCAGGACGACTCTTGAGTACTCCTTCCTAAGCTGAGCGACTAAACCTTTATTCCTAGGCCGATCGTTTAGAGCCTTTTTTAATAGATTATGTGCTTTGGTACATTTATGATTAAACCAGCCCTGTACTGGTTTATTTTTCCCTTCTTTGCTATTTATTGTAAGTTCTTTACCCACTTGAGAACAGATGGCTTCATACGAGGTAATTACATCCCCCCCACAAGTTTGTGGGTCCGCACATATGCTTAGTTCCTGCGCAGCCTTAGTTGTAATAATGTGGAAGAAGTCTTCTGGGGTAACCTTACTCCAGTTTAATCTTCTGCCCTGATCTTTTATTTTTACCTCAGCTACAACCTTTGGCAAATCACTTTTATTTAATAATGAAAATCCATTTATCAATTCAATCACCACCGGGTTGTGGTCACTGAAAGTGGAGTGTATAGCATTATAAAAAAAAGTACATATTTTAGAAGTCCCAAGGAAAGAAATATATAGTCTATTATTGACTCACAGTCCCTAGCTACATACGTCGGGGTACGAACACTCTTATCGAAGAACCCTGCCTCAAACAAATCATTGTTGGACAGGAGTATCTCCAGAGCTTCCCCCTTAGAATTATGCTCAAAATGCTGAGGGCATGTAAGATATGGTCCATCAATATTAATAATTTGACAATTAAGACTACAAGGATGTACATTAAAATTGCCCAACAAAATATAATGGCAAAAAGTGGTTTGCTTCTCCTTATAGAATTTTAAAAAATCAGACAACAAATTAAGATGCTCATTAGGAGAATCCCCTTGCTGCGAGTTATAACAATTCACCAGGATTAGTTTTGTGTTATTCGCCAAACTTAGTTCCAAAATAAGAAGGTTATGGGAAGCACAGTCAACCCTTTTTACTTTACCCCATATGTTCACAGAAACCAAGAACATAAGGCCCCCTCTATCTCTCCCAGCAGGAGATCTCAATGCGGCAACGAAATAGGATGTGAAGCCATCGATCCAGAAGTCACAAGCATTATCCCATGTCTCTTGGAGAGCCACAATGTCATATTGTTTTACAAGGTTTAGCCAGTTGCTATCATCCCTTTTGGAACGTAGCCCAGCAACGTTCCAGCTTAACATCTTTACCTTGTCCCCCACAGTTTTACTTATACTTTCAGGTTTACAACAAGTGTTTTTAGGCCTTATTATGTTTTCTTCAGGCTCCAAGTGTTCCCTTACTGCAGATGTCCCCCCCCCAAACCCTCACAACCTCACGTCAATCACACAACTCTAATCCAGATAGTGCATCAAATCTATTGTGAGTGACAAGGTTAGACCCAAATTTAAAGTAATTATCTCCCCCACAGCTCTGTGGAGATCCTAAGGCAAATAGAAATGTGCATTCAATCCATGATGTTTACTTCTACTACGCTGAAAAGCAATGATCCCTAAAATCATCCCATTGTCCTAAGAATACCAATGTTTTTCACTATGTTTCATCTGGCCAGCCCAGTGCTTCCTTCTTCTTGGAGCAATTTTACGCTGTTTCAAAAAGATCCACTCTCATGCCTCCTTATTCTTTTTCTCTTTCTGGAGAGCATGAAAGGATGCTAAAGGTGACCATTTAGGAAACACTAAAACAGAAACAATCTTTGAATTAATTCCCGGTATGCAATGAAAGCACAATTCAATGAACGCATTAATTGCACTTTGTAGTAAGTCTCTATCCCCTAAAATGAATGAGGAAGTGGAGACTGCTGTAGACAGAACTTGCAACCAAAAGGTTACTATTATTAACCTTCCTGCTGATGTAAATTTAAAAATTAAAGGGTGTTTATTTTTAAATTGAAACCCTGAAAAAAACACATTTTCTAAAATTCGATTCACATAGGACTACAATATTAACAAGAGACAGCACAATAGAATAAAAACCTAACTGTTCCTAATGTTAAACTTAACACATTTTTTTAAATTAAATTACAGTAAATATTAATCCTTCAACACCCCTGTCAGTATCCTTTATGTTGATTATATGTAACATTCTGTGGTGCAAGTTATGTTTATGTATTATTTAATTTGCGATGTATTTTTCAAAATATATATTATCATTTACAAAATGTTTTATTTAAATGTTTCTAGGTATATTAAAAATGAAATGTACATTTTCTATTTTAAAAAAATATTATAAATAAAGTTATGTATGTATTATGTGTGTGCATCCATATGTGTTGATTTATTTGCATGCAATCAGGGATTTGTATGGTGGTGTGTTTTAGTATCAGTGAGTAATCATGCTGGGTAATTGACTTATGTGAAAGCTGGGCTGGAGTACATTTAAGACTGTTTTGTCAATAGCACTACTGTACTAGATTTAAATGTGTATTTTGCGATTTACAATATTTACATTTGACTTATGCTTATGTGGCTGTGTTTCATATTAGCATGTCCCTCCATTATCTTCTGCTACAATTTCTCTTAATTTCACTAAGGTAGGAGTAAATATTCTGAATCATCATCCACTTCCCTTTCTATCTTTCGTCATTACTAGTGAATAGCAAACTAAGGGGCTTATTAGCAAGGAATAGCAATATTTATCGCAAAATGCGCTAAGCGCATTTTTTTAATTGCTGTCTATCGCTGAATATGTTAGCCGAGAAAAATATCCATTGATAGCGGCAAAATGCGAGAATATCGCTGGAAATCCAGCGATATTCATGCATTATTGCCAATGGAGACTTAACCTGACAATCCACCTCCTGTCGGATAAACAGGTAAGTCATGTTGTTAACAGGTGTTAGATTATAGTGATAATTGCGTTTAGCATGATTTTTTTTATTGCTTTGCCTGCCTTGCCATTAAGCGATAGCTGTGTTAGCGACTGCTTTCAGCCGCTAACAGTTTAAATACGCCCATTTTGCATGTCATTAGTGATAAATATCGCTGACATGCAAAGCGGGCCCCAAACCATTTGCTATCGCCTGAAAGCTGTCATTAACTGCTGTTAGCAAAAGCTTGCTGATAGGGCGATAAAAATATTGCTGCTTTAGTGGCGAAAAGTGCCGCTAAAGCGGTGATATGGCCCTTGCTAATATGCCCCTAAGAGACATCTACAGCAGGAGATTTGTGATTTGCATTTTGGAGTTTATAGAGTAGTACTACTTTATGTACTCCAAAATTCCTTTTATTACTTGCCCCAAACTTTCCAAAGGAAAGGAGAGGGCAAACCTATGTTAAGCCTCTCCCATGTTCTACTGGATAGCTGATCGCTATTGCCACAAGAAGTAACAAAATGGAAATCAAGCAATTTGGATATGCATAGAAATGCTTTCATTTTCCCAATATCTATGATGGAAAATCAATCTTATTTGAAGCACATTTATCATGAACCATCCTTCTTTTGACATCACATCAAAAATTAGTTTATTCAACTGTTTTTAATTCTCAGTCATCAATATTTATTAAGGCGTGACTTTACCTCTCAAAATAGACGTTTTAACACTTTCATAGTTTCTCCTGGCAGAGTATTTTTAAGTATCCAGCAGGTATTTAGTTTTTGATGCAGATTAAATAGATTACACTGTGTCTTTTTTCCCTACATTTCACTGATTTTGTTTTACCAGTCTATAATCTCTTGAATGACCAAATGAAAGGAGAACCACACCAGGTATATATATAAAATATATGTATTTATTCTAAACACACCCTACTAGTCTCTTTATGAGGCTAGAGGTAAAAGCACATATGTTACACTTAATATACAGTAAACTAGCACAATATAAGTTGAGCCGTAGGGGAGTACCAAACCATATATTAAGAAAGTGGTATAAGAACCACAACTTGGCTAGACACAAGGCTTAGAGCCTGTAAAAGTGCTGGGGCAACAAGGAACCACCTAAGGTAGTGACACAGGGGACCGACGGGGGACACGTGCAGTGTCTGGACACAGCCGCAAATTGCCGTTAACTTCAATGGGGAAAGTCGAGGTTGGAAATTTAAAGAATACGGACACTTAGAAGAGAACTTTAAGCAAACCCCTTTAAACTTAAGGGGTCCTAGGGCCAACACCCACAGGAGCACCGGAGTACTCGAGTTACCTCACCCAGGGAAGCGGGGGTTCATAGGTGTCTTTTGGTGTCGGGAATCGTCGTTGATTTCAATGACGGTCTGCTGCAAAGTGATACTGCCGTTGAAGAGGAAAGTGTCCGGGGTGATCCAAGCCTGGATTGAAGATGAAAAGAACCTGATGACAGAGGGGACAGAGTCTGGGTCACTAGCCAGTGAATAGGGGCACGATGGATGAATGCCCACCAATGTGAGGTGATTTCAGGTGAAAGAGGTGAAGCTTGACTCTTCAGCCACGAGGACCAGGAGATGTCGACAACAACCTGGAGCTGGATTCTAGCTGTCCCAAAAAGGATTTTGAGTGCTGCGGTGTCGGGCCCGGACTTGACCCAACACGCCTTGGCAACAGGAAGCCATGCAGAAAGTAATGAAATGCTTTGGGGTGGACCAGCAAAGTTCGAGGACTCACCACGCAGGGGCACGTCTGTAGCAACCAGGGAAGCCAAAGGAAAATAAGAGTTGCCTTCACAGGGACCCACCAGTTGACAGACCAGGGATTGGGAAGAAGTTTCAAGCGGAAATGCAAAAATAGGGCTCACAGAACACTTCTGGAGTGTAGGCCCACAATCGTACACCTAAGAAAGGGGTTGGACTAACTCTGTGGACCCACCTATGGGAGAGTTTGGAAAGAGGGGTGGCTACACCCATTTCCTTTGTCCAATTCCACGAAGGCCTGTCTGGGAGGTGGTTACACCTCCCTGTGACATGAAACCTATTGTCCAGGACTCCCCTGCCGGAGTTTGGGTCAGCAGCAGGAGGCCAGACTTGTGTCTGTGGCTGCAGCATCCATTTTGTGATGCCAGGGCTCTTTAAACTTGTTACCGAGCAGACTGGTGTGGACATTTCTCTCCCTCTAGAAGGGTGGAATTCTACTCCCGCCACCAGAACTGACGGGGTGTAGGATTCCAAAGTGTTTGACACCAAACATGACATGTTTCCGTGCAGCCATTCCAAAGTTAGCATTTACCACAAGGTTATAATGCACTTAAGAGTACATGGTCTGGCTGCATCACAAACTGCAACAGAGAATAGGTTCCGAAGGCTGCAGAGGGGCCCTGCTCATACATAGGCACCCTCTCACATGAAAACAAGCATCCTCTATTCAGGATTGATAAGGCCCGCCATAGGGGTGACTGATAGGTTTCTATGTGCAGCAATTTAAGATAGATATAGGTAACCTATATCTTAGTAAGGGGTGCATGCACCACCTTACCCAGGCTGCAGTAGCAGTCCTGCGGTATCATTTTGAAAGGCTTCGCTGGTGTGGTATAATACATGCTGCAGCCCTTGGTAGGACTCTGGGGTACCTATGCCCTTAGTACCTAGTGTACCATATACAAGGGTACCCCAGTAACCAAATTAGAGTGTACCTATAGTACATGCAATCAATTTAGAGAGGAAGCAGCTAGGCTGGGATCCTGGATATCAGGGCCCCAGCCATACTAAAGTAAAAAAACAGAGAAACATTAGCAAAAAGTGGGAGTAACCATAGTAAGCAGGTCCTACTCTCCTACACCCCCCTCCCAACGCAGGGACAATAAACTAACCTTGACCAGTTGAGTCTTCATGGTCAAAGTGGAAACATCTGGAGAGTCCATCTGCATTGGCATGGTTACTCCCAGGTCTATGTTCCACTGTATAGACTATCCACTGTAGGGAAATGGACCACCTCCAAAGTTTGGGGTTTTCACACTTCCTTTGTTTTAGCCATCAGAGGCGTTTATGGTCAGTCTGAACAGTGAAGTGAGTGTCAAACAAGTATGTCCTCAGCTTCTTCAGAGCCCAAACCAGAGCAAAGGCCTCGATCTCAATAGCTGACCAACGTTTCTCTCTGGCAGTCAGCCTTTTGCTAATAAAAGCTACTGGCTGGTCCTGACCTTCATCATTCAATTGTGATAGCACAGCCCCTACCCCCAACTCAGATGCATCTCTTTGGACAATGAATTCTTTGGAGTAGTTAGGACTTTGCAGGATGGGAGCATTGCACATGACCTGCTCCAGGTCATCAAATGCCTTTTGACATCTAACTGTCCACTGAACTTTCTTGGGCATTCTCTAGGAAGTTACATCATTCAGGGATGTCACAATGGATCCATACCCCTTGACAAATCTTCTGTAGTACCCAGTCGGGCCCAAGAAAACTCCTGAGTCTGGGTAGTTGGAGCAACCCAGTCCATGATGGTCTGGATTTTGCTCTGCAATGGTTGAACCTACAAGATGGCCCTGGTACACAACCTGACTCTGCCCTATCTGGCACTTAGTAGCCTTGATAGTTAGGCCTGCTTTTTGAAGGGTTTCCAAAACATTTCTCAGGTGGACCAAGTGATGCTCCCAGGTGGAGATAAAGACAACAATATCATCTAGATATGCTGTAATATCGTTTTCCAGGCCTGTTAGGACTTTGTTCACCAACCTTTGAAAAGTGCCAGGTGCATTTTTCAAACCATAGGGCATAACCACAAATTGGTAGCGCCCGTTAGGGGTAGAAAATGCTGTCTTAGGCTTTGCATCATCAGCTAGTCTGATCTGCCAGTAGCCCGCTGTCAGATCAAATGTGCTTAGAAACTTGGCTGAGGCCAAAGTATTTATCAGCTCATCTGCTCTGGGTATTGGATGGGCATCAGTCCTAATGACTGCATCGAGACCCTTGAAGTCTACACACAACCTCATCTCTCTCTTACCACCCTGGGTGTGAGGTTTAGGCACTAAGACTCTTGGACCAGCCCAAGGGCTATCTGAGGGTTCAATAACTCCAAAATCCAACATCTTCTGGACTTCAGTCCTAATACAGTCCCTGACATGGTCAGGTTGCCCGTAAATCTTATTATTAACAGGCAGACTGTCCCGAGTGTCCACTTCATGACTGCACCAGGTAGTCTGACTTGGAGTCAGAGAGAACATATGTCTGCACTGATTGAGCACTTGTCTGCAATCAGCTTGCTGCTGGGCAGTGAGGCTGCCTGCCAAGGCTACACCCTCTATTGACCCATCATCAGGGTTCTGTGAGAGGAGGTCAGGGAGTGGGTCACTCTTTTCCTCCGGTCCCTCATCAGTAGCCACGAGCAAGCCCATGTCTACCCTGTCAACTTATAGTATCAGTCTGTTAACATGAAGCACCCTATGGGGGCCCCTGGGAGTTTCAAGGTCTACCAAATAGGTAACCTCTCCCTTTTGTTTACCAATTGTATGGGGGCCACTCTACTTGTCCTGGAGAGCTGCTGGGACGACATCCTCCAACACCCACACTTTCTGCCCTGGCTGGTAAACAGTCAGCACAGCCTTTAGGTCATACCAGGACTTTTGCAATTCCTGGCTAGCCTCAAGTCCACTATGCCTTGTTTAGGGGGTTTGAGAGGTAACTCCCATCCCTCCTTCACCAGACATATTGGGCTTCTTACAGGATGCCCACACAGAAGTTCAAAAGGGCTGTAACCAACCCCCTTCTGAGGAACCTCCCTGTATGCAAACAAAAGGGCAGGACAAAAGGAGGTCCCATCTGCGCCTCAGCTTTTCTGGGAGACCCTTGATCATGCCCTTCAAGTTTTTGTTGAATCTTTCAACTATACCATTGCATTGTAGGTGGTAGGGTGTGGTGAATTTGTAATTCACTTCACACTCCTTCCACATTGCAGTCAAGTAACTAGACATGAAGTTAGTATCTCTGTCTGAAACTACCTCCTTAGGAAAGCCCACCCTTGAGAATACTCCCAAGAGGGCCCTTGCCACCACGGGAGCTGTGGTGGTCCTAGCTGGAATAGCTGAGTACCTAATGGCATTGCCCACTACTACCAGGATAAATCTGTGCCCAGAGGCTGTTTGAGGATCCATGGGACTATGTCAATCCCCACTCTTTCAAAGGGAACCCCCACCACAGGTAGTGGTATCGGTGGGTCTTTGTTGTACCACCTGCCTTACCACTGGCTTGACAGGTGACACAGGAGCGACAAAACTCCTTGGTGTCTTCAGACATGTGGGGCCAATGAAAGTGAGGGACAATCCTGTCCCAAATCTTGGTTTGGCCCTGGTGATCTGCTAAAGGAATATCATAGGCTAGTGTTAATAGGAAGCCCCTAAACTTCAGAGGTATAACCAACCTCCTGGCTGCACCAGGCTTGGAGCTCTACTATCTGAGTACAGGAGTCCATCATCCCAATAGATCCTATGGGTACCACTAGCATTCCCAGCAGCCTCTGCTGCAGCCTGCTGTCTTAGGGGTTCAAGAGAGGGACAGCTCAGCTGCTCCTGGCTCACATCTGCCCTGGAGAACTCAACCTGATCAGGCTCAAGCTCATCTGGGACAGTTCCTTCTTCAGGACTAAGATCATCTCCCTCAAGAGACTGATCTGTATTCTGAGTCAGGGGGGAAGGCACTGCCTTTACCCTACTGCTCCTCTTCTCGGAAGGCACTTGGTCCATTCTTTTAGAATCCGGGCCTGTTAAGTTTTTCACATTTTGGACTGTGCCCTGGTCACAGTAAACCCATGTGCAGGGATTCCTAACATTTCTGCGTGGGTTCTGAGCTCCACTTCAGCCCAAGCTGAAGTATCTAACTCATTGCCAAGCAAATATTCAACAGGGAGGTCTGCACTTACCACAACCTTCTTGAGGCCAGTTACAACTCCCCAGGAGAAATTAACAACTGCCAGGTCATGGTCAGTCCTGACATTGCTATCATTGGTCAGCTGGTACATTTCACCAAGTATGATCTGCTCAAGAGCCACAAGGTCTTGTGTCACCATTGTAACACTTACCCCTGTGTCCCTGAATTCCAAAGCCTCCTTTCCATTGATCAAATGATGATGTCTGTAATTGCCCAGATTACACACAAAGGAGGACATATCAATGCCTCCATCACAGATCAGTACAGCCTGAGTTGGAACTATGACTATGCCAGAGTCTATCTCAGAACCCAGGGTTAACCCTACTACTCCCTTATTCTGATTACCACCACCTGGAGCTGAACTAGGGGGAACAGTTGCCTTAGGGGCAATGGTGGCCGGAGTTGAGTCTTTGGACTTATTACAATCACTAGTCCAAAGGGTTTTCTGTTTACAGATTTTACACCATGGCTTCTTTTCACCTTCTCCTTTGGAAGATTGGGATTCCCCACCAGATGCAGATTTTTGGAGACCTTGAGAAGACTTCTGGTCTTTACCCTTCACCCCACTCTTATCAGAGTACTTATAATCTTGCTTCTTCTGGTCACCACCTTGGTTCTGAACCTTATGCTTGACCCTGGTTCTGATCCATATGTCTACCTTCTTTGCAATTCTTGGGGAGAGGTCAGATCACAGTCCACTAGGTACTGATGCAACAGCTGATTTTGACAATTATTAAAGATCTGCTCCCTCATAATTATGTTGTACAATCCTGTGAAATCACACACCTTACTGCCAAGTAACCAGCCCTCCAGAGCCTTAGTAGCACAATCAACAAAGTCAACCCAGTCCTGAGTGTGAGCCTTTTGGGTATCTCTGAACTTTATTCTGATTTGTTCAGTGGTTAGGCCAAATCCCTCAATCAGAGCACTCTTCGGGACTATATAATCATCAGCATACCCTTCTCTAACAGTGAGGAGCGTATCTATACCTTTGTCTGCAAAGGAGAGCTACAATTTTGCTGCTCACTGCTCCTGGGGGACCCTCTGATCTTCACAGGTCCTTTCCAGTGCAGTAAGACACTTGTGAATGTCATCCTCACTCTGGTAGAGATGGACAATCGTGTTTAAATTCATATGGTCATGAGACCTATCTCTACCACTAGGAAGGTTGCTGCCATCATGGGACTCTAGTACCATCTTCTTTTTAACTCTTTGGATTTCTAGGGCCTCTGTTTCTAAAGTTACTTGCTGTCTTCTGTTTCTAAACTGAGCTTCCTCATTCTTCAGCTGCCTTTCTCTCTTCTCCTGGGAGGATTCCCTCCTATGAGAAGAAACAGAGGTCCCTACAGATACACCAGAATGGTCAGACACCTCAGAAGGAGACCTGGGCCTTCTAGGCATACCTCCAACTCTTCCTGGTGGAACAAAGAGAGGGCCTTCTTGGCCTTCATCCTTATTTCCAAGAGGAGCTGCATTATCCAGGTCAATGTCATTGTCACCTTCCTTGTCAGGAATAGAGATCTGGTCTGGGTCATCCTCGCCACTGGGCCTTCCCTCACCTGATGCCCCACCCTCTCTGTCTACCTCTTCAGGCACTGAGGCCTTCCTGAGATCATCCAACAGTAGTACCTCCTAAGGCGTTGGGTGTTTGCACTTTTGTCTGTCTTCGATCTCCTAGCAGTACACAATGCTCTAAATTCTAAGAATGGGAATGTATCATACGTGGGTGTCAGTATATTACTGACATCTGGCAGGTACCCACTGGTTCCTGGCCTTGAAGACATCACTAGTGAGGTGTGGTGTATGCACCTACCTACTCTAGTGTGGCGTACTAAACTCTCTTGAGCTGTAGAAAGGGTACTCTAAGCCATTAACACACAACTCTAAGTTCAGTGGAACTTACTGTTGTTTTTAAGCTTGTATTATATGTACCTCAGGTACCATTGGTGGTTTTCAGTAAGTCAATCACTTGAGATTATCTGGTAAAACAAAGGCAAGCTTGAATCCCAACCGCTGCAAACCAATGTGAGAAGTTGGCCTGGCACATGCTGTCCACTATATATAGTGGGCACCTTGTACCAGTCCAAACAGCCCCTTAGAGGTGATAGGTTAAAGACAACCTTTATTGAAAGCTATCCTAGTGGTAGCTATGGAGAGCAGCCTTCAGTCTAAGTCTAGAAGGAATGTAAAGCAGTTTGTTCTACCTGTCTATAATGTCTTGAATGACCAAATGAAAGGAGAACCACACCAGGTATATATATATATATATATATATATATATATATATATATATATATATATATATATATATATATATATATATTACCTACTGGCGGTCGCCAGTAGGTATATATAGTTAGGATTTTTTCTATATGGAACTTTTGAAAATTCTATGTCTAATAACTTTGGCGTTTGTGGACGGAATCGGCTGAAATTTTCAGGAAAATGGCACAGTTTGTTTCTGATCAGCCCCTGAAAATTTGGGGGGGTTTCGTCAAGGGGGGGCCGAGAAAAAAGGGGGGTCCCAAAACGCGTTTTTCCCATTCATTTTTCCATAGGGCGTTTGGCCTCACTTTTAGCTCGAACGGCTGAATGGATTTACACGAAACTTGGCAAAATTGTAGGGACTGTTAGCCCGATGTGCCTTTGCTGGGTCTCAATATATGTGCTCCAGTGGATTTTGAGAAATTAACATTTAAAAAAACAGATATATCTGTGACAGCGTCCCGGATAGCGCTCCAGTTCGCGAACTTTTCGCGTAACGGAACTTTGCGTAGCGAAGCTGATTGGCTCTCCGGTGTCTGTCAACATTCTAAACAGTCCGGAGCGGCCGCCATCTTGTCTCTCGGTAGGATCGAGAGACAAGAGGAGGAGAAAAACGAAGGGGGAAGTTAATGAAAGGGGGCAAGGTAGACCCTTCTTGACCCCCTAGGAATGATGTTGGGGTTATTAAAGGGTCCCGTGGGGCAAATAAAAAAATATAGATTTTTTTGAGGTAAAAGCGCTTTCCGGTTCGCGAACCGGGACGCGAAACGGGAATTCGCCATTTTGTGTTTCGATTTAATTAAATTACAAGATGGAGGAAAAACAATGTGAGAAATGGGTATAAGGGGGTACGGGAGACGTATCTTGACCCCCTATGTTTTCAGAGGGTGGCTGAGGAGGCTCATATATGTTGATACTTGTCTTCCAGCGGCTGCGCGTGAGCGTGTTTTTTTTTTGTTGCTGCGTGACGTCTGTTAACGTTCGATTCGAAGGAAATCAGGAAGTGTTGACCGCCATTTTGACACTGCGAGTAAATATATTGTTAAAAATAATTGTTATAAATTAATTCGTATTGATAAACATTGTCTGCGCCATCTTGCTTTTTTTCCAATGCCACACTTTTGTCGTGCACGGCAGCCATTTTAGATGCCTTGACCAGACCTACTCTCTGCACGCCGCCGATCCTCAGCATGGCTCACCACCCTCGCAAGCATCTCCCCCACGCACTGGTCACCCCCGCTCTCTGTCTTATGCATGGGCCATAAACCTCCCCCCTTCTGCGCTGCTCTTCCCTGAGAATCACACCCTGTGCCCGCCCGACACCACCCTTTCACCCTATTCACCACCGCACCCTCTGACATTCCTCTTCCTTTGTGTCTGATTGTCCAGGCCGGTCCCAGGCTATCACGTAGCCCTGCGGATGTAGTTTATGGCCTCAACTGTAAAGAATCACCCCTCTTCAAAGGAGTTACAGTAGATCAAGGCCCCCACCCGATGAGATCCGTCACACCACACGCGTTCCTACTATCTGATAACCATCCTGTATTGTGATTGGGGAGGGGATTCTCACTGTGAGGGTGTGTGGGACAGAGCCTGAAGATGAAGATTCCAGGGATGCCTCTTTGTACATCAAAGTTTTTACAATGATGTGTCACATTAAAAATATATAGCACTCCAACAAAGTAGTAGGATTATAAAACTTTAATAACTTATAAATATATAGAACGCAACAAAAACAGTAAACACATTTAAAACATTTTTTTAAAACAGAAGCAACAATGGTCAGTAGCTGCCTTTTGTGCGAATAGTCCCAAGGCAGCACAACGTGCTGAGTTCAGGACGGCACCCAGGTGATGTCACCTGGGTGCCGCACTGGTTTTGGTATCCTACAATGCTGCTCCGAAAAACGGCGTGGGTCGCCCCGGGGGGGGGGGGCGGGGGAGGCCTCGTCAGTAGCGGTCTGTTGTGCGAATAGTCCCAAGGCAGCAGAACGCGCTGAGATGTGGATGGCACCCAGGTGATGTCCAGTAAGTTGTCGCACTGGTTTTGGTATCCTACAATGCTGCTCCGAAAAACGGCGTGGGGCGCCCCGGGGGGGGGGGGAGGCGGCGTGAATGGGCCACCCCAGGTGGAGGCTCGTCTGCTGTAGTGGGGCGCCCCTTTACCATTTCAGTTGCCATTCCGCCCGCTTTTGCTACACTGTGCCTCATCCGCCATTCAGCTGTTTATCGCCCGCTCTTGCGGCTATAGCGTCTCGCTCACCATGTAGTTGAGTTGCGCCTACTCTTGCGGTGCAGCGATAGGAGGCTGCCACAGGACTCTTAAAATGGCGGCCGGCTCTTCGGATTTGGGCCTGGTCCACTAAAATGGCCCTGGGACACCTTGGAACTCGGACGCTTGTCTGCTAGGGCTTGGGCTCCATTCTCGAAAGCGTCCCCTCAGCCTTGAAGATTCTACAAAAGTCTTGGGGGCCCCCGACTCCCGCAGGCTTCCGGTGGGGAGCGGCTGCCATGATTGCTTGCAGAATGGCCACGACGGAGCTACGAGATGGTGGTGCTCTCATGCTGACGCCAGCTTCAGTCTGAAACATCCAGAAACACTGTAGACTATCAATTCGATGAGTTCCGGTGGAGCCCCAACGTGACCCGGTAGGGAAGAACTTGCCCTCCCCTTTTTTGAGTGATGGTTCTTGTTGCCTGTCCCCTCTGTTGTCATCTAACGGAACCTTTTTTGATTGCCGAGTGAGAAAAAAAAAGGTGGGTCTTTCATCGTTTGGGAAAAAAAATCTTTTAATCCAATGAAAAGTGTTATTTTTAGGTCATATGATCAAGCCTTCCATCATTAGGAAACCAAAAGTAAAATGAACCAATGAAAATTTTTATAAACAAGTCATATGACCTGTTATGCGGCTTTGGGCTATAAAAAGCGTACAAAATCCGTTGGCCCATGAGGCGGCGTCAGTAGCGGACCGATGTGTGAATAGGCCGAAGGCAGCACAACGCGCCGAGATTCGGATGGCACCGAGTTGGTGTCCAGCAAGTTGCACTGGTGTGGCCATCCTACAATGCTGCGCCGAAAGACGGCGTGGGGTGCCCGGGGGGAGGCGGCGCGAACGGCCCTCTTCCGCCTCCCCAGGTGGGGGCACCTCATCTGCAGTGCGGCGCCCCTTAGCGTTTCACACGCCGTCCAGCCGAGTTGCGCCCGCACTTGCTGCTACAGTAGGCCAAAGGCAGCACAACGCGCCGAGATCCGGATGGCACCGAGGTGGTGTCCAGCAAGTTGCCGCACTGGTGTGGCCATCCTACAATGCTGCGCCGAAAGACGGCGTGTCCAGCTGAGTTTCTCCCGCTCTTGCGGTACAGTGACTCGAACGCGCCAAGATCTGGATGGCACCGAGGTGGTGTCCAGCAAGTTGCCGCACTGGTGTGGCCATCCTACAATGCTGCGCCGAAAGACGGCGTGGGGTGCCAGGGGGTGGGGGGGGGAAGAGGCGGCGTAAACGGACCTCTTCCGCCTCTCCAGGTGAAGGCATCTCATCTGCAGTTTGATTTGGTGGATAATCCCCGACCTGCCAGTACATCCACCATTGAAGTGGCAGTGACAGAATCAGAGGCAAGGGAAACGGTTCTAAATCTTCAGAAGAACTTTGGACAAATGAAAATGACATGTTTAACCTGCGGCAAATTAATTTCATGTGGAGAGAGGAGTGTTATTCTAATCAATAGAGCTTATGCACATCATCATAGTCGCTGGTTGGTGGAGACATTTTGACTATATCCTGGACCTGTCCGGCCTTGCCCAAAATGGCGCCGGTATAAATGGGACTCGTAACTCCTTGTTGTGTACTGGTTGCCCAACCTTGATATCACGAGATACGTATGCAGTTTTGAAGCACATGGTGGGCGGGGACGAGTACTGATTGAACATTTGGACATCCCTATTGATATTAAGTTCTGATGTGTTATTGATTACTGTACTATTGAAAGTTCGATTTAACGTCACCCATGGTACTTGCCCGCAAATGTATATCTAGATAATTTTATTGTAACTGGCCCTGTCGTACTTTAATTATAAAATGTACGTCCACCGATTCCGCAAATGTTAGACACCTTAGTTCTTGCAACCTAATGGGTTGCCCGTTACGTTGTTCTACAGTGTAAATGTTCCCTCATCATATACGATTCCAGTTTGCTCCGTGGCCGGCCCACGTGGTTATAGGCCCGTATTTGTATACTGACATTTTCACAATAAAGGTTTTTAAAACAAAACATGGTAGTAGTACTTACATTGGAAAAGTTTTGAATAATAGCCACTGTTTTCGAATCAGTAAAAGGCAAGTGAAATAAAGCAGTCCAATTACATGACGGTTAAAAGGTATAATACGCAGGAACGCAGTAAAGATAAATGGTCAAGGGCTGTTGTGTTTTCTACTCCTGCAACATAAAGTGATCGATAAGAATCTGATATTCAGGCCTATCGGCGACTAAGACAGCAGGCCGAGCCTCTTTTGCTCAACGGCTCCCTCATGGGATGAAGAAACGCCCTTTATCTCGAAATAGGAATATTTTACTTGCAGGACAGTTGTAAATTTCCCGGGAAAATACATTAGCCTGGAACATTATAACATATATGTTTAAGAAAAAAAAATGTTCGAAAGCAATGAAAAGCGTTATTAGGACCAAGCCTTTCATCATTAGAATAACAAAAGTAAAATGAACCAATGAAAAGTTTTATTAACAAGTCACATGACCTGTTATGCTTATGTTACGCGCTGCGCGCCGCGCTCTGGATCGCTTCCGGGAAGCTGCGCCTTGGGCACCGGAGTACTTCCGGGTGCGCTAACGCGGCGCGTCATATGACGCATTCCGCGACAACGCAGGTCCAGAATATAGTCAAAATGTCTCCACCAACCAGCGGTCGGAACACAACCCCTTTCAGTAGTCCAAAAAGTTCTGTTAAATGATAACAGAAGGGACAGGCTACAAGAACCTTCAGTCAAAGAGGGGAGGGCAAGTTCTTCTCTACCTGTTCACGTTGGGGCTCCACCGGAACTTATAGAATTTGGGCGGGGTGGGTGGCGGAGCCGAGCTGTCTAGCAGTCATCATGGCGTCGAGCTCAGTTCATCTCACTAGTTTCGTATTTCTCATGAGGGGTTGTTCCTAATGTTTCTATTTTAGCGAGGTCAAAAAGAGATCCCATTAGTGGCCTACTGATTTTGCTCGATTCCTTTTGTTTTTTAAAACGATTTTTCACTATCTGCAAAGACTAAACAGAGTATTGCGACTCTGTGCTTGTTTGTTATTAGAGAATGAAGCAAAGAGATCCAATTCTAAAACAGTAAATGCTTGGATAACAATCAATCAAATGGAGAGAGAAGCAGGCACGACGGATTACAACGGGGGCAAAGGTCTGCGTTACCTACCCTTCACTATCTGCAAAGAGAGAATACTCCTAAAAGAAAAAAAGGGGGGGCAGCGTTCAAAGCACATCAGCGTGCATAGACACGAAAATGTTTTTATCTACCACGTACTTGACATTTTAAAGCTTTTCATATTTGCTATTAAAAAACCATTGAAATTCACTGAAAAAACCATAGGTTATAGACCATATATAGTTAGGAATTAGCATTTACAAAACCTTAATTTACTCGCACAAAACCATAGAAATTCGCATATATAGTTAGTTGCAATAACTATATATCGCGCACCCGCAATCCACTGCTGATGATGTCACATATTACATCATTCATGACATGGTCAGTGACATCACTGATGACATCACTGATGACATCTAAAATGACATCACTGATGACATCTCAAATGACATCACTGATGAAATCTCAAATGACATCACTGATGAAATCACTGATAACATCTCATTTGACATTACTGATCACATCACTGATGATATCATTCATGTGATAATACGATGAACCTCTTCAGACTCTAATATAACCTTAGATACAATCAGTGTAAACAGACACTCACAGACTGACACTCATCCATGGAGTTACTCACACACCTAGTCAGTCATGCAAAGAATCAATCACACCTCCATTTCCTCAACTATACAGTTATACACACCTTACTTATTCAAACATATACTAACACATATTTACTCTCTTATACAATCCCTGATACAAGTTCACAATGATCCATACAGCCACTCACACATTCACTGGCTCTTATGCACAGTTATTTATATATGTCAACTCTCACATGTACTGTGTTTTACATATGTACTTACTTTGACATGTAGCACTGAGATATCCATTCACTCACCAATACACTCATGCAGACAGTCAACCGCCCATACAGCTGTTTCCACATGCACTTTTGAACCCATACATCTAGTGAACCAACTGCTCACACATCTATGCACAGAGTCACACACCTCCCAGCCACTCGAACACACACTCAGTCTCCCATACAAATACTTGGGCAACCAATCAATAACCCATATAGTTACTCATATAGCTACTGATCAACACATGCAGCAGTTTACAGAACAACAGACATAATGATGCACAAATTAAGACAGTTTAGTCACTAACCCATGCACTCAGTGAGACACATTAAATCACTCACTCATACAGTCAGTCATGCACCTACTAAATCCTTCATCCAGACACTTATACATCCACTCATTCTTCAATATGTAAGACATATTTTAACTTTACAGAAACATACAGTCACTGGGTGTTGTCATCAGTGATGTCATCAGTGATGTCATTTGAGATGTCATCAGTGATGTCATCAGTGATGTCACTGACCATGTCATGAATTATGTAATATGTGACATCATCAGCAGTGGATTGCGGGTGCGCGATATGCAACTAACTATATATGCGAATTTCTATGGTTTTGTGCGAGTAAATTAAGATTTTGTAAATGCTAATTCCTGACTATATATGGTCTATAACCTATGGTTTTTTCAGTGAATATATATATATATATATATATATATATATATATGTATATATATATATATATACATATACATATACATATATATATACATATTCACTGAAAAAACCATAGGTTATAGACCATATATATATATATATATATATATATATATTCACTGAAAAAACCATAGGTTATAGACCATATATAGTTTGGAATTTGCATTTACAAAACCTTGAAAATTCACTGAAAAAACCATAGGTTAGAGACCATGTATAGTTAACTGGACATTTTATTGATATAAAACCAATGAAATTCCATATATAGTTAGTTGCACTAACTATATATTTCGCGCATCCGCAATCCAATGCTGATGATGTCACATATTACATCATTCATGACATGGTCAGTGACATCACTGATGACATCACTGATGACATATCAAATGACATCACTGATGACATCATCCAGTGACTGTGTGTTTTTTTAAATTTTAAATATGTTTTACATATTGAAGAATGAGTGGATGTATAAGAGTATGGATAAAGGATTTGATTGTATTAGTGAGTAAGTATGTGTTAGTATATGTGTAAAAATGTAAGGTGTTCTGTGTTTAACTGTATAGATGAAGAAATCAAAGTGTGATTGATTCTTTACAGGACTGACTAGGTGTGTGAGTAACTCCATGGATGAGTGGCAGTGTGTGAGTGTCTGCATAGTTGTATGAGTGCATATGATAGTGTTGTAATGATGAGTGACTGTATGTACGAGTGATTGTATGGGTGAATGAGTGAATGTGTGGGTAGACGTAGGAATCAGTGAGTGCGTATGTAGTAAATGTTATTCGTGTGTCAATGGTTTCAAAAATGATACTCTGTATTTTACACTAGGTGGAACAGAGGTTTTATTAGAGTGTAAGGAGGTGCATTGTATTATCACATGAAGTATATCATCAGTGGTGTGATCATTGATGTTAAATGAGATGTCATCAGTGATGTCATTTGAGATGTCATCAGTGATGTCATCAGTGATGTCACTGACCATGTCATGAATGATGTAATATGTGACATCATCAGCATTGGATTGCGGATGCGCGAAATATATAGTTAGTGCAACTAACTATATATGGAATTTCATTGGTTTTATATCAATAAAATGTCCAGCTAACTATATATGGTCTCTAACCTAAGGTTTTTTCAGTGAATTTTCACGGTTTTGTAAATGCAAATTCCTAACTATATATGGTCTATAACCTATGGTTTTTTCAGTGAATTTCATTGGTTTTTTAAAAGCTAATATCTATAGCTGTAAAATATATTCTTTATAATGTGACGTATCACGTAGCCACGTGAGACGCCTCATGATGCGTGGCATAACCGTGACGTATCGGCTCTGCAGCGCAAACAAAACCCGTAACGTAAGCGCGCCGGAGCACGCTTACAGATATATATATTTTTTTAACCCTAATTAGACAAAATCCACACGTGCACATATCTTGAGGCCTTGCAAAGGCACATCAAACAAACAGTCCCTACAATTTTGCCAAGTTTGGTGGAAATCTATTCCCCTAAATTTTATTTTACTGTTTCTCTTGGTTTTCCCCTTGTTATGCTTACCGGAACGCTACCCGGTACGTGAACCGGACGCTCTGTTACGCTGCCGGTTAGCTGCCCGGTTCGCGTACCGGGAAGCACCTCTACCGTGAAAAATCGATTTTTTTATTTTTTTCTTTTGCCCCGCGGGGCACTTTAATAGCCCCCTCATCAATCCTAGGGGGTCAGGAGGGGTCTACCTTACCCCCTTTCCTTCATTTACACCTTTTTTTTCCCACCTCTTGGCGGCCGCTCCAGACTGTTTACAATGTTGACAGCCAATCACCTTATCCTCAGACTCCCGTTACGCCGTTACGCTGTCGGTTAGCTGCCCGGTTTTGCCCCGCGGGGCACTTTAATATCCCCCTCATCAATCCTAGGGGGTCAGGAGGGGTCTACCTTGCCCCCTTTCCTTCATTTCCCCCTTCGTTTTTCACCACCTCTTGTCTCTCGATCCTACCGAGAGACAAGATGGCGGCCGCTCCGGACTGTTTAGAATGTTGACAGACACCGGAGAGCCAATCAGCTTCGCTTCGCAAAGTTCCATTACGCTTCCGGTACGCGAACCGGGGCGCTAACCGGGGCGCTGTCACAGATATATATATTTTTTAAAACGTTAATTTCTCAAAATCCACTGGAGCACATATATTGAGACATAGGAAAGGCACGTCAGGCAAACCATATCTACAATTTTGCCAAGTTTTGTGTAAATCCATTCAGCCGTTCGAGCTAACAGTGAGTCCAACCGCCCTATGGAAAAATGAATAGGAAAAACGCGTTTTGGGACCCCCCTTTTTTCTCGGCCCCCCTTGACGAAACCCCCCACATTTTCAGGGGCTGCTCAGAAACAAAATGTGCCATTTTCCCGAAAATTTCAGCCAATTCCGTCCACAAACGCCAAAGTTATTCGAAATAGAATTTTCAGAAATCCCATAGGAAAAAAATCCTAACTATATATACCTACTGGCTATCGCCAGTAGGTAATATATATATAAATATATATATATATGTATTTATTGTAAACACACCCTACCAGTCTCTTTATGAGGCTAGAGGTAAAAGCACATACGTTACACTTAATATCATACAGTAAATCAGCACAATATACGTTGAGCCATAGAGGCGTTCCAAACCATATATTAAGAAAGTGGTATAAGAACCACAACTTGGCTAGACACAAGGCCTAGAGCCTGTAGAAGTGCTGGGGCCACAAGGATCCACCCAAGGTAGTGCCACAGGGGACCCACAATGGACGCATGCAGTGTCTGAATACATACGCAAATCACTGTTAACTTCAATGGGGAAAGTCACGGTTGGAAATTTAAAGAATAGGGACACTTAAAAGAGGGCCTTGAGCAAACCCCTTTAGATTTTAGGGGTTTTAGGGCCAACACCCACAGAAGCACCGGAGTACTGGAGTTACCTCACCCATGGAAGCAGGGTGCATAGGTATCTTTTGGTGTCTGAAATCGTCGCGGATTTCAATGGCGATCTGCTGCAAAGTGCTTTTGCTGTCGTAGAGGAAAGTGTCTGGGGTGAGTGATCCAAGCCTGGATCAAAGATGAGAAGAACCTAAAAGCAGAGGGGACAGAGTCTGGGTCACTAGCCAGTGACCAGCGTCACGATAGACAAATTCCCATCGATGTCAGGTGATTTCAGGTGAAATAGGTAAAGCTTGACTCTTGAGCCATGAGGACCAGGAGGCGTTGACGACAACCAGGAGCTGGATTCAAGCTCTCCCACAAAGGATGTTGAGTGCTGCAGTGTCGGGCCCAGATTGGACCCAACAAGCCTTGGTAATAGCAACCACACAGAAAGTAAAGAAATGATTTGGTGTGGACCAGCAAGGCCCTAGGGACTCTCCGCGCAGTGGGGAGTCAGGACACATCTGGGGCAACCTGGGAAGCCCAAAGAAAATCAGAGTTGCCTTCACAGGGACCCACCAGTCAATGGACCAGGGATCGTGATGGAGCCTCAAGTAGAAATGCAAGAAGTGGGGTCACGGAGCACTTATGGAGTGTAGGCCCACAATTTTAAGTGCAAAAAGTGTTTGGGCTACAAGTAACCCAAAGCACAGCTTCAAGAGATGTTGAAAAGCTGTTGCACTTGCAAATGTGCATAGTGTCCAGGAGTTCCAGTTCCATGTCACTTGTGAGGGTTGCAGGTCTTAGTTTTGCTAAGGACTCGGGTCGGCCTCTGTGAAGTCTGTAAATCCTCTTCCTGGGCTGCAGATATTTCAGAGTCCATCAGGAGCTTCGGAGATGCAGACCGGCAAATGCTTTGTTGGTGCCTGCCAAGCAGGGGAGTCACTCCTTGACCCCAAGGGAGATTCTTCAGTCCTCTAGTCTTGAGTAGAGCTTCAAAGTTCCAGGATTCATTTGCAGAGTTTAGTCCAGGGATATCTAAAGTACTGTTGCCAGGGGTTCCTTGCTTATACCTAAGAAAGGGATTGGTCTAAGTCTGGGGACCCACCTATGGAAGGGTTTGGAAAGAGGGGTGGATACATAAATTTCCTTTGTTTAGTTTTGCGCCAGAGCAGGGGCTGGTAGCCCATGCAACCAGTTTGAACTGGACTATGCACAGGGACACCAAATGTGCCCCCAGGCAGACTTAAAAGCACTTTTGGAGTGCACCCGCCCAGCCCCAATGCACTAAGGCCTGTCTGGGAGGTGGTTACACCTCCCTGTGACAGGAAACCTATTGTCCAGACCTCCCCTGCCAGAGTTTTGGTCAGCAGCAGGAGGCCAGACTTGTGTCTGTGGCTGCAGCATCTGTTTTGTGATGCCAAGGCTCTTTAGGCTTGTTACCGGGCAGACCGGTGTGGACATGTCTCTCCCTCTAGAAGGGTGGAAATCTACCCCCGCCGTCAGGACTGGTGGTGGGGGGTAGGATTACAAAGTGTTTGACACCAATGACACAACATGTTTCCGTTCAGCCATTTCAAAGTTAGCATTTTCTGCAAGCTTATAGTGCACTTAAGAGTATATGGTCTGGCTGCATCACATAACTGGCCCAGAGAATAGGTTCTGAAGGCTGCAGAGGAGCCCTGCTCATGCATGGGCACCCTCTCACACGAAACCAAGCACCCTGCCTTCTGGATTGATAAGGCTCGCCATTGGGGAATTGTTTCTTCTTTAAATTATGTGTCCTCTTAACGGTATATCATTTCACCATATAAATGACTGATAGTATTTCTCCTTGCAGAGAATCAATAATTACTATTGTTTTATAATGCACAGCATTTCAGCCTAGTACTACTTTTTATTTATATTTTTGTAGAATTGCACAGTTTGAAATTCATCTTGAGGCACTCAAGCGTTTGGTATTGTTAGTTCCTCAGTATCTAAGCCTATTTTTTTTCCTTGCATGTTTCTTCAAAGCAAAGTAGCTTAGCCATCTAAGTACTTGCTCGGGACATTTTATATTATTGGACATTTTTTTACTTGAATCCTGGCTCACAAGCTCAGTCATCATCCTTCAGATGTAAGTACATTGCTTGTCCTGGCATTTGGAAATACATACATGTCAATTATAACATTCAAGGCCAGATATACAATGCAGTTTTGAGGTAAATGTGCACCTCACATGGAATCACTATTTAGAAAATAAAAGTTTCATGCATAGGAACAGCGATTTCCTAATTGTATTTCGGAGTTATCCCTAATTAGGAAATCGGTGTTTTCAATGTTAGTCTATCTGCTCCTTAGAAACAGGAAACACATTAGTATGAATTTCACTTGGAAAAGTACGATATTTACTGAAATTAGAAATGGAAAAACAAGTTATTAATTTTTACTTTTTTCATACATGCCATTGGTATCTCTTTCACTTCATCAATAGTCAGAATGTTGGAGCTCTTGGTCTTGGTAATACGCCTGGCATTGTGTACTTCCCTTCTCAGTATCAATCATTCGTATGTTTTTCCTTCCACTATATCTGTATCTAACATAATTTATTTTTCTTCACAGCATCAATATCCTTATGTATTTATCCTCAGAAACAGTGAGCGCAGTCGTTTCTCTTTTCTTGGAATCTACACAGTTTATCCCAAAGCCGTTCAGTGTTGGATTTTAAATCTATATGCCGAATTTACTGGTGGCATTTCCACAGGAAAATGTCCTTACCTGTGTGAATGTGTTCACAACATCTGTCAGCTTCTTGTCACTCGGATCTTCAGACAGCACTAGGTAGTAGGCAGTGAAAGATATGAAACAGCAGCCCTTCCACATTTCAAACAAAACCTGAATTTTGCAACAGAGGTTGATTGCTGTGGTATCAATAGTGTGTTCAGGGGTTATCTATCTCCAAGCTGTTATCCGCTAACCCCATTAAGACATATACAATAATGTAGTGGTCATAGTTAGTCTGGAGTTAGTGTTAAAATACTAATAGTAGTAGATGATGTATTATCTTGTTTCAGAAAAAATATTAGCACAACATATAACAAAATAAGTATTAGAATGGCACTCACTGTTGCAAAGTGAGCTCTGCCCACGTAGGTCCACAGTATTTTCCACTTTGACTACCATTTAAAGGCCAGGAGGCTTAACACTTTCTGTGCTCATGACGAGGCATGGTTGCGCTGTGCTCATGATGAGCTAGCTCGTCATAACGGTCGCAATGCTCGCACACAGGGATTATTTCCGTGCTGTGCTGAACGTTCGAAAACGGGCGTGGTCATGACGAGCGGAGCACAGCACCACCATGCAGAGTGACGAGCCTCGCTCGTCACAAGGATGGCGGCGGTGCGTGTGCCCCCTCCCCCCCCCCCCCGCACCACAGGGAAATTAGCCCCGCAGCGAAGGGGTTAAGGAAAAATCTCATGTTGACTAGAGCTGGTCACCAAGAGCAACATTAATCCAGAACCATCAAAATCGACCCAACATGGTAGAAGCTGTCTACCTGAGTGGACAGACCAGAGAAATAAAAGTGTTACATTTAGCCACCTTCCCTGAGTATGTCTTGGACTGCTCTGCTTCTCTACCCTGAAATACTCAAATTTTACATGGCCTACTTGGCAATTAATTGAGGATTTATTACTTGTGAAAGATTCACATCATTTGCACCTGATAATCAAATTTCTTACACTCACCATTACAGAAGATACAGACAATAAATTATGCATGGCCAACTTCCTATATGTAATTCCCTAAGATACAACAGAAATATAAAACGTTTGCACATTTTGTCCTGCTATTACCATAAATGTAATCACTCTACCAGAGAGACGGTTACTATTACGACCAAATCATAAAGCTGCTGCCTCATATAGGGCCCGATTCACAGGACTAACTTAAGACAAATTCCTAAACGTACTACTTTTGGTATTCACAGAAGTTAGGATTTTGTCTTAAGACAGACTTAAGACAGATTTAAGACAGACTTAAGACAGAATCCTAACGTAAGTCTGCCTTAAGTCTGTCTTAAGACAAAATCCTAACTTCTGTGAATACCAAAAGTAGTAAGTTTAGGATTTTGTCTTAAGTTAGTTCAGTGAATCGGGCCCTCACAGTCCTTCGACCTACTTTACTAAGAGTGGTACGTATTTAGGTCTAGTGTCATGTAAAACTGGACAAATTTACTACTTAACTAAAATTGGTACGTATGTAAGTCTGGTATCATGCAAAGCTGGACAAATATACTATATGGGGCTAATTCACAAAGAGATGTCTACTTGCAGACTTCTTTGCATGAATAGATTTCTATGCCCAGATAGTATTCGCCAACTGCAAGTGGAAATATCAACCTAATATTAACATTCTAGCGTGTTGGCCTTTTTATATGAGATGGTGGAGTCCGCCATGACAGAAATTGCGGCCATAGAGTTACTCCTGATTATGCGTCTGTTTGGAGAGTTCTCTGCCCTGGTAATGGAGCTCTCTGCAATTGTGGCTGAGAACACTGACAATAGGACTGAGAACTCTGAATGGAAGTGAATAGGGAAACTTTATACAAATAACTCAAATCTCACACATTTGGCAAACATTAATCAAAAATGTATATTACTTTACATAAATGCACCTTAAAGCTTAAGTTCTATCTTCTGCTGGTGCTCAATTTAAGCTGGTGGTGGCCCACTGGCCCCTTTTGTGGAGCTGGCACTTACTTTTCCTCATTAGCTATTGAGCGTGAGCTACAGTGAGAAAAACTCCACAAATACGAAAGAAGGAGGAAGAGGAAGAAAGAAAAATGGGCACAAAGGGAGTAAGCTGAAACCGGACGCAGTGAAATAAAAGGGCAGCAAGTCTGGTAGTGGATTAAAGATGCCTAAGGGGACTCAGCACTATGCAGCCTTAGCATTTAGTGCATGAATTTTAAAGAGCACTGCCTGAGCAGAACTGTGGGAATTGGCATGCATTTCTTTATAAATTAGGCCCTGATTTCTTCCCCTTGGACTAACTTACTAATAGAATGCTATACAACAACTATATATTTAAAAATGTAGCCAGCCACCCTCAAGAGAAAGAAGAACTTCACTGATGAGGAGGCAGAACTTGTAGTTGCTTTATTGTTGATCATTACAAATAACTACATGATCTGTCTCCATACACTTGGAGTAGACTGGAGAAGCCAGTCATGTGGCAGGAGCTGAAAGCCTATGTCTATGTTAATGCATTGGTGTTGCAGAGATGGCAAATGCTTTCCCACACAGGTGACCTATATCCAATCGCAAACTCATTTTGCTCAAGAAGCATGTCCTCACCACCATGAACCATGGTCCAACTATATAGATTGCTTGTTCTCGAAAACCAGAAAGTCGGGTAAGAAATAAACAACCCCTCTTTCATAATTAGTTCTTGAATTACCACTCATGTCAGTCTGTCTTTTGTCACCCTTCACATATTGGAGGAAATCAAATATATGCCCCTCGTACACAGTCTCTATCACCACCTCCTTTCGAGAGAGTAAAGTGTTGAAATTGAGCTCAACATCTCATATCTAACTATTGGTCATCTACACCTGGAGCAGGAATACGTCTGAATAGCAGGGCAATAAACTGTTGCACCTGGCTGGTACTGTATCTTGATAATTGCCCCACGAATTGACATTAGCTTGCTTGTGAGATGGAAGCAGTGTCTCCACTGCCCTCTCGGAAAGAGCAAGTGGTCAGGTGCTGGGCTTTGTTCTCTCTTCAGGGTTGCCCCCAAACCTTTTGGCTCCCCCCCTATTGTTCTAAATTTTCTCTTGTTTGCCTTGGGACTATGTGTACTTCACTACTTTCAACCAGTGCTAAAGGGTTTGTGCTCACTTCCAACAACATGGTAAAATTAGCTTACAGCTGACATATTTAATTTACCTAAACGTCTCTAGTAAAGTGGTATATGATATACCCAGGGCTGGTAAATTAACTGCTACTAGTGGGCCTGCAGCACTTATTGTGCACCCCACACCCCATTAAGTAGCCTCTTAAAACATGGCCATTGCTCCTGTGTGCAGTTGTAAACTTCCAAATCGATTTAACAAAATAATCTCTTTGCCAAGCCTTAATCTCCCTTTTTATTTAATATTTTTCACTATTCTGAGGCCTACAATTCCCATAGGATAACAGTGGGTTACCTTATTACATTTAATAGGTGCTAAAATTTGATTGGGAGCAGGTAGGAAAATCATGTTAGGAGTCAGAGGAATTGTGATTTAAACCATCTTCAATTGTAAACTGAGATTTTTAGTCTCAAGTCTGAAAATTACACTTTCAGAAAGTTGACATTTTCTTGTCCTAACTATTTGGTGCCTACAGCCTGTTTCTGAGTCATATAAATAGGTGTAGTTGGCAGTTGGCATTTGTGTATTCCTCCCAGACAGTATCACAACAGGTCTGGGAGTAAACATGACGCACAACTCTGGCAGGACAGGGGGTGGAGCTGTCACCTATCATAGTTGCACTTCATAAGCACAGGCCCAGCTCACACAAAAAGGGCTTCAAACTAACCTATTGTGTCCCAGACAGACTGAGACCAGGCCATGGAGGCAGTACATTGCAGACAACTCTGTGTGGGAAAACCCACACTTCAATGTGAGCACTAAGCTGAAAAAGGGGACCCTCAGACCCACTGTTCAAATCACTTCTAGATTTCAGGAAGACTCAGAAGAAGGAGTGTTCTGCTGCCATGCTTCTCAGCTTCAAGAAGGACTGCCAGCTGCTCAGCTGCCTTGCTGCCCTGCCCGCAAGCAGACTACTCTGCTGCCCTGATACCTGAGTAAGTACTTGACCTGCACTTTGAACCCAGGGCCACCAAAGTGACTCCAATTTCTAGCTGCCTGGCCTTCTCTACTGAATTACGGGGCCATATCAAGCTACAACACCCATTAACTCTGCACCTAGACTCTGCCTCTGTAAGTCCTGACGCCCCCAATTGATGCCTTCCCAGTCCTAGGCCCTTGGAAGTGTGGAACTCTGACTGCTCAGTTGTGTTTCCCATCAGAACCAATGCAGCACAAAGCAACTTAACAAAGACCTTGCAGCTCCTCATCAGGAACAGATGCAGCTCAATGAGGACCCCACATTGCTTACCAGAACCAATGCTGCAAGATGCATCTCCGCACAGGACCTCGCCTTGCTCCTCTGAACGGTCTCTGCACAGGTCAATGCCTCACATCAAGGACATAATGTACACTTTTTAGCAGGCCTTACCTGGTCCCTGTATCCAGACCATGCTGCATTACAGTCTGGCTAAAATTGTGACTTTGTCCCAATTTGGGACAATAAGATAACCACAGTTGGAGTTTTGTACTTTTAAGCACTATTTGTACATATACATTTAAAGTTGAATATCTCCTGTTCTGCTAATTGGATTTTTGATGTCAAATAATTGAATACATTTTGAGGCTTCATTTTGGCCTCTACCCTCTTTTATTTATACATTAACAATCTGGCGCAGGTACTCAACTTCACAAACAATGATTCTCCCAAGAAAGGCTCAGCTAAGATACCTATTCTCCTGTTCGCCAACAACAGGTTACTTATATCTAAAACACCTGCAGGCCCCCAGGCCATTTTAAATCACTTCTTGACATTTTGTTCAGATTGCGCCCTGGAACTTAATATAGGAAAAACTACATTTATGTCCCTAAACCCATAGAAGTTGAGTATGGCGAACACTTCTGTGGGCAACATGTCTCTCAACCAAGTATACAACTTCACCTACTTGGTGGTAAGGTTGCCATATGAAATTAGAAGGAAGCATGAAGGGTGTAAAAATGCACTTAGGCAGACCCAAGAGGCACGAGCACTCCTTAAAATGGCAAGGAAAATGCAATTGGAAAATTAGCTCCCAGCTCTTGAGATATACAGGGTAAAGCTAAAAACTCAGTACTTTATGATGTGGAACTTCTGGGGCTTGGGGACATACAGGAGTTGAACTTTGCAGGGAATACATTCCTAAGGAGTTTAACTAATCTCCCCTTTAGATATGATATTATTTCCCATCAACATGCATGCCAAAATAAGACCGCTGCTATATTGTCATAGGCTTTGGCCTATTCCCGAGCTGGAACCGTATAGACGGCCAATTCAATAACTATTATGCCATATCGACCATTTTAGAATCTCAGGCTAGCTAGTATAAAGAACATGAAACACTATCTTGGACTTGATTCTCCTTGGGCCAACGGGGTAAAAGCTGTAAAGCTATCTAGACAGCAGATAAAGAGAAGTGTTGAGACTTTTATTGGGGAAAAATGAGTAAGGACTGCAGGCCAAGTAATCTGACAGACCAATTCTTAGATTACAAGAACCTCCATTTGTATGCTTGACACCTCCGCCCCAGATGTGGCCTTCCTGACCAAAACCTGGTGGAACGACTCCTCGGCGCCCGATATCGCCATAGCCATCCTGGATGCTTCAAGATCACCCGCAGGAACCGCGCCAACCAAATCGGAGGAGGAATAGCCATAGTCCACAAGTCCAACCTCAAGGTCCCCACCCACGCAGACGACACCCTCAACACCGCCGAACATCTGCACTGCCAGATCCACACCGACCCCAACACCACCCTCAGAAAAACACTCAGCTACAGACCACCCGGACCCTGAGCTCAGTTCAGCCACTCAATCGCCAACATCGCCAGCACCCACGCACTTGCCTCCATGGACTACGTCCTCCTCGGGGACCTGAATTTCCACCTTGAGAACAACAACGACGCCAACTCCGCCACCCTGATTAACAACCTCTCCAACCTCAGTCTCAGACAACTCATCACCTCACCCACCCACGCCGCCGGCCACACACTGGACCCCATCTTCACGACAGGCACCCACGTCGCCTTCGACCACACCACCGAACTCCACTGTACTGACCACCGCTGCATCCATTTCACCTTCAACCAACAAACCACGCACCACCGCACCCAACAGCTGCCTCGCCACTGCTGCAGCAAAGTCACCGAAGACCACCTGATCACCACCCTCGCCCAGAACCCACCCACTGACCCCACCAACCCAGACACCGCAGCCCGCAACCTCACACAGTGGATCGATGACTGCACCAACACCCTCGCCCCGCTCAAGAAACACTCCAACAACCACGCCAGCAAGAGAGCCACATGGTTCACAGATGAGCTGCAGACCTCCAAACGCACCAGCCGGAAACTGGAGAAGATATGGCTCCACGAACACACTCCGGATAACCACACAGCCCACAAGGATGCCACTCACAAACATCACCACCTCATCAGAATTGACAAGAGATCCTGTTTCAAAGACCGCCTGGATAACAACGCACACGACAGCAAAGAGCTTTTCAGCATCGTAAAGGAACTCTCCAACCCAGCGCCAACACAAACGACATACCGCCCTCACAAGAACTGTGCAACTCACTAGCCATCTTCTTTCACTGCAATATCGCTGACATCCACAACATCTTCAACACCATGATCGCCCCGACTATGCCAGACCCCATCTCCCCTGTGAACACCACCAGCGCCAACCGCCTGACCTCCTGGTCCAAGGTCAACGACGACGAGACACGCAAGGTCATGAACTCCATCCATTCAGGATCTCCATCAGACCCGTGCCCACACCACGTATTCAACAAAGCAGATGCTGCCATCGCACCCCAACTACGGAAGGTCATCAACATCTCCTTCGAAACAGTGACATTGCCGGAAAGCTGGAAGCATGCCGAAATCAACGCCCTCCTCAAGAAGCCCAAGAACTTACGGCCCATCTCCCTGCTCCCGTTCCCGGCGAAGGTCTTCGAGAAAATCATCAAGATGCAACTGGCCCGCCACCTGGAAGACAACAACGTCTTGGACCCGTCCTAATCCGGGTTCAGACAAAACCACAGCACCAAGACAGCCCTCATCGCCGCCACAGACGGCATCAGGCGCCAACTAGACCATGGAGAAACATCAGCCCTCATCCTCCTGGACCTGTCAGCCGCCTTTGACACGGTCTGCCATCCCACTCTAAAGACACGCCTCCTAGAAGCCGGAATCCAAGAGAAGGCCCTTGACTGGACCAAACCTTCCTCTCTGGCAGAACCCAGAGCGTCCGCCTTCCACCCTTCCGATCCGAGGCCACCGACATCATCTGCGCGTCCCCCAGGGCTCATCCCTCAGCCCGACGCTGTTCAATGTCTACATGGCACCCTCGCACAAGTTGCCCGCCAACACAACCTCAACATCATCTCCTACGCCGATGACACGCAGCTAATCCTCTCTCTCACCAAGGACCCACACACCGCCAAAACCAGCCTCCACAAAGGATTCGGACAAGACGGAGGTACTCATCCTCGGACCCACCCCCTCAGCCTGGGATGACTCCTGGTGGCCTACCACACTTGGAACAGCACCGACACCCACCGACCATGCACGCAACCTAGGATTCATCCTCAACTCCTCCCTCTCCATGTCTAAACAGGTCAACACCGTCTCCTCCTCCTGCTACAATACCCTCCGCATGGTACGTAAGATCTACAAGTGGATCCCGACCGAAACAAGAAGAATGGTGACACAGGCCCTCGTCAGCAGCAGACTGGACAACGGCAATGCACTCTACGCAGGAATCCCAGCCAAACACCTACGACGACAATAACGCATCCAAAACGCCTCCGCCCAACTAATAATCAATGTCACCCGCCGCAGACGCATCACCCCCCACCTGAGAGACCTACACTTGCTCCCCGTACACAAGAGGATCACCTTCAAGCTCCTCACCCACACACACAAAGCCCTCCACAAAACTGGACCAGCCTACCTAAACAGCAGTCTCAGCTTTTACACCCCCACCCGCCAGCTCTGCTCCGCCAGCCTCGCCCTCGCTGCTGTCCCCTGCCTCCAACGAACAACCTCCTGTGGCAGATCCTTCGCTTACCTTGTCGCCAAGACCTGGAACACCCTCACTACCCCCCTACGGCAAACCCAAGACCTACTCACCTTTAGAAAACTCCTCCAGACCTGGCTCTTCGAGCAGTAGTGGCACCCCCTTTCCCTCAGCACCTTGAGACCCTCACGGGTAAGTAGCACGCTTTACAAGTACTCTGATTGATTGATTAATTGATATAGAAGGCTCCCAAGCCAGAAAACTTTATTTGAAATGGTAGTATGGCACACCTCTGATCCTTGAGTTTACCTTAAGATGGAGAAATGGAAATAACTCCAACGATGCATGCCCTGCATTCTTTCAGTCATCTGAGTCAATTGATCACTTCTCATTTTTTTGCCCAAACATACATGCCTCGCAAAAGATGAATAATTGCAGTGTGCCATCTCATAGAGGTGAGAAGATACAAAATAGCGCTGTGTACTCTGAAAACTGACACAAGGGAGGTGATAGTGGTTAGCATGGCCACATATTTGCCAGCGTCTTGGCTAATCCGTACTAAGGGGCACTAAACGATCGCGGACGGACTTGCGTCCATCTGCGAGCCCTGAGTAGGAGGGAACGTCCGCATGGGCTGCGGCGTTCCCTCCTGTGCAATTAGGATGTGACCGCCACCCTGGCGGTCACATCCTCTATGTTTAATATTGTGGTGGGTGCAGCTTCAAGCTGCACCCGCCGCAATGTTAAATATGCATACATTGCATTTGTATGCAGAAAGCGGCAGGCACCGCGCGGTGCCTGCCGATTTCTGCATACAAATGCAGGGGCTACCATAGGTACCCTTCATGTGCACCCCCCATGCCCCCTTCACCCAAGGGGCCCGCTATGGGCCACCGAGGTGAAGATCCGTATGCTTTTCCACGGCTGGGAACCCGCCACGGAAAAGCATTTTTTGCCAGCCATCCTAATATGTCTGGCGGTGTCTGAGAGACACCACCACCATATTAGGGCAATTCCACCGCGGTTGTAAGCCAACCCCGGCGGAAAAGCGGCGGACTGAAACCAAGACCCACCAGCCATCCTAATGTGGCGGTGGGTCTTTGGTGGGTCCGCAGAGGATTTTCCGCATCTTCCGGGCCGGCGGTGGCTTCCGCCGGCCCGGAGGATGCGGAAAATCCTCCATCATAATCGGCCCCCTAATGCTTGGTGGCCCCTTTACTGAAAGGACCAGGCATTAGTCCTTGAGCATTCATCTGGTGCAATAGGAGATTCAGAATAAATGATTAACAGTAAGGATAAGGAGCTAGCCTTAATTTATGACCCTGGTATTTAAAGTCTTAGCTTATCAGCCTTCAAAAAATCAGTGACCCTTATGTGAAAAGGGAGTAACCAAACCAATATGAGATTTAGGGCCTGTGCCCATATTTTTTATTTTGCACACAAAGGGAGATAGGTCCTTGGCGAGGCTGAGGGAGGGCTGGACCATATATTAATCTGACATACAAAAACGTGTCCCCTTTCTCAGTGAATTTATGAGTAAGGACCAGATAAACAATTTCATTAAACCTAGTCCGGTATATTTATTTATACCTTTTTTTCAAAATTATTTAAAAAAAGTTATTTTGAATGGCAGAAAGAGAATACACAATACAATAAATTGATAACAATCTTACTTAATCCACAATTGACACAAAACACTTATTATTATACAAATTATACAAAAGAAAAACATCAAGTGTTATATCCAACAAACAATACACATTGCAGTGCCACAGTTTTGCAATATATTAAACCATTTCATAATAAAAAAGTTATTTTCATGAAGAGAGCCAATTCAATACAAGAGCAAACAAGTATGAGGCAGTTTTATTTTAAACCACACTAAGGCGTCGATTCCGATCCGGTAAAATGTGCTCCGAATCATCGTACAGAGCAATTTTCTCCATACGAATCGTACCCGTACACGTCCCCGTACGTACGACGAATTACGATCCGTACCATGAGCCAAAGACCGTACGAGTCGTACAGGACTCCGTACGACTAAAATATCCGTACGAGTCTCACTCGGAACCCGCTGTACGTGACATCGCTACGGTTCGTGGCTGGTTTTTACAACCCAGCAAGTACGATTCGTGTCGGGTACGCAACATACGACCCTTTTTTTTACGGGAGGTGGAAACAGCCGTAAACGCATAGTTCGCGCCAAAACACGTACAGAACGCCCCCCCCCCGGGGACGGCGCGTACACCCCATGATCGCCGGGGTACGCGCCGTACCCCTGCGATCATGTGGGGTACGCGGCGTACACCCAGCGTACACGGGGTACGCACCGTACCCCATGTACAGTGGGTGTACGGTGCGCACCCCGTGTACGCTGGGTGTACGACGCGTACCCCACATGATCGCAGGGGTACGGTGCGTACCCCGGCGATCATGGGGGGTACGCGGCGTACGGTGTGTATGTGATTGAGCGCTTTTCCGTACGAATCGCCCTTACCTGACGCGAACCGTACGAATAGCGTCCTGATCACCCGGTCCGGATCGTACTCGCCGGGTCGTACGGTGTGTTTACGAGTCGTACGGAAACGGCTACGAATACGAATCGTACGGGGGATTTTTTTTACCGGATCGGAATCGAGCCCTTAATGTTGTAATTAGCTCTTGCTGGATTTCCAGCAAGAGCTAATTACAACATTTAGGGGCCGATTATGATCGCGGACGGACTTGCGTCCGTCCGCGATCATTGAGGAGGAGGGGACGTCCGCATGGGCTGCGGAGTCCCCTCTTGTGGGATTAGGATGTGACCGCCAGGGTGGTGGTCACATCCTCTATTTTTAACATTGCAGCGGGTACGGCTTCAAGCTGCACCCGCGGCAATGTTAAAAATGCACGCATTGCATTTGCATGCAGAAAGAGGCAGGCACCGCGCGGTGCCCGCCGCTTTCTGCATACAAATGCAGGGGGTACCATAGGTACCCCCCATATGCACCCCCCACCCCCCCTTCACCTAGGGGGCCTGCAACGGGCCCCCGCAGTGAAGTTACACATGCTTTTCCACGGCGGAAAAGCCGCCGCGGAAAAGCATGTTTGCAGGCACATACTAATCTGGCGGACGGTGTCTGAGAGACACCGTCACCAGATTAGTGCTTTTCCTCCGCGGTTGTAAGCCAACCGCGGAGGAAAAGCTGCGGACGGAAACCAGGACCCACCAGCCATTCTAATGTGGCGGTGGGTCTTTGGTGGGTCTGCTGCGGATTTTCCGCATCCTCCGGGCCGGCGGTGGCTTCCGCCGGCCCGGAGGATGCGGAAAATCCGCAATCATAATGAGCCCCTTAGTGTGGTTTAAAATAAATTGTATAATTTGTATAATAATGAAAAACTTTTTTAAAATAATTTTGAAAAAAAAGGTATAAATAAATATACCAGACTAGGTTTAATGAAATTGTTTATCTGGTCCTTACTCATAAATTCACTGAGAAAGGAGGCAAGTTTTTGTATGTCACATATTTTTTATTTTAGCAACAAACAAAGCAGCACCAAAAGTTAACATTAACAGGAATTGTATCAAGTTTTAGCATTTTTTTTTAGCTTTCTTATATACATTTTAGAATGTGATGTATTAGGTATCCGCTTTATTATGTATGTTTTGTGTATTTTTTTAGCTGAAAAACGTTGTTGTTGTTTCTAGGAGAATCCCCTTTGTTATCCTTGCCATAGCCCTTGGAAACTATTTAGTACTCCAGCAGAAACATGTAGGATTTATATAGTTATGTAGATCATCTAAATATGAATCATGTCAATTTCTACAATCATCTACTTGATTCTATGCTGACGGTGTTGGCAAGATAGTACCAAGAATATAGATTATTTTAATTTATTCCTGTCGGAAGGAGGCTGAGCTTTATATTTTTATTGGAACTTTTTTCCTAAAAAGAGGGCAAAATATGGAATGTTTTGATGCTCTGACAGATTTACACAGAACAGAAAGTATTTTATTAGAATGTTACCAAGGAAAGCTGCGGTATCCTTCATTTTGCACAGTATGGATGCAGTATAATCTGGGTTTATATCAACCGTTTCAAAATGTGTATTTTGTAATTGCCGCATATGAAGTATCTGTTGTATTTTAGTGTGTGTTTTATGGATGATGAATACATTTTACTCTTTGTTTCAAATTTGGTGTGTAATGTTTCTTGTGCTGTATTTCCACTTTAATAGTGATTGTGTCCTGCATAAATACTTTACATATTGCATCGAAGTTATACATGATAGTGTTTTTGCCAAGCTACCAGAGGCTTAAGCATACATTAATTTAGTATCTTTTTTGTGGTTCACACTGTCAAGGATTGTGGCTGTTGCTTGAGTAGGATTTCGTCCCACTTAACCAAGAACTCAATAGTACATTATTGTAGTGAAGCCAATATTGTGACTTGCATGAATGGACTGGGAGTAGACATTAGTAAATTTAGCTGCTGCTCCTAGTTTCCAACGTTGTTGAAGATTACATAACATAAGAAGAGTGTAAAGATGCTGAGTAGATTAGAATGGTGTGGAGTGGATGGCACAGAGTGCACTGGCATAGAGTGGTATCTAGCAATGACTGTTTCTCTGAATATGCCAGGGGTTTTTGTTGTGCTTAGCTATGCTTGTTTAAGGGTTCTCTTTGGAACCTCCATGTGATGCTGTAATGCTCAAGTGCATGGCGGGGTTGGTAGTGCAACAGTTGGTGGCTCTCTCGTGTGGTGAGAGCAGCGATGGCTCAATGAACCTACATTAAATACTTTTGTCCTATACACGGCGTGTCCTGTCTTCAACACGTCCGGGGCAAAACATCATTTTTTGGTAATGACCGGGTGAGCCACCGCAACGTATCTGGGGCATTCCTTCAAGAGAATACGCATACAGCATATCTTACCTGCCTAGAGTTGGTGTATCCAAGTGTTGCCCCTCCCAACTTCCAGTCCTGAAGTACTGATGTGGTGGGAAAGCATCGGAGGTAAGTCGGTGGGCTGCAGGGGCGTAATTTGCTGTTCGCAGCTCGAAGGTTTGATTTTTGCTTCCTGCGACCAATGTGCATGCCTGCGCATGAACACACATGATTTAAAAATCTACAATGCTGAACTTAGCTCAACCATTTCATGGCTCTTCGCTGTCTCATGCCTGTCAGTAGGTTGTCTCACGGACACGCATGTGCAGACAATTTATGGCTGTCTTCACAGTTTAACAGCAGAAAGCAGCCCAACTTCCAGTTGGTCACTCTCTTGTTGAGCGAGTGCATGTGCAAGCATACGAGTATACTGTTAAGCCTTCAAGCAACTCTGGCATTATACTATCGCCTGTGTGGTAAGCGAGAGTCCTGGAAATCCTAGTATTCAATGGAGACTGTGATTTGATGCTTTCAAAACGTACTTGAGGGACATTAGGGCTTCACGTTTCAGGGCTTAAAGGAAGAAGTGTCTTCTTCACACTTTAGGTTTCGAAGGTAGAGTTGTCTACAAACATCTTCCTGATTTGGTATTGGGTGAGGGTGAAGACATCGATGAATACTAAGAAGCTGTGAAGAAATGAGTTACCAAATTTCATGTGCAACCTAGTTTAGTTGTATTAAGAGACAAGTTTTTTAAACATGCACAATTACAAAGTGAGAATGTTGACAACTTCATAAGTGCCTTGCGTAAGCTCTGCGCTGAATGTCAATTAGGTGAATTCCATGACCAGTTGGTCAGGGACCAGTTCATTGCACATTGTTGGGACAAGCAGAATCAACAAAAATTGCTTACTTTGGGTAACCCTAGTCTTGAAGATGACATAAAAGTGGCAAAAATTGTTGAGTTAGCACAAATATCTCTCAAAGAACTAAATGAAAATTGCGCTCCTAAGGAGTCAGTAAATGCGCTTCTGCAAATGTTTCTAGCAACATTTTTGCGCAAAGAAAAGTCTAATGAGAAATCTCTCTTCAAAAGAACCAATATTTGTTTCAGGTGTGGCTATGCACCATGGTAAACAGACAAAATATCGACTACAAAATATCGAATGGACATAATATCGAGTACAAAATATAGGCTGGACAGAATATCGAATGGACAGAATATGGACATCAAAAATATCGTTTTGAAGGTAAGTAATGTAATATCGAATTTTAAAATATAGATAGTCAAAATATCGAAGTACATAATATAGGTTAATAAAAATATCGAAAGTAATCAAAGAAAGAGTGTCCATAGAGGAAGGATCTACAAAGAAGTAGTTGTTGCACGTGAAGTCTGAGGCCAGTTGTAAGTGGTCAGATAGTTGGACCAATTTCATGAAAAAATACAATGCTTTTTCAGGAAACCCTCGCTCACCCTAGTGGTGACATGCTTCATCATCGGGTCCACCGGGAGAGATCGAGTACCTCCCCGGTGTGCTGCGACGCCAGGAGACTGCGGAGCAGGTTTTTGTGTGAAGATAAAGAGTGAAAAATTATAATAGGGTTAAAAATGTCAGGGGTTGTACCAAAAAAACTTTTATTGGTTGGTCAACCTGACATGAGTAAAAACTGGTTATGTGTAGGGAAACTAGCCAATTACAATATACTGGTGTTACCCTAGGAAGGAGGTCAACATGTTTCTGCCCGTTCTATGTGTTATTTTACTGGGCTTTCATCAGGACCGGTAAGCGAGTGTCCCAATGACAGGAGGGGCGCGCTAAGGCCCGCCCTGCCAATGGTCGTGAAACTTAAAAATAGCACTATGTGTAAAATGGTGCAAAGAAAGAAAAGAAAAACAAACTCATAAGTTTGGGGTTTTACCTCTTTTGCAAGGAACCTAGGAGTCTGTGGAAAGTAAAGTGACAAACAGACAAACGAATACATAGACAAAAAGACATATAATCAATGGTTTGTCATCATATACAGTGGCCAAAAGAGTGACTTTGTGGCATGACACGTGCTTGCATACCTATCAAAGGCCGTGGCCGGTATGCATGAGATGCATAGCTGAGGTAGTGCCATAATCCGGGGTGGAAGGGCCTCAACTAGCGCTGAAGAAATGTATTCAGCGCGGTCTGTTGTGTGTGAAAGGTACAACAATAGATTAATTGATAATTATGTTAATTTAACTAATTTAATTTCTGTAGCGGGTTGTGGGTTTATAGGGGAGTAGGGTGGGAAGTAATTTAATTATAATTAATTAAATATGCTAATTCATGTAGTGTTATTTATTTATAATTAATTGTTAAATAATTTTTATTTGGTAAATATTTAAATTTTAATTGCCAATTAATTTTATTTAATTGATTAATTGATAAATATGTTAATTTAACTCATTTAATTTCTGTAGCGGGTTGTGGGTTTATGGGCGAATAGGGTGGGAAGTAATTTAATCATAATTAATAAATATGTTAATTTATGAAGTGTTATTTATTTATAATTAATTGTTAAATAATTGTTATTTGGTAATTAAATTTTAATTGAGAATTAATTTTATTAAATTGATTAATTGATAATTATGTTAATTTTACTAATTTATTTTCTGGGTTGTGGGTTTATAGGGGAATAGGGTGGGAAGTAATTTAATTATAACTAATTACATATGTTAATTTTTGGGGGGTATTTATTAGATTTTAATTGTTAAGCAACTTTTTAATTACCAATTAATTGGTAATTTGTAATTAATTAGTATTAATAGATAACTAATTGTAATGATTAAATTAAATTAGTATTCGTAATTAATTAATTATTATATTATACTAAATTGGTAATTACTTTTAATTAATTTTTTTTAAAATATTAATATATATATATATATATATATTTAAATCATATATGAAGTATCTACTTTCCCTACTGTTGCACTCACTGGAGTGGGAATAGTAATTTTTACCCCTACGCTATCCAACGCTTTCCCTACCGTTGCACTCTCTGGAGTGGGAATAGTAATTTTTACCCCTACGCTATCCAACGCTTTCCCTACTGTTGCACTCTCTGGAGTGGAAATAGTAATTTTTACCCCTACGCTATCCAACGCTTTCCTTACTGTTGCACTCTCTGGAGTGGGATTAGTAATGTTTACCCCTACACTATCCAACGCTTTCCCTACTGTTGCACTCGCTGGAGTGGGAACAGTAAGTTTTACCCATACACTATCCAACCCTTACTCTACTGTTGCACTCTCTGGAGTGGGAATAGTAATTTTTACCCCTACGCTATCCAACGCTTTCCCTACTGTTGCACTCTCTGGAGTGGGTATAGTAATTTTTACCCCTACACTATCCAACGCTTTCCCTACTGTTGCACTCTCTGGAGTGGGAATAGTAATTTTTACCTCTACGCTATCCAACGCCTTATCTAATGTTGCACTCTCTGGAGTGGGAATAGTAATTTTACACTTTTGCTATCCCACGGTAATAATAATGGATATTTTTTTAATTATATTATGTTACTATATATATATGTTTTAACAAATATGATTGTAAAAAATGTTTTTATAACTTTAATTCATTATTTAATTATTATAAGGTAATTTAAGTATTTTTAAGTATATTTTAGTAAATAATTTTTAATATTAATTTAATTTAACATTGTTTTTAATAAAGTCGATATTTTACAAACTATATTTTTGTAAACGATATTTTTTACTCGATATTTTTGTACTTACCTGTTTGTAGATACAAAGTCGATATTCTGTCTGTCGATATTTTTTCGCCGATATTTTTGGTAGTCGATATTATGTCTCTCGATATTATGTCAGTGATCCATGCACCATGGTAAACACAACTGAATTTACCCTGCAAGGAATGCTAAGTGTCATAAGTGTGGCAAAGTAGGTCATCTTGCAAATGTGTGCCAGTCAAATTTCAGTAAATCTGACAAAATCAATTGTGTAATGCAAGATGAACCATTATGTGAGAGTGAACTCATCCAAAGTTTACAAGCTATGATTTTAGTTGTTACGTATGATGGTGTTGTCTCTTGTGATCCGGCTGATTGTGAAGACCCTTATGTAGATGTGTTGGTAGGTGGTATTTGCCTGAAACTGCTGGTGGTTTCTGGAAGCATGAATATCTATGATTACTTATGATTTGTTTAAGAAATCTTGGGCCGACAGGCATCTTTTTCCTCCTGACAGAGCACCTGTTTCTTACGAGGGACGCAGAATTGAACTGGAGGGGTTTATCAAATATGTACTTGAGTTCAGGGGTCAGGAATACAGGGCAAAATTTATGTAGCTGTTCGCGGCTTTAATATTCTTGGATGGTACCACCAAGGTCTTTTCAGTATGGTACTAAGACCTGGTACCAGTGAACAGGTTCTAGTTCTCACTGACAATTCTGGTTCTGTTTGTTTGGAACAAGAGTTTCCTAAAGTGTTCTCTGACACTCTTGGTAAAATAGTGGGTTTCAAGCACAAAATTAAAGTTAAGAAAGATGCTATCCCCGTGAAGCACAAGGTTAGGTCTGTACCGTTTAGCCTCAGGTCGGACCTCAAGAAAGAATTGGACAGATTACAGAGCTTTGGGATGATTGAACCCATAGAATCTAGTGTGTGGTTGAGTCCTTTGGTTGTTGCTTGTAAACGTAATGGAAATATACGCTTGTGCATTGACCTGAGAAGCCTTAACAAATAAATTAGGGTTGATTCCCACCCTCATCCCAAAATTGGTGACTTGTTGGAAGAGTTGAGGGGTGAAGAGTAGTTTTCTATGATAGATCTTGCCTCTGCGTATCACCAAGTTCTGTTGGATGATGACTCACGCCCCTACACAGGCTTAAATTCCCCTTTTGGTTCATTTCAGTTCTGTAGGATGCCTTTTGGGCTCGCTTTAACTGCCTCTGCTTTCCAACGCATAATGCAGACGATTCTTCTTAATGTAAAAGTTGTGGTCATTTTTCAAGATGATGTCCTTATTTTTTCTAAATATTTGGATGAACATAATAATGCTTTAAAGACTGCGCTTTGCATATTTGAGGATAAGGGTATTGTCGTAAAAAAAAATAAGTGTGAGTTCTGGAAGAAAGAAAGAGGCATTTGGTGTCTGCTAATTTTTTTAGTCCTAGGCCAGGTCTAGTGAAGGCTGTTGTTGAGTGTCCCAGTCCCAGAAACAAGGATGAATTACGCTCCTTTTTGGGGCTCTGTGAGTTCTCCTCAAATTTCATTCCAGATTATGCCAGCAAAATGAAGGTCATCTCCAGTATGTTAAGAGTGAGTGCTACTTTTCCGTGGAATAAAAATTGCTAAGAAACGTTTGACTCTGTCAAGTCAGAGATGATTAATGCAAAGACCCTCAGCGGATATGACCCATGTGTTCCTTGTACTATAATGGTAGATGCCAGTAACTATGGTTTGTGGGCTGTTTTGTCCCAACATTCTGGTGAAGGTGATGTTACTGTCAGTTACGCTTCCAGAGTACTGCGTGATCCAGAGTTGAATTACTATGTGATTGAAAGAGAGCTTTTAGCGTGCTATTGGGCATGTGAAAAGTTCAGGACTTATGTCTTGGGCAGGAAATGTGTTATTCAGACTGACCATAAGCCTCTCATAGACATCCTGGGGTGCGAGCATCTTAAATATGCACACCTCCCATTGCACTTCTCACCACTAAACTGCTTCAATATGACTTTGTGGTCAAACACATTCCCGAAAAAGAAAATGTCAGGGCTGATTTGCTGTCCAGACTTCCCATCAATGATGATGATATGTTTGATACGGAAGAGGACAAGGAGGACTGATTTATTGCTTCAGTGGATGCAGTGGAAAATAAAGCTTGCAGTGAGAGTGAGTGGCAAAAGGCCAGACTTAGTTCTGGGGAAATTTAAAGAACATATTTTGAATGGTCGGCCCAGAAAGAGATGTGTGTCTCCTGATTTTCAACCGTTTTGCAAGATTGCTGATAAGTTGTCCATTGACGATGGACATTTAGGGCTACTATGAAAAAGAGACGTGTCAGATTGCATTATTGGTGGCCTTCAATGGAAAAGGATATTGAGTCTAAAGTCAAAGAGTATATCATCTGTTGTGTTGCTGTGAATGGTTACAAAGTTGTCACACCATCTCTACAGCCCATTCCTTTTCCATAAACGCCTTGGCATAAGGTGAGCATTGATTTGGTGGGTCACTTCAATTTTCTTCCTCACCATCTTCCCTTTGCAGTTGTGTTGATAGATTTTCACTGCAATTGGCCAGAAGTACACTTTTGTGCTTCTCCCACTGCAGGCTGTGCCAATAATTTCCTAAAGGAGATTTTTATGAGAGAGGAATTCCCAGAGGCACTTGTTTCTGATAATGGTGTGCAGTTTGGGACTCAGGAAATGGGTGTGTTTCTGTGTGAATCTGGAGTAAAGCACTTGAAAGCTGAGTTGGACACCCTCAAACCAATGGATCGGTTGAAAGAATGAACAGGGTGGTGGTGGAATGCATTAAGTGGGCAAAACACAACGGATACGACGTGGAGGCTGCAGTCACATCTATGTTGTGGTTCTATCGCACTACACCACATTCTCTCACTAAAGTAGCGCCCTTCGTGTCTCTCAGAGTTTGGGTGCCCACGTCCACTTTATACCCGGCTTGGCTTTTAAGAACTGTTCGTGACTAGATGTCATGCTGGGTGTACCAAGGTTCTTTGGAATCCAGGGTGGAAGTGGCTCAAAACAAAATGTGTTACAGGTTTGACAAAAGAATTCCGCGAAGCCTGTTGCATTGCTCCCTGGTGATATGGTTCTCGTCAAAAACATTAATTTTATTAAAAAGGTGGTTCGTCTTTTGGTGATTCTGTGTGTGTCGAGAAAGTGTGTGGTGGTACTGTTATGTTACATGGCAGGCATTGGTGGAATACTAGCAAAGTGGTGAAAGTTTCTGGAGCAACCACTCAAGGGCCCGAATCCTCAAACCGTTCTAGAAAATGTGGTTGACGTAACCTCTACTCCTTCCGGTGAGCATGGGTCTTGCGTGGCACAAAGAAGGTTGTGTTGTGCAAAACAAGTTCCCTGGAAAGTAAGATGTACCTACAAGCTATATTGTACTTCTTGTGAAATTTTGTTTCATCTTTGTAATGCTATTTGAAATAGGATTGTGCCCTGTGTATCTACAAGCCATGTTGTACTTCTTGCACAATCTTGTTTCATGTTTGTAAGGGTTTTTTTATTCCTTGCCTTTTTCTTCTTTGCCTTTCTCAGATTTCTCTTTTGGGAGTTATGGGTGCTGTTCCTTTTCTTTTTTCTTCATTTGTGTGTTTTTTTTTTTAAAGAGGTAAAATGTTGTGCTTAGCTGTGCTTCTTTAAAGGTTCTCTTTGGAAACTCCATGTGATGCTGTAATTCTCTTGTATGTGGGCAGATTTGAATTGCAATAGTTGGTGGCTCTCTCTTGTGGTGAGAGCAGTAGTGGCTCAATGAACCTACATTAAATACTTTTGGCCTAAACACACTGTGTCCTGTCCTCAACACGTCTGGGGCACAACAGTTTTGATCCTTTACTTGCAACTCCTCTTATTCCTCCCCCTTCATTAATGAATCTAAAAGCAAGTAGTAGCTGATGAGACACTGGTAAATCCATCTTTAAATGTATTATTTAGCAACATAATATTCAAACATTTATCTGGAAGTGAAATGTGACTGCACTTATAAAATATCAATGTCAAAATTAAAGAGTAAACTCTAGCAAATATTTTAACTAAAGATAAGTAAGAGGCATTTTTAGAAGTACAGGCTCTAGATAAAGGTAACATAAAAACAATGAATCTATTAAAATAGTGTTGTTTCATGGTTTACAATACCCTAAAAATCATATTACTCCAAGATGGAATTGCAGATTATTTGTAGAATGATGTCTCAAGCCAGACTTTTGGTACTAAATTAAAAAAGACCTTTTAAAAACATAATCCTCCCTGAGAACCAGATGCCCAATTCAGCCTTCTAAAGCCTTGGACCACATCCACCATAATTATCAAACAAAGAGATCCGTGTGGCCTCCAGCGTTTTGTAAAAAAATCAAATACTGGTTAGCTTCAAATGTTCACAGAGGCAGAAGAATGAAAACCTTGCAAGGGCTGGTTCACTTGTTAGTTAAAAGGAGAAACACTCTAAGATAAAGAGGATAATAGCACACATGTTGTGGAGATGGTGTATACAGAAGTAATTCTCATGTTTGAGAAAATAAAGGTAAAACAATATATCAGAAACAATGGACTGAAAAAGAATAAAAGTGGTTGTGATCTAAATCAAATGGGAATTTTTTGATTAAAACATGGAAAATAATCTAAAATAAATGTGAAACACCAAGTAAAGGATGCTCTAAATTGAAATGAACCTTTACCTATTCGTGAAGTTATGTAATTGCAGAAAAACACTAATTACAACTTAAAGAGCAATTTGTTTTTCCATAGCCATTTAAGCAATTAGAAAATCTTAATAAGTGCTAGTGTTTTCATCCACGGCCAGAGTTATTAAGGTAATTATTATTACACAGACCTTTATTGCAAGTTGTACGAAAAAGCCATTTCACAATTACCTAATTGCGAGTTTTAATGAATCGCAATAAGCAATTCGCAAAATGGTATGTACGTTATGGCCACTCGGAAATTGCGACTTGGAAATAAGTTGCATTGCAAAATATGAAATTGTATTTTTGTGATTACCTATTCGGTCACAAATAGCAAATGTGGTCGCAAATAACGTTTGCCTCAATAAATAGCAATTCTGTTTCTTTGTTCAGGGAGATGACCCCTGTGAACAGGAAGTTCATGATTTCAGCAGCCAGGAAGGGGAGTAGAGAGAAGCCAGAGATATGCAGAGCACAGGCAGTGATCTGAGGACCCCAAACACCAGTCACGCACAGCAGGAATGGCCACCCAGGGCTCAGGGAAGGTGGCAGGGAAGGAGAGAAAACTGAAGTTCTCAGAGCATGAACTGAAGATTCTTACTGAGAAGACTTGCAATAGCCATGACCTCCTGTTTGCAAGATGTCTATGAATCTTCCAGAGACACAGATGAACAAGATATGGAAGGGGATGCAGCAGAAGATAAATGCTATGAGTAATGAAAACTGGCCCCTTCCACAAAGTAGGGCATACATTGGACCTAATTTTCTCTACTAATAAGCTCCCACAAATTGACACGCCATTGATATGGACAGATCACTTTATAATCAGCTTCCTAATTTATTGGACCATGGAGCCCAGTACATCGAAGGCCCAGCACTAATTCATCACCATACCATGGAAGCAGATCAATGGTAACTCTTTTTAAGCAGCCATCCCCACTTTCAAACCAGACAACCTGTTAGATATCAATGCAACTTTTGCACAGTTTAACAATTCCCTTATGTAGGCATTCAACATCAAGGTTCTCAATAAACCACTCACTAGGAAATATTCCAGACCCAATGTACCTTGGAATTGAAAACTGATAAGACCCACTGCAAAAGGCTTGAGCACAATTGGAGGTGTTTAAAAGCAATTCTGACAAATATTTAGAGATGCACTTCGCTCCTCTCATTCCATAATGAAGACTACTCATAAACAATATATTGTTTATAAAATTGACAAGGCCAGCAACTTCTCCGAGAGGCTTTTGTAAAAACCAATGTCCAGCCACAGGCTTGCTCCTCTGACCCCCCAGCATCACAATTCTTTTGTGACATCCTGTCAACTCACTTTCAAATTAAAATAAACACCATCTACAATACCTTTCACTCTATAACCATATCCCCCACCACTAGACAACACCAGTCTACCTCTGTGACACTTGAATGTTTCGAGCCCGTCTTGCTAACCTAAATGATCGACTCACTAGCTAAAACAAAATATGGTTCTCCTGCAGATCCCTGTCCTCCAAAAATCATTTCACGTTTCTTCCCCCATCTTTCCCAGGCCATTACTGTACTATGCAACCAATCTCTGACATTAGCCATGATCCTGAGGCAATTGAACGCAGCCCAAGTACTTGCCATCTTAAGGGAAACCAACCCCTGAACCAGAGGGCCCATCCAACTATCGCCCTATATCTCTGCTCCCTCTTCTGGGAAAGACATTTGAAGCCCATATCAAGAAACAGCCTATGGACTACCTAGAACAGAACAATCTGTTGGACATCGCTCAGTCAGTTTTTAGACCATCCCACAGCAAAGAGACTGCTCTACTTGCAGTAGTAGAAACTATTAGACTATCTCTTGATGATGGACGACCAGCTATGCTGGTGCTGCTTGATCTATTAGCAACATTCTACACCATCTCAAACAGAATCCTGATACAATGTCTGCAGCAGATAGGTATCAGGGGTTCAGCTTGTAGCTGGTTGAGAGACTTCCTTAAAGACTGAGTCCAAACAATGGGTCCGTATCACTCCAGGACCTTTTTTCTAGAACAAAGAATTTCCCTAGGCAGCTTTGCTGAGACCAACAATCTTTAATGTGTTCATAGCCCCCTTGGCCTGACTGATTTAATCCTTTGGATTCGAGACACTATCATACGCAGATGACATCCAGTTGTTTGCCTCATTAGGGTAGGACATTGAGAATGTCAAACAAAGATTCTCTACCTTCATTAGGGAGATTCCCTCCTGGATGTTCTGTAACTGTCTCCAACTCAATCGGAGCAAAACGGGAATTCTCTTGTTTGGCAAGGCCCAAAGTCTCTGGACTGAGGACTGGTGGCCGGCAGAACTCGGCCCCACACCTTTACCCAGTAGAATCACAAGAAACCTCGGCATACTCATAGACGATCAACTATCAATGCGAGACCATATATCCTCCACATGTGGCAACTGCTTTGGTACCATGCGTCTTTTTAAAAAGATCTCCCATTTAACTCATTTAAAACACTCACCCAGGCACTGGTCTTTAGCTGTCTAGACTATGGTAAAGCCTTGTTCAATACCTACAACAACCCCCTCCTGTCCCAACTGCAAGTCATTCAAAACACAGCACACAGCACAAATATGATTAACAACCTGCCACTAAGGACTCCATCTGCCCCCAACACTCAGAGCCTTACATTAGCTCCTGATTCACAGGAGTGCCCTGTTTAAATTACTTTGTATAACTTAAAAAATCCCTATTGGGCTCTGGCTCTGGCTCAAAATACCTGCAAAACAAGCTCATTCCTTATGTCCGTAGCAGGAACCGGCGATCTAGCAGCCAATCCTACCTACAGCTCTGCCAGATACACACAGCTTAATATGGAGGCCGCACCTTTTCCCACCTGGGCCCACTCCATTGGAGCAAACTACCTCTGACCACCCACATGTGCCCTACCTTAGCAGAATTCAAAAACAATCTCAGGACCTGGTTGTTCTAAAACAGGAAACAGCCTTTAGATCACATGCTTTACATCGCATCTCATTACAACTGGGTTGTTACAATGACTGCGTTGTTACAATACAAACCATTACATCGCAAGTTGTTAGAACCACTTGCTGTAGGAGGCGGAAGGAGTTGGATTTAAAATACAACACCTTCCCTGCTGTTGCACAAATTGGAGTAGGAATACAAAATTATACTATTCCTAAATCCAGCGCGCCCCCTGCAGCAAGTCGTTGAAATGACTTGCGATGTAATGGTTTTGCAGTGTAACAACGCCGTCATTGTAAAGACTGCGTTGTAATGGCATGCGATGTAATGCATGCGTAGTAAAGGTATATATTCTTCTAAAACCACTGCCTCTGCTTCAGCAACAAATAACATAACATAATATTCCGTATCCAAATAAATAGTGACTCACAATTCAGTCGCATTGCTATTTTTGGTGTGTGAATGGCTTCCGTACATAGCATATGGCTGTTTTTCCATTGGCAAACCAGTTTGCCGCTGATTTTCAATCGTGATTCATTGATACATCTGGCCCCTAATATTTTGTTAGAGAATCTAAAGAGGTTTATTCTCTCTGAACAAACTTTATTTTCTTCGTTTTAATTATTTGAGTGATAAAATCAAGAAATAGTAGGACTCATTTTTAAACGCTCACAAATAAAATGAGTAATAATGCCACAAAATATTTGATTAAGCACAAATTAATATGATTGGCAGTCAGTAAGCAGTCAGTGTTTTTCATTGCTGTTGTGTATGGTGAAAGAAACTTCAACAGCTTCTGGAGCGCCATCCTGGAACCCGGGAGCCAGGCACTGGGTGTCCAGCCCCAGTGCTGCCCAGGCTCTCATCAATGAACTAGCAAGGGCATCCTAATCTACTTGTGCAGGGGAGCTTGTGCTGCTTCTTAGAAGTTTAGTAATGAGTACATAGGGACACTAATCGACACAGCCTGGGAACCCTACTAAGGGGCTCAACCTGGAACTATAACCGGGACTCAGTCAAAGCTTTCCTGCCTACCATAGATGTTTAGTCTTCACCACACCGGTGGATGGAACTTTATTTTGGGTATCTAAAACCACCCTGCTTTGTTTTTCATGGCTTTGTTAATATGGCAAAAACAAAATAGAAGGGGGCTTGGAGCTATTGGAAAGAGAGGTCCAGTACCTGTGTTCCCCAGAGTCTGTGTATCAATCATTAGAAGGTAGCTGTTCCTAAAAGAATAGTGGACCAGTCCAGTCACAGGAAGGACTGGTGACAGGAAATCTGTCAAGGACTGTAGATTGGAAAACTCTTAAAGAGGGGAATTTCTCCTTGTAATGAAGTGCCCTCACACACTCATACTGGTATCATGCATCATCATCGGGCATTGCTCCTCGTGGGGGGGGGGGGCTCTGTGTCTCCCACAGGCTCCACGAGAGGGCTCTTTGTCAAAGGTCTTTTTGAGGAACGCTGCAGTGGTGAGTGTGGGGGGTGTAGTGCTAAGTGTGTTTAAAATATCAAACGATTTACAGAAGAGGACTTGGATATGTAACCACACTTATTTATATCTCAGGAAAATATTATTATGTGGTGCAAAGATCAAAAGAAACAAGCCCTCATAGTTTCTTGGCTGTGAAACCTCCCCCGCGGCTCAGTCCTGTTCTGAGGTACCGACGGACAGAGCAGGGCCTCATCCCCTGAGCAGTCGCCAGGAGAGGCAAGGAGTACTCCCACATAAAGCTGGGAATTAATTTAAAGGTTCCTGTATTACAAGCTTACCTGAGGGAAGCTACAGGATACTGGTAGGCTCTATCGCACCAATTCATTCTGTTTGGTTTCTTTGCACAAAATACTTTTGCAGTAGCGCAGTTTTTGGTCCTGACGAAAGCCTAGTGGCTGAAACATGTAGACCTCTTTTTCCATCACAATTGACAGTTATTCTTTAAAACTGCCAGCGTACTGTTTTTAAGTTTGGCACTGGGGTAATGCTTATTAAAGTTTCAAATGTTATCCTAGTAGCCAATTGTATTATATTCGCTGTATAATTTTCACTTTTTGCACTGCAGACCCTCAGCACCTCATATCAAGACTTGCAATTGGCTGTACCGATCTATGGGGTACAAAACTAGCTGAGTTTTGATACTCTATTTGGTGGGTTGCATGAATATAGCGACCCCCCATAAAATCCAAGATGACGATGAGTAGCCACTTGTGTGGGCTAATGGGATTTTTCAATATATGTTGTTGTTTTTTCTTTGGCCTAGACCTCTGAGAGTTTCTGCGCCCTTATTTTTCTTTTGTTGGTAAGACCAGTAGTTTCTTGTTTTGTTGTTTTGTGAAGCATTCACATCAACATTATTCAAAAATAATTTGAACAGCACATACTAATAGTAACGAACAAGTTAGCAAAATGAACTTTTTACTCTTTATTCTTATTTTCGTCACAGGGTAGCCAACGCGTTTCATTCAGGGCTCATCCAAAAATTCTTTCAAGTACACAAATATATGTCCTCCACAGGTTTAATGAAAAGACAAAGGGCTTCTTCTGAGCGCATCAGAGACTTCACTGGACCATTAGTATGAGTATGCGGTATCGTTCAAGTGCCGTCGTTGTATTGGAAAAATGTGCTAGGAACAAGAGTCCTATTCTGAGCACATAATAGACTCCAGAGTTCCACTATTTGCGTATATAGTATACTGGTCTGTATGTGGCTGGAATCACCAGTTACTGAAGATTAGCGCACACTTCACTTGAAACCTGATTGTTTCTTCACAATCGTCTCCTTAGATTCAATGAATACGTTCAAATGTTCTTAGTTCCAAATGATTTTTCTTTAATTATATTGAACTCATCTTTTCATACTTTCATGATTCGATTGGATCAATTATTACTTCAGAACATGATCCTTGTCATTAAATGCCTAATACAACACCCAATGCATTTCGGGTCTTAAGAACCGACCCTTCTTCAGCGGTCTATAAAGGAAAAATACAGGACCAATTCAGTCACTCGTTTTCAACAAAAAAAGTAGCAAAAACATACATGCTGTTTGATCTAATCTATGTACATTGTATACAAAGCATCTTATCTATGTGTATCATCGTGTAGTTATTGTCATGAGCGTTTGTGCTTCTATAGAATGGTCAATAAAACAAACTTTATAAAAACCAAGACTCACGTGAGTCTGAATATTATCATGCAAGAGGGTGCTCATGCGGTATTCAGGTTTTGCATGGTGGCGTCGTGCTACAGTATATTGGATTCAACGTATCGTTATAAAACAATTCGCATTATTTGTGTGTTTTTGCTGTGTGAATGACTAATGGGGGTGCGTTTAGTGTAGGGAGCGGCTTTGCAATACCGTGTAATGATGTCAAGGGGGCATATTATCAAGGGGGTTTATCTCTGCGTTTTTGGCTTTAAAAGCCAAGAAAGTGGAGATAAAATGATCTCCCTATTACCTAGCTGTCGCTAACACCAGTTAGCGACAGCTAGTAGGAGATAGCGACCATCTTGGGCCCCGCTTTGCATGTCAGTGATATTTATCACTAATGACATGCAGAGTGGGCGTGCCAAGATGTTAGCGACTGGAAACAGTTGCTAACATCGCTATCTCCTATTACCAACTTTTGGAGATATTTGCGCTAAGCGCGGATATCTCCAAAAGCTAACACCTGCCCTGAGCAGTTCTTAGCCATGTTATCCAATGGGAGGAGAATAACATGGCTAAGAGCATTTGCTCGGTAATGCATGAATATCGCTGACTTTTCAGCAATATTCATGCATTTCGATTTTCGATGCCTAGATTATGAAGAAACAATCGTGTTTCAAGTGAAGTGTGCGCTAATCTTCAGTGACTGGTGATTCCAGTCACATACAGACCATTAATTCAAGGGCACCGACAGACACGGTGCAACAGATTACGCAGCACAACAGGAACTACTCAGATGCAAAAAGCTGACAAACATAGGAATTGGAGTAATTTGAGTGCACAGGGATACCAAATCACCGTATATAATACTAGAAGCCCGCCCCAACGTTGTCCGGGGGCAATGAGGCTTTAGGGCCAACCGGCCACCCAGGACCACGCCCGCGCCGGCCCTTGCCCACCCCGACATTGCCCCGACCCACTCCCGCCCCGCCTCACCTCGCCTTTGCCTTTCCTGAGCCGCCAAGACACCTATTAGCTCCACGGACCAGATGGAAGCAGGTCCAACCGCCCGCCCCCCTCCGGTCCCGACCCCCTCCCGCCCCGCCTCGCCTTTGCCTTACCTGAGCCGCCGCTAATGCTGGTTTTTTGTTGTATTTAGGGAGGGACACGGAGCAGATGGAAGCAGGGCCAACCCCCCGCCCCCCTCCCGTCCTGACCCCCTCCCGCCCCGCCTCACCTCGCCTCGCCCCGCCTCGCCTCGCCTTTGCCTTACCTGAGCCGCCGCTCTTCCCCGCACTCCTCACTTCACCGCCGCTCCATGTCCGCCGCTCCTCCTCGTCATCACGCACGTCGCGGCCAGTGCTACGTCGCGGCCAGCGCAACGTCGCGGCCGGCGCTACTTTCAGGGGTCCACTTTTTTTTTTGTTACATTTTTAAATTTACGTTTCATTTTTATTTTTTATAGCCTATGTCCATCTGCACACCCTGGCAATTTCAATGATGTATCGGGTGTGTGGATTGGCGCTGTGGTTCCCGAGTTTACCTGGCTCAAAGGTTTGTGTTCTCTCTTTATAATAGTAGTATAGATATAGATACTGCCATCCCATTTAAGTGTATTAGTCATTATCGAACTCCGCATCTATTAGATGGAGTTCTGGTCATGTGTCAAACCTTCTGCAGCTTTTCGTGAAATGGGATGGCAGTATATGGCAACATGTCTATTCGTGTGAGCTAGCAGCGTCATTAGTTTAGACCACATTTTGGCAGAAACCAGGTCTGAGAGGTGAGGCCGAAGAGATAGATAAACTGATATTGATCAATATTGGCCTGATTAGAGAACGCTGGCAGAGGGTCACCTGCTGTTTTTTAATTCCCAAGCCACTAGATCAGCATAGTCGCAGTCAAAGTCTGTTGACGATGTTAATGATTTAATTGGCTGGAATTTGTGTCCTTTAGGATTTCACTTGCATAATAATCCCTGTTATATTACTTTAGAGCGGATTTTAGTTCTGTTTTAGTCACAGGGGCAAAGTTGGTTATTTATACATAATTATTTATTCTTTTATTTCTTTTGGCGTCTTTTAGTGTTTCATTATAACAGGGGCAGATGGCTACTTACGTACTCAGATTTCGTTTAAAGAAAGGGTGGTATCAAGAGCAGGTTTGCACCAGTTTTCATAGGTTGCCCTTTGATCATCAATATGTTTGATACTTACAAGGGGAGCTGTACGGGCTAAAAGTTTAGATACAGATTCAGCTAATAACTTGGTCCATAGGGGTGTCAGTACTGAGTTGTTTATCGCTGGGACTGGCTGCGGCAGACTGAAATAGTGAGGGGTCCAAACAAGGTTGCCACAGAATGTCACCTAACTTTACTGAATCCAGTGATCCAAAGATTAGATCTGATATGTATGGCTACCTTTACGGGTCAGATGTGAGATACATTGATCGAGCCCCGAGGCAGCTGGAGAATTAACTATTGAATTGCTCCCTACTCCTGTATGTAAGTCTCCTAGGTGCAACTCTCTCAATAGATGCAATTCAACAAACAAAAGTGTAGATTTAAACCCCATGATAGGAATACACATATCCACCCCATTACATCTAAAAGGATATTTACTGGTAAATGTGTCTGTCTGCTAATAACTGTTCTTCTACGTAGCAGAGGCAGAGATCTCAACCTTTGACAGGTAGAACGATACAGCAACATAAATACAGATGCAGCATACACCAGAGGAAAATCAGACACACCAGACAAGCATTAAGACTGGAATCATATTCTTACAGAGAGCACCCTGAACTCGGCTCTCTTGCCCTTGAGCTGGTAACTGAGGTGAAGTAAGCACCATTATATGTACCATATCACCGAAGAGGATGAGGAACGTTGTAGTGAAAGAATGAGAACTGGCAATGAATATGGGCTCAGACGTTAAGCAAGAGCCACTTTGGTGTAGACCATCCTGCTCAAGAGGAGGAGGAAATTCACTGAGGGGGAAACAGAACTCGCCTCCTCAGAGCATCAGTGGAAAAGACAGAGCTGCTGCGTGCAGGAGGACATTAACCGAGGGAATATAATGGGAGTGGAGATGTGCATTGTGGGGAATATAGAAAAGCAATGGCTGGTTTAAATGATACAGGTGACGAATGCATTTGCAAGGATACAAGTGACAACGGCTTTGCGTTGTGGCAGATCTAAATCTAACCTCGATGAGTGTATCCTTTCTACCATGCACCCCGGCCTGCTACATGGCCTGTACTTTCTGCTCAGAGAATTCTATTGGCAGGCCAGGCCAGAGAAAGCGCATCCCTGTTTCAACTCAATTATGACCCTCCACTGGCGTCACATTGTTCTTGAACAGCACAAATCACCCACTTCACATGCAGGTACACAGACCACAGGTGTCACTCATAGATTGAAGACTTATTATACTAACCTTGATACCAACCTTCCTTTTTACAGTTTCCATGTCTGGTCCTCCCAGGTGACAGCCGAAGGAGCAACAGCATCTCCTGACCAAACCATAACTAGGCCGGCATGTCAATGCACCCATAACACCCTGCCAGCTATGCCTGACTGTTAGCGATGCCACAACCACGCTCTTAACAAGTTTACATTTTAGATCCCCATCGCTCAACACTGCTGTACACCTATTGTGTCTTAGTATGTATTTCTCAATGAGTTATGTTGTAAGCGATGAGGATTTAAATATGCTCACACTCATGTCATTTTTCCTTTTGCAGGTCCTGGGTATCTAGCCCTTTTGGCCCCCTACCACCACCTCCTCTGCTGATACCCTTGATGTACTAGATTCAGACACCAGACAACTTGGAGACACTGGTAACCAAACATCCTCGTTATTTAATGCTAATTTATGCATCTCTCCTTCTGCAGACGTGGGCAAGTGAAATAGTAATTCTAGAAGATAATAACAACCCCATAAGTCACAAAATACAACACTTAGCTTTGCAATTTCTTCAGTAAGTGCATGAATATGTCTCGCCCACTCAATACACCCAAGTTCCCATTGCAGCCAATCACACAGTGTTATCTCACTTATTAAAAGTACCTCTCACTCTATTAGTTCACATAAATATCTAAGACCATTCTCCCTTTAGCTGCCACCCAGGACATGTTTAATCACAGTGTAATGGTAACATGTACCTTTGCTCTCATATTATTTGTGTTGGGACATTTCAATACTCTGAATGTGTCTCACTCCACAGCTGCAGAGATATACGACTGTCAATATTATACATACTACTCCTCACCTAGTAGAACACATAACGGGTCATTATGCATGCATGTCTATAAAAATTGTGTTTCCCTTAAGGGAATGACGTCCTCACTTTGCATTGAAATTATGAGTTTCGAGAAATTATGTACTCAATGTATTTTTCAGCTAGCAATGAATGAATGAATGAATGAAGTGGAATTTATTCATGCGCAACTTGGCCCAATGGGCGTCAAGGCGCCTAACTCAAAAACTAGCTGAAGGCAACAGATAACAGGAGCTTACTGATAGGCCTTAATGAAACACCAGGTTTTAAGAGCTTTCCTAAAGAGATCCAATGAGGGCTGTGATTTGATCTCCAGGGGAAGTGTGTTCCATAATTGGGGTGCCAAGATGGAAAAAGCCTTACTCCCCCATCTAACCTTCCTAGAGCGCGGGACTACCAGTTGGTTTAGCTCAAGAGAGCGTACACATCTACTCGGAACATACAGAGTAAGCAGGGATCCAAGAGCATCGGCAGGGCCAGCCATGAGGGCACTGTAAGTGAGGCAGAGGAGTTTAAAAGATACTCTGGAGTTGATAGGGAGCCAATGAAGACTCTTCCTCGCCATGAACGCAGAGGACAACCAAGGCAGGGCCAGAACAAATCGCGCCGCCGCATTCTGCACCACCTGTAGGCGCTGCAAAAGGCCCTTGTTGACCCCGGCATAAAGTGAGTTACAATAATCGAGCCTTGAACCAACAAGGGCAATCACAACCTGCTTACGTGCCTGTGGGGAAAGATAGTGAAGGATTCTTTTAAGAGTCCTGATGACACCCCAACATGTGGCCACAGTCCTGTTAACCTGAAGTTCCATGGAGAGCCGGGTGTCGAAGATGACGCCTAGATTCCTGGCAGATTGTGTGGGAGTGGGGCAGATGCCTAAGGATGGAGGCCACCACTCACCTGACCACATGCCCTGGTCTTTGCCAAAGACCAGGACCTCTGTTTTGTCACCGTTCAACTTTAGAGAGTTGAGGATCATCCAGTCTGCAACAAGTTGCATGCAGGACCTAAAGTTGGACGCGGTGACACTCACAGAGTGGGTCAGGGACACCATAATCTGCGTGTCGTCGGCGTACGACACTACCTCCATCCCCTGAGATCTTACTAGTCTTGCAAGGGGGGCCACGTAGATATTAAACAGGGTCGGACTCAATGCCGACCCCTGTGGCACCCCACATTGCAAAGACTTAGCAGGGGAGAGGAAATCTCCAAGCATCACACGCTGCTCTCTCTGCTGTAAGAAAGAGTTCAGGAGACTAAGGGCCGGTCCTGTTACCCCTGCCTCCCTTAACCTAGATGTTAAAGTAGAGGGAGACAGGGTGTCGAAAGCTGCTGTAAGGTCCAGCAGTACTAGCACGGTGGTTTGGCCCAGATCTACTTTCCGGCGGATGTTATCTGCGACCTTAGTCAGAGCAGACTCCATGCTGTGGAGCTTTCTGAAGCCATGTTGGGACCCATCCAAGAACCCCGAGGCATCCAGGAAGTTAGAAAGATGACAGTTCAGGTGGGCTTCCAACATCTTAGCAGGGGCCGGCAGAAGAGATATTGGTCTGAAGTTCTTCAGGAGCCCAGGGTCCAGGGTAGGCTTTTTAAGAAGAGGTTTTACAATTGCCTTCTTCCATACCATAGGGAAAATACCCTGCTCCATAGCTCCATTCATTATTTCCAACATAGGAGGAAGAATGATGTCTCTACAGTCCTTTAGTACTTTCAAAGGAGCAGGGTCCAGAGGAGAGGCTGATTTCGTTCTATCTAAAAGCCGGTTGAGTCCATCCATGGAGAGCGCAGGGAAGTGGTTTAGGACTTGGGGGAATCAGCATCCCAAGATTCCAAGTGCTTAACTCGAGAGGAGTCCTCTTCACTCAGGGAATTCCTCTGAGATTGTAAAGCCTGATAGATGTCATCTATTTTTTTATAGAAGAAATCTGAGATGTTATTACATAGCTCCTGTGAGACTACCACAGGGTCAAGTGCCTGAAGAGAGCAGAGGGAGTCCACGATCTTAAAGAGCTCTTTAGATGATGTAAGAGAACTGGTCAGGTTGGTGAAGTAATCCTGTTTCTCCTTTATAACTCTGCTTTTATATTCCCGTAACAGGCACCTGTAGGCTTCCCGGTCCATCGGATCCCAAGATTTGCGCCAACCTCTTTCCTTCCTTCTACATTTTTGTCTGAGAAGCCGCAATGTTTCTGTGAACCAGGGGGCTGTAGGTTTTTGTCGAGCCACATATTTGAGTGAGGTGGGGGCTAACTCATCCACTGCTTTAGTGATAGAGTCGGCAAGTTCTTGTGACGCCTCATCCACCGCCCACTGAGATGAGACATTAGAATTTTGAATAAAAGGGGCCAGAGCCTCATCTGTGATATTTCTGAAGCTTCTTTTGAGACATTTCTTGATGGTAACCGAGTTGCCCTCAGTACAGGGAGTGTTTAAGTACAACGGTACTGCTAAATGATCAGACCACACTATCAACAAAGGAGCAATGACAGTGTAGTCGAATTTATTCCTTTATGTATCTCCATTTATTCCATTTGAATCTTCATATTGATAGTGTTAATCATCACACTGCACTTTATTACACACATATACTTTCTTCAGAATTCCATTCATATATAATTTATTTAAAATTATGATGCATTTCGGGTCTAGCCCTTCATCAGGGAAATCAATCCCAAAATGTAATCAATATTATGGGGTTAAATCACCAAGAATGGTACAGTCACCAAGTCACAAATATAGTTGGGAAAAAAGACTCTCCGAGTTAGTACCTGAACGTAGAAGAAACCTAGTGGGCAAGTAAAACAGAACAAGTTGTCTAGAGGCTTTCATAGAACAGTCTGAAATAAACAGAGCTTTACATTACACATGAAGGAATTTAGCTCGCTGTGTCTTTCACATAAGTCTCTGGCCCTAACATGTACACAAATATATCTAACTATCGTCACTCATTTCCCCCTGCCTCACTTCTAACAAATGTTTGTCAATTTAGCAATTTCAGCATGAGAAGAGGGTATATGATATCTCTCATTAAAGTTTATCAGCATAGAGACAGTTTGTCACAGGTATGCAGCTGTGACGGCTGCTGCATAAAGGGGACACAAGTCCTCAAACATCGTTTAGGACCAGTGTTCAGACCCTGTTGTGAAAGGCTAAATCCACAAAACAAACATCCATGGCAATCACAGTTTATACATTATCCTGTCTCATATGTATGAGTACATATCAGGCAACAGATATTCTTTTGCCAGTATAAAGTCTCATTGGGCTTTATTGGGGTGCCATCTGTCCTTCAAACTTAAGGTCTAACACATTTTGTCCCCCACACTTCTCTGTAACTACTGTCTTTTCCCTTTCTTTTAACAACCTGGGGACAAAATGTCTGACAATAATGCAATTTCATGTATGAGTGGTAACGTTGTGTGTCATTAAAGGAGAATAGCCAATCCTCCTGCAAACTGCTGTCTCAGCTGCCACCACCTAAGGAGAAGAACAAGAGATTAATGTTCCCACTAAGGATAAGACCTCAAATACCATCTCAAAGCATGTCCAGTCTCCCCTCTGAGGGATCCTCTCTGGATTGAAGTCCCCGTCTCCATGTAAAAGCCATGGATGCTCATTCCACCTCTGAATGACTCACCTCCAAATACCTCTGAGCCTGTGAAGGAGCCGGGTTCCACATTCTAAATTTACTCTGGAACCCCTAGGCGATGGGTCTTTTGTTGCCTACTTGTACACGTGGAGGGGGGAGGAAATAATTAGCCTGTTACACATCACCATTTCCCATGATGGTGAAGGAACACAGCCTCTTGATAGAAAACTTAGTATATTTAATATTAAGCCAAGACTAGTTGGACATACAGATACCACAAGACGAGAGTATACAGATACATGGGCACTATTAAAAAACAAAACCTACAAATGAAATGTGTGCAGTGCAACATGCACCGAATGACCAATTCAAGAATCAGAACACAAAGAATAACAGAAACTACATCAAGGGCCTTCTTCATTTCAGGTTCGTAAACAAAAAGCATTATTCTCTCCCTACACTACTGCTAAAATGATATCTCTACTTACCATTTCCCAAGGCAAGTTCCCAGAAAGGTGTCAGCATGTTAAGTCTTCCTAAGAAGCACACTCACGTTGAATTGAATGGGTTGAGTAGCATAAAGCTATGGAGCTCATTCTAAGGTGCTCCCCTCTCTCGAGGTAAGGCAGAAGTCCACCTAACCCTAATGCAAAAATCGAAAATCATACCCCAAAACACATCACATAACCACTTCACCCATTCAAACCCCTTCTTGCAGGTAACTTTCCATGAGGCAATGGTGCTTCCAGGTTCTTGCTGGATCACATTGGTTCCCAGGGCTTCTCCGAAGAGAGAGAACACCTCCTACATTAGCAGCAACGCTGTTCAAAGACATCATCTCCTCCCTATATTTGTCTAGCTCCTGAAACAAAGACGTTATTCTAAATAATGAGGTTGAATTCTTGCACCTGCAACAGAGAAGTGAAGAGAGAAAAATTCCACATGCACATCAATTCTATTAGCCACCTTCAACATGAGAGTGTACAGGGAGAAAATAAAGTTAGGCCTACCAAATTCAGCTACCATAGGAACAATTCACAAGTTTGGAATACATTATTGCAATTCACAATCTAATGACCTAAAGTTATTACGACAACAGATTATAGGTGGATGCGACCTATTTGTGATTTTAATGCACTCCTACAATTGGAAGAGCAAAATTGCGCTCTATCACCTGCATGCCTACATTCTCTGAAAACTCACAATGCATGCAAGTAAAATTTTTTGAAACATACAAGTATATAACATAGGGTATGGATGCTAGCCATGGTATTAAGATCGAACTCCCCTTGGGAAGGGGAGAAAAAACAAAATAGTGCTCGAGTACAGGGAGGTCAAGAGTCAGCTTGCATGGCGGAAGCAAAGAAATAACATGTGAAAACATGTTGTGAACATCAGGGAAAAGCCTATGTCAGAGGGGAAAAGTGAGGAAAGTAAAGAAACATGTCTAAAACATAGTTTGAACAAGGGTCATATTACCAACAACTAGCGATAATTATCGCTATGTTGGTTTAGCGGGGATATTTTTATCGCCGAGCTGCGACGATTTTTATCGCTTAGGAACCTTGCTATTATCAAGGTTTATCTCCTAAACGATAAAAATCGGCCGAAATGCATGAATATCGCTGAAAACTCAGCGATATCCATGCATTACCGAGCTAATGCTCTTAGCCATGTTATCCACCTACCATTGGATAACATGGCTAAGAACTGCTATGGGGCAGGTGTTAGCTTTTGGAGATATTCGCTCTTAGCGCGAATATCTCCAAAAGTTGGTAATAGGAGATAGCGATGTTAGCGACTGTTTCCAGTCGCTAACATCTTGGCACGCCCACTTTGCATGTCATTAGTGATAAATATCACTGACATGCAAAGCAGGGCCCAAGATGTTCGCTATCTCATACTAGCTGTCGCTAACTGGTGTTAGCGACAGCTAGGTAATAGGGAGATAATTTGATCTCCGCTTTCTTGGCTTTTAAAGCCAAAAAAGCGGAGATAAACTCCCTTGATAATATGCCCCCCAGTGTTCAAGTCCAAATGAAAGTCCTCATGTTCAACATAAAATGAAACTCAGCCGCTGCGTCCAAACTGGGTACAGTGCAAATTTCCTGGTCATCCTCAGGGTCTGATAGTGTGACCACTTAGATCTCCTCCTCTGGTTTAGGTGCTGAGGACTGCATGCAGAACTTGAAATTTCCACATTTGGAGCACACACTAGGGTTGATTTATGGACAGAAGAAGAAGTTGCACTGCGGCGTGGTTAAACAGTGGGTGTGAGTTCAAGAAGGATAGAAGGCAACAGAGCTCACAATGCTTTTCAGCCTGATAAACTCGATGGACCTTCACTGCCTGGTCTACTTCTGTAAGTCCCTCATATTGTGTCTGCTGATTAGCAAGTGACCGGCTCATGTCCTCCTGAAAAGCAGTGATGTAGTACTACAAAATGCTTTGATGAATAGAGATACATATTTCTTAAACATGATCATTGTTTATTTTTAGAGAAAAAACTTGAAAAGTTATATAAATTAAAATGGGTGCCTTACAGTAAAATCTTTATTAGTTGCAAATCAATGTATACACACCTACATATGCAAACACACATATGTCAGCAAACATATACACTACACACATGTCCTGTACTCAGGAGCGGCCGGCACAGGTAAGAGCCGTGGGGTATAGGGGCAGGCGTGTGACAGGTGGGGTTCAAGACAACAGACAGCAGAAACATTTATAAAACCACTTACCTTGTGCTCGCCGCATCATCGAGTTGGCAAAGCGGCAAGTGCAAGGTATGTGTTTTTATTTCTTCTGTTACATAATTTTACCTATCCCGTCGTATGTCGACTCCCCTCTCACCGCCCGCCCCACCACATCACTGCCTCACCACCTCACCACTCATACCTGTGCCTACCGCAACTGCCTGTATTGCACACAAGTCAAAGTTTGTACATATATCAGTAAATCGGTTGGTCTGCAAAAACAGTAAGTGGGCAATGGGTACAAGAAATGTTTTATAAGAAATTTCTTATGGCCACACCCTGGGGACGGCACCCTGGGTCGGTTATTACACATACACATGAATAGAGAATGTGTTAGTGTCAAAGGAGCTGGAACAGTTAATTGGATGGCTAACTGCAAGGCAAGATTAACCTGGGAGCAGCAATGCTATAAGGAAGTGTGGATAGAGTCCTTGCTCAATAGCCTCTGGAATCTGTAGGTTCTCTGAAAAATCTGCTGGCCCGTAGAAAGGATATGTGCCATTGTGCCCTACTGACACTAACACCTGGTTCACCATGCAGGGCATGGCCCGATACCAAAAAGTGCATCCAGATTCAATTGCCATAGTAAAACCTGTAGCAGAAGAGTTCCGTATCCCATCTCTTCCAATGAACAGGAGTCCAACCCTGAAAATAAACCATAAGGGAACCATAGGAAGAGACTAAAAAAACAAATGTACCCGAGGAGGGAAAGGTGTGCAAACCTGAACAACAGCATAAACACTCAACGTGGAACGAGGAGGTTTGGCTTGTGATGATTAATACATTGCCTCTTTCCAACTTGTTTTTTTTAAAACATAGTTTGTTGGCATTTCATTACACATTTATCAGTACACATCTATGTGTCGCTCCTCCCCACTGCTCTGCCGCCTGCCTGCTTGCCGCTGCCTGGCGCCTGCCTACCGCTGTGTGTGCTGAGTGACGTCGCTGCCTTCTGCCTGCAGCCTGCCTGCCTCGTAGGTACCGCCTGCCGCTCTCTGCTTGCCACTGCTGCCCCTTCCTCACCCGCTGACCGCCGCCGCTGACCCTGTCACTTGACCCCGTTCTCCCGCCGCCGCCCCAGTCTCCTCCTCCTGCTCCCGCCTCCGCCTCCAGTCCCGCCTCCCCTCCCTGCTCATTGGCCACCCCGCCTGACCCTCCCTCCCGGCTCCTTATTTAAAGGGACTGTGGCGGACTGGTCAGTGTGACCCCCTGTGCCCCCACAGCCGGTTGCTCCTCCCCACTGCTCTGCCGCGTGCCTGCTTGCCGCTGCCTGGCGCCTGCCTACCGCTGTGTGTGCTGAGTGACGTCGCTGCCTTCTGCCTGCAGCCTGCCTGCCTCGTAGGTACCGCCTGCCGCTCTCTGCTTGCCGCTGCTGCCCCTTCCTCACCCGCTGACCGCCGCCGCTGACCCGGTCACTTGACCCCGTTCTCCCGCCGCCGCCCCAGTCTCCTCCTCCTGCTCCCGCCTCCGCCTCCAGTCTCGCCTCCCCTCCCTGCCCATTGGCCACCCCGCCTGACCCTCCCTCCCGGCTCCTTATTTATGACGCCCCCTCAGCGACCGCGCAACGGGAGCGCCGTTTGAGCGCCGAAGGTGCGCCAAAGGTAAGCCCGTCTGCGCCCGTCCGCGCCTGAACCGCACCCAGCGCCAGACCCCCTGGCCCCCCGCGCCCGCCCGCCCCCCCGCAGGACCTACAACTTCGCCACACTCATCGCACTCAACACCGCCCGAGCCTCCGGATGCTACCAAGCATCCCCGTGACACACCCATGGACCCTTCGTCGGCCGATCCTGCAACTTCTCCTGCCACCAAACCTGCACCGCACCTGCCAAGACTGGAAGCAACAACCACCTCAAGTGCATTATGCTCAACACCCGCTCCATCCACCGCCACACCGTGGAACTCTGGAACCTCCTCGACACCGCATCCCCAGACGTCGCCTTCCTCACGGAAACCTGGATGAACGCCTCCTCAGCCCCCGACATCGCCATAGCCATCCCGGACGGCTACAAGATCATCAGGAGGGACCACATCAACCAGACCTGAGGAGGCATCGCCATCGTACACAAGAGTGCCATTCGCATCTCGACTGACTGCAGCATCACATTCAGCGCCGCGGAATACCTCCACTTCCAGATCCACACCGACCCCAAGACGACCCTCAGAGGCACCCTCATCTACAGACCCCCGGGACCGCGTTCACAGTTCTGCGATGACATCACGGACTTCATCAGCTCACACGCCCTCCCCTCCACCGATTACATCCTCCTCTGGGACCTCAACTTCCACCTGGAGAACAACAATGACCGCAACACCACCACCCTGCTGGAAAACCTCGCCAACCTCGGACTCAAGCAGTTGGTCAATACCCCCACCCACTATGCCGGCCACACGCTCGATCCTATCTTCTCCTCCAGCAAGCACGTCTCCTTCAGTCACTCCACCGTACTCAACTGGACAGACCACAGCTGCGTCCATTTCAGCTTCGCAAAGAACACGGTCCACCACCATCCGAAGCAGGTTCCCCACAGGAACTGGAGCAAGATCACCGCCGACCAGCTCGCCACCTCCCTCAGCCAGAACCCACCCGTCAGAACAACGGACCCTAACACAGCAGCCTGCAACCTCACGCAGTGGCTGACCACAAGTGCTGACATCCTCGCCCCACTGAAGGACCCACTCACCAGAACCAGAAGCAAGAAGGCTCCCTGGTTCACAGACGAACTCAAGGACTCCAAGAAGGCCTGCCGCACCCTCGAGAAGACCTGGCTCCTCAACAAGACCACCGACAACATGACCGCCCTCAAACTCGCCACCCGCAGACATCACCAGCTCATCCGCACCACAAAGAAGAAATCTCTGAAGGAACGACTGGACAAGAACGCCCATGACAGCAAGGAGCTCTTCAACATCGTCAAGGAATTCTCCAACCCCAGCACCGGCAACAACGACATCACCCCCTCACAGGACCTCTGCGACTCCCTCGCCTCGTACTTCCACCGCAAGATCTCCGACATCCACAACAGTTTCAGCGCTCAACCCCTGCACCCACCGGTCGAACCTACGCACCCAGCCGCCATCCTCCAGACATGGACCGAGGTGACCCCCGAAGACACGACAAGCATGATGAACACCATCCACTCCGGATCGCCGACCGACCCGTGCCCCCACCACATCTTCAACAAAGCGACCCCCACCATCGCACCCCATCTCCGAGACATCATCAACACCTCCTTCAACACAGCCACCTTCCCTGAGAGCTGGAAGCACGCCGAGCTCAGCGCACTACTGAAGAAACCAACAGCGGACCCGACCGACCTCAAGAACTTCCGCCCCATCTCGCTCCTTCCCTTCCCGGCCAAAGTCATCGAAAAGGTCGTCAACAAGCAACTGGCCGCCTTCCTCGAGACGAACGGATTCTTCGACCCATCACAGTCCGGATTCAGAGCCAATCCCAGCAACGAGACCGCCCTCATCGCAGCCACTGACGACATCCGAGCCCTGCTCGACAACGGTAAAACAGCGGCGCTCATCCTCCTAGACCTCTCTGCTGCATTCGATACTGGAAGGCCCTGGACTGGATCACCTCATTCCTCTCCGGAAGAACACAAAGAGTACGCCTCCCGCCGTTCCGCTCGGAGGCCACCGAAGTCATCTGCGGCGTCCGCAAGGATCTTCGCTCAGCCCCACTCTCTTCAACATCTACATGAAACCACTAGCTGCCATCGCCCGCAACCACAACCTGAACATCATTTCCTACGCCGATGACACCCAGCTGATCCTCTCCCTCACCAAAGCGAACCTTCACGAAGAGATGAAAGACGTCGCCGAATGGATGAACAGCAGCCGCCTAAAGTTGAACACGGACAAGACAGAAGTCCTCATCCTGGGAACATCCCCCTCCGCATGGGACGACTCCTGGTGGCCCCCAGGCCTAGGCACCGCACCCAAGCCAACAGACCACGCACGCAACTTGGGCATCATCCTGGACTCCTCCCTATCGATGACCAGGCAAGTCAACGCCGTCTCCTCATCTTGCTTCCACACACTCCGCATGCTCCACAAGATCTTCCAATGGATTCCCACTGAGACAAGGAAGACGGTCACCCAGGCCCTCATCACCAGCAGACTGGACTATGGAAACACCCTCTACGCCGGAACAACAGCCAAGCTTCAGAAGAGACTCCAGCGCATCCAGAATGCCTCCGCCCAACTCATCCTGGACGTCCCCCGACGCAGCCACATCTCGAGCCACCTGAGAGACCTACACTGGCTCCCTGTCAACAAGAGGATCACGTTCAGACTCCTCACCCACGCACACAAATCCCTCCATGACCTGGGCCCTAGGTACCTCAACGACCGCCTGACCTTCTACACCCGCCAGCTGCGATCGGCGAACCTCGCCCTCGCCGTCGTGCCTCGCATCCAGAGAGCCACCGCTGGAGAAAGATCCTTCTCCTACCTAGCGGCTAAGACATGGAACTCCCTGCCCGTCCACCTGCGACTGACCCAGGACCACCTCGCCTTCAGGAAACAGCTCAAGACCTGGCTGTTCGAGCAGTAGCAGACCCCCCTCCCCACGCGCCTTGAGACCCTACCGGGTGAGTAGTGCGCGATATAAATGCCATGATTGATAGATTGATGTTCAGATATAAACGTTTTACAATTTCTTACAGCTGGAGTATTATAGAGTCTAGTACATTTACTAAGCACTCAATGTCCCAAGTGTACCTTCAAGGTGCTTCACAATAGTTAATAATGTACATTTTGATCATTACAAGGCTTTATTTTCATAGTAACATTTCTCAAGCCTATGTGACCCCAGAAAGTGTTGTGACATGTTTACACTTAGGTTAATTATATCTAGTTACGTGGTGTCTGTGCTGCTTCAGGATCTAATTCACATAAATGCTAGGTGAAAGAACAGGGTAACAAACTGCCTGTCTAGGTTCAGTGCGGCTCAATCTATGTATGAGATGTCATGCATGTCACAGAATACCCGGAAGGGGGCCGAGGAGTACGAGTGGATCGAGGGGGTGGGAGTGAGTGACAAAAGGAAGGGGAAAAAAACCTCCAACCCAGATCATTCCAGGGCTCCATTAATGCCCGGTCTCATCTCCACCATACATCTCTCTGCTAGTCAACCTCCAGTGTCCCGTCCTGTTATCCAAGAGGGTGGGTGCCCAAAGGTCTCAATCATGCAATCCAGTAGTCTTGGGCGTGGGAATCCCATTTCTCTATGTTAGGGTGAGGGGGGTTCACTTTCTCTATCTGTGCTACTTGAGGAAGCCGGGTACTCCCAGGCATACACTGTGTCCCTCCATTGCTCCTCCATGGGGTGTTGGTGTAGCCCTCACAACTCCTCCCTATGCAGTGCTTTCTCTTCTGCTCTAGCCCAAGTAGTCACCTCCCTCTGCCTGATGTTTGCTTGTGGCCCCATGGCTGCTTTCCATGTGATCGCTACACGCCTCCTAACCAGCACCAGCGCCACATCTATGAACCTATCTCCTACTTTACATTTAGGTGGTCTAGGGACGAGTCCAAGTAAGCAGACTTCTGCCGCAGGATTAAGTGTTCGCCCCAATGTATTTTTGAGTGTAGAGAGGACTTCCTTCCAAAATATTTGTTTGACCCTACATTCCCTAGTCATATGCAGAAAATCTCATCTTCCAGGCTGCTTCTTCAGCCATCTGTATGCGCATGATCAAAGATCCATGCTTTCCTGGCCAAATCAGCCGGGATAAGAGACGATCAGTCCATCCCTCCTCCCCCGGAACTCTATCTGTAGTCGAAAGACCTAATTTGCTCTAATATGTCAGTGTGTTGTGTGCTTTTTTCCAGAAGGCATACGTGTGCCTGTGCGTCCCGTCCCTGAAGGTTATCCAATTCTCGTATTTCTCCCTCTTTGGCCAACAACTCACGGTGGAATTCCCTGCATAGTCCCACACTGCACCCAATGCAATGTCCCCGCACCACCATTTTATATGCTTCCCACTCTATCAAAACAGAGGATGCAGAGTGTTCGTTATTAACAAAATAGTCGCTGACAAGGGAGTGTAGGGCCTCTGCAAATGGGCCATCTTCTAGGGACACCGGGTTAAGGCACCAAGTAGGTATTGGGGGTCTATTTCCATGTGGCTCGTATGCCAACAGCAACAGGCTGAGATCGGACACAGTCTGTCCCAAATACTCCATATGCGCAATGGAGTCACCAAGGGATGGGGAACACCAAAGGCGTCTAGTCACGTATGGAGGTGGTGCATTGGGGAATAGAAGGAGTATTCTTGTGCATTCCCATAATGGATCCTCCAAACATCATGCAAGCCCAATGAGACATCCAACCCCTCAGTCCAGCTGCCACTCGGTGGGTCTGTGTCCCGGGCAGGGGAGGGTGAGATTGGTCTAAGTCCACGCCCGGTACCCCGTTAAAATCCCCTCCTATTTGTATTGTTGTATTGAGCCCACCATCATGTGTGCTACTTGAGCTGAAAGATCAGCCATGAAGGCCATCTGGCCTTGGTTAGGGCCATACACACAACTCAGCATTACTTCCCACCCATACAACATCCCTAGGAGGAAGACATACCTGCTCTCTTTATCAATAGCAGACCTTGTTAGTTCAAAGGGCACTCCTGCTCTAATCCATAATAATGCCCCTCGGGCATATGCTGAGAAGGACGTAGCATATACCTGTCCCCTCCACCACCTACAGATCCTGTCCACTTCTATTTGGAGCAAGTGCATCTCCTGCAGGAGGGCAATCTACACTTCTCATCTCCTAAGGTAATTGTTTATGCTGTGGTGCTTAGACATGGAGTCCATCCCTTTAATGTCCCACATGAGTAGTTGTAACATCTGGTAGTGTGCTGCCATTATAAGTTAACTAATCTTTCTGTCCCACTACCCCTGCCCCCCCCAACCTCCCAGGACAGGACACATTACGAGCTATGCACCGCAGACCAGACTGGACTTATCTAAGGGAAGAACAAGGACACAACAAAGAAAAATGAGATCCCAAAATGTACCAACTCCCCATTCCCCATAGCAGTGTGGCAACGTGCACCTGCCAAAACCCTTCATACAACTTTGATAGACAATTGAGGTCCAAACCAACTATGGTAAGGTCCTACAGGGGGTTGTGGCTTAGTTCAATGTCTTGTGTCTGTATATAGGGTATCAGGGACTGTACCGGGCACTGACCACCCCAAAAATCATACCTGAACCATTTTACCTCAGTGTTCCAGCATGGCCCTGCCAGCTCCAGAGGGCCAGAATGCATGACCTAGTCAATTCCACACTGCAGCTCCACTCTATATGATCTCGCCCACAGTCTTCGGAGTGATCCATGACATGATTAGGCTGTCTGCATTGGAGGAGTCCAAATCCAAGCCCACGGTGCCCCTCGGCGAGCATGAACCCACATCTGACTGCTATTGATCTTCTTGCATTATCTCTGCCACTGCCTGCAGTGCTGCCACTCTTTTTTGCTCTGTTTGGGAAGGGTTTGGCTTTTAGGGGCGCTCCTCATTGGTCGTCTCCTGGTGACATTTCTGGTCCATCGGTTTTGGCGACATGGTGCTTGCCCCCACTCCCTGCGGGGGACCCTAGTCTTATACTACTCCAACCACTCCCAGACCGCCAAGGCATTCTCAAAGAAATGCGCCTTGTCGTCCTCTATGATGCGCAGTCGAGCAGGAAAGATAAGGGAGTACTGAAGGACCTCTGCTCTCAGCGCCTTCTTAACCTCAAGAAAGAAGGCTCCATTTCGCTGCACTTCGAGATTATAGTCCTGGAATATTGAGACCTTACTGTTGCCTACTTCAAGGGGTCCGTCTGAGCGAGCTCTTTGTAACAAAATGTCTCTGTCCCGATAGTGCAAGAGTCAGGTCACCACCGGCCTCAGGGTCGGCCTGGCACAGGTGGAGCGCCAAGACATGATGTGCTCTTTCCAGGGTATAGAACTGTGTTAGCCTTTCTGGTGCAACCACTGTGCGGAGCCAAGGTTCCAAATAGCATACAAATACAGCATATTACCATTTCCAATCCCCTTCGTTAGGCCCAGGATGCAGATGCTGTACCTCCGGTTGCGCCCCTCACTATCCTCCGCTCTGCGCTCCAGCATTCTGACCCTGTCGTTCAGGTCTGCCATTTGTTTAACCGTCTCCTGGTGAGCTGGGGTCAGCTCCTCAAGAGAAGACTCCACCACTTTCACCCTGTCACTGAGATTCTGGTGTTCAGCATGCAAGAGTCCCAATCTCATTGACATTGTGGTTATGTCCTGATGTAAAGTCTCTTTCGTATCTGATATGGCATCCAGAATCCTAGTCAACTGTTGATGTATGGGGTCCTCAAGGTGTGGCTTCTCTGGAGTGATCCAGGCCGGCCCTGGCTGATCTTCCTCCTGCTCCAGGGCACCCGCTTGCAATTTTGCTCTGCATTTGCCCATTTCAATCACTCAGGCACACAGGTATCTCAGCACGGTCCCAAGGCCTTCTCCACGTTTTGCCCTATGCACCACTAGTAGTAAAAGCAACAGGCAGGGAACAAGTACAGGCAGCACACCGTTTCCGCAAAGTTCGACGTCTCCTTCCACACAGGGCCCTCATGCCACAGTGGGTGGATTTTCTTAAGCCATAGCTGTGTCCAAAAGTGCTGCACCACATCTGAGGGGTGGGTGGGGGAAAGAGAAGTCCTCCTCGATCAATGGCCCTATGGACTTCCCCCAATGCTGAGAGCCAGGCACTCACCACACCACCAGGGTCTCTGCACTATCGCCCAGAGGTTTCGCCACTACCCCACTCCACTTTCACCTCGCAGTCAGGTGAGCAATGTGGGATCAGGTATGCCACACAGCAATCCATATGTGTCACATCCAGGCCCCTACCTGGGCGTTCCTTACCGCCTTGAACATCCACAAGGCAATCTTCCGCCGCAGCCCACACCCTGGAGCAGAGGCCAGTGAAGATTCAATAATTGTGCATAGTGGTCAAGCGGTGAGGATGTGCAGCCAGGTGGGCCCCACAGGGACAGGGTTTGCGATTGGCTTACCACCAATTTGAAATTGGTGGTAACTACGATTGTTTTGCGACCGCATTCGCAAAACAATCATACATACCCCAGTGACTCGCCCTCCTCACACCCCTTTCTAATAGCAAATCACAAACACTATTTTTCAAGTCTGAAATAGGTCATAGCTTTGCAAAATAGGGTTTGTACATGCTACAGCCCTTTTTAGAGGTGAGAAACTGCCCTATTTTGAATTTGCGGCTGCTAAAAACGGTCGGACATCTGGCCTCTAGTAACATGTTACTGAATCGCAATTTGGGTTTTGTGATTCAGTATTTGGAAGGGGCGTGTTTAAGGCGTCCCCTCCAAATACAGATTTACAAGTGGTATGTACGAATATTTCAGGACCGAAATGTGGTCACATAACCTTCGCACTTTACCACCAACTCAAAGTTAGTGGTAACCCATTTGCAAATGGGAAGGGGTCCCCAAAGTACCTCTTCCACTCCCCTTGCCCTTTGAGAACGGCTGGTAAAAAAATTTTTTAGGCAGGAGTGGTCCCATAGAGCCCTGCCTACTCTTAATAAATGAAACATCAAAGTTTCATTTTTTTCATTTTAAACACATCCTGTTTTCCTTAAAGGAAAATGGGCTACATTAAAAAAAAAAGCTTGCTTTATTTAAAAGCAATCACAGACATGGTGGCCTGCTGACCCCACAAAGCCATAATTCCTGTGATTGCAGCAAATCGTGAAGGGTAACATATTGCAGCCTACCTCATTAATATTCATGAGATAGGTTTATTTCCGACACACTATGAATTGCTTATGAAACTCAAAAGAGTTTCATACATTAGGAATAACGATTAACTAATTGCAAATTGCAAAAAATCGCAATTAGGAAATTACTATTCCTATTCCTTGTAAATGCAGTCCTACATTTTGCTAATGTGTTGACATAGAGCAGGGGTCTCGGTACAACGTATGTAAAAGACAACTTCTTTGCCACATATGGAAAACACTGCAGATCTCGGTACAGATTCAGCGCAAGGGCCAGGTTCCCTTTCATAGTGCCTAATGACCATGGCATAGGACAGACCCCATGACTTTTTTTTGGGCTAGTGTCATAATAAGTCAGTCTTCATACTCTATTTTGTAACAAAAATGGATGTAAGGAGGCATTCTGAATCAACCGTAAAAACTGTACCATCACCCTGTAACTTTGATTATACTGCAAGTGAGTTCATAACTGCAAAAATCCTACTCTTAGTTTTATGCCTCCTGATAAATATAAGTTACGTTCAGCCCTTTATCTAGTTCTTTCACTTCAAGTGCACAACACATTGGTCATTATATTTAGTCAATTTCACAAGCAAGATACTGTAGCGTGAATTAAAATCTGAGGGACTCTGTCTTCTGACATGTAAGCCACAGATTTCTACTTTCTGCACATGTAGGAAAGTGCCTTTTTGGACATGGCTGGCCCCTACTTTTTGATTGATGATGAAGTGATTTTTAACTGTAAGTTCACTGAGTTCCTGCTAACCAGGTTTCCAGTGCCAGATCTCCTTCCCAAAACTGTAACACAATTGGCAGAGCTTCAGCTACCCTTGTAAGTACCTAGTAAATGGTACCCCTGGTGACAAGGGCATGGGTACTGAAGAGGGTCCCCTGGGGCTGCAGCACATATTGTGAAACCCAAAAACCACTCACCAAGACCATGCACACTGCCATTGCAGGCTGTGTGTCTTGGTGCAGAGAAAACAGAAGAATCGACATGGCACACAGCCCTGTGTGCCATGCACCCATGCATTGCATGCAGTACAGGTAAGTCACCCTTACTCATGCACTATATACCATGTGTGGACAATCATGTATGAGCATATATAACTCTGCAATATCTGAGCCATTCTTGGATATTGTAAGTGCACAGGGAAGCCATAAAGGGTACATGGACTAGATACTTGTCTTTATGAGGTGTTTGGTGCCAAAGATCTTGTCCTAATAAATCCTCACAGATGCCAGTGTTCGATGTATTAATACATCCACACAGGAGACCCTTTAGAGGGCCCCCTGAAAACCAATCAAACACTGGCGTGGTCCTGGACGAGTCATAGCCAGCCTGCCATCACCATACATGTTACTGACCTCATGGGATGAGACTGTGCACTCTCAGAGGCCTGAAACAAAGCCTGCTCAGGGTGGGGGTGCTTCACACCTTCTCTAGGCAGGAATGGTCTTCAAGAGTGGGACGTTTCAAAGGCAGCGTGAACTTTGAAGTGCAAACTAGCTTATCAGGGCTAGGGTAGTGCCCCTTCCCACAGGAAGTGGTCACTTAGAGGGTGTAGTTACCCTAAAGGTATATAGCCCATTGGTGCTACCTGTCTTCCCCTTTAAAGCCTCTAAATGTTGTAATTAGGTGGCATCCCTGAACCTTGAACCTTAGATTCAACTGACACACAGAAGATACGGAGCAAGAAGAGCTGATGCCCAAAAATGGAAGCCCTGCTGCAGAGAAACTGGCACCAAACCCTGCCTGCAGCTGGAAGGAATTAGCAATTGTGGTGTGCTGGCAAAGATGATCCAGCTGTACTTCCATGGTTATGAGGCCCTTGCGATCTCCTCCCTTGAGAGGGACCCCTTAGACTTACCTGTAAGTCCCTTTGTTCAGTGCTTTTCAAGTGACCACTTGCCCCATAGCACACCAGGTGCCAACGACCTTAGCAAGCTGCTCCCGGCCAAATCTGTGACACTCCTGAGAATCTGCTAGTAGAACATTGGATGTTGCCAACTGCCAACTACTGACATCCAAGAGATGAACCTTGAAAGTTGACAGTACAATTTTACATGCATTTTTGTTTGTTTTCTCAATGGTTTCAATTGTGCATATTTGTTCACACATGTGTTTGATATTGTGAATGCTAACAATTCATAACTTTAAAAGTTCTTACTGTAGAGCAAAGTTCTTGGTCAGAAGAATTATATAAAAATTGATATTATTTTTCCACATTGGTCTTGAATTTATTCCCAAGTGTGTTTCGTATTTATTGCCTCAGTGAGTACAACAAATGCTTACAATTACCCGCTGATAAACCTAACTGCTCACACACTACCACAACTAGAGAGTTAGTATTATTTACTTTTGCCTCTGTGAAGCAATAAAGGACTCATTGAACTCTCTGCACAGTGTACTTCTTTTTAACTCACTATATATAGAGCCAGCTTCCTTCAGCATGCTTAATCACTTCCTAGAAAGAAACATTTAGTATTCCAAGGATAATAATACCTTTGCAAAGTTTCATCCATGGGACCTCATTGAGAATCTGGTAGAGTGGTAAAATATTTCTTGTTAAGAATTTTTTTTGTAGTTTACCAGACAAGCACAATGCACTTAAACTAGGGAACGATGTTGCACTGTACTTTTTTCTATTGATTATCGGAAGATGCAGGTGGATGAATACCAGAAAAGGCAACTTTAGGCTTGTATGAGGTTTAAATGCAGAACCACTCAAAACAAAACAAAAAGAAAGCTGGAAATTGACCCATGACCTGCCACTGAACTTTCCTGCTGCTGTGCAGGGCAAGGAAAAGCAGCTTCTGCCTCTTAAACTGGTACCACAGTGATCCTTAAACTATCTCCACTGGAGAAAGTGCCAGGACAGAACTTCTGGAAGTGGAGAAAGAGTGGATGGCTAAGCAATGGCCACTATATGTCCTTGTTGTCAGCCGAGTGTCAGAGTGGAAACTCAATAGCCACACCTCTTCTTCATCTCCTTTCTCCACTCTTAAAAGTTCCACCCTGGGACTCCTGACATCAAGAAACGGTGAAATAACATCAGTCCTTCCATGTACATTGAGGAGGAAATCGGGCTGCAGGGTCTTTTGGCAAAACGTAACTATGCCTTTAGTACCCAAATTCAAGAATCTTTGTAATTGCACATGAAGTCCAAAATGTTCCATAGTTGCCGAACTACCGAACATAATTAAAAATGTGCTCAACTGAGCCATACATGGTTTATTCTTAGGGTCAGTATTGTTACTGTAACCTATCAACCATAATGGAAGGACAACCTTTATTTTCAACTGAAATGTCTGCATAAAGAATATTATTGCCAGGGGTCTTTACTGATGTATTTAACCTATCGTACCTGTCATTTATACTAAAATACCACTTCGACTGAATGTACTCTACATACCTTCCGTTTATGTTCTAAATAATAGCCGTTGTAGTCCAGTTCATGTTCAAACACCTCAAGATACTTTTTGTTCCTAGAGTGATAATGCAGGGGGGCAAATGGACTCAAAATCAATAATTTGTGTTTCTATGCTGCTCTTGCTGTGGTAAATGCACTAAGTGGCAGGGTTAGCATTCTTTGGTATTAGCAGCAGACAACATATTTTCTTTGAGAAATGGGTGCACAACTCTAATCTGTGTTTGTGCTTCTTTCCCCACAGGTGCAAAATGAAATCCTTCAGCCCCATGGCACATACATCTGTGTCTATAGGTTTTGATGGTTGTTCCATTGTCTTCCACACCATATCCTTCAGTACTAATAATGAGATTTACATGCAATAGAACACAAATCATCAATTGCTTGGGTATCCACAAAATTAATTTGGCATAGCATAGCTTCTATTGACATCCATGGTTTGCTCATATACCTGTAGTCCAGCTAAGAGACACACACCTGAGGTAACGTGAAGAAATAACTGATTTAATGCATATTTGGGTATTAACCCAATGCAGTGAATCCTTTGCATCTCTGAGGTGAATGTGAATGTCACATGTTGATCTTTATTTTGGTGGTGATGTTTCAGTTACTCCTGCCCCCCGAACCTCAATACTGGCAGGATTGAAGACAGAACTACAAGAACTACAATCTTGACAATTGTAGGGACACTCCAGGTCTGTGAGAGATGTTGGGCTTATTGCAGAAACCGCATTGGTGAGATGAGTCATTGTTGTCTATGTCGATTGTAAAGCAGAGTGTCAGGGCTGCAAATAGTTTGAGAGAATGCGATTGGAGTTATGCATGGTGTCATTCAGCAGTGCTTAGCAGACAGATGAGCATCATAGTTTTTCAAACAGTGCTTATCTGATCCGCAGCTGACATCAAACTGGGTGACTCAGAGTTGAGCTACATCTTATAAGGTTGATTGCTGTTGTTGGACCACAAGATGGACAGTTGGCGTGTAAAAGTAACAACTATCTGGGTCAAGGATCCATAGGAAAAGGAAACTGTGCATGCTGCTTTTAATTTGCATTACTGGAGCTGGCTTGTGTTTGCACTCTGGACTAAGCAATGTTATGTAGTCACATTATAGGCACGGGTAGAAACACCACCATTGTAGACGTCACGTTGTTAAGTTGCCTTCTTTTTTAAACACAGTGACATTTGACACACATTTGTTGACGTGCCTGTGCAAGATAGTATTCTCTGAACTGAGCTTTGCATATATTTTCACTTCATAGGTAGATTATAAAATACCTTCGACCTTCTGTACAAGGGCTAATTTCCTACACACAATTATATTTGTTTTGCCCATTCGGTGACAGAGCTATCACAATAGCAAAAACAATTGCAGCTTGACTGGGACTTGGGCATGGTAACATGGACGATTTTTATTATATAAAGTAGCTTACCCGTTGTGCGTTGCTGAGATCTCAGAAGAAAGGAAATTTCAGGAAACTTGCTATGATAACATTTAATTTACATTGTGTCATTTTTATTGAAACTTATTCATTTTAATATGGAAAACATTTTAAAGTGTTGTTTTAATTCTGTTTATTTATTCGAGTGCTTGTGGATACACAGTATTTGTTGTTTTTCCGTCTGGTGCGTACACAAATAAATCTGAAGGTTTTCCGACGCGTGAGTTGGCCACATACAGTTGTCCATGTGAGAAGCACGGATTCTCCAAATCTCAGAGAAAACCCTCTGAGATAACCCCTGCTCACCCTCTAGGTAGCTTGGCACGAGCAGTCAAGGCTATTCAGGAGGCAATGTGTAAAGTATTTGTACCAACACTCACAGTAACACAGTGAAAACACCACAAACTGACTCCACCACAGTTTAGAAAAATAAAGGTATTTAATCTAAACTACACAAGACCAAAACGACAAACATCCAACATACACAGTTCAAGAATATGGTTCCAAAAAGAGTTCTTAAGGTTGTAATAAAAAGTTCTCTAGGTTGCGATAAAATAATCTACAGTTGCATACAAAGTTCACAGTTGCGTCACGTTTCAGATACAGTACCTTTAGTTGAGAAAAAGTTCCAAAAGCAGAAACTGGTGCGGTGGAAAACAAACGATGCGTTGCTCCTGAGACCCTGGGGAGGCGATGCAGAAGCCCCGCTGCAGCGGCGGGCGTGTTGCGACAAATCCGGTCTGTATGGGGAGGAAGGCCACAACTATTGATTCCTGTGCGTAGGTTCCGTATGAAGTTTGTTCTCGCAAAGGCACGGTTCGGCGATCTCTGGAGCTGCGACGATCTCCGGGGCGACAATGCATGAACCAGCGGTGATCTTCTCTCTTGCAGCTCCTTGATGCGATGGCTTCTGTGACGACACTCGCAGCGACGTGATGCGGTCCGCAAGCAAGCAGTGCAGCGATCTCACCCAGCGACGACAGGCTCTGCGACGATACTCGCAGCGATGTTAGGCTTCCCGCAACGATTGGGTGCGTCCCGCAAACGAAGGATGCGACGGCTCTGACAGCGGCAAAAGGCGCTGCGACGATCTCAACTTTCGTAGCAGCGGGAAACTTCTCGCACTGTTGGGGATGCGCTCCACAGCGAGCGATGCGATAACTTTTCATTCGCAAAAAGTCTCTCAAGCTTAGTTTCAAGCTTCCCAGCACAGGTACAACTTCCAGAGGCCCCACAACTGGATCAAGCACTCTAGGAAGGACAGAACTCTCTCAGCAGAGTTCAGGGAAGTTGGGGGTAAAGTCCTTTTGTTCCTGGGACTTCAGAACAGGGAACCAGCTCTTCTCAGGCCCTTGGAGATTCCTTCAAGACAGGGGACACAGCACAACAGCAAAGTCCTTCCCCTCTCCTTGGCAGCAAAGCAACAGGTCAGTCCAGCAGAGTAACAGCAGGACAGTCTTCCTTCTTCAGATTCAGCTTTCTCCTTGGCAGAGGTTCCTTCTTGATTCCAGGATGATCTAATTTTCTGTTGTCAGGGGTCCTGTACTTATACCCCTTAAAGTCTTTGTTCTCTTTGTGCATGTGCACCCTGAGCCCGGTCTGAACCAGTTCTGGGTGTTTTTTGAGTACTTTGTTTCTTCTGGCTTCTCCTTTCCTTTCAGAGTGAGGGGCAGGGTCGTCAGACACCCAGCAGGAGGTGGAGCCAGCATTGTAGCAGCAGGCACAGCCCCATTCAGGCCCAGGTGCTAACTCCTCCCACCACTCAGGTTGCAAATGCAGTCATTCAGCCTAGGGCTCACTCAGCCAGCCTCCTGGGGAATCCCCAGCCGCTGTCATTCTCAAACCAGACAGTCAATACACAAACAGGCCAAGGCACACAGAAGGATCAGACGAGAGAACAGCAACTTTCTCAAACACAGGACTTAAAAACAACCTTTCCCAAAAGATGTGTTATTAAATTCTGAGTTCAGGGATACTAGACTCTTATGTCCTATCTTGTTCCTATGGGAAGAAATGCTGGTAGCCACTGTAGCCAGCATCCCCCATGTTAATCTATCGAGCAAGATTGCCTTACAATAGTGAAAAACGAAAATGGCTGCCTTTCACTACCAAAGCATGTCACCTGCACCAGTACATGCTCTACCTTTCACATACACTGTACCCTGCCCAGGGGGTACCTTAGGCCTTCCATAGGGGTGACCAATGTGCACAAAAAGGGAAGGGTTAGGCCTGGTCAGTGGGGACACTGACCTGGAGGACATGGCAGTTCACAGACTACACACAGGCACTGCGGTGGCAGGCCTGAGACACCATTTTAGGGCTACACATGTGGGTGGCACAATCAGTGCTGCAGGCCCACTAGTAGCATATGTCATCACCAGCTCTGGCACACCCAGTGCACTTTACTAGGGACTTCGTGGTGATACAAATATGCCAATCATGTATATCCAATCACAATAACAATTTACAAAGAGAGCATGTGCACTTTAGCACTGATCAGCAGTGGTAAAGTGCGCAGAGTCCTATTGCCAACAGCCACGTGTCAGGAAAAATAAGGGAGGAAGAATCAAAAAGTTTGGGGATGACCCTGCAAGAAGGGCCAGTTCCAACACCCTCTGACGCTGATGCGGGTAACTAAGTGCAAACATAATATCTTCTTTCATAGTATCTATATTCTCATAAAGCAGTCCAAAATAAACAGTTGAGATGCAAACCCCTATTGATTCATCTGTGTATAATTTGTTAACCCCCCACAACTGTAGGTTGCTATAGGAAGAATTTGGGATAGTCGGGCAACTGTAGACTTAATTCCAATAAGCTATCTGTAGCTAAATATAACACTATAAGCACTATTACTGATACTACAGCTAAATTAGTATGCCTACAATGACATGTTTAAACCTACTAGTATTAGGATTAGCTTCCATTACTTCATTGAAAGCTAAACTTTGGGTGGAACATAGCAGCTGCAGAAACAGCAAAAGGAAAATCAATTGATTGTACTAACAAAGTATGTACGATGTCTTGATGAATCTTCTTTATCCCCTACAAAATCTATTAAATGTCTTTGATAATAAACAGTTATAGTTAATTCAATATTAGTCCCAATATCAATAGCTTCAATTCATCAACTAGCACAGGAAACTCATTTGCATCCAAAAAGGGAAATTCAGCCACATCTAAGATAAAATGTCTTACGGCACTCAGTCTTGTAAACAGAGGAAGTGCAGAGGTAAAATCAAACTGGAGAGCAAGTTCTCAAAGTGTCAGTTGAGCTTTCACAGTGATCCCAAAATTCACAGAACCGTTCTCGCTGTCATTTGCAAGAACATCCATTCAGGGGATAGTTACCTCCAACAGGGCACTCTTACTCACTTTAACCTCCTGAATGTTGTCTCTTCCCCTCCTTCACTCAGATATGAATCCTGTACATCCTCTGGGATATCTGGGAGATCACTTTCTTCTTGAGGAACCATTTCTCATCTCTCTTGCCATCTCAGCCAATATTTTTCTGCTGCTCCTCGCGGTTCTCTAGCACTAGGCCCTTTTTTCAGGGTCTGAGTCTATCTCTGTTACAACCACTGGATTAGCTTCTCCTTTATCATCTTGTCATTCAACTCAGCAGAAGCTTTGTTATCCTTTGCAGTATTATAGTTTGGGATGATCAGCAATGTTTACAAGAGCATTTACAGGTAAAGCTGGTAATCCCATTGCCTTCCCCACATTGATCTGACGGAGATACAGTCCCGTCCTATGATTGGGTGTGTTCCCAGACTCATCAACAGCAATAGCAAAGTATCCGGACACTTTAAAGACAACGAAGCACATACTTTGACAAGTCTTGATTTTGACTTGCTCCACCAGACCTGAAGCCTCAGGTCGGTAACTACGATGCAGTCTCTGTTCAATCTGCAAGTATCACACAGCATCCACAGCACTGCGGTATTGAAGTGAGTGCCTCAGTCGAATTCCAAAGAAGACAGGAAGCCAAACCTTGGCATCAACTCCCTCAGCATCCACATTGCCCTGTAAGACCATCATTACTTCTTGTTGGATCTAATCCATTGTTTAAAGATGCACACTACAACCACCACATACCTCTGCCTGTTGCACACAGGCATCACAATAAAGTAAATGTGCATCCTGTTGAAGGATCACCTGACCGCCCTATGTGGCTCAATGTCACTGCAAATTTTTCTCCTTTGATGTTCTTTTGACACACAACACATCTGTGACAATAATCCTTCAGCCATCAATCTGAATTTTGGATTAATCCATGTTTGGTGAAACATTCAAACCATAGAAGACCTACATGAGTCAAACCATGATAATTTCTAGCCAATGGATGCAACTAACTGTATGGCAACGCATGTCTCCCATATCCTAAAACCTATATTTCATCCTCATCTCTTTCAACACAACCTGTGTTTTCCCCAGCTGCGATCCATGCAAGTAACAGCGGTGTATTTCCGACGGACGATGATAAGGGACAATTAGTTATTTATTTACTTTACCATCAGCATCGTCTCTTCACCCTCCCCCCCCAACTTGGCCCCTCCGCTGTGCCCTGCACGAACTACGGCTGGTTTTCCCAACTCTGCTGTTCTGCTCCTGATACCTCACCATGTAACTTCCAGATTCCTCCAAGCTGCTGTGGACAAAAGTTTGTAATTAGTTTAATCATTTACACACTGGCCATTTGATATTCAAGCATTGTAAGCACAGTACCTTGCAACTTCATCAGCATAATTGTTGCTGACAGTCACATACACAAATCAAGATGGGTGGAGAATGGACCACTTGTCCTGTGTCACCAGGGTCTTAGTTAACGTGGGAGACCATTGTTGTAATAAAACCCTCATATACGGACACAGGCGTTGGGCGGTATGTGTTGATTCTCCGCCTTAGTGTGCTGTAACAGCATGGTCATTGTATCTTTTCCTTTGTTCAGTATGCTGACCTCCGCATGGAGGAAGACCAACTGGATTGACAGTAGTGGCCAGGAATAAAAGATGCAAAAACAACAGTTGATGGGCCGAATGGAGAACAATGTCATACAGTCACCCCAGTACAGAGATCTGGGCCTAAATCCATCATGTTTTTGCTCACCACACCACCCTAGTTCAGACATGGCCATATGCAAATCAGCCTTGACTCTGTGCCTCATGGGAACAGTCCAGCCCGAACTGTCAAGCCATGTCTTCCCTGGACCGGAATCAAGCATCCTAGGACCGGTTTCTGGTTATCAGCCGTCTTCAGCCAGGATAGCTTGACTCCAGTTGCGTGGAGAGCACGGGACTCACGTCTGAGCATACCCGTCCCACTTGGGGTTACAAATGCAGAAACAACATTTGATGGGCAGAATGCAGAACAATGTCATATATTCACCCCAGTACAGAGATCTGGGCCTTAATCCATCGTTTTTTTGCTCACCACACCACCCCCGTTTCAGACATGGCCATATGCAAATCAGCCTTGACCCTGTGCCTCATGGGTACAGTCCAGCCCGAACTGCCAAGCCATGTCTTCCCTGGACCGGAATAAAGCATCCTAGGACCGGTTTCTGGCTATCAGCTGTCTTCAGCCAGGATAGCTTGACTCCACAACGCTCCAGAAGCGGCTTCCGCACAATCCCTAAAGGGGGGTAGGTTGATTCCGCGTCTTTGCTTTTGATTTTATCTTGTACACAATACGTAACCTCCCTGAAGTTTTCGTGGTGTTCACGGCATAAAAAGCGAATTACTGCCAGACCAATCAGAGAGCCCACAATCTTTAGATGAGGTCCAAACGCTGCCTTAACTGTATTCGCCTCCGAGTTAAGCTTTTCACTCGCCATCAGCGCCATCAATGCCATTTCTTATTTTATTTTGTTGGCCTTTTTAGTATATCGACATCATGTGCACGGTTAAAATGGGATTTTCATTTTTTCAAGGCCGGTTTATAGACTAAAAAGCTGCTGTTATCTTCTCCCAGCACTGGTCCATCCGCACTACGGTCTCACTCGACTGCCATCTTGCCCCCTGCCCTGGTGAATTCCAATAGAAGCCTATGTTAACACCAGAATATGGACTTCGTTTGGAATTCGCATGGGCATAATATAAAGCCCATTATCGCCACTTTAGCAGCAGTTTTCTGCCGCTAAACCGGCGATAATTTTAACGCTGTCCTTGATAATATGCCCACGAGTGTGAAACGCAGCGAATCATTGAGTGTTATTTTCAGACGGGAGATTCTCTCTCATACATTCCAATTGAAGCATTTCCTGTAAGGCGGAATCATGAAGCACATAGTCAAGAGCATGAAGTGAGAGTGTGACACACCTGTGGGTGGAACCAAAGATAACTCTGTGTTTATTTTAAACAATCAGAATATTTTGAAAACAGCTGCACTATCAACCAAACCCAACAAGCATTAACAAAGCAAAAGGGGGCAGATTATCAAGAAAGGCAATAAATGTATCGCCGTTTTAGCGGCAGATATCTGCCGTTAAAACGGTGATAATGTACTCGATAACATGCTCTATGGAATTCCAATTAAAGCCCATGTTAAATGTGAAGGACTTTAACTTGGCTTCATATGGAATTCCATAGAGCATTTTATCAAGCCCATTATCGCCGTTTTAGCTGCAGTTTTCTGACGCTAAACCGGCGATCATTTTATCACCTGTCTTGATAATATGCCCCAAGGTTTTTCTTCCATTTTGATGCCTTTTTGAGATAGAAACTTTGTCATTCATGCACCAAACAAAAGCATGAACCTAGAGAAAACTACACCTGTGGATGGAGTTAAAGGCCAATCCATGTATATTTTAAACAATTATCCTAACAATAGGTCTTGCAGACTACTGCACTGTGGAATTTGTGGAAACTCTGCTAGCCCTCTTGATTAAGCAAACAGCACTAAAGATGTTTTACTTTTTACCATTAGTAAATATAAACCAATTAGATATTACTTTTAGCTGAAAAAGCAGGCTGGTTAAAAATACAATACACCAGGGGCTTTATTACATATACAGGACACTTTCCCTGTTTGCACTACGGCACACGTTTAAATAGGTGCACCATGAGCAAAAAGGGAGAGTAATTACAGTGAATGCTCTGCCCTGGGGGCGTCCGTGAAAGGTGTGCTGCCCTGAGAGCAGTGCATTCAAGTGAAATACAGAGGCGCTTCTTCAAAGCCGCTCTCTGTTTCACAGTGCAGGCAAAAATCCGCCTGCACTTTCAAGAGGGGAGAGACAACCCTTGCAGGAAGATGCAGTAGGTGACTGCACTCACCTGTAAGGGATAAGAACCCCTTTGTCACTCCGGAGAGCTGCCATTAAGAGGTGCACTGAAAGTGTGCCATCTTTTTGTGGCACACTTTCAGTGCGCCTCCTGAAGGCATGTTTGTCTCTGTGCCTACATCCATAATATGACGTGGGATCAGAGGCAAAAAGATTACCTCATTTGCACGGGGCCATGCTCCTATGCAAATAAAGGAATACCCTCTTGAGATCGGGCTTGTGCTACGTGAACCAATGCTTTGTTTATTAAAAAGGAGCCGTACAAGCATCTGCAGCCCCTTCTGCAATACCAAAGTGCCACAGGGGCGCACAAAGTGGATGCACATATGATATGGCCCCAAATGGGGTCACTTAGAAGCTATTTTCTACTTGAAGAACTTGGAACTGGGAGACCTCTTCTGTCAGGGACATAGTAGTCATCAGTGCAGTGGTACAGTGGCACCAGGATGAAAGGCACCCGTTGCACTCGAATACAGGTTTAAATGTACTAACTGAAGAGGGTGAAGGCAACCCCATTTTCATTGAGTCCATCAGTGCCTATAAATCTCTTACTACACCACTCATTCCTGCACTGAATTGTAGAGGATGAGTGTATTGTTTTTGAAATGCTGGGTCTGAGTAATCACTGCTGTGTCAGTGATGGTCAACCTCTCTGTGCTGTGTTTCCTAATCTATGGTACATTTGATTAATATTATGTATTGTGATATGGTGAGAGGAAAATTGCTCTTATGTTAACCTTAAAATTATTGTAGGGCTGCTGATATGTCTAATTAGGCTGTTGTAACCCGAAGTGGCTGAAAGTCACTCAGTGTTCCACGCACAAAAGTTGAAATATCACACTGAGCACATTTTAGTGGGCACAATATCACACAAAGGCAAAGTGCAAAACGTGAATACCCTGCACCTGGCCACATTTCGATCTAGATTTGTGCAACACAAATGTAATATCATGCAGAGTACACTGTGCACTAGCCTACCTTCAGCATATGCATTTACATTCATATGAACATTGACAGTTCAGCTGCACTAGGTAAAGGGACCGCTCATCTACCGAGAGGAGTGCAATGAATAAGCAGCGTATTTATCATTTCTCATTAATCGCCGGATAATATGTTTTTAGTGTGAGTGTTGCAGATTATCATGCACGATTTAACAACATAATGTGGCTGCAGTAAGCCTGCTATCATAGTGACAAATGTCATGTCTCACTGTATAAATGTGTCAAATGACTTCTACGATTCAAAGCAAAGTCTGCAGCAAAAATCAATTGAAATCAATAGCCCATTTAAGCCCAAGAGTACTATAATTGTCCAACTCTGTGAGCTACAGCTGCTCAGTGACGCATAATCACTATATGCAAACTGAAACCATTTCTTTTTATTTTGAGTGCTTTGAATCACATTAACGTTTGGTATAAAAGTACATATCAAAGGGAAATGTTTCTCCTTCACCGCGTGGGCCACTGTACTAAAGATTCAAAATAGTTCTGGCACTGCTGATCAAAAACATGAGGAAGTGTAAGGCAAATGCAAACAGCAGGTTTCACAAAGACTGTTGCCGAGCAAAGCATCGATAGCAAATAAACCTAACAAGAATACATAGATCACATGATTTGCTTTGCGATTTGTGTATTTATTTGAGTATTTTTAGAGGTCGGTGAAATGATGGATATTCAAGAAGAAATAAGACACCTCCACACTTTCTTAAAATTCCACTTAATGATGTTTCTATTTTCGCGATTGTTTTGTCAATTTGAATGAATACTTTGGTTAATTTGTTATGTAACTGTTTTATATACCCCTAAAGCGCCTCTCTTGGTATAAGGGTAATACACAATGTGCTGCTAGCAGGACCTGCTGAGGCAACAGCTGTTTAAGTATATTTCACAGGTGCAAAATAGGAAAGTTCAAAGTACAGCAGCGCAGGGTGCAAAAGGTCTAAATGAAACTGATACATTACATCTGGCGAAAGCGCATACTAGAAAAAACTGAAAAAGGCGTCCAAGAAGACATGCTGTACAAAGCCAGATGCACCAATAACACGACCCCACTTTGCTCATCCTGAGACATTGAACCTCTTTGAAATTGGGAGAAATGCTCTTTTTAAACGCCGTTGCGAATATTAAATGCAATAAACCCCAATGTGAGGTAAGTGGTGGCTCACAAACCGTTTAATCAAGACTTCCATAAGTTGAGGCATCAATATAGAGGGCACTGCAAGTGACCCCCTGGTGCAACCAATCCTCAAGTGAGAAACTGGTGGAAATACAGGGCAGCCCATGTCAGGTAGTGAAGAACCGGGATTTAAACCCAGCGGTGCCAGGGGAAACGCCCGATGTCTTCGAGTCCCACCTGTCTTGGAGAAAAGAGACACGGGATACTTCTTGGTGACGTCAGAGATCAAATTTTATTGGCTGCAACCAGGAACAGAGATCTACTGAGCACGACACGGATGGTTCGCTAGAGACTGCACAAATTCATAAGGCGAGTCATCTTCTTTTATGCCAAAAATCAAATTCCTGGCTAGCATCAATTACTTTCAAACAGACCAATCAAACAGTGACATTTCAAAAGTATCGCATAACAACAATCCCACTTTCAGTTGTCTAGCCCACCAGAAATGACTAGGCAAATTCCAATTATTCCTGCTCGGGCAGGCCTGACTAACCCATAATAGAAGGCCTCAACCCAAATCATAAATTAAGCCATAAAGGAAGGAACAGAAACAGATGAGAAGCAAAATAGAAGGGTGTGTGCGGGTACCATAAACTCAGCAATGTCCTGCTCTTTGATCTCCATCTGACCAGCTGCCTAACAAGGAACTGGCTCAACGAGATTAGCGTCGGGCAAGGGAGTCAACTCGTCCAGGTCACACAGAAGTCAGCTAAAGGTGTACATGTCCCAAAGACTCGCTCGGACACAGTTATAAGTCTATGTGAGGGCAACCACACAAAATGGCTGCCATGCACAAAATGGAACCCAAGGTTTTCAGAACTAAATCATCCAATACCTAGTGAATCCGTCGGTGTAACATGACGAAAACACTCATGCTTGCCGCACTCGTCATTTGCGGTTCATTGGTACCAAAATCGTCACAATACGACGACCTTTATGAAACGGGTTCAGAATTCACGGAACCTCAGTAGGACGGACAGTGTGTGGTCTTATCAGTGTTTGCAGGGCTAGTGACGGACATATATGTGTTTACGTATTTATAATTTCCATTACAGAAACCTCGCCGAAAAGATGCACAGCACTGTACAGGGCGAAAGACAAACATAAATTCAACGAGGGATTGGAGAGTTAACTGGTTTGTGGACATTTATTGCATTAAAACGTTATTGTGATCCAGCTTTCTTTGAAGAAGTGAGTCTTAAACTCTTCTAAAGTGAAGCAGCATTAACGCACTCCTGATGGATACAGGGATGGTGTTCCAGATCCATGTGCATAGATTTAATCTGATGTCCCTTGATTGCTGCTAGGACTTGGAGTCGTTGGAGTTCGGATTAGACTCAAAGGCTTTGGTTGCCACAGTTGGTCCTGGTGCCTTCTCAATTGGTAAGGGGATGGGTCTGACCTCCTGGAGCACAGTGACCTTTTCTTGGGTGGCTGATGCATCTGTGAGACCAGAGAGCAGCAGAACAGTGGAGGGACTTTGCTGTTTGGTTACTGCAGGCTACAGGGGAGTAGCTCCAAGAGAAATTGCTGGTACCTTGTGAAGGGCTGGTAATCCAAGTAGGTTCTTGGCAGATGCAGAGGGGCAAGACGAGTAGGTGTAGGAAGGGTTTGGTGCCAAGAAATCTGGTCCTGAGCTCTCTTCTTTGCTCTTCTTCATCCTCTTCTTCTTATGTCCATTGAATCTGAGTTCCTGGTGTTAGGGATGCCACCTACATACTCCATGTAAGGGCATTAAGGGGAGTGAAAGGTAGTATCCATTGAGCTACTGACCTTTGGAGTGTATGCACCTCCTAAATGACTACATACTTAACCTTGACCCAGTGTATTTACCTTCACCAGTGTTCAATATGATGAAATACTATTTTTTGTGTTCACTTCAGGTGGACCACCAGAGGGGTTTAACTAGCCTGATAGTGAACACATCTCCTGACTAGCTAATTTCCTCACCTGCCCCGGTGCCAAATGGGCCCTGATCAGGGGCTGACATCTCCCCAGTCTGAGGCAATCCAGAGTTGCTTATCAGAGGCAATCCAGGGTTGCTTATCAAAGGCAGTCCTCTTTGAAGCCTCCTGCCTTGATAGCCATCCGGTTTGGAGAAGGTAACAGCACCTCCAGAAAGAGCAGGCATTATATCTGACCTCAGCGAACATGGGCTCTCACCTAAAAGTGGGAAGAAACCTGCCTGTCATGGCAGGTTGGTCTATGCCAGTCAGCCAGTACACTAGATGTTGGTAGGTTTTCGGGAGGTACCTCTAAGGTGTCCTATGGGTACATATTTTAATAAATCCACTACTGGCATCGGTAGGGATTTATTAGAACAAGGTGTTTGATACCAAACACCATAGGTTTCAGTGAAACCATCATGTAGCTGGGGAACTCGTAATCACCAGTGCCCAGTACATGTACTCAAGATGGCTTACATCTTCACTTGTACTATCTAGTAATTGAACTAGACAGCACAGGGGCATATCTGCTCAAGCAGATATGCCCTCACATGCAATATAATGCACCCTGCCTTAAGGCTGTAAGGCCTGATGAAGGGGTGACTTACATATATTTCATGCAGTGTCTGGGGACATGGCACACATGTGCCACGCCGTCCTTTCACTTTTATCAGCACCTATTCAAGCAGCCTGCAATGGCAGTCTACATGAGTTTGGTGGTGGGTCTCTTAGAGTGGCACAATGCACGCTGCAGTCCTTAGGGACATTCTTTAGTACCCATGTCCTAGGTACATAGGGACTTGCAGGGATGCTAAAGGACTTGCCAATTGTGAACAATTGCACAGGTTATCTTATTTCTGGCAAAGAACACAGGCACTTGGGACCTGGTTAGCAGGCATCCAGGACACAACAGTCAAGGTTGCATCAAATACCAGACAAAAAAAGAGAGAGACCATGTCAAATAGGGACACTTTCCTACACATACATTTTGTACATGGTGGAGAACCTTCTCCACTGGTACAAAAAACTATGTTTTAATACTTTTAAGACTGTGTATGTGTGTTGTACAATGTAAACCATATTCAAAGTTGAAAAATGTGGATACTTTAAAAAATGTCTCCCGTGTCATGCCTGCCTGACGGAGGCAAAGTTTGCTTTTTTGACACAGATCCCCTTCTACAAATGGTAGTAGATAGGGATTTGCATCAAACCCCACAGGTGATTGCATGAGAACCCCCACGTACTACCCATTGTAAGCGCCCTTAACGCAAAGCTCAACTTTGCAGTACTTTAGACTTTTCCATCAAAAAACTGTGCACTTTGTTTGTTTCAATTTATTTGAACCTAGAGGTTGAAATGTACCTATATGGTGTGTGATTTATTTTCTCCTAAATTTTCACAAAAGTCTTTGAAGATTTTGTGAAATTACTCCTTCATAGCGAAATGCAGTTTGATGGTATCTCACGTTAATTATCGAAGCACAAAGTTGGTATATAATGTCTTGCGAGATACTAGCAGCGGGTGCCTCGAGCAGAAAGTGAGACATTTGCTGTGCGAATCAGTTCTGCAGGTTTCTCGCATTAATTTTCACATAAGTTGCACACTTGAGTGAAAAAGTTTTGTGAACTGTCTTAAATCTTAACACTACTCGTACACAAAAAACAGTAAAAGGCAGATGGCAGAAGCAGCCAATAGAAAAGGTAAAACATAGGCAGCAACACATCCTTCCCACGAAATTGAAACAGTATGTACAGCTCAGTGCCAACTTCACTCACTGTGTGTGTGTGTGGTGGTGAGCAAACATACAATGCCATTATCTTGTAGTTTGTTAGGGAAAAGAGAGAAGGCAATGGCAAAATTCAGGAATTCAGCATAATTAAAATGTCGCCTGAGTTCCACACTAGTGTCAATCTTTCTCACCTCACTCACTACATATTTGTTATATTCTTTGAGACTAATACAGCTTCTGTAGGAAAATATAATGTTATGGATTCATACTTTTCCAGTGGATGCAACTTGCCCGTCTCTTTGTAGTGGCTGTATTGTATCAAAATTCCCCGATGACCCGAAGCCTGATGTACACATCTGTGCTCCTAAAAACAACTGTGCGTGCTGCTGTCTCTGGGGTCTCTCCCAGTCTGCCTTTCTTCTCGTCCCAGATTGGCCAACATATGTTTGCTCGCACAATCGTTTTTTTCTTTTATTAAATTTATAACAGCGAAAACAGAAGGCCATTTGCACCTGTTATACAATTCGCATGATTTCTTGTTGCTTTTCTTTACCACAGCTTATCTCGTTCAGCAAGTTCAAAATGTTCAGATCGCATTGAAGACTAGTAAAGTTTTGTTAGACAACATAAGGAATTATTTATTTAGAGATTGTTTACAACAGGATAGTTTCCAACATCTAGTTATGTTTCGCAAGCAAACACTGATCCATTTTGTGAATAAATACACTGCTTTAATTACACCACACAGCCATTGCAAAACAAATCTGATCTTTCTGATTTGGATTGCAAGTTTATCATTATGAGAACAGGTGAAACGTACTAGTTACTCAAGGCATCCTTGAGTCTAATTGAAGGCTTCAAGACACTACCTTTCCTTTAAACAATTAAACAATCGAAGCAAAGTTTCGAATTGTTCAATCGCAATAGGATCAGAATTGAGATGTGACCACTGCCAGCACATTCCACCTTCAGCTTCACTCTGAGACTGACTCATATCTCACCACCTTGGGAGCGTTTATTATAGTTCACATAATTTACCAGCGCCAAGTAAGCTCCAGCAGTGAAAAGAGGGCAGGAGTCGTGCTGCTTTAGATATTTTCATCAATGTATTCTTTAATTCTTGGTTAATTCATATGCATTTATAGATACAATTATTCATATTAGCTATTAAACCCATACCATTGTTAATGTACTGTCACTATACACATTTTGTAAAATCTCTGCTTTCTCATTCACTTTCAAATATTTATATAATCTTTATTTACTGAATCTGAACTCATCAGCGCTTTATTCAGTATACTCTGCAATGTACCTACGTCATCGCCCACAGTTCATATTCAGAAACATCATAATGTCATAAATTCTGCCTAGAAAAGAAGTCCAATTGTTAAGCCTGGTGGCATTTCTCGTAGTGTCATCATGGCGCTGAAACGCCACTTATTGTACTCGCAGTATTTCATTCACACATATATTTGAAGTTGCAAGCTTTACCAATGCTTCTCATGTTGACTCTCATGCAGTGTGAGATTTACTTCGGTCACTCCCAGCATCGATACAACAGGAGAAGTGCAAACTTGAGTTGCCTTAGCTCAGATAACACGTTAAGGGCGATTGGCTGCAGTCCGGTCTGGTGGCACACATTGCACAAGACATAGGCCGCAGTGTATTCTTCCTCAAACACACAGACTAAATGCAGTATGAGCAATGGAAACTCGAGTCAGAATCTGTGAGATTGTGTGTATGTCTAGTGTGTCGACAGACAATGCCATCATCCTATGGTGTGTGTGAGAAGAGAAAGGGTGGGTGGACAGAGGAAGGGTTAAGGACGTTTCGGGCGCAGGTGGGGAGAAGAGAATGGGCAGAGGTCTAATGAAGAGGAGAAGAATAAGAGTCGCTTAGTGACATTCACTGCAGCACTTCACACAGTGATAAGCACTTTCACGCTTCACTCACTGGAACATAACGTAGTGTGACTGCAGTGCTCCTTTCACTCGCAGACACTACATCACTTCCCTCAGTGACAGGTATAGTAGCACGTCACTTAGTGACAAATACTTCATTGCTTCTCTCAGTGAAAGACAGAATCTTTGCACTCACTGACATGCTGCAGTGAGTCCTCTGCTAACAAATATTGCAGCACTTCAATCAGTGACAAACACTGCAACACTTTCCGCAGAGCTGCACACTGGAGGGCTTCAATCAGTGACAGTCATTGCAGTAACACGCTACAGGGCTTCACGCTGTGAAAGACACTGCAGCGCCTTACTCACTTGCAGACTAGGCAACTCTTTCTTCAATGAACGTAACTTATACACTGAACTCACCGACAGGCACTACTTCGTTTATAATTTAATAACAAGCATTGGCATAGCCAATAGGTCTCGCTTTTGGGACCTTTTAAATGTTGTAATTTATTTCTAGCTCAAACAGATCAAATGTTACTAAAAATGGGCAAAATGTTCGCGCAGTGGAAGGCCCATTGCAAAAGTTAACTGGTCACATTTAAGTTGCCTATTTCTTAACTTACTAGGTAAACTGGTACTAAGGAGGTGAAATCTTTACCCAGAGAGTACCATGTGTAAAAATGACAAAATAATGAATGCTAGAAAAAAAGTGCTGCATTATGCAGTGACTTGACAAGCGAGCCCTGGCCTTCCACTTGTTCGTTATGCCTTCTTGGGGCACAGCCGCAATGGAGGGCACCCGAAAGACCGGGGAAGGGGTCACAAAAGAGGCAATAATTTGCCAGGAACATCAGGGAGAGGGACTGCTTATGGTTTAAAGTGAGGAGTCCACCATCGTGCTGCCACCTTTATCAAGGACGGTACAAAAGGGGGTGGTGATGGACGGAGCATCTGAATCAATCAAACACTCAAACCCAGTCAAAAGATCTGGGTTTAATCCACCACCGTTCTTTAGCCCACTCTGCCACCCCAGTTCAGACATTGCTATATGCAAATCAGTCTGACCCTGTGCCTCATGGGGACAGTCCAGCCCGAACTGCCAAGCCATGTCTTCCCTGGACCGGAAACAAGATTCCGAGGACCGGTTTCTGGCATTTCAGCCGTCTTCAGCCTGGCTTGCTTGAATCCAGTGGCAAAGTGAGCAAGGGACTCACGTCTGAGCATACCCTGCCACACTTATGGCGGACAAAAGCGGTACAAAAGGGGGTGGTGATGGACAGAGCATCTGAATCAATCAAACACTCACACCCAGTCAAAAGATCTGGGTTTAATCTATCACCGTTCTTTAGCCCACTCTGCCACCCCAGTTCAGACAAGGCTATATGCAAATCAGTCTTACCCTGTGCCTCACGGGAACAGTCCAGCCCGAACTGCCAAGCCATGTCTTCCCTGGACCGGAAACAAGCTTCCGAGGACCGGTTTCTGGCATTTCAGCCGTCTTCAGCCTGGCTTGCTTGAATCCAGTGGCAAAGTGAGCAAGGGACTCACGTCTGAGCATACCCTGCCACACTTATGGCGGCCAAAAGCGGTACAAAAGGGGTTGGTGATGGACGGAGCATCTGAACCAATCAAACACTGACACCCAGTCAACCATTAGATTGCCAGCGGGTTCCCTGTGGGGTGATAGTCCCACTAGGCCCTGCCCGTTGGGGAGTCCAGACCATGGAAGCATCAGGCACCAAATTAAAGTCCCCCCATCACGATTTTTACATCAGGCATAGTGAGGTTGGTACTGAGTGCTTGACAGATAAAGGGCTCCTGGTGGTCACTAGGTGTGTAAATGCAAGCAGCTGTGATAGTGTAATGGTAGACAGAAATAATCACTGATAACATACCATGCGTGATTTCAGAGTGTGTTTGTAGTACTTGTCCTTAGAAGCAGGAGGCAACAAGAAAAGCTTCTACTGCTTTTTTCCGGCCTGCAGACCAGAATAGATGGTCAAACCACTTAGACCGCATTCGACCACAGTCCTTTTTCAAGAGGTGAGTCTCTTATAGGAGACATATGTCGCAGTGGGTAGTCTTGCGTTAGACCAGTAATGCTACTCTCTTAGTTGGTGGGTTCAGGCCCCTCATATTAAGGTTAATTATCTGCACCATATAGCAGTGTAATTACCGGCAGCTACCTGGGCTCCGGCCAGAACAGGCGATGTCCCTTCACCCATGATGTGTGTTTAGATGTGATAGTGTGGCAGAGTATAGAGCATATTGATGTATAACAACTGTATACACATTAAACAAGAAAAACAAGAGGCACTATTGGTGCCAAGCTTGTAGTTATGTAATAGGGGTCCATGTCGTCAGTCATTCGTGACAGTTCTCAGGAGAGTGTAAGAGGTGCAGGAGCCTCCACCGCAGCCAACTGTCATGTGGCCAATAGGGACATTGTTGTTTTCACTAACTTAGCATGAGCACCTTACAGCTTGCCTGCTGCTTTGCACACGTTACTACACATCTTTATTTTTTGCATTATTTCAAAGACTGCTTTCACATGAGAACTCATTGCTGTGTTCACTCTCTGCATGTTCCTGGGATTTTGACTGCACATTATGTGCAAGGTCGAACAACAATGCCCCTTGATATTTTGTTCTGGCCAGCCCTTAGACAAAGCATACAGATGCAGCTGTCGTTTGGACAGCGTACTTGGGTTTTTAGTGGGATGCACAAGTAGGTGAGACACACTTGGAGAGGAAGCTTTTCAGGGATAAGAGCACCTATGATGTAGATCTACAGGCTAAGGTATGGGGTCTTCTGACGAAGCCCAGAGATCTTCTATTATATATTAATACTTCTTCTTAGCAAGGGGAGGGATGTTAGGCACTATAGTACTTTGTGTATTGAGTTTTTTATGATGACATCTCCCTTCATGAATTATGGACTGTCTGCTATGCTGACAATATTTGTTCTATGCATGTTCCTGCTTGTTGTGGCTCTTATACTGCATGTTAGGGGACATTTGTTAAAATAAATATTTTAAACCGTTTCATGTCTCTGTCAGATCTTATTGTGGAAAAGTACAAGGGAGTGAGCGAAAGGGTGTATCTTGTTTTCACGATTCCTGAGAGAACTGGGAGTGCTGTATTCTGGGGTGTCTAATCATTTGCTTCTCTGAGAGTGAGCAGGAGAGCAAGTGAGACACTATAGCTAGTCGGTCCTGGGTTTGCGGGTACTAGTGGTGGTAGGAAGACTAAGTCCCTATACACCAAGGTCCCATTTCCTACACATAGTTCTGTATTTGTGCAGAATACTTGCAACACAGCGGTTTGTCATCTGGTGGTGGGCGGTGGACCCAGGAGCGCTCCCCCATCGGCACAGCAGGCCCAGTGTAGAGCCAGCACCATCACCTCTACAATGTTCAGCATTCTATGTCAATCAGCTCTCACGTTCCAGATCTCAGCTCATCATTAGTCATTTGACTTCTAGTTCTGGCGATTGGCCTTGCTCAGTGAGGTGTTGCAATAATGCTGATCTCTCTTTCTCTGATGCTTTCGGACATAGTCCGGTTTGCTTAGCTGCTGCTGTGTTCGAGTATTGGAGCACTTCCGGCGGTGGGGTCCCGCAGGGGCACCTGGGAGCTCTTCTGGCGAGACGAAGCCCCTTATTCCAGTTACAACCACAGAATCGCTGTCGCCTCAGGTGATGTGTGGACCACATGGGTTTCTCTATCCCAGACAAAGCCAAAGCGTAAAGGGTGTCCCCACTTGTTCCGCACCCACTTGTCTCTTAAGTTTTCCGTGGCTGGCTTCATGGTATGCCTTCACTGTAAGTTAATAGTGGAGAAATCCTAGAATAGGCAGACATTGTTCCATTCAAATGATATGTGGGATTGATCCCTTTTGTCAATATTCATGGAGGCATGTGAGAATGTCTTGTGGGGAGCCGGGCGCTTGAGAGGGAAGACCTGCACTATGCATATGGTCCAGAGAGAGATCCTTCCCCTCCAGTTCTGGTAAGATGTGGCAGAACAGTTGAAGTCACACTCCTCCTGGTGGCACACATCTGCCTACAACGGGATGCCCTTGATGTGGATATTGGCTCTTCAGGACCTGTTTTCCAGGTCTTCCAGGTGGTAGCTGACGTCTGCATTGTAATCTTTAAGTTTTAGGATCTCCCTGCGACAATCCTCTTGTTCGTCCTCTCTGATGTCCCCAGACTTTTCCGCAGAGTCTACCCGTATTTCCAGCTCACCCATCTCATGGTGCAAATCTTTACCCTCTGTGCGCACCTCCATCCTCAAGGTCGCTATATCATCTCGCAGTTTGCTGAAGAGGGCTTCCATAAATCCACTTGTGATTGGAGCCTCCTCACTTGCATCTTGTCTCCCGGTCGGACCTGAGGTGGCATGGTCCGGGGAGGCCAGGGTCAAAGCCAGCTCAGTCCGCTTGATAGAACACCTGGCAAGGAATTCTTTGATGGTGATATTTTTTTGGGGCCTGGTTGAAGTCATTGTGTTGGCTCTGGCGTCTCTTCTCAGGAGTGCTCCCGGTCATGTGCTTCTGTCCTCGCTTCTAGCAGACCAATGAGTCTCCTAACCAACGCTCTGGTAGGGCAATTTGGTTCGGTGTTGGTAGATTTACCCTCCATCACCAGTCTCATTTTACCCAGACCAGGGCCGTTAGAAGCCAGGAGTGAGAAGGTGGGGACTCCACTGGCTACCTGTTCCTGATTATTCCTGATGTTGACCTTCTTTCTGGTGTACCTCAAAGTCGTCCAGTGCCTCCCTCTCCTCTCAGTTGTTACAAACGCAGGTTTGCTCCATCACACTATGTCAATTTGGACCTGCAGTATCCCAGGCCCCAATCCTCCAATGGGAGTCCCCAACTTTTTGGCCTAGGGGTCTTTCGTTTGGTTGGTGTCCTCTAGCCAGGATCAGGTCCAGCTGGCCTGACCCAATGCCATCAACTGGGTTGTGTCCAAATGCAAGAATGTTGCCCCAGTGTATGTTCCCTCCAGGACAGGACTGCCACTTGATCAACTGGCCACCGTCTCCTTCAAAATGCAATCCGTTGCCTAGGCAGTCCTTCGACCCCCTGGGGGACTTGCCATACTGCTCTGCTGGGGGGGAGGGTACAATATCTGGCTCACAACTGCGTCTCTGCCCCCACACAGCCACTTTCACTACTCCGCAACTGCTGGGTTCCGGGTCTTATCTGGATGTGTCTATATGCCAGCATTGGCTTGGGATCTCCTCACAGTGCTCTGCTCGCATCGGGGCTGCCCGGCCGTATCCTATGTTTAGGCCGGCCTGAGAGGTTGCCGCTCTGAATATCATCTGCTATTAAGCTTCCACTGGGCCGCAGGTTGCCTCCACCATTGATCTCTGCTTGTGGTGGGGTGGCTAATCGGGTCCCAAGGGATTCTGCGGCACAGCTCCAATGAAGGGAATACGAGGCACGCCTTGCAACTTCCCTGCAGGCCTGCACTAGCTACTCTGCCACCACCCTCACCCTCACCTGCTCCACAATCTTCTTGCAGTGCCCCAGTGCACTGATGGGCCTCAGAATCTCTTGTCGCTTACAAGCCCTTCTCTGGACCGCTTGTCCGCCATCTTGTAGCCAGGCTAGCTTGGGTGCCGGGCTAATATCGCCTCTCCATCACATTCTGTCTGGGCCTCCAGGCCTCTGATTGGCGTCTCAGGCAGCCCCCCACCTCACGCCGGCGCCACAGAATGGCTAGCTCCCCGGGATCCGTTGATTGGAGTATAAGGTCAGCGGAGCATTGCAGGTCTGCTCCTGCATGTAGGATTTTAAACAATGATTAGAGCGATTCCAAACATGAACTGCTTAGCTATTTCTATTTGGAAATGGCACTTGTAAAATGTAATACAATAATTTCAAGGTTATCTTCTGAAAGAGGTAGGTCTTTCAAGAGTGAAAAAGGAAATGTAAGAGTTTTTTACTAACAGGACATGTAAAACTTAAACGTACATGTCCAATATGTCGCAATGGCAGACCTGATACATATTTAGAGTGATACTTAAGTAGGGGACACCATCAGTGTTGCTGGCCAATTTGTAGCATTTAATATACAGGCCCTGGGCACAGGTAGTGGCAATTTATAAGTGACTCACAAGTAAATTAAAGATGGCAATTGGGTATAGCCAATGTTACCATGTTTTAGGGAAGGAGCACAAGCATGTTAGCAGTAGTAAGTGTGCTGAGTCTTATGGCCAACAAAGAACGAAATCTGCAAAAACAGGAGGTCTGAAAACAAAAATGTCGGGAAAAACTATGCCAAGGATGCCAGGTATAACATGCACCAAATATTGAGAAGTCATTTATCTAGACAAAAGGTATGCTTAGAATATAACAGCAACTCTTGCAAAATATTTGGGGGCACATGTATGATCATTTTTAGCAGTCGCTAATGGAGAATCATGCCGTTAGTGACAGCTACAATGCCATTTGTCATGTACGACCCTATTTTGTGAGTTGGTAACCTGTTACCAACTCCCAAAACAGGATTTGCGAGTCGCTATAATTAAGGGGCATGCCAAGGGGGTCCCTCCCTAATTGCTATGTTCAAGGTAATGTATGACTGTTTTGCGACAGGGATGCGTTCTCAAAACAATTACAGTACATCACCTACTTCATGTAGGTGGTAAGCCAGTCGCAAATGGGAATAGGCCCACGTAGCACTGCCTGCCCATGAAAAATTAAATGTTTCATTTTCCTTTTTTTTAAATGCAGCTGAACCTCAGGACTTGGATGGACCCCTCATGGGCCTGTGGAGTTGGTCTCCTTGTGCCCCCTGAACCACAGTTGGGCGAATGGATCTACTGGGGGACCATGGACGGTTACACTAGGACTTCTGTGAATTACTTTTAAACTCTGTTGTTCCACTGATACCCAATAAACATGCCTGCACTGTCTGGAACCCTGTCAGAAAACATTGAATGAGTGAAAGCATAGCGCTCCTCCTGATTTATTTCAAAATCCGCCTTGGATGGGGCAGGTGTGGGGGGGGGAGTTTCAGTGCATCCGCAATAATGGTATTTCTTTTATGCAGGGAGGTTGCATGGGCCCATCACTGGGCTCAGAGAATCCCCAGAGGCTCCCATCTCCCCAGCGGCCGGCATCCTATACCCCAGGACTCAAAGGAGCAGCTGTTGAGTCTGGTATGTTGCCTGCCCCGTGTCCATCTAGGGGGTATGGGAGCATTGACCTCTTGTCCTGCTGCCCACAAGGAGGGCAGGCATGAAAAAGTGTATAGCCTACACCGATGGGAGGATCCCGCCCAGCAGACCCGGCAGTAAGAGAGCCCCATGGTTCACCGACGAACTCAAGAGCTCCAAGAAGAACTGCCGAGCCCTCGAGAAAGCCTGGAGAAAGGAACCCACGCCGGACAACAGGACCACCCTCAAGCTCGCCACCCGGAAACACCACCAACTGATCCGCACCGCCAAGAAAACGGCTTTCAAGAATCGACTGGACAACAACGCACACAACTGCAAGGAACTCTTCAACATCGTGAAAGAGCTCTCCAACCCCAACGCCGGAAACAACGACATCACCCCATCGCAAGACCTCTGCAACTCCCTCGCCTCCTACTTCCACAACAAGATCGCGGACATACACAACAGCTTCAGCACTCAACCGACGCACGCCACGACCGCAGCAACGCCACCCACCACCACCCTCCGCGCCTGGACCCCGGACAACACCGAAGACACCGTCCACATGATGAACTCCATCCACTCCGGATCTCCGACCGACCCCTGCCCTCACCACGTCTTCAACAAAGCCGACACTGTCATCGCACCCCACCTGCGGGACATCATCAACACCTCATTCGACACCGCCACCTTCCCCGAGAGCTGGAAGCACGCCGAACTCAGCGCTCTACTAAAGAAACCTACAGCAGACCCCAGCGAACTCAAGAATTACCGCCCCATCTCTCTTCTCCCGTTCCCAGCCAAAGTCATCGAGAAGACCGTCAACAAGCAGCTGGCTGCCTTCCTCGAGACGAATGAATCCCTCGACCCATCGCAGTCCGGATTCCGTGCCAACCACAGCACCGAGACCGCCCTCATCGCCGCCACCGACGACATCGGAGCCCTGATGGACAACGGAGAAACAGCGGCCCTCATCCTCCTAGACCTCTCCGCGGCTTTCGACACGGTCTGCCACCGCACCCTAGTGCAGTGCCTCAGCAACGTAGGAATCCAGGAGAAGGCACTGGAATGGATCGTCTCCTTCCTCGACGGAAGAACACAGAGAGTCCGCCTACCACCGTACAAGTCAGAGGCCACCAAAGTCATCTGCGGCGTCCCTCAAGGATCCTCACTGAGCCCTACTCTCTTCAACGTCTACATGAGCCCCCTCGCGGCCATCGCACGCCAACACAACCTCAACATAATCTCCTACGCCGACGACACCCAGCTGATCCTCTCCCTGACCAACGACCCCGCCGCCGCCAGAGCCAACCTGCACGAAGGGATGAAAGAGGTAGCCGAGTGGATGACGACGAGCCGCCTGAAACTGAACTCAGATAAGACGGAGGTCCTCATCCTGTGCTCCTCGCCCTCCGCCTGGGACGACTCCTGGTGGCCCCCCGCCCTGGGCAGCGCACCCAAACCAACGAACCACGCACGCAACCTGGGCTTCATCCTGGACTCCTCCCTCTCCATGACCAGGCAAGTCAACGCCGTCTCCTCGTCGTGCTTCAACATCCTGCGCATGCTTCGGAAGATCTTCTGGTGGATCCCCACGGAGACCAGGAAGACCGTCACCCAGGCCCTCGTCACCAGCCCACTGGACTACGGCAACGCACTCTACGCCGGAACCACCGCCAAGATCCAGAAGAGACTCCAGCGCATACAGAACGCCTCAGCCAGACTCATCCTCGACATCCCACGACACAGCCACATCTCCGGACACCTAGAAGACCTGCACTGGCTCCCGGTCAACAAGAGAATCACCTTCCGCCTCCTTACCCACGCACACAAAGCTCTCCACGATCAAGGCCCGAGCTACCTCAACAACTGCATCAACTTCTACGCTCCCAAACGCCACCTCCGATCTGCCAGCCACGCCCTCGCCACCGTCCCACGCATCCGTAGAGCCACTGCAGGAGGAAGGTCCTTCTCCTACCTGGCCGCCAAGACCTGGAACTCCCTCCCGGCCGACCTGCGCCTGACCCAAGACCACCTCTCCTTCAGGAAGAAGCTCAAGACCTGGCTGTTCGAGCAGGAGCGGCACCCCCCCCCCCCCCAAGCGCCTTGAGACCCTACGGGTAGGTAGTGCGCTCTATAAATGTTTTTGATTGATTGATTGGTTTTCTCACACCTTGTTAGGAGTAGAAAGACAGGTGCACTGAAAGCAATGGTGCAGCTTGTGGGGCGCCAGCACAATCACAGGGGCCTTTTGGCTCTTCTTATAGCACCCAACATGCCCTAAGCCTATGTTGGCCTTAGTCGGACCAAAGCACCCACCAATGAAAACTAAACCCAGTTAAATGGCACGAGAGAAGGAAAATGCTGAGCATCGTAATGCTGATTGCTACTAATAAAATATGTACAATTTAGGGTAATGGAGTGCCCCATTATACCCTGCGAGAAAAAATAGAAATTGCATATGTTTACTTTGTAGTGCCTCAAAGAGGAGCATGGGTACCACCAATGTTTTACCAATGTGCTGTAGGAGGCTGCATGAGGTGCAACAGCCTCCAGGAAAATTTGAGCAAAAGCAACCTTAGTTTCCTGAGACCTTGTAATGGTAACTCAGGAGTAGCTTACCATTAGATTAAAGCACTCCCAGGGTTGGAGTTTAAGCTTGTGGGCTTTGAAGCATGGAGCAACCCTTTGGTTGATTCCATGACTGAAGTGGGAGTGTTATATTTAAAGGAGTAATTTAAGACACATGCTGCTGAATGTAAAATGTTTTGTTGACAGTATTGACACTGACAATGCAATGTTTGTCATGATACCAAATGGTGTTGATTATTAATGCAGTGGTCAGTGAGTTTAATGGGCATACATTGTTAAATCATAACCCCTCATCAGTCAGGCTATTTTGAATACAGTGGCACAGTCAGCCCTGGACCCACGTCTGGGCATACCATTCTTGTTCAGGGAAACAGAAGCAAAAAATTATAGATGGAATGTTCACCAATCACAAAGATATAGCTTTTATCCATCATTCTTTTCCTCACCACACCATCACAGTTTGGACCCAGCCATATGCGAATCAGTCTTGACCCTGTTTCTAATGGGAACAGTCCAGCCCGAACTGCCAAGCCAGGTCCTTGCAGGACCAGAAACAAGCATCCTAGGTCTGGTTTCAGGGCATCACCCTTCATCAGCCAGGCTAGCTTGAATCCAGTGGCGCAGTGAGCACAGGACCCACATCTGGGGATACCATTCCAACTTAGAGTGAGAAAAGCAAAAGGAACATAGATATGGCACATTCCTGCCGTTTTTTTTACTTAGGGCAGCAAAGCTCGAAGGCTTAAGGTGCTGCCCTATGCCAAAATATTGTAAATATGCCCCTAAGTTTACGACTTTGGATTTATGTCCGCACTTGGGGTGGGTTGCCCCAACCCGAACACATTAACATTTGTATGTAATATGGTTTTATGAGTAAAACTGTATGTATTTGCACATTTAGTGGATTTTTTATGAGTGAAACAGGAAATACTGCAAAAATGTAAGGGCTTCCCCTGGAAACTTTTTTTTCATTGCTTAGTGAGTGTCGACGGGTCACCCCATCCACTGACTATTAAAAGCTTTAAAGCACAAACTTCACCCATAGTTCATCAATACACTTTCTGGACTTGTAAAAGATTACTGCAACTGCTGTCTGAAACCTGTGAGGAGATCTGAAGGCCTCAAAAGCCAAAACATTTGCCACTTCTGGAGTCAGTTGGCTGACCTTCCGAGGGTTACAGTGGCATGTAAAGCTGCAAGTGGCCTTTTACCTGGAGTAATAAGTGACCTATGCAACTGAAGGAGGAGTGAGTTCTAGCCCCTAAAAACTGTCCACTCACCCCGAGGTCTTGGGAGCCTTGGTGGTGTCCAGAAGTACACATTCTGAAATCCCTGAATAGGTATGGGAATATGTGACCAACCACACAAGTCAATCCCATGGGGGGAAAATTGAGTGGCCTGTGGTAACTTCCACAACACTTGTATTTCCAATTCCTGTGCAAAAATCAGCTTGCACAGGGATTGGAAGAGTATGGGCCACTCCTAAGGAGGGCATTTGAGTAATAGTCTGCAAGCATTGTAAATGGCAGACAATTGAAAGAGAAATTATAGTGTTGTGTTTTGCATTCAGAGGTGCCCTTCACCTGTAACATAGAAGTGTGCTTAAAATGGATTTTTAATACCACCTGGAAACTACCACATCCTTTGAACATTCATAAATGTGTTCCATTATCAAAGAAACATATTAGAGGGCATAAATCAAACTTAAGTCTTAAGGTCCAACTTAAATTCCTTTACTCTAGTAGTGCATACATGTTTTAGTCAATGATTGGAAAGCTGATTGTTCAAATGTTACAATTTGTCAGACTTAACATTAGCACTGCTCTGTAGGGAGAGATGGCAGCTGAACTAAAAGATGACAGCTGAACTAAAAGGTGGTTCACCACACTGTGGTATAGAATGGCTATAGAAAAATATGTGCTGTCCTCAAGAATACATATGTTCAATAGTGCATGCCTGTTTAGGCGGTTTTGATATATAAAACAAATTGTTGTGCATTAGAATGCCCTGTTTACACTCCAGTAACAAAACCTCATTATGAGGTACCTGGTTTTCTGTCCTTTTAAGTCTGAACTCCATCTTTCATCCCATATTTAGGGGACTGGTAATGCCAGGGGTGCGGTGTTAAAAGAGACGGCACCCTGGTGTTCCCTTGAAGAATGATTCCTGATTCTGTCAGTAATTCCTTGTTTCCTCCACCTCTCTTATCTTCCTGCCAGTCTTGAATTAGGGGGTAAATCCCAACTCAAGATAAAACAAATTATGAAAGAAGGATGTGGTTAGAAGCCCCAAAATAGTTCCATAACCATTTTCCTGTCTCAGACTGAGATGAGTCTTTGGGAAAGAAGGAATAATTTGGGGGGTTCAGACATGATTGTGAAGAAGATGCAGGTGCAAATGTAATATGCTTGTTCTATTGATGATATTATCCTCAATACAATGATGACACTGATGGCAGATCTGCTTTAGAGAACATAACTCAGACAAGGGAGAAGAGGAGGGACCACTAGAATAAAAATGCAGACATATAGTGGGTAAGCCATTCTTATTGAGGCCTTCTCCCACATTTGTGAGAATAATGGGCTTTCATCACCCTCACATACTCTTCTTCACTAGTTTTAAGGAGCTCCTCCATTGGTTCTTCTTGTTTCCCTTTAAGTCTTGGATGCAATTCATTTGGGAATATAAGGATCCAAACTGAATAAATATGCCTCTCTTCTCTACTAACATGTACCCCTCTGCAGGGCAGAAATAACAAACTATCAGATTTTGTTCATGTCAATTCCTTGACAACTAGCTAAGCGGGCATATGTTTGTAAATACTGTCTTCAAAGATTCCGCAGAAAAAAAGAGTGAATCTTCAGTGAGAAAAGTCAGTCAGAAACTTATTTTGATTTACGAAAATTGAATTATGGAGCTGTTATACTACAAGCCCTTTTGTAAGGTTTGTTTAAACTATGGCAGTGGAAAATTGAAACTAAGGGTTTGTTTTTTGTAAGGTAATGGTAGTCCAAAATGAGCATTAGTTGTCGTATGTGAAACACTTCTGGCTGGTTGGGCATCAAAAGAAGGCAGGAGTAATCTTCTGGCATACATAAGAAAAGGAATAATAAATGAAAAAGCATCATTTTTTTCTTTCAGACAGTATCCTTATTTATTATTATTTGCTGAGAGGAAAAACAATGTTGTCAACCATCCAGAGGATATCAATCTTCATTTCAGTCTCATAGGTATTGTAGCAATGAACAGGCTGAATATTCTCCACAACAAGGAAGCAGGGATCCTCTGGAAAACATAAATTAATCCTTACAATCACTGAAGTGGCCAAGCTTGGTGGTGGGTGAATTGAACACTTTGCAAAAGTTGTGGGAGCAATCTGCTTTAAACACCTCAGTCTGGTCTGCAACTGGTCAAGAAGAGGTATTGCATTACATTATCATCTTTACCTATAGATCAACATCCATCATGGATTTAAAAATAGTTCTCCACATCATAGGTGTATTTCCATTCCCAGAGCAGGGGCATGGGTATTGTTGGACCTGACACTTTCTGCAGGGTTACGGTTACCTCCAAGCTTTTTGCCTTCCTCATATCTTTTTTTCTGACCGGTTTTGTTGGCTTTAGAACTCTGGGCATTTTACCATTGCTATCCAGTGCAAAAGTGCATATGCTACATACTTTAAATATGGTAACAGTGGCTTAACCACAAGTGACATATTTAATGTACTTATAAGTCCCTAGTGAAGCGCACTAGGTGCAGGCCCAGGGTCAGCAAATGCTACTAATGGGCCTGCAGCACTGATTGTGCCACCCACTCACTAGCACTATAAACACATCTCAGTCCTGCCATTGAAGAGCCTGTGTGTACAGTTTTAAACTGCCATTTCGACATTTCAAGTCAAACTACGTGCCAGCTCCAAACCTATCTTTTTATTACATGTGAGTTACCTCTAAGGCAGTCCCTAGGTAGCCCCATGGCCAAGGTGCAGTGTATTCAAAAGGTAGGACATGTACCTGTGAGTGGGTACATACGTGTCTGAGTAGGTCTTTGGTTGGGTGCATGAGTCTCTGACTAGATGTGTGAGTGGGTACGTGAGTGTCTAAGTGGGTCTGTGACTGGCTGTATAACCATCTCAGGGGGTGAGTGAGTGGGTATGTGAGTGACTGAGCGGGTCTGTGAGCAGATGCATGCATGTCTGAGTGGGTCTGTGGTTGGCTGCATGAGTGTCTGAGTGGTTCTCTCAGTTGGTGCATGATTCTCTGAGTGGGTCTTTGAGTGGGTGCATGAGTTTCTGAGTAGGTCAGTGAGTGGATACATAAGTGCATGATTGGGTCTATGAGTAGGCGCATTAGTCTCAGAGTGGGTCTGTGAATGGGTGGGTGTGTGTCTGAGTGGATCTATGAGTAGCTGCAAGAGCCTTCCAGTGCGTGACTGAGTTTGTGCATGCGTGTCTGATTGGGTCTGTGAGTGGATGCATGAGAGTCTTAATGGGTCAGTGAGTGGGGGCGTGTGTCTCTAAGTGGGTCTCTACGTGGGTCTGTGATTGGGTGCATGAGTGTCTGAATGGGTTTGTGACTGGCTGTGAGAGTGTCTAGATGGTTCTGTTAGTGGGTAAATGAGTGCATGAATGGGTTTGTGAGTGGGCGTGAGAGAGTCTGAATATATCTGTGAGTGGGTCTATGAGTGCCTGAATGGGTCTATGAGTAGATGTGAGAGTGTCTGAGTAAGTCTGTTAGTGGGTGTGTGAGTAGATGTGTGAGTGTGTATGTGAGTACCTGAGTGGATGAGTGAGTAGATATATCAGTGTCTGAGTGGGTCTGTCAGTGGGCATGTGAGTGCCTGAGTGTATGAGTTGGTGTCTGAGTATCTGTGTGGGTGAGACAAGAGCTGTGTGAGTGCCTAGGCTACAAAGGAACTGCACCTGTAACTTATTCCAACAACACTCCCTAGTTTTTCACAAAATATCTACCCAAGTACTTTCTACTGGTTTATTATAAAGCATTACCTCCTTGTGTAAATGTCCAGTGGAAATTCTACAGTACAGTTGCATAATGGAGCGTGAGGAAATGTCACCAGTGACCTTGTGTGTGTGTTGACAATGTGATTGTTCATGGTGAGTCTTTGTCTAGAAATTTGTGAGGACATAAATCCTCCTATAGAGAAGACAACAAGAATACAAAAAGGAAAATCTCCAACAAACAAGGGTTTTTCTTCTTAACTATATGAAGAAAGCACATCTTTGTTTGGAGGAGATGTCCACATATCCCTCAACATCAATAACGACTCACCAAAATAGGAGGGAAGTATGCAGGGGCCGCAAGTTGGGCGGGGCCAATCAGCAAAACTTCATAGTGATTTGTACATTTGAATACTTGTAGCAATTTAAAGGGAGAACCATGGACTCTGTTCTCACCAGGTAAAAACAAGAAACAACCCATTTGTCATTGTCGCTGCAGATTTCCTCCAATATTTCAATGATACCTTCACCTCCACGAAGCATTTCATATCATCTTTAAGCCTAGACGGTGAATTCTGCTCTATTCACAGAGTTTGCCGAGTTTACCGCACTCTGCTCTTCGCAGAACATGCAGAGTTCCCAAAATCTCAGGTCAGCTGAGTTTTTTTCCCCTCACTCGTGCTCACCAAGGTGTAGTTGGCAAGTCCGAGAGAAGAATATCTTAATTTCTTAATGTTAGTTGTCATGGCAGGTCACAACCAGTCATGTTGAGAAACCTTCTGTTCACGTTGATAAAGTTGCAGCTCGAGTAGAAAATCTCCTCAAGCATCAGAAAGGAAGCTGTAACCTCTTGTGCTGCACATGGTGCCAACTCACTATGATTTTACAGCAAAGGACAATCACCTAGTGCTCAGAATCACTGTGAACAACATAACCCTAACGCAATCCGCTTCTCCCAGACCTCTACATAGCACCGCAGAGATTATTTTATCACTTTGCGGAGTTCGGTGTAGCGGAACTCCATGAACTCCGCCCAGGCCTCATCATCTTGAAATATGGAATTGTCAAGAAAACACACTTGCTTTGCCTTTTGCAACCCAGGACTTAGAATCATATGTCCTTCACAGAAGTGGAGCTTCTGTTTAGGTTTAATTTCTTTGAAATGAGCAGCAGTGCCAGGATGACCCAGGGACCCCAACCCCCAGTGCCTGGCCATGACTAAATGGGGGAGGGGGCTGTATGGCCCCCCTCCCTTTGCCAACTTCAGCCCCAGGAATTCCATTCCCAGGGCTGGCCTCAATTCAATGGGGAAGGAAGGCCAGGTGGCCGGCCATCCCGGGTCATTTCAAAGGCCAGGTATGCCTTTGCCATGGGCCCGACTAGGACTCCCTGGGAGCCTTCGAGGATATCAAGGGTACCCAGTTATGACTGTTGGGGTCCGCAGGGGGAGACGGAATGCCCCTGTGATGCCAGCCAGCTCTCCACCTACTGGAAGAGCCGGTATTGCTCTCACACACATGGAACTGCTGGAAATGTAGCTCCCTGCATGCAAGAGCAATAGTTTCATTCATTTCCCTGCCCGCAAGGCCCTACCCCAGAGAGGTGGTGGTCACTGGGTGCCAATATTGGCCAGGGAGGGGGGCATGTGGCCCCACTCCTTCTAAACAAGAAAGCCCTGGGGGAATGGTGGTCCCAAGGCCCAGAGGTCCATGCGGACCCCCTCTTTCGTATGTATTTTAGCCCTGGGGAGGTGGTGGGGCAGGGCCCCAGGGGTTCTGCAATATATTTATATAAATTATTTTTTATATATAACATTAAGAAGATGGTGGTTCACAGGGCAAGCAGGGGTCCATGCTATCCCCCCCCCCCCCATCAATATTCTTGTTAGCCCCATGGAGGTGGTGGTCTCCAGACCATTAATATGCCTTGGAGGGGAGCCCGTGTTCCACCCTTTCATTTTTAAAAACTAAACTCAGCATGCCCCTCGGACCCGGCCCACCTAGGGACTACAATTATAACAACCACGGAAGAGGGCACTTGTTTTTGTTCCTAATTCATTATGAAATTTGTGAATATTCACAAAAATTCAGGGATTTGAAAAAAATAAGCTTTTTTGCGCTGGCTGTGTCCCAGGAGTACCCCTAGACCAAGGCTAGAGGGTAAGGGTATTATTACTCTTCCCCTTTTTATTTTTGTGTGTGATTTTTTAGGTACATGACTGAAGCGGAGTCAAAAAATGGCTGCCAACAATTCCTGGTTGAAGTATTGGCAGCAGATTACAGCTCTGCAGATCTCTCATTATTCATGAAGGATTTGTGATCATAGATATACAAGTTTGGTTTTCCTATAGTTTCTCACAAACTACTGAATGGATTTACGCCAAATAACAAAAAGTGTAATCTGCGAACCAAAAGCTACCGATTGGCCAAATCTGGTTTAATTCCATCCTGCTGTTCAGGATCGCCAGTTGGTAGTTATAGGATTAGAGTTATAGTTAGGATGTAGTTTTCATAGGAAGAGCATTTTTGTTTTGGCCAATAACTTTAACGTTGTTCGCAATGTTTTCAATACTAGTTCCCTGCTTACTTCAGCTACTGTCTTGAAAGCTTTGAGGTAATCCATCAAGCGGGGGCCAAGAAAAAGTTGGGCCCCAAATCACATTTCTCACATGTTCATTTCCTAAGGAAATTTTAAACAAGGCTACAGGTGGAACTGCTGAACCGAATTACAACAAATTTGACAGAATGGTAGGTAGTTGTTGGAGCAGAAAGCAACCTTTTTGTTAAATGGTGTAAATCTGTTCAGTAGTTGCTGAGTTATTTAAATACATTTCCAGTTGTATATGCTGGGACGTGGTGGATCCGTGATTTTTCGATTTATTTGGATGCCAACACTTCAAACCAGGAAGTGTTGGCATCCATATGGTTACTCGGTTGAACCGAGTCACAGGAAAAAACATTTAAAAACAGAAAGCGGGAAGGGTAGAAACACCCTGAACTCTAGACCTTTTGAGAGGGTCCCACAGGTACCCAACTAGGCCAACAAAGTCGTGAGGCACAGGGTCAAGACAGATTTCTTTATAGCTGGGTCTGAACTGAGGTGGCAAAAAGAGCTAAAGAATGATGATGGAATTCAACCCAGATCTGTGACTGGGGGTGAGTGTTTGAAAAGTTTCAGCACTCCGTCCATCATCTTGTGTTTGGGGAGTCACGCTGGATCCAAAACTCCCAGTGAATTCATTCTTTAATGATGCTCAGGCTCCTGCGCTTTGTTTCTAATTGGCACCAGGATGGCTCCAAGTCCCGGGGGCATGTCCAAATATTTAGGAGGAGGTGCACTGGGATCCCCTTCAAGAATCTCTAAAGCCTTGGGGACAGCCACCTTCCTGGTGCCTTTTTCATAATTTATTTAGGAGTTTCCCTGTGGCAACCCCTAGGCATTGGGGACTGCTTCCTCCAGAGGGCCTACTCCAGCATTGTCCTTGGGTGCCCAGCCCCAGGACATTGCTCTTTGCATTTTCTTTGGTGAGAGCCTTACCGCTCCCACCAAACCATAGCAAACTTTACTCAGGTTTGAGTAAGCAAGAGCATGTAAAATGCTTTTGCTTACTCAAAGCAGAGCAGAATTGCTTTTGGACAGAGGGAGCAGCATGTTCAGCAGCTCCCTCTGTCCAAAAGCAATGCTGGTTCCCTTATGACATGGGGGGCCAGCAGGGACTGCGGGGGTGTTCAAGATCATGGCAATCAGTAAAGAGGCCAGGGACCGGGGGATGGGGTCCCTTAGACCAAAATCCGCCAGTTTAAACATAAAAATAAGTAAAAAATGAACAGGCCCTGGTGGATGGGCTGATAGCAGATTAGAAACTGGTGCTTCATACGGTCCTATCTCTTACAAACAACAAAGCATTGTCATATTAAACCAGTCCACCCTGTGCATCAGGCTGAACCCTACTAGTCTACTGCATTAACCTACCCCCTATACTCCTGTCAAGCCCCCAATACTTTCTCCCATCCCTGGGGCAGCCTCTTGCTTTATAGATTGTCTGCTTCGTCCTCGGGGACCAATCCAGGTGTGCTTCCAATGGAGCTGTCTACAGGGGAGCTGCTGCACTCCACACTCACTCTCACTATATTGAGCTTGGAAACCCCGGATGCCAACCGGAGCCAAGCCCCTGAATATCTAGGCCACTTCTCCTCCCCAACAATGCCAACAGGGAACCATTTAGCATCCAGAAGGACCTCCCACGATACAACTCAGGCCAATTTCTCCCTCACTCTGTCCCAATCTTTCAGCATGAGCCAGCATTCCCAGAAGATGTGAACAAAGCAACCCTCACTCCCACAGCCCCTCCTGTACAGGGAGTTGCTGCCCTACCTATTTTGTGGTATATATTGAAACAGTGGTCCTTAAACAAAACTGTCTGGATGAGATCAAAATAGACTAGAATCAGTGCTATATAAAGAGTGTCCAGCCTGACAACCAATTTGGTAAATCAATAAAGTCAAAAACAAAATAGGAGCACATCAATACAGTGGGACACAGTCCTGCATCCTACACAAACACATGTAATGTAATGTAATGTAAGAACCAATTTATAACGCGCGGCAATCGCTCCAAGGAGCATCTAGGCGCCCAGAAAGGACCACCAGATGTTAGGTAGTTCCTATGCTTACTTGACCGAGACCCGAATTACACTAGGCTTCTGGCAGTCATATCTTGTAGATTAAAGATCCAGGTTTTTAGATGTTTACGGAAATCTATTTCTTTGTCCAGTAATCTCAATTGGGGGGGAAGAGTATTCCATGCTTTTGCTCCCAGTACCGCCAGGGATTTACCCCCTCGAGTTTTAAGTCTGAAACTTGGGACGGTAAGCAGGTTGGCCGTTGAAGAACGCAGTGCTCTGGTTGGGCAGTATCTGCTGAATTTTTTCCTCAGGTAGGATGGGCCTAAGTTGTGGACAGCTCTAAAAGTAATTAGGAGTACTTTGAACAAAACCCTTTTTGTAATAGGCAGCCAGTGTAATGCCTTAAGGGCTTTGGTTGCAGATGATCTTTTCGGCCATTTTAAAACCAACCTCGCAGCTGCATGTTGCACCATCTGAAGTTTGTGTGTGACAGCTTTATTTGGCTTTATTTGTACCAGCGTAGAGGCTATTGCAGTAATCGATGCGTGATGTTACTAGTGCAACCGTAACTGTTTTCCTTGCTTCAAGGGGCAGAAGATCAAAGAACTTTCTCAGTCCCTTTATTACCCCAAAGCACATGCCTGCCACTCTAGCCGCTTGTTGTCTAAAAGACAGGTCAGAGTCAAAATGCACCCCCAGATTACGGGCCAAGTTGGTTGTATGAGGTGGTATTTCAGCTTTTTCTGGCCACCATAATCGTGGGATGAACTCATTATTTGGGCCTATAGGCATGATCTCTGTTTTGCCTGTGTTGCATTTCAGATGGTTTAGACGCATCCATTTAACATCCATTCATACATGACAAAGACATTCAAACAGAAACATTTTGGGCAAGATAAAAGTAGCTTGTAATATTTAAAGATAATTGTGGCAAGCTTAGAAAAAACAATTAATGCACTTCTTTCTTATCACATTGGATTAATGTGGATACTGTTGACAATAGTCAACAACATTTTGATCATGTTAATGTTAATGTTAATGTTAATGAGATTTATAAAAGCACACAAATACCGGGAGGTGTCTTGGAGCTGGGGACAGCAGTAAGCATGCTTGGTGCCTAGTCAGGACAGTTAAATTACAAGCCTGAATTATATTGTGCCTTTGGAAAATGGACAAAGGGGAAAGGAGATTAGAAGGCATCTAATACGGAGGATTTTCGTCCTACTCAGTAATGGTGGATATTTTATCCTTTTACCCACTCCAGATGTCTATTGGGGTATTTTACGGGAAAAAGTGGTCTCTGTGAAAAGCACAACTGAGTTACTCTAGTATCTAGCGTTAAATTAGTGCCTTACGAAACGTTGGGCACCATGTAGTGTAGTTCCTTTATTGCCAATAGGCTCTGCGCATTAGAATAACATATCCTAGAGATTTGACGTAGGACTTATGTCTACTACTTAATTGTGAGTGCCAGCGAGCTCAGAGGTCACTAGAAAATTTCTCGAAAAAACAAGAAGGGATTTGTTTCTAACAATCGCATAAACTTGACAACTTTGTTTCCCCAAGAATAAAACTGATCTCCAGAGTCATGGAAACAATAGATAGATATTTGTGTTATACCCATGAATTGTATCCTGAGGTGTACGAACTGCATTGACCACAATGCGATGGGGCGACCCGGTTAAGAGGTCAGGAGTGTGCTCCCTTTCTGTTTCCTGTTTCTGGGGCTCCCTCGAGCCTCCTGGCTGACGAGCCGTAGGAGATGCACCTCCGCGCCAGAGAGGCAACGAGGCCTGGATTGTTTGCAGCCTCTTAACCACCCCGGATTTATCTCTACTGATGACGGATATTATCCAGAAACGCGAGCCATGTCTCGCGTCTAGAGACAACATATACTAGCACCTGCTTGCACCAACTCGGTGTTATACCCATTAATTGTATCCTGAGGTGTACGAACTGCATTGACCACAATGCGATGGGGCGACCCGGTTAAGAGGTCAGGAGTGTGCTCCCTTTCTGTTTCCTGTTTCTGGGGCTCCCTCGAGCCTCCTGGCTGACGAGCCGTAGGAGATGCACCTCCGCGCCAGAGAGGCAACGAGGCCTGGATTGTTTGCAGCCTCTTAACCACCCCGGATTTATCTCTACTGATGACGGATATTATCCAGAAACGCGAGCCATGTCTTGCGTCTAGAGACAACATATACTAGCACCTGCTTGCACCAACTCGGTGTTATACCCATGAATTGTATCCTGAGGTGTACGAACTGCATTGACCACAATGCGATGGGGCGACCCGGTTAAGAGGTCAGGAGTGTGCTCCCTTTCTGTTTCCTGTTTCTGGGGCTCCCTCGAGCCTCCTGGCTGACGAGCCGTAGGAGATGCACCTCCGCGCCAGAGAGGCAACGAGGCCTGGATTGTTTGCAGCCTCTTTACCACCCCGGATTTATCTCTACTGATGACGGATATTATCCAGAAACGCGAGCCATGTCTCGCGTCTAGAGCCAACATATACTAGCACCTGCTTGCACCAACTCGGTCTTATACCCATGAATTGTATCCTGAGGTGTACGAACTGCATTGACCACAATGCGATGGGGCGACCCGGTTAAGAGGTCAGGAGTGTGCTCCCTTTCTGTTTCCAATAGATAGATATTTTATTCAGTCAATCGTGCTTGCTTCGTTTCATCAGAGGTGCAGAGAAATGGAGAGATGGGCATTTTCAATAAAAGGGTCTTATTGAAGACTCTTCTTTCTCATGCAAGTAAAGTGAACTGCTACAATCGTAATACTGGTAGCAAAATATAATGCGTACAGTAAGAAAAGTATTATAAAATTATACTGTAAAAGCATTGTATGGTTCCTAGACCATGGATAAATACATACATAAATAACAAAGGCTAAAAGTACTTCACTGATGCTTCTAAAATACGCCTACCCCAATGTACCTAACCTAAGTCTAGTATGAGGGAAGAAGTAAGTGAGGTGTAGCATAGGTTTAGTTTGTCTTTGCCAAGAATCTAACCAAGATTTCTCTTAGGGTGTAATCAGCTCCGTACCTTTGTTTTAGAATGAAGGAGGTCTGGTATCTCGGTCTCCGGACTCGATTTTCCAACACCACGTTATGGGAGCTTGGAAACACGGGAGTTGGATTCTCAGTGAGAGAAAGGACACCTTCTCTGTCAGTGCGTCAGCTGGAGGGTCGACTTCCTTCGGCACTTGCTGTAGCAAGCTGCGTCGGGCAATCAGATAGTCGAGGTGCTCCGCCATGATTTCTAGGACAAATCAATATTCAAGCAACTGGATGTCCCTGACTGGTGAAGCCGAGTTTTCCAAGAAATCGTTGTGGCTTTTTGGAACTTGTGGATGTAGCCATGCCTGTATTTGGACTGGATGGGTTATGTCTAAATATGGGTATGATTTCTATGCCTATATAAGGGCAAAGTGAATTATAGTTATATAAGGGCATGAATCAGTAAATTACGCTTGGATTCTAAAATGCTACACAACAGGATCTGATGGTGGACGGTGACGAATTGGATAAAGAATAATTAACTCTCTGTAGCATTGGGATGCACTGTAAATAGACTACAGGAGAAAGGACAAATGATTGCGGGCAAGCTCGAGGTGAAGTGAGTCTTAGGGCAATTGCGCTTAGCGGTCTTCCACGGATCCCAGACTAGATGGCTGGGATACCGTGGGGCCAATGGCAGTCAGGCATTTATAGTGCTGCCAAGGACACGTGACGTGATGTTACGGCATTCTTATTGGGTGAGGGGTCTAATATATAGACATGAAAGGAGGACTAATTTACGGCTAGAGTGTCATAAGAAGAAAATAAAAAGTATAGTGGGTGGTGACTTGAATATTCTTGAGAGCTGATGAATCACATTATAGCCACAGCAAGTGTACATTAGACAGTATGGATAAAAATTCAATGCTGATAGAGGTAGGAGCATGTAACATCAAGCGGCACATTTAGCAGAATTGTAGTGTAAGTATGAGGAATTAGTTAGGTATACATAGTGAGTGTACGTCATACAAGGGCGATTAAAACCAGGATACTGTTATTGGAAGAGCATGAAGCATAAAATGTACATTTACAAGAATTGCAATGTGAGCATGAGGAGGCAGTTAAGTGATTGAGGAATATATGACGTTTGAATGGTAAGAAGATTGTGATAAAGTACAGTAAAGACACATTATGAGGCAATAGTGATACAGTCAAAAAACAAATTATTAGGGAGGAAACAATTATGACATATTGGTGGCAGCATAGGAAAAGCCTAGATCTGGGTGGTCCAGTCTTCATTTCTGTTCAATCCATTCTTGATGCTGGTAGTGCGGATGATCAGTCTCAGTTCCTCCTTGTTCAGAAGTTGTGCAATGTCTCCACCTCTGGGAGGTTGTTTTACGTTAATAACTGTCTATTTAATGTCATCCTCATTATGGCCTGAAACTGTGAAATGCTCTACCAGAAATGCATTCAGAGTTTTACAGCGGACTCTGCTCCGGTGTTGTCCAATTCGAGTCTTCACTTTTTGTTTTGTTTTGCCAATGTAGATTTTGGGACAAGGGCATTGAATCAGATAAATGACATTGCAAGTATTGCAGTTTGAAAGTGACCTTAATTTAATTGCAACATTATTAAAGGTAAGTTATTTTCCTTCAATTGTGAAATCACAGACATTACAATTGACACATTTGGCGTGCTAATTAATGGTTCAGGACCCCAGTGTGCATCAGGAGTTATGGCTGGCTTAGGGTTTGGTAGCACTGCCTGTACTAGGTGGTCTTTGAGGTTGCGGCTTTTATGAAATGCAAAGAGAGGGCCCTCAATACTCAAGTTGCCTGAGTTCTCTGTAGGCCAGTGTTTTATAATAGATTCTGGAATGGGATTTGAAATTGGTGAAAATGTGGTCACACACACTATGCAGTTTGTGTTGGACTTGATTTTGGGAGAAAGCAGAATCTCCCTCGGGCAGTACCAAGCTAAATTTTGGGCATTACGTATGAGTCATTTGGGGTAGCTACGTGCTTTTAACTTGGTTGATAAGTTTAAGGCCTTGTAAAAGTAATCTTCTCTGGTGAAGCAATTACGCCTGATCCGTAGGAATTGAGAATATGGTAAAGAGTCACGTAGTGCACGTGGGTGATTGCTTTCATACCGAAGTAGCTTGCTTCGCTCTGTGGTTTTTTTAATATAGCCTCGTGAGAAGTTCACCGTTAGAGTGGTAAATGGTGAGATCTAGGAAAGGGATTTGGGATTTGTCGCGGGTCAAGGTAAAATTGAATCCTAGGCAATTGTCATTTAGCCAGTGTAGGAATTGGTTGAGTGTTTCCTCATTATTATGCCAAATCAAAAAGATATCATCTACATATTGACGCCATAATGTGACGCCTGTAATGAAAGAGTTGGTGGGAGAGAAGATTGTCGTCCTCTCAAGGTAATCCATGAAAAGTATGGCAAAGACGGCCCCCATTGATCTTCTTTTGACCTGCTGGTAGTATTCGTTATCAAAAAAGAAAAAGTTCCTTGTAAGTTCAAGTAGTTGGAGTATGAACAAAGCGGGAACGGTGTGAGATCGAGGCCTAGAGTCAAGCGCACCCCTTGGATCACAGTCATTGCCAGGACCTCAGTATGTTCGGGTACAAGGATTCTACATCCATTGTACACAATATGTCACGGGTGGGGTTGAATGGGTGATGTTCAACTAAGTTTATCATGGCCATACTATCCCTTATATAGCATTCAGTTTCAGGCACAAATTCCTTGATAAAGTAGTCAACGTATTAGCCAAACGGTTCAAGTATAGAACCACACCCAGACACTAAGGGGCATCCTGGGGGATTCGTAAGATTTTTTTGTACTTTGGGGAGTGTGTAGATCACCGGAATACGGGGTGATTTCCCATTCAAAAAGAGAAATTCCTTTTGGCAAAGAAAACCTGCTGATTTGGCTTCAGTAGTGATCTGTAGGGTGAGGTTTTGCAGCTACCTCGTTGGATTGGTGGGCAATCGGCAGTATTTGTCCGTTTTGGAGAGCATATGTAGAATTTCTGCCTTGTATGTTTCCTTTTCCTGCAAAACAATTCCACAACCTTTATCAGCAGATTTTATAATTAAGGTTTTGTTCCTTTTAAGGGATTCAATGGCTTTCTTCTCTTCCAGGGAAATGTTATAGGGGATAAAATATTTCGTGCTCTCAAGTGTTGCTAAATCATTCAATATCATTTTTCAAATGGATCTATTTCCCCTGGGATCATATTGGGACACCTTGACAAACCTGCCTTGCTGTTTGGATTGCCTGTGGATTCCTTGCATCTCCACCAACGCCTCGCGGAACCCGCTGCACGGGTCTCGCTTCGCAGAGGGGCGCTCTCCTTCGTGGGCTGTTAGCTGCTGCTGGGGTAAGACAGGGGCTGAGGGCTGCGAGCAAGAGGTCTGGGACTACATTTCCCAGGAGTCCCAGTAACCCCGCCCGTTCCACCTGGGCTGCTCTCCCTCCCCGCCCCGCCCCCAACGACCGGGTGATCAAATACCGGCTTGCCCTGCACTTCGTGGGACACCTTGACAAACCTGCCTTGCTGTTTGGATTGCCTGTGGATTCCTTGCATCTCCACCAACGCCTCGCGGAACCCGCTGCGCGGGTCTCGCTTCGCAGAGGGGCGCTCTCCTTCGTGGGCTGTTAGCTGCTGCTGGGGTAAGACAGGGGCTGAGGGCTGCGAGCAAGAGGGCTGGGACTACATTTCCCAGGAGTCCCAGTAACCCCGCCCGTTCCACCTGGGCTGCTCTCCCCCCGCCCCGCCCCCAACGACCGGGTGATCAAATACCGGCTTGCCCTGCACTTCGTGGGACACCTTGACAAACCTGCCTTGCTGTTTGGATTGCCTGTGGATTCCTTGCATCTCCACCAACGCCTCGCGGAACCCGCTGCGCGGGTCTCGCTTCGCAGAGTGGCGCTCTCCTTCGTGGGCTGTTAGCTGCTGCTGGGGTAAGACAGGGGCTGAGGGCTGCGAGCAAGAGGGCTGGGACTACATTTCCCAGGAGTCCCAGTAACCCCGCCCGTTCCACCTGGGCTGCTCTCCCTCCCCGCCCCGCCCCCAACGACCGGGTGATCACCGTAAGAGCTATAAATTAACGTGTGAATACCGCTGCGCGGGAGCGCGCGGGAGCTCGCCGGGAGAAGCCCGGGACAAGGGCGGGACCGTTTGAGGCCATTCGAGGACATAGAGGACTGGCCTGGCCCACCCCCCTTGGTTCTTGTTATCTGACTTGTTCCTTTTCCTGCAGTAAGTACATTGTGGGTACTGCAATTCAAATATATCATGACTACACGGGGCAGTCGCAGTAAAACTGCTATGGGGCTGAGTAAGCCCAGCGGGACACTGGATGATTTCCTTGTGAAGACTAATTTAGCAATTGATGCTGAAATTTCCAAAATGCAGAAGAGGGTGTCACTCGAGCTTGATGCGGCACGTAGGCTTTCTCAGACCTTTGCCAATTCTAAAAAATCCTCCCTAGGGAAAATCGCGTCTGCTGCATCTCCACAACATGCCTCCTGCCCTCCCCCACTCATAATTCATGCCGACGTTCACCATGCTCCCCCACCTCTTTCCCTTCCTTTAGAGTCTATACCCATTTTAACTATTGTGCCCCCTAAAACTTTCGAGGGAATCGCGCCCACTGGACCTGGAACTGCCATTACCTTGCCGGACAGTCCTGACCCCCCTGACCTTTCTCCCCCTGTAGCAAAAAATAAAATTAAAAACAAAGATGGCCCTTCTCTAAAAAAGAACAACAATGCAAGATCTGCTTATGCCCGCAAAAAAGCAAAAATTGCAAGGTTGCAGTTCTTCAACAATAGGCGAACACTACCCACTACGGGGGAGACCAACCATACAAGCGCCAAACTTGGATAACCACCTAATAGGGGGGGACAGGGAACATAGTAATCCTAACGTGGTCCTTGACCCTATTCAAGGGCCTCTCCCCATACACGGTGAGAAATCCAAAGAGGGAGGGCAAAGTGAGACAGGGAGGGATAGAGATAAGGGGTATGACGACGAAAATTTCCTCAAGACAGTCTGGGTCACATTAAAACAATTACTGTCACCTTTGGAACTCAGACTCTCACGTATCGAGAACAATCTTCTCGAGATGGATAAGACCTTAGTCTCCCTGGCCACCCTTAGCCTAAAACAACTGGAAGCAACTTATCCTCATATTGCTGAGGGTACTCCTCAGGATGATGACGATGGTATTCACCCGGCTCCAGAAACTAACGTTAGTTCCCTTGCCCCTGAAATGCTGCCCCCGGTCTTGCCCTTACCCCCACCAAAACCGACCCCAATACCCAAACCCCGATCTAAGCCAAACGTTCCCTTTCCCCTAATACCAAAACTCCCAACACCAGTGGCAAAAGGACCCAAGAACCAGACTTTACCCAACCCTATCCCTAAGGCTGCTCACAAGCCCAATAAGACTAATATCCCCTCTACTGCGCACATAACCAACCAGTACCATGGTCGCCAGAACTTTCATGGGGGCTACATTGATCTCCCTCCTGACGCCGGGCCCTATGTCGTTATACTGGCTGGTGTACCACCACTTGACCCGCATTCCATGGAGACCCAGTGGTCCTTAAAGAATAAGGTGATTCACTGGCTCAACATCAATAGACAGCTTCCCAATACTGTCAGGACTAGGGTTCTAATGGTTAGGAGAGTGCCATGGGTGGGTCGTACCTATACATCCATACCTGGAGACTGCATAGTGGTTTCATTTGCAGACCCCAACACAGCCCAACACATCACTATATGGGACTCACAGGATACCGACCAATCTATTGTCACCAGACCCCTCACTTTTTTCTATCCTCCAAAACAGACTGTTGAGCCACCTGGGGCTTGGTCAATAGCCCACAATCGTAGATGGAAAGGACATGGGGATGGCTGGCAACCCATTAACAACTGGTGGGAAGGAGCGCCCACTATGAACAGGTTTGAGTGCCTGGATCAGGTGGATTGACTGGGAATCAGTGTCGCTCCAATCCTTACCAATGCCCAAATTCCCCTAATGGAGACTGTCCCAAGTGAAAAACTAATGCCCATACCCCAAGTTCCAAGCCACATTGGGATTGACTTTAACCCCCCGGAACAGCCCGCCCTTACCGCACAGGCCAATCTACAGGCAGACCTTGCACCCTCGCAAGTTCGGACAGGCACAGCGGGGAATGTAGGGCATCACCCACAGGAAACAAAAAACCCAATGCACTCTCTCCTTTCTTGGAATGTAGCAGGCCTCGGTAGTAAGATCACCCACAAACCTTGGTTAGAGATTGTGCAGAAGTATGGCATCCTATGCCTACAAGAAACCTGGCTTATAGAGGAAGCGCACATGTTGGGTTACCGAACCTTCAATTCCCCAGCTGTGCCATCAGCCCAGGGTCGCAACAAGGGGGGCTTGTGTATATATATCTCGAACGTAGGGGATGTAAAAGTCTGCGACTTCCAATCCAATCAGTACTTCCAAATCATACTACTCAAATGGGGCACTTCGCAAAAGGTGATTCTTGTGAATTTTTATAATAATTTGCCAATTAGTGAAGTGGAATCAAACTTGAATATTATGATCCATCACATTCACAAACTGAGAGATCAAGGTTCGGGGGATCACATAGTGTTGTGGGTGGGTGATTTCAATTGTTCCGTCTGTCCGTCTTCCGAGTTAGGTTTGTGCGGCCTTTCGGATCACGGGGAGGACGGTCCTCTGCACTTCTCTCACACCAATATGGGGTCCCTACTTAACAATGTTATATTTACCTTTGACCTCACTTTTGTCAACCAGGCATGCTCCCCCCCTGTTCCCTTTGCCCCAACGTATAATGGAAGAGGTTGTAAATCCACAATCGATTTTGCCTTGATATCACCCACCTATCCTGACTTTATAACCTTCTGGGAAACTGGGGATGACCCCATGAGCGATCACTATCCCCTCACCTTCGGGGTAAATCTCATGGAGGGCAAAGTAAAGGAACCTAGTAGAGCTCTATACCCATTTGAGGTTTCCCTAACTAAGACCAATGGGTATGTAATTAAATGGGAGAAAATGAACCCAACATCCTTCTTTCAAAACTTGCTATCCTCTTGCTCCACGGACATACTTGCTTGCTTAGAGGAAGATACTGACCCAAAGAGCATCATGGTTGCTTTTTCTAACATTCAGCGCCATATAAAAAATGCACTGACTAGGAGCTGCAAAGACAATGGGAGGCATACTCGTGGGTGGTTTGACTCTAGATGCACATCTAGACTGAAAATCCTAAAGAAAGCTCTGTCTGCCGACCCAAAAGATAGGGTTCAAATTCGTCAAGCGAGACACGATTATAAGCTGGCTATTAAACAGCGGAGGGCGACATTGAAGCAGGAGGCCTGGGAAGCTTTGGGGGAAGCCGCCATGAACAAGGACAGCAATGCCTTCTGGAAAGTCATAAGATCTGTTTATAACTCAAAAAATAGAGATAATTCTGTAGAAGTGGCCATAACGGCTGAGCTCTGGGTAGAACATTATAGTAATCTTTACTCCAACAACACACAGGGTAATGCCCCGAACCCATGCAAGGTGACTTCACCCACAGATAGCATAACTCAGGATAACCACCTAACTGTCTCTCCAGCACCTCCTTACCCTATTGAACTGGCCTTTACCACATTAGAAGTGGAAGATGCCCTTAGAGAAAGTCCTTTAGGTAAAGCCCCCGGCCCCGACCACACCCCAGTGGATCTATATAAATCAGAACCGGACTTCTGGGTTCCCTTGTTAACCAATGTATTAAATATGGGAAATAAATCCGGCTTTATTACCACCTGGTCGGACGCAATCGTAGTTCCCATATTTAAAAAAGGGAATAGGGACGACCCTGCTTGCTACCGTCCAATTTCGCTATTGGACGGACTCATGAAAGTTGCTGGCAGGATTGTCCTTAAGAGGATACAACACTGGGAAGAAGAGAAGAAGGTTATCTCGGAGTTCCAATATGGGTTCCGAAAGGGACTAGGGACATTGGAGCAAAGCCTAAACTTGTCCCTATTAGTCTCTAAATACACGCAGGCCAAAAAAGGGGATCTTTTTGTTACCTTTGTCGACCTCAGCTCCGCATTCGATTGCGTGGACCACGCGCTGCTCTGGTCGACACTGGAAGACATCGGGGTGGACTCAACTATCCTCACATTTATTAAAGAACTATATAGAGAAGCAGGGGCCAGAGTAAGATTTGGGACCCAGGGGCAATGTTCACAAAAATTTGCCATAAACAGAGGGGTGAGGCAAGGCTGCATACTTGCGCCCTTGCTCTTCACATTTTACATAAAATCTATCGCTGAGAGCTTAATAACTCTGTCAAGCGATTATCCGGCTGTTAATGGCAGGCCTGTACCCATTCTTTTATACGCCGATGACGCGGCAATCATGTCTAGGGCAAAAGTAGGTTTGCAGAGAGCAGTAAATGAATTTTCATCCTACATGGGCAAAAGAAATTTAAAGGTGAACATCTCTAAAACTTTCTCCATGCCCTGCTCCCAAAAGAACAACAGACCATCATGCTCAATATACTTAGATCAGCAAAAGATTGCCATTACAGACACTTTTTGCTATTTGGGCATTGTGTTTGACAGGTGGGGAAGGTGGAAACACGCAGTGTCAGCTAGGAAACTCGCCTTCACCCGTGCCATAGGTGCTTTAAGAACCTTCGCAGCCAAAATTGGCGGTAAACCCATTCAAGAAATGTTACAGATCTACCGGGCAAAGTGTATAGCTACGGTCACATATGGCGCAGGTCTCTGGGGTTTCGAGAACGTGGCCTCATTACAAACTTGCGAGAACATTTTCATTTGTTACTTACTAGGTGTGTCAAAAACCACGTCGACTTTTATGACTCACATTGAGACCGGCGTTAAATACCTTAGCGACATCATAAAAATATCACCCTGTTTGCTCTGGCATAAGATTTGGACCACAGAGGAGTGCAAATTGAATAGAAACCTCATAAAAGACTGCATGGCCTTGGACGGTGTAGCAAAAGTCAAGTGGCTGCGATACGTACAAACGATGTTTTCTAACATCGGACACTCTGAATTTTACGATGAACCAGAGACCCTGCAAACCTTGACTAGACCGGCCCTCAAAAAACTATTATCCATACACTTAGAAAGTGTTAGATGGGACACTGAGAAACTTAAAGACACAACCCTGAGCTATCAGCAAATTACCCCTAGCGAAGGCCTACAATTTTATCTTGGGATTGAAAAAGCACCCTATGCTCGCATGCTTTTAACTAGGCTGCGCCTAGGGATTTTCTTCCGCTTGGTCACCTTGCCGAAACAGAATGACTGGGCCTCATTGAAATTAATATGTCCATGCGACGACCACTCAACACAAAGTAACATACACATCATGTTCTTTTGTAATCTATATACCAGCCCGAGGAAATTATTTCTTCTACCCTTACTTAAACGCTGGGGGATAAGAACATGCAAACCTGCATATTTAAAATTATTGCTTTTAGAAGACGTGGATGCCATCTTTGCTGTTTCTCGCTTTTTAATGTCAGTCCTGAAATTTAGAAACTCAATGAGTTAACTAACACATGCTAATATTTGACTGATTAGTGTAAATCGAGGCCCTTCATCCATATGACTGCCGTAGATTTTAACTTTGGAAAAATGTTTTATCTTCTTTTTTGCAACTTTTTTCATGAAAACTGTTCCTAAATTATCTGTATAAATTGTATTTGTATGCTTTTATGATTTATTGATAAATCGAATAAAGCTTATTTGATGATGATGGTCATATTGATCGAGGGGGAGAACATGGATGGAGGTCAGAAGGGAGTGTTGGAAATGGTGACAGGAGAAGAATTCAACAAGAAATAGGCATGTAGACGCAAATGTCTAAAAAATCTCAATAGCTCTGTGTGCAGTTCAAGGATGTTAGGATGCTTGGTCTGAACAAAAGTTAGACCTTTATTCAAGAGGGACCATTCTGGGTCTGCAAGGTTGTGTTTTGACAGGTTAAACATGGGTCTGAGTTGTGAGTGCACAGAGTTATTGCTGTCAGTGTTCATCATTGGTAAAACCTTTTACGTGTCCGTCGTTCGCCTGGGGGGTTGTACCACGGTGGGATACCACCTATTTTGGGTAGCAATTTTAGTGAGTAGTAGGCCATGTGCAGTACTTTGAGTTGGACAATCGGAATCAAGCACACATGGAAACTTCTCGTGGGTACCGAAGAGCCACAGTCCAATCCTCATCATCAGTGTCACCCTCACATGTGAACCTAAATGACCCAGTGGGTCTGGGGAGTTGTTGACCAACTTCTTATAAATTGACACTCCCTTCCCAACAATGTCTCAGTGAGTATTTGGTCTTCTAATGGGGAAGCCTCAGGAATACTCTCACCTTTCTGGGGCTGTATTACCGATGACTGTGCCAAAAGTATGACTGCGTTAAAGTTTGTTTGACTCTGTGTGCTAATACAATATGCGCACAGATGCAAAAAGCACATAAACATAGAGTTCAAAGTCTGCGGCAACATCACATTGGCATTGCAGACCGATCCTCTGTAATGCAGTTGGGCGCATACTCTGGTGCACAGTGACAATTAGCGCTGGTGCAGTTATTCGTAATATGGACCCTGGATGTGACAATTAAGGGTGGGCCCCAACTTCAGACATCACAATCTCATATTCTCTGTTATGGTGTATTCCCGACTAATGTGCTCAAATCCAATAAGGGCCTGGTGCCTCCAAATGTCCCTAAGATGTTCCATGCCAATGAGTTCACACCTCAAGAATCCGGATAATCCACCCACCTGAGCCAGTAAGCGGCTATGCCAAAGCGGTATTAGCCCAGTCCGCTTCCCACTCCATTCCAAAAATCTTGTGGTGTCTCTCCATACTCTGACCACTGTTTGAGTGTCCTGCAGTAGAGAATCTCCTCTCTTATCACCATATAAGAGATCCCCCGGCCCTTAGCTTCCCTACATACCATTTATGTCGGGTCCTGGCAGTCCACTAAGACTCATTTGTTGAATACAAGCAGCTGAGAAGCCTAATAATATTTCAAGATGTCTGGAACTGCCAGCCCTTTATTGTAAACCCCTCTTGGCCAACGATATTCTGGGGATTCCTCCTTACCACAGCAATCTGCAAACCTCTCCATCTATTTTCTTAAAGACCTCCTGAGGGAATCTGTAGGGCGTGCTCTGTATAACATTTAGGTACTGCGGCAGGCTTATCATTTTATGAAGGGCTGCTCTCCCCATTAATGCCAATGGGAGATTGCGCCACATCGCCATGGTGTCTCTCCAAATGAGGGGATATATTCCAATAAATGTACTACTGAGGATCCTGGCTTAAATATATTCCCAGGTACCGGAACCCCTCAAAAACTGGGGACCACCCTGGATAGCGGGTACACCACTGATCTGGACCAATTGATTGTTTAGCTAGAGTGATACCCAAAAGCTCTGAAACACCCACATTCTCCTTGCTATGGAGGTATGGTGCCGTGCCACATTAAAGTAGGACATCATTAGCGTAGAGTGGGATCTACTCTTCCCATCCCTGAGGTGCTTGTATCCCCTCCAACAAAGGATACTGACAGATCCATGATGCCAGTGGCTTAAGTGCCAGGGCAAAGAAAATGGGGGAAAGAAATCACACCTGTTGAGTGCCTCTCTGCAACACAAAGCTCCGAGACGTCGCACCATTCACCCTCACCCAGGCTAATGGGCTGCAGTAGTGCAGCTCAACCCACCCACAGAACCTAGGCCCAAAGAACAACCTCTGTAACACAGAAACTATAAAGTTCAACTCAATAGAATTGAACACCTTTCAAGCATCGAGCACCATTAAGACTGCCTGACTCACCGATTGCTCCACCATAAGGTGGAGCACTCCATAAAGTCTTCTTAGGTTGTGCCGGGTGCTTTGATGTAGCATAAAGCCAGATTGATCTGTGTGCACAGTCGAGGAGTTGATCTCCCGCAGTCTGGTTGCCACGTCCTTTGCCAATACCTTGGCCATCATATTTAACAGGGAAATCAAACTTTGGCAACCACAATCCGTTCCTGGCTTGCCCTGTTTGTTTATTACCACAATAGTTGCCGTCCACTGATCCGCGGGCAGATAACCCTCGTTACTGGCATCCTGAAAATGTTATAGCATAGGCTTTGCCACTACATCTGCCATTCCCTTATATCTCTCTTCTGGCAGACCATTTGGTCCCAGGGCCTTCCGAGACTGGAGCCCAGCCAGTGCCCGAGCCAATTCATACTCTGTCAAATCCACCTCTAGAGTTTCCCTGTCTGCTCGAATAAGTTCCGACAATAGATGTCTTTCTTAAACTCTGGGTGGCAGAGACAGGATCATACACCAAGGACACTAGGGAGGCTATCATTTTAGTGGAGAGCCAACCTTTTGATCCCTCAACACAGCTCCATGTTACCTTGGACGTGGCATCACTGTATACCAGTATACCACAGGGTGAGGCACTTGATGTAGTGAAGGAAGTTTTCAACAGAAGAACTAATCCAGTGTGGGTCCCAACTAAGTTAGTAGTAGACATTTGAGAAATTACTGTGAGCCAGAAATGTTTTGATTTTCTAAATGAGTTCTATATACAAAAAAGGATGTGGCCATGAGAGCTGGGTTCGCACCGGATTCGGCAAATGTATACATGGATACATCTGAAGGGACTTACATTTACAATCAAAATAATCAATTTAGGACAATATCACTATGTGGAATTGGTACATAGATGATGTCCTCATGAGCGGATAGGGAAGGAACAGATTCTAAATGCTTTCTTGAATTGGCTCAACAAGAAATCTCCTGATATACATTTCACTATGTCATTCAGTCATGAAGAGATCAGTTTTCTCTAGATCTGAGTTGGAAGGTAGAGGACAGGAAAATAAACATCATCCTCTATAAAAAAAAAAAATAGCAAGCATAAGACACTCCTAACATATAGTTGTCATCACCCTATAAACCTAAGAGATAATTTACCTATGGACAAGTCTTAAGACTTTACAGACATTTTTCATATATGGTGGATTTCTTTAAAGAAACCAAAGAAAAACTCCCTCTGCCCCTTGGTTTTCTGAAGCTCTGAGGCTGGAGAAACAATGGTGCAGGAAACAAGAGAGGCGTTGTTATCAAGAGTGTGACAGCCAGGAGAAATCTCTTTATATAAGTTAGCATTGGCTAAATATAAACGCCTCTTAATAAAAGAGAAGAGCAGCTACTTTACACAGGAAGTAGATTCCGCTCAAGACTCTACTAAACAACTGTTTTAGGTGATGTCCAAACTGGCGGTGCCTTTGAATGGCCATGCTAATGCAGTAACTCAAGCATTCTGCGACTCCATAGCCCTTAGCTTTCAGTCTAAAATTTATCAACTTTACTCTAACTTTAATGCCCCTGTTGCTGCAATGAGTCAGTTGGACTCAAACATTGAGCTATCAGATCGTTTTTCCTTTAGGGAATTTCTGCAAATATGTGTGGAACAGATAACCGATCTTATGAGCACTGCCAAATCCTGCTCATCGTTTGATCTGTACCCTCCTTCTGTTCTGAAACTGATTCCGGAGCTTATTGGTAGTAACCTGGCCAATATTTGCAACTCTATGTTCAGCTCAGGCATCTACCCCCTTCAATGGAAAAAGACCTCTATTCTTCCACTAGTAAAAAAAAACCTAATCTGGATCCAATGGACACAAATAACTACAGACCAATTGTGCATCTTCCATTACCTGCTAACCGTATAATATGGAGACTGCACTTATCAAAGCTACTGATGACAGGGGAGAAACGTCTGTCCTCGTGTGACTGGATTCATCAGCGGCCTTTGACACCGTGGATCATTGGCTCTTCATCAACCCTGTCTCTGCACTAGGCTTTGGGAATAAAGCCAAATCTCTGTTGACCTCTTTTTTATCGAAACACACTCAACTAGTCAGCTTGGGTAACTTTGACTCCCTTGTTTTTTCACTCACTTGTGGAGCCCCACTTTGTTTAACATGTATGTCAACGATATAGCATGGGTGATCAAATCTTTTGGACTCGTACTCACATCATATTCTGATGACACCCAATAGTGCTCTTCATTCATAAGAACGGGGACACTATTTCGGTCAACTTTCATGATGGAATGTTGGCCATCAACCCTTGGATGTCGAGACATTGCCTCAAATTAAACTCTTCGAAGACAGAGGTTATTGTCTTTGGAAATCTATCCCCTGTCTGGTCTCCTGGATGTTTAGATAAACTGGGACCGCCCCCTGTCCCGGTTACCAAAGCCGAGAACTACAAGCTGTCTTGTAAATGTCATATCAATGCAGTAGTGGCCTCTTTCTTTTATGTTCTCACAATGGTGAAGAAACTGTTCCCTTCATCCTGGCTGATGATAGGAGAAAGATAATATCCGCTTTGTTTATGTCCAAAGTTTATTATTGCAACAGTTTATTGATTAACGCACAGGTAATTGTTTTAAAAAAGTTACAGCTGGTCACACCAAAATTTAAGTCAGTCTGCAAGGTGCTTAAGCATTTTCATTGGTTGTCTATAAGAATCAGAACACAATGTAGATTTTCCTCAGCTTTGATGGAGAGAAAATCTGGATTTGAATAAAGACACAGAGGCTAATATTATTACAATCTTCCTTTTATGCGCCACCCACAGCATCACCTTTAAAGAATTAAGAACATTAACCAAAGTACTAAACATTAACACATGGCCCGAACCACCAGCCTTCTTCCTTCTTTTTTTGTACACTGCAACAACATTTAAACATAAGTCCTTTAAATAACATCTTAAATCAATGCGAAAGTTATCCACTTTTAACAGCAAAACATCTTTGTGTCTTATTGTTGACCACATCCTGTGAAAGAACAAGCAACAGTTATTAAACAGGGTAGGGTGAAGGGAGAGATAATATTAGCCTCCGTGTCTTTAATAAAATCCAGATTTTCTGTCCACCAAAGCTGATGAAAATTTACATTTTATGACAAGACAGGAGGCTAACATTATTGCAAGTTTAAAGCTTCTCTAACAAACATGAAGATGCATTAATCACAGGTTTAAAATAAAACTTCCAAAAAACTAAGTCACTAGACCAATCTGCATTTCATAAAATATCATTCAACGCAAAACCCATCATAACAGCTTTTGTAGCAGATGCACCTGTCACTGAATATGCACCAAAGCTGCTCACATCAATTCCTGCATTCTTCATTACATTCTTTCACCCTTCTTGCAAGAGTAGGACTAGATACAGCCCTGTGTGGTTTCCTATAAGATATTAAAAATTGTTTTCCATTAGAAGAATGATTTCCAATAGTCCTTCTCTCATACTTCTTCAAACAACGCACAATGCATAAACATTCATGCTCATCAAAATAAGGATAGAAAATTGTCTCGCTAGTGTAACCATGCACTATATAAGCTCAGTATTATTATTATTATTTTTATTCTGAATTGATTTTCTTTCTCCTGCACAGGTAAAAACAAACACCCTCTCGATTAAAAATCCCAGCAGAGACATCCATAGCTTTCACATCTGAAACCCTTCTAAGAGACAGTAAACACAACAACATGGTCAATTTACCACTCAAAACTCTCAAATCCAAAGCATGGTTGTTTCCTAAATTCTCCAAATATGATAACACTTTAGAAACATCCTAACAGAACAATATCTGTTCACAGGAGGCTGAGAAACTCTCACACTTCTCATCAGTCTTTTCACCAAAACATTCTGTCCAACAGGTATTCCATTAACCAGCTATGACCGGCAGCAATGGCTGATCTATGTAGATTAATAGTACGGCATGCTAAACCAGCACCAAACAAATTTGCTAAATAAGGAGGGAGGATAGGAATTACGGGAGGGAGGACAGGAATTACGGAAGGGATATGAGCAAGGCCGGGGCAGAGCGAAGCCCGCGGGACAGACATGAGCCTCCGGGCGCCGCCCCTGTGGGCATGCCTCAGGGGTAGAGCAGGAGTCCGGTGTCCTCATGGCGCCACCCCTGGGGGGCCCCCCTCGTGCTACTGCTGCTCGGCGCCAGGGGGGGCCAGGCCGGGAGGTCCCCCCCTGGGACAAGCCTCAGTGTTTAAAATAATTTACTATTTCAACAACATCAACTGAAACAGAATCAAAATCCCTCTCCACACACCAGCAAATCCATTTCTCCCATGCCAGTCTACACATCTTCCTGGTTTCTGGAGCCTAGGATTCTCTAATAAGGTTAGACGCGTCTTCTGAAAGTCCAGGCACTTCCCTGAATAGCCTGAAATTCGCCATGCCATCAGTTACAACTGATCTTCTAACACCAATTTGTGATGTTCCCCCCAACCGACCTATCAAAATGTCTTGACACAATGGAAGCAAAACTGGAAAATCTATTGACATTTCTAAAAGGATTGGGTACCTGATCTGAGATTTCCAAAGGGGATTTCCAAAGGGGCGTTACTAACACAACGGTTTCCTTCCATTTCCGAACCATCAAGGTTACCCGCGTTATCATGACAAAAGGAGGAAAAGTATAAAGACGAAGGCCCCTCCAATACTGCCTAATTCTGGATCCAGATGCCAACTGAAAAATCCCCCCAATTGGGAATTCCTCCTGTTCGCAAACAGGTCCACATAACAAGGACCCCAAATTTCCATCAACATCAAAAACACTTGCGTGCGGAGACACCATTCACTGGAATCTCTGTAATTCCTCGAGTACCAATCTGCCTGGAATATGTTCCGCCTGCACCAGAATATTCTGTGCCAAACAATAATCCCAAAAACTCTCGCTAGATCCGCCAGATCTTTTGACCGTGGCCCCTTAATTAGTTCACATATGTCATTGCTGTTACAGTGCACCTTAGGCTGTTATCCTTTGCTACATTGTGCACAGAGATTAACCAATTACTCAGCCTAGATGAGTTATTTACACTTATCCTGATATCAGTTCAGGAATCCCGTCCTGACAGTGTCACACATTCCGAGGCATGCACATGGAAACCAGCACTGTTGGAGGTTTTAAATCCTTTCTCCTTCAGTGTGCATCAGCACATGAAGAGGTATTGTGAGCAGGCCGGCTGCTGCTCTGATGCGATCAATCTCTTTCAAAACAAACCATGGGATGTTTTTTGGTTCTGGGCACTTTTTTAAGACCTGTGAGAGGTTGCATCTATTCCTTCCACTGTGAGGTATTTTGGGTCCCATCGGACTCAATATGTATACTTGTAGCTGCCTGCAGAATGACAACTTGGACTAGTTTTTAATTTGGTGCAATTTACATGCCCACTGGTGCGGTATACATGGTTCCCACATTGAATACAAATATTTATATTTGTAACTGCCATCCCAGTGCCAACACAAGACTGAATTGTTCCTATTTGGTACTTTTCACATTTACTTTGGTGCAGGATATAAGGTTTAGGTTTAGGGATTTATAGAGCACGTGGCTACCCATGGGCCTCCCAATGCTAGTATGGAAAACCAAGACAGAGAATTATCCTCCACATTGGATTAGGGGAACAGCCATGTTTTTAAAGGTCAATTCGTTTTCAATCATTCTGAACTCTGGTTCCATACTGTTCCACAGATTGGTTACCAGGTATTTGAACAACCTTCTACCCCATCTAGATCTATTGATTCTGATGGTGTTCATCAGAAAATGTGATCCTGATCTGAGATGGCGACAAGGTGAGTACTGGGAGATCAGATTTTGTACATAGCTCTATAGGCCAAACAGAGGGATTTGAATTTAATCTTGGCCTGGACCTGAAGCCAGTGTAGCTCCCTAAGGGAAGCTCTTACTGACTGATGCCTGGGTGTCTTCAGATGCAGTCGGGCTTCTGCATTCTGTACTACCTGTAATCTGTCTGTAACATATTTGGGTGAGCCTAGGTAGAAGGTGTTGCTGTAGTCCAGACTTGACACCACCTAGAGCTTTCTTGGAGCAGGCTCAATATTATCCTGATCATTCAGATTATCCCAAAACAGGTGCTCACCAGTTTTATTGCTTGGATCTCCATCATTAGGTTCTGGTCCAGCCGCATCCCCAGGTGTTTTATGGGAGTTTAAGTGGGGGAGGCCCCCATTTTGCTGGCCAGGGGATCTCTGAGTGTGGGCTGAAGTAATTGCCCAGGATCATAAGCTCGGTTTTATAAGGTTTGATGACAATTCAAAATTTGGACATACTGCGCACATTTATGATTTTTTTTACCACACTCGGGGTCATAATACACTCTTTCGTGCATTTTTATTACAGTATCCAATAGATGGATTTTTGATGAAAGGGAAACAAATAAGAAGACTTACGGGGTGATTCACATCCTCTCCATACCAAGGTGAGCCCTTTCAACAATAGGAGGCCATTCTGATGTGATTCATTTAACACACCCATTTGGAATGTTTGCACACTCTTTCATGTATTAATTTCTCTCTCTCTCTTATACTTTATTGATATTTGACAGGACACAAGCTGTGTGTTCCTGATTACATTGTTTGAAGGTGAGTGACTACTTAGTGGACCCCGCTTCTTTTTAAAACCACTGTTCATAATCTGCATGAAATTAACATAAGGTATCATTTCAAGACTGGCTGTCCTTCGGTTTGTTACCTTTCAAATCCTGAGGCAGCCTGTTACGATGCATGGTTACTAACACATAATCATAGATTCAAAACGTCTAAACACTGTTTTATGTCCTACGTCAGCTATCCTATGATATAAAACGAAGATATAAAGATATCCTGAACTCTAACCACTGAGCATTTCATATTATAAGCTAAATTTTGACTTACATTTTGTGTTCTAATACTGGGAGCATTTAATTTTTCACAATGTATATGTTTGTGTGATGTATTGTTTACATTTAAAGTGTTGTAGGCAGCTGCTCATTTACAAAAATCAAAAATGTGAAAAAAAGTTAATTATATGACAATTAATATGTTGAATTAGAAACTGCTTTTTGTGTAGAGATTGTGTTTTTTCTTTCTCTTTTTTGAACGTTTGATTTATTTCTCAAAGAAGGTTGATATATTGTGTTTCAAAGAGATCATCTCTTTACTCTTTGCTATCAATATTTAATGCAAAAAACACAGTTGATGGACAGAATGTAGAACAATGTCATACATTCACCCCAGTACAAGGATCTGGGCCTAAATCCATCGTTTTTTTGCACTCCACACCACCCTGGGTCAGACACTGGCTATATGCAAATCAGCTCTGACCCTGTGCCCCATGGGAACAGTCCAGTCCGAACTACCAAGCCATGCCTTTCCCAGACAGGAATCAAGCATCCAAGGACCGGTTTCTGGCTATCAGCCTTCATTAAGCCTGGATAGCTTGACTCCAGTGGTGTGGAGAGCCTAGGACTCACGTCTGAGTATACCCAGCACACTCAGGGTGAAAATTGCAAAAAACACAGTTGATGGACCGAATGTAGAACAATGTCATACATTCACCCCAGTACAAGGATCTGGGCCTAAATCCATCGTTTTTTTGCACTCCACACCATCCTGGGTCAGACACTGGCTATATGCAAATCAGCTCTGACCCTGTGCCCCATGGGAACAGTCCAGTCCCAACTACTAAGCCATGTCTTTCCCAGACCAGAATCAAGCATCAAAGGACCGGTTTCTGGCTATCAGCCTTCATTCAGCCTGGATAGCTTGACTCCAGTGATGTGGAGAGCCTGGGACTCACGTCTGAGTATACCAGGCTGAATGAAGGCTGATAGCCAGAAACCGGTCCATGGATGCTTGATTCCCGTCTGGGAAAGACATGGCTTGGTAGTTCGGACTGGACTGTTCCCATGAGGCACAGGGTCAGAGCTGATTTGCATATAGCCAGTGTCTAACCCAGGGTGGTGTTGAGTGCAAAGAAACGATGGATTTAGGCCCAGATCCTTGTACTGGGTTGAATTTATGACATTGTTCTACATTCTGTCCATCAGCTGTGTTTTTTTGCAATTTTCATCCCGAGTGGGCTGGGTATACTCAGACGTGAGTCCCAGGCTCTCCACACCACTGGAGTCAAGCTATCCAGGCTTAATGAAGGCTGATAGCCAGAAACCGGTCCTTGGATGCTTGATTCCAGTCTGGGAAAGACATGGCTTGGTAGTTCGGACTGGACTGTTCCCATGAGGCACAGGGTCAGAGCTGATTTGCATATAGCCAGTGTCTAACCCAGGGTGGTGTGGAGTGTAAAAAAACGATTGATTTAGGCCCAGATCCTTGTACTGGGTTGAATGTATGACATTGTTCTACATTCTGTCCATCAGCTGTGTTTTTTGCAATTTTCACCCCGAGTGGGCTGGGTATACTCAGACGTGAGTCCCAGGCTCTCCACATCACTGGAGTCAAGCTATCCAGGCTGAATGAAGGCTGATAGCCAGAAACCGGTCCTTGGGTGCTTGATTCCGGTCTGGGAAAGACATGGCTTGGTAGTTCGGACTGGACTGTTCCCATGAGGCACAGGGTCAGAGCTGATTTGCATATAGCCAATGTCTAACCCAGGGTAGTGTGGAGTGCAAAAAAACGATGGATTTAGGCCCAGATCCTTGTACTGGGTTGAATGTATGACATTGTTCTACATTCTGTCCATCAGCTGTGTTTTTTGCAATTTTCACCCCGAGTGGGCTGGGTATACTCAGACGTGAGTCCCAGGCTCTCCACACCACTGGAGTCAAGCTATCCAGGCTGAATGAAGGCTGATAGCCAGAAACCGGTCCTTGGATGCTTGATTCCGGTCTGGGAAAGACATGGCTTGGTAGTTCGGACTGGACTGTTCCCATGAGGCACAGAGCCAGAGCTGATTTGCATATAGCCAGTGTCTAATCCAGGGTGGTGTGAAGTGCAAAAAAACGATTGATTTAGGCCCAGATCCTTGTACTGGGTTGAATGTATGACATTGTTCTACATTCTGTCCATCAGCTGTGTTTTTTACAATTTTCACCCCGAGTGGGCTGGGTATACTCAGACGTGAGTCCCAGGCTCTCCACACCACTGGAGTCAAGCTATCCAGGCTGAATGAAGGCTGATAGCCAGAAACCGGTCCTTGGATGCTTGATTCCGGTCTGGGAAAGTCTTGGCTTGGTAGTTCGGACTGGACTGTTCCCATGAGGCACAGGGTCAGAGCTGATTTGCATATAGCCAGTGTCTAACCCAGGGTGGTGTGGAGTGCAAAAAAACGATGGATTTAGGCCCAGATCCTTGTACTGGGTTGAATGTATGACATTGTTCTACATTCTGTCCATCAGCTGTGTTTTTTGCAATTTTCACCCGAGTGGGCTGGGTATACTCAGACGTGAGTCCCAGGCTCTCCACACCACTGGAGTCAAGCTATCCAGGCTGAATGAAGGCTGATAGCCAGAAACCGGTCCTTGGATGCTTGATTCCGGTCTGGGAAAGACATGGCTTGGTAGTTCGGACTGGACTGTTCCCATGAGGCACAGGGTCAGATCTGATTTGCATATAGCCAGTGTCTAACCCAGGGTGGTGTGGAGTGCAAAAAAACGATGGATTTAGGTCCAGATCCTTGTACTGGGTTGAATGTATGACATTGTTCTACATTCTGTCCATCAGCTGTGTTTTTTGCAATTTTCACCCCGAGTGGGCTGGGTATACTCAGACGTGAGTCCCAGGCTCTCCACACCACTGGAGTCAAGCTATCCAGGCTGAATGAAGGCTGATAGCCAGAAACCGGTCCTTGGATGCTTGATTCCGGTCTGGGAAAGACATGGCTTGGTAGTTCGGACTGGACTGTTCCCATGAGGCACAGGGTCAGAGCTGATTTGCATATAGCCAGTGTCTAACCCAGGGTGGTGTGGAGTGTAAAAAAACGATGGATTTAGGTCCAGATCCTTGTACTGGGTTGGTGTATGACATTGTTCTACATTCTGTCCATCAGCTGTGTTTTTTGCAATTTTCACCCCGAGTGGGCTGGGCATACTCAGACGTGAGTCCCAGGCTCTCCACACCACTGGAGTCAAGCTATCCAGGCTGAATGAAGGCTGATAGCCAGAAACCGGTCCTTGGATGCTTGATTCCGGTCTGGGAAAGACATGGCTTGGTAGTTCGGACTGGACTGTTCCCATGAGGCACAGGGTCAGAGCTGATTTGCATATAGCCAGTGTCTAACCCAGGGTGGTGTGGAGTGCAAAAAAACGATGGATTTAGGCCCAGATCCTTGTACTGGGTTGAATGTATGACATTGTTCTACATTCTGTCCATCAGCTGTGTTTTTTGCAATTTTCACCCCGAGTGGGCTGGGTATACTCAGACGTGAGTCCCAGGCTCTCCACACCAATGGAGTCAACCTATCCAGGCTGAATGAAGGCTTATAGCCAGAAACCGGTCCTTGGATGCTTGATTCCGGTCTGGGAAAGACATGGCTTGGTAGTTCGGACTGGACTGTTCCCATGAGGCACAGGGTCAGAGCTGATTTGCATATAGCCAGTGTCTAACCCAGGGTGGTGTGGAGTGCAAAAAAAAAACGATGGATTTAGGCCCAGATCCTTGTACTGGGTTGAATGTATGACATTGTTCTACATTCTGTCCATCAGCTGTGTGTTTTGCAATTTTCACCCCGAGTGGGCTGGGTATACTCAGACGTGAGTCCCAGGCTCTCCACACCACTGGAGTCAAGCTACCCTGGCTGATTGAAGGCTGATAGCCAGAAACCGGTCCTTGGATGCTTGATTCCGGTCTGGGAAAGACATGGCTTGGTAGTTCGGACTGGACTGTTCCCATGAGGCACAGGGTCAGAGCTGATTTGCATATAGCCAGTGTCTAACCCAGGGTGATGTGGAGTGCAAAAAAACGATGGATTTAGGCCCAGATCCTTGTACTGGGTTGAATGTATGACATTGTTCTACATTCTGTCCATCAGCTGTGTTTTTTGCAATTTTCACCCCGAGTGGGCTGGGTATACTCAGACGTGAGTCCCAGGCTCTCCACACCACTGGAGTCAAGCTATCCCGGCTGAATGAAGGCTGATAGCCAGAAACCGGTCCTTGGATGCTTGATTCCGGTCTGGGAAAGACATGGCTTGGTAGTTCGGACTGGACTGTTCCCATGAGGCACAGGGTCAGAGCTGATTTGCATATAGCCATTGTCTAACCCAGGGTGGTGTGGAGTGCAATAAAACGATGGATTTAGGCCCAGATCCTTGTACTGGGTTGAATTTGTGACATTGTTCTACATTCTGTCCATCAGCTATGTTTTTTGCAATTTTCACCCCGAGTGGGCTGGGTATACTCAGACGTGAGTCCCAGGCTCTCCACACCACTGGAGTCAAGCTATCCAGGCTGAATGAAGGCTGATAGCCAGAAACCGGTCCATGGATGCTTGATTCCCGTCTGGGAAAGACATGGCTTGGTAGTTCGGACTGGACTGTTCCCATGAGGCACAGGGTCAGAGCTGATTTGCATATAGCCAGTGTCTAACCCAGGGTGGTGTGGAGTGCAAAAAAACGATGGATTTAGGCCCAGATCCTTGTACTGGGTTGAATGTATGACACTGTTCTACATTCTGTCCATCAGCTGTGTTTTTTGCAATTATCAATATTTAATGGTCAACTTAGTTCACAATTCTTGGTGAAGAATTGTGTTACCTGACGGAACTCTTTGTAGTTTATAACTGTATACCCAGATTCTGAGGGAAACAGGGCCACACCATTGTATTTATAGGACCAGGGAAATTCCCGGCAATCCACATCGTCTTAGAGGTCTGTGATACACACACGGTCTCGCAATACAAGGCAAAGGTCTCTTCTATGACCACATTCACTGTGTGCTTGATTCCCAATGCATCACATATCTCAAGAACCCAGGATCTTTCTTTATCATGCCATGCCATGCCAAGAGCTTATAGGCCTTATAGCCAGCATCATCATATACGCAAGGCTGTATCACTAGGGCATGTTTACGTGTTAGGTTTTCCTCCAGAGCTTGTAGGTCCTGCTAGCAAAGCTGTAATACATGGTAGTCACCCACCGCAGGTTTCTTGTGTTACTAGTTCCGCAATGTACCTCTCTACTTTAGCACAGTGAAATCTCAATTCCTTCTTTACAGCCCCTATCAAATATATTGTGCACTCCATCTGACCACTGTCTTGAACGCCTGCCATAGGGTCAATGCCGATTCAACCTATCCCTGAAGTATTGCACCGCTCCCTCATGCAATTTATCTTGAATTTTCTTATTCAGACGATACCAGGCTTCCAACCTGGGAGGCAAATGGCACGCTTGAGTTGGACCCAGGAGCTGCACCCCCACTAGGGAATGGTACGATATACCTCTAACATGATGTATCGCTGACTGAAACTTGGAGAGCTGAGCCTGCAAGGTCAAGTCAAGTCAAGTCAGAACATTTATATAGCGCACTACATACCCAGAGGGTCTCAAGGCGCTTGAGGAAGGCTGGGGAATTAATTGTCGAAGATCCATGTTTTAAGCTGCTTTCTGAAGGCTGGGTGGTTTTGAGTGAGGCGGAGGTGAATGGGGAGGGAGTTCCATGTTTTAGCCGCTAGGTAGGAGAAGGATCTTCCCCCCATGGTGGATTTGTTGATGCGTGGAACCGCAGCGAAGGCTTGGTTGGAGGAACGTAGCTGGCGGGAGGGGGAGTAGAAGGATAATCGTGTGTTGAGGCATTCTGGTCCAAGTTCGTAGAGTGCTTTGTGTGCGTGGGTGAGGAGGCGGAACGTTATCCTCTTATTAACAGGGAGCCAGTGGAGGTATTTTAGGTGACCTGAAATGTGGTCTTTACGCGGGATGTCTAGTATGAGTCTGGCTGATGCGTTTTGGATGCGTTGGAGTTTTCTCTGAAGTTTAGCGGTGGTACCGGCGTATAGGGTGTTTCCGTAGTCCAGGCGGCTTGTAACTAGTGCGTGGGTGACCGTTTTTCTAGTTTCGGTGGGGATCCAGCGAAATGTTTTTTTGAGCATGCGGAGGATATTGAAGCAAGATGATGAAACTGCGTTGACTTGTCTGGTCATCGAGAGAGAGGAGTCAAGGATGATGCCCAGGTTCCGTGCGTGGTCCGTTGGAGTGGGTGCTTTTCCTAGGGCCGCTGGCCACCAAGAGTCATCCCAGGCGGAGGGGGAAGTACCTAAGATGAGGACTTCTGTTTTGTCTGAGTTAAGTTTAAGACGGCTGTGCTTCATCCACTCGGCTACTTCTTTCATTCCTTCATGTAGGTTGGTTTTAGCGGTGTTTGGATCTTTGGTGAGGGAGAGGATCAGCTGAGTGTCATCAGCGTAGGAGATGATGTTGAGGTTGTGTTGACGTGCGATGGCCGGGAGGGGGCTCATGTATACGTTGAAGAGGGTGGGGCTGAGTGAAGAACCTTGTGGCACGCCGCAGATGACTTCTGTGGACTCCGACATGAACAGTGGGAGGCGGACTCTTTGAGTTCTTCCAGCGAGGAACGAGGTGATCCAGTCCAGAGCTTTTCCTTGGATTCCGATGTTGTTGAGGCGTTGTAAAAGGGTGCTGTGGCAGACTGTGTCGAAGGCTGCGGAGAGGTCAAGGAGGATGAGGGCGACTGTGTCTCCATTGTCCATTAGTGTTCGAATGTCATCTGTTGCTGCGATGAGGGCGGTCTCAGTGCTGTGTTTGGCTCGGAAGCCGGATTGTGATGGATCGAGGGATTTGTTGGCTTCGAGGAAGGCTGCGAGCTGGTTGTTGACTGCTTTCTCGATGACTTTGGCCGGGAATGGTAGGAGCGAAATGGGGCGGTAGTTTTTGAGTTCGGTGGGATCAGCTGTGGGTTTTTTCAGGAGGGCGCTGAGTTCGGCGTGTTTCCAGCTTTCCGGGAAGGTGGCGGATTTGAAGGAGCAATTGATGACGTCTTGGAGAAAGGGTGCAATGATGGAGTCTGCTTTGTTGAAGATGTGGTGAGGGCATGGGTCTGTGGGGGATCCTGAGTGGATGGAGTTCATCAGGCGGATGGTGTCCTCAGTGGAGATAGGGTTCCAGTCATTAAGGATGTCCAAGGGGGGTGAAGGTTGGGTGGGTTGGTCTCCGGGTTGGTTGTCGAAGCTGTTGTGGATGTCTACGATTTTGTCGTGGAAGAACCAAGCTAGGGAGTCGCAAAGGGTTTGAGAGGGAGTGATGTCGTTGGAGTTGGCAGTGGGGTTGGTAAATTCTTTGACGATGTTGAATAGTTCCTTGCTGTTGTGGGCGTTGTTGTCTAGTCAGTCTTTGAATGCAGCTTTCTTGGCGGTTCGGATCAGTTGGTGGTGTAAGCGGGTGGCGTTTTTGAAGGCGTCCCTGGTGCTGGTGTTTGGGTCTTTTTTCCAGGCTTTCTCAAGGGAGCGACAGAGTTTCTTGGATTTCTTAAGCTCATCGTTGAACCAGGGGGCGTTTTTGCTGCCTGGTTTGATTTGACGTTTTTTCAGAGGTGCTAGGTTGTCTGCGCTGTTGGTTAGCCATTGGGTGAGGTTAATGGCTGCTTGGTTGGCGTTCGATGAGTGGGCAGGGGGGTTTTGAAGAAGCGATGAGGAGATCTGGTCGATGGTGATTTTATTCCAGTTTCTTTGTAGAGTAGGTTGAGGGTGATTGTGGGTTGTGGTCTTTTTGTAGACAAAGTGAACGCAGCTGTGGTCCTTCCAATGGAGAACTGAAGTGTGGTTGAAGGAGATGTGTTTGCTGGAGGTGAAGATAGGGTCGAATGTGTGTCCTGCGTTGTGGGTGGGGGTGTTAACTAGTTGTTTGAGTCCGAGGTTGGCGAGGTTGTCCAGAAGGGTGGTGGTGATGCTGTCGTTGCTCTTTTCCAGGTGAAAATTGAAGTCTCCCAGTAGAATGTAGTCCTCGGAGGGGAGGGCGTGTGGGGTGATGAAGTCAGTGATGTCTTCACTGAATTGTGCACGGGGTCCTGGTGGCCTGTAGAGGAGTGTGCCTCTGAGTGTGGTCTTGGGGTCGGTGTGGATCTGGAAGTGAAGGTGTTCGGCGTTAGCGAGGTTGTCGTCGGAGCTGGTAGAGATGCGAATGGAGTTCCTGTGGACGATGGTGAGGCCTCCTCCTGTTTGGTTAGTGCGGTCCTTTCGGATGATCTTGTAGCCTACCGGGATGGCTATGGTGATGTCCGGAGCTGAAGAGGCGTTCATCCATGTTTCTGTTAAGAAGGCGACGTCCGGAGAAATGGTGTCTAGTAGATTCCATAGGTTGATGGCGTGTCTGTGGATCGAGCGGGTGTTGAGCAGGATGCATTTTAGGTGGTTAGTATCGGATCTCTGTTTGGTGTTTGTGAATGAGGAGATGGTGTTGGTGCCGTCATACTTGCAGGAGTTGCATGTGAAGGGTCCATGGGTGTGTCCAGGAGCGGCTTGGGCACAGTTGGGCAGTCGGCCGGGGTTAAGTGCTAGTAGGGCGGAGGCGTTGTATGTAATGCGGGAGGGGCGGGTAGTGCAGGGAATAGGGGGTCTGGCGCTGGGCGCGGTCCAGGCGTGGACGGGCGTAGACGGGCTTACCTTTGGCGCACCTTCGGCGCGCATGGGGCGCGTCCGCTGCACGTGAACGCTGCGCACAAATACTCCTGTCATATATGGTAGTGAGGGAGGAGGGGCGAGGGAGGGTCAGCTGGGAAGGCGGGAGCGGGGTGGAGACTAGGGCATGGCGATCAACAACAACAACAACAAAATGGCCGGCGGCCTTACAGGATCGAGCAGCTGCACTATAACAGAATAAGTCAATGGTATCATCAGTAGCACACAGCGCAATGCGGCAATGTAAATGTAATGCCAGGCAGGCAGCAGTACGATTGTTCAAATATAGTCAGAGCAAGCAGCGGAGCTGCGCTGAAATCAAACGTTAAGCTGTGATACACAGCGCAATGCAGTAATGTTAATGCAAAGCCAGGCAGCAATACAGTTGCAGTCAGAGCAAGCAGCGGAGCTGCGTTACGATACCCGACAGTGAGGCGAGGCGGGTCAGGGAGCAGCGTGGGGAGCGGCTGTGTCTGCAGGGAGCAGGACGGTCACAGCGCGTTAGGGTCAAAGTAGCGGAGGTAGTAATTAGTGGGAGGGGGGTCAGCTGGGAAGGCGGGAGCGGGGTGGAGACTAGGGCAGGGTGACCAACAACAACAACAACAAAATGGCCGGTGGCCTTACAGGATCGAGCAGCTGCACTATAACAGAATAAGTCTACGGTATCATCAGTAGCACACAGCGCAATGCGGCAATGTAAATGTAATGCCAGGCAGGCAGCAGTACGATTGTTCAAATATAGTCAGAGCAAGCAGCGGGGCTGCGCTGAAATCAAACGTTAAGCTGTGATACACAGCGCAATGCAGTAATGTTAATGCAAAGCTAGGCAGCAATACAGTTGCAGTCAGAGCAAGCAGCGGAGCTGCGTTACGATACCCGACAGTGAGGCGAGGCGGGTCAGGAAGCAGCGTGGGGAGCGGCCGTGTCTGCAGGGAGCAGGACGATCATAGCGCGTTAGGGTCAAAGTAGCGGAGGTAGTAATTAGTGGGAGGGGGGTCACCTGGGAAGGCGGGAGCGGGGTGGAGACTAGGGCAGGGCGACCAACAACAACAACAAAATGGCCGGCGGCCTTACAGGATCGAGCAGCTGCACTATAACAGAATAAGTCTATGGTATCATCAGTAGCACACAGCGCAATGCGGCAATGTAAATGTAATGCCAGGCAGGCAGCAGTACGATTGTTCAAATATAGTCAGAGCAAGCAGCGGAGCTGCGCTGAAATCAAACGTTAAGCTGTGATACACAGCGCAATGCAGTAATGTTAATGCAAAGCCAGGCAGCAATACAGTTGCAGTCAGAGCAAGCAGCGGAGCTGCGTTACGATACCCGACAGTGAGGCGAGGCGGGTCAGGGAGCAGCGTGGGGAGCGGCCGTGTCTGCAGGGAGCAGGAAACTGAGAGAAACTACCATGGGAAGGAAAGAAATATATATATTGGCATTGAGACAGGTTACTTGTCTCTGCCAGTCCCAGTGCAGTTGCAAATTGGAGCAATGGCCCATCAATTACTCCACCACTGGCTCTGTCATTCATCATGTGCATTAGTGCATTCATGTCTCCTCCCATCACCAGGATCCCCACTGGAAGCCCCATCAATAACTCACCCAGACCAGGAAATGTTGTCCCATTAAGTTGTGGTGGCACGTACACAGAGCACAGGTTAATTGTGACTCCCTCTTAAGTCCCAGCAAGAGCCACAAAGCAGCCCTGAGAATCATGCCATGTCTGAGAAATGGTTAAAGGCACCGTTTTCCTGATAAGGATCCCCACTCCTCCTGAAGCTGTGGTATACTCAGCATCAGCTCTCAGTGTGTATCTAAACCTATCTAGGACCTGGTAGTGATTAACCCTAAGATGCATCTCTTGCAATATATCAATGTGTGGCCCATGACTTTGCAAGTGCTGCCAAAGCAGCATTTATTTAATCTTGCTGTCTAGGCCATTTACATTCCAGGACCATATAGTCAATGTATCCATAGTATCTTGTGTTACAGACATTGTTTTTGTCCCAAAGACTCTACTCACCCTACCAATGCTAACAACTCTCTACCCGTGCATGGCCCAGAAAACCTTTATGACCCCAATACTCCACCCTCCATGCTGTTGACTGAGTAACACATTGTACTAAAACTCTATGAATAGAAATCAAATAACAGATCCCCTTAACTCCCCCACCCCGCTACTCTGCATTGTGAGTTTTGAACTTCACACTCCCAAAAATTCCAAAGTGCTTGTCACCCCAAAACTAGCATCAAAAACCCAGAGTAGGCAAGCCCGAACACGAAGTGACAAATCAGATGTGCATTACAACCGTACATTCACGATCCCTTTGGCCAATTGATAGTGGCAACTATGATGTCGAGATAGTGGACGACAAGCTTGTAACTTAGAAACCTTTATCACTCCTCTGCCCAAACATAACCTTTCCCCAGGTAGATCCACCAGGTACACGTCTATTTATGTTCTTCCATAGCAAGTGTCCTCAGTGTACAGCTGCTTGTGGTACCTCTGAAAAGATGAGCGTATAGCTGCTGGGCCAGAAATTGACACAGATTGCATCCCTCATTTCCTTGATCTCCCCCTGAGTTGTCCGCTGCCTTGTACTGACTGCAAGTAGATGGCCCATCATTTTGTTGCACTCCTACATCTTTCTTTGAAGATGTATTGATTATAGCAGATTTCACAACGGCTACTCTTGATAGAGCCTCATCAATATCCTCCCCCCCTACGATTACTCCAACCAACTGCCTTTCTACATACTGCAGTTTTTCCTATAAGTCCTGCACCAAATCGTTCCCCTTTTTCTGGGATGCCCAGCTATATCTTAATGTCTCATCCCTTATCCCAGACTTGAGGGCATCTCAAACCACATAAAGCTGGGCTTTGCCTTTGTTCTCTGCTATAAATCTGGGAATCCAGATATTCATATGTTTAATGATTTCCTCATCATACAACAGAGCCCTTTCGAATGTCCAGCAGGGAATTGGGGGAAGGACTACCTGTATTTCAATTTCCAACACTAGCTGATTATGGTTGGACACATCTCTGGGTAATTTATATATATTCGACTTAGCCGAGCCAACAACTCATGGGATACCATAAAGTAGTTTGAGGTGGAATGCACTCTATGTGGGGCTTAGAAAAATGTTTAACCATGACCCCTTTATTTTTCAATAGATCAGACATCAGATAACCCACGCATTGTGCAAAAGTATGTCAGGGACTTGAGAACCTTGGGTTTAGGGCCTTGATACAATCTTTCCCCTACCTTGCCCCCGCTCCCTCCAGAGTTTATATTCATATTAAAATCTCCACAAATTATAATGGTGAGCAACCGCCCAACCAAATAATTGTTAAGGCAATCAAACAAAGCTGGGTCATCCATCCCTGAACCATACAATGAACACAACGTAAATGAATTGTAATCAGTGCAGAATTGTATAATCACCCATCTGCCCAGTCTATCCATGCTGCAGCTTGGGAACCTAGCTCTTCCCTTGCATGCCATAATAGCTAGCTCCGCGCATAAGTCCCGTCTGACGTACTAGACACCAATTGGTAAACGGCCAGCTCTGCAACTTCCCGTTTACTTGCCTCTATGTGGGTCTCCTGAAGGCAAACTATGTCCGCTTTTAAATGTTGTACATCTTTGTTAACCTACGTTTCTTCAGGGGATTATTTAAACCACAACTATTTATAGAGGCAATCCTTAGCTTACCTATCTACACAAGGTCCATACCAGTCTGTACATGTCGGGCATTTTGAACATTGCCTTCTCCAACATATGTGGATCACCCCCCTCATCACCCCTTAGCCCCCAAACCTTTCCCCCCCCTTTCAGGGCAAAATAGGTCCAAGAACCCTTGTGAAGCCTCCTGCAATCCTGCTGCCATCCCACGCCACCTCCCTAGCCTTACTGTAACTGCAATTCTACACTCTGGTGCGAAAGGAATCTAGAGAAGAAAGAGGAGAATAAAAAAAAACAACTACAAAAGCCATATCCACAAACACCACCTTTCTATTACCCATGTCATCGCCTACTTTCCTCCAACCGGGATTTCCTGTAAGAACTCCTGAGCCTGAATTTCCAAGGGGAAAACTCTTGGTTTCCCCTTAAAGATAACCTTAAGGCGAGCAGGACTCAGCTACACTTCGCACCCAAGTTTCTGGAAAAGGCGCAATCAATTGCTACAGTCTCCACCTTCTTTTCACAGTCACATGCCAGAAGTCTGGTCTTACAAAAAAAGTGTGTCCATTGCCTGAGCGCCTTGCCTCGGGTCTTGCCTTTTCAAACGCCACCTGTAGCAAGAGGATGTTCCCAAAAAATCATCAATATGGCGCTGGGTTTCTCATTTGGATCAGATTGACCCCTTTGTTTTTTTGAGCATAAGAGTACACCGATGCACTCGCTGCACCTCTGTATCCCTGAGCCAATGAGCCAATTCCGGGAAAGCACACTTCAGCAATCTCAACATAAAACCCTGGATGTCATCACCTTCAGCGTCTCTGCTATATTTATTAGTCTTAGAATAATCCACCACTGAAGGTTCTTGAAATCTTCAAGTTTCCACATGACATATGTTTTGTGTAATGAAACTCGCCGCCCCATAGCCTCAGCCCCGGCCTCAAATGCAACTGGCCGTTCTTCCAGCACAGTCGTGCGTTCTGATTTTCCGGTGCAATTTTGTTCACTTTGTGTAGAGCACCTTGAAGTTTTTTTGTAGCTAAGCAAGCCCTCTTATTCTCCAGCCATGCTTCACTTTGAATTTGCTTTTAAGTGGAGTAAATCATCCCCATCGAGGGGTGAGGTTGAGAAGTTGTCCCTGTCTCGGGGAACAGCTTTAATAACTCCTGCAGTATTCAATCTGCTGTTGATCCCCCATCTACCTGCATAAAATTAGTGGCTAAATAGTCGCATTTCAGTTGACTAGCCACGCTTTTGTCGGATTCAAATCCCCCTTTACCAGACCTCCTTTTCACTGTACTCTTCCTCCTTTTTGGGAAGTCACACATTTTTGGGTAGCTGGTTTGGCCAAAGAGCTAGCTGGACTGACTCTAGAGTAACCCAATTTCAAATCCCTATCTGAGTGCATTTCACTTGCTTTAGATCATTTGGAATAATTAGTGAGGGAGAATAATTTCTCCCCTTCCAGAGTCCTCCAAAGCTTTTGGGTGTACTCAACTGGAATTAGCTTCTGGCCTCAGAAGCGGGCTCCCTGGGATTATTAAGCTCTCCCACTGCTGAGCTTGAGGTTGATGAGCAGGTAAGGCATGGTATCCCCCCGTCCTCAGAATTATTTAGGTGCAAATTCAAGGCATTACATGTTCCCCCAGAGCTGTCCACGAAAGCCAAAGGAGCTAAATCAGTACTCACACCGTTTGCTTTGCAAGAAGAGACAGCACCTCCACCAGCTCCAGCGGTCTGCTGACTCTCGGCTGCCACCTCCGTGGGTGCTGCTATCTTGTTGCCTTCAGTGGCCATTCCAGTGAACATCCCCGGGATCACAGCCTGCTTTGCTCACATTACTTCCTCATTGGGGGGGCCACTGCTTCTTTGGTTTCACTTCGCTAGTTGCCTCTTCCACTACCCGTCCCACCGCAGGGGGAGTAGCGTCCTCTGTCCACTGTCCAGACTGCTTCTTCTGGCCCTGCAAGGCTTCTCACGTTCCCACAACAACTCCAACCTCTGCGTGATCCTTGAGAGGCTTGGTCTGTTTAGGAGGCATCCTGAACCACCAAAGCTATTGCCGCATTGACCACATACAACTAGCAGACACAACAACACTAAATACTGTGGGAAACCTGGCTAGCCATGTACACAAACTAAACATGGCATGGCACCTCTGCCTCACAATGCAGAATGAGGGGAGAGATGGGAGCAAAGTATGTGAGAAGGTAGCAAGTAATTATTGATTATAAAAGTATATAATGCAAAGTCTTGAGGGGATGTGCCGGACAGAGTTGAGTATGCAGAGCACAGACATGTACATGTCAACATACAATGATGGTCTATTGAGTGAAGTGGACAATGGATGCATCCATGATAGTACAGTCAGTAGGGAAGATTACGCAATGGTAGCGCGTATGTGCCTCCCCCCAAATGTTTAGGGTAGTGGGCAGGCTTGTAGTTTGCAAGGCTAGTGTAGGGGTATGAAGAAGAGGCATATTTCTCTGGGTGTGGTTCTCTTCTGGATTGCAAACGTGTCTGCCAGGTCTGCGCAGCTTATACCGCCACGAGGCTGACGCAGTAAGTGAAGGTGGCTGTGTGAATGATGCTTTCAGCGTGCTGGTATCTAGGAACCGTCATGGGCGCAGGGACACATATATTCCCCACAGGTCACCTTTGGACACTACCGTATGTGAAAGAGGGCCCACCACGTGCCGTCAAAAGCTCCTGGGCCGAGGTCTGCGAGCTCGGAAGGCTTATGAGATTAATGCTGGCTACCGTGACATAGGCAAACAGCACCCAGCCTGATGCCCAGCACCATGGAGTCCTCTGTATACTACTAACACAGTAGTCCGACAGGTACCAACAGTGGAACAGTGTTTTTGATACCATAGAGGGTGATGTTAGAACTGTATCTGAGACTTGCGATAAAGGTACTCCCTTCGACCAGGTGCAACCAACTCTAAGTCCCAACAGTGGAACTGTGTCTTGATCCCACAAAGGACAGTGTCCGATATTATCTGCAGCTTAATTTTGATAGGACTCCCTCCGTTGAGATGCATCACAGTATGTGGTTCAGTAGCTAACTCCTGTACATGATTATTGGGCTTTGATGACTGTAGTCGCTGGACTACAGCGCGGTACAGCAGATCCGAACAATGAAACAGGGTCTTGATTCTATGATTTAGGATGTCAGAAGTTAAAGTCTGTGATGATTTCGGTACCCCCTCTGATCAGGTACAACCAACTCTAGGTCCCAACAGTGGAACGGTGTCTTGATCCCACAGTGGACGATGTTAGAATTGCATCTGAGAGTGGAGATGGAGGTACTCCATTCGACCAGTGGCAACCAACTCTGGGTCCCAACAGTGGAACGCTATCTTGCTCCCACAATGGATGATGTTACAATTGCATCTGAGAGTGGAGATGAAGGTACTCCCTTTGACCAGGTGGAACCAACTCTAGGTTCCAACAGTGGAATGGTGTCTTGATCCCACAATGGAGGATGTCCGATATTACCTTCTGCTTGGTTTTCACAGAACTCCTTCTGTTGAGGTGCATTAGACTCTGTGCTTCCGTAGTTAACTGCTGCACATGATTATTAGGCTTGGTTTGAAGTCGCCGGACTACACAGCAGTGCAGCAGGTCCGATGTCTGATGTTTCCTGCTGCTTGTTTTTTTCAGAACTTCGTCTGTTGAGGCGCATCACACTCTGTGCTTTCATAGCTAACTGCTGTACATGATTATTGGGCTTAGTTGACACTAGTTGGTGGATTACATCGTGGCACAGCAGGTCTGAACAGTGAAACGAGGTCTTGATTCTATGATTGAGGATGTCATAAGTTACAGTCTGTGATGATTTCTGTGTACCCCTCTGATCAGGTGCAACCAACTCAGTGCTTTCGAATCTGACAGTAGGTGGCTGTGAGGTGTTAATGACCACTGCCTCTGGCCTACACTGCGGTTAGCACGGTTCATTATTCAGATCGAGTGGTGATTGTTTCATTACAGAATCCAGTAGTCAAGTAACTACAATGTCTATTGAAATATACACAATATTGTTTAAGTATACTTGCTTGAAGAACTTTTTTTAGATGAGTTACAGGTTAGGTAAAATTACCAAATTCATATTGCAAGTCCATATTTGCTTTGCGTATGGGAAACTGGGCAGCTCAAGTCAATGCTATGTGGCTGTGGGCACTTGCTGAACACTCACTCTGGCATATACTGCAGACAGCAGTGTTCACATTTGAGATTGAGTAGGTATTGTACATGATGCAGTCCTGTAGGAAAAGACATTACTCCAGTGTGCTCTGTCTGCACCACGCATACCCATCATTGCAGGATCCGCTCACGCTTTTTTTTGCTTTGCGTATGACAAACTGGGCAGCTCAAGTCAATGCCACGTGGCTGTGGGTGCTTGCTAAACGCTTTCTCTGTCCTATACTGCAGACTTCAGTGTTCACATTTGACATTGAATTGGTATTGTAGAGGATGCAGTTCTAAAGGAAAAGCAATTGCTCTAGTATGCTCTGTCTGCACCATTTATACGCATCATTGCAGGCTCTGCACACATTTTTTCTGCTTCATGTATTGCAAACTGTAGAGCTCAAGTCAATGCAACGTGGCTGTGGGCCCTTGATGACCGCTCTCTCTGTCCTACACAGCAGACAGCAGTGTTCACAATTGAGATCGAGTTGCTATTGTAGAGGAGGTAGTCCTGTAGGAAAAGACATTGCTCAGGTGCGTACTGTCTGCATCATGCATATGCAGTATTTCAGGCTCCGCACATGCTTTTTTGTTGCTTCGCTTATGACAAACTGGGCAGGTCAAGTCACCTTACGTAGCTGTAGGTGCTTGCTGACTGCTCTCTGTGGCCTACACTGCAGACAGCAGTGTTCACAATTCAGATTGAGTCGCTATTACAGATGATGCAGTGTTGAAGACAACAGATATTGCTCCTAGTAGGCCCGCCTGCAGCATGCATCACAGCTGGCTGTGCACACGCTGAATGCTTTTGATGTGGCTTTGTGAGTGCACTAGAACTGATGGAGCGTTTATAATATAATATTTTTGTGTATTATTTCAGATCTATTGATTGTGTCTCAGTATACCACAAGTTGTGGTTCTTTTACGATATAATTATTTCTGTATTATTACACATCTACTGTCCCTACCTTACTGCAGAACAGATTATTAATTCTGTTAATATTGAATCTCTGTGTGTGATCCAATGATTACTGTTGTAGTTGATGCTAGTAGCAACTTTTTCCTGAGGGCTTGTTTACACTCACCCCACACGTGTCCAGCACAGACGTCACTGGATATGTGACCCTGGTAATAAAAAGAAGTCGAGCGCACGTGCCCGTACCCACTTCCACTATCTATATGGGTCTGTGTGTTAATTATCCATGCATGATATTGTCTCCTGGCCATACTATATTATGTTGTGCTATGGACAGCGTATGCAACCATGTTACCTCTTGAATTTGAGAACATTTTGGTTATGTATCTTTTAGGTTTATGGCTATCACAGGTGGAAGGCTACTTTACAGACCATGAATATTGATGAAGATCACGGTTGCATGGTGTGTGTAGTCTAAGATATGTATATATTGCTAAAAGATTAGAAAAAAGCTCTCTAAGCAGAAGAGATGTGTCTCTTGAAATGCAGTACAGATATTGATTAAAATGGGTGGCGTTTTCAAACTGCTACAATGAGAAATGTTATGAACTAATTAAATGCTTTTTTTATGGTCACATGACAATTGCACACTCACCCGATGTGATTTTGAGAAAATATATTTAGTATATTATAAGTTTATTGCAATTAGAAATATATAAATGTTTAAAATATTTGTAATTATTGCTTGCTCTCATATACACAGCGGGCGTCACCCCATACGTACATGATGTAACGCGCCGGTTGGTAGTTCGTATCGGTCACATACCACAGTAGCAGCTGGCCCAAACTCATACGTATATGTTGTTATGTGGGACACAGTGACACAAACCCGTCGGAAATGAAATGCGCATCATTTAAATCTGGTGGATAGGATTCGCGTGCTGATGGAGCTTGGTAGGCTACCAGTACAGGACTGTAGTTTTCTCAATAAAAGAAAAAAAAATGAAATACATATTTTTGGGGGACGATATAAAAGATTACATAATTTCTAAAGTTTACAAAAAGGATAATAGAGTTGCAAAATATTTGAAAAAATGTGAAAAAATATAGGTTTTATAAACATTAAAATATGAAATTAACATTTATAAAACCTTTGAAATTCACTGAAAAAATTCATAGGTTTTCCAGACCTTATAGTTAGGAATTAGCATTTAGAAAACCTTAGAAATTCACTGAAAAAAATAGGTTTTAGGGACTTTATAGTTAGTTGGACATTTGACTCATAAAAACCAGAGAAATTCACCTGTTATAGTTAGATCCGCTAACTATAACTTGCGCACCCGCAATGCACTGCTGATGACATCACATATTACATCACTCATGACATGGTCAGTGACATCACTGATGACATCACTGATAACATCCCAAATGACGTCACTTATGAAAGTTAGAAAATCACAAAAAAATATAAAATACAAAAAGAAAAAAATTGTTTCTTGTTAGAACAGCTTATTATGTTAAAAAAGAGCAATTTGTATGTGCTGTATGAAGGGTATGGATAATAGCTGCATGATTACATGGGTGCATGAGTACTGTCTGGATGACCGGAGAAGAGCTTAGGTAGTGGCAGAGTGATTGGATGAGTGCTTGGGTACTGCCTGGGTGATTGGAAGAGTGCATGGTTATTGACAAGGTGATTGCTAGAGTGCATGAGTAGTGCCTTGGTAATTGAAGTAGTGAATGAGTAGTATCTAGGTGATTAGAGGACTGCATGGGGTAGTGCATGGGTTACTGGATCAGTGCATGGGTTGTACCTGAGTTATGGCATAAGTGCATGGGTATTGCTTGTTTGATTTTACAAGTGCATGTTTAACTCCTTGGTAATTACATGAGTTTATAGGTAATGTCTGGATGATTAATTGAAAACATGGTCAGGGTCATTGCATGAGTACATGGGTTCCGCCTGCATGATTAAAGGAATATAAGGAGTGTGCATGGTGATTTTATAAGTGCTTGGGTATTGGCGGAGTGATTGGTTAAGTACACGGTACTGGTTGTGTGATTGTAGGAGTGCATGGGGTATTGCACGGGTGATTGGAGCACGTGCATAGGTAGTGCCTGGATTATTGCGTAAGTGCATGAGTAGTGTGAGGGAGATTGCAGTTGTACATATGTAGTGCCTGCATGATTTTCTAAGTGCACGGGTATGGCTTGGTTGATTTTACAAGTGCAGGCTTAATGCCTGGGTAAATACATGAGCTTATAGGTATTCTTTGGATGATTGCTTGAATACAAGGTTAGTAGCTGAGTCATTGCATGAATAAATTGGTTCTGCCTGGATGATTGGATGAGTGGAGGAATACTGCATGATGATTTCATAAGTGCTTGGGTATTAGCGGAGTAAATGGGTAAGTACATTGTACTTGCTGTGTGATTGAAGTACTGCATGGGTGGTGACAGGGTGATTGCTTGAGTGCATGGGTATTGCCTGGGTAATTGAAGGAGTGAATGAGTAGTGTCTAGGTGATTAGAGGACAGCATGGGGTAGTTCATGGGTGATTGGATCCGTGCATGGGTAGTACCTGGGTGTTAGATCTAGCATATCTTGGCGTGATTACCCCAGACTTTTTGCCTCTGCCTCCTTTGCAATCTAGATGTTTTGGATACTTTGCCACTGCTGATCAGTGTCAACGTACAAGTGTTCCCTATGTAAAATGTAATGGTAATTGGTTGGCCATGATTGGTATGTTTGCCTTACTAGTAAAGTCCCTAGTGAAGTGCATTGTGTGTGCCAGGGCTAGTAATGCAAAGGCCCGCAGAGAAGAAATCTCAGGCCTACAGTGTAGGGCCTGCACGCAGTGTGCTAAGTTAGCATGTTGTCCTGACAAGTGCAACCACTTGGCACGCTTTACTTTCCCTTTTACATACATCCCTGTGGTAGGTCCCGGGTAATCCCTGGGCAGAGTTCAGTGTAGGTAAAAGGCAGGACATATACAAAGGTGTGTGTTATGTCCTGACAGCATTTTGTTTTTCATTGCTGAAAGGCCATCCTGCCCATTGGACAGAATGGGGGAGGCTGGGTGTTTTGTTTGTTAACCTAGTTTCCTATAAGTTTATAATGGAGAGGTGAAGTTTAGTTTGTATGAATTCACAGTGTCAATGCACATCTTTCTATGAAGTTGGTTTTGTCACTGTGTGTTCAGAAACCACTCTTTTAGAAAGTGGATGAGAGGAGCTGAGAAATGTATTGCCCCAGGGAGGGGATGAGATGGCACTGGGCTGCCCTGCATCTGGAGAGTAGGGATAGGAGAAGCCAGGGAGGTGAAAAGGCCTGGGCTGGTGCTACAATTGACACATCTCCTGCTGAGTGATTAAGGTTCCTGACCCCAGTATCAAATGGAGAAAGGTAACACTGGGAGAGAGACACCCAGAACTGATTTAGGCAGGGGTCAGGGACCCCTGAGCACAAATGAACTTCAAAGGCATTAAGGGGTAAAACTATGAGAGATGAAACCCCTGAACATTGGAATGAAACAGAAATGGATTAAGACTGAAAAGGCTTGGACCCATTCTAAGGTCAAGAGTAACCTCTGATAAAGAAGGAGCAAATTAAGAGACTGCTGTGGAAATACCAATCCTTGCTTCGTGATCTGGGCTTGGTCTGCAGTTTGCTGTTCTAACCAAGGGAGAGGCTGTTGGGATTGTGCTTGGAGGCGATGGGTCCCCCTGCTTGAAGAAGACAGTGCGTTGTGCTGTGTCGTGCTACCCCAAGGGCCTGATGTGAGCTGGCTCCCTGTTTGGACACACAAGAACATAAACATTTTGTAGAAGTCCCAAGCAACATGAGTGCGAGTGCTTCTACAGCTTGAGACAGTCAGAAGTTGTGCCTTGTGATCGTGGACACACAGGAGTAAGATGAGTCTTGGACTCACAGGGTACGTGTTGTGGTGCAGGCCAAGGCGTTGTTGAGGAGCGCCTGGTCACTATGGGCCCGATTCACAGAATGAACTTACTACTTTTGGCATTCACAGAATACACTTACTACTTTTGGTATTCACAGAATGAACTTACTCATTTCGGTATTCACAGAAGTTAGGACTACTAACTTTAGGACTCCTAAATGCCTTCTGTGAATACCGAAAGTCTTAAAATTAGGATTTTTCTCAATTTAGTAGTAGTAAAGTTAGGACTCCTAGCTTTAGGACTCCTAAATGCCTTCTGTGAATACCGAAAGTCCTAAAATTACGATTTTTCTCAATTTAGTAGTAGTAAAGTTAGGACTACTAACTTTAGGACTCCTAAATGACTTCTGTGCATACCGAAAGTCTTAAAATTAGGGTTTTTCTCAATTTAGTAGTAGTAAAGTTAGGACTCCTAACTTTAGGATTCCTAAATGCCTTCTGTGAATACCGAAAGTCTTAAAATTAGGATTTTTCTCAATTTAGTAGTAGTAAAGTTAGGACTCCTAACTTTACTACTACTAAATGTAGAAAAATCGTAATTTTGAATACCAAAAGTAGTAAGTGCATTCTGTGAATGCCAAAAGTAGTAAGTTCATTCTGTGAATCGGGCCCTTAGTGCACGGGAAGACTCGGTGAGACTCGGACATGCAGAATGAGTGTCATGGTGCAGCCAGGGCATTGGTGAGGATCACCTGGTTGTTGTGTGTACCGAACGAAGGAGGGAGTCTCAGACGTGCAGAATGCGTGTTGTGGTGCAGCCAGGGCATTGGTGAGGAGCGCCTGGTCTTCATGTGCACTGGGAGAAGAGGTAAGACTCGGACGTGCAGTGAGAAGCGGTATTTTTGTGTCATCATTGATTCATATTGGGGGCACTGTTAACGGAGAACCTAAACTGTCCTATTACACTTTGCATTATTGCTGCTAACGAATTATTGAATTGTCGTATGACGCCAGACCTCATTTGTGCCTGAGGAACTACATGCTTGGTGCCCTAAGCAGTGCGTTATTTTTCCCTTGCAGAGTACGTGATTGTAACGTGGCTCATTGCATTATTTCTTCATCGCACAGTACCTGATTATAACAAGGCCCAGTGCATTATTTGTTTCTTCCTGGTACAGGGCATGCTGGTAGTGATACGCATTGAATTATTCCTTTTATTGCGAAGTACTTGACTGTGGTGCTACGTATGGCATTGTTTCTCTGTTGCACAGTACAAGAGAATATTGTTACGCATTGCAGTATTTCTTTCCTTTTGCAACTTGTGTGATTCTAGCAATACAACTTGCCTAACCTTTTGGAAATGGTTAGAAGTGAGCTTCATTGTTGGTTAAAGAGGTGCTGGTTGGGATTAGAACCTACCAACCCACTGGAAGGAATATTACCCATTCCTATATGTTGGTTTTGTATCATGTGGTCATATCGTATAACTTTTTATATAAAGATTATACTAATTTTATTAAAACTTGTGTGGAGTCTATTTGTGGTGACATCATAGGGTTGCTGTGAGTGTGGTTGCACATATTGGTCACTTGTGCCTTGGAGATAAGCCTGCCTGCTTGTGCCAAGCTACTTAAGGGGTGAGCAGGGCTATCTCAGACCGTGTCCTTACTTAGCCTAATGTTGAAACGAGGGGTCAGTGCCTCCCTCCTCCAGCATTTGATGGCGGCAATGAGGGATAAGGACCCCCACTTCCAACACTGGGTTATTGCATAAGTGCATGAGTAGTGCCTGGGTGATAGCAGGAGTACATGTGTGGAGCCTGCATGATTTTCTAAGTGCATGGGTATTGCTTGGTTGAGTTTACAAGTGCATGGTTAATGCCTGGGTAATTGCATGTCTTTATAGGTAATGTCTGGATGATTGGTTGAATATATGGTTAGTGTCTGGGTCATTTCCTGAGTACATGGGTTCTGACTGTATGATTAGAGGAATGCAAGGATAGTGCATGGTGATTTCATAAGTACTTGGGTATTGGTGGAGTAATTGGGTAAGTACATGGTACTGGTTGGTTCATTGTAGGAGTGTATGGGGTAATGCACGGGTGATTGGAGCAGTGCATGGGTAGTGCCTGTGTTCTTGCATAAGTGCATGAGTAGTGCCTGGGTGATAGCATGAGAACATGTGTGGTGCCTGAATGATTTTCTAAGTGCCTGGGTATTGTTTGGTTGATTTTACAAGTGCGTGCTTAATGCCTAGGTAATGACATGAGTTTATAGGTAATGTCTGGATTATTGCTTGAATACATGGTTAGTGTCTGGGTCATTGCATGAGTACATGGGTACTGCCTGGATGATTGGAGGAGTGGAGGGAAACTGGCCGGTGATTTCAAAAGTGCTTGGGTATTGGCTGAGTAATTGGATAAAAACATGGTACTGGCTGGGTAAATGGAGGAGTGCATGGGTAGTGACAGGGTGATTGCTGGAGTGCATAGGAAGTGCCTGCAAAATTGAAGAAGTGAATGAGTAGTGTCTAGGTGATTATAATAATAATAATAATAATAATACTGGATTTTATACAGCGCGAACAGCTACCTCTCGAGGAGGTGTCCCGGCGCTAATAGAACACAAGTAACCTGAGGCAAAAGAATGGGAGAGTTAGCGTGGCTGAGTGAAAAGCCACGTCTTTAGCAGTTTCTTAAAGCAGGGTTCGGAGGGGGCCTGTTGTATTGCTTGTGGCAGGGAGTTCCACAGAGCAGCGACGTTGGCTGAGAAGGTCCGACCTCCTAGCCGTGCCTTTTTTGCCCGCGGAACGATCAGTTGGACACGGTCATTGGACCGTAGTACACGGCTTTGGGCATATCTTTGAAGGCGGTTTTTCAGGTATTGTGGGCAGAAGCCATACAGAGATCTGAACGCAAGCGTCAGAGCTTTGAATTTTATTCTGTTGGCGACTGATAGCCAATGCAGGGTTCGGAGATGCGGAGAGACTGACTGCTTTATAGGACTGCATAGGGTAGTGCACAGGTGATTAGAGCAGTGCATGGGTAGTGCTTGGGTTATTGCATAAGTGCCTGCGTAGTGCCTGCGTGATACCAGGATAGCGTAGGGGTAAAAATCACTATTCCCACTCCAGAGAGTGCAACAGTAGGGAAAGCGTTGGATAGGGTAGGGGTAAAAATTACTATTCCCACTCCAGTGAGTGCAACAGTAGGGAAAGCAAATTTACTATTCCCACTCCAGAGAGTGCAACAGCAGGGAAAGCGTTAGATAGCGTAGGGGTACAAATTACTATTCCCACTCCAGTGAGTGCAACAGTAGGGAATGCGTTGGATAGCGTACGGGTAAAAATTACTATTCCCACTCCAGTGAGTCCAACAGTAGGGAAAGCGCTGGATAGCGTAGGGGTAAAAATGACTATTCCCACTCCAGAGAGTGCAACAGTAGGGAAAGTGTTGGATAGCGTAGGGGTAAAAATTACTATTCCCACTCCAGTGAGTGCAACAGTAGGGAAAGGGTTGGATAGCATAGTGGTAAACAGTAGAGAAATAAATATTTAATATAATAATAAAAATAAATTAAATACCAATACCAATAAAAAATTTATTAAAAGGAAATACCAATTTAATATAATATAATAATTAATCAATTAAAAACACAAATAAATAGTAATTAATAAAATTCATTAACTATTAATACAAATTAATTACCAATTTACAATTAATTACTGAACAAATAAAATGTAATTACCAATTTATTCAAAATAAATACCAATAAATAAATTAAAATATTTAATTACAATTAAATTACTTCCCACCCTATTGCACTACAAACCCACAACCCGCCACAGAAAATAAATTAATAGAATTCACATAAATATGTATTAATCGATTATTAAAAATTAATTACCAATTAAAAATGTATTAATTATCAATACAAAATTAATTAGCAATGTATTCAAAATAAATACCAATAAATAAATTAAAATATTTAATTAATTACAATTAAATTAATACCCACCCTATTGCCCTATAAACCCACAACCCGCTACATAAGTAAAAAGCAAAATTAAATTAAAAATAATTAATCATTTCTAAAAGTGTATATTTTATTTAATTTAATTAAATTACTTCCCACCCTATTCCCCTATAAACCCACAACCAGGTACAGAAATAAATTACGCAAAAATTAAATAACATAAAATTCATTACTTAAAATAAATTACAAAAAAATATACACTTTTCACACATATACTAACATACAAAACACTTTAAAAAACTCGATATTATTAAAAATTCGATATATTTTAATAACCTATATTATATACTTCGATATTTTGACTTTCTATATTTATAAAAATCGATATTACATTACTTCCTTAAATTCAATATTTTGGCTGACTATATTCTGTCTATTCGATATTTTGTCCATTCTATATTTTGAAGTCGATATTTATGTAATTCGATATTTTTTATTCGATATTTTGTGTAGTTACCAGCATATCACCAGCAAAAACATATCACAACAAAGGAGGCAATCCGTCAAAAATGGAAGGGAGACTCACACCAATGATGCCAGGTCCAACACATTTCTATTGGTTAAACATATTAACCCTTACCTACTGACTTCTAAAAGTGCTCAAACTGGTTCTGTAATGTTTGGGAGTCGCAACTCCACAGTGCCACAAAGCGATGGAGCCGCAAATCCATACGAGAGTTAAAAAATATATCACAAATAAAAACATAACTACTTTTTAACAACACACCACTTCTAAACATACTACTAACTTGGAAAATCTTACTTTAATAAGATTTCACTTATACATAAATTACAGTTTCACATTTTAAGAACACAGTTCATTTTCAACCCTTCCCCCAATCTGCTTAGTGCCAGTTTACATAGTAACAATTCATGGAACATTCAACTTAACTCACAGGTCACAGTTCACCATATATACAAGTTCACCACACAATGTTGTAAATGCAAACAACAGGTGTGGTTGACCTTTGGAAAATATGATCCTTTCTATTGTACCTTTAAAACATTTTTTACTAACCATAAGAAAAAAAGTGTATTGCACCCTATGTTTGAATGTACAATGTTCTTAAACAGCCAATCTATTCTCTACTTTTTAAAAAACAGCATCTTCTCCACCATTTTAAATACTGACTACCAGCTGACTACCTCAGCTACAGACATATTTTCATTACTTCCAGACAGTCCTTCAAAATACTTACAGTTTGAATTGTTGGGCACAACTATGTTTTCTGGTACAAAAGGTATGCTGAATGCAGAGGTATTGATAAAAAACCTAACTTTGCAAAATGTAGACATTAACTGGATTGCACAGAGAAAATTAAAGTGCCACCAATTGATGCCTTTGGTTAAAACCTCTTTGCATCTCCATCCTCCTGACCTCATGATTGTGGACTGTGATGGCAAAGACCTAGGCACATTGACTGGGTTAGGTCTGGAAATGCTAATGAAGGACATCATTGCACAATTAGGGGCCCAATAGGATGGCGGGTGGATAGCCCCCACCAGGCTGGCGGTAGCCACCGCTGGCCTGGCGGGGGCAATCCGCCCGCCATCCTCACTTAAATGACCCCCTGCCGCATTAGGATGGCTGGGGGGTCCGCGGCAGACTGAAAGACCGTCCGCCACTTTTCCGCCCCTATCGCCTTGCGACCGGGGCGGAAAAGGTTTAATATGGTAATCATCGATGGGAGCACACTGCTAGCCTCTCCTCCGGATCGCCCCTTTGCACTCTGGTATATGCAGTGCGTATAACTTGAAGAGTTGGAACAAAGTTTGTGAGTGTTTCACCAAGGTTGGTGCAAGTAAGTACTTGATATTTCCAGTATCTCTAGACACGAGACATGGCTCTTGTTTCGGGATAATATCCCTCATCAGTAGAGAAAGGTTCTGAGGTGGTTGAGAAGGCTGCCAAACAACCGTCACAGGCTTCGTTGCCTCCCAGGCGCGCAGGTGCGTCTCAAAAAGCTCATCAGCTTTGGGGCTCATGGGAGCCCTATAACAGGAATCATCGATGGGAGCACACTGCTAGCTTCTCCTCCGGATCGCCCCTTTGCACTCTGGTATATGCAGTGCGTATAACTTGAAGAGTTGGAACAAAGGTCGTGAGTGTTTCACCAAGGTTGGTGAAAGTAAGTACTTGATATTTCCAGTCTCTCTAACGCTACACTTCACTCAGAAACTAAAAGGGACATTCTAGCCTGTGTTTTAAAAAAATAACAGTTTTTTCATAATTACATATTCATTTTCAACATGTATCTGTCCCTCTTTTGAGCCATACAGCTGACTGTACAGGGACAGGATCTCGTTAGGTAGCAAATCCAGCTCCTTTAGCAAGATGGCTGGGTCCCTGTCTCCCGATTTCCCTGGCATCATAGATCCTAGAGGTTGGAAATAGCAGCAAACTTGAGGAGGTGTTGTTGGCTTTAGTGTTAGGAGGCAAATGAGCTTTTTTTAAAATGCTCCATACATGTACATGACGTACGCGATCGTTAATGGAGACAGGCACATCCATTGACTTTTGTACATTGCTTTCACACACATAAGCCTATGACTATGTCCGTTGTGAAGGGTCACACCCAGTATCTAGTCAACCTTCGCTGCAGCCGTCTGATAGAAGGCTGCCTGCTAGCAAGTGTCCTGACGGGGAGGTCAGGTGCCTGCCCTTTTATATTGTGAACTAGTGAGTTTGTGAATGTTACCAGCACTCAACATGGTGTCTCCTTTGTTTACATATAGGAAATGCTGATGTTGTTCATTTGTTTTAGCAAAAAAGTGTATTATAGTGCATTAATGTAGTTAGATGCAATATTTGTGCGGTGTTCATAAGTCATTGATGGTATTTTTGATGACAAAATACAAAAAGATTGGGTAAATGATACACTAACAATGTATTATTTACACATTTATAATATTAATGTGCTGCACAATTATGTTTTAAAATCTATATGCATCGAAAACTTAATGAACTTTCTGTTTTAATTTTAAAATTTGTTTGCAAACATTTATACAGCTGCGGCCCTTGGAGGGAGTTCCGTGGGGCAGGAAGGCTGGCGGGGCGGGGGAGGGGCAGGGTGGGGGCTGGTAAACACCAGAATATGGATGATTGCAGGTAAGTGAACAATTCAATTAATAAAACTAATTTTGATCCGTGCCCTGCATCGCAAAATGCGATGCAGGGCGCGCTACGAAATTCGTTTTATAAATGTAATTGTTTACTTACCTGCAATCATCCATATTCCGGTGTTTATCACCCCCACCCTGCCCTTCCCCCGCCCCGGCTGTCTGCCCCACTGGAATTCCCTCCACGGGCCGCTGCTGTATCTATAACATGTTTAATGTTTTAAATGCAGACATATGAACATAGGAAGAGTGAGGAGACTGCAGCCTCAGGTGTTCAGACCATTTCCATACCTTCTAACCACAGAAGAACATGATGTTATCAAACAATTCAGATTGAATAAGTGAATAATTCTTGATTTATATCATATGCTGCTGATACCCCAATATAGGCCTAGGTAGTTGCACAAACGTGTACCTACATTTGGCCAACCTTGCGCCACATAATAGTGATGGTGCCGACCATTTACCTAGTTAGGTGTTGAATAATGTCATGTGATTTTCTTCAAAAATTAGCCTCATTAACTATGCATGCAGATTCTTAGTATCACAGTAGGATTACCATATTCTGCATAATAACTCTGTACAAAGTCACCACAATCGTCATCAGACAAGCCCAGAGTACCATGACACATCTAGGTAGAACCCCTGGAGTACCTTTCAGGTATATAAGTACCACATCTTCACTGGGTAAACCAAAGGAAAAGCTTCAATGCTGACACAAAATGCTGAAGTCACTACACGCAGACACTCCAGCTCGCACTGTACATTAGAAACAACAGCTACCCTGCCAGGGTATATTTCAAGGTCCCAAGGGGATCCTTAAGTATAGGTAAATGGTGACAAAAAATCTGTATCAGAGCCAATTATACATCAAACAGAGTTCATTTTCCTTTTTTTAAAAGATTCATTTATTGAATTCATATAAAAGGTTCAAATAAGTGCTTAGGATTAACACAGATTAGTTTAGACTCAACATATCATATAGGATGGAGAAAAAGGATTGTTTTTGTAGTTTTTACATGATCCATTGGTTGAACCAAGCAAGATACATACATACATGTCCCACAAACTCCCAGACTCATCCGCTAAATCCACACTTACTTTCAAACTCACTAATTACAAATATACACAGTCACTTACATAACATTCATAAAGGAACATCAAGGCCTGCAGAAGGGATATCTTATGCTAAGGCTACAGTCACATTGTGGAAGCAAGTAGATGGAGGAGAAATATTTTACAAAGACTACACTTTGGGCCATTAACAATAGTCACGCCGACGCGCGTTTCGGTGTTGGGCCTATTTAGGCTGCACCTTCATCAGGGCGGTGATGACCAGGGGGCGGTGCCGAGTGAGTTTAGGTCTATGGCCGTATTTAGTCAAGAATGTGCCGGGTAGGAACAAAAATAGGAAATGGCATGGAGAAGGTCCCGTACAGATTAACAAGGCATCGTATAGAGTAATGACCAAAGAAACTAGTATCGGGATGCAAGGAGGGACAGAGGATAGAATCACGTCCTCGGGTGAGGGACGGGAAAATTCAGGGAGAGGAAAGGAGGGCTCGTAGGATTAAGGTGCTTCGCGTAAAGCTTAGCTAGCATAGCCTAAAAAGAAGTGCTCTTACCAAGTTCGCAAGATAATGGGAAGACCGTGTTGCAGCCAAAGCTTCTACGATAGAATACGGTGGGCGGCTACAGTCAGGGGCAGGACACGGGCAGAATGAGTAGATAATGAAATGACGCCCTGCAACAAGTATAAACATTTGAATTAAAAGGAGCAGGTCCGGCATGGCAACAAACCATGTCACAAACGGATTGGTGTCACTACAACGCATGCTTTTACATCGCATGCCTTTACAACGCGGTTTTTACCACGCAGTCCATTACAACGCATAATGCTTTTAGGCGCTGGATAGTGAATTATTTAATTTACTATTCCAACTCCAGTCCCCGTGGATAGCAGGGAAGGTGTTGGATAGTAAATTAAATATATTCCCTATCCTAGAGCGCCCCCCAGCGCAATGCGTTGTAATGGTATGCGTTGTAATGGTTGCGATGTAATGGTAGTGCGTTGTAAAAAATGCGTTGTAAGTGATGTTCCCCGTCACAAACGGGTGGCGGGGTGGGCGAAGGGGTTAAGGGTGCCGTTCATAATTTACCTGAGTAGTAGGGCTCCACACGGACCGCGGAGCGGCGTCCTCTCTCGGGGAAGAATTTAACAGGACTGGAGAGCCAGCTAGTGGGCATTATAAGGCTCCGTCCATAATGGATATCAGGTGAGTTCGAAGAAACAACAAAGAGGACGGACACTGGATGGCTGATAGTCGCAGCAGCGGCCATCTTGAAGTGGATAAGAATTAGAGAGTAAATATGTGGATGGAGTATCAACTCGAGAGGGGGGCCATGAGGGTAGTCCGAATCACAGCAAGGCATGGAAAGGGGGGGCATTCGGAGGAAGTGGCCGTTTTCAACAAAATGCTGTTAGGCATGACTGAAGGAATGAACAATTAATGGATCATGATTACAAAGAGCGGCCATCTTGGAGAGGGGAAACCTCTCGGGCAGATATAGACAAAAAGGCGCGTGTTCATGAGATTTAGAGCAGGCGGTGTGTTAATAATTATAATTGATGGCTCTGGTTGCAGGAGCGGCCATCTTGGAGAGGAGAAACCTCTCGGGCAAATATAAATACAAAGCGCATATTCAGGGAATAGAGAGCGGGCAGGGGGTTCATTTAGCGAGTCACATAATGAATATGTGGATACATTTTTCAGTCATGAAACTCTCTGATAGGAGATGCGGGGAAATAATCTAATTCACAGGAGGGCATTAGACCATGGGCATTCTTCATTGTGGCCTTTTTGCACAGAATTAAACATAAATATCCAAAAAACCTCCCTTTTTTTACGCAGACTGGTGGGGTCAACCCCCGGTTTGGCCATTATTTTCTCCAAAATAAACCATCGGAGTTCTCTTTCAGTGTGGCTTTTATCCAGCCAATGTGTTACCAGGGGGGCAGGTGTTTTCTTGTTCCGGATATTCGACTTGTGTTCACTGATCCTAAGACGGCATTCCCGTCCAGTTTCCCCAACATATGGGAGATCACAAGGACATAAGATGCCATAAATGATATTTGCAGTACAGCAGTTGGTCATTTTTTTGTTTCGTGCCACCGATATGGTGCGCTCAGTGGTACTCACTGAGTCGCCTAATATGGCGTGGGGGCAAGCATGGCAAGTGCCACATCGATGGTTACCGAAGATAGGGTCCAGATTGGTAACGGCCGTTTGAATACTAGGGTTGGCCTCCGGCATTTTGCCTCTGACAAGATGGTTTCTTAGATTTCTGTTCCTTTTAAACATGAATATGGGTCGGCCAAGGGGGGGTTTGTCTTTCTCCAAGTTAAGGAGATGCCAACTGGAGTTTATGATCTGTCGTACTTTGTGATTCATATTAGAGTGGCCGGTGATATACACCAGTTGTTCCATGGGTTCAGTGTGTTTAGGTAGGAACATAAGGTCTCGATTGGCAAACTTGGCTCTTTTGTATTGAATCCTTAATGAGTTTTCTGGGGTAGCCTTGATGTAACAATTGGGATAGATAATCACGTATGTCCCCTGCACTCTTGAAATTGCATTTTCAATTTGCGATTCGCAAATTGCTAATCGCAAATTGAGAATGACTTACCATTGATTCTTATGGGCCTCTAGGCCCATAGGAATCAATGGGAAGGGATTCCTTAATTGCGATTCGCAAATTGTGAATCGCAATTAAGGAAATTTAAGAAATCGCTAAAAAAATTGCGATTTCTTAATGCATAGCCTTTTGCGATTTCCTAATTGTGATTCCTTAATTTTCGCAATCAAGAAATCGCAAACGGCAACAATGATGCATGTGGGCACTAATGCCTGCATATATTCACTGTTTTAGCACCATGGTAGAATTCTACCTTTTATTTACTCTGTTGGTGCTTATAATCGTATAGATCTGTTTCTGTCTAATGGTTGTTGCAGCACATATATTTTATACTAGAATGAACCTGGTTCAATAAATGCTCATTGAAAACTCTGATTGTTTATTCTGTATACCTCTCTGAGAAGAATTGAACACAAGTGACTGAGCAAAAAGTACTGTGCTGTTTCCACAGTCACTGAGGGGTTAAGATCGTCATATTCGATATTGGCCAGAAACTATTCACTCCTTGGTAAGGCTACAGGACTTATAGTGGCACTGTGAGCTAGCTGGTGTACGTACTAACATATCCTTTGAGGGTGTCTGGAATCAGTCTGGACACTAATCCCTTACTTTATTTGGTTTAAATGTGCAGATCCTATTTGGATTTCTAGGAACTACACAACACTGGAACAAGTTCATCTACCTCAAAATAGGAATACCACAGCAATTCCACCAATAGTGAAAAGAATGGCAGTACACATTTTGTGGAACATGATCATTCCAACGCACTGTGGCACTATTTGGTGGAATGTCACAACCAACTTTCAGTAGTGTGCTAGAAGAAATTCTTCCTTCAATTATGAGACATCAGCAACCTCATTCACAAATTAAAATTTTGTAAATGTGATGGGATGCTTTGTATTGCCTCAGTGCCACCATGTACCACCACATGCCAGAGAACAAGTCTACCACAACTGAAAGAACTTTCATTCAATCAATATGCAAGTGTCTGTATTCCAGATTTGTATATCACATGTGTGTGTGACCAACTCAATGATTCCTTTGTACTACAGAAAAGAAGAATACCCCTGAAAATGTCACAACTTGGACCTGAGAGGGCCTGGATTTTTGGTAAGTACAATCTGGACATTTTGTGTTTGGTTAATTGCAAATTTCATGATCTCAAACATTGTAACATTTTTAGGCTAATTTGTATTTTCCTAACCAACTATGATTGTTGGCACCCCTGAAGCATCTATCAAAGCAAGGGGAAGTCTGCTTTAATGAGGCACATGGAAGAACATGGAGGCCACTAGAGTGGGCTTTGGGGTTCCTAAAGGTCAGATTTTGATGGCATGATGAGACTGGTATAGTCCTTATCTACTCACCCAATTAGGTGTGCCACATCACCATGGTCTGCTGCATTGTACACAACATAGCCCTGCGATGGAACATTCCATACATTGCAAAGGATGGAGATCATGAAGAGCCACCAGGTGAGGATGTTGAAATGCTAAAGGAAGATGACAGTGGTGAACATGAAGGAATTTACTTACATCAAGATGTTATTGACATATTCTTCACATGAGTGTGAGTATATATTTACAGTTTATGATATTACATGTTAAACAAACTATTAACATAATGAGGATGACAGTCTGTGCTGGAAATCTTTTAGAAAGGGCAACTTAAAGAAAATAAAGTGGATAGATGTTTGTTCACCAAAATGTTGACACATTGAGTACATTTACATTGTTTATTTTTGATTGTTCTTAGAAAATGTGTCCTCAAAATGTTTCTTTTGGTATGTGAACATTTGGTAAAGTAGTGATTTAATTGCTTTTGTTTTTAAATCTGCATTAGGTTCCTGGACCATGTCATCTTCATTTGGACATTTCTGAGTTGTGACATTTGCAGTTATAAGATGCTGTTGTGAAATCCAAAGGACACATGGGTTGATCCTATGAAAGACACACTTAAACTTTGGGTGTACATATCTTTTACAAATACAACTTGAACAGTGATAATTAAAGTGTTTAAGATTGTATTAGACGTGTTTTGTATGGAATGTTGGCATCAAGGCTATATGTGCTGCTTAAATTGCTCTAACTACATGTAGTAGTCACCACAAAGCATACTAATCTTCACATTTGCAAAATTTTCATTTTGTGTTAAGTGCCTGAGGTTGTTGCTGTGTGTCCGCATTGTTTAAAGAAATTCTTGTAGCACAACACCTAAAGTTGTTTGTGACATTGCACCAGATACTGCATCCTGTAATGGAATAATCCTATGGCCACTAAATGAAGTTCTGCCATGATTTATACTATTGGTGCTATTGACCTGTGATTCCATTTTGGGCCAGAAGATCTGGCTCCAGCTGATGACATAAATCGATACTTGTTGGCCTTTTTAATCTGTTGTATTTAGTCATTTTCAGTTGGTAAGACCTGGAACTGAAGTGAATTGATTATGATCAATTATACTGCTTTTCGGTAGACTCTGAACCCGGTAGGTGGTAGTTGTTGCTTTGGATCTTTGGAAGAGCAATATAATTGATCATAATCAATTCACTTCTGATGAGTGTTAGAAGTACGGGTCCCTAGTTGGCAGAGGTAGGTACCTCCGTCTAAATAGGGGCCCTTATTTCTAGTCATGGAAAGGGGGATACACTCCTAAAATAACCCCTGCTCACCCCTAGGTAGCTTGGCACGAGCAGACATGCTTATCTCAGAGGCAGTGTGCAAAGCATTTGTGAACACCTACAGTAATACAGTGAAAACACTACAAATGGACACCAGACCAGTTTAGAAAAATAAGTTCTTTTTATCTGAACCAAAACAAGACCAAATAAAAATCCTCAAAAATAGGTTATTCACTCAAATAAAGCTTGTAGCATCAAATAACTCCACCTGAAGTTATTACGACGTTGTGACAGATGAAAATCCCAAAGAACGACGCTGACCGCAAGGTGCACGGCGTCGGGCCCGAAGTCAAGCAGACCCACAAAGAACAGTACCTTGGAATTGATGAAAGTAAAGATGGTGCATGGTGTCCGGGAGGTATTGCTTCGTTGCCACCTGCAGCGTCGGTTCCTTACGACCCCCAGGGAGGGGATTGCTCTGTTTCTTGATGCTGGGAAGGTGAGACGTCGGTTCCTTACTGTGTTGGGGAGGTGACAACATGAATTGCAATGAGGTGCCAGTTCCTTGCGATGATATGATGTCGATGGATTCGGGGGTCACCCACGCAGTGGATCAGCTCTTCATTGAAGAAGCACCGGCGTTGCTGAAGTCGGGACTGCGGTGTGAGTTGGGACAGTGCGTCATGGACATCACAAGCGGTGTCCTTGGCTCCGGTGCAGGCAGCAGCCTTGATGATGGCTTCGGAGTAGATGCAGCACAGCGTCAGCATACATCGGGCCTATGGTGCAAGTCGGGGTGGTGCGTTGTGCTCTTCACAAGCGGTGCCCATGACTTTGGTGCAGGTTAAGGCATCACTCACCAGCGTTGGTGTTGCAATTTCCCTATGTAGCAGCTGCAACAGTAGTTCCAGATGCAGAGAGACAGAAGGGATGAAGTCTTTGTGTCCCTGAGACTTCAAACAGGAGGCAAGCTTAATTTTAATCCCTTGGAGATCTTCCTCAAGATGACAAAGCAAACAGCAAAGACCTTTACTCCTTTCCTTGGCAGCAAGCAGCCACTGCAGGCCAACCACAGACAGCAAACAGCACATGGCAGTAATATTCTGCAGCTTATCCAGCTCTTCTCCTGGGCAAAGGTTCCTCTTAACTTCCCAGTAGTGACTGTAAAAGTCTGGGGTCTGTGGCCCTCTTTTTATACACCAAAATCCTTTGTCCTCTGAAGGCAGAGAGTGTCTGTACCTGGCCAAAACCAGTTCTGTCCTCACTGGTGCGGTTTCCTGGCAGGAGGTGGAGACAGCATTGTTGAAGGCAGACCAGGCCCATTCAGGTGAAAAGGAAATCTTCTCCCCCTACTTGAAATGCAACCCAGGTTCATTCAGCACAGCCCTGACTTGTCAGACTTCTGGAGCCACAGCCCCTCTCCATGTAAAAGCCAGATATTCAATACACAAACCTAGTAGAGGTACACTGGATGGTTAGAAAATGCCTACTTTCTAAAAGTGGTATTTTCAAACACAGAATGAAATAGTCACCCTCACTAAAAGATGCACTTTAAAATTCTGAGTTCAGGCATGCTAAACTTTATATTTCTACCTTGTTCCTTGGGCTAGTTATGTTTACAAGATGTTATAACCAAACTCCCCATTCTGTCCTATCGGAACAAGTAGCCTTGCAATAGTGAAGAACGAAATTGGCATTAATTCACTATCAGGACATGCCACCCACATCAGGGCATTACCTACCTTTCACATGCAATGCACCCTGCCCACAAGGGTACCTTGGGCCTACCATAGGGATGACTAATATGTAAAAAAGGGAAGGTTCAATGACAGGCAAATGTGTGCACTTGCCAAGTCAACATGGCAGTCCCAGACTGCACATAGGCTCTGCAATGGCAGGCCAGAGTTACATTTTTCAGGCTGCTTCAGTGGGTGGTATAATCAGTGCTGCAGCCCATTAGCAGAATTTGATTTACAGTCCCTGGGCACACACAGTGCACTATACTAGGGTCTGACAGGTATATCAAATTTGGCAATAAAGGAATCACTAATCCATAACAACAACTTACAAAGGGTGCACTTGCACTTTGGCACTGAATAGCAGTGGCAAAGTGCCTAAAGCATCTAGACCAGAAAAACAGAGTCCAACACACAGCAAAAGCACAGGAGGCAACAGCAAAAAATGGAAGGGAGACCCACACCAATGGTGCCAGGTGTAACAATGAGGAAGATGGTGGGTTAGAATAAATACATTGGAGTTGAACAAGGCTTTTTGATGACTCATCTTTGATACTATTGTCTGGAACTCACTCAATTACAATGCAAAGCATAACTCAGTTGATACATCTGATTTTGAGCATTTACTTACAACCCTGATGAAGTCCGTTTAGGACAAAATGCGTTGGCTGGGGTCAATACATTTTTAAATCAACAAAAATAGTAGAAATAAATTGGTGACATCTGTGTATTGCTAATGTACACTCCCATAATTGTGAGTTGGATAATTTATATATTTGGTCATTAATAATTATGATATCTGGGCATCATCAATGATGGAAATATGAAGTATCTAAAAAAATTATCGATATTATCAATGATAACACATGTGTAGATCATAGATACTCCTGTCCTTTATGTGCTAAGTAGTTTTGTGTAGTGATTCATTGGTGGTAGAACCACAAACAGTTGTCTGGGTCCTACTAATGAATTAATGTGGATAAATACTAGTGCAACAGTCCTATAGCCCTACTGCCTTTCTTTGTCTTATACATTTTTTTAACATTAAATATCTGTCCGCCTGCAAGAAAGAAATATGCAGCATAGCATGCTTGACAAGGCTAGTTCTTTTGCCTTTGCCAATGCTTCTTACCAGTTTGTTAGAGGGATCTAGATTTTGGTCTTGCCATTTCTGTTTCTAGCTTGTAAGGGCTTTGAAGGAAATGAAGAAGCAGGATAACTTATTCATTAAGGGACAGCTGTAGATTTGTATGTTTTTCTCCCTACCAAAATCAGGCGCATTTATAGCCCTTGTGTTGGATAGCCCAGCACATCACCAAAGGATAGAAATGTGAGCGCCTTCATCCTTTTCCCAGAGTAAGTTTGATTTTACCAGGAAATTCTAATCTCAAAAGGAGATGACTTAGCATATTTTTATGTTGCAGTGACTGTAATCGTGTAAATACGATGGGGACGCCTACCGCGTGGAGCTGTAGTTGCTTATACTGCTCATCTTGACTTGTGAAACTATATATGTGAAAATATTAAGTAAGTGAATTTGTTCAGCTGTTAATTGCCAGAGGTGGTGTCAGATAAATGTGACAAGAATAAAGGATAAACGTATAGAGTCTAGTGAACCAATCCAAACTAGCGACGAGGAACATAGGATTGCTCTTAATTTTAATACTGCATTGTGTTGGATGTCCATTGAGACAAGTGGTATATCTTGTATTGATGAGTAGATAGAGAGGTATGGCAAAGATTAAATAACACATGTTATGCCAGTTAGCACTAGAAAAAGTATGAATCAAGGGATCTTTTATTGACAGAAATCTTTGGTATTCTTGTACAACGCCTTTTTTAATCACAAAGTCCTAGGGACATTTATAAACGAAAAAACGAATGCACATATGGATGTGTTTTTTAAAGTGTTGATCTACATTCGGACATTGTACTAAATATTTGGAACACCAATATCTATATCCTTTATGGTTTTAAGGATCATTTGGACCACATGGTTTTTTAAAAGGATAAGACCATTTGCTATAGAAGGTATTTGATTAACATTTGAGGTTTTTCTAGAATAGAATTGCACAGGCCTGAGGGCGTTTTTCTCTTCCTCTTCACCTCAAAACTTTTGTTTCATTCACCACAATAAGGGTGAGTGCACATTCCTGAGCATGGATCTAAAATGTCTATAGCTTTCAACACAGGTGTTTTTTTTTTTAGAGTTCTTGTACTCTCTCTACTATGCCCATTCCTATCTCCCACTACCTATTATGATCTTGATGAATTGGGATAGGAAACTGAACTGAACACACTATATAAAACACAACACTTTGTTTCAAGTCTTTTGAAAATAGTGAAAACAGTAAAACTTTATTGTATCATCTTGTTAACAGCCTAGAAAAAGTCGCAAATGGGTACGAAACACGTGTCGGCTATGCCATTGCTGTAAAATATGTAACTACAGTTGTGACAGAGTGTTACTTTACCTTTCATGGTCTTTGTATTAAAAAAATAATTCTGACTGGGGATAGTCTGTTATACATTTGTCTGTGCTGTGCTCTGTTGCTATTTTGTAATGCATTACTCTTTAATGGGGTTACTCAGAAATCTTGTTTCTTTAGATAATGTAGAAAAAGTATAGAGGCCATAATGTTACTGCTGTGATGCATCCAATGGAGAATCAAACTGTTTTTGAGAGAGGCACTGGTGTCAGGCTTCCAAAACTCCTCCCAGTCCACCAACTAAGGCCATTTATTGTTTTTGATTATTCCATCTGTCTAGGTTCTGAGCCAGTGGGAGGCAACATTCAAAGGTTTCTTATCAGTGGTAAGTCTAATTCCAGATTTTGTGGTTCTAGGAAATACTTCAAAAGGATACAAATTCTCCTTTCTTCTTGTAGCAGACTTTGGTATGTTAAGAACTACTTGGACGTGAGTCATACACAAACATGACACTCTCTAGATAAGTCGTAGCTGGATGAACAACCATTGTTCCAGTTCATTAGAATAAATGAACTTGAGGGCTTGTCTCCCTTCCTCATTTCAGTGATCGCAGAAGAATTCAGACTTACTATCAACCTGAACAGAGTGAATCAGATCACAGAGACAAATATTTTACAATGGCCACATTACAGAATAATATTCTATTAGTTCTGTTTTGGAATTTTCTTGCTTTTCTGGATCTGGAAAACAAATATATTTGCATTCTCTTCTAGACAGCGCATCAGAAATGATGCTGTCATCTCATTTCCAGTTTGAGGTTCTCCATATTGACTACAATGGCTTGAGTGGTGGTAGTACTTCACAAAAAGGACACTGATCTCCACCTCTATTTGGACAACTGGCTGATCCATGCGAAACCAGAATGGAAATCATAACTTGTGTGCATTTCCAGCTATTATGTTAATTGGGATTCCTCAATATGTCAGCCAAGTATAGGTTAACACCATTTCTACTGTTTATGATAGCTCAGTTTCAACTGGTAACTAGTCACATCTGTTTTTATATGCCTTCCCTCCTGGTCAGTTTCAGTGGGGAGACTGATGCAGGTGCAAAAGATATGTTAAACAGAGGTATCCCTGGAGAATATATTGTTACATGGTAGAATCTTGTTCATGTCTAATTTCTGTGGGTCTCCAAATTGTTGGTTGTTCCCTGGGAGCATATGAATCTCAATTCAAAATATATACGCATTCTCAATCGGTGATATATGTTGTCTCTTTAATACAACAGCGGAATTCAAGTACAGAAATACATTATGCAAGAAATGTATTGGTAGCTGGAGCCATCTCAACTAGAAATTAAGGGCTATGATTAGGGTTCAGTTCTGGGGCTTCTATCTGTCCAGAGGCTGTGGGAGGAAGAGAACGTGGAATGCTCCTTCAATTGGAAAGAAATTATCTCTGTCTTCCACGCCCTCCAGACTTTCAGGAGTTCTGTTCTTAGCTAGCAGTTCCGGTTAGGTTATACAGCACCATTAACAAATCTTATGTACATCATCAGAAAAGTATCAGTTGCAGAGATCTGGCAGTGGAGCCCTTGGAGATAGGGCTCTGAGAGGAAGCGAACCTCCTATCTCTAAGAGCAGAATACATAATGGTGGCAGATGATATTCCTTTTGACTCACTAAGATTAGAGTTCCTCTTGTTTCAGAATCTTTGACTCTCTCAAGAGATATACCTTCAGGCGTGTGTCATGTTTGCATGATGTGATAGATTTAGTTGCATATGCTCCCAACACTCTGCACCAGGGTTCTGCTCCAGGTACCAGTAAAACAAATCTTGGGTGATGGCTGTACTAACATGTCAGTGGCCAAGTGGCCTCTTGTTTGCCTTCCCTCCATTTCCTCTAAGCCTGAGGATGACATATCACCTTCTGTGAGAGGTACAATCAGTGATCTTACTAACTCTCTTTCGGTTTCAGAAGTCATAGGGCTGTCATCAGTGTTTAGGGCACTTGCAGAATCTTGTAATGTATTGCATCCCTGGCTGGCTGCTTACTGAAAGGTTTCTTTTTAACTCATTCTCCAAAACAAATAGTGCTCCCCTTTGGATTCACCTCATGTATGTTTTCTATTACAAGCTGCTTCTTTTGAGACTTTGCAGGAATTTTTTATGAATTTCTTGATCTTCACGAACCTTTTCATTGAAACAAACATTTCAATCAATCAATCAATCAATCAATCAATCAATAAATCATACCATTTGTAAAGCGCACAACTTACCCATAAGGGTCTCAAGGCGCTGGGTTTGGGGAATGCTGCTACTGCTCGAAAAGCCAGGTCTTGAGGAGTCTTCTGAAGGTCAGCAGGTCTTGGGTCTGCGGTAGGTGGGTGGGGAGGGTGTTCCAGGTCTTGGCGGCGAGGTGTGAGAATGATCTGCCACCAGAGGTCGCTCTTCTGATGCAAGGGACTATGCCAAGGGCGAAGTCGGCGGGTGGGGGTGTGGAAGCTGAGTCGTCTGTTAAGATACGCTGGTCCGGTGTTGTGGAGTGCCTTATGTGCGTGGGTGAGGAGCTTGAAGGTTATCCTCTTGTTGACAGGGAGCCAGTGCAGGTCTCACAGGTGGGGTGTGATGTGGCTGCAGTGGGATGTAGAGGATCAAGCGTGCAGAGGTGTTCTGGATGCGTTGAAGCCATTTCAGGAGTTTTTCCCAGGCTCCTGCTTAGAGGGAGTTTCCATAGTCCAACCTGCTGCTGACGAGGGCCTGGGTCACCGTTCTTCTTGTTTCAGTGGGGATCCATTTGTAGATCCTGTGAAGCATGCAGAGGGTGTTGAACCAGGAAGAAAAGACGGCGTTGATCTGCTTAGTCATTGAGAGGGTGGAGTCGAGGATGACCCCTAGGTTGCGTGCATGGTCGTTGGGTGTTGGGGCTGTTCCCAGTGCGGTTCAGAAAGGTATCTTTTGGAATTATTTGACTTAGTAATTCAGACTTCTTTACTGTCCTTATCATCTTCAGAGTAGGTCCTGGATTTGCTCATATTGTGGCTCATAGATTCCATAAACATTCAAAGTGGTTCATTCTGTTATTCTTAAATCCTGAAGTCTCTTGGAGGATCACAATAGACTGTTCCTAGAATTTAGACTAAAATGTTGCTATTTGCAGGTCCTCCATCAATGGCAAAATAATCTAAAGCGCCTGCATGTAAGCAGACTCTAGGTGCTGGAGAGGTGTGGCATCAGATTGTGATATAGTGCATGTTCTGTGGGACTGTGTGATGCTTGCACATTATTGCTGATATGTGTGGGACACTCAGAAGGGCGAGGTCAGGGTAACAGCATGTCATATAATAGAGTTGGATGATGCAGTTGTTCACATTAACTTTTGCATTCAGCGTGTGTTGCAATTCCAAAATACCCAATAAAGAATTGAAATAGAAATAAATACTCTAAGTCCTGAAGGTAAAAGGTTTTGCTGACTCTTTTTACTTAGATTATTCAACCACCTTTGTCGCTGTGATTCTCTGTTTAGGACTTTAGGCCCAGGCCTTTAAGTGTTAAGATCTGAGTCATTTGTTTAAATCTCCTGTCTCCTTCAAATTGTATATATTTGGAAGAGCTCTGCCTGCTCTACTAATAATATACAATTAGAGGCATGACAGCTTTCTCGGGAGAGGCACTGGGGTAAGTTTATTAAGATTTTGTATCACTCTTGTCCCCCTGATGATGCAAAACCATGTGTAGCCCTGCATGATTTCAGAAATCTAGAGTAATGCAAGGAAGTGCAAATCATTCCCTTGCGTGACTCTGTGACAGGGAGTCATTAGATGGGTAGAGCATCGGTGTTACCAGGCATCTACCCATAGATTATTATGACAAATTCACTGATTTACTAACACTGGTAGACCCGGGAATGCGTCAGAATTGTACTTTTCCCCACCAGAGACGCAAAGAGGAGAAATATCTTTATTTCTCCTCATTGTTTCCTCTTTTTAATTGTGTTGCCTTCTGCAGCACTCATAGAAAGAGGAAAATGCCTCTAAAGTTGTTTTTGTTCAGGAAGGTGGCCTTTGCTGCACAAAAACAATCCTACCTGCAATGCTGGCACCCTTGCAGCATGATGCAAGGGTGCTTGCGTTGGCTGTAGGTTCCCCCAAAAATAGGTAATGGTAAATGAGGTACATTCCTGTCCTTTTACACAGCGCAGCAAGATGGCTTGCTGTGTTGTGTTGCATGAATTTTTGATAACTCTGGGCCTGAGTGTCTCTAACAATCACATTTGTGTGGCAACTAGGCTGTTTTTTTATGTTTGTGAAGCACTATTGTTTGAATACCGGTTCCGAGGATCACTTGTCATTTGCGTCTATTGTTATTAATAGATTCAAAGTTTATTTGAATTGAGATAATGTGTTTAGAATGCACCTGCTGTTGCATTCTTCTTTGGTGCATTCAACTTTTTTTTTGTCCTTGGCAATGATGCAATGCTTAAAAGGATTGGGCACGCTTCCTAAAAAATTTAAGGATCTGGTTGATAAAAAAGGAAAAATGTAATGTTCAGAGTACTTAACAGTAATCTTATTAGACTTATTCCTTTTTCCTCCTGCCAGGCCTTTAATTCATATCCTATCTCCTCTGGGCTCACAGCATCAGCCGAGGCTTTGACAATGGTTAGAGAGAGGAAATTGTATATATTTGGAAGAGATCTTTTATTTTTTTTCAGTGCCCTTTTATGGGCTCCTGCACGAGAGAAAGAGGTAACTAAAAAAGGACTATGTGAAGAGCTATGTGTGCGGCTGTCAGGGAAGAAGGCCTTCTAATAAATAAAGGCCTAGGATGAGGAAGAATTAACCAGAGTATTGATCTTATAGGTAAAGAATCTAGGAATCTGCACTTTTATCAACAGCATGTGCATTGATCTACAAGTACACAATGCAGTCCCACTCAGCGGAAAAACAATTATTCCATTGAACGATCAGTGTGAATCCCAATTTACACAAGCTCCTCTATATCCATATCAGTGCATAATTACCACCATTAACAGGGAAAAGTAGCTCGTAACCGGTGCTCCAAACAAGTTGACTTACAATAATGGCATCCTTACTTTGCAAAACTCTTGAATGGTTGGAGATTAAGATAGTTACATACCATCAAGTCACTTCAACTAAACATAGAGTAAGTAGGGGAAATAAACCATTCATTCAATAAAAGACATTGATTAATTAAATGTAGTTGTTGATCAGTTGCTAGTCACTGATGCTGGCAAATGCATCCTTGTGAATGTGTCACTGTTGCTATCGCAGCACCACTCTTAAATGTGTTGCAAGATAATAAAGGGGCATATTACCAAGCAATAGCGATAATTATCGCTATTGCTTGGTTAGAGACAAAAAATTATCGCTGAGTTGCGGCAATTTTTATCGCAAATAAACCTTGGTATTACCAAGGTTTATCGCAAATGCGATAAAAATCGGCCGCAATGCATGAATATCGCTGAAAAGTCAGCGATAGTCATGCATTACCGAGCTAATGCTCTTAGCCATGTTATCCACCTCCCATTGGATAACATGGCTAAGAACTGCTCAGGGCAGGTGTTAGCTTTTGGAGATATTTGCGCTTAGCGCGAATATCTCCAAAAGTTGGTAATAGGAGATAGCGATGTTAGCGACTGTTTCCAGTCGCTAACATCTTGGCACGCCCACTTTGCATGTCATTAGTGATAAATATCACTGACATGCAAAGTGGGGCCCAAGATGGTCGCTATCTCCTACTAGCTGCCGCTAACTGGTGTTAGCGACAGCTAGGTAATAGGGAGATAATTTTATCTCCGCTTTCTTGGCTTTTAAAGCCAAAAAAGCGGAGATAAACCCCCTTGATAATATGCCCCGAAATCTTTCCTATAGGCTTTCTCACTAAACAATAAAGAAAACATTGCTGCGTGTGCTTATTATTAAAACAGCAACATGTAATGTATCCATTATTAGACCTAAAATATAAAACGGTTGCTAACTATATAACAAAAACCAACAAAATACATTTTATTTTTTATTCCAAAAGGCACGTGTGGTCAGCTTGCAGTGTATCTAAAACTAGCCCTCAGTAGTTTATTTTAGTTTGAAATGCATTGGGTAATACATAGAGCGTGTAATATATTGCACTTAAAAAGATGCTCCTAGTCAATTGACACACATACGACTGTGTTAAATTGTAGAGCAAAAATATGCTTCAAAAATAGAAAATGGAGTGCTAATAGCTTTGCAAAGCCTACAAATCATGTTGCAAAAGATGCTGAGGGATATAGTTAGCATTGCTTTAGGAGATGAGGTGCACTGTTATCCCTTACATATTAGCTGAGTTGTCACCCGTATGGCTGACCAGCTTGCCTTAAAATGGATTAACACATTTCCAATTTCCTAAAATGCAGTGATGTAATATCTGTTGAAATTAAGCTGAACTGTTAAACTAATGAACTGCAAGCATTATAACTTACATTTTGACATGGCGTGTTTATTCCTGTGTGCACACACCAGAGTGAGAATATATACTTATGCAGCATTCCTAAGCTGTTTTATTAGTAAATGTAAATCCATTGAATGTGATAAACTGTGTTTGCATAAAACTGCTGTTATTAAGGAGAAATATGATGATAATATCTGTTTTCTGTTTATAAGACTTTACCAGAGCAGAAATGCTTTAGCTCATCTAATGATTGAAAGCGTCAAGGATTTCCTCTTATTTGGTAATCTATCTATCTATCTATCTATCTATCTATCTATCTATCTATCTATCTATCTATCTATCTATCTATCTATCTATCTATCTATCTATCTATCTATCTATCTATCTATCTATCTATCTATCTATCTATCTATCTATCTATCTATCTATCTACCTATCTGCCTGCCTGCCTGCCTGCCTGCCTGCCTGTCGATCTAAAATAGCACAAAAAGCCAAAAAGCACAACCTCCTGTTCTTGTATGTATTAACATTAGGAATAGCGGTTATCTAATTGCAATTTTCTGTGAATCGCAAATTGTAAATCACTATTCCTACTGTATGAAACTCATAGGGGCAGATTTATGTTGGGAATGCACCACGTTTGCGTCACGCAACTGCGGCGTAAACGTGGCGCATCCCTACGACCCATTTACAACGTGACGCATCTAGGCAGATGCGTCATGTTGTAAAGCCCTGCGCCACTTGTGGGCGTTCCGGCGCAGGGTGGGCGTTCCGGGGCAGGTGCGCCTCGAAAAAGTGGCTGAGTGAAATCTATAAGATTGCACTCAGTCACTTTCAGGCCAATGCTACATGTGGCCCTTTGTTCCTACACAATAAATTCCCTTGAATAGTTTTGTAATTACGTGAAGTGCGTAATGCTGTGAGTACAATCCTAAGTACACAGATTGCCAGCCACACACTTACTTAAATCCTCTATTTTTGAGGGAACAAACCATAAGAAACTTCCTGGTTCGTACGGGTATATCACTCTAACCCTTTTATTATTTATTTGTTTTTTGTTTCGATGTATGAAAGGGACACCTTATCGTTTTGTACACCTTATATACACCTTATGTACACCTTATACACCTTATATACAATTATTTACAATTCACAATTATTTACAACACAAACACATACACATAACTAGTTGTATTATACAAAGTTGATTGCTTTGATATATATACACTCAAATATTCATACTACGAAGAAAAAATCATCCGTAATTCCATAAAGACCAGAGTCAAAAGTATAAACTTGATGACAATCATAAATCAATGAACTACAGTTAAATGTAGGCAGTTCAAAAAAGAAGAAATAGACTTTAAATTAATTCATTCAGTGTATTCAACCAATAAATGGCTAATCTTTTTAGGCCAACGCGTTTCGAATCCGGTATGTGAACTCTACGGATTCTCATCAGGGCTCTGTCTTAATACGGGATATCTGCAAGTGTATAAAATAAAACTTGTTTTAGCTACATTTCTGACAGTTGTTTTAGCTTCCAACTACATTAAACTCGTATTCCTCTTATTACCTGTTGAACCAGCAGCCGCCGGTCAAGGGTAGAGTATTAGTTCTGACTGTGTTTCTTTTCTTTTGGAGATCTAAAAACAAATGTGGGTATCATGACCTGTTCTTGCTCACTTTCTAAGAACAGAATGGGGCACATGTATTATCAACATACCTTACTGGATCATTCTCGTGATCCTTCGTTTTCACCAAATGGGAGTTAATTTTCAGTCTTGTATTACAGCCTGAAAATAATGAGAATAGCGTTTTACGCGCTTTTTATGCACAAACGGAGAGAGTATGGCACTCGCTGCTCTACTCGGCATACCTGCTCTGAGGGATTCCTCGCTTGGGTTGTTCGTGTTCTAATCGGTTGCAGCGGTAACCGCTTTCAGACCATGCAGGCACCACTTTCCACAGTCCTTATTAGTCGCGCTCCTTTTCCCTTAAAGGACATAACAGCGTTTTATTAGGTTTCTGGGGCTACTGCATTCTTGGTGGCGAATTAAACCTATATTAGCTCTGGACTTACTTGAACATGCTGTAACTCGGAGTCTAGCTCTCCTTCACTTAGTTTGGCAGCCATGTTGTAACGTGGTTTTAGACCTACTTAAAGCCACTTGCTTGGCAGCCATCTTGGAGTGGGGTGGCTAGAACAACTGTCAGAAATGTAGCTAAAACAAGTTTTATTTTATACACTTGCAGATATCCCGTATTAAGACAGAGCCCTGATGAGAATCCGTAGAGTTCACATACCGGATTCGAAACGCGTTGGCGTAAAAAGATTAGCCATTTATTGGTTGAATAGACTGAATGAATTAATTTAAAGTCTATTTCTTCTTTTTTGAACTGCCTACATTTAACTGTAGTTCATTGATTTATGATTGTCATCAAGTTTATACTTTTGACTCTGGTCTTTATGGAATTACGGATGATTTTTTCTTCGTAGTATGAATATTTGAGTGTATATATATCAAAGCAATCAACTTTGTATAATACAACTAGTTATGTGTATGTGTTTGTGTTGTAAATAATTGTGAATTGTAAATAATTGTATATAAGGTGTACAAAACGATAAGGTGTCCCTTTCATACATCGAAACTAAAAAAAAGACAAAAAACAAATAAATAATAAAAGGGTTAGAGTGATATACCCGTACGAACCAGGAAGTGTCTTATGGTTCGTTCCCTCAAAAATAGAGGATTTAAGTAAGTGTGTGGCTGGCAATCTGTGTACTTAGTTATATTTATGGTCCACCTAGCCTCACGTCCCAGGACCTGACTCCCCCATTCTTCAAACGTTAGAGCGGGACACCCCCGCGAGAGTTTCAAGGGCACACGATTAATTCAGGTTGCCTTCTGGCTTTAAGATCAAATCAGGAGGGATACTCTATCCTTCCAAAAAGGAATGGCTGAGAAGGACACCTTATCGTTTAGTGAAGAACGGATACAAAATCTGATTGCTTCCTCTGCATTTTCAAATGTTGCTTTGAGCTCTTCAGGTCAACAGCAGAACGAATCGGATAAATTAATAAGGCTGAGCAAGAAACACTTACGGACAGAACTACATGGGCACTTTTTATTAAAACATTTGGGAGGTGGAACTATTCCCTGGGGGTTACAGGTGAAGAATGTCCCTGTGACCTTTACAGAGGACACTGAATACAGAAAGGGATTCAGTTGTATTAATACGAAATGTAGTAGGGACCTGATGGTCCATACTATAGAAACTGCTCAAAGAATCAGCTTAAAAGAACTCGAGGAAATAGAAACACTAACCCAGGCGATAAAAGATAGTCCCACAATATCTGACGCTAAAGCACTATTAGAAAAAATAGACAAAGAAATTTCGACATTTAAAGATAACACACGGAATAATAAAATCGCACAATATGAGAGAGACTCTAAGGCATTCACGCTCGAGAAAGCATATCCATTTCTGAAGGACGAGTACTATACTCAGCCTGAGTCAAGGGGAGCATTGCGTAACTATCAGGGGAGGTCCCGATATAGGTTTAAAACCTTTTCCGAAACCTCATCATCATCAGACTCATCGGGCTCTGATACGCGAGGAAACCAAAACAAAAAGCAGGTGTCTTTTTTAGAGAAGGACCAGCAAGGAAAGACCAGATTCAAGGTGCCATGGGAGATGCGGACAAGGAGGAATTTTTACAAATCATAAAGGCACCATCCACAATAGTCAATCTATCAGACAAAACACTCACAAAAGATGAGGAATCCGTATTAAATCTTGGATTAAAATTTGTCCCCCGTCAACAAACAGACTTTACCCAAATGAGGTTAGAGACCATAGAATTTTGTCGCAAAATTCGACTTAGGGCCTTTTTTGCCAATCAGCCACCTATGATAGAAAAAGAAACTACAGGGCTACGTAATAAATCGACCTTCATACCTAGTCAAAAAATTCCTAAACAGGTGTATGCCTTCGAACAAATCATGCTTTCCTCAATTGACAAACTAGAGAGAAATAAAAAATATTTCCAACAGAATATAAGTAAAGGACAAAGAAGTGCACTACATGACTTGCGGAATGATACGTCGATAGTTGTAAAACAGGCCGACAAAGGCGGAGCTGTAGTCCTTTGGCCAAGAGAACAATATCTTGCTGAAGCCAATACACAGGTGAGCAACACTGTTTGGTACAGAACCCTACAGGAAGATCCGGTAAAAAAATTTCAGGGACTGATAGCCGATACTGTTAAAATAGGGTTAGATGAAGGCTATGTTGGTGTGAGAGAAGGTGAATTTTTAATCAAAAAATATCCCAGGACCCCAATCCTGTACTTCCTCCCCAAGATCCATAAAAGTCTAAATGAGCCGCCAGGACGACCCATTGTTTCTGGGTGCGATTCCTGCCTGGAACCACTTGCGAAATATGTTGATTTTTTCTTAAAGCCCTTTGTTAGCTCTGTTAAATCATATCTCAGAGACACAATGGATTTCTCGTCAAAGTAGAAGGTACTGATTTTAATCCTGCATCACAATTGCTTGTGACAATGGACGTCACGTCCCTTTATACTCAAATACCGCAGGGAGAGGCATTGGAAGTAATTGAGCTTTATTTAGAAGCTCGTGCAAGACCACATCGAGTCCCTACCAGCTTTATTCTCAAATTGGCAGAAATAGCGTTGCGCAAAAATTACTTCCGATTTAATGAGCAGTTCTTTATGCAGACCAAAGGGACTGCTATGGGATGCCCCTATGCTCCTGGGATGGCCATACTGTATATGGCGGAATATGAGAAGAAATTTATTGAAAAGGATAACCCATATTGCAGTCACATTAAGCAATGGCTACGATATATAGACGACGTGTGGCTCCTGTGGCAGGGGAGCCACACGGAGTTGATGAAATTTCATGGATGGCTCAATTCTAAACATCCAGACATTACATTTTCAATAGAGTTCAGTGACACAAGAATGACGTTCCTGGATGTGGAAATCACATGCTCAAACGGGAAGTTGGTCTCCTCTTTGTACAAGAAGCAGACTGATAAAAATACAATACTGCACCACCAAAGTGACCACCCCAGGAACTTGAAGGCTAATTTGCCCTATGGCCAACTGCTCCGTATCCGGAGAAACTGTACGGAATTGTCGGAGTATGAAAGACACGCTGACACATTCTGTCATGAAATGGAAAGCCGTGGTTATCCTAAAAAACTGTTAAAAAACTCATTCAAGCGGGCACGATGTACACCACGCAAATGTTTGCTACAGACAAAATCAAAGGCTGAACTAGACCGGATGGTCTGTGTCACCACATTTGGGCCTGACACCAATAAATTCAGACAAACTGTGTTAAAAAATTGGCACTTACTAGAAAACCTGGACTGTCCATTTCCCCGTCCTCATTTCGCGTATCGTAAGAACAGGAGCATCGGACAACATCTTGTTCGAGCCGAGATAGCATTACCCGAACCTAAGAGCGACCTATTGTCGCAATGGGAAATGAAACCCATTGAGGGACATCATAAGTGTGGGACATGCGTGGCCTGTGGGACTACTGTGGAAGGGAAGGAATTTCAACACGGGAATATTAAGTGGAAACACTTAAGTTTCTCAAATTGTAAAACACGAAATGTTGTGTATGTAGTCATCTGCCCATGTAATAAAATTTACATAGGCAAGACAACACAACAAGTGAATATGCGCATAACGCAACATAAATCTAGAATCAAGAATAAGGTGCTTACAGCACCTATGGTGGAGCATTTCATCAAAAATAAACACACCGAGAATGACTTGAAGTGGTCAATTCTATATGTTCTGCAACAGTCTAGACCCATTGACCATGATAAACTTCTACTGAAAAAAGAGGCTTACCTTATACTTAAGTTTAATAGCGCACTTAGCGGGCTCAACTCGCTATCTGAAATATCTAGAGTGTGAGCTATATCTAGTATAGTGCCTTCACAACAAAGGGTCGACGGTAATTGCGCATACGTTATCATATGTGGTTTAAATTCACCTTTTTTCACATCTAAACAGACAGCCTTCTCTAGCCACCCCACTCCAAGATGGCCGCCAAGCAAGTGGCTTTAAGTAGGTCTAAAACCACGTTACAACATGGCTGCCAAACTAAGTGAATGAGAGCTAGACGCCGAGTTACAGCATGTTCAAGTAAGTCCAGAGCTAATATAGGTTTAATTCGCCACCAAGAATGCAGTAGCCCCAGAAACCTAATAAAACGCTGTTATTTCCTTTAAGGGAAAACGAGCGCGACAAATAAGGACTGTGGAAAGTGGTGCCTGCATGGTCTGAAAGCGGTTACCGCTGCAACCGATTAGAACACGAACAGCCCAAGCTAGGAATCCCTCAGAGCAGGTATGCCGAGTAGAGCAGCGAGTGCCATATTCTCTCCGTTTGTGCATAAAAAGCGCGTAAAACGCTATTCTCATTATTTTCAGGCTGTAATACAAGACTGAAAATTAACTCCCATTTGGTGAAAACGAAGGATCACGAGAATGATCCAGTAAGGTATGTTGATAATACATGTGCCCCATTCTGTTCTTAGAAAGTGAGCAAGAACAGGTCATGATACCCACATTTGTTTTTAGATCTCGAAAAGAAAAGAAACACAGTCAGAACTAATACTCTACCCTTGACCGGCGGCTGCTGGTTCAACAGGTAATAAGAGGAATACGAGTTTAATGTAGTTGGAAGCTAAAACAACTGTCAGAAATGTAGCTAAAACAAGTTTTATTTTATACACTTGCAGACATCCCGTATTAAGACAGAGCCCTGATGATCAATCAATCAGTCAATCAAAGACATTTATAGAGCGCACTACTTACCCGTAGGGTCTCAAGGCGCTGGGGGGAGGGGGTGCCGTTACTGCTCGAACAGCCAGGCCTTCAGCTTCTTCCTGAAGGAGAGGTGGTCTTGGGTCAGGCGCAGGTCGGTCGGGAGGGAGTTCCAGGTCTTGGCGGCCAGGTAGGAGAAGGACCTTCCTCCTGTTGTCGCTCTTCGGATGCGGGGGACGGTGGCGAGGGCGTGGTTGGCTGATCGGAGGTGGCGTTTGGGAGCGTAGAAGTTGATCCGGTTGTTGAGGTAGCTCGGGCCTTGGTCGTGTAGGGCTTTGTGTGCGTGGGTGAGGAGGCGGAAGGTGATTCTTTTGCTGACGGGGAGCCAATGCAGGTCTCTCAGATGTCCGGATATGTGGCTGGTTCGTGGGATGTCGAGGATGAGTCTGGCTGAGGCATTCTGGATCCGCTGGAGTCTCTTCTGGAGCTTGGAGGTGGTACCGGCGTAGAGGGCGTTGCCGTAGTCCAGTCGGCTGGTGACGAGGGCCTGGGTGACGGTCTTCCTGGTCTCGGTGGGGATCCACCAGAAGATCTTCCGTAGCATGCTTAGGATGTTGAAGCACGCCGAGGAGACGGCGTTGACTTGCCTGGTCATGGAGAGGGAAGAGTCCAGGATGAAGCCCAGGTTGCGTGCGTGGTCTGTCGGTTTGGGTGCGGTGCCCAGGGCGGGGGGCCACCAGGAGTCGTCCCAGGCGGAGGGCGAAGAGCCCAGGATGAGGACCTCCGTCTTGTCTGAGTTCAGTTTCAGGCGGCTGGTCGTCATCCACTCGGCTACATCTTTCATCCCTTCGTGCAGATTGGCTCTGGCGGCGGTGGGGTCGTTGGTCAGGGAGAGGATCAGCTGGGTGTCGTCGGCGTAGGAGATGATGTTGAGGTTGTGTTGGCGTGCGATGGCCGCGAGGGGGCTCATGTAGATGTTGAAGAGGGTGGGGCTCAGCGAAGAACCTTGAGGGACGCCGCAGATGACTTCGGTGGCCTCTGACTTGTACGGTGGTAGGCGGACTCTCTGTGTTCTTCCGTCGAGGAAGGAGATGATCCATTCCAGTGCCTTCTCCTGGATTCCGACGTTGCTGAGGCGCTGTACTAGGGTGCGGTGGCAGACAGTGTCGAATGCCGCAGAGAGGTCTAGGTGGATGAGGGCCGCTGTGTCTCCGTTGTCCATCAGGGCTCGGATGTCGTCGGTGGCAGCGATGAGGGCGGTCTCGGTGCTGTGGTTGGCTCGGAAGCCAGACTGTGAGGGGTCGAGGGATCCATTCGTCTCGAGGAAGGCGGCCAGCTGCTTGTTGACGGTCTTCTCGATGACTTTGGCTGGAAACGGGAGGAGCGAGATGGGGCGGTAATTCTTGAGTTTGGTGGGGTCCGCTGTGGGTTTCTTGAGTAGAGCGCTGAGTTCGGCGTGCTTCCAGCTCTCCGGGAAGGTGGCGGTCTCGAAGGAGGTGTTGGTGATGTCCCGCAGGTGGGGTGCGATGACCGCGTCGGCCTTGTTGAAGACGTGGTGAGGGCAGGGGTCGGTCGGAGATCCGGAGTGGACGGAGCTCATCATGCGGACGGTGTCTTCGGTTCTGATCGGAGTCCAGGCGCGGAGGGTGGTGGTGGGGGGCGGTGGTTCGGTCGTGGTGTGCGTTGGTTGAGTGCTGAAACTGTTGTGTATGTCCGCGATCTTGTTGTGGAAGTAGGAGGCAAGGGAGTTGCAGAGGTCTTGCGATGGGGTGATGTCGTTGTTTCCTGCGCTGGGGTTGGATAGCTCTTTCACGATGTTGAAGAGTTCCTTGCAGTTGTGTGCGTAGTTGTCCAGCCGGTCTTTGAATGCAGTTTTCTTGCCGGCGCGGATCAGTTGGTGGTGCTTCCGGGTGGCAAGCTTGAAGGTGGTCATGTTGTCCGGTGTTGGCTCCCTTCTCCAGGCTTTCTCGAGGGCTCGGCAGTTCTTCTTGGAGCTCTTGAGTTCGTCGGTGAACCATGGGGCCTTCTTGCTGCCGGGTCTGCTGGTCGGGGTCCTCAGTGGGGCGAGTTCGTCCGTGCAGTTGCTGATCCACTTCGTGAGGTTGTCGGCGGCCTGGCTGGGGTTCGCTGAGCTGGCAGGAGGGTGCTGGCTCAGGGAGGTGGCGAGCTGGTCGGCTGTGATCTTGTTCCAGCTTCTGCGGGCAACCTGTTGCTGGTGGTGGTGGATCGTCGTTCTTTTGAAGGTGAAGTGGACACAGCTGTGGTCCGTCCAGAAGAGTCCGGTGGCGTGGCTGAAGGCGATGTCTTTGCTGGATGAGAAGACGGCGTCGAGTGTGTGTCCGGCGAGGTGGGTGGGGGTGGACACCAGCTGCTTGAGTCCAAGGTTGGCGAGGTTGTCGAGCAGGGTGCTGGTGTTGCGGTCGTTGTTGTTCTCCAGGTGGAAGTTGAGGTCCCCCAGGAGGATGTAGTCAGCAGAGGGGAGGGCATGCGGGCTGACGAAGTCGGCGATGTCCTCGCTGAATTGAGTGCGTGGTCCCGGCGGTCGGTAGATCAGGGTGCCTCTGAGGGTGGTCTTCGGGTCGGTGTGGATCTGGAAATGCAGGTGTTCGGCGGTGGTAAGGGTGTTGTCAGTGCTGGTCGTGATACGGATGGTGTTCCTGTGGATGATGGCGATGCCTCATCCCATCTGGTTGGCGGTGCGGTCCCTCCGGGTGATCTTGTAGCCCTCAGGGATGGCGATGGCGATGTCGGGCGCTGAAGAGGCGTTCATCCAGGTCTCCGTGAGGAAGGCAACGTTCGGGGCTGTGGTGTCTAGGAGGTTCCAGAGTTTGATGGCGTGTCTGTAGACGGAGCGGGTGTTGAGGAGGATGCACTTGAGGTGGTTGCTGCTGGTGTTCGGCTTGGCAGGTGCTGGTGGCGGGCAGGTCCGGATGCAGGTGAACTTGCAGGCGTGGCAGCTGAAGGGTCCGTGGGAGCGTCGTGGGGTGGCTCGGTGGCATCCTGGGGTTCGGCCGGTGTTGAGTGCGATGAGGGTGGCGGCGGTGTACGTCAGGCGGGCCGGCCGGGGTCCTCGTGGGCCAGGGGTCCTGGCACTGGGCGCGGTCCAGGCGCGGACGGGCGCAGACGGGCTTACCTTTGGCGCACCTTCGGCGCACAATCGGCGCGCCCGCTGCGCGTGACCGCTGCGCGTTCGCACGGTCGCCATATATGGCGAAGTGCGCGGGGGGGCGGAGCAGCTGGGAGGCGGGAGCGGGGAGGGTACAGAAGGAAAAAAGGGGCGGGGTTAGCCGGCGGTGGCGGGAAGCGGGAAGCGGGGAGCGGGGAGGGAAGGCGAAGATGCAGCTACTGACAACAAAACAGGCAAAACAGAGGTGCAAATAAAACAATACTTAAACAAATCTAAACGCTAATGACAACAGGGGCACAGGGTGAGAAGCGGCGCCCAGGAGCGAGCACGGACCACGCCGCTCGAAGGAGGGGGCATGGTCACGCGGCGGCAGCCGGGCAGCGAGGCTGTTAGGCGGGGAGGCACACGCAGCAGCTGGTGGCCGTGCGGCGCAGGGGTGTCCTAGAACTAGGTCACACTCACCTGCGTCGCACGGTCGCCATATATGGCCAAGTGCGCGGGGGGCGGAACAGCTGGGAGGCGGGAGCGGGGAGGGTACAGAAGGAAAAAAGGGGCGGGGTTAGCCGGAGGTGGCGGGAAGCTGGGAGCGGGGAGGGAAGGCGAAGATGCAGCTACTGACAACAAAACAGGCAAAACAGAGGTGCAAATAAAACAATACTTAAACAAATCTAAACGCTAATGACAACAGGGGCACAGGGTGAGAAGCAGTGCCCAGGAGCGAGCACGGACCACGCCCCTCGAAGGAGGGGGCGTGGTCACGCGGCGGCAGCCGGGCAGCGAGGCAGTTAGGCGGGGAGGCACACGCAGCAGCTGGTGGCCGTGCGGCGCGGGGGTGTCCTAGAACTAGGTCACTAGAATCCGTAGAGTTCACATACCGGATTCGAAACGCGTTGGCGTAAAAAGATTAGCCATTTATTGGTTGAATAGACTGAATGAATTAATTTAAAGTCTATTTCTTCTTTTTTGAACTGCCTATTTTTAACTGTAGTTCATTGATTTATGATTGTCATCAAGTTTATACTTTTGACTCTGGTCTTTATGGAATTACGGATGATTTTTTCTTCGTAGTATGAATATTTGAGTGTATATATATCAAAGCAATCAACTTTGTATAATACAACTAGTTATGTGTATGTGTTTGTGTTGTAAATAATTGTGAATTGTAAATAATTGTATATAAGGTGTACAAAACGATAAGGTGTCCCTTTCATACATCGAAACTAAAAAAAGACAAAAAACAAATAAATAATAAAAGGGTTAGAGTGATATACCCGTACGAACCAGGAAGTTTCTTATGGTTTGTTCCCTCAAAAATAGAGGATTTAAGTAAGTGTGTGGCTGGCAATCTGTGTACTTAGTTATATTTATGGTCCAGCTAGCCCCACGTCCCAGGACCTGACTCCCCCATTCTTCAAACGTGAGTGCAATCCTAACATAAAATTCTCAAAATTAATCGCCACAGTTTAAATATGGAACTCTAATTTAGTTTAAAAATTGTAAAATGATTTACAAACATGTACTGGAAGGTATAGGTCTTTGGGCCAGATGTACCAAGCCTTTTTCCTATCCCAATGCATCCCATTTTCCTTTGAGGATAGTGGGAAGCATTTAAATTACAAGATTGATTAATCAAAAGTAATCACAGACATGGTGGTCTGCTGACCTCAGCAGGCCTCAATCCCTTTGCTGGCTGCAATTCCTAATGGGTCACAATTTGCAATCTACCTCATTAATATTCAAGGTAGGTCGATTTACAAACAAATAGGAATGGCTATATGATACACAAAGAGTTTCATACATTTGGAATATCGATTTATTAATTGCGATTCGGAGAGAATTACAATTAGGAAATCGGTTTTACTAATATTTTTACATTTACTGCTTTGTTTTCTATTTTATGCATTTTTATTGAAAAATTATCTAAGTTACCATGGCTTGGTTAGGATAGTTAAGCATTGGTAGGGGCTCATTTACAAACTCCTTGCATGGTCGGCGCGTCACTTTTTATTTGGAAATAAAGGCGGCACAACTGCCTTGTAAATAAGCTCATTAGGTCGTGTCTGCTGAAGGCTAGGCAGCCTAAGCTTCTGGCTGTCAGCATGAAATGATGGCCTGAAGGTCTCCTTTCTTGCAGCCCTCTCTCATTCTAAGATAGATTTCTTTTTCCATCAGAAGAATCCCTTTTGCATCTGTGAATGAGAACGTTTGAGGTGATTGATAAAAGGGGAGTGCTGTGTGTAGTTTTTTTTCCCTACAGTTACGGTACTATTCAGTAATTGGTTGGTTGACAAATGTTTCCCAAGCCCTGTCTAGGAAGTCCGCCTCACCCTGTGTCTGCCCTTTGTAGAAACCTGGACTACAATTCTGCAACGGGCGAAGGCGAAAATCTATTCCTGTCACCAAAGGTATGATATTTTAATCCGCGGACTGTGATCTATAGGGCACCCCCTGGCATGTTGCTTGACCTTCTAGTATTAACTTGAATTGCTGTCATTATAAGATTTATTTTTTTAATCCTTTTGGTGGAAACTACTTCCCCACATACCAGTAAACGGGGAAGCTTATTTTTTGCTGTGTGCAGGGTTTGTATGTGCTTACAACGATAAATTGTTCTTGGTAGAGAAAAGGCACGCAGTAGCACACTGGTATTCTGACTGTTAGATTGCGCCAGTGTTAAAAATAGGGACATTGTAGCATTTACCTGCAGCTGCTGAATAATGACATAGCTTTCCAAAGGCTTGAACAGTCTTAAAATCATGTCCCTGTTTTTGAAAACTCTATTGTTTTGAAAATGCACCACATGTGAAGCAGAAACCATGTTAATATGGGCCCATCAAACCATATCACATATACAACCAGCCACAAAAGAATATGAATACTAATGTTCCAATATGTATACATTTTTTAACAATTTGAACTAATTATATATTTCAGCAAAATTACATTGTGCATGAAATTTGAAATGTTTAATACATTAACATCATGTACCATTTCAAGCTTTACAATTTGATTATGCATTTCTGAAAACAAGATTTTTTTCACAGATTTTTTTTATATGTTTGTTTGTTTAAAACTTTGTGGACCTTATTCAGAGATGGGAGGACACAAGACATACAAAAAAGGGATTGTCAAAGTCAATAGGTCTCTCCTTCTTTAACCCCTTAGCCTCGGTGTGAATTTCGCTGCGGTGCGGGTAGGTGAACGTGGTGCTGCTGTGCTCGTGATGGAACCACGCCATCATGAGTCACGGGTGGCCTGTGCTCATGACGGTGTGGTTCCGTCAAGGCCCCCCCTGCTCATTCATTTGCACGCACAGGCGGGGAATTATTGCTGCGTGGGCGGATCGGCAGCCGCATGACCGAACCACGCTGACATGAGCACACACCGCCCGTGGCTCATGACGGCGTGGTTCCCTCATAAGCACGGAATGGGTTAAATAGAAAATGAAGATGCCCTTCTTGCAATAGTCACTTCACAGGTGCATTCTGCTGTACGAGGCCGTTATTAAAGGTCCCTCGAGCCAGACACAAGTATTTGCTGTAGCACCCTTTACAAATTTTGAGGCAGATGTTCAAAGCATTTTTCCAGTTGCAAATGGCCCGATTCGCACCTTCAGTGCGTTTGTGACTGGAAAAATGCTTTTTCAAATGTACAAAATGAAAAATGTGATTCAGTAGTTTGTTACTGAATCACATTTTGCATTTCCCATTCGGTATTTGCAATGGTGTATAAATGGTGTCCCTTCCAAATAACGAATCAATATGGTATGTATTACTGTTTTGCTACCAAATTCTGGTTGAAAACAGTAATACTTAATCACCAGTATAAAACTGGTTGTAACCCATTCACAAAGAGAAAGGGATCTCCAAGGAGCTCCTTCCCCTTTGAGAACGTAAATAATAATCATTTTTTAAGAGCAGACAGTGGTCCTACCGATCGCTTTCTACTCTAAAACAAGCATTTTCAATACAATAGGTCTCACATTTATGCAAGTTTAGACTATTGGCAATGTAAATGACAATGTGTTTTTATTTATGTTTTAAAAAACGAAACATAAATAAAAGGCATTGTCATTCACAATGCCAATGGCTCAAACTCATGTAAATGCGAGACCTATTGGTCTGCAAATGGTTAACTGCATTCCTACAGCACAGACCAGGTCCTGCACAAAACACTACTCACATCTGAATTCTGCCACAACATTCCTCTCCCTCGGTTGTATGATCCAGGAAAACATTTTGGTATCTAAGGTTAAGCTACTAAAGAATAGATGACTGCTGTTCATCAGATCCTACGACAAACACAAAGCCTTTGCAGTAAACAGAACTGGTACATAGACAGCCTAAAAGGTCCAGTGACGGATTCAACTGCACATGCCCTGTAAACGAGGTGTCTAACCATGAAAAGCTCCATGTGCAGGAGCAAAGCAGCAGAGACACTGATCCCCAAGGCACTCTCATGAATCCCTACCACTTGAACACATTAGAATTTTTGTCTGACGTTTACCTTTTAAGCATCTTGGAAATTGGTAAAAAAAAATCTTTAGGCAAAATGCCATAAAAAAAATAATCATAGAATTTTTGTGAATCTTAATGATTCTTGTGAATTCAAGAATTTGCAATGCAATAGATCTCTTATTTACGCGAGTTTTAGCTGTTTTTTTATGTTTTAAAATCCAAAACATAAATAAAAGGCATTGTAATTTACAATGCCAATAGCTCTAACTTGCGTAAATGCAAAACCTATTGCATTGCAAATGGTAGGCATCACGGACAACGGAAGGGCGGGTGGGCAAGCGGGGGGGGTTTAAGAAGGCACGGACATTGCGAGGGAGGGCGGGGAAAGGAGTGGTAAAGAAGGCACAGACCACTGAAGGGAGTGAGGGGGTGTTAAAGAAGGCACAACAACATGGGTAAAGAAGGCACAGTCAACGGGAAGGAGGGCAGGGGATAAAGAAGGCACGGACGAGTTGGAGGGCACCAAAGCATGTTGTGCCTGCAGTAAAAGAAACTCGATAAAACAAATTGTGCTCAAGGACTAAAATAGGGGTACCGTGTAACAACACAAAGGGCCCGTCGCCATGGAATGTGACAAATTAAGACGATGCAGTACTAAGTTGGTACTAACAAGCCTATTTATGAATCTGAAGCCAGCATTTAGGGAAGACAATGACACAAGCCAATGGCAAATATGGGCTGAGAGTGGAAAGGGCTTATATTCCCTACTCCACAAGTCTCGCAGAGCAGCGCATGCGTGCTGACTCTAGGCTCGACCTAAAAATGAAACTTCTAGAGTTCATTTTTTCTTTTTAAATACTTTCCATTTTCCCTTTAGTAAAATAGGCTGCATTTAAAAAAAAGATTGCTTTCTTTAAACTCAATCACAGACATAGTGGTTTGTTGACCTCAGCAGGCCACCATCCTTGTGGTCGCTGTGATTCCTAATTGGTGACAAACTGCGACCGACCACATTACTATGGGTCAATTTGTGACTCATAAGGAATCCCGACAATAAATTCAATGAGTTTTATACATTAGGAATACTGATTTTCTAATTGTGATTTGGAGAGACTCGTAATTAGGAAATTGGTATTCCTAATGTTTGCACATCTGACCCTTAGACTTTTATTTAAATACTTGTTGTACCAAGCTGTCATGCCAGAAGCGATTCCTACAAGTCCCTAGTCCACTCAAGCACACCCCGCCAATCAGTGCTCTCCTGTGATATATTGATCAGTACTCCTCATTTACACATCTCTCTGTGCACTCCTGCAGTACTTGTCCATGTACTCCCCTGATGAACTCACCTGCATATCAGCTTGTTTTCCTCTGTGCTCCCCTAGGGTTCATCAACCTGTGTTGTTCTCCTGTTCATCATCTTCTATTTTCTTCCATTGTGTGGGGCCTTCTTCACTTCACATTTTGCATGCCTTATGCACTTCAACCAGTGTCCGTCTGTTCAATTTCATTCACTTATATTTGTTAACATGTGTCAGTTTGGTCTGGTTGTCTGTCTGCATGAAAGCTTGCAACTTTACTGGTTTATGAGTATGGGTGTCAGTATACATGGATCCCTGTATGGCTGTCAGTTGTGAACATAGTCTGTGAGCACGAAGGAGTGACTATATTGAGCCCTGCATATCTGTTGCCCTGAACAGTGGGGGATAGTTGGGAATGTGGTGGGCCGGGTAAAGAGGAGGGGTTTAGAAAAGAAAGACTTAGTTTGGCTTCGTGGGTCGCCAGCCACTGGCTCTCCTGTGACACAGGAACAGTAAGCAACCAGGCTCGCAGACTCCCCTAGCCAATCACAAATCTGCCTTCAAGAGCGTCGTGATTGGTGTGAGCCCTGTGTTTCAGCACTCAGATGGGGACTGGGAGGCTTTGGAAGTTTTCCATCTATGCTGTGCAATACATCAGATGGAGAGCATGCAACATGCTCGGGACAGTTTGGTTGGCCCAAGACAGCAGGCCATACCGTCATGAGCACCTAAGGTGCCGCAGTAACCACTCCTCCTCCCTCTCCTAGGCTGTGACAAGCCAATCACTGCCCCACTTCAACCTGGCTGGCTCCTTACAGAAGAAAAAAATGATAATAGCTTAACGTTACTAATGTTGAGGCATTGTCAATTTCTTTTCCTTTTTACACTTAGGGCCCGATTACGATGTCGGAAGGACCAGAATCAGTCCAACATGATCTGGGAACTGGAACTGAACAACCTCCTGTTGTCGGTTCCAGATCAGCAAGTAGGATGAGAGCGAAGAAATCCTATACTTTACAGTGGGAGAATGCATTACGAACGGGTAAAGAGCAGAGGTGCAGTTTATCCCTGCACACCGTGGCAGGCAGCTCAAGATGCCTGCCACCGGGTGCAGGGATCAACAGGGGGCCACAATCCAGTGGCCTTACACCCATGGGGGCCCTGCTGGGGGCCCCCAAAGACAGATTCCCATCATCTGTACGAAAGAACCGGCCGAAGGATTCATGAAGGCTTTCTGAATGGTGAATGGGCTCTCCGAGCATATTGGAGGCTATTTGGATATCCGATTTGGGTTCCCTTCCCACTGACCCAATCTAAATGGGTCAGCCAGAAAGAAATCTGACCAGCCGATTACGTTGCGGTCTGAAGGGTTCCAACTGACAGTCATAGCTGTTTCAGCCTGCACCACAATCGGGCGCTTAGTGGGGAGACGCTACTCCGCCTTAGCGGAGGAGCCACCCTGGGTCTACAACAATGGGTGTATTCTCGCATGTAGGTCTGTGTGCATACTCTAGGTGTGCCTCATTTTGATATCATGTTGGTTTTGTAAATGTTTGCTTATATGGTGCTTACTTCTGAGATTGAACTTCGTTTAAGGGCTATCAATGATGGCGAGTAGGAGAATTGAGATATAGCATGGATTCCATGTTAGATTAGTATGGCCATAAATATTGTGCTACAAAAATAGTGCAGCCACATATTTAAGTATTGGCATACTATTTTTAACTGCACAGTTACAAACCTTGAAGATTTCTACATTGTCAAGGTGTATTTAGGTGGAGATTTTTAAACCTGTTGTTGGGGAAGTGGGGTCTGACCTGCAATTGTAGGCACCTAGACTTTTTTTGATTTAAAGCCCCATGTGGTTTTTAACCTCGGGCGCTGAACTCTGCTCCGTTTGCGGAGTTTCCACAGTCCACACTCTGTGGAGCAACCCGTGGAGCAGAGTATATTTCCTCGCCCGCGCTCATCAACAGCAAGTTGGGGAGGGCAAGTGAGGAAAATCCACCTCCAGGTGAGTTTTCTCAAACTGGGCGGTTGGATTTCTCAATTAGAGTGGTTGAAGCAGGTCATGAAGATTCATCTTTAAAAACCTTCTGTTCACATTGAGAAAGCTGCCTCTCGAGCAGCAGAAAGGATGCTGCGCCATATTGCACTGCACATGGAGCAGTTCACAAAAAATTTACAGCACAGGATAAACACCCGGCGCTCAAAATCACTGCGAACAGCATCACCCTAACACACTCCGATGCTCACGGAACTCCATGTAGCGTGGCAGAGTTTTTTGTCACCGTTCAGAACTCCCCAAACTCTGCCTTGAGTGGTCTTTGGATCTCTGTTATGAGTCAGCTTAACCGAGTCTCTCTTTGTCTGTAAAATCTTCTAAAATGGACTTGAGTGGTAATTGTCAGTGACCCACCTTTAAATGATGGTGCTTAAGTGCAGCTCGGGTAAAAAGCTCTGAGGTTGTTACACATGAACATGTGTATACATGCTATGCACCTTTGTGAAGGCTGACCAAGGTGGACTACAGTATAACTCAGCCCTTTATCTGACTACATAAAGCTGTTGCTGAGGGTTATATTGATAACTTGATGATGACCTCTAAAGGCCTTAAAATGTATTTGGGCACCCAAATAGAAATATCTCCAATTCCTGTTTACTATATTATGAGTGTGTATTGCTGTACTCTTTTGTCTGTAGTGTTCCATTATATGGCCTTACTGTATTCACACTGTAGGTTAAAGCTGCATCAAAATATCAACTTTGCATTACTTTAAACTAGAGAAAAGACTAATCCCCTATGTATGGGCATAGAAAGTCCCAAGCCAAAATATAATATTAGTTTTGCCATATTTGCACTCTTTTAAGCATATTTCTAGTCATGATGAACCCCAAAAATCATTAAGTAAACCTGTGCTTAACCACCTAGTAGCTTGGCACAAAGGCAATCAGGCTTAAGGGGGAATGTGTAAAGTATTTATGCTACACTTAAACATTACTAACGTGAAAACACAACAGCAGGAAAAAATGCTAACCAATTTAGTTTAATAGAGTAAATTATAATAAATGAAATGCCACCAAAACTATAAAATTCCAATAGTAGAACCAGAGTTCCGAATTTTTAAGATTTTAGGTACAAATAGCACCTAGAAGAACAAAGCATCATTCGCAGTTATCTGGGACCAGGTGAAAGGCAAAAGTTCAGGCCGACTGTGATGGAGTCTAGGTCTGTTACAGGGTTCAGGTTCATCCTGGAGGAAACTTTATCGTCTAACCTAGCCCAGTTTTACTGTGAGATGCACTCCTCATTGGGGTCACCGTAGTTCTGGCCTCAAGCAAGCTAGATCCCAAGATGTGCTTGTTGATGGCAGTTAGCTGAAGTCTTAGGCCTCAGTCAAACTTCACTTTGAGGATGTGGCCCTCATCAGCGTGAAGAGCTACTCGACAATCAGGGCTTCATGTTGGCTGGAAATGCAAGGTGGTGCTGTTGATGTGTAGAGCTCCAGGCTGTGAAGTCCACAGCCTTTATCACTTTATCCAGGAAGGTCATGTTGGCAGTCAGAGTTATATTTCGCATTGGCCTAATTGCTCAAGAGGAGACCGGGCAAGGTTGTTTTCAATAAGAAGGACCTTTGGTTTTTCACCTAAAGTCCAGTTCTAGCAGTTTTATGGTGGAAGGCTCACACTCTAACACCCAGTCATGGTCGGTGCAGGGAAGAGCGGTAGTGTGGGGGTGGGGGGGGGGGGGGGTGAGTCGACAGATGACATTGAGGGAAAATAAAACAATATGAAAGAGAAAAACACTTGGCGATATAGCGAGCGCAAGGTAAGTGTTTTTATTTTTTATTTTCCCTCATCGTCGTCTGTCAACTCACCCTCCTGCCCTGTCCCACCACTTTTACCTGCATCGACCGCAACTGCTAATACCACTCAAAGGTCCAGGACCTGGGGTTTTGGGGATTAGGCCTTACTCCAACAGAAACCAGCTGCAGAGTCAGGAAGTTCCACTTGATACTGGTCAGCTGGGCAGGTGCAGAGAACACATCTAGAAGCATGTTATATCCTGTAGTCTAAACAGAAGGTCAGATAAATGATCCTTTGAGTCACTATTAGGATCCTGGGTTTGAGGCAAGCAGATACAGTCTTCCCTTATTCTGCTGAAAGCAGGGTAATCCTTCTTCTGAGTCTTTACAGGTCCAAGAGTGCTTTTATGAGAGTTTCTGAGGGTTCCACTTTTATACCTCCAGCCTGCTCTCTCTCCCGCAGCTCCACGGTTCCCTGCCTCGCCGCTGACTCCTGTTATTCCTCCCCTGCCTGGGGTTCAAGACCGCTTTACTCTCCACGCTCTCCTCGCCGTGCCGCCCAAGCCAGTCAGCCCGGTCCTTCCGAGTCTGTGCCCCCTCACTGCGTCCTGACCATTCATCTGCCTGCAGTGCCGGTAATTGTGAAACTTGCTGTGTACCACTTGTTGTTTCTTGGATGCTGTCTCTCCTTTTGTTTATTCCACTGTGTATTTACTGTTTTGGTTAGTGCTTGGCTAATTGCTGTCCCTGTCTTTGTTTGGCTCTCCTCCCTCCGCTGCTGCCTCTGCAGCCCCTCCCCCTGCACATTTCCGTTTCCCGCCTCCCAGCTGATCATCCCACCCCCTCCCCTACTTAATGGTGGCTGAATCTAAGACCCCCCCACTACAACTCAGCCGCTCTCCTTGCACTCAACCCCGGAAGATACAACAACTGCCAGAGATCTCCTGCCTTCACTGCCAACAGTCCTTCACCATCAACAGCTCCCCCACGACCACTGAACCCATGCCGAATGCCTGTGCCACGAAGCTCTGATGTGCATCCTCCTAAACGTGCACCCCTTACACAGACGCGCCGTAAAGATCTAGGACCTGTTCAACACACACTCGCCAGACGTCGCTCACAGAAACATGGACCAATGCCTCTTCTGCCCCCGACATCGCCACCGCCATCCCCGAGGGATACAAGAAAGTGCCACCCCTACACCCAGGATGAGAACACAAGAGATCCCTTTGATTTTCCCCCTCCAGCACGAGCGACCCCCTCTCTAACACAGAGCACCTCCACTTCCAGAACCAGACCAGCCCCAGAACCATGCTGCACGGGACCCTCGTCTACAGACCCCCGGTCCTCGTACCTTTTCTGCCACCACCATTGCCGACCTTGTTGCACCCCATGCCATCACCTCAATGGACTACATCCTCATTGGAGACCTGAACTTCCACCTCAACAACCCCAGCCACCCCGAGTCAACCATCCTCCTTGACAACCTCGACAACCTCAATGATGTGTCCAGCTCTGTGGGTGAATCACTGGATCTCCAGCTGCACAGACAAGCTTGCACCCCTCCGCCACCTCACCAAACAATGCCCCCTGAAGGTCGCCTGGTACACCACCGACCTCCAAAAAGCCAGGCTCTCCTGCAGTCACCTCGAGAAACTCTGGAGGAACAGGAAAACCACTGAACACCTACAGGAACGCCATCACTGAATACCACTAGCGCATAAGCCCCACAAAGAGGGCTGTTATCAAGAACAAAATCCACAGCAAAGCCAGTAAAGCAAAAGAACTCTTCAATGTCATACAGTAGTTGACCAAACCCCCCAGCGAAGCCATGGACGTCACACCTTCCAATGACCTCTGCAACAAGCTCGACTCCTACTTCCACCTGAAAATCAAGACCCTCTACAACAACTTCATTGAACAGACTCCAGAAACCACCCCTCTCTCCACCTTCAACAACCAGCCCACCATCACCGCCTGGAAACCTGTTACCACCAAAGACACCACAATGACCATGAAGAACACCCTCTCAGGAGTCCCCACGTACCCCTTCCTACCGCACTTGTACCGCAGAGCCACCGTCGCTATAGCATCCAAACTAGGCTGGACCATTATTGCCTCCTTCAAATCCGGCATCTTCCCCAATGACAGGAAGCGGGCAGAGGTCGAACCCCTCCTCAAGAAGTCCTAGGCTGACCCAACGGCCCATCTCTCTGTTTCCCGTCACAGCCAAAGTCACTGAGGGATTCCTAAACGCCCAGCTGATCACCTTCATTGAAGAGAACGCCATCCTAGGTCCCTTCTAGTCCGCATTTCGCAGCAACCACAGTACCAAGACTGCCCTACTAGCCACCACCGATGACATCCGCATGCTACTCAACCAGGGCCACACTACTAGACCTCTCTGCAGCCTTTGACACCTTCTCACACCGCACTTTTGCAGCCAGACTCCACCATGCCGGGATACTTTGAACCGCCCTCAACTGGATCTGCTCCTTTCTCTCCGGTAGAACCCAAAGGATCAGACTTACACCCTTCATCTCCGAGCCCACAGAGATCAACTGCAGAATACCCCAAGGATCTTTGCTCAGCACCACACTCTTCCACATCTACATGGCCCCCCTCACCACCATCGTCAGACAGCATAGGCTCAGTATAGTGTCCTGCGCCGACGACATCTAGCGCATCCTCTCCCTCACAAGGAACCCCGAAGACACCAGACTCTGCTTCCAGGAAAGAATGAACGACGTTGCAGCCTGGATGAACAACAGCTGCCTGAAGCTCAACTCAGAGCAGACAGAGGTCATCCTTGTCCTTGAACCCTCCTCCACTGCCTGGGACAAAACCTGGTGGCCTTCCACCCTCAGAAACCCACCCATTCCATCAGATCATGCCGAAAACCTCAGCAACATCCTAGATTCCCCCCTCACCATGACCCACCAGATCAACTCTGCTGCCTCCAGCTGCTTCAACACCCTTCGCATCCTCTGCAAGACCTTCAAGTGGACCCCCCAAATGCAGAAAGACCGTCACCCACGCACTTATAACAAGCAGACTAGACTACGGCAACGCCGTCTATGCCGGTATCCACAGAACCCTGCTACACAAGCTCCAAACCATCCAGAACACGGCAGCCAGACTCGTCCTCGGAACCCCATGACACGAGCACATGACCCAGCACCTACAAAAAAAAAAACTCCACTGGCTCCCCGTCAAGAAGAGAGTAACCTTCAAGCTACTCGCCCACGCTTACAAATCCCGCTACATCGGACCCACATACCTCAATGAGAGAGTCTCCTTCCACATACCCAAAAGGAACCTCTATTCCACCGACCTCGCCCTGGCAGAGACCCCACTCATCCCCTGAACCCGAGAAGGTAGACAATCCTTTTGTACCGTTCTCCTATGTCACAGCAAAGGACTGGAATGAGCTCCCAGTCATTATCAGACGCTCCCCTACTCTGCACACCTTCAGGAAGAGCCTCAAGACCTGGCTCTTCGACTGAACCGGAGCTGCACCCCCCCCTCTCCCAGCGCCTTGAGACCCTCACGGATGATTAGCATGCTTGATAAAACCCTGATTGACTGATTGATTGATTTTTTGATTGATTGATTGATTGAGGGATTGATTCCTAGTGCTAGCCTGTGTGGAGGGCACCCCCTTTGTCTAACCTTGAACTGGTTCTGGTAACTACACTTTTTTCTGGGTTTGGTTCCAATCTGTCTAGAGGGACCAAGGACATGCGTCATAGGTGTGAACTACATTTGCCAGTGACAGGGCAAGCTTTGTCAGAAGTCAGAAAAGGGCTGGGTGGAGCCCTCGGACAACCCTTTGAAGCTGAGGTAGGGCTTAGTGCAACCCCAGGCCTTCCTGCACATAAAAAAGAACAGCCTTTCCTTCACCTTGGGCTCTTTTGTCCCCTGTCTGGAAGAAATACACATCACATCACACCATTTTCAAAATGGAAATGTAAAATCTGAATTTACAATTAAAGAGGTTTTTAATTTACAATTCAAATGAGTCACATAAGTATTCCCCTATCTGCTCCCAAACACAAATTATCGCTTAATAGGTACAATAAGGCAACTCTGTTTGAGTCTATGGGAGATCTAGTCTTGCTGCTGGGAAAAACTACTTTGAGGGTTTGCACTGCTTGTTATGGACATGAGAAATTCTTTATGTACCATGCACCATGCCCTATGAACCTTTAGGGCATGCATTAGCGGTGACTTATATGTAAGTATGGGTGAAATTTGCGAATTCCGAAAGCAAATTCGCGGTCCGCAAAACCTGCGAATTGGCTGATTTTTTTATTTTTGCGTGTTCGTGGTTTTTTTTATAGCGCGCTGACCGCAAAGTTACCCATGCGGTCGTACATGGGCACAGCCATCTTGTTTTCAGTGTTCGCGTTCCATATTTCCATTTCCGGGCGCTCGTTGCATGCTCGCGTTAGGCATTTCCTACGTGCGTGGCACAATTACGTGTTTGCATGCGTTTTTGTATGCTCGCGGGGGAAATATCACGTGAACTTACCCACGCGGTCGCAATGGGCGCGGCCATCTTGTTTTTCATTCATTGCTATGGTTCTGGGCATGCTTTTTCAATCCTCCCCTAATCTTTGCAATACTTTGTTTCTTTGAACTTTTTTAAAAATCTTTTTTACTCATTATCTATCCCTCTATTTTTCTACATCTATATTTTGTGTTTTTTCAACTTTTCGTTACTTTAAAAACTACTTTTTTAACCTCTTTTATTTTATTTACTTTTTCACTATTCTTTCCTAATTTTTATTTAACTTTCCTGTCCAGGACCATGGCAAAAGGAGCCGGGAAGAACCAGAAGGGGAAGGTTCCCGCACCCCGTACCCGGCTCCCATGCGGGCGCTTAAGGGGGGAGGCAGTAATAGCCCGGGAGATTTTCAGCACGGTGGAGGTGGCCGCACTCATTTTTTTTGTCCAGCGCCACCTTCCCAAGACCGTCGCGCCTGGCGGCAGGCTGGGTGCCCGGTACGGGCTCCGGGAGCGTCGCAAGCTATGGTGGAAGGTGTGCTGGGCCACGTATCGGGAGTCTGGGGTCCGGCGCACCTACAACCAGGTGACACACCGGTGGTCCGACATCCTGGACCGGGAACACGACCTGCTCGACCTGCATGGCATGGGGATCCCTGGGCTTGGTGAGTAGTAGTAGCTATTTAAACACTACTTTGTTTTCTCCTGCCCTGTGTTTTTTATGATATTGCAAATATTTGTTTTTTCCGAAGAGCAAGAATGCTGCCGATTACATTGCAGGTAAATTATGTTTCAAAAGCTTCTGTGATTGCAGGTGCTCGCCTGCTCATTGGTGGTGCTACTATGCTTACTTGTTTTCAATTTTGTGCTCATTTGGCCTGGGTGATGATTATGTATCAGTGTACTTTACCGAACTGTGTAATGCTAGACATTAGAGACTCCTGCCACTAAGAAGAGATAGTGGTGGTGATCATGACGGACTGTGTCTGTCACTTCGCGTGCTGCGTAGTGCTACCTTCCAGTCCTTGTAGAACCTTTTTGTAGTTGGTTTAGTGAGTTACATAACTTTCCAAGTAGACGGTCTGCAAATCCAGCAATTCTATATCCTAGTAGACCACATCAGATATGGGTCAATAAATTTAGTGCAATTTTTGTCTATTCCCCCGAAATAATTTGTTATTGTTTTTTTGAAATGTTTGATTTGGTTGACAACAATCATCCATGTTTGTGTCTTTCTTTCATTTTGTACATCAGCTTCCCCCAGGGGCAAGAGGACACAGGAAGAGGTAGCGGCGCGGCGAGGCAGGAACAATACCAGGAAGGCCAGGATAGGTCTGCCGTGGGCTCCTCTGCTGGCCCCAGTAAGTTTTCCTGTTAATAATAATAATTATACTTCCCAATCTTTTACAGCACCTATATTTTCCAAACGTTCCTTATTCTATTTTTTCCTAAATCGTCTTTGATCTTCTTGTAGACAGTTTCTAAATTCTTATCCTGCCTCTACTATGACTCTCTGTGCTACTACTAGATTATTATTATTAGTCTGTCTGTGTAGCTAGCTAAGCTTGCACAGTTGGCAAAAGGTGTTAAACAAAACTCCTATTCAGCAATAGCTCTAGGCACTGAGTGCAGTTCTCTGGGTTGTCCATAATGTCTATTGAAGTCTTCTTAATGTTTATGCTTTGACAATTCCCAACAGTAAAATGTCAATGGCCACCAAGAATAAGATACTAGTTTACTTTTTGATTGGATAGGAGGACAATCCATACTACTACTGTTGCAGGGACTATTCTGCACAAACAGAACTATGGACAAGAAATAGGGCATTGGTTATAAATTATAATAGGCGCAGTTAGACTTTCCACATACTTCAGTCATAACAGATGTTGAACCCCCAATCTCCTTACTGACTAGCTAGTGTGTCAGAGTCATTTAGCTCCCGAATGCAGCGATGATCCCCAATGATTATACAACCCACAACATAAGACTACGGAGTCAGAGTCCGGACCTCTCCAATCAAAAAGTAAACTAGAATCTTATTCTTGGTGGCCATTGACACCGCAGCCACCCGCCACTGCCAAGCAGCAAAAAAATCAGCTGCCCCCCCACAGCAGGTGCAAGGCTTGTCTGCACCGCTTGACCCTCAGGGTGTCCAACCTTGAGCAGGAGGTGGAGAGACTGAAAACCCTGCTCAAGGACCTCCGCAGGGAGCGTCGGGACCACCTGGCCATAGGACACCGCCGGCGGCAGTAGAGGAGGAGAGACTGTCCCTTGCCCCTTTTTTAAAGACTTTTGGTGGGGTGGTAATTGGGCGTTGGTGTTTTGGAACTTTTCTTCAGGACATTTCATGGACATTGGTTGGGGTTAGGGAGGGGGGTGGGTTGGGTCTTGTGGGTTAGTTTATTTTTGTTAGGGTGTAAATAATTATTTATTTTCAACTTAAACATAGCATACACATTTTTACTGTTTTGTGGTGGAGGCGGGGGGGGGGCGTTAACTCAACTGTACGTTTGTTTTCCTGAAACTTAACTGGCTGGTTGATTCAAATTGTCTAATCGCCCACATTTTTAGAAAAGTGCCACTGACAGAGTTTGTGAATTCAATTGCCCTACGACTTTACTAGTAGTACCGTCAGTCTCTCCTCTCCTCCTACTCCATTATTCTTCCTCCCCCAAAATGCTTATTTTACCTGTGATTCGTGTTTGAGAATAGGGCAAGGCACAGGGCTGGGTGCATGGCAAATGGCGAATAAGGTTGAATCCTGGACAGATGAAATGTCATTGTTGTGGTGGTGGTACACTACACACTGGCAGTGGCAGCATATGAAAAAAAAGGAAATTAAACATTGAGTGGCCGAGCATAGCATTAGAACAGTACGATAGGTAGTACAGTACACAGTAAGAACATATCCTCGGATTCCTTCACCATCCTTGAAATGTATTTTCTGTTGCTTTGTCCTTATCCTCCCGAGCAAGTGTGTGGAATTATTGTTGTCATTTAGTCACACCTCAATGAAAACCACACAGCCCGGGGGAAGAGGGTTAGGGTTTGAAAATTGGATGGGAATGGGGGGTTTTGGGAAAGTTTTGTGGAGAGAGGAAAAAAACACAGCATGGGTGGACAAACATTAAATGAAGAAAAAAGAAATCTTTGGATACAAAGTTATCCATAAATCTTTTAAGGGACATAAAGAAAGTACATGCACTACTGCAAACATGAAGTTGTTTGCTAAATGGATGGTTAGATTACTGAAAAGTAGTACTACAACTTACGAACTATGAAGAAACAATGTGAGAGGACTGGGCTTCAGTAATTACGCAATTTCACTTGCCTATCTGCCCTCAGAGAGAATAAAGACTTAGTAGTACATTAAATTAGTTTTTAAAATAGCAAAGAAAAACGTATCAAATAGCTGGAGGGAGGAATTTGAAGCAGAGAGCAAACAAATGCACAGAGTCACACTCATAGAGGTTCACAACAATAACATTATTTAAAAGATAAGGAGAAGTGAAGAGGATACTGTAACTGTATGTTGTAGTTGTCCTGTTCAATTTGGGAAGTTGCATGCATTCAGCCATTCCTCTACTTCGCGGTACTCCTCCATTCCATCTGACGCTCCATCGATCAATCTTGGTGACCAGACTTACTGTCCACTGCCTGCCTGGCGGATGCGGAATTGCGGATCGCTAATGGTAAGCCTGAGTTAATCGTTTACCCCATCGCACAGGGTAAAAGCCGGCCTGTAATTGTTGATGGAAAAACAGGAAGTGAAATTGAAACACCACAGAGAAAAAAATATAAGGAACGGTGTGCTGTAGTGCAAAAATAACACTTTCAGTTTCAGAGGCGACAGTATTACATACAAGCATCATCATTTCTAAAGTGGCAACTCTGAGTCTCCTAGTTTTGAAGGATAGTAATTAGCACACAGCAGGCCAGGGCCATGCGGACGGTCAAGGCAGGCACCACTGAGTGAAGCAACCTGATGTAGCATACCTCTTTGACACAGACAGACAAAGCATATCTAATTGTATGCAGCAAGCCTCATAGCCACAATTTTACATGAACTGCTGTCTGGACTCTAGCATAACAACACTGCACTGGCTCGACCACTCCATACCATGACTAGACAGAAATGTAGTTGTGCTCTAGTTGTTGTTGACTGGTTTACCTGTTTGCCACCCATGAAATGGTCATAGTTCTTCTGTAAACCGACAATGATGATCCATCCATCCCAGTGAGTGACTGTAAAGAAAAAAGATATTATGTAACTTTGATCATCAAGACTCATCATCATCATGGTATATTTGCAAAACTCAATGTCGTTCATGCAGTCGCAGTCTACACACACAGTGAGTCCAAGGACATTTTGCATATTAAAAAATGCAACGTAGTAGCCCCTGCAGTAGAAGAATTTGAATTAAACAAGGTAAAAAAACACAGAGTAGACTTGAGTTACATTTAGTGTGTAAAAGATTAAATAATAACAGAAGACATATGATGATTCATTTCATGCACAACAAAAAAACAGCAATTGCATTTATCAGAGCCAAACAGCCAGTGCTGCTGTCCACTGCAGTGCATGCCATCTCATTATTCATTACCACTTTTTGTCCTCATCTTGTTGTTCTTAAAGTGGAGGCCCACAGGGCAGCCTCTCGTGTGTGTCAATCAATTTCAGAAGTAACTGTCAGCAATCAGCATATAGTCAGTAATTCCAGTCCCACTTCTTTTGAGGGGACTCGTCTACGAAGCGACAGTTTCTTCATTCTGCGTAATCCAGCCATCTGCCTTGAGGGAAATGTATAGGGGGAGTCCGGAGGAGGAGGATAGAGGAGCATGACTGAGTTGTGAACTTGTGAACTTCAGGATTGCAGACAGCGGCACCTTCAATAAGGAAATAAGATGAAGACAGTGCTGCTGATGGATTTGTTGTGATTAGAGTTTTGTTGTGGTAAAAGTTGCAAAACAAAGAAAGACACACAGGAGTAAAAGTGAATAAGGACGGAGTCAGGACGAAAAAAAAGGAAGCCAGTTTCAGGCCTAGGTGTCAGGGAAGTAGAGCTCGTCCTCAAACTCTGTGAATTGAGACGGGAGTAGGTCAGCTAACAGAGAAGAACTTCCGTCACCTAAGTCATTGTCCTCTTCTTCCTGCGTGCATTCACGTATTTTGGAATCTATTGGTATGAAGTGCTGATTCATCTTGATCATTGTTAACCTCTCCAAATTTTTGGGCGAGAGGCGGGTCCTTTTTGAAGTTACAATGGCACCAGCAGCACTGAAAAAACGTTCAGAAGACACGCTTGCGAGTGGGCCAGACAAATAATTTAGAGCCAGGTTGGTGATCAGTGGCCATAGAGGCCTTTTCTCATACCAATACAACAATGGGTTCTGATTAACGAAGACCTCTGTTGGGTCATCCAGATAGGCCTGCACCATCCACTCAAGGTTCTCCAGGGGTGCTCTACTTTGCGTACCATCTGTAGCCTTTGCATTACTGGAACGAGCAAACCCTTGATGAGTTAGCCAATCCGCTTCTGACAATATTATGGCTGGGCCTGGTGCAGGTGAGGAGGATGATAATACGGTTGCTGGTGTCGTTAACGGCTGTGAGGTAAAGTGACTGCCTTCGGCCACAGATTCATAAGTAGACCTTGACGCCAGATGGCCTGCTGATTCACTACTCCTTCTGTCGGTTCCTTCAATTTTCTGCCTCTCTTTTTTGAACTGAGTGGCTGACAGAGCTAGCCAATGTTTGTACTTTGAAACATCTGCTTCATTAAAAGGAAGGAATGCTTTGCTGGCCACTGCCTTTTTGTACCATGGATCCAGAATAGTGGCACAAATGTAATGTTGTTCTGTATGTCGTTTTTTTAAGTCTTTCATTGTCAACTAGGCGGCTTAATAATCTCTCTGCCAACTGATATGCATCTTGCTTTTCAGCATCATCTCGGAACGTTGAAGACACCGCCTTCAGTTGGTTTTCTAGCATGCGCAACAATGGGATAGCTTTGCCCAAAGTACAATCCTCCCTGCTGACTTCACGCATGAAGACCTCAAAAGGACAAAGTATGTCTGTCAGGATTTTAACTAGCATCCATTCCTCCAACTCTAGTCTCATGTCTTTCATAGTAGAACCCAGTGCAAAGACATACTCATTGATTACCATCCACTGCTCAGATAGAGGCTCAAGCATGTAGAAGGTTGAGTTCCAACGTGTTACCACCTCCTGGACGAGTCCTCTGACTAGCAGTCTACGTTCACGTTGCATGTTCCTCAGCTTCTTCCGGGCCTTAAAAGAATGGCTGAAATGTGTGCAGATTCTTCAGCAGGTGGTCAGTAACTTGCTGATTGTGTTTTTTTTTTCAAGAAATCTTGCACAACAATGTTAATACTGTGCGCCAAACACGGCACTCTGAAATAGCCACCATCATGCATGGCCTTAACTATATTACTGCCATTATCTGTGGAAACATAACCAATCATGCGCTTTGGAAGCAGCCATTCATAGACCTTACTCTGAAACTCATCCAAAAGGTTTAGTGCAGTATGAGATTTCTCCATGGCAAACATGGCTACTGTTGCATGTTTCCGAGTAGCTTGAAAAACTGTGTCCGTGTCAACACCTGCATGTAACTTGTCTCTAACCCCTGCAAAAGAGGCCCAGTGTGCAGTGATGCACATGTACTCAAGGGCTTGACAACTGGTCCACATGTCTGTTGTCAGGTGGATAGTGTGAACAGCACTATTCTGCAAAGCTGCCCCAATCACCTCCAGCGCATCTTGATGTTGTGCTGGAACCGCAACTCTGGCAAAATAGGACCGGCTAGGAACCTTCCATTTAGGGCAGACTTTCGCCACAAATTCTAGAAAACCCACCCCTTCCACGAAAGAAAAAGGGAGAAGGTCCAGCGTTAACATTTTAGCCAGCATTGCATTATAAAGACGTGCCGTAGGGTGGTTGCGCTCAAATGGGGCATCCGACCAAAACATTCAGCTAATGGTGGTCTCAACCGTTTTACGTGATTATGATGATGCAGACTTCTTTAACTCAGTTAGGCTCACTGATGTACTTTTTCGCATTGGTGTCTCTCCCAGACTCTTAGTGTGCCTCATACATGTTTCAGGGGTAGAGGGTGTGAGCGCTACCACTGCAGTGCTGCTGCCAGGGGTACTGGGTGTACCAGAAAAAATGTCTGTCGCTACTTCACTTCCCCCCTGCACGATCAGCCCCTCGTCATCATCAGATGCAATATGAATGTATACATTTGGATTTGTTATACTTTTGGCTTCCCGGATCTTCCTTAGGTGCGCCTCCCAAATGATAGTGTGGTGTTTTTGGAGATGACCTCTCTGGCCTTCGGTACCAAAGTACATAGTACATAGTACAAATCGAACAGACTACCATGTTTTCCTCCTTTTTGCTAACACTAAAGAAGTCCCAAACTGGGGACTGGAGATGTCTGCTGGTGGTGGAGGTGCTACTTTCAGTTTCAATGCCAGATGAAGTGGAGGATGGGCGTGGCTGAATTTGACTCTGTTGTGCACTTACTGCACCACTACTTGAGGTACTGGAGGTTGAGCTGGATGGAGGTCCCTGCCGGCCCTTCCAACGAGAAAATATGGTAGCTGTAGGTCATGTTGGTGTAGTAGTTAACTGCGTTGGTGGTGGTACCAGTGCCAAGCCGCCCACATCCCGCTCAGCAGCAATTCAGGATAGGGTCTGCTGCATGCCCGCTGGGGCTGGAATGACGACTGTGATGACTGGGTCATCATCAGACTGTTCACAAGCAGCAGAATACACCACTTCTTGTTCGTCGTCATCACCCATAAGTGAAAGCCTTGCGGGAACCTTCCTTTTAGGCTTAGCTACCTTTGTCGGCTCATGGCGTGCCTCACTCTCCACCAATCAACATCAAGATCATCAGAAGGAAGGGGGCTTGAAGAAGAACTTGTAGCAGCCCTCCTTGACCTTTTTCTTGCTGGGGATCTGGAAGACAATGGATCATCATCAGGAGGAGTGGCTTCCTCAGATGATACCTCTGCTTCAATCTCGATTTCCTGATGTGCCCCTAATTCTGGAGGAACAAGCATTGTGGGGAGTTGCGCCGCTCCATGCGCCTCTAGTTGTGCATCTAGTTGCGCCTCTCCATGCGCCTCTCCATGCGCCTCTCCTTGCGCCTCTCCTTGCGCCTCTCCTTGCGCCTCTCCTTCCACCTCTCCTTGCGCCTCTACTTGCGTCTCTACTTGCGCCTACTTGCGCCTCTACTTGCGCCTCTACTTGCGCATGTACTTGCGCTTGTACTAGTTGCACCTTTGGTTGTTGTTGCAGCTGTGGTTGTTGAACACTCGTCAGATGAGTTACACCCTGCGTTGATTGGATGCTACTTTCTTGGGATGAGCCAACATCATCACTGGTCGATGGTGATTGAGCAATTAAAGTGGCTGCCTCTGCAGAACTCATGGCCTTGGACCTAACTTGGCGTGGTGGCACTGAGCCCAATGAAGCGGAGGTGCTGCTCCCAGCTTGGTCCCCGGTGGACCCCGCTGCTGCAGGCGTATTTTTTTTTCCCCGAAAAAAGTGTCTGTGGGCACACCAGTCTCCTTGGTAAGTGGCGCCACTTGCTTCTTCTGCTCCTTCTTATTGGCAGTGGCACAGGCAAATTTCTTGATAGAGGAGCTACGGCCACCTTTCTTTGGGCCAATCTTCATCAGATGTCAGAACAGCAGGCCGCAGTTCTACGAATTGCAGAGTTGTCTGTGGCCAGACGTGACGTCATGTGACGTTGTGCTGCACACACCGCTGCAGGAATTCTTCCTGGCACTGATGATGAACGATGACTGATGCGATTCTCTTGTGCACCTAAAAGCAAAAAGAAGCCAGAGGAACATCAGTTAAATAAATGTTACATATGTTGTGCTTCAATTAATATTTGCAACTAGGCATTTATTATTATTACAACACACCCAAAGACCCAAAATAAAAATTGCAATTCTAATCAAAAATGGATGTTTACATTAATAGAAGAGAGACCACACAGAGAGAGTTGTTTCATGCACCACTGAGTACCCCTGGCCATAATGGATGAAAGCAAGTCAAACTAGGTGCATGCCTGAGCACAGTGCCTGGCTTCAAAATTGCTCCTTAACCACTGGTCACATTGCCAGGCCCTGCCTGGACCAGGCCTCAACATGGCCCCCACCCACATGGCCAGGCCCCAACAACACCCCAAAAAGTCGAAAAACACACAAATATCACCACAAGCCAATGCCATCCATGCCCTCAATGATGTTGAAATTCAAGACACGCCACAGAAAGACTTGGTCCATGCACCACTGAGTACCCCTGGGCATAATGGATAAAAGCAAGTAAAACTGGGTGCAGGCCTGAGCACACTGCCTTGCTTCAAAATGGCCCCTTGACTCAAAGCCACATGGTCAGGCCTCAAAATGGGCCCCACCCACATGGCCAGGCCCCAACTACACCCCAAAAAGTAAAAAAACACACACAAATCACCACAATCCAATGCCATTCATGCCCTCAAAGATGTTTAAATTCAAGACACCCCACAGAAAGACTTGGTCCATGCACCACTCACTACCCCTGGGCATAATGGATGAAAGCAAGGCAAACTGGGTGCAGGCCTGAGCGCACTGCCTGCCTTCAAAATGGCCCCTTGACCCCCAGCCACATGGCCAGGCCCTGCCTGGACCAGGCCTCAAAATGGCCCCCACCCACATGGCCATGCCCCAACAACACCCTAAAAAGTAAAAAAAAAACACAAAAATCACCACAAGCCAATGCCATCCATGCCCTCAATGATGTTTAGATTTAAAGACACCCCACAGAAAGACTTGGTACATGCACCACTGAGTACCCCTGGGCATAATGGATGAAAGCATGTCAAACAGTGCAGGTCTGAGCACACTGCCTGACCTCAAAATGGCCCCTGGGCCCCCAGCCACATGGCCAGGCCCTGCATGGACCAGGCCTCAAAATGGCCCCCACCCACATGGCCAGACCCCAAAACACACACAAATCACCACAATCCAATGCCATCCATGCCCTCAATGATGTTTAAATTCAAGACACCCCACAGAAAGACGTGGTCCATGCACCACTCACTACCCCTGAGCCTACTGGCTGGTGTAGCTTTACAGGCACCCCAAAATAAAATAAAAAAATCCACATATAGGAGCTAAAATATCAGGACATAAATGAGATTTAAGTTCAACAAAACTCACAGAAACAGTTGTATCATGCACCCATGACTAACCCTGGGCCTACTGGATACTGTGGCTACCCACAATATATTTTTTTTTAAGTTGTGAAAAAGTTTTAAAATTGTAGTTGCAGCAACTGCAATGCCCCAAACAAACAACACCAACTTACTTGTAAAATCTCAAATCCAAAAGTAATCCAAAGTAATCCTTCCAGCTCCAGATCCAAATGAAAAGTGACCAGGACATGGACAAAGCACTGGGAGGAGCCTGCTGGACAGAAACAGGAAGTTGGAGACTCTGGGGCACTTCCTTCCTCCCACCCCCCAAAAATGGACACCTTGCACAAAAAAAGTGCAGCTAAATGTCAATCTGAGGAGTTATTCTGATCAAAATCATCATTTTCAGAAGGTTTATGCTGCCTGCTGTGGATTTCTTGTGCAGAATTGCAATTTTTGCAAGTTCAGGAAAGCGAGCTTTTCAAATCTCCCGCCGGAAGTCATCTGCGCGCCGCATCTACGTGTTTGCAATTGTTTATTCCTGCGATGCGTGATCGCGGGCCCTTATGACGTACTCGCGTTTTCAAACTTTCGTTGTGCAAGATGGCGGGCCGCGATGACGTACTCGCGGTCGAAAAACTCTTGCGCGATCACGCAGCAAGATCCAAAATGGCGCAGCACACGCAAACCGGGAGGAAAAACAACTCGGCGAACTCAGAATCACGGTAAGTCAACGCCACACGCGCAAGATTGTATTTTTCCAGCTTAGGAACTGCGGATTTCTGGGCAAATTTGCGTGATTCGCGGTCTGCGGATTTGACAAAAATCCGCAAATTCCGCGAACGGAACGGATTTTCAGCCCATACTTACCTATTTGTATGAAAAAGGAAGGTTTAGGCATGGCAAAGGGTTTATTTAGTCTGGTGAAAATGGTAGTATTTAAACTGCAGTACAGATTGCAGTGGCTGGCCTAAGACATGTTTTACTATGCTACTTTAGTAAGTAACACAAGGGGTGCGGCAGTAGTATTATTCACTATTGACTCTTAAATAAATTAAACCATCCAATCACCTGTTTATAGATTTGACCATGTTGAAAAGGGAGAGCATAAATGCTTTACCACTGGTTAGCAGGGTAAAGGGTGCAGAGTCCTAAAGGCAATAATAACAGGTTCAGCTACAGAAAGCAAGTACATGGTATGGTCCTGCAGAAAGGGCAAATTTGCAATATCTTTCTTTCCTGTCTTGGAACTTAGAGATGAGGGACACAAAAAATGATCCTGGCTCCTTGGAAGAAAAATACCAAAGTATGGTGTCATTAGATTTTTGTTTTTCAGAAAAGCTCCTGCTTTGGAATTTTGTGCAATTTCAAAGTTTGGCACATGACTGAAAACTGTGAAAACTGACGATGGTCGTCCATCAATCTTTTTGTACAGTGAAAGAACAACTGTTGCAGCGTATTCTTTCAATATACAGAGATGACAGTTACGGAGGTGGTCATCTCGAAATTTAACAGACAGTAGTACATCAAGATGGCCGAGGTAATATACTCAGCCACCTTGAAAACCAGGCCAGAGTCTCAACTCATCTGCCAAATGTTTTTAATTCACTATGATTGTTCTAGAAATAATGTAGATAAGCCTACAGTTCACAGACAGACCAGGTTTCTTTCATGAGAGGGTTAATCTTTGCTTCTTTCCATTGAGTGAGGTCGACACCAGGAGAATTATAGGAATATAGAGTGGGAAACATTCATTTATATAAATAGTGATATATATACAGGGCATGGGTCAAGAGTTGAGCCTGACTCTAGATTAAAAGTCTTTGGGCCAGATGTACGATGGTTTTTGCCTGCGCAAACGGATTAGCGAACTCTTTGCGCATGCAAAAACCAATAGGGGTATGTACCATACCAAAATAGTGAGGCGCAATTTATTTGCGACTCGCTATTTTGGAATTGCGAGTCCCTATTACTCTGCGCCTAGACACCTTAGGGTATTAGTTGCGCACTAAAAATCCCATAAATAAAATAAATTAGGAAGGGGTGTTCCCTTTCTAATAGCGAGCGCAACCCCATGTACAAATGTTTTGCAACTGCAATTGAGGTCGCAAAACACTCACAAATTACCACCCACTTCAAAAGGGTGGTAATGGGGTTTGTAAACGCAGGGGAAAGCATTTTTTAAGGGCAGGCAGTGGTCCCAGAGACCTCTGCCTGCCCTTAAAAAATTAAACAAAAAGGTAATTTTGTTTTAATGCATCCTGTTTCCCTTTAAGGAAAACGGGCTGCATTAAAAAAACTGCTTTCTTAACCCTTTCGATGCTGATGACGAGCTGGGCTCGTCATGGTGCACAGTGGTCGTGTGCTGATGACGAGCCCAGCTCGTCATGAGCCCCACCCTCGGGGGAAGCGCTGGCGCTCTCCCCAAGGGTGTGCGATTTTGAAATGTAGCGCGGGGATGGCAGCGGAAGAGTTCCCGCTGGCCCCCCCGCCCCTCCCTATGGGAATCCCTGATGACGTCAGCGCACACAGCGCGCGCTGACATCATCAGGGATTCCCTGTGCTCGGGAAGCCATTTGCTTCCTGAGTGCCGGTGGAGAAGGTAAGGTTTCTGGACTCCGGTGGGGGTTTGGGGCCGCAAAGAGGCATCAGGGGAGAGGAAAGAGATTTTCCTTTCCCCTGATGTCTCTTTGCAAGGCATTTCTGCCTCAGGATCGCGCACAGCGTCGCGATCGTGCGGCGGAAATGCCCCCACTAGCACCAGGGATTGAAAATTTAGCTTTTCGGAAGCGACCCCTTGGGCAAGGGTCGCTTCCAGGTGGGCAGCCATTTTCTTTATGATTTTCTGCTCCCCCTGGGGGCAAATCGGCCCGTTATTTCGGCCGTTTTGCCCCCAGGGGGGGGCAGAAATAAACCACTGGCACCAGGGATTTTTTGGTTTGGGCAATGTTTGTTTTGGGAAGCGACCCCTTGGGTAAGGGTCGCTTCCAGGGGGCCTTGATTTTGTCGTTCATTTTCTGTCCCCCCTGGGGGCAAATCGGCCCGTTTTTTGCCGTTTTGCCCCCGGGGGGGGGGGGGGCAGAAAATGCTCACTAGCACCAGGGATCTTGAAATTAGCTTTTAGGAAGCGACCCCTTGGGCAAGGGTCGCTTCCAGGTGGGCAGCCATTTTATTTCGATTTTCTGCTCCCCCTGGGGGCAAATCGGCCCGTTATTTCGGCCGTTTTGCCCCCGGGGGGGCAGAAAAATAAACCACTGGCACCAGGGTTTTTTTATTAGGGCAATGTTTGTTTTGGGAAGCGACCCCTTGGGTAAGGGTCGCTTCCAGGGGGCCTTGATTTTGTTGTTTATTTTCTGTCCCCCCCTTGGGGCAAATAGGGCCGTTCTTTTGCCGTTTTGCCCCCGGGGGGGGGCAGAAAATGCCCACTAGCACCAGGGATTTTGAAATTAGCTTTTAGGAAGCGACCCCTTGGGCAAGGTTCGCTTCCAGGTGGGCTGTGATAATCTTTTTGTTTTTCTGCCCCCCCCCCGGGGGCAAATCGGCCCGTTTTTTTAGTTGTTTTGCCCCCAGGTGGGGGCAGAAATTCCCCACTGGCACCAGGGATCTGTTTTGGGGCAATGTATATGTTTTGGAAGCGACCCCTTGGGCAAGGGTCTCTTCCTGGTGGCAAGTAATTATGTTTTTGAATTTCTGCCCCCCCTTGGGGCAAATCGGAGTGGTGTCTGCCTGGCGGTGTGTGTGTAAGGGTGCTTGGCTGGATGGTGTGCGTGGAGTGGTACTTGGCTGTCTGTGCATGGCGTGGTGCTTGGCTGGTGGTGTGTGTGGAGTGGTGTTTGGCTGGCGGTGTGTGTGGAGTGGCGCTTGGCTGGATGGTGTGCGTGGAGTGGAACTTGGCTGTCTGTGCACGGAGTGCTGCTTGGCTGGCGGTGTGTGTGGAGTGGCGCATGGCTGGATGGTGTGCGTGGAGTGGTACATGGCTGTCTGTGCACGGAGTGGTGTTTTGCTTGCGGTGTGCGTGGAGTGGCGCTTTGCTTGCGGTGTGCGTGGAGTGGTGCTTGGCTGGCGGTGTGCGTGGAGTGGTGCTTGGCTTACGGTGTGCGTGGAGTGGTGCTTGGCTGGTGGTGTGCGTGGAGTGGCGCTTGGCTGGTGGTGTGCGTGAAGTGGTACTTGGCTGTCTGTGCACGGAGTGGTGCTTGGCTTGCGGTGTGCGTGGAGTGGTGCTTGGCTGGTGGTGTGCGTGGAGTGGCGCTTGGCTGGTGGTGTGCGTGGAGTGGTTCTTGGCTGTCTGTGCACGGAGTGCTGCTTGGCTGGCTGTCTGTGCACGGAGTGCTGTTTGTCTGGCGGTGTGTGTGGAGTGGTGCTTGGCTGGCGGTGTGCGTGGAGTGGCGCTTGGCTTGCTGTGTTGTGCTTGGCTGGCGGTGTGTGTGGAGTGGCGCATGGCTGGATGGTGTGCATGGAGTGGTACTTGGCTGTCTGTGCATGGAGTACTGCTTGGCTGCCGGTGTGTGTGGAGTGGCGCATGGCTGGATGGTGTGCGTGGAGTAGTACTTGGCTGTCTGTGCACGGAGTGGTGCTTGGCTGGCGGTGTGTGTGGAGTGGCGCTTGGCTGGATGGTGTGCGTGGAGTGGTGCTTGGCTTGCGGTGTGCGTGGAGTGGTGCTTGGCTTGCGGTGTGCGTGGAGTGGCGCTTGGCTTGCGGTGTGCGTGGAGTGGTGCTTGGCTGGCGGTGTGTGTGGAGTGGCGCTTGGCTGGATGGTGTGCGTGGAGTGGTACTTGGCTGTCTGTGCATGGAGTGGTGCTTGGCTGGTGGTGTGTGTGGAGTGGTGTTTGGCTGCCGGTGTGTGTGGAGTGGCGCTTGGCTGGATGGTGTGCGTGGAGTGGAACTTGGCTGTCTCTGCACGGAGTGCTGCTTAGCTGGCGGTGTGTGTGGAGTGGCGCATGGCTGGATGGTGTGCGTGGAGTAGTACTTGGCTGTCTGTGCACGGAGTGGTGCTTGGCTGGCGGTGTGTGTGGAGTGGCGCTTGGCTGGATGGTGTGCGTGGAGTGGTGCTTTGCTTGCGGTGTGCGTGGAGTTGCGCTTTGCTTGCGGTGTGTGTGGAGTGGTGCTTGGCTGGCGATGTGCGTGGAGTGGCGCTTGGCTTGCGGTGTGCGTGGAGTGGTGCTTGGCTGGTGGTGTGCGTGGAGTAGTGCTTGGCTGGTGGTGTGCGTGGAGTGGTACTTGGCTGTCTGTGCACGGAGTGCTGCTTGGCTGGCTGTCTGTGCATGGAGTGCTGCTTGTCTGGCGGTGTGCGTGGAGTGGTGCTTGGCTTGCGGTGTGGTGCTTGGCTGGTGGTGTGTGTGGAGTGGCGCATGGCTGGATGGTGTGCATGGAGTGGTACTTGGCTGTCTGTGCATGGAGTACTGCTTGGCTGGCGGTGTGTGTGGAGTGGCGCTTGGCTGGATGGTGTGCGTGGAGTGGTGCTTGGCTTGCGGTGTGCGTGGAGTGGTGCTTGGCTTGCGGTGTGCGTTGAGTGGCGCTTGGCTTGTGGTGTGCGTGGAGTGGCGCTTGGCTTGCGGTGTGCGTGGAGTGGCGCTTGGCTTGCGGTGTGCGTGGAGTACTGCTTGGCTGGCGGTGTGTGTGGAGTGGCGCATGGCTGGATGGTGTGCGTGGAGTAGTACTTGACTGTCTGTGCACGGAGTGGTGCTTGGCTGGCTGTGTGTGTGGAGTGGCGCTTGGCTGGATGGTGTGCGTGGAGTGGTGCTTGGCTTGCGGTATGCGCGGAGTGGTGCTTGGCTTGCGGTGTGCGTGGAGTGGTGCTTGGCTGGCGGTGTGTGTTGAGTGGCACTTGGCTGGATGGTGTGCGTGGAGTGGTGCTTGGCTGGCGGTGTGTGTGGAGTGGCGCTTGGCTGGATGGTGTGCGTGGAGTGGTTCTTGGCTGTCTGTGCACGGAGTGCTGCTTGGCTGGCTGTCTGTGCACGGAGTGCTGCTTGGCTGGATGGTGTGCGTGGGGTGGCGTTCGGCTGGATGGTGTGTGTGGAGTGGTACTTGGCTGGATGGTGTGCGTGGAGTGGTACTTGGCTGTCTGTGCACGGAGTCGTGCTTGGCTGGTGGTGTGTGTGGAGTGGTTCTTGGCTTTCGGTGTGCGCTGAGTGGTGTTTGGCTGGCGGTGTGCATGGTCTGTCGCTTGGATGGTGGTGTGGGTGGACTGGCGCTCGGCTGGCGGTGTGTGAGTACCTACTTTCTGTTGGTCACTCCACACACTGCTAGATGGGTGACACTCTACACAGTCCATCATTTTGTGTAGTTGCTGTGGCAGATATTTGGGTGTGTGAAAGTGATGGGCCCTTGAATGGCGCTGTCTGCTGGTGTGAGTGTTGTAATGTGATGGGTCCGCGGCTGTTGGTGTGAATGTTTTGTATGTTTCACATGTACGAAAGGTGTATGAATGTCCTTATTGCCCCCGTGTGATGGGGGTACTGGTAGGAGCAAAAGACCGACTGGCACCAAAGGGGTTAGGCAGTAAAATAAATTCAAAAAATTAACCAGTGTCTTGTTGTTAAACCTCATCTAATCCCAATTGGTCTTTGCCCTATTTGATGGCCCCTCTGTGCGAATGTAAATTTGGGGGGCAAATTTGTGTGTTTCTTTCAATTGTTATATTGTTTGTGAAATGTGGTTGTCATTTTTTTATCTTCTCTATTTTTGTCTTGTTCCAGGCTTTTGCTGTTTGGATTGTTGTATTTTGCGGGTCTGTTACTGCTGGTTTTGCAGCTTGTGTAGTTGCTTGTGCTTGGTAAGTGAATGTATTTTGTACTACTTTCCCTTGATGTTTGTCTTTTTGAAAAAGGTTGTACTTATAGCAGTTTGTGTGGCTCTGTGTTTTTTTTTCTTCAGCATTAGTGTTTGATGTGCACTTTGATTTCTAATCTGTTTTTTTTTCTTTTCTTTCTAGTGGGATATCATTTCTTTTTGCTGTGTCTCAGCAGAGTAGGTGCTGGTGAGTGTAGCTGTATTTGGTAAGAGTGAAATTGTTTTGGATTGTATTGATCTTTGTGTGAAAGCCTTATCTTGTTTACTTCTTACTTTGCACAGTGTAGGTTGTTGTTCACTTGTGTGTGCTATCTTCTTGCTTTGTGAAGATAATGGCTAGTCGCAGGATTACTGCTCAGCAGGTTCTTGGTTTGCTTTTTGAGTCTTCCTCTGACCATGGTTCAGAGACTGACTCCGATTCAGAGCTGGAGGTTGGTGGAGAAGATTCAGGCAGTGAGTTTTCTCTTTGCCTGGATTCATCATCATCGGATGATGAATCTTCTTCTAGTGCTGATGAAGTGCCTATGGTAGCGGAGGACATTGGTGCGCCGGTAGTGGGCCAAGAGGCATCTGTGCTGCTTCCTAGGGCTGCAAGGTTTCCTTTCTTTTTACGTCGGCATGAGGCAGGTGGGCTGCAGCCTGCGCCCAAAAGGCTTCACATTGCTGTGGTGCGCCAAGAGGCATCTGGTGCTGTTAGGCCTCCTATTGTTGTAGAGCGGCAAGATGCATCAGGGCCTGATTTGTTTTCCGGTGGTGTAGTGCAGCAAGAAGCTTCTCAGGCTGCTGGGCTTCCCGTTGGTGAAGTGCTGCAAGAGGCATCTGGGGCTGTTAGGCTTCCCATTGTTGTAGAGCGGCAAGATGCATCTGGACCTGCTTTGTTTCCCGGTGGTGTAGTGCAGCAAGAGCCTTCTGGGGATGCTATGTTTTCTGTTGGTGATGTGCAGCCAGAAGTATCTGTGGCTGTTAGGCTTCCCGTACGTGTACAGCAACAAGTGGCTTCTGGTCTGCAGGCTGGGGTAGCTGCTCCCCCCGTTGATGGGGATGGCCTCTGGGTTCCCCCTGGCATGGTGCAGCCGGCATTGCCAGAGTTCACTGGTGTTCCTGGGTGTAGAGTGAATACTGAGAATTTTCAGCCAATAATTTTTTTTCTGTTGTTTATGGACGATGTGTTTTTGCAAGAGATTGTTGAGCAAACCAATTTGTATGCAGAACAGTTTTTGAGGGACAACAGTGCCAGTCTTAAGCCCCATTCTAGAGCTACCCTGTGGACTCCCACAAATGTTGAAGAGATGAAGAAGTTTTTGGGATTAACTTTTTTGATGGGCTTGCTAAGGAAGCCATCAATGTCTTCATATTGGTCCACTAGTCCCTTGATGACAACAGCTATATTTCCAGCAGTCATAAGTCGTGATCGGTTGTTGCATTTTGTTGATAATGGTTTAGCCTTGGCACGCGATCACCCTGATTGTGACCGTCTGTTTAAAATTCGGCCTGTCCTTGATCACTTTGTTGATCGTTTTTCTGAGATCTTTGCTCCTGGAAAAGAAATTGCAGTGGATGAGTCTTTGCTATTGTTCAAGGGCCGCTTGGTTTTTAGGCAGTACATTCCTAGTAAGAGGGCACGCTATGGAATCAAACTGTATATGTTGTGTGACAGTGAGACTGGATATGTCTACAATTTCAGGGTGTATACTGGTAAGGAGTCCAGCATTAACCCTCCTGGTTGTCCTTCCACTTTTGGAGTGACTGAAAAAATTGTGTGGGAACTAGGTAGAGGATTATTTAACAAAGGCCACCATTTGTATGTAGATAACTTCTACACTGGTGTGCGGTTGTTCAAGGAGTTGGCCAAAGTGGGCACTGTTGCTTGTGGCACAATGCGCAGTAACCAGAAAGGTTTCCCAAAGGAACTTGTTTGCAAAAGGCTTGCGCGGGGACAGTCTACTGCATTGCGATGTGGGGAGCTTCTGGCTGTGAAGTTTTCAGACAAGAGAGATGTGTACATGCTGACTACTATCCATGATGAAAGTACTGTACCTCTGCCTGTTTGGGGTCAGGTTGCTGAAGTGCGCAAACCTGTGTGCATTGTAGATTACAATAAGTACATGGGTGGTGTTGACAGAGTAGATCAGAGGTTGGAACCTTATGATGCTGTTCGAAAGGCTTACGTTTGGTACAAGAAGTTGGCTATTCATCTTTTCCATTTGGCATCCTTCAATGCTTTTGTTGTGTTCAAGAAGTCTTGTCCTGAGTCGAAGATGCCTTTTGTTAAGTTTCAGGAGTCTGTAATAGGCAGCCTTGTACTAGTGGAGCAGGCAAGTGTTCCTAGATTTGGAGTGGTGGAGGATGTGGCGAGATTGAAAGATAGCCACTTTGCTGAATTCATTCCTCCCACTAGCGCAAAAGACTTTCCGACTAGAAGATGCAGAGTCTGTTGGCGCAGAGGCGTGCGGAAGGAGTCTCGTATGTACTGCCCTGACTGTCCTTCTAAGCCTGGATTGTGTCTGTCAGCTTGTTTTAAATCGTACCACACGAAAAAGAAGTTTTGGGAGTTTTAATGAGCTGTAAAGTGAATTGCCTGGTCTGTATTCTGTAAAAAAATTTGGTTTGTTTCAAGGTTTGGCTTTAGTGCAATGTGTTTAGTTTTAGAATTTGTGTAAGCTGATTTGTAAGTATTTCCATTTGTTTAGTGTTTTTTTGAAAAGAATAATTCTAAATGTGATTGTGGTATGTGCAGGCTGGTGCTTGGATGGTGGTGTGCGTGGACTGGCGCTTGGCTGGAGGTGTGTGTGGATTGGTGCCTCCCTGGCAGAGTGCATGGTTTGGTGTTTTGCGGGTGGTGTGTGTGGATTTTTGTTTGGCAGGCGGTGTGCATGGTTAGGTGCTTGGCTGGCAGTGTGAGTGGATGGTGCTTGGCTGGTGGAGTGCTCGGATTGGTGCTTGGCTGGTGGTGTGTGTGCACTGGTGGTTGGCTGGTGGGCTGCGTGGACTGGTGCTTGGCTGGTGGTGTGTGTGCAGTGGTGCTTGGCTGGTGGTGTGTGTGCAGTGGTGCTTGGCTGGTGGTGTGTGTGCAGTGGCACTTGGCTGGATGGTGTGCGTGGAGTGGTGCTTGGCTGGCGGTGTGTGTGGAGTGGCGCTTGGCTGGATGGTGTGCGTGGAGTGGTTCTTGGCTGTCTGTGCACGGAGTGCTGCTTGGCTGGCTGTCTGTGCACGGAGTGCTGCTTGGCTGGATGGTGTGCGTGGGGTGGCGTTCGGCTGGATGGTGTGTGTGGAGTGGTACTTGGCTGGATGGTGTGCGTGGAGTGGTACTTGGCTGTCTGTGCACGGAGTCGTGCTTGGCTGGTGGTGTGTGTGGAGTGGTTCTTGGCTTTCGGTGTGCGCTGAGTGGTGTTTGGCTGGCGGTGTGCATGGTCTGTCGCTTGGATGGTGGTGTGGGTGGACTGGCGCTCGGCTGGCGGTGTGTGAGTACCTACTTTCTGTTGGTCACTCCACACACTGCTAGATGGGTGACACTCTACACAGTCCATCATTTTGTGTAGTTGCTGTGGCAGATATTTGGGTGTGTGAAAGTGATGGGCCCTTGAATGGCGCTGTCTGCTGGTGTGAGTGTTGTAATGTGATGGGTCCGCGGCTGTTGGTGTGAATGTTTTGTATGTTTCACATGTACGAAAGGTGTATGAATGTCCTTATTGCCCCCGTGTGATGGGGGTACTGGTAGGAGCAAAAGACCGACTGGCACCAAAGGGGTTAGGCAGTAAAATAAATTCAAAAAATTAACCAGTGTCTTGTTGTTAAACCTCATCTAATCCCAATTGGTCTTTGCCCTATTTGATGGCCCCTCTGTGCGAATGTAAATTTGGGGGGCAAATTTGTGTGTTTCTTTCAATTGTTATATTGTTTGTGAAATGTGGTTGTCATTTTTTTATCTTCTCTATTTTTGTCTTGTTCCAGGCTTTTGCTGTTTGGATTGTTGTATTTTGCGGGTCTGTTACTGCTGGTTTTGCAGCTTGTGTAGTTGCTTGTGCTTGGTAAGTGAATGTATTTTGTACTACTTTCCCTTGATGTTTGTCTTTTTGAAAAAGGTTGTACTTATAGCAGTTTGTGTGGCTCTGTGTTTTTTTTTTCTTCAGCATTAGTGTTTGATGTGCACTTTGATTTCTAATCTGTTTTTTTTTCTTTTCTTTCTAGTGGGATATCATTTCTTTTTGCTGTGTCTCAGCAGAGTAGGTGCTGGTGAGTGTAGCTGTATTTGGTAAGAGTGAAATTGTTTTGGATTGTATTGATCTTTGTGTGAAAGCCTTATCTTGTTTACTTCTTACTTTGCACAGTGTAGGTTGTTGTTCACTTGTGTGTGCTATCTTCTTGCTTTGTGAAGATAATGGCTAGTCGCAGGATTACTGCTCAGCAGGTTCTTGGTTTGCTTTTTGAGTCTTCCTCTGACCATGGTTCAGAGACTGACTCCGATTCAGAGCTGGAGGTTGGTGGAGAAGATTCAGGCAGTGAGTTTTCTCTTTGCCTGGATTCATCATCATCGGATGATGAATCTTCTTCTAGTGCTGATGAAGTGCCTATGGTAGCGGAGGACATTGGTGCGCCGGTAGTGGGCCAAGAGGCATCTGTGCTGCTTCCTAGGGCTGCAAGGTTTCCTTTCTTTTTACGTCGGCATGAGGCAGGTGGGCTGCAGCCTGCGCCCAAAAGGCTTCACATTGCTGTGGTGCGCCAAGAGGCATCTGGTGCTGTTAGGCCTCCTATTGTTGTAGAGCGGCAAGATGCATCAGGGCCTGATTTGTTTTCCGGTGGTGTAGTGCAGCAAGAAGCTTCTCAGGCTGCTGGGCTTCCCGTTGGTGAAGTGCTGCAAGAGGCATCTGGGGCTGTTAGGCTTCCCATTGTTGTAGAGCGGCAAGATGCATCTGGACCTGCTTTGTTTCCCGGTGGTGTAGTGCAGCAAGAGCCTTCTGGGGATGCTATGTTTTCTGTTGGTGATGTGCAGCCAGAAGTATCTGTGGCTGTTAGGCTTCCCGTACGTGTACAGCAACAAGTGGCTTCTGGTCTGCAGGCTGGGGTAGCTGCTCCCCCCGTTGATGGGGATGGCCTCTGGGTTCCCCCTGGCATGGTGCAGCCGGCATTGCCAGAGTTCACTGGTGTTCCTGGGTGTAGAGTGAATACTGAGAATTTTCAGCCAATAATTTTTTTTCTGTTGTTTATGGACGATGTGTTTTTGCAAGAGATTGTTGAGCAAACCAATTTGTATGCAGAACAGTTTTTGAGGGACAACAGTGCCAGTCTTAAGCCCCATTCTAGAGCTACCCTGTGGACTCCCACAAATGTTGAAGAGATGAAGAAGTTTTTGGGATTAACTTTTTTGATGGGCTTGCTAAGGAAGCCATCAATGTCTTCATATTGGTCCACTAGTCCCTTGATGACAACAGCTATATTTCCAGCAGTCATAAGTCGTGATCGGTTGTTGCATTTTGTTGATAATGGTTTAGCCTTGGCACGCGATCACCCTGATTGTGACCGTCTGTTTAAAATTCGGCCTGTCCTTGATCACTTTGTTGATCGTTTTTCTGAGATCTTTGCTCCTGGAAAAGAAATTGCAGTGGATGAGTCTTTGCTATTGTTCAAGGGCCGCTTGGTTTTTAGGCAGTACATTCCTAGTAAGAGGGCACGCTATGGAATCAAACTGTATATGTTGTGTGACAGTGAGACTGGATATGTCTACAATTTCAGGGTGTATACTGGTAAGGAGTCCAGCATTAACCCTCCTGGTTGTCCTTCCACTTTTGGAGTGACTGAAAAAATTGTGTGGGAACTAGGTAGAGGATTATTTAACAAAGGCCACCATTTGTATGTAGATAACTTCTACACTGGTGTGCGGTTGTTCAAGGAGTTGGCCAAAGTGGGCACTGTTGCTTGTGGCACAATGCGCAGTAACCAGAAAGGTTTCCCAAAGGAACTTGTTTGCAAAAGGCTTGCGCGGGGACAGTCTACTGCATTGCGATGTGGGGAGCTTCTGGCTGTGAAGTTTTCAGACAAGAGAGATGTGTACATGCTGACTACTATCCATGATGAAAGTACTGTACCTCTGCCTGTTTGGGGTCAGGTTGCTGAAGTGCGCAAACCTGTGTGCATTGTAGATTACAATAAGTACATGGGTGGTGTTGACAGAGTAGATCAGAGGTTGGAACCTTATGATGCTGTTCGAAAGGCTTACGTTTGGTACAAGAAGTTGGCTATTCATCTTTTCCATTTGGCATCCTTCAATGCTTTTGTTGTGTTCAAGAAGTCTTGTCCTGAGTCGAAGATGCCTTTTGTTAAGTTTCAGGAGTCTGTAATAGGCAGCCTTGTACTAGTGGAGCAGGCAAGTGTTCCTAGATTTGGAGTGGTGGAGGATGTGGCGAGATTGAAAGATAGCCACTTTGCTGAATTCATTCCTCCCACTAGCGCAAAAGACTTTCCGACTAGAAGATGCAGAGTCTGTTGGCGCAGAGGCGTGCGGAAGGAGTCTCGTATGTACTGCCCTGACTGTCCTTCTAAGCCTGGATTGTGTCTGTCAGCTTGTTTTAAATCGTACCACACGAAAAAGAAGTTTTGGGAGTTTTAATGAGCTGTAAAGTGAATTGCCTGGTCTGTATTCTGTAAAAAAATTTGGTTTGTTTCAAGGTTTGGCTTTAGTGCAATGTGTTTAGTTTTAGAATTTGTGTAAGCTGATTTGTAAGTATTTCCATTTGTTTAGTGTTTTTTTGAAAAGAATAATTCTAAATGTGATTGTGGTATGTGCAGGCTGGTGCTTGGATGGTGGTGTGCGTGGACTGGCGCTTGGCTGGAGGTGTGTGTGGATTGGTGCCTCCCTGGCAGAGTGCATGGTTTGGTGTTTTGCGGGTGGTGTGTGTGGATTTTTGTTTGGCAGGCGGTGTGCATGGTTAGGTGCTTGGCTGGCAGTGTGAGTGGATGGTGCTTGGCTGGTGGAGTGCAAGGATTGGTGCTTGGCTGGTGGTGTGTGTGCACTGGTGGTTGGCTGGTGGGCTGCGTGGACTGGTGCTTGGCTGGTGGTGTGTGTGCAGTGGTGCTTGGCTGGTGGTGTGTGTGCAGTGGTGCTTGGCTGGTGGTGTGTGTGCAGTGGCACTTGGCTGGATGGTGTGCGTGGAGTGGTGCTTGGCTGGCGGTGTGTGTGGAGTGGCGCTTGGCTGGATGGTGTGCGTGGAGTGGTTCTTGGCTGTCTGTGCACGGAGTGCTGCTTGGCTGGCTGTCTGTGCACGGAGTGCTGCTTGGCTGGATGGTGTGCGTGGGGTGGCGTTCGGCTGGATGGTGTGTGTGGAGTGGTACTTGGCTGGATGGTGTGCGTGGAGTGGTACTTGGCTGTCTGTGCACGGAGTCGTGCTTGGCTGGTGGTGTGTGTGGAGTGGTTCTTGGCTTTCGGTGTGCGCTGAGTGGTGTTTGGCTGGCGGTGTGCATGGTCTGTCGCTTGGATGGTGGTGTGGGTGGACTGGCGCTCGGCTGGCGGTGTGTGAGTACCTACTTTCTGTTGGTCACTCCACACACTGCTAGATGGGTGACACTCTACACAGTCCATCATTTTGTGTAGTTGCTGTGGCAGATATTTGGGTGTGTGAAAGTGATGGGCCCTTGAATGGCGCTGTCTGCTGGTGTGAGTGTTGTAATGTGATGGGTCCGCGGCTGTTGGTGTGAATGTTTTGTATGTTTCACATGTACGAAAGGTGTATGAATGTCCTTATTGCCCCCGTGTGATGGGGGTACTGGTAGGAGCAAAAGACCGACTGGCACCAAAGGGGTTAGGCAGTAAAATAAATTCAAAAAATTAACCAGTGTCTTGTTGTTAAACCTCATCTAATCCCAATTGGTCTTTGCCCTATTTGATGGCCCCTCTGTGCGAATGTAAATTTGGGGGGCAAATTTGTGTGTTTCTTTCAATTGTTATATTGTTTGTGAAATGTGGTTGTCATTTTTTTATCTTCTCTATTTTTGTCTTGTTCCAGGCTTTTGCTGTTTGGATTGTTGTATTTTGCGGGTCTGTTACTGCTGGTTTTGCAGCTTGTGTAGTTGCTTGTGCTTGGTAAGTGAATGTATTTTGTACTACTTTCCCTTGATGTTTGTCTTTTTGAAAAAGGTTGTACTTATAGCAGTTTGTGTGGCTCTGTGTTTTTTTTTTCTTCAGCATTAGTGTTTGATGTGCACTTTGATTTCTAATCTGTTTTTTTTTCTTTTCTTTCTAGTGGGATATCATTTCTTTTTGCTGTGTCTCAGCAGAGTAGGTGCTGGTGAGTGTAGCTGTATTTGGTAAGAGTGAAATTGTTTTGGATTGTATTGATCTTTGTGTGAAAGCCTTATCTTGTTTACTTCTTACTTTGCACAGTGTAGGTTGTTGTTCACTTGTGTGTGCTATCTTCTTGCTTTGTGAAGATAATGGCTAGTCGCAGGATTACTGCTCAGCAGGTTCTTGGTTTGCTTTTTGAGTCTTCCTCTGACCATGGTTCAGAGACTGACTCCGATTCAGAGCTGGAGGTTGGTGGAGAAGATTCAGGCAGTGAGTTTTCTCTTTGCCTGGATTCATCATCATCGGATGATGAATCTTCTTCTAGTGCTGATGAAGTGCCTATGGTAGCGGAGGACATTGGTGCGCCGGTAGTGGGCCAAGAGGCATCTGTGCTGCTTCCTAGGGCTGCAAGGTTTCCTTTCTTTTTACGTCGGCATGAGGCAGGTGGGCTGCAGCCTGCGCCCAAAAGGCTTCACATTGCTGTGGTGCGCCAAGAGGCATCTGGTGCTGTTAGGCCTCCTATTGTTGTAGAGCGGCAAGATGCATCAGGGCCTGATTTGTTTTCCGGTGGTGTAGTGCAGCAAGAAGCTTCTCAGGCTGCTGGGCTTCCCGTTGGTGAAGTGCTGCAAGAGGCATCTGGGGCTGTTAGGCTTCCCATTGTTGTAGAGCGGCAAGATGCATCTGGACCTGCTTTGTTTCCCGGTGGTGTAGTGCAGCAAGAGCCTTCTGGGGATGCTATGTTTTCTGTTGGTGATGTGCAGCCAGAAGTATCTGTGGCTGTTAGGCTTCCCGTACGTGTACAGCAACAAGTGGCTTCTGGTCTGCAGGCTGGGGTAGCTGCTCCCCCCGTTGATGGGGATGGCCTCTGGGTTCCCCCTGGCATGGTGCAGCCGGCATTGCCAGAGTTCACTGGTGTTCCTGGGTGTAGAGTGAATACTGAGAATTTTCAGCCAATAATTTTTTTTCTGTTGTTTATGGACGATGTGTTTTTGCAAGAGATTGTTGAGCAAACCAATTTGTATGCAGAACAGTTTTTGAGGGACAACAGTGCCAGTCTTAAGCCCCATTCTAGAGCTACCCTGTGGACTCCCACAAATGTTGAAGAGATGAAGAAGTTTTTGGGATTAACTTTTTTGATGGGCTTGCTAAGGAAGCCATCAATGTCTTCATATTGGTCCACTAGTCCCTTGATGACAACAGCTATATTTCCAGCAGTCATAAGTCGTGATCGGTTGTTGCATTTTGTTGATAATGGTTTAGCCTTGGCACGCGATCACCCTGATTGTGACCGTCTGTTTAAAATTTGGCCTGTCCTTGATCACTTTGTTGATCGTTTTTCTGAGATCTTTGCTCCTGGAAAAGAAATTGCAGTGGATGAGTCTTTGCTATTGTTCAAGGGCCGCTTGGTTTTTAGGCAGTACATTCCTAGTAAGAGGGCACGCTATGGAATCAAACTGTATATGTTGTGTGACAGTGAGACTGGATATGTCTACAATTTCAGGGTGTATACTGGTAAGGAGTCCAGCATTAACCCTCCTGGTTGTCCTTCCACTTTTGGAGTGACTGAAAAAATTGTGTGGGAACTAGGTAGAGGATTATTTAACAAAGGCCACCATTTGTATGTAGATAACTTCTACACTGGTGTGCGGTTGTTCAAGGAGTTGGCCAAAGTGGGCACTGTTGCTTGTGGCACAATGCGCAGTAACCAGAAAGGTTTCCCAAAGGAACTTGTTTGCAAAAGGCTTGCGCGGGGACAGTCTACTGCATTGCGATGTGGGGAGCTTCTGGCTGTGAAGTTTTCAGACAAGAGAGATGTGTACATGCTGACTACTATCCATGATGAAAGTACTGTACCTCTGCCTGTTTGGGGTCAGGTTGCTGAAGTGCGCAAACCTGTGTGCATTGTAGATTACAATAAGTACATGGGTGGTGTTGACAGAGTAGATCAGAGGTTGGAACCTTATGATGCTGTTCGAAAGGCTTACGTTTGGTACAAGAAGTTGGCTATTCATCTTTTCCATTTGGCATCCTTCAATGCTTTTGTTGTGTTCAAGAAGTCTTGTCCTGAGTCGAAGATGCCTTTTGTTAAGTTTCAGGAGTCTGTAATAGGCAGCCTTGTACTAGTGGAGCAGGCAAGTGTTCCTAGATTTGGAGTGGTGGAGGATGTGGCGAGATTGAAAGATAGCCACTTTGCTGAATTCATTCCTCCCACTAGCGCAAAAGACTTTCCGACTAGAAGATGCAGAGTCTGTTGGCGCAGAGGCGTGCGGAAGGAGTCTCGTATGTACTGCCCTGACTGTCCTTCTAAGCCTGGATTGTGTCTGTCAGCTTGTTTTAAATCGTACCACACGAAAAAGAAGTTTTGGGAGTTTTAATGAGCTGTAAAGTGAATTGCCTGGTCTGTATTCTGTAAAAAAATTTGGTTTGTTTCAAGGTTTGGCTTTAGTGCAATGTGTTTAGTTTTAGAATTTGTGTAAGCTGATTTGTAAGTATTTCCATTTGTTTAGTGTTTTTTTGAAAAGAATAATTCTAAATGTGATTGTGGTATGTGCAGGCTGGTGCTTGGATGGTGGTGTGCGTGGACTGGCGCTTGGCTGGAGGTGTGTGTGGATTGGTGCCTCCCTGGCAGAGTGCATGGTTTGGTGTTTTGCGGGTGGTGTGTGTGGATTTTTGTTTGGCAGGCGGTGTGCATGGTTAGGTGCTTGGCTGGCAGTGTGAGTGGATGGTGCTTGGCTGGTGGAGTGCAAGGATTGGTGCTTGGCTGGTGGTGTGTGTGCACTGGTGGTTGGCTGGTGGGCTGCGTGGACTGGTGCTTGGCTGGTGGTGTGTGTGCAGTGGTGCTTGGCTGGTGGTGTGTGTGCAGTGGTGCTTGGCTGGTGGTGTGTGTGCAGTGGCACTTGGCTGGATGGTGTGCGTGGAGTGGTGCTTGGCTGGCGGTGTGTGTGGAGTGGCGCTTGGCTGGATGGTGTGCGTGGAGTGGTTCTTGGCTGTCTGTGCACGGAGTGCTGCTTGGCTGGCTGTCTGTGCACGGAGTGCTGCTTGGCTGGATGGTGTGCGTGGGGTGGCGTTCGGCTGGATGGTGTGTGTGGAGTGGTACTTGGCTGGATGGTGTGCGTGGAGTGGTACTTGGCTGTCTGTGCACGGAGTCGTGCTTGGCTGGTGGTGTGTGTGGAGTGGTTCTTGGCTTTCGGTGTGCGCTGAGTGGTGTTTGGCTGGCGGTGTGCATGGTCTGTCGCTTGGATGGTGGTGTGGGTGGACTGGCGCTCGGCTGGCGGTGTGTGAGTACCTACTTTCTGTTGGTCACTCCACACACTGCTAGATGGGTGACACTCTACACAGTCCATCATTTTGTGTAGTTGCTGTGGCAGATATTTGGGTGTGTGAAAGTGATGGGCCCTTGAATGGCGCTGTCTGCTGGTGTGAGTGTTGTAATGTGATGGGTCCGCGGCTGTTGGTGTGAATGTTTTGTATGTTTCACATGTACGAAAGGTGTATGAATGTCCTTATTGCCCCCGTGTGATGGGGGTACTGGTAGGAGCAAAAGACCGACTGGCACCAAAGGGGTTAGGCAGTAAAATAAATTCAAAAAATTAACCAGTGTCTTGTTGTTAAACCTCATCTAATCCCAATTGGTCTTTGCCCTATTTGATGGCCCCTCTGTGCGAATGTAAATTTGGGGGGCAAATTTGTGTGTTTCTTTCAATTGTTATATTGTTTGTGAAATGTGGTTGTCATTTTTTTATCTTCTCTATTTTTGTCTTGTTCCAGGCTTTTGCTGTTTGGATTGTTGTATTTTGCGGGTCTGTTACTGCTGGTTTTGCAGCTTGTGTAGTTGCTTGTGCTTGGTAAGTGAATGTATTTTGTACTACTTTCCCTTGATGTTTGTCTTTTTGAAAAAGGTTGTACTTATAGCAGTTTGTGTGGCTCTGTGTTTTTTTTTTCTTCAGCATTAGTGTTTGATGTGCACTTTGATTTCTAATCTGTTTTTTTTTCTTTTCTTTCTAGTGGGATATCATTTCTTTTTGCTGTGTCTCAGCAGAGTAGGTGCTGGTGAGTGTAGCTGTATTTGGTAAGAGTGAAATTGTTTTGGATTGTATTGATCTTTGTGTGAAAGCCTTATCTTGTTTACTTCTTACTTTGCACAGTGTAGGTTGTTGTTCACTTGTGTGTGCTATCTTCTTGCTTTGTGAAGATAATGGCTAGTCGCAGGATTACTGCTCAGCAGGTTCTTGGTTTGCTTTTTGAGTCTTCCTCTGACCATGGTTCAGAGACTGACTCCGATTCAGAGCTGGAGGTTGGTGGAGAAGATTCAGGCAGTGAGTTTTCTCTTTGCCTGGATTCATCATCATCGGATGATGAATCTTCTTCTAGTGCTGATGAAGTGCCTATGGTAGCGGAGGACATTGGTGCGCCGGTAGTGGGCCAAGAGGCATCTGTGCTGCTTCCTAGGGCTGCAAGGTTTCCTTTCTTTTTACGTCGGCATGAGGCAGGTGGGCTGCAGCCTGCGCCCAAAAGGCTTCACATTGCTGTGGTGCGCCAAGAGGCATCTGGTGCTGTTAGGCCTCCTATTGTTGTAGAGCGGCAAGATGCATCAGGGCCTGATTTGTTTTCCGGTGGTGTAGTGCAGCAAGAAGCTTCTCAGGCTGCTGGGCTTCCCGTTGGTGAAGTGCTGCAAGAGGCATCTGGGGCTGTTAGGCTTCCCATTGTTGTAGAGCGGCAAGATGCATCTGGACCTGCTTTGTTTCCCGGTGGTGTAGTGCAGCAAGAGCCTTCTGGGGATGCTATGTTTTCTGTTGGTGATGTGCAGCCAGAAGTATCTGTGGCTGTTAGGCTTCCCGTACGTGTACAGCAACAAGTGGCTTCTGGTCTGCAGGCTGGGGTAGCTGCTCCCCCCGTTGATGGGGATGGCCTCTGGGTTCCCCCTGGCATGGTGCAGCCGGCATTGCCAGAGTTCACTGGTGTTCCTGGGTGTAGAGTGAATACTGAGAATTTTCAGCCAATAATTTTTTTTCTGTTGTTTATGGACGATGTGTTTTTGCAAGAGATTGTTGAGCAAACCAATTTGTATGCAGAACAGTTTTTGAGGGACAACAGTGCCAGTCTTAAGCCCCATTCTAGAGCTACCCTGTGGACTCCCACAAATGTTGAAGAGATGAAGAAGTTTTTGGGATTAACTTTTTTGATGGGCTTGCTAAGGAAGCCATCAATGTCTTCATATTGGTCCACTAGTCCCTTGATGACAACAGCTATATTTCCAGCAGTCATAAGTCGTGATCGGTTGTTGCATTTTGTTGATAATGGTTTAGCCTTGGCACGCGATCACCCTGATTGTGACCGTCTGTTTAAAATTCGGCCTGTCCTTGATCACTTTGTTGATCGTTTTTCTGAGATCTTTGCTCCTGGAAAAGAAATTGCAGTGGATGAGTCTTTGCTATTGTTCAAGGGCCGCTTGGTTTTTAGGCAGTACATTCCTAGTAAGAGGGCACGCTATGGAATCAAACTGTATATGTTGTGTGACAGTGAGACTGGATATGTCTACAATTTCAGGGTGTATACTGGTAAGGAGTCCAGCATTAACCCTCCTGGTTGTCCTTCCACTTTTGGAGTGACTGAAAAAATTGTGTGGGAACTAGGTAGAGGATTATTTAACAAAGGCCACCATTTGTATGTAGATAACTTCTACACTGGTGTGCGGTTGTTCAAGGAGTTGGCCAAAGTGGGCACTGTTGCTTGTGGCACAATGCGCAGTAACCAGAAAGGTTTCCCAAAGGAACTTGTTTGCAAAAGGCTTGCGCGGGGACAGTCTACTGCATTGCGATGTGGGGAGCTTCTGGCTGTGAAGTTTTCAGACAAGAGAGATGTGTACATGCTGACTACTATCCATGATGAAAGTACTGTACCTCTGCCTGTTTGGGGTCAGGTTGCTGAAGTGCGCAAACCTGTGTGCATTGTAGATTACAATAAGTACATGGGTGGTGTTGACAGAGTAGATCAGAGGTTGGAACCTTATGATGCTGTTCGAAAGGCTTACGTTTGGTACAAGAAGTTGGCTATTCATCTTTTCCATTTGGCATCCTTCAATGCTTTTGTTGTGTTCAAGAAGTCTTGTCCTGAGTCGAAGATGCCTTTTGTTAAGTTTCAGGAGTCTGTAATAGGCAGCCTTGTACTAGTGGAGCAGGCAAGTGTTCCTAGATTTGGAGTGGTGGAGGATGTGGCGAGATTGAAAGATAGCCACTTTGCTGAATTCATTCCTCCCACTAGCGCAAAAGACTTTCCGACTAGAAGATGCAGAGTCTGTTGGCGCAGAGGCGTGCGGAAGGAGTCTCGTATGTACTGCCCTGACTGTCCTTCTAAGCCTGGATTGTGTCTGTCAGCTTGTTTTAAATCGTACCACACGAAAAAGAAGTTTTGGGAGTTTTAATGAGCTGTAAAGTGAATTGCCTGGTCTGTATTCTGTAAAAAAATTTGGTTTGTTTCAAGGTTTGGCTTTAGTGCAATGTGTTTAGTTTTAGAATTTGTGTAAGCTGATTTGTAAGTATTTCCATTTGTTTAGTGTTTTTTTGAAAAGAATAATTCTAAATGTGATTGTGGTATGTGCAGGCTGGTGCTTGGATGGTGGTGTGCGTGGACTGGCGCTTGGCTGGAGGTGTGTGTGGATTGGTGCCTCCCTGGCAGAGTGCATGGTTTGGTGTTTTGCGGGTGGTGTGTGTGGATTTTTGTTTGGCAGGCGGTGTGCATGGTTAGGTGCTTGGCTGGCAGTGTGAGTGGATGGTGCTTGGCTGGTGGAGTGCAAGGATTGGTGCTTGGCTGGTGGTGTGTGTGCACTGGTGGTTGGCTGGTGGGCTGCGTGGACTGGTGCTTGGCTGGTGGTGTGTGTGCAGTGGTGCTTGGCTGGTGGTGTGTGTGCAGTGGTGCTTGGCTGGTGGTGTGTGTGCAGTGGTGCTTGGCTGGTGGTGTGTGTGGAGTGGCGCTTGGCTGGATGGTGAGCGTGGAGTGGTACTTGGCTGTCTGTGCACGGAGTGCTGCTTGGCTGGCGGTGTGTGTGGAGTGGCGCATGGCTGGATGGTGTGCGTGGAGCGATACTTGGCTGTCTGTGCATGGAGTGGTGCTTGGCTGGCGGTGTGCGTGGAGTGGTGCTTGGCTTGCGGTGTGCTTGGAGTGGTTCTTGGCTGGTGGTGTGTGTGGAGTGGCGCATGGCTGGATGGTGTGCGTGGAGCGATACTTAGCTGTCTGTGCACGGAGTGGTGCTTGGCTGGCGGTGTGCGTGGAGTGGCGCTTGGCTTGCGGTGTGCTTGGAGTGTTTCTTGGCTGGCGGTGTGCGTGGAGTGGTACTTGGCTGTCGGTGTGCGCTGAGTGATGTTTGGCTGGCGGTGTGCATGGTCTGGTGCTTGGATGGTGGTGTGGGTGGTCTGGCGCTCGGCTGGCGGTGTGTGAGTACTAACTTTCTGTTGGTCACTACATACACTGCTAGTTGAGTGACACTCTACGCAGTCCATCATTTTGTGTAATTGCTGTGGCAGATATATGGGCGTGTGAAAGTGATGGGCCCTTGAATGGCGCTGTCTGCTGGTGTGAGTGTTGTAATGTGATCGGTCCGCGGCTGGCGGTGTGAATGTTTTGTATGTGTCACACGTACGAAAGGTGTATGAATGGCCTGTAAAGAGGTTGGTGCCTTGACGTGGCTTTACAGCTCACGAGCTGTGAGTCAGTGGTTCAGTTTATCATACTTTCAATTATACGCAGTGTATTTCATTTTTGTGAAATTACTTGCAAATAAAATTGTATGTACTGAATCATCACTCATCCTCGTGCCAAATCCAACCAGTATGTGTGTGTGTTTGCGGTTTAGATGGCTGTCCAGTAATATTTGTTTTTGTTTTACCTTTTAGAAGTAGGGTGTACCTTGTCCCTTTTTGTGAATGTTGTAAGGTGTTGCTTTTCCTTCCGGATGGTGTCAATGGTCTGGTGGGTAACAGGTATGAAAGGTGCGTGAATGGCCTGTAAAACGGTTGGTGCCTTGTCGTGGCTTTACAGCTCACGAGTTGGGAGTCACTGGTTCGGTTTTTATGCATTTATTTATTGACAGAGCATTTCATTTTTTGAAATATCTTGTTAATAAAATTTTATGTACTGAACCATCACTCGCCCTCGTGCCAAATTCAACCTGTATGTGTGTGTCTTTGAGGAATAGTTAGCCGTGCTTGAATGTTTGACTTTTGAGTAACTCTGTTACGGTGTACATTATAGCTATAAATAACTTACTAAATTTAGATTTTATTGTTAAACCATGGAAGTATATGGTCATTTCTTTCTGGTGAATTTTATTGTTGATTTTTTTCCACAATCTCCTGCAAACTTGAAATTGTCTGTCACAATTTCCTTGAACCACACGCTCTCAAATTGAAAACTTAATTCGCCACTCTACGATTTGGACCGTTTCCTGTTGTAGCCACTATGCCTACCCACGCAAGTGAGGTACCATTTTTATCGGGAGACCTGGGGAAACGCTGGGTTGGAGGAAATTTGTTGATCCACGCAGATTCCGGAACTTTCCACCACAGAAATGTGAGGAAAATTCGTTTTTTATTTCCAATTTCTTAGCTTTGCAAGGGATTCTGGGTAAGAGAACCTGGGGGTAGGCAGTCAAGTCACCCCATCCTGAATTCCCCTGGGTGTCTACTTTTCAAAACTATATAGGTTTGCTAGGTTTCCCTAGGTGCCAGCAGAGCTAGGGTTTAAAAACAAAAGGTAGTCTCTTTGCCCAAAAAGGGCACAATTTCACTGCAAAATTGAGTTGTGACCTCGTTGCGTTTTGCGCTGTTTCCTGTCGCAGGCACTATTCAGACCCAGGAAATTGAGGTACCATTTTTATCGGGAGACCTGGGGAAACGCTGGGTTGGAGGAAATTTGTTGATCCACGCAGATTCCGGAACTTTCCACCACAGAAATGTGAGGAAAATGCGTTTTGTTTTCCAATTTCTTAGCTTTGCAAGAGATTCTGAGTACGAGAACCTGGGGGTGGGCAGTCGAGTCACCCCATCCTGAATTTCCCTGGGTGTCTACTTTTCAAAAATATATAGGTTTGCTAGGTTTCCCTAGGTGCCGGCAGAGCTAGGGTTCAAAAACAAAAGGTAGTCTCTTTGCCCAAAAAGGGCACGATTTCACTGCAAAATTTAGTTGTGACCACGTTGCGTTTTGCGCTGTTTCCTGTCGCAGGCACTATTCAGACCCAGGCAAGTGAGGTAGCATTTTTTTCAGGAGACCCGTGGGAACGCTGGGTGGGTAGAAATTTGTTGATCCACGCAGATTCCGGAACTTTCCACCACAGAAATGTGAGGAAAATTCGTTTTTTATTTCCAATTTCTTAGTTTTGCAGGGGATTCTGGGTAGGAGAACCTGGGGGTAGGCAGTCAAGTCACCCCATCCTGAATTTCCCTGGGTGTCTACTTTTCAAAAATATATAGGTTTGCTAGGTTTCCCTAGGTGCCGGCAGAGCTAGGGTTCAAAAACAAAAGGTAGTCTCTTTGCCCAAAAAGGGCAGAATTTCACTGCAAAATTGAGTTGTGACCACGTTGCGTTTTGCGCTGTTTCCTGTCGCAGGCACTATTCAGACCCAGGCAAGTGAGGTAGCAGTTTTTTCAGGAGACCCGGGGGAACGCTGGGTGGGTGGAAATTTGTTGATCCACGCAGATTCCGGAACTTTCCACCACAGAAATGTGAGGAAAATGCGTTTTGTTTTCCAATTTCTTAGCTTTGCAAGGGATTCTGAGTACAAGAACCTGGGGGTGGGCAGTCGAGTCACCCCATCCTGAATTCCCCTGGGTGTCTACTTTTCAAAAATATATAGGTTTGCTAGGTTTCCCTAGGTGCCGGCAGAGCTAGGGTTCAAAAACAAAAGGTAGTCTCTTTGCCCAAAAAGGGCACGATTTCACTGCAAAATTTAGTTGTGACCACGTTGCGTTTTGCGCTGTTTCCTGTCGCAGGCACTGTTCAGACCCAGGCAAGTGAGGTAGCAGTTTTTTTCAGGAGACCCGGGGGGACGCTGGGTGGGTGGAAATGTGTTGATCCACGCAGATTCCGGAACTTTCCACCACAGAAATGTGAGGAAAATGTGTTTTTTTTCCAATTTCTTAGCTTTGCAAGGGATTCTGGGTAAGAGAACCTGGGGGTAGGCAGTCGAGTCACCCCATCCTGAATTTCCCTGGGCGTCTACTTTTCAAAAATATATAGGTTTGCTAGGTTTCCCTAGGTGCTGGCAGAGCTAGGGTTCAAAAACAAAAGGTAGTCTCTTTGCCCAAAAAGGGCACGATTTCACTGCAAAATTGAGTTGTGACCACGTTGCGTTTTGCGCTGTTTCCTGTCGCAGGCACTGTTCAGATCCAGGCAAGTGAGGTAGAATTTTTTTCAGGAGACCCGGGGGAACACTGGGTGGGTGGAAATTTGTTGATCCACGCAGATTCCGGAACTTTCCACCACAGAAATGGGAGGAAAATGCGTTTTTTTTTTCAATTTCTTAGCTTTGCAAGGGATTCTGGGTAAGAGAACCTGGGGGTAGGCAGTTGAGTCGTCCCATCCTGAATTTCCCTGGGTGTCTACTTTTTTTCAAAAATATATAGGTTTGCTAGGTTCCCTAGGTGCCAGCAGAGCTAGGGTTCAAAAAGAAAAGGTAGTCTCTTTGCCCAAAAAGGGCACGATTTCACTGCAAAATTGAGTTGTGACCACGTTGCGTTTTGCGCTGTTTCCTGTCGCAGGCACTAGGCAGACCCAGGCAAGTGAGGTAGCATTTTTTTCAGGAGACCTAGGGGAACGCTGGGTGGGTAGAAATTTGTTGATCCACACAGATTCCAGAACTTTCCACCACAGAAATGTGAGGAAAATGTGTTTTTTTTTCAAATTTCTCAACTTTACAAGGGATTCTGGGTAACAGAACCTGGGGGTAGGCAGTCGAGTCACCCCATCCTGAATTCCCTTGGATGTCTAATTTTCAAAAATGTATAGGTTTTCTAGGTTTCCCTAGATGCTGGCAGAGCCAGGGTTCAAAAACAAAAGGTAGTCTCTTTGCCCAAAAAGGGCACAATTTCACTGAAAAATTGAGTTGTGACCACGTTGCGTTTTGCGCTGTTTCCTGTCGCAGTCACTATGCCTACCCACGCAAGTGAGATACCATTTTTCTCGAGAGACCTGGGGGAATGCTGGGTGTGTGGAAATTTGTTGATCCACGCAGATTCCAGAACTTACCACCACAGAAATGTGAGGAAAATGTGTTTTGTTTCTCAAATTCTTAGCTTTGCAAGGGATTCTGGGTAACAAAACCTGAGGGTAGGCAGACGAGTCACCCCATCCTAAATTCCCCTGCGTGTCTAGTTTTTAAAAATGTATAGGTTTGCTAGATTTCTCTAGGTGCTGGCAGAGCTAGGGCTCAAAAACAAAAGTTAGCTTTTCCTCCAAAATGGGCAAGATTTCACTGGGAAATTGAGGTGCGTCCACGTTGCGTTTTGCGCTGTTTCCTGTAGCAGCCACTATGGCTCCCCACGCAAGTGAGGTACCTTTTTTTTCGGGAGACCTGGGGGAACGTTGGGTGGGTGGAAATTTGTTGATCCACGCAGATTCCAGAACTTTCCACCACAGAAATGTGAGGAAAATGTTTTTTTTTTGTCAAATTCTTTGCTTTGCAAGGGATTCTGGGTAACAAAACCTGGTGGTAGGCAGTCGAGTCACCCCATCCTAAATTTCCCTGGGTGTCTACTTTTCAAAAATGTATAGGTTCGCTAGGTTTCCCTAGGTGCTGGCAGAGCTAGGGCTCAAAAACAAAAGCTAGTCTCTTTGTCCAAAAAGCACAAGATTTCACTGTGAAATTGAGGTGCAACCACGTTGCGTTTTGCGCTGTTTCATGTCGCTGCCACTATGCCTAACAACGCAAGTGAGGTACCATTTTTTTCGGGGGACCCGGGGGAACGCTGGGTGGGTGGAAATTTGTTGATCCACGCAGATTCCAGAACTTTCCACCACAGAAATGTGAGGAAAATGTGTTTTTTTTCTCAAATTCTTAGCTTTGCAAGGGATTCTGGGTAACAAAACCTGAGGGTAGGCAGACGAGTCACCCCATCCTAAATTCCCCTGGGTGTCTAGTTTTTAAAAATGTATAGGTTTGCTAGATTTCTCTAGGTGCTGGCAGAGCTAGGGCTCAAAAACAAAAGTTAGCTTTTCCTCCAAAATGGGCAGAATTTCACTGGGAAATTGAGGTGCGTCCACGTTGCGTTTTGCGCTGTTTCCTGTAGCAGCCACTATGGCTCCCCACGCAAGTGAGGTACCTTTTTTTTCGGGAGACCTGGGGGAACGTTGGGTGGGTGGAAATTTGTTGATCCACGCAGATTCCAGAACTTTCCACCACAGAAATGTGAGGAAAATTTTTTTTGGGTCAAATTCTTTGCTTTGCAAGGGATTCTGGGTAACAAAACCTGGTGGTAGGCAGTCGAGTCACCCCATCCTGAATACCCCTGGGTGTCTACTTTTCAAAAATGTATAGGTTTGCTAGGTTTCACTAGGTGCTGGCAGAGCTAGGGCTCAAAAACAAAAGCTAGTCTCTTTGTCCAAAAAGCGCAAGATTTCACTGTGAAATTGAGGTGCAACCACGTTGCGTTTTGCGCTGTTTCATGTCGCTGCCACTATGCCTAACAACGCAAGTGAGGTACCATTTTTTTTGGGGGACCTGGGGGAACGCTGGGTGGGTGGAAATTTGTTGATCCACGCAGATTCCAGAACTTTCCACCACAGAAATGTGAGGAAAATGGGTTTTTTTGTCATATTTTTAGCTTTGCAAGGCATTCTGGGTAACAAAACCTGGGGGTAGGCAGACGAGTCACCCCATCCTGAATTCCCCTGGGTATCTAGGTTTCAAAAATGTATAGGATTGCTAGGTTTCTCTAGGTGCTGGCAGAGCTAGGGCTCAAAAATAAAAGGTAGTCTTTTCCTCCAAAATGGGCAAGATTTCACTGGGAAATTGAGGTGCGTCCACGTTGCGTTTTGCGCTGTTTCATGTCGCAGCCACTATGCCTAACAACGCAAGTGAGGTACCATTTTATTTGGGGGACCTGGGGGAACGCTGGGTGGGTCGAAATTTGTTGATCCACGCAGATTCCAGAACTTTCCACCACAGAAATGTGAGGAAAATGTGTTTTTTTGTCATATTTTTAGCTTTGCAAGGGATTCTGGGTAACAAAACCTAGGGGTAGGCAGACGAGTCACCCCATCCTGAATTTCCCTTGGTGTTTAGTTTTTAAAAAAGTATAGGTTTGCTAGGTTTCCCTAGGTGCTGGCAGAGCTAGGGCTCAAAAACAAAAGTTAGTATTTTCCTCCAAAATGGGCAAGATTTCACTGGGAAATTGAGGTGCGTCCACGTTGCATTTTGCGCTGTTTCCTGTCGCAGCCACTATGCCTACCCACGCAAGTGAGGTACCATTGTTTTTGAGAGACCTGGGGGAACGTTGGGTCGGTGGAAATTTGTTGATCCACGCAGATTCCAGAACTTTCCACCACAGAAATGTGAGGAAAATGTGTTTTTTTTGTCAAATTCTTTGCTTTGCAAGGGATTCTGGGTAACAAAACCTGGTGGTAGGCAGCCGAGTCACCCCATCCTGAATTCTCCTGGGTGTCTACTTTTCAAAAATGTATAGGTTTGCTAGGTTTCCTTAGGTGCAGGCAGAGCTAGGGCTCAAAAACAAAAGCTATTCTCTTTGTCCAAAAAGCGCAAGATTTCACTGTGAAATTGAGGTGCAACCCCGTTGCGTTTTGCGCTGTTTCATGTCGCTGCCACTATGCCTAACAACGCAAGTGAGGTACCATTTTTTTGGGGGGACCTGGGGAAACGCTGGGTGGGTGGAAATTTGTTGATCCACGCAGATTCCAGAACTTTCCACCACAGAAATGTGAGGAAAATGTGTTTTTTTGTCATATTTGTAGCTTTTCAAGGGATTCTGGGTAACAAAACCAGGGGATAGGCAGACAAGTCACCCCATCCTGAATTTCCCTGGGTGTCTAGTTTTAAAAAATGTATAGGTTTGCTAGGTTTCCCTAGGTGCTGGCAGATCTAGGGCTCAAAAACAAAAGGTAGTCTCTTTGTCCAAAAAGCACAAGATTTCACTGGGAAAATGAGGTGCAACCATGTTGCATTTTGCGCTGTTTCCTGTCGCAGCCACTATGCCTACCCACGCAAGTGAGGTACCATTTTTCTCGGGAGACCTGGGGGAACGCTGGGTGGGTGGTAATGTGTTGATCCACGCAGATTCCAGAACTTTCCACCACAGAAATGTGAGGAAAATGTTTTTTTTTTGTCAAATTCTAAATTTTGCAATGGATTCTGGGTAACAAAACCTGGTGGTAGGCAGTCGAGTCACCCCATCCTGAATTTCCCTGGGTGTCTACTTTTTAAAAATGTATAGGTTTGCTAGGTTTCCCTAGGTGCAGGTAGAGCTAGGGTGCAAAAACTACAGGTAGGCACTTTGCCATAAAAGGGTCAATTTGTAACTGCAAAATTGAGGTGTGACCACGTTGCATTTTGCGCCGTTTCGTATCGCAGGCACAAGGCCGACCCACACAAGTGAGGTACCATTTTTATCGGGAGACTTTGGGTAATTCAGATTTGTAAATCAACTGTTATTACCAATTGAGCTTTCTTGCATTTCTCCCTTTCAATGACAGACATAGTGTAAAAAAATAATGTTTTTGAAAAATGACCAATAATTCTCAAGCTAGTATGAGTATTCCCAATTTTGAAAATGTGCAATTATATACTGTTTCTGAACTCTATATTTTGTACCCAATTCAGAAATACATAGGTGTCTTTCATACAGATTTTTCCATGTATACATTTTCCAAGACAAAGTGCTCTATACCCAGTAAAAGAAAAAAAAACATTGCAAGTTGCTGCTCAGTTTTTGGATCTGGGTTCGTCGGGTTCTTGGTGAAACTACAAGTCCTATATTCCCCCACAACCAGGAAGGTCTAATGGATGTAACGGTATATTGCTTTCCAAGAGCTGTCAAGATTAGAAAAAGTTATAGGTGAAAACGTTGAGACAAAAGGCTGTTTTTTTCAACAAATTTTCAATTATTCCAAGATTTTAACTGTTATTTTCGATAAAGAATTCTTCATGGATTTAGACAAATGACCCCTTTCTGAATTCAGAATTGTGTTTACTTTTCGAAAATGTACAGCTTTCTAGGATCCATTATTGCTTTCAAACTCTTTTCTACCATTAACTGGAAGGAGGTGGAAAGCTCTAAAAATAGCAAAAATAGGCTATGTCCCAGAAAAATGCCAAAACTGTGTAAAAAATGTTGGTTCTCTGACAAAAGACTGTCATTCCCTGAAAGCTGAGAAAACGGAGATTTCAGCCCCATAAACCCTTTTTTGATACCATTTTCAGGGAAAAACCCAGAGGCTTTCATTTGCAGCCCGTTTTTCCCATTTTTCTGAAAAAAACAAAACATTCACTATATTTTGGTTAATTTCTGGGACCCCTCAAAGGGAATCCACAAACCCTGGACGCCTTTGGAATCCCCATGATGTTGGAAGAAAAGGACGCAGATTTGGCGTGGATACCTTATGTGGTCAAAAAGTTACAGGGGCCTAAGCGCGCACTACCCCAAATTGCCAAAAAAGGGCTCAGCACAGGAGGGGAAAAGGCCTAGCAGCGAAGGGGTTAAAAAGCAGTCCCAGACATGATGGCCTGCTGAGCCCAGCAGGCCACCATACCTGGGAGGGCCTGCCATTCTCAATCGGGTCACAAACTGCGAGAAGCTCATTAATATTCATGAGCCTCTCAATTTGTGACCCCATAGGGAATCGCTAACAGTGTGTTACACACTGTTGTACATCCAAAATAGCGCCTCGCAAAAGACTCACAATTTGTGAGGCGCTATTTTGGGAGTCGTACAACTGGTCCTTAATTTTCAGCATGGGAAGAAGTGGGGAGCAAAGAAGAAAAGGGGAGGGATACGGACAGCTTGGTCCTCCTGACTGATGGAGGGACTGATTTAGATCTCGGCGGACGGGTTACTCCATCACAACAGTGATGGATGTCCCTTCAGCAGAAATATGAATCTCATAATATCGTATGGGATTTATATTTCAGCGGATGGCATATCCGTCACCCTTGTGACAAAGTAACCCATCCACCGAGCTCTAAATCAGGCCCAGAGTCTTTAATCAGATTTGCATTATCCATACAGGTGGACAGCATATCATGTGAAATGCATGGGGTAGGATTGTAATTGAGATAATTATATTATCTTGTGAAATGATACTGGTATTTGCAGTCTCAAGAATCAGGTAGAAATATAAGTTTTTTTGGACTTGAAAGTTAACCTAAAGAACTCTTTGCTGGCTCTTATTGACAGCATGTGCAGCTCTATCTTTGGAACTAGATTGTGATTCTATCCAGACTAATTGGGGTGTAAACCAGAGTTCCAGTTTATGGTGGACGTGTTCTTTAGATGACATATACTTTGGTTAGGGCTTCTGCGCCTTCAAATCAATTGTACATATTCTTTTTAAGAGTCTTTGTCCACCATGTTTAAATCAACAAGTCACATGCCACAAATTCTTATACCTACCAGGATTCACATGAGGTAGATGGATCTTGGCACCCCCATGGAGGTCAGTCACACTGAGGGACAACAGTGCCAGTCTTAAGCCCCATTCTAGAGCTACCCTGTGGACTCCCACAAATGTTGAAGAGATGAAGAAGTTTTTGGGATTAACTTTTTTGATGGGCTTGCTAAGGAAGCCATCAATGTCTTCATATTGGTCCACTAGTCCCTTGATGACAACAGCTATATTTCCAGCAGTCATAAGTCGTGATCGGTTGTTGCATTTTGTTGATAATGGTTTAGCCTTGGCACGCGATCACCCTGATTGTGACCGTCTGTTTAAAATTCGGCCTGTCCTTGATCACTTTGTTGATCGTTTTTCTGAGATCTTTGCTCCTGGAAAAGAAATTGCAGTGGATGAGTCTTTGCTATTGTTCAAGGGCCGCTTGGTTTTTAGGCAGTACATTCCTAGTAAGAGGGCACGCTATGGAATCAAACTGTATATGTTGTGTGACAGTGAGACTGGATATGTCTACAATTTCAGGGTGTATACTGGTAAGGAGTCCAGCATTAACCCTCCTGGTTGTCCTTCCACTTTTGGAGTGACTGAGAAAATTGTGTGGGAACTAGGTAGAGGATTATTTAACAAAGGCCACCATTTGTATGTAGATAACTTCTACACTGGTGTGCGGTTGTTCAAGGAGTTGGCCAAAGTGGGCACTGTTGCTTGTGGCACAATGCGCAGTAACCAGAAAGGTTTCCCAAAGGAACTTGTTTGCAAAAGGCTTGCGCGGGGACAGTCTACTGCATTGCGATGTGGGGAGCTTCTGGCTGTGAAGTTTTCAGACAAGAGAGATGTGTACATGCTGACTACTATCCATGATGAAAGTACTGTACCTCTGCCTGTTTGGGGTCAGGTTGCTGAAGTGCGCAAACCTGTGTGCATTGTAGATTACAATAAGTACATGGGTGGTGTTGACAGAGTAGATCAGAGGTTGGAACCTTATGATGCTGTTCGAAAGGCTTACGTTTGGTACAAGAAGTTGGCTATTCATCTTTTCCATTTGGCATCCTTCAATGCTTTTGTTGTGTTCAAGAAGTCTTGTCCTGAGTCGAAGATGCCTTTTGTTAAGTTTCAGGAGTCTGTAATAGGCAGCCTTGTACTAGTGGAGCAGGCAAGTGTTCCTAGATTTGGAGTGGTGGAGGATGTGGCGAGATTGAAAGATAGCCACTTTGCTGAATTCATTCCTCCCACTAGCGCAAAAGACTTTCCGACTAGAAGATGCAGAGTCTGTTGGCGCAGAGGCGTGCGGAAGGAGTCTCGTATGTACTGCCCTGACTGTCCTTCTAAGCCTGGATTGTGTCTGTCAGCTTGTTTTAAATCATACCACACGAAAAAGAAGTTTTGGGAGTTTTAATGAGCTGTAAAGTGAATTGCCTGGTCTGTATTCTGTAAAAAAATTTGGTTTGTTTCAAGGTTTGGCTTTAGTGCAATGTGTTTAGTTTTAGAATTTGTGTAAGCTGATTTGTAAGTATTTCCATTTGTTTAGTGTTTTTTTGAAAAGAATAATTCTAAATGTGATTGTGGTATGTGCAGGCTGGTGCTTGGATGGTGGTGTGCGTGAACTGGCGCTTGGCTGGAGGTGTGTGTGGATTGGTGCCTCCCTGGCAGAGTGCATGGTTTGGTGTTTTGCGGGTGGTGTGTGTGGATTTTTGTTTGGCAGGCGGTGTGCATGGTTAGGTGCTTGGCTGGCAGTGTGAGTGGATGGTGCTTGGCTGGTGGAGTGCAAGGATTGGTGCTTGGCTGGTGGTGTGTGTGCACTGGTGGTTGGCTGGTGGGCTGCGTGGACTGGTGCTTGGCTGGTGGTGTGTGTGCAGTGGTGCTTGGCTGGTGGTGTGTGTGCAGTGGTGCTTGGCTGGTGGTGTGTGTGCAGTGGTGCTTGGCTGGTGGTGTGTGTGGAGTGGCGCTTGGCTGGATGGTGAGCGTGGAGTGGTACTTGGCTGTCTGTGCACGGAGTGCTGCTTGGCTGGCGGTGTGTGTGGAGTGGCGCATGGCTGGATGGTGTGCGTGGAGCGATACTTGGCTGTCTGTGCATGGAGTGGTGCTTGGCTGGCGGTGTGCGTGGAGTGGTGCTTGGCTTGCGGTGTGCTTGGAGTGGCTCTTGGCTGGTGGTGTGTGTGGAGCGGCGCATGGCTGGATGGTGTGCGTGGAGCGATACTTAGCTGTCTGTGCACGGAGTGGTGCTTGGCTGGCGGTGTGCGTGGAGTGGCGCTTGGCTTGCGGTGTGCTTGGAGTGTTTCTTGGCTGGCGGTGTGCGTGGAGTGGTACTTGGCTGTCGGTGTGCGCTGAGTGATGTTTGGCTGGCGGTGTGCATGGTCTGGTGCTTGGATGGTGGTGTGGGTGGTCTGGCGCTCGGCTGGCGGTGTGTGAGTACTAACTTTCTGTTGGTCACTACATACACTGCTAGTTGAGTGACACTCTACGCAGTCCATCATTTTGTGTAATTGCTGTGGCAGATATATGGGCGTGTGAAAGTGATGGGCCCTTGAATGGCGCTGTCTGCTGGTGTGAGTGTTGTAATGTGATCGGTCCGCGGCTGGCGGTGTGAATGTTTTGTATGTGTCACACGTACGAAAGGTGTATGAATGGCCTGTAAAGAGGTTGGTGCCTTGACGTGGCTTTACAGCTCACGAGCTGTGAGTCAGTGGTTCAGTTTATCATACTTTCAATTATACGCAGTGTATTTCATTTTTGTGAAATTACTTGCAAATAAAATTGTATGTACTGAATCATCACTCATCCTCGTGCCAAATCCAACCAGTATGTGTGTGTGTTTGCGGTTTAGATGGCTGTCCAGTAATATTTGTTTTTGTTTTACCTTTTAGAAGTAGGGTGTACCTTGTCCCTTTTTGTGAATGTTGTAAGGTGTTGCTTTTCCTTCCGGATGGTGTCAATGGTCTGGTGGGTAACAGGTATGAAAGGTGCGTGAATGGCCTGTAAAACGGTTGGTGCCTTGTCGTGGCTTTACAGCTCACGAGTTGGGAGTCACTGGTTCGGTTTTTATGCATTTATTTATTGACAGAGCATTTCATTTTTTGAAATATCTTGTTAATAAAATTTTATGTACTGAACCATCACTCGCCCTCGTGCCAAATCCAACCTGTATGTGTGTGTCTTTGAGGAATAGTTAGCCGTGCTTGAATGTTTGACTTTTGAGTAACTCTGTTACGGTGTACATTATAGCTATAAATAACTTACTAAATTTAGATTTTATTGTTAAACCATGGAAGTATATGGTCATGTCTTTCTGGTGAATTTTATTGTTGATTTTTTTCCACAATCTCCTGCAAACTTGAAATTGTCTGTCACAATTTCCTTGAACCACACGCTCTCAAATTGAAAACTTAATTCGCCACTCTACGATTTGGACCGTTTCCTGTTGTAGCCACTATGCCTACCCACGCAAGTGAGGTACCATTTTTATCGGGAGACCTGGGGAAACGCTGGGTTGGAGGAAATTTGTTGATCCACGCAGATTCCGGAACTTTCCACCACAGAAATGTGAGGAAAATTCGTTTTTTATTTCCAATTTCTTAGCTTTGCAAGGGATTCTGGGTAAGAGAACCTGGGGGTAGGCAGTCAAGTCACCCCATCCTGAATTCCCCTGGGTGTCTACTTTTCAAAACTATATAGGTTTGCTAGGTTTCCCTAGGTGCCAGCAGAGCTAGGGTTTAAAAACAAAAGGTAGTCTCTTTGCCCAAAAAGGGCACAATTTCACTGCAAAATTGAGTTGTGACCTCGTTGCGTTTTGCGCTGTTTCCTGTTGCAGGCACTATTCAGACCCAGGAAAGTGAGGTAGCATTTTTTTCAGGAGACCCGGGGGAACGCTGGGTGGGTGGAAATTTGTTGATCCACGCAGATTCCAGAACTTTCCACCACAGAAATGTGAGGAAAATGCGTTTTGTTTTCCAATTTCTTAGCTTTGCAAGAGATTCTGAGTACGAGAACCTGGGGGTGGGCAGTCGAGTCACCCCATCCTGAATTTCCCTGGGTGTCTACTTTTCAAAAATATATAGGTTTGCTAGGTTTCCCTAGGTGCCGGCAGAGCTAGGGTTTAAAAACAAAAGGTAGTCTCTTTGCCCAAAAAGGGCACAATTTCACTGCAAAATTTAGTTGTGACCACGTTGCGTTTTGCGCTGTTTCCTGTCGCAGGCACTATTCAGACCCAGGCAAGTGAGGTAGCATTTTTTTCAGGAGACCCGTGGGAACGCTGGGTGGGTAGAAATTTGTTGATCCACGCAGATTCCGGAACTTTCCACCACAGAAATGTGAGGAAAATTCGTTTTTTATTTCCAATTTCTTAGTTTTGCAGGGGATTCTGGGTAGGAGAACCTGGGGGTAGGCAGTCAAGTTACCCCATCCTGAATTTCCCTGGGTGTCTACTTTTCAAAAATATATAGGTTTGCTAGGTTTCCCTAGGTGCCGGCAGAGCTAGGGTTCAAAAACAAAAGGTAGTCTCTTTGCCCAAAAAGGGCAGGATTTCACTGCAAAATTGAGTTGTGACCATGTTGCGTTTTGCTCTGTTTCCTGTCGCAGGCACTATTCAGACCCAGGCAAGTGAGGTAGCATTTTTTTCAGGAGACCCGGGGGAACGCTGGGTGGGTGGAAATTTGTTGATCCACGCAGATTCCGGAACTTTCCACCACAGAAATGTGAGGAAAATGCGTTTTGTTTTCCAATTTCTTAGCTTTGCAAGGGATTCTGAGTACAAGAACCTGGGGGTGGGCAGTCGAGTCACCCCATCCTGAATTCCCCTGGGTGTCTACTTTTCAAAAATATATAGGTTTGCTAGGTTTCCCTAGGTGCCGGCAGAGCTAGGGTTCAAAAACAAAAGGTAGTCTCTTTGCCCAAAAAGGGCACGATTTCACTGCAAAATTTAGTTGTGACCACGTTGCGTTTTGCGCTGTTTCCTGTCGCAGGCACTATTCAGACCCAGGCAAGTGAGGTAGAATTTTTTTCAGGAGACCCAGGGGAACGCTGGGTGGGTGGAAATTTGTTGATCCACGCAGATTCCGGAGCTTTCCACCACAGAAATGGGAGGATAATGCGTTTTTTTTTTCCCATTTCTTAGCTTTGCAAGGGATTCTGGGTAAGAGAACCTGGGGGTAGGCAGTCGAGTCACCCCATCCTGAATTTCCCTGGGTGTCTACTTTTCAAAAATATATAGGTTTGCTAGGTTTCCCTAGCTGCCGGCAGAGCTAGGGTTAAAAAACAAAAGGTAGTCTCTTTGCCCAAAAAGGGCACGATTTCACTGCAAAATTGAGTTGTGACCACGTTGCGTTTTGCGCTGTTTCCTGTCGCAGGCACTATTCAGACCCAGGCAAGTGAGGTAGCAGTTTTTTTCAGGAGACCCGGGGGGACGCTGGGTGGGTGGAAATGTGTTGATCCACGCAGATTCCGGAACTTTCCACCACAGAAATGTGAGGAAAATGTGGTTTTTTTCCAATTTCTTAGATTTGCAAGGGATTCTGGGTAAGAGAACCTGGGGGTAGGCAGTCGAGTCACCCCATCCTGAATTTCCCTGGGCGTCTACTTTTCAAAAATATATAGGTTTGCTAGGTTTCCCTAGGTGCTGGCAGAGCTAGGGTTCAAAAACAAAAGGTAGTCTCTTTGCCCAAAAAGGGCACGATTTCACTGCAAAATTGAGTTGTGACCACGTTGCGTTTTGCGCTGTTTCCTGTCGCAGGCACTGTTCAGACCCAGGCAAGTGAGGTAGAATTTTTTTCAGGAGACCCGGGGGAACACTGGGTGGGTGGAAATTTGTTGATCCACGCAGATTCCGGAACTTTCCACCACAGAAATGGGAGGGAAATGCGTTTTTTTTTTCAATTTCTTAGCTTTGCAAGGGATTCTGGGTAAGAGAACCTGGGGGTAGGCAGTTGAGTCGTCCCATCCTGAATTTCCCTGGGTGTCTACTTTTTTTCAAAAATATATAGGTTTGCTAGGTTTCCCTAGGTGCCAGCAGAGCTAGGGTTCAAAAACAAAAGGTAGTCTCTTTGCCCAAAAAGGGCACGATTTCACTGCAAAATTGAGTTGTGACCACGTTGCGTTTTGCGCTGTTTCCTGTCGCAGGCACTAGGCAGACCCAGGCAAGTGAGGTAGCATTTTTTTCAGGAGACCTAGGGGAACGCTGGGTGGGTAGAAATTTGTTGATCCACACAGATTCCAGAACTTTCCACCACAGAAATGTGAGGAAAATGTGTTTTTTTTCAAATTTCTCAACTTTACAAGGGATTCTGGGTAACAGAACCTGGGGGTAGGCAGTCGAGTCCCCCATCCTGAATTCCCTTGGATGTCTAGTTTTCAAAAATGTATAGGTTTTCTAGGTTTCCCTAGATGCTGGCAGAGCCAGGGTTCAAAAACAAAAGGTAGTCTCTTTGCCCAAAAAGGGCACAATTTCACTGAAAAATTGAGTTGTGACCACGTTGCGTTTTGCGCTGTTTCCTGTCGCAGTCACTATGCCTACCCACGCAAGTGAGATACCATTTTTCTCGAGAGACCTGGGGGAATGCTGGGTGTGTGGAAATTTGTTGATCCACGCAGATTCCAGAACTTACCACCACAGAAATGTGAGGAAAATGTGTTTTGTTTCTCAAATTCTTAGCTTTGCAAGGGATTCTGGGTAACAAAACCTGAGGGTAGGCAGACGAGTCACCCCATCCTAAATTCCCCTGGGTGTCTAGTTTTTAAAAATGTATAGGTTTGCTAGATTTCTCTAGGTGCTGGCAGAGCTAGGGCTCAAAAACAAAAGTTAGCTTTTCCTCCAAAATGGGCAAGATTTCACTGGGAAATTGAGGTGCGTCCACGTTGCGTTTTGCGCTGTTTCCTGTAGCAGCCACTATGGCTCCCCACGCAAGTGAGGTACCTTTTTTTTCGGGAGACCTGGGGGAACGTTGGGTGGGTGGAAATTTGTTGATCCACGCAGATTCCAGAACTTTCCACCACAGAAATGTGAGGAAAATGTTTTTTTTTTGTCAAATTCTTTGCTTTGCAAGGGATTCTGGGTAACAAAACCTGGTGGTAGGCAGTCGAGTCACCCCATCCTAAATTTCCCTGGGTGTCTACTTTTCAAAAATGTATAGGTTCGCTAGGTTTCCCTAGGTGCTGGCAGAGCTAGGGCTCAAAAACAAAAGCTAGTCTCTTTGTCCAAAAAGCACAAGATTTCACTGTGAAATTGAGGTGCAACCACGTTGCGTTTTGTGCTGTTTCATGTCGCTGCCACTATGCCTAACAACGCAAGTGAGGTACCATTTTTTTCGGGGGACCCGGGGGGAACGCTGGGTGGGTGGAAATTTGTTGATCCACGCAGATTCCAGAACTTTCCACCACAGAAATGTGAGGAAAATGTGTTTTTTTTCTCAAATTCTTAGCTTTGCAAGGGATTCTGGGTAACAAAACCTGAGGGTAGGCAGACGAGTCACCCCATCCTAAATTCCCCTGGGTGTCTAGTTTTTAAAAATGTATAGGTTTGCTAGATTTCTCTAGGTGCTGGCAGAGCTAGGGCTCAAAAACAAAAGTTAGCTTTTCCTCCAAAATGGGCAGAATTTCACTGGGAAATTGAGGTGCGTCCACGTTGCGTTTTGCGCTGTTTCCTGTTGCAGCCACTATGGCTCCCCACGCAAGTGAGGTACCTTTTTTTTCGGGAGACCTGGGGGAACGTTGGGTTGGTGGAAATTTGTTGATCCACGCAGATTCCAGAACTTTCCACCACAGAAATGTGAGGAAAATTTTTTTTGGGTCAAATTCTTTGCTTTGCAAGGGATTCTGGGTAACAAAACCTGGTGGTAGGCAGTCGAGTCACCCCATCCTGAATTCCCCTGGGTGTCTACTTTTCAAAAATGTATAGGTTTGCTAGGTTTCACTAGGTGCTGGCAGAGCTAGGGCTCAAAAACAAAAGCTAGTCTCTTTGTCCAAAAAGCGCAAGATTTCACTGTGAAATTGAGGTGCAACCACGTTGCGTTTTGCGCTGTTTCATGTCGCTGCCACTATGCCTAACAACGCAAGTGAGGTACCATTTTTTTCGGGGGACCTCGGGGAACGCTGGGTGGGTGGAAATTTGTTGATCCACGCAGATTCCAGAACTTTCCACCACAGAAATGTGAGGAAAATGGGTTTTTTTGTCATATTTTTAGCTTTGCAAGGGATTCTGGGTAACAAAACCTGGGGGTAGGCAGACGAGTCACCCCATCCTGAATTCCCCTGGGTATCTAGGTTTCAAAAATGTATAGGATTGCTAGGTTTCTCTAGGTGCTGGCAGAGCTAGGGCTCAAAAATAAAAGGTAGTCTTTTCCTCCAAAATGGGCAAGATTTCACTGGGAAATTGAGGTGCGTCCACGTCGCGTTTTGCGCTGTTTCATGTCGCAGCCACTATGCCTAACAAAGCAAGTGAGGTACCATTTTATTTGGGGGACCTGGGGGAACGCTGGGTGGGTCGAAATTTGTTGATCCACGCAGATTCCAGAACTTTCCACCACAGAAATGTGAGGAAAATGTGTTTTTTTGTCATATTTTTAGCTTTGCAAGGGATTCTGGGTAACAAAACCTGGGGGTAGGCAGACGAGTCACCCCATCCTGAATTTCCCTTGGTGTTTAGTTTTTAAAAAAGTATAGGTTTGCTAGGTTTCCCTAGGTGCTGGCAGAGCTAGGGCTCAAAAACAAAAGTTAGTATTTTCCTCCAAAATGGGCAAGATTTCACTGGGAAATTGAGGTGCGTCCACGTTGCATTTTGCGCTGTTTCCTGTTGCAGCCACTATGCCTACCCACGCAAGTGAGGTACCATTGTTTTTGAGAGACCTGGGGGAAAGTTGGGTCGGTGGAAATTTGTTGATCCACGCAGATTCCAGAACTTTCCACCACAGAAATGTGAGGAAAATGTGTTTTTTTTGTCAAATTCTTTGCTTTGCAAGGGATTCTGGGTAACAAAACCTGGTGGTAGGCAGCCGAGTCACCCCATCCTGAATTCTCCTGGGTGTCTACTTTTCAAAAATGTATAGGTTTGCTAGGTTTCCTTAGGTGCAGGCAGAGCTAGGGCTCAAAAACAAAAGCTATTCTCTTTGTCCAAAAAGCGCAAGATTTCACTGTGAAATTGAGGTGCAACCCCGTTGCGTTTTGCGCTGTTTCATGTCGCTGCCACTATGCCTAACAACGCAAGTGAGGTACCATTTTTTTGGGGGGACCTGGGGAAACGCTGGGTGGGTGGAAATTTGTTGATCCACGCAGATTCCAGAACTTTCCACCACAGAAATGTGAGGAAAATGTGTTTTTTTGTCATATTTGTAGCTTTTCAAGGGATTCTGGGTAACAAAACCAGGGGATAGGCAGACAAGTCACCCCATCCTGAATTTCCCTGGGTGTCTAGTTTTAAAAAATGTATAGGTTTGCTAGGTTTCCCTAGGTGCTGGCAGATCTAGGGCTCAAAAACAAAAGGTAGTCTCTTTGTCCAAAAAGCACAAGATTTCACTGGGAAAATGAGGTGCAACCATGTTGCATTTTGCGCTGTTTCCTGTCGCAGCCACTATGCCTACCCACGCAAGTGAGGTACCATTTTTCTCGGGAGACCTGGGGGAACGCTGGGTGGGTGGTAATGTGTTGATCCACGCAGATTCCAGAACTTTCCACCACAGAAATGTGAGGAAAATGTTTTTTTTTTGTCAAATTCTAAATTTTGCAAGGGATTCTGGGTAACAAAACCTGGTGGTAGGCAGTCGAGTCACCCCATCCTGAATTTCCCTGGGTGTCTACTTTTTAAAAATGTATAGGTTTGCTAGGTTTCCCTAGGTGCCGGTAGAGCTAGGGTGCAAAAACTACAGGTAGGCACTTTGCCATAAAAGGGTCAATTTGTAACTGCAAAATTGAGGTGTGACCACGTTGCATTTTGCGCCGTTTCGTATCGCAGGCACAAGGCCGACCCACACAAGTGAGGTACCGTTTTTATCGGGAGACTTTGGGTAATTCAGATTTGTAAATCAACTGTTATTACCAATTGAGCTTTCTTGCATTTCTCCCTTTCAATGACAGACATAGTGTAAAAAAAAAATGTTTTTGAAAAATGACCAATAATTCTCAAGCTAGTATGAGTATTCCCAATTTTGAAAATGTGCAATTATATACTGTTTCTGAACTCTATATTTTGTACCCAATTCAGAAATACATAGGTGTCTTTCATACAGATTTTTCCATGTATACATTTTCCAAGACAAAGTGCTCTATACCCAGTAAAAGAAAAAAAACCATTGCAAGTTGCTGCTCAGTTTTTGGATCTGGGTTCGTCGGGTTCTTGGTGAAACTACAAGTCCTATATTCCCCCACAACCAGGAAGGTCTAATGGATGTAACGGTATATTGCTTTCCAAGAGCTGTCAAGATTAGAAAAAGTTATAGGTGAAAACGTTGAGACAAAAGGCTGTTTTTTTCAACAAATTTTCAATTATTCCAAGATTTTAACTGTTATTTTCGATAAAGAATCCTTCATGGATTTAGACAAATGACCCCTTTCTGAATTCAGAATTTTGTTTACTTTTCGAAAATGTACAGCTTTCTAGGATCCATTATTGCTTTCAAACTCTTTCCTACCATTAACTGGAAGGAGGTGGAAAGCTCTAAAAATAGCAAAAATAGGCTATGTCCCAGAAAAATGCCAAAACTGTGTAAAAAATGTTGGTTCTCTGACAAAAGACTGTCATTCCCTGAAAGCTGAGAAAACGGAGATTTCAGCCCCATAAACCCTTTTTTGATACCATTTTCAGGGAAAAACCCAGAGGCTTTCATTTGCAGCCCGTTTTTCCCATTTTTCTGAAAAAAACAAAACATTCACTATATTTTGGTTAATTTCTGGGACCCCTCAAAGGGAATCCACAAACCCTGGATGCCTTTGGAATCCCCATGATGTTGGAAGAAAAGGACGCAGATTTGGCGTGGATACCTTATGTGGTCAAAAAGTTACAGGGGCCTAAGCGCGCGCTACCCCAAATTGCCAAAAAAGGGCTCAGCACAGGAGGGGAAAAGGCCTAGCAGCGAAGGGGTTAAAAAGCAGTCCCAGACATGATGGCCTGCTGAGCCCAGCAGGCCACCATACCTGGGAGGGCCTGCCATTCTCAATCGGGTCACAAACTGCGAGAAGCTCATTAATATTCATGAGCCTCTCAATTTGTGACCCCATAGGGAATCGCTAACAGTGTGTTACACACTGTTGTACATCCAAAATAGCGCCTCGCAAAAGACTCACAATTTGTGAGGCGCTATTTTGGGAGTCGTACAACTGGTCCTTAATTTTCAGCATGGGAAGAAGTGGGGAGCAAAGAAGAAAAGGGGAGGGATACGGACAGCTTGGTCCTCCTGACTGATGGAGGGACTGATTTAGATCTCGGCGGACGGGTTACTCCATCACAACAGTGATGGATGTCCCTTCAGCAGAAATATGAATCTCATAATATCGTATGGGATTTATATTTCAGCGGATGGCATATCCGTCACCCTTGTGACAAAGTAACCCATCCACCGAGCTCTAAATCAGGCCCAGAGTCTTTAATCAGATTTGCATTATCCATACAGGTGGACAGCATATCATGTGAAATGCATGGGGTAGGATTGTAATTGAGATAATTATATTATCTTGTGAAATGATACTGGTATTTGCAGTCTCAAGAATCAGGTAGAAATATAAGTTTTTTTGGACTTGAAAGTTAACCTAAAGAACTCTTTGCTGGCTCTTATTGACAGCATGTGCAGCTCTATCTTTGGAACTAGATTGTGATTCTATCCAGACTAATTGGGGTGTAAACCAGAGTTCCAGTTTATGGTGGACGTGTTCTTTAGATGACATATACTTTGGTTAGGGCTTCTGCGCCTTCAAATCAATTGTACATATTCTTTTTAAGAGTCTTTGTCCACCATGTTTAAATCAACAAGTCACATGCCACAAATTCTTATACCTACCAGGATTCACATGAGGTAGATGGATCTTGGCACCCCCATGGAGGTTAGTCACACTGTTTAAAGACCATTGTTTAATTTCACTTATCGAGCGTACTTTTACCTGATAAGTTTCCAAATCATTAAGTGATATTTTGTGATCAGCCATGTACTCCATGTGGATGTGTTTGAAATGTATTCACTTTTCTTTTAGTGCTGTAATGTACAGTGCTTTTATTTGGCAGTTATAGATTGGAATAATCCTATGAGGAGGTAAATGGCAAGAAAGAGCGAATATAAGAGTGATATATCGATGAGGAGTAGCACAAAGGTAAGAGGCAGAAGGTTAGTAGAGGGGAGAAGTGATCTGCCAGTGGATGTGTGAGGGGAGAATAAGACAAAGAGCCCATAAAGCCACAGAGGACCGTTATGGATGAAGAGAAAGAGTGGAAGGAGGTGTTATGCAATAGGGATATAGTTGTATAGTCCATTGTGAGATTGTTTCTTTTTTCATAACGATCACATTTCTTTTTTGGTCCTTATAAGCTGTGATAATTTCCACAGAACTTCATTCAGCTTTAAACATCCCTTGATCAACTGTGGGTACTCATCAACGAGTAGGACAATTCTGTTAATTTGGCCTCCAATTGTGATGGAAGTTCTTGATTAGATGATTTGGTTTCTTGTTTCAGGAGTTGTCTGGAAGATTTGCCTCTTTTAGGTTCTCTTTGGTCATGTGTAAAGCTTAGCTATGTAAAGAACTTGGTGAAGGTAGTCAAATTAAACAAATTCTTGTCAAAGCCATGAGCACCAGTATTGAATATTGTTGAGATGGAGAATAATCCACCACCAAACAAGTTAATCATTTTTCCTGACTCATTTGTTTCCTGGAGAAGGGAATGGTGATTCAGGGAATTGTCCTGAAGGAGTTCTGTGCCTTTGCAAATATATGCTCAATAGTAATTGCATATGTATGGATGCACATGCACAGTGTTTGGCAGCAATTGTAAATGTTGTGATCTTTTTAATTTATGCTTCTGGGCTAAAATGTCATTTTTATCATTGCCTGCTTTGTCTGTGCTATGCCTGTCAAACCATTTCTCCCACGTTATCTGTTTTTGGGTAGACCTGATAGCTCTTTATTTATTATAACTACAAGCATTTTGACTTCCATTTTATGGTGTCAGTCATAGGAGTGAATACCACAAGAATATCCTTGAAATGTATTCCGTGGTGCATGTGCTTTGTGTCAGGACCTGTAGAAAGTAATAGTTTAACCTCACAATTTCTCTAAGTCGCTGTGAATGTTTGTGATGTGGATCTGGCCCTTTAGAAGGTTGTTGCTAACTCTCTCGTTCATCTGTGATTATCTCTGCAGTCTTTGCTCTAAATGCTAGAAAACACAATGTATTGTACAAGGGTTGTCAATCCTATAACATATTTCCCATACTTTCTGTTTAAATCTGGGAAAGTAGAGTGATAGAGTTTGCTCCCTACCACAAGTTTGCCTTTCTGGACAGGTTTGGCTGTGGACGTCATGAATCTTGGCTCTGTGAAAAGTGACAGAATGACCACAGATGTATGTTCAATTTTAGGGCATTTACTGCTGTTTGTGCTATTTGTCTGGACTCTTTGAACAATGTGAGATACTTACAGATGTATCTTCATTATTTTGAACTGCTTGGTGCAGGATTTAGATTTTCATGGGCCTGTGGATGGTGAGTTATGCTGCCAGGTAGATCCTTGTATTTTACACATTTGTATCATAGCCATTCCCTCAGTTTCTTTGTTTACCTCTTGGCCAGGCATGTATTTTGGAAACAGTACTGTAAATTGGAACAACACTGATATATGGGCACCATGCTGCCCTGCATTGATTTCTCAGTGGGTCATGTACTCTCTGTAAAGGTTAGAACAGTTGTTTTTTCATAACAATCAATCTATCAATCTACTTGTAATGCGTGCTACTTACCCGTGAGGGTTCCAAGGCGCTGAGGGGAGGGGGGATGCTGCTACTGCTCGAAGAGCCAGGTCTTGAGGAGCCTTCTTAAGGCAAGAAGGTCTTGGGTCAGCCGTATGTGGGTCGGGAGGCTGTTCCAGGGCTTAGCGGCGAGGTAGGAGAAGGATCTGCCGCCAGAGGTCGTTCGTTGGATGCGGTGGACAGCTGCGAGGGCGAGGCTGGCGAGCGGAGCTGGCAGGTGGGGGTGTGGAAGCTGAGTCTGCTGTTCAGGTAGGCTGATCCGGCGTTGTGGAGTGCTTTGTGTGCATTGGTGAGAAAGTTGAAGGTTATCCTCTTGTCAACGGGGAGCCAGTGTAGGTCTCTCAGGTGGGGGGTGATGTGGCTGCAGCAGGGGAATTTGACAATGATCCAGCGGGCCAAGAGAAATTCTGTCTCATATGTACAACTCTACACCACGACACTCACCATAATTCATAAATCTATCACTAGGCCCATAAATGACTGAGACATGAATTGACCAACTGAATCTTATGACCTAATTAATCAAAACATATTATAATACATTTAATTAAGTCAGTATCATAGGCAATGGATTAACTGTTGGTAACTCAAGGAAACAAACAAGACTAGCTTGTCATTTCAAAATCTATTTCATTAACTTTATTATAAAGCAGAATGCATTTTTAAAGCGAAAACTCTTTTATTAGCAATTTTATTAAGCAAAATTATTTATTAGAAAGGCACATTTGACTGGCAGTTCGAATCCACATCAGCATAGAAAATGCTCAAACATTTAGGAGAATTACCTAAACCCTATTTCCCTAACTTAGCTAAAGAGAAACCTAAAGGGAAAAAGCAAAGTCTCAATGGATCTTACGTGAAACGAATGTCCAACAGCATCTCTGGAGCACAGGAATGAAAGAACAGTGCTCTTAGCAAGGGGGCAATTTTTATACCTTTTTCCTATCTAAAACTAACTATAAGAATACAAATATTCGAGCAAGACGAAACACGATTGGTCTAGGACATCATCCGATGAAGTCATACGACTCTCGCATAGCAAAAGTCACGTTTCTTCAAGAGCGGCATTGCTCATAGTCTATGCTTGTCATAGGCTTCCTGAGAGTTGCAACATTAGGCAAACTATTTCATCCGTCCAAGCCTTTTTTGCCGCTGAATAACTTGTCCTTGACCATAGAAGCTGAATCAAATGTCCTTAGCTTCCACACAGCCTTGTTTACGAACCACTTTCAAAGAATTATTGTAAAAAAATATTTCCACATTTAAACGTTGCTGTGCAAGGCCCAACTTTACTTCGGACATCCATTTTAGAAATTGGCCACAGGCCTCTTTTAGCATGAGTCTAGTATGCAAGGAAACACAAGACAATAATTAATTCAAGAAATGATAATTATTCTGTTACCCACCCCCTTTACAAACATTAACCCATTAGTCTATGTTACCTAGCTTTGCATACAAAAGATAAACAAAACACAAACACAATAAGACGACATAACATAAACAAAAGCACATTTTTAAAGAATGCACATGCTTTATTTGAAACAGCCACAGTTAATGTACAACAAAACGAAAGACAAAGTAAATGTATTATTTAGAGCAGAATGACGAACATGACAAGAGCACAAATGATTAAACCCGCGTGTTTATGTAGGTGCACATTATTCTAGGTTGTGTCAGTACAAAAACGTGCAAATCATGCAACACTCATTAGTAAATTAAAATGATGGGAGTTTCATTGCTGCGTACTTTAATTCAGAATCTATTCTGAAAGTCCGCTCCATCAACTCCCTCATCTGGTGATTTTAAAATCACTGAATAAACCCAAAAATTTATACTAAATTTTACTTTTTAGGAATGTCATATAATGATCTCTCTCTGGATTAGTAAATCTAAACTCCTGTTTCATCATTCTGTCTAGAACTCTCATATTGAGCCCTGCGAATTTCATCCATTTCTATCTCCTTCTCCTGAGCTTTTCTGAGTTTATAAATCCTCTTTTTCTCCCTCACATGCTTCTTTCTCTTGTGAATCATGCAACTGAATTTTAACAAAAGTGTCACTATAACAATGACTATTACAGGGTAAAGCACTTTGCCAATGATTGAACTGCCAATGTCTGCAAACCACTCTTTGATTGCCCCAAATCCCAAATGACACCCACTATTTGGATATGAGATGACTAAAAAGCTTCCTTAAAAATGTATGCTAAATAATATAAAGTTAATATAAACCTAAGCTTATTATTACAAGCATATAGAAAGCCAAATTGCATTTTAAAAAAGAGAATTAAAAAACAAATATTAAAAACATTTTGTTTCTAAAAGCAATTTTGCAAAAAAGAGCATAGCCAAATGAAAATGTGCTTCTCAGCTAAAAACTGCCATATTCTTTAAATGTTCCAAGCAGTAGATGAAACATTGCTGTTCCCAGCATCCGCAGATGGCCGTTCCATTGGCACCCCTCATGCCAATTACATGGACTAAATATGTTTAAATCCAACCCCACAGCAGCAGCTGAATGAGTGAGCCAGTAGTGCATCCACAGAGGACGAGTCAGGATCCACGTCACTAGGATCTGAAGCAACAATGGAATGCTCAGAATATGCGTCTGGAGCAAGAGCAATCGTGCAGAGCATCTTTACAGGTTGCCAGACAAGCTGAAAGGACAAGAATTATTAAGTTCTTCAGACAAAGGACTGTATCATACTCTCATGACAGCATATAGCATGTGGTAGTGCCATTCCCATTTCACTGTGTAATGAAACATCCATTGAAGAAAAAACTGAATAAAATCAGTGTCCGACAAGTAGAAAAAGGTCAAATGATAAACCTCCAAAAACGCTTCCCAGCATGGAGTGTATGAAAAATGGAATAACTCAGAAAACTGTCTGGAAGGAGCTAACCAACCCGGAGCCAATTAACTTAAAACGTGTGCTATCCATGCAGTGTTGCAACACATTGGAAATGAAGTGCACTAAGGGCCATATGTACAGAAGACATTTTCCCATAGACACACAATGGGTAAAACCCTTTGATACATCGGGCCCTAAGTCTCTAAAATGATATGGGATATTGGTGCAAAGTAGCGACTGTATTTTAGAGGAAGACCTTCCAACTTGACGGACAAGCATCTCCATTGTAGATGTTAAGGCTACTTCTTTCTGAAACAATAAGGCTATCAGTCAGCTTAAAGCATCATAGTTCACATTTGAAATCTGTATCAAGGGCCATATTGTTGCCTTCCTAATTGTATGGGCAGGTGGAAACAGTACTTGTGCACAACGGGTCACAACCCCATAAACCATCACCAGATATGGTATTACTGGTCTCATACTGCATCAACCTTAACTATTCAACATCAAATAACTCTCATTTGAGAGCAATATGAATGCTGGACGAATCAGACAAGAAGGGGAACCTTTCAGATAACATGATAAATTCATCTTGGACGCATTACTTTCTCAATGGAGAGAATTCTCCCTGCAAACTAAAGTATTCTCGCAGTCTGTGCCTCCAAGAAAAACCTCAGCTGCACCATTCCTACAATAATAAGTTAAAGGTAGGACCCATGACTCAAGTACAGACCCTTTTCCTAGTGATTTGTACCTGCCTATTTGATGGTGGTATAAGAAGTATTGAAAGAGGTTTAAAAAGCCTGAGAAATAAATCTGTGTTTTGTCCAATATCCCCTCTGCACTTCTGCAACATTAGATCGGAACTTCTCAAATGTTTCTATGTATAACATAGACATCAACACCGCCATCCCAGAAGGATACAAGATCCAGAGGAAGGATCACCCCAAACATCCTGGAGGGTCCTCGCCACCGCCCACAAAAACACCCTCCATCTCACCACCTACAGCGAAACGCTCCCCTCCGACACCTGCACTTCCAGATCCAGATCAGCCCAACTCCACACTCCACAGTTCATAGTCCACCTGGCCCCCAGGTCCCTTCCGCTGCCACCATCACCAACCTCATCGCACCCCACTCTATAGCCTCAATGAACTACATACTCATCAGAGACCTGAACTTCCACCTCGACAACCCCAGCGACCCCAAATCCACCGCCCTTCGTGACAACCTTGCCAACATTGGACTCAAACAACTCTTCACCACACCGATGCACAGAGCAAGTCACTCCATCGACCCCATCTTTGAACCATAAAACAGCGTCCACTTCTGCCACACAACAGAATCCCCAGGAACCAACCATTATTGCGAACACATCTGCGTCGACAAACCAAAAGCACCCACACCAACCCCACGCCCACCACAAAGGACTTGGAGCAAGGTTACTGACAAGCAACTCAACTCCACCCTCACCCAAGACAGCCACACCTCGACATCCGACGCCAACTTCGCAGCGAGAGAACTCAACACTTGGATCTCCAACTGCACAGATGAGCTCACCGACAAACAGCTCCCCAGGAAAGCTGTCTTGTTTATCACCGATCACCAAGAAGCCAGACACACCTGCAGATACCTGGAAAAAACTGGAGAAACACCAAGACACCCGAAAACGACACCACCTACAAAAACAAATCAAAACCTCCAAAAGGCCCTTGATCCACAACAAAATCCTCGCCAGCTCCATTAATTCCAAGGAACTTTTCATGGTCATTCCATAGTCCACCAACCCCCGCAGGGAAGCAGCAGACATCACTCCTTCCCAAGGCCTCTGCCACAAGCTTGGAACCTACTTCACCCTCAAGAACAAAAACCTCTACGACATCTTCATCAAACATCCACTAGATGCCACATCTGGCCCGCCCCCCAGACACACCAGCCAGCCCGCCATCTACACCTGACCGCCAATCGAAGCCAAAGACACCACCTTGACCATGAAAGGCATCCACTCAGGGTCCCCCACAGACCCCTACCCCCACACATCTACCACAGCGCCGCCACCACCATCACACCCAAACTGCAATCCACCATCAACACCACCTCCGAAACAGGCACCTTCCCAGATGACTAGAAATGCACAGACGTCAGGCCCCTGTTCAAGAAGCCTACAGCTGACCCCACCGACCTCAAGAACTACTGGCCCATCTTGTTCTTCCCCTTCTCGGCCAAAGTCGCAGAGAAAATAGTCAACAGGGCACTGACATGATTCTTCAAAGACAATGCCATCCTCGACCCATCCCAATCTGAATTAGTTGAGTGGTGTGGCTCACTGGTTAGAGGCGGCAGACCCGGAAGCAGAGAACGGCCCAGGACCAGGGTTCAATTCCCGATGCGGCAGGGCCGTGGACCAGGGTCAACGGACTCGATAATTCTCGCCTCGGTGCCTACTCTAACCAGGGATCACACTCGGCAACTCTGGGCATTAAGCTTGCCTCATCTCTACAACGGCCCCCCACAGACGCCGGGGATGCCTGGTTTCACCTTGGAGATACCCAGAAGGGACCATCTCACAGGGAAAGCCGGGACGGGTTCCCCAGCGGTCTTCAGCGCCAGGACACCCTGAGATGGGGTAACAGTGCGCTTTACAAGTATCATCATTACACTACATTACATTTCGAAGCAACCACAGCACCAAGCTCGCCCTACTCTCCTCCACAGACAACATCTACACCCTCCTCGACAAAGGCCACTCCACAGCCCTCATCCTACTTGACTTATCAGCAGCCTTCGACACTGTCTTCCACCACACACTTGTTGCCAGACTACAAGACTCCGGCATGCAAGGACCAGCCCTAGACTGGATCCAATCATTCCTCACAGTGAGAAGCCAACGAATCAGACTGCCACCCTTCCGCTCAAAACACACGATATCACCTGTGGAGTCCCACAGGGGTCCTCACTGAGCCCGACCCTCTTCAATGTCTACATGGCACCCCTCACTGACATCGTCCGACAACATGGCCTCAACATCGTATCATACGCTGACAACAACCAACTCATCCTCTCCCTCACCAAAGACCCCACCACTGCCAGACTCAACTTCGAGAAAGGAATGCAGGATGTCGCACTCTGGATGACCAACAGCTGCCTAAAACTCCAAGCCAAGAAAACAGAAGTTCTCGTGCTTGGAAACACCCCTTCAGCATGGGACAACACCTGGTGGGCGACCTCCCTCTGAAGCCCACCGACCCCTGCAGGCCACGCTAAAAACCTCAGCATTGTATTCGACTCATCCCTCACCATGAACTGAGAGGTCAACGCCATCACCTCCAGGTGATTGAACATCATCAACACCCTCCGAAAGATTTTTAAGTGGATCCCCCCTGAGTCAAGGAAGACAGTCACCCACATACTCATCGGCAGCAGACTGGACTATGGAAACGCGCTCTGTACCGGCATAACCAAGTCCATACTCTGCAAACTCCAGATGATACAGAACACCGCCGCTAGACTCGTCCTCTGCATCCCCCGACATTAACACATCAGCCAACACCTACGAAGACTCAACTGGCTCCCCATGGAGAAAATAATCACCTTCAAAATCCTCACTCATGCCTACAAATGCAGGCACAACACCGGACCTGAAAACCTCAACAACAGAATCAACTTCCACGTACCCAAAAGGAACCTCAGATCTTCTAACCTTGCACCGGCTGAAACCCATGGATCCACAGAGCCAGAGCAGGCAGACGATCCTCCTTCCACATTGTAGCCAAGACCTGGAATGTGGTCCTGGCAGACATCAGATGCGCCCCTTCCATGAACACATTCAGGAAGATCTCAAGACCTGGCTCTTCGGCTAAACAGACCTGCTGATCCCCCCTGCCCTCAAGCTCCTTGAGACCCCCATGGGTGAATAGTGTGCTTAAAATACCCTGATTGATTGATTGATTGCATGTCATGTCTTTCTAGGCCATCCTGATCTGCTTCTTAGTTAGATAGTGTATCGCCTGTAGAGTCCAACTTAGTAGCTTCATAGATCTAAGTTGTGATTGCCCATGTTGCAAAGATGACATGTCACTCTGTATGATGTTGATAGCAAAGTACACAATGTTACCCAGAGAATGTATCCTAGTGGATGAGGTGATCATACCATTGTCTACAGCCGGTAGATCATTTCATAATTTGCTTTGTAAATTTTATGCAGGCTTTCAGCAGCTTCCTGCTGTGAAACTTTCCACTTGTCATTGCATCTTGCATCCAGAAAGCACCTTTGGACATGGCATTCGAGGACCTAGCACAAAATACTATGAGGTCAGTTGTGAGTCCTTGCTCTGTTGCACATATTCCTCTTATATGCACTCTGATCATTCTTTTTTCTCTGAGCATTTTTTGAATGACTCCTGAAATTTACAAAAGGAACGTGTATCAGTATCCTGATACCTATAAGGCCTTTTAATAGTACCACGGTTCTGCAGATTATTGCATTTTTCAGTGACCTGCAGTTGAGGAAATCCACCCTGTGTTTTAGTCGTTTTTCTTATTATCCTATCCTTTTCAGAATTACCCTCAATTTGTGGTTTGCTAGGTCTGGTACCCAAATTATCTCTACCTATTGATGCATAGTGTTCCCTCATAATTGTAGGTACTTCACACTACTGGTCTCCAGGAGTGACATGTGTGAGTTGCTGACGTACTGCCAATTATTCTGCTCCCCTTTACTGTTACTTAACATTATTGCAGATACTATGGCAACATTGCCCATCAGTTTAATCCCCAAATCCCTGGCAGGGTGCTCCCTGTAATCATTTGGATTTGTTTAAGCACTTCTGGCAAAACAACTACTTTGGCTCAGTTTTCCAAGCATAGAGTTCTATTTTTCTTGGGGTCCATTATGGTGAAATACTGCTTCAGGCTGTTTTCTGTGCAATCCAGAACAAAAATGGGAACCTTACCCATTACTGCATTGATGGCTGCTGCACTAATTACTGCCATAGCCAATTGTGGTTGTGCACCTTGAGCAGCCCTTGCAGGATTTTCTTGCTACCTTGTTGCTGAGGGGATCTAGTTTAAAATCATGTGTCATGTGTGGTATCCATCAAATCATTTTTTGTGTTCTTGATATGTTAATGGTATTTCTAGTGCTTCATAAGCTTTGCAGTTATTAGGTGCTGCAGCAGGCATGAACATGTCTTTGGTGTACATTCACTGTTGGCAATGTAACCCATGAATGGACCTCTGTCCTGAATGCTGTGGGCCTCAACCATGAAGGTCACCTCTCCTGCTGCAAGGATGGAAGCATGTTGTAACTTTTGTGACTATGTGTCTGCAGTTCACGACTCTGTTAACTGATGCTGCAACAGTCATTAGAATATGTGGATTTCAGAGAGGGTACCTTTGTGGGGGGTTTCTTTTGAAAGATTCAAGCTTGAACAATCTACAACCAATACATAGTGGTTCCCTGCTCAGATGAGAAGGAGTTTTTCCTAACACCATGGACTTCTCCGGTTAACAGATGAGCAATGGTCTTTGGGTATACAAAAGAAAACTTCTCGGGCGATCCATTAAGTAAGAACCCAAGATAGAACATTGGAGGCGCCATGCATTACAGCGTATCGTTTCTCAGTAAAAATTGTGCGCTTGTTGGAGAACATAACCATCAAAACTGTGCAAGACGGATTCCATACACACTAATAGGATATGTTGGTCATAGTCCTGCTAGTTCACAGTGTCCATCTGTACCCCTCTCCAGGAAAGTTAGCAGATGGAATAAGCAACCTCAGAACATGGCAGAGCTGACTCCCCAAGGAAATCGTGGTTGCCAATCTAGAACATTTTTGTTTGGTTACTTATTACTTTGCAATAACCAATAGAAAGAAACAGAATAGTGTGATCATCAATGTACGGATGGTGAAGAAGACCATAATTCAACCATTTTGATGTTTACAGAGAATATGTGAAAGCATATGATTACTGTTATATTTTACTCCTACCTAGCGCTACCTATCCTAGTGTGCCTAGAGTTAGTGAGTCTGCCAGAATTCCTGTAGGGTGATCTAACTTCCCTGTTACCTGTGGATAAATGTCATCAGGAAGCCGGTCTTGGTGGAGAGATGGGCTTTATCCCTCTCATGAGGTAAGCAGGAATCAGATGGGCTGGAATTCCGGCATAGTTCGACCTCTCAGTGCCAGCACAAAAGCCCCTTTAACCAAGTAAAGGAGTGATGTTCTTTATATAATAACTATCACCCATGTTGCCATGCCGAAGTGAACTTTAGCTATCGTACAGAACGTTCAAGGCTTCTGATCATATACATACGAAGATGTTCAAATGTAAGCAAAGCTATCTATTGCTTGGAACAATATCCTCACAAGCATGCAAGAAAAAGTGTGTCAAATGTCAACGTTCAAGGCAAGATGTCAAGTTTAAAGATGCGCATGTAAAATGGTGGTGTTCCTGCCCGGGCCTACATTTGAGCACATCACACTGGAAGGCAAAATGTTAGGAGAAAACCGCAACCAACATGTCAGGTCCAACTGTAAACATACCATTGAAGCAGTTGAAAAAACACATATGTGCAGCACTTAAACATGGCAGACCCATGGATGGAAGCACTACAGAAACAAGTCAGGAATAAAGGAGGATAGGTAATACATTTACAGAGCAAGGGCAAAATATCCTGCAGATATTGGTAAAACTGCTGCTATGCTACAGATTTTACGTGGATATTTCGACATATCCTCTGTGTTAGCACATAAAAAAAAAAACAACGAAGTAAGCGTAGAAGATGAAATGTTAATTTTGCATTATTTCAATGGATTCAAGGAATTAACTGATATGCTTCCAGCCTGCAGAGCACGCCCCGCTCATCCTCTCCTCGTAGGCCTGGTGGTGTCCATGCATTAAGTAGACACGCGCTCAGCCGCTGGCTGCAAACACCAGTGATTTACCTTTGTAAAACCACATGCCTGTGCTCTCCTGCTGTTTTATGTTTTCACTTCACGACGTTTAAACAGTAAAGGTCATCTGTAATAAAAGCAAGGTGTTCACTTTTATTGTGATTTGTGGGGACTTTTGCATGGTGCAATCTATTTTCGATGCGGCTAGTTAGAAGCAGGCTTATTTATGTTTTAATCAAATTGAAAAAATCTGTTTATTTTAAAGACCCTTCATAACATTCCCTGGAGTGCTCAGTCACTTGCTATCCAGCTGTAGAAGTGCTACTGTGGAAAGCGCTTTTTGATTATGGCTTGGTTAGAGTTCTGCTTTTTCTAGGGTTTACCATATTCGTCCAAGATAGATTAAAACATGTGACACAATTCTAGGTTTTTTTCAGAGTTATGTCGATATTGTGGCCGCTTGATCTTCGAACATTCAATATTGATTACTCGCCCTTCCCTACGAACTCACTTACAATGTTTATCTTGTATGAGAATATTGATTTGTACAATGAATGTTTAAAAAAAAAAGTCATGAAAAGACACCACATTGCTTGACATTAAAAGTTGGTGGATTTATCAGTGGATTATTGACTTGACAAACAAGAACATTTAAGAAACATTTTCTTCATGACACTTTTTCTGTTCGTTCCCTTAGAACTTTGATAACACACGTTCAATCAAAGGAAATAATATTACTGGATTATACCAGCGATACACAACAGATTAGTTGTCCATCCCTCATGCACAAGTTAGTCATGGAATGAAGTTAAACTGCTGTAAACCAAAATATGACAAATTTTAGCAATATATTATGGCCCATATTTAGAAATGCCCTTTGACAGCGCAAGAGTGTTTGCTTTTCAGCGCAAAAAGCATTTTGGAATTCTGGGAAATTGTTGTTTCCTGAATGCAAAAAAACAATCTGCACAACGTTACATTGCTTGCTTCAGGGGGACAATACTTGGACGGATCAGTGCAAACACACATAGGATTTGGTGCAAAGTCAAATTAACAAAGACAGCCGTACCAGACATTAAATCATAAATAACACCTCCTTGAAAGGAGCGAACAAGAAGAAATGTTTTTATTTCTCAAAAAACCCACATACATGTATTAGTGCCCAGGACATATCTCATCCATGGCATCCTTCCATGCTTGTCTAAACAAATATATTTTATACTGGAAGCTTAAGGAGCACATTCCCAAGGAGCTTGTGCTGCTGCTGTGTCATTCGTTTTTTACGCAGCAGCAGTGCATTCCATACTCCATATTTACAGTGACAATTTAGGCCATATATGCCACTTTTCTCAGCCCTGCATCGCATTTTACTTTTCCGACAACCGACGGCATCAGGTAACATTAATCATATGCAAGGTAGGTCCCCCACATAAAATCCAACACAGAACTGATGCAGCCATATTTACAAGTATATGGTACAGTGACACATCGCTGGTAAATGACGAGCAGAGTCTAAAAAGCGTAAAAAAGCCTACACAACATAAAACTAGGCTTAAAATATTCATTGGCACTGGCACATATGCAGAACATACGCAAAAACACTTTGGCAAGCTCAACCTCAGCATGAAGTTACTCATACTGCAGCTCAGAGCACTGAGAAGACCATCAAAATCACTGCTACCACCTCCACCATCTCCAACATCATCACGGAAGCATTGCAGGAGAAGCGAGCGGACATACCACCACAGGGTTACCCCTATTGACCTCAGGGAGGAGGAGATCATCACCCATTACAAGTTCAGAAAGAGGTCCATTGCCCATCTCCTGCACCAGATTGCAACAAGGTTGCAGTCAAGATCTCAGAGGTGCGTCAACATCCCGCCACAGACAAAGCTATTGGCAGTACCACACATGCTGGTGAACTTCCCAACCCGCCAGGGTAGCAGGAGTTATTCAGCTATCTTTTTCAGCATTCCTACCATCTGCCCTGGATGCCATCATAAGCCTCACAACCCAGTACCTCATGTTCCCCAACACACAGCAACGACAGGAGGAAGGTCCTTCTCCTACCTGGCCGCCAAGACCTGGAACTCCCTCCCGACCGACCTGCGCCTGACCCAAGACCACCTCTCCTTCAGGAAGAAGCTGAAGACCTGGCTGTTCGAGCAGTAGCAGCACCCCCCCCCCCCCACCCCCAGCGCTTTGAGACCCTACGGGTATGTAGTGCGCTTTATAAATGTCATTGATTGATTGATTGATTGACAGCAGAAACACCAGGAAAATTAGCAAGTCTTCCATGCCATTGCTGGATTTCCACATGTGTTGTGGACAATAGACTACACACATTTAGAACCGGTGCCTCCTTCGGCTACATCCAACCGGTACTGCAATAGGAAGCACACATATTCCATCGAGATGCAGGTAATAGTGGATCATCTGGAGATGTTCATCAATGTGCTATCAAAGTACCATGGTAGCCCTCATGATGCATCCATCTTCGGACATTCCATCCTAAATGAGTGCTTCCAGAGCGTGACATATCGGAACGGCCTACTTGGTAAATACATCTGAAGCACATGACTGTTCTCTTGACAGTAAATTATGTATATGTAATAGCCAAATTTGTGTTGGGTGAATAAGTAGCATGCGTGGGCCTCATACTTTCACCTTGCTGCATGGCACAAATGAAGTACAGCTCTCCAAGTCACCCATGATAAGACCTGTTCCTCGACCGTGGGACTCATGTAAAAGAGGCCTTTGCTGCTGGAGAATACATTTACATGATGCTCTGGTGGAGCAATTCTCCCAATAAAATCTATGAAGCAAAACATAGTCACCCTGTGTTCCCTTCCATGGCCTCATATATATGGACGAAGGCAAAGTGGTGTGTTGCCTTACTCTATGTCAAGGATGTGTACCATGGGTCTTACTGTGAGTTTACCCATGCAACACCAATGTGTTTTGACACTCTCCCAGATTTAGAAGGCCCTGGGAAACTGGAAACGTGTAAACAATGCATGCCTCCCCAGGGAATGTGTTACAAGGAGAAATAACTTCATTTATCCTTGTTATTAACTCCTTATATTTGTGCTGCATTATGCAGCATACCTAGTGGGAAATACTTCATTGTTTTAGTGCAGCAATGTTGGAAAGTGGTTTATTTGTAGTGATAAGTAGTGACTTACCACTAGTAATATGGTCAAAAACACAATAAAAGGTACAGCAAGGGTCTCAATAAATTATTCCCTTGCTCAACCCTTGGTAGCTGGCAACGAGCAGGCAGGCCTAACTTAGGAGACAGGTGTAAAGCATCTAAAAACACCAATACATTAAATAAGTAAGACACAAAATACAATAAAAATCTAACTCCAATTTATAACAATAGATTACATTCTCATGAACACTTAGACACCAAAATGATAACATTTCTATGTAGGGAACCAGAGATATGCATTTTTAAAGATTAAATGTAAAACTAGCACTTAGGAGCAAACACTGCACAAAGAGTTACAAATAGTTGTTCTGGACCAAGACAAAGTCAATTGTTCTTTACACCTACTTCCAGAAGTGTTTCTTGATACAGGAAAGTGATCAACAGCATCATGCAAGGGTGCAGATGCTCCAGTTTGCCTCCTGTGGTCTGTGACCACAGCTCCCACAGCTCCCACAATGCACCTGGTCAGTTCATGAAGCTTTTAACAGACTTGCTCCAAACTTGAGGGTTCAATGTGTCCACAACACCAATCTAAGGGTCTGAACTGCAATTCCCACAATACCCCTGGGCAAATCCTTAGAAGCCCATTGGATGGACTGTAGGATGGGAACTCTTGGTGGAGATGAAGTAGATTTGCTCTATTAACCTGTAGCTTGGAGGGAGTTGACTCCTTAATCCTTCTTGAACCAAGACAAAATCCTTAGGACTCTAGTATCAGATTGTGCTGCAGGCGCAGTCCTTTGGGTGCAGATCCAGATCCCAGCAGGCCAGTCCTCCTTCTTCTTGTAGTTTCAGGCAGCAGATCTAATTAGCTATGAAACTCTTAAATATGTATTTACAGTTTCTGCACACCAAGCCGGGGGCACCCATGACCATGGGATGCAGTTGCCACCCAGGTGTATGACTACTTCCTTTAAATTGTGGCATATTCTTGTCCCAGAAAGCACAATTCTCACAAAATCCAACATGGGGAAAGTCTCTCCATTGGGGTTAGATCTGGCTAAGCAAACCCCCTGGTGTGACTAATTTTCACTAACATGCCCCTTCCAACTCCCTGACTAATCTCTCCTGTGTGACTGGGGTGGAGGATTAGGGGGCACTCCTGTGCTGATCTCAAACAGACATTCACCCTTCGAAGACCAGTTTGTCTCCCCCACCCTCTTCCTGCCTTTTGGCTGTTGCAGCTAGGTTCTCCACCATTATGAAATCCATTGCCAACTCTGACAGGACACTTCACACCTCATCAAGCCGGTCTAGCTCAGTCTGGGAAAGGCTGACCAATTAGGAGAGGGCAGCTGAAAAGTTGGATTTTGGCACATAGAAAAGAAGGTTTAATTACTAATTTTCTGTAATAGATATTATACATCTAGCAGTGACAAGTTGTTGTGTTGGAATCATCTTAGATATTAATTAGATACTTGAAAGTATGTTTTAGGTGGCTGAACTGGGCATATAAAACATATTTTTATAATGCCCCCTGCTTATAGTTACAAGGCACTTAAGGGAGACCGTAGGGGTGACTTATATGTAAAAAGAAAGACAGTTTGAGTCTCTGGAAGTACCTTTTATTCTAAAGTCGAATGTGCATATAATTAACCTTCAAACGTACCCTGTAAGGCAAGGCTGGATTTTAAAATGACAGCAGGCAACACAGCAGTGCACACTCTAGAACAGGAAATCTACTGGGCATCTAAACCTCCCGGCCCTATTATATAGGGCAGGGATTTATGGGTAGTTTGAATCCCCCTTGCCTCATTATATACTAGGGACCTACGGAGGGGTCTGTCATTGCCAATTAGAATTATACCTAACCATGTATTTGTAATCAGAGAACAGGCCCTGGGCCTGGTTAGCAGACCCTAGGACACAATCAGAGTCAGATAACTAACATCTAATAGTCGAAATCGGGGCAAAAAGTGGGTGAACTCTACAAACAGGTCCTGCTTTCACACAAGCAAGATAAAAACTATACAGCGCACAATGCTGACACACCTTCACCATGGTGCAAAGGTACCTGTGCTAGTGAGGGTCTCAATCTGTGATTGTGTGCATGCAAAAGGACCACACATGTGCTGTATGAAATCCAAATGGCACATTCCTTTCTTTTTGCCGCAGGACAGTGCAGCCAAGTGGCCTCTTTTGCTGTGCTGTGGAAACAACTCGTAAATGAGGCCCTGTGTCTGTATCTAAACAAGAGAAAGATTCTCAGCAACACTATGTAAAAAAACTGTGTCCCAAAACTGTGTTGAATGAAGGGCCTACCTTTCTGGTATCTCTGCGTCCACAGGTAACTCCCATGGTCATGAGGAATGTCATGCAGCCAATGCCTGTGAAACTGACAACGTTTTCATATGTTTGCCTTCTCAAGGTCATGTGTCCCATGGAAAATTACATTAGTCATCACATGAACACCTGACATCCTCTGTGCACTCCATTTTGTGCCACAGAAACATACACAATCAGTCCTCAAAGGATTCACCATTTAGATAATGTGCCTGGCTTGCTGCAATGCTGCACATTGTCTGCCAGTGCAGGCAGCAAACATAGGACACAGCATCATGTGTCACATTATGTCCTACACCGTTCTCTATCAGTGTGGCCGTGCAGTTTTGTAAGTTTACCATATGCACTGTACAGTGAAACACTCCCACATATCTCAAACTCCTTGTGTACTAGCAACATAGTGGCCACAGTGTACTGGCATATGTAGACTATTATATCCCATAAATACATCCATTCACTAATCTCCCCATGGCAGTAGCTAACGAACAACAGTGACTACTACTGTCACAATATGTGTAAATGAATGGGATAACATAATCTGCTCCAGCCACAGTTTATAAATTCGGACATGTTTTAGTTCAGGAATGGCAATAGTACTTCTAAACAGACACAATGGAGGAGTGTGAGAGAAATGTCTCCTCAATGGTTAAATGACTCTCCATACTTGTTAAAATTTACCATGTTCATGGTTTGGCACTTACAAGTATGGGAAATAGTAATTGTATTACACTGGACAGTATACTTGTATGTGTAGTACATTCATGCATACCAAAAATGAAAGCGAATGTATGTCAAACAAAGTCAGTGCAGCACCCATTACTGTTTGCAAACTATATGAGTAATTCAGGGCACATAACAAAATGAATATAAATGTGGGCACATCAACCATTATGACCAATGACTAATTGTTTCACTTCTGTCTTTTCAGCTGACCAAGGATATAGTCTGTAGCCATGGGTCATGACCCAATAAGCACATCCCCAGACGGATGACCAGTGGAGCTACAACCAGGCACTAAGCATGACCCGGTCCATACTGGAGCAGAATTTTGGAGGACATAAGTCATGATTTCAGTATCTTGACATGTCTGTGGGGAATTGCTGTTCTCCACCTATGCTATGTAAGAGCATACTAGTGTGCTGTATTTTGCACAACATCTGTATGAGGACCAATGTCCCATGGGCCGAGGGAAATGAGGATCATGAAGACTTGGAGGATGATGAGGAAGATGAGGAGCAACATGCCCCTTCACTTTCTGGGGTGCAGCGGAGAGACCAAACTGTGCAGAATACCTTTGCTGATGCATCAGCCACATTAATGCTTCACTACAATAAGGACCAAATGAAACGAGTATAGTAACATGCTAATAAATATATGAGCACTGCCATTGTGTAAGCAATTATACTTCATCAACACAGTAAACATCTAAACACTCACATGATGCATGCTATTAATTGACATACAACAAAGGTATGTAGCAATGTGTAACTAACAGCGCTGGACAACATCTTGTAAATCCAAAAATGTGTACATGGCAGTAACCTGTTTCGAATGGTGCTCCGTTGGGAAGACAGATACCAAAAAAAATATCAGTTTGACACCGTTTTTACAAGCTATGCTTATGTGTTCTGTTGCAGTGTCCTGACTGTCAGACATCCAAACACAATCAAAATGGTGTGCTAAGTTTTGTAATGAATAAGTGTGTGTTGCATACAGCTAACTACAGAAAACCGGTCCTGGTACAGGTTCAACATGGTTGGCGCCTTTTGTGTCCCAATGGCTCTGATCAGGAGGCCAGCCAACTAGCTCTTGTAGTCACTCCTGAAAGTCCTCGGTTCAAGGAGTAGATCAGGCCTCAAGGAGCAGGGCAGACCTTTGGAGCTCAGAGCAGGCTTCAGGCAGCAGAGCAGTCTTTCTTGATGCAGCAAAGCAATACTTCTGAAGTACACAGCAGGCCACAGCAGCAGGCAGTCCTCTGATAGTCATTCCACAAGTTCAGGAGTGAACTTAAGAGTTGGTCTAAGGGTCCCAAATGTATACCTGAGGCCTCCATTGAAATGAGAGAAACTTCTGTAGGCTTCTCATTACAGAATTGTCTGGAATTTCCTGCCTCCCTGACCTGGCACCAGGACAGTCTGTCTGTATGCATAAAAGGCTAGTGTGACATTCTTTGTGTAAGAGCAGGGCTCAGCCTTTTGAAGTATAAGTCGGGCTGTCACAGCTTCCCCACCCCATCTTGCTTGTGATCCAGGCACACATCGTCCCTTTATTGTGTGGCTGTCTGGGAGGAATACTCAAAAAGTCATCATTCAACTGCATCCAGTCATGTAAACCAAGAACAGGCTGCAGGCACCAAATGGTTAGGACAAAAAATTTAAACAAAAAGTGCCATATTCAGAATTGCAACCACACATCTGACTTTACTATTAAAAAGGATGTTGCATTACAATTACACCAAATATGACTTTCCCATCTCCCCATTAAACCTAAGCACTTATTAAATGTAATTTGATAAACCAATGTTATCTTATAGGAGAAGTAGGACTCAAAGTAGTGAAACATAAATTTGTGAGTTGTCCACTACTAGAACATGTAAAATGTAAAGGTACATGTCCAAGATTCTAATTACAATGCACCCTGCCTGATGTGTTGTCTAGGGCTTACTTTAGGGGTGACATATGTAATAAAAGGGGAATTTTAGGCTTGGTAAGGGGGTTATTCTGTCAAATCGAATTGGTAATTTAAAACTGTATACATGTTGCAATTGAAGACCTGGTACACTTTTAAGAGGCTATGTAGGTAGGTGCCAGAACACCAGCTATAGCCAGTAAAGTAAGCAAGCACATAGGTTTTTTGGCAGTGCTAACATGCTGTCTATGGTATCGTGCAAAGGAATACATGCCTCAAACATGGGTATTCAGAGGGGACCTAAATGCCATAATGATAAAAATGTAATGACCCACTTTAATAATGGAACTAACAAAAAATGTAACATTTTTAAATGTAAATATTCTACAAAACAAAAATAAAATGGAAGCTAGATTTTGAAAAACGAAACTCATCTCGAGCAATCTGCCATTATAGGATGGCTTGCCCATCATTACATTTTGGATTAATGGCTCCTCTCGTGTTGGCGGAAGAACCTTCACCAAAAAATACCAGCCAAAACAGCTGTAATCTCTAAATTGCAGTTGACAAATCGATGAAAGGGATAGAAAAACATAGGAGTAAATGTGCAAGGGTATTATTACAAAGTATGTGTGATTAACGGATGTGAAGCATTACAAGAAAGTTAAATTCTTACTTTTAAATGTTGTAATTTAGAATGTGATATTTCTAGCTGTGTTTTTCATGAATTCATCATTATATAGAACAGAAAATGTGTATCCATCAATTAAAAAACAACCATTGACGTCTTTCAGTTTCAGTATCTGTGGGTGATGTGTATGAATTAAGTGAAAACAAAAACTGAAAAATAACATTGAAGGAAACCCAATTTTGGAAAACCAATTTTAAAGAAGGACAATTAAAAAAAAACAATTGAACAGAAAAGGAAACATTTTAAGGGAAAGATCATTTTATAGAAATATCCAAAATTACTGTAAACGTGGGTGGAGTGTAGGACTACTGTGGAGTTGTTGGGTTCAGGGCTGGGTAAAGTTTAGGGTGATAAAGAGGTTTCTATGGTTCATACTCATTGGAGTTCAGGCATAGATAGAGGTTTATTAGGGTTCAGAGATGGGTGGAGTGTAGGGGTGGTGAGGGGTTGTTAGGGTTCATTGGTGAATGATGCTTAGGTGTGTGAGGTGTTTTTTGGTTTCAGGCATGGGTAGATTGTAAGTCTTTTGAAGGGTTTTAGGGTTCGTGGATGGGTGGAGTTTAGGGCTATTTTTTAATGGTTAAATTACCGGTTAGAGGCTGGGGCGGTGAAAACATTTTAGGGTTCAGGATGGGGTGGAGATTAGGGTTGTGGGGGGTTAAGGATTCAGGAATGGATGGAGTTTAGATGTAGAAAGGGTTTTTTAGTTCAGTGATGAGTACTTAGGGTGATGAGGAGTTCTTATTGTGTCTGTTGTTTAAGGGTGGTAAGTTTTTTTTAGGGTGCAGGGATGGGTGGTGTTTCGGTGTATTGAGGGGTAGTTTCAGGGATGGAGGATTTTTGGAGAAGAAATGTCTTTTATGCTTCATGGATGATTGCGGTGAGCTGCCATTGATGGTATTTAGGGGTTGTGTGAGCAGTCAGAGATGGATGGTGTTTACAGGTGGTGATGCGTCGTTGAATTAAAGGCATCCAAAGTAAGTGTTTGAAAATTCAAAATATATAAATATGACATAATGCCTCTGAAGTAAACCACTGAAATAAATATATTTCACAAAATTGTTTCTGAATGTAAGACCTGCAACCAATGTATTTAATCTTACAAAAAATAATTACATTTCGAGAAAAAAGATATTTTTCATAAATTGTTTTCTAGGAAAAGGTAAATGAAATTCAAACAGAAAATTTCCATAAAACAGTATACATGAATTGGTTTCTCAGTAACGATATTCCATAAAATATTTTTTTTATGAAAACACACCCAACCATCTGAAAGTTCTGATCAATGGAACTTTTTACTTGCTCACCAGATTTAATATATTTGTGATGTGGTTAATTAAAATCATTTTTTCAGTATCAAGGTCACATTCAACAGACAGCACCCTATACTATAAAGCAGCTATCAATCTAAAAATTAGAATTACCAATGTGTTCCATTACTTGACTAGTTAAATACACATTAATGTTGCATAAAAAACCTCTCTTTTTTTAAATTTTCTGTGGGAAAGTGAGTTATTGGAAGGGGTAAGAGTGCACCTACCACTATCAATAAGGCCACTAACGCAGTGTAAGGTCCAGTAAACGTGTCAATAAACTAGTCCCTTACTCAACCCTTGGTAGCTGGCAGCTGGCAGTGAGCAGTCAGGCCTAACTTAAGAGACAGGAGTTTTAAGCATTTATTAACAACAATACACAAAATAAGTAAGACACCAAACACAATAAAAATCACACTCCAATTTATGAAAATAGGTTACATTTTTATGAACAAATATAACCCAGAACAAAAATCCAATGTAGGAACCTGGAGAATGGAGATATGAATTTTTAAAGAATTAACACTTTCTAGTGCTTAAAAGCCTATAGAGCCGCTTTGGGACATCTGGTTGAGCTTGACGGGGAAAAAGTAAAAGTTTGAGACTGAGCACGATGGAGCCCTGGTCAAATTCACTATGTGGGAAGCCTTAATCAAAAATCGGACTCAATGAGGTTTCACTGCTTACATTTTTGCATCGCCCTGATGAAACCCTGGAAGTTTGGAGCTCCAGAGCTTTTAGTGGGAAGAACCTGAAGGCTTGGCTTGTGTTGTGGTTGAAGGTAGTAGGATTGACTTCTGACGTCGGGTCTGTCACCTCCAGGAGCTTTTTCACAAATGCTCTCCAAACTCCATGAGGTGCAACCTAAGGGAATCCTTGTAGGTTTCAAGTGCCCAAAAGACCAATCCAAAGGTCAATAATCTCCTAGAAGGTCTCTAGGATGTCTGGACTACAACAGTGCACCTGGCCAAGTCCTTAAAAGTTCACTGGAGGCACTCCAGAATGGGGATCCTTGGTAGAGATGATGCAAGCGGGTTCTGTTAACCTGTAGCTTGCAGGAAGTCTACTCCTTACTCCACTCCATCTTGAAGCAAGGTACAGTGTCCAGGGCTGTAGATCCAGAGTGTGCAGCAGGCGTAGTCAGCCAGAGTGCAATCCTTTCGTTGCAAATCCAGGTTCCACCAGGGCAGTCCTTCTTCTCCTTGTGGTTTCAAGCAGCAAATCTGAGAGACAATGCAGCTCCCACATATTTATTCAGTGATCTGGGCACCTTTATCCAAAGATGTGCTGGGTGCCACCCAAAAGCATGACAACACAGTATGGCATCATCTTGTCCCACAAAGCACTGCCCTACAAAATCCAACATGGATGATTTCTCTCCAGAGGTTAAAGGATCTGGCTAAGCCAACCTACATTGTTGCTCATTTCTATTGGCTCACCTCCTTCTAACCTCTGTAAAGACCTGTCCTAGGCCTGCCGTCTGGCTGGGGATACAGGGGGTGGGAGTGGGGGTAGGTAGGACTGGCATTCCTTACTGATCTGTTCTTTCTTGGAGCTCAGTTTGATTTACCCAGCCCCTCTATCTGACCTGTTCCTTGTAGCTGCAGAGCTCCCCCCATCATAAAACCTTCACTCTTTACAGCCACTTCTCACTTCATCAAAGCAGTCTGGCGAAGCCTGTTAAGGTTGGCCAATCAGGAGGGACTGCTTGAAGCCTGGATTGTGGCTCACAAAAAAGAAAGTTCTACAACTTCTTTTCTTTACCAGTTATGGTAAATTCTACAGTGACAAGTTGTTGGATTTACAAATATGAATATTTAAGTCTTTGAATGACATTTGACTCCTTTCCCAGCAATAGTTAGACTTATTTAAAATATTGCAGTGTTAACCTACAGAGCTAAGAAAATACAAAAGGTAAAAATTAAGTGGGCATTGTCCCCTTACCTTGGGGGTGCCGAATATGTACTAATAAGGTAGATATTCACTTATAAAGTGCCCTTTCCACCAAAGTCGAATTTGCATACAATTTACTTTTAAAGACAGTCTGCAAAGTGCAAATGGCAGAAAATCAGCTGGGCCCCTAAACTTACATGCCCTATTATATACTATGGACTTACAGGTAGTTGAACCTCCTAGCCCTATTAAATTGTGGGGTCTTACATGTTTCGTCAATACCCACTGTGAGAATTTACTTTTAAAGACAAACTGCAAGGCAGGGCTGTCTTTAAAAGAACATCAAGCACACAGCAGTGCACACAAGCAAGTGCAGAAAATCTGCTGGGCCTCTAAACCTCCATGCCCTAATATATATTATGGACATATAGGTAGATTTCACCTGCCGGGCTTATTATCTACTAGTGACTTATAGGGTCTGTCATTGCCAATTGCAAGTGCACCCTATTACATGTACCTTTTTAAACATAACACTGGCCCTGCTCCCGGTTAGCAGAGCCCAGGGTTGAGTCATATTCAGTTGCCACCAGTATCATTAAGCAGAAAATTGGGGTAAACAGGACAAAAGAACAACTTTCTAACTGTACGTCTTAAAAACATCTGCCAAAATATGCAACAATAAAAGAATACATTCTTGTGAAATACTAACTTTTAGCGTTGCCACTCGAAGAATCAGGCTCATTGTAAAGAAAAATTATTTTTCAATAGAACGGTTGTTGGCCCATCTTGCTTCCAGATTGGGTTATGTATGCTTTGCCTAGGGACTTGCTGGTTTATCACTCCCAATAGCAGGCAAACGTCAAATTGAGATTGGATTTAATCATACTTTTTTGGCGAAGGTGCATACAATTGAGGTGCTCTAAACCTTATCCATTGGAAAAATATGATACCTTTCAAATGCTGCCCAGAGGTAGAAATCTAAATATTACCTCATCCAGGGGGCAATGTTATATGCACTGAGGATAACCATTCAGTTGGTTTCAAATAGACGCTCTGTAATTATGCCACTCTCCACTTCTGCTTTGATACATTGCATCACAGCAATTTATTACAGCGGCCTAGTAACATGGAAACTGACAATAACCTACCTGCACCTGAAGTAAGGAACCTAAGACTAGTTATGGACCTTGACGTTTATTTTGTTGTAAGGCATCAACTGGCCAAAGGCTCCTTCGGCACCATTTGAATTCTGCACCACATATCTCTCATATAGGGTTCCAGACAGCCTGTGGGTCTATGTATATACAAGAATATGGCCCCTTGACTTCAAGCCCTACAGTGGATGACTGAGGTAAGGACTCACTCATTCAAAACACTCTGCATGGCCAACAGGCCATTCATTGGACTTTACAGTTAACTTGCCACTCAAACCTTGCATCTATTGTCAAAGACGCACCCTCAGATCCATACTGAACCAACTTCTGACCATTGCATTATTCATACAGTGTCTCTTCCAGCTTCACCAAAGATGCTTCACAACCACTTCAAACATTACTGTGATGTCTATTACCTGCACCACTGAGAATCAATTTTCCCTTATGTTGTGTTATTCAAATGTTGACTTACTGCCCTTACTAACCTAGTTGCCTTCAGTCCTCAAGTGAGAACAGTAAATGACTACACCTAGTATACCTCTACTACACACCTGGTATATGACTGCACCTAGAACAAAGGGACACATTTACTAAGGGCTTGTGTTGCCCTTGCATCTCAGGATCTTTAATGGGATTGAGTAAGACACATAAAGCTACCTTGATTGGCTCTGGGTGGTTTAGTGAATCCAAGGTAAATACAAGGCAACGCTGCCCTGCTTTACCTTGTGACAGGAAGGTGTTCCATGGGCAGAGTATGGCCGTTTGGACGCATTCACATATGGTTTTTAACCCATTACCAGGTTTACTAAGGTCAGTAAACCTGGGATGGCGTCAAAATGGTGCGCATCTCAGACCCAGGCTTAACGATTAGAATACCTTTATTTCTCCTCAATACGTCATCTTTCCATGTATGCTGCATTCTGAAGAGAAATATGCATTTAAAGATTGTTTTCATTGCGGAAGGTATCCCTTTCCTCACAAAAAACAATCCTGCCCTTAACGAAGGAACCCTTGAGCCATGGCACTATAGCACAGGGGGGCCTGCATTGGTGCTAGGCAGCACACAGGGCACCAGCGCAAGGGGAGAGCAGAAATATGTCACACGTTAGTAGATATGCTGGGGCAAATTTACAAGCCCCTTGCGCCAATTTTGCGTCATTTTTAACATGGAAAAAATGATGTACAAGTGGCGCAACGGGCTTGTAAATCTGCCCTGCTGTATTTCAGCTCTCTCCCTTTCATACAACGGAGTGCAGGAAGTCGTTCTTGCTGTGTTGCATTGCGTTGAGTGAAACTATAGTAAATCTATCCCCAAGTGCTGGCAGTTGTGGTACCGGTCTTCGAGGGTATCCAAACCAAGGCGTGGACTGTGGTCATACCTGAGGTCCCGTGTACCTCGTGAGCTTTGTCGAGTAAGCTTTTGAGAGAGCGCAAATTTGAATAAAAAATATGTATAGGCCATATTTACAAGCACATCGTATAACGTAGGAATGAAATGTATATCGTAATGTGAAGTTGACACTTATAACATATAGATAACCAATATAATCCAAAGTAATATAGGAAATGTAACTGTATTCACTTTAGGACATGTATTAGATTTAGAAGGCCCATATACGTAGTGGGCTGATGTAGAAATGTGTAGAAATGCTTACGAAGTGTAGAACGTGCAAAGTAGAATTCATGTACGTGTGTAACCTTAAACGGAGAAGCGGTGAGAAATGAAACGTGTAGAAATGTGTAGAACATGTATAACATGATAGCGAATGAGAATATAGAGTTATACTCTATGTAGTTTGTATTCTATGATAATGCATTCACTTATATTCTATGTAAAGGATTTGTTAAATACGAATATATCTATTAAAGGTTATACTGTGTAGAAGGCTTTTTGTAGGAATGTTAGAAAGGTTTAGGTCATTTGTGATTTTAACCTGACAGACCAAGGCTTCGCAGAAGTGTAGTCCGCTGTATGTAATTTAGTGGGCTCACAGGAGTCGTGAATAGCCTCGCTGTGAACGTGCGAGCCAAAGAGTCTAGCGCTTGCTAGATTTAGGGTGACAACGCTGGACAAAGTTTATGGCCTGAACGTGATAAGAAGCGCTTAGAATTTGAGACTTGTTTTGAATGACCATTCACAGGACCTAGAAGGGTCAAAGAATCGTAGTTGTAAGTTAAAGTCTTGTTTAAGTCCATATGACTTTTGATCTGAAAGTGTCAGTAGAAGTCGCCAATAAGAAGACGAAGATGACATCGGAGGAGAAAGGTCAACTTAACGGACGGCGAAAGAAAGGAACCAAGGAAGAAGCCAGAAGCTGACATCATCGGGGAAAGTCCGTGGTGGGCGTCAAGGGGCGTTCCACCCACTCACTGATTGTGTATTTTAGGGACAGTACCCCGGGGTGAAGGGAGCAATTAGCGATTAGCCAAGGGGAACAGCGAAGGCGAAGCTAATTGAGCAGATGCGCTGAGAGAGATCAGAGCGCAAGGGAGCAGTAGGCCGAGGACCCTTAGAGAGCAGATGGGTAGGCAGCAAGGGTACTGCTTCTTAAACTTAAAGTTACCTTTAGAGGCTAAGAGAGTTTGAACTTCTTTGGGAGTCAAACTGCTGACACCTTTTTAGGTTAGGAACTTGCGAAGTAGGGATGTCACTTAGTATAGAGTAGGGACAGATTTAACTTGATTAATTTTCTTTCTGTAGATGACGCCAAGGAACCACTTCACATCGATACTTTAAAATTGTTGATCCTGGAATTGATTTATTCTTTTGTATACCTTGAGGTTTACCCTGCGAGGATTGTATTTGCATATAAATTTGACTTTTATATAAAACTTTCAAAACTTTATCAGTTGTAAGTGGTTCTTCAGAGTGGCGTCAGTTTATGGGGTTTATCTAACCTATGTGGGGGTTGTCTTTTACTCAATGACAGATACCAACGGTCCAAAATAGATGAATGAGATAAGTTATTAAATTGATCATAAATTGATATCGAAATCTCATTCCCCGCAGTTGGTAGCAGAGTAATGATGGTTATCTTCTTGAGGAAGACGACCTAGGCCAGGTTTAGTTTACCCCAAGGTCCCTAGTCATCGACGACCAGAAGAAGAATTGCAGCCGAAGACGGTGCTGACGAGAGAAAAAGCAGCAGAGTCGGTCGAGAGTGAGTATAAGGGTCATGCGTTGTAAGATTGCGGTGTTTTGTGTTGTACTTATGTTGTAATGTCAAGCGGAGTTGAATGCCTGTAGTGTGATTGGGGGAAGGTTGTGAGCGCGCACAACCGTATGAAATCTTAAGATCCAGGGAAGGACTTAAGTGGTTCGGGTGTATCGAACACCCAGAGTAATTTGTCTACCATTGAAAGGGGGTCATGAGGTACCATTGAGTTCCCGACAGACCGATGATAGGGGGAGCGTAAGAGTGAGTGAATGAGTAGCGGACGCTGGTCGTACGTTTACTGTGTGTAAGTAACCTATCAGTTGAGGCGATTGTCTGACCGTAAGAGGGAAGACGTTTCGCCAGTTGAGGTAGCAATTACAGTTAGACTGTGGCCGTACAGTCAGAGAAAAGTGATCGCTTGGACGGAAGTAGTCATTTTTCAGCGTATGAATGAAAACGCATGCAAGATCGTGAGACGAGTTGAGACAGAAGGAGAACTGCTGCAGAGGGAGCGAGTGACGTCAGCATAGAGCCGCGCTGAGATTGGTTAGTTTGTCAGACGTCAGCGAAGAGTCGCACTGAGATAGGCCGATTAGAGAGAGCCGCCTAGGGATTGGTTGGTTGTCATCGGGACGTAAACAAGGGAGAGAAAAAGGAAAATTGTAGATTATTAAAAATGAAGTGTTTTAAGAGCTTAAGAGCACTCTTTAGGAGGAATAGAAGAAATCTATATGCCGGAGAAGAAGCTCCACCAGAAGGCACACCAGCTTATTATATGGCAGTGAATGTAGGCTTGCACTCGATATTATGGATCTCCGAGTGGAATAAGCTAACTGAAGGGAATAAGGAACTGACGTTTCCGAGATTCGGAACGTTTAAGCTAGATGTGTTGAATGAACTAAAAGCGGTAATGCTTGCAACAAGACCTCTACCGAGGCCAACACAGTTCGAAGCACTTAGTGTATGGTTTAGAACAGCACATGAAAAGAGCGTAAAGAGGCGCCAAGAAAGAGTGAGACGATCAGTAAAGGCAGTGCAGGATGCTAAATGGGACGATGAAGCTAAGAAATGGAGGGTGCAGAAGATAGAAGCAGACAAACTGTACCCGATGCTAGAAGTTACGGGAGAAAGGAAACCTCTAGAGGAAGAAGAGGAAAGCGAGACAGAAGAGGAACTGATAGAGAGGCTATTGACAGATAGACCACCTCCGTACAGCGGAGGGGCCGCAAGTCCCATATTACCACAAGAGGACGGAGCTAGATGGGGGGAATATAAATCGATCCCAGTAACAGAGTGGGATCCCAAGAAAGAGGAGGAAATACCTCAATCTAGTTCCGAACAGAGAGTAGTGGGAAGATTCGTGGTCCAGAAGGTGCCAGAAACGCAATATGCAAGATCGTACCAAATGCCAGATGCTCTACAAGTACCGGTTACCATAGGTCCTATTGTGTCAATCTACAACCCAGAAGGGGTCCAGCAGGAGGAACAGGCACGATGGGAAAGGGAAAGAGCAGAGATGGAGAATAGGAATACCACGATGAATCCTCAGAGACAGATACTAGCACTGATGAGTCGGAGTACCCCATTAGATGCCGCAATAGGTCCCTGGGTAGAACAAAGGGGTCAAAGAGGGCCAATGGACTGAAGGGGACCAAAACCGAAAACCCATAAGGAATTAAGGGAATACCTGAAAGAATGGGACACTGCCGAAGAGGCTCGGAATAAAAGTTTAGAAACAGGAGCAGAGTGGAGAGACCAGGATAACCGGATCCTTTCTCATTGTGGAGCTGGCGAAAGCAGCCCGGAGTGGGAGAGAGGGAGTCAGGAAAGCAGAGGAATTAATTGTCCTACTATTAGCGGCAATAGGCAAATGTGCGACGACAGGAGTACAGGGTGTGGCGAAGTGCCTCGCGTCACCTTTAGTGAGGGGGAACGAAGGACGCAGGAGTACCGAAATACTTTCAGATGCACTCACCATACCCCGGGCGAAACAGTGCAACATTGGAATCATGGGAACATGGAGAGTCGTGAAGGGTCTCGCCATGCATCCGGTGATCATGGGCGAAGTCATGAGAACATTGGGAGTCGCGAAACGTCTCGCCATACTTCTGGTGATCAAGAACGAGATTGCGGGAGCATGGAGGGCCATGAAGGACCTTATCGGTTATTGAGCGACACCAGACAGCAAGCGAGTTACAGTGATTTAGAACAGAACGGTGGATCCTATCTCGTATCTGGAGAAACCGAGCCGAAAAGACGCAATGTAGGGATGGGGGATGGAGTAATGTTCCACCACACCCCACGGAAAGATGGAAAGGCTTGGGATCTAGAGAGATGGGAACAAAGGGATGGAAAGAAAACTCCTCATAACTCACCTGTGTTCAGGCGTAGGGCGCATAGTGGAGGTGAGAGGGGTATGAGCGAACCACCTAGGACTGACATACTGAGAGCTGAAATAAAAGCAAAACGGCTCGATGTAATGAGTTTGAAGTCAGACTTGGATGAAATAATTGACGGCACAGTGGCAATAGGGAGATTAGAGCTGTACGCACCAGATGAAATATTGTTCTTATCCAAGGATGTTACTCGGAGAGCGAGGTCAGCTCATGAAAATTTATCGAATTTGGCAAATAGATATATGATAGACCTGTCACGAACCAAAGCTTTACAGGGTAATCATAGGCTAACTTGCTCGGATCAGGATCTGGATGAGCGTAGAACGATCGCGCTGAAAGTACACATAAGGGAACTGATTCAGAGTATTAGATTGTGGAGGAATTTGGATAAATGGGAGGAAAGATGGTCTAAGAAGGGATCCGTTAGAAGGAGTTCACTTACAAGGTCCCCGGATACAGGCCTAATGCGAATGGAAGCTTTCCCTTTGCGAGAAATCGCGAACGGAAACTACGTTCACGTACCCTGGAGTAGGGGGGATTTGGCGGCATTTACCAACTCCTTCCCAAAGCTTAGAGAAAATCCCGTTGAGTGGTACAAGCAGGTAGAGAGGTTCGTGAAGATCTCTAAGGTGCTGTGGATCGATTTGAACACATTGTTCGATATCGTAGTACCCGGAGATTTGTGGACGGCATGCAAACTTAGTATTGAATGGCCTACTTGCGAGCCTCCGAGAGATACCCAGACAAATGGTCCACCTGATAGAGTCATGGAGAAATATGAAAGAGTAATAACATGGCTAAAAGAGAAAGTGCCAGTGCAAGACATAGACTGGGTTAAGATAGATCGAACAACTCAGGAGCCCAAAGAGACAGTTCACGAGTTCTATGAGAGGCTATTGAAAGCGTTTAAACAATACAGTGGGTTAGACGTAATGGATCCTAAGGACATAGGACAGTTTGTGTCGAAGTTTGTTTTAGGATTAAGACCAGACATAAGCCTAATGATACAACAGCATTTGATCTGTTGGCAGAATAAACCTTCAGACGAAATTCTGAGATATGCAAGGTACTGTAGCGACGAAATAGACTCAGAAGCAAAGAAACTTAAGGAAAAATTAATGCTGGTACAAATGCAAGCAGCTGGAAAGGGTGGACCGCGGCAACAGGGAACAGGAACGCAAGCAAAGAAACAGAATAATCAGAGCAGAGATGAGGAAGAAAGACCGAGACCAAGAATGGATATCGCGACACTGAAAAAGACAACAAGGTGTCATCAGTGTAACGAAGTGGGACATTGGAGACGCGAGTGTCCTTACAATGTTGAGACAGGGGAATTAGAACAAGAGGGGGAAGAGGTACAGAATAACGTGGTTAAGGGAGCAGCAGTCCCAAAGGGAAAGTTTATCAAAGGGGGGACTCAGACTCCTCGAGCCCCGTTTCCTCAACCGCCTCGCATCACAAACGGAGGGAAAACCTATAGACAAATGCCATTGTTTGTAGGAGGAGAAGAATGCTATTACGTTGATCCTCTTACAGGGCAACGAGTGAATAGGGAGGAAGATTGTACTCTAGGTGCAGCCCTGGAAGTAGATCAAAGAGGACCATACGTAGAGGCTGAAGTAGCTGGATGTCCTACAACCTTTTTGGTGGATACAGGGGCCACTCGATCCACGTTGAGATCAGCGGTAGTCCCAGGCCTGCCAATATCGGGAGAGACGATTCAGGTGGTAGGAGTCGCAAACAAGAGGATGACGAATCCTCTGACCGAACCAGTGTCAGTAAAGATAGGGAATTACAGTGACGAACATCAGTTTGTGATCTGTGATTCTAGCCCTGTGTGTTTGCTAGGAAGAGATCTGTTGTGTAAACTGAATTGCACAATACATTGCACACCTGAAGGAGTAGAAGTACAGACTAATGATGAGGATGCCGATTTTAAGGTTGTAAACTCGCAAGAGTGCGTGGAATTATATCCTACCTTAACAGTGGAGGAGCTTCCACAGGATTTGAGGGAGAAAGTGTCAGCTGAGGTGTGGGATTTTACTGGAGAAGAAATAGGACTGATCAAAGGAGTAGAACCAGTAAAAATCTTGGTAAGACCCAATGCTGAGTATCCAAGAACTCCACAATACAAGTTGACTCCGGAGACGATTGCAGGAATAAAACCTGTGATCGAATCCATGATTAAACAGGGAATACTGAAGGAGATCGTGGGTAGTCCATGTAACTCCCCGATTATGGGTTTGCAGAAGCCTAGTGGAAAATACAGAATAGTGCAGGATCTTCGGAAGATTAATAATATTGTTGTCTCATGTTGTCCAGTGGTACCGAATCCATCAGTGATATTATTTCAGATACCGTTCCAAGCTGAATGGTTTACCGTGATAGATTTGTGCCAGGCTTTCTTTTCGATTCCTTTAGATGAAGAGAGCCAGTATCTTTTCGCTTTTAAGCTGGAAGATCGCGTCTTAATATGGTGTCGTATCCCTCAGGGGTATACAGAAAGCCCATCGATCTTTAACCAGCTACTAAAAAGAAATCTTGAAAGTCTAGTACTGCCCAAGAACTCGGTTCTAGTCCAGTACATAGACGACCTCCTAGTTGCGTCAGAAACTGAGGAAGCTTGCAGAGTAGACACCATAACCTTGTTAAATCACTTGGCCGAGAACGGACACAAGGTGTCTCCAAGTAAATTGCAATATTGTATGACTGAGGTGCAATACTTGGGCCATAGGATTGAAAAGGGAAAACGGAAGGTGTCTCCAGACAGAATAGAGGCGATCATGAAAATGAACGCGCCTACAACACAAAGAGAAGTCAGGATGTTTCTAGGCATGGTCGGGTATTGTCGGCAGTGGATAGCCAACTTCTCACTGAAGGCAAAACCTTTATTACAACTGACGCACAAGGGAGTAGGTGATCCGGTACCATGGGACAAAGATTGTTTGATGGCGTTTTTGCAGCTGAGGGAGGACTTATGTCGTGCCCCGGCTTTAGGGATGCCGGATTACACAAAACCATTTTTGCTTTACTGCTGCGAAAGAGAGGGATGCGCTTTAGCAGTTTTAGCTCAGATCCACGGAGATGCGCGTAGACCAGTGGCGTATTTTTCGGCTACATTAGATCCAGTAGCCGCAGCGTTGCCCGGATGTCTCAAATCCGTAGCTGCAACGGGTGTCAGCATTGAACGTTCTGAAAGTGTAGTAATGGGTCATCAGTTAGTTGTGTATGTACCACATTCTGTAGAATTGTTAATGACCAGGACTAAGACTCAGCATCTGACAAATAGCAGGCTCACACGCTACGAGCAAGTCATACTGGCTGCCGAGAATGTGACCCTAAAAAGATGCTCCGTCTTGAATCCTGCAACTTTGATGCCACTTCCAAATGAGATTGACGACGAAATTTGTACAGATCATGACTGCCTTGATGTGACTGAACTATGCACCAAACCGAGACCCGATATTGTGGATGAGCCATTGACTGACCCCGATGAAATTTTCTTTGTTGATGGTTCATGTGTAAGAGACAATATCGGTCAGCTGAGAGCAGCTTATGCAGTTTGCACAATTACGAGAGTAATAGAAGCCGCTTGCCTGGAAGGAGTACACTCCGCTCAGGTAGCTGAAATTGTTGCTTTGACTCGTGCTTGCTTAGCGGGCGACAAACTTCGAGTCACCATATACACCGATAGCCAGTATGGTTTCGGGGTAGTTCATGATTACGGGCAGTTATGGTCTCAAAGAGGTTACATGACCTCCTCGGGTTCTCCCATTAGGAATGGAGAATTCGTGAGACTTTTGTTAGAGGCATTGCAAGGCCCAACAGCTATTGCAGTGGTTAAATGTGCAGCGCATACGAAAAACGTAGATTTTGTATCACTAGGTAACCGCTATGCGGATGAAGTAGCGCGTTACTGCGCAGAACAGGGATATTCTCACACTGATGTAAAAGTGGGGAGAATCCAGGAAAGAACTGAATTGACAATGTTGTTGGATACTGTAGATACGTGGGATGAATTAAGAAGTGTTCAGGAAAATGCACCAGATGATGAGAAAAAGAGTTGGGAAACAGCAGGTTGTTCCAGAAGTGAGATGAATTTCTGGATCTCCGCCGATGGGAGAGCAGTTTTACCAAATGAATTTGTTAGTCCAATGGCAAGGAAATTGCATGGATCAGCACACATAGGAAGAGATGCTATGGTGAGAGTATTCAGACAAACGTGGTTTAATCCAAAGTTTAGAGTAGCGGCAGAAGCAGTGTGTCAGCGATGTACGATCTGTCAGCAACTAAACGTGGGAAAGAGAACACCAGTTACGTTGAGTCACATTGGGAGGTCTGGGGGGCCTTTCAATAGAATGCAGCTTGATTTTATAGAAATGCCTAAATGCAATAGACTCAGATACGTTTTAGTGATTGTTTGCATATTTTCTAGATGGGTCGAGGCTTACCCTACACGTAGATGCGATACACTTACAGTAGCAAAATTGTTACTTAGAGAGTTGATACCGAGGTTTGGGGTGCCATCCTCTTTGGAATCGGACAGAGGAACTCATTTTAACAGCGAAATAGTGAAGATGCTATGTTCAGCTTTAGGTATCGATCAGAAGTTACACTGCAGCTATCGACCAGAAGCTTCAGGGATTGTAGAGCAAATCAACAGCACGATAAACTCCAGACTTGCCAAAGTTTGTTCAGCAACATCCCTGAGTTGGCCAGACGCACTTCCAGTGGTTCTTATGAGCTTACATAGCACACCGGATAGAAAAACAGGTCTCTCTCCACATGAAGTGCTAATGGGGAGAGCTATGAGATTGCCATCGGTTCCGACTGCAGCTCTAGTGAACATCACAGACGATTTGATCTTGGACTACTGTAAGGGACTATCTGATGCCGTTAATTCTGTGTCCCTCCAGGTCCAGGCTGCAGAAGTTCCATCAGCACAAGATTTGTGCCATGACCTGAGTCCGGGAGACTGGGTCCTGGTGAAGAAGCATGTCAGAAAGAACTGCTTAGACGTGCGCTGGAGAGGACCGTTTCAAGTCATACTTGTGACGAATACCGCAGTAAAGTGTGGAGGTCTGCCAAACTGGATACACGCCTCACACACCCGAAGAGTGCCAACACCTCTAGAAGAAACAGCTCCTCTCTCGGATGAGAATCCAGCGGAAAGCGGAGAAGCCATAGAGGGGGAAAGCCAAGCTGTGGAGGTGAGCGAAGAGGCTGAGACTGAAACGGAACAGGTCGATGAAGGTCAGGATACCAGTGGGACCGAAGTCGCTTCAGGAGAAGAGAGTAATTGGGAGACTGAATCAGACACTGAACAAGTAGAGAGTGACCAAGAAACAGGTCCAAGGACAAGGAGCGGGAGGACAAGGAGTGACGGAGCTAGTTGGCCGGAGAGAAGGAGAAGGTCAAGCTTGAAAGCAGATCACGAAAGAACACTTGTCCCAATCGCTGAAGAATCAGACCAGGAGGAGGAAACTACAGACTCAGGAACAGAAAGTCCAAGGAGATCGAGAAGGGTACGTGTGCCCTGCAGAAGGTACGCCACCCCAGAGTGGACTTATCTAGCAGATGTCTTGGGGACAGAAATCTGGGAGAGTGAAGAAAGTGAAAGTAATCGATCACGATCCATTTGTGGCAGTGGAGATATGGATGTTGACGCCTGGACTCGAGACTGAGGGGTTACTGACTTTCACACTTCCCATACCCCCATACTTGAGTCAAATTCAAGATCTAGTGCTAAATAGATTACAATTTCCAACTTTCGGTCAGCAAATTCCAGAGGAAGAAGAAAAGGTTATTCGTTTTGAATTATTAGAAATTGTTGTGAAAGCTGCAGGTGCGAGAATAATTGTTGACGCATAAAGGACTTTTGTATATAAGCTATAAAGAAGAAGATAAACTAGCGCCGAGTGGAAAGAAGAATAAAATTAGGGATTACATTTAGAGGACGGAGAAGGGTTAGGGTTGTCTGTTGCTAAAAAGGAAAAGACATTGTTGCGAAAAAGAGACTTTGATGATAAAGAGCACTTTAAATAAAGAAAATAAAGACTTGCAAAGAAAAACTTTTTCGCAAAAGAAGGAGCTACGCTGTTTGATAACATGGAGAACGGCAACCCAAACCGAAAAGCTAGATGTATAGTAGGTACACTAATAGCAGTAGTAATTTCTCTCATAATTACAGTAGTAATCATATCATACATAATAGGACATGAAAGTGATAAAGAAACAGCAAATGTACAGCCTGTAACGACTTTGAAACCTGCTCTTATGGGGAAAAAGGAGGAGAGCAATGTTATACGTGAAAAAGCGTTATTGGTAGACGAAGCTCGTAGATTACATGTAGACGAGTCACAGGGAAACTTTAGGTCAAACGCATATGCTAAACTGTTATATGAATATATCGATGCCATGGAGGCCAAAGATTGCTATGTTTGTATGCAATTGCCGGCTTCTGTAGACGAAGGCATTAGATATCATCATCTCCCACTGACTTATGGGATAACATGTAGTTTACTGCTCAGTATATTTTATGGTAGGGAAGGATTTGAGTACTACTTTTCAAATTATGATTCGGTACTGCCTGAAGTTCCGAATTATAAACAAATGAATAAGTGGGACTATTACAAAAAGGAGGATAGATTAGCCAAATTCTTTCTTCCATGGGATACACTAGATACTTCATATGCACGTAGAAATAACCTGACTTGCAAGATGTCAGAGGTTGAGAAAAAGTTCATAGGACAAATAGATGATAGATACAGAAGACAGAAGATTCTAAAAATGTCAGGACAATGGAAAACGGATTGGACCGAAGAAGAGAAGGCACATAAAAGGAAAGGTAGCAATGGTCCAATAGCTTTGGATAGAACGCAGAAAGGAAAGTTATGTTTAACTCGAAGCAAGACATATTACGAGAGTGTATTTGTAGGTGAAGTAAATTGCGAACATGCTTTTCGTTTAGAGTATTATACGAAAGATTTTATGAAAGGAATGCAAGCTATTCCGAATGTATATTTTGTATGCGGAAGAAATGCTTATGTAAAACTACCTGACAATTGGTATGGTTCGTGTTACTTGGCAATTGTCTTCCCCAAAATATATCATGCAAAGGATGTAGCGATAATAGAAGGAAAGGCTTCGAAGAGAGCGAAAAGGGATGTAGGAGATGCAGAAGTAGTAGGAGATGTATTTGGAGCAATGTTTCCTATGTTAGGTTTAATACTTAACGATGTTAAGATCAGGAGATTGGCTACAGTCGTAGATAGATTGTCTGCAAGTACTGCAAGGTCATTAATGCTAGTAGAAGGAGAGATGCAGTCGATTAGAGCAATGGTTCTTCAGAACCGACTTGCTTTGGATGTACTGCTAGCAAAAGAAGGCGGAGTTTGTAAGGCTTTGAAGGTTCAGGAATGTTGTACTTATATTCCTGATAATTCAAAACCACTTGAGAAAGTCGTACAGAACATTACACAGATTCATCAAGAGATCGAAGATTTATCAAAAATAAACGTTTGGGAAAAAGTCGGTCATGGAGTAGGAAAGGTTGGGAGATGGTTTGCCAACCTTGGTAAAAGCATAGTGTGGTATATAATAAAGCCTGTATTGATAGTATTAATTTGTATAATCACCTTATTAGGGTTTGTGAAATCGTATAAATGGTATAGGTCGAACCGGTTACAAAGATCCATGAGAGAGCAAGAAAGGAGACTAGCTGTTTTACAAGATCAACAGTACAAAAGCTTAAGAGCTCTCGAAACGATGAAAAGAGGGAATATTGTAACTAGTTCTGTTTAGAGATGTTATTCAAATTGCATTTAGTGATGACTCCTAGAAGTCATCAAAGGGGGGGACTGAGAGAGCGCAAATTTGAATAAAAAATATGTATAGGCCATATTTACAAGCACATCGTATAACGTAGGAATGAAATGTATATCGTAATGTGAAGTTGACACTTATAACATATAGATAACCGATATAATCCAAAGTAATATAGGAAATGTAACTGTATTCACTTTAGGACATGTATTAGATTTAGAAGGCCCATATACGTAGTGGGCTGATGTAGAAATGTGTAGAAATGCTTACGAAATGTAGAACGTGCAAAGTAGAATTCATGTACGTGTGTAACCTTAAACGGAGAAGCGGTGAGAAATGAAACGTGTAGAAATGTGTAGAACATGTATAACATGATAGCGAATGAGAATATAGAGTTATACTCTATGTAGTTTGTATTCTATGATAATGCATTCACTTATATTCTATGTAAAGGATTTGTTAAATACGAATATATCTATTAAAGGTTATACTGTGTAGAAGGCTTTTTGTAGGAATGTTAGAAAGGTTTAGGTCATTTGTGATTTTAACCTGACAGACCAAGGCTTCGCAGAAGTGTAGTCCGCTGTATGTAATTTAGTGGGCTCACAGGAGTCGTGAATAGCCTTGCTGTGAACGTGCGAGCCAAAGAGTCTAGCGCTTGCTAGATTTAGGGTGACAACGCTGGACAAAGTTTATGGCCTGAACGTGATAAGAAGCGCTTAGAATTTGAGACTTGTTTTGAATGACCATTCACAGGACCTAGAAGGGTCAAAGAATCGTAGTTGTAAGTTAAAGTCTTATTTAAGTCCATATGACTTTTGATCTGAAAGTGTCAGTAGAAGTCGCCAATAAGAAGACGAAGATGACATCGGAGGAGAAGGGTCAACTTAACGGACGGCGAAAGAAAGGAACCAAGGAAGAAGCCAGAAGCTGACATCATCGGGGAAAGTCCGTGGTGGGTGTCAAGGGGCGTTCCACCCACTCACTGATTGTGTATTTTAGGGACAGTACCCCGGGGTGAAGGGAGCAATTAGCGATTAGCCAAGGGGAACAGCGAAGGCGAAGCTAATTGAGCAGATGCGCTGAGAGAGATCAGAGCGCAAGGGAGCAGTAGGCCGAGGACCCTTAGAGAGCAGATGGGTAGGCAGCAAGGGTACTGCTTCTTAAACTTAAAGTTACCTTTAGAGGCTAAGAGAGTTTGAACTTCTTTGGGAGTCAAACTGCTGACACCTTTTTAGGTTAGGAACTTGCGAAGTAGGGATGTCACTTAGTATAGAGTAGGGACAGATTTAACTTGATTAATTTTCTTTCTGTAGATGACGCCAAGGAACCACTTCACATCGATACTTTAAAATTGTTGATCCTGGAATTGATTTATTCTTTTGTATACTTTGAGGTTTACCCTGCGAGGATTGTATTTGCATATAAATTTGACTTTTATATAAAACTTTCAAAACTTTATCAGTTGTAAGTGGTTCTTCAGAGTGGCGTCAGTTTATGGGGTTTATCTAACCTATGTGGGGGTTGTCTTTTACTCAATGACAGATACCAACGGTCCAAAATAGATGAATGAGATAAGTTATTAAATTGATCATAAATTGATATCGAAATCTCATTCCCCGCACTTTCATTCTTTAAGGCTTTGTCTTTCTGTCAGGCTCCTATCTGATACTCTGTATGGTTGTCTCTTAGAGGGACCTTCAGGTGAATGATGTCACAATACGTCGGAAAATCCCAGCAGACGATATCAAACAAAGAAATATTTTTTCAGTTTCTAATTTTGGGGATTGTTAGTATGGAAGATAGGGTAAGGAGAACCGGAAATCGCGTTTGAACTGTTATTTTAAATGTAATTCGCATTTGTAAACGTTTGTGAACATTGCACCCTTCTTCGATTAAAAACTCTGTAGAATTGTCTGGGGCATGAAATGTTTACATCAATCGGCGTTTAAATGTTACTATAAGGAAGGCGCCAGTGCCTCATGCACTTTTCTTCTGCACTTGGATATTCAATTGTGTAGTTATATTAAATGAGCAGCATCTAATACATGATTTGGCCAATGAACTGTAGATGCTTTCAACCTGGGTTCTGTAAACCCCACTGCATTGCTCAGTTTATGCTGGAAGCACACAGCATTGTACATACATTAAGGAGTATGTTCGTCAACACCACTGTCATGTATTTAGGACATTGCAATTTTAGTGATTTGCACTTTGCAAATAAGCGCGGTATTGTGCGTTTGGTGCTTAAATATTCCTTTTTCAGAATGACAAAACGCTCTGCAGTTCATCATTAAATGTGTGCTGGGTGGAGTAATGTATACTTTACAACTGGCCTCTACCTACTTTTGGGCATGATCACTACGTTGCAGACTTTGGTATAGGGCACTATGCATACCTCTCATCTGTTATGCTTCCCTTATGGGTCTTATTGAAATGCTGATGCGTCTATATCTTATTATTTGAAATAATCTTACCAATACTTTTCCGGGGGGCGCTGCAACAAAATAAAAGAATGTCACTTCATAGCTAGTGTCATGCTTGGGGAGTTGCATTATACATCTGGAGGGGGAATTGAGGCTAAGCACTGTGTTGTTGGTGGGGTCTCTCACCTGCCACCCCTGACCCTCGACGGAGTCACGCTGCTGGTGTTTTGTGTCTCGCCTTGCTTCGCCACAGCCGCTGCCGCAGCCACCACTAACGCGGCGCGGCTAGGGAGGACTACAACACCCAGGTCCCCCAGCGGCGGAAGCCGCCAACAGCCTCATCGCGCCCGGAGGCGCTTAAAACTTGCCAGATCCCTGGTGGAGCGGGGGAATTGAGGCTAAGCACTGTGTTGTTGGTGGGGTCTCTTACCTGCCACCCCTGACCCTCGACGGAGTCCCACGGCTGGTGTTTTGTGTCTCGCCTTGCTTCGCCACAGCCGCTGCCGCAGCCACCACTAACGCGGCGCGGCTAGAGAGGACTACAACACCCAGGTCTCCCAGCGGCGGAAGCGGAAGCCGCCAACAGCCTCATCTCGCCCGGAGGTGCTTAAAACTTGCCAGATCCGCGGTGGAGCGGGGGAATTGAGGCTGAGCACTGTGTTGTTGGTGGGGTCTCTTACCTCCCAACCCTGACCCTCGACGGAGTCCCGCTGCTGGTGATTTGTGTCTCGCCTTGCTTCGCCACAGCCGCTGCCGCAGCCACCACCAACGCGGCGCGGCTAGGGAGGACTACAACACCCAGGTCCCCCAGCGGCCGAAGCGGAAGCCGCCAACAGCCTCACTGCGCTCGGAGGAGCTTAAAACTTGCCAGATCCCTGGTGGAGCGGGGGAATTGAGGCTAAGCACCGTGTTGTTGGTGGGGTCTCTTACCTGCCACCCCTGACCCTCGACGGAGTCCTGCTGCTGGTGTTTTGTGTCTCACCTTGCTTCGCCACAGCGTCTCGCCTTGCTCCGCCACAGCGTCTCGCCTTGCTTCGCCACAGCCGCTGCCGCAGCCACCACCAACACAGCGTGGCTAGGGAGGACTACAACACCCAGGTCCCCCAGTGGCGGAAGCGGAAGCCGCCAACAGCCTCACTGCACCCGGAGGCGCTTAAAACTTGCCAGATTCCCGGTGGAGCGGGGGAATTGAGGCTAAGCACTGTGTTGTTGGTGGGGTCTCTTACCTGCCACCCCTGACCCTAGACGGAGTCCCGCTGCTGGTTTTTTGTGTCTCGCCTTGCTTCGCCACAGCGTTTCACCTTGCTTCGCCACAGCCGCTGTCGCAGCTACCACCAATGCGGCGCGGCTAGGGAGGACTATAACACCCAGGTCACCCAGCGGCGGAAGCGGAAGCCGCCAAAAGCCTCATCGCGCCCGGAGGTGCTTAAAACTTGCCAGATCCCCGGTGGAGCTGGGGAATTGAGGCTAAGCACTGTGCTGTTGGTGGGGTCTCTTACCTGCCACCCCTAACCCTCGACGAAGTCCCGCTGCTGGTGTTTTGTGTCTCGCTTCGCTTCGCCACAGCCGCTGCCACAGCCACCACCAATGCGGTGCGGCTAGGGAGGACTACAACACCCAGGTCCCCCAGCGGCGGAAGCGTAAGCCGCCAACAGCCTCATCGCGCCCGGAGGTACTTAAAACTTGCCAGATCCCCCGCGTTGCGGGACCGCGCGGGGGCGCGCCGTGCTAAGCCCAGGCAAAGGGCGGGCCCTCTGTGGCCCTCAGAGGCTTGAGGTGGCTGGGCTGGGCCACCCCCCTAACGTTTTAGAGACATGGACACAAACTCTGGGAACTGTATGTAAGGTGCTATCATTCCTTATTTTATTTGGTCAATTGACTTATTATTCGTAATTTTATAGTAGTAGTACGGTTGGATTCTTAAGATTTTATTCTTGTTATATGGGGTACAGATATCAGGTTTAGTATAGGGTAGGAGCAAGCGCCCCATTTGTAAACATGTGCGACATGAGTAAATTGTCTAAGCCCATCTCTTCTCATCGCATGACTAGGCTCCAGCCCGCCGCAGTACAACCCCTCCCAAGTCTTACTGCCATCGACAAAATGTTACAAAAGACTATTGGAGTGGTGGCCTCTGCAATCGAGAATACAGAGAGACGAATGTCTATAACTCCTGCCATTTCCCCTCCTCAGGTTGGCGGGGATTTCTCACCTGGTACCAATAACCCCCCCCACCCTGATTTTACCTCTTCCATTGTGTGTTCGTTTGCGGATTTATCCTGTGCGCAAATTGTACAAGACCTAAGCGGAACCCCAGTGGCTCCCGAGTCCCCTCCGAAATTTGTAGCCAGGAAAATTTACATGCTGAGGAGTAAGAAGTGCAAATATATGAAAATAGTCAGAAGACACCAATCTGTAGCAGAGCCTGAGCTTACTCACATAGACCCCCCTTTGCACAATGTGGGGACTCCGGTCTGGGTCAAACATCTTATATCTTACCTAGAAGCTCGCATTGAACAGATTATCAGTTCCTACTGCAAACCACTAACATCTAGACTTGACAGATTGATCTCTATGATTAATAATGCAGGGGGAGGGAGATGAAATGAAATGAAAATTATATTTATATAGTGCATAAACTACCCTGAGGCCTCGCAGCGCTAGGCCTTCAGGGAACTCTATCTTTACTGTGCCCACACCTACCCCTGACCCTAAAACTTTAGCAGGTGATAAAAATGCACCAGTTGCTCTGGCCCAAGGTAGTGCATTACCTACCCAGGATTCTGGGCTACCTCTGCTCAGGGTTGAGGCGACAGTGGTGGGGTCAAGCACTAAACTGAGGGGAGCTACGGAAAATAGTACAGATCCATTAAATCACCAATCAAGACCCAAAAGAGATAACCCGAAGGAGGGGTCCCAACCAGCTCCGCCCAATAAAGAGCTTCCGGATGAGTCTCTCCCATACGTCGTGGTCCTGGCTGGGGTCCCCCCATTGAGCCAGGGGAAAAGTGAGGATTACACTGAATTAAAAAATAAGTGTATTCAATGGCTTAATCTAAATAGGCCCATTCCTTTTAATGTCTCTGGGGAAATATTGGGTGTAAGAAGGGTGGATTGGATAGGGACAGGGCCCAAAACTATCACGGGAAACTGCGTAGTGATTAATTTTAGGGCAGTAGAATACATTTGTAGCAGGTCGCCATCCTGGATACCCACCCAATTGTTCCTCTGCACTTATCATTTTTTTTAACCAACTCATCACCGGAGACTTGGTAAAACAAAAAGTGTTTTCCCAGAGGAGTGCATGAGTACTGTGCCACCGAAATTTGGATATAACATACCACCATGGGAGGTGTTTCGACCGTATTATCCTCCAGTCTCCTACTTCCAACAAAGTAACAGGTATAGCATGTTGGAGCAGGTCGATTGACGCCCGGTGTGCCAGAGACCCTTACTCCAAAAGAGCAGCGGTCAAGGTTCTCCAGGAGGGGAAGTGATAGGAAATGATGTGAACTCCACCCGTAGGGACTAACCAAGCTATAGTGCACACAGTGCAGCCCCTGACCAATATGGGAGGACAATGAACACGGGAGATAAATCAGCCACCCCTGTAATAAACCGGAAGGTGATTCAACTGCTCTCTTGGAACATTGCAGGGTTACACAATAAGGTGGATATACCCGATTGGAACAACTTCATTGAGGAATTCGATGTTTGTATGTTCCAAGTGACATGGAGCTTGCTCCCCATATTTAAACCTGGGTACTCTACTTTTTATACTCCTGCAATAAGCTCAGGGAAGGGTAGACCAGCGGGGGGACTTCATGTATGGATCAAGATTGCACTAAACTGGAAAATAACTGTCCATAAATCAGCTTCGGAGGATATCTTGCATCTTTCAATCCAAGGGCAGGAGAAAGATAGCAAGATATACCTATATAATGTTTATGCAAGGGGATCTCCGGGGGCCCAAATGCCAGATACAATAACTACTCTGGAACTAGAAATAGCCAATAAGCATCCCTTTCTAAAACCATTGTAGAAGGTGACTTTAATTGCACCTTCGAACCCCTAAGCAGGGAAGATGCCCTGGGGATAGAGGAGGAAGACTCCAAATATAGCATACCGCCTCTGATGTTAGAACCAATTAAAAAATGGTCGCCAAGGGCAATCCATATTAATGCCCTGACCCTGGAATACAACTTGAGAGCGCTTAATGGCAGGACAAGCTCAGATCCAGATGGGACAAATACATTTAATAGGCTAAAAGGCCCATCAAGAATAGATTATATTTTATTGGACATAAAGCTCTGGTAGTGATCACAACCCTTTGTGCATGAAGTTTAGGTGGGATCCTAAAAATGAAGTTAGAAATAAAGCTCCCCTAATGCAAACGAAGGAGCTGACACCTTTTAACGCCAACCGCAGACTGAAATGGAATAGGGTTAAATCCCAGGAAGAGAATCTGAGTAAGATCAGGGAGCACTTAATAGAGAAGACTATAGACATAGAGCAACTGGCAGCTGATCCTGAAAGTCTTCGGGGCCCTTCCTTCTCGTCCGTTTATAAGAACGTAATCGAGAAAGTGGGCCAATATTTTACTATACATGGTAGCACAGGCAGGCAGAATCATGCCCAGGTAAAATCTAGTAACCCCTGATACTCAGCTCAATGCACCATAAAAAGGAAGGCCCTAACTGCAGCTTTACTTGTAAAGAATCCTTCACTAGTTAAAGCGGCTAGGAAGGACTATGCCAGGTCCTTAGTCCAAGCAAAGAGTAACTGGGAAGAACAACACTGGCAGGATCTTAAATCCGCGTCCCAGCTGAAGAATTCTTCCTTATTCTGGGACTTAATAAATAAAGCGAGGAGAGGGGGAGCTGAGCCCATTACGAACCACATCACAGAACTTCAATGGTACTCTCATTTTTATGAGTTGTACTGTGGAGGAGTAGAGTTTTGTCCTCCACCACTAGTTAATGAGAATGGCGGTGGAGAAGTTATAGCCCCCGAAGACCTTTTCTCCATTATGGAGGTAAAAACGGCCATTAAACACCTGACACCGGGAACGGCGGCTGGGCAAGATGGGCTCCTTGGGGATCTTCTCTTAAATGACCCTGCAACCTGGGCAACCCTCAGTTCCCTAATTATGAACTTAATCTCCAAGGGACATCCAGTGCCGGACTCTTGGAAGGGAGCTGAGGTGGTAACTGTGTACAAGAAGGGGGCAAGAGATGACCCTGCCAACTACAGACCGATCAGTCTGATAGACGTGGTCCAGAAAGTGGTTGGCAGGGTTATTATTGGGCGGGTTGGGCTCTGGATGGATGAGGTGAATATCCTCTCTCATCTCCAAGCGGGATTTAGACAAAAGGTGGGCACAATGGATCAGGTCTTCCGTTTTTTTGCTACTTACTGGAAGACCATGACCAGTGGGAAGGGTAGCCTCTACATGGCGTTTATAGACCTAAAAACAGCCTTCCATTTAGTGCCACGCCCTAAGTTATGGAGGGTACTACAAAAAATGGGTTTTCCTCCTGCCCTCCTCGAATTCATTATGAAATTACACAAGGGGAATTATGCAAGGGCCAGATGGGGCTCCCAGGGACAGCTCACAGATAGGGTGGCTGTGAAGAGAGGAGTACGCCAGGGATGTGTAATGGCGCCGACCTTGTTCTCCCTCTATGTGAATGGGGTGGTGGACCATCTGAGGGAGGACCCAGCTGACGCTCCATCCCTGGCGGGGGAAAAAACTCCTACCCTGCTCTTTGCGGATGACACCCTCCTGATATCGAAAACACTTTACAGCCTTCAAAGGTTTGTTAAAATCTAGTTTGCAGTGTCAACATTATCGGCGCCATCTTATCCCCTTTTTGGGCCCATTCGTGCGCGTAAGCGGCAGCCATTTTAAATGTCATGGCCTCTCTGCCCACCGCCGATAGCCAGCGCGTCTCTCTCTCTCTCTCCTGACCTCGCAGGCATCCCCCGCGCGCTGACAGCCCCCGCTCTCACATGCTTGGGCCATAAACCCCTCTTCAACGCAACCCTGCCTCGGAACCCCATCCTGTTCCTAGCTCAACACCTCCCTCCATTCCTTTCATGATCCCGGCCCTTTTGATAAAACCCCCCCTTCCCTCTGTGCCCGATTGTCCTACTCGTTCCCAGGCCGCCACCTGGCCCTGCGGATGCTGTTTATTGCCCCCATACAGTAGGAAGCTTCTTCCATCAAAGGATCCACGAGTTGATCAAAGCCCCCACCCCATGAGATCTGATCGACCACATGCATTCCGTGAATCGGCGGAATGCCCAGCTGCGCGACAATCGTCACCTGTTGTGACCGGGGTTGGGACTTCTACTGTAAATGTGTGTGGGAACGGGCTTGAAGCTGGGATTCCGAGGATGCCTTTCCGTACTTCAAAGTATTTGCAAGAATGTGCCACATGCAATAAACTGTAATAAAGATCATAAACCTGTGTATAAGAGGCCAGGCCTCAGAGATGCGGTTAGAGCACCTCGAGAAGATACCCTGTTGTCTGAGTTGATGTGTTCTGCTCCGTCGGAATAAAACTTCTGTTTCCTGCCTTCCAGTCTCCAGCGCCTGCCTCTTTGTTTGATAACTTGAGTGGTATTAGAGGCGGTTAGTGCCGGGCAACTCTGAAAAAGGTCATCGGCCCTACCTTTTTCCACAATTGGCGTCCCAAATGTGGGGCCCATCAGTGACTCGTGGATCCAGTGGGAGAGGTCCTGATGACAGAGTGAACGACTGCAACGATCGGGAGAGCTCCTGTCCGATAGACCCTCGTCTGACAGCCGATCATCCGAACTTCACTGGTTCCGAACAGACCTCTCTCGAGTGATCTACGGTCCTGACTGGGAACCATCAGGAGTGCTGCGACGGTCACGAAGAATAGAGGACGATCGGGTGCTGGATTCGGAAGACAAGAAACTGTCCATGCGGTCCGGGTAAGGTCGTGTAACACGACAAATTGCGAAATGATTGTTTGATTATTTGGAAAATACTAGTATTACTCTTTGAATTGTTGGTTCTTTTTGGAGATTCTCTGTCTGCAAACAGGGAAGAACAGGTTCTCTCTTTGCAGGTAGTGAAGGATAGGTAACGCAGACTTTTGTCCCCATTGTAATCCGTCGTGCCTATCTTTCTCCCCCACTGATTGATTGTTTGGCCCGAACATTGTTGTTCGCGGATTGTTTTCTGGAGATTCTCTGTCTGCAAACAGGGAAGAACAGGTTCTCTCTTTGCAGGTAGTGAAAGGGTAGGTAACGCAGACTTTTGTCCCCGTTGTAACCCGTCGTGCCTACTTATTCTCCCCATTGATTGTTTGATTGACCGAACATTGACTGTTCGATATTGGTTCTTTTGAGGTATTCTCTGCCTGCAAATAACGAAGAATAGAAATATTCTGTCTAGTCTTTGCACGCAGTGATAAGATAGGTAGTGCAGACTTTTGTCCCCGTTGTAATCCGTCATGCCTATCTTCTCCCCACTGATTGGTAGCCTGTTTAGCCCGGACCGCTTATTAGAGATGAACCATCCGGCTCCACTGGAAGGCACCCCTAATAAGGACATGTTTATGAAGCATGGATTGATCGCCATAGCCTATAGCAAGCTGTGGCATAAATATACGAAGAAGGATCAGAAAAGTCAGTGGCCACTGATAGGATCTTTCGATGAGGATAAAATAAGCGCACTAGAAACAGCCCTTGGGAACCACAAGACAACGCCCACTATGCTTGATAGTCTCGGCATGTGGCACAAAGAAACAGAACAACGTAAAAAGAGAAATGAAATTAGGTTGGAGAAAGAGCTGCGAAAGGCAGCCCACCTAGCTGCTAGGAAATTAGAAGAAGAGATTAAAGAGAGAGAAGAAGCCAAACAGAAACAAGAATTAGCGACATCAATTCAGTGTCCGGTTAGAACACCCTCTACGCTCTACCCTGAATTACCCTCGAAACAGCGAGCCAACGATAATCTTTTGTTAGGTCCTCCGATCATCTACATGCCCCCTCCATATGCCCCTTCCCAACCTTTAGCACAGCACCCACTATCCCCAAGAACAGGCAAGAGTAGTACCAGAGCTTCGGTCCCCATGGCCTCCGCGCCGGCCGAACCCCTTGTACTAGATACAGCACAAGCGACAGTGTTAGATGACCCTGAGGCCCGAAAGACAGATTCCACAAGAACGAACAGGTTAAGCAAAGATGAGCGAGCGGGGATTGACAAGATAGTGAGGACATTGGTAGAAAGAAAGGAGAGCGAGGAGCACATCACGGATATGTTCAACTCATATGCGGGGAGCCACAGACGGCACTTTGCCGTACGATTGTGTTATCATGCCCTGAATGCGCATGAGGACCGATATCGAGACAAAGGTCCCGAGAGCCTAACGACTCTGTATAGAAAGGTCGATATCGGGGATGAGGGCGAGTGTGACGTGACGGACCTCCTCATGCGTACGCTCGAGGTTTCCCGCCACCTCACTGAACAAGAATCGGAAGCTAACCCTACGACCCCCCCAGCGACCGAATCACGAACTGAGCAAGCTAGCACCATGATGCCAATAAGAGAGGCTGCCCCCTACTGGGTTCCCCCACGAGGTCTGGGAACACACGATGACGTCAACCACCAAGATGCAAGAGGGAGGGTAGTGTACAACTGGGTCTACCAGCCATGGGATCGGCAAGATATTCTGACGTTCCGGAAGTCTCTGCCCGATTTCCGTAAAAACCCCACTGCCTTCTACACTGAATTAGGTACAGCCCTAGGTTCAACGATTATGACCCTAGCTGACATTGACTTGTTTTTCGGGTTATGTATGCCAGCTGATGTGTGGAAGCAAATCCGGAAAGTCGACCACCTTGAGCTGTTTGGACATACCTGGTCACAACTCGATGGCATAGATAGACAGCGAGAGCCTGGACAGAAGCCTTTGAAATCCATTTTAGAACTCCCAGACAAAATTGTACAGAAACTGAAAACCCTGATCCCAGAAAAGAAAGTGGACTGGTCGATAGTAACGGTCTGTCGTCAGAAACCCCAGGAAGACGTATCAGAATACTTCTCCCGGTTTGAAACGGTGTTCTCCGATTACAGCGGCCAGGACATGACCACTGCAACCGGACACCATCTGTTTGTCCAGAATTATGTAAAAGGTCTGTCGCCGGAGGTCTCTCAGAAACTACAGGCCAGCGAGAGTAGTTGTGCAGCCTCCAAACCCGCGGCTATCCTCCAGATGGCCCAATATTACGAGCACCAGAAAAATGAAAACGATAGAGTGACAGAGAAAAAGAAGAAAGACTTAAAAGAAAGGGTGATGATAGCGCAATTGCAAGGGGCGACTATAGGACGAGAGCAGTACAAAGGGAACTACCAGACAAATGTTCCTAGGAACGCACCCCCTAAAGACCGTACTCCGACACCCCATGTTGGACGTAGAGACATTAGCGAGGACCAGTGTGCATTCTGCAAGGGATTCGGCCATTGGAAATCCCAGTGTCCGGTTCTGTTGGAGATGAACAGAAATAGGGACCCCAAAGACGTAGCGGGTGGACCGAGAAATAGAGGACAGCAACGGGGGTCCACGAATGACACGAATAATGATAGATCAAACAGACCGAATACATTTGACCGTCCCCGATAGAACTAGTACCAGCAGTCTGACTGCGACGATGCCCGCGACTTTGCATAGGACTGCCTAGGGCAAGGGAGGGATCCAGTCGAGCTCTATGTTGACCAGCAAGGTCCTTATGTCACCGCTAAGGTCCTAGGTATGAAGTCTCCATTCCTGGTAGACACTGGCGCGACACGTAGTGCGTTATCTAAACGACTGATTCCAAGGGCACCCTTGTCTGACTCACTTGTAACATCGATAGGTTTCGATGGAACGCCCTCCACTAACCCTTTATCCACACCGATCTCCTTCAAATTAGAGAACAACACCACTGACACAACGTTTCTGCTTTCCTCCAATACTCCTGACGCCATTATGGGACTCGACTTGCTGAAACATTTCCAAGCTAATATTAGATGTTCACAAGACGGAGTTCGAGTTTTTCTGTACGACAACCCAGCTCTGCTCAGATATTGCCCTTCCCGACGCATTTTTTCCATCACTGACACTGACTCGTCCCTACTTGACACTTTGCCTCCGTATCTGTGGGCCAAGACAGATTCGGACGTAGGACGCATGATGATTGACCCAGTGCACATCACTGTTCGACCGGACGCAATACTCCCGAAACTCCCACAATATCGGATATCGCCCGAGGGCGAGAAGGCACTGGTAAAGATTATTCAGTCACTGATAGACGCAGGAGTGGTAGAGGAAGTAGTTAGCAATGTTTGCAACAGCCCTATCTTACCCATCATAAAGAAACAAGGAGAGGGAGATAAGAAAGCGTACCGCTTCATCATCGACCTTCGAGAGATCAACAAAGTAGTTGTACCCCAGTACCCCGTGGTCTCAGACATCACCACTATCCTGACTTTGATTCCTTCTACTGCCACCACCTTCACTGTCATTGACCTCAAAAATGCTTTCTTCTCTATCCCCATCCATCCAGACAGCCGATACCTCTTTGGCTTCACCCTAAAAGCCTGCTCATATAGATTCTGTCGAGCACTTCAAGGCTACACAGAAAGCCCCAGCATCTACAGTCAGGCCCTCAAGAGACAACTGCACGAAGTCCAGTTATCCGATGGAGTGGTGTTGATACAATACGTCGATGACATCCTTTTGGCGGCCAATACCACTCCACTTGCAGTCACGGCCACCATTCAACTCCTGCACTTCCTTGCGGAAAATGGCCACAAGGTCTCTAAAAAGAAGCTGCAATTCTGCCAACCCCAGGTCACTTACTTAGGCCACCTTTTGTCCAAAGACAGAAGGAAACTTACTCCCGACCGGATCCAAACCATTCTAGAGACCACTGTCCCTAAGACGCAGAAACAAGTCCGCTCCCTACTAGGCCTCACCTCCTTCTGTCGGCAGTGGTTGCCAAACTTCAGCCTCATTGTAAAACTGCTGCTTTCTCTGCTAGCTAAAGATGTCCCCTTCCCACTCCCTTGGACCCCTGAATGCCAAACCTCCTTCATAGAACTACGAGATGCCCTTTGTTCAGCCCCTGTCCTAGGAACCCCCGATTATACGAAGCCCTTCTCCCTCTACACCCACGAAAGGGAGGGATGTGCTTTTTCTGTCTTGACCCAGTCCATTGGCCCAAAGCAACGACCATGCTCTTACTTCTCTGCCACTCTTGACCCCGTAGCCAGAGCCTTGCCTGCCTGCCTTTGAGCTGTACCTGCCGCTGCTATCTCTATCCGACAAAGTGAGGGGATCGTGCTCTCGAATTCACTTACGGTATTAGTATCCCATGCAGTTGACACCCTCCTGAACCAAACTAAGACGCAACACCTGACGAGTGCACGACTGACTGGATACGAACTGACTCTGCTTGCACCCCACATCACCCTGAAAAGATGCACCACACTGAACCCGGCAACTTTGTTGCCCCTACCGGAGAACGATCCCAATGTGTCCCCTGTACATGACTGTGTGACCCTCACGGATGAACAGACTAGGAGTAGGGTTGACCTCAGAGACACAGCTTTTCCTGACCCTGATGGAGAGCTGTGGGTGGACGGCTCTTGCATCAAACTCCCTGATGGCACCACCTCAGCTGCTTATGCGGTCACCACAGCCCGAACTGTAGTAGAGACAGCCCGCATCACACAAAGATCTGCCCAGGCAGCAGAACTAATTGCCCTGACACGAGCATGCATCCTAGCAGCAGGAACCACAGCAAACATTTACACCGACAGCCAGTATGCCTTCGGGGTGGTTCACCATTTTGGGCTCCTTTGGAAGGAGAGGGGAATCTTGACCTCACACGGCACCCCCATCTTACACGGAGATCTAGTCTCCGCCCTGATGGAAGCCGTCCTCCTCCCTAAACGACTTGCAGTCATCAAATGCCAGGCACACAAGAAAGTGACAGACATTATTGGACAGGGAAATGCACTAGCCGACATCACTGCTCAGACCACGGCTGAGAATAGGACGACGACACGCATGTACGTGACCAGGTCACAAGCAGAGAAATGGACAGACACTAGGGAAACTATTAGGGACATCCAAATGGCCAGCTCACAACACGAATTGACTGAATGGGCACGGGTGGGACTGAAAGACGATGAAGGCTGCTGGCGAACAAAGGACACGAACAAATGGTTGTTACCTGACTCATATCTGATTCCCATATTGACTATGGCACACTCCCCTGCACACATAGGGTCAGCCCCCATGATCGAACTTGTCTCCAGAGTTTGGCACAACAACAAAATCACAGACTCCGCCAAACGTCTGGTCCAACAATGCTTGATATGTTTGCAACATAACCCTGGGAAAGGAACTGTAGTACCCCGGGGAGGGTTTGGGGTTCCCAATCACCCATTTGAAGTCCTGCAGATGGACTACATCCAGCTAGAAAGATGCCAAGGCCTGAAATACGTACTTGTTGTGGCGTGTGCATTTAGCAAATGGGTGGAAGCCTATCCAACCCGCGACAACACTGCTATGGCCACTGCAAAGGTACTATTAAAGGAATTCTTCCCTCGCTACGGCCTTTGCCGAATTTTATGGAGCGACAATGGCCCCCACTTCGTAGCCGAAGTTATCCAGCTCATCTTGAAGGGGCTGGGAGTTAAACAAAAGTTCCACGCAGTCTTCCACCCCCAATCTGCTGGACTTGTTGAGCGACACAATGCCACACTAAAACTAAAACTAGCTAAGATAGTGGCTACCACAGGACTGAAATGGCCAGACGCTCTCCCACTGGCATTGCTATTGATGCGTTCCACCCCCACCAAACACCACTTGACACCTTACAAGGTCGTTTTCGGCCGACCCATGAGCGTCTGGTCTGCACCAAAACCAACTTCCATTCATGACGTCCCGGACGTCCTAATGTCTGATTACTTGTATAAATTGACTGAAACCTGTCTATTATTTACCAACAGGTGCTGCATGCCATCCCTGACGCTTCCAGGGGTCCCGGACACAACCTGCAACCCGGGGACTATGTCCTAATAAGAAACTTCCAGCGTGCCAAGAGTCTGGAACCCCGGTGGACGGGCCCCTGGCAAGTCCTCCTCACCACCCGAACAGCTCTTCGAGTGGAGGGAAAGCGCAACTGGGTACATGCACACCACTGCAAGCGTATCTCCTCGACTCTGACGACGACCGAAGGCGTGACCACCCAGGAAGAGCTCCTGAACAAAGACCGACCATCACTGAACTGCTATCCGGACATAGAGACACTCGAACTGGCAAAGATTCCCTACCCCACTGTGCCATCCAGAGAAGGGTATAACCTGCGACGAAAGGAGGGAGTTTCGGCTAAGCAGACCATTTACTAAGTCATAATTCTCAGATCGGTGGCCTAACACTACAAAGGCTGTCAGGAGAGAAAGCCAGACTAAGTTTTTGGTTCTGCCCGCTACCGAGCTCGCTTGAAGGTGATTGAAGCGCCCGATAAGAAAATGATGGAAGCGCCCGATAAGAAGATGATGGAAGCAGCCGGACCTCCGAAGATACACTACAGAAACCCAAAGACTGACAAAATCCACAGTTCGAAGACAATTGCACTCTATATTGCGATCCTCTTTTGCCTCCTCCTCATGACCACCCTCTGGATTGTGGAAGAAAGCGCACCCGCTCATGAGACATTCCTGACCACTGCACAGCCTACCACCATGAAGGAACATTATCTGATTTCTCTTTCACCCCAACTCAGAGAAAGGCGAAAGGAGTTTTGGAACAACTCCTTCGTGCAACTGCTGCACCAACACAATCTTGCTACCAATGCCACCAACTGCTGGATCTGTGGGTTGCTACCCCACACCACTGGACATTCAATACCCTTCATCCCTTCACCCTTCTCAATTCACGGCTCCTGCCTTGCTTGGCTGATCCTCTTGCAAGAGAGCTATAGGGATAATGCCACCTCCAGCAAAACTATGACGCATTTCTTTCATGAGGTCTGGCGGAACAAAACGAAGACACACTTCTGCCCACAGACCTCCAACGACTCTATCCACATGGACATCCCTGTCAAAGAACGAATCGAAATGCAGGTGTTTAACAATCCGACCAGACCCACCTTCTCCTACCTCCGGAAACGAACAGCTGCCACCCTGACTGTGTCCCTATCCGTTATCAACGTCACAGGCCTTATGTGCATAGAAGGGCTTGGGACACAGCTGGTGGGCCGCAGTGCTTGCCGCATCACCAGAACTTTGGACTCCACCGATCCACCCTCTTTTGTCTCCTCTCCAAACATGTACTTTGTTTGTGGCACAAAGGCCTACACCTGTCTCCCCAAAGGCTGGGGGGGCACCTGTTTTATCTCCTTCATCCTTCCTCCGACCTATGTGGCTCCAGCGAATCACCATAGACAGAAACGAGCCAAGGACATTGAACAAGCCAACTCCATAGGAGCACAGTTCCTCGATGCAATGAAGGGACTTGTTCCACTCTGGGGCACGATGGCGAATAGCTGTGCTATCCGACATTTGACCCAGGCAGTCGAGACAACAATGAACATCACAGCTGGCATCCTTGCAAACAATACAGCCGAGCTTCAAGCGGTCCGCGTGGTGGCTCTCCAGAACCGCCTTGTTCTAGATGTGGTTCTAGCGGATCGTGGTGGAGCATGCCGCATTATTGGGTCCAGCTGCTGTACATATATACCGAACAATTCACCCTCGGTGTACAAAGCCATCGAACATCTCCACAGACTCCTCAGAAGTTCACCAGGAGCAAGAAGAATGGTCGCTTGGTGGATGGTTCTGGAGTACTGTTAAGAACTGGGGCTGGAGACTGTTTACTATTATCCTGATTCCTGTGGTTGTAATATGTGGGTTCTGCTTAGGAATTCAATGCCTGCTGCCTCTGTGTTCACTATGTGCGAATTGTATCTGCCCTAAGACTGTGGACTTTGAAAAAGAACGCATGAGAGCACTGTATGATGTCGAGGTTAGGAATCTGATGAAGATAGACATCGATTAGATAAGCTGGCTAGATATGTTGAAAAGGGAGGACTGTTAAAATCTAGTTTGCAGTGTCAACATTATCGGCGCCATCTTATCCCCTTTTTGGGCCCATTCGTGCGCGTAAGCGGCAGCCATTTTAAATGTCATGGCCTCTCTGCCCACCGCCGATAGCCAGCACGTCTCTCTCTCTCTCTCCTGACCTCGCAGGCATCCCCCGTGCGCTGACAGCCCCTGCTCTCACATGCTTGTGCCATAAACCCCTCTTTAACGCAACCCTGCCTCGGAACCCCATCCTGTTCCCAGCTCAACACCTCCCTCCATTCCTTTCATGATCCCGGCCCTTTTGATAAAACCCCCCCCTTCCCTCTGTGCCCGATTGTCCTGCTCGTTCCCAGGCCGCCACCTGACCCTGCGGATGCTGTTTATTCCCCCATACAGTAGGAAGCTTCTTCCATCAAAGGATCCACGAGTTGATCAAAGCCCCCACCCCATGAGATCCGATCGACCACATGCATTCCGTGAATCGGCGGAATGCCCAGATGCACGACAATCGTCACCTGTTGTGACCGGGGTGGGGACTTCTACTGTAAATGTGTGTGGGAACGGGCTTGAAGCGGGGAATCCGAGGATGCCTTTCCGTACTTCAAAGTATTTTCAAGAATGTGCCACATGCAATAAACTGTAATAAAGATCATAAACCTGTGTATAAGAGGCCAGGCCTCAGAGATGCGGTTAGAGCACCTCGAGAAGATACCCTGTTGTCTGAGTTGATGTGTTCTGCTCCGTCGGAATAAAACTTTTGTTTCCTGCCTTCCAGTCTCCAGCGCCTGCCTCTTTGTTTGATAACTTGAGTGGTATTAGAGGCGGTTAGCGCCGGGCAACTCTGAAAAAGGTCATCGGCCCTACCTTTTTCCACAGGTTGCTAGATCGTTTTTGCTCCTTCTGTGAGGACAGAGGTCTTATTATTAATACCTCTAAGACAAGGCGTTTGACCAGGGTGGTGGCAGCACCTTGTGATCGCTCTTTGGATTGGCGGAGCAGACTGCGAGTGATCTCTTCTGCTTTTCGCCTCACGCTGTACCATTTAGTCGACCCATTTTTTAAAACTTACTTTTTACACCTCCAATTGATTTAATAATTGTGTAGTATGTTTTTTTAAACTCTACCTTTGTATACCGCTGTGTGCGCTGCTTACCGGTCCCCTGGGCCCCGTTCCACCGCGGCTTGCCTGTGCCGATTGACGTGGAGGGCTAGGTCGGGCATTATCTTGGGCAGTCCCGGACCCCGGCTGGACTCGAGTTAGCTGTCCAGCTCGGGGAGGGGCTTGGGCTTCAAATAGCGATGTGCCCCAGAGCGCGCAGCGGTCTCGCGCAGCCGGCGCGCCGTCTGCGCGCCGAAGGAGCACCAAAGGAGGGCCCGTCTGTGCCCGTCCGTGCCTCGGATGGGCCCAGGGCCAGCCATCCTGCCTCTCTTCTATATGACCGAGCTGGGCCCCATAGGCTTATCTATTCCCGCACCGACCTTCTGAAACTGGCTCCCCCCACTGAGCAAAGCTGCTGTCAGCGGAGAGGACCAGAGCTAGTTGGGACGGCCTGTCCGAGCTGCGGCTTTTCTTCCCAGCTCGCACTACCCTCGCGCTCAGGCGCCGGTGCGGATCGCACTACAACTGTCAGAGCCGGCCTAATCATCGCTAGATCTGTGGTGAAACACGCCGCTGACATCTTCGAGGTACTGACGGATGGTCAGCTCGATCTACTTTTCATCACAGAGACATGGCTTAACGATTCTTGTGCTCCGACTATTAAACAGGCAGTCCCCAGAGGTTTTAAGATTGCCAGAGTGGATAGACCTCTAGGTAGGGGAGGGGGTTTAGCAGTAATTTTTAAAGAAGATTGGCACTTAACCTCCGAGCAATTAGCGGTGGGGGTGGAGGGTGAATTTCTTCATTTTTCCCTTATTATTTGTGCCCATTTCACGTTGGGGGGTCCCTGGTTTATAGGCCCCCAGGCCCTGCCATCCACTTTATTGAGACCTTGGAGGATTGTATAGTGCCCCGGGCCCTGAACTATCCCAAATTTCTTCTGGTCGGCGATTTCAACATTCATGTTGACAACATTGGTGCTCTGGAATCGCGCAGACTGGAAGAGGTTTTGGATCTGTCACAGCTCAAACAATGGGTGACATCTCTGACTCATGCCGGTGGTCATCTTTTAGACTTGGTGTGCTCTAACTTTCCTATCAAAATGTCAGGCCCGGAAAAGGTTACCTGGTCGGACCACGACCTTATCAGGTTTTCATGGGAGGTGGACAACGTGGGTGGATCAGCTTTGACACTCCCCGTCAGACACCCCCAGAAAATTAACCTTGCTGTGTTCGGCCAGGAACTATTAAAAACTCACCTGCCACTCACACCCGAGTTGGACAAGGCGGTTGATTATTTTAATGGGTGGGTGCGACAGGCGGCGAATGCGTCCACCAAACATGCTACCGCACCCAGATTTCGACACAGCCCCTCTCAGCCCTGGTTCTCCCCTGAGCTGAGGGAGCAAAAACTGGGTTGTAAAAAGTTGGAGCGAGTCTGGAGGCGCGAGTATAGCTTTGACGCAAAGGCCTCTCTGCGCACTGCCCAAAAGAACTATTATGCCGCTATCAAAACTGCTAAAGGGCTCTATTACGCAGGGAGAATAGCCAAAGCGGAAAATAACAGTAGAGACATTTTCTCTATTGTTAAAAGTTTCGTGTCCCCTGTTGCAGAAACCACCACTCTTCCATCCTTTGGAGAATGGTGTGAAGTCCTGTCTAATTTTTTTATAGACAAAATAGCTAAGATTCAGCAGGACCCTACCTCTGCGTCACCGACTGAGAACCCAGGGATGAACATCTCTATTAGGCCTTTTCCCTCTGATACCCAACAGCTCACTAACTTCGCGCTGGTGGCAAAGTGTGATGTTTTGCCTCTTCTTGAGGGCCTTAAATCAGGCTCTCCTGCTGATCCGTGCCCGGCCCGGGTACTGTCAGAGGTGGCCAGCACTGTCTGTGGGGATGTCACCCAGATCGTGAACCTTTCTCTCTCCTCGGCAGTGGTCCCTGCTGAATGGAAACAGGCTAAGTTTTTGCCGCTTCTGAAGAAACCAGGCCTTGATGCCACGGTTCCCGGAAACTACCGGCCCATTTCCCTTCTCCCTGCTTTGACTAAAATTTGTGAAAAAATAGTCTTCCGACAATTAGAAAGTTTTTTAAGAGACCTCCAATGCTCTGCATCCAGCCCAATCTGGCTTCAGAGCTGCATACAGTACTGAAACGGCACTTGTAGAGATGACGAAGTCGATTCGGGGGTCCCTGGACGGGGGCGGCAGAGCAGTCCTGATTTTATTGGATCTCTCTGCCACCTTTGAAACCGTTCCCCATGCGCTCCTCACCGCCAGGTTATCGACTATCGGCATTGGTGGCCATGTCCTGGCCTGGTTGTCCTCATTTCTTTCGGGTAGGACACAACAGGTCTGGATGCCACCTCATGCCTCTGAACCAAAACCACTCCATACAGGGGTCCCACAGGGATCCACTCTTAGCCCCCTGCTGTTCAACATTTATATTACCACCCTGGTGTATCTTGCGGAACAGTACGGGGCTAAGATTATAGGATATGCGGATGATACGCAGCTACTTTTCACCTGGCCTGACGATCATCTGGACACAGCAAAGGTCCATCTCTGCCTATCCTCAGTTTTCCGCTGGCTAACTCTGGCCCAGTTAAAATGTAATGAGGACAAATTGGAGGTCCTCTTTTATGGGTCTTTCCCTCCCAGTTTTAAAAATTCACTGTGGCCCCCGAATATCCCATGTCCCAAGGAGATGGGTGGCCCTGCGAAAAATCTTGGGATTTGGTTTGGAGAGGATCTAAAATTCGAGGACCATATAAATAAATTAACTGGGACGTGTTTTGCTACCTTGAGAATGCTCAGGAAATTTTCTTCCATTGCTCCCTAGAGAGGCGAGGGAGACTGTTGCCCGGGCACTCATTCTAGCAAGGCTGGACTACGCGAACTCCTTGTTCAGCGGCATTCCTGCTTATCTGACCAAACGTTTGTTGGTCATTCAGAATGCCGCTGTTCGTCTCCTTTTTAATGTTCCTACAGGGAAGAGTGTTCGGTCCCTTATGTCCAGCCTTCACTGGCTCCCTGTACCTCAACGTATCCTCTTTAAAACCTTAGTACTTGCGTTCAGAGCGACTCATGACCAAGGTCCAGTTTATCCAAAGAAAAGATTTACTCTCTATGCCCCCACAAGAGTACTTAGATCAGGGGTCTCCAACCTTTTCTGTATTGAGAGCTACTTATGTTCAATAAAACACATTAACAGCTACTAATATTATTAGTGCAGTATCATTTCAATTTCTTTATATGTATATTAATTCAACCAAGCAAAATATTTCTAATTTAATAAGCTGGACTGCACACAGGTGAGCTACTCAGAGTTAGCTCAAGAGCTACAGTAGCTAACGAGCTACTGGTTAGAGACCACTGACCTTTCCCCGATTCAAGCAAACCAGACTAGGGGGACAGTCCATTGCTGTGGTAGCGGACAGCGCCTGGAATGCTCTCCCCTTTCATCTGCGCTCCAGTCAATCTATAGCCCAATTAAAAAAAAATCTAAAAACCTACCTATTTAGCAGCAGCATATAAGTTGATCCTTGTTCACCCTTCTTTGCCTTTCCCACCGCGCCAGGATACTCCCCAGTAATAGTGCGCGTTACAAAACTATTTATACATACATACATACATACATACATACATACATACATACATACAAAGCTTATGGCCTTCTCCCCTTCCAAGAGATTTAAGAATAACATCTCCCTTAATGGTACCCCACTGGAGTTGGTAGACTCATTCGACTATCTGGTGGTAAGGGTTAATAGTCGGATGAATTGGAAGGACCATCTAACCAAAATGCTTTTAAATCATAAGCGTGTCTCTGGAGTGATCCTTCGGGAGCAGCGAGAGTCGATGAGTAAACCTGTACCCCTCTCGATGTATGAAGGCCAAGCATTGCCTTCGGCACTGTATGGTGTAGAGATGTGGGGGTTCGAGAACATAACTGACTTAGTGAAATCTAATAACAAGTTCCTGCGTGAATTGGTGTCCCTTCCCCCTCCACACCGTTAAAACTATTACATCAAGATATGGGTAGGTGGTCTCTAGCAGACGTAGTCTGTCTGCGCCCGCTACTTTATTGGGTTCGCCTGAAGCGGACCCCAGAGCTTTTAAACTATGCGGCCGCCTTGGACGAAATAATCTCATTCAGTGCGGGTAATAAGATCAAGTGGCTAAACAGCCTTAGACAGCTGGTCCTAAAACTAGGTTTGAATGATGCATGGGCTACCCAAACACCACCCCCAAAGGATGTAATGAAGAAACTTTACTGGGATTGGGTACAGGAGGAGGTTTTACGCAGAGGTAATGGGGGGACCTTAACAGAGCGGTTCCTAGAGCTTAAGCCTGTCAGGAAACTTGTACCGTTCCTTGACTATATACAAAAACCCCTAGATAAAGCTCTTTACTTAAAGCTCAGGTTTGGGACTCTGCCGGTGAAGGAAATCACGGCAAAGTAGAATTCTTCAAGCTCTTTAGATAAATCCTGCCCTGGGTGTGCTGCCGCGAAGGAGTCTGGGGCTCACCTTCTTTTTGCTTGCCCAGCATATAGGGGAGCAAGAAAGACGTGGTTAAAGCCGATATGTAGGGAGTTGGGCCTCAGGTCTCACAAGATGGCTCTGAGGGTTCTCGTTACGGACTCCTCATCGCTAGTCTTGTTTGCGGTGTGGCAACATTTCTGGGTAGTGCATGCCTGACTCGCTTGCGCAGGTTAAAACAAACGCCCTTATCGAAGACCACATCCGCACTTTAACCGCACTTCTCCTTGATGTTTTTATGCTGCTAGGTTTTTATGCTTTTAATGTATATAGTAATTTTTTAAACATAGAGTGTATTTTGTACTTTTTAATATTGATTGTTGTATGGACTGATGAATACCAATGTTTGTAAGAATGTCTACTTTTATGATAACAATATTTTATCGAATAAAGTGCTACTACTACTACTACATCTGGAATTAAAACATGAGAAGAGGAATTTCATTTCAGCATTTTGAGCTCTTATGAAGCAGACAATGATGCCCAGTTTAATATAACATTTCTTTGAAAATAATCAAGGTCTGATGTTCCATGCCGACCTCCATCCTTGCAATGCCAGAGCTGGTAATAGTATTTTCAGGCACAATGCTGTATAATTAGTATTAACGGGGTAACATTCGGCAAGTGTTGCCAAAGGGTCATTTTTGCACTCTGAAAGATGTGTGCATTCTCCCAGGCCGCACTGAAGTTGTATAGCGACGAGTTTCCAACCTCGGATTAATACATCCGTCCATAGAATGAATACTGATGCTGTGTAGTAATGATCAGTAGTCACACGTTCAATAGACACAAATTAAAACATTCCAGGCTGTACAAATATTTTATAAAGCGGTCTGTCGTGGAACAGCTAGACACGAGTGGTTTTCGTCCTCAAGGTGCTGTTGACATTGAGGGACTGCGTGACTTCTCTTCTTACGAGTTTCGTGGTTGCAGGAACCCTGGGAATGAATTACAGGCTTGTAGCTGACATTTACCTGTCATTCAATCTATACACTGCTTTCAGATGCAGGATTTCCTTTACATAGAAGACATTGTAGACATTTTTAAAATAATTGACATAAGTATAGTATCATGTGCAGCTGCACAATTTTTCATGAAAACAGCAAGCCCTGTTGAAAATACCTCATCATTATATTTCTCTGCTGACACCAATCCTGTCCAACTTGGCTTCTGAGCTTCGCTCCGCTGGAGGTGCAAATAAACGGCGAATTTCATTTCCTCCTGCAATGTTTCCGTTCTTTAAAATTTAGTCATAATGTAAAGCATACAATGGACGTGCCAGGCATTTTAAAAAAAGTACATCAGATTTCAAAAGATTTTATTAAATCAAAAAAAAAGTACATCAGAAGTAAAGAAAATATTTTTGACCGCTACTTTTTGTTTATGTCTACCTTTTAAAAAATGAAGGGGCATATTACCAAGCAATAGCGATAATTATCGCTATTGCTTGGTTAGCGTGAAACATTTACCGCTGAGCTGCGGCGATTTTTACCGCAAATAAACCTTGGTAGTGCCAAGGTTTATCGCAAATGCGATAAAAATCGCCGCAATGCATGAATATCGCTGAAAAGTCAGCGATATTCATGCATTACTGAGCTAATGCTCTTAGCCATGTTATCCACCTCCCATTGGATAACATGGCTAAGAACTGCTCAGGGCAGGTGTTAGCTTTTGGAGATATTCGCGCTTAGCGCGAATATCTCTAAAAGTTGGTAATAGGAGATAGCGATGTTAGCGACTGTTTTCAGTCATCAGTTATCAGGGCATAATAGCTCCTAATCTTTCACCAATGAACATGCCCCTATTTTACCGTCTCTTAGAATAGTTTCAGACAATACGATTCAGAATTCGCATATGCAAACCTACTCCGTACAAAACGTTCATAGCACGGGTTTAAAAGCCAACCTGGTGCAGAAATATTACAAACTACCCTGGATAGTTCCAATGTTTTGTTGTCAAAATATAGCACCTGCAAGTGAATATCTAACCCTTTTCAGTTTTGAAGGGGTGCAGTTCTCATTAAGGTGCTTGTCTGTTAGAACAGCCCTGGCTTAATGGAGATGAACAACCAGATCCCACGGTATTGTCATAAATTAATTATATCTATTTTTCCAATGATAATTTAGATCTATACCAAACTAGAGTGGACAGAATGGTGACCATATTAACATCACATGGTTACATAAAACAATTTAGAACTTCAAAGGCTGCCTACCTCATGGTGACTTACCTATGATACAAGTTATACAGCGAGAGCAAGGGTCTAGCTCCAGACTTCTTTCAGAGGTGTGCGACCGTCCACCCTCTTGAAGCAATGAAAAAGTTGCAATCCCTGCTGGGGCTTCTTAACCTTGGACATACCTACTTGCCTCACTATGCTGAGCGAGGGAAGCCCTTGTATGACCTGATTTATTCCATGTTTTCATCTAAACGATGGCTGAGGGTGAACCCTGATATCTTGCATGCTTTACAAACAGCCATGCATGAGACTAAATATTTACAGACTAAGGATAATAAAACTAACCTAGCTAATAGGTTATAACCAGTCACTGTGGTTATATGTATGTGACCTTTAAACGAAGGACAGACTTCACCTGTATTCCTTACTGAAGCATGTTTTGCTTCCATAGACAAAATACTTACAGCTGTGAAAACAGGTATTTTGAAGAAGGGCCCTTTGTTTCAGGTAAAACACATCATTGTTGTTTCTCACATAGCAGCATTGGAAGGGGCCAACAATGCAGGCACGCCTAATGCATGTGCCCTACACCTGATGTGGGTACCGTGGCCTCTTCCTTAAGTGCAGTGGAAGTAAAGTTCCAATATGATCCTACTTTTTGTGCAGAGGCTTTCCTCCAATGTGAACAACATATTGGTCCAGCTCCAGCCACTTCACTCATTGAGTCTTACCAGAGTGTATTCTACAAGGATAGCTCTGCCCATCCGGAATTAGAAACAAAATACAAGTACTCTGCAGCTTGCACAGCAGTTCAAGTTCTAAGAAGGGATGGTGGATTCCTTCCACAGCAAACCCAAACTAAAATCTTATGTGACAGCACTACACAGCAGGCAAAATTATATGCCCTGTTGCATGTGCTACAACAAGCTGGCTCATCAGTTCCCACACTTATTGTGACAAATTCATCCTTCTGTGTGCAGGGTTACAATGTTGACTTGTAGCAATGGCATTTGAAAGGATTCAATTATTCAAAGAGAAAATCTATCAAGAATAAACAACTTTGGGGAAAGGTAGCTGTCGTACAAGAGAAGCTTCATCTGGTCTTCGTGAGGCAGACTTTGGCCTGTCATTGTCATTCAATTAATGCCAAAGGGAACTGTGCGGCTGACCTAATGGCAGAAGCTACCATTCAGACTGTTAGAGTACCAGTCCCATTAGGAACTCAAATGACGATTGAAACAGATATCTCAATAGCAATGAATATAACCAAACAAAGAGGGAAGCTTTCTGCAGGTTTTGTTCCAAAATAATCCTTCACCCTTAATTCAGACAATACTCCTGTAGTCACACTAGCAGGAGTGTGAGACAGGATAATACCTAATAATCTGCCCTCATCAGATATAATAAAAAAAAAACGTTGAGGGATTGGAATCTGCACATTTAGGGATCAACATAACCGTGGTGGTGCTACGGATATCTTACTGGTGGCCTAGTTTATAAAAACAGACTAGTGAATATGTTAAACAGTGTGATATTTGTCAGCGAATTATACCCTCCAATGTCACCAACTGACCTCATAATCTCAAACATACACTTTTTGGTGATTTATTTAGTGCACACTAGTCCCCATCACTCACTCAACTGATATAAGTACACATTGGTGGCACTCAATTAATGTTCTCAATTCTTTTGAGTATGGCCACAGAGTGATGAAAGTGCTTCAGCAGTAGTAAAGGATTTCCAGTGGCAATTGAACAGTTCGTTAATTTCATTCACATAATGGTCTTGCATTCACCTCCAAGGCTTACAGGGACCCAATGTCTGCTCTAGGAGTTTAGCAAACTGGTGAAAGATAAATCAAATTGTGTTGTCATGCGTGCTAACACCATGATTAAACAAGCCTGAACTGCTTAGGTACTAAGTTCAGATCTTGGTTAGTACCATAATCTGAATGGAGTACAGAGACTATTGAATAATTTGCCTAGAAGAGTATTAGGTGCACATACTCTATACAAGGTTCTCTTTAGAGTCCCTGTGTACATGACTGACTTAGATAAGTCTGGAAAGGTGGTGAATGAAGAAAAGTTGACTTGGAACAACTTTTAAATGTATTGCAGAGTATTTAAGAAGTCAGGGACAAGCTGTTCAACATGAATCACTCCTAAACCAGCACATGTGAAGAGAAAGCTATCACTGCTGCTGGCGGGTGGGTTCGTAGAGTTGGGGACCTAGGGGCATATGTTGGCAATTGACATTTTGCGATTCTCAAATAGCGATTTTTAAGGAATCGCTATTTGAGAATTGCAAAATGGAATGTAGGTAAAAATTCGCAATATTTTTGTGAATCTCAAAAATTCCTTAATTGCTATTAGCAAATTGCGAATCGCAATTAAGGAATGAGTGTCCCATTCATTCCTATGGGCCAAGAGGCCCGTAGGAATGAATTGGGATACATTCTCAAATTGCGATTTTCAATGAGAAAATCGCAATTTGAGAATCGCAATTCTAAGGGTGCCAGGGTGTCCAAAGGACACAGGTTGCACCCCTGGAATGTGCCTGTAAGTACATGTGGCGCACATACATGCTCTAAGGGCATGTCTGTACGCCACATGGCACTTTAAATTAAAAAAAAGAAAATTTTGAAAGGAAATCGCAAAATACCATCTACTTGGAGTAGGTGGTATTTTGTGATTCCTTAAGCCCAAATCGCTATTTTAAAGGCACCCCTACATAGCATTTAAGGAATCGCAAAAATGCGATTCCTTAAATGCTTGAGAAAAATAAGGAATCGCAATTTTTGCGATTCTTTATTTGGCTATGTGGCACCTACATACCAAATCTCTGTTTGCGAATTCCGGCGTTTGCGAATCGCATTCGCCTACCTACATATGCCCCCTAGTGGCATATTAGCAAGGAACCTTGTTAAAATGATAACCGTTTCATCGGCAGGAAACTGCCGATAAAATGGCGATAATGGGCTTGCTAATATGCGTTATAGAATTCCTATAGAATCCCAGGTTAGATGTCCTGTACATATAACCTGGGATTCTATAGGAATTCTATAACTCATATTAGCAAGCCCATTATCGCTGTTTTATCTGCAGTTTATCTGCTGATAAAACAGCGATAATTTTAACGAGGTTGCTTGCTAATATGCCCCCTAGTTCATTAAAAATCCCCAAAAAGCTAGCTTTTGAACCATCCTGCAGACCACCCATCACAATTCTTGGGGCAAAAGGCAATAGAACTGTCATCTGCCTGCTCTGCCTGGCTCAAAGAGAAACAGGCAAGTCTCCATTGACCACGTCAAAAAGCACTCTGTCCAGTTCTTTACAGCAGGCCCACACAGACACAAGGAAGGATTCCTAATGCCTATCAACCTCTCCCTACTTCGAATACCCTATGCCCTGACAAAAGCAGTACTTTTACTAACTATAGTCCCAGCTGGGGATATTTGAGCACAACACTCTTTGCAGAACACTGAGTTCTACGAACACACCTGATGCTGCCAGCATGACGGTGGCAACCGTCCAACTCAATTCAAAGGTTTAATATGAAATTCCACCCAATGCCACCTCATTTTATTTGGTGCCCTTTCAGGGGCCTTCAGAGACCAATGATATTGAGAATAACTCTGGATAAGTTACAGAGGACTTTTCAACCTATTCTACAGTCACTCACCTCCAGAGAATGCTTCAAGCTTATCACTGGTTTCATAACAAGTACCTAATTCCTCAAAGGTCCTATTCCTGGATCACTTTGGTAACTTTTTAATATGTCTCTGGCAACAATACTCGTTATTCTACTCCTGTTCCATGGACATTTCGTCCACACAAGGACAATTGTGTCACCTGTGGTTCGTATTCTACAGCCCCTCTCTTCATCCTGCAGAGTCAAAAGAGGTCTCTGCACTGCAGATATCACAGCTTATCCTCTGCCTGAGCCACAACATAGGACATGTTTCCATATCAGATTGCGGGATGTATGTGAGCCACATGTGCACACATGCACATTTCAGGGGTGCAACAGGGTGTCCATTTGGAACCCTGGCACCTTTGAAATTGTGCCCGCAATTTGTGAGTGCTTCAAGGTGACTTGCAAATTGCGGGAGCAATTCCTATTCATTCCTATGGGCCTTTTGGCCCATAGGAATGAATGGGAATGTATTCCTTAATTGTGAATCACAATTCGAGATTCACAATTAAGGAATATTAAGGAATCACAAAAAACATTGCGATTCCTACCTACACTGCATTTTGCGATTCCTTAATAGCGATTCCCTAAAAATCGCTATTAAGTAATCGAAAACATGCATTTACCTACATCTGGTCCATTGTGAATACTGTGAGATTTCGCCTCCTGAGAGTAATCCTAATTTGTTAAAAAATGCCCTTATTTTCAGAGTGGTGACAGATCACACACTTCAACTTTCGACATACAGAAGGTACAAAGGTATAGAGTCATAATATTAATGTTTAAATATCGATATGACATAATATCAATGTTTAAATATCGATGTGACACAATATCGACCTGCAATAATATCCTCGACCAGAATATCGACATGAAGGTAAAAAATATTGTTTTTTGTTAATATCGAAGTTATTAATATCGTTAATTAAAATATCGTTGTTAATAATATCAAAATTTATTTAGTGTTCTGCATTTTTTTGTATATGTGTTAAAAGTATAGTTTATATTGAAATTTTTAGAAGTGAATAATTTTATGTTAAGTAATTTTTGCATATTTTAGTTCCGTAGCGGGTTGTGGGTTTATAGGGAATAGGATGGGAAGTAATTTAATTATAATACATTTATTGCTAATTTTTAGAAGTTATTAATGTTATAAATTGAAATATTGTGTTTTAGTTCCGGAACGGGTTGTGGGTTTATAGGGGAATAGGGTGGGAAGTAATATAATTTTTTTTTTGTCCTCATCTCACCAATAGACATCTGCAGATTTAACAAGCCGTTGTATCTTACAGCTGGGCGCCACACGGCTAACTGCATCTGCATAGGTCAGCTCGACCCGCCCCGGGTAGTGAGGGCTTGGTGTAATCATAGGACCCGGGGGGACAACCAACACTCTTCAGATTACTATTGTCGAAGAAAAAACTAATTGCAAATCCCAGCCCTAGCTCAACAAAGGTAGCCAAATGTTAATCAGTGCATCCCTGCTCCCCTCTTGCTCTAATCGTGCCATAAGAAATGAGGCTTTAAGCCAGTCTTCTCTGTTTGGGGGGATAGTGTCTTTCCACATTATACATATCTCCCTCCGAGCGAGCAATATGAGGTATAGCAACAATTCCCTATGGATCCGTGACAAAGCCAAGTTAGTAGAGTCATTATCCCCCAAAAAAACAACTGGAGGTTGATCTCAATGTTTACTTCGAAGATATCCGATTAAGAGTCTCCCACATCTTTCCAGTAAGATCTTAACTCCAGACATTAAAAAATGATGTGGATGTCGTCTGCATTTGGTGATTTACATCTAGGACATTTGGGGGGGGGAGCGGAGCAAACTTGCTATCTTGGCCGGGGTATAGTAAAGTCTGTTAAGAACGAAAAAAATGTATCTTTTTTAAGCTGGCTGGTTTGATGTGTTCATAGAGTAATTTAAAAGATAGCTAAAAAAAAATCTTAAATATTACGGTCAAGAGGAGATTGGTCCCAAACCGATGATTGGGATGGAAGGTCTATATCATCTGCTTCAATAAGCCTCGTATACCACATGGATATCTCTTTCTTTTTTGGCTGGACTTTTTGCAAAAGCCACTCTAGCTCCCAATTGCCTCCTATTTTGCCCACTTCTGTCTCGTACCATGATTTAAGTTGAAAGTACTTAAACTTAGAGAGTGCAGGGCCTATCTTAGTTCTTGAAACCTCCCATGGAAGAATTCCATCCACATCCGTCAAGTCAGACTACTTAGCCACACATGCTCTCTTAATTGGTATCACCAGACTATCTTTAAGGCAGAGTGGGGACCCGGGGGAATCCCATATGGGAGAAAAATCTGAGAAATATCCAACACCCCATTTGCATCTCACTTTATACCATGTCTCCAGGGCAGCCTTAAGGACCTTGAGACACACATGTTTAAAATATCTTGGAGCCCCAAACTTATATAGAAAACCCCTACCTCCAATTCCCCCCTCAACCATGGCCCTCTCACTCAGGAGCCTACCCCATGTTGTGTCATCAGGGATTGAAAGCAGCATCCTAACACCCTTAAATTCAACCCACCTTTTGTGAGCCTCCTCCTCATCTTTTTCCAGGACATCCTTGCGCTTTTATTCCCCCTGATAAAACTCCAGATTTTACCCTGGATCTTACTAATGCTCGTACTAGGGAAGACTAAAGGAACTACATTGAACAGATGGGTCAACTTAGGGAGAATACTCATCTTCACCAAATTGACCTTCACATAGATTGTCAAGGGAAGATTTCTCCATCTGGCAAAGAGGTGGTTGGTTTCCTTAATGGTTTCCTCCAAGTTGATCAGGGGGATTTTATTCAGATCTTTAACAACTTTAATACCCAAATATTTAAATTTGTTACTGATGGGGCCTGCCCTATAGTTGATGTTGCAACATATCACTTCCGATTTAGAGGAATTGGCTTGATAGCCAGAAATGGAGCCAAATTCCTCCAACGGATTTTCGAGCCATGGAATAGTTGCCTCAGGATCACTAGTATACATAATAATATCATCAGCATAGAATGCTATTTTACAGTGATAATTTAGTGATTTAAAAGGACAGATTAAATGATCTACACCAATATATTGCGCCAAGGGCTCAATATAAATGTTAAATAAAAGAGGGGATAAGGGGCACCCCTTCCTAGTCCCTCTCTGGATGTCAAAGCTAGGAGTCAGAGTGCCATTCAGCAGACTCTTTGCGGAGGCTCCCAGGTGACTATTCCTAAAGGTCTGGACAAAGACAGGGCCCATGTCCAGCCCCTCGAGAACCCCCCAGAGATACCTCCAGCAGACCCTGTTGAAGGCCTTGGCTGCATCCAAGGCCACCACTGTCAAAGGATCCGTTCTCACCACAGCCAAATCGATATTCCCAATCAACAATTGTGTCTGTTCCTGGATGTACCTCCCTACAATGAAGTCCTTCTGCTCATTATTAATCAGACTTGGAACCAGTTTAGCCATTTTCGCTGCCAGAATGCCCATAAAGATCAAAGTAGGCAGGGATTTGCCCCTTATCCAGGAATGAATTTTATCCCCCAGGTGGGGGGGGAGAGTGTTGGGGAAGATTTTCCTTGTACAAATCCAAAAAGAGAGAAAGGAGACACTTTTGCAAGTCTTCCATCTTGCTAGATTTATCTCCATTACTGTTGATTATCAATTTGTTGATGTTATTTTTTGAACGATCCGTCCTGGCTTTCCATGCTAAAAGAGCACCTGCTTTTTCCCATATTCAAAATTTTCCATATTTTTTGCAAGCCATTGTGCCCTACATTTCTGGTCCAACAGACTCCTAATCTCCTGCTTAGCCCCCTCCAGTTCCTTCTGAACTTGTGCCAGTCTATCTAAGCTCTCCTGATTGAGACAATTCCTCTCAGCTTCTATTTCCATTATTCTTTCCTCAATAGAATGTAATTCCAAGGCCTTAGCTCGAGATTTGGAGCTTATTAGACCATGCAGCATGCCTCTCAGACTAGCTTTATAGGCAACCCATACATAGTCTATGGTCGTTGAACCTATGTTTAATGACAGATATTCTAAAGAGGATGTTCTAATGGACTGAACACTTCCAGGATCTGACAACATTATTCTGTTCAATGTCCATCTAGTTTGTGGAATATTACCTTTCTTGGAATACGAAAATGAAATAGGGGCCTGGTCAGAGAGGTGGCTGGGTAGAACAGATATCTTACATAAATTATCTGACACTTCTCTATTAATTAAGATATAATCTATTCTTGATGAATGATGATATTTCTTGCTATAAAATGTGAATCCCTGGAGTTCTCCCCTCTTGGCCCTCCAGGCATCTACCAGGTCCATGTCAAGTAATAGACTTTTAATGGCCCTGCTAGATCGTGGGCCCCTATTGCACGGTTTAAATTAGACCTGTCTTTGAATGGATCAAGGTGGACATTAAAATCACCGCCTATTATTAATGGGGGGTCGCCTTCATCAATTTATCTTGCAATTTATAAAGATATGAAGGATCATCAACATTGGGACCGTAATAGGAAGAACAAGCTAATTCTAATTCCCCCAAATCCATCTGAGCCAATATCCATCTCCCTGTTTGGTCTGCCTGTACATATTTAACTACAAAGGCGGTCCCTCTCTTCACTAAGATTGCAACACCTCTACTGATAATTGATTGCTGAGAAAAACAAAAACAGTTTATCCAGGAGATTTTTGAAAAAATCGAACGTGATTCTATAGAAGTCAGATGTGTCTCTTGTAGAAGAAAGACCTGGCTGGGGAGAGTTCTAGGTACTTAATTATCAACCTTTGCCTACGTGGGCATCTTAAACCATTCAGATTCCAGGAAATAAAACAGATTTGACTGCCCCTTTTAGTATTACCTGCCAGCAACTAGTGCACCCCTTCCTCGAGTTAAACAGCATTTCTTAAAATACAGATGAGATGAGAAATATTTCTATATTTTCCCCCACTGCTACCCACCCAGTGAACACCACCAACCTCCCCTCTCCCCCCCTGCGACCCCCTACACCCTGAGGAACCCTCTCTTCCAATAGGCTAAGCCTATTCGGTCGCATCTCCCTTGGGTAACATTTTTATACTAATACTTAACTCTAAAGATTCGTGACCTAAAACCAATCCCTCATTAACCTCTGATCCCTCCTTAATTTCCCTCCCTCGTTTTCTTTTTGACTTCTCTTCCTCAGTTGTACGGATTATTTGCATATGATTATTCCACATCACACATACTGTGGCAGGAAACCTCAATTGAACCTTCGTCCCCAAACTATTTAGCTCTGCTAACCTCTTTCCGAACTCCCACTGTCTCGTTGCAGTTATGTGGGAGATATCAGATATAATGGAGAAGGAGAAAGGGGACATATCTGAAAGTGGAGTAGAAATCACACCTTCCTTAAGTGCTGGGGTCCAAATTATCTCCTGAACTGAGTAAGACAAAAGGTTCACCAGAAATTTCCTGGGTTTCAGTCTTACTGGGATACTCTTGACGGAATCCCAATGTACTCTTTGGATTTCATGTACAAGATCAATGTTTGGAATTTTTTTCCAAACTGAGTATTTTGGTAAGAAAATCACAAACCCTTAATGTCCACCCCCTCAAGAGCGTCCAGGATATTTTTAAACTTCAAATTGTTGTTCCTAGCGTGATTTTCCAGTCGCTTGAGGTCGTACTTCAGTTCTTTATTTTGAGTTGATAAATTTACCAGGTCAGCAGAGGTCATTTGGATAGCTTCTTTTGATTTGGGAATCTCAGACTCAATTGCATCAGTACTCAGGTTGACTGAATTTCTGAGCCAGTACCTCGCATGATGAACGATTAGCAGCCTGGTTTGCTTCTGATACAGAGAACCTACTAGCTAACTCTGCTTCATTCTTCTCTGAGACTATAAACCTGCTGTTCATGTCTTCTTTCATAGCCAGGAGTAAATCAGCTAATGTATGCGTGCTAGAAGCTGAGACTGTATGCTCCTTGGAGAAAGGGGTGTTTAAACTTTTGTTAATACTTTTGTGGACCCTTTGCTGTGTTTCCAACCCATCTGCCTGCTCCTCCTCCTCCTTCTCATCTTGTAATCCCAGAACTGAATATCTAATAGAGAGATTCACCATAGGGTGGGCCATTGAATCAGTTTCAGTTTCACTGGCAATTAAAGTTGGTGCCTTAATGGATGGACACACCGGGGCCATGGACGTGGACATGGGTGTAGACGTGGACAGGGACATGCCTTGTTAATAGGTTTTTAGAGATAGAGTAATTGTTGTTATTACAGTAAGTGTTTTCTAGTCCCTGTCTCTTCCTTTGCCTTTATTAGCCGCTTTCCCCTTAATAGGAGTTGCACTATTGATAGTATTCCCGTCCTGCTTGTGTTGTTTAGTTAATGTTCTAACTGTAGATATGGGGGAGGAGACCAGAGAAGTCAAAGTCGACTGGGTAATGACTGTATTTGAAGATAGGTGGGCTGCTCTGGCTCGCAAGGTGTCCCTGCTTATTTTGGGGGGAAATACCCACTTTATTCCCATCACTTTCTCCATACAATAAAGAGGTGTCTTCCCCTTCTGAATCAAAGAGACACTAACTTGACAAGGCACAGAGAAACTATCAGTAAGGCTCTCTCCCCCAGATAAGGATTTTAATTCTGGCTTACCTTCAGATAGGTAAATTGAGCCAAAATTACTGTCCTTGGCGCTTTCATGGAGAGCTGGTCCCTGGAGGGGGGTGGAGCTAGATCGCGACTGTGATGGCCGCTTTAGTCGAGTGCTCCGCCGGACTGCCGCTCTATCCTGCATGATCTTGCTTCCACAAAATGCTAATTGCCCCCAGAGCTGCTCAGCTGAGTAATTGGGACCCCGCGAACCCTTCGGAGGGGGTTTTTGCTGTGTTCGACTATGTGCTGTGAGTGCTGTTCCCGTAAGAGGTTCGCCCCAGTCTACCTGTGATGCTGAAGCCGTGGTCTGGAGTTGCCCCTCTCCCCGGCGGGGCCCAGCGGCATGACGCAACTGTGGGGGCCGGCCCGGAGCTGCCCCTTCTTTCTATGCTCTTACGGGCGCTTCACCCGCAGTTGTGCATGGTGTTGCTGCCGCTGTCTGTGGAGTGCACGGTGCCCGGGCTGCGGAGTGGTGCTGGGGCTCCCGAGTTCCAGAGCCTTCGCGGTATCTCCAGCGCGGCCTGCCGCGGCTGAAGTGCTCCTGAGTGGTGCTCCCTCTGGCTACCCTCTCACCGCATTGTTGAGCCCTGCAGGGGGGCCCCGAATGCACCGGCGGTGGCCATTCCTTGAAGCAGATCGTGACGGAGACAACATGGCACCGGCTGTGGGTGCGGATAATTCCAATTTGAGATGCTGAGGAGGCCTTGGTCTGCACGACTGAGAGGGACTGAGGAGTGAGGCCCTGCGCTTTGGACCTTGTGCATTTGGCGGCTGTGGGCTGGATCCCACTCTACTTGCAGCTGAGTGATAGCCTGGCCACAATGTGTTCAGAGTTGAGATTGGCGGAGCGCCCTGGGGATAAGCTGCGCCCGGCTGGCGCGATTCCTGCGGCTGGTGGAGAGGGTCGACCTGCCCAGTGATCGTGGGAAGCCCGGAGATGGGGGTGTTAGCCATCAGCGCTGATCTTTGCCGTGGGCCTTGCTGTCTCTGTGGCCGAACAGCGACCCTTGCATGGCAGTGAGTGGCTGGGGCGGTTGACAGGATCCTGGTGCCCTGGCCTGGGGTGCGATCGGCAAGGCAGGGATCCTGGAAAGCGCCGCATCCTCCCTCTACATTGGGCGGTCCCTGGCCTGCTTCACTTCTCCCGCACGAAATGGGGCCTGTTGATAGAACACAGCCTAAGATCTCGCTCGACCCCAAAAAATCTAAGGCGGGTGACCCTGCGGTGTTCGGGGGCCCGGTGGACGGTGACCAGACGGTGGAGGATCCAGGCCAGGACATTAATTCTCTACTTGGAAATATGGAAAATAATATGCAGGGCGGCATCACTTCGTTGGGCTCCAAAAGGGACGCCTTCACATACCGTATGGATCGCATGGCTGAAAGACTGGATAAGCATGCGGAATGGGAAACATACTTTACAATGAAACTTTTACAACGCAGTGCTTTTACAACGCAGGTTTTACAACGAAAACCATTACAACACATTGCACTGGGGGGCCCTCTAGGATAGGGAATAGTTTTAATTTACTATCCAACACCTTCCCTACTATCCACGGGGACTGGAGTTGGAATAGTAAATTAAACTATTCACTATCCAGCACCCCAAAGCGCTATGCGCTGTAACAGCATGCGTTGTAAAAACTGCGTTGTAACAGCATGCGTGGTAAAAGCATGCATTGTAATTTCATACATCCATGCAGAACGCCTGGACATGTCCGAGAGGAGGCTGACTGAGGTCGAAGAGGCCCACACTATGCTGGACACTGACCATAAACAACTGGGCAAGGTCCTTCAAATCCTACAAGACAAGACGGAGGACCTCGAGGCTCGCTCGAGGCGCTGTAACCTTCGCGTCACGGGCCTGCAGGAGAATACCCCAACTGGCAATATGGAGCTCTTTATCGAGAATCTCTTGAAGTCTCTTTTGGGTTACAATGCCTTGTCGGATATGTTTGTGGTAGAGTGGGCCCATTGTCCGAAGCCTAAACCGGAAACCCACCCATGTCAATATTAGCTACGCTGCTGAACTACCGAGATCGGGACGTTGCCCTTCGTCTAGCCCGGGAGAAACAGCCTCTGAGATATGAGAGGTCAACCATCTCTTTGTTTCCGGACTTTACAGCCCGTGTACAAGAAGCGCGCCACATGGTTGCACCCATGGAGCAGCAGCTCGTCGACTTAGGAGTGGACTGTGCTATGTTGTACCCGGCCAAGCTAAGAGTTAACCGACAGGGCCACTCGGCCATCTTTACTGATCCAAAGATCAATGGATCTACGACCTCTCACATTGACAGTCTGGGACTCACTGCTTCCATATTCTCACCTTCCCCTTCTTTCCCGTGCCCCCCCCCATTGCACCCTCCCGTCCCCGACCCTGAGCATCCGGCTGCACCCACACCGGCTTCTCTCTCCATCTACTACCTTAACACGCGCTCTGCGGTTAAGCACCATCATGAGCTCTTTGTTCTCTTAGATCTACACAAACCTGATCTCTTATTCCTCACTGAGACCTGGTTTCGTGACAGCTCTCTACCTTCTTTATTAGCAGCTCTTCCCGCCACTTATTATGCGCTCCGAGCTGATCGTCCCGCAGATAAAGTAGGCGGAGGTGTTGCTTTGATCGCTCGGAAAGAACTTCTCTTCCAGCCCCTTACTTCCCCCTCTATTGGCACTTCTGACTTCCTAGTAGTCCGCTCTCTTTCCCTCAAAGTCCCTCTCACCTGTCTACTTATGTATCGCCCCCCTCAACCTTCCCAAGCCTTTCTTCCTGGGTTCCAAGAGTTGGTGGCCACCCTAGCGGTTAACAACTCCTCCATCATGGTGCTAGGTGATTTCAACTTTTGGCCTTCTGACCCAGCAGAATGTGCTATCTCCAAAGAATTTTCTGATACCCTTCGTTCCCTCAATTTTAAATCCCATGTTCACTCCCCCACTCACACTCAGGGTCACACTCTTGACCAGATTTGGACTCTCAATTGCCCTATAACGTCCCTCTCTATCTCCCCTTGTCCCTGGTCTGACCACTCTCTGATTTCTTTTTCTTCACCCATTGCTTTAACTTCCAAGCCCCCTCTTCCTAAAAACGTTTGGGCACGCTCTTGGGGCCGGATTGACACATCCTTAGTTGTCTCCACACTCCTTCCCATCTGCCCAGATTTACTTGGATTACCGCTTACAAGCCAAGCTGACTCTATCAACTCTTGGCTCCAGTCAGGCTGCGACTCGATCGCACCCCTTCGGCGAGTTTCGTCCAAACGGCCTAATAACTCCAACCGCTGGTTCAGCGAGGAACTCAAGGTGCTAAAACTTTCGGTTCGCCACGCTGAGCGTGCCTGGAGACGCCACTACTGTCCCAATCTTAAAACCCAGTACATCTCCCTCCTGTCTCAATATAAAAAAAACATCTTATCTACTAAAATTGAATATTTCTCCTCAAAAATCTTAGCTGCAGAAAACCAGCCTGAAGAAATTTTTTCTATAGTTCACAATCTTGCCTATGCTGATAGAACCACCCTTAAACCCCCGCCGTCACAGTCCCTATGCGACTCCTTGAACACTTACTTCTTGGATAAAATCGTAAAAATTAAAAACAATATTCCTCTCCCTTCTTCTTCTTTCCACAATCCCCTTAGCCCTTCAGCAAAGGCATGCTTTGACTCATTCCCCCTCTTAACAGAAGAATCTTTCCTCTCCCTCCTTCCCCTGGTCAAATCGGGTTCCCCTCTAGACCCTTGCCCTGCTCACATCCTCAGGCTCATTTTCACAACTTGTGTGCTACCCCCTCTTTCCTTTCTTAACTGTTCCCTATCTCAGGACGTTGTTCCACCTACCCTAAAAACAGCCATTATTCTACCCATCCTAAAAAAACCTGGTGCTGACCCCTCTGCTCCTGTCAACTATCGATCTATTTCCTTACTACCCTTTTTAGGGAAAGTATTGGAACGACATGTGACCAGAGCCCTTACCACCTTTGTGGAAGACAACCAGGTTTTAGCCCCCCGTCAGGCCGGATTCCGCCCTGCTCATTCCACCGAGTCTGTGGCCCTATCCGTCCTTTATAACCTTAGAGAAGGCATGGACACCAACCTCCCCCAGGCCCTGGTCCTCCTCGACCTGTCCGCCGCCTTCGACACAGTGGACCATTCCATCTTACTCTCCCGTGTCGGGGCGGCCGGGGTCGGCGGGGTAGCCCTAGTCTGGCTGTCCTCCTTCCTAAGGGACCGCACCCAAGCACTGCAGCTGGGCAAATTCTCGGCTGAGCCCTGTAAGGTATCATGCGGGGTCCCCCAGGGCTCCTCTCTTTCCCCACTACTTTTCAATCTTTACATTGCCCCTCTTGTCTTTGCCCTCCAACACATGGAGGTCTCCGTATTCAATTATGCGGATGACCTCCAGCTCATGTTCAATCTTTCTTCAGCCCCTGAATCCATATCTAACTTTCAAACCACTATGATCTTTATCCGGGACTGGATGAGTCACAACCACCTGAAACTTAACCCGGATAAAACCGAACTGATTTTAACAGGTGGTTGTGCCAGTCCCTGGTCCTCTCTTTTTTGGCCCTCCTCCCTGGGTCCCCCCCCCTACCCCTCTCCTTCTGTCAAAGCGCTCGGATTCAAGATCAATGATCAACTTACCTTGCACTCACAGGTGAGTTCAGTGGTGTCCTCTTCTTTTCTTTCTCTCCGCACTATCCGTAAGGTTTCCCGCTTTTTCTCTTTCCCTGCCCTAAAACTTATTGCACTGGCTATGGTCGTCTCCAAATTAGACTATGGCAATGCTCTATATTGTGGTATGCCCGCTTACAGTGTCCGGCGGTTGCAGCTGGTACAAAACCAGGCCGCTCGCCTAGTCTATAAGTTGACCAAGTCACACCACGTCACCCCGCTTCTAAAATCTCTACACTGGCTCCCTATTCGGGAACAATCACTGTTCAAAATGGGTTGCATCACCTTTCAGGCTCAGTCAGGATCTTCCCCAGCCTTCATCTCCTCCCAGATTAAACTCTATGCCCCGGCAAGGGAACTACGATCTTCCTCCCAACACTTGTTGGTCGTCCCCCGGTTTCGTCGAAAAAAATGGGGAGGCTCCAAATTTTCCACCATTGCCCTCATTTTCTGGAATTCACTTCCGCTTCATCTCAGGTCCCTTACCCAATATCCTCTGTTCCGGAAAGCATTAAAAACCTTTCTTTTTTCACAAGCCTTCCCCCAATGAGTTTGCTTTTCTGTCTCCTGGCCCCCCTGCTAATTGAGGTACAGTGAACCACAGCGCCATGAAACCGTCAGGTGTACGTGCGCTTTAAAAGTGATTTAAACTCAAACTCAAACCCAAAGGCGTTGCAGAGGGCAATGAACGGACTGGGCGAAGGAGAGACGTAGCCCTCCGACTGAACGTTGTCTTGAGGGAGCGACTGGAGGCGCATTAGATGAGCAGGACTGAAGCTGCCTTGGCAGCATGGAGGCGGTATAGCCTCTGGACTGAATGGAACAGGGCTCTGATTGCATGCATTTGTCATGGGGTTGTTTTTTCTTCTTTGGTGGTGTCCCTGTCTGTCCCCGTTGCTGGCTCGTTGGGCTCTGTCGGGAGGGTGTGGTGGCTACATATGATAGACTGTATGGTGAAATATGGTCCTACTATGCACTCTACTGAGTGCTCCTTGATTTACCCGGAGATGGGACTGCTGATGGGCCCCTAAAGGCTGCCCCAGAGGGGGCTGGCCACACGATTTGACATGGTGTAATGTCCAATACCGAACTGCGGCTGGGCCGGGAGCTCATCCTCCTTTAGCTTCCTGGCAGGTTGATGCTCTGGGACTTCTGGTATGTTCCCCATTGTGCAGCAGCATTAATGCTTGTCTGGCGGTCCGGGGAGTGTTGTCTCACCTAATTGATACTTTCACACTATACCGTGAGCTACATCTGCCTCTGAGTGTATTACACCTGGGATTTGTTTTCTTAGATGGGGGGAGGGGATGGAGGGGTTGTCTAGGGGGGAGGGATGGGTTTGTGGCATAGTTGGGGTTGGGCAAGCATGGGTGGGTAGTGGGGGTGGTTCTTTTTGCCCGATGCTGATCTGTTTTTGTTGCATGCTTCTCTGCCCAGGCCCTTCTATGCTGTGCTATCTACAGCTTTGTGTGTTTCTGGCATGTTTAGCTCCAGCGCAGGTTCGGAGTGGGTTTGGGGGGGAAGGGTGGGATTGTTGATGTAGCGTCTTGTTGTATGATTACCTCGTGCATAATTTTACATCTGACTAGTTATGCAACATTACATTTTAATGCTCCAACTTGCCATGTTATGCTTGCCCTTACATGTCAATGACAGACTCAACTGACACACCTGACTCGTTGGTCTTCGTCACTTGGAACGCCAGTGGCCTAAATGACCACCGGCAAGGTACGCAAAATTCTTCACTATCTACATCGACACCACGTTGATGTGGCACTCTTACAGGAGACGCACCTGGCCCCGGACAGCCCCATACTGCGCTACAGGGGATTGGAGGGGAACGTTCATGCTTCGGGCTTCTCTTCCCATGCTCTGGGAGTTCTGACTTGGGTAAACCCTAGGTCAGCGGTGTCCCTCACTCCATTGAGGTCCGACCGAGATGGCAGATACGCACTTTCTAGGGTGTTGGGGAAGGGGATGGACTTTGTTCTTCTTAATGTCTATGGCCCTAACTACGACCACCCTGACTTTTACAACTCTATGACTGCAGTGCTAGCGCCTTACTCCACGGATAATATTCTCGGGGGGGGGGGGACTTTAATTTTACTAGACAGCCCGCCTTGGACAGGTCGGAGGGCCCGGATAGGCGTCCTTCGGCTTCTGCGCGGGAGGGGAAGGTCGCTCTCCTGCGGTTTGATATGGTGGACGTTTGGTGACACGGGCACCCCTTGGAGGCTGGATATACACATTATTCTGCACAACATAACACCCACACTAGAATTGACTATTGGCTAGCTTCCTGACACTTGCTACAGTCGATCCGCACATGTACGATCTTGCCGCGCACCATCTCGGATCACTCCCCAGTTCTCCTGTCGTTGCTGTCCCCCAAGGTACGTCCCCCTACATTTTCATGGCGATTCCCCCCATATTCTCATTTAGATAGCGCGTTTCGGGAGGAATTGGCCCAATCCATTTAAATGTTTTTGAGACCAATTTAGGCTCGGTCGACTCCGTACAAACTGTGTGGGAGGCCTTCAAGGCATATATTAGGGGGGGTCCCTATCTCCAAACATTCGGGTGCTAAGGGTGATACGTTCTTATTTGGGCGCACTGGAACGCAGGCTGCGAGACCTTGAATCTCTTTGCGGGTCTGCTCGGACTCCCTCCGTTGAGGAGGAACTTGCTCGTATGCTGGGGGAGTATAACGAGGAGGCGGATATGGAACTTAAACATCTCGGGAAGTTTGCTACGGCCAGGGTCTATGGCGAGGGTGAGAGGCCAGGCAGGGTCCTCGCACAACTCGCAAAATGCCGCAGAGATGGAACCGCTATTCCGGTTATGCACGATCAATAAGGGGGTTTGACTCTAGCTGATTCCCAGGTGGCTGCCAAATTCAGGGACTATTATGCTGCCCTGTATTCCTCGAGAGGGCCGACCCGGATGAACTCATCCTTGACTACTTGACACACATAGAATTGGTTTGGATCTCCAACCTTCATCCTGAGTTTTTGATGCGGCCTATAGAACGTGATGAGATTGTTCTGGCTCTTTGGGGCATGCAAGCGGGTAGTGCCCCTGGCAGTGATGGCCTTTCAGTTGCCTCATCTTCTAACTTTATTCGACGACATCTGCACCTCGGGCACTTTACCGCCGACTATGCGAGAGGCGATACTGGTGGCCATACTCAAGCCGGGGAAGCCTGCGGGAGATTGTGCCTCTTATAGGCCTCTTTACCTCATGAATGTTGATGTTAAGATTTTTGCCAAAATACATGCAAATCATTTCAGCCCCCTGGTCACTACCTTGGTTGCCCCTGAACAAGCGGGTTTTGTGCCCTCTCAAAATCTGACCTATAATTTGAGAACGGTGTTTGCTGCTATGCAGCATACTCGATCGGAGGTCCCGGCAATTGCGGTATTTATGGACATGGAGAAGGACTTTGACTCTGTGAATGGCCCTTCGTGCAATCTTGAGTCATATGAGTGTTGGTGCCGTGTTTCTCCAACTGCTGGCGTCATTATATCATGAGCCCACGGCTCTGATCCGGATTGGTACCCTGGTCACAGATCCAATATGTATTTACAGGGGTACAAGACAGGCTGTCCGCTTTCCCCTATCCTCTATGCCCTGACCGCTGAGCCTCTGGCTTGTTCTTTGCGAGAGTACCATGGCCATAGGGGTATCCGCTTCCCGAATTATTGGCTTGTGGTGTCAACATATGCTGACGACACTCTGTTGTACGTCAGAGATCCGGAGACTATTCTTACGCCTGTGCTACGGGAAGTGGTGCTGTTTAGCTCGCATTCAGGTATCAGAGTCAATTGGAATGAGACCATAATGTTACCCCTTACTCCGGTCATGGCCCGCTTTGATCCGGAATATCCGCTTGTGTGGACCACTGACTCGGTGCGCTATTTAGATATTTGGTTTCATACTGACTCGGACATTGTTTTAAGGGAAAATTATGGGGTGGCCATTTCTAAACTGGAAGGTAATATAGATGGCTGGATCAAACTTCTTCTGTGCCTGATGGGGAGGATCTCCCTGATGAAGATGATCGTTTTGCCAAGCTTCCTTTTTCTAGTCCTAAACATCCCCATTGTTCTGTTGAAACAATTCTTCCACCGCCTACAATCGTTACTGATCCGGCTGGCCTGGGCGGGTAAACTGCCCAGAGTGGCATGGAGGATTCCACCCTTACCATATGCAATGGGGGGCTTAGGTGCTCCTGACCTGGAGCTCTACTACAGGGTGGCGCAGGGCTTCCATATATAGCACTGGATACACGGCCCTCCGGATGTTCCACACTTGCGGATGGAATCCCTAGTCGCTGACTCCAAGCCGCTCCTGTCCCTTTTATTTGCTCCTCAGGATAGATGCACAGGTATATTAGATTCACTGGCCTCTGTCACTCATGCCTGGCACAGTATACTTACTTTACTTACCGTCAGCTTATTGTATTCCCCTTTTGCCCGCCAGGAGTGTTGTTCTTGGCTGGCTCCATGCAGGGACAGAAGTGTGATTGTGGCGCTCGGGTCGCTTAAGGTCCATACCATCGGGGATCTTTTTCATGATGGGGTTGTCCGGTCTGTGGAGGACATTGTGAGTGGGGTGGAATCCCCCTCGACGCTGGCTATGTTTCAGTCACATAGAACAAGGCACGCTCTTAGGGTGGAGATGATATGGCTGAGCCTCCCGAGGTGCTGCCCCTGTCGGTGGTTATTAGGGCTCCTTCCCCGACCAGGCTGGCGTCAAGACTTTACCAGATGGTATTAGTGTCCAGGGACTGTGCTTACTCTAGACTTCGCCTTAATTGACAACACGATTTACAGACGGAACATTCGGTTGACGTTTGGCTGTATTGTTGTTTGAGCTCCAAGAGGATATCACTTTACGGACGTCACCACCTGGTTCATTTTAAATATCTTAATAGGTTGTATTACACCCCAGAACGACTTCATCGTTATGGCTTTTGTGAAAAGTCGAAGTGCGATCGCTGTGGGGTACTAGTGGCGGACTTCTTCCACGTTGCATGGGACTGCCCTCGGATTGCTTGGTTCTGGGGGGCGGTTTTCGCGGAGGTCGGTCCCGTTTCTGGTTTGGACCTGGCCCTGGATCCGCTATTGCCGCTGCTGGGATATTCGAAACCGCTTCCAAAGTTGCTTAGGAGATTGGTAGATATGGCTTTTCTTTTGGCTAAACGTAGCATCGCTATCTGTTAGATGCGTGGCCCCACTCCTATTCTACCACAATGGTCGAGAGATATGATGTACTGCTGCACTTAAACCAACACTTACAGTGAACTCATACCCCCATGCAATAGGCCCACAAATTTTTGGTCCCTCTATGTTTCCAATAGACATGCCCCGGACAGCCCTGATGGATCGGATGGGGTCCCCCGAACTATTGATTCACCTTCAAAGGTGGGCTCTGATGCATAGTGTCCTTCCCGGATGACGGTGGGTGGTGCTCCCTTCCAGACTCATAGTGTGGGGTGTGATACAATTGTGTAGCCTTATGATGACACATGCGTTACCTGGCCATAATATATGTTTTCACTGGTGCTGTCAGCTTCATTTTCTCAAATACTGCAAGATTGTTCAAAGTGATGTTTCAATGCATGTTAATGCTAACTGGAGTGTAAAGATATGTTTGTACACCAGATTGAGCAATGCTATATCTGTAACCTGTCTTTGGTTTATATTTTTTCCTTTTCTTGAAAACTTCCAATAAACATAATAATTAAAAAAAGAGCTGGTCCCTGGAGCCCCCCCCCCCCCCACCTGCTCACTGTCTATCTCAGACGATGCACCAAAACTGGTGCTGACCCTGCCTCCAATGAACCGGAGCAGCAAACAGGCGATGTCCCGGCGTCTCCTCGCGTGGGCAGCTTCTCTCCACCTCCAGCGTCGTTCTCCTGCCTCGGCATTGCCGCCACCATAAACGCTGTGAATGCCCGGGCAGCTAGACTGTCTTGACAGGAAAAGAGTGGGCCCCCGCATATCACCTAGCAGGTGTGAAAGACTAAGGAGGGAAATTTAAGATTTAGACAAATTGGGACTTCAGCTCGGTCCCTACGAGAGACCCGAGGGTGCGTGACTGTGGCCGTTAGCTAGCAGCCGCCATGTTCCTCCCCCAGATTTTCAGCCGGGTGTCAATGTTTAAATATCGATGTGAGACCATATCGACCTGCAAGAATATCATCAACCAGAATATCAACATGCAGGTAGGAAATAAGGGGCAGATTTACAAGGACTGGCGCATCCCTGCATATTATGCAGGGATGCGCCAGGTAAGATGCATTACACAAGTTTACCATTGTGCCACCACGGATGCGCCGCATTTACAATGCGGAGCATCGTGGCGCACGGATAAACAGATGCCTGCCTCATCTGAAGGCGTTAGTATGGCACATTGCTGGAGTCTCTCCAGCAATGCTCTGGGGCTGCCCTTACCTAACATTCTGCGTCACGCCTTACGCCTGCTTCAAGCAGGCGCAGAGTTTTGACGCAGCGGCGGAAAAGTGACTCAGTGAAATCTTATACGATTCATACAAATCTGTCCGAATCACGTAGGACGATCCATAGGAAAAAAATACGTCTGAATCTTTGTGAACCATACGAAAAGCACGGGAAAATGAGTATGATACGGACCCTCACGGTGTACGGCAGGAATCGTACACTTGCTGTACGACCCGACAAGTACAATCCGGACTGGGAAACGAGAACGCTATTCGTACGGAAAACGTTGTATGAGCAATTTGTACGGAGAGCCACACAATCACATACGCACGGTACCCCTGCAATCATGGGGGTATGCACTGTACCCCTATGCACAGTACCCCTAAGCACCGGACCCTAAAGCAGCGTACCCCAAAGCACCGTAACCCTACGCACCATACCCCTGCAATCATAGGGTGTACTCGCATACCGGGGGGGTCCGTTTCGTACGCGGCTCAAGTCGAAATCTGCTTTTACGGACGTTTTGAGCGGCCGTAGAGAAAGAGTCGTACGGAGTGTTGACGTGACGAATCATACTTGCTGGGTCGGAAAAAGCTGCTTCACTCCGTACGGACGTCACGTACTGCGTGTTCCGAATGCGATTTGTACGGATAATTAAGCCGTATGGTCTTTCGTACGATTCGTACGGAGATCTGCTTTGGGTTCGGATCATACTTCATCATAGGTACGGGGACGTTTAAGGTGTACGATTCGTACGGGAAATATGCTCATTACGGCTATTCGTTGGGGATTTTACCAAATCGGAATCGGCCCCTGTATGTTTAATTTTTTTATAATAAAGTTATTATTTATCATTTTTAACTTTTAAAATAATTTTAACTATGTTTTTATCAATGATATATATTATTCAATTAATTGTATATTATTTTTAAGACATTTAAAAAAAAGATATTTTAAACAACGATATTTAAAACAACAATATTTTGGTTTCAATATTTTTGTACTTACCTTTGTAGAGATAGGATGTCGATATTCTGTCCATCAATATTCTGTACTCCTGATCCTAACAAAGAGGGCCACCAATCATCTGACCAATATGCCTGAGTTTTTTAAACAGCAAAATCTTGGTCTCCATTTAGCTATTGGCTATTAGAAAGTCTTTTATTTTGCAATTTTCCTCATGCAGTCAATAAACCTATTTTTAACACTTTCTAGGTTTTGGGTATCATCTGAGTAGGAAACTATTTTTAAACCACAAGACTTCATTATCTGGGCAAGGGGCACTATATAGATTTACAAAAGAATGGAGCTCAAGGAAGATCCTTAAGAGGCACCCTTGTCCAGAGGCATGATCCTAAAATGAAAAGTGTTGAACTGTTGTTCATAAAAGTGTTTAAGTCAGTCTAGGACCTTCCCCTGGATGCCTATCTCATAGAATCTTTGAGCCAAGAGGAAATGTAGGTGGTGTCAAATCCGTCTGACATGGCGTGTGAGTAGATGTATGATTGCTTGCATGGATATATGAATGGTTATGTGAGTGGTTGTGTGGGTGTGTGAGTGGTTCTGTAGAGAGGCTGTGTGGGAGAGTGACTTGGTATGTGAGTAGCTGTACTGGTGAGTGAGTGGGTATGTGAGTGGCTGTATGGGTGAGTAAGTGGCTGTGTGAGTGACAGTATGTGTGAGTGGCTCTGTAGAAGAGAAATTGGGTATGTGAGTGGTTATATGGATATGAGTGAGTATATGAGAGTGATATCATCAGTGATATCATTTAAGATGTCATCAGTGATGTCACTGACCATGTCATGAGTGATGTAATATGCACGGTTTTAATCATCATCTTCCTCATAAAGACTTTATTCAATTTCCAGAAAAAGGAGAACATACTGTTCGTACATAAATGAAAATACAGCAACAACACATAACTATTTAACAATTGATAGGTTAAAACCACAATACTAAAGGCTGGGACCTCAAGTTGTTGATCACCAAAGGTCGACAATGAAAGTGGCATGTGCATTTTACAGTGTGCACAAACGGATGACAACTATTAGCCATATTGTTTTCTTATTGAAAGTGCCCGCCCTTAAAAAAAGAACAGCATAGCCGATTTCATGTGACTCAAATAACCAGAGGAGTCTAAAGCTGTCTATGTAGTCTTATTGAGGGAAGCAGAAATGTTGTTGTAATGGAAAAACATAGAGGACTAAAGAGTACAAAGTGTACAGTGGATTGATTTGATGTATTGTCACAAGGACATGGTGGGAGATGTCGTGCCCATCCACATTGGAATTGGAATGCCACCAAAAAGTGCACAGTGCCAAGGCAAAATGTAGACAAATAAAATCTGTGCTCAGATTTTTAAATGCAAAAACTACAATTGATGGACAGAATGTTGCACAATGGCAAAACATTCACCCCCAGTCACAGATCTGGGTTTAATCCATCGGTATTTTGCTCACCACACCACCCCAGTTCAGACATGGCCATATGCAAATCAGTCATGACCCTGTGCCTCATGAGAATAGTCCAGCCCGAACTGCCAAGCCATGTCTTCCCTGGACCGGAATCAAGCATCCTAGGACCGGTTTCTGGCTATCAGCCTTCATCAGCCAGGATGGATTGATTCCAATGGCATGGAGAGCACAGGACTCACGTGTGAGCATACCTGTCCAACTCAGGGTGACAAATGCAAAAACAACAATTGATGGACGGAATGTTGCACAATGGCAAAACATTCACCCCCGGTCACAGATCTGGGTTTAATCCATCGTTATTTTGCTCACCACTTCACCCCAGTTCAAACATGTCCATATGCAAATCAGTCTTGACCCTGAGCCTCGTGGGAACAGTCCACCCGAACTGCCAAGCCATGTCTTCCCTGGATCGGAATCAAGCATCCTAGGACCGGTTTCTGGCTGCCAGCCTTCATCAGCCAAGATAGCTTGATTCCAGTGGCATAGAGAGCACGGGACTCACGTCTGAGCATACCCGTCCCACTCGGGGTGACAAATGCAAAAGCAACAATTGATGTACGGAATGTTGCACAATGGCAAAACATTCAACCCCAGTCACAGATCTGGGTTTAATCCATCATTTGTTTGCTCACCACACCACCCCAGTTCAGACATAGCCATATGCAAATCAGTCATGACCCTGTGCCTCATGGGAACAGTCCAGCTCGAACTGCCAAACTATGTCTTCCCTGGACTGGAATCAAGCATCCTAGCACCGGTTTCTGGCTATCAGCATTCATTAGCCAGGATAGCTTGATTCCAGTGGCATGGAGAGCACAGGACTCACGTCTGAGCATGGTAGTTAGAGTCACTAAAATGAGAGGCCTATACCATTTCCTCAAGTGGAAGATCATCCCTTTTCTCAGAGTTTGTGAGTTTGTTTAGGGGATTAAAAATGATTGAAAAATGCACAGCCTACTCTGGTCCTACAATCATACAATCTATTTTTTTCGTTTCTGGGCCTTATGTAAATAATGGGCCATTAACAACTACCCAAATCTTTTGTGAGTTCCTTTGGGAACTGGATGCTATTATGTCGGGCTAGGCTTTACTTTTAAGCTCTTTCGTCCAAGTTTTAAGTGTGGCCTTGCAATGACTTCACCATGTCCCTGTGTCTTGGGGCAGCCTGTAAGGCATTTTCTTGGTGTTTATTTGCTTTACCTCAGGCATTATCAAACCACTGAAAAGGCTAAGCCAAGTTTGTTGTGCATTAAAATGTAAACTCAGATGATTCAACACAGCAGATTCTGACTGCAGATGCCTCCTTATCTCCGTCCCCCTCTCCTGCCACTCCTGCTTTTCAAGCTTTTGATGCTGCTGGAAACTGGGGAACAATCCTGGGAATGTTTTTGAGACCCAGGGAGTGGCGTCATGATTTGTCCACAGTTGCTCAAATAGCACAACACTCTTCATCTTGATAATATTGCTACTCTTGCCTCAGCTGGGCCCTCCTTCTCCTGTGATGTCCTGAATACTGATACTGATATTGATTTTAATGTGTTTTGATTTTCCTTGTAGTAACCATTTTTTCCCTTAAGTGATTTGCATGATGTGAAGTCAAATGTTATTACTAAGGTCACCGAAGGCACTCAACATGAACAGCATTCCATCAACCTGACGGTCCCTGGCCACCCCTTTAAAGATAATAAAATGTTTCTCATTTCACTTGTTCAATCTTTAAAAGATGAGGTAGGTGCTCTAAAATTGTTGGTTTCATCTTTAACGTTGATAGTTAATTTGTTATTAACCCCTAGTAGGCCTCCATCAACCCCTAATCCATGCCTGAGCTCTGCTTCCATTCAGTCTGTGGCTATATGTCCTTCACAAAATTCACCAACTGATAAGGGGAGACATAACTTCGAGAGATTTTTACCCCCATCTGAAACACTGAACTGTAGAACTGTAGGGGTAGGTTTGAGGGGCCTCCGGTTCCTTCGGCTCCAAGCATCAGACGAATAGGGAAAATATTTCTCTATTGATCATGCTCCTAGGAACCCACATGGCAATCTTGGTAATCATGTGAGAATGAATCTTCTTCGAAGCAGAGAGAAAAATCCAGGCCATAGCTATATCACAATGACAAACATCCCCAAGCTAGCTCCTCGCTCAAAAGTGGAGACAGACAGAAGAGAGTCTACAAACAAAAAGATCCTTTGGATTAGTCATGTTCGGGGGTGTCGCTCTGTTATACGGAATGACATTGTCAGTGTTAAAAGATTAGGCTGCTCCAATTCTGACTCAGATGTCCCTGACTTAGTTTGAGTTTTTTCTGTTTTAGCTGACAATTAGGTTGGCCTTGATAATATAACTAATCCACCCGTTAATTCCAGTATACAGGACAAAAATATTAGGCCCAAATCACTGTAGGTATTAATGGACCACTTTCCCTTTCAACCTGATAAATTGACTTGATGAGGTATTCCAGGAAGGCTTCCAGGAGACCCAGTTTTCATTAAGTGACAGTCCAACTCACACTAGAGAGGGCTAGCACAGAACCCGACCTGCCTGATCCATCTCTTACTTTAGTGTTCACAAACAACTCTAGTGTACTTACTGACTCCCTAGTAGAAACTAATTATGGGGAGTGTGCTTGGCTCCATCCAAGTAAATGCTACCATGTCGGGTTTAAAGGTACTGAAGGCACATTGTCAAACCAAGGCGGCAGTATTATGGAGGTCAACTCACTCATTTCTTGGAATCTGTCTGGGATTAAATCAAAACTCATTAAGAATTACAAATTTTTTGGTTCCCAAAACCCTGGCCGCTGGACAAAATCTTCATTAAGGGATTTTATTCATATAGCTTGGAAGCTCTACCACCGCAGAAGTCTGGTGGGCGGTTGGAAATGTATTATTACTGGTAAAGACAAAGATGGTGTGCACTCATGAACTGTTGAAGGTAGATTCATCCAATTTATTGGGAGTAATGCTTGAATGTCCTACTGGTGTGAAATTGTGTTGCTTTATGTGTATAATACGTCTATGCCTTCGAATAGAGATTCATTGATTTTATCTCTTTTAGATTATTTAATTGTCCAGTTCTAACAGAAGGCTAAAGTTATTGTAGCTGATAATTTAAACTTTTCATTTGGACCCACTCAAGCTCCTAATATGATTACAGAAAAAGGGGATGAGCAATAGGGCATCCCAGGCCTTTATTGTAAATCTGTTCAATGTCTGTCCGCTGTTGCCCAACAAATTTCATTTGTGGTTCGATCTGATCAAAAGAGAGCAGCCACATTTAAGATAGGAGATACTTCTATATGGGGAATTTTGCCGTGCACAGATATTGACCACAACACCTGATAGTCACACTTAGGGGAAAGGACCTTTGAATATCGGTATCTATATATAGTACCATGGTTCCTGAACTGGATGTGGCCTACAACTACAGAAGAGTTTATTGGCCTAAAGTTATAGTCAAGAAACTCTTCTGCACGCCGAGACATATTAGTGGTTTATATATTTGTTTATCTATTTATGAGAACTCCCCTAAGGATGCTTTACCAATTACAGATATTCATGGTAGGTTTATTAAAAAACTGCATAGCATGTTTTTTTACAAAATCTACCATCATCAGACAGGCCCACCCCAAGACCAGAAATGGTACTCACCTGATTATGAGCAGGCAGAGAAAGCACTAAAAAGTGCAATTAGGTGCTGTAACCAACTTGAGAGTTGCACAGCCTGTCAGGAATAAAAATGCATGATTGAATATGCAAAAAGAAAGTGGGAGGATGCTAACTGGCAAGACATGCTTCAGGCCCTTAAAATGAATGATGGCAGGATATTCTGGGGCATTATTTCTCATGGGACAATTGGAAGCTTTATCCCAAGGAGAAAAAATATTACACCAGAGCGATGAGAAGAACATTTTGAAAAACTATATGCTGACGCTCCACTGACAAAACTTCCCCCTAGTGTGTTTAATGAATGCTAAGAGGGTGTCACTACTTTACTGGGAACTGAGAAGACATATAAGTTCTTTTTCAGACAAGAGGATCCTCTGTCAGCTATTAATTGTCTCAAGGCATTAAAGGCCCCTGGTCCCGATCATATCCCGGGTGATTTATGTAAGTCAGAACCAGGGCAGTGGTCTAGTTATGTGAACATCCTCTCTAATGCAATAGCAATGGTTGGGGGGATCCAAGACACCTGGAGCATGGCAGAAATAATCCCAGTATTTAAAAAAGGAGACCCCAACTGTCCATCAAATTATAGACCCATTGGCCTGGTAGATTATCTCCAAAAAGAATTTACCAGGCATGTTCTAATTAGATTACAGGAGTGGATGGAAGATCAGAGGATTTAAACTCCCTTTCAGGCAGGGTTCCATGCTAAAGTTAGTACTTTAGATCAGGTTTTAAAATGTGCCCTCCTTTATTTGAAATATGTCTTGTTGGGCAACCAGAAACTGTATGTGTCATTTCTAGATCTGCTTGCCACATTTGATCTGATACCCTAGGAGAGCCTACGGAGAGCACTGGCAGCCATGGGAGTTCCAGGTGGGTTAATTGAGTTACTAACTAGGTTGCATGGAAAAAACTATGAGCAGGTTAGGTGGGGCAATAGATGTGAGTTGATGTGGTCAGGGAACTGCCAAAATGTGTAAATGACTCCCGACCCTTAACAGGGCTAAGATATCTATACTTTTGTTCGCAAATGACTCATTATTAATTTCTAAGTCGCCAATGGGATTACAGAACCTGCTAAATATATTTTTGGGGTTCTGTGGCCATTGAGGTTTAGAATTAAAAGCTACAAAAACTAAATTCATGGTCATTGTTATGAACTTTAGCATGAGCTGTCCGGTTGTGGTGGGGCATGACCATCTGGAAATGCATTTCAGCTTTGATTAATTGGGGGTGACCCTGTCAGACAAATTTAGGTGGGCCCATCAAATAAATAAAGGAGCCCTCATGATAGCACATAGATCAAAGGCCATCCTACACTTTCAGCAAAATATATATTCTCATTCAATCTCCCCAGCCTGTGAAGTCTATCAAACCAAGGACCGAAAGCGCTGCACGGTATGGCACTGAAGTTTGGGGTTACATTGCCACCTCAGGGCTCGCAGTGATGGAGAAATCATTTGACAGGGTATTGCACTCGTCCCCACAAGCACCCCATTGGTCTACCTCGATTTTGACCCAGGTATGAAAAGAGTATCTGATCTGGCGCACTTGAAACCATTACTGTTCTGGTTTCATCTTTGGATTACTCCTGAATTAGGTGAACACAGAGATTTTTTTTAGTGAAGTAATGAATTTGGATCGCGCCATAGAGATCCATTGATTAAGTTTTGAATGTGACTGGTGGAAAAGATTGGGGTTGATCATAATGTGGCATTCAACAGAAGAACTTTGCAGGGCTGATAAGTAGATTTAAAAATTGACCTATTGGCCCCTAGTGTGGCAAGAGACAAGTAAGGGGTCTATGGACTACCTTGTCGAGCAGTTCTTAGCATTAAAACTTAATCCAGCTTTTGAAAACTACATGTACATTATTACTCCATCACTGGCCAAGAGCTTGTTTTTAGATTTAGAATAGGTTGCTTACCTCCTGAAATAATACCTCCTCGCCTAATTCATGCCAAGTTTGTGGCATGAATCTCGATCATGTGATGTTTGTATGTCCCCAATATTGTGGTGCACTCAGAAAATGGTTGCAAGTAATCTGTTTATCCTGGACTGTGCTTCATTTTAGAGAGGCAAAAAGAATATTAATGAGGTGCACAGTCTAAATATTGAGTTTTAAATATCAACCTACAAAAATATCATAAAGGCCCCTGGAAGCTTAACCCCATATCGCTAACAACGGCTTTGTTCGAGCCAACCCCACGCCTTCTTTCCTTTTAACAGGCTTTCTTTACTTTGCCCCCGCACTACTGACACAGGCCCCTCCCCCTCAGCTGTCCTTTTGCCCACCATTTCAGCTTTTCTGTTGAACACTGGATCCGCAGTATAACATCACCTTGATTTATTTATTTTTTTTGGACACATACAAACCGGATCTTCTGTTCCTCACAGAAACATGGTTCTGCCCTGACTCCTGGATTGTTTACCTCTGAGGCGGAAGCCGGAGGCTTGTTCACTCGCATTTTTAAAAATTGTAATTACTGTGTTTAGCTCATTTTAAAAGCACCTTCACCTTAAACAGAGCTCTTCTCTGTTTTGAATTCCTCCCCAGGCTTCCCACTGTCAGCGGATCGAGCGCTGCACCGAGGGCAAGTTCCCAGGGCCGCCATCGCTTCGAACGCGAGGCCACGCCCACACGCCAGGCCACGCCCACTTTCGGACCTATAAGAAGCGCTGATTGAAAGCGTCTTCATTAGGATTGTTTACCTCTGAGGCGGAAGCCGGAGGCTTGTTCACTCGCATTTTTAAAAATTGTAATTACTGTGTTTAGCTAATTTTAAAAGCACCTTCACCTTAAACAGAGCTCTTCTCTGTTTTGAATTCCTCCCCAGGCTTCCCACTGTCAGCGGATCGAGCGCTGCACCGAGGGCAAGTTCCCAGGGCCGCCATCGCTTCGAACGCGAGGCCACGCCCACACGCCAGGCCACGCCCACTTTCGGACCTATAAGAAGCGCTGATTGAAAGCGTCTTCATTAGGATTGTTTACCTCTGAGGCGGAAGCCGGAGGCTTGTTCACTCGCATTTTTAAAAATTGTAATTACTGTGTTTAGCTAATTTTAAAAGCACCTTCACCTTAAACAGAGCTCTTCTCTGTTTTGAATTCCTCCCCAGGCTTCCCACTGTCAGCGGATCGAGCGCTGCACCGAGGGCAAGTTCCCAGGGCCGCCATCGCTTCGAACGCGAGGCCACGCCCACACGCCAGGCCACGCCCACTTTCGGACCTATAAGAAGCACTGATTGAAAGCGTCTTCATTAGGATTGTTTACCTCTGAGGCGGAAGCCGGAGGCTTGTTCACTCGCATTTTTAAAAATTGTAATTACTGTGTATAGCTAATTTTAAAAGCACCTTCACCTTAAACAGAGCTCTTCTCTGTTTTGAATTCCTCCCCAGGCTTCCCACTGTCAGCGGATCAAGCGCTGCACCGAGGGCAAGTTCCCAGGGCCGCCATTGCTTCGAACGCGAGGCCACGCCCACACGCCAGGCCACGCCCACTTTCGGACCTATAAGAAGCGCTGATTGAAAGCGTCTTCATTAGGATTGTTTACCTCTGAGGCGGAAGCCGGAGGCTTGTTCACTCGCATTTTTAAAAATTGTAATTACTGTGTTTAGCTAATTTTAAAAGCACCTTCACCTTAAACAGAGCTCTTCTCTGTTTTGAATTCCTCCCCAGGCTTTCCACTGTCAGCGGATCGAGCGCTACACCGAGGGCAAGTTCCCAGGGCCGCCATCGCTTCGAACGCGAGGCCACGCCCACACGCCAGGCCACGCCCACTTTCGGACCTATAAGAAGCGCTGATTGAAAGCGTCTTCATTAGGATTGTTTACCTCTGAGGCGGAAGCCGGAGGCTTGTTCACTCGCATTTTTAAAAATTGTAATTACTGTGTTTAGCTAATTTTAAAAGCACCTTCACCTTAAACGGAGCTCTTCTCTGTTTTGAATTCCTCCCCAGGCTTCCCACTGTCAGCGGATCGAGCGCTGCACCGAGGGCAAGTTCCCAGGGCCGCCATCGCTTCGAAAGCGAGGCCACGCCCACACGCCAGGCCACGCCCACTTTCGGACCTATAAGAAGCGCTGATTGAAAGCGTCTTCATTAGGATTGTTTACCTCTGAGGCGGAAGCCGGAGGCTTGTTCACTCGCATTTTTAAAAATTGTAATTACTGTGTTTAGCTAATTTTAAAAGCACCTTCACCTTAAACAGAGCTCTTCTCTGTTTTGAATTCCTCCCCAGGCTTCCCACTGTCAGCGGATCGAGCGCTGCACCGAGGGCAAGTTCCCAGGGCCGCCATTGCTTCGAACGCGAGGCCACGCCCACACGCCAGGCCACGCCCACTTTCGGACCTATAAGAAGCGCTGATTGAAAGCGTCTTCATTAGGATTGTTTACCTCTGAGGCGGAAGCCGGAGGCTTGTTCACTCGCATTTTTAAAAATTGTAATTACTGTGTTTAGCTAATTTTAAAAGCACCTTCACCTTAAACAGAGCTCTTCTCTGTTTTGAATTCCTCCCCAGGCTTCCCACTGTCAGCGGATCGAGCGCTGCACCGAGGGCAAGTTCCCAGGGCCGCCATCGCTTCGAACGCGAGGCCACGCCCACACGCCAGGCCACGCCCACTTTCGGACCTATAAGAAGCGCTGATTGAAAGCGTCTTCATTAGGATTGTTTACCTCTGAGGCGGAAGCCGGAGGCTTGTTCACTCGCATTTTTAAAAATTGTAATTACTGTGTTTAGCTAATTTTAAAAGCACCTTCACCTTAAACAGAGCTCTTCTCTGTTTTGAATTCCTCCCCAGGCTTCCCACTGTCAGCGGATCGAGCGCTGCACCGAGGGCAAGTTCCCAGGGCCGCCATCGCTTCGAACGCGAGGCCACGCCCACACGCCAGGACACGCCCACTTTCTCTCTTCCCAAATGTGCTTTCCACGCAAGCGCAGTGGACGAGCGCAGCGAGCGCGCCGTTGGCGCGCCGGAGGCGCGCCAGAGGCAAGCCCGTCTGGGCCCGTCCGGGCCAGGCCGGGCACAGGGCCATCCACTATGCCCGTTTTACACAGCCCCCGGATCAGACACTCACGTGGCTACCTCCTTCAATTCAGCATGGAAACTCCCTCCCCTGGAGCCTTACCATCTACTAAGCCCCATGAGGAGTCTGCAGAGATACCCACCCACCAGTCCTCCAATGGTATCAACCTAGCTCTGCTGAATTGCAGATCAGCCCCTAAACACGCCATAGAGATCAAAATGCTGATCGAAGACTCAAAACTTGATATTCTATTCCTCACGGAAACCTGGTTAACATCTCACTCCGAAGCGGACATTGTTAACATGCTCCCCCAGGACTACCTTATACAATATCAAAACAGGAAGGAGGGAATAGGAGGAGGACTAGCAATCGTCCACAAAAACTCCTTTGTATGTAGGTTACAAGAAGGAGAAATAAATGACTGCGAAAGCACCCATTTCTCTCTCCAGATAACCCCTAACAAATCACTTACGGGCACTCTGATATATCGCCCACCCGGCAGCCCAGGAAATTTTGTTAACTCATTGCTTGAGTACACTACTTCCGCCTGCATCTCGTCCCCTAACTTCATCGTGCTAGGTGATTTAAATTTTCATTTTGAGGACAACACAGACAAAACGGCTGTGGACCTCACCTCACAATTAAAAGCACTCGATATTCATTTAATCAACTCAGAGGCTACGCACATCAAAGGTCATCTTTTGGACCCTCTCTTCACCAATCTCCCCAAAACTGAGATTCGACCAGCGATCCCTCTCCCCTGGACTGACCATTTTCTCCTCCCATTCATCTGGCAAATTCAAGTAAAAAAGGCCCACACACCAACTCCCAGAGAATACGATAGAATATGGTCTAAAATATCATTTGAGCAATGGACTCAGGAGCTAATTCGCTCCGCTCCCCTGCCACTCCCTGACCCGGTTAATGCAGATAAAAACTTTACCAACTGGCTCACGTCCACTCTGGACATTATCGCCCCGAAAAAAGAAAAATAAATCCTTTAAGTCGCCCTGGTTCTCACAAGAACTCAGGAACTTACGAAAAATTTGTAAAATCCACGAGAGAAAGTGGAGAAAAAACAGGGACCCCCTTATCAAGGAAGAGTATAGAACTCCAATGAGGATCTATAAAACAGCACGGAAAGCAGCCCAAGCCTCATTCTTTGACAAAAAAATCAAAGCTGCATTTAGCTCATCCCAAGAGACTTACAAAATAGTCAAAGAACTTCGCAAAATACCCACCCCTCCCTCCTTTCAACAACCCTCAGTTGCCAGATGCAACCAAATAGCGGGCTTCCTCCAAAGCAAGATCACCAACATTCTGCAGTCACTCCCGCCCAAATCAGACAGCAACCCCCCTGCTGCCCCCCCCCCTACCCCAAGACCTACCCTCGACAACTTTAACCAACTGTCTAACGATGACTTTCTGAAAGCCCTATCAGACCTTAAAAGCGGCTCCCCCAACGACCCTGCTCCTATTCAAATCTTAAAACAAGTTGGACCTACCATATCCCACCTGGCCACTAACCTTATTAATACCTCGCTGGGCCAAGGAGTGGTTCCCCCCAGCTGGAAGCATGCCATGGTCAAGGCATTACAGAAAAAACCAGGACATGACCCATCAGACCTATCCAACCTTCGACCGATCTCTCTCCAGCCTGGCTTGAGCAAAATCGCAGAGAAGGCAGTTAACCAGCAATTGTCAGCCTTCCTCGAATCCAATAATCTTCTTCGACCCCACACAAACAGGCTTCCGACCAGGCCAGGGGACCGAAACAGCCCTCCTGAAAGTGGTAGAGGAGGCTAGATGCATCTTGGATTCAGGGGGATCGGTCTTACTGATCCTCCTGGATCTAAGCGCCGCATTTGATACGGTGGACCACAAGATCCTAATACAGCGATTATCTGAACTTGGAGTGAGAAGCACGGCACTATGTTGGCTCTCCTCCTTCTTAGAAAATCGTACCTTCCAGGTTTGTGAAGGGAACGTCCGATCAGATATCCTTTCCCTCCAGTGTGGGGTCCCCCAGGGCTCTTCACTGAGCCCTACACTGTTTAATACATACATGGCCCCCCTGGAGGATGTGGTCTCCCCATTTGGGATAAAAGCCGTCACCTACGCTGATGACACCCAAATGATTGTATCATTTTCACTCGAGGAAGAAAAAATCAAAAATCTTCATGACTGCCTAGAAGGTATACATGCCTGGATGTCTAACTCAAGGCTTAAGCTCAATGGGTCAAAAACTGAGCTTATGCTCTTGGGACACCAACCACCATCCCTCCCCACTGCTATGTGGCCGTCATGCCTAGGACCCATTCCCCAGCCTAAAACTGAAATCAAAAGTCTAGGCTTCTGGCTGGAACAGAATCTCTCCATGACAACACAAGCCAAAAAAACAGCCGGCTCCTGTGTTGGTCTACTTCGATCTACCAGAAAGATTCTTCCACTACTTCCCGCAACCTCCCAGAAAATGCTTATGCAAGGTCTAATATTATCTAGATTGGACTATTGCAATGCCCTTTTTCTGGGTGCCCCTGAAGCCACGCTCAATGTCCTGCAGCGAACACAAAATGCCGCTGCAAGGATACTCACTGGCACCCCCCGTAGAGTCTCAGCCAAACCTTCCCTTAAGACACTGCACTGGTTGCCGATACGCGAAAGGGTCAAATTCAAGTCCCTTTGTACCACCCATAGAGCTATGCAAAACCAAGGACCCCCAATGCTAAAATCTATGCTCTACCCATACACCCCGAACAGGCCCTTACGGTCAGCACAAGCCAACCTGGCCAAGGTCCACCGAACCAAAAGAGCTCGTACTGGTGGTCGCCGTTTCTCGGTGGCCGCCGCAACACTCTGGAACTCTCTCCCAATCCAACTCCGGTCTCAACCTAATCATATGAAATTCCGAAAACTTCTCAAAACTCACCTTTTCCCACAATAACCTTTTCTCTTCCCCCTCAGCCTCTACCCTAAGTTGTTGGTCTACAATCTCAGCGCTGGGATGCTTCCGGGCAGCCATGCGCTATACAAATCCCAAATTCATTCATTCATTCATTCATTCACTCCCTGCCTAACTTATTAGCGGCTCTCCCCGCTTCCTACTATGCCTTACGCGCCGACCGGCCTCCAGGGAAGGCGGGAGGGGGGGTTGCCTTGATTATCCGCTCTGGTCTCCACTTCCATTTATTACCTTCCCCATCTATCATGGCGGTAGACTGCTTGGTGGTGCGATCTGCCTCCTTTCAAGTCCCTGTCACTTGTGTTTTAATATATCGACCCCTCAACAAATGCCTCACTTCCTCCCGGTCATCCAGGAGCTGCTAGCTACTCTAGCAGTAAACAATTCCTCTGTCCTGGTACTAGGGGACTTCAACTTTTGGCCTTCTGACCAGGCGGAGAATTCACTGAACTTCTTCTTAATCTGAACTTTCTATCCCATGTTCATATTCCTACCCATACCCAAGGTCACATTTTGGACCAAATTTGGTCACTCAACATTCCCGTCCCCTCCCCCATTGTCACTCCCTGCCTCTGGTCTGACCACTATTTGATCTCTTTTTTTCTTGACCTAAGTTTAGCAAAAAAAAACTCTTTTCCCAGGAACAACTGGGCCCGCAATTGGAGCAAAGTAGATATCCCTTCTCTCTACTCCTTCCTTTTAGCATCCTGCCCTGCACTTGAGGAATTAGCACTGTCATCCCAAGCAGACCTTATCAATAAATGGCTGTCCAGTGCCTGGGATCAAGTGGTCCCCCTTAGGCGCGTCAGAATTAGACGTGCCCATGATGCTAATAAATGGTTCAGCACTGACCTCAAAGCGAAAATACTGGCAGTCCACCGAGCAGAGTGCGCCTGGAGACGCGTCTCCTACCCGACGCTAAAATCACAGTATATTACCACCTTAAATGATAATAAAAAGGCCATCCTCAACGCCAAGACAAGCTATTTCTCTGGAAAAATTCATTCGTCCGAAAATCAACCCAGGGAAATCTTCGCCACAGTTTATGAGTTGGCCTCTTCAGACAGAGTCACGCTCAAGCCTTCCCCCTCCCAATCCCTATGCGATTCTCTTAATGATTTTTTTATTGACAAAATCACAGCCATTAAGGCCAACATATCCTCCCCCTCCCCTGTATTCTTGAACCCCTACCCACCTCCCAATAATTCCCAGTTAGATCAGATTGGCCCTCTGACGAGGGAAATCTTTTTGTCTCTGCTCCCTCGAGTGAAGTCAGTATCCCCCGCCGACATTTGCCCGGCTCATATTTTGAGAGAGATCTTCTCGGTGTGCCCCCTCCCTCCCCTGACATTTCTTAACGACTCCCTCAAGCAAGGTGTGGTCCCTCCCTCTCATAAATCTGCCACCATTATCCCCATTCTGAAGAAGCCTGACGCTGACCCCACGTCTCTTACCAACTATCGCCCCATCTCCCTCCTCCCTTTTCTGGGCAAAGTCCTAGAACGCCATGCCCCTAAAGTCCTCAGTTCTTTTATTGAGGACAGCGGCTGCCTTGCACCGTGCCAGGCGGGGTTTTGTCCACTAAATTCCACCGAAAAAGTGGTTGTCTCGGTCCTGGACACGCTTAGAGAGGGGATGGATGTCAACTCACCCCAGACCCTCGTTTTCCTCGATTTGTCCGCCGCCTTTGACACGGTGGACCATACCATCCTTCTCTCCCATGTCGAGGCGGCAGGCATCGGGGGCTCGGCTCTGGCTTGGATCACCTCCTTTCTGAAGGACCGAACACAAGCCGTCCACTTGGCCGACTTTTCTGCCCCCTTACACAAGGTGCAGAGTGGCGTTCCGCAGAGTTCTTCCCTCTCCCCTCTCTTGTTAAATTTATATATTTTTCCCCTTATTTTTGCTTTGCAGTCGATGGAGGTCATGGTGTTCAACTACGCCAATGACCTCCAGCTTATCTTTAATCTCTCGGATTCCCCCCACTCCATTCACAATTTTCAATCTGTTATGACTTTTATCAGGGATTGGATGAATTTTAACCACCTTAAACTCAACCCTGATAAAACCGAGCTGGTTCTCACAGGTTATGTTATGTTATGTTATGTTATAGTTTTGGTAAAGCGCAAACAGCTGCCCCAGCAAAGAGGCGTCCCGGCGCTAAGATACTACAGAAACTCTACTGAGGATGGGAAGAGAGGGGACGAGGTGGCCTAGGGGGAGGGGAACAGGTGGGTCTTAATGGCCTTCCGGAGGGTGGACATGTTATCTAAGGAGCGGATGTTCAGTGGCAAAGTGTTCCAGAGCTTGGCTCCCAGAACCCTAAAGGAGCGACCGCCAGTGCGGCAGAGTTTTATGCGGGGTACGCTCAGTAGGAGTTGGCCAGAGGAGTGTAGATTGCGCTGCGGTACATAGGGTGTGAGGAGAGGTCGCAGCAGTTCTGTGCGTCCGAGTTTAATGATTTTGAATGTCATAATGAGACTTTTAAACTGGATTCTGGAGTCAATAGGTAGCCAGTGTAGCTTACGGATCGTCGCTCTGGCGGAGCAACTGCGAGGGAGACCAACTAAGGCTCTTGCCGCAGAGTTCTGCACGCGTTGCAGTCTTGCTATCTCTCCTTTGTCGGCGCCAAGAAGAAGAACATTGGCGTAGTCCAGACGGGAGAGGATCGTAGCTTGGACAATGAGTTGACGAACCTTGGCATCAAAGAAGCCAAGTATGGGGCTGAGACTCCTCAACAGACGACACAGGTGGCTGCCACTTTTTTTGTGTGAATCTGAACGCTGAGTGAGGAGTCCATCCAAACTCCAAGGTTTTTGACCAGGGATTTGGGAGGTGGAATTGTACCTAATGACGAGGGCCACCAGTGCTCGTTCCAGTGGCTGGTGTTTTTTCCAAGGAGCAGCACCTCCGTCTTGCCTGCATTAAGCTGCAGGCAATTGTCCGTCATCCATTGGGCCACTGCAGCAAGGCCATCACTAAATCTCGAGGCCGGGATAGACGGGCCTTCCGTGAGAGTGATGGCCAGCTGCGTGTCGTCAGCTTGGCAGCTCCAGCCCCTGGTCCCCTGCTTTCTGGCCCCTGTCCCTTAGTCCTTCCCCTTCACCTTCCCCCTCCGTTAAAACACTAGGGATTACACTCAATCAACACCTCACCTTACATTCCCAGATCAGCACGGTGGTCTCCTCTTGTTTCTTTGCCCTACTCACTATTCGAAAGATTTCACATTTTTTTTCCTTTTCAGCTCTTAAACTTATTCTTATGGCCATGGTCCTTTCACGTTTGGACTATGGCAACACATCTCTAACTTGTACAAAATCAAGCCGCCTGTTTAGCATATGGTCTCTCTAAATCACATCATGTCACGCCGCATCTTAGATCCCTCCACTGGCTCCCCATTAGAGAACGCGCCCTCTTTAAGATGGGATGCATGACCTTCCAGGCTCTTTCTGGGACGGCTCCAGCCTTCATCAACTCCAAAGTCAAGGCTTACATTCCCAGCAGACAATTGCGCTCCTCTTCCCTATCTCTCCTGTCGGTCTCCCTGTTTAGGGTGGTCAAATCCGGGGGCGCGAAGTTCTCAGTCCTTGCCCCCGCCTTCTGGAACTCCCTTCCTTTTACCATTAGGTTAACAGTGACTTATTTAGAGTTCCGAAGAGTGCTCAAAACTTTCCTGTTTCTACAGGCTTTCTCACCCTAGCTTCCTTCCTTCTTCCCTCTTTGTGGCCTGCCCCCTAGCGCCAAGAAACCGCCTGGTGATAGTGCGCTCAATAAATACTTTTAAATTCAAATTCAAAAATATCGAGTTGGAAATATCAAAGGTAGAGAATATCAAGGTCAAGAATATCGTTGGACAGAATATCGACCCTAGGGTAAGTAATATTGATTTTTTTATATTGATGTAAGTAATATCGAAGTTAGTCATATCAATAGCATATATATCGATGTAATTAATCTCGATGTTACTAATATCGATATTTGCATTATTGGTCAGTATTTTATTATGTATGTGTAATATGTTTTTTGTTAAGTATTTTACTTGTTTTAAATTATATGTGTACTATTTGTATATATTAAAAAGGTTCTTTTTAAGTACATTTTATGTTTTAGTACCGGAGCGGGTTGTGGGTTTATAGGGCAATAGGGTGGGAAGTAATTTAAATATACTAAATTAATTATTAATTTTTAGGAATTATAAATTAACTTTAATTCATTTTTGTGTTTATTTCTGTAGCAGGTTGTGGGTTTATAGGGGAATTGGGTGGGAAGTAATTTAATTGTAATTAATTAATGATTTATTTTTATTTATTAGTATGGATAATTATTTCATTTGTAATTAATGTATAAATAATTATTTTAATTGATAATTAAATTTTATTTGGTAATGAATGTTTTTAAAAATGGTAAATATTTTTAATTGGTAATTAATGTTTGAATTGGTAATTAATTCTGTTAATTGGCAATTAATATTTTTAATTGTTAATTAATTTGTATTAATTGGAAATCATTTTTACCTAACTGGTAATCAATGTTTCATAAAAAGTATTATTTTTTATGAATTTTCTTTGATTGTTTAATATTTTTTAACTGTGAATTAATGTTAAATAATTAATATGTTTTTGTAATGAAAAATATTGTATTGTTCAATATTTATTATTTGTTGACTAATAGTTATTAATTAATATGTATTGGTATGTATTGTTAATTTATTTTTAATCAAGTATTCAATTGTAATTATGTTTTTAATAATTATTAATGGGTATTTGTAAATGATGTAGAGTTATTTAAAAATGTAATTATTTATTATTTTAAATACAAACATTATTTATAAGTATGTTATATTTAAATTCTACGCTATCCAATGTTTTTCCTACTGTTTCACTCTCTGGAGTTGGAATAGTAATTTTTACCCATATGCTATCCAAAGCTTTCCCTACTGTAGCACCCTCTTGAGTTGGAATAGTAATTTTTAGCCCTACGCTATCCAGCGCTTTCCCTACTGTTTCACTGTCTGGAGTTGGAATAATAATATTTACCTCTATGCTATCCAACGCTTTCCCTACTGTTGCCCCCTCTGGATTTGGAATAGTAATTTTTACCTCTACGCTATCCAACGCTTTTCCTACTGTTGCACCCTATGGAGTTGGAATAGTAATTTTAAGTGTTACGCTATCCAGTGTTATAATTACTGTCGTTTTTTTGGACTTTGAATAGTAGTTTTATTTATTTAGCTATTTAATATTTATATTATTATTTTTCATTTTGTACTATATTATTAATTTTAAAAATATTTCAATTATATTTAATGTTTTACATTTATTAAATGTAATTATTTACTTTGTATTCATGTTATTGTTTTATGTGTGTAGATGTATCTTGATTTATAATATTTTAAAATAATGTTTAAGTTATTAAAATAATTATTATAGCTTATTATTAAGTAAGTATATATTATATATGCTATGTATATGTTTAATTAATGTTGTATTATTGTATATGTATTATTTATTAATTTTAAACAATATTACATATTTTTAACTATGTTTATTTGGTTTATAAGTATTATTTATTTTATTTTACACTTTTTTGATTACAAAAAAAAGTGTTAATTTTAATTGCGATATTTTTAACATCGATATGTTGATTTAGATTTTTTGACCTTACCATGTTGTAGATAGGATGTTGATATTCCTGCCTTTCGATATTCCAGTGTCGATTTTTCTGTAGGTCAATATTTTGTCCGTCAATATTCTGTCAGTGATCCTATTAATGATTGATACATCAGGTCCGTTTTTTTTCTGTGAGACAGTTCTTGTTTAACATCTGGATTAAGGGGGGAGGCATTTTTGAAAGTATTATAAATTCAATTATCCTCAGTGCATGTGTTGTCTTGAGAAAACAGTCAAACATTTATGTATCATGTATACATGTTTTACAGTTTTTATGGGCTATTTCTCTCTAAAACAAGTTTTTAAACATTGCACCTTTTAATAAATAACGAAATCTATCTATTAGGAGCTGGGGGGAATTAAAATGAATGCGATAGTTTGAGAGCAACATCGGTAAGGAAATGAATGGGAGTTTTTCACCATCCCCTCCAGTCAAAAGAAAGGGGTGGCAATACATGTGAAGTGCTCTTTATGTGAGAAAACCCTCTTTAAGGTGCGCCCTACAAATATTCATGCGACACAACCAGTATGTTGAAACATCTAAAGACGTACCACGCCAAGCACTGTTGAAAAAGAAATAACAAGTTAGTAGTACATGTACAACATTTAAGGATAAAATCATTAAATATTGCTTATGCTGTAATAATGTCACGTATCATACTAAACCATTTCATTTTCCCTTTTTTTCTGTTCTCAGCTTGTACACATAAATGCTGTCTTACCTCTTAAGCACATAGCACCCTGCCCTATGGCATGCGTACACCCTACCTTAGGAGTGACTTATATGTAGTACAAGGGAAGTTTAAAGCTTGAAAAGGAGTTTTAAATGTCAACTCAACCAAGCAGGAAGAGTGGTCACACAGGCTGTACATTAGCAGAGACACCACATATATTTAGGGCTACTTGTCTGCATGGGTGATTAGAAGTATCACTACTTAAGTACATATCTAAATAAGTATATCAGCCCTTCTCTGGGTGTGTCACTGGATGTATAAGTGTTTTTGTTGCTATATATAGCTGTCTTAGTATCTCTATGGGTCTCTATATTTGTATGCAAATGGCTGTATGTTTTGGTTACCTGCTGTAGTGAGCGTTCTTATGTATATCAGTATGTTTAACTGGCTCTGTTACTGCTGCATACATAAGAGCTGTATGGGCATGTGACTGAATGTGTATGAGCTTCTGTCTCTCTCTGACTTGATGAGTGAGAGCCATTATGCTTTTGTCAATAGGTATGTGAGTCACAGTATGGGTGGTAAACAATTTAAAATTCCAAATAAACTTGGCAGTCAAATTGCATAGACTGCCTCTGCAGATGCAAGCTGGTCACCTATTTAAGGTATACTAGTCTGGATGAATACCCAGGACTTTCACTTCTCCAGTATACATGTAAATAAGTGTATCAGTCTCTCTTTAGCTATGTCACTAGTAGAGAAAGTAACTAAGTCATAATGTCTCTATTTCCATATAAGTGGCTGTGTATATTCCGTACTTCCCTCTATTACTCAGAGTTGCTTTTTATAAATGTGAATGCATCTTCCTCTGTTAGTGCTGCATATATTAGTGCTGTATGGATATCTCACTGTATATTTACATGCCTCTGTCTCTCTCTTACAGGCAAGGTAAGTACCTCTGTTTTTTGTAAATATGCATTTACAGTGCAGTATGGGTTAAAGACTGCATATTTACCTATGTTTAGGGTTCTCAAACTAAACATGTGAGTAAGTGAGACTGTAAAATACACATCTAACTCTCAAAGCACATGCAACCCTGCCCTATGACATACCCATACACTACCTTAGGTATAACTAATATGTAAAAAAATAGACGTTTAAAGCTGCACATAGTAAAACAGAAGATTAAAACTCAGCAAGGAGTTTTTAATGCCAACTTGACCATGCAGTTAAACAAGACACAAACACACTCCAGTTCCAGGACAACACATGGTTAAATGGTTAAATTACTTCTCAGTTCTCACACAACGATGCTCAGACTCAAACAGACACTCACATACTCACTCACACACCCATAGAGATAATCAACCGCAATCATAAACACACATAAACACTGAGACACCCACTCACTGATTCTCATACACTCACAAAACTAAATAGATCATACACACTTTTATTAACTTATAATGTTTTGTTCATATAAGGTGTTACACAGCACCACCCCCACCACCTGTATTTCAGCCATGGTGTCAGCAGAGTACCTCTACCTGGACATTTATATCACTCTTATTTTCAAGATAGATAGATAGATTGATAGATAGATAGATAGATAGATAGATAGATAGATAGATAGACAGACAGATAGATAGATAGATAGATAGACAGACAGATAGATAGATAGATAGATAGATAGATAGATAGATAGATAGATAGATAGATAGATAGATAGATAGATAGATAGATAGATAGATAGATAGATAGATAGATAGATAGATAGATAGATAGATAGATAGATAGATAGATAGATAGATAGATAGATAGATAGAAAGATACGAAGCATGAAATAAAGAAACACCAACAAAAACTGGGTGGTACCAAAATTAATAATTTGATTATCGATTAAATGTAGCCACAGTTTAATGATCTGTTTATAATTCAATAGTTCAAAAACAAGAATTCAGTTTAGAAAAGCAATAAAACGCCTTAAGTATTTATTGTACTCTAATGTTTCTTTTATTCCATTATTTTTTAACTGCACTTCACTAGTAAAAATCAGAGTGACAAATTATAAACAAGTGGCTTGCTTCTGTAATTGAAAAATACACGTTTTAATTAATTTAGTTTATAAACAGCATTTAAGGGACGGTTGCTTAACCATTCTGATTTAAATACAAGTAAAAAAAGAGCTACGTCTCGGAGTGGGGAATGCCCCTCTATTATCAGCATTTCACACACTGGACTCACTAGAAATGATTTACAAAGGAGATACACAAAGGACAGCCGATAAAGCTTAAAAAGAGACAATCACACCCACACTCAAGTCAGTCAGTCCGTCTCAATATATAGCTATAAATATAAGGCTCTCCTTTCACCACTTGTATTTCTCTTTCTTTTTTGGACTTTCCTTTTTCAATTCTTTTACTGTCCCCATTTCTATAATTTCTACATCAGCATTGTTATTCACCTTGGGGTTTTCCTTCATTTTCATCTACTAACACACTGCTTTCTTCTCCAGGCCTAGCAAAACAGCTTGAATGATTGGGCAAGAGGTGGGTCCAGAGGGAAATGAGCTTGGTCGATGGCCCCCAGTTGGCCCCCACTCAAATAATACCACTGTATTTGGCCTGCACTGTTATATAGATGATTTCCCATTGAATGCTGTGCACACCCAGGAAAGGGCAACTTGCAAATCATTTATAGTGGGAACTAAGTCCTATTTACTCTGCTTTTCTAGCAACAGTTTGACCTGTTGCCACTTTTTAATGGAACTCACTTCCTCCTTTAACTGGGAGGGGGAGGAATCATGTCTGCACCATATTAAGCTATACACCTTTTTATTGTGCCTCAGGTACTGTTACAGTGCCTAAATCAAAGTATACACGGCAGGCTTGTAAACTGAGTTGTAGTCACAGTGAAGGGATATACCCCCATCAGATCAGGCTTTAACTTTAATGAACATTCACCAGCCTTAGCTTCAACTAAGTTGGACATATTTCTTAACTGTTAGTTTCTTTTTTTAAACTCCAAACTTGAATTTTCAGGTATGTTAAATATCATCGCAAATGCGCTGTGTGAGAAAGTCATCCTTTTTGCCCTGATCACCACCATTGTTTTGCTTGGTACTGGTGGTAACTGACCCTGACTGCAGCCTGGCCTCTGCTTACCAGGCCCAGCAACAGTGCTCTGATTATAAGGATATGCAAATTAGATGTAATTATAATTGGTACTGACAGACTAGCTGTAAGTCACTGGTATATAATAGAGTGTGTAGATTCACAGGCCCAATAGACTAAACACCATTAAGTGTGAACTGCTTAGGTGCCTGATGTAATTTTAAAAGCCAACCCTGCCTTGCAAGCTGATTTTACATTTCAATTATATGCAAATTCGACTTCAGAATTAAAGGTACTTTCAAAGTCTCATACTACCCTATATGTACATATACATCACCCTTAAGGTCTCCCCTATGTGCCCCAGGGGTAGCGGGCCCTGTAAGTAAAAGCAAGGACAATTTTCAAAGATGTTTAATAAGCCACGATGAGGGAAAAGCTACCAATTCCATGTCTCCTCATTGTAGTGAATAGCTCAATAGGCTAACATTGAGATATTTTATTTAAGTATAAATCGTGACAGAAGCCACCTAAAAATATACTTCAAGGTATCTATTTAATTGTTAAAGTACATCAAACAACTTGCCACTGTTAGAGTTATAACTATTACAAAAAATAAGTTATTAAACTTACTTTTCTGTGAGACAAATTCCAGCTTTCCAGCTGCCCTCTCCTGAAGGGAAAGCCTTTCCAAGTGTGAACCAGAGCTGCTTGATAAGGTGTGAAGTGTCCTGTCAAAGTAGACAATGGATATTATGTGCGTGGAGCACTTTCGCTGCAGAAGCCAAATTGGCAGAAAGAGGGTGGCGGAGCCATACTGATCTTCAAAGGGAGAATGACAGTTTGGGACCAGCACAGGCTGACCCCCACATCCTGCACACTCAGCCACTCAGGAGCCTTGGTAATTAGATCAGTCTTTGGACTGAAAGGGGTTGTCATGTAGTTCCTACTAATCTGCAGGATTTGACCGTTATTTGGACAACATAAACTAAGGGCTTGGTGCCGAAACAGATTTCATGCACCCCCACAGGATATATTGGCCTATAGACCAGCTAGTTCAAAGTGCCACTGTAAGCCCCCCTAACTTACCAGCGAGCGAACAGTTTCTTGCAACCACTGAACATAACAACCCTGATCACTCAGGGGTCATGGAAACAGTACAAAACTTTTTGCTCAGTCCCTCATGCTCACTTATTCTCAGAGAACTATACAGAATACATAGTGGTATGTTTTCAATATATAAGTTATTTTATTGATTTTCCATAGTTCCAGATTGGTCTAACCCAGCAAGCAAAGTACATTTGAAATGTATACTGTAAAATCCCTAGGTACTGTAAATCACCCACCCCTGGGGTCTGCAAAACATCAGACCAATGAAAACACCCCGACCCCACCCCCTGAATGCACACCATACATACTTGAAAAACATTATATGGACATAGCGAAGGAGTTCCCGTCTGTGTCTGTGTAACACCAACATTTTAAACTAGCAAATTATTCACCACCAGCCGTTCAATAGGGTCTCAGGTGACTGGCTGCACCATTAAGGACAAGTCAATTATCCTGTACTGGGCCCATCATGCCCACATCTTACCATGCTTCTGAGGACAGCCCCTCACCTGACCCACCACAACCTCCACCGACATGCACCTATCCACCTTTTTTTCAGTTACCTATACAGGGGGGTGACGTATCTTTCCAATGCTGTGCTATGTCGCTCTTGGCCAATGTGAGACCCAAGAACAAAAAGTCTCTTTTATACATGTTCCCCCCAATGTCTTCTGTGTTATGCAAAAGAGTTAGGCTAGGGTCCGCCGGGATGTCCCATCCCAGGACCCACCCCATGCAAGATAGCATGCCTGACCTGAAGAGCTGCAATGACCCGCAGCTCCACACCATGTGAAGGAAGGACCCCTCGTCTTGTGTCACAGCAGAGACAGATGAGGGACTGAATAGCCTCAATCTTCCAGAGGCGAAGACATGTGTAATATATCCTATGGAGATATTTAAATTGAATTAGCCTGTATCTGGTGGAGATGGCGGCGCACTGAGGGATAGCCAGCGCCTCAGCCCAATCATCGTCAGTCAGGGCGGGCAGGTCTGCCTTCCACACCACCCAGGTTCTGTGGATAGTGGTCCTGGAGTGTGCAGAGGAGGTTTTATAAATTTGCTGGATTTTGTGGGCCCTCAAGTCTCCCATCAACAACCAACCTTCCAGCGGGTGGAACTCGGGTAATGACTTGAGATGCCGCATCATGGGGGTCAATGCATGACGGAGCATGACGGAGCTGCAGATAGTGATGAAACTGCGATTTCTGAAGATCAAAATCCTCCTGTAGCTTCTGAAAGGATTTAAGAGTGGTCCCCCTGCATAATGTCCCTGATAGTGGATATCCCAATATCATCCCACCAGCAAAACCCAACCAATGCCGAGACAGGCTTGAGGTGTGTTCCCTGCCAAAGGGGAGTGGTGCCCGTCAACGAACCCCACCAACCCATGGCCCAAACCACCCTCATCCATGTCTGAATAACTGTCCGGCAGGCCGGGAGAAGCACCTTCAGGGATGAGCAACTATACAGGAGCCTAGTACATGATGTTTAAGGCTTTATGATAATATTGTGCAAAGATGGATGTGTAAGCAAAGAAGTTTCAGAGAAACAAATCCAACCTTGTCCTGCATGCAAATGTTTGCAAAAGCTCACCGTTGAAATGTATTTTCTAGGACAATGTAAGGAATAAGCTTCTTCACTACATTGGCCTAACTAGGGAATATAACAGGGTGTGTTAGAGAAACTTAGCCATACCAGTGGGTTGGCCTAGCCATGTTGGATCTTGAGAGAATAGTGCTCTCTGGGATGAGAATATGGCATGCTTTGGAGGAAGTGTTCATGCAACTGGGTGGCACCCTGCATCCCATTGGTCAGGGGTGCCCCCCTGTCTGATGCCAGAAACTGTAAATCAATATGGGAGAGCTTTATAGGTCTTGGTATCTGTGGCCTGATACTACAAGAAGAAGGACTGCACTGCTGGAAGCGTGGCTTGCACACCAAATATTGCTCTCTGTGAAGGCCTGCACTTGCTGCACACTTTGAGCTACAGGCCTAAGGACTTTGCCTCGCTTCACAAAGGATTAATGAGTGGATTCCCTGCAAGCTCTAGGTTAAGTGAGCTCTCCTGCATTATCTCCACTAAGAAGTCTACATCCTCAAATGCGTCCAATGGACTTATACGGATTTGACCAGACGCACTGAGGGAATTTGTAATCCCAAGGGCCATTTCAGAGATTCTAGACTCCTAGATTGGTGTTATAGACACTTTGAATTCTCAAAGAGTCCTTCTGCAAGAAGATCTAGAAGTTTAGAGAAGTTGTGTGAACTTTTTGGGAAGAGCTCCATAAGGTGACTGACTCGACATCAAGAGTCAAGCCGGCTATTTACAACCAAGACCTGACCTTGATTTCAAGTTCATTCCGCTAAAAGCTCAGGAACTGCAGACTTCTAGGAGTTCGCCAGTCCTCGTAGAACATCAAGCCTACGAACCTTCACTGAATCTGGCCTGAAGAGGAGTCTAAATCGCCATAGAAAGAACATTTTCCATATATTTTCTGTGAAGGCAAAATTTTGACTGAGGCCTCCGCTTAGTGAATCCAACTAGGACTTCATTGTTGAGGGCCTCAAATTTTGACTTTGTCCCAGTCAAGCGCAACCAGATATCCCAATTTGGTGATATATGTTTTTAAGCACTAGAAAATGTTAAAAATTCAAATCGCTGTTTCCCTACCTTGGATTTTTATCACTGTGGAATCTATTCCTTCATAAAAATATAATCTATATTATAAATTGAAGTTAGATTTTAATTTTGCGTTGTGTCATACGTATTTAATGTATTGGTGTTTTAGTCAATCAAGTGATTTTGTCATGATATTCCATGTTAAGCATTTATTGGCATGTTTTGTTAAGAGTTCATACAGAGTCATCTTGAACACTTTTATGGCCATGTGTAGAAACCTATTGTTGTACAGCTTCTACTTTCTTACTAGGAAGTGTGTGTTTGTAGGTAAATATAAACATTGGAATGGAGGCAGACTGATTCTATGCACCCTTCAGGATATGTTGCCTGTAGTCTTGCTAGCTCACAGTGCGACCATAAGTACCCCCTGAAACCTACTGATGCACCCAGTGACAGTGTTGCATTGAATCTGAGATTCACTCAGATACCCATACATCCACTCACAGACCCACTTAGACAATGATGTACGTATTTACAATCATGTAAATACTGAGACACCCACTTGCAGACCCACTCATATTGTGGATGAGTTCCACTACCTTGGTCTCGCTCATGTTAATTGAATGGTAATTGGACGGCATCTGTTTACTGTCAGTGACTACCTTTTAAGATAATGTCACTGTGTTAGAACTGGCATGGAGAAAGCAATGCGAAGCAGAGAGAGTGTCGTGGATGATTGTTGCTGTAGCCTGCAGAACAGGCTGTGTGTCATGGGCAGTTGTCAGTGTAGCGTGAAGATCCTGTCATGCTTCTCAGGTGGTCTTTGACTGAGCTTCGTGTTCATGGTCCCCGCTGGTTGCCTGTGCTGTTGTGCCTAGTGCAAATCTAGAGTTGCTGACTGCCACTGAGTGTCACTGTAGCATGAGGAGTCCTGTTCACCAGAGCTTCGCATTGACAGTTGGCGTGGGCAGCAAGATCTTGGCACAAACTGGCCTGTTTGTGGTGGCAATGAGCCCAAAACTTCTGAATTTCTCCTTTTATTCCAAAAGAAGCTCCACTGATGGCAAACCAAGGACCCGGACCTGCGGAGGCACCTCTTGGGTAGCAAGAACTCACTTCAGCAGAGGCCAACAGGATTCATGCAGGTGCACTTGCAGATCCAGGCAGGTCCAGTTGCAGTAGGTCTGCTGGGCAGTAGCAGGGAAGCCTCTGAAACTTGTTATGTCATGGTAGCTCAGAACAAGAGTAAGTCAGCTGACCTGTAAAGTCTTTTTCTGGTAAACTGGGATTAAAGGAGCAGGTCCAGTTTGCTTATAAGATAACTGGGCAGGCCTGAGACATCAGGACAATCCTCTGGTAACAGGGTACTAATTCTTTAGTAACCACAGGTCCAGGAGTGTACTGAATAATGGGTCTGGGGGTCCTAATTTGATACCTGGTGCCAGCTTTGAAGTGGAAGAACCTTCTGGAGTTTTCTTCACATAGAAAAGTCTGGAATTACCTGCCTCTTTGCTCTGGATCCAGAATGTTTGGAGTCACAAAAGGCTACTGTGAAGTTTTTTTTATCTGAGCTGAGATAGTGTTTTTCCACAGCAAGTGAGGCTGTACACAGCTCCATCCCTGCAAACCTGTTATGACTGCACATCCTGACAACATCCAGTTCCCCTGTTGTGTGACTGTATCGGAGGAATACACAAAGGCTAACTGCATACTACACTTAGTCATGTGAATAAAGGAAACAGGCTGAAGGCACCACATGGTTAGGAAAATAAAATGCCAAATTCTAAAAGTGGCATTTCAGTATTGTGACTTAAAATCTGAATTTACTATTACAGAGGCTTTTAAATTACAATTCTTTAGATAGTGAACATGACATTACTGGCACTACTCCAAAACAAAGTTATCACTTAATAAATTTGATAATGTAACCCAACGTTATCCTGTGAGAGATGTAGGCCTCACAGTAGCGAAGAACAAATCTATGAGTTTTTCAATCCCAATCTGTAATATTCCAGACAACCTACATGTGTTGCGTCTCTTCTTGGGTACAGGTGTGAGAAATGATATTGCTGCTTGGCTGAGGTGTGCACCCAGGCAAGCAGAAACCACCACTCTTGTCAGGGTAAGCTAGATACACACTAAAAAACAACCTGTGATCATCCTCTGGTAGCTTATCTAAAGAGGCAATATGTAACGTATTTGTGCAGCACACACACACACGCACACACACACACACACAAAGTAGCACAATGAATACACCACCAAATAACCCCATGCAGGTTTAGAAAAATGGAGAATATGTATCTAAGCAAAATAAGACCAACACACCAAACTTCCAATCTGTTGAAATTGAGATATGAATTTTTAAAGATTAAATGAAAAAATAGTGGTTAGAAGTCACTACCGGTCAAAACTTTACTTGAGGCCATGTGGGACCGGTGAAAATTTGAAGTTCAGGCTGTCTGCAATGAAGACAAGGCCAGCTACAGACCCATGCATGGCCTACTAAGAAAGTACCTTAGATCAATCTTGAAGCGTCAATCTTAACATGCAGTCAGGTCACTGCATCGTCATTGATCTTTGCTGAAGTGAAGGCAATGCATCATTGTTGAACTGCTCAGAGCATCGTTGTTTGGTCATGCAGGCTGTGCAACCACTGTCATTGAACAGCCTCTGTGTTGGCTTTGAAGGGCAATGTATTAGTTTCGGCCAGTGCAGCGGTGGTGAAACGTCAGCTTTATAGAAAGCAGCTGCAGACCCCACGTCTGAGTCTCAGAACTGAAGAGGGCACTTCATGTGAGGGCAGCACTCACACAAGGCAGAGTCTAGCAGCACCTGCAGAAAGTCTTTTCTGTCCCTGTGACTTCAGAAAACAGAAGGTACGGCAGCAAGCCTTTGGAGAACACTTGGAGAAAAGGCAGAGTTAAGCTCTCCATCAGCAGAGTCAGGGAGCAGCAGGGCAACAAACAGAAAAGCAGTCCTACCAGAAAATAAATCCAGTTCAGTCCTTTAAGCTGCACAGCGGTCCTTCTGACAGTTCAAGATCCAGAAGTGTCTGATTTTTGGGGTTCAGAGAATCAGAACATTATAGCCCAAAGTACCTTTGAAGTGGAGGTGACATCAAAGACTGGTCTCTGAAGTGTAGACAATCCCTTCAGCCCAGTTCAGTCTGCCAGGCTATCTGTGGGGGTAGATCAGTTCCTCGTGTGTGGACAGGACACTACCTTTTCAAGTGTGTCAGCCTCTACTATTCCTCCCTGCCCAGGTAGACCCATCAGAATGCAGAATAATGCAGATGAAAGCTCAAATGAGAACTCAAAGTGCATTGGAGACATACTGTCAGGAACATATAGCAGTAAGCACAGACGCATGTCTATTTTTAAAAAGGGGCATTTCTAAAGCAGTAATGTTAAATCCAAATTCACCAGTAAAGAGGATTTATCATTGCCATTCCAAACGTATGAAAAATGAATAAGCTGCTCCTCAGAAATTACAGCGTGAAAGTCTATTAAGAAATTCCCAATGCAGGTCTATGAGAGGAGTAGACCTCATAGTAATGAAAAATTAAATAGGCTTTTTGTCACTATCAGGACATGAAAAACATGAAAGTGCATGTCCTACCTTTAACTTACAGAGCACCCTGCCCGTATGGTTACTTAGGGCCTACCTTAGGGGTGACTTATGTGAGTAGTTTAGGGTTTGGCAAGAATATTTAAAATGCCAGGTGAAAGTGGCAGTAAATTGCAAACAAAGGCACTTCAGTGGGAGGCCTGAGGAAGATTTGAAAGGCTACTTCTGTGGGTAGTACAATCAGTGTTGCAGCCCACTAGTTGCATTTGAAGTGCAGGTCCTGGGTATATGGTGTACCACTTTACAAGGGACTTACCAGTACAACAAATATGCAAATCAGGTATACACCAATGTTATCATATTTACGGGAGAAGCACATGCACTTTACCACTGGTTAGCAGTGGTTACGTAGTCAGAATCCTAAAGCCAACAGAAAGAATCAGCTAAATGTAGAAGTAAAAGGCAAAAAGTCTAGGGAAATGAAAGCCAGGTCTAACATGCTGCTACACAGCTAGGGTAAGGGGCACCAGGTTGGTTATACATGAACATGTCTGTACATGTGTGTACACACATGTGTTGACACATGAGAACCTACATGTGTATGCCACATGATAACTGTGCACAGGTAACCTTCCTGTGCCACTTTAAAACTGAAATTTCAACCTGTCAAATACCCTTTTTGACTTGACTAAACTTCCTTTTAAATATTGATATTTCTTCCCTAAGACAGCCTTATTGCCCCCAAAGGCAGAGTGCATGTTATGTCCAAGTAAGACATGTAACAAATTAATGTTGAGCTTTTTCTTACAGTGAAAAAAAACAAAAATGATTGTCACTGTAGCAATGCTGCCTGCTTCCATATAAAACCATTGGATACATTGTTAAATTGATGAAATGCTAAATTTGAATTGACAGCAACAAGAAAAATATTGGATGGTTTAAATCTTTTATTCATACATAGCAAAGCGTGTAAGCACATCTTATATGTGACTTGCTTGTTAATCTCTGTGTGTCCATCTTTCTCTGCATTGAGCATCACAGCGCTCATCGTGTGGGTTTTCACATATAAGACAAAAGAAACTTAGAACAAAACCAACATTCCTTACCACCCACCCTCCCCCTGTACTCTTAAAAAGCCTAGTATATGTCAGCTGTGGTGTGATGAGACAAGTCTGTTTATCTTTTGCCAATTAGAAGATCTACTCCAGTTCCGGTAGTCGGAGGATATGTAGGTATTTAGGGCTGGTAAGTTCTCTGAATTTGGTGGACAGGAGAATAATAAACCATTGCCATAATTCACAAAAGCTGGACTTAGTAGTTGTAAGGGGGGCAGACATCCAACCAAAGTGTGTGGAGGTATTAGAGGCTCCCCAATGAGCGAGGATATTCTGGAGCGCAGCCCTGAGCACCAGTCCCATCTGTCTTCCCCTGAATGATTTGAATGGATAGATTAAAGTGTTAGGTAAGTCCAGGAGCGTATATGCAGGGAACCAGAGTATCTGTGTATTGAAGTACGTGTCAACCTCATCCAAGATCCTCATCCAGTAGGCTGCTAGGGCTGGGCATTCCCAAAGCAACTGTATGAGTGTGCCTGCTGATCCACATCTACACCAACAAACTAGAACTAGGTTCCGGGTTCCCTTTATTGAGGCGTACTGGGGTCCGATACCAATAGGTAGCTATCTTGGTGACCGTCTCCATGCTAGGTGTGTTCCCCTCCATGTGCCTGGCTCTATAATAAATGTCCCCTCACTCTTTAGCAGACAGCTCTCTTCCAAGTTCTTTTACCACCTCATTTGACTGGGTGTGGGTTGTGAAGGGGCAGCCTGTCCCAGTAATACAGAGAGCTTGGAGATCAGTCAGCTGTCTTTGTTTTTTTTAAGAGGTTAATTGTCTGCTGATTGCGGACCAGTTAGATGGATGTAATAGCCAGTGTCACAGCTGAAGGTAGCGTAGCCTTTCATTGTCTGGCCCTTTGTTTATTAGCTAATAACTGCCAACACATATCAACCCCAGCATAGAAGAAATGTTTCAACTGGAGAACGACATACTCTGCTCTATCCAGGTCTAGGTCCGCTAGTTGGGCCCTTGCTCTGTGGAGTTGGCGCCACAATCTGGGGGATCCTGTACAGCTTTGTGCGAGTTCAAGTTCCCTGATCTGGGCCATTAATTGGTCCCTCTTTTCCTTGCGGGCTTTGTTATCAGAGGCAGATTTTGCTATCAGTTCTCCTCTGACCATTGTTTTCAATGCCTCGCGGAGTGTGTAGATAGTAACAACAGAGGTGTCATTTACTTCTAGGTACTTGTGTATAGCCATTGTTAGTTATTGATTCACAGCGGGATAAAGGAGCATGGTCTCCCTTAGTTTTCAGTTCCCAAGATGCTTTCTTTGGGGAGGGACATTTTAATGTGATGGTCACTGCATCGTAATCTGAAAGTGCCACTGGCTCTATCCCATGATGTTGTGTAACTCCCTTGTCCCTAAAAGGTAATCAAGGCATGCACACGTCTTGTAGAGAAGTAGGTATACTGAGTAGAGTGAGGGTGGGATTCCATCCAGAGATTCATTAACCCCATCTCTTGTAGCCATTTACTCCCTCCCTGTAACAAAGCCCCAGATTGGATCAAGAGACTGCTAGACCTATTCTTATCAGTGTTGAGTACTAGATTCAGATCTCCCCCTATTAATGTCATACCTGTCTGTGTGACCATCACTTCAGAAATCGCTGCCTGTAGAAATCGTTCCTGTCCCATTTTGCGTGCATATATTAATCCCACCACCACCGAGTGGCCACTGATGTTCATCGTGTGGGCTAAAAGCCTGCACTTCACTTCAGCTACTTTAGGGCCCACCTCCCTCTTGAATCAGCTAGTTACCAGGATTGCCATCCCCACCTTTCTGTCAGAAGTGGAAGAATAAAGTTGGTGTGGGAAAGCACAAGATCTGACGTGATGCCAGTCCTTATTCAGAAGGTGGGTCTCTTGAAAGAGGCAGATATCTGCCTCAGAGTTTGCCAGATACAAAAAGTTTGCTCGTCTATTGATGGTATTATTGAGGCCCTTCACATTGAGCGAAAGGACTTTAATTCCATGCAATGTCATGTCCATTGTGGGAGGGTGCCTCTATCTTGGGTCTCCATTGCCCGTTCCCTTACCTCTCTCCTTATCACCCCCCTTCCATGTCTCTCCCCGCGGTGTGTATTCCTTCCCTCGCACAGCTTGCCAACATGAGTACTAGCCCCACAGAAAAATAACAATAAATTAAACTCATAACTTGGTAGAGTCCATTGAAGTCCAGGATCCGTAGGCCTAGCCCCAGAATCCTTGGTAATTGAGATTTTTGGGTGCACACTGTGGCCCACTCGTCACCTCCCGGTTCAAAGGCCGCCTCCGCTCGCTGCCCACCCAGCCCTGCTTTGAACGCTTATGCCTGTCCATGGATCACACATGTCCCCCCCATTCTGGTGCTCGCTAGACATTTACTCCAGGACAGCCTGACACTCCATTGCTATTGTATTGGGATCAGGTTTCTCCCTGCCCAATGTTGGGGGACGACTCCTCTGCCACTGATACTTCCCATGTGGAGCCCTGGAATCTTCTCCCTCTGGGACCTCTGCCAAGGGGTTCTCAATTCCAAGGTTGTGGCATGTCTCCTGAAGTTATCGGAGCTGATGCAATTTCTCTTCCCATCTGAATATCAATCGGAAGGGGTGGCCCCAGAAGTATAACACTCCCAAATTCCGCAGATGCAAAGTTGCTGATCTGAATTCTCTCCTTTTCCGCAGGGTGATCATGGCCAAATCTTGGGGTTGTTCTTAACAAACTTTCTTTAAGACCAGATCCTTCAATTGAAAGTCCAGAAGATAGGCCAGTATATCTGGTGGTGTAGCTGTAGAACGTGGCTGGAGGGCAACTCAATGCGCTAGACCTATTTTTATCTCAGTTCCTGGGGTGGCCTACAAGATATCATTGAAAGGGTCTTTCAAGTAGAGAAAGATGTCAGAGCCTTCCGCCTGAGATGGCACACCCTTGATTTGAATGTTATTTTCCTGGAACAATTTTCGAAGGTCTTCAGCATGTGCTGGAGGCCTATCTGTTGTTCATGAAAGCAGACCACCTCCTGCTGTAACTGCTTCACCTCCTCATGGCCGGTGTGCTCCTGGTCTTCTACACTCGTCACATGTTCCCTAATTGAGTCTATGTCACGTCACATCTCTTTAGTGTTATTGATACATTCCCCTCTGAGGCTTTGCAGGTCGTCAACTAGTGTGGAAAACAGCACCTCCAGAAGGAAAGTGTGACTGACTACTCCATGTTTTCTGTTGCTTGACCAGGGGAGTTGCCAGGCGACACCTGTCCGACTTCTTCCGTCTCATTGGGGAGTTTGGTCAACATGTCCTTTACAACCAGTAGCAGAAGACATGTTTAGGGATGTGAGCTGCCTTTTCGTTATATGGCCTTCTGTTGCAAACTTGTGCTTCCGCCTGTTTGTCGCAGCCTTGCAGCCTTGTTAGTCTTGTGTGGATGATCTAAGGTGTGCTGACTCTGGGCGGCCTGCGCTCGGGCCTGCATCTCATCTGCTTCCAAGTGCCGTTAAGTCTGGGTCATTACTTGGCGTCTGCTCATCTCAGGTTCTCCCGGTTGAGTGGCTACTATCTCCAGGGGCTCTCTTGCCCCCTTCACAGGCAGGCCAAGTGTGTGGTGGCTACATATCATTCTCCAATCCACGGACACTGGGTGATCCACTGCCTCCTCCTCAGGACCTAATCCCTCTTCATCTGCAGTGGCTAATCAGGCATCCCAGGGGTGAAGATTTCCCAAACTGGATACTGTTTGCTATTACAGGTGTATACTGCCTATGTATGAAGCCCGGGTCTGCCAAATGGTACCTGTGGAAGGTGCCACCCCCTGTGTTCAGCTCGTATGTGGTCCCTCTTGAGGGTCATCACTCAGTGCACCCCCTCATTGCCTGCTCTTCCTCCCGGTGCCAGGCTTGCTTCTCCAGCAATGCAGATTGTGAAGCTCCCCCAGGGACTCACCATCTATCTCTGGGGTGGGCCAGCCAACAATGGAGCAGGGATCCTCACAGAACTTCCTCCGAGCCCAGGCACCCGCTCACGCCCTTTCCTCACTGCGATGTCCGCGGTATCTCTGCAATATGGCTTGGGTCTCAGACTGTGCCTTTGATTTCTCTCTCTCCGCTCACCTCTTACTACAGGTGGGGTCTTGACAAGCTCTGCCAAGCTCCCCCATCAGTATCTGACCAGCGCCTGTCTCTCTACGGGACTGTGTCCCTGGATGCCTGCAAACTGCTTCAGGCCTGAACTGCCATTTCATGCTGTTGGGCCTGTCATCTTCACCAGATGCCTGTCACTCTGGGTGGCAATTCCACTCCTGTTTAGGCTCTGGTTGTCTGCTTCCTCAGCCCTGCCAGGCAACAGGCACCATCCAGATCCATATGTTGGCTGTAGCCACAGCATGCGGCAGGGCGCGGGCAGACAAGAAAAACATATCTTACCAGCTCACCATCTTTGCCACGTCCCCAACAAAACATTTTAAAGACTCATTTTAATCCCAAAATAAAATATAATATAATAGTGAAATCTCATTTTATCTCACTGTTGAGCAACTGCTATTTTAAGAAAGTTATGTGTTCATGCCTAAAGCTTGTTAGCCTTCAACTGTCATCTGCCAGCTGGATGGTTCCCCTGTGGTAAAATGTGTATTGATTAAAGACATGGTACGAAGGGCTAGGGTGTAGGCAGGTGCTGGCCTTCCCTTGACAGGATTGCCTGCGGACTGTGACTAGTTACACACCAAAGTAGCCTTCCCTTTCACAAGCAGTTGGACACTATGACTGCCTTCTTCGCTTGTGCCTCTAGCCACCTTGGCTCCAGACCTAGTGGAAGGGGTCTGAAGCTTACCCAGAACAGACTTGGAGTGACCACAAGGGAGGAGGTGCCCATTATCATAGCCACACTTCTTGATGGGCATAGGAGCTCCGATCAAGGGGACAAATAGTAATGGTAATTACCAGTGACCAGTCATGACACTGCTAAACATCATTATTTCCTCAACAAAACAAAGCAATATTTCTGACTCCATAAAGACCAGGGTAAAGAAGCCTGCGCTCAGACTTGACCCAGCAATTTTACTAACATCTAGTTAATGATCATACACCATGTCTTGGGCAAGATCTTTAAGGAGGCAGTCTTTATGCACCAATCAAAACAATCCAAGGGCAATGTGAGAAAATGATCTTTTTGAGACTGTATGGTCCTGACTTTGTGTAGACTGAAGCTGCTGTTATTTTAACTCTGGACAGAGGTCCACTGTCCGTAGTATATGTATTCTGACCCCTAAAGCATGACAGTATTGGCTAACTCCCCATTCGCATTATTGAGTTTACTAAACATACAATAGAATAAGGTGCAGGAATAATCTCACTGAAATAGAAGTTAAATGTTGTTTATGGACAGTAGCACATATTGGGCCATTCATTATGCTGAAAAGGTAAACATTGCTTCAGGCCTATATGTGTGGCCTTACTGCTGTAATGTTTAACCCTGCAGGGAGAACTGTGAACATAACAATTTTAGACAGGAAGTAAGTCAGCACTAAGTAAGCCTTCAAGTCCACAAGGTAGAGTGCATAGTATTTAAAGGAGTTACTTGTCAGAATTTAAGGTTGACTTGTTCCCACAATGAGTACTGTCCAAAAGCTATTTCACTATGAAAAACCAATGAACAAGTGAAATGCTATTGGTGCAACTTTGATTTAGTATAAATTACTGGGTCCATTCCACCATTCTTTTTAATATTTCTTATGAAACACAGTTTAATGGCAATATTACATTTTTCATAGATATGCAGAAAAGTAACTCCTTGAAAGTTAGATATTTCCTGCCTAAAGCTTCCGTAGGTTAATTATAATTAGCCTGCGAGCAGCTACTCTATCTCACAGTGCTTCACTTTTTGAGGAGGCATGGACCTTCTCAAGAGCGGAGACAATAACTTGGACTTTAAAGCAATATTGCCTGCATGCGAGGTATGTAACTCAGCTAGTCTCAGCAAAAGCATTTTGGGAGGGTCAAGGAACTTTATTAACTTGAAAGGGACTAGAGTGAGGATTGCCCTTTCATAGTTTAATATAAAGTGAGACCTGTGTAAGTGGGGCCTTTAGATACCAGGATAGATTATATCCATCTTGAATCCACTCAGTGGGTAATGGAAGCTGACCCCAGGACCATTTTGGTGTGGATAGGTTGGAGGGGACTGCTAATTACTTTGGGTGAACCACAAGTTTCTGCCAGGGGGAGAACAGTTCTACCATATTCATATCTCCTAAGAATGATGCATTCTGGGATAGTTTGCAATAAGGCAAACATTCTGTACTGAAAAACTGGAAGGTTTTCCCTTGGGAAGATTTTACCTTTGGTTAGGGAGGATCCACGATTCATCACCACCCCTGGCTATTGCAGAGTAAGAACACAGCACCTCTCTCTCAGCTCCTCAGAATACATCTGAATCATGTGGAAGAACAGAAGTGAGAAAAGCCTGCTGTCTATGACTCTGTGAAGACCGGAAGGGCTGAACCTCTCCCATAGGGGCCGAGGACTAAGACGTGGAATCCAAGGGTGAGTTGGTTAACCTCCTCTGTTGCTTCAACAAAACCAAATGCTCCAAGAGGTCTTTTTTTATGGAGTGACCGGTTGTCCTCTAATAAAATAGCCTTGGACTTAAAATACTGTCCCTGAGATTCTGGTACATTAGAGGAACTGCATCAAAAGTAAAATAAAGTTAGGTACTAATAAACCTCTGGAGGACCAGTACTAACCACAGAGGCTTCAATATTAAACTTCAGTACACTTTGCCTGGCTATCGCTTCCAGGATATACCCTCTATAGATTTTTGAAAAAAATAGATCAAGTTGTTTCATAGTATTCTTGACCAGGCAAAGTGGCATAAACTGCCTGACTGGTGAGAGGGCTTCACTAGGTATAACATTAGAATGTTCCCACTTGGGGCTTTTCCCATCAAAATAAACAGTTTTAATTCTACATTGTCCAGTGGCTATTTGCCTCCAAGAGCACTTCATTAGATATAGCCTTTACCCGTGCCCCACTGGAAGACTTCTACTTCATCCAAAAGATTGAATCTAGAAGTTAAAAGCTTTGACTGTGATAACCAACTAGGCGTATGTTATAGCGGGTGGAACAAAATGTTGATGGCACAACAAAAGACCAATAAATGAAGAGAAGTCTCCAAAAGACCATTAAGTAAGTATATTATGCATAAAATATTACTAAAACTAAAAGGTCTTGGCCAATGCCAGACCTAACAATGGGCACCATGATTTGTAGATATTCCTATAAACGTTTGTGTTATTATTTACAAAATGTAGTAAATGCCTGTTTGAAACATGTAACACAGCCATCATCCTGTAAACTATTGCATCAAAAGGCCTTTAGGTGTATAAGATCAAGAACAATAGTAATTTTAAACATGTTGTAATATTTTGAATTAATGGGAGGTAAGTATATGAACGAATGTGTTTTTTATTGGAAGTAAATCTGGATTTAAAAAAATAAGAGGTGTTATTTTTCAAAACAGACAAAAAAGTAATAATGTTAAAAAAATAATAATGTTGCTTACTTCTCTGCCACATAGTTCTAGAAAGGTTCATTGAAAAAGATCCTATTAATCTACATATTATTATGCCACTTGAGTCACAAGGTAAACCTTTACTGTCTTGCATGGCCAGCAATTACATCTTCTTCGTGTTTGGAATAGGGATTCTCGCATAATAGCTGAGGGATGACCTAATAAGTAGACTGCCAATGTTCAAGGATTTTCATGGAAATGATGTCATGATGGATCTGGCAGTTGAAAAAAAATATAGCCATGTCTATGCCTATGTCTATGTACTGTTTCTTGTAGAGCGCATATATCACCCAAGGGTCTCATAGCGCTTTGCCGCGAACCAGGCACAGACAGGGAAGAAGGTTTTAGAAAAACCAGGTCTTAAGAGATTTACGGAACTTTGAATGCTCGATCTCAATTTGTAAATGTATGGGCAGAGAGTTCCAAAGGGTAGGGGCTAATTTTGAGAAGGATTTTCTGCCATGTTTAACTGTTCGGACATTAGGAACTATAAGTAGGTAATAATTTTGGTCCTCCGAGCACTCAATATTATCAAAGAAAGAGTCTTAATGTAGTTTTCATCCTTTTAATGTTCAATCTGTATCCACATCAAATCCAATTCTCCATCAAACGATTGCTTGCAGCCAACGCGCGTTTCGTCAAGTCCGTATAGGACAATTTGACTTCCTCAGGGCTGCAACCCAAATGATCACAATCAGTCTCATTATTCCAAAAATTATAAAACAATATAAACAAAGCAATTCATACATTGCTTGCTTACTAGTATAAATCATACAAAATCAATACCATTCTGACCTAAGTTCAGGTCCAGTATACACTCATTATTTACACATATTAGTCTCACCAGAAGGACTATAATTACCAAAATCATCAACTCAATGTTAACAAAGGACCAAAAGTGTTAAAAACCATCAAGTTATATACTAGTCATGTATACAATATCATAGGTTAAAGGCTGTGGTTACCGAAAACACCAATAGTTTACAGGTCATATGTAAATAACTCACCTAGCTTTATTGACAGTACTAGATAAGTAAAAGTTAACTGATGCGTCTACCTATTAAATAATTGTCTATTCCACATATGTACTCACCATATAGTGGTGGAGATAATGTATATGTCAGCAGTTCGTAGAATTTTATTCAAATCCTCAATTGAGATATAAGTTTTAGTCCAAATCCACACTCCTGATCAAAGCTCCAATGTATTAATCCATCAATCCTAAAGCAAATTTATAACTACATCCATAATAGTCACCATGATTTATTTAGCCCAAGAAATGTATATATAATATATCTGCCTCACCTTAGCTCCAGTATTTGTGCACCTACGTTTTATTCCTTATGTATCTTCAATTCCTCCGTGTTATAGAGGTACAGTGACACGAGTCTGTGTCTAGCAAAAAAAGGGGGGGGTACAATAATCAATTTCTTATTCCTCCTAACCGTTAGCCTCAAAGTCTAGGCAATATCTTTGCATTTTGTTCGTTTCACTCACCACTGTGACAGTATCAGTATCAGTATCGCGTTTCTTACTCTGGCGTTCTGCGTGGGCGCCATCTTACAGTAGCAATTTGTAGTGACAGACATGGGCGACATCTTGGAATGTCTAATTTGCCCGTAATTCAGCCTATACTCCCAAGTAATGTTTAGCTCACTGAAAGTTATATGTTTACTCAAAACGAGGAAGACAGAATCTTATTTTCTGTCTATATGCACATCGTCTCTCGTTTTCATAAACTTTTCATACCGGCGTTTTCCGCGCGGGCGCCATCTATTAACAGCAAAGTAAAGCGAGGTGCACAGCGGACATCTTATAATGTCTCCGTTACCTGGATCTATATTTACTTAATCCCATATTCGCTATAGCTTAGATATTGCCAAAACTAAATTGGGTTTTAAATCTTACATGTATTATAAATTTCCTCGCAAGGCATTTAATATACGTGCCATAGGATTAGAACTACCACAGTAAGCGCCAAATTGTATGTTCTGTAAATACTCTTGCACATGTAACTTTAGGCTAAATAAATTCACGTAAAAATTATTGTGTGAAAGGATATTACCCTTTATGGCCAGATGAGTAATAAATTTTATGTTATTATCTCTCTAGTCCTGTGAACCACTTTGGTTCTCAGGCAAACCACAATCTTTTCCCTTTATTTATGTTTTATCAAAATTCAAACATTACTTAGCAAGTCTGCTCATTCTAAGCATAAGACAAATTGTAGAAGTAGTGGGTTCAACAGTATTATTCTCAGTCAAAATACTTTTTTCTTTTTACTTATCAATCACTTTCATTTTCAATAGAGCATGCAATGTTAGAGAGAAAGTAGTACATACCAAACATGAAACAAACATATAGACACCAACATTGTTAATTGTAGTTTTCATCTCTTATATTCAACAATTTCCCCTTAGTTACCAAGGTAGAACTCATACTCATGGTCTACATTCAGTCCACATTCAACCGCCCTCAGTCTAATCAACCAGAGTACTTCTCGTTTCCTGAGTGCCAATACTCTGTTACCTCCTCGTGGATCAGGTTTTATATGATCAATTCCATGGTAGGAAAAATTGTGTTGGTCTCTAGTATCAAAATTCTGGATCAAATGTGATGCAATCGGATACCTTGTGTCACCATTCTTCAATGCTCTATAGTGTTCAGCAATTCTGTCTCTGAGCCTTCTCTTGGTACTCCCTACGTAGATTTTACCACATGTACAAACAATCACATAAATCACGTATGTCGTATCGCAATTAATGAACATGCCAATCGTGTATTTGCCAGAATTATTGTATTCAAAAGTTAGTACCTTTTTCATTGCCCATCTACAAGATATACATCTACCGCATTTGTAGAATCCCTTAAAACTGTTCAACCAGTCAGTCTTGTTCTGTTTAGTTGGATAACTTGGACTTAGCATGTTCTTAAGAGTCGTTCCTCTTCTAAATGTCACACTGGGTCTGTCATGAATATATGGTTTTAGATCATCATCAACACAAAGCAGGTGCCAGTGTTTGTTTAGAATAGAAAATAATTTTGAGCAGTCAGTTCCATAGTTAGTTATTACTCGTACTTTCTGGTCAGTTGTCCTGTCATCCTTACTGTCTCTTATTAATGTAGTTTCCCTTCTTACCTTCTTTACTCTAGATACAGCTTTCGAAATCACATTCTGTCTATATCCTCGATTGAGGAATCTGTATGTCATATCTGTTATATTATGTTCAAACTCTTTATCCGTTGAGCAGTTTCGTCGAGCTCTAATTAATTCCCCATATGGTATAGCTCTTTTCTGATAGTTAGGATGACAGCTCTCTGCATGTAAGATCGAGTTGCAACTCGTCGGTTTGCGGTACATTCGACTATGGATCTTTGTTCCCTCCACATGTAACTCTACATCCAAAAAAGTGATTTTCTGCTTATCGTAAGTGGTCGTGAATTTCAAATTATGCGTGTTATCATTTAGGTAGTCAAAGAAACCTTTAAGTTTCTCTACCGTCCCCGTCCATATCATCAAACAATCGTCAATAAAACGACCCCAGTAATGTATATATGGTGTCCATTCAGTTCCATCAGGGCCCCAGATCCGCTCCGCCTCAAACCAACCCATGAACAGGTTGGCAAAAGACGGAGCAAACCTGGAACCCATCGCAGTCCCAAGTCGTTGTCTATACCAGTGGCCGTCAAACAGAAACACATTATTTTCCAATACCAACCTGGTCATATGTAGTAGCATTTGGGTGTGATCAAACATTTCAGCTGGTCTTACACTGAGAAAGTGGTCCAAGGCACGTATGCCCAAATCATGATCAATGATGGTATACAGGGATACCACATCAAGTGTTACTAATAGCATACCATCTTCCCAAGTGATATCCTCAAGTAAATTCAATATGTGCTTCGTATCCTCTATGAAAGATGGCAAGTTATAGACATATTGTCTCAAAAAACAGTCGACAAATTCAGACAATCTCTCCGTAGGTCCACCAATGCCTGAGACAATAGGCCGTCCTGGCGGCTTATCTCGGCATTTGTGGACTTTGGGGAGAGTGTATAAACACGGTGATCTTGGTGTGTTAAGTTGAAGGTAAAGGTATTCATCATGGTCTAGTAGTGTTTGGTCATACCATAGTTTAACTTCATTGTTAATTTTATTAGTGATATCTGGAATAGGATTAATAGTCAACTTCTCATAGAACAAACCATTATTGAGTTGAGAGTGGACCTCATCATTATAGTCAGTAGTGTTTAGTACAACTATATTACCACCCTTGTCTGCATTCCGTATCGTTATAGCTTTGTTATTCATAAGGTCTCGTAGGGCTTCTCGTTCCCCAAGGGTAAGATTATCTCTAGGTACCCTAGTATTCCTACATTTGGATACATCCACTATTCTGTCTATATCTGCGCAGACCATTTTAAAGAATGTGTCAATGGTGTTCCCTGGAATCAGTTGTGGGGTCCATTTGGATTTTACTTTTAATCCACTCCCTTCCCTCTCGAATCTTGATATTTCAAGATCTTCAATGAGTGTTTGCATTGTAACCGGATCGTCTTCCCTTTCAGTGAGCGATAAAAGAAGTTGAGTATCTTTTAGTTCTTGTATGGTAATTTCACTCAAAACTTTATTAGAAGTTTGCTTATCTTTTGCAGGTACATTGGCAAAGTGTTTCTTAATTTTAAGGTTTCTAACAAATTTAAAGAGATCTATTTTGGTCATACACCAATCCAGATTCGTTGCCGGACAGAAACCCAAACCTTTTTTTAAAACAGTCACCATATTCTCAGATAATTCGCAAGAAGATAAGTTGATCACTTCTATGTCACATGAAATAGAATCCTCCTTCATTGTCATTCCTTCCACGATCTCAGGCTCCTTATTCTTGCGCCTGGATCTCCTACCCCCCCTACTGCCTCTCCTTGTCTTTTTGCTTGTGTATCTCTGTTTCTCATCTCATCTCATAAATTCTACGAACTGCTGACATATACATTATCTCCACCACTATATGGTGAGTACATATGTGGAATAGACAATTATTTAATAGGTAGACGCATCAGTTAACTTTTACTTATCTAGTACTGTCAATAAAGCTAGGTGAGTTATTTACATATGACCTGTAAACTATTGGTGTTTTCGGTAACCACAGCCTTTAACCTATGATATTGTATACATGACTAGTATATAACTTGATGGTTTTTAACACTTTTGGTCCTTTGTTAACATTGAGTTGATGATTTTGGTAATTATAGTCCTTCTGGTGAGACTAATATGTGTAAATAATGAGTGTATACTGGACCTGAACTTAGGTCAGAATGGTATTGATTTTGTATGATTTATACTAGTAAGCAAGCAATGTATGAATTGCTTTGTTTATATTGTTTTATAATTTTTGGAATAATGAGACTGATTGTGATCATTTGGGTTGCAGCCCTGAGGAAGTCAAATTGTCCTATACGGACTTGACGAAACGCGCGTTGGCTGCAAGCAATCGTTTGATGGAGAATTGGATTTGATGTGGATACAGATTGAACATTAAAAGGATGAAAACTACATTAAGACTCTTTCTTTGATAATATTGAGTGCTCGGAGGACCAAAATTATTGTCTGGACCTTGGTTTGCCTTGGGGACTGTGGTAACCAGCCCCCCACCTCTTCCTGAGCACCGTTTTGATAAATCTGATCTGTTACATAGACCTTGAAAGTAGCTGTGCGCTCCTAATAGCCGTTACCACGTCTTGTTTAACTATAAGTAGGTGTTTATCTGCAGAGCGAAGCGTCCTCGAAGGCTGATACTTCTGTAGTTTTGTTGCCAGATACTGAGGGCCCTGCCCATTTAGAGTTTTAAGGACTAAAAAAAATATTTTGAAATCTATTTGTTTCTTGATAGGCAGCCAATGAAGCGACCTAAGATTAGGAGCTGAAGGAGACTGTGCTGGAAGGTTTAAGACCAGTCTGGCTGCTGTGCTTTGCAGGACCTGGAGCTTATGAAGTACGTATTGTGTGATTGAGTAGGTTGTCAATAATTACTCTGAGGTTACCGGACATTTCTTTTGGGATGGGGCAGGTACCAAGAGTTGAAGGCTACCAGTCATTTGTCCATAATGTCTGTGCATCACTGAAAAGAACAATTTCAGTTTTATTAGCATTCAGCTGGAGGTTGTTGATTGACATCTAATTGTATATGTCCAGCATACATTGTCCAATTTGTGTTTCGTGCTTGCAACATAATAGCTGTGTGTCATCGGCATACGACAGTGTGTCAAAGCGGTGGCCCTTGATAATTTTAGCTAGTGAGGAAATATAAATTTTATGGTCAAGTTGTGTTCCCTAGCGTGTACCCCACCGACTCCATGTACCAGCTTAAAGTGCATGTAACTTCCCTCCTGTGCCAGCTATGAAGACGCAAATACATTTGCGTCCAACGTTAACATGTCCTCTTTCAGACCCACCCTGAATGGGTTGAATAGTCCGTTCCTAAGTATGCTATGCCAACGTCTTTTTGTGGTATACTTTACACGTTTTTCAGCTCTGGCAAGGTAGGCCCTGAATTCTGCCATCGAGCCTTTTTCTCCTGGCTTCTGACTCTGAAAGCCTCAGCCCAGGCTGTCTCTGTACCCGTGACCTCTGACTTACTTTCTGTGCGGCTCCCGGCGCTTAGCACAGCCTGCTGCCTGCTGCCTGCCAAGACTGACTTCAACCTTCGAATGATCTATTCCGCTCCTCGAGAATACATTCCTGCCTACTAGTTTAAGTAAACATCCCCCCAGCTGCAGAGCGAAGGGCCCGGCCTCGCTGTCTCTGTGCAAGTAATTCATAGCCCCTGTTACCATGGAAGGCCCATGCCCCTCGCATTCTCATGTAGACACTTAGGCGCTTATACACGCACTCACAGTCAGTATAGAATAAGCTTCTGCTCCAGAGACCTTTCCGTTTAGATAATATGGTTCCCAAACATCAGATATCAGATATGATAGAAGTACGAGTTGATCTGACATGCCAGACTCCTGTCTCTTCCCGCCCGTGTAAATGTCAAGTCCCCCTGCACCCTCCAGTTTCACGTCAATCACACGTCATGCAGCTGCGCGCGCATCCAAGCCTCAGATTTCTGCTGACATTACAAGATTTCTGCTTTGTGCCACCCACTTGTGACACCTACCTATGACGTTTCTAGCACACACCTCTATGTTCACGCCCAGTTCACGCCTTCTAATTACGTATCACTACCACGTGGATGCTGTTATCTTGTCTTTTCTCAGCTGTTACGCCTCCTGTATTGGTTTCTACTGTACGATTTAAGTATATAAGTTATGTACTGTCAATAAAATATTGCTCTATCCCTTCCTGAACCCCTGTGGTTGCAGGAACATGATATCCAGGTCTTGACCATTCCTTTTTAAGGAATAAAACCCCTAAGAACTCTAACATCACGGACTCTGCCTCTTTCTTTCCGATTGAGTTATTATTGATTAAGTACTTACCTGCATAGAAATTAAGACGGTAAATCAAATATTTACCACATTATTCTGGCGCCCGAACAGGGACCCCTCCCCCACCCCACGCGCCGGTTGGTGCGTTGCAAGCTCTGTCCCCTGCCATCAGTTAGATGGAAACTACGCGTACTGGCAGGATTTCCTGTATCTCCCTCTGGCCCACGGAGGTGACGAAGACTGCGATCAGCACCCAGACGAGGCGGTGAGGAGTGCGGAGGATCCCGACCAGAGCCTAGCCGAAAGAAGAAAGGTCCGAGGTGTCAAGAGGCCCACCAGTTTCCGAGGTATCCACGTGTCGAGTCGAGTCGAGTCCGGTCCAGTCCAGTCGAGTTTTCCGAGGCCTTCTGTTTCCGTGCTTCCCGGTGAGTACCATTGCTGGGACGTATCAAGACGGGTTTGGGTACACAAATTCGGTCTGCACTGTTTTTAGACAGTGTATCTGTACTGTTTAGCAGTATATCAGTTTTTCAAGTTTCTGCATTGTCTCTGACAGTGTATCTGTGCTGTTTAGCAGTACATCAGTATAGGGGGTAGTCATATATGTCTCAAATGTCTTTCATGTGATTAATGTCGTGGTATGAGTGTGACTGTTTTTAATGTGCATTATTGTGTTCTTGTGTAACTAGCTGTATTAAGTAGCAAGGATTGAGCACTCAGTATTAAAATAAACAAGATGCCGTTTTTCAATAAGTTAAAGCAGATAGGAACTAGGAAAGGGATACTAGAGGAAGAAATTCCTATCCCCCCTAGGGACACTCCTGGAAATTTTATGTACCACAAGCATGGCTTAGATGCCATATTGTATCTAGATTTATGGGCCGATTATACTAAGCATCTAGACGAGAGACACAGATGGCCTGTTACCGGAACATGGGATGCCGAGTGCATCATGAAGGTAGAAGAAGCACTATGGAAAAAGAAAGCCAGACAATCTCAGAAAGACGCCATAGAGTTTTGGCGTAAGGAATCACATAAGCGTGCTGAAAAAGCACTCCGTAGAGAAGACAGACTTAAAGAATCAGATAAAGCCCAAGAAAACAAATTAGTTACTGAAGGTATCCGAGTAAAATCAGAACAAGTAGACCGCGCACGAAACAATCTTGTCAATGGCATGTATTTAGTGGCCGAGGGTTCGCCTGAAGCCACTTCAGAAATACCGAAAAATCTGCCGCCACCATTGGTTCCAACTAAAGTAAATCACAGGACTACTAAAGACATATTTCTGAATTCCTATCTAGAGGATGTAGCACCCGCTTACACTAATCCACGTGCCCACGTCCCGCCTACTGACGGTGACGGAGATGGCAACCCGCCTCCAGACCATATCCCACCGTTACTGCAATCGGGTTTTCCCGTCCGACAGCCTGTCATTCCTCCACCCCCACCACTTCCCGCACCTAAGATTGATATACCGAAACCGCTTCTACCTGATCCTACTAAAAGACAAGTTCAAGTACACGTACAGACTCCACAGAGAGATAATGTTCAAGCTTCCGCCTCAGGAGGTGCGACAGGGGGTCTTCGGACCCCACCAGCAACACACAGATTACACCTTAGGGATATGCAGAATCCTTTTACATTCCAATCACCCCGTCTCGACATACTCAAAGAACCGCTTTCAGTTTGCAGATATGATCCAGTACCCGGTAAAGACGATAGAATGATGATAGCATCACTACGCTTACGACATGCTACAGATTACCTACTGTTTTTCCCAGGAATGAAAGAGCACCTTGATAGAATATATCATTTTGTCCAGACTGGGGAAGACCCTGACAGTATTAAGGAGGCCATGGCACATCAGAAAGTTGACACTCAAGCATATATACTACGTTTTTTCATAAATTGCTTAATAAGAGAACGAGACAGGCCTGAGACAGAACAAGAGGAATTAGAGGGACTCAATAAGTGGGGTCAAAATATATCCGAAGGAAAACATGATAAAGGAAGTTGCATAGCCAGTATGTACAAGAGAATAAGAAAGGCAGTGATAGAAATACACGAAAAAGAGAAAGAAAAAGCTTCCGAGGAGGAGGAGGAAGAACCTGAAGAACCAGAAAAGACTACAGATACGATAGCGTATGTAGGTAAGGGAACTTACCTTAGGAAAGGCATTCGTCCAGAAAGCAAGAGAGTTTTTCTCTCTGGCATAACAAAACCGAATTCTCCTGAACATCAGTTCCAGGAGACTGATAAAAGACTTCGAGAACGAATGGGGTACCACGTACTCAATTCTATGGATGAACAAGAACTAGCCCGATCAGCAGTATTATGGGCTGACAATCCGAACATATACAATGATGACACAGTAGCGCAGACATTTCTGAACCTTTCCCCAGACGAACAGAAATTAGCAGGTGTATATATGATTCAGCACCTCCTCACGTTATACAGAAACCAACATTCCGATCCAGGTCCCTTACACGATACATTAGAAGCACTACTCATGGATAGATGGAGAGGTTTAAGTACCAAGTTAATACAAATAATTCTAGAACAACGACATAGATATAACACTTTCGTAAGCTCCGAATATGTTCCCGCTCCGCCCCCAGAAAGAAAAATGTATCATATGGAGCGTCTGCATGGTCTTGAAAGCCAGAACCCTTTATGAGAAGTACATCCAGTTATGGGTGCCGATCAGACCTTGAAACGCGTGTATGTACACACGCCTCTGACTAAGTTAGAACTGTTAGAAATGAAGAAACTAGTACCCTGTCATGATAAAGACCCTGCAGGTTTTCACAGAGAACTTAAAGACATGTTACTGATGGGGGATTACACATATGAAGACATCATGAAAATGTTAAAGGTATTGCTGCCCACAGGTATCTATGAGAAACTCAAGGAAAAAGAATGGGAAGTGGGAGACAAAAAGATTGTATGGGCAGAAATAGAAGACGAGGAGGAAAAACGTACCCCAGGGCTAGGCCTTGGGGAGAAAACTAAAGCATTACCAGGTTTGATAGTACAGGTTCTGCCAAGATTACTGACAACTAGAAAGGAAGATTGGGACGCAATTTCGGCCTGTAAACAGAAACCAGATGAAGATACTAGTGACTTCTATTCAAGATTCGAGAAATGTTTCATTATTAATAGTGGCCTTAAACCAAGTAGCGAGTCGTACCCGCACCTTTTTGTATCGAAGTTAGTCGAGAATTCCCTGTTAGCAGTTAAAATCCATGTATACAAGGTTGAGAGTACATGGCAAGCAAATACGCCATCACAGATGTTACAGATGTTACAATACCATCAGAACAGAATTAGAGAAGAACAGGATCATGAACAGAAACGCATGAAAGACACGAAAATGAAAATGTTAGTGCCCCAATCAGTCCCAGCCGACGGTCAGAGAAAGGGTACGACCCAGACAGGTCACGCCGCAGCTCCCGTTAAAGGGACATGCAACTATTGCAAGCAGCCAGGTCACTACGTACATGAATGTCCAGTTCTGAAACATAACATAGCAACAGGTAAAACTAAGGAAAGACCGCATCCGCCAAGACAAGACCAGGCCCAGCAACAGACTTCACAGAATGTACAGCCCATGCAGAATACACATCCTATGCATGCTTCATCACATGCAGCACAGACAGTAGCGGTATCACAGCCACAGCCCATTGCCGCGACTCAGCAAGTTTCACAACAGATGTACCAGTATGCCCAATCTGCTTACCCCGATTATCCACGATACACATGAAACAGCCTAGAGAGGGAGGTTGGCTTGCCTCTTATTGAAATTCCTGTAGATCAAGAGGGTCCTTATGTACACAGTCAAGTATTGGGAAAAGACAGAAAGTTTTTAATTGACACAGGGGAAAGTCGCAGTACAATCAGCCATAATGAAGTTCCAGGGGCACCCCTCTCAGGCTCACAGAATGTTTCCCTTGGTTTTTCGGGACAGCCTATTGTAAATGAGGTATCAGAACCCGTCCCCCTGGCTGTGGGTCCATTATCACGTGTTACAGACTTGTTACTTACGAAATCATGTCCAGAAAATCTGTTAGGTATCAAAACATTGAAGGCTCTAGGAGCAGTGATATGTTGTTCCCCGGAGGGAGTTAGACTCTTTCTGCGGGATTTCAAGGGTCACTATGTATTACGAGAGTTTGATGTCAGATTAAGAAATGTACCAGATCACTTGTGGGCACAAGGCCCAACCGATGTAGGCTGTATGCATATCACACCTTACCGTGTTACACTGAAACCAGGTGTTGTTCTACCAAGAATCAGACAATACAAGTTACCACCCGATGCTGTAGTGGCTTTACTGGAAATCATTGAAGAGCTCATTGCCCAAGGAGTGGTCGTAGAGACCGACTCCAATATCTGCAATTCCCCTATCATTCCGATTCTTAAACGTACTGATCCCAATGCACCGCCAGTATATCGGCTGGTGATTGATTTACGAGAACTGAATCAATGCATCATACCACAGTACCCTGTGGTCCCCGACATCTCTTCCCTATTGACTGCTATTGATTCTGAAGCAACGTTCTTTACTGTAATTGATCTCAAGAACGCCTTCTTTAGTGTACCTATTGACCCAGAGAGCCAATATCTCTTCGGATTCAGTTTAAATGGACGAAGTTTCAAATTTTCATGCGCACCTCAAGGATTCACAGAAAGCCCCAGCATCTATAGTCAAGCACTGAAAAGGCAACTAGATTGTATTCAAATGCCAGTTAACACCGCTTTACTGCAATACGTCGATGATCTGCTGATCACCGCACAAAGTGAGCCCGAATGTGAACAAGCATCACTGACAGTTTTACATTTTCTGGCCGACAAGGGACACAAGGTGTCTCCTTCGAAGCTTCAATTCTGTGTTCAGCAAGTTGTGTACTTGGGTCACTTGCTGTCCAAAGTGGGGAGACAGCTCACTCCCGATCGCATTCAGTTAATTGTAAATATGCCACAACCCCAGACACAAAAGGAAGTGCGGGCCTTTATAGGCCTCACCTCGTACTGCAGACAATGGATTCCTCAGTATGCATGTCTAGCTAAACCACTCATCCAGTTAACAACACAGGAGGCAGCGACTTCGACTGTCCTCCCTTGGACTCAGGAACACACACAAGCCTTTGAAGAATTAAAGAAAGCTTTATGTCAAGCACCAGTTTTAGCGACACCATGTTACAGCAAACCTTTTACACTTTTTGTTACAGAACGTGATGGTACAGCGTTGTCTGTCCTCACTCAAGATCAAGCCGGTTCACATAAGCCTTGCGCTTATTTTTCAAGTACATTGGATTCAGTAGCCCAGGCACTCCCTGCGTGCTTGAAGTCCGTAGCAGCGACAGCTTTAGCAATCAGACAGAGCGACTCAATTGTTTTAGGACATCAATTAACAGTACAAGTTCCACATTCTGTAGAGGTTCTTTTAAACAGAACTCAGACTCCATACTTGACTATAGCACGACTGACAGGTTATGAATTGACGCTATTCCAGCCACACATAGAAATCAGACGCTGCAGCATTCTAAACCCCGCAACATTGTTACCTTCCATTATGACAGATCCAGCCCCGCATGATTGTATAGAGATCATTAATGCAGTAACAAAGCCCCGACGAGACTTAACAGATGTCCCACTGACAAATCCAGACCTGACACTTTACGTGGATGGTTCATGTATGAGAACAAGTACAGGAGACTTAGTGGCCGCGTATGCAGTGACCACTGAAACTGAAGTTAAAGAAACACATCGTATTGATACACTGTCCGCTCAAGCAGCAGAGCTCATCGCTCTGACCCGAGCCTGTATACTAGCCAAGAACAGAAATGTTAATATATACACTGATTCCCGTTATGCGTTCGGAGTTGTACACGACTTCGGAATGTTATGGCAAGAACGAGGTTTCTTAACCTCTCATGGTGCCAAGATTCAACACGGTCCCCTCATTCAAGCACTGTTAGAAGCAATACATCTGCCTTCAGGCATATCCGTCATTAAGTGTAAAGCACATACTAAAGTTACAGATTCTGTTTCCCAGGGTAACGACCTGGCAGACCAGACAGCAAAACATACAGCATTGACTCATACTCAGATAACTGACGTGACAAAGACAATAGTACCGACACATTGTATGACAGTCAGGGATCCCACACTAGATGTAATCGATGTTCAGACACATGCTACTACAGATGAAATAAAGAAATGGACCGAACTAGGAGGGATCCAGACAGATCAAGGTTGGATGACGAAGGGAAAATCTACATGGTTTCTCCCCGACTCTATGGTTCAAGTCATAATCAATACAGTACATAGTCCTGCACATCTAGGAGAGAAAGCGATGTTAGACAGTTTACAGAATCTCTGGTATAACAAACACTTACGAGCAGCAGCAAAACAGAAAGTGCGTACTTGCATGATCTGTTGTCAGTTCAATCCAGGAAAAAGTGTCCCCGTAGAGCAAGGTGGATTTCATCCTCCCGATCACCCTTTTGAAGTCCTCCAGATGGATTATATCCAGATGGACCGTTGTCGAGGATTCAAATATGTCCTCGTAATTGTTTGTGCACTTTCCCGTTGGACCGAAGCATATCCAGTCCCAGATTACACTGCTCCGACCACTGCAAGACAGCTGGTTCGAGAATTCTTCCCACGGTACGGCTTGCCTCGTGTCGTGTATTCAGATAACGGACAGCCATTCTCATCCGAATTAATGAAACAAGTTTCCTTGCTGCTAGGATATCAGTGGAAATTCCATTGTGTCCGACATCCCGAAGCCGCTGGCCTTGTAGAGAGGCATAACCAGACACTAAAGACCCGCCTTGGTAAAATATGTAAAGAGAAAGGGATCGACTGGATAGTCGCCCTGCCAGTTGCACTGTTCTACATGAGAATTGTTGCCCATTCGAGATCAGGACTATCCCCGTATGAAGTGGTCTTTGGCAGACCACCGAATATGTGGGGGACGCCCTTACCTAAGAAAAGTACCGATGTTGATTGTAATATGCTGACAGATTACCTTGCCTCCTTGATGTCTGCACTCCAATCATGTCGTTCACAGGTTGCCGCAGCCTTCCCTGACAACACTGATGTAAAGCCGCATGATGTCCGTCCAGGAGATCTGGTCCTAATTAGGAACTTCGACAGGAAAAGTCCGCTGGAGCCCCGCTGGAAAGAGCCGAAGACCGTCCTTCTTACAACGAGGACCGCCATCAAGGTGGAAGGCAGAAAGGGGTGGATCCATACCAGCCATATCAAGAAGTGCAACGAACTGTTACCCGATACCGACACATCCACCCCTTCCAAAGACTGTATCGAATCTAGTGACTTTAAAGTTCTGAAACAAGAGAAAACTCCCCAAGAAGAATACCGCATGAAACTCCGATCTAGCAAGTCAGACAGTTTAATTGTTTAAGTCCTCCCCTAGGTGAATCGGTTAAATAGTTTCTGACATGTATCCCCTAGATCGAGATAGAGAGAGAGAGAGACAACTCAAGAAACATACATATTGCAAATCACTCCGCAGTCACTGTATAGTGACATTATTGATTATGTTTTTCCTAAGTCTTCTGATTATTGTTGCAAGTATACTACTTCCTATATATTACCCTATTTTCAAACGTGAACAATCTGCCTACAATGTCACTGCTGAACATTCTTTTAGTGAATTACCTCCACACGAACTTTCTTACAGACTTGCGCTGCGCAACAACACATTCATTAGTATGTTACATCACTCCCACCAAACTAACAATGCTACAAATTGCTGGATATGTGGCCGACTCCCTCCCTACCAGAAATACAAGGGAGTTCTGCCCCTCTTTCCGTACCCGTTCACTCACAATGGCTCCTGTGGTGCATGGTTTAGAATAATTAATTCTGTAGATCCTGATGTTGCTGTTTTCAAAGAAAGCTGGGTTTGGGGAAACTTGAACTTAGTTCTGCTTAACGTCTGTTACCCTGACAAGAAGGGACTTCCCATTAGAATAGGAACTGATCTAGAAAATGAAGTATATGGATTAGGTAATTACACAATTAACCTTATGATTCTTACTGTTGAATCCGAAGCTGCACCAGTTCTCCCTGCTATGTCAGTATTACCAGTCACTGGTGAATTATGTGTCAGTAAGAAGGGTTCAGTACACTTAGGTCATAGTAAATGTACTACTGTAGTCGAATTCAGTGATCAAGGCAAGTCTTCTTTTAGAGCTACCCGTCATTCCTACTTTGTTTGTGGTCATACCGCATACATACGCTTACCTCCAGATTGGGATGGTACCTGTTACATCGCATTCCTTCTGCCACCCGTTTTTCTAGCCCCTCCTGATTATCACAGAAATACACATCTAGTAAAGAATAGATTCCGAAGAGATCTCCCGATTGTCGACTACACTGAAACGGCATGGGAGCAGTACACAGATTTCAATAAAGGATTCTTTTTCTTCACAGGCCCCGTCCAAAATAGTAAACTAATACGCAGATTAACTAGAACACTTGAAGCAGTAGTAAATGAAACTGCCTCCGCCCTAGGTAACTTAACAGAGGAGCAGTCCGCCATGCGGGTTGTTGTTCTTCAGAATCGTCTTGTTATTGACGTCATCTTGGCAGATAGAGGCGGAGCTTGTAAGGTCATCGGGTCAAGTTGCTGTGTTTTCATCCCAGAAAACGCGCCAACGGTATACCAAGCTATTACACGTCTTCATAAAATTGCAAATCTGATACATCAGAATCCAGGCACCTGGACTTGGTCCGGTTGGTTCTGGACAACGTTAACTGCTTGGGGATGGAAGATCCTATCATTCTTAGGCATCGGCCTAGTCCTAGTATTCAGTTGCTGCCTGTGCCTACAGTGTGGGCCAGCGATTTGTGGACTGTGTGCCACATCATGCATTGAACATTCCAGTTTTCTCTCAAAACGTGAGAGGAAGAAAGAAGAGCAAATGATGTTACAAGAACAAACTGATCGATTCATGAGGATCGATATATCATGAAGGGTCCGTAGGGAACAAGGAGGGAATGAGGAAATATAAATTTTATGGTCAAGTTGTGTTCCCTAGCGTGTACCCCACCGACTCCATGTACCAGCTTAAAGTGCATGTAACTTCCCTCCTGTGCCAGCTATGAAGACGCAAATACATTTGCGTCCAACGTTAACATGTCCTCTTTCAGACCCACCCTGAATGGGTTGAATAGTCCGTTCCTAAGTATGCTATGCCAACGTCTTTTTGTGGTATACTTTACACGTTTTTCAGCTCTGGCAAGGTAGGCCCTGAATTCTGCCATCAAGCCTTTTTCTCCTGGCTTCTGACTCTGAAAGCCTCAGCCCAGGCTGTCTCTGTACCCGTGACCTCTGACTTACTTTCTGTGCGGCTCCCGGCGCTTAGCACAGCCTGCTGCCTGCTGCCTGCCAAGACTGACTTCAACCTTCGAATTATCTATTCCGCTCCTCGAGAATACATTCCTGCCTACTAGTTTAAGTAAACATCCCCCCAGCTGCAGAGCGAAGGGCCCGGCCTCGCGGTCTCTGTGCAAGTAATTCATAGCCCCTGTTACCATGGAAGGCCCATGCCCCTCGCATTCTCATGTAGACACTTAGGCGCTTATACACGCACTCACAGTCAGTATAGAATAAGCTTCTGCCCCAGAGACCTTTCCGTTTAGATAATATGGTTCCCAAACATCAGATATCAGATATGATAGAAGTACGAGTTGATCTGACATGCCAGACTCCTGTCTCTTCCCGCCCGTGTAAATGTCAAGTCCCCCTGCACCCTCCAGTTTCACGTCAATCACACGTCATGCAGCTGTGCGCGCGTCCAAGCCTCAGATTTCTGCTGACATTACAAGATTTCTGCTTTGTGCCACCCACTTGTGACACCTACCTATGACGTTTCTAGCACACACCTCTATGTTCACGCCCAGTTCACGCCTTCTAATTACGTATCACTACCACGTGGATGCTGTTATCTTGTCTTTTCTCAGCTGTTACGCCTCCTGTATTGGTTTCTACTGTATGATTTAAGTATATAAGTTATGTACTGTCAATAAAATATTGCTCTATCCCTTCCTGAACCCCTGTGGTTGCAGGAACATGATATCCAGGTCTTGACCATTCCTTTTTAAGGAATAAAACCCCTAAGAACTCTAACATCACGGACTCTGCCTCTTTCTTTCCGATTGAGTTATTATTGATTAAGTACTTACCTGCATAGAAATTAAGACGGTAAATCAAATATTTACCACACTAGGGGGGATACGTTTAGGTTAAAAAGCGTGGGGCTCAGGATAGATCCCTGAGGGACACCTTCATTTTTACGTTGGCTCTTAGAAGTGAACGCACCAATTTGGACTTGAGAGGTGCGGTCGCTCAGATAGCTACTGAACCAGGCTAATGCGGGGCCCTCGACACCTACCTCTCTCAAGCGATCTGGAAGGATGGAATGGGAAATGGTGTCGAAGGCGACCAACAGATCTAATAGTACTAAGATGGCCGACCTCCGATTATCCAAAGAGAGTCTTATACTATCCACCATTTTGAGTATGGTTGTTTCGGTGCTATGAAATGCTTGGAACCCCGATTGAGAGGGATGCAGCACTTTATTTTTCTCCAGATGTTTGATTAGTTGACCATTTATCAGGGACTCTTGGATTTTACCAAACAGAGGGAGAAGAGATATTGGTCGATAATTGCTTAGTTGTTCACGGTCAGATTTAGGTTTCTTTAAAATCATCAGTGTTTATTTATTTATTTATTTATTTATTTATACAATTTATATAGTGCGCAAATACCCTGAGGTGTCTCGGCACAGGGCATCAAAACTAACTTTAAGTCCCTAGTATATAATAATGCATGGCTGTTTAGATGCCAGCAGCCCTTTCTGCTAAGGCCTGTTGAAAAGCAGCCCTGTGTTGCTGGACTGCTTCTAAAAATTCAATTTGTGCCCAAAGTCACCTTTGTTAAAATGAATAAACTACTTTATTTAGGCATATTTAGTACCCTGGTGTCCCAGTGGTGGGGGGGGGAGGGGTAAGTTATTTATAAGGAGGACCCTTCTAAAATAGGTTTTACATTGCCTTCTTTTAGCGAAATTGCACATTGGTCTTCCCCCATTGTAGTAAAGTGCTTTTCAAAATGGACTTTGGTTCTGGAGTGAGGAGCTGCAATATTTTTACCTATTCCGAACTCCTTAAGCCTCCTATAGGTGTGTGAGGGGTTGTCCTTTAGTCGTAGGCAAAGTCCTTCTAAAAGATGTTTCATAAGCCATGGTGTTAAAAATATTGACTACGTAATTTTCCCCATTGCAAATCCACAGCCACATAGGTTAACATGGCAAGAAGTTATTCTTTAATAATTCCTGCCAGGAGAATCCGAAAAATATAATTGAAGGACTCATTAGAATGGTATTGATGAATCCAAAAATATACTATTGTTGAATTTATCCTACAATGTACAGACAATAAGTTATATGACTTTCTGGTCCGTAAGCCAGAGTTAAGTGATTTAGCCAGGCTGCCTTGATGAGGTGATTAGTCGCCCCTGTGGTTAAAGAGCCATTCTTCAAGATGAGTGTTCTATTACAGAGGAATGTCAGAGCCAGGGGAGGGGTTGTAAACAATAATCTTCAATAAGAGACAGGCAGGAGAAACCAATTTCATCTACACCCCTACTCTTTGAACCCAGCCAGATGGCAGGCTTAAGGAAGGAATGAGCCAACACAAGGGGGACGGAGAATATGGAGATGAGCCATCCTGGAGGTTGCTTTGGTCAGCTCTTACCTCTCTGCTGAGAATTCGGCCACATTGAATTTTGGAAGAAAAGTGCTTTCTGGGAGACCATAGTGCCACACCCTGGAGGAAATGGTCATGCTCTGGGATGTTGCCCTGCACCTCAATGGACAGGAGTGCCCTCCTGCTTGACCCAGAGAACACTGAATACATTTGTGAGAGGGGCAGTGCCTCTCAGATCTGCTGCTTGAAACTAAAGGAAGAAGAAAGACCCATGCTAGAATTTTGATTCTCACCAACCAGACCCTGCCCTCTGACTGACTGCTGCACAATCCGGAACTACAGCCATGTGGATCAAATCTGCTGCAAAAGGACTCCTTGCAAGCTACAGGTTAACAGAGCTCACCTGGATTATCACCATCAAGATTCCTGGAGTACTGCCAGTGGATTTGTAAGGGTTTTGTAAAAGTGGATGGTGGGAATTGAAGTTCCACATTGTCAAGGACCATCTTGGAGCTTCCAGACCCTTGGGGTAAGTTTTGAACATTTTGAGACCCTCAAAGGAACTTCATGATGAAGTTCCTGAAGTTTGGAGGAACTTTGGGAAAAAGCTCCATGAGTGAACCGACTTGACCGGGCCAGACAAGCCAGCAACACTCACCTGCGAGCCTTCAAGCTCTTAATGTCCGACTTCCAGAGTTTGACCAGGAATTGGTCTAAATCCAAGCTGGCAAACAATCTGTAGAATGCTGCACTTACAGTAATCTCTTCATTAGGTCAATAGTAGAATACTGTTATGTCATTGTAGAGTTATAAATATGTCATTAGTGTGAGTAGCTTGGGAATGTTTTTTTTTTGTTTTTTGTTTTTTTTTGTTGGTTTTTTTTGTCCTCATTGGCCAAAAAGTCGATCCAACTATGCTCTTGTCCTTCAGACACGAGGACCGACCCCCCCGTGGCACCCCGGAGCCAAATGCTGAGCTCCAGGCACCCCGAGAGTCAGCCTCCATGTCGCCAACAGAGCTTGGACGGACATACTCCCTTCGGACCAGTTCGGCCAGTTGTCCCGTAGCTGTACGATACCACCCGTTAGGACAGAGAGATTTTAGGCCTAATCATCGGACCCGGGGAAAGAAAAAAAAAAAAAAACCCCGGGTTGTCTAACTAGCCCTCCTCCAATCGATCAAGAGGTCCCAAAATTTAAGAGATCGAGGGCTGCATGTTCTCGATAAATCCAGCTTTGATGTTGCATAGAGTGAAGACAGCCACTCTGCATGTGTTGGGGGATTTATGTTAACCCAATTTTTACAAATTTCTCTTCTTGCCAGTAAGATGGCGTAAAACAAAAAATCTCTCTCTAATCCCTTAATATTGTGGTTTAATCCGAACATAATTAAAGACCATGAGCACGGGATAGTGATACCAAGAATAGATTCGAGTATTGTTCTGACTTCATGCCAAAAGGTGGCAATGTTTGGACACTCACAAAACATATGAAGGTCTGAGGCTGCTGGTAAAGAGCATTTACAGCAGCACTTCCCTGTTTGAAATTTCGACAGCCTTTTAGGGGGGTAATACGCTCTGTGAAGTGTGAAGAAATGGTTGCGCCTCAACCATGCTGGCTTGATGATTTTGTAAAGGAGGGTGAAAGATTCCTCCCAAATAACCTCTCTATCTGGTTCTCCCTCCGCACCCCAAAGTTTTTCCGGGAGGTTAAAATCTCGCTCTCCATCCTCTATAATATGCCAATAGAAGAGTGCAACTTCCTTTTTTCCCACAGGTCTTTCAACTAGGATATTTTCTAAAGGACTCTCCTCTCCCATCATTCCTTTTTTCTTAATTTGAGTCCGAATCCAGCTTCCTATTTGTAGATAAACTATCCAGGAGAGTGGTGATGTTACTTTTAGCTTGAAGATATCCCAGTCAATGATTGATCTTTCCGTCATCATATCGCCCCACTTTGTGATCCCTGCGTCTAGCAGGACTCTTTTGACTGTATTGACTTCTTGTGATGCTAGTCCAGGTAGGTCCCAAATTGGTGCATGTTCAGATAAGTATCCTATCCCGGCCTTAGATTTTATTTGAGACCACTCTTTCAAACTACTCAATAGTGTCTTTAGCCTGATTTTTTTGAAAAACTTCTGGTGGCCGAACTTGAAGAGGAAGCAATTCACTGGGAGGTCCGAACCTAATAGCATTGCCTTGTACATAAGCCCATTTGCATTTTCCCAGGGGAGCTTAAGTAACATCCTAGAATGGGTCAAATGAAATGCCCAAGCATAATATTCCAGGTCTGGCAATGCAAGCCCTCCTTTTTCTCTTCTCCTTCTCAATTTTTTCCAAGCTAATCTGCTGGATTTATATCCCCAAATGAAAGAATTAATATTCTGCTGACATTTTGCAAGCTGTTTGGTGTCAAAAACTAGCGGAATGGAATTAAAGATAAAAGTAAATTTCTGGAGAATACTCATTTTTATCAAGCTAGTTCTCCCATAGATGTTAAGTGGGAGGAAGGACCAGGCTTTCATCAAAGTTTGGGATTCTCTGGAATTACGGGCTAGGTTGTTTTGCGCCAAGTGTTCTAGCTCTTTAGTTATTGTAATTCCCAGGTACCTCATTGATGATTTTACCGGGAGTTGAAGATTTTGAATGTTCCAAACAATAATTTCGGTTTTTCCTGCGTTAATTTCGTAACCCGAGAATTTCCCAAAAATCTCCGCCTTCTTTATAATTATGGGGAATGCCAATGTAAGGTCGGTTGTATAAATAAGTATGTCATCGGCATAGAGGCCAATCTTCTTTTCCCAGCCCGAAAAAGTAAAATGTGGAATGTTGGTATCCTCCCTGATGGATAGTGCAAACGGTTCAACATATAGATTAAAGAGGAGAGGCGATAGGGGGCAGCCCTGCCTTGTTCCTCGGCTGATTTTAAAAGGAGTTGTTTGTGTATCATTTATTAATAGAGATGCTCTAGGGTTGTTATATAATAAGCCTATGGTCCTACAAAATTTGGGTCCCAGATGGAATTTATTCATTATTGAATTTAGGTATGCCCAATTTACCCTATCGAACGCTTTAGTGGCGTCGAGGGTCATGATGGCGAGGGGTAGACCGAAAGTTGAGGCAATGTCCGTGGCTCCCACCAGATCATAGGTTAGATCAGCCAATTGCCGGCCTCTAATAAACCCCTTTTGATCAGAGTGGATAATCGACCCAATCTCGCTTCCCAATCTCGCAGCCAAAATTGAGGTAAATATCTTGTAGTCATTATTGAGAAGCGAGATTGGGCGATATGATCCACATTCGGCTGGGTCCTTGCCTGCTTTTAATATTAAGGCTATATTTGCCTCCCCCCAGGAGCTTGGTGGTGCCTGCCCTCTAATCATTATGTCATTAAAAAGGTTTGTAAGGACTGGGGTAAGCGTAGAATTAAGTACCCTATATAATTCTCCGGGGAGACCATCTGGTCCCGCGGCTTTGCCCTGTGATAGTTGCTTGATGGTGTTAGAGACTTCTAATTCCGTTATATCTTTATCTATATTTTCCGTTTGGGAGATCTCCAGTTCCGGGAGAATTATATTATTCAGCCATTCGTTCCTTTCATCTACATTAACGTTCAGTTCCTCCGTGTATATATTGTGGAAGAACTCACTGAAGGCTTCCCCTATGGCCGTGTTTGTTGACCTGCTATTAGCTTCTCCAGCGACCCTCACTTCTTTAATAAAATTTCTAGATTGATCAGCTTTAATTTTCCAGGCCAACAATTTTCCTGCAGATTCACCATATTCGAAATGGGCAAGTTTGCTTGCCTGCCATCTTTTATTTATCCTCTCCTGTAGTAGTGTATCTAACTTGGCTTTTAATTCTGTTTTCTCCTCTTGATTGTCTGAAGGGAGCTGATCTAATGATTCTAAATGAATTAATTCTTGCTCAATATGTCGAATTCCCTCTTCATATTTCTTTCTCCTGTATGAGGCCCTTCCTGTAATGCAGCCCCTAATGAAGGCCTTCCAAGCCTCCCATACTATGACCAGAGAAGTAGAGCCTAAATTTTGCTCTAAAAAGGAGACTGTTTCATGCGTCAAATAATCTTTCTCCTCTTCCTCCAGTAAAATTGTTCGGTCGAAAGACCAAGAATGGTGAGTAGAGTTCTGATCTAATTTTACAGAGAAAAAAGTAGCAGAATGATCTGACAGGTGTAGAGGGAGGTATGTTATATTTTTAACCCGATCCTTAATGGAACGACTAAATAACGCATAGTCAATTCGTGATTTATGTCTGTATTTGTGGTTGTGGTAGGAGACTCCCATAGCATTGCCAGACCTTTGCCTCCAAAGATCTATTAGGCCAAGATTCGACATACATCTGAGTAGTGTGTCCCTCATATTACTATGAGCAACCGCTCTGGAAGTAGGGGATTTATTTAACTTTGGGTCTAGAACAAGATTGAAATCTCCCACCCATACTATGGGATCAGAGCAGGTAATCAAGTGGTTCTGCAGGATGTTTAAATAAGAAGGATCGTCCTGATTAGGTCCATAATAGCTGATATTAGTAATATCCTTTGAATGTAATTGATCATTAACTATCAGCCATCTGCTACTCGCATCTATTTCCCAACTCGTAATCTGGGCCCTTGCTGCTTTTTTAAAGATGATAGCTGTGCCGCGGATACTGGTGTTGTGGTCCGTAGTTATAAATTTATCAACCCATTTGAGCTTTTTAAGTATATCTGTAATTTCCTGTTTATTCAAGTGTGTTTCCTGGATTGCAATGATCTGCGCGGGTGAATCCCTTAGGTATTGTAAGATTCTATTTCTTCTAGCCCTAACACGCAGACCATTTACGTTCCAGGATATGAATTTAATGTCTGCCATTAATATTTAATGGAGTTTCCCGCCCTTCTCCTCTGATTCTTTTTTTTTTTTTTAAATGCCTGTTGTTAATTTTATCTTTTGCTACTTTGACCAAACAGCCGCTTTGGGACACTAATGGATCTATATTCTTCATGATTATTGAATTCGGTTTATGAGGACTTTTATATTTTGCCTTTCCCTTCCCGCTCCCCCCTCCCCTGGAAACCCCCCCCCCACTTACTCTGGCTTGATGTATTGCCAGCTTGTCGTCTCTGACGTTTTCCTGCTCCATGCCCTAATATCTATTTTGTCGTCTCTGACGTTTTCCTGCTCCATGCCCTAATATCTATTTTGTTGGTCACTATGTTTAAGATATAGGCAGTGGTAACTCCTAAAGCCCTATTTTAAGTCCTTTATATAGTAGTTGTCTTATAGCATTTTATTCCTAGTGAAGGTACTCGGGTGGCCAAGGGTGTATTTGGGCGCAAGTATGGGGATTGAAAATAGATCCCGATGCACCTTATATCTCAAACTTTTAAGAATAAATATGCTAGGGGTTTTAAGATCTGTAGTAAGATTCCGAGGTTGATTAACTAATGTTTATCTATCACAAACTACTGTTTAGTTTTCCTGAATTTAATCTTGAAATTATATATCAACACCCAAGTGTAAATACTTTGTGTTTTCCCTTTTATTTATTTGTCCCTTTCTTTTTTTTTTTTTCCTTCTCCTTTTTTTTGTTTCTTTTCCCCTTTTTTTTTTCCTTTTTTGCCTTCCCCTTCTTCCCTGCTTTCTTTCTTCCCCCCCTTTTTTTTACCCTTTCCCTTTGTGAGTTTTGTTCTTTTTCTTGTTTTTCTTGTTTTTCTTATCTATTTTATTTTCACACCCCTTTTTTTTTAATTCCTTTTCTGTTATTTTTTCATTTAACAGATTGCTCCGTTATTTATTTATATTATTTAAATATATATTTTTTTTTAAGAAGATTTTTCACACTTGATCCGGAGGGTTTGCGTGTTCGCTAATAGTGACAAGTAGCTCATCAGCTTCAAAGGGAGACTTGACATTGTACATTTTGTTGTTGTACATTACCCTTAGAAAGGCAGGGAATCTCATTTGAACAGTAGCTCCTAGACTTCTGAATTTTTCCATCTGTTGGCCTAATTCCCACTGTCTATCCAATGTAGTTTTGGACAGGTCCGATCTCACTTCAAAGGAGAAGTCTAAAGTTTTCAAAGTCTTGGCTTTGAGGGCTGAAGTCAAAATCCTCTCTTTTAAAGAATATGTTAAGAAATTCACCAGGATCTTCCTTGGTTTATCTCTACCAGGTTTAAGGCGGAACGGATCCCTGTGTGCCCTCTGAATGTCTGTTTCTATCTCGGACAAAGATTTGTCCATATTTAGAGAGTCCTTTAATATAGTTGCGACAAAGTTCTTTAAGTCTCCACCTTCTTTCCCCTCCGGTATTTTTAGGAGCCTTAAGTTATTTCGTCTAGAAAAGTTTTCTAGGGATTCAACCCTCTCTTTTACTGTATTGCCTTCTCGTCTTAATGTTTGAATCTTTCCCTCGGCAACCTCCAGTTTTGCCTTGAGTTCTTCAACACAATTCTCTAAACCCCCTGTTCTTAGTGAGAGACCGTCCACCTTAGACTCTAAATTTTCACACATTGTACGGATCTCTGATTGAGTGAGTCTGGATTCCTCGAAACATCGCTTTGATTCCTCAATTCCGTTTCTAATCTATTTCCTCATGCTAAGAAGTATGGCTTGAATGGTATCATCGCTGCCTTCATCTTCACCATTATCTTCGCAGCCCCGACTGCATTGATCCAAGTCTTTTGTATTACTTCCCACTGCTTCAGTGAGGGATTGCTGTTCCAGAGGAAAAGTTGCATCAGCAACTCGGTCTACTGGGTCCCCCATCTCTATACCTCTAGCTGGCTCTCCTTCAGCTTCTAGTTTTCCTTCCTTATCTCCCTGATTACCGAGTATAGCTGTAGGAGTTGTAAGTCCAGCCTCCACCACTGACGTGGATGCAATTTGTGCACAGGGAGGTTTTTGAGCCTCTTGATTTATGTTTAAGACCTGGGGGAGGACCTTAAAATAAGACTTCAGTGAGGGTGTGATTCGAGGGATATTTTTAGCTTTTGTTTTGGAGCGCCCCTTATTTAAACTGGCCTTATGCGGCAGCTCTTTTGGAGCGGTATAACGCAACTGACGTTCCTTACCCCTCTTCGATAACCTTAGGGCAGGAGGTTGAAATGTATCAGTTGTAACCTCGTGATCCAATTCGGCCTCAGACTCAGACTCAAACTCCGCGTGGGGCTGCTCCCCTAGGCTTTTTTCGGTTCCCTGCACTTGGGCTATATCACTAGAACCTTTAGCGGCAACTAATTCTTTGCCTTTATTGCTGCCTTTTCCCTTCCCCTTAGCCTTCTGCTTCCCCAGGGTTCTAGCTGTAATTATATGTGAGGTCTCACTTGATATCTGGCTAGAAGTTTGTTGCGCGTTAAATCTAAAGGTTTTAGGTGTGGGTTCTGGATTTTGCAAACAGTGATAGCCCTGTATGTCTATGGGGTCCTGGCTATCAATAGACTGTAGCTCACCTCTCAAAGCAGACAACGTCCTCCCCGTCTGCTGGTCCCCCTTACCGCACCGAGTAGTTGTTGCCACTTTTTTTGCTGCTATGTTGTACACCGCTGCCCTTCTGCTTCTTCGGAGCTCCACGGCTGCGTCACCCCAGCGGTAACGCGCAGGGGAAAAAAACAACCCCCAGCACATTGGTAGCTCTATCCAGGCTTGTTTTTAATGCAGCACTAGTACTTTCCTTGTGCTGTCTGGTTTTTCAAACTCTTCCTAGGTATAGCAGAGCAGCACACCAACCTGACCCAAGCCTGGGCCTGCTCGAATTGTCTCAACCTACAGGCAATGTCTCAGTGACGAAAAAATTCGAATTCAAATTCAAATGAGAATTAACGCCTTTCTGCTCTGCACAACGAGCCTCGGTGTCGCCAAGTACTATTGTTCTCTTGTTCTGTGTTATTCCGCTGTGAGCTGCGAGCTCTCTCCTCCTCCAGCGCCTGAATACCTACTTGCTTTCTTAACACACAGGTCGCTTTTTAATAGCGATGTCTCAGTAAACTTCTGCACACTCCCGGACCAGAGTTTCTTTGAAACACAGCGCTCTCACGCTGTTCTCAGCCGGCTGCAGATCACCGCCTGAAGCACCGCCCGCCTTCTCACTCCCCTTCAGCTACGGTGCCTCCGAAGCCCACTCCACTCCTCCGCTGCAGAACCGAAAGTTTCTCGGTGGTTTTGGGGCTTAGATTTGTCTTCAATAAGAACGCCTCGGTTCACCTCAGCCCGTTTTCCCACGCCGTTCACAGGACACCACAGCCCCGCAGCTCAGGCGGCTACAGCACGCCGCGGGTCCCGAGAGCCCGGAGCTCCACCCGACTTCTCCCTTCTCCCTCTCGCTCAGCAACAGAGCCTCCGGAGCTCTCTCCAAACCTCCGCTGCGGATCCCCAAGTTACTCACTGTTCCGCTGTCCCACTACTCGCACGGGCCAAGAAAGCCAACCCTGCTAGTTCATGCGCCAGGGCATATCTCCAGGAGCTCCGTCAAAGACGAGCGCACCGCTCTAGCTAGCGGGCGCCATGTTTTCCCCCGTGACTCGGCGTTCCGAGTAGCTTGGGAATGTTATGTATGTCATTGTATTCTTGATTTGTTTTGAATGTGTGATGTATCCGTTACTCTCCTGATCTCCTTGTTGGTGGATGGGATCTTCATATAAATAAATCTACGTGAACTTTCATCTTGACTCTGCCTTATTATATTGGAACATTTTACACTGGCGTAGTCGGCATGGCCTTGACGATCTCAACATGAAGGATTGGTGAACATTTTTTAACTAAGGATTGATGAGAATTTTCCAAATCTTTTCAACTAAGAGAGAATATACTGAATTTAATTTAAATATAATTTCATTCTATTGGGAGCTTCGCTGCATTTGTTTCAAGTTTCTTTTGTCAAACATCTTGATGCAGGCTAATAGAATTATAATTTAGTTTTATTCTATTGGGAGCTCCGCTGCATTTGTTTCAAGTTTCTTGTGTCAAACATATTGATGCAGGCTCATAGAATTAAAATTTATGTGATGGAAATTCAGTAGCCTTGAAAGAAACCAGTATATGGAGCATTGTTATCTTCGAAAGGCTTTTTGGTTTCTAATACTTTACTAAGATATTACTGAGCTAATTTACTAAGGCAGAGCTTATGGTCACATCAGCAAACAATATTTATTTTTGTTAACGCAACTTTGACTTCTAGGTGAATTTCATAATTTTCGATTTGACGCTGACTAGTATTCTGATATTTGATGCAAAGCGTTTTAAAAAAATAAATATACAACGAACACTTACCGTATAGCTCAGGAATATCTTGTCGGCAACGTTCTCCTTGTCACTCTTCTCCGACGGTGATTTCAACCTCATCACACGACATTAGATACGTTGCGTGGCATCCATCTGTACAACATTGTTGGGAAAGAAAATCTGAGAGCAACGCATAACATCATCACGGTACGTATTCTGCGTGGTGGCCATATTGGATTCCTTTGTCAACACGAAAATGTTTTGCGCATTCATTTTTTGGGAGGAATTGCTTTACACATCGCGGAAGTCTCTTCAAATATAATATTGCACATTTGATATTTACGATCGCTGATGTGCACATCCAACTACGAACTATTTGTGCATATTTAAAGGATCATCGTGTATATTTTTTTGTTGGTGCACATCAGTTATCAGGTACTGTACTTTCTTCCTTGTAAAGCGCTGATATGCACAGCCAATAGACAATGACTGGAATTCAATGAGCTTATCCTTTATAATTTTAACTGTTCTATTATATTTTATTCATAAAGCGCTGATGTGAATAGCTAATGTTGAAATCAACTTGCATGTCCTTTGTGAGTGTTGCGATCATACATATTTAATTTTATTGTGTTAGTAAACTTCACTGATGTGCACAGCTACTTTCAAAGTGCATGTCCTCATGAATTCACTGATATACACAGCTATCAGTTTGTGTATGGTGGCTACTGTGGAGATTGAAAATCTGAATGATTTAGGTGGATATATTTTACATATTTTTGGGTAAAAATACTTATTGTGTTAGATTAGTAATCCACTTAACAATTCTTTGTCATCATGCAGATTGTTACTGCTGCACCCTTCTTTCATACTTCTCCCGGAACTCCACCTATTCAGTTGAAAAGGTGGAAAGTAGTATTTGAAAGATATGCCAGAGTGTGTGGTCCCTCATTAAGTGCAGAAAGAAAATCTTATTTACTTTTACATTGTTTGGGCTCAGATGGCCAGGATGTTTTCGATGATTTGCCTGACTTGACTCCTGAAGAATCGAAAGACCTCAATGATTATGAAATATGCATAATGAAACTCGATAAACATTATTTGCCAAAAGTAAGTACGATTTTAGAAAGGTATACATGTGCTAGAAGGCTGCAAGGGAGTGAAGAAACAGTTGAGGGATATATTACAAGTCTGAGAAAACGTGCATCTTCTTGCAAATTTGGCATTTTAACGGAAGAACGTATACAAGACCAATTTATGTTTGGTTGTAGTATGGAAAAGTGAGAGAGGAGTTGTGGTTACGTGACGAACGCACTTTAGATGAAGTTATTAATGTGTCGAAAATAGAACACTCAATTAAGTGTGATTCCGATAAGTATTGTAAGGTACAAGAGGTAAAAAGCAACATAGGTAAAAAAGAGGTTGTTGGTAAAAATAATTATTCCAAAGACTCTAGTACCAACAAAGTAAAGAAAAATGAAAAAAGTGACTGATTACAGATGGTTCAGATGTGGCAAACAGGGACATCTTGCAAATGACAAGAAATGTCCTGCACTAGGACAAACCTGTCCTAAATGTAAGTTAAAAGGACATTATTCTACTATGTGTAAAACCAAATTGAAATCTAAGGTAAATGAGGTGGATGTTTCTGATGCAGAAAATGATGAATGTTGCAAGGACGACTTTGAATGTTGTCAAATTGTTGTCCAAGTAGATAATGGGGAGAAAAAGAAATCCTCTCCATTTGATGTAATATTGGTTGAAGGTGCTGAGACAAAAGTTTTGTTCGATTCTGGTGCAAAAATCACCATAGTGTCTAGTTCTTTCTACAAGGAGAATCTAAAAGGAAAAGTTAAACTTTTAAAACCAGACATAACACCTTTAGCATATGGAGGGGAACCTATTGATTTGCATGGTTATATTATTGGCTTAATTGAATATAAGAAAAGTTTGACATCTGGAAAGATTTATGATTCGAAAAAAGGAGATAGCATCATTAGCTGGATGCATCAGGGAGATTTAGGTGTTTATCTCGATCCTAATGCTCATCCACCTATTCAGAAAAGAAGTATGGTGAATTCTATTCTTGGAAAAGATGATAAGGATTTTGTCAAAGACTTAAACAGGGAATTTCAAAGTGTGTTTAAAAAATGTAGGATGTTTAAAAGGGTATCAGCACAAGATAAAATTAAAGAAAGATGCTGTCCCTGTCTGTTGCAAAGTTTCTGTTCTTCCTGAAGAAAGCAAACCATGATGGGTCAAATCCTAGTAACTGCCGCCCTATCCCAAAACTCCCTGTGCCTGCAAAAATGTTGAAAAATTCATGAATGGTGTTTTATCAGATTATATTGCAAAGCATTCCTCTCTGGATACCACCCAGTTTGGCTTTAGAATGCATCATAGCACTGAGTAGGCATTAAATTCAGCTACCAAATTGATCAAGCAGACAGCTGACGTGGGAGACAGTGCAGCACTAGTGCTGCTTGACCTCTCGGCCGCTTTTGATACCGAGATAAACCCAGGATAAACCCACATAAGTAGTACTTATTTTTCAAATATCTGATTGGCAAATAATTGCTCAGTGTCCATTAGCTTCCAGGGGAACCAACATTCATTTATCATAGTCCTTGACTTGCTCAATGGACATGCATTCTCTTATATTAATCTCAGCCACTGGTAAATATTCAGCGTGCAATGCAGTCCACCATAATTTTGCACACCTGCCAACCCAGACTGGACCCAGCCATATGCAAGTTAGTCTTGGCCCTGCTCCAGTGGGATCAGTTCAGCCCAAAATGCCAAGTTAGGTCCTCTCTGAACAGAAATTCAGGAAACCCAGGACCAGTTTTGCCCTTGTCAGAGCTGGTCTAAACCTAAGCCGGCGAACCATCACCAAATCTGGCCTGATGAAGAGCATTGAGGAACTCCAGGTGAAAAGCTCTGTAAAAGGTTCCAGGTCCAAATGTAGAAAAGATGACCGGGACCCACCGCAAGAGTCAAGCCCCCAACCTTCAACCACTAGCCGGACTGTATCTTTAGTTCCTCCCACTGGAAATCTCCAGAGGTCTGACTTCCACATACCGCGAGGGGTAGCGGCACAGGTCTCCATCACAGTCGGCAACCCAGGACCAGTTTTGCCCTAGATTGGGCTCATCAGCCAGGCACAGCTTAGTTCAAGTGACATAGTGTGCATTGGACTCGCAACTGTCATACCGATCCCACTTAGGGTGACCCATTAAAGTATTCAATAAAGTGATAGATAGCATGCTTGAATTAATCTCAGTCACTGGCAATTGCTTTGAACTACATCCCAATCCTTCTTTTTTTTTGCCCACCGTGCCACCTCAGTTTGGAACTAGCCACAAGCAAATCAGTCTTGGCCTAGCTCCTCGTGGGAAAAGTCCAGGCCACAACTAGCAAGCCAGGTCCTCCCTGAACTGAAACACAAGCACCATAGGCCCGTTATGGTCCTTTCATGTACTCTTCAGCCAGGTATAGCTTGGTTCTAGTGGTACAGTGAGCCTGGGACCCAGATCTGGCCATACCGAGCACAGTTAGGGCATCAAATGCAAAAGAAACAAGGTGATGAATGGAATGTCTGAATTCATCTTAGGGCTGTTCACAAGCACCTGAAGACTGTTCTTCACTTATGCATTTTGGCTGCGCATTGTTTATGAAGTTATGATTACACATTGAAATTCTTTGAGCTGATTATTAGCTGTTATTACAACTATTGTATATATACATATTCCTTATGTTGATATATTGCAGCTTTGATGAATACATTCATTTTTGAGAAACCTGAATGATTCATTTTTTGAGCTGTTATTAATTGCTGATTATTATTGTTCAATAACCCTGCCAAGTCACTAGGGACGCTAGTGCACAGTGTTCGCTACCGTGCTCGGTAGCACCTTCTCTATTTGAATTCATCTTAGCCACTGGCAATACCTCAGGGCCACATCCCAATCTATTAATTTCTTACACACCATACCATCTCAGTTTGGACCTATCAATATACAAATCAGCCTTGACCTTGCTTCAATTGGAACAGTCCAGTCCGGAACTGACAAGCAAAGTCCTCCCTAAACTGGAACACAAGCAGTCCAGGACCAGTTTGAATGGATCACCCCACAATGGAGTGGGAGGAGGCCCGACTAATTACCTATGGTTGAGATGAATTCAAACATTTTATTAATCACTTTTCGTATTCTTTAGCATTGAAACTAAGTACGTTTCTCAATGAAACTTTTATTAGGGAAACATATTCAAAACCTCTACTAATGGCCAGTGGGGTGGGCTTAATGTTAAAGGGGATGGTACCATTTTTGCACTGTATAGAGATTCTGCAAAGATTGTCATCTCTATATCTTCCTAAAGCCAATAGGATGTAGAAAGATGGAGCAAGGTATTAAAGTGACTCATCCAAATGCCAATGTATAGCATACATACCTATTAGTATTTCTTCTGCATGCAGCCCAGCCTACTAACCTAAGGGGAAGATTTACAAGCTCCTTGTGAAACGTTTGCATCACTTTTCCCAAGTTAAAAGTGGCACAAAAGTGGTGCAAGGTGCTTGTAAATCTGCCCCTAAATGTTTTTACTTGTCTGATTTAATATATGTGTATCAAAATTGAAAAGTGTGTATTGGGGAATAAAATGCTTGCAACTTCAGAACTCCTAAGTTGAAGTTTCAGGAAAATTATTACATTGGAAAATATATTTGAAGTTGATATTTGAGTGATGAATCCTTTGGTATTGGGCAGACTTATTTCTAATAATATTACCTTGGTGCCAGGGGTGTTGAAACTATGACTAATTTGTATTACCAATATCAAGGCATTCCAGATTGACTGCTCCCAGTTCTTCCTGATGAACTGAGGTGATCACTGTGCTAGTCTTGCATAGGGTGGCCACTAATATAATTTTGTCTGATGAGGTGAATATTACGAATCGAATATTATTGGTAGCTCTGGAGGATTTTAAGGAAACATAAATAGCTTCTTATAAAAAAAGGTTTGAGAACCCTTGTGTCACCCTACATTCAGCATCAGGGAGCTCACAGTTTGAGTTTTTTAAGGGTAGAAAGCTCAGTACAATAATGAGCCCTTCCTGGGTGAATGATAGAAAAAATGTGGAGGCACCACTAAAAAGGGTAATAACAACATCAGGAGGAAATAAACATAGAAGATAGTTAAAAGAAATTGGATTAGAGGAAGGCAGTTCAAGAGACTAAAGTGCGAATACACAATATAGTTAGAGTAAAGACACCCGTGTGTCACTGAAATTGTCCTAAGTAACTTTGCCACTCTAGAGGATTTTGACTTCGATAAAAAAAACTAACGGGCATATTATCAAGGGCTGGCGATAAAATTATCGCTTATTTAGTGTCCGTTTTCCGGCAAAAATAGGCGATAATTTTATCGCATTATTAACAAGGACACACCAGCTCGTATTTCCTCGATTTACCTCCCGTTCTGTCACGATTCACATCGCATCGATAATGAGATGCAAAGTAGGATTGGCTGTCAAAACAACACAGGAAAATATTGCGAAGGCAGCTTCGCGATATTAACAACGAGGCGTAGCGATAATCATAACTGCGCTAACTCTGCCTTAATAGAGTAATTTAACGTCTGCTAAATTCCTGACTAAGGCATACCTAACATGGGAGGTGGATTATGGGGTTGAGGCCACTGCTCCTTATCACCAAGACTATTGCCGTTTTAAAAGGGACATCGCTGGTTTTCCAGCTATGTTTAGCCATTTTCCCACTATCACTGGAATATTTATTGCCACAGTGCTAAGCGGTGATAATACAGTGCTAGCTTGGAGATATATTCCAGCGATAGCCAGCAATAATAAAAAGCGTGCTAAGCGTGCCCTGCGATAATTATCACTGGGGCTTGACAATATGCCCTTAAGGGCCTTGTTTAGTGTTTGGCAGATGGGATACTCAGTTAATAACATGACAGATATACATGTACATATTACAAGTGTAATATATCCTAAGAAACTTTTCATAAGTTGGACAGGATATTTGTCACAACTGTAGCAGAATAATCCACCTGTCAAGCTATATATCAGGCCGTAGGTGCTTTCACTTCTGGTAAATCTATGAAGTTAACAAAGTGATTAGGTTTTTTGTCTTAAGTCAGATCTGGGCAGCCTTATTCAGCTCACGCACTCAATGTAAATAAAAGAGTATATACTGAGAAAGTACTAATTTGTTTATATCCTTAGTAGCAGTTTATATATGATAAAACCAGTTAGGTTGCATCTCACATTGTATATATATTTTTTTATAACTCTTTTTATTGTTCATAGCAAAACAGATGGCACAGCAATGCAGTTCATCCAAAACGAAGCATATATATGTTATTTAGCATACTTCAATATCACAATGACTCTTCAGTCTAGTGTCTCTCCAACTGCATTAAATTGGTCTTGTGATCTAAATTCACTACACTGTAGCTGCACCGTTGGAGATAAGCAAATATCTCCACTGTGCGCATTCCATGCAGCTCACTTACAATCCTATTTTTGGGGCATTCCCTGTGTTTGAAAACATCTTTCCCTGCAATCATGGCTCTGTCCATGTCAGCGGCCCAGTTTCTAATACATAGCATCTTCCCCATACCCCACCTCTGTGCGATATTACGTTTCACAATGCCCATCCCAGTGAAACCCATGATTTCTCGGTCTGGTTAAGGTCAGTGGCATCCTATATATTTAACAGGCATAATTTCGGGGTAGCCTTAAATTTCTTCCTCCCAGCACTCTCTAATTGTTCGGTAAAAGCTTTCCAGTATATTTGGGAGACTGGACATTCCCAGATAAAATGGAAGAAGGTCCCCTCCTGGTGACACTGTCGGAGACAAGAAGGATCAGCCCTCCTGCCCATCTAAACCAACACTCCCACTGCAATATAAGCTTGATGCAGGGTTTTGAGTTGGACCAGATGCAATCTCATGGCGATGGCCACCTCTCTAGGGGAGGCCAAGGCATCTCGCCAATTATCCTCTTCCAGCATACCCAGATCTGCCTCCCAGTGCTGCCACAAGCGCGTTAAAAGATCCAGGTGATTATTGATCAGTTTTTTATATGTGAGGGATATGGCCTTCTTGACCATAGGGTTGAGTATCAACCTGTTTTCTTTTTTTTTTTTTACTTTATTTATCATTTTCAGAAAGAAAAAAACAGGGCATCAGGAGACAATAAACAGGATATTGAGTTTAGGAAAACACATTAAATGAATATATAAACATGAATCAAAAAAAAAAAAACTAGAATGTACAGATCAGGTTAAGTAAGCAAATCAGTGGGTAACAAGGAGAGAAAAGAAATTAAATACATACAAGAGATACATTTTAGTGTGAAAGCCAGTTCTCAAAGGGGGCCCAGTTCTTAGATGCCAATAAGCGCCTTCTCCTCCCCCTCAACAAATGCACAGATGACTCTAGTTTATACCATGCAAGCGTCCTAGCTTTCCAATGGCAGAAAGTAGGAGCGTCTGAACTTAACCACTGTGATGTTATACATAATCTGATCATAGCCACTGCAATAAACAAATACAATCGAATATGTCTTGTTCTTTCGGAAGCAGTTGAATATTCATACCCACTTATAATTAACTCCAATGAAATCTTAATCGGAATTTGGAGTAACTGATTAATAAAAACCTACATTTTGTTTAGAAAAGAACACAAGTATGGACATGCATAAAACATGTGAATCGCATCAGCAGAAAACAGTTTACATCTAGAAAACGAGGCCCCTCTAGCCCCTCTAGCGACTCCCCAGCTAGCTATCTTGGCAGGAGTGTGGTACAGGTTGAACATAGCCATATAGCTTTGGGTGCGCAAGGTACCATAGAATAGGACAGATCTAGCTAATTCAAGAGGAAATTTCAGATCAATTGTTGGAACACCAGATTTATCAGCCCACTTAATGCTCTGAGCGTCAAGATCATCCGGAAGCTTAGACAAGAGACATTGATAAAGGACGCTTATTCTAGATTTTTTCCTAATTAATTCGACAAGGGTGATCTTATCATACATATTAGGATTTCTACAAAGATTTTTATCGAGAAAGCTCCTAACCTGCAAATATTTGAAAAAATTATTAGATTGCAAATGAAACTTATCCAAAAAGGAAATAGAAGCGATCTGACCAACCTGAGCAAGGTCACTGATTACCTTCAGACCAATAGAACTCCATTTGATCATCAATGCTCTTCAATGCGGAGCCCTTTGTCTCTCCCTGTGGCTGTGGCTTTCCTCTGCCCTGCGTCCCTGTGGCCAACCGGAGCACCTCGTGATTCCCCTCATACGAAGTCGAGATTGGGGGAACTTTGACTCTGTGGGCACCTCTGTACCTGGCAGGAGCGGGTAACAGTCTTCGGTGTGCCGAACAGCAGTGGAGTGAGCAGCTTTGCATTGGGGGCTGTCATTTATTGTGTTGCCGAGCAGCTGTTAGGGGAGCATTTTTTTCTTCCAAGGCATTCCTAAGCTCAGATTTGTGCCTCCCCTTTTCACAGGCTTCCTCTCATTTCCACACACGATTGGTACTTTGGGACCCTTCAGCTGTATGGAGCTGGTAGGGGGAGGAAGCTTCCCTTCACTCCCTCTAGGCCATCACTTCCATCAAGTTCACAGTCAGCCCCCAGGGAGTACCTGAGAGCGTCACCTACCTCCACCTGGTGGTTTCCTCACTCCACATCGCTGAAAGGCACAGCTGTTGTTTGTCATTCTGCGGTATACAGCATCTCTGATTCTCCACACCAAACTCACGCTGATAGGCACAACTGACGTATGCGTACCAAGTGAAGGTTGCAGCATAGGAAAGGCTTTTGTGTCCTCCTTCCCTCATCCGTTCCTTTCTGACTAGCACATTCTGCATTGCTGGTCTTCCTTGCTTTAAGGAGGAGGCTCAGGTGACTCATTTTCCCCTTACAGTCCAGAACAACACATTTATAAACTCTAATGCATCCTTATATCTACTATTTTAATGTATATTTAGTTCTGTGCTGCTTGTATGATCTCCTTTTGTAGCAGGGTGCTATTCTACTTAGCAACTTTTGAAAGTTTATCACCTGTTTTTCTCTTTACTGAAATAATCCGAGTGAGACTGCTACTCATTTAAAATTAGTTGGGGGCTCCAGTGGGTTCCTCTTATCAGTTTTTTGGTGGAATTATGCGAGTGCTCTTATAGTACCCTGATTTTTAATTGTCTCAAAAAGTTATCCTCCTTCATTTGTTTTAATACCCTGTGTTCCCTCCTCTCCCTGTCTTTTCACACATGGCAGTGGCAGGTATGTCCCAACCTGTTCCATTCTTGAATGAGGTGTGAGAATCTAATATCCCCAGAAGGAGTGGGCTAACATTTATGAGTCATATTTAATAGCTATTGGGGGAGAAAAGTTCAGTCCAATCAGGAAACAGCACATTCTACTCCACAATTTGGTGACACATGGCAGAAAAGTATATCATTCACTTCCCGAACCGGTATTTAATGTTGATCAGGAGGAGGATGAGGCCGATGAATACAGAGCAGCATTTCTTAAATTAGAGAAGCAATTTGGAGACAAAACTAATGATGTTTTAGAACGGCACAAATTCTTCTGCCGCACCCACCCAAAATTCAAACGCAAACGACACAGTGGGTCTCGATTTGGATATTTGGCACCACAACTATGGAACTCACTCCCATGGGAGATCCGTTCTTGCCCTGATCTACTTCAGTTCAGAAAGCAGCTTAAGACATGGCTGTTCATACAGGCACATGAGTAACCGTCCCTTTTGAAGTCATGTCAGAACAGTTAACTCACAACTGCTCAAAACAGCGCCATGAAACCTTGGTCAAAGTGCGCTTTATAAATTGGTTATAACATAACATAACATAACCCAGTTTAAGCAAGAGAGCATCTTCAAATACGTGGCGGTTCTGAGAGGACTGAGCAGTCTGTGTGATTTTGGAGATTTAAATGACTCACTCATCAGAGACCAAATAGTAAAATGCACCAACAATATAGGGATCCGAGAGAAACTATTACAAAAACAATCGGACTTGCAAGAAGCGCTAGAAATTGCCAAATCTATTGAGCACATCGCGGTATGCCTGAAAGAAATCAGATCCACAGCATACAATAAATCGGTTTCAGTAATAAAAGCAGTGAATACAGAAGAGGAGATATTAAAAATAAGGAATCCCCAATGGTGCCAGACCTAAAAGAAAAAACTAGCACAGTAAACTGAAATTCTACCGCGGGAGTAGCAATAACCCCACCAACTCTCCTTATTGTCAGGCCAGCATTCACCACTTGCAGGAAGCGCAACATAAGTGGATATTTTTCGAGAGTCTGCAGGGATTCCTTTTACAAAGAGAAACGCAGTGAAAGTAGAGAACTAGGGGAGGTCACGCAATCAGTCAAGAAGATAATTTTGCAAGTGGGAGACCTCACCACAATCCATGCGGTCATCTACCCAGTCTGTGACATTAGATTTGGTGGTAACCCCATCAAAGTATATGCTGACTTTCGCTCTCCCTACACCTTCATCAACTCAGCAGAATTTAGCAAGATGAAAAATTCAAATAAGGAAGATTCAAACCCCAGACATTGCTCCCAGTGGGTATAATCATGACCCCATTCATCTCAAGGGAATGTTTTAATCCCTCATCACCTTTAAAAACCGCACTACCGTTGGCAATATCTATGTGGTCAAGGATGTGCCCAACCTTCTGGGGTGGCACCACCAAAAGGAATTGGGTATCAAACTGGACCTCAACAACCCATATAAAGTCCTATTGATTAGTCAATCCAGTACAGGGGACTGGATCTCTGAAGAATTCCCAGAAATATTCAGTGAGAGACTTGGCCTACTCAAAGAGTTTCATCACAACATCAAACTCAGAAAGGAATCCAAACCAGTTGTGCATGACACAAGACCCATTCCCCACCTCATGAAGGAACCGTTAAAGATGGATGTATGCAGCTTCGAAGTCAAGGGATTATTCAACCGGTTGAGTGTTCTGACTGGTTGGCGCCCATTGTGATCGCCAAGAAAGACCAGGGTAAAGGGATCAAATTGTTTGGAGACCTGGTTGACCTCAATCATAACATCTGGATTGACAGACACCCTCTTCTAAGGATCCACTAAATGTTGAGCACCATGTTGAGCACTGTGTGCGTCTTGATTCTGGACCTATCCAGTGCGTAGCACCAGGTTGAACTGCATCCCGAGTACAGGTGGTTGACAGCCTTCACCACTCCAATGGGATCCCTAATGTTTTGCAGAATGCCATTCGGCCTTGGGTTCTCAGCCGCGGTATTCAAAAAGGTCATGCAAAGCATCCTGCAGGGAATCCCTAAAACCCTCTGCTTCCAGGATGATGTTTTAATCTATGGACCACGGAGGAAGAACAAAACATGCATGTAAGACAGGTCCTGTGCAAACTCAGAGTTGAAGGACTCACTCTACATAGAGAGAAATGCCAAATTGGGATGAGCACAGTAGAATACCTGGGTCATTCCATTTCAAAGGATAGATTCAAGCCGAAGATGTGCCTGCTCAAGGCTGTTCAAGAGGCAGTCGCCCCAAAAAGCAAGGTGGAGTTAAAGTCATTCTTATGACTTGCAGAGTTCATGCCAAAATATGTTTATAAATTCTCAGATCTTTCACATTGCCGAAGAGAACTTATTAAGTTCCATTCAACTGGAAGGAGGAACATCAAAATGGCTTCGAGAACATCAAAAGAGCCATACTCACTGCCCCATATTTATGTAACTTTGAGCATAGCAGGAAAACAATTCTCACCACAATGCCAGCAGCAAGGGCCTGGGGGCTACCCTCTCACAAGTCATTGAGGGTGAGGAGCGCATTGTGGCCTTTGCATCTTGTGCCCTAAACAAAGCAGAAGCCAACTACTCTGTGGTAAAGAGAGAAGCCCTTGCAAGCTGTTGGGCCAAGAATAGCCAGATGGTTGGTGGGTCTAGAGAGTTTTTGCTACAAACTGGAATATGTCCCAGGAAACCGAAATAAGGCTGCAGATTCCCTCTCCAGATCTCCCTTAGAGGAAATGGAAAAATTTGAAACATATGAGTACCAGATCTTAGCCATCAACCTCCTGGCCCTCACCGATGAAGATTGGAACACAGCTATTGCAGAGGATGGTGTGCTGGCAAAGTCAAAGCATTTGCACTTCAGGGATGGCCTAACCGCAGGAGTGAGATTGATGAAGAGGCGAAAGCATTTTGAGAAGTGAGACATGAGATAAATACTAGCAATATAATGATATTCAGAAATGACAAGATCATACCCCCTACAAGGTTGAGAGACCTAGTTATCAAACATACCCATGAAGGCCACTTGGGGAGGAGCCTCACCAAGTCACAGGTGAGGGAACGCTTCTGGTTCCCGGGAATGGATAGCATGGGTGAGGCTAAGGTAAAAGACTGCACAATATGTGCCAATAGGGACAAAACCAAGGTTATCCATTGTACAACGTGTGGAAACTCTTTATGTGAATTTGGACAGCATTTAAAAATATAATCTACATGCACTCTCCTCCACCAGAGAACTTGCACAACTCTGGGGGGTAACTGGGAAAGTTTTGCGCAGTAGCACTTCTGCCTGCTTTTAGGAAGCAAACTGGGGCAGGTTGCCGCTCTAGATGTTTAGTGGTGACAGGGATAAAAGCACGGCCAAGCCAAAGGCACGCCTAACGCAAGCCCATCTGTGCCCGTCTGCGTCCGGCCTGTGCCTAGGTCCAGGGATGCTGCCAGTTTTGATTTTCAACTTGTCACAGGGCCGAAGTATACTCGAGATCAACTATGAGGCTACAACACTGGTGGTAAGTGTTGTAAGAAGTTTAGTCCCATTAGTTTTTAGCTGAGGCATCGGTGCAGTGCCGCAACTGCAGTTTTCATATTCACCCATGGAAGTCGCAATGAATGTCATCCAAACCTACTTTTGGCCCAAACGAGCTGTGTGGAAGGAAGACACTATTATGTACTTTGATTAAAGCACGTTCTCTTTTCAAGCACGCATTTGAGTTTGCTATGTTTGTGGAGACACATGGTGTGTACCTTGCCTTTATTATGGAAACATGGGGGGAAGCTTCTGCATCTGATTCAGAACTAGCAATGGCTGTTGCTGATGGGTTCACTATGTTCAGGAAAGATCGGGTGAGAAAAAGGGGTTAGGGGATTGGCAGTGATCTTTAGAAGTAAGTGGAAAGGGACGTTTAGTCTCTAAAATAATGAAGCAACGTTGGAATCCTTAATCGATAAAATTATAATAGATAACCATTATACTTTTAATGGTATTCTACTCTAATGGCCTCCCGGTCCCTGGGCAGATTTTTTAAATACTATTGCTAGATCCTTGGTTGTATTTTCTCAGTTTTGGGATTTTTCACTTCTAGGTGACTTTAATCTTCACCTTGAGGACCCAACGGACAAAGATGCAATGTATTTTTTAGGCATTACTAACGGCCTTGGTCTCACTCAGCAGGTGACTGGCAGTGCACATTTGGGGGACATTTGTTGGATGGGCTGTTTTCAAACAACTAGTCTGTAGTTTGTCTTCTGTTGCTGCCTCTCATCTGGTAAGACTATAGAGCTGTTATGTTTTATCTCTCTCCCTACAAAAGATACAGACAGCAAAACCGAAAAATAATCAGCCGAGAAGGGTTTCCCTCTTGACCTCTCAGAGGATCCAAATGGGGCTGCTGCCTCGTTTGAGAAATGGCTTAGGAGTACAATTGATAAGGTGTTAAATCATAGGACAAGACACACGGAAGACTGGTACTCCGAATGTCTTAGAATTCTGAAACAAAAGTGTTGTTGCCTTGAAAGGAAGTGGTGATTTAATTATGAAAACAACAACAGAATTGCTTATAAACAAGCCATGTTAGAGTATAAAAGGTGGTGCATGAGGAGAAAACTATTTACTTTAGCTACAACAACAGCTAAAATCTCTGCTAAGAAACTATTTTCCACAGTAAAAAAAAATTTGTCAAATGCCTGGAAATGGCAGAGTTACCAATGAATCAGACTTTTTGTAACTCTCTTGCCAGGTTTTTTCAAGACAAAGTTAGCACATTATATACTGGCTTCTCTCAATGGGTGACCCAAGGGACAGCATCTCTTTTGAAGACTGGAACAAACGCACAGAGGGAGGGGAGGGAATTGCCATTAGTTACATCAGATATTGGCGACCCTCCTGAATGATCTGCTTTTCCTTCTTTTTCTGTTGATGAAGTCACTGCCCTTCTGCTGTCTACTAAGTCTGGCTCTCCATGTCCAACTAAAATTTTTCATCTACTACCAGAAGCCTTTGCGTCTCATTTGGCCTTTATTTTTAACCAAATGTTTCTCTCTGGTATATTTCAGACTAGTTGGAAACTGGCATCAATTCTCTCCCACTGAAGAAAGCAAACCATGATAGGTCAAATCCTAGTAACTGCTGCCCTATCCCAAAACTCCCTGTGCCTGCAAAAATGTTGAAAAATTCATGAATGGTGTTTTATCTGATTATATTGCAAAGCATTCCTTTCTGGATACCACCCAGTTTGGCTTTAGAAAGCATCATAGCACTGACTTGGCATTAATTTCAGCTACCAAATTGATCAAGCAGACAGTTGACGTGGGAGACAGTACAGCACTAGTGCTGTTTGACCTCTCGGCCGCTTTTGATACTGTGAATCATCAAAAGTTGTTGGAAGTCTTAGATAGGATCGGTATTAAAGGGAAAGCATTTGCTTTGCTCAAGTCTTTCCTGGAGGAGCGGGAACAGTTTGTGGCTCTTTCAGACTTAAAGTCACCTAATTTTACATTGCCCAGGGCTCCTCGTTGAGCCCTACTCTTTTTAATATCTAAGTTACTCCATTGGCATGGCTTATTCAATATTTGGGCTTCTCCTATGCCGATGACACCCAGATCGTGGTGTCTGTGACAGGTACTCCATCAGACCGGCAGCACAGTTCCACACCTGTATCCATCAAGTGGGGGACTGAATGGCAGCAAACTGTCTGAAATTGATTTCCGGGAAGGCTGAGGTTCTACTTTTTTGTGGCTATACAAATGTTTGGTCTCCTGCATTATGGCCTGCCGAGCTGGGCTCCTTACCTAATCCAGTGAATAAAGTAAAAACCTAGGAATCATGTTTGACTCTAGGCTCTCTTTTGAGGGTCATGTGAACCAGGTTACCTCAACATCCTTCTACACTCTAAAATTACTTAGAAGGAATCTTCCTTTTATTCTGGCCAATCTATGGAAATTAGTGGATTCCGCTCTTTCTTTATCCAAGGCCGACTACTGTAATAGCCTTTTTTATCAACCTCTGGAAAAAATGTCTGACAAAATTACAGATTGTGCAAAACGCAGCAGCCCATCTACTGCTGAACATCCCAAAACACAAATCTGTCTCTATGACACTTAAACACCTACACTGGCTGCCGGTGAAGAGACGGACCAAATTTAAGGCCCTCTGCATAGCTTTTAAAGCCACTCACATAGGACATAGGACCTGCCTTCTTTAAAAAGAATCTGCGGCCCTACATCCCAGCCCGTCATCTCCGCTCAGCCTATGCTCATAACCTGGTGGTTCCCAGGTTAAAAAAATGTTCTTGGGGAGGAAGAAGCTTCCTGGTCAGTACCACCAGACTGTGGAACTCACTTCCATTAAGGCTAAAGGAAGAAAGCAATATGTTGGCCTTTAGAAAGGCACTAAAAATGTGGCTTTTTAATCTCTGATGTGGTAAAATCTGTCTGGTATCTTTTGGTCTGATGAGCTAGCACCTTAACACCCTCGGGTGAATGTTTGCGCTTTATAAATTTATTTTTCATTTAATTAATTTCATACACCCATATCAGCTGTACAGGTCCTCGACACACCTTGGGAGAAGGTAGCCCTAGACATCATTGGTCCCATCAACAATGCAGGGGTGACCAAACGCTAAGCACTGGTCATGGAAAATTACAATTCTCACTGGGTCGTTACTAAAATGGTTCACCAAATCAACATCGAGCACATAATAAAGTTTCTTAAAGACTCCTTTTACTGTGAAGGCATCCTGGCTACTATTGTAACAGATAACAGAGTGCAATTGACATCTTCTGCCATGGTGGCATTTCTGGCCCTTCTTAATGTTTGCCACTTTAAGACTGCCTTATACTGCCCTAGGGGCAATAGGTTGGTGGAGAGAATCAACTGTATGGTTCAGGAATTTATCCAGCAAGCCTGCCTTAACCACTTGGACATAGAAAATGCTGTGCAGGAAATGTTGTTGGATTACTATACCACTCCCAGGTCTGTAACAGGAGTCTCACCCTCCACTGCCCTCAAGGGCATTAAACCCTGTTCCAAAATGTTTACGGGTTGGTTAGGTGGGGGGACAGAATTACTCACGACCCCAACCGGGCCAGAGGCAAAATTGCACTCCATCAAGCAAAGTGTGAAAGCCAATACACTGTAAAAAATGACACTAAAAATCAACATTGGACTGTATGGGACTGGGTGATTGTAAAGCGGCCTATTGGCCGGGAAGGGTCAATGTCCAAATTCTCTCAACCAATGCGCATTGCTACAACAAAACTAAATGTAGCCATTATGGTTAATGGACAATGTTGGAGCATGGACAGATTGGTACGCCATGACCCTGGTCAATTGCACTACCAAGAACGATCTTCAAGCTGGAGCGAGTCAAGCCCCAGCAGCATAGAGTTCATGACTCACAGAGAATCTAAAATGCCAGTTTGTCATAAAGAGTATGAGCCTGATTCACAGAAGTAATCTGAGACAAAATCCTAAAGTTATTACATTTGGTATTCACAAAAGGCATTTAGTAGCAGTAAAGTTAGGATTTTGTCTTAAGTCTGCTTTTTACTTTGCCTACTCACCCTACTCCAGCCACATTCCCCGCAGCCGATTAGGTGCAGCCGTGGGATGCTGATAGGGTAAGCCACCATCTTGCTTGAGGCGCTGGGTTACGGACTAGTTGTTTCCATCCGCCCGCCCTCTCTGGCATTTAATTGCGCAATTTCCTGTATCCCCTGATTTGCTGCTAGCGTTCTCCTGAGGCGGAAGCCGGGGAAGTTTGGCCTAAATCTACACTTGTTCTTAATACTTTTTGCTGCTATTCGCTACTTTGCACAGAGTCTTTGTTTGTTGCATTTTTAACTGTGTTGCTGAATATTGCTTTTTACTTTGCCTACTCACCCTGCTTCAGCCACATTCCCCGCAGCCGATTAGGCGCTGCCGTGGGATGCTGATAGGGTAAGCTGCCATCTTGCTTGAGGCGCTGGGTTGCAGACTAGTTGTTTCCATCCGCCCACCCTCTTCTGGCATAAATGGAAATCTTTTTCCGTCCGCACAGCGGGCGCGCCGACGGGCGCTGAAGGCGCGCCAAAGGCATGCCCGTCTGCGCCCGTCTGCGCTCAAACGGGCCCAAGGGCCATTTCCCCTGGTCAGGACTCATCAAAAAGACTCAATTACAGGGCTGATCAATTGAAGGCACACAGACCTCTAATCAAGAATGACTGTTTTATTTTTGATCTGTTTAGCGAACTTCCCCTGTCCTGCTTGTGCTGCTCACTTTCTCAGGAAGCTCCACAGCTGTGTCGTAGCTGTTCATTTCACACCACGATTTCTCACAAAACTTCTTTTAAGTTTTTTAGCCTGAACTGCCGCTCCTTGCCGAAGCATAGACGTGATATATTTGATCTTCTCAGCGAGGAGTCACCTGATGCCCTCTTTATCACTGAGTCTTGGCTTCATGATGGTTCTGGACCAGATGTCGCTGAAGCACTACCTTCCAATTACACCATTGTTAGGTGCGACAGAGTCGCCAAAATAGGTGGCGGCATTGCTATTATATTCAAGAACATGTACCAATGCCAATTCGATCATATCACCTTACATAACTCTGAGGCAGCGTGCTTTAAACTTGCACTTCATCCAAAAATAGCACTCACAGGCCTTCTAGTCTATCATCCTACTGTCCCTGTTAATGCTTGAGACACACAATTGTCCAACCTTATTGCCTCCATTCTGACAAATTCCAGTAACTTTCTGGTTGTGGGCGATTTTAATGTACACCTGGATGACCTGGAAAATAACACAGGTAGAACCCTGGTTGGCGATCTAGAGGCCATGAATATCACATTACACAATTGCAGTCCTACGCACAAGGGTAGTCACTTTCTTGATCCATCTTTTCTAACATGCCGCTTCTACATTGTCCTCCTGTGTCGCCCATTCTTTGGTCAGACCATTATCTTGTCAGATTTATGTTTACCACCACGGGCATGTCACACCATCATAGTAGCACACGTGTTGCCAGCAGGAGGGACTGGAAAAAATTGGATATCATTTCTCTAAATAATATCCTTGCAACTCACTTACCCACAGAATTATTCACGTCTATTGACATGGATACGGCAGCCAAGATAATAAATTCCTGGCTTCTAGATGCCATCGACATCTGCCTTCCCTCTTCCCTCAAGAAGGAGAAACCCCATAACACACCAGCCCCTTGGTATAATGATGCGTTAAAAATGGACATGTCCTGTTGCAAAAAACTTGAACGCATCTGGCGCAAAGATTATTCCCTGTTAGCAGCTTCTACCTATAAAAATGTCTTAAAGAGCTACCATAAAGCTTGTGCCCTGACCCGGGCCAGCTACGTCACTAAAACCATAACAGACGCAGACAACAAATCGAAAGTATTGTTTGGCTTGGTTAAAAATCTCGCTGGTTCCCTCACCTCAGTGAGACTTCCTTCCTTGTCTAGTAGTAAGTGCGATGAAATTGCTCCGTTTTTTATCAGTAAAATTGATAAGATCTACCAAGACATTTCCATTCAAAACGGTAGTTTGACTCCTCCAGCTCCTTCTGTTAATCTAGAGGGCATCAACCTTTCTTCTGTCTCCACCCTCGGTTCATTGTTTGTATGGCCTGACTTGCATCCCACTGTCCTTCATGAAATCCTGTGTAAGTAAAATCTGGCTCCCCTACCGATCCCCTGCCCATCGCTATACTTCGGTTACTGCACTCTTCTCAGCTTTTTCCGATTTGCACTACTCTCAACCTTTCTCTAAAAACTGCTATTGTTCCTGCCAGTTGGAAGCATGCAATGGTTACGCCTTTCCTGAAAAAGCCCACTGCCGACCCTAAAGTTTTCTCTAATTTCCGCCCCATCTCCTTGTTGCCAGCTTTTTCTAAAGTCCTAGAAAGACACATTCACCACCATCTGTCTCATTTCATCACTACTAACAATCTACTGCACCCCTCCCAGTCAGGCTTTCGCCCTGGTTTCTCCACAGAAACCACGCTCCTTGGCGTTACAGAGAACCTTCGGTCTCTGCTAGACATAGGTGAGACTGCAACACTGATATTACTTGACCTCAGTGCGGCGTTCGACACTGTCTCGCATAATATTCTTCTTAAATCTCTAGCTGCTACGGGTATTGGAGGATTAGCTCTTGATTGGTTGGCTTCTTTCTTAACTGATCGAACGTTTCAAATTGTTTCCCATTCAGCTACCTCCAAAATCTATCCCTCACCTTATGGTGTCCCCCAAGGTTCCATTCTAAGTCCCTTACTTTTCAATCTTTATGTCACTGCCCTGGCTCACATCGCCGACGATTCGCAGGTTGTTTTCTCCCTCTCACAATCTGACCAGGCCTCTGCTTCCCTCCTTCAGTGTGGACTTGGGGAAATCGCAAAGGTCATGAATCAAAATCTTCTCAAACTGAACGGGGGGAAGACGGAAGTCCTGGTCCTTGGGCATAAGCAAGATCTCTGGACCTCCAGGCACTGACCTTCTGAGTTAGGCCCGCTTCCGTCTCCATCTGAGCATGTGCGTAACCTAGGGGTGATTATTGACAGTGGTCTGACAATGCATTGTCAGGCCAACAAAGTTTCATCTACCTGCTTTACCATTTTGCGTTGGCTGAAGAAGATTTTATGGGTGCTGCCTACCGACACCCAGAGGTCTGTGGTGAACGCCTTGATCACCTCCCGGTTGGACTATGGTAATATACTCTATCTGGGGGCGACCAAGGCAGTCACTAGATGCCTCCAATTAGTGCAGAACGCCGAAGCACGTCTGCTCAGTGGCTGTCGTAAAACTGACCATATAACTGGTCGTCTCCGTGATCTTCACTGGCTGAAGGTGGACAGCAGAGTGAAATTTAAGGCGCTCAGTTATATGCATAAGATCAGTATGAGAACTGCTCCTAGCTATTTGCAAACCCTTGTTAATGTCTACGCCCCTACCCGTCCCCTCCGGTCCCCTTCTCAAATTCTTTTTACTGTACCTAAGTTTAAATTGTCCAGAATGGGCGAAAGATCATTTGCTTTTCTAGGGCCCAAGCTATGGAACTCTCTTCCTTTAGACATTCGTTCCGAGAACTGTCATGCTCGTTTCCGTAAAGCCGTTAAGACCTGGATTTTCAACCAATAATTATGCTCTTCTTGTGCCTAATGTTAGTTGTCATTTCTTAGCGCCGGGAAACCCTTTCGGGTAGCTGTTGCGCTTTATAAACTCAATCAATAAATAAATAAATAAATTACGTCTGTCTTAAGTTTGTCTTAAGTCTTTCTCAAGTCTGCCTTAAGTCAAACTTAAGACAAAATCCTAACTGTCTTAAGTCTGTCTTAAGTCAAACTTAATACAAAATCATAACGTTACTACTACTAAATGCCTTCTGTGAATGTCAAAAGTAGTAAGTTTAGGATTTTGTCTCAGATTAGTTCTGTGAATAAGCACCTGAATTTTTTCCTCCAGATTGTCTACCTTCTTTTGGCTATACTCATGTTGTTCTTTTTCTCCTCTGCCTTCCCTCTGCCCCTTCGTTTCCCTAAGGGGAAAGATTTTTTGTGATTGTATTCCTTCCACTTGGTACCTTCCTCCTCCCTCCCCTCTTATGTTAAGAGGAACGTTCCCTCTTTGGGTTCTGAAGGCTACCTTAGATGTTGAGTTAAGCTTGTGAGGCACCTAGGCTGTGACAGGATTGGAGCAGTGGGGACAGTGAATCAAGCTTACCTGAACCCAGCTGGAGTCTGTACCTCTTCTGCCTTATTGCCATCTTTGTAACATATTTATCATTACTAATAATTCACTTTCTCACAATCAGCCACAAAGATAACTAGAAGCTCAGGATAAACCCACATAAGTAGTACTTATTTTTTAAATATCAGATCAGCAAATAATTGCTCAGTGTTCATTAGATTCCTGGGGAACCAATATACATCTATCATAGTCCTTGACTTGCTCAATGGACATGCAATCTCTTATATTAATCTCAGCCACTGGTAATTATTCAGGGTGCAAATCAGTCCACCATAATTTTGCACACCTGCCACCCCAGACTGGACCCAGCCAAATGCAAGTGAGTCTTGGCCCTGCTCCAGTGGGAACAGTTCAGCCCAAAATGCCAAGTGAGGTCCTCTCTGACCAGAAATACAGGAAACCCAGGACCAGTTTTGCCCTTGTCAGAGCTGGTCTAAACCTAAGCCGGCAAACCATCACCAAATCTGGCCAGATGAAGAGCATCGAGGAACTCCATGTGAAAAGCTCTGTAAAAGGTTCCAGGTCCGAATGTAGAAAAGGTGACCGGGACCCACCGCAAGAGTCAAGCCCCCCACCTTCAACCACTAGCCGGACTGTATCTTTAGTTCCTCCCACTGGAAATCTCCAGAGGTCTGACTTCCACATACCGCGAGGGGTAGCGGCACAGGTCTCCATCAAAGTCAGCACCCCAGGACCAGTTTTGCCCCAGAATAGGCACATCTTTATTCAAGTGACATGGTGTGCATTGGACTCACACCTGTCATACCCATCCCACTTAGGGTGACCCATTAAAGTATTGAATAAAGTGATAGATATCATGCTTGAATTAATCTCAGTCACTGGCAATTGCTTTGGACTACAACCCAATCCTTCTTTTTTTTGCCCACCATGCCACCTCAGTTTGGAACTAGCTATAAGCAAATCAGTATTGGCCTAGCTCCTCGTGGGAAAAGTCCAGCCCACAACGGGCAAGCCAGGTCCTCCATGAACTGAAACACAAGCACCACAGGCCCGTTATTCTACTTTCATGTACTCTTCAGCCAGGTATAGCTTGGTTCTAGTGATACAGTGAGCCTGGGACCCAGGTTCGGCCATACCGAGCACAGTTAGGGCATCAAATGCAATAATAACAAGGTGATGAATGGAATCTCTGAATTCATCTTAGCCACTGGCAATAGCTCTGGGCCACATCCCAATCTATTGTTTTCTTGCACACCATACAATCTCAGTTTGGACCTATCAATATACAAATCAGCCTTGACCTTCCTCCAATTGGAACAGTCCAGTTCGAAACTGTCAAGCAAAGTCCTCCCTGAACTGGAACACAAACAGCCCAGAACCAGTTTGAATGGATCACCCCACAATGGAGTGGGATGAGGCCCGACTAATTACCCATGGTTGAGATAAATTCAAACATTTTATTAATCACTTTTTGTATTCTTTAGCATTGAAACTAAGTAAGTTTCTCAATGAAACTTTTATTAGGGAAACATATTCAAAACCTCTACTAATGGCCAGTGGGGTGGGCTTAATGTTAAAGGGGATGGTGCCATTTTTGCACTGTACAGAGATTCAGCAAATATTGTCATCTCTATATCTTCCTAAAGCCAATAGGAAGTAGAAAGATGGAGCAAGGTATTAAAGTGAATCATCCAAATGCCAATGTATAGCATACATACCTATTAGTAGCTCTTCTGCATGCAGCCCAGCCTACTAAACTAAGGGGCAGATTTACAAGCTCCTTGTGACACTTTTGCATCACTTTTCCCATGTTAAAAGTGATGCAAAAGTGGTGCAAGGTGCTTGTAAATCTGCCCCTAAATGTTTTCACTTGTCTGAATTAATATATGTGTATCAAAATTGAAAAGTGTGTATTGGGACTAAAATGCTTGAAACTTCAGAACTCCTAAGTTGAAGTTTCAGGACAATTATTACATTTGGAAAACATATTTGAAGTTGATATTCGACTGATGAATAATGTGGTATTGGGCAGACTTAGCTCTAATAATATTACCTTGGTGCCAGGGGTGTTGAAGCTATGACTGATTTGTATTACCAATATCAAGGCATTCCAGATTGACTGCTTGCAGCTCTGCCTGATGAACTGAGGTGTTCACTGTGCTAGTCTTGCATAGGGTGGCCACTAATTTAATTTTGTCTGATGTGGTGAATATTACGAATCGAATATTATTGGTAGCTTAGGAGGATTTTCAGGAAACATAAATAGCTTATTCTAAAAAAAGGTTTGAGAACCCTTGTGTCACCCTGTCATGCCAGAAACCGGTCCCCGGAAGCTTGTTTCCTTTCCAGTAAAAGAATTGGCTTGGTAGTTTGGTCTGCCCTGTTCCCATGATGCACTGGGCCAGGGACAGACTAATTTGCATGTAGCCAGGTTCTGAGCTGGGATGGTGCAGTGAGCTAAAAAACGGTGATGGATCAAGCCCTGATCTGTTGACTGGGTACGAGTATTCTGTTTAATTCAGATGCTCTGTCCATCACCACCCCCCTTTTCTGAATCGTTCTGTCCACCATAAGCGTGGAAGGGTATGCTCAGACATGAGTCCCTCGCTCACTGCACCATCAGGATTCAAGCAAGCCAGGCCGAAGACGGCTGTAATGCCAGAAACCGGTCCCCGGAAGCTTGTTTCCTTTCCAGTAAAAGAATTGGCTTGGTAGTTTGGTCTGCCCTGTTCCCATGATGCACTGGGCCAGGGACAGACTAATTTGCATGTAGCCAGGTTCTGAGCTGGGATGGTGCAGTGAGCTAAAATACGGTGATGGATCAAGCCCTGATCTGTTGACTGGGTACGAGTATTCTGTTTAATTCAGATGCTCTGTCCATCACCACCCCCCTTTTCTGAATCGTTTTGTCCACCATAAGCGTGGAAGGGTATGCTCAGACATGAGTCCCTCGCTCATTGCACCATCAGGATTCAAGCAAGCCAGGCCGAAGACGGCTGTAATGCCAGAAACCGGTCCCCGGAAGCTTGTTTCCTTTCCAGTAAAAGAATTGGCTTGGTAGTTTGGTCTGCCCTGTTCCCATGATGCACTGGGCCAGGGACAGAATAATTTGCATGTAGCCAGGTTCTGAGCTGGGATGGTGCAGTGAGCTAAAAAACGGTGATGGATCAAGCCCTGATTTGTTGACTGGGTACGAGTATTCTGTTTAATTCAGATGCTCTGTCCATCACCACCCCCCTTTTCTGAATCGTTTTGTCCACCATAAGCGTGGAAGGGTATGCTCAGACATGAGTCCCTCGCTCACTGCACCATCAGGATTCAAGCAAGCCAGGCCGAAGACGGCTGTAATGCCAGAAACCGGTCCCCGGAAGCTTGTTTCCTTTCCAGTAAAAGAATTGGCTTGGTAGTTTGGTCTGCCCTGTTCCCATGATGCACTGGGCCAGGGACAGACTAATTTGCATGTAGCCAGGTTCTGAGCTGGGATGGTGCAGTGAGCTAAAAAACGGTGATGGATCAAGCCCTGATCTGTTGACTGGGTACGAGTATTCTGTTTAATTCAGATGCTCTGTCCATCACCACCCACCTTTTCTGAACCCTACATTCAGCAACAGGGACCTCACAGTTTGAGATTTTTAAGGATAGAAAGCTCAGTACAATAATAAGCCCTTCCTGGGTGAATGATAGAAAGAATGTGGAGGCACCACTAAAAAGGGTAATAACAACATCAGGAGAAAATAAGCTTAGAAGACAGTTAAAAGAAATTTGATGAGAGGAAGGCAGTTCATGAGACTAAAGTGCGAATACACAATATAGTTAGAGTAAAGACACCTGTGTGTCACTGAAATTGTCCTAAGTAACTTTGCCACTCTGGAGGATTTTGACTTCCATAAAAAAGACTAAGGGGCATATTATCAAGGGCTGGCGATAAAATTATCACTGATTTAGTGTCCGTTTTCCGGCGAAAATAGGCAATAATTTTATCGCATTATTAACAAGGACACATTAGCTCGTATTTCCTTGATTTACCTCCCGTTTTTGTCACGATTAGCATCGCATCGATAATGAGATGCAAAGTAGGATTGGCTGTCAAAACAACACAGGAAAATATTGTGAAGGCACCTTCACGATATTAACAACGAGGCGTAGCGATAATCATAATCGCGTTAACTCTGCATTAATGGAGGAATTTAATGTCTGCTAAATTCCTGACTAAGGCATACCTAACATGGGAGGTGGATTATGGGGTTGAGGCCACAGTTCCTTATCACCAAGACTATTGTCGCTTCAAAAGGGACATCGCTGGTTTTTCAGCTATGTTTGGCCATTTTCCCGCTGTCACTGGAATATTTATTGCCATAGCGCTTAGCGGTAATAATACAGTGCTAGCTTGGAGATATATTCCAGCGATAGCCAGCAATAAAAAAAAAGTGTGCAAATTATCGCTGGGGCTTGACAATATGCCCTTAAGGGCCTTGTTTAGTGTTTGGCAGGTGGGATACTCGGTTAATAACATGACAGATATACATGTACGTATTACAAGTGTATTATATCCTAAGACACTTTTAATAAGGTGGACAGGATATATGTCACAACTGTAGCAGAATAATCCACCTGTCAAGCTATATATCAGGCCGTAGGAGGCATCACTTCTGGTTAATCTATCAAGTTAACAAAGTGATTAGGTTTTTTGTCTTAAGTCAGATCCTGGGCAGCCTTATTCAGCTCACGCACTCAATGTAAATAAAAGAGTATAGACTGAGAAAGTACTAATTTGTTTATATCCTTAGTAGCAGTTTATATATGATAATACCAGTTAGGTTGTATCTCACATTGTATATATTTTTTTTATAACTCTTTTTATTGTTCATAACAAAACAAAAGGCACAGCAATGCAGTTCATCCAAAACATACAATCAGATACAAAGCATATATATGTTATTTAGCATACTTTAATATCACAATGACTCTTCAGTCTAGTGTCTCTCCAACTGCATTAAATGGATCTTGTGATCTAAATTCACTACACTGTAGCTGTACCGTTGGAGATAAGCAAATATCTCCACTGTGCACATTCCATGCAGCTCACTTACAATCCCATTTTTGGGGCATTCCCTGTGTTTGAAAACATATATTCCTGCAATCATGGCTCTGTCCATGTCAGCGGCCCAGTTTCTATACATGGCATCTTCCCCATACCCCACCTCTGTGCGATATTACGTTTCACAATGCCCATCCCAGTGAAACCCATGATTTCTCGGTCTGGTTAAGGTCAGTGGCATCCTATATATTTAACAGGCATAATTTTGGGGTAGCCTTAAATTTCTTCCTCCCAGCACTCTCTAATTGTTCGGTAACAGCTTTCCAGTATATTTGGGAGACTGGACATTCCCAGATAAAATGGAAGAAGGTCCCCTCCTGGTGACACTGTCTGAGGCAAGAAGGATCAGCCCTCCTGCCCATCTAAACCAACACTCCCATGGCAAGAAAAGCTTGATGCAGGGTTTTGAGTTGGACCAGATGCAATCTCATGGCGATGGCCACCTCTCTAGGGGAGAGCAAGGCAACTCACCAATTATCCTCTTCCAGCACACCCAGATCTGCCTCCCAGTGATGCCACAAGCGCGTTAAAAGATCCAGGTGATTATTGATCAGTTTTTTATATGTGAGGGATATGGGCTTCTTGACCATAGGGTCGAGTATCAACCTGTTGTCTAGTGGGGAAGCTTCAGGAGGTGGGTCATCCGCCAGTATTGCTGTTTTAAGCGCATGGCTGATTTGTAGATATCTAAATGTTTCAGATCGTGCAAGGTCGTATCCTTTCTGTAGGTCAGCGAATGTGGTCAACCCCTTAGAATTCCACATGTCCCCCACCCTTGAAATACCTATCAGATCGCACTTATCAAACACGAGACAAGCACTCAAATGACCCAAATGATTCCCAGAGTGTGGTCACATGTGTGATTTTATTGTTCCAGACCATTTTTTGATAAACCTTGTGCAAGGCTTCAATGGTGCGTGCTGTTGGTCCGGTAAGGCACAATTTCTTGGGATTCGTATAGAGTGCTTTGTTATATCCACCTTGTCCCATAAGTCACCAGTCTGTACGGAAACTCGGGTCCCCCGATCCCCATGAGCCCAGCGGTTAATCATCACAAGTTGAGATGCTTGGTTATATAAACTGAGGTCAGGTAGTGCAATTTCCCCATCATAACATCCAGCCAATAGCTTTTGCATCGCTATTCGCGGAGCCCCGCCATCCCACAACAAGGTGTGCACAACACTATCAATACTGGAAAATTAGGAGTTGGGGGTCCTATTGGGGGAATTCTGCAACACATAGAGAAAACAGCACAACACCAGCAATTTAAGAAGGGCTGCACGTCCCAAAAGAGTCAGAGGAAGGGATCTTCAGTGTTTCACGTCAGCGCGAAAGCGCGTCAAGGGCCCTTGCAAGTTTGCTTTATAAAAACAGGCTGAATCCGTCGTTATAAGAAATACCTAAGTACCAGAAGCCCTCCGGTGCTACAGGGAATTCATATTCAATTGGTATACGTGGTAATGAACCCTGTAGTGGATATAATTGTGATTTGGACCAGTTTATTGTGCATCCTGAGTGATTGCGGAATATGCGGAAGATATGGAAGATACGATGAAGGGTGGATGTCGTAGAGGCCATATATAACAGTATATCATCTGCATATAGTGAAATTCTATCATCATGATTCTCAGTTCATTTGAGTCCACAGATCAGAGGGTCTCATCTCACCCAGACTGCCAGATGTTCCAACACTAAGGCAAATATTAAAGGCGATAGGGGGCATCCCTGCCAGGCTCCCCTTCCTAACTGAAACTGTCTGGAAGTGTGTTGATTCACCGCTACTTGAGCAATAGGGGCTGGCATACAATAGGTTGATCCATTTCTATAAAATTGGGCCCCAATCCCATTCTTTCAAGGACCTCAAACATGTAATTCCATTCAATCGTTTCAAAGGCCATTTTGGCATTGAGGGACAATAGGGCCACATCTTCTCTGATCGTATGTTGTCTGCCCAACACTCTTTGTAGGTGTCGTAAATTCAAGGCTGAGTTCCGGTCAGGCATAAAGCCTGACTAGTCTGGGTGCATCAGCCTGGTAATCAAGGGGATGAATCTATTAGCAAGGTATTTTGCAAGTATATTTGCTTCTGCAGTAAGAAGAGAGATAGGCCGGTAGGCCTTGCAATCATTCGATGGTATGCCTTGTTTGTGGAGAACCACAATTGTAACTAATCGGATCTCTTCTGGCAGCATCCCTCTCTCATTCCTCTCTAGATACATTTGGCAAAAATAGGGAGATATCTTGGAAGCTGTTGATTTAAAAAACTCGATAGGGAGTCAGTTGGGTCCCATAGCCTTGCCCGAGCGGATGTCATGAATAGCCAGCTGGATTTCTTTTTCTGTAGGATCACATTCTAGGGAATCCCTTCCTTCCAACAACAGAGAGGAGACCTTAATGGTCGAGAGAAGCTCCCGCGCCGCAAGTAGTGAAACTGTCGCTGTTGACGTATTAACCAGGTCAAAATAGGTGGCAAATGTTTCTGCTATCTGTTGGGGATTAGTGATCTTGATGATTTCTCTCTTTTTTCCAACCAGGCCAAGAGCTTACACGTTCTCCACCCATGTTCTTAGATCTTATGGGAGATTGATTTTTTTTGCCTTAGCCGCCTCCGTGAGGAGCTGTTAATAGTCCAGTATTCTGACCGCCAATAACTGATGTGCAACAAGGTCAGGGGACTGTGCTAGTGCTGTTTCCCCCGTAGGATGTCTACCTCAAGTTGGTCTATTAGTTTTATTAATTCCCTCCTATAGCCTACCATAAGGGCGAGGGACCTCCCCTTTATACCTGCCCCAAAAGCACCCCACAAGACTTGGGCTCAGGAGACCGAGCCAACATTTTATTTAAAATATAATTCAGTATCCTTGATTAATGCTGTCTTAATGTGTGGTATTTTGAATGCCTATGGGTTTATAGTCAGTGTCTTACACCTGGTTTATGGGCCCACCGCCATCTTGGTAAGAATAGGGGAATGATCTGTAATTCTTCGAGCAAGGCAACACTCTTTGCTGAATTTGGAAAGGTCCCGGGCAAGTGTAAGCTTGTGATCTATTTGCGACTGACTATTGTTGGCCCAGGAATGAAAGGTGAGGTATGTGATTGTGGAGTTGAGTTGTCTCCAGATGTCCACCAGGCCAAGAGCCGATAGAAATTCAGCTAGTTTGGACCCAGAAGTAGGTTTTTTAAACGTGGGGCAAATGGTCCAATGAGCCCTCTACAGTCTCCCCCATTCACTAGCGTGCCAATCGGGAGATCATGTAATGTAATGTAATGTAAATATACTTTTATAGAGTGCAACTATCACTCCAAGGAGCATCTTGGCGCTGTAGCCCGTAGCCTGGATGGAAGTCCGGGAGAACTACTCACACATCAGTCTCATCTTCGCTTATCTCCCTATGTCTATACCAGAGTCATGCATACTGTATCTGGGAGGTTGAAGATCCAAGTCTTCAAGGCCTTTCTGAAGTTGCTCTCTGAAAGAATTAGTCGCAATTTGGGTGGAAGCTTGTTCCAGGCTTTAGCACCCAGTGCTCCGAGAGATTTTCCTCCCTTCGTGGATAGCCTAAATTTGGGGATCAGCAGCAGGTTCATGTTGGAGGATCTGAGGGTACGAGCCGGTACATAACGTCTGAACCAAGGGAAAAAATACTTGGGTCCTTGCTGGTGGTATGCTCTAAAAGTGATCACCAAGATTTTGAACAGTATACGTTTGTGGACGGGCAGCCAGTGCAAGGCCCTAAGCGTAGCCGAGGCAGATGATCTCCTCGGCCAGTTTAGGACCAGACGGGCGGCAGCATTCTGGACCAACTGCAGCCTATGCATGACTGATCTATTTAATCCTGCATGTAGGCTATTGCAGTAGTCCAGACGAGATGTTATGAGTGCTACCGCCACCGTCTTCCTGGCTGCCAATGGAAGAAAGTCAAAGAACTTTCAAAGTCCTCTGATGATACTGAAGCTGAACCCTGCCACAGCCCCTGCTTGTTGTTTGAATGACAGTGCTTCGTCAAACCTAATCCCTAGGTTGCGGGCCGTGTCGATAGTGTTAGGGGGATCTCCGCATCTTGTGGCCACCATAATCTAGGGGAAAAAGGGTTTTGGGCCCAGAACTGTAGAATTTCGGTTTTCCCAGTGTTACACTTGAGATGATTTTTCCTCATCCAGGCGAAGGTTGCGGCGAGGCAATCTCTAAGATTTTCCTCTGCCTTCATCGTTTCCCCGTCTAGTACAAGGATGAGCTGAGTATCCTCAGCATACGATATAGTGCTGATGTGAAAAGATGTAATCAGCTCAATCAGCGGGGTCATGTACAGATTGAACAGTACCAGGCTCAAACTTGAGCCCTGAGGCACCCCTGTTGGCATAGATTTTTCTTCAGAGCAATACTCCCCCAGCACCGTGACTTGCCTCCTATGGCTGAGAAAATTCTTTTCCAATCAAGCACAGTCCCTGCTACCCCTGCTGTTACTAGGCGGCCAATCAGTACGGAGCGTGACACCGTATCGAAGGCCGCAGATAGATCAAGTAGAATAAGGACAGCCTTCTTCCCTTGATCAATGGCAGTCTTCAAAGTCTCTACAGTATACAAGAGAGCAGATTCTGTAGAGTGCGACGCCCTAAACCCAGATTGATTAGGGTGCAGAATATCCTCATCCTCCAAAAACGTAGTCAGTTGTTTATTCACAGCTGTTTCCGTAAGTTTAAAAAGTAACGGAATCAGCGAGATAGGGCGAAGATTGGAGAGTGTTGAAGGGTCTGCTAAAGGCTTTTTTTGCAGAGGTTTCATCGCAGCCAGTTTCCATTCCGGGGGGATCCCAGCAGAGGATAGGGAGGAATTGATGATGTTGTTAATGATCGGGTTTACCGTGTCTACCAAGGCATGCAGAAGCATGGGGGGGCAGGTGTCAAAAGGAGAGCCAGATTTGCTGGATAATATCGATTGACTAGAGTCTTCTAAGCTGATGGGCAAGAAATTACTGAAATGCGCCTTCCTGGTGCCCATTTCAGATTCCTCTTCTCAGATGGCATTCGGTTGTTCAGGGAAATCTCTAGTAAGGCCTAATATTTTCTGCTCAAAAAAATTGGCAATCGAATTACATAGGGTGAGGGAAGGAGGAATCTCTTGTAGGAAAAACCTAGGATTTATAAAGTTATTAACTATTTTGAATATCTCCTTCTGTTTATTATTAGAGGAATTGATTGCTTCTAAATAGTATTCTTTTTTGGCATTTTTAATCAGTGCATGGTACTGCCTCCTAGCTTCTTTGTAATGGCTGAGTTCTTCTGCTATATATAAGTGGTGCCATTTCCTCTCCAGTATTCTAACCTCAGTATGTTTCTCCTTTAGGGAGAGTGAGAACCAGGGTGCAGACTTTTTTTTATTATATATTTTACTAGAATTAATCACCTTGGGTGGCCCGCAAATTTCAACAATCCAATGATTTAAATTTTTATTGTCAATCTCCGTGACACCAGTCGGTATGGGTTTACTTTCAACTGCAATCCACTGGAGGTCTGGGTTGTTACTTATTTTTTTCCAGTCCTGTTTCATGCGAACACTGACTTTGGAAGGCCCCTTCCTAACCACTTTTTCTTCTACCAAGAAATCGAAAGGAATAAACATGTGATCGGTCCAGGTCAGGATACAAGGTGGTTTAACCTTCAGAGATGTTAGGTTTGTGCAGATGCAGTCCAGAGTATGGCCTGCCATATGGGTGGGGTCCAATGTCAATAAAGTCAGCCCCAGCACGTTCATTAAGTCTTTAAAGCAGGACGCATTTAAATGCATAGCCGAATCAAGATGGAGATTTAGATCGTCTAACAATGTGAAACTGGCGAATTTAAGAGTAAGATCGCTAATCACTTCCGCCAGGCTATCAAGAAAGTCTTTCTGTTGCCCTGGTGGGCGATATATTAAAGCCCCAGGAAAAGTGATAGAGTTATGTATTTGTAAACAGAAACCCAAGCTTTCAGCCCCCTTAATGTCTGGAAGTTCGAAAGAAGTACATTTTACTGAGTCTCGATGAATAACGGCGAGTCCCCCCACGTTGTTTCTGCCAGTCTAGTCTTTGGATATGGTACCCTTGCGGCAAGGCTGATACAATATCTGGGGTACACCAGGCTTTAAGCCACGTCTCTGTGACGAACAGCCAATCTAAGTCATTCTCAGAAATTAAGTCATAGATATGTGCCCCATTTTTGCACATTGATCTGGCATTAATAAGTCTTCCCCGGAGGGTAGTAGACCTATTAGGCACTAAGATTACTGTGAATCAGCAAAAACTAGTTACAAAAAAGCCCTACGTGGCCTTCATCAATCTATCAAAAAAGCCAAAAAGCTATTTATTGTGACCTCCATTCAGCAAGCGGAGCAATCAAGCAAAGAAGTTTTTAAGATTGTTCAATCTTTTTTCAAACCTAGAGCTATTGAGACTGAAGTTATCCCGTCGGCGAAACTCTGTGAAGACATCTCGGACTTCTTTGATAATAAAATTATTTATTTATTTATTTATTTATGTTCTTGTATAGCGCCTGAATAGACCCCCGAAGGGGTATCTCCGCGCTTTTGAAAGTCTATAATACCTTCACGAGCCCTGAGCCCACAGTTATGGCGGACATGGTAAAAAATGAGCTGCCCTCCCTTTCCTTAGTTCAATTTCATCCTATTTCCCTCCCAGAGGCTTTGAAGGAAATACAAAAATGCAAATCAGGGGCCCCTGATGACCCCTGCCCGACTAAGCTTTGGAAAATGATGTCAGACGCAATTGCATCACCACTCCTACATATATGGAATACATCCATTGAAACAGGCATGTTTCCTGAATGTTGGAAACATGCCACACTTCTCCCTCTGAAAAGCCCAGTGGTGCCCCCGATGACCTCAGTAATCTCCGCCCAATCTCCCTACTAGCAGCCCCAGGTAAAATGCTCGAAAAGCTGATACAACGACAACTGAACAGCTTTATCGAGGAAAAAGGGATTCTACATGAAACACAGTCAGGTTTCAGGTCCGGCTTCAGCACCGAGACCGCCCTTATTGAGGTAGCTGAGTCGATTAGGTGGTCCTTAGATTCAGGAGCATCAGCTATGCTGGTGCTCCTGGATCTATCAGCCGCATTTGATACAGTGGATCATGGTAGACTGCTGCTACGGCTGAAGGACATTGGTCTGGAAGATAAGGCACTGAGCTGGCTCCAGTCCTATCTTACAGATCGCTCCCAGAAAGTGGCATTGGGCACCTTCTCCTCTAAACCCAAACGCCTCTGGTGTGGCGTCCCTCAGGGGTCGGCACTCAGCCCTCTACTTTTTAATGTTTATTTAGCCCCACTTTTCACCATGATTGCCAAATGGGGGTCAAGGCGATTTCGTATGCAGATGATATGCAATTAGTCTTCCCCTATTTGGAGGCGTCGGAGGCGGCCTTCAGTCGAATGAGGGGATGTCTTCGAGATGTAGCCAGCTGGATGAATGCAAACAAATTAAAACTGAATGCTAGCAAAACGGAGGTAATATTCTTCGGTAAAAACACACATCCTCCTTCGGATCTGTGGTGGCCCCCTGAAATGGGTCCACCGCCATCCCCCGGAACCAATGCGAAGAATTTGGGAGTAAGATGGGACGAGAATCTCTTTTTTTCTTCTCACATACAGCAGGTCACTACTGGATGTCTGCACAAACTCAGAAACCTCCGCAAGTTCCTTTCTCTTCTCCCAGAAGAGTGTCGAAAAATGGTAGTCCATGCGACAGTTACATCCAGATTGGACTACGCGAACGGCCTTTATCTCGGCCTGCCTAAATATCTAGTGCAACGCCTGCAGATCGTGCAGAATGCGGCTGTGAGACTGATAAAGCACATTCCTTTCAGACAGCATGTCTCTTCGCATCTGCGTGAACTGCACTGGCTCCCAGTGACTAGTAGAATTAAATTCAAAGTTCTTACCCTGGCGTTTAGAGCACTAAGAGGGACCTGCCCTAATTACTTGAAACTCAGACTCCCCCGCTACCATCAGGAGAGGCACCTGCATTCTAATTCCCTGCTTCAGCTACTCGTCCCACGAGCTAGAAAAGCCAGCCTTGGGGGCAGGTCGTTTTCTGCCGGCACGGCGAAACTCTGGAACGCCCTACCTCCTGCCATCCAATCTGCTACGACAGAGCCTAGCTTTAAGAAGCTTCTAAAAAACTGGCTCTTTATGCAGAAAACCTTAGCAATCCCCCCGTGCCTCCTGCTTTGCTGATGTACTCTTCCAGCGCCGGGACACCTCCTCGTGAGGTAGCTGTTCACGCTTTACAAGTATCAGTATTATTATTATTATAAGATATGTTCCTCTGGGGTCAACTCCAACCTGCAGTGCTTAAAACAGGTCGTTCCCCGCCAGTCACCTACTTTTATGGTATTACGACAGTGGCTGTTGTGAATGTTCAGAGGAAGTATCCCGTCTCTAGTGAGAAGGATATTAGACATGGGTTGGCCATGATGGATGGCCCTAGGCCCGGCCGCGGCACGGACGGACACAGACAGGCTTACCTTTGGGGCACCTTCGGTGCACCATTGGTGCGCCCGCTGCGTCTCAGCCCCATGTGAGCTTTAAATAGGAGACTACTGATGGTCCTAGTGCAACCACTAGACCGTGACCTCTCAAAGATGGCCCCCGGAAGTGAGGGTGATAGACTCCCTCTGTACCGCACTAGTCCACTCCCTCCACGACAAACAGCACAGGCTGCGGTGGAACGGGGAGATGAGTGGTGCCCTAGGACAGTAAGTGCAAATTTACTAATGTGCCCACAATCAAAATGATATACTGTGCAAAATCGTGATCATTATGCTAACAGTACAAACGACGATTTTAAAATGCCATAATGCAGGTTGGAAACAATAGCGTTCTCAGGTATTTAACAGCGTGTCAGCATGTCAGAGCTTTGTGTGCAAGTGAGTGTATCATGGATACATTTGCTATGGTCCTGCAGAGTGGACTGTGACAACTCTGGAGGACATACGCCGAAAGCACATTAAATGTTTTAGCTTCCCAGGAACCGGACACCGCCAGAAACCTGCCCTGTTCGTCAGTCCAAGTTTTCTTTACCTTGTAAGGGCAATTTCTCTGCAGAAGCACCCCCGTCCCACGGGAACCTGAAGTGAACCCTGCATGTGCAATCAATTGATAACCCCATCTGCTTAGAGCCCAATTAGTATTACCAATCAGTAGGGTTTCCTGCAAAAGCGCCAGATCAGTAACCTGTCTCTTCAGAATTTGAGGACTATTCCTCATTTCAGTTAGTCCCCAAGCCTCTTTACATTCCATGTCAGGAAATTAAGTTCCACTTTTGATCCCATTAGTAGCGATACAAGTGCAAACCCTGTGTATCAGTAACAGAATATCTATTGAGCTGGAATTACAATGATGATGTGAATTGTAAGTACCCATGGTGTGTGTTTGCCGATGGATGAGCGACCAAATGTTGCACGAAAGCAGACATGAAAAACAGAATCCCAAGACCTCATTATGAGATAATCAAACATCCATGTACATGAGTCAGTGCTACAAAAAGACGGGTTAACCCAAGAAGTCACTTGGACCTGGGCGGAATATTGATACAAACAAAGCGGTCCCAGATAGACACACAATTAACTCAATCGTAACAACAAATAGGTACATACAAATATAATTATAACAACATTGTTTTTAATTACAACGTGTATCGTAAAAGATTCATTCATAAAAATAAATACATAGTAAATCACATATAATGCCCCTAAAGAGTGGAGTAGGGAAGGGTAGTGCTGGGATAGTGAAAGTATAGAAACTAGAGCATGGGTCACTAAGACCGGAATACACCAGAAATAATGATAAGTTAACACAATGGAACAAATAATTCATCAATTAATTTAAACAATCATGCTTCAAATAAAATCACAAATGATAAATCAGGGGAGGAGGCTGAACACAAGAGGAAGTGTCGACGTTTCGACCCAAATGGATGCAGGCGTGGTATAAACCTTGCTAGAGGGTCTTCATCAGGACAGGGGTTGCGGGAGGTGGGGCAATGGACCTGTATAGAGAATTAAAAAATAATAAATTTTACTATGGGTCACAAGGGATCCCAGAGAGCTCATAAAAATGATAAAAGGCCGAGATGGGAACATAGTCATATATTATGAGGAATACATCATTAGCAGCAAGAGAGTAGTTACGGACAGATATCTTATAAGGCAGGCTAATTGGAAGAAACCTCAAAAGCACGATGGGTCATTAATCAATAAGAGTCACCGGATGACAAACTCGACAGCATCGATTTACACTGCATGCCAGCATTTGACACATGGTATACTTAGCCGGGACATGGACTCAAGTTTGAATCAAAGAGAGTCCAAGGGTCATGTAAGTATAGATTAAGTCTTCAAGACATATAAAAAGCATACCTTAACTTGGTACTGTAATGCAGTGGGTATGGTTCAATAGTGGTAGACTCTTGAAGATAAGGAACTGAGGTTACATCTAAAAAGTCAAGAATATTCATTTCGATAATTTAAACAAAGGGTTGTACATCAGTGTAAACCTCACAGGTAGTAACAATTTAGTGACAGGACTGGGTGTAAGTCTCACTGGTAGCGACAATTTAAACAACGAAAATAAGTGTGAGGGCACACCTCTGGAATCAGATTGAAACAACACGTATACCTTATATACAGGTGCCGGTGTTTTTAGGGACAACACGTCACAGTAATAATGATTATCGCACTAAACATGTTAGCTAAGCGATTAATGCATGGTCAAATTAAAAACATACCTTGCGTCAGTGCCTAATTTGGGGATGGGGTGGTGCGAATGGCTCGGAATCTGCACAACGAAAGGAATGAAAAAAGAACACCCAATGTTCACTAGTAGCACCTCATACGGGTGCATGCAGTATCGACAGATAACACAAATTTAACAGCACTTGCGTGTGAGTTGGCATACCTGTCAGTAGTACAGGTAGTCAGTAGTACAGATAACAGTAGGGGGTTCACACGTAGATGTATAGGATGGCAAGTACTAATCGCTGTGGAACTGTAAGTTGAGAAGGTCGTGGTTGAACACAGGAATGTACGGCCACATGCATCAAAGTCCGTTTTTGCGATTCCTTATTTGCGATTTTTAGGGAATCGCAAACAAGGAATCGCAAAACGGGATGCATGATTGAAATTGCACAAAATTTGCGATACGGTAAAAATCGCAATTTTTACCGAATCGCAAATATTATGCGAATTCCAATTTGCGATTTCGCAATTCCCATTGATTCCTATGGGCCAAAAGGCCCATAGGAATCAATGGGAATTGTGAATTCGCAAATTGGAATTCGCAAAATGTTAATGCATTCCATGGGTGGGGGGGTCCAAAGAAACCCCCCTGCACCCTTGAAATGTATTTTAAAATGGATGTTTCACACACACATGTCCTAAGGACATGTGTGTCCGTAACATGACAGTCGAGAGATCCTAAACGGCACTGCTCATCGCTGGGCTCAGACGGCAGTAACCGCTAAAGCTACTTCCTATAGAGTTCCGATCACGTGACCCATAATAGTCATGGTCACAGAAAGGGGACTGATGGAAAGGGGATGGAATCTATATTTTACCAACTCCGATATATAATATAACGGTGAAGAGAAGATTCTGATGGGAATAATACCACTGACGCTTCCTAATGTGCGGTATCTTAAAGCAGAGGAGTTGTAAAAAGTCAGTGCGTGTCGTCGAGATCGCTCATGTAACCTCGCGTGTTACCCATGGAATTTATATACAGAAAGTTATTGTTGGAAAACCAAAAGTGTACATACATACAAAAACACACATGCCAGCATAAGCCATAAAAGTGATGGATAATTACGTTATAGCTTACATATTGAACACATAATTGCTACAAAATGCTATTGACCTCACGGCGTACCTATCAGACACGATGGTAAAGGCCATCAGAACGGAAAGATTCACATTATTATTGTGCATTCAAGGAGTTAATACGGGTGACACAACAATGTACTGGCCAGCATTTATATTTACAGATTGGCCATTTGAGCAAAAGTACTCTCATTTTCATTAAGACTCGCCTTTACTGAGTCAAACAGGAACATCCATTTGGCTTCACGGGTATTGAGAACATTTGAAATACTGCCTCCCCTGGCACCTAGTGTGACTTTCTCAAGAATGACCCACCTCAGACTCTCTGGTGTGTGTTGTTTGGCTTTGAAGTGATCAACTAATGGGGCTCCCACTACTTCGCATCTAATTCTACTTGAGTGTTGCAGGATCCTAACTTTTGCCTTTTGCTGAGTCTGGCCAATGTAAATTAGATCACATTCACATAAGATTGCGTGGATTGCGTTCTGGGTGTTACAGTTCGTAAGTGATTTCAGTGCGATTTTGTGATCCTTATATTCAAAAACCTTTGTCTGGATTGTATTGTCGCAGGCTTTGCACTTAGTGCATCTATGAGGCCCTGTGACAGGTGGGAGATTCCACAGTGATAGAACGGGGGTGGGTTCTATAGGAGGGAGGAACGATCGGACCACATGATCTCTGATGTTCTTACCTCTTTTGAAAGCATGTAGAGGCAGGGTTGGATATCCAATATCATCGGATATTAGTGACCAATATTTATTAATGATCTTTTTGATCCTGTTACTCTCTGTTGTAAAAGTGGTCACACAGAACATGCGAGTATTTTGTTCCTCATTACATCGTTTAGGTTGTAGTAAACATTCCCCTAGATTGTACCAAGCTCGTTTTTTGGCCCTCTTAACAAGACGCCGGGGGTATCCTCTCTGTATCAATCTATTCATCAGGTCGTCTGCTTGCTCCATGTAATGCAATTTGTCTGAACAGTTCCTGCGAATTCGCAAAAATTGCCCGATAGGCAAGTTATCCCTGAGGGATCTGGGATGGTGGCTGCCATACTGAAGGAGCGAATTCCGCTCTGTGGGTTTGCGGAAGAGGGTCGTCTTCAGAATTCCATCATCATTGTAGATCATAAGATCAAGGAAATCAACATGTAATGAACTAGATTTGAATGTGAATTTAATGTCGGCAGACTGTAAATCCAACCAGGCCTGGAAGGCAGAAAGCACAGTATCAGTCATAATTATCTTTGTATGTACCTATTTGTTGTTACGATTGCATGTACATGAGTCAAGCATCAGTTGAGACCTTATATTAATGTTGCATTGCTGTGCTAAACTAAGACTACAAACTAAACTACAACCCATCCCACCAATACCTCCCTCCTATCCCCTCCCTGTCTCCCTGCATAACAGAATCTGGTGACACGCTCCCCCAAAAGTGCAGAGTGCCCGTCACCCTCCACCCCTAGAAGAAAGAAAACATGGGCTCAACCCGTCCCCCTTATCCCTTCCTTAGATATTTAAAGTTTTTAGCTACAGGAACCCTTTTTATACATTAAGATTTACTCATCACATTCCCAGAAAATGACTCCTCAGGTCCATAGTGCAGTCCTGTTCCATCTTGACCAGTGGCTTGGCCATATTGGACATCGATATATTAAGAGGTCCATATCAAACTCACAGCCTGCCCTGCCCCCTCACTGATGATGCAACACGATATGGGTCCTTAGGTGATTGTCGACAAGCCAAGACCTGGTACAGACTTCCTGGGTGTAGTCAGGGGTCACTGCTATATGTAGGTCATCCCATCCGTGACCGGGTTGTTGTCGGTTCTGTGTCTTCAGCGCTCATCACTCTTTTCGCTCTGAACTTCCTTTCTCTCCTGCCTTCCACCAGCCATCAAGCCAATCAATCGCCTCCATGGGGTCTGTGAAGACCCTGTTTTTGCCCCCTGCCTCCACACGCAATTTCACCAGAAACAGTATAGCATACTTAATTTCTCGCTCCTTGAGAGCCTTTTTTACCTCCAAAAAGGAACGTCTTTATTTCTGGACTTGGGCAGTTAAATCTGGGAAAGAAGTGAGGATGCTGTTCTCAAATCTAAGAGGAGGGGCACTTCGAGCCAGCTGGAGAATGTGGTCCCAATATCAAAAGTTAAACACTCTAGCCAGGATAGGTCGTGGGGGCACCCACCGTTTGGGCCTACCCCCAGGATATGGTGTGCTCTCTAAATGGAGAAGTAGTTGGAAAGATGTTTAGGCTGCGAGTGCTTGATTACAAGGTATTCCACAAATAGGTCCACTGCTGGCCCTTCGGCCCTCTCTGGCATCCCTAGGATGCAAGCGTTAATACGTCACGACCTTCCTTCATAATCGTCAAGTTGGGTCACCAAGGACTCAGTCTTTTGTTGTAATGGAGAGACTTGATTTTTTAAGGTGGACACATCAGCAACAAGTTCCTCTGTAACCTCCTCCACACCTCTTTCACCCGGGAGTCCATTGTGCGTAGGTCAGCTCTGAGGAGGGAGATATCTGTGGCAACTGAATCAATACGATCCTCAAGTGATGTGTGAATGCCATTGATGGCTGCCAATACATCTTGGAGCGTGGGTGATTCTTGTTCACACACCTTCTGTTAAGCGTGATGCTCTGAACCTAAAGTTGGCTGCCCCCTCATGTGTCTTGTGTAATGCAAATTAATACATTTTTTCCTAGTGTGCATTATGACCTCCCTTATTCATCTCCATTTTGGAATTGCAGCTGCCAAGACCACAGTTAAGGGGTACTCACCGCCGCCTACCGTAGTGAATACCACGTGGCCTGTTGGATTCTCCCCTACCCCAGAACCACAGCCTCTTGATAAAAAAAGCTTTTGGGTTGAGGCACGAGTTCGAACTGCCTATGCGGTCCTTCTAATATGCCAGTCAGATGGCAGTTCCACAGGTAAGTCAGGAACACGGGCACTAGTTGTTAGTACCTACGGTTGACAGCACCCCCCCCCCATTCTGAACTCCACTACTTCTTCCAGGCCCACTTCAATTCCGCTAATGTGTGTGGGCCCACATCAAGGCCCAGTGTAAAATCCAGTGCTCCGCCACACTCCCGCAGCACAGCACACGTTTCCACCATTTGGGGCAGCAAAACCCGATACCTCGTTGTTCCACCAGTCCATTCAGGTATGTCCTGGGAAAGTGGTGTAGGTCCCTGCTCGCACCAATCTCACATAAGAAACCACAGTGTAGGGTACTCAGTTGAGGGACAATTCAGGAACGGGCTTGTGGAGAGCGATGGAATGGCACAGCACCTCAATCCAGGCGATATGGCACAGTGGCAGCCCCAAGTGCAGTAGTTGTTATTTGCATCAATAGTTTGAGGGCCGATCCTGCCCCGAGGCGCCCATGCAAATCCCCCGACTCGTTGGGAAAACAGGCTGCCGAAACACTGCCAGTAATTAACTTCACTGCTCCTGGGGGTCCACAGGATAGGAGCATATACATGGCAAAGCAAGTGGGTCCCTCGTGGCCGAAGGCCTTGTGCTCATATTTTAGGTTTCTGTGATTGTGAGAAATTGAGTTTTTTGTTGTTTAGTGTGAACCCTATTCAAGCAAAAACCACCATCCCTGTCAGAGTGAAACACAAAAGTCACTAAGTTAACCTGTGCTTAACCCTCTGGTAGTTTGGCACAAATGCAGTAACCGACGATTAATCCACAAGCCTGAATTCCTCTCCTGTGAAGGGCCTCTAAAAAGGGTTTGCTGCTGCAGAGAAGGATGTAGAGGGAGCAGCCGCAAAGTCAGGCTGATTGGCAATGCACCTTGGGCAGATAAAAGCGCAGGTCCCAGTCTCCTCTTAGTCAAAAATGTTCTAAGTCCCAAGTATTGATTTTGTTTCTATCTGGGCACCTTTAGCACCACAAAAACACAATTTTACAAAAGAGGGTCCTGGGGAGAATTTTTACTGACTATGCAATCTCCAATCCCCAAATTATATATGAAACCGGTCAAAATGCATAAACCAGTCAGTTATCCAGATAGAAAAGGGACACCAAGCAATCACAAATTTAGTCGCACCTGATCGAGAAAAATATCCCATCAGCCCACCATGATGGGTAGCATCCTCATCTGGGTGCTGGTAACAATGAATCTGTGCAGTTCACCCCTGATTTGGGGGACAATACTGCACTAGATTTAAAACCAATGGTTGGCCCAGCCAAGTGAGATCTCAAAAGTGGTGCTGATAGTTTGCAGTGCAAAGTAAATGTGAAGATTAAAAATGGCTACCAGGACAAAAAATATGTTTAATAGGGATTGTCCTAGTGTCAAGATTAAACACAAAGCCTGATAGTTTGAGAATATAACAATCTTATAGCAATAGGGAAAAGGTCAACATGTTTCAGCCGTATAGTTAACAATGACCGGCTTTCGTCTGGACCTAAGAGAGAGTACGCTACTGCACAAGTAATACAATAAATGTGTGAAAAATCTAAAACATTACTCAACTCCAAAACTTGTACATTTAGTGGTTATCAACCACCCTACCAGAACCTGGCGTGCACAAATGTGTACATTTTTCAAGTTGGTACAGGTACCGTTTTCTTTCCTGTAATGATAAATCAAATATTTAGTGTTGCTTAATGGTGTACCTAGATCATCTGAGACACTGTGTAGTTTGTTTACTGTCTTTAAGGGTAATTATCTCTTTGACAGAGGTATATGCCCAATGAGTGGCTAAGCATATAGTAAGCTTGATAAACCATGTTAAATCAATTGAAATGTACTCACCCAGCTTTGTGTGGGAGTATGCCTCACCTCACCCGGCAACTGCTCGGTAAATGAGGCCTGCTCTGTTCATGCATATAGAAGAACACACATGAAATTGAATCCCAATGTGTCCCTTTATCTATATCAAATATTGCAACATTTTAAACCTTAATTGTTAATAGGATTTGACAATAGATCAATAGGCTCCAACATGCAAGGCCAGAGATCAATATATATGGTAAACTCCTTTAATTCAATAAAACCTAGTTGCCCAGAGAACTCTGGACCTATCTAGAAACATGTGGCTATAACAATGTTGCTAGACAACTTTGTTCAATTTGATGGAAAATACTGCATCCCTCGCTGCTAGGCTAAGTAAGCCTATAGTCTAAATAGTAATTTTAGAGAGTTTTCCCTTGCCGAGACTGAGAAGGAACACAACCAGACAATTGTCATGGCTGCCTGACTCACCTGTCAGTCGGTACCCCAGCCATAGATGAAGCCGAAAGGGAGGTACCGAACCAGCAGGATGAGTCTGTATTTATAGCCCTCCTGATTGGATAATTGCCGTTATTTAACTAGAATGCTCATTTGCGCACTAATATCGCAACTGCTCATAACTACTGAACAGAGCCGCTTTTTCTAGTAGTGGTGCAAGTTCTGGGCATGCTCTGTACATTTACGAAGCTTGTTGGTATACCGTGCAAGTGCGCACCCCAGAACACAGCCCCGCTCATACGTGCATGCGCGCGAGTCTGAACGATATTACTTACTATTGAGCATGATCAGTGTCTAGGAACCAGGCATCAGTAGCCCCCTAGCTTGATCAAGATTGTTTAAGAATGGTGCGATACAAAGAGGACAGAAAATATGCCTCTTTCTCTACTTCTAAGGAACACGGTCCTCTGAGAGCCATTCTGCAGGTCCTGAAAGTGAACTGAAGAGTAGTTTTAAGGGTCCAATTTTACACCTAGTGCCTTCTGTGGCATAGAGGTTTCTAGAGAATTCCCTTTGAAGTGATTCAATTTTGGTGTTGACAAGCCCTTTGTGTGAAGGCAGGGCACAGCCTATTGATTTGTAAGTGGTGCTGTATCACGCTCTGCTCCCACTGTCCTGCCAGTGATAGCCCATCGCGGACCACCTAATCCCTCTATTGTGTGACTGTCTGGGAGGAATAAACAAACTCCAAATGCAACTATACCCAGTTATGTGACCCGGGAGGAGGCTGCAGGCACCAGATAGTTAGGGCAGTAAAATGCCAACTTTCTAAAGTGCAATTTTCAAAATAGTAACTCCAAATATGCAATCGACTTTACCATTAAAGAGGTTTTCAAATTACAATTTATTAGACACCAAACAGGAAATCTATACCTGCTCCCAAGCAAAAGCTAGCACTTAATAAATGTAATCAGCAACCCAATGTCATCCTTTGTGGGAGGTGACCTCACAGTAGTGAAAAACAAATTTAGGAGTTCTCCACTAGCAGGACATGCAAAACCTAAAATAACATGCCCAGCCTTGTAAATACAATGCACCCTGCCCTATGGGCTTCCCAGGGCCTGGATAGGTGTGATGTATATGTAATAAAATGGGAGTTTAAAGCTTTGCATGGGGTTTATTTTGCCAAGTGGCAAAAATTGCTTTCAGCCCTGAATTGATGCCTGGGGCATTGTTTAAGATGCTACTTAAGTGTGTGGCACAATACTTGCTGCTGCCTCACTAGTACCAATTCATTTACAGCCCCTGGGAATAAGGTATATCACTTCACTAGAGAATTATAAGTAGGTTCAATATGTCAATCATATGCAATTCAATTGTACAATGAGTTATGGGGTGAGCTTAAGAGCATTGGTTAGCAGTGGTAAAGTGCTGTGAGTTCTAAGGCCAGCAAAACAAATTCACCAAAAATAGGAGGGATGAAGGCAACATGTTTAGGGGTGACCCTGCAGAGAGGGCCATGTTCAACGGTGATCGAATACTTAGTCATATTCAAAGGGTCATTTATTGTTCAATGAAAAAGGGAAGATGTGTGGTACTCTCTTGAATATATCCATGTCTTCTGGAATGTCGGAGGTCTGAGAAGGGTTAGAATGTCCAACATTTGAGAGGATGAAGGATCTAAAAAGTAGAATAGTGGATGGGGCACTGTATGAATAAATTGTTAACCTTAATCTCCGACTGTGGCTGATTAAGCTGAACTCTCACAAAGGGCCAATTAATTCTTGACCGTGAACTAGAAGCTTCTTGAGTATTAAAATGAGCTTGTATTCAAAGGCCCCTGAGAATTACACATCCTCTCCCTATGTTGCCCAAAGATTATTTGTGGTTTAATTTTCAGATATTTTGAGATCATGGAACAGCTGGAGAAAGTCACTAAACTTTATAATAATGCAGTGACAGAAATTGGGTTATTAGTTAAGGGAGCTAAGTACCCATGTCATGTAATAATCACAGTCCTTCTCAGGGTAAATCAGTAATGTCACTAAATAAACTTGTGCCCAATCCACTGATACTTATCGCTCAGACCAGACAAGCTTAACTTAGAGGAAATGCAGTAGTAAAAAAGTAAAGTCAAAATGAAAAAAAAAATCCAAAAGAAAATAGAGTAAAATGTAATCAACACAATGCCAAAACAAATCAATAATGGGAATCGGAGATATAGATTTTAAAATTATTTAGTAGAAATAGTGGCAAGAAGTACAAAGTGCCAATGATGGTCAATGGTCACTGTAGAACAGGACCTAGATACAATTTGACGCTGACCACAATGGAGGGTAGGTGGGCACAGTACCCAGGTTCAACCTGACCAAAGGTTTTACCTTCTGACTTGGCCTTTTAGACCCAATCCACCACAGGAGTACACTTCTAAAGCATGCTAGGATCTCAGATGAAGATCTTAGGGCCCAATTCACAGAATGAACTTAAGACTCAATCCTAAACTTACTACTATTTTGGTATTCACAGAATGCACTTACTACTTTTGGCATTCACAGAATGAACTTACTACTTTTGGAATTCACAGAAGTTAGGATTTTGTCTTAAGTTTGACTTAAGACAAACTTAAGACAGACTTAAGACAGACTTAAGACAAAATCCTAACTTCTGTGAATACGAAAAGTAGTAAGTTCATTCTGTGAATGCCAAAAGTAGTAAGTGCATTCTGTGAATACCAAAATAGTAGTAAGTTTAGGATTGAGTCTTAAGTTCATTCTGTGAATCGGGCCCACAGAAACTGATGGAGTGGCTAACTGTAGAGTTTACTCAAGGTCCATTTCCATCTGATCAGCGGCACAGTTGCTTGAAAGACCTCTTGGAACTTTTTGGGTCACTGTAGCTTGAACAGGAGGTTAGCCTTATGACCCTTGGTGTCCACGTCTTTGACCTGGGTACAAGAGAGAGAGTTGGTCCAGTCCTCCACTGCTCTTTTCAGGTTGCAGACAGTAGGTTCAGTCATCTTCGGATAGTCCTTAGGTCCAGAGGTGTCTGATTTATTCCTGACTTGAGCTAATGGGTCGGAATATTCCATAGGAACACCCTAATCAATGGGGTAAAGTCTTCCAGGGCTATCCATACTATGTTGGGCATTTTCAAGACGGCTGAAATCTTCATCCAAACTAAACTTGGATGGGGGTATGAGTGGAGAGTGTACTATGTTAATCCTAGTATCCTCCCACATCTAACATCAAAATCTAGTTTTAAGCAGTCTCTGTACTCACAATGATTTCAGAGACAGAAGTCTGGTAGAACAAAGCCGAGCTGTCGGAACCACATATGAGATAACCAAGGATTTTTTCTGCGTCCTGCCTTCACCTTTTGAAGTGAAACCTGAAGAATATAGGTAAACCAAGCAGACTTCTCAAAAAGGCTGTGACACAGTAATATCAAAAAGAGACCCACTGTGAATTGGGCTTGACTATCTGCGGGCCCTGCCCAAATGTCAGTTAACATTTGTTGTGGCAGGAGCGACCTCTTTGTAGTGCTCCCAAGTGTTATATGAAACCCCTGTAGACCTGTCAAGCAGGTCTTTACACTCCAGTCTTTACACTAGCAGGATCTAGCACTGTAATGTCAAAAGAAGTCTCACTGTCAAGGAGCTTAGTATGGCCGGGGGAAAAAGAAGGCCAGATGCTAGTTACATCTGCTTGTGAAAGAGTAGGCCTCCTTGAAGGTAATGAAGTCCTTAGCCTTAGCACACAGGTCTTCCTTTTGAGTGCACAACAACGCCCTCCCCCCAATTATCCAAGGACTTTTGCCACTTTAGTAGTAATATAGTAATTAGATAATCTATTATGTTTAGAAACAGTCTTTATAACATGCATTTTAAACAGATGACATTTTATATGTATATACAACCATATAAATACCAATTCATCATCATTAAAGCTAAAATCTCCATACCCCTACCATCTAAACACATTGAGACACTAATCCAAACATATTTTAAGAGATTTTGTCAGTGCACATGCCACATCAAAAAATAACATTTTTAACAAAAGTGCAAGTACGTTGTTGCTGCAGTTTATGTTCTACCTTTTAAGAAGACGTTTTATAATCAAGCAACGAAGCCTATAAAAATGAAGACAATCAATTAAAACATGAACATTGAAGTTGTGAGAAGGCAATCCACATACGCAATTATTTTCCAGGTCTAAAAAATGTGAAGTCCTCAGCTCTTACATAACGCACATTTAATTATACCCAAACTTTTTATAGTGGTAAATGTAGGGGGCATCTGGGAGTGCAAATAAATACGGAAATGCATTCACATTTTCCCATGAATCTACCATATACCTTGATGAGGGTCTGTTCCTTAGATACTTCAAATCAGCAAACCTGGATTCTTTTTTTACAGGCAATTTCTAATTCCGCTTTAGAAAGTTGTGGGGCCTCAGGTATTTTTATTCTAATTTTAGATTTCCTGCAATGGCTTATAATCTTTTCTTTACCTTCTTAGCCCACTGTAATTCACTCTTTCCTAATTCAACTGCACAGAGGGCTGCTACCTTCTGTGTATTTGGGACCTAAAGTTTATCTCAAAATCTTAAAGTTGTTTTATAGCCTAAGAAGTTCCAGCCCTATAAATGTCCTAATCATATTGTGGTAAATAAAATTACCCGGACATAATTTCTATACATTAATAAAGAATAAGGATAGCTCATAAAAATGAGAGGCAGAGTCCGTGGTATCTGAGTCAAAAAGGGCTTTAATGCAAATGACTCGAGTCATTGAGAATCGGGTTCCATCACCACTAAGGTTCAGGAAGGGATATCTAACGTTTTATTAACATCACACATTATATATAGTAAAACCATACAATTGCAATGAATAGAGTAGGCGGAACACTCCAGGCGGAGCAAGTGAAAAGAGAGAGATAAGAACACATGGGCGTAAAAGAAGGCGTGTAAGGAGGTGTGCACATAGGCGTTCACTTGATGAGTCATAGGTGTGTCATAGGTGGGTGGATGCATAGAGGAGGTCTGCAGGGTCAGCAGAAACCTTTACCCTACATGTGCGCGCAACTGGTCATGACATGAAATTGACGTGTAACCGGGAAGAGCTGGGGGCTGACTTTAGCACTAGTAGAGGAGTCTGGAGTCTGGGATGTCAGAACGACCTGTACCTTTGGCATATCTGATATCTTGTGTTTGGAAGATGTATTGTCTGAAATAAAGGTCTCTCGAGTAAAGGCTGATCATTACTAAATGCTAGTGTGTGCATATATTTCTTCGTGCATTGCGTGGGGCCATGGGCCTACTATGGCAACGGGTTCAGTAAATCACTTGCATGAAGACAGGAAGGCTAGGCCCTATGCTCTGCAGGCGGAACAATGTTTACCTCTTTCACTAGACTGGAATGTGTTTTTGCGGAGGCTGAGCAGATAACTGTAGGCAAAATACCGTCTTGGCAGGCAGGCCAGGCTGGGCAGGAAGTGAGGGAGAGGTCAGGGATGCATACCTAAACTGCAGCTTTCAGAGACAGAAAAGGCTCGGAGCCATAATTCAGGGCCTGGCTCGGCTGGGCCACAAAAACGTGTGCTTCTCGATATTTAAACGTGTACCATGTAAATGCATTGGCAACGTAGACCTCAGTGCAGAATTAACGTTTCATTCATGGAAGGCCTAATAACTGACATGTTAACATTAGACGGAAATGCAGGGGCATTATTATTATAGGCACCGAAAAAGAATTACATGATAACATGGACAAACATAGGCATAGGTACGTGGATAGGGTGCGAGGGGGGGACACACTGGTCACATAAAACTTCTGTTTCCTCATTCCCTCCTTGTCCCCTACTGCGCCCTTCAGGATACATCTATATTCATGAGACCATCTATTTGTTCATATAGCATCATTTGCTCGTCTTTTTTTATTCGTGCACGGGAACGTGAACGTGGACGGGGAATACAAGCAGTGGCACACAAGCCGCAAATCGCTGGGCCACATTGCAGACAGAGACAGCAACTGAATACTATGAGCAGTATTATTCCTAGGAATGACAACACTTTCCATTCCCAGGCTGATATCACACTCCAGAGCCAACCGGACCAAGTCCAGGTGCCTGGGTTCTGGTGTATCTGGTGAGCTATCTTATGGAGCCTTGTTATTGCTGCATACACTGATGGTGCGTTATTAGGAATAAACACACAACAACTGGAGCCGATCACTCTACAAGCTCCGCCCCTATCGGCCAGAATGACGTCAAGAACAAGGCGGTTCTGAAGAACAACAAGTCTCATAGCAGACTGCTCTTCGGTCAGGTTACCTAAGGCAAAAGTAGTCTCGTTCACTACTGCTTCCAGTGTTCTTGTTAACCTGCGTATTAATTTACTATTTTGGACGGGACCTATGAAGAAAAAGAATCCTTTATTGAAATCTGTATATTGCTCCCACGTTGTCTCAGTCTGATCGACAATTGGGGACTCGATCTCCCTCTTGTGTCTTACATGTATAAGTTGGGAATCTCGATGATAATGGGATGGGGCTAGAAAAACAGGTGGCAGTAGGAACGCAATATAACATGTTACACCCCAGTCTAAGGGCAGACGTACATAAGTTGTCTGACCACAAATAAAATAGGAATGGCGGGAAGCTTTGAAAGTAGACTTTCCTTTATCACTGAATTCGACCACAGTATTACAATCACTGTGTCCTAGGTGCACTGAACCATTTTTCCTAACGCATAATTCACCTTTCACCGGTAAGACTGTTATAAACGGTGAACCTGTATTGGTCTCGGACTGGACATTCAGAATCATGAGGTTAAGGGAAACATTCCCTAATTCGTACACTTCATTTTCTAGATCTGTTCCTTTCCTTTGGGGAAGACCATCTTTATCGGGAAAACATGCCTTATTCATAAATGTATTCAGGTCTCCCCATATCCAATCGCTCTGGGAAAACTGTGGACTTACTGTCTAGTGATGACATTAATGCAACCCATGCCCCGCACGAACCATTGTGTGAAAACGGATAAGGAAAGAGGGGCAGAACTCCCTTCATTTTCTGATAAGGTGGGAGTCGGCCGCATATCCAGCAATTCGTTACATTGCTGGTCTGGTGAGAATGATGTAACATACGGATAAAAGTGTTGTTGCGCAGTGCTAGTCGATAGGATAGTTCATGGGGTGGCAGGTCACTGAAAGTGTGCTCTACAGTGTCGTTGAAAGAAGAATGTACATGTGAACCAAGAGGAGGAAAGAAAACATGTAGCGTCAAGCTTATACATATAATCGATATACTTAGAAAAAACATAATGATCAGAGTTACTATGCATCTACTGCGTAAGTTTTTGCAGTATTTTTCTCTCATTTTCTTCTGCCTATCTCTCTGACTATTTGGGTCTACGATCTTATACATGTCAGGAACCTGTCTAACCGCTTCACCCAGTCTGTTCTAGCAAAGGGAGTTTAATGTCAATGTTCTCGGGACAGTTCTCAGAGTCCTTTACTGAACCAAGTCCATGGAAACGCTTCACATGATGGGCGTGGAGCCATCCTTTTCGTCCCTCGACCTTGACGGCAGTCCTCGTCGTCAACAAGACCAATTTGGGCGCGCGCCAGCGGGGCTCCAGAGGGCTTGAGCGGTCGAAGCTGCGGACGAACACCAGGTCTCCTGGAACAATTGCGTGTGATTTCACCTGGGTGTTGTCCGGGAAGGCAGCTGCAACCTGTGAACGACAAGAGAGTAGTGCAGACATCAAGGAAGCCAGGTAATCTGTCAGCATTGTACTGTCAACATCGGTTATTTTACGTGGCATAGGCGTACCCCACATATTCGGCGGTCTACCAAAAACCACCTCGTACGGGGATAGTCCGGTTCTGGAATGAGCTACCATACGCATGTAAAAGAGGGCAACCGGCGAGGCCACCATCCAATCCACACCTTTTTCTGCATAGACCTTCGCTAACCTTGTTTTGAGAGTCTGATTGTGTCTTTCTACGAGACCAGCTGCCTCTGGGTGTCGTACGCAATGGAATTTCCACTGGTACCCTAACAGGAGAGATACTTATTTCATTAGTTCAGAAGAGAATGGCTGTCCATTATCTGAATACACGACACGGGGCAAGCCGTATCGCGGGAAGAATTCACGGACCAACTGCTTGGCAGTGGTCACAGCAGTGTAATCTGGGACTCGGTACGCTTCTGTCCATCTAGATAGTGCACATACCACTACGAGGACATACTTGAATCCTCGACATCTGTCCATCTGAATATAATCCATCTGGAGGACTTCAAAAGGGTGGTCAGGAGGATGAAATCCACCTTGTTCCACGGGAATGCCTTTGCCTTGATTGAACTGACAAAAGATCATGCAGGTACGCACTTTCTGTTTCGCTGCTGCACGTAAATGCTTGTTGAACCAGATTTTCTGTAAACTGTCTAACATAGCCTTATCTCCTAAGTGTGCTGGACTATGTGCTGTATTAATGATAGCTTGAACCATGGAGTCAGGGAGGAACCACGTGGCTTGCCTTTTGTCATCCATCCCTGATCTGTCTGGACCCCTCCTTGTTCAGTCCATTTCTTGATTTCATCTGGAGTGGCATGTGTCTGTATGTCGAGTACATCTTGTGAGGGATCCCTGACTGCCATGCAATTTGTCAGTGATGGTACTTCAGTCTTCGTCGTGTCAGTTGGAATATCTGTTTGAGTCTGTGCTGTAAGTTTAGCTGTTCGATCTGCCAGGTCGTTACCCTGGGAAATAGTGTCAGTGACTTTAGTATGTGCTTTGCACTTCATGACGGCTATGGCTGTAGGCAAGTGTATTGCATCTAACAGAGCTTGAATGAGGGGACCATGCTGTATCTTGGCCCCATGAGAGGTCAGAAAACCTCTCTCTTGCCAGAGGACACCGAAATCGTGAACGACTCCGAATGCGTACTGTGAATCTGTGTATATGTTTACTTTCAGGTTCTTGGCTCGTATACAGGCTTAGGTCAGAGTGACGAGCTCTGCTGCTTGAGCAGACAGGGTGTCAATTCGTTGTGTTTCTATGACTTCAGTATCAGTGGTCACTGCATATGCGGCCACTAACTCTCCTGTGCTTGTTCTCATACATGAACCATCCACATAAAGTGTCAGGTCTGGGTCGGGTAATGCAATGTCTGTCAAGTCTTGTCTTGGCTTCGTCACTGTGTTAATTACATCCGCACAGTCATGTGGTGCAGGGTCTGTTGTGCTCGAGGGTAAAAGTGTAGCAGGATTTAGTATGTTGCAACGTCGGATCTCTATGTGTGGCTGGAACAATGTCAGTTCATATCCTGTCAGTCTTGCTATGGTCAGGTGCTGTGTCTGTGTCCTGTTCAAGAGAACTTCCACTGAGTGTGGAACCTGTACTGTCAGAGGATGTCCTAACACTATGGAATTGCTTTGTCTGATTGCTAGAGCTGTTGCTGCAACTGATTTGAGGCACACAGGCAAAGCCTGGGCCACTGGATCCAATGTACTAGAAAAGTAAGCACAAGGCTTGTGCTTTCCTGCCTGATCTTGTGTGAGAACAGATAATGCTGTGCCATCGCGTTCAGTGACAAAAAGTGTAAAAGGTTTGCTGTAACATGGTGTCGCTAAAACCGGTGCTTGACATAGAGCTTTCTTCAATTCATCAAATGCAAGTGTATGTTCTTGAGTCCAAGGGAGGACAGTCGAAGTCGCTGCCTCCTGTGTTGTCAACTGTATGAGTGGTTTGGCTAGATATGCGTACTGAGGAATCCATTGTCTGCAGTAAGAAGTGAGGCCAATGAAGGCCCGTACTTCCTTTTGTGTCTTGGGCTGTGGAAGATGTGCAATTAACTGAATACGGTCAGGTGTCAACTGTCTACCCCTCTTGGACAGCAAGTGACCAAGGTACACAACTTGCTGGACACAGAATTGTAGCTTCGAAGGGGACACTTTTTGCCCCTTTTCTGCCAGGAAGTATAAGACTGTCAGTGATGCACGTTCGCAGTCTCGTTCTGTCTGTGCTGTGATCAAAAGATCATCAACGTATTGGAGCGGTGCAGTGTCAGTAGGCATGTGAATACTGTCTAGTTGTCTTTTCAATGCTTGACTATAAATAATAGGGCTTTCTGTGAACCCTTGAGGAGCCCTTGCAAATTTGAAGCTTCGGCCATTTAAACAGAATCCGAAGAGGTATTGGCTCTCCGGATAGATCGGGACACTAAAGAAGGCATTCTTGAGATCAATTACAGTAAAGTACGTCGCTTCGGAATCAATGGTAGTCAATAGTGAAGAAATGTCTGGGACCACTGGGTACTGGGGTAGAATGCATTTGTTCAGTTCTCGGAGGTCAATCACTAATCTGTAAACCGGTGGTGCATTTGGGTCAGTTCGTTTAAGAATCGGAATGATAGGAGAATTACATATATTTGAGTCGGTTTCTACAACCACTCCCTGTGCAATGAGTTCGTCAACAATTTTCAGTAATGCAACTACAGCATCAGGTGGCAACTTGTATTGTCGGATTCGTGGCAGTACAACTCCTTGCTTGAGTGTGACACGGTATGGTGTAATGTGCATGTATCCTACATCAGTCGGACCTTGTGCCCATAAATGCTGTGGTACATTCTGGAGTCTGGGGTCAAAATCTCTCAATACATAATGTTCTTTAAAATCACGTAAAAACAATCTCACTCCTTCCGGAGAACAACAAATCACTGCTCCTAGTTCCTTCAGTGTTTTTATACCAAGCAAGTTTTCTGGACATGATTTAGTAAGCAACAAGTCTGTAGTACGGGACAATGGACCAACTTCTAGGGAAACTGGCTTTGACACTTCATTAACAATAGGCTTTCCTGAAAATCCCAGGGAAATATTCTGTGAGCCTGAGAGGGGTGCCCCTGGAACCTCGTCATGACTGATGGTAGTTCTGCTCGCCCCTGTGTCAATCAGAAATTTTCTGTCTTTCCCCAATACATGACTATGTACATAGGGACCCTCTTGATCTACAGGAACATCGATAAGGGGCAAGCCAACCTCCCTCTCTAGGCTGTTTCATGAATACTGTTGATAATCTGGGTAGTCTGACTGTGCATACTGGTACATTTGTTGTGTGACATGTTGTGTGGCAGCAATAGGTTGGGGTACAGCTACTGTCTGTTGCGCGTTCTGTGGAGTTTGCGTGTTCTGCGGGATCTGTTCCTGTCTAGGAGGACGCGGTCTTTCTTTCGTCTTGCCTGTAGCTATATTGTGTTTCAGGACAGCACACTCATTTATATAGTGACCTGGCTGTTTACAGTAGTTACAGTTCCCTTTAACAGGTGCCGTGCCCTTTTTCTGGCCATCGGCTGGAACTGATTGAGCAACTAGTACTTTCATTTTCGTGTCTTTCATGCGTCTCTTTTTGTGTTCCTGTTCTTCTCTAATTCGGTTCTGATGGTACTGTAACATTTGTAACATTTGGGAAGGGCTAATAGCTTGCCAGGTACTCTCAACCTTCAGTACTCTATTTTTGATCTGTGGTAAGGAATTCTCTACTAATTTGGTCACAAAAAGATGTGGGTACGATTCACTACTGGTCTTCAGGCCACTATTAATAAGAAAACATTTTTCGAATCTGGAATAAAAATCACTAGTATCTTCATCTTGTTTCTGTTTACAGGCTGAAATAGCATCCCAATCTTCCTTTTTAGTAGTCAATAATCTCGGCAAAACCTGTATCAATAGCTCGGGTAACTCTTTAGCTTTGTCCCCGAGACCAGTACCAGGGGTTCGTGTATTATCTTCATCTTCTAATTCTGTCCAGTTAATCTTTTTCTCTCCCACCTCCCACTCTTTTTCTTTAAGTTTTTCGTAAATGCCTGCTGGTAACAGTACTTTCAACATTTTAATCGTATCAGCGTACGTATACTCCCCCATGCGGAGCATGTCTTTTAATTCACGGTGGAACCCTGCTGGGTCTTTATCGTGACAGGGCAGTAATTTTTTCATTTCCAATAATTCCATTTTCGTCAAGGGTGTGTAAACGTATACTCGTTGAAGTGCACCCGCTTCAGTTCTAACGGGATGAACCTCTCGTAGGGGATTCTGTCTGTCTATGTAAAAGGTCTTTCTTTCTCGGTGTGGAGCAGGAATCAAGTGCGGGGTCAGAAAAGTCAAGTACTTATGTCGTTGATCTAGAATAACATTAATTAATTCGGTTCCTAGGCCTCTCCATCTTGCTAGGAGTAAATCGTCCAACCATTTATACAAGGGTCCTGGATCAGAATGCTGACTCTCGTACAATGTGATGAGATGTTGAATCATGTAAATACCAGCTAAACGCTGTTCTTCCGGAGGAAGACTCAAAAATGTTTGTGCTACTACGTCATCCTTATATATGTTAGAATTTCCAGCCCATTGGACTGCTGACCGGGCTAGTTCCTGTTCATGCATAGTGCTAAGTTCGCTACTCCCTACTCGTTTTTTCAGTGCATGTTCAGTAGCTTGGAATAGGTGTTCAAGGGAATATCGGTCTGGTATTGGAGAGAGAGAACGTGTATTGTATTCTAGGCGTATGGGTCTATCAAATGGTCTTGCCCTACCTACATAATTCATTTTATTGATTTCCCCTGTTACTGCATCATCGTCCTCTGAGACTTCGTCGTCCTCTTCCTCAGCTTGTTTCTCGGCCTGTTCATTCTTGTGTATCTCAAGTATTTCTTTACGAATTTTCCTGTACATGTTTTCTACTCTATTCTGTGTATCATGCTTACCCATAGCTATATTGTCACTCCAATTGTCATACCTCACTGCCAGCGCTGTCGCTGGTAATGCGAGTTGATCTTGTACTACGGGTGCTGGGCGAAACGGATTAGTAGGGAGGGTGGCAGGAGGATTAGTAGGGTTGGGAGGAGGTGGTAAATTTTCATTTACATATTCTGGAGCAGTGTCGTCTAGATAGGAGGAAAGAAAAATGTCCGCTGCGGTCTGTTTATGACTACGGAGTTTAGTCGGGATCAATGGTGGCGGCAAGTTACTAGGTACTTCCGGGGTCACTTTAGGTAGTCCCTCGGCGAGGAGGGGATACATGCCTTTAATAAGGGCATTTCTTCGTCTATCTAACTGTTCTGCCTTAACCCGTTCACCTTCTTCTTGTAGCTCTTTTTCCTTGGCTTTTTCTGATGCTTCTCTACTTCTTTCTGCTTTCGGGATTTCTTTCTCTGTTCTTCTATGTGCTTCTTTACGCCACAACTCTATGGCATCTTTCTGGGATTGTCTAGCTTTCTTTTTCCACAGTGCTTCCTCTACTCTCATGATGCAATCAGCATCCCATGTCCCTGAGACAGGCCATCTATATTTCTCTTCCAGATCCTTCGTGTAATCTACCCATAAATCTAAGTTCAGTATGTCATCTATGCCATGCTTGTGGTACATAAAATGTCCAGGAGTGTCCCTAGGCGGGACGGGAATTGCCTCTTCCAGTATCCCCTTCCTGGTTCCTATCTGACGTAATTTCGAAAACAATGGCATGTTTGAACTAGCTTGAACGAAAACACAATAAGCACAATAATAGACTGTAAACAATCATTCATACCACGACATTAAAACATTAGAAACAGATACTAACTAGTACATAGAATAACACAATCCTAGAAATCCTAAAAATAAACCTTGTTTACTGGATGCACTGCTAGAACAGTACAGTCATACCGGTCTCATAAAAAGACACGTCTTTACCGCATCCACCTTAATGGACACGTCTTTACCGGATCTGTGTACCCAGACCCGTCTTGACCGGGCTCAAATAAATGAACCCGTCTATATGCGTTCCCAACAACGGTACTCACCGGGAAGCAAAACTGAAGGCCTCGGAAACTCGATACTGGACTGGACTGCTACGGCTTCTTGCTGCGCATGCGCCTCGGAACAGGTGGGCCTCTGGATACCTCGGACCTTGCTCTCTCGGCTTGGGCTCTGGTCGGGATAGTCCGCAATCCTCACCGCCTCGTGTGGATGCCAGGTCGCAGTCTCCGTCTCCTCCGTGGGCCTGAGGGAGTTAGCAGGAAAACCCGCGGATGTGCACAGAATGGGTCCGTCACAGCTATAGAAGGGGTCAGGGGGCTGCGCTTACATCGCCGGCGCGTGGGGAAGGGGACTGGTCCCTGTTCGGGCGCCAGAATTATGTGGTAAATAAAATTACCCGGACATAATTTCTATACATTAATAAAGAATAAGGATAGCTCATAAAAATGAGAGGCAGAGTCCGTGGTATCTGAGTCAAAAAGGGCTTTAATTCAAATGACTCGAGTCATTGAGAATCGGGTTCCATCACCGCTAAGGTTCATGAAGGGATATCTGAAGTTTTATTAACATCACACATTATATATAATAAAACCATACAATTGCAATGAATAGAGTAGGCGGAACACTCCAGGCGGAGCAAGTGAAAAGAGAGAGATAAGAACACATGGGCGTAAAAGAAGGCGTGTAAGGAGGTGTGCACATAGGCGTTCACTTGATGAGTCATAGGTGTGTCATAGGTGGGTGGATGCATAGAGGAGGTCTGCAGGGTCAGCAGAAACCTTTACCCTACATCAGGGCTCGACAAATCCGAAAAATGGTACTAGTCCTGCTGGTCTAGTACCATGGAAAATCCCCTCGACCTGATTGCAACCCACTTGACCTCCGTCTCTGAAAACGGAGCAAAAGTGACAAGTTAACAAGATTTAAAGGCATCTGTATTGCTCATTCCCTTAATGAGCAATAAAAATGCCTTTAAATCATGTTATCTTGTCACTTTTGCTCTGTTTTCAAAGACAGAGGGCAAAAGTTAGTTTGACTTCCTACTCGCCAGAAAGGGCGAGTAGGACCTAAAAATAGCTCGTCCTCATCCATTCTCCCTCGCAAATGCGAGCGGGCGAGTGGATTTGTCGAGCCCTGTACATGTGCGTGCAACTGGTCATGACGTGAAATTGACGTGTAACCGGGAAGAGCTGGGGGCTGACTTTAGCACTAGTAGAGGAGTCTGGAGTCTGGGATGTCAGAACGACCTGTACCTTTGGCATATCTGATATCTTGTGTTTGGAAGATGTATTGTCTGAAATAAAGGTCTCTCGAGTAAAGGCTGATCATTACTAAATGCTAGTGTGTGCATATATTTCTTCGTGCATTGCGTGGGGCCATGGGCCTACTATGGCAACGGGTTCAGTAAATCACTTGCATGGAGACAGGAAGGCTAGGCCCTATGCTCTGCAGGCGGAACAATGTTTACCTCTTTCACTAGACTGGAATGTGTTTTTGCGGAGGCTGAGCAGATAACTGTAGGCAAAATACCGTCTTGGCAGGCAGGCCAGGCTGGGCACCTCTCGGCTGAGCAGGAAGTGAGGGAGAGGTCAGGGATGCATACCTAAACTGCAGCTTTCAGAGACAGAAAAGGCTCGGAGCCATAATTCAGGGCCTGGCTCGGCTGGGCCACAAAAACGTGTGCTTCTCGATATTTAAACGTGTACCATGTAAATGCATTGGCAACGTAGACCTCAGTGCAGAATTAACGTTTCATTCATGGAAGGCCTAATAACTGACATGTTAACATTAGACGGAAATGCAGGGGCATTATTATTATAGGCACGGAAAAGGAATTACATGATAACATGGACAAACATAGGCATAGGTACGTGGATAGGGTGCGAGGGGGGGACACACTGGTCACATAAAATTTCTGTTTCCTCAATATCGCCTTGGACATTGCGCCTTTGAGGAGAGCCCACAATTGTTTCAAACATTTACTTTCGCACCTCTCCCAACTGCCCTCTATACTTATGGCTAATAACTCAGCCCCGTAGAGCCATTGTGTGGGTACCATTGCGTTATAAGCTGTTAAAAGGGGAGCCCAAGAAGGAACACCATAAATCTTTTTAAAACAAGTAAGTCCCCTATAGTACTAGTGCCCTCGTCTCCACCAATTCTTTAGGCAAGGTCCAACTCAGCTGACTGATAAACGTCCCAGATACTTATAAGAGGACATGACCTCTACCCTACTATTACCTCACTGCCACTTATACTGTTTATTTTTTCCCAAACTTACATTTTTAGTTTTTTCCATGTTTACCCTCAATTTATTAGCCTCACAATAATGATTACATTTTATCAACTTTCTCTGCAGGCCTACTTGAGTCTCACCAGAATTGCCAAATCATCTGCATAGGAAGGCAGAACACATGTCTACCCCCCATTTTCGGGGTAAATGAATGAGTCGCTGCCAACTCTCCTGGAAGATCGGCTAGGAACAAAGAAAACAATGTGGGCACCAGGACACAGCCCTGCCTAACCCATTTCCCAAGGGATTCTCCCTGAGAGGGCCCCGCCTAGGTCAAGCTCCACTTGGGTCCAGTTCCTGGTATGCAATTCCTGCAGAATTGCTATTAAGCAAATTGGAAAACCGTGACGTATTAATTTAACCCAAAGTATACTACGATCAACCATGGAATAAATTCCCAGTTGTCTCCTTTGCCTTCTGCCTCAAAGCCCATACATTGAAACAATGATCTATCATTGAATATCCAGATTTAAATATTCCCTGCTTCATGACAATACATCAATTTCCCTCTATCCAGTTCTTTAAAGCCCTTAAAATTACTTTGGAGTACAGTTTTGCACCTACATCCAACAAACTTATCAGGCAATATTTACCTGGGTCATCCATAGTACATTTTTATGTACAGATTTGATTATGGCCCCCTTCCAACTCATAGGAATTATCCAGTCTTGGTTATGTGTATAACAACTTTGGAGAAGAATACCGCCCACCACAAGGGGTTTGACTTAATTACAATTCCTGGAAAGTTAGCTGGTCCTGCTGCCTTAGTTAAATTTAGGAGGGTTATCAACTGCGCAACAAATTGGATCGAAAAACAACTCCAAAACTTCACCCCCCAGAATTTGCCAGCACTTACTCACCACTAATTCCATTGGTTTGTAATATTTGTTAAATAAGCTACCCAATCTAATTCTGACACCATGCATCTTGCCAGTGGTGCAGCCGTACAGCATCCCTTCTGGACCAACCTCCAGAACTTCCTCATGTCCTTTTCCTGAAGTGTACTAATCATCAGATTCCAATTCGACTGAAATAAAGCCTGCTTCTTTCTCACCACCAGAGCTTCATACTCCCTTTTCTTACAGCGGTAGATATCTATTGACATTACATGGCTGCCTGATTGTCTTGTCCATCCTATTTTCCATAGCTTCTTCCTAGCAAGTACACACTCCTTATCAAACCAATGATGTTTAGAAAATTGGAATGGTTGACCCTTTTTTCTTTTCTGATTGCATACCCTTACTACTGGGATCAATCACTTTACTACCTCTGCAATGGGCTTGGCATACTAATAACCATTTGACAACACAGGTAGCTTTAACCCTTTTGATGCGTCGGACGGCCCCTGGCCGTCTGACCTCACGCGGACGTGTGTGTCGGATGGCCGCGCACGTAAGATTCGGCCAAACCCCTGCGGAATGTACGCAGCAACAAAGAAGTTAAGCAGGGAGTTTCCACCTCAGCTACCTGTACTATTCTTAGTCCTAATTTATTCTACTCGTCATTTGCTTCTAATACAAAATCAGAAAACACTGGAGAAGTAAAGCAGACTTTAGTTAAATCACTACCTACTGTATGACAGCTATGTATTAAATGTCACTTCATACAACTTCCTCCAGTACCTTGAAGTACGAGAATATTCTCAGGATACTTGACCTGTTTAGGGGCTTCCATTTGTTTGCTTTTTCCCCCTCAGGGGCACCTCCAGATACACATATTTTACTCTCTAGTCTACGCATAATATATGCCTGGTCTGGAGTTGCCACTGTTCCTAGATCCCTTTGGGCCTCAGAGCTCTGTGTTCTCCCAACACAAGTTCTCTTTTCCTTGGACTTCTGTTGGGATATGCACTTCTCCTTGGCCTAGTGCCACCCCGTTAGTTGACAGGACCTGCTAGACCTTCACCTTTACTCACTGTCAACAACCCCTTCTTCTCAGACCCCGCCCCTCTTAAACCTTGCTGCCTCTTTATCAGGTGAGGTGGTACAGCTGGCTAATACATTTACCTGTGCTTTTGGGCTAATGATCTTAATTTTAAGTCCCTCCCAAATTATCCAAACATCAGCACATTGCCCACCCACTGCTCCTTCTCCTCACCACCATTGGCCTTTTAGACACATAAACTGTTGTATGTTTGTATTCCTCTCGAATTAACGACCCCTCATTAGACCATGGCTGAGTAATTACTGGTCTTACTAATGAGGGAATACAAGTGTTAATTCCTTTTAGTTCCAACTGAATGAAATGCAATAGCAGAAGATCATCAAACATCGGGAATGGACCTGACAGCAGAGAGTCTAGATTTTACCTGGAGATTCCCAAAGCCCCTTGACTGCTGCCACAGGAACCACCTTCAGTTGTCTTGGGGCCACCTGGAGGTGCCCTCCTCAAGTGACCATCTGCTGGTAAACCTGCTATGGTGCCTTCAACTCATGACCCTGACTCCTCTCCAGAACATGCAAAACTCAACTCTGAAGGCCAATATAAGCATGGCGAGGAGGAGCGCCTCGGATGGATCACTCCTAAGGTCTCAATTAGGACCTGAAATTCTTCCTCACAAGCAGCTAATGCCTCCAGAGGACTATGCCCCTATACCGCCGCTTGTCCCATATTTACATCCTCTACTACAGCAGACTTAAAGTGCTTCCCCATAAAGTCTTTAATTGAGACTGCCAGCCATTGATTTGGCTGACGCATGAGCTTTGTCTGTCCCTGGGCTGGGGCTCCGTCAAGAGAGGGGAAAAGCACAGGCTCTCTTCTTTCCTTCATTCTTTCTTTTTTTCCTTCAAGGGAGGTGTCCTTTTTTGCAAATACGTTGCCCATAAGTTGGACCTTCAGATGTTGCTTAAAAGGACGTTTTTTTTAAACTACACTTTACATGCATCCTTCTTGCTGTAATTCCAGGTCCCAGTGCAGTAGACTTTGCTCTTCTCACTTTCAAGCGCTTTGCCTTTCGGTGAACACTGATAACTTTGTTCCAGATTGTGTTTCAAATCTCCTCCCTAGTGAGAAATTCCCATGTATTTGGTGCCGCTAGTTAGACAAAGAGAGGTTTTCCTGGAGAAGTTTGATATCGGAAGGGCTGTTGTGGTGCCAACTTTCCCCAAAAAGATTTAGGACCACCAGCGCACCTGCAGCACTATCGGATCAACTGACTGCTGCCTGGCTGCCTCTGGACAGAATCTGCTGCAGTGTGGCTGTTTGAGTTCTAAAATCCTCCTGGTCATTTCTACAGCGGATCTCATACTGGCAGTCCAATCCTTGGTTACCTTGAGGATTGAATATAGATGTACAACCTTAGCAGGGCTTCTAAAAATCTCCACAGCATCACTAAAAGCATGCCTCAATGCAGCTGCAAGACTTATCACCAGATCGAGGAAATTCAACCATATCTCTCCACACTAGCTACCGTACGAAGCCAGGATTCAACTAAAAATGGCATGTATTACCCACAAAGCGCTCCATTACAATACACCAAGATACCTGGCCCAGAAAATTGAGTTATCAGGAGGAAGCAGTCGTGTCAGGCGTGCCAAGGAGCTGTTGCTGAGTCCACCCATCTTCCGAAAGAAGAAAACGTATGATAGAGCTTTCTCAGGAGCTGCCCCCAGAATCTGGAACTCACTCCCTCCAAACATTAGGAAAATTCCAAACACAACAACATTTAAGAGGGAAGCTAAGATCTTCCTAATGAGTAACTTCCTACCATAGACAAGATAGGTCATAACTAACACCATTACCAAACAGAACAGCAATGTAAGTATAGAGAAAGTCAGCAGCAATACTGGAGAGAACATCTGATGGTACTATAACAAGCCTGACTCACAAAGGGAGACTGCATAGGGAAAATACATTCCAGAACTATTTGGTACTGGAAGTTCCAGTACTCCTTGATTTCAAGCTGTATCCCAAAAAAAAGAAAATAAATTTACTTCATATGTTTATATTTATGTTAATACTTATGGCTATATATTTATCTACCTCATATCCCTGTGAAACGTCTTCTATACAAGATGTATATCTAACTTACCTCATGTAATGTGAAGCGCTCTGATACCCAAGGGTCACGTTTGCGCTAAACAAAACTCTTTAACACCTTGGCTGCTAGGGAGATTTTCCTCATGTGTTGATTTTACATTTTTCCCATTGTTCATGACGAGCTCAGCTCGTCATGAGCACACGACCAGTGTACTGCATGACGAGCTGAGCTCGTCATGAGCAGCGAAGGGGTTAAATAAAATAAATAAATGCTAGTCAGGGTAACTGCTCTCTCCTCATGCAGCTCCGCTCTTAGGGCACTGCCCCCAGGGCAGTCTGGTCTCCAGGTAGGTGTTTGAGGCCTTCTTCCACCCAACGGCTCCTGTCAGTGTCTCATCCCTAGTGGTCCAGTGGAAGAGCCTGCTCTTCTGCTGGTTTGCTCTGTTAGCCTTTTCTGTCTTTTTTCTGTTTGCTGTTATTCTGTTCTTTTTCTTTCTGTCTTTTTTATGTTGTGTTTTTTCTATTTTTTGCCTTTTTTGCCTATTTTTCTGTTTACTTCTGTTCTGTCTTTTTTCCACTGCTGCTCCCCCTGCGGCTGCTCCCCCACTTCGTGTTCCCACCTCCCACCTCCCACCAGCTCTCCCACCCCATGAACCCTACGTAATTGCAGCCGCTGTGCAGCAGTGCGCTGCTGGTGCACCAAAGGCAAGTCTCTCCACGCACTCAACTCTGGATGCAACAACAACTGCCAGCTCTTGACACTGAGCAACTTCCAAGGTCCATTCTTCTGCTGACACTGCCGTCACACCTACAGCCACCTCCGGTCCCAGACAGCTACCACAAACCCACCGCACGCCAGTGCACTCAAACCCCTAAGCTGTATCCTGCTCAACGTATGCTTCCTGCACAGAAACTTAGTTTGAGACCTCCTCAGCATCCTCTCGCCGGACGTTGCCTTCCTCACAGAGACCTTAACCAATGCCAGCTCCACTCCAGATATTGCTAAGTCCATACCAGACGGATTCAAGATCCTGAGAAAAGAACACCCCAAGCACCCCAGAGGAGGCCTCACCATCGTCCACAAAAGTTCCCTCCGACTGACAACCTACATCTTGAATGATGCCTCGCCCACCCATGGAACACATCCACTTCTAGATACAACCCAACCCCAGAACAATACTCTGCGGTACTCTCACCTACAGACTACCCGGACCCTGCTCCCCATTCACCAACACCATCGCAAACGACATCGCTCCCCACACCCTACCTCCACAGACTGCTTACTGCTCGGAGACCTTAATTTCCACCTAGACAACCTCAGCAACCCCAACACCACCACCCTCCTAGAGAATCTGATGAACATTGGACTGAAGCAGCTCGTCTCCACCCCCACCAACACAATGGGAAACACTCTCAACCCAATCTTCACCAGAGGAAACAACATTCGCTTCAGCCACCCCAGGGAACCTCCCTGGATGGATTACCACTGATTCCATTTCTCCTTCTGGAAACCCACCACACACAAGCTGATGCCACGCCTCCTACGCAGAAAATAGAGCAAGATTCCCGGAGAACACCTTACTGCCGCCCCTCCTTCCCCTACTACAACAGACGCCAACACTGCAGCCAACGACCTTTACCAATGAATCACTAACTGCACCAACACTCTCACCCCCCCAGAACTCTGACAGATGATACAACACGAAAGCCACCCTGTTCACCACAGACCTCCGAGAATCCAAGCACCTGTGGCCGATGCTAGAGAAAGAATGAAGAAAAAGCAAAACCACGGAAGCACGCACCGCCTACCGGGCCATCACATGGCACACCACAAACTCATCAGATCTGCAGAGAGAAACTTCATTCAGGGCACAATCCTCTCCATCTCCCACAACTCCAAGGAACCAATATACAAGAATTCAACAGACCCCAGAGTGAAGCCACCAATGTCACTTCCTGCCAGGACCTCTGCAACCAACTCAGCTCCTTCTTCCACCACAAGATGAGGATGCTTTATGACAACTTCGCCGACTAAGACCACGGAACCAACCCAACACCCTCCACCCAGCCGACCCTCCTCACCTGGACCCCTGTCACCACAGAAGATACAGCAAAGACTATGAAAAGCATCCACTCTGTTGCACCCACTGACCCTTGCCCACTGCACGTCTACCACAGGGCCGCACATCTTCCACAGGGCCGCCTCGTACATCGCACCAGAACTACGAGGGACAATCAGCTGCATCTTTGAAACAGACACATTCCCCGATGACTGGAAATAGCCAACGTCAAACCCCTCCTCAAGAAGCCCTCCGCTGACCTGACTGACCTCAAGAACTACAGGTCCATCTCTCTCCTCCCATTCACCTCCAAAGTCATTGTGAAGATCATTAACACCCAGCTAATACACTTAATAGAACCAAACAAAATCGTTGACTCATCTCAAGCTGGATTCCACAGTAACTACAGCAACAAGACTGCCCTCATAGCCGCTGCCTCGATCAAGGCCACACTGCAGCCCTCATAATACTAAACCTCTCAGCAGCCTTCGATACTGTCTCCTACCACACACTAGCCATCAGACTCCACAGCCCCGGCATACAGGGAACTGCCTTCTACTAGATTTGCTCTTTTATCTCTGACAGAACACATAGAATAAGACTCCCGTCCTTCCTCTACAAACCCACAGAGATCAGATGCAGAGTACCCCATGGATCTTCCCTCAGCCCCACACTCTTCAACATCTACATGATACCCCTTGCAACCATCATCAGAAAACATGGACTCGGCCTAATATCTAATGCCGACGATACCCAGCTCATACTCTCCCTCACCAAGGAACCCTATATCACCATGCACAGTTTCCAGGAAGGAATGAAGGACGTTGCATCCTGGATGAGCAGCAGCTGCCTAAAGCTCAACTCAGAGAAAATGGAAGTCCTCTTACTCAGATCCACCCCATCCGCATGGGACGACACCTGGTGGCTCCCCGCCCTCAGAAACCCCCCGCACAGATCACGCCTGCAATCTTGGCATCATACTCAACTCCACATGCTGCAACACCCTCTGCATACTCCGCATGACCTTCAAAAGGATCCCCCTACTCCAGGAAGACCGTCACCCACACACTCATCACCAGCAGGCTGGACTACAGAAACTCGCTCCACTCCAGAATCAACAAAACACTCTTTCACAAACTCCAGACCATCCAGAATGCTGCAGCCAGACTCGTCCTCAGCAACCCATGACATGACCACATCACCCAGCACTTCCTCGACCTCTACTGGCTCTCCATCGAAAAGAGATTAACCTTCAAACTGCTCACACATGCCTACAAAGCCCTCTATTACATCGGACACCAATACCTCCACGAAAGAATCTCCTTCCACGCCCCCAAGAGAAACCTCCTCTGGCCTGACCCTTGCGAGCTCCCTTGCTTCAATTGGGCCAGAACGGGTAACAGATCCTCCTCCTACATAGCAGCCAAGACCTGGAATGAATTCCCCCTTAGCATCACAGGAAGCCTAACACTGCAAATCTTCAGCAAGGATCTCAAGACCTGGCTCTTCGGATACCTTTGGAGCTCCCTGAACCCCTCCAGCACCTTGTGACCCTCACGGGTGAGTAGTGCGCTCTATAAATCCTTGATTGATTGATTGTCAGCGTGGTAACTAGAGTCTCACTCGCTAAGTTATAGACCACACTCTCTTGATCTCTCTCCATCTCTTATGAGGTATCCTCCATGTTGGGACTGTTGAAGAGTGTAGAAGTCGGGATGCCAGGAAGATTTACTACTGCCTGCTGCCTGACCACTTACCAGAAGGGATCTACTGCAAGCTGGCAAGACGTATAACCTCTCCCAATGTTATGGACAAATCAAAATTACAATCTTCGATGCCCACACAGACATGGCTTGCCGGCAGCAGCTTTTGTGCCTTTGCCACTATACTTATAGGTTTAAGACTCATTTGAGCATTGTAGTGACAGGCGCCACACCTACCCAGGGGGACCCTCACCACCTGGTCACACAGCTGCTGATGTTTCCATTCCAAGTGGTTTGCGTAGGAGGTCTCTTTGAATCCTTTCTCTTCCAACTGGTACTCTAAATTCCCTTATATGTCCCAATCACCCAACTGGGGCCAATAGGGGAGTACCTACCATATGGCAGTTCCCTCTGCACTGGGTCCCCTGTTCAGGCACTCAGCCAAATCCGTCACTCTTATCTAATGTTATCAATAACATAAATAATAATAGAAAAAAAAATGGTGCCAATCATTTGCTGAGACAGTTCATCTGTTTACGCTAATATTAGCAACATATTTTAAATGCCCCTCGGAGATAGGAAGACATCTATCACCTGCACAGTACACATATTCAACATAATACCTGTAACATTTTGCAGTCAAATGTGAAACGCAAAGGAAAGGACTCATAAAACAAATACATGTTATAAGTGTTATTACAAAGCACTGCTGTCCTTTCTGAAATGCTGACCCTTTAACAACACACATGTGGTGCCACACATTAAAAGCGAAGTAGGTCCTAAGTCCTAGGTCCTAAATTAATAAAATACGTCTTTACACCTGGTTGTCTACTGCACAATCAGCATAAGCACATTTCCTGGCTGAAACAGCGATCTCAAAGGGATGACACATATCACATTGGTATTAGGTGTCCTTCTTTTTTTAAATTATAATACTATTCTAGAAAGGCAGAGCCCACACGTCATTCTGATTCTATTTCTAGGAAATACTGTGGCGATGCCTAAATACATTTCCCAACTTTACCTAACTGAAACATTAGTCATTACTTAAACAACGCAGAATGACTAAGGCATTGCTCATACATTGTCATCCCTCAATCATTTATAGGGTTTATTTATTATAACAAGAGGGCGAGATGTACAAGTGCATGGTGGCTGGGGATCTTGCAGCTATTATGTTTTTCAGTAAGGAATGCAACATACCTAATTTCTATAGCTAACTCTCAATTTTCAAATAATCTCTTGTGTTTACTAATTGCTCTATTACACTGTGGGAGGATTGTATTTCCGTATTTTAGCTATTTTACGCGGTTTCTTTTCTGATTGAAATGAGCAATGCAGTCAGTTAACCTTTACCACAAAGGACATCTCTGGCTCTGATAAGTGTGAGGGGTTGTAGCATAATAAGGGTTTTATACCTCAATTTATTTGCCATGTTCAGCTCAAGAATTAGAAATTCGTTCTCTCTATACCATTGACTACTAAACTATCTGTGTCTTTGTCACGTAAATAGTAGTAATAAAGTAATAGAGAGAGTAAAAAGAAGAACCTCTAACACTGCCCATGTTAATGCCTGGAAGAATTGAGTTATGGAGATGTTACCATCATGACAGTTCTTTCTAGTATTTTCCAGTGCTGTTTTGTAGATGTACGGATAATTCGAAAAGTGACTTTTTGATAATTTTTCCCTTGAGAGAAATGAACAGTTCTATTTTTTACCGTACGGCAAGTAGACCAGAGAGTTTAACCTTATAACCTTAAATGTGTATCTACTTTATCTAAATTGTCAGATATGTAAAATATAGTACCATTATAAATGTCCATACTTTACTTAATAGTGTTTTACGGTTAGCGCCACAATCCACAACCATGCGAACCATAACTCTCACACCAATGCAATGCTTATACCCTCACCCTATATACATATATATGCATACTAAAAGGTCAGTTATGATTAGTCAAACCCCAAAACTAAGAAAAAATAAGAATTTCACCAGTTTTAGTAACTATAGTAATCAACACTATAACCCCTGCCCCTGACATATGTTCCACTTCGAAGACAGGCTGGGGCATATTCTCAAAGACGTGTGATAACCAATGCAACTTTGTATATCGCAAGTTTATCTCAAAAACATAACACTGTCTTAAAGTCCAATTTCCAACCCAGGGGCATCATGCTATAGTAGCAGGATAACACGCCAAATGACCACGTAAAAATCAATGCAACGCAAAAAAAATGCAAAACATGAACGCCCAAAAAGTTGCGATGCCCCAAATCATGATACCAAATTCAGCGACAATCAGCCACAGGCCTGTAATTCCCACGTGTCTTGCGGGAAAACGCACTATAAAAGCAACAAAAAAAACACACCACAACTAAATCAAACTGCATAGCACCATGGATGCACCATGACCGAGTGCAGAGGACAACCCGAACCCCACAAGCCCCACGGAGGATCAGCCAGGAACCCTGTGGTCGGGGAAGGGCAAGAAGAAGAGGATAAGGAAGACGGAGTTCAGTCTGCAGGAAGACCGGATCAACGTCACGGAGGTGACAGAACACTACCAAAAACTGTTTGTCACCTCCACTGCGGCACTGGCAACCCAAACCAAAATATGGCAGACCATCGTCAATAATGTCAATGCAGTCGGAGTGGCGAGGATGTCAATGGAGGAGGCGAAGAGGCGCTGGCATAATGTGCAAAGCCAAACCAAACAGAAACTCACCACCAACAGGAAGGCAGCAACGGTGGAAGGAGGTGGGAGTCCTGCGCCACAGGAGCTGGTTGAGTTAGAGGAAATGGTGGCCACAGTCACAAGTGTGGAGACAGTGGTTGGGGGTCTGGACACAGCTCTTTATGACCTGAGCCAACAGCAGCAGTGTGAGTAACAACCAGGGATTCGGGGATGGGAGGAGATGGGCAAAATGACACACATGCACAATCATGTGAAGCACACTGCACACCACAATGATAGTATAACATGTCACTGATACCCTTGGCATACTGCAGCACACATTGAAACACCAAGAAGGGCCCTGTCCAACATGTGCACAACCTACCCATGCACATGTGCAGAATCCAGAAAAGCAGCGGCTCTGTGAGCCACACTGACTATGCAAGTGACACTGCATGACTGATAGCATGGCTGCATTCAAACTACATGACATGGTGCACAATTCGACATGGAGGTGGCTCAGTGTGGATCACATCTGTAAAGGAGCTGGTCACACTCTGACACATTCATGTTCACCTACAATCCAAGACTTCCATTACACATCAGCAGACAAACAATGCACAAAACCACACAATCTGTCCAAGAGCACAAATGACACAAGTCACAAACATTTCAGCTGATCAACCGGCATCACAGTTAGACATCAGTGACGTTGCATAGACTTTATTGGCATGTGTGTGTCAGTACGGGCCAGGTAACGACCACAACTTGCCAGGAAATGCTTAAGACACCTACATGCAGCATGGGAACATGTCGAGGTGCAAGAAATGGGGAGGCAATCTGATGTGGCTGCAGGAATGTACTTATTCATCCATGAATGCAAGGGCAACTTCATGGGCTATCTGTTCCAATAGTACGTCGTTGTCGGGTTCAAGGAGCACCAGGGTGAGCCAATCCATTAACTGGTTCAGGCAGATGTCCTCAGTCCACCCTGTTTTACCAATCCGGAACACAGCCCAATAGGGGAGCGCCTCAATGTGGTCACTGCACATGAGAAGTTGTTCAATCTCCCATGCAAAACTGCCAGCACATACACTTAAGATCAGCGCATCCCATGCACGGCTATCCCGGTGAGACTCCTGTTTGTGGGCCAACAGGGGGCACACTGTCAGGTCATAATCCAATTCAGCTACCATTATATTGGATAGGCAGACCTCCATGGGCCACTTGAATATGCATGATCGACAGTGGGACCAGGGCTGGACGCAGGTGACGTAGGCAAGATGGAAACTGATTCGCAACGCTACCATTGGCACAGATCCCAACAGATGCAGCATTCGTGCACGGTACAGTTCCACATGACAGGGGTTGTGCATGTGCCTGGGAATGCCTGCCATTGCGTTTGTTGGTCTCGTAGCACTGGCACTCCCCACACTGGCAGCAGTTTGATGGATGATATGCCACAACTCTGGGCACTGAGTTGAATGTGTGTGCAATGTTTGGACGTATGGGTTGTTTTTAACCAATGTGACACGGGCATCCCTTGCAGGTGCAGCTTGTGTAGGGACAAGTGTGTGTGGGATTTTGGCACGTTGGTCTTTCATTACCGCAGTTCATGATGTGGGAGTCAACGCAGTCTGGTATGGTATCTCACCAGAGTGTGCCAGCCGCATTCAGGACCAATGTCGGGGGTTCGGTTGCCCTTCTGCCTTGTGTATTAAGACAAAGGAGCTTTCATACCTAATTTTAGTCCGACCACTGCTTGCTTTTCCTAAATGAGATGTGGCCTTCGTGCTGACTTTGATGCCAGGCCTGTGATTTGAGGTGCACCAATTCCGAAACATACGCAGCAGTTGGCATGTTTGAATGAGCCAAGGGCTAAATTGGCCTTGCGCTCCTTGTTTAGTCTCTCTCTCTCTCTTTCTTTCTCTCTCTCTTTCTCTCTCTTTCTTTCTTTCTCTCTCTGTCCTTTGATGAATGCCTAACAAACCTTCTTATCCTTGATATTGTTTTGCAGGCTGTGACTCACAGATTATCCAGGGATGCCCCGACATGGCTCTTCAAAATAGTTTTTAGGAGACCAAGTGGAATGTGATATTATAATCGGACTTTCATTGGTGAATGAATGAATCAGGATTTCTGTACTCACATGTATGTTGATTGCTGTAATTGTGCGACATCAGGAGGGTGTTGTTGTTCATGATTTCGTGCCGTTGATGTGCAGTATGTTGGTCCGGGGAGGTGGGGGGTGCCTGAGGTAGGGCCCGGGGTGGTAGCGGTGGGTGTTGTGGACCTCTTGGGAGTCCGGCCCGCATGATCAGTGGCTCCATGGCATCTGTTGCCCTTCAGGTGTGGCTCGCAGATAGTCTCCCTTTTGTGGTGCAGAGTGTCGTCCGACTTTGCACCAGGTCAGAGCAGGTGATACTTTCCTGCTGCTAACCCGCCTTATCACATGTTTCGTGCTCTAATCACCAATCTGGCAGGTCATTGAGTATGTTGTGGAGTGGCTTTTGGCACGGGAACGCCTACTCTGCATCTTATTAGCCATATTTTCCATGGTTGTCTTTGGCAATGTTTTTTGCGGCTTTGGACAATCTGTCTCCAGTTAGGAAGCACTACTCTGCTAGACTAAAATCTTCCGCTCCATGGTTCGCTGAGAAACTTAGAAAATGGAGATTAATCTGCCATCGATTGGAAAGGCTTTGGCGCTCTAATTTAGACTCTGCAGACAAAAAACTTCCAAGATGATTGTTGCGTCTAAATCCCCGAGGGAACTGTTTAAGGTTATCAATTCCCTCACTGTTCCGATAACATCTCATACGGGGACATCTCACAGTCTTTCTGTGACAAAATCTCTGACTTCTTTACTAGTAAGATCAGAGATATCTATCTGGCCCTTGAATTTGCGAATATAGGACATTCCACCTCTGCACTTACAGCAGTGGAGGAACCGGCAGCCTTTGAGTCTCTTCCCGGGCTTCTGTCTTTTCCATTATTAGCGCCCGAAGACATGGACAGAGTGCTGGAAGGTGTTAAGTTGGGCTCTCCTTTAGATGCCTGCCCTCTCAAGATAATAAAACGGTGTTGAGATGTCATCATACCACACCTTCCAGTGGTTCTGATTCGGGCTATCTTTGATGGACAGTTTCCTTTGTCCTGGAAGACGGCAGTGGCAATGCTGTTGCTGAAGAAGCCCTCTCACGATCCGGCGGAGCTTAAGAATTATCGCCCGATACACTGATTATTAAGTTCCTCTCCAGCTGTTCTATTACTATTTAATTTCAAGCTTAAAGGGGACCGCACGCTGCCTCCTCCTCTACCTATTTATATTGGCTAGGCATAGGGAGTACATTGGGTTGGCCAATTATGTGGAGGGAGTTTTTTGAGAGTACTAACTATGGGCTGGGCCAGGCAGTATTCCCTTCATAAAGCTGTTACGTCAGAGAGCCATCCCCATGAATCCTTTTTAGAGATCATCTTTTTAGGACTTTGGGATAGTGGAAACCATTAGGAGTGATCCTTCCCGTTCCCCCGGTTGCATTTTGGTAGGGGGGCATATTGCAACAGATGCTTCCAGTTTCATGAAGTATGTGGGAGGAGTGTGGGGTGTTGTTACATTTATGCTTTTGTTTGGTTTCTTGAACAGGTGCAGTCCCACTGTTCACAACATATCTGAAAAGCACTTAGAATGGATCCTTCTCTACTATCAATATACAATGCTAGTTGTACATACTGTCTAAAATTTAGGGCCATTTCAGACAATAGCCCACACGTCATAGCAAATAGGATCATTCACACCTAAGAACTACATTCGAAGTCATCTCATATTTTGGGTACACCCAGATTCAGAAAGATACGTATGGAAGGATGAAGTTTTTCTGTCCTGGTGCCAGTCGTATGGAATTCCCTACAGTTACACCAATGGCTTCAACCCGTTTAAAGCACTATAAGGACATTTAAAAACCTCTTTGTTGAGATTATCTGCACCTAGTGCCAAGAAATCACAGGGGATTGTGCACTCCACAAGATCTGTTAACATTACGTAACATAAGGTTGCCTTAATGTTCTTGAAATGGAGATGCTGTAGTGTAGATCCTATATTCCCAATAGGCTCTGCACATTGGAATAACATATACTATAGATTAGACGTAAGACTGAGGTCGACTAGGTCTCTATCAAATATATTAGACTTAATTGTGAGTGCCAGCTAGCTCAGAGGTCACTAGAAACTTCCTCGAATAAACAAGAAGAGATTAGTTTCTGACAACCGCTTAAAACATGACAACTTTGTTTCCCAAGATAAAAACGTATCTTCAGAGTCGCGGAAACAATAGATAGTTATTTCACTCAATCAATCGTGCATGCTTCGTTTCACCAGAGGTGCAGAGAAATAGAGAGACGGGCGTTTTCAATAAAAGTATTTATTGAACAGTCTTCTTTCTCATGCAGAGGAAATGAACTGCTGCAATCGTAATACTAGTTGCAAAGTACAATGCGTAAAGTATGAAGAGTATTATAAAATAATACTGTAAATGCATGATATGGTTTTTAAGCCATATAAAATAACATGGAATACATACATTAATAAATAAAGACTAAAAGTACTCAACTGGTGCTTCTAAAATACGCCTACCCTGGTGTACCTAACCTAGGTCTAGTACAAGGGAAGAAGTAAGTGAGGTGTAGCTTAGTTTCAGTATTCTTTTGCCAAGAACCTCTCCAAGATTTCTCTAAGGGTCTATTCAGCTCTCTACCTTGGTGTTAGAAATGAAGGAGGTCTGTTATCTCTCTCTCAGGACTCGATTTCCCAACAACCCGCAAGGGTAGCTTGGAAACACTGGAGCTGGATTTCTCGGCAAGAGAAGAGACAGCGTCTCTCTCAGTGCATCTGCTGGAGGGTCAGCTTCCTTCGGCACTTGCTGCGGCGAGCTGGGTCGTGTAGGTAGATAGTCGATTTGCTCCAAACCACAGTGTGTTTGTCTTGGCAAGTGTGGACATATTTATTCCTTGAAGGTGCCTAGTTTGACATTAGGTTAGACATAATAACGTCATCAAAGACTCAGTTCTTTGAAAACTCCATGAGTTCTTGGATAAATCAATATTCAAGCAAGGGGAAGTCCCTGTCTGCTGAAGGCGGGTTTTTCCAAGAAATCATTGTGGATTTTCGGAACTAGTGGAAGTAGCCATGCTGTATTTGGACTGCATAGGTTAAGTCTAAATATGGTTATGATTTCTATGCCTATATATGGATAGGGTGATTTATACCTATATATGGGCATGAATCGGGAAAATTACACTAGGGTCCTAAATTCATGTACAACATCCACGCCACTGTGTTATGTTTAACATGACTAAATTATAAGCACTAAAACATATCTAAAGCATGTGTTTACAATCCCACCCAAAATACACAAAATGCATTTGAGAAGGTTGCACACGAAAAATGAGCATTTGACTGTACGCATTTAAGAATAGTGTTTTCATACAAAGTATTTTGCATCAAAGTATTAATACTAACTAAATGAATAACAAAATGTACATTTATTAAATTGCTCTTATTACAGAAAAATATTTTGAGACCATCCCATAACAGAAATAATATACTGAGTATAAACTGAGGATAAGGTCAAATATTGTCTCTAGGAAGTATTCAAAGACTTCTTGTTCTCTTAGAATAGTTTTACTTTAAGCAGATTACTTAGTGCCAAAAAAAGTTCCATTTTGGAAAAAAAGTCATATCAAAAATAGTAGAGAAAATAGAGTTCCAGAATTAGAAGTTTTGTTTTGATGAGCGAAGGTCGAATTCAGAGTTCATGGAACGCCATGTGCTAATTTCAAAAGTTATTCTCGGTGTCAGGAGAAAACATCAAATCGTCTACGCTGGCAAAGAAATCGTTTACCACAGTGTTTGAAAGTGGAACTACTTCATTAAGTAGATCAATTGTGCACAGATGAGAAGCATCGCCGTCAGCGTAATTCGCATTAGCAAGTTCACAGTGATGGTACCTGTGTGCCTGTTGTTCCACGCACCTCACCATTAGCTGTAGTTTCTGGTGAGATCTCTACAAATGCCGTTATCAGGATTGGCAGCCGTTGGAGGCAACACAATGCATGTGCCGTTCCCGGACCTAGCAAAGCGTCAACATTCGTTGGCAGTGCTGATGGAAGTGTAAGACAAACGTCCAACATGCATTCTTCCCTGCAAAGCAGGCATCGTAGAGCAGGTAAGATGCAATCTTGCCAGATTGGTTTGAACAAAAGAAAACATGTGGTATTCAGATCACTTAAACAAGCCAAGCCAAGGATCTGTGTAACTCTGTCACGGTACCGCATGGCTAGGAGAGAGTTCCCCATGGTAGTCTGGGTAATGTTGGTGACTGGACTTGCCATATCGGATCAGAAGAAACAAAAATAGAATTCCTGCTACCAGTCCCAAAATGAGAGGCAGGCCGCCGAACACAGAGTGCACAAAATTTGGAAAAATTCCTAGGACTGCTTCAAACGGTGCTAGCAGTCCCGAAAAAACTTTCTTAAATACATGTACAAAACCACTTGTATCAGACATGTTTAAGATACATCCTAACATTTCTGAGAAATGTATTGGACAGTTCGTTGAGAATAGGGCATGTACCTCAGCAGAAGTCCTTGCGACTTGCAGATCATATGTTTCTCTGGATGAGGTAAGTGGCACAGTTTTTTGCAAAAGAATGGCTTTCATTCTGCTTAAGGTATAAATTCGTATAGAAGAGATATTCAGTGAAGGCCATAGCGGCGACTCCCCGTCTGTCTTGCTTTTAGGAAACAATACTTGCATACAACAAGTGACCCTGCTGACACACTAACTAGACAGGCTATACCTGGCATCATCCCACAAAAGCTGTGATCATTCAAAATTATGTAGCTATCATTGGACAGCTGCCTAAACACTGGGGGGCAGATTTACAAGCCCCTTGCGCCTCATTTACGCCGCTGTTACATCACTTTTGTGATGCAGCGGCGGTGCAAATCCTTCTCTATGGTGCGGGGGTACTTACAACGTGATGCATCTGGGAGATGCGTCACGTTGTAATGCCCTGCGCCACATGTAGGCATTCCTTGCAGGGGGGGGGGGGCGTTGCGGCGCAGGAACGCCTCCTAAAAGTGGTTGAGTGAAATCTACAAGATTTCACTCAGTCACTTTTAGGCCCATGCTGCGTCAAAACCCTGCGCCAGCCTGAAGCAGGCGTAAGGATTGACGCAGCATTAACTAGATAGGGCCCCCAGAGCATTGCTGGAGCTGCGTCGCGCTTGCGCCGCAACTCCAGCAATGCGTCACTTTTACGGCACAGATGCGTCACGCATCTCTGCCGTTTTTGCCCCATGGTGCGCCGCATTGTAAATGCGGAGCATCCATAATGGCGGAGCTGTGGCGCACAATAACTGGCGCATCCCTGCTGATTTGCAGGGATGCGCTAGTCATTGTAAATATGCCCCTGGGTCTATCACCGCTGCTGGAGAACCGTGCAGGTGGCAAGAAAAGTTATTTGAAGAACCCTCGCAGGCTCCGTGTAAATTAATACCTCGACATAAAAGTGTACTGCTTAGCGAGTTCTTACAATTCTTCCATCTAGGAAATACCTCCTTTCCCCCACTCCAACATTTTTGTGTGTATGGTAAATTCCAGGTCGACTTAATGTCCTCTTTACCCAACCTTTCATACAAGCCCGCTGGTATGTGTCTTTAGCAATACTGAAACTGGAAAATTGTCACTAGGATCGTGATGGTGCCATATATTATCCATTCCACGACTGGCTTCTCAGAAACAGTTAATGGTAATCTTTCCAGTTTTTCTATGCTCAGCACCGTATAGTCAGCTCCTCTTTGTGCCAAAGAGATTTGTTTATCTGTAAGGTTAAATACGGTAAACAATGACGTGGTGTTGATTAGACGCCATGGCACGTAACCTGAACAGAGATTTTGTAACGTCCAGCCTAGCAGCAATATAGAACGTAATTGAGACTGACCATGTTGTAACATTAGCAAGTCCTGCTCTATTATGTCAATGGCAGAGGATACAATGCTGTCCAAAGAATAGATTTTGGAGGACAGAGCTGTTAACCCATTGTCCACTACAAAGAGAGCGTTCTCTAAAATAATGCAATCATTTTCTTGTATTCTTTCTGCAGTTTCAATTTGCGTGATTTTCCATGCTTCATTGTAAGCAGCGTATATGAAACGTTTTTGACGTGGTTTACAAGGTCCAAGTAAGAAGTCTCGTAAATCAATGCGATGGAGTGCGCGCAACGAAATTCATTTTATTTATTTATATGTTTACTTACCTGTTTAACTCCATTATCCATACATTACTACCCCCATCCTGCCCCTCCACCTCCCCACGTCACTGCCCTGCAGGAACTCCTACAACCGTCCACAGCTGTCTTCTTCTAACCATATGGGCTAATTGTCAGGGCAGGTTATGTCACTTGACTTTTCTGTATGCTGGACAGGAATGCGGTGTATACGCGTCACACACTGTACGCAAGCAGAAGTAGCATATATAAAACCCTGGAGTTACTTAACTCTCATATTCCACCTTACTGTCTCTTGCAAGTTCTTCTACGATCTCCAGTGCACTAGTGCTGCAGCATCTTGTGTCTTCATATTCTTTGGCTGAAGATGATTATCTTTATCATTCCATCTCGCCTGTTTATTTCTTCACTATCACCTAGGCCGTCCTTTTCACCTAGCATGATTCCTAGCGTAATGAGGCACCCTCTGAGCTGAATGAGGCGGTTCACAATCGAACAACATATGCTTTCATAAAGTTACAAGATGCTGCACTTTTTTTAACCTGCACAATAAAGGACTATGAAGAGAGACATTCTTTTATTGCATTTTTTGTAGTGCCAACCATAAATACCTTAGGAAAAACACTTTTGAGGACAAGCAAGGGTATAGGCTTTTAATGCCTAGGCATTAAAAGTGCAAGCAGTGCAGGTTTTGAAAGACTGAAGGTTCTGTCCTCAGCTCAAACTGACAGCCCCTGAACTGAAGTTTTAGAGGAGAGTGACATGTAGCCATGGTTATACAAATCCTTCCTCACAATGGAGGAAACCGACCTGCAGCAGGGGGGCACAATTCCCTTACATTTCTAATGCATCGCTCCTATGCATCAGCCCAAAAGATTGTTTAAGTGACTGGGAGCTCATGTCCATAAACCTTTAAGAACAAGTTGATGTTTCTGAAACGCACACATACTCGGAGCCCATTATTAATGGGAAAAAGTGTCCATACTTTGTCAGACCTTAACCCCTGCTACAATCACTTCCTGCCCAAGGAGAGAGCCAAGGTGAAAATACACAACGTGCACCTACCTGGAAATAGGCCGGGTTGCGAAACACTTCTTTTAGCAATGCTATCAAATACCAGGATTCCCAAACCATTAATTCAGAGATGTCCTGCTTGTCCAAACTCTGCTACAGAAGTAAAAGTACAGTTGTTTTATGTGCTGGGAACAATCATACATAGGAACTGACCTAGTCTCTGTAAAAATATTACCAAAATATACATTAAAAAGGTTGCAGAGCATGATGTGTCCAACACAAAAATGCTATAAACAGATACATGGTGCATGGAAGCATGTGCAGTGTATTTGTTTGTAGCATGCATTACGGACCAGGACTCAGATAGCAATGAGTTCATCCTCATGACTCTGTGACATTAGGTCTCTCACGCTTGGCACGCCCTCTTGCAGTGGAGGAAATCCCTCCCTTTCCCAAGTCGTCACATGAGGACTGTGAAAGGGAGGGGTGGTGAGAGTCAGCTTGGATTTGACAGGCAGCCCTGGGAAATACAGGGCTGAAACTGTATACGCTCAGGGCTGCTACCAAAATATGACGATGAATCACGTCATTACTGGGCAGTCCCCAGGGAGCCCAAGTCTTGAAGGCCTGTGTTGGCACCATGTCAGCCAGTGGGCTGCTGAAAATTCACAGCCATAACTGGCACATGCGCACTAGCGCACATGCCAAAGAAAAACTGCCTGACAACTGTTTTGCTGACCCGCAAGCATCATTCCAGGCAGGCCAAAGCTGTTTAAATTAATGGAAATAGGGATACTAAGTGCCTTTTGAAATTACCATCCTTGAAGCCTTAGAAGTGAGCGAGGCACAGCCCCTCCACCCATCATCAGGAACCACCCCTGCTGATATGTAAACCATTCTCAAAATACTTTTGGGTAACTGTTTTTTGATTTTAAATTTATCATTAGTCTCTCTCCATTTAGCACTTTTCTGCTTGGTGGACCCTGGGATAAACATGCACCCCATAATTAAGGGGGCTCACAAGGTATCCCTTATATACTCATTGTCGCCATCAAGATTTACAGCCTGACTCTACTGTAATTCAATTCAGAAAAGGGGGTGGTGATGAACAGAGTGTCTGAATTAAGCAGATCATTCTTACCCAGTCCAAGGATCAGGGCTTGCTCCATCACCATTTTTTAGCTCACTGCACCATCCCAGCTCAGAACCTGGCTACATGCAAATTAGTCTGTCCCTGGCCCAGTGCATCATGGGAACAGGGCAGACCAAACTACCAAGTCAATTCTTATACTGGGAAGAAAACAAGCTTCCAGGGACCGGTTTCTGGCATTTCAGCCGTCTTCGGCCCAGCTTGCTTGAATCCTGATGGTGCAATGAGCAAGGGACTCACATCTGAGTATACCCTTCCATGCTTATGGTGGACAAAAATGATTCAGAAAAGGGGGTGGTGATGAACAGAGTGTCTGAATTAAGCAGACCACTCTTACCCAGTCCAAAGATCAGGGCTTGATCCATCACCGTTTTTTAGCTCACTGCACCATCCCAGCTCAGAACCTGGCTACATGCAAATTAGTCTGTCCCTGGCCCAGTGCATCATGGGAACAGGGCAGACCAAACTACCAAGCCAATTCTTATACTGGGAAGAAAACAAGCTTCCGGGGACCAGTTTCTGGCATTTCAGCCGTCTTCGGCCCGGCTTGCTTGAATCCTGATGGTGCAATGAGCAAGGGACTCATATCTGAGTATACCCTTCCACGCTTATGGTGGACAAAAACGATTCAGAAAAGGGGGTGGTGATGAACAGAGTGTCTGAATTAAGCAGACCACTCTTACCCAGTCCAAAGATCAGGGCTTGATCCATCACCGTTTTTTAGCTCACTGCACCATCCCAGCTCAGAACCTGGCTACATGCAAATTAGTCTGTCCCTGGCCCAGTGCATCATGGGAACAGGGCAGACCAAACTACCAAGCCAATTCTTATACTGGGAAGAAAACAAGCTTCCGGGGACCGGTTTCTGGCATTTCAGCCGTCTTCGGCCCGTCTTGCTTGAATCCTGATGGTGCAATGAGCAAGGGACTCACATCTGAGTATACCCTTCCACGCTTATGGTGGACAAAAACGATTCAGAAAAGGGGGTGGTGATGAACAGAGTGTCTGAATTAAGCAGACCACTCTTACCCAGTCCAAAGATCAGGGCTTGATCCAGCACCGTTTTTTAGCTCACTGCACCATCCCAGCTCAGAACTTGGCTACATGCAAATTAGTCTGTCCCTGGCCCAGTGCATCATGGGAACAGGGCAGACCAAACTACCAAGCCAATTCTTATACTGGGAAGAAAACAAGCTTCCGGGGACCGGTTTCTGGCATTTCAGCCTTCTTCGGCCCGGCTTGCTTGAATCCTGATGGTGCAATGAGCAAGGGACTCACATCTGAGTATACCCTTCCACGCTTATGGCGGACAAAAACGATTCAGAAAAGGGGGTGGTGATGAACAGAGTGTCTGAATTAAGCAGACCACTCTTACCCAGTCCAAAGATCAGGGCTTAATCCATCCCCGTTTTTTAGCTCACTGCACCATCCCAGCTCAGAACCTGGCTACATGCAAATTAGTCGGTCCCTGGCCCAGTGCATCATGGGAACAGGGCAGACCAAACTACCAAGCCAATTCTTATACTGGGAAGAAAACAAGCTTCCGGGGACCGGTTTCTGGCATTTCAGCCGTCTTCGGCCCGGCTTGCTTGAATCCTGATGGTGCAATGAGCAAGGGACTCACATCTGAGTATACCCTTCCACGCTTATGGTGGACAAAAGCGATTCAGAAAAGGGGGTTGTGATGAACAGAGTGTCTGAATTAAGCAGACCACTCTTACCCAGTCCAAAGATCAGGGCTTGATCCATCACCGTTTTTTAGCTCACTGCACCATCCCAGCTCAGAACCTGGCTACATGCAAATTAGTCTGTCCCTGGCCCAGTGCATCATGGGAACAGGGCAGACCAAACTACCAAGCCAATTCTTATACTGGGAAGAAAACAAGCTTCTGGGGACCGGTTTCTGGCATTTCAGCCGTCTTCGGCCCGGCTTGCTTGAATCCTGATGGTGCAATGAGCAAGGGACTCACATCTGAGTATACCCTTCCACGCTTATGGTGGACAAAAACGATTCAGAAAAGGGGGTGGTGATGAACAGAGTGTCTGAATTAAGCAGACCACTCTTACCCAGTCCAAAGATCAGGGCTTGATCCAGCACCGTTTTTTAGCTCACTGCACCATCCCAGCTCAGAACCTGGCTACATGCAAATTAGTCTGTACCTGGCCCAGTGCATCATGGGAACAGGGCAGACCAAACTACCAAGCCAATTCTTATACTGGGAAGAAAACAAGCTTCCGGGGACCGGTTTCTGGCATTTCAGCCTTCTTCGGCCCGGCTTGCTTGAATCCTGATGGTGCAATGAGCAAGGGACTCACATCTGAGTATACCCTTCCACGCTTATAGCGGACAAAAACGATTCAGAAAAGGGGGTGGTGATGAACAGAGTGTCTGCATTAAGCAGAACACTCTTACCCAGTCCAAAGATCAGGGCTTAATCCATCACCGTTTTTTAGCTCACTGCACCATCCCAGCTCAGAACCTGGCTACATGCAAATTAGTCTGTCCCTGGCCCAGTGCATCATGGGAACAGGGCAGACCAAACTACCAAGCCAATTCTTATACTGGGAAGAAAACAAGCTTCTGGGGACCGGTTTCTGGCATTTCAGCCGTCTTCGGCCCGGCTTGCTTGAATCCTGATGGTGCAATGAGCAAGGGACTCACATCTGAGTATACCCTTCCACGCTGAATTGCCAGAAACCGGTCCCCGGAAGCTTGTCTCCTTTCCAGTGCAGAATTGGCTTGGTAGTTTGGTCTGCCCTGTTCCCATGAGGCACTGGGTCAGACTAATTTGCATATAGCCAGGTTCTGAACTGGGGTGATGCAGTGAGCTAAATAACGGTGATGGATCAAGCCCTGATCTCTTGACTGGGTAAGAGTGGTCTGCTTAATTCAGACACTCTGTTCATCACCACCCCCCCTTTTGAATCGTTTTTGGCCACCACAAGTGTGGCAGGGTATACTCAGACATGAGTCCCTTGCTCACTGCACCACCAGGATTTAAGCAAGCCGGGCCGACGACGGCTGAAATGCCAGAAACTGGTCCCCGGAAGCTTGTCTCCTTTCCGGTGAAGAATTGGCTTGGTAGTTTGGTCTGCCCTGTTCCCATGAGGCACTGGGTCAGACTAATTTGCATATAGCCAGGTTCTGAACTGGGGTGATGCAGTGAGCTAAATAACGGTGATGGATCAAGCCCTGATCTCTTGACTGGGTAAGAGTGGTCTGCTTTATTCATACACTCTGTTCATCACCACCCCCTTTTTGAATCGTTTTTGGCCACCACAAGTGTGGCAGGGTATACTCAGACATGAGTCCCTTGCTCACTGCACCACCAGGATTCAAGCAAGCCGGGCCGACGACGGCTGAAATGCCAGAAACCGGTCCCCAGAAGCTTGTCTCCTTTCCGGTGAAGAATTGGCTTGGTAGTTTGGTCTGCCCTGTTCCCATAAGGCACTGGGTCAGACTAATTTGCATATAGCCAGGTTCTGAACTGGGGTGATGCAGTGAGCTAAATAACGGTGATGGATCAAGCCCTGATCTCTTGACTGGGTAAGAGTGGTCTGCTTAATTCAGACACTCTGTTTATCACCACGCCCTTTTTGAATCGTGTTTGGCCACCACAAGTGTGGCAGGGTATACTCAGACATGAGTCCCTTGCTCACTGCACCACCAGGATTCAAGCAAGCCAGGCCGACGACGGCTGAAATGCCAAAAACCGGTCCCTGGAAGCTTGTCTCCTTTCTGGTGAAGAATTGGCTTGGTAGTTTGGTCTGTCCTGTTCCCATGAGGCACTGGGTCAGACTAATTTGCATATAGACAGGTTCTGAACTTGGGTGATGCAGTGAGCTAAATAACGGTGATGGATCAAGCCCTGATCTCTTGACTGGGTAAGAGTGGTCTGCTTAATTCAGACACTCTGTTCATCACCACCCCCTTTTTAAATCTGCTGTAATTCAAGCAACATTATCATGCACTATAAATGCAATATGGCTCTTGGGCCTAAAATCCGAAGTAACATGTATCATATTGCTTCTAATTTCTCTTGTAGGGTTTGCAGTTTTTGTCTACTAGGCCTCTAACGTTAGATGATCAGTTTGTACCCCAGTCGTTTAGATTCATTGGTAAGGTTGTATTCAAATCTTGTGGTTCATGGCACTCATTCACGTATTAGTTAAAGCCTCAGCTTCTCTTTCTGGGGCACAAGGCTATTGTATGTTTCTCTGTGCTCGCATCATCTATATCTTGGTGTCTTCTTCTGTTTGATGCAAGTGCAAACAAAGGGTACTAGGCACATGAATATAACTGGGCATGCACTTTCCTAATGGATTAATTGTTTCTGCCATATGTTCTTGATCTTTCTTGGCACAGTGAGTGGTATCTTCTGGCTCTTCCATCTATAGTGAGTGAGTGTCGTGCTTTTAAAAGATCACATATTTCTTTCATGGTATGTTATATCGAACGCTACTGTGATCTATTGTGTAGAAATCCAATTTGTGTATTTTATGTTGTTCATAAGTATTTATTAATTTGTCTGTACTTATGTTTATATATGTTTTTGGTTATATATAGATATCCATGTGGTTTAATGTGTGATTTATGATTATTTTTCAAGTTTGCAGCCCTGATGAAGCCTTTTGTAAGGTGAAATGCGTTGCCTGCACTGTTTTTGTACACACAATAGTTAAGGAAAAAGAATATTGACAGTCCTTTTCCACAAGCTTCTATCTTATTCTGAAGTAACCTGTTACATCTCTTTTTTTGTACTAATGTATTCAAGGTAGGTGTTTCCCTGTAAAATCCATAATAAAAACCACATAGTCATATTTATGGTTGTGAAAATGGGTGAGGCATCATCAGCAAGCGTTACGCAGAGCCTGAAATGTTCTGAAATTCCTGCGCATCATCAACCCAGGAATATGTACTAACCGACACCCACCGACCACGCACGCAATCTTGGATTCATCCTTGACTCCTCCCTCTCCATGTCCAAACAGGTCAAAGCCGTCTCCTCCTCCTGCTACAACACCCTCTGCATGCTCCGCAGGATCTACAAGTGGATCCTGACCGAAACAAGAAGAACGATGACACAGGCCCTCGTCAGCATCAGGCTGGACTAAGGCAACGCACTCTACGCCGGAATCCCAGCCAAACACCTACGACGACTACAGCGCATCCAAAATGCCTCCGCCCGACTGATCATCAACGTCCCCCACCGCAGCCACATCACTCCTCACCTGAGAAACCTATACTGGCTCCCCGTCGACAAGAGGATCCCCTTCAAACTCCTCACCCACGCACACAAAGCACTCCACAACGCCGGACCAGCCTACCTGAACAGCAGACTCAGCTTCCAAACCCCGACCCGCAAGCTCCGCTCCGCCAGCCTCACCCTCGCTGCCGTCCCCCACATCGAACGAACAACCTCAGGTGGAAGATCCTTCTCCTACCTCGCCGCTAAGGCCTGGAACACCCTTCCTACCCACAAACGGCAGACCGAAGACCTACTCGCCTTCAGAAGACTCTTCAAGACCTGGCTCTTTGAACAGTAGCGAAGCTTCCCCCCCGCCCCTTAGTGCCTTGAGACCCTCACGGGTAAATAGCACGCTCTACACATAGATTGATTGATTGATTATGTATTGATGCATTGGCTGTGGTACATGAAGACATGCCACAAAAAAACAGCTCAACTACACTATCAAGGTGCTAATTTTGCAGCTGGGAGTTGCAAAGAGACCATCATTATTATCCTCACCCCCACCCCCACCCCCACCACGTAGGCAGTGAAGGAGAAGGGAGTGTGTTTTTTGCCAGCATCATTTACCTCAGGGATCATGCTACAGACTTGGGGGGTCAACAACAGAACTGCTGAATCTGATAACGCCAAGGCTGCAGCCACCAACTGCCAGGCCAACAAAATCCCTCAGCAGGTTAAGCTGATGTCTATCCTCCACATGTTAGGATCTGGTTCATTCCAGATCACAACAGACAGATTGGAAAGGGAAATTGCAGTCACCTTTTTTTGCCTCACTAGTTTCTGTCCTAGATGCCATCATCCACCTCATACCCCAGTACCTCCTCTTCCCCAAGACACCAAGCAAGGTATCTATGCCATTGCCGGACTTTCACTTGTACTGGGTGCCGTGGATTGCACATGTGCAACATCACATCTGTACAGGAACTGGAAACACACATATTCTATCAAAGTCCAGGTCATTGTGAATCATGGGGGGATGTTTACAAATGTGCTGGCAAAATACCCAGGGAGTGCGCATGATGCCTACATTTTCAGACACCATCAATTACAGCTTCCAGAATGGGCAGTATGGAAATAACTATTTGTTGGTAAGCAAAAATGAAGCACACAGCAGACCTACTAAGAGTAAGAAAAATGACATAATAGCCATCTCTGTGTCTATTGAAGGAGATAGGGCCATATGTATGATGGACATGCCTCATACATGCACCATACATCATGGTGCACGTGTAATGCAATGTTACACATATTAAGACATACAAAGCCACTCTGTGTGCCTTTAATGGTGTAAAGGTACAGACCAGTGCAACACTGGCCAAAATGCAGTTTAGCATCACTATGTGTAAGGGAGGTGTTCCATGGGCTTTGGGGGGGGTGTCTCCATGCAAATTTCATGGTTCATGAGGCATGCCATGTATCCCACACCAGGTATTTGCGAAATATCTGGGCCCCTGTGTCATGTGCATATTGTGGGAACAATGCACTGCAAAGTGTACACAATGATGTACACTCTATGTGGATGGTATAACCACATCAACTGCAATGGGTAAGGAATCAATAATGAAATAATGTGACATGACAGACAAGCTAATTATGAGTGAAAAAAACAGTACATGTCAGTGTAGGCCCCAGACATGTCAAATCAGAATACACTCGTGACATTAACAGTCCAAAACACACATATTTCTCAGCAATACTGAAAGTCTACGTATACACATACACGTAGGCAGACACCAGCTTTGACTGATGTAACCAATGTGAGGCCTCATCTGTACTGTATAGTAGTAGCTAGACCTGGGCATGAAATATACAATAGAAATACGAGCATTTGTAAAGCACACAGCTACCGCAGGAGAGGTGTTCCGTTGCTGGAGGCCGTCGGGAAGAATAAGCGAGCCATTACCAAGAGTCACAAGGTGCTGGGCTAACCTGCCTTTGGCGCCGGGGATCGAACTGTGAGCCCCGGTGTTCCGGAGTCAGCCACCCTGGCCGCTGCAACACACCTGAAATTCTGCTCAGCTCCCAGAGTTTGTTGGGTTTTCCCAACTCCGCGCAGGGAGCAGAGTTTTTTTTTCGCTCTCAATTGCCAAGGTTAAGTTGGTGAGTTGGAGAGATGAAAACCATAATCCAAATGTCTTCCCGGCGTGATTTCTCAACGCAGGTGTTAGTGGATTGCTGCTACCGCTCGCTTTGAGAAACTTCTGTTCACGCTGAAGTAGCTGCAACTCGACTGGTACATCTACTTGAGAAGCAGAAAGAAGCAGTGTGAAACTCACAAAGTCAAAAAGAATGCTGTTAAACATGTTGTATATCAGTCATCAACACAAAATGAAATCCAACCAGAACAAGGCAGCACAGTGTACTCAGGATACCAATCTCAACATTCATGTGCAACAGTAATGAGGAAAAAAATGCAAGTTATAGAGGTACACAATCCCCTACAATTTGGTGTCATACTCATACATTTAAAAAAAAAATACATATTGAGTCCACTTTTGTAGTAGACAGCTCCTTATAACAACATCAGTTCGTCCCACAGAAAGATGGCCCACATTGCAGTACATATGTGTCATTCAATGTGGACCATTACAACTCATCTGCCAAAAACAATAGTTTAAGCCTGAAAATGAATAGCATTACAATCCATGTGACATGTTTGAACTGTATCACATGTATGCACGGAAATCACGTGATCCAGTACGCATACTATGAATGGCTGTTCCAATGTAATGCAGGCCACCAACGACAGCAATGATTTACCATGGACATATGTTTTTGTGAGTGTAAAACATGTTGGCAATGTCACTACCGACCTAGGGAGGACCAAGGAGCCAAATATCTGATCACAAAACTTTCACTTTGCACATGTAGAGAGTGCACTTGACAGGAACATCTCCTAATAGACATCACAGTAGGCTGCTGGATAAACATGATATTTGAGATGTAGAAATGTTGTACAATGTAGCAGACCATGCTCTTCATCTGCCATTACATACAGAAAGGTAAGAGACACGTGTGGACCTATGGCTAACTGTATAAGTAATTATGAAAAAATAAGGAGGACCCCACACTGAATTATGGAGGACGGTGGGGAAACAATTTGGACGTTTGTTTTTTCTAATAACTGTAAAAAGAACACATTGTGAAATATGATTAGAATTGTGCATAAATGATCGAGTAAACATTACACACATGGACAGGAATGCAGCTGTAACAGAGAGATTAAGCCTTGGCGGGTTTGATCTCTTTGTTATTTTCAGATGTCCAAGGATACTGTCTCAATCCATGGGTCAAGACCTCAAAAGCACATCCCCAGACTGGGGTGGACCAACACTACAATCAGGCACAGACCGAAACCTCGAACATTATGGAGATAACCTCTGGTGTGCTGAAGTCCCGGTTCAGATACTTGGACGTCATGGGTAAGATTGCTATACTTGCCCCATATGGTCTACAAGATCCTACTAGCATGCTCCATTCTCCACAAAATCTGTGTCTGAGCAAATGTACCATGGGACATGGACTATGATGAGCAGGACCCAATGAAGGATTAGAATGGAGGAGATATCCAAAAAACAGAGCTAGGAACAGGTGACAAGACAACCCCACATTGTTCCCAATGTTTTCTCTTGATTTACATGTACATTGATGGACAGAATGTCCAAATATAAGGAAGGTTCAACATGGAAACAAAAGCTTGCATCCATTATTTGTGCTGCAGTGAATGTCATAGTCCCAGTAAACATCAACTCATCCATATCTAGTCAACTAGAAACTAGAAGTAGGCCTCAAAATGTAACCATCATGTCAATAGACATGTTGACCAATATTGTACCATGCCCCATGTCTACCATTTGCACATATGAAGAACTGCTATGTGAAGCAGTGTACTGCATTTAAAGGTCAGGCCAGCCATGCCACATTTCAAGGTCCAAATTGACCATGACTCTCCCCTTACACAACACAGCAAGACTGCTAGCTGTGCAGCTCTTCATTGCACAAGTGTCACAGCAAAGTGTACAACAAATTGTACTCAGTGAAGTTAGGAACACAAACCATAAACTACTTTACCTGAGAATAACATCTCATTACAGTGTGTCTCACCAATGTGTTCCAATGCAGAATTACAGCACTTTGCTGGAACTCGTGATGATGCAGATACCATCATAGATCATGAGTGACAGTTGTCATGGACAAAGGCTTACTGTTATGCAAGCATGTAAAAAACAGTCACTTGGGAAGAACACATACATGCATGTGTGGCTTACCTTAAAACAAAGTACATGTAAACATTCTACAGGCTTGGATAGGTTATATGCAAACATCTGAGCAGTGAAGGATACTGGGATGTCAAGAGTGTGATTTCACTTGGATACAAAATCAGACAAAAATGCAGGTGCCTAATCACAACTCATTGCACATGGACAGATGGAGTAATTTAGATGTGAACTTACCTTAGCTTGGCAAGTTGAGCAGATCACAAATATAATATCCACCCAATGTTGAATTGTAAATTTAGTGCGTGCCACTACATTTACTAGTGTCAGATCATGTAGTAACCATGGCCCGGGCATCATACACAAAGGCCTGCCCTCAAAGTCTATGTACTGCTACTAACATTGACAGGAGTAAGACACTAATCATGTGTGACTGGTGGCAACTTGTTAATTGAACATCAGAAGTACAATGGATTATTTAACCATGATTAACTGCAGTGATGACTGATGGCTCAATCAACTATTCAAAATTGCTGTGTGACACACTCACTCCAGATCTGCCTCGTATTTTCTGTTGTATGTGTGCATTATAACACCATCTGCAGAACATGTGTGCCTGTGAAGGGAGTACACAACAACCATTTTACAATTGGTAACAGTTTGCACATCTAGAGATTGTGTGTGCTGCTACAATGTGTTCAGCTACAGACCCTCTGCCATAGTCCAAAGTGTGCAATGACTGTGTGAGTGTCCTGCACTTCATGTCCTGCACTACATGTAAAATAAACATGAAATTCACTGAAAAAACAAAGGTTAAAATTACGTTATAGTTAAAAATTGAAATGACACAAAACCTAATATTTACATACCAAAAAACACTGAAATTCACCAGTTATAGTTCACTGAACGAACTATAATGTGTGTACCTGCTATGCAGTGCTGATGGTCTCACATATTACATCACTCATGACATGTTAAATTACATCATTGATGACTTCTCTCATAGCATCTCATATACATCAGCGTTGTGAAAAAGGTGAGGGCCAAAATATTTATTCCTTGAATTCCTTGATTGCTTCGACTGAACTATTTATTAAAAAAAACTATCCAAGAGTGCCACCTTGCCAGTTTCTACAAGTGTGGACTGCATTATTATAGGAACAATGGGATTTCCTTGTAAATAATAATTAACTTATAGTTTTGAAAACTTCTATTAAATAAATAAAAATAATATCAATAATGAAAGATGTAATGAAAGCAATATGACATACAATAATTATGAGTACTATTAAACATAAAAACAAAGTATGTAATTAATTACTCTATTAAAATGAGTTTTTATAAATAACATACCAAAATACTAAATGTAAAAAACTCAAACATTGGGAAAAGCAATGTTAAAAAGCAAACAGTAAACGAATATCTTTATTTTGAAAATATGATATATTTCATTTACATAACTAACTATTTATGGTGGCTTACGCGCCGGCGTGTGATGGCGCTGCCTCCGTGAGCTCCATGACGACGCGGGAATCCCGACTGCTTTCCTGGTGTTTTCCCTGCCCACGGAGACCGGCAAAAGGCTTTCCTACACGGCGGAACATGGTCCCCGTGTAATTGCCGCTTTAATATCTTTTTACCGCTGCTTCTTTCTCACTCACTACGGGACGCGGGCGGCCGCCATTTTGTGCCGCCGCGCTCGCGTCCCGTTTTTTTGGCATCTCTAACGCCGTTTCAGCCCGTCTGCTGCAGCCAAAGCTCATGTTATGACAAGGTATGTGCCAAGCCCTGCGCACCATGATACCATTGCATTTTCGTGACTGTTGGCGCCAGAATTCTCCTCAGCACCTGTACTTCTACTGATAATAATTCTCGGCGGCCATTTTGTGGTGCTCTCTGCGCAATGCTCCATACCTTCCTTTCCTATGCTATTAATCATTCGTGGAACACCAAATAATTCCCTTGGGTCCCATATTCCATGGACGCTCTGCTGTTTATTGGCTACCATATTCCTGGATGGTTTTTTGGCTACGCAAATCATTGATTTTTGCTGCTTCTCGACGCCTGTAGGTTTGAGGTATTGCTTCTCCAGTGCTACTTGTCACCTCTTCTAGGACCTCTTTTTTCCAGTACTTCTTATACCTCTACATATAGGGTCTCAACACTTTTACTATTGCGGTGTGGCTTCCATTCCTGCGGTCCTCCTAGTTTGCCCCTCTGTTGGCATCATGTCTCAGGACGCAGGCCATGCGAGAGCGTCTGTCACCGGAACCAAACCAAAACGCCTTAAGAATGACCCTCCATCTCCAATTCGCACCTCTCAGAACCCCGTGCTGGATTCCATTTTAGAAGAGGTTCGTGGCCTACAACCATTCATGGTGGCAACTAATGAGAAGCTCAAGCAGATAGAAGACAGATGGGTCGACATGGAAAACAAAGTCTTGCAACTAGAACAACGCATCAGTGACGTCCAGGATGTCTCTACAAAAATTCCTATTCTTGAAAAGGAGATACAGCAGTTGAAGCTTCACACAGAGGACCTTGAAAATCGTAACAGGCGGAATAACCTCCGTATTTATGGTGTTCCGGAGTCCCTTGGGGAGGGCGATATGGTGTCCTTCATCCGCAAATTCCTCTACGAACTTTTGGAACTCCAACCAGAGTCTACCCCTCTAAACATACAGCGTGCCCATCTTTTGGGACGTCCAACATCTAACCCGGCCAAACCCAGAGGCATTATCCTACTTTTTCTGGAATTCACTGAATTGATGACTGTTCTTAAAGCTGCAAGAGCAAAACGTCGCCTCATTTGGTCGGGCCACACCATCTTCATAGCCCAGGATTTATCGAATGCTACGAATGCACGTCGTAAGGAGTTCCTCAATCTGCGTCCACGTATGAGGGAATTAAGCATTCAATATGGAATTCTACATCCTTGTCTCTGCAGAATAACACACAATGGTCGCTCCCGTACCTTTGATGATCCACAGAAGCTTCGAGAGTATCTACAAACCGTCTCTACTTCCACGATGGACACTAATGACTGAAAATAACTCTTTTCTATTTTCTGCATTCACTTTTCTTCTGTCTTGACGACTGTTGTGGCCTTGTCCCGGTCTCTTTCTTGTCTTTATTTGATACGACTTTTCTTCTTGTTGATTATATCCTATCTATATTCCCGCGTTTTCCTCGCTCTGTAGGGTAGGCGCCCGCGTTGGCGTCTCCATGCTCCTACTATCTAGGTATTCTCTTTTTTCTCAGATCTGGCGTCTTTGCCTTGATCTGTTTCTTATCTATTTCCTTCTTTTTCTTTCCTTTCTTTTTCTTCTTCTTTTCACAGGCCATTCATGTTTATCCCTTGCTCATTTATGTTCCGTTCTTTTCTTTGTGTCACTTATTTCCTTTCATATTGCTAACTCCAATACTCCTCATTGTCCCTCCTCGCTTCTCCTAATGACTGTGATGCTTCCTCGTCTATTGTTTCTCTATATTTACCCGATTTGTATTGCCTTTGTTTATATTGCGTATCTGACTCTCATTTCTAACATGTTTGTCTCCATTGTTTCTCCTTGTAGTTCCTTACCTGCAGTGTATTGGACCCAGTTGTTACCCTCCTCCCTTGCCTTCCATCATGTGTAACTTTGTAACGTGGAATGTTCGTGGTCTCGGTAACCCTGTTAAACGTCAAAAGGTATTGTCCCATTTATCCAAGTTAAATGCTCAGATTGCTTTTCTCCAAGAAACGCATTGTACAGATGTTGAATCGTTGAAACTTAAGAGGGCATGGGTGGGTCAAGTTGTATTTTCTCCTGCTATTGATAAAAAGGGAGGTGTTGCTATATTATTTCGTAAAGGTTTGGATGTTCAAATTCTATCCTCTCAATCGGATGCCGAAGGTCGTTGGGTTATGTCAAAAGTGACTATACAAAACAAAACTATGGTGCTCCTCAATATTTATGGTCCTGTCCGACCAGACCCTAAATTTTGGACTGATGTCAAAATCCTCATTTCTTCTATTGACTGCCCTAACATTGTCTTAGCTGGCGACCTTAACCAATGGTTAGACCCCTTTTCAGATAGACTATCTTCCTCCAAATTCCAGCCTGATAAGACTCATAAGTCCTTCCAATCAGCCATTGCCTCACGTCCCCTCTTCGATGTGTGGAAAACATGCAATCCAAGCTCACTCGAATATACATTCTACTCTAATGTTCACCACACCAGGTCCAGAATTGATTATATTCTAGTCAGTAAATCCCTTCTCCCTGCGATTCAGAAATCTGAAATTGGTTCTATTTTTCTTTCGGATCATGCACCTGTTTATGCCACTTTTGACCTGGCCCAAACCTCCTCCTCTTTCAATCGTTGGAAATTTAACACTTTCCTTCTCTCTGATTCTGTATTTATGTCTAAAGTTAAAGGTTTCATCTCTGAATACTTCTCCCTCAATTTACCCCAAGACACGTCAGTTTCAAACAATTGGGATGCTTTTAAAGCTGCTTTACGAGGTTTCACAATCTCTTATGTATCTAGGAAAAAGAAACTCAACCGTGACAAATACACCGCCCAACTTTCCAACATTAAGACCCTAGAACACTCTTACTTCTCGTCCAAGAATCCTGACGCTCTCCTCCAACTTATCAAAGCCAAATCTGAACTCAATCAAATTGCCACAGTTGAAGCTTGCAACACCCTCTTGAAGGTTAAATCTAAATTTCATGGGGGTCAGAATAAAGCGGGGAAAATGTTGGCAAACTATCTCAAAATTAAATCTGAGCGAAAATCAATTGGCTCTATTCTCAATGAAGTAACCAGTACAAAGGTTTCCTCTGATGAGGATATTGCACAAGTTTTTCATAACTACTATAAACTCCTGTATACTGATGATACGCACCCTGATGATGATGACCTCTCCCGTTTCTTCAAAGACCTTCCTCCTCCCCCATCTCTCCCTTCCGAATTCCATCAACTAGAGTCTGAAATTACCCCTCAGGAAATTCTCAAGGCAATTACCTCCCTCAAGAAAGCGAAAGCCCCTGGTCCAGATGGTCTCCCAATTGAATTTTACGCCAACATGCATTCTATTTTTGTCCCCCATCTTTTACAACTTTTTAACTCCTTTATTGCAAATGCTAAAGCATCTGGCTCATTTTTGGACGCCCTAATAATCATAATCCCCAAACCTGACAAAGACCATTCCCTGTGTAAAAACTATCGTCCCATCTCCCTTATTAATTACGATTGTAAAATTTTTGCCAAAATTTTAGCGGCCCGCCTCGAATCCCTTATTCCTCTACTAATCACAACCGATCAAGTTGGCTTTGTGAAAGGTCGACTTGCAGCTGACAATGCCCGTGTTTTTGCCAATATTATTTCCCACAGTAAACGATTTAAAGCCCCTCTAGCTGCCCTATCCCTAGACGCTGAGAAAGCGTTTGACCGAATTAATTGGAAATTCATGTTTAAAGCATTACAATGGTTTGGGTTTGGCCCCCACTTCATTTCCTTAGTTAAACTACTTTATTCTGCTCCCCGTGCTAGTGTTTTTGTTAATAATCAATTCTCAAACTTTTTCCCCTTATCCAGAGGGACAAGACAAGGCTGTCCTCTTTCCCCTTTACTCTTTATTCTCTGTCTTGAACCCTTCCTCATTAAAATCCGCTCTAACCCCCTAATTCAGGGGTTCAAACAGTCATCGATTGAGACAAAAATTTCGGCTTATGCCGATGATGTCCTGGTCTACATGGCTAATCCTGTCTCTTCCCTTCCTCCATTTTTAGAAGAAGTCCGCTTATACTCCTCTGTTTCTGGTTATAAACTTAATCTCTCTAAAACGGAGGTCCTACCCCTCAACTCATCCTGTTACCAATATATGTTTGCATCCACTGATTTTGCATGGTGTCCCTCCAAGATTAAATACCTGGGTATTTGGTTCTCCTCTACCTTGCGCGACACACTCAAACTGACCTTTACCTCCCTTACTCAAAAAATTCAATCGCTCCTTCAATTATGGTCTCCTCTTTTCCTTTCATGGTGGGGTCGTTTAGACACCATCAAAATGATGATTTCCCCACATATTATATACACTGTATCCATGCTTCCTGTGAAAATCCTAAATTGAATTTCAATCGGCTGAACTCCATCTGCTCCAAATTTCTGTGGAATAATAAAAGACCCCGTATTGCCTTCCATAAACTTATACGCCCAAAATCTGAAGGTGGGGTTCGCTTTCCTGATTTCCATTCGTACCATTCTGCCTTTTTATTAAAACAAGCCTTCTCATTGGCGTTCGATTTCAATGATACCCCTCTACCCAGATGGATTGCTGTCGAAAGGTCCTTGTTAAAGGATTTTACTTTCCAACAATCCCTTTTCATGTCTAATTGTTCATTCTTGACTACACACCCTGTACTGAAATACTCACATACTCTACTGCACAATATATTCTCGAAAGACTCGTCCCCCCTACAAACTTTTCTTTCTTCTAGCGTATGGTATAACAAATATCTTAAGTACAAGGGTAAATCTTTCTATTTCAAGTATTGGAAAGAAAAGGATATTATGTTTGTGTACCAATTTTTTTCTGATTCATCCATTATTCCATTTGATGTAATGCAAACTATGTTTGATTTACCTGCACATTTTCGCAAAGAATTTGACATTATTACTTCTGCCATTCTATCTCACCTATCTACCCTTCCTACTTTTGATCTCCTTCCTTCCCTTGCTCCTTCCACTCCTCTATATCCTATGTTTACTCAACAAATACCCAAAGCTGCTCTAATTTATAAACTGTTATTAGATAATGTTGGCCTTAGGCCTAAAACCGTTACTGAAACTGTTTGGGAAACTGATTTATCTTTCTCGTTATCTGTTGATGTTTGGGATCGCTTATGGTCTAAACTGTTTAAGACTTCGATTTCAGCCCGTATTACTCAGTCACTTTTTTTTCTTTACCATAGAGCTCTTATTACCCCCGTAAGCATAACAAAATTCTCCCCTTCCTCCTCACCCCTTTGTTGGTCCTGTTCCTCTCACCCAGGCACACTCAAACACCTCTTATTTGATTGCCCATCAGTTCTTACTTTTTGGAACTCAGTTTGGAAATATTGCATGCGTATTTTTCATTTCTCTGAACCATTGTCATTGGTGCATATTTTTCTAGGTTCCCTATCTGATGTTTTGGACTTACATTCGTATAACGCTAAATTGTTTGATCTTCTCATTGCAACTGCTTTCAAAGTAATTTTGTCTTGCTGGAAGGATAACTCTAAATTGTCTGTGCATACATGGTGGAATTTTGTATGTGATGAGCACAGAATTGCAATTGCTTCTTCCTCTTCTGTCGCCTTAAAAATTAAATCTGATCTTACCTGGCTACCTTTCTCTACTTTCTTATCCTCTTATCCCCCTCCCTAACCTTTCCTTCCTTTTTCTCTCTCTTCCTCTTTTTCTCATTTCTTTTCTTATCTTTCTTTCTCTCTACTATTTTCTTCCATTTCATATTTTATCTGAACCTTTTCTCATCTCCACTTATCTTTCATGATTATCTCATATTGGTTCTGTTCTATGACATGCTGTTATATTATGCTGTACTATTTTTCTTAAACAAAATAAAAACCTTATTAAACTGAAAAAATAAAAAATAAAAAATAAAAAAATAACTATTTATAAATCTACTTAAGAAATTTAACATTAAAAATATATAAAAAATAAAATAGTAACCTAAATCACATCTACTACTGTAAATGCAAACACTGAGGACAGTACAAAGATTGAGGAGGTCAGAACATTAATCTAGTAAACATGTTTGAGTGGGTAATTTTTACAATTATAACTTCAATCTAATAAAGATTGGGGAAAGTTCACACAGTTGATGGGGCTGGGGTTAGATCTACTTTTCTAACTCTTTTCTAGAAAACATTGGGAAACATGTATTTATTGAGGAGATAAGGTTACAAATTCTAACTCTAATCTAACAAACATCGGGAAAAGGGCATACAATTGTAGAAGGTTGCGGGATAGGAGGAGAGGGTCAGATATAATATTCTACCTCCGAACTAGCAAACATAGAAGGAAGTTGATACATGGGGGGTGGAGCGGGTGCTAATTTACTATTCAACGCAAACCTAACAAGCATTAGGGAAAGGTCATCCATTTGGCGATGTGGGGAAGACTAACCTCTTTGGTCCACTTGTGCTAACATTGCGGAACTAAGATGTATGGGGGTTACACTCAGTACACCTGAATATTACAAAATAAATAATATATTTTCTTCAGTATAATAGTAAAAGTATTTCCAGATAAGTCATGCCAGATACAATTTTCATTTCTTTCATTTATCCAAATTCTTATCACATCAACTTTCTGTAGCCAATTGTGCTCTATCATTTTCAGGTGTATTTGTAATGTACTTTTTCAGGAGATCTAATGAAAATAATTTAGAACAATACCATTCTAGGGTCTGAAATGATATCCCTGCCAAAATCAAAATTGTCCCAAAAGCTGAAGATCCACAAAATCACATGCCAACAAAAATCACCTCAATATAAACTATCCTGAATCACATTCACACCCTTACATCCACATAGATACATGAAATAATGTAGGGGTAGCATCTACATGCTGCTATGTAAACCTCACAAATGATGTACTGCCAGCTGGTTTCTTTTGAAGCTCAACGAGATTGAATAAGTATTTCCATATACAGACATTTAGGACCAGATGTGCGCCGCTATTTTGGAAGCTGCAAATGGGAAATCCTCCCGTTTGCGACGGCAAAAAAGGGAAATGGCATGTACAAATGCTATTTGACTCGCAAAAAAGCATTTTCGACTCCCGCTATTAAGAAGCGGCGTCCCTTCCTAATAGCGAGTCACTATGCCATGTACAATAGTTTTGCACCCGCATTTGCGGTCGCAAAACACTTGCAGTTTACAACCTACCTTAAGTATGTGGTAAATCACTCGCAAAATGGAAGGGGTCCCCAGGGAAATCCTTCCCCTTTGTGAATATGTGAGAAAATATTTTTGTGAGCAGGCTGTGGTCCCAGAGACCACTGCCAGCACTTGAACAAATGAACCTGAAAAGTTTCATTTTTCTTTTTGAAATACACCCTGTTTACCACTAAGGAAAACGGGGACTCATTTAAAAAAAAATAAGACTTGTATATGGGACTGTTTATTTAAAAGCAGTCCCATATATGGTGGTCTGCTGGCTCCAGCAGACCACCATCCCTGGGAAGTGCTAGCCATTCCTAACGGAGTCGCAAATTGTGCCTGCCTGATTAATATTCATGTGGCATTCAATTTGCGACCCCATTAGGAATCAAAACAGTGTCTGAGACACTGTTGTACATCTCAATTTGCGAGTCGCAAATTGCGAGTCGCAAATGTGATGCAATTTGCTACTCGCAAATCGGTGGATTGTACATCTGGCCCTTAATTCCTACTTGTTGCATACTTTTGTGTTATTTGTGATGCCATTTAGATGTGCCCTGCATGTTTTTTAAAGATGTAGAGTCTTTGAATGACATTCCCTGATTTGTACCGAAGTCTCAAGAATCAATCCTTGGAATAATGTTCAGAAAATATTAGAAAAGCTCTCTGAATATTGATATGTGCACTTTCGTGCATACAAAATAACAGTTATAACATTGCAATTAAAATCCTTCTTGATAAAACAGATTATTTCGAAGTTAACCGTAGCCTCAAAATTTGTAAACAAATCACAGTATGGTGAAATACCTCACAGATAATATGCCGCTACAATTTGATTAAAGTGTATTCACTGTTCGATACCAAAACGCTACAAACAAAATGGACTTGGGGCTTCATATGTTATTTTAATGACCACTCCCACCCCAGCTGAAACGTAAACATGTTTAATCATGGCTGCTCTGTGGTGTGTTTCGAAAGGAAGAAAATGCTACAGAGCTGGGACCGTAATTAGTGAGTAGTGATCAAAGGAAGGTTTGATTTTTAAAGATAAAAGCATGTGAATGAATAAACCTACCAAATCTTCCACAAGAAAATGCGTTGAGTTTAATGAGGAGCTACACCGAAAGCTAACATGAGCTAATGTAACAGGCATATGCGGTATTCCCACCACTAAGCCTTAAGGCATATCAAGAAGATCAGTGCAACAATTTATTTCCGTTTAATTAGCTTATTTATCAATAGTATATGCCGATTCGTTTATAGCACTGAGCAATTAGGATAAAACGTACATGAAATCTGCGTATGTTTGTGTATGTTTCCAGATGTACATAAAGATAGAAATGAAAGGGTGAATGTGTTTCATTTTAATAGTTATCTCTCTGATCTTTTGCTAAGTGTCGATGTTGGTTTGTTCGACATGTTGTGTTTATACTGGACTTTTTGATGTTTACTTTTTTGGTGTTTCCATGACACCAAGATTGCATTCTTCCTATGTACATTTTCCGAACGGTTTTAAGAGTTATGTTTTACTGATAATGCTTCCTGCTTGTTTATCATTCCTAACAAACTATTTGTTTTGATAATAAAACTTATGTATTTAATCGAATATGTTGCACACTGGTCATGCACGTCTTTCCAAAACGAATGTGTCCATTTTGATCTGATACAGAGTTGTTTGAATAGAACATTGACGACTTCTCAAAACTTCGAGAACCCTGTATCCACGCACACATTCTATAAAATATATCTCGTATGAAAATCTCTTGAATGCTCAGGCTAATCTATTGGCAATCTCTGATCAGAGGCACTTACACAATTGTTATGGGAGGCGCTTTAAAACAAAATATGGGGCCTATTTACGAGATGGCATGTGTCACGTTTGCACCACGCAATGTGGTACATGCGCGATGGGAACCTTAAGTAAGATTTATGAACCCCTGCAAGGCCACTTTGTGAGCCCCTGAGTGGCTCCATAAATCTAGAGTAAGTCAATGCTGGGCAGAACACTGTGGGCCTCATTTATGAGGCTGTGAGTCACTTTTACCTCGATGGTGCATCACTTTTTGTGACGCACCAGTGGCGTAAAAAATGCGCCTTGTTGTGCCATATTTACAAAGTGACGCATCTAGGTAGCTGTGTCACTTTGTAAACCCTTGCGCTACATTATACCTGCGCCAGGTGTAATGTATGCAAGGGGGGGCGTATTGACACAAGAAAGGGTCGTAGAAGTGACGCAGTGAAATCTATGAGATTTCACTGCGTCACTTCTAGGACGCAAATGCATCAATTTCTTACGCCTGCCTCACAGACTGACGCTTGCCCCATGTGAAAGGACACATTGCTTGAGTTGCGTCACTTTTGTGACACACTGCAGCAATGCGTCACTTTTGCGCCCTACAGATACGTCAGAAATACAGACGTATCTGTAACTCCTTGCGACATGATGCATCATATTATAAATATGACGCATCAATCATGTCGCAATGAGGGCGCTCTGAGAAGTGACCTATAGCTGCTTTCACGCAGCGATGCGTCACTACTCATAAATGAGGCCCTGTGTTTCCTTACTCTGCCTTGGGAAGGTGTCCCATAGGCGTTGCATGGGTGTCCCATGGGCGTTGCGTGGGTGTCCCATGGGCGTTGCATGGGTGTCCCATGGGCGTTGCGTGGGTGTCCCATGGGCGTTGCATGGGAGTCCCATGGGCGTTGCGTGGGTGTCCCATGGGCGTTGCGTGGGAGTCCCATGGGCGTTGCATGGGTGTCCCATGGGCGTTGCGTGGGTGTCCCATGGGCGTTGCATGGGTGTCCCATGGGCGTTGCATGGGTGTCCCATGGGCGTTGCGTGGGTGTCCCATGGGCGTTGCGTGGGTGTCCCATGGGCGTTGCGTGGGTGTCCCATGGGCGTTGCATGGGTGTCCAATGGGCGTTGCATGGGTGTCCCATGGGCGTTGCGTGGGTGTTTCCCATGGGCGTTGCGTGGGTGTTTCATGGGCGTTGCATGGGTGTTCTTATGCGACTCCCATGGTTTTTGACGCATTTCCAGATTTACCAGAACTGGTAGAATTGGGATTGCGTCAAAAAGATACCCCTTCCCAGGATAGCCATACAGAGAAAAATATCTTTATGTCTCCTTCTTGCTTCCTCTTTCTATGTGTGCTGCATTGTGCAGCACACATGGAAAGAGGTATATGCCGTCAAGGATTGTTTTTGTGCCGGCAGGTGCCCCTTCCTGCACCAAGATAACACTGAACTCAACACAGGCACCCTTCCACCCTGTGCTGGCACTAGGCTGCCAAAAAGCTGCGGGGAAAAAGTAAGGAATGTAGCGTATTGCCTTAAATATGGCGAATTACTTCACTTTTCCTGGCATGCAGTGCAGGAAGGTGACTTGTGCACTGTGCACTGTGTCACTTTTTCGTAAATAGGCCCCCATATGTATGACAAGACAAGGCGAAGTTCACAATTCCACAGAACTTTCCTTCTTCATAGGTTCTTTACTGTGGAAGTATCAAATGGCTAAGTCCTTGATCTCTACCATTGTTTCCTCCTAATCATTTATTGAAAAATAAAATACAAACCGAAGTAGTTTATTAATGATTATTATCTTCGTGTTAAACGGACTAACTTTAACAATGGGCCATAATTGCACAAGAGGAATCATGACAAGACTATAAACGAAAACTATTTTAATCTTTTCAGTGAATCTATCTTTATCTTATTTTTTTGGTTGCATGTTTTCGCTAATATCTTTCTTGCTATTTTTTTCGTTTCTCTTTAAATTCTATTGTGTAGTACTTTAGTGTTTTGCTTCCTCTTTGTGATGTGGTTTCCCATAGTCCATCTTCCTCTGTTCCTTCTCCCCCCATCTTTTCGTTAGAATGTTTATATATGTCTTAAGCTAGCTGCCTCGTTCACAATAACATGTCTTGAAAGTTTAGTTTATATTAATCATTCTGTAGAATTAATTGGATCGATCTAATGCTCCTTTTGTTCACTTACCATTTCTGTTCGCGCATTCATGTTTTCCTTCACTTCCAATTGTAGTTTTGTTTTTGTTGTTTTGAAATTGAGCACAGCAACATGTCAGCAACAAAGGGAGCAGTGACAGCCAAACGACTCACTGCTCGGTGAAGACTGCATCATTAATCAGCAGGACATCAGACACTGTGCGTGTTGTCAGAGCAACAGCCACTGTATCTCAGCTGCCAATTGAAGCACATAAGTACATTTTATTGTTACTGTTAAACATGCAATTTACCTGTGCAAAGCAGATCAGTGCTTCGAGCACCACAAATGGCAGCAGCTTCATAAAAGTTGCATAATTATTACTTCATATGAAGATCTAATACTGAAGAATAAAGAAAAGGCCACAATAGAGCGATCGCATTCAGGAATACGTTGTCACCTATTGAATTAATAGGACAGTAGCATCAGCCAAACCAAAATTAGCTTATTCTATCACAGCCAGTAAACCCACACCAACCCAACTGAATGCTTCCTATTCATTGCGTTCTTCTTTCAGGTTGAGCCCATTTGATGAATGTCCAAATAATCTCACACCTTGGCATTGGATGAACGCAATGTTGGCATGTGCAGAGTATGGACTTGAATCTAATTCTGTGGAATCGGGACCTTTTCATCACTATGCTTCCAAAGAAGGAGGTTCCCACTACACATGACCATGTCACCTTTAATGCTTTAACCACCTGCCTATCACACGCTTCACCGACCAGTGCAATTCCATCAACTTCTTCATTTGAAAAGTCAATGAATTCAACAGAGAGCACATCTGTACCACTAAGCCTGCTCCCTCTTTAAACCAATCCTTCTATGTTGCATCCATCAATGGCCACCCTTTGAACCCTTGTCTCACACAGCCTAGCTGACATCTCTTTTACCCTTGTCTTCTTTGGAGATGCTCTCTCTTCTCTTCTCATCTCGTTCAATGCTTCCTTCCCCTAAGTTATATTCCCAAAAGCTCCCAAGAAAGGCCAGATCCTCTAGTTGCTAAAGAATACTACAATGGATTGTGAGGAGCTTACTAGATACTGGCTCATCACGTGACTACCTCATCTGCAAAATCATCAGTGATCAGTCTACACACAACTTCAAGATCAGATCAACAATAATCACTTCCTGAATGACTCCAAATCCAGCTTCACATCCCACTGCAAACTGCACACAGACAGCTTTCTTGCATATCAAGGGCGCCCTACAGTTCATAGTTCAAAGATAAGGTTAAACATTTAGCCCATATTCACACTCTGAAGTTTTAAATGGGAATCATAGTCAATGTGGTTCTTCTCCTACCTATCTAAGCAACACCAATTTTTTCACATGGACACCTTCAAATTCCTGAGTGGCCTATCACGTTCAGCATATTTGAAGGTTCCTTTGAGTCCCCTATGATCTTCAGTCTCCACATTGAGCTCCTTGGTAATCAACACTTTGATCACAGAATCAAAATTTACCAAGACAATGGCAACATTCAACTCTACATAAAAGTCTTCTCATCTCCTGACATTGAATGCTGCAAATACTGCTTGCACCTCAAATAGACCTGGATGTATCACACCTACCTGAGCTAAACCTCTTCAAAACTGAATTAACAATTGCTGTTGAAAATCCCCTTCACTTGAAACAGGAGGTGGCGCCACAGCCTTAAACATTCCACACTTGCCCGTTTAGGCGCATTCAGTAATATAATACAATTATCTAAATGACTAAATTTGATCAAACAAAAACGATTGTGCTTCAATGTAGTTTACAAAAACATCCCACATTTTAGTTTGACATTAGAAAATCTACACACAACAGGACATATTTTTTATGAACACTATTTAGTACAGAATATTATTCTTCTGACCTGCAGAAATAACCTACATTCTGCAGTAATATTCTTTAAGGGCTCCAACTGACTCCATAACCCTTATCTTAAAATAAATCCACCAGCTACATTTGCCAGCCAGTCATAAAGGCACAGTTAACATCAACATAGCCATCTTGACTGCCCCCCACCATTGATAGGCCCACCATCTCCGGTCTCACCTACAGACAGAAAAACATTTGATAGGAGGAAAATAAGACCTTAAGATAAAAACTGAGCAACATGCTTTGTCAATATATGCTCCTACAAAAGAATATCTCTTTTTGAGTGGTCTTCCCCATTTTGGCTGACTAGTATTGCTGGTGTTAGGTCAGGCCTATTAGAAAGTGCAAGCTGTTTAGTTGAAAAAGACCTAGGGGTCTATTTATGGGGCTTTGGCAGAGGGCAGTTCATCAAGCCACCTTGCTGCACTCCCTGTGTCAAAGTGAAAATGCAGGAATGAGCTGTATCTACGGCATACAGTGCATTTCTGTCCTTCCCCCCTGCGCTGCTGATATTTCTGCAGCCTAGTGCAAATGCAGGCACCCTTGCACCATGTGCGCTGCCTTGCAATGCTCCATATTTATGAGGCCATTCAAAGTGAATTGTGTGCCACCAAATATGATATGATGGTTTGCGCTGCTGTCGCCTCACAAAAAGTGACACAATGGCAGTGCAAGAGGCTGAATCATATGCCCCCTATTGTCAGAGACATTGCCCCCTTAGCAGGAACATAGAGTGGGCTTAAACTCCATCCATTGGTTGACTTTATTGCCCCTCTTATTTGCTTGAATATATTCAATGGCACTCCTCCATCTTCTGTGTCCCCCCCAACCCTCCTCCAGGAGCATAACCTTTTACTTGTGTCCTTCCACTGCTCATTTTTATATATTTACATTTTCTTTTTCTGCTGCACTCAATGGCAGTGCTTGTGTTTTCCAGTGGACTCCCTTATGTGCGTCTATACACTGCTCTTTCTTGTATTGCTCTCCTACGCCTATGTGCTTCTGTACCTTCACTTTGTGTTGCTGTCACCAATTGTTGGACCTGACGTCTTTGCCATTGTTTTCCCTAAATACTTTTCCTTCCAACCTCTTGCTTTTGCTGGCTTTAGATAGAGGCACACTAAAGAATTGTAAATTAAAACTCTCTTTAATAGTAAAGCCAGATTTTAAGTCCCAGTTCTGAAAATGGCACTTTTAGAACGTTGGCCTTTTCTTGCTCTAACCATTTGGTGCATGCAACCTGTATCCTGGGTCACATGACCAGGTGTAGTTGGCAGTGACCAGGTGTAGTTGGCAGTTGGTCTTTTTGTATTGCTCCCAGAAAGTGAATCAATGGGAGAATATATGTTGGCAGGATTGGCCATCTATGATTTGATAAGGGGGAGGTGCTGTTACCTTCCACAGTTGCAAACGCTCTGCCAGGGCACTCTCTTAAAGGGTTTGAAACTAGTCTGTTGTGACTCCAGACAAGCTGGGGCCAGGGCTGGGAAGCAGGAAATTCCAATCACCTCTGGGGTGGAAGCCTCTAGAAACGTTTTCTACTTCAAAGTAGGGGCAGGTACAAATAATGAACCCTTAGACCTAACTCTTTAGTGCACTTCTGGACCTGTGGAAGACTCAGAGGGACGGACTATTGTCTGCTGCCCTGCTGCCTGAGTGAGAAGGACTGGACATGCATCTTGAACCCAGGACCATGAGAGTGACTCCAAGGGCTAGTTGGTTGGCATCCTGATCAATGCCTTTGGACAGAAAAGGCTTCAATCACCTTGAAACCGACACCAGGACTCAGTCTGCTGTGAGTCCTACCCCCCATGTTGTGCCACCCCAGTCCTTGACCCTTGTAAGTGGGCCTGAAGGTGCTCTGCTAGCCCTACTGAGGTCCTGCAAGCAGAACTTTGCAGTGTGTTGCATCTCCTCGCAGCTTCGTCGGAACTGCCACTGTAAAACCTATCCTCAATGCAGGCTTTGGCATTGCAAACCACTCACTAAAAGCATCAGTAATGTCGATGCTGGACATTGCATTGCAGAGCACAGCTTCTTCGGAACTGTCACTATGCTTTGCGCAGCGGGCCTAACTTGTGGCTGGATGTACGAACATGAGTAATATCGATGACCAAATAGTAATTATTTTGTTAATTGCTATTTGCTATTTCCGAATCACTAGTACTGTTGTACTAAACTGGCCCTGATTTCAAAATTTGCGATTCCTAGTGGGCTGCAAATAGACTTATCTCATAAATATTAATGAGGTAGGTCACAATTTGCAGCACACTAGGTTTCACTGCCAACACGGGGATGGCGGCCTGCTGGGTTAGTAGACCACCATAGCTGTAATTGCTTTTAAATATCGCAATCATGTTTAAAAAAATGCAACCTGTTTTCTTGAATGAAAACTGGGATGTGTTCAAAAATAAAATAATACATGTTTCATTTTTATTTTTTAAGAGTAGCATGGGTCCATTGCCCGCTCTTAAAAACATTTTTAAAACATTCTCAAAAGGGAATGAATGGATACTAAGGGGATGCCTTCTAATTTGCAAATGGTTTACTACCAACTTTGAGTTTAATGGTAAGGTGCAAAAGTTTTGTAACCTCATTTTGGTTAAAATATTAGTACATCAGATTCCCTATTTGGAACTGATGCCATGAACACACCCATTTAAAATAGCAATTTTGTTTTTGTTCGAAAACCCAAACTTCAATTTGATAACAGGTTACCAAATCACAATTTGGTGCTTGGTACATTACAAAAAGCATTTTTGAAAATCAGGCCATTTGAGACACCTAAAATCTTTCATCACCTTGGTTCCTAAATATGGCCCACACTCCATCACAGTCTGTCACAACAAGTTAATCACAGTTTTGTGCTTCTAGCCACTATTTTCACTTAAATGTTTAAACTTTTATATCTCCCATTCCTCTGATTAGCTTTTTGTCCTTTTGGTCTCAAATAATGTGTTACATTTTACTCCATTTTGCTAAATTGGTGAGGTATTTTTCTTGTGTTGTGTTTTAAATTTATTGCTGCATGAAGTACTGCATAAATACTTTACACATTGCCTCTAAGTTAAGCCTGACAGTTTTGGTGACAAGCTAGCAGGGGGTGAGCACAGGCTAATTTGGGTTTCTTTGTGCCTCACCCTGACAAGAATTGTGGTTGGCAACTGACCCTTTAATTCCGACAGTTTGTATATCTTCTCCTTACAACAGTTGATTTTCTGCTCTGAGCCCTTACATCGGCCATTGGAATATTGGGCTAATACATGATGTCATTCATAGATGTTCGAACTTTAAGCGGTTACGTTAAATATTTCATTTTCTATATACAGAAATTCACCCTTCTATGTGAAGTTGATATAAAGTATGGGGTTATTTTAGGCTACAGCCCCGGAGTTTTAGAGTCCATCACTCTCTCTTACCAGTTGGGATCAGTATCTACCTATATGGTATCATCCCTTGACATATTTACCACAGCTCAAATATATAACTATTAGATTGTACCTTGCGTAGCTATATTCAATCAGCCACGCAAGTAGGGAGTCATTGTTATGTAAGCACAGTTTAATGCATTTTGTGTAGGGATGTCTCAATTTGCATATTGGAACTTGAGAATGGAATTGTTAAATAGACTGTACTGTCTAGTTGGTTTTAATTTTGTTTTAAACATGTTTTACAGATATTACTGTGGCTCCTGAAGAATGCGTTTGCAACAACGCCGAAACGCGCGTCGAATAACATTGTTTGCCACCGGTTATGATCTTTTTTTTTGTATTTGTGATAGAAGTATAGGAATATTGTGTTACTATGTTGTTCATATAATTGTTGTTTTATTATGCCTTTTTATCAAATGTTTTTTAATGTGAATAAGGTTACACATAATAAATGAAATTTAGTTTTTTAAGTAATTGGTTGTGTGCTTTTCATATAATTTCTCCCCTTCTGTGTTGATATTATGCCATTGTATTCACACTGTTTATTTCCCTGTATTATGAATTAATTTTCCTAACAGGGGGTCCTTGTTGTTCACATTAAGAATTGTGGTTGCTCCTTGACTTGGCTTTCACACCTTCCAACCGATAACTGTAGTTCCTACACCAATGTATTTCTCCCTTTGTCCCATGACATTCTCTCCATTATATGCTTCTCCTCTGCCCTCCTTGTTCCCTCACTGGTGATTCTCTTTTTCATTCTTCCCCCACCTGCTACCCAAGCCTATTCTTTTTTGCTAATCTTAGAATATTTTGGAGGGCCCTTCCGCTTTCTAAATAGAAGAGCTTCACACTAATTCATTTTTCATTTTATTTTTTAAATCGAAAAATATTGCGCCTGGATAACTTTTATGTGGGAGGATTAAAGTTAGACTTCAAGTCTAAACTTAGAGTTCAGGTCTATGTTTAGCTCTGTGAATGGGGCCCTCAGACTTTGCTTGCCTGAAGCTTCAGTAAGCTAATTAGCATCAGTTTGCCAGAAGCTGCCCCCCTGTCAGTGCTTTAATTTGGATGAGATTTGAAGACTGCTACAGAGCGAAACAATGTTTTGGGCCTTTTGACAGAACACCCTGTCGGTAGGGGCAGTTGAGGTGAGTTCAGAAACTCAATAAACTTGAAAGACAATTGGGTGAGGCTTGATAATTCATAGTTAAATGAGATTGGGGAAGAAATATAATTTGATCACAGGGCTGTAGCCAGCCTGGCTCCACTCAAATGGGAGAGGAAGTGGGATCCAAAACCAGTGTGGTGACAGGGAGTGGTAATTTCCCTTGATACTCCATGGCTGGGCCACCACCTTCGCAGTGGGGTTCTGTCATATTCGATTTCACTAAGAATAGTGCACTTTTGGATAGTTTGCAGTGATGCAAGCAGAATGCACTATAAAATAGGGCTGGGTACCCCTATAATCTTTGTACCCACTGTCTATGGAGTCCCCATAAGTCACACACACTCACCAGCTAGTAATTTCTACCAATGTGGCTCCTTGCTCCAGCTCATCTGAAGACCTCAAGACCTGTGGAAGAACATAATAGTGCTTGGCCTGTTATCTGTGACCTCTGCCGAGTCCTGAAGGACTGCACCTGCTCCTATTTGTACTAAGGACTCCACAGGCCAGTTAGCTGGCCTCCTGTGTGCATACAGGGGTATCAAAAGCTGCATGAGGGGTTTTACTGGAGTTCTTAGTTGGCAAGTGGACCTGGAGTGGACTGTTCCGGCAGCCTCTACCGGAGTGGGTCCTGGCTCCAAGTACTATCCTTGAAGTCCTCAGAGCTTTGGAAGAGACCTTGGACTTCCAGAGGACTAGGGCTTACCACCCAAGGCTATACCCCAAAGCAAGTCCTTAGTGGGCAAGAAACTCAGGTTTGTTCTGCTCAGAGACATCTGCAACCCAAAAGAAGATTCCAGCAGATCCTCATGGCTAATGTTTTAAGCTTCTGTAGTTGAGGCTCATCAGTTGGGTTTAGCTTGGTTGCATTGGCCCATTGAGCACAGTACCCATGTCTTGGCATTCCTTTGCCATTAAGGGCTTTACAATAAACACACAAAAGGTGATAGAAGCAAGGCTTGCAATTTGTCTAACCACTGTCAATTTCTCATACCAATGGTTTAATGTACTACCATGCAATTAGTATGCTCAGACTTGGGTCATGTGCTCACTGTACTACTGACACAAAGCCACTCCAAAATTAAGAAAGCCTATTAGGGGAAACTGGTCTTAGGGTGCTTGTGATCAAGTAGTATTGTGCTTGGCATTTGGGGCTAGATTATTCTTATTGGAGCAGGGTAAATACTGATTTACATATTGCCAGCTCCAAATCGAGGTGGCATGCATGTGGACAAAATAATGATGGGTTGGAATGCTACCCAGAGTCATTACCAGTGGCTAAATGAATTGCAAGCATTCTTTATATTACCATTTGTGTGTTCGATATACAACTACCACATACATATATAGCAGCAAGCTGGAAGTAGACTAGATGTATTCTTCTTGAGAGGATCCAAAAGCTCAAACATTTTTCTGATCACCAAAGAGGCAAGGAGATAAGGATAACAGCACATCCCTTTGATTATTCTCCATACTTTTGCATGATTGAGTGCCTAAAATGACATTCTATAACCTGACTGAGAGACCTGTACAAATGAATTAAATGTTTTCATATCACACATTTAGCATGGAATAACTTTACTATAAAGCTAAAGGGCTGAACCATTAATTCTATCCTGGAATATGCCCATGGTCATTCTTGCCTCATTAGAAATCTGACCTTGCCAGATGGGCCAGGTTTTATTGCTTTGTTTGGGCTAATTTGAGGGTGTGTGTCAATTGTCGTAGATGAACATGGGATGGTCTGGTGAATGTAATTTCTTTTTATAAGGATGCAGCACTATGACTGTAGGCTTGTGACCCCACAAAACAGTTCAGTGTGATCTACTTTTACAGCATGAGTAGAGAGTTCAATTGCATCAGGAATCAGCCCCTGTGGTTATTATGCATAAGACCATCCTGCAAATGTTTCAAATCACATGTAGTCATAGTTTGTTCCCGGCATTCTTCCGTGAAAATGTGTTTTACTAATTAACCTAAGTTGGGGAGTACTACTTGTTCTTGTGTCAGAGAGATGAGTTGTAAGGGAGAAGGTTTTTCCATACCTAAGGTACCCACCAATCAGGTTATGTGTCTCTGCTTGTTTTTTGATAGGCTAAACATCACAGGTGGCTCACATTACCATCCTAGAACATGAGAAGGCAGGCTCGCCTGTTGTCTAAATCTAAACAAATAGCGGCCCATGTATAAGAGTGGGTCTTTAGACGCCAAGTGGTCTAACTTCATAGGCGAGACATTCCTATGTTAGAAGTATACCTATGAGTGATGCTACATGCCTTATTGAACAATTTATCACAGCAGAAATGTAATGCAAAAGCTTAGTGTCCTCATAAAAATTTCCACAGATGCCGCAATAAAATAACACAATGGATGAACTGTTCGCACTATGTATAGGACTTCCGGCAAGGAAAGTTGAGAATCCTGACTTTTTATGCCATCATAACTATTTTTGAGTTCTTCTTTGAGGCTTTGACACTCACAATTCATGTTATTCTGATCCACGTCTTGTGACATGGACAAATTGTTCCTCTTCATTGGCGCCACCATAAGGGAACCAGCCAATAATTATTTCATTGCTGTAGGAAATTGCCATCTTTTTCAGTGTGTACCCCAAGATTTTTCCCTATATGTATTTGCTTGCACTAGAACTCTGTGCACTTTCTATCTGCTAATCAGTATTAAAGTGCCTGTGCTGGCATACTCATAATTTCCATATTTCACTTGCTAATAAGTACCTAGTTTATGGTACGAAAGTGCAATGAGGGTCAAAAAGTTAAATCCCCAATTGGACTGCAGCACATATTTATGCCAGTGCAAACCTGGCTTCAAGCCTACCACTATAGCCTAACTTGAGCAGTATAAAAAAGTCCAATTCGCCATTGAATTGAGAGGTGTAAAACAGCCTTTAAATATTTAATATGTCACTCCTAAGTAGGCCTCGAGACCCACAAAAATAGGTGCATGATGTTAATATCCGTGAATACTATGTCATTAAACACCATGATATATGCAGGCCCGACCATGTCATTACCAATAAATGCTATGTTGATTCCCGCCATAAAATGTGCTTGCATAACAATGTCTATACCAGTAGAAACAATGTATGTTATAATGTATGCACGCATATCAATGTCAATACATTAGAAACAATGTCAACATATGCCATAATCTATGCACGCATAACAATGTGAACATCAGTAAAAACAACATTGATTTACGCTATGACCACTGTACACCCTTTACTGAGGATGTCGGTAAAAATGATATCAGTGACCGACATTTTAAATGTACACATTTTAATGAACTCATATCATTGCTGTTGGTTTCACCCAAGGTGACCTTCCCGTCAACCCAAAGGAGATACGTTTTCAGACAAGCCCTGCAACCCAAACCCCAGCCTACCATTTAACAGGACACAAGTGGGTTTACACTTAGCCCAAAGACAAAACGTGCACCCAGGGAAAACCCTGATCGATCCCATAGATACACATTTACACCATATACGGTTCCCAGAAATTGGTCCCGATAAACCACATTTCGCAAAAGGTGAATGTCTCAAAAGGCCACAAAGATAGATGCCACATACAGTTAGGAAAATTCAGCCAATCAGAACACAGCATACACACCACACGTAATATTCCTGCGCTCCCCATGCCGGACATCTGGACACATACACAGTGGCCCACACTAAGTCTCCCCATGGTTGAGAGCCAGGTATGTCCCCCTTATCAGACAGTTGTACTTGTTGTTTATGACTAAGCTAAGAATGCGGATCAGTTTTTTGTACCTCATGAACAGTACAAACGGTCAGCCAAATGTTCTGTACAAAGAGAGACTTTCTTCAGACACTACTCTGTTGATACTCTTCCGGCCGCTGCATTTAATTTAATCAACTTGTTTCTGTTATTCCAAACGTCTCTTTTCTTTATATTTTCAAGGTAAATTCATATGTGAGCAACAATGGTATTTAAATGTGAGACATGTAAAAATGTAATGTTAACATGTCGAAACAGAAACTAGCACCCAAAAGCTATTTTCAATGTAGGAAGGCTTGCTGACTTGTTGGAAAACACTAAGAAGCAATATCAAATATTAATTCTGCGATTTCAGGGAAGAGAGCAACTAAAAATATGATTCAACAGCTTTTTTTTCAATATTTATCAAAAGCCCAACTTGATGGCAGAGTCAGATTTTTCACAAATATTAAGGAAAAGTAACTTTTAGAAAGTTACCTTTTGCCTTCCTCAAACCTCTGGAGACGAATTTCCATTAGCTTCCACCAGCATAGATGCTCAAGCCTTGAAAGAGACTTGAAAACTAATACCATAACGGAGAGTCAATATAAAAAATGTAGACCGTCAGGTATTTGAAACTGTGGTTAAAATCATTTATTTTTATTTTCTTTACACACAGAACAGACAGTACATTTTGCTGCTACATGTGAAACTTTCTCAGGCCAAGAAAAAGAGAACATAACAAAAAAAAAATATGAGGCTTAACACATATACATGATGAACTGTCAATATAGTGTAGGTTTCCATCGCTGTAATTCTTACATGCATTCATGGGCAGTAGAGTCTACTTGCATTAATGCACCATAGAGGTGTTTACCAGTTTGGATGTTGTTATTAGATGCAGGCATCCTATTGGGGTTCTACTATGTAAATATCAATATATTCTTTCTTGATAACTGAGTTTCACCATAGATTGACTTGCTGTTGCTAAGGCTTGTTGACTCTGCACTCCAGAGATCTTTGGGCTACAAGAAGCTCCAGCCTCCAGCACCTCATCCTTTGAAATTCAGCGTCCTTACTGCAGCCTCTGCAATGTAGGCCTCTATCACTGCTGTGCTGCCTGAGGTCCTCTTGCGACTTCTGTGTCAGTAGGTCCTCTGGAGGGTCTTCTTTTGCTTGGGGCCTCTCTGACCCTTCTACACATGGTTAGTCTCTTGGGCCTTGCTGGTCCCAATATTTGCATGTTTTCACTTTCCTCTCCAGTTGCGGCTACCAAGACTTGTTGATGCTCCCACTGGACTCTGACTGCATTTATCTAAAGAAACTTCACTGCTCGTAAATCTCCACGTAGTGCAGCAGAGTTTAGCGGAACTCTGTGAACACCACTCAGGCTTAGATGATAAATGACTGCAAGGAAATTGTCAGTGGCATTGCGGACAAATATACACCTGCCAGAGACAGTTTAAATTTCAAGGTCAATCAGGAAAAGTAGCTGCAAGGCCTACACCACACTCCACTGCCCCTGAGATGGATGTATCCCAGTACAGATGATCCTGCTGAGGTTTATTTATAATAGAATAGGGACCTTCAGCCGTTTGTTTCTGTTGTGCGGAGAACACTTGATACCACTCTCCCACAACAGTTACACTAATACTACCAGTACTGTGCCCTGACAATGAAAGAGGAGCATGCAAATGTATACCCTGACTGCTCTGCATAGGGTAGGAGTGCCCTCAGAGTGGCAAGATTGCCTTGATTAAGGTAGGCCTATGGTTCAACAGCACCCTTGACAGGACAAATTTGGGGGCCTTTTGTACTTAAGTGCCGTCTTTCTGCCCAGTGTATCCAAATGTTATAACCCCTGACTGTAGCCTATCCTTATAGGAAGGCATTCAGAGATATTTGAAATGCCAGCAAAGGGGCAGTTTTTGATAGCTGTTATTGCTCTCAACCATTCAACTGCCTGCACCATGCAGGAAGGGGAAAATCATTGGCAAAGATTGTAACATGTAGCCTGTAGGATACACAAGGATCTCTGCCAAAAAAGCATTAGGCAACTGAACTGTTTTACTTAAAATACCAATCTATTACTTACGTGTTAATTGCAATGCAATGTTCGGTCACAAACTTAATGCTCTAAGGCTCTTCACATCAGCAAAGATATTTCGAGATTGTTGCCTCCAAAGTGCTATACAAAAAATTAGAATATTGCATTGCTGAGAGCTCCCCTGAAAACAATTGAGTGGCTCTGGCCCTGTAATGGCTGGAATAGACCTTCTGCTCCTATACCATAATGTCTGTCTTTATGTTTCCCTGATTTTCATTTATAACATTAAATCCAATAGCATTATAGACCTTCTGCAGTTGGCTTTATTCGTTATTACAGGCCCTCTGCCTTGTTAAAGGCCCTCACTGCTGGATTCAGAGCATTTAACAACTGGTATAGCCCTTGGCAGTGGGATATAATGCTATATAAAACAACAGGAAACTCATAATCACATCAGCTTGTATTACAGAAGTTCATCGTACAGTGAAAATACTTACTGTGACTGAATTTTGAGCAGACTGGTAAAACACTGTCTCCAGCAAATTCTTGTATCTCCAAAATGTATAAACTCCGATAGCTGCTTATTTTCAGAAGTTGGAAAAACGCTGGAAAAACCGACTGGAATTAACAAAAAAGAAACACTGAAAATAGAATATCCTCCTTAAATCATATGTGTCATTGAAGGAGACTTGTTTGTAGCACATTGCTATGTTACATGAGTTTGATTTGTAGTTGAAGAGGCGGATGATAGCACAGGGGTTTTGGTCTATTATGCTCCTTCCCAGTGAGGAGCTGTGCTTGTATTTCGTGATGTTAAGTGTATGTCTGCCTATTCTTTGGATAACTTTCACAAAATGGTCTTAATGGATCCAATTTCTTAGCCACATAAATTCTTGTAAATTTCTAGTTTTTTTGGTGTACATGTTTTAGCTCCAGTGTTTGAGTTACATTAGCTTGAGAAAGTGAACATTGCTATATATCCTACACGTGTAATTTTTATATGCAACCTGCGTGGTTTCAGTTTTAACATTTCATATACCTTACAGCTTGTTGTCTTAACCCATTGTGAGATCCCATTTAGGTTCCACAGGGCAGGCATAGGCTACTGGTAGCTGCATGGGCTAGATTTTATTTTTTACCTCTGCTGTCCTGTGCTCCATATTACTGTGTATTATCAAAGGTGGTACAGGTACAACCCCTGTGAGGGCCCTCGGCAGAAAAAGCTCCAGAAAGGTTTCTAAGTCTGAAGGTCAAATTTTGACTGAGGCCTACCACGTTGGGTATCCGAGCAGGGGTCCATCTCAGTTAACTTCAAACTTTGACTTTGTCCCAGTCAAGCACAACCAGATGTCCAGAAGTGGCGCTATTGTTTTCTAAGCACTAGAAAGTGTTTGTTATTTACAAATTTATATCTACGGTTCCCTACATTGAATTTTCATGGTTGGGGTGTCATTGAAAAGATGAACATATGTCCTATTTTTATAAAGTTTTGTGGGATTGTTCTTGTGTGTTGAGTCTTACTTATTCACTGTAATGTTGTTTTTTAATGCTTTACATGCCTGTCTCCTAAGTTTAACCTTATTGCTCGGTGTTAGCTACCAAGGGTTGAGCAAAGGGCACATTTATAGAGACCCTATTTCGGACCCAGTACCGTATTGGTGGCCTTTTTGATGGTGCTAGGTGCCTACCTACCACTCCTTATAACCCACCTTCTAACATTTCGAGTCCAGCAGTATGGAGGAGGACTTGTGTTTAAGTTGAACCTCATAGTAAAGTGAGTGAGATCGTTAAATATCCTTTGAATTGCATTAGAACAAAACCTTTGACTTTTGGATTTTTAAGTTTTCTAAACTGATTTTGAATTTATTGTTTAATTTTTCTAAAGTTATTCTAAGTCTGACAAGTAGCTGGGACCCAAAACTAAGGATACCATGGAGCTGGATATAAACTCAGAGTGTCTGAGCTTAAGGTTCTTTGTAAGGCCAAGGGGCTACCAACTACTTACAAGAGAAGGAGAGCAGCATTGGTTAGGTCCCTTTAGGCCTGTGAAAGAACAGCTCCAGAAACTGATGGGGAGTGGGACCCTCTAACCACCTCCAAGAGGTGAACAAACTCCTTTACCTTTCCTTTAGCACTAGGTTCATGCATCTTGTGGTTGGGGAGAGGATGGGTTTCTCTGTGTAGGACTCTCTGTGGGTCTTTAAAGGAAGGGAGCTAGCCCTAAAAAATAGGCTGTTGATCCTAGCAGAGAAGAAGTGGGAGGAAAAAGAGATGGACAGAAGAAATTGTGGCAGTGAGAACTATGAAGAGGTGAAGGTGGTCCGGGAGGGTGGGTTTAACCCAAACCTCCCCAATGGAATATTGTCCAGGTACACAGAAAGAGATGACATTGACAAATGTCTCACCGCATTTCAGAGGGGGGTCCTTGAGATGTGTTGGATTCACCTCAAGTATTGGGTTCCACTCTTGTGGGAACTGGTTCCAGTAGCTGGGAGGGATAGGCTCCTGACCCTGCAGGTGGATGAGGCAAAATCCTACTCTCACATGAGGCAATGCTTAGTTGAGAAATTTGGTTTGACCCCAGAACGGTGCATGGTGAAATTCAGGAACACCCAGAAAGTGACCCAGTCCTGGGTGGCTATGTGGATCTCTCAGAGAAGGCACTAGGAGGCTGGATTGATGGTAACCAAGTAGACACATAGGAAGGGTTGTATAATGTATTAAAGAACATATTTTGACTCATTGTGTGCAAGAGAAGTTATACTAGTACCTAGTGGACTCTAAGATGTCTAATCCTATGGAAATAGCCAGGAAATATGATGAGTTGGTGAGAACCTGGGTTTCCATTCAACACCAGGGGGTTGATCACAAGAATGGAGGAAAAATCCCCTCAGGGGAAAGTCCCAGGGAAAGAAGATCAAAAACAGAAGGAGCCCACCAAAGATCCCAAAAACCTGAACAAGGAGGGGGTTCAGAGGGTCCTAGGCAAATAATTCCCCACCCTCTTCAAGCGCCTTGAGACCCTCCGGGTATGTAGTGCGCTATATAAATCTTTTGACTTGACTTGACTTGAGTTGACTAGGCAACCCAAATTCAAAGGAAAGGGCACCAGGTAAAGAAAGGTATGTTCTTTGACCCATCAAAGGTGGGAAAGTGATTTGAATGTAACCAGCCAGAGTTCCAAGAAGGAAGATGCTGTCTGCATCAAGAATTCCCTCACTAGTGAACAGCCAACAGGGATTTGCTAGTATAAGTGACGCAGTGGAGAGTGCCCCAGGGAGGGGATAGGGAAGGGACAAAGGCATCCTTAGTGTCCCTGGGAGTGGGGGATATTGCAGCCCTGCTTGCTTTACCTCCTAGCATGGATAAGTACAGGCAGAGGCCTAAAATCAATGGGGCTGAAATGAAGGATCTGAGAGACACAGGGACCAGTGTGACTATGGTTATGGACACATTGGTGTTTTGAGAGCAGGTTCTGCTTGATGAGTTTCAGCAGGTAACCTATACAGACAGCAGCACCACGCTCCATCCCCTGACTAGGGTGGATTTGGAATGGGGAGGTGTGACAGGCCCCAAGAAGGTAGCTGTTTTTCCTGTGCTCCCAGTACAGCGTTTGCTGGGAAATATTATTGAAGCTTCAGAGTGGCCAGAGGTGAAGAGGTGGCTCCATATGAGAATAGTGGAGGTCCCTGAGTGGGTGTGTTCTCTGACTAGGTCACAGACTATCCAGAAGGGACATGGGAGATGCCTGGACTCTGGCACAAGGGGCCAAGCATTTCCAGGATAAGGGCAATGGGTATGGTGAGCCAACCCAGGGAACTCCAGGTGTCCAGCAGGAATCTGACATGAGGCGGTGGATCTGGCCTCTGAGGCATAGTCTGCATAACTGCCAGTGCTGTCAGATTTGGCAGCACTGATAGGAGCAGGTGGACATTCAGAGAGGAGTTTTGTCAGAAACACAGAGACTGTCCCGCTCTTGAGAGCTTGAGGCAGATTGCCTTGAATCGAAAGCAGTGGGATGACAGTGGATTTCACAGATTCTAATGGGAAGATGGACTGCTCTATACTGAGGTCATAAACCTCAAGGAAGGAGGCACAAGGAGGGTGGTGGAGCCCCAAAGGTACTGAGAGTTTATCCTGACTTTAAGTCATGATTTCCCCTTTGCAGGACATTTGGGACAGACTTAGTCTAGGAACCGGTAAGTAACCAATTTCACTCAGCTCGTCATGAGCACACGACCACCGTGGCTCATGACGAGCTGAGCTCATCATGAGCACCTGGGCGCTGCATGCACCCCCTCTCCCCCCAGCACAGCGGGGGAATGTGGCTAGCAGCCAAGGGGTTAAGAAGGGTTTTTCGCCAACTTGCAGGTTGCATTATTTTAAATAATTCGATTATTTATATATGCTGCTTTGGAATAAGCATATGTAAACTCTCAAAGGAAGGAGCAGTACAGCATGCTATATCAACTAGCCACCATTGCGAAACAATACTATTTTATGGAAAAAAGTATATCCTTAATATCTCTGTGAATAAAAAGAATCTATAAACATATATTACATAACAGCTAGTATAGCGTGATAGCCCCCATTGCAGGCTATACCGGCCATTAAATGCCAGAGCCAAAGACAAGGGCTTTTAACATGGGAGCAGGACTTTAATGGCCGGTATAACCCAGCTACGGAGGGTAATAAGGCTATTAGAAAATGTTGCCACTAGAGGGCAGAATGTTTTAACAAATTAAACAAAGGTGTCAAAGGCATCACAGAGCCCAAGGGGGTTAAAATATCTTCGGGCTCAAAGAGGCCTTTGTAAAATAACATTGGAATGTTACTTTGCTGGCTTTTACTGGCCTGTAGAAGCTCGGATCACTCCAAAATTCTTAAAGTGTGCCTGAATTCACCTGTGTTTAACAAGTGTTTTTTCTTTGATTTCACATCTGTCAAATAAGAAGTCTCATGGAAACACCCATGGCCAAAGTTAACACTCTTTCTCTTTCGAATTTATTATGTGATAAATGGGATCAGATGCCTCGTGAATTGCATTCAATTGGTGTCATAATATTCTGAATTTATATTTTCAATTAATTTAATTTGAGAGCTCTTACCATCCTTCAATTCCCTCCCTCTTAAACGTGACAGAATATTCTTGACCAGAAATCCCCTATTACGGCATTAGATAGGTCTAACAATCTAGTCCTTCTAGCTGCACGGCCATTATCTGATAATTAGACAGACAAGTGGACGTTTTAAATGGTGTGTAGTGGAGAAGTGTGGCTCACTGGTTAGAGGAGGCAGACCTGGAAGCAGAGGTCAGCCTGGGACCAGGGTTCAATTCCCGGCTCGGTGGGGTCTTGAGTCCTAAAATGTCCATGGACTCGACAATTCTCGCACCGGTGCCTACTCGATTCATGGGTTCACACTCTGGGCAATAGCTTGCTTAATCTCCACAACGGTCCTTTGCGGCGGGATGCCTGGCTTTCACCTTGTGGATACCCTGCTGGGGTTATCTCACAGGGGAATACCAGGACGGGTTCCCTAAGCACGCGCTTAGAAACCGCTCGGATGATTTGTGCTATATAAATTCCTGTACATTTACATTTACATTCCTCTGTAAGAAAAATGAATTAAAGCATCTGCATCTGTATCATGAAGAGGTAAACACTCGGGAGCTTATTTATGAGAGGCTTGCCCCCCAGGGCATCACTTTTTTCCAGCTCCGGTGCGCAAACCTGTCAATTATATTTATGAGGCCATCGAAAGCCACTTTGCATGGCTTTGCATGGCCTCATAGATATGGAGTAAGACAAAGCAGCACAAGTGGCTGTGTTGTCTGACTCTGTGCCAGGGAGGTATTCCATGGGCGTTGCAGTGGGTTTTCCCACACAACTCCCATGGATTTTGAGGCTGCCCTTGATTTACTTAATCACGTAATCCTGGGGCAGCACTAAAACTTTACTTCTCCCCAGAGCAGGCATAACAAGGAGAAATATTTTTATTTCTCCTCTTTTCTTCTTCTTTCCATGTGTGCACTTTTCTGCGGCACACATGGAAGGAGGAAAATGCCCTTTCCTGCACAAAAACAAAAATGCATGCAACTTAGACACCCTTGCACCATGGTGTTAAGGTGCCAGCAATGGCAGAAAATGATGTGCTAGCTGAGGGGGAAAGTAAAGGAAAGCACCGTATTTCATAAATATGCTGCATTCCTGTGCTTGGCATAGGGCAGTGCAGCAAGAAGACTTAGGGTGCTGCCCTACGTCAATTCCCCTTAAATGAGGGCCTCAATCCACAACAAATTAGATCTGAAGAATTTCACTGCGTGGGAGCAAAGGAGCAAATCTTGTGCTTCATCATCTGTCCCTCTAATTTACCTTGCCTCTCCTTCACCATGGTTTCTTCTGCCCCTTAAATTACACTCTACATTGCACCTGCTCATAATATACATGTGTAGTATAAGTGTATGACAAGTCTGTTTGGGAAAAAGAAAAAATGAGAAAGTCATCCTTTTTGCCCTGATCACCCCCATTATTTGACTGATACTGGTGGTAACTGACTCTGAATGTGCCCTGGGCTCTGCTAACCAGGACCAGGGCAGTGCTCTGATTAAAAAAGATATATGGTAATTAGGTAAAATTATAATTACAATTGGCAATGATAGACCACTATAAGTCCCTATATGTAATTAGGCAAGGTGGATTGAACTACCTATTAGTCTATGGGATGTAACAGGGCAGGGAGGTTTAGAGGCCCAGTAGATTTTCTGCACTAGAGAGTGCACTGCTGTGTTGCTTGCTGTAATTTTTAAAGGCAGTCCTGCCTTGTAAATGTGGTAATCTACCTTGGTTTTACATATAAGTCACCACCAGGGTCTCCCCTGGGTGCCCCAGGGGTGGGATGACATGTAAATATAAGCAAGAATATAATATGTTTTACAAGCCCTGGTGCAGGAAAAACTGTCAATTTTGTTTTCCCCACCGTAGCTATTTATCTCCATAGGCTACTGGAATATTTTATTTAAGTATAAATGGGTTAATCAAATTAGCCTTCAAAAAGATCAGTACAGTAAGGAATGCCAGCCAGGTTTCCCCCATCAGTGGACCTTTAAGGATTGGGCCTGGGGCATTGTGGGAATTGTAGTTCCAAACTTCCAAGGACCATCTCAGAGCTTTTAGACTCTTGGATTTTTGTTTTGGCCACATTAAACCCTCAAAGGGAACTTCAGGAAGACATTGCAGAAGTTTGGAGCAGAATTTAGAAAAATGTTCAGAGTCAAGTCGGTTACCTTCAACCGCGACCTGGGCTGGATTTAAAGTTTGCCCGCCGGAAACTCTGGAGTTCCAGACTTACAGGATTTGACCGGGCCTCGCCGAGAAGCAATCCAATGCAGTTGTATCAAAATCGGCCTACTGGAGGCAATGGCACGATGTCGAGAGAAACCCCTCCAGAAAAATGTCCAAGTCCGAAGATATCATTTTGACCAGGGCTCCATCGCAGTCAGCCTCAAACTCTGACTTTGTCCCAGGCAAGCGCGGCCAGCTGTCTCAAGTTGGCGCTATATATTTCTTAAGCACTGGAAAATGGTTAATCTTTATAAATTCATATCCCCAGTTCCCTATTTTGGATTTTTTGTTGTTTTGTTGTAATTTTAAAGATAAAAATATCTTCTATTTCTATAAATTGGTAGGGGATTTTTTGTGTGTTGTGTCCTCAATTATTTAATGATTTGGTGTATTTAAATGCTTTACATACCTGTCTCGTGAGTTAAGCCAGCCCGTCAGCAGCCAGCAACCAAGGATTGAGCCAGGGTCTAATGTATTGAGACATTGACAGGTCCTTAAATTGTGTTAGTAGCCTTATTGCTAGTAGCGGATGCATACTTACCCATACTACTAATCCACCTTCCAACAGAAAATATCTTCATAAATAAATGTTTTGCTAAGTGCATCTAATTATTATATCGTTCTCCTAAGTTAAGTTTTCTTCTGCCGTATACCTAGTAGAGAACATCCTATTTTATTGCAATTTCTCCAATAAAAAAGTTTTCAATTCAAAATGTGTTTTCTCCTCTACTGTGCAATTGATGTTTTTTTCATTAAAAGATAATGTTTGCATGTTTAAGTATTCTTTTAAAATTTAAATTTTTAAAAGTACTCTCACATCTAAACATAAACCCTAACCATAATCAAACTGTTCGCCCTTTTCATCATTACTGCCTAAACCTAACTTGAGCAAAAAAGACCAAATTATGGATTGAATGCTGAACAATTCAAACATTCACCCCAGTCACAAAGATTTGGATTTCATTTGTCGTTCTTTTGCTCACCACACCATACCAGTTATGACCCAGCCCTATGCAAATCAGTCTTCACCTTGCCCCTCATGGGACAAATCCAGCCGGAACTGCCCAGCCATGTCCTCCCAAGCTGGACCCCCTTTGTAGCTTGGCATGAGCAGACAGGTTTATCAAAGGCAATGTGTAAAGTATTTGTACCAACACTCACAGTAACACAGTGAAAACACCACAAATGGACTCCACACCAGTTTAGAAAAATAAATGTATTAAATCTAAAGACCAAAACAACAAAAATCCAACATACACAGTTCAAGAATATGGTTTCAAAAGAGTTCATAAGGTTGTGTTAAAATAATCTTCAGTTGCGTCACGTTTTAGCCAAAAGTACCTTTAGATGCAACAAAAGTTCCAAGTGAAAGCTGCAACGTTGAAAAACAAGCGATGCGCCACTCCTGAGACCGTGGGGAGGTGAAGCGACAACCCCACTGGACGCAGGGGGCGTGTTGCTGGGATTCTGGTCTGTATGGGGAGGGATACAATACCTTGTGTGGATTCCGGTACGCAGGTTTCATAGGAAGCATCTCACAAAGGTACGATGCGACGATCTTCGGGATTGCGACGATCTCAGGAGCGGCGATGATGAGCAGTGCAGCGTCGATCTTCTCCTCTTGCAACCCCTCGATGCAATGGCTCTGCAACAACTCTCACAGCAAAGTGATGCGGTCCTCAAGCAAGCGGTGCGATGATCTCACCCAGTGACGACAGGCTCTGCGACGATACTCGCAGCGATGGTACTTTTCCCGCACCGGAGCGATGCATTTCGCAAGCAAAGGATGCGTCGGTTCTTGCAGCGGCGAATTTCCTCCCACTGACGGGGATGCGCTCCGCGAGCGAGTGATGCGTGAAACTTGCAGAAATACTTTGTTTCTTCTTGTACATCTTTGAAAACAACAGGTACAACTTCCAGAGGCCTTGTGACTGGGTCAAGCATTCTAGGAACCACAGAACTCTCTCAATAGAGTTCAGGGGGGAAGCTGGGGGTGAAGTCCTTTTGTTCCTGGGACTTCTTAACAGGGAGCCAGCTCAACTCAGGCCCTTGGAGATCTCTTCAAGCAAGGGGACACAGCACAAAGCAAAGTCCTTCCCCTCTCCTTGGCAGCAAAGCAACTGCAGGTCAGCCCACAAACACAAAGCAGGACAGTCCTTCTTCAGTCTTCCAGCTTTCTCTTTGACAGAGGTTCCTTCTTCAAAATCTATTTGTTTAAAGTAGGTGTGCAATTTACAACTACTTTTGCTGAATGGATTTATGGTACATAAGACCCTATGGAGTCGATGCATCAAAATTCAGTAAAACGAGTCCTTATTAGCGATAAATAAGGAACCGCAAATAAGGATTCGTTTTTCGGAATGCATCAACACATTTGGTATATTTTACCAAATCTGTAAAAATCGCTAAGAAACACTGAAAGCACGATAGTGAGAACTCAAAATAAAGATTAGCTATTACCGAATTAGCTATTACCGAATTCGGTATTATCGAATTCGGTAATAGCGAAATCGCAGAAAAGCAGGCTGATTACATCACAACAAGGAAGTCATCTAGCCCATGCTTCATTCAGTGCCCTGAGGAGCTCAGAGGAGGAGGCAGAGCACAGGAGCTGAGCTGAGATACTTCTCTCTCACGAACCAGCCACACCACAGCAATCCAGGATGAACAAAGATGCATCCCAACCCTCAGACATGCCCAGAAAGAGGAAGAGAACGTTCTCTGATAAGGAACTTGAACTTTTGATAAAGGGGTGAGCAGCAAGCATGACAAGCTTTTTGAAAAGCTGTCACTCAAGGTGCCCGAAGCTGAGAAGCGCAAGATCTGGCTGCTCATCAAGGAGAGGGTAAATGCGGTAGGAGTCACGCACCGCAGCATAGATGATCCTAAAAAGAGGTGGTATGACCTCAGGAAAAGGGCAAAGGACCAAATCACTGAAAGGGTGAAGGATGCAGCTGCCACAGGAGGGGGGGCATCCAGAGTAACTGCCAATCCAGCCCTGGAGGACCTCGTCGAGGGGACCATTGAGCCCGAGGCAGTCATGGCAGTCACACAAATGGACACTTCCGGTGCAGCGACCATAGAACAAGGTAAGATGCATGCCTGTGCTGATAAGCTACATGTTGTAAACCCATGCCCATCCCCCCAGGCAAATCACAGTGTTCAGGAAGAAGTGCATAACACATATACCCTCATTGAAGTGTTGCATCATGGAAGTTGTAGTCATGTCATCCAAGTGTGCATGTATGATCCCCAATGCGCAAGAAATGAGATCAGCAGCACAGGTCTAACAGTCTGTCTAAATATGTCATTTATTATGTTCAATGTATGCAAAATGAAAAACAGATACAGTTAGAGCTCAAAATAACAATGCACTGTTTCAGGCACAGATGAATCTCCCGTGGACTCTGATGACAGCGAACGCCTCATTATATCCGAGACACTGGCAGAGACCGATGGAGAGACTCCGCAGGGACGTCCATCCACACCACCACCACCGACATCAACACCATCACCACCACTACAGACAACACCACCAAGACCCAGGGCACATGTCCCCTCCCAGCAGGTAATGAGACAGAGCAGAGCCCAGCACCCACAAGTGTTCCCCGCCAGTCACGTGTCACTCCGTCAGCTCCAACACCAGCATATGTCCGAGTCAGACAGCGGCGCAGGCCCCTGGGAAGACTTGCTGAGGGATCTGAACAGCCTACACATGTCTACAATGGGGTAGAGTCCCAGATGCTGCGTGTTCAGCGCCGGCCGGGAAGACACATGGGAACAATGAACCTGAATATATCTCCAAATTGGCAAACAACATGTGCACAATGACAGACGCTGTGCGTCAACAAACCACAGTTGTAGCAGAGGGGAATCGTGACATCAAGCAGTGCCTACAGGAGCTAACCAGTCCCGTCCTAGCAGGACAGCACTGCAAACGCAGGAGGCATTGTCAGAACTTGCTCCGTTCAACTGCATCGACTCGGGCCATCACCAAGCTCTGCAACAGCACTGCTGTATTGTCATGCAGATCAGTGTTCCTGCAGATAGAGCTGGGTCATTACTGCAGTGATGTGGCCAAGGCCTTAGGCCAGGTGACCACTGCAGTCGAACATCTGCAGTCTGGCACATTTAGTGCCAGCAACTTGGGAGTGGAGGAGGGAAGTGAGGCGACATCGAGCATCAGCAGCGTGTCTGTGCCAGAGAGCAGTAACAGGAGGCACAGTTCGCACAGCTCTACAACCACTGACAAACAACGTGGTGATGTAGAGGAGCCACATGACAGGAGGATGGGGGTACGTAGAAAGCGCATATAGACATGTACTACCGGCTATTTGGCCATGGCGATGTAAACATGGGCCACTTACATATTGTGATCGTACTCCCGTTATGCCAACAGATTTGTATCTTTCACAATGTGTTGAGTCACCGTCATGTTGACGTATGAATCATATTCACTTGACAAGTGCTCATGTGTATTAAACATTTACACACCAGAAAATATAGTGATGGCTCATTCTTACCTGCCTTTGAAGTGATGTTGTGTGATGTATGTCCGCCTCCTTTGACCTTCGGCTGTGTTTGGCACGTGTGCCTGTCGGTGTTGTGCGGGGGTTGTTCATCACGAAAGTTGTCATCTCCGTTCACCTCTATTGGTACCCCCCTTCTTGTAGCAATGTTGTGCAGAATGTCACACTCTCCTATTATCCTGCAGCAGGTTACACGGTTATACTGCAATGCACCTCCCGTCTTGTGTAGGATCCTGGAGCGACTTTTAAGGATACCAAAGGTTCCCTCTACCACATTCCCGGTACTGATATGTGCTGCGTTGTAGCGCTGCTCCTGAGGAGTTGCTGGGTTGAGGTAGGGAGTGGGGAGTGGGGAGATACTCAAGCAAGGCATATGTGCTGTCACCCACAGGGTGGGGAGCAAAGGGTTAGCAGCATACATACAATTACATAGACAATGATGCTGTAACAAATAGGTATATGTATGTACCTAGTAGGTGTCCCTCTCTGAATTCACTGTTGAGCAGACGCCTGTGGATGCCACTGTGCTTGAATATGTAGACGTTGTGTGCACTCCCGGGAAATTGCGCTACAATGTCTAAAATTTACATATACATAACATTTACATATACATTTACACATTTAAAATGATGTGCTTGGCATTGCACACGCCCTGCTCGTTTATAGAGTGATAGGACTTCCGGTTACGGAATATGTACTCGTTTGCTGAGGGGGGACAGATGGGGGCATGTGTGCAGTCAACGCATCCTATGACATGGGGAAAATGTGCCACCTGGTAGAAGTCCTGTTTGGTCCTGTTTAACTGCTGTGGGGTTGTGGGGAAGGTGATGTGGGTATGTATCATTGTCAGCATGACATCAAGGAATTTGCTGAAGAAGAGTGAAAGTGCGCTTTGCGATACGCCTCTGGCAACCGCTATATTCCCCTGGAAACTTCCAGACACCAGCAGGTGCAGGCTGCATAGGACCTGGACATATGGAGAGGGGGATGGCATTGGTCCAACGGGTCTGGTGCTGCAGTAGTGGTTCCAGGTCAGCTATTACTCACATGATCATGGCACGATTCAGTCTGTACTTGTCAGATTTTGTCCTCATTCTGGCCCAGCAATGTGATGCACACCCTGAATACCCTCTCCTGGATCCTCCTTCTGCGCAGTGCTGCTGCATTGATTGTCATCCTCCTTGCAAGCACGTAGAGGGCAGCCATTTTGGATAACATACGGGGTCTCCAGTGGCATTTTAGAAGGGTTTCTGTCTGATTGTATCCACCCGTTGGAATTTTTTTTTTTCCTTTCACCAACTTTACCTCCTGGTTGAGATTCCCCTTATTCTGCTCATGCTAAACAGCGAATTTGTCGATTTTCGGTATTTGCGAAGTTTGATGCATTCCGTTGCGATTATTTAATTGCGATGCGCCATTTCCAGGAGCAATTTCATTTCTCAATATTAACAAATCGCTATTTTGCAAATCGGTAATTTAGCGCGTGTGTTAATTTGCGATTCTTTAATTTTTTGGGGATTTGGGTTGATGCATTGGGAAATCATGTTTTGACTTCGGTAACGGCCTGTTTTACCGATTCGCTATTTTACCTAGGGCAATTTTGGTTGATGCATGTGCCAGTATATTCCTTGCATTAACAATAATTCACCTGTGATTCTTACCTTGATTCTATCCGTTTGCTTAAACCATATCCGACTCTAAAACCCAACCTTGGTTCTTAAATGTTTTAATAGTTAATTTATTAAACTGTATTTTGAGGGTGGGTTTGTTTTACATTGAAACAGGTTTTCCAATTACATCGTTTAGCAATTCAACGTTTGCTTTAACAATGCGTTGTCAATGAAAAAAGGGAGTCAGGATGTCAGGAAGTCTGGAAGACTTTGCAAGCTTTCTCGGCAGTTTAAGTGACAAGCACTGTAATGAAATAAAAAAAGAACGAAAGGCGAAAACCTACCAGCTAGCTCTGATCAAGGCATAAAGAAAGTAAACCCCTCAGAGGTAGAAGCTGCACCACAGTGGAAAGCCGTCTTACAATAAAGCAAGCCGAACACCGGGACATTATGCCAGGATGCAGACTCAGTAAACAAACCCCGGTGATTAAAGCAGGGTGACAAAGGTGGTGCGGCAAAGCAAAGAAAAGTGAATTTGCCAGCAAGGTAACATGGGCCTTGTGGAATATGAACTGCACTTCCTAAAGCACTGCCTGCAACAAGAAGAACAGAAACAACAATGATCTGTTACCATGGAGAATTCTCCAGCAGCTTGGCTAACTTCACAGCACTGCACGATGAAAATGATTCAAATTCTCTTTGTAGAGAAACAAAGTATGCAGAAAACACAGTAGAATTCCCGTCAGGCGGTGACGACATCCAAGAGTCAAAGGACTCGGGCACTTGGAAAGAATAACAACAACAACCACCATTACTAGTAAGTGTTTGTATGTATACTGAATAATGTTTTCAATTCAAATGTGCAACATGTAAACCATAAACCTTGGGTAACAGTGTATATGGAAGCTGTGCCAATAAAGCAGTAATGACTTCAAGTGAAATATTGTGAGCAATAGAAAGATGACTGAAGGAATGGGTAAGAGGAGAGAGAAAGTGTGTGAAAGAAGAGGAGATACTAAGAGAAAAAGCAAGAGAACGAAATGGAGAGACGATGCCAGTGAGAGGCAGAGAAGTGTAAGGGTACACTAAAGTAGAGACATATACCTGCCAGCTCAGCCTAAACAGCAGTGATAGTCATCTATAAATTATTCAGTAGTTATTTGACCACAGTTTTAATGCATTATCCTTGCCGTCATTCAATTATAAGTGTCACCCATTTTCTCTTTTTCCAATTTGGATTATCTCCGCTGATTGAGATCAAGGTGCATGAGGCAGATATTAGTTGATTCTGAGCTTTGCAAAATCCCCTTACGTTGAAATTAATGAATGAAATGAAATGAAATGAATTATAGTGCATGGCTACCCGGAGGCATCCCAGTGCTTGAAGCTGCGACAGAGAGGGTCTGAAGGTGAAACGAGGGATCAATTATTCCCGTCCGTGTTCGGTTCCAAGGCCACTGGCGCTATCAGGGATATCCAGTCAGTTTCAGATCCCAAGCGCACGGAGCTCCGTTTCAGAGCTCCTCACCAGTCAGCCATTTTGGCTCCCAATGTGAGTCATTTAAGGTCTCCAGAAGCAAATTAGGGAGGAAGGTGTGAGTTCCTGTGATTAAGGTGATAGTAACTAATCCAATCTTGTGTTTTTTCAATTACACACAGGTATTGTATTTCTGTTTTATCAATTACAAACATATGATTAAAAGTACGGGAAAGCACAGTAAAAGAGGTGTAGATTACCTATTCATATCTAGCAAGGGATTATCTATTAGAGACTGGGTGACTGCACTAGGTACAGTGGCATGCCTGGATGCCCGTGGAGGCTTAGCCTGATGTATGTAGGGTGTTGAAATGGATGTATGGATATTTAACTTATAGCCAGGGCTCTATTGCGTGAATACAAAGTTTGTACCTACCAGTCTAGACTTTAGAGTTTGAAGTCAGCATCTAGTCTCAAGCACCATAATGAGTGTTGGAATCTGAGGCTCATCTTTGTGAGAGACATGGGAGTTTGGGAACCATGTGTCTTGGTTGTGTTGGGAGACCTCGCAGCATTATGGAACTGGGTGCGTAGGATTCATGTATCACATGTCTGTATTGCAGCACTTTTGTCAGTGATGGGAAACTAATGTTTCTGTGTCAGTGGCAGAAGGTCATGTGTTTTAATGTCAGACAGCAAACACCCCTGTGTCAGAGATGAAAGTCACATGCCTCTGTGGCAGATGAATACGTCCAATGTCCCTGTATCAACAGTGTGGATTAGAGTCCTGGGCCTGTGCTATGTGTTGAATACTTATAATCCAGGCCCTGGGTTGTGTCTCAATGTACAGCTTATATTTTGTGCTGGTTGTCAGAGAGTGGGCCTGTGATGAGTGTTGGAGAGAAGGGCTTGAGGTCTGTGCTGATAATGTGTGTCATGTGAGGAAGGTCAGAGCTCTGGCCATGTGTAATGGGCCGAGTGTGTGGGAAAGTGGGTTATTGGTCGATTAGGGTTTGAACCCTGGCTAAGCAACATCCACAATCCCTGGCAAGGTGAACCCTAAAAGTCACTAAATGAAGCTGTCCTTAACCCTAGACAGCTTGGCAGAAAAAATAGCCAGGCCTAAATTGCAGGCAATGTGTAAAGTGTTTATGCAACAAACACATAGTAACAGTGTGAAAACAAAAGAAAATCCCACACCAATTTAGTAATAAAAGAGCACATTTCATTACATCATTTGACACCAAATTGTAAAAAACCAATTGATAGAAACAGAGTTATGAATATTTAAAGTTTTTAGTGAAAACTAGAGCCTAAAAGATAAAAGTGACAACTGTGGGCATCTAGTCATGCAAGATAGGGTTAAAGGTGATGGAGCACAGTTCCGAATTTAGAAGTTTATTGAGCACGGTCTGTGTTTACCTTCAGACTTGAAAGTATTTTCAAGAAAATGTTCTGAGAAGGTAATGTTCAGTGGGGTAAAGCTACAGATGGTGTCTCAGGAGACAGAATCATCATCGGGGAGCCTCTAGACGAAGTTGCAGTGAAGATTTCTACATTTAGTCTTAGTCACTTTTTTGAAATTCAAAAATCTCCAGTAGGATGAGGCAGGGGGCTGTAGCCAAAGACACTTCCCGGAAGTCGGACACCCCTTTTGCAAAGGACCACTGAAAAGAATTGCTGCTGCAGAAAAGAACATAGGGAGAGCAGCCGTTAAGTCAGGCTGACAGGCGATGCACCTTGGGCTGCCCTCTCTCCATTCTCAAGCAGTTTCACTCCAAATGTTTTCTAAGTAGCAAGTTTTGAATTTTGGATATCTGGGGCCATATTACCAATCCAATTCAATCCCAAAAAGCTTTATTCAACAGCATATGTCATAAAAGCAAGTTCAAAAGAATAGAATATTCATCAGCCATAGAACAAAGCAATAATAAGAGTATAAAAACATTTGGTATTATATATGAACAATCGTGATCAAGAACTGGTTCATACTGGTTATTGTTAAAAAGGACAGATACATATAATAGCAAATGATAAAACAATTACAAGACAGAATAGCAGCAGGGACTTTGTATATAAAAAGGTATTTCATATGCCCCAGGGTCGCAATGGGTGTTTGCGCCCACTTTGAGTAACCCCGGGGCACTTTGGTTTTACAGAAAAGGACACATATGCTTGTGCAGCCCCCTCCGTAATAATGAAAGTGTTGTCGCACATGTTTATTCAAGAGGGCCTTCTCTCATTTGCATGTGGATATGGTGGGAGCCTTTTAGGTCCCTGTTGCTCTGAACAAGAGGCCATCAAACAAGCCCCTTTAGTAACTCCGGTAGTCCTGGGAGCAGGTGAAGATACAGAGCTCCAACAGCAGGGCTGGCCTCTGAGATTCAAGGCAGGCTCTGGACACCAAAGAAGTCCTTCTGTGTGCACCAAAGCAATCTTGTGGAGTACACAGAAGACCACAGCAGATACCAATCCTCTAAGAGTACTTCCACAGATCCAGAAAGTCAACTGAGGAGTGGGTCTGCGGGCTCTATTTTTATACCTGGGGCCACATTACATAATATGTGCATTTTCATTACTTGCGCCGGGCGCACCTTTAAAAAGGTGCAACCGCAATGAAAGTGCACCCTATTATAGTGAATGTGCTGCCAGTACTACAGCTAATTAACAGCCGTTCCATGTTTTCACAGTACAGGTGGCAACCCTCCTGCTATTTTGAAGGTGATTAGAGATCCCCTTGTAGGCGGGTACAGTTAGTGACTGCAAAAACCTACAAGGGGAGGTCTGGGGGTCCATGGGACCCCTTTCGCCCAAGCAGAAGGCTGCCATCAGGGGGCGCATTGACAGTGCACCCCTTTTTAGATGGCACAATGCCAGTGTGCTTCCTGAGGGCTGCTTTGTGGGTGCAGAGGCAAAAGGATTCCCTCATATGCATTGAGCACACCCCCATGCAAATAAGGGAACACCCCCTTCATATGCGCTGAAGCTTTATGTGCGCCAGCACAATCAGTATCACAGAAAGGGCCGCACAAGTGTCTGCAGTCCCTTCTGTAATACCAAAGTAGGTGCAAATGCCTGTTGGGCATCCTGGGAAATTCCTGTAATACGGCCCCTGGTGCCGTCTTTAAAGTTCGGAGAAATAGAGATTTCTATTAGAATCGTTTAGAATTTCCTGACTCCCCTGGCCTGGCTTCAAGCTGGATGCAGATTCAATGTGGAGGTGAAGGAATAGAACAGCCTATACAGTTGCAAGTGGGTATGTGCACAGCTTCACCCCCCCCCCCCCCATCCTGCCATCTGGTGGGCTCTTCAGGCACACCTAATTCCACTATTGTGTGACTGTTTGTAAGAAATTTAGAAATTCTAACTGTCTGCTACAACCAGTCATGTGACCCAGGGGAGGCTGTAAACACAAAAAGGCTGAGGGCAAGAAAATGAAAAGTTTCTAAAAGAGGCATTTTCAAATTGTAATGTAAAACTCCACTTTACGAATAAAGAGTCTTTGTATTTAAAATTCCATAGACACCCAACATGAAAAGCTTATCTGTCCTCAAACAAACATTAGCACTTAATAAATGTCATTATGACAACCAAATGTCATCCTATGGGACAGATTGGATCCTGGCGTTTTTCACTACTGAAAAATTGAGGTACAAATCCAAACTTTAAAAATGCACTGCACAGTGCCATAGGGGCTACGTAGGGCCAACCTATGTGGTGACTTATGTGCAAAAAAGGGGGAGTTTAAGGCTTAGCAAGGGGCATTTATTGCCAATTCGATTTGTCCATTTAAAACTTTATTCTGTCTGCAATGACAATCCTGGTATGTGTCTTAAGGGGCTGCTGAATTGGTTGACATATTAAGTACTGCAAGCACACTAATTACATTTAATTTACAGGCTCGATGTATATGATATACAAATCTACAAGGGAGTTTTGGCAATCACAGGTAAACCTATTTTACCATGTTTAGGGGAGTCAGCACAAGCACTTTAGCTCTGGTTAGCAGTGGCAAAGTGCACAGAGTCATAAGGCCAACAAAAATAAAATCTGTAATAAAGTGGAGTGTAAAGGCAAAGATTTTGGGAGTGGCCCTACAGAGAAGGTCAGGACCAACATGACCCCTCCAGCCTAAAGCCAGAGTAGACTAATCAATACCTTGATGGACTTCCCTGCTTTGGGATAGATCGTGGACAATGGCCTCCTGCTGCAGAGCACTTGTCAGTTCTATGACCTTCTGAATTCAACTAAATACCTATATCTACACTCTCCTGTGCCACTAAACGGCCCCATTGGGAACACATCTCTTTACCTGTGGATCCCATCTGCCTGCACCTAACTTTAATTTACTCATAAAAGCACCCCCGTAGGTAGACTGTATGACCATGGCCAACATAGTGATGTGGCCCACTTAATCGCTTAGATTAGACTTCTATCCCCAACCCAAGACAATCTCTGCCCATAAGGACAACAACCAACTAAGGCCAGTGACACCTGTCAGTCTCAAGAGTCAAGCCCCAGGACATGAGTGGATGGGGACCTCCACGGTTTCTCAGATTGGGGGGCACCAGCCCCAGGTTTTAGGCATCCTACTTCCTGTCTCCTTCCCACCAGTCCAGTCAAAGGGTGGTAGCCTGGGACTGGTCACTTGGCCCAGGGTCTGTAAGCTGAGGCTAAACAGGGGTCAGAAGTAAGTCCTTCCTTCCTCAGACGCTCTTTCTGGGCCTCTGCACCCTCTATTTGGGAGTGGTACTACTAGAATTCTGAGCTTTCAGGACACCATGGGCAGCCATCCTTCCCAGCTGTCCCATCACCAGTAACAACTCATTCCCCAGTGTGTACCTGAGTAATAATTATGACTCTTCTCTAGGTCACCTCTCCACCCCACTCCAGGCATATCAGGGCCATAGTGCAGAGAAAGTCCTGTTCCTTGACTTGGGATACCCTAAACACTTGACCAGTGTACTGTTCTGGGGAAACCAGTCTTCCCACTACCATGGTCTGACTGGCCCTGGTGTCCCTTAGCAGTGATATGCACACCTCCCAACTTCGGAATATTAGGGAATTATCTACTTTCTGACCTTGGGGACTGCCTATCCATTTAGTCACATTGCCACATCGGTGGAGGCTTTACCATTGGGTGGTTTCTTAGGGCAGACAAAGTCCCTTTGCCTGGTTCCTAGCTCAGAACAATCAAAGCATATGGATTAGAAATGGAGTGCTCCTGCCCATAGCCCACCAAAACCTCCCCCTTCTCAGAAGGAGCATGCAAGCCCTTTCCTCCTCTGTTAGTCTGAGGCTTGACTATGTCTCCCTTAACTTCCCCCTCATTCTGCCGGGGAGACCTGAACCACCTTTGCTGGAGTCACCCCAGGTACCTTTTTGGACACTGTGGTGCTGAATCGGAGGTCCAGCGCCTCCATAAGCTTCCTGGGATCAGTGAGCCTGCTACCTACCAGGTGCTGGTGCAGCTCTGTAAAACAGGTATTGAGTATGCGCTTCCTCACAATTACATTTTACAGCACAAGATAATCATTAATCTTGCTGCCCTCAACCAGCCATTCAGTGGCTTGTTGGAGAAATGCAAGAAGGGATCCCTGTTTAAATATCGATGTAAAAAATATAAGTTACAAAAATATCGATGTACAAATATCTAATACAAAAATATCGACTCCCTATGCTTAAACAGGTAAGTACAATAATATTGAATCAAAAATATCTAAGTAAAAAATATAGATGTACAAAATATCGACTTAAAAATATATATAACAAACAAAATATATAAAATATTATTAATATTTTTAACAAAATAAATTACATTTAGGGGTCGATTCGGATTCGGGAAACACATCCGTTCGACGATTCGAATTCGTAGCCGTTTCCATACGAATCCTACAAATCCGTCTGAATCGCGTTGTATGATCCGTAGTAAAAAAAATATGTCCGAATCGTTGTGAACCATACGAAAAGCAAGGGAAAATCTGTACGATACGGACCCTGAAAGTGAACCGTACGAATCGTAAACATGCCGTACGACCCGACAAGTACGATCCGGACCGGGGAATGAGTACGCGATTCATACGGTAAACGTCGCGTATGAGCAATTCATACGGAGAGCCACACATTCACATAGGGTGCGGTTCATACACCCCATGATCCGATGGAGTACGGTTCGTACACCTATGATCATGGGGTACGGTTCGTACACCCCATGATCATAGGATATGGTTCATACACCTACGATCATGGGGTTTACGAACCGTACCCCATGATCGTAGGTGTACAAACCGTACCCCTACGATTATGGGATGTACGAACTGTACCCCTACGATCATGGGGTATACGAACCGTACCCCTATGATCATGGGGTGTACGAACCGTACCGGGGGTCCGTTTTGCACGCACTTTGAGTCGAATTCTGCTTTTCCGGATATTTTGAGCTCTCATAAAAAAAGAGTCGTACGGAGTGTTGACTGGACGAATCGTACTTGCTGGATCAAAAAATTATGCTTCGATCCGTACGGACATCGCGTACTGCGGTTCCGAATGCGATTCGTATGGATTTTTGAGTCGTACGGGCTTTGGTACGATTCGGACGGAGAACTACTTTGGGTACGCTTCGTACTACATTGTAAGTACGGGGACGTTCCAGGATACGATTCGTATGGGGAAAATTCTCCATACGGCTATTCGTGTGGGATTTTACCGAATCGGAATCGGCCCCTTAATATATTTTTTAACTAAATATAACAAATAAACTTAATTTAAAAGAATATAAACACAAAAATGTGCACATATACATATATTTACTTAAATATATTTTAACTATTATCTTTATAACATGTATACATTTTTGAAATTATATAAAAATAAAAAATATACATATATCAATAATTTAAAATAAAAAAAACATCCTATAATTAATTAAGACAATAAACTATTAAAAAAAGCATACATTTTGCAACATAAAAATTACAACAGCAGGGAAAATGCTGGATAGCGGAGGAGTAAAAATTACTATTTCCTTTCCAGTGAGTGCAACAGCAGGGATAGCTGAGGGATAAAAATTACTATTCCCACTCAAGTGAGTGCAGCAGCAGGAAAGTGTTGGATAGCGGAGAGGTAAAAATTACTATTCCCACTCAAGTGAGTTCAACAGTAGTGAAAGTGTTGGATTGCGAAAGGTAAAAATTACTATTCCCACTCCAGTGAGTGCAACAGTAGGGAAAGTGTTGGATAGCGGAGGGGTAAAACATTTTATTCCCACTCTAGTGACTGCAATAGCAGGGAAAGTGTTGGATAGCGGAGGGGTAAAAATTACTATTCCCACTCAAGTGAGTGCAACAGCAGAAAAGTGTTGGATAGCGGAGAGGTAAAAATTACTATTCCCACTCTAGTGAGTTCAACAGTAGTGAAAGTGTTGGATTGCGAAGGGTAAAAATTACTATTCCCACTCCAGTGAGTGCAACAGTAGGGAAAGTGTTTGAGATCGGAGGGGTAAAAATTAATATTCCCACTCCAGTGACTGAAACGCAGGGAAAGTGTTGGATAGCGGAGGGGTAAAAATTACTATTCCCACTCCAGTGAGTGCAACAGTAGGGAAAGTGCTGGATATAACACAAATTAAAAAAACATAATTTCCATTATTAACAAAAATAATATTGAAATTTAAATATATTATTATTAAAAAAGATAATAAGCATTCATTAATTACTCATTGTTTAACACCTTAATGCAGGCGGTTTTTCCGCCGCGGTGCAGGTGTTCTATTGAGTGGGCGGGGATGCAGCACCCACGAGGTAGTGCTCCCGTCGGGGAACGGGTTAACAATATAAAATCCACAATACACACCTAAAATGAATTACAAAATTACGATGAATAATTACTAATTAATACAAATTAATTAACAGATGTTTAATAATTCATCAATAAAAAATAAATTGCTTCCCACCCTTTCCACCATTTACACCTATAAACACCACAACACGATATTTTTAACAACTATATTTTTGTAAACAATATTTAACACTTAGATATTTTTGCAATCAATATTACTTGCCTAACAATCGATATTCTTGACCACAATATTTTTTCCATCAATATTTCTATCCCACAATATTTTTACCTCGATATTTCTGTATATCGATATTTATACATCAATATTCTAGCTCTGCACCGCAAGAAGCCTACCCAGGACTGGTGTGGGAGTTTGTGCCTGTCCCTGATTCTCTGATGGTATTTCCCTGGCATCAGCCCAAATTTGGAAACGAGGATGGCTTTCAGGGGAGCATACTTGTTCTCTTCCTCTACCTCAAGAGTAAGAAGTGTGTCCTTTCAAACTGTAGGCATGCACTAACACAAGCTATCCCTCATTACTCCTTCTTCATAAGCAGAACACCACTTATCTATATTGTTGGACCTGGCCCTTTTTGGCAGGTTCACCCAGAAACGTTTTGCTTTTTCCAAGCCTGTTTACTGTAACCTGGTGTTGGTAATTTTAGGTCTCTGCGCACTTTTTTACTGTGGTCCAGTGTAAAGTGTGTGCGCTTTCTGTGTGTGTGGTGAGAGTGACCTGCCCTCCCATAGGAATGCATGGGGAATATGTGTGACTATGGTAGTTCCTGATGTGAGGGGGGTGCAGGGTCGAGTTTGGTATGTGCAAACTCATGAGATTGAATGCTACACAATGATGTATGCGGCATGATTGTGTCTAGTGTGGAAGTGCCACTTCTAGACATTGGTGTGCATGTGTAGTGAGTGTGCTGACACGCGATTGGCTGGAGCTGGCTGGTGAGCCTGGCTCCAAGAGTCTGAATAGGTCCGCCCCGGTGGTGAGTGGAGAGATTAGCATGCTGATGTGAGTGAGGGGTGCACCTGGGACCTGAATAGGGCTGGGCTTTCCCCACACAATGCTGTCTCCACCCCCTGTGGTGCGACTGATGACCCTAGCCTGACTAGTGAATGGGAGGGGTGGCTGAGCACATCACAGTGCTCCAAAACCAGCTGCACCTGGTTTTGCCCCCACCCTGCACCTTTAGACAAAGGATTGTGCTGTATAAAAAGGGTGCTGTGACACCCTGAAGAGGTTCTTGCCTTTGGGCCCTTATTGCTGGAGGGCGTGCTGCTGCTGGGGCCCATGAGGACTTGCCAGGAGGGCTGCCTCCCTGGCCCCAACTATGCCCTGGAACCCTTTTTCTTATGTCCTTATTTAGGGATCTTGGGGACTTTAGGCTTTGTTATTTGCCTCAGGGCTGTGATTGCCTCTAGCGTGGCTGGATGCACTGTCCCTTGATGGCCCAGCGAAGGAGGAGCGTGGGCTGTGCAGCGTGATGCTGGAGGCTCTTTACAAAGGAATCCCCCTCGTGGGGATTCCCCAGAGATTGCCTTGGATTCCATTGCGAGAGCCCACCTCGCTTATTTTAAATTTAATTGTGCAGGTGCCCACCCTGCATGGCCGCCTTCCCGATCTTTGTTTTGAGCTGGTGCCCACCCCTCTTGTAGGAGCCCTCGCAGGAGCCCACCCTGCTTTGTGTGTGTAAAACTCTGAGATTTCCGTGGCAGTCCTTGCCGCGGCCGCCCCAGAAGTCAGGCAAGTCCGCCTGTGACGGGGCGGGGCCGCGGCGGGACCGGAAGAGGAAGGAGAAGCATGGCGGTTCGGCAAGGCTCGGAGGGAACCCTGCAGCGTGGAGGAGTTGCTCCTGGTGAAGCGCGGTACAGCTTGTCCCTGCGAGGCCCTCTTAGGAGCGAGAGAGGCCTGCCCGCTGCCGCACTGCCGAGAGAAGCACCACTGCCTCAGGAGGAGGTGCTTCCGTGCTGAGGGCCGGTGGAAGGAGACGGATTGCTATACCCGGTGAGTGTCGTGGGGGGGGCTCTGTTTTGTGTAATGGGCGGCCCCACCTGACAGAGGGCCACCCCAGCAAGGAGGACAGAGGGCCAGTGAGGGCCCGGTTGCAGTCAAAGCGGCCCCATCTAGCAGCAGGCTGCTCCAACATGTGCGTGCAGAAGTTCTCGAGCCTCGGTGGCTCCCCCGACGGGCAATTATTGTTATTATTATTGTACAGTCTTATATAGCGCTCGACTTACCCTGGAGCATCTTGGCGCTTGCCTTGGGAACCCGTCTTGACTTTTTCCCTGTGAGATAACCCGTACTGGGCATCCCCAAGGTGAAAGCCAGGCATCCCGCGTGTGAACCCATGATTCGAGTGGGCACCAAAGCGAGAATTATCAAGTCCGTGGACATTTGGGCTCAAGACCCTGCCGCGTCGGGAATTGAACCCTGGTCCCGTGTCTGACCTCTGTTTCTGGGTCTGCCTCCTCTAACCAGTGAGCCGCACTTCTCCAATCAGTCTTGGAGAGCCAGAGGGGCCCGTGACCCCATGTTCCGTTCCCCAGTGTGGGGACAAGTTGTTTCTAGAGCCAGTGCGCTCCAACGTCCGGGGCCAGATTGGATTAATTAAGGAGCCAGTGTGCTCTTGGGGCCCCATTGTTTCCCTGAGAGGTGCCAGAGAGGGCACCATGCTTTTTCCTGAGCGGCCCCAGATGGCAGCAGGCCGCTCCCATGTTTTGGCGCAGTTGGCTCAGAGGGCCAGTGCTTTGTCTATGATGGGCACACAATGAGTTTAGGAGCCGGGCTGCCCCTGGGGGCATGTTTTATTTCCAGAGCCAGATGGCCCAGTCTGGCGCAGTTTTGGTCCTAGGGCCAGTGAGGGCCCTGTCGCAGTTTTGATGATGTCACAGCTGCCCAGCAATTAGTGGGCAGCTGCAATGTGTAGGCTTTTTGTTTCTTTTAGGGGAACCTGTTCTTTGTGAACCCCAGAGTGAGTCGCACTCCCTTCACCCCTTCCTTGGCCTGTCACAGCTGCACAGCACTTAGCAGCGTTTAGGCCCTTGAGATTGTTCCCAGCTGCCCAGCAATTAGTGGGCAGCTGCAACGTTTAGGTTTGAGCCGGTGGCGCACCCCTGACTGGTGCTGCGTGGCAGCGCGCCCTGACTTTCTGGACACAGGGCATTTGAGCCCCCTTCTTGGGATGGCCAGTTGGCCAGGGGGCTGGTATGTGGGTAGGGCGCAAGGCCCTAATTTTATTTTTGCGCAATGTGATTTTACTATGTTTATGATGGTAATTGCCTAATGTGATTGCTGCGTAATGTGCTTTCCTTTATGCTTCTAAAGGTGCTCATGCTTAGAAGTTTGCTTTGCCTAGTATGTTATACTAGAGAGGTTATGTGTCCATTGGTGATCTATGCCTATGGTTATTAACATTGCGGAGTGTGTACCTACCTGTTACCAGTGGTTACTGGTTGTGATCTATAATTGTGATTTGGGTGTGACAGTTATTCAAAGTGCTAGTTCTACTAAGTGCTGATTCTGACAGTGGCCCACGTCGCCCTGTCCTGGTGTAAATAATCCATTGTGAATATTGCCCATGCCAGTTGGCACAATGTATATTGTGTGATTACTATCTGATGTGTTTTGACAATACAAAAGTTATTTTTATATAACCTTGTGTGGTGTTCCTTTTGTGGTGTGCCTAGAATGTTGTTGCTGTTGTGTGCGTGCACAAATGCTTTACACATTGCCTCCGGGATAAGCCTGTCTGCTCGTGCCAAGCTACCAAGGGGGTGAGCAGGAGTTATCTTGGCGTGTGACTCCCTTGCCCTGACTAGAATGGTGGTTTCTGCCTGGCTTTGGCGTAAGCCTTAGCCAACCAGAAATCCCAGTTCTAACATATATCATCTCCCACCACATAATAGGGCATAATTTCCTGTGGCATGTGGAACCCCTGCTCTCCTTGGAAGCTGCGGGTATGCTGCCACCATTTTTGCTGGCCTCCACATGTTAGGATTTTATCTTCAGCTCTTTGACACTGAGCTCAGGGGCCATTCTTCACTCCTCCATGCCCACTGTCTTCTCCTCCAAGGCTCTCTCAGACTCAGCTCTTCTTCCCTCTGCTTCCCCTTCATCTTGGCTTGCTGCAGGGTCAGCTACCTCTCTGACTTCCCTTCCTCCAGCTCTTCTGTGGTCAGGCTCATGGCAGACACACTGCTCCCTGCCCCATTCTAGGAATCTTCTGGGGTTGTGGTGGGTTCTGCTTGCAGCTCAGGACCAAGGGATGGGTCCACAATCTCTGCGTACTCTGATAGTGCACCTCCTTCTTCATTATCATCCTCATCATCTCCTGGACTGCAACCTCTGCACTTCCTCAAAGGCTCTCAAGGCTCCCTAGAGTTCAACTTGGTAGCATTCCTGTCTGTCTTCAGCTCCTTTTGTTTTCAAAGCGTTAGCAGCTCAGCCCTGCAGCGTGTGTCAAAGTTGCACAGCTCCATCTCCATAGTACAAAAAGGAAGCTAAGGCACTTGAATTTTGGAAAAGGGAAAAAGCATACAAAGGAAAGCTGAGAAGAAAAAAAGAGGCCAACTTTGATGGCAAATTATTCATCTGCAATTTTTATGTAACACAAATCACTGTATGGTTCTGCACAAGTACAAGTCTTAATACACACCGCTCAACACCAATGGGAGAAATTGGGTTTCTGGATGACTGTGGTGTGAGCCCTGGTTAAGCAACAGCCACAATCCCTTGCAAGGTGAATCTGGCTCCACCCCTTTTTTAGGGGATGGGGAGAAGTGTTTCTACAGTTTTGAGTAACTTTCTGCTCAGAGTTTGTGAATAACCAAAAACAGTAAAGTAAAGAGTAATTTACATATGTAAATTACTCACAAGTAACATTTTCCTTTGTAAATTGCCCCGTTATTGTCTAGTTTGGGGGTCAAGGAATCTGGGTTTGACTGGATGTCTGGGACCGGGGAACTGGTATGTGAGTGAGTTGTGGGTGAGGGCTTGAATGTGTGTGTTATGTGGGCCTGAGCTTTAAGTCTGGACGTCAATTTAGTTTCAAGCTTATAAATGGCTCCATGTCACTGGGGAACATTTCACATCCCAATTTTCCCTTCTAAAAATCATTGTTCTTCATTGTGTTAGCCCAAATGCATCAACTAAACTGAAGCAGGCACAATTTACTAATACTTGATGCAAGGTTGCACAGCATCAACATTCAGTTTGTTTGCTGTACTTTCAATTTTTGTACAGAAAGGGGACCCTTTCCATATACAAAACTATCCTACAAGACTTTTCCCTCTTTGCATGTGCATTTAACAATGCAGCACAAATACAAAGTTGGAAAAATAAGGAGAAACAAAAACATTTCTACTTGTTATGCCTGCTTCAGGCAGGTGTCAGGTTTCGGTGCAAATCTGTATCGATGAATATGGGTAAATAGGCATTTGCATCAAACCCCATGGCTGAAGGGATGGGAATACCCATGTACCACCCAGGGAACACCCCCATGACGCATAGTGCAACTTTAAATTACTTTTGGGAACGTTCCAAAACAAATCATAGTTTGCTTTGGTTAGTAAATCCCACCCCAACTCCTTGTGCTGGATTTATATTACTTTTGTGATGCAAAACTAGTGCCCAATGTGTTTGCAAATCTGGGCCTCTGAGTGCAATGAGTTCCAATTGTAAAATCCATAGGTGAAAAAAATGCATCTTGGTGATATGGAGCAGCCCAGCTCTACGTCAGTTGAGGATAGGAGTTCTGAAACTGCAAAATTGTCGGGGTTGCTGTAAATCGGTGCATTAGTCAACATTCACATAGCTTAACATGTTTGTTTGGATGTCAAAACTGGGAGACAGGGAAGTAATATATTGGTGGAAGGTGGGTCTGTTGAAGGACTGGGTTTTTTTAAGACCCAGCGGTGCCAGGGGACAACACCTGAAACCTTCGTGGGTAACCTGTTCTGGCGTACAAATGACAGAGACACGGGACACTTCCTTCGGCGTCAAAGATTCGAGGTTTATTTACTGCAGGGAACACAGAAGTCACGAGAAGTACACAACAGGTATGTTCGCGGGATCTGCTTCAATTTGCTACTGTGGATCGCTCCTTTTTATACACATTTCTCTCATAGGTTAACAAGGTACACAAAGGTTTACAACTTGGTTCCCATAATTATCCCCGAGAGGGGTCGCTTTGATGCATTCAAGGTCCGGAACATAAGTACAGAAACATTCGTGGTTCCCAACTGTAAAAACCCATCTTCCCACCATTAGTACATTCCAATCGGCAGTAAACAGATCGAAGAAGGAACAAGGACAGGTGCAGAGGAAGGCAGAAACAGTGGGGAGATCGGAAAGGGTGTAAAAGGGGTGGTGTCGGGAAACACGAGCTGCAGGCATCAAAGAGACGTGCCTAATGAGATGCACGGCTGAGACAATAGACCGGCACGGCAAGATGAGCCTCGAGCGGGGACATCTGCCCTACAGCATCATCACCCTCATCATAAAGACACTTTCAAAGGAAACGTGTCTTCCGCAAGAGTCTTGGGAATCCCAGGGTCGCGAAGCGGGCAGCGTCCGTTCGCTGGCTACTTGAGGGCAAGAGACAAAATGGATGCCATATCTAAGATGGAACCCGTGGATACAGATGTATAAACCCACGAAACAGACGAACGGTTTAGGTTAGCACAGCGAAACTGCGCACACCCACTAAACTCGTCATTTGCGGTTCGTAGATACCAGACTCGACCATATTCGTGCGAGTCGAAAACACCACTTACAATCGGCACGGAACCTCAGACGCTCCTTTTGCCCTCATGTAGGCAAGCACTAGTCAGAATCATATTCAATATTCATCAGACCATCTAGATGTTGCTGCAACATAACTCTGTCCAACCGAGCTCCTTTGGTAACAGGCGGCTGTCTTATACACGTCGTAGCACAGAGGCCACATAAGGCAGGACCACACTGCACACAAAGGCAACACGTGAACAGGAACACTACAACAACTCCGATGATCATCAGAATCTTCCAACCCCAAGTCGACATCAGGCCCCAAAACCACCCAAGCAGCGTCCAATCCCCTACGTCCACCTGTATGGACTCAGAGATCTTATGCAACTTTGAGATGGCTTGATAGACAGTCGGAGCGTTATCTGGAATGAAAATGCAGCAGCTTGAATGGATCACCTTACATACTCCACCTCGATCTGCTAAGACCACGTCTAAAACCATACGGTTTTGTAACGTCATAAGCCTTTCCGCCTGAAGTTCTGTGGTGATATTACCAAGGGCACTGGCAGTGAAATTAGCTGTCGATTCCACCACGCGAGTCAACTGTCTCAGGTTCCTACTATTAACCATAGGTCCCCAAAACGGGAGGAAACCCTTGAAAAAGTCTCCTGCCTCTTGACCGGCGGTGTCCTCTTTGCTAATCATGCCTCTCACAACTCTAGTCTTGTGATAGTCTGCATCTACAGTGAACGTCGGAGGCAATAGATTTGCAATAAAACATGAGCCCACAAAGTCGGAGGGCAACCATGTATACGCACGATCATAGCAGACAAAGTATGTACCTTTGGCAGCCAGAAACACAGGGGACGAGACCATCGGCAGGATATAAGTCTCGGAGCAGGCACTCTCTCCAAGACGAGCTTTCGATCTTCGGCCACGACCCATTAGACAGAAATTACCAAGGTGGGGTACGACCCATATCGGCGGCGAGCTTCTAAGCTGTTTTTCACTCGTGAGCGCACTATACTCGACCTTACTCAGGACCCTATAGGCTTGTACCTCTTCCTCTGGGATGAGCGACGGCTCATAGATATCTCTATCTAAATCCTCTATCGCTATAGACAAAGGCTTCTGATACGAGCCAGGACCAGAGTAGGGAGAACGTGGCTCTTGACTGGGGTAAGAATCTAGTGCACTTCGAAACATTGTTTGGAATGCTCGAGCTGAACCCTGGGAACTATAAGGTAGGACCAGATATGGAATTCCCTTATCCATGGTATGTGGCATTAACCCACACACCCAACAATTTGTAGTGTTAACCACTAACTGATGCTGATGAAGGAGCTGAATAAAGGAATTATTTCTGAATTCCACACGTCTAGCCTGCTCGTGTTCGGGTAAGATATGGAAAGAATGAGGGGATGCAGTGGAGGTAGATTTAGGTTCAGCAGTAGGGGTAGGTATAGCAGAAGGTAAGAAGTACGACATCATGTAATACACCCCACCCGCCAATAGCAAAGAAACAGTCAGAAACAGTAGGAACACTTGGAACATAAAACATTTGGTACGAATAATTTGTTGCAGTTTGAATCTTTGCGCCTGAGCTTCTTCCAAGTCCATCAGCTTTGAAAACGCCATCCCCTACAACCGTCCGCAACGTTTCTTGACGCACTTCGTTCTGTGTAGCAGTAGTCAATCCCTAGGAGTTCCCAGGAACCGACGGTCTTTGGCCTAACGCCAAGACCTACTAACCAGAAGGAAGTACACGCGCGGCCCTACGGTACACCTGGATGCAAGGTATCTTATTCACAATGTATGTACAGAAAGTCTCTAAGCTGTGGAAGTAAAAGCACATAGATGGAATGAAACTCAATTTTTACAAAATAATCACAATAATACAGGTGTTTTAGACTGATCGTGGCAAAATGGGACAATGCAGTTGTCAAGGGACAGAACGGAAATTTTTATTTGTCTCTGGTGTTGGATCGCAAAAAGTATCGAATTTTCCCAGGACGTGTCTGTTCGTCAAACAAAGAATCCGATGAGGGAACAGAGTTCTGCCGATCAGTCGATTGTTCTGATCTTGAGTCTTGTGATGGCAAATGTTCAACAATGTCTTTCTGCTGCACTGAGGATTCTCCGACAGGCTGTGCGTCGCTAAAGGGTACAAAAGTCTGTGGTCCTTCGGTTTCAGATGAAGCAATGCCCTTCCTCACCCACGAGTCTGCCGGTAAAGGTATAGGAACCTTCTTGGTATGAGTGGCATGCACCCAATTTTTTCGCCCTTCCAAACGGACGGCAGTTCTCGTGGCAAGGAGGACCTGATAGGGTCCAGTGAAACGGGGTTCCAAATTCTTTTTGCGGGTAAAGTTGTGGGTAACCACCCAGTCCCCGGGTTGGAGCTGGTGGCCTGGACCCTCCGTCTGCGTCGGCAGTGCTTCGTAAACCTGTTGGTGAATTAACCTCAGTTTAGCAGTCAGATCATGAAGATAATCAATCAACATTGGGTACTCAAGATTAGAAAATACACCCGGTCTAGGAACCCCCCAAACATTCACAGGACGGCCGAACACTATTTCATAGGGACTGAGCCCTACTCGGGAGTGTACTGTCGTCCTTGTTGACAACAAGGCAAGGGGCAAAGCGTCAGGCCACGAAAGACCAGTCGTAGCCTGAATCTTAGCCAGTTTGAGTTTAAGGGTGCCATTATACCCTTCAACCAAACCTGCTGACTGGGGATGATTGGCGCTATGGAATTTTTGATTAATTCCAAGGCCCTTACACACACTCTTCATCACACTCCCTACAAACTCACTTCCGTTATCAGACCATATAATTTGAGGCATTCCATACCGAGGAAAGTATTCCTTCAGCAGGATTTTCGCAGTAGACAGGGCAGTATTGTCTTTAAGAGGGTAGGCTTCAATCCATCGGGAGAATGCGCAAACCACAACTAAAACGTATTTCAGGTTATTGCATCGGTCCATATGGATGAAGTCTAGCTGGATTACTTCAAAGGGATATGAAGGGGGAGCAAAATGGCCAGGAGGTGTGGGGGTCCCCTTTCCAGGATTGTATAACATACATATCATGCAATTCTTCACCAATCTCTCAGCACACTTCGTAATACCATCATTCTTCCACACAGGAAACAACAACTTACAAATACCTTTCGCACTAATATGTGCTAACCCGTGTGCCATTGTCACAACGGCCAGCACATACGCATCTGGCAACATCCACCTCTTGTGCTCCGACAAATCGACCCAGCAACCATTCGCATCCAACTTTCCCGTACTCTCTTTCCACTTCGTCTTTTCAGTCTCAGTGGCCTCATTCTGAATTGCTTTCACGCTCTCAATAGTGTCCTCACACATGCTAGTCTCTGTAGGCCACCTAACCGAACTCGTCACATACATTCTAGTGCTAAGGTTCCGGGCAGTCTCCTTAGCAGTCTCTTCCGCAAATGCATTGCCACGACCAACATCATCCGTCACCTTACGATGCGCACTACATTTAACAATCGCCACCTGCTTAGGTAACGTAAGTGCATCCAAAAGATCATTCACAAGCTGTCCATGCTGAATCTTTGTACCATGCGACGTCATAAAACCTCTCTCTCTCCACAATCGTCGAAAGCTATGAGCGACGCCAAAAGCATATTGGCTGTCGGTAAACACATTCACTCGTTTCCCTTTCGCCAACACACAAGCTCTAGTTAGAGCGATCAGCTCTGCAGCCTGGGCAGAGTTCTGATTCAATCTTGCAGTTTCCACGACAGTATTCAACGTTACCACAGCATACGCAGTCGTCACATCACCATTCGGCAATTTAAAACATGAACCATCCACATACAAAGTTCCATCGGGATCTTCCAAAGGAGTGTTTTTAAGGTCCACTCGACCTTTTGTTTCCTCCTCAGTCCTTAAATAACAGTCATGCGCTGCTACTTCATCCGACTCTGCACTAATTGGCAACAAAGTCGCCGGGTTCAGGACGTTGCAACGTTTTATCTGAATATGACTTGCCAAAAGCGTCAGCTCGTACCCTGACAACCTCGCACTCGTGAAGTGCTGAGTTTTCGTACGATTCAGAAGAGTGTCAACTGCATGCGGAACCATCACCGTAAGCATATTATCCATGACCAATCCTGCTGATTGTCGGATGGAGACCGCGGCTGCCGCTGTTGCTCTCAAACAACTCGGCAATGCTCTAGCTACCGGGTCCAAGGTCGAGGAAAAATATGCACATGGACGTTGCTTATCACCGAAAGGTTGCGTTAAAACACTCAACGCACAACCTTCCCTCTCGTGAACGTATAGTGTAAACGGCTTGCTATAGTCAGGAGTACCTAACACAGGAGCCGAACACAATGCGTCACGCAGTTCAGAAAAACTTTTCTGACATTCTTCCGTCCATGGTAAAGGAGTTGAAACATCCTTGCACGTAAGAGCCACCAATGGTTTCGCTAACAATGAAAAATTCGGAATCCACTGTCTGCAATATGACGTGATGCCCAGAAAGGCACGCACATCTCTTTGGGTTGTTGGTACAGATATGCGCGCAATGGCTGCAATTCTCTCTGGGGTCAACCTTCTTCCCTCCTTTGACAATAAGTGACCTAGATAGGTTACTTCTTGACAACAATATTGAAGTTTAGAAGGAGACACCTTGTGATGTAAGTCACAGAGATGCTGCAACAATGATATAGTGGCAATTTTGCAAATGTCCTGAGTATCTGCAGCCACCAATAAGTCGTCGACGTATTGGATCAAAGCCGCACCAGCCGGCAACACAAACACATCTAGTTGACCCTTCAAGGCTTGACTGTAAATCGATGGACTCTCACAGTAGCCCTGAGGAGCACGTTTAAACGGGAAGCTACCGCCACCAAGAGAGAAACCAAAAAGGTCTCTGCTTTCTTCAGCAATCGGAATACTGAAGAACGCATTCTTCAGATCGATTACTGAAAACCAAGATGCAGAAGCTGGAATCAGAGTCAGTAGCGCCGTGATGTCAGGCACAACAGGGAACTGAGGAATCACAATTTTATTTACCTCCCGTAAATCGATAACAAAACGATAAACAGGTGGTTTAGAAGGATCGGTACGTTTCAGGATAGGCAGTACAGGGCTGTTGCACACGTTTCCCCGAGTCTCCTCAATAACATCTTTCTCGATCAAATCATAGATGATCGCCAACAATGCTCGTTCACCATCAAGGGAGATACGATACTGAGGAATACGTGGCAATCGCACATTAGATTTCACGTGAACAACATAAGGGGAGATGTCAAGCAGGCCCACGTCATTGGGACCTGTTGCCCACAAAGATGCAGGAAGAGAACTCAATTCCGGTGGGAGCTTATCGAGAGACAAATACATAGGAGAGACAACTCTCTCACCCAACGTAAGCTTTACTCCCGCAGGAGAACAATACAAAGTCGCATACAGACGTTTTAGCAAATCCAGGCCCAAGAGATTTTCACCACAACCAGTGGTCAAAATCAGCGGAGCTTCAAGTTCACGTGGCCCAATTGTAAGTGGCAATGGGCACGAAACTGGATTGCTAACAGGGGCGCCAGAGAATCCAACGGAAACATTTGTTAAGCCAGACAAAGGTGCGCCAGGGAGTTTCGAATGCATGATGGAACTTTTTGCTGCACCAGTGTCCAACAGAAAAGGCTCAACGACGCCCGAGGTGGCAACTGCGACGTAAGGCCCTCTCTGATCAACCGGAACTGATACCACTCCCTCTCCTTGTCTATGGCTGTCCTAGTAATTACCGTCGTCAGCGTCCTGATCGACGTAATAATCATCTACGTTGTACTGCGCAGATCGTCCTTGCGATGATCCACGTTGATCAAAACAATTGTTAGAATTTGATGAATTGTCTGAACGATCGTTGGGAGCACCACGACCCCTACCACGTGATGTCTGCTGAGCCCCACCACGACCTCCTCTAGATGTGTTACCACTATTACGCTCATTTAGAACAGGACAATTGAATTTTAAGTGACCCTCCTGTCTACAATAGGCACACTGATTGTACCCTAATGAAGATCTTTGCGAAGAGGAGTCATTTCGCGATTGCGACCTATTAGATTGCGACTGCGATCGATTACGTTGTTGCGAATCATTCTGATTCGAGCGCGGAGGATACGCTTGCTGCAACAACACCTTAGTTTTAAGTTCTTTCGTCTTTTTATCAGCACGGTCATTCTCTTCTTTCTCCCTATTCTCATAATATTGTGCCGTAGCCAATATTTGAGCAGACGTAGAAACAGCCCACGCACTCTCAGAATTTTTTAATTTATTGCTCAAGTCGGGCAATAAGTTTGAAACAAATTTATCCACAAACAACCGCTGACCACCCTCAGTACTCATATCCTGACCACTATGGTCAATGAATGCCTCCTCAAATCTCGTAAAGAAATCGGAGACACTCTCGTCTTTCTTCTGCCTGCAAGCTGACAACTTGTCCCAGTTCACCCTCATAGCTGGCATAAGTGTTTTCATCAGGGTAATGATTCTCTGAGGGAGAGCAGTAATGAGCTGTTCAGGCTTAGCCCCGCCAACTTGTCGTGTATCGGCCGCAGTAAGAGCAGCCCAATCGCCACCTAATTCGTTTGCATGATCTTCGTGCCGAATCTTAGCCCATACCGGTTGCGGTACGACATTGCCAAACAGCATATCGATATCGGCAAGATTCATTATCGTCGCATCTACGAGCTGCGACAACTCCTTGTAATACCCTGCAGGATTTTTGCGAGGGTCAGGCAAAGATTGCTTCACCTGTAAAACTTCTGATCGTTTCCATGGGAGATGTATCCATACTCTCTGGAAATGCGGTAAAATAGCGGGGTTAACAGTGGCATCACCTGGCATCCACACGGGTGGAACTTCACGCATAGGAAACTGACCAGACGGATCTAACTGTCTCTCAACATCCTCAACGAACAATGCTTGAGGTATCGGAGAGGGACGGAAAGCTAATAATTGCTCGATGGCACATCGAACATTGGTACCCACCACCATTCCGCTCGAAAACTGAAGCTGTAAGTTAGTCAAAGCAGTTAATACATCTTCCGATGCATCTGCCGATATTTGATCGCGCAAAACCTTGCACATTTCTTCAAAACATACCTCTGTGTCGGTATATTGAATTGACTAAACGTATTCAACACCGAACGTGGAGGATTTCTATAGGGATGCAACATCCATGACATCGCCATATTGTACAACGCGGCACGTTCCCTATTACCAGGAAGCTGACTACGTCTATGTGGACCGTCCGAATCAGCGGACTCAAGAATAGGGCCAAGAGAATTAGAAAAATTAGCAGCCATTGAAGGGGTACGACGTCGAGTGGTTGGAGAAGTATACGATAGAGTAGAAACGAGAGAAGGAGTAGGAACAGAAGAAGCAGTAGGAGTAAGTAGAACCGGAGCAGCAGCGGGAGCAGGCGTATGTGGAAGTACAAGCGGAGGAGCAGTAGGAACAGCAATAGGCAAGGGAGCAGGAACAGTCGGAAGAACAGGTTGAGGAGCAGGTACAGGAGCAGGGGCAGGGGGCACCACAGGAACTGCGGTACCCTGTGCGTACGGAGGTGGTGACTTCATAAGATAGGACATTAAGGGATCCTCAACTAATTCCTCCTTCTTATCCGACTGCGTTGGCAAAGCGGGATAACATTTATCTATAGTCATACGCTGAAGCCTGTCAAAAACGTCCTTTTCCTTTTCCTCCTTATCACTCTGAAACTGCTCTGCTTTCTTTACAATAGTAGCAACACCATCTCTCTGATTACGTTTAGTCTGTCTGATCTCTTTCTGTCGTGCTTCTTTACGCCACAACCGAAAGGCATCAAACATGGCCGGCCTTGACTTTTTCTTAAACAATTTTGCCTCAAGGTTATCTAAAATCGGGGTCTCGAAACTACCATGAGGTGGCCAACTAAGGGCACCATCCTTTTTGGTGTAATGAATCCAATATTCATTAAAGGTAATAGGACCTAACCCATGCTTGCTGTAGAGCTCATAAGTTGGAGTTCCAACCGGAGGTATCGGACACGAGTCCTCCAGTCGGGAATCCGTACCACAACGTCTGAAAAAACTGAACAAAGTACTACGACCAGGCATCTTGCACACTAGCCGAGTTTCACAAACTTCAAGGGTTCGGGATTTACCAAGTCCCAGCAAAGAGCAAAAACCCTCGGTTTTTGGCGACTGCAGACGTCAAATAACACAACAAAGAACCAAGTACTAACAACCACAAATGCAATCGAACCATGCAACCACTAAGCACCCACAACTAAGGACTCTGGGAGCGACCCACAAATACTTAACTCAAAGATCGATGGCGTCACCAGGAAGGCCCGTCAATCGTCTCGCTGTACCAAGGTCTACGCCAGGCGCCAAAACAGGTCTACAGTCAGGGCAGCAGTCCGTTGCAGCCGTCAGGAGGCGGGAATCTTCGCGGGAAAAGTCGTCGGGCCACTTGTTTCCACAACAGGATCGATGAAGCGGGGTGCACCTTCCCTCGGAGATTTCACACGAAGTTCCTCACGATCGTCGGGCTTGGACCGGTACCACTGATGCAGCCCCACGCTGGGCGCCAACTGAAGGACTGGGTTATTTAAGACCCAGCGGTGCCAGGGGACAACACCTGAAACCTTCGTGGGTAACCTGTTCCGGCGTACAAATGACAGAGACACGGGACACTTCCTTCGGCGTCAAAGATTCGAGGTTTATTTACTGCAGGGAACACAGAAGTCACGAGAAGTACACAACAAGTATGTTCGCGGGATCTGCTTCAATTTGCTACTGTGGATCGCTCCTTTTTATACACATTTCTCTCATAGGTTAACATGGTACACAAAGGTTTACAACTTGGTTCCCATAATTATCCCCAAGAGGGGTCGCTTTGATGCATTCAAGGTCCGGAACATAAGTACAGAAACATTCGTGGTTCCCAACTGTAAAAACCCATCTTCCCACCATTAGTACATTCCAATCGGCAGTAAACAGATCGAAGAAGGAACAAGGACAGGTGCAGAGGAAGGCAGAAACAGTGGGGAGATCGGAAAGGGTGTAAAAGGGGTGGTGTCGGGAAACACGAGCTGCAGGCATCAAAGAGACGTGCCTAATGAGATGCACGGCTGAGACAATAGACCGGCACCGCAAGATGAGCCTCGAGCGGGGACATCTGCCCTACAGCATCATCCCCCTCATCATAAAGACACTTTCAAAGAAAACGTGTCTTCCGCAAGAGTCTTGGGAATCCCAGGGTCGCGAAGCGGGCAGCGTCCGTTCGCTGGCTACTTGAGGGCAAGAGACAAAATGGATGCCATATCTAAGATGGAACTCGTGGGTACAGATGTATAAACCCACGAAACAGACGAACGGTTTAGGTTAGCACAGCGAAACTGCGCACACCCAATAAACTCGTCATTTGCGGTTCGTAGATACCAGACTCGACCATATTCGTGCGAGTCGAAAACACCACTTACAATCGTCACGGAACCTCACTGTGAGCATAGATTGAGTTTTATGCCTGGCCATACAGTTGCCACCTGGCTGGACTTGCAGCAGCCTAGTCTGTAGATTTAGGTCCATGCAAGAAAACCAAGAAGAAATGGGGAAAAGCAGGTGTTAGAAATTTGGTCTCTAGTTGGAAGATATGTTCACCCTGTCTAAGTAGGTACTACAATCCTAGTCAGGGTAACCTAGATACACACTAAAAGATAACCTGTGCTTACCCTCTTTTAACTTGGCATAGAGCAGTCAGGCTTATCTAAAGAGGCAATGTGTAAAGCATTTGTGCAACACACGCACCCACACACAGTAACACAAAAAACAACACAAAAATATTAAAAAGAGAGACTAATTTCATGAGCAAATTAAGACCAAAACGTAAAAAATCCAATAAGTAGAACTAGAGTTATGATTTTTTTATAGAATAAATCAAAAATGAGTGCTTAGAAGTCAATAGCACTTAGGGATTACTTGAGATTGCACTGGACCTGGGGTAAATCCAAATTTCAGGCCGACTACATTGGAGGGATGGCCAGCAACAGGACTCAAGCAGGTCCCAGCACAGAGGCAGCTAAAAAAGTACCTTAGATGGAGAAGGTGTTGACGTTGGAGACTTGATGCAAGGAGCTGAGGATAGGGGTGAAGCATTGGTGCCGACCCGCACAGTAGATGAAGAGTTGTTTGACAAACCCTTTAATGATGCTTACACTGTGTAGTCATCTTGCATGATCCATCACGGTGATGTCGTCGATCATGTCCTGTATCGATGGGCATTGAATTGGTTCCAGTTTTACCAAAGTCGTCACATCATTGATTTTGATGGTTCTGGATGGCAGAAATCACATTTCACGGGTGCAGGACTGGATTGGCATGACTTGGCAGGGAAGGGCTCATAGATGGCAGAGTCTAAATGCTGTTGCAAAGTTGAAGGAAGTCTTTGATCGCCCTGAGACCTCAGAACAGGGGGCAAGCCAGCAAGCCTTTAGAGTCCCTCTGGGTTCAAGGGAGTTGGGTCCAGTCCTTGACTTTAGAACTTCAGAAATCTGCAGGAAATGGGCAGCTCAGCAAGCAGTCCTTCAGAGTAGCAGTCAGGCTGAGTGGTAATCCTTGTATCACAACAGTCTCTACTCCTAGAAGAGTTCTTCTCAGGTCCAGTAGTGTATTGTCTTGGCAAGGTCAGAGCCACAGTACCTATACCCAGTTGTGCCTTTGAAGAGTGGAGGACTTCATAGAAGGGTCTTTTAAGTACACAAAGGTTGTTTCTTCCCAGCCCTGGCTCAAGACTGGCAGTAGGGGGTAGTCAGCCCCTTGTGTGAGAAATCGTACATCGCCTATTCAGATGGAAGTGTAAGCTCCCCCTCCCTCTTCCTGCCCAGGAAGAGCTGTCAGAACGTATATCAATGCAGATGAGTTCTCTGCCACACCCACCCTTCCTGTGTTTGTGACTGTCTAGAGGGAATGCACAAAATGTAGCTGTGAGCCACCTCAGATGTGTATTGGAGACAGGCTGCAAGACACACAGAGCAGTAAGAGTAGAGAAATGCATACTTTCTAAAAGGGGTATTTCTAAAACAGTAATGTTAAATACAACTTTACCAGTAAGGTGGATTTATCATTACCATTCCAAAGATATGAAACATGACACAGTTACTCCATTCTTATCAGGAATTACAGCTTAAAAGTGTTTTAGGGAACTCCCAATGCAATCCTATGAGAGGAGGAGGCCTTACAGTAGTGAAAAATGAATTTAGCTGTTTGTCACTACCAGGACATCCAAATCGTACCATTACATGTCCTACCATGTATTTACAAAGCACTATGTCCCATGGGATACCTAGGGCTTACTTTAGGGGTGACTTATGTGTAATTAAAGTGGAGTTTAAGGCTTGGCAAAGGATTTTAAATGCCAAGCTAAAGTGGCAGTAAAGTGCACACACTGGCCCTGCAATGGCAGGCCTGAGCAGGCTTGAAAGGTCACTTGCGTGTGTGGCACAATCAGTGCTGCAGGCCCATTAGTTTGCTTACAGGGCCAGGAACTTATAAGTAAACAAAATATGCTGATTGCGTATACACCAATGTCACCAGGTTAAAGGGAGAAGCACCTGCACTTTGTGCCCTGGTCAGCAGTGGTAAAGTGCTTAGAGTCCTCAAGCTAACAAAAAGATACAGCAAAACGTGGAGGTAATAAGGCAAAAGGTTTGGGAGAAGACCACCCTAAGGATGACATATCTAACTGCAGGGAATGGTTTTCCATTTGAAATCAAATCCTAAAACAGCAACCACATGAACAAATTGCTTAAAATGTGTTTGAAAATAGATTTTAAAGCAAACAGTGATACAAAAGAATAATGAGCTATTTACTCAAATTATTTTTCAAATGTCAAACTCTTGGCTGCCCCAGAAAAGCAAAACATATTCAAATGGCAAATAGGATTTTATGAGAATTGTGGCAACTCAAACTGATGGTGGTGTAATTTTGCATTAGCTAGATGTCTGGGCTTTCCTAGATATCTTTGTACACCAGAACAGGATGTGTATATTGGTTGCAGTATGCGGGACATGTACATCATGCCAAATATCAGCTAGGTCTGACTTCTTAGTCAGGTTTACTAGAAATCCTAAACCATGCTGGGAAAGAAGCAAAGAAGCAAAGACCGAAAAACAAGCTCTATGACAGCGGGACACTATAATGCTGAGGGCATGTGTTCACTTTGCACTGGCCATAAGTCATAGCACACTTGTACTACCCACATCTTCTTAGTCTGTCACCGCTTATATTTGAAGATATTCCCGAAGATCTGATTTTGTGGGCTGCTAATCTGTCTCTTGGTTTTTCGTACCTCCACATCAGAGTTCAAATACCTCTCTTTTCACCTGTCCATAAATTCCCATTCTTGGGTGTGCAGAGCATGTTATAAGTTTGCTCTGGTTTGGAAGGTTTCTGAATCAGTCTTCAGCATACATTCCCAGAAAGCTCTCTGTAGATGGTGTGGCTTGAATCATTGGAAAGGTACAATGGACTATACCATGGGCCTCATTTATGAGAAATGACGCATCGCTGCGTGAAAGCAGCGATGCGTCACTTCTCAGTGCGCACTCCTTGCAACATACCTGATGCCTCATATTTACTGTATGACGCATCATGTCACAAGGAGTTACAGATACATCAGTATTTCTGAAGTATCTGTATGGCGCAAAAGTGACGCATTGCTAGAGTTTGTCACAAAGTGACGCAACTCCAGCAATGCATCCTTTCACATGGGGCAAGCCCAATGTGAAAAGACCTCGCAGCAGGCGTAAGATTTTGACACAACGACGTCCTAGAAGTGACGCAGTGAAATCTCATAGATTTCACTGCGTCACTTTTACGCAGCTTTATGCGGGGGAACGCCCCCCTGCATACATTATACCTGATGCAGCGCAGGGATTTACAAAGTGACGCATATGCTTAGATGTGTCACTTTGTAAATAGTGCGCTACAGGAGGCATGTTTTACACCACAAAAAGAGTGACGCATCGGAAACGCAAAAATGAGGCCCAATTTGTTTTATTAGGGTAAGGGAGATGGTTTGCATATATATATAAACCACTAAGAAGAACAGGCACAAGAACGATTTTTGAAACGTTTAATAAATATATTATACATATATATTTCAATATGACCTGTTTTGGTAAATAATTTGAAATCATTAATCTCATTACAAGGAACACCGTGAACAAATATTACTCTGCGTACATTGATTTGGTTAAGCCCACAGAACATTTTGCCTAAAAGTCTTTTTTGTTTCAAAAATGCTTTGATCTTACTGGAAGGGAAGGGAAGGGAAGGGAAGGAGAGTCAGCTGTGTATTTTGGTGTCTCATGCTGGGCTGTATCTATTCAAACTGTGCAGAGGTGTGAAATGCTAAATTTAAGATCCAGCAACAAGCTCCAGGGCAGACTGTTTGACTTAAAAGTAAGGTTCCAAGTTTTCAGTTTTTCTTTTTACTGATTTTTACAGATAAATACAGACAGAAATCCATCTATTTTCTTGTCTGTATTTATTCTTAAATATGAATAAATACGGAAAATCTGTGTTTTTTTACCATATGCATTACTGTCAATCATGAGTGCTCGGTCAATAGCTGTGCAGATTCATAGGTAGGACAGTTGAAACAAATAAAACGATTTCCCAATGGTGCTTTAAATAACTTTAGCAGTACCGCTGTTTAAGGTGTTCTGCGGTGCAAATGGTGTAAAATGACTGTATTGTACTGTGAAAGGCTAAAATCCATTGGACATTTAAACATGAGTACACATTTTTGGGTAAAAAAACGGAGGAAATACACCTATTGCAACTTAAGTTTTTACATTAAGCACATGAAATGGATAAATACAGATCAATTGTGAAAACAATAAATATGGATAAATACAGATGGAAATGTCAAAAAATAAATACCATAAAACCAGAAGCCTGTCTTGTGTGTTTGCTAAAATGAGTATAATTTTGGAACACTACTATTTTAAAGGTCGGGGGCGCTAGAGGGCGCAAAGCAAAATGGCTGCACTCCTGTGAGGCTCCTGCTGTTCGGGCCATTATCCGCCTAAAATTAGCACCATCTCACATGTTACAATATTTAAAGCTACTGATAGGGCATGCTAGAAGGTGCGGCGTGGTGGGAAGACCACTGCAGAGACTAAACTATGGCCGATCCCTTCAGATCCTGCTTCTCACCCTGTGGGCTGTAAAATGGCGGCGGTCTAAGCTGAGCATTGTGGAGAGCAGCTATTGCCTGGTGCTGAGGAGGTGGAGGCGCTGAGGAGAGCATTGCCCGTCACTGAATCCACTCGACTGCCAAAGATTACCCGGGACCCGCGCTGCTGCGGGCTGAACGCAGAGCATCGAGTGAGTGATCCTATGGAGAAGGGCGCCACAGCTGAGAGCAGACAACGGGAAGGAGAAAGCTCTGCGAGCTGCCCGGAGGAATCGAAATCCGCTCGCTCAAATAGGAGCGGATGACTGGGGGAACACTGAGCGCATTGTAAGCGAGCTGGTGGGGAACAACAGAAGCGAGCACCCCTCTTCGAAGTTGGACCCAGCTTGGACTGTCAGCGAGCCACTAATTTACCCCACGGTGACAAGGGCCACACGGCACTTGACTCCGAGTGAAGAGAGCCTGAATCCTGCCGCCAGCGGACTGCTCGATACTACCAGCCGCCGGGACAATCAATCGAGCTGGCGAGGTGCCCCCTGATAGTGCTGCAGGCGGTCAGGTCAATGCAGATTGAGAGCCTGCCTTCCGCTGCTGCGCCCTGGTATATTGTATTTCCTATATTCTCAATAGGCTCTGCGCATTGGAATAATATATCCTATTGATTAGACGTAGGATTGAGGCCGACTAGGTCTCTATCGAATATACTAGACTTAATTGTATGTGTCAGCTAGCTCAGAGGTCACTAGAAACTTTCTCGAATTCACAGGAAGGGATTAGTCTCTGACAACCGCATAAACATGACAACTTTGTATCCCAAAGATAAAACGTATCTTCAGAGTTGTGGAAACAATAGATAGATATTTCACTCAGTCAATAGTGCATGGTTCATTTCACTAGAGGTGCAGAGAAAGTATAAAGACGGCCGTTTTCAATAAAAGGATTTATTGAACAGTCTTCTTTCTCAAGCATAAGAAATTAACTGCTCCAATGGTAACACCGTTTGTAAAATATAATGCATACAGTATAAATATTAGAATAAAATAATACTGTAAGAGCATTGTATGGTTCCTAAACCAAATAGAAATACATACATAAATAACAGAGGCTAAAGTACTCAACTGGTGCTTCCAAAATACACCTACCCCAATGTACCTAACCTAAGCTTAGTGCGAGGGAGGAAGTAAGTGAGGTGTAGCATAAAGGTAGTATTCTTTTGCCATGAATCTGCTCAAGATTTCTCTAAGGGTCTAATGAGCTCCGTACCTTAGTTTAGAATGGAGAAGGCTGGTCTCTGCAGGAGAAATGCCAGCGTCTCTCTCAGTGTGTCTGCTGGAGTGTTGGCTTCCTTCGGCACTTGCTGTAGCAGGGCGCGTCGGGCAAGTAGATAGTCGAACTGCTCCAAACCACTGTGTGTTTGCTTGGGCAAGTGTGGGCAAATTTATACCTTGAAGGTGCCGAGTTTGACGTATAGTTGGACATAATAACGTCATCAAAGAGTCTCAGTTCTTTGAAAACTCCATGAGTTCTTGGATAAATCAATACTCAAGCAAGGGGAAGTCCCTGACTGCTGAAGGCTGGTTTTTCCAAGAAATCGTTGTGGATTTTCTGAACTAGTGGAAGTAGCCCTGTTGTATTTGGACTGCATGAGCTATGCCTAAATATGGTTATGATTTCTATGCCTATATAAGGATATGGTGATTTATACCTATATAAGGGCATGAATCGGGAAACTTACAATAGAGTCCTAAAATAATACATAACACTGGGGAGGAACCGTGTTATATCCTAAGGTTTACATGTATATGTAAATCAGCCTAGGTCCTCCTAGCTGCTCAGCCAGAGTGAGAGATGGTGACGGAATGTTGGTGTGACTGTGATGAATGGAATGCCTGGGTGCCTGTGTGGATGAGTGGTGACAGTTGGAGATGGGTTGAGCAGCTAGGCAGGCTGCTCCTGGTGGGGCTGGCATAGGAGATATTGGAGCTGGTTTAAGAGCTGTTACATGGCGTATCCTTGTTTGATACCACCTGACTTGGATTAATAAGGAAGACTTTAAGAACGTACAACCTGGCTACCAGTGTCTTCATGTACAAAGCACAACATATTTTTGGCGACGAGCGGACCTGGACCCAAGCATACATATGGATTGAACAGATACCCAGAACCTACATAGAAACCAATGTAACCAGCGCAACTACAAAGAAAAAAGAAAGAAAAATACATGAAGAAGAATGGAGTAAAAGGCCAGCCAGCCCCACCAGTGTCCTGTCATCGGACGGCCACAACCTGTGTCATGCCTGATCTTGCTCCATGGACTAGCCCACAGGTATGGTCTGTATGTTAGGGTGTGCCTGATCTAAGATTCCCCCTACCACTTCCTTTAGTATCTGCTGTATGGATGTATCAACAGCGGGAAGGAATTGTGGCTGCTCAATTGAGAGTTAAAGACTGAACTCTGTGAATGATTTCACATGTACCACACAGGAGCTGTGAGATAAAGTCTAAATGCTGTGATTGATTTCACATGTACCACACAGGAGCACTGAGGTTCATCAAAGATTGGTGTTTTTATGGCACAAGGATAGTACAAGTATGGACATTGTACAATTTGCTTGAAAGTTACTTTACTAAGCTACATTTTCCACATGTCTGGATATGCTTTTATTCTAAACTATATTACAATCTGCAAGTGATATTTACAAGGAGTGAATGTCTGCAAGCTACATCTCTAATTCATATGGACCCATGTTATTTTCAAGCACATTGAAAGATGTGGTATTTTTGGAGTGTGCGCAATGCTTGCCCATTGACACATGTACAGAGGTGCTATTTGAGGTGGAAATAAGGTTATTTACTGAGGAGAGCTTGGGAACCAGCTTTCATGGTGTTCCAGCAATATCGTTTTGCTGAGGGTTGTCCTTGCCACAACCTCCGGCAAAGTTTAAATGGAGTAGGTGACCGTAAGTTGCTTCTTTATTTCATAAAACACAGTATCCTCATCCACCGTGGCTACTGCGTTTCTATGACATTCTTTACATTTACTTTACAACAAATGTACAGCGTGGTTTTGTTACCCAGGGGTCTCAGATGGGCAACAGAGATTTCAATTAAGTGTGTGTCTCAAGAGCGGCTTAACCGCTGCACTCAGTTTTCAAATCGTATACAGTGCGCGCAAGTTTACCTGCACTAGAAGTCGCGTGGTATCTCTGCATGCTGGATTCATCATCAGCTTTGTCCATGTCAGCCTTCTCCATGTTTTCCTTTCAACGCAGCAAGGTGCTGCTGATGTACGTCAGGCACAACTAACGCGAAGTGAGCCATCCGGCGGGACGTGCAAAAACGTAACGCCATCTTGTGTTTAGGGACGGCAGTTTTGTCTCTCATACAAGCGCTGATGTCATGTTGGTGGTTTTGCATTTTGCCAACCACGTTTTTCTTGTCGCAATAAAGTTAAACAAGGCTACATGGTAGCTGGATACAACGCGCCTGGAGCTACCCGGAATGGCAGTAAATACATGCAGCTATCGCATGGTGTGTACTAAGATCTGAAGGTTAGAGAATTTCTTGTTCAACATGCAACGAAGCAGTGGATATTGCAAGTAAAGAAGTGTTGGTATTGTTCAAAACCGTAAGCAGTATGGCGGTGAGTCGACTTGGGCAAGGACAGTCTTCAGGGCGAGGTATTAGCCAGAAAAATTACGTGGAGCAGCTGAGAGTCTCTGAGCTTTTCTTTTGGCGTCTGGAATAATTTTGTAGCGGTTTGCTCATACTGCACAAGACAAGCACAATCGTGTGGTCATGATCCGGACGCATGTAGTGTGAGCTACACTTGTCATCTCCGTGTTTCCCATCAGACTAATTGTTATTACATTGTGCAGGCTAACATTGGTTATACCACAGTGGCTTATGGTCATATTATGTTTTTTTTTGCTAATATTAGTTACTTGTCGCTTATTGTCTGGATGTCATAGCAGTGTATAATATGACATTTTAGGTTGTGTTATGGGTCACAGGTCACTTGTGCTTTACACTAGTTAGAATTGTATTGACATGTTCAAAGTTTGATATGTAGTGATGCCACTGTTTTACACAGTTTAATGGTTGGGACATACTAGTCTTCTGGTGGGTGGTCATCACATGGTATTCCCACTTGTGGGTGGTTATGGTCTTGGTGGGTGGTTGCCATCTTCTTCTTATGTTGTGTTGGTAAGTCGTCTTGCGCTGCACGTCTTATATGTTTGTATGTGTGTAAGTCGCCCTGCGCCTCACATATTGTCCTGTGTAAGTCGCCCTGCGCTTCAGATGTTGTAGTGTATATGTCGTCCTGCGCATCACATGGTGTTTTGTGTAAATCGCCCTGCGCTTCAGACGTTGTCGTGTGTAAGTTGCCCTGCGCCTCACTGCGTGTACCCTTTATGTGGTCCATTTTGTGGTACACATGTATTTGTAGTGTTGGTTCACCCTTGTTTTCTGTTTCTGGCCTCTGGTGTTTGTCGTGGTGTGTGTGCACCTTTCACTACAATATTTTCATTTGTGTTTTTGGGAAAGGATGGGGTTATTGCTAGTTTGAAATTTAATATTGCTGTTTTTTTTCCTTCCCAATTTGCAATTGTTTGATGGTTTATATCTAATGAATCGTAACAATTTTCATGAGGGAGGAGGAGGGATTTTAAAGTATGTTTTTAATATGTCGTATTATGCCCATCTTTTCTTGTTTGCTTTGTTCTCTCTTTGGTGATGTTTTGAATTCATTTTCATCCCTTAGTTATGAACATTATCGCCTTTTGTGTATAGTTCTTTTCTTTTAGAATTGCAAGTTTTGTTTTCATTTTAAAAGGATAGGGATAATGTTAAATCCTAAGGTGTACATGTATATGTAAATCAGCCTAGGTCCTCCTAGCTGCTCAGCCAGAGTGAGAGATGGTGACGGAATGTTGGTGTGACTGTGATGAATGGAATGCCTGGGTGCCTGTGTGGATGAGTAGTGACAGTTGGAGATGGGCTGAGGAGCTAGGCAGGCTGCTCCTGGTGGGGCTGGCTTAGGAGATATTGGAGCTGGTTTAAGAGCTGTTACATGGCTCATCCTTGTTTGATACTACCTGACTTGGATTAATAAAGAAGACTTTAAGAACTTACAACCTGGCTACCAGTGTCTTCATGTACAAAGCACAACATACCGGCCCGAGGCGGAGCGAGAGAATTGTGAGACAAATCCGGCCGCTATGGGTAACTGCCTAGGGGCCTCCTCCCCCCGCCCATCCTGCAGGTCTGGCTGCTAATATCGGCCAATCGCGGGACCGCACTGAAGGCGGAAGAAGGAGATCGGAGAGATTGGGGGCCCGGGAAGACTGCTGCCATTACTGAGGTGCCATCTCTCTACTACGGGGGAGGGCAGACCTCATATTGAGCAGCAATGTTGATATCCTTGCGAGCCCAGATGGGGACTCCTCTGTAGGGGTGTGTTGTAGTCTGCTATCATACCATGGCTGCTAGAGAAACTGCACACTGCACCCGGGAAGAGAGCTGGGCCTAGGACCTCGCCTGATACCTTGCAGCTATAAGACGCAGCCTGGGGCTCCATGAATACTGTTGGGTCCCTGAAGAGGCGCTGGTGGGAACTGACTGCGGACACCCGCTGACTCCTGCGGCGCTGGAGCGGGGGCATTGCGCCAACCTGGGGAGATATCCTGACGTCTGCTCTCCTGACCTTTGCCTTTAGCGGAGGGCCTGGGCCCTGCTCGGGTTGCTTCTGTGGGATTGGGCTCCAGCCCTGGATTAGTGCTTGACCTGCTGGAAGAGTGCGAGAGAGGAGGATACTGTCTGTTGTGTACTTCACTATGCGCTGACCGACATTGTTGCTGGAGACACGTGACTGCTTGAGCTGGCTGGACACAAGCCTCGCTGGGGAGGAGACCCTGCCAGATGAAATACTGAGGAGACGCTGTACCATCCTGTCATAGAAGGGCTGATGGCACATTCAGCAACCGGGATCCACGTCCGGGATTATTACCTGCATTAGGTCTAGGACGGAATGACAGTGAGTGGCCTGACATTGGAGGTCCGACCCCCCTTCCTCTTCATCATAATATTTGGAACCCAACCATTGAAGATGGAGAAACCTTATGGACGTCAGCCGAAGATGAATTTTGAGGGACGAAAGACCACCCGGTCTCAAAATGACCAGGAAGAAGACCATACGGAGACCCCCAGCCCCCCTCCACTACAGATTTGAAGCGACTCCTGCTTGTCATGCAGTCTAGCTTAACCTCCATCGAATCTAAGATGGACTCCATGAACGCGAGGTTGGATGGAGTTACGCATCGGGTAGATAAACATGAAGATCTGCTGACGGAGGCGGAACGTCGTATTTCGGACGTAAATGAAACTGCCACTGCTACCACATCTCGGACATCTGACATGGAGAGGATACTCAAAGTAATAGCAGCCAAGAACGAGGACTTGGAGTCCCGTTCTTGCCGCAACAACCTCCGAATCCTCGGCGTATCGGAATCGACTGCTACTGGATGAATAGAGGACTATGTCCAACGGCTCCTTATAACGTTGTTTGGGAGGGAGGCCTTCTCGCGGGTCCTGGTAGTGGAGCAAGGGCACCCTTCACTTTTAGTGCAACCGGTCCCAGGTGCCACTCCTAGGTCGATAATAGCCAGGATCCTAAATTACCGGGAACGCGATACTGCCCTCCGCCTGTCCAGGGAGCATGGATAGCTCCGCTTTGAGGGTATGGAGATCTCCCTTTACCCTGATTTCACTATGGCGGTGCAGGAGCAGAGGAGAAAGTTTAACCCAGTAAAAAAGAAAATGCAGGAGCTCAATCTGCCCTACGCTATGCTTTACCCAGCCTGCCTCAAAATTACGCATTCAGGGAAACAGAAGTTTTTCAATACCCCACAGCAAGCGCAGGAATTTCTTAAGACCTTATCGATGCAGCCAGAGGCCCTAGCCTCCACTCCCCATTACCAGGAAGAAAACGGAGGCACATCAGCCATAGAGTAAAGACAAGCTGAACTGGCCCTGTGCTGCTCACTGGTCGATGGACCGGAACTTGCCGCTCTAACCTTTCCTTTGCTGGATGTGTTAGCAGCGTGCTGACGGGGTGGCACAGGGAGGAGGAACTGCGATACAGACACTGACTGTGTGATGTGTATGGACGCCTACTGGGTGCCTTCCTCCTTGATCAGTGCTGATGGAGGGACGCAACTCCCTGGAGGGGATGGTACCGGTAAGATCTCAGTCCTCATATTGTGACCTGCAAGCTGGTAATGACTTGATCCTGAAACATGTCTGTATAATTGTGTTGGTCACCCAGTAAGCCATAGTGTTATGATGTGAATTGGCGCGAGATGACCCCAAACTGCTGCCCGAACACCCTCGCTACTGCGAGGAGGTAGTAGATGCCTTCTAGTACCCACCCATTAGGTGAACCCTCACTGTTGTTTGCATATTTTGACTGGGGATGACAAGTTGGGGATGTCTGATGTTTTCCCTCAGTCTTGTTGTTTGGAAAGAAGTTATGGGATCTCTCGAGACAGGGGGAGATCGGGGGGGGAGGGGGCCATGGCAGGATTGGGCTGCAGATGTGGGAGGGGGAGGGGGAAGTTATGGAATTTTGTATGTCTTGCCACACAACACTGGTCAGTAGATCCTGGTTGTGCCACCACACTGGGACTATCACCCCACCGAACTTGTTGATATATACAGAATGCAATGCCTGCTGATGTGACTGATCCCCCGATTCATCCAACTTACCGATTCCTCACATGGAATGTAAGGGGACTGGGAGACCCGCGGAAGCGCCGGCACATCCTAGCTTATCTAGACCGCCACAATATACACTGTGCAATGCTGCAGGAAACACACTTTAGTCCTACTGCTACCATTTGCATCTCGATGGGCCGTCTATACCTGCTTCTCTTCATATTCATCTTATGACTGAGGGACGTGTATTCTTGCAAGGAAAAATCTCCCATCCCCCCTAAAGGGTCTCTGACAGACAAACAGGGCCAATATTCCTTTACCTGGGGCAGACTGGCTACACAGTCCTTCACACTCGTCTCCTGCTATGGACCCAATTCCAATTACCCAGATTTTTTTAGGGTGCTCTGGAGTAAAATTCTGGAAATTTATTCCACACACCTACATTGGGGAGGGGACCTAAAAACATCACCATTGAGCCTGCTCTTGACCGTTCACACCCGCAACCATACCACTGGTCCACATCCCAATCCACTTTAAAACTGATTCTTGAGAATCATGAGATAGTTAATGCATGGCGACATGAACACTCGCTGCAGATGGAAGTGGCCTGCTTCTCCATGGCTCGGGCCTCCTGGTCGATAATAGACATGTGGCTGATCACTAAAGGGCTAATACCAGGGCTGTCATGAGCCCTTTATCTCCCTTGCACATACTCTGATCACTCCCCGGTGCTCATCGTTCTTAACCCCCCCCGCATGAAAGCTCTCCATACTTATCCTGGTGACTTAATCCACTCTCTCTGCTTGATCCGATCTTTAAACAAGAGCTTAAACAGGAGAGTGCAGACTTCTTCCCACGAAATTAAAACTCGGTGGTGCATTATGCTATGATACGGGAGGCAATTAAAAAGTCACCATCTGTGGTCTATGCATTGCCAAGAGCGGCGGCATCCTGAAAGATATAAGGGCCAGATTGAGTAGACTAGAAGGTGACCATAAACATATCGAAACTCGCTTACAGACTACCCCAACACCCGAGCTGCAGGCGCAATTTAGGAGTACATTGGACGAGTACCAAGACACTGCTGAGAGCGAGTGTAAGTTCAGGGGAAAGTATTATAGGGTGAGACAATACGTAGAGGGAGGCAGACCGGGTAGGGCATTGGCATCCCTAATCCGACCTCCGCGGTTCGCGGTTCGCGAATACGATCCTAGAGGTGGAAGATGAGGATGGCCAGACAATAAAGATACGGCGGATATAGTGGCAGCCTTCGGAAGTTTCTATAAACGTCTATATAAGACTTAAACAGATCACAGATCACTCTGCTGAGTTTGATGCCTTCTATGAGGACACAGCGATAGCATGGCTGGGGGACGGCCAAAGTAAATTTATTTTACAACATCATGAGGACAATGAGATAGTTACTGCTATTATGCAGCTATCATCTGGAAAGGCGCCGGGGCCAGACGGACTCCCGGCGGAATTCTATAAAACCTTTCATCACCTACTCATTCCGATCTTGAGGCACGTATTCGAAGAGGCGAGGGAGTCCGGAATCCTTCCCCCTCTATGCGGGAAGCGCACATTAGCTCCATACCCAAGCCAGGTAAAGACGCCAAATATTGTGATTCGTACAGGCTCCTCTCCTTAATAAATGTGGATGCTAGCTAAATTAGTCGCAAACCGTATTGGCCCTCTGATGACCGCATTGGTCCTCCCAGACCAGTCGGGCTTTGTGCCCACTAGAGGCACATCTCATAACCTGCACACATTATTCGCGCTCCTACAAGATGTGGACTCGGAGACAAACGCTACAGCAATATTCCTGGATGCCACGTAGGCTTTTGACTCCCTTGAATGGGACTATCTGGCCTACGTGCTACAACGCATGGGGTCCCCCCCCTTTCTGGCCAGGATTAATCTATTGTACTCAGGGGTGCAGGCACGAATTATTATTAACGGGGTACGGTCGGCCCCTTTCGCAATCACCCCTGTCTCCCCTGCTTTTTGCTATTGCCATTGAACCGTTGGCGGCCAATATCAGACAACACCACTGGGAGCACGCCTTGGTCTACCCGGAGAGGCAAATCCTAATATCACTATATGCTGACGACCTGACGCTATATTTGAGGGACCCTGATGTCAGCCTTAACCCAATCCTTTGTGTACTAATATTGTTCGATAGACGGTTGGGAATAAAGGTGAACTGGGGAAAATCCCAGATTTCCCCCTAACGGACTCCTCCCCGCGTTTTGAGCCTGACTACCCACTGGCTTGGTGTGCTGATTCGGTTACATAGTTGGGTATCCGCATCTCCCGCTGCCGGGAGGAATTGATGAGAGATAATTATGGACGGGTACTGGATCAATTGACGGATAAAATAACCAGATGGATCACGATGCCTTTATCCATGGCTGCCAGAGTGTCGTCAATTAAAATGGTTATCTTACTTCAGCGCCTTCACCTGTTTACGAACATTCCCTATGCCCCGAGCCGCCATTTCTTCAACAATATCAATCACAGTTGATCAGATTGACATGGGGCGAGAAACAACCTAGACTGGCTTAGGAGATTCTCATACGCCCCTTCGATGCCGGAGGTCTTTAAATCCCACACATTGAAATGTATTTTAACTGCGCCCAGGCTCACTTTGCGGCCTACTGAATACATCCCCTCCAGTGCATGCCTCATCTGGCTGTGGAGGATGGGCACATGGCACCCACTCCTTTTTCGGCATATTTGAGCGCCCCCACGGTGCCTAGACACCTGGCTTCCAACACAGTCCAATGCACTACTCCCGCTTGTTTGGACCTGGTGCAGCGGCTTAACTGTCCCCTATTATATTCACCTTTGGCGCCTCTACAGGGAAGACATGATATTCCTGTTACATGGGAGGGTGCAGTAAGATGTTACAGAAGTTCTCTCAGAAGTTCTCTCGGCTCACTTGTGGTCAACTGTATACACAGGGGACTTTCTGCACCAGTAAGGAATTCTTTGGCGCCGTCTCCTCCACCCTGCTGGAACGCTTTTACTATGTGCGACTCACGCAGGGCGTTCAGGCCCTTAGGCCTTGCTTCCCACTCGAACCGCCCATCATGGCCCCCCTGCACGTACTGTTACAGCAGGAAAGCCCGGAACATGTAGTCTCACGGCTATACTCCACCACACAGAAGGAATGGGAGAGGAGCCCTGCCCCGTCCCAGGTCAGATGGGAGGGGGCAATGGGACACACCCTCACGGAACAACAATGGTCGTTCTGCTGTCGACAGACCGGGGAAATCTTTGCCAATAGCAGATTGTGACTCATACATTTAAAATACTTGCATCAAATTTATTATACACCTGTCCGACTGTACAGCGTTCGGTTGCGCGATAATGAGCCGGGTTTGGACACCTGGCCTGGGACTGCCCACTGATCAGGACATACTGGCGGGAGGCACTTAGTTCATTGGATGAGATGGCAGGGACACACGTGCCTGATACCTCCATTGTGGTGCTCTTGGGGTACACTGAACAACTGCCTCTTAAGATCCGTAAATACACATCAATGGCCCTTTTCTTAGCAAAAAGAAGGATCGCATGCTGGTGAGGGAGAGGAAGGGCTCCCAAATTTAAAGAGTGGTTGAATGATCTCACACACTTTCAGAATCAGTTACATATCTACGCTGAACTCATGCCACCTACATTTTGCCCACGGGACATTTGGAGCCCTTTGCAAACTTACCTCCTGAAACACACTGATACTGATGACAGACACCCAGGCGGGACACTCAGAAGAGTTAGAATCATGAAGTGCTGAAGGAGGTGGGTTGTCTGGCACTGGACGCTTTGGGGTTTGGGGAGCAGTGATGATGTGAGATGATGATACATGACAGGGGGGACTGGGGTAGGGGTGGTAAACTTGGATGCTGATTAATTGCAAGAGATTTGTGGTTGTATTCCACTGTTGGGATCTTTATGTTTGTTGGAGACCTTTATAGCTGACTGAATGACATGCATGCCCTCCTTACGTGGCCGGCCCGATGGGTTGTAGGCAGCTTGCTGTGCTTCATCCCATACCCTTTATGTTGTGGACCCGATTGCGATACAGTGGCGGCCTGTTGGGATGCAGGCACCCTGCTGTGTCAATTATGCAACCAGTCAATAAAGGTCTTGTTGAAAAAAAAAACGAATATTTTGAAATTATGCATCTACCTGGTTATTAAAAAGTAAATCACCCTATGGTTTCAGCTTCATTTTATAGTTCTGCCACGCATAACGCTGAAATCCACAGAAAGGTGCTGAATTTATCCTTTTAATGAGGATGAAATGCCTAGGTGAAACTTTTTAGACCAACCACCATCATGCACACATCTGCAAGAATACAGCCACTGTCTCAAGGAGAGAGCTGACAGGGATAAGAAAAACAGGGAATCTTTGCCCACCAATTAGTGACTCCATAAAATGTAGGGTCGTCATACTATCTTCCCCTGCAACAGTTCTCCTGTCCAGCTTGCCAGGTACAGACCTCTACCATCTGCTGCCTGTTTACCTGAACATTTCTTGCTGTTTTGCTTTTCTACATGTTTTTCTGCCCTCTGATGCCTTTTTCTGCTAGTTTTACTGCCTTCTGTATTGTCTTTCATACTTGTTTTTCCGCCCTCTGTTTTGCTCTCTGCTGCTCTATTTTGCCTTTTCGGCTAATTTTTCTGACCTGTGTTTTGCTATTTCTGCTTGTTTTTCAGCCTTCTTTTTTTGCCTTTTTCCTGCTATCCAGTGCCCCTGCCCCAGTACGCACTAAATGGAGGCTGCTGCGCGACCCCATTGAGCTGGTCATTGTGCCAGTTTCCCCTGTGACAATTCTTCTGTCCATCTTGCCTGCCTTCTGCTACTTTCAGCTGCATGCCTACCTGCTGCCCTCGGTTTGTGCCTCCTCTGCTTATTTCTTGCTTTGTTTTGGTTTTCCTGCTTATTTTGCTACCCTCTGTTTTGTCTTTTGTACTCATTTTTCTGCCCTCTATCTTGCCTTTTCTCCTTATTTTCTGCCCTACGTTTTGCCTTTTGTGCTAGTTTTTCTGCCCTTTCATTTGTCCTCTTCTGCTATGTTTTGCCTTTCGGCTCGTTTTTCTGCCATCTGTTTTGCCTTTCTCTGCTCATTTTTCTATCCTCTGTTTTGCCTTCATATGCTCCATTTTGCCTTTTCTGCTCATTATCTGACTTCTGTTTTGCCTTTCCCACTCGTTTCTTCCCTCTTCTCACTATTTCCACAAGACCTGGCTCCTCAATAGATACCTCAAATTCCAGCTCCCAGATACCTTCAGTGGTGATAGTGCAGCACACTACAAATGCTGATTGATTGATTGATAGGGCCAGATGTAAAAAATTTGGGGATGGACATTTTAGACATTTCTATTCCAAATGTATGAAACTTTTCGACTTTTAATTAGTGATCTCTAGTGGGTCACACATCGACCTACCCCATGAATAATAACGAGGGAGGTCGCAGTTTGTAACCTATTAGGAATGATAGACCATCACAGGGATGGTGAGCCAAGTGAACAGCGTTCATGATGAAGATTGTGGCTTGAGTTGTGATAGGGGTGAGCAGGTGTTTGGAGTTTGTATTTGTGGGTGCAACCAGGCTGATGCTGTCAGCGGCTGGGGATTGGGGTTTGAAGTTTCCATAGATGACTGAGATCTTGTCATTTAAGAAGTCCGCCAGGGTGTCACACATTTCTTGGGATAGGGTGATGTTTTTCTCGTGGTTGCGGGGCTCGAAAACAATTGTGAAGAGCTCCTTGCTGTGGTTTGTTATGGTTTCTATATGGTTTGCTAGGGCATTCTTCTTTTTTTCTTTCAGAAGGTGACTGATGGTACCTATTGAGTGCTGTCTTGAAGGTGGTATGTTGTCCGGTTTCATTGCTCATGCAGCACTTCCTTTCTATTTACTAGCAGTTGCAGTGGGTAGCTTTCCGCTGCATGGTAAACCAGCTGGCTCTTCTGGCAGGTACTTTGGATTCAGTAGGCTTGGAGAGAGCAATGGTGTCTGTGCATTCTGTGATCCACTCACAGAAGTTCTTTGCAGCCTGGTCTGAGATGGATGTTTTTGGGAGGGCGGGAGTTGAGAGCATTGTTGTACTGGTCTTCTGATATCTTTTTCCAGTTTCTGCACGTGAAGGTGTGAGGCATGGTGACAATGTTGGTTGGTCCTGAGATACTGAATTGGATGCTGTGGAGGATGTCCAGGTGAGCTGTGAGACATGGTTGTCCTTCACTCTGTTGCCGGATGTGAGGATGGGACCCAGTATGTGTCCTTCGTTGTGAGTATGGTCGGTGACTAGTTGCGTGAGTCCAACGTTGCTCATGCTTTCCATGATGTTAGATGTGTTTCTGTTGCTGAGGTCATCGAAGTGGAAGTTAAGATCCCTTAGGAGGAGGTAGTGCTCAGAGTCGATGGCGATCAAGGTGATGTGGTCAAATATGGCGTTGTTGAAACTGGGTGGTGGTCCTGCAGGTCTGTGTAGGCTAGGGTGCCCCTGATGGTACCTTTTGCGAATGTGTGAAGTTGGAAGTTAAGATGCTCCATTACCGGGGTTGGGTCATCTGAGGAGGTTGTGCATGGGATTATGTCTTTGTGGATGATGGAAATTCCACTTCTGTGTTTGTTGATTCGGTCCCAGTGTGTTGTCTTGTAGCCTCTGGAAGTGGCTATGGTGATGTTCGGTGTGGGTGCAAGGTTCAGTCAGGTCTCTGTGTAGAAGATGACATGTCCCAGATCTCCATGGTATGCTAGTTGAGCGATCGTGTGTTGAGTAGAATGCAGAGTTGTGCTGTGGTGGTCTCCATCGACATGGCGGACGTAGTCATGTTTGCGGTGTCTGTGGCCTCGGCTGCTTTGGTGTTGCTAGTGAAGCAGCAGTGCTGGCAGGAGATTGTTCATTTGGTGGTGCATGGAGATGTGCAACAGCAGTTGTTGAGGTGTCCAGGATCCAAGGCTCAGAGGTCTACATCAGAGTATCTGTGTGTAGCTGGACGGCGCTGGGTGTGCTCCAGGCACGGACAGGTGCAGACAGGCATGCCTTTGGCACCCCTTGAGCATGCCCACTGCATGGCCACACTGCGTGCCCACAATGCAGCATCCATTTAATAGGTGCTGGGAGGGGGGGGGGGGAGCACTGGGTGGCGGGTGGTGGGAGCAGTGAAGAAGCGAGAAAAAAGAGCGATCAAAAAGGTTCCTGAATGGCGCATTAAACACAAAAACAGCAGTGAACAAAATAGGACTAATACAGGCAGACACAAAAGACAAATTACAGGCAGAGAAACAAAGGTATTGACAGTCCACTGGCTAACTATTACAGGCAGCGAACAACTGTCTCACTGGCAGCAAAACAACAAAGGCATAAATTATTTTAAAATACACAGCAGATCCCAATGTGCTGCAGGGCAGAGTGAGGAGACCTGCTGGCACAGAGAGGGGAGTGGATCAAGAATCTGCTTAATATGGTTGCACTGCAGCCTCCATTAAGTAGGTTCTGGGAGAAGCACTGGGAGTTGGGAGCGGTGAAGAAGCAGGAAAAACAAGAGATTTCTGAGGCTCCTGAACGGCACGTGCAAAACAAAAACAGAAGTGAACAAAAATATAGCTAATTCTGGCAGGAAAAAAAGACAAGTTGCAGGCAGAGAAACAAAGTTACTGGCAGTCCACTGGCTAACTATTACAGGGTCCATTGGCTAACTATTACAGGCAGCAAGCAACTGACTTACTGGAAACAAGAGAGCAGAGGCAGAAATATTGATTTATTTGCGTTTGAAAAATACATTTCGTTTTCTTGTAAGGAAAATGGGCTCCATTTAAAAACATGCTGTATTTAAAAACAATCACAGAATTCACGGTCTGCTGTCCCCAGCAGGCCACCATCCCTTTGATGGCTACCGTTCATAAAGGGTCACAAACTGCGACCTCCCTGGGGTAGGTCAATTTGAGACCCACTATAAGTCACTAATTAAAAGTGGAAAGGTTTCAGACATTAGTTCACTAATAGTATTAATCACCTATCAGATTTGTTTGATAAGCGATGCTGTAACAAAAATGATCCCTGCCAAATTTGTTTATGCAGGCGCAATCCAGCATTGTTGAATTTTAGATATTTCACGTACGTTATGTTTAGTTTTCTTACACTTACTGGTTCCCTTAATTTGGGCATGTGGGAAACTAGCTTGAATAAAAAATGTTTTTCAGAAAACTCAAAGTTTGAGGCAGCTCTTTAGTAGATTACCAGAAACAAATATGGAGTATGTTTTTCTAGATCAACATAATAAGTATAATTTTTTTTTGTAATTATATATATTACTCAAGGAAATATGTAGCCATTTTCACTGTAGAGAAATGCCGTTTATATTTGAAAAGTTGAGGCAATCTACTGAATCTCAAAATGGGAGCTGACCTCAATGGGCATTCTGATTAACCACCACTACAAATCTATGTAAACAATGAAAGTACATAGGTCTAATGCGCTGCATCGGGAGGTAGAGTTAGCCCCTGCAGCACCTGATAGTGTGATGTGATCGTGTGTCCGAAGGAAAGCTGTACTGACACTCAGGGTGGCACTTTGAAAGAGGAAAGTGGGATAGTATATATTATGTAATTTATTGGTAAAAACAGTAGCAATATTGCGGTAAAGGAAAAGCCAGGGGCCACATATCCTAAGCATTTTGAGGTTGCAAATGGCCCAATGGCAAGAATCATCCCGTTTGCGAACTCAAAAATATTTTGAATGTGAAAACGTCGAGTTGCCATTCAGTAACAAGTTACAGAATCGCAATTCAGGTTTGTGAGCCAATACCAAATGGGTATTTGAAAGGGGCATGTTTAGGATGTGTCTTTCAAATATTGAATGGTAGAATGATATATTATCATTTTGCGACTGAATTCCAGTCGCAAAACATTAATATTTTAACACTTCTTCAAAGGTGGTCCTAAGCCATTCGGAAATGGGAAGGGGTTCCCATGGGACCACTACCTCTTTGAGAATGTTAAAAAAAATAATTTAAGAACAGTCAGTTGCTGAACCACTGCCTCTTCTTAATAAAAATAAAAGTTAAACATTCATTTTATATTTTTGAAACACGTTCAATTTTCCTTCAAGGAAAATAGGCTCCATTGAAATAAATGCTTTATTAAAAAGTAGTCACCCACAGACCCCTGTCCCAACCACATCTTCAACCTCAGGAGCAAGACGTATGGCGACAAGCACAAGAAAGTCCTTAACACCTTTGGGCCTAGATGTATCAAGATTCCATTTTGCGAATCTTAAATAGAGATTTTTTGCGAATCGCTATTTAGAATTCGCAAAATGGAATGTATGTAAAAAATTGCATTTTTTTTTGTTTCCTTATTTATCTTTATTTGCAAATTCGCATTTTGCGAATTTGCAAATAAGGAATAATTCCCCATGCATTCCTATGGGCCAGGAGGCCCATAGGAATGATTGTGCAGTAATTCTCAAATTGCGAATTCGCAATTTGCTAATCGCAATTTGAGAATTATTTCAAGGGTGCAGGGGTGTCTCATGGACACCCTGCTGCACCCCTGAAACTTACATGTGTGTGCATATGGCACACATACATGCCCTATGGGCATGTATGTGTGCACATACATGCCCTATGGGCATGTATGTGTGTCACATGCCACCTTCAAAATAGTCATATTTTGTTTTTAAAAGGATTTCGCAAATTAACACGAACCTCAAATTGGTGTTAATTTGCGATTCCTTAACCCGAATTCGCAATTTTAAAAAGTTTCATACATGCCATTTAAGGAATCGCAAAATTTTGATTCCTTAAATGCATAAGCAAAATAAGGAATCGCATTTTTTTGCGATTCCTTATTTTGCTAATTTCTGATACATCCCAAAAGATGCTAAATGTCCGTTTGCGATTCCTTAAGGCCGAAATTCTGCGAATTTCGGCCTTAACGAATCGCAAAAGGCTTGATACATCTAGGCCTTATTACCTTGGCCTCTTCTCTGAGGACTGGAACCATGCTGAAGTTAGGCCCCTCCTGAAGAAACCTTACAACAACTGGACAGAACCAAAGAACTACTGGCCGCTCTCTCTGCTCCCCTTTCCAGCAAAGGTTCCTGAGAAGCCAATCAACCAGCAACTCACAGTACACCTTGAAGACAACAACCTTCTGTATCTTTCTCAATCCGGAATCTGAGCCAACCACAGCACCAAGACAGCCGTGATCGCAGCCGCTGACAACATCAGAGTCCTCCTGGACTGCGGCAAAATGGTAGTCCTCATTCTCCTGGACCTGTCAGCTACCTTTGACACCATCTTCAATCACATCTTGATAAACAGTTTTCACCATATCAAAATACAAGGAGATACCCTCAAATGGATCGCCTCATACTTCACCAGAAAAACACAGCAAATCAGTCTCCCACCGTTCACCTTGAACCCAAGAAATTAATCTGCGACATCCACCAAGGATCATCCCTCTGCCTCACCCTCTTCAACATGTACTTGACCCCCCTGGCCAACATCACCAGTTCGCACAACCTCAACATCATCTCCTATGCCAAAGACACCCGGCTCATGCTCTCACTGTCAGAAGACCCCTCCACCACCAGAGCCAACTTCTGCAATAGTATGATGAACGTCATCAACTTGATGAAGGACAACTGCCTGAAGCTCCGGGGGCGCAAGAGGGCACACAACTGTATGGCCGCACTTTCGTGAGGCTCCTAAGGACCGGAGCAATTATCCTATAAATATCCTACCAACGACTGGTTTTGCACAACAAACTCGAAAGAGGGACGTACCTTGCCACCTGGGGAACACTCGGAGTGACACTGGTGCGGATCGGATGTACAGCGGGAAGGAAAGAGGCGATTGAATTCTGGCCGTGTACAGCAGGGAGAGGGGTCGGAAGAGCTGGCTGGGAGGGACCGCTGGGAAAACCCGAGGCTTGGAAGGCGGAAGTCAGGCCCCAAGGTAGTGTGGAGGGCGATAAGAAGACTGGAACCAGCTGTGGTATTGCGCCCTGTCTGACCTGCAGTGGAGTAGAGCGGAGACCAATGACCAGCTCAATGGAGGAGGCAGCTCGTTGACGAGGAACGACGGATGTTTCCTATTACCGAAGCCCAGGCTGCACGTAGTGGCGGACGTACAGCGGGAAACACGTGAGTTGGATGCTGGGGCTGCTGCGAGCAGGGAAACAGGAGGTGGATGAAAAAGGAGGCCAGGCGAGCAGGACTCATATTGGGGTACACAGGAGGTAGATATAAAGCTAAGGAGACGACCGCGGAGGGCCGTGAACACCTGAGAGACTGCATTGGAAAACTGCGGCGCCATATTGCGTCAGAATAGCTCGCGCCAGCACCTCGAACCTGGGAATATTGCTCAGGACGCTCAAACTTCTGAGGGCAGGCATCTGCAGGCCGGTTATACTCTTCAGACCCGCTGGTAATAAGGCAGAGCACAGGACATATTGGAGAGTGAAAGAACAAGTAATGCTGTGAGATTGCATGGCTGCTGCCCGGCACTATGGAGTAGGCACCCTGTGACCTGCACTGGAGCAAACAAGATTGGGCCGCCACTGAGCCCCGACGGGGAGGTGCTGCAGAGGGTGCCTGGAGAAGAAGGCTTAGACTAGCGCCACGACTAGGGGACCTTCCCCCCCGCCTGCTATTCAACTCAACACAGCTAAGTGCTGACCTTCAGAGAGTGAGCGATTTGGGGGCAGAGTTCAACAGTGGCCTCTCTGGTGGCAAGCTCTGCTGAGGCGCCGCAGTAACCCCTAAGTAACACTGGTGAACACTTTCAGGAGCATGGAGAAGGGGACTGGAAACAACGTTGGGGGACTTCCTATGAACAATAAAAAGGCAACAACGTGATCGGGAGAGTCACAGTAGTTCTCAGAGATCATCTCCATCCAAAGAAGAAGGTCGCCTGCACTGAGTATTCAGGGATGTACAGCGAGACGACGCACAGGTGGCAAGTATGAGAGAGACAAGGGCTATAGAAAATGTGAAAATCTATTGACTGTGCACCAGACGTTGGTTCCTATTGAACTCCGGACCACCTCTCCCTAGGTAGAAGACCTTGTTATTGCATCACAGAGGTCCTCAGTGGGAGAGGGGAACTTGTGTGACCCTCTAGAATAGGCTCCGGAGTGTATAACTCACTAATGTCTGGCTTGTGTTTAGTTGCCCTGGAACTGGATGACATAAGGGCATGTTGGTTGAGGAGGGGGAGGGGGTGGGGAGACAGGTGCAGGCAAGTTTGGGTTGCTTCAGTGGGTGGGGAGAGGTAGGGAGGGGGGTTTCAAGGGTTTTGTTTGGGAGTTTACTGTTTATGTATCGTAAGGTCCAACAGCTGAAGATACGATGGAACATGCAGTTTCAAGAGAACTCTGGAAATAGGCGATTGAATGGTGGGATGCTGGCTGGGTAGGAGGGCCGGCTCCTTTTTCTCATTGCTTATGGTGTTGAACTGTACAGGGGATGATGGAGACGCCCAGCACTAATCTTAATATTTTGACTTGGAATGTGAGAGGATTGGGGGATCCTCGTAAAAAGAGGCAGGTCTTATCTTATTTAGACAGACATAATATTCACATTGTTATGCTTCAGGAAACCCATTGCCAGCGTAATAGATTGAATACATTTGGAGCCAAATGGGCAGAGACTAGGGTTTTTTCATCTTACTCGAGTTATGCACGTGGGTCTGCCATATTGGTCAAAAGACAGGTACCTTTCCAATTAGCAACCACCCTATGCGATGTTGATGGGAGGTACTGTATGGAATGGGGTAGACTGTGGACTCAATCGGTCATTTTGGTGTGTTGCTACGGTCCTAATTTGGATGATCCCAAGTATTTTGAAGATTTATGGGCCAAGGTTTTTGAAATAGAGGCCACGCACATAGTGTGGGGGGGGGGCGATTTAAATGTAATGTATAATCCAAATGCAGACAGATCTCATCCGGCACCACACCACTACACTAAAGCACAGGCGGTGGTCGCGGACATTAAGGAAGCTTACCATTTGACAGATGCATGGAGGCATAAGCATCCTCAGAAAAGGGAAGGCACGCATTTTACAGCACCAGCATTCTTATCGGCCAGGCTGGATTATTTCTTAGTGTCCAGAGGTCTCGCACCCGCTATAGCAGACACACAGCATCTTGCAGGAACATACTCTGACCATGCTCCAGTTTTGATGTTGCTTTCCTCTACGGATTTTAATGAGCCGCGTAGCCCCTGGAGGTTGAAGCCCTCTATCCTACTGGATGAGGTCTTTCAAGAAGACTTGAGGGAGGAAATACTTGATTTTTTCAGCGACATAAGGAGTCAGTCCAAAGCGTAGAGGTGATATGGGAGGCTTTTAAAGTAACAATACGGGGATATTGCATAGGTAAAGGAGCTGGAGTGCTTAAGGATATTCAAGCCACGATTAGGCCCATAGATAGGGAACTTAGAAGACTGGAGGAGGACATGGCGGTGACCCCATCTGCAGACCTGCAAATAGCCTTTAGGGAGAAACTGTCTCTATACATGGAGGAAGCTCAGAGAGAGGCGAAATTTAAAAGTAAATACTGGGTAGCCAGAAGCTACGGAGAAGGTGACAGGCCTGGAAAAATGCTAGCGCACAAGGTGAAAAGGCCTAGAGAGGCCAACTCTATTACGGAAATAAAGGACTCAGGGACTGTCATACACCGTGACACACATAATATGCTTAACACATTCCTGGAACACTATAGTGCATTGAACGCCACAACAGGAGGGTGGATGAGCAGTTGGATGACTTCCTTGGGGATGTGGCACTGTGGTGGCTTAGTGACGTGCAAAGGACCTTCTTAAGTACGCCCTTTGAGCTGGATGATGTGCGGGATGCCATCATGAGCATGCAATCGGGCAAAGCCACTGGCACCGATGGTATTCCAGTGGAATTTTATAAAACATATATAGAGATTATGGCGCTGGTACTTCGGGAGGTATATGAGGACGCATTTGAAATGGGACGATTGCCCCAATCCATGAGGGAAGCGCTGATTCTGTCTTTGCCTAAACCGGGAAAGCCCCTTGATGTTTACGACTCCTATAGACCCTTGTCGATGTTGAATTGCGACCCGAAAATACTAGCTAAGCTGATAGCGACAAGACTTAGTTTGTTGATGGACCGTCTGATGTTGCCAGACCAGTCGGGATTTGTGCCGGGCAGGGCCAACTCTCACAATTTAAGGACGCTCTTTGCGATCCTGCACACCGCGTCCCTTGATCTCCCTATGGCCACCATTTTCTTGGACGCTACTAAGGCGTTTGATTCGCTAGAATGGAGGTATCTTTTGAGGGTGATGAGACTCATGGGATTCCCACCATTGTTAGCTTGGATCGAACTGCTCTACACCAAACCAGTGGCCAAGGTGCTTATCAATGGCTACACCTCCCGGGCATTTGAGATAACGAGGGGAACCAGACAGGGGTGCCCGTTGTCGCCGTTGTTATTTGTGCTGGCAGTGGAACCCCTTGTGGCAAAACTGCAGCAAAGTCACAATGATAAGGCATTACGGTGTTTACAGCGCCAGATACTTATCTCACTATACGCAGATGACATTACCCTTTATGTTAGAGACCCACAGCAGAATTTGAGCCAGATACTGAGGGAATTCATTGTTTTTGGGAGACTGTCAGGTTTTTCAAATCAACAGGGCCAAATCCAGCTTTTTCCCACTCACGGCGGCGGTTAAGAGATGGTGTATGGATGAGCTCAAATACTAAGGAGTTATAGTCACAAGGAACAGGGAGGAACTGATGAGAGCAAATTATGGAACAAATATTTCCAAGATTGGCGATTGTGTGACGAGATGGGTGGCGTTTCCGCTGTCTTTGGCGGGGCGAGCATCCTTAATCAAAATGGTTATACTCCCACAGGTACTATATTTATTTCTGAATATACCATACTATCCGGGTTCCTATTGTTTCACAGCCCTCAATTCAGAGTTAATACGACTGGTGTGGGTAGGTAAACAACCTCGACTACAATGGGAAGTATTGGCTAGACCTTACTCCAGGGAGGATTTGGGATCCCTGATTTTGAGTTATATTTTATAGCGGCGCAGGCCCACTTTGTATGGTATTGGGTCAAACAGCCTCGCTATATGCCACAAGTGGCGGCAGAATACTGGCTGGCTCATCCTGTCCTGTTAGAAGGGGCAATATATAGCAAGGTTGGACAAAGGGAGCGTCAACCAGATGCACTTTATTGTTCGCGTATGGCATGGCACAAGATTGCGGGAATGTTGGAAGTGCCGTTGTCATATTCTCCACTGATGCCCCTTATTTATCACCCGGATATCCCGCTGCTGCAGGAGGAAGTATTCAAGAAATTCAGGGGGAAATATGGCTTGGTTACTTGGGGAGATATGTACCATGGGAGCGGATTCAGGGCCTTAGCTCATAGGTGTCCTGAAGGGCTGCAGACACCGCTAGATGTGTTTCTATATATTCGACTGAGACAGAGTGTAAAAGCAATCACCTCAGAGTTCCCGGCTTGACCAGCAGAGCTAGCTCCGCTACATTCCATGCTGGAAAGACCCGAACCCTCACGGCTAGTATCATTGATTTATAAAACAATACACGTACAAAGGAAGAGACCTGCGCCGCAAGCGCGAGCGAAATGGGAAGTAGAACTAGGAAGACAGCTGACAGACTCACAGTGGGAGATCTGCTGCCTGCTCACTGAGCGGGCATCAGCGAACAGCAGGCTCCGCATCATACAATACAAGTTCCTTCATAGACTGTATCATACTCCTACTAAGATGCACAGATTTAAACTGCGGGAGGAGGATCGGTGTGACAGGTGCCGCGCACCTGGGACGGATTTTTTGCATCTGGCATGGTACTGCCCAAGCGTTAGGGATTATTGGAATAAGGTTTTTGAAGCTTTGCAACAGATGATAGATGCAACACTGGAACCGGACCCTTTATTAGCATTACTGGGTAATGTTACTCCGGTGAGGACAGAACATAGGAGGTTTGTGGCTATGGCACTTCTCATGGCTAAAGGAAGGGTTGCCTGCAGATGGGGGAGGGGGCGGGCCCCTAAATTTAAGACTTTGATGGAGGATCTAATTAATTGTCAAGAGACGTTGGCCACATATGCAGAATTGCTACCGGTAGCCTCTAGGCCCAAAGATATTTGGGCCCCCTTATGTGCTGTTTGCTCGCTAGAGCGACAACGGACCTGGGTAGCGGAGATCAGGCTGCTGCGGATGAAGGACCGTAGGAGTATGTCATGGCTCACAGTAGGAGAGTAGGGTATGGAGCTCTATGCCTGCAGACTTTTTAGCCCTTGTGACACTGCCATAGACGGGTTCATGCTGTTCGAGATAGGGGGTGAGGTGGGTGTATAGATTGTCTTTTGTGTGACCAAGAATGACCGCATTTCAGATGACCTGTGTGGATCAGCCAATTGGTGGGGGTCATCGGGGGGGCATGGCCTTTATGCTACTATCCCATGGACAGGCTGTTATTACTGAACTGTGCATGTATCATGTGTAATTGCATGTGAAATTGCTATGTAAAGAGGACCATTATGATGTTGGAATGTGAGATGACTATAGATAGAAACTGTATGTTGTTGGAAATAATAAATAAAAAGAGTTAAAAAAATGGACAACTGCCTCAAGCTCCACTCGGACAAAATGGAATTTCTCATCTTTGAGAACAATACCTCACCATGGAATGATGTATGGTGGCCTGGTGAAACCAGCCCATCCCCTGCAGACCATGCCCACATTCTTGGAATCATCTTGGACAGCAAGCGATCTATGAAGAAACAGGTAAATGTGGTTTCATCCACCTATTTCCACACCCTACACATGTGCTGCAAGATCTTCAGGTGGCTCCCTGTCAACTCCAATAGTATATCCAATCAGGTCCTCCCTACCAGCTGGCTTGACTACAGGAACACCACATGCCTCCTGATCAGACTACAGACAATACAAATCTCAGCAAAAAGACTCGCCCTCAACCTCCCTAGACAAACCCACATCACATTGTACCTTAACGAGCTACACTGGCTCTCGCTCCAGGAGAGATACCAGTTCAAGATGCTGACCCAAGCATACAAAGCCCTCCACAAAAAGGACCAGCTTAGATCAACAAATGCATGACTTTCCACCAACTTGCCAGACTCCTATGATATGCTTCCCTCTTCCTCATTGGCACCTCCCCGGATCTGCAGAGGCAACAGTAGAGGATGCTTCTTCTCACACCTGGCCTCCAAAGCTTGGAACGACCTTCCCCTGAACCTCGGGACCACATAATCTCTCTGGGATTTCAGAAAGGGACTCAAGACCCGATTGTTTGAATTAACAGATTACCACGAAGCAGCTAGCAACTCCAGCTTCTTGAGAGCCTCTCTGAGATGTATCATGCTTTATAAACCCTGATTAGGTTAATTGATTCACTGATTGAGTGACGTGTGTATAGGGCACATTGCAAGATGAACTGTTTATTTGAAATTTAAGCAATACCTAGGTTTTGATTTTGTGCACTCTATGTTTGTGAGGTAAAATGCTCAGGTAGCATGCTGAGATTCAAACCAGTAAATTACTGTTCTGACACACTGGTGCAACAAGCATTCAGCACCCTGACCTACCTCCAATTAAACGATCAAGTTAACACCTTGAAAATATTTCCATACTAGTCAGAAGCTCAACAAATTCTGCTTTCTTCCTTTACATGGTTGAAAGCAGTCTTACAGCTTCCTTTTGAGTGCTACTACAACTTTCAAATCAGGTGAAAGCAGAGTTTGTGTTTAATCAGAAACCACAGGGTTTGCAAAAGTAATGCTTGCACTCAGATTTTTTACATGTGAAAAATCCTCCACATATGATCTGAAAGAACTTGAGCCGGAAAAACAGTGCAAGATGGGAAAACTGTTTTGTAAAACAGGTGTCAAAGACCATTTCAGTAACTTAATTCCCATTTATAATAAGGGGAAAATATTAAATCAGGTAAACAAATGTATTGGAGTCTGGTAAGTACCAACAAAATACTGACATAACACTGCAATGTAGTATCTTGCACAACTCTAAAGCAACTGTTCCTAGGCCCAAATGTCCTCATGTCCAAAACACTCCTCCCAAACAGGTCTCACAGATCCCACATCAACTCTCTCTCATTCAGCACAAATGTGCCTAGCAGTATTTAAGTGGTGGCACATGTACAGGCAGCCTACACTACAACTCCCACCAGGTCCCCTTGTCCCACAGCTGAGCAGGATGTAGGACTACCCCAGAAGCATGTGGCAGCCATTGCATTGTTCACCACCATCCAACAGGTAGGTAGCCATCTTGCCTGGGAGGCCTGTTTGGGGGGAGCGAGGCATGTACCACCACTCCCACCATGCACCCTGTCCCACAGCCTACCAAAATGGAGCACTCTCTCCCACCCCACCTAGGAACACCTGGAAGCCATTGCAGCACCCCAAAAGAACTAACAGGTAGGTAGCCATCTTGCCTGGGAGGGCTGTTTTAGGGAGGGAGGCCTGTACCACTACTCCCACCATGCCCCCTCTACCACAGCATAATCCAGATGGATCCCCCCCACCCCACCTAGGAGCACCTAGAAGCCATTGCAGCACACCAAACAAACTAACAAGTAGGTAGCCATCTTGCCTGGGAGTGCTGTTTGAGGGAGGGGGGCCTGTACCACTACTCCCACCATACGCCCTGTCCCACAGCATCATCCCAATGGATCCCCCCACCAAACCTAGGGGTACCTGGAAGCCATTGTATTACCCCAAACAAACTAACAGGTAGGTAGCTATCTTGCCTGGGAGGGATGTTTGAGGGAGGGAGGCCTGTACCACTACTCCCACCATACGCCCTGTCCCACAGCATCATCCCAATGGATCCCCCCACCAAACCTAGGGGTACCTGGAAGCCATTGTATTACCCCAAACAAACTAACAGGTAGGTAGCTATCTTGCCTGGGAGGTCTGTTTGAGGAAGAAAGGCCTGTATCACTACTCCCACCATGCCCCCTGTCCCACAGCATCATCCCAATGGATCCGCCCACCCCACCTAGGAGTACCTGAAAGCCATTGCACCATACCAAACAAACTAACAGGTAGGTAGCCATCTTGCCTGGAAGGGCTGTTTGAGGGAGGGAGGCCTGTACCACTACTCCCACCATGCCCCCTGTCCTGCAGCCTACCAAGATGAAGCATTCCTTCCACCCCATCCAGGAGCACCTGGAAGCCATTGCGGCACCCCAAACGAACTAACAGGTAGGTAGCCATCTTGCCTGGGAGGGCTGTTTGAGGGAGGGAGGCCCGTACCACTACTCCAACCATGCCCCCTGTCCCACAGCCCACCAAGATGGAGCACTCACTCCCACCCCACCCAGGAGCATCTGGAAGCCATTGCAGCACTCCAAACAAACTAACAGGTAGCCATCTTACCTGCGAGGGCTGTTTGAGGGAGGGAGGCCTGTACCACTACTCCCACCATGCCCCAAGTACCTCAGCATCATCCAGGTGGATCCCCCCAATCCACCTAGGAGCACCTGGAAGCCATTGACGCACATCAAACAAACTAACAGGTAGGTAGCCATCTTGCCTGGGAGTGCTGTTTGAGGGAGGTAGGCCTGTACCACTACTACCACCATACGCCCTGTCCCACAGCATCATCCTGATAGAACCCCCCACCCCACCTAGGAGCACCTGGAAGCCATTGCAGCACCCCAAACAAACTAACAGGTAGGTAGATATCTTGCCTGGGAGGGCTGTTTGAGGGAGGGAGGCCTGTACCACTACTTTTACTATGCCCCCTGTCCCAGAGCCTACCAAGATGGAGCACTCCCTCCCACCCAGCCCAGGAGCACCTTGAAGCCATTGCAGCACCCCAAACAAACTAGCAGGTAGGTAGCCATCTTGCCTGGGAGGGCTGTTTCAGGGAGGGAGCCCTGTATCACTACTCCCACCATGCCCCCTGTTCCACAGCATCATTCAAATGGATCCTTCCACCCCACCTAGTAGCACCTGGAAGCCATTTCAGCATACCAAACAAACTAACAGATAGGTAGCCATCTTGCCTGGGAGGGCTGTTTGAGGGAGGGAGGCCTGTACCACTACTCCCACCATGCCCCCTGTCCCACAGCCTACCAAGATGGAGCACTCCCTCCCACCTCATCCAGGGGCACCTGGAAGCCATTGCAACACTCCCAAACAAATCAACAGGTAGGTAGCCATCTTGCCTGGGAGGGCTGTTTGCGGAAGGGAGGTATGTACCACTACTCCCACCATGCCCCCTGCCCCACAGCATCATCCGGCTGGATCCCTCCCCCACCCCACCAGGAGCACCTGCAAGGCATTGCATAGTTCACCTTCACCAAACAGGTAAGTAGGCATCTTGCCTGGGAGGGCTGTTTCAGGGAGGGAGGCCTGTACCACTACTCCCACCATGCCCCCTGTCCCACAGCATCATCCAGATAGATCCCTCCCCCACCCCACCCAGGATCACCTGCAAGGCATTACATACTTCAATTTCACCAAACCGGTAGGTAGCCATCTTGCCTGGGAGGGCAGTCTTGTGGTGGGAGGCCTGCACTACAAATCCCACCAGGCCCCCTTGCCCAACAGCTGAGCAGGATGTAGGAATCCCCACACCACCAAGCATGGGTAAGCTCTCTAATTGCTATTGTGAAACTCAGAAGTAGGTAGTGACCATGTGCAGCATGCTCAGCTTTCCCTAATGCATGTTGCCACATGCCCACAACAGCATTTGAGACTGCTACTGATCGCATTTGGGTATCGTTGCTAGCGCTGTGTGTTATCTGTGATAGCGCTGTGTGTGCATTTCATCCTAGCTCGCTCTGTATAGCGCTGTGTGTTATCTGTGATAGCGCTGTGTGTGCATTTCATCCTAGCTCGCTCTGTATAGCGCTGTGTGTTATCTGTGATAGCGCTGTGTTTGCATCACATTGTAGCTCGTTTTGGAGAGATTTCAACTGACCTGGATTAGCCTTTGGCGCTGCTCCGCATTGCAACGCTTTGGTTTACTGTAGGCGCTCTGATTCCATTTGCTGACCCTGCCTCACTTTCACTTTGACCCTCCATTTTGTTTGTGTTGGTGCTCCCTGGGCCGCCCCTCCTCCCTGCTACCGCCTCCCAGCTGCTGCCCCTCCCACGCTCCGCCCCCTCCACCATCCATTTATGACCAATGCCCCCACGCGCAGCGTTCACGCGCTGCGGCCGTGACCCAGTTGCGCCGAAGGTGCGCCAAAGGTAAGCCCGTCTACGCCCGTCCGCGCCTGGACCGCGCCCAGCGCCAGACCCCCTGACCTCCATCCTACCCACCCCACCCACATTACTTATGCCGCTTCCACCCTCCTAGCCCTTAACCCCGGCCGCCTCTACGACTGCGCTCAAGCCGCCCCCGGACACACCCATGGACCTTTCACGTGCAACTCCTGCAAGTATGATGGCACCAAGACCAACTCCACATCCACTAACACTAAACACAGACCTGACGCCAACCACCTAAAATACATCCTACTCAATACCCGCTCAGTCCACAGGCACGCCATCGACCTCTGGAATCTACTAGACACCTTCTCTCCAGATGTCGCCTTCCTAACAGAAACATGGATGAACTCTACTTCAGCCCCAGACATCACCATTGCCGTCCCGGAATGCTACAAGATCATCCGTAAGGACCGGACCAACCAAACAGGAGGAGGCATCGCTATCGTCCACAAGAAATCCATCCGCATCTCAACCAGCTCAGACGTCAATCTCGCAAACACTGAACACCTCCACTTCCAGATCCGAATGTCTGACATAATATCGACAGACAGAATATCGATATGCAAAAATATCGGAGCAAAAATATCGACAGCAAAAATATCGGAATCCTATCTTCATAAAGGAAAGTACAAAAATATCGAAAAAATAATATCGTAGTACAAAAATATCGGAATCAAAAATATCGTTTTTTTAAATGTATTAATAATAATGTAAAAATAATTTTAAAATACATATAATTTTACAACTATTAAATAAAAATATTAAAACAAAATTAAAACTAATACATATACATTTAAAATAAATAAAACACTTAATAATTTAAATTAATTTTAATTTTTTTCATGTAATTTATTTGATTTAATGTAATATTTTTTTGTTTTTACCCTGTACGCCTGTACCCCAGAAACCCAAAACTGACCCTGAACCCTAAAAATATCCCTGTACCCCAAAAACCCAAAACTGACCCAGAACCCTAAAAATACCCCTTTACCCAAAAACTGAAAACTGACCCTGAACCCTAAAAAGACCCCTTTACCCAAAAACTGAAAACTGACCCTGAACCCTAAAAATACCCCTTTACCCAAAAACTGAAAACTGACCCTAAACCCTAAAAATACCCCTTTACCCAAAAACTGAAAACTGACCCTGAACCCTAAAAATACCCCTTTACCCATGAACTAAAAACTGACCCAGAACCCTAAAAATACCCCTTTACCCCAAAACTGAAAACTGACCCAGAACCCTAAAAATACCCCTTTACCCAAAAACTGAAAACTGACCCTGAACCCTAAAAATACCCCTTCACCCAAAAACTGAAAACTGACCCTGAACCAGCGACGGCTCGTGGAGGGAGTTACGGTGGGGCAGGAGGGTGGGGAGGGGGAGGGGCAGGGTGGAGGTTGCTAAAAACCGGCATATGGATAATTGCACCTCCACTTCCAGATCCGAATGTCTGACATAATATCGACAGACAGAATATCGATATGCAAAAATATCGGAGCAAAAATATCGACAGCAAAAATATCGGAATCCTATCTTCATAAAGGAAAGTACAAAAATATCGAAAAAATAATATCGTAGTACAAAAATATCGGAATCAAAAATATCGTTTTTTTAAATGTATTAATAATAATGTAAAAATAATTTTAAAATACATATAATTTTACAACTATTAAATAAAAATATTAAAACAAAATCAAAACTAATACATATACATTTAAAATAAATAAAACACTTAATAATTTAAATTAATTTTAATTTTTTTCATGTAATTTATTTGATTTAATGTAATATTTTTTTTGTTTTTACCCTGTACGCCTGTACCCCAGAAACCCAAAACTGACCCTGAACCCTAAAAATATCCCTGTACCCCAAAAACCCAAAACTGACCCAGAACCCTAAAAATACCCCTTTACCCCAAAACTGAAAACTGACCCAGAACCCTAAAAATACCCCTTTACCCAAAAACTGAAAACTGACCCTGAACCCTAAAAATACCCCTTCACCCAAAAACTGAAAACTGACCCTGAACCAGCGACGGCTCGTGGAGGGAGTTACGGTGGGGCAGGAGGGTGGGGAGGGGGAGGGGCAGGGTGGAGGTTGCTAAAAACCGGCATATGGATAATTGCAGGTAAGTAAACAATTTAATTAATAAAACGAATTTCGTAGTGCGCCTTGCATCGCAAAATGCAATGCAGTGCGAGCTACGAAATTCGTTTTATTAATTAAATTGTTTACTTACCTGCAATTATCCATATGCCGGTTTTTAGCAACCTCCACCCTGCCCCTCCCCCTCCCCACCCTCCTGCCCCACCTTAACTCCCTCCACGAGCCGTCGCTGCCCTGAACCCTAAAAATACCCCTTTACCCATGAACTGAAAACTGACCCTGAACCCTAAAAATACCCCTTTACCCAAAATTAATTAATATTATTTAATTACCAATTAATTATTAATTACCAATAACAATAAAGTAAATATATTAGCACATTTGCTGTAATTAATTTAATTTAATAATTAATATTATTTTTCCCAAATAATTAATTAAGAATAACAATAAATTATATATAAAAAAATTACTATAATTAATTTAATTAAATAATTAATAATAATTAATTACCAACTAATAAATAATTATAAATATGTGAAAAATTATATTAATTAATTAACTAATTAATAGAAATTAATTACCAATGAATTATTAATTACAATATGTACAAACATATATCAATTAATAATTATTATTAAATTACTTCCCACCCTATTCCCCATAACCCGCTACAGAACATATTTATCAATTAATCAATTAATTGAAAATAATTAAAAATTATTTCTCAATTAATTAATTAATAATTCCTACTAATTATTAATTAATTTAACATAATTAAATTACTTCCCACCCTATTCCTCGATAAACCCACAACCCGCTACAGTAGTAAAAGACAATATTTAATTAACTTACATTAAAAATAAATAATAAAACATAATAAATACAATATAATATACACTAAATGTATTTAAAAATTGATATTAGTAACATCAACGTTATTAATTTCGATATTATTGACATCGATATTTACAACTTCGATATTACTGATATCATACCAATATCGATATTAAGACTGTCGATATTACTTACCTTCGATATTTTGTCCCATCGATATTTAAAGTTCGATATTTTTGTATATCGATATTTAAAAATCGATATTTTGTCTGTGTACCCCAGATCCACATCGATCCCAACACCACACTCAGAGGCACCCTCCTCTACAGACCACCAGGACCCCGTGCATAATTCAGTGACGACATCACGGACTTCATCACCCCACACGCCCTCCCCTCCGAGGATTACATTCTTTTGGGAGACCTCAACTTTCATCTCGAAAAGAGCAACGACCGCAACGCCACCACCCTTCTGGACAATCTCGCCAACCTCGGACTTAAACAACTTGTCACTACCCCGACCCACATCGCAGGTCACACACTCGACCCTATCTTCACCTCCAGCCAACATGTCTCCTTCAGCCACACCACAGCTCTCCTCTGGACGGACCACAGCTGCGTTCACTTTACCTACAACAAGACCACAACCAACAACCATCCTCAACCCACTCTGAGAAGAAACTGGAACAAAATCACCATCAACCAGATCTCTTCATCGCTTCTTCACTCCACTACCCCTACCCACTCCACAAACCCCGACCAAGCAGCCATTAACCTCACCCAATGGCTATCCAACAGCGCCGACATCCTAGCACCGTTGAAAAAACGTCAAATCAATCTAGGCAGCAAGAAGGCCTCCTGGTTCAACGATGATCTTAAGAAATCTAAGAAACTCTGACGCTCCCTTGAGAAGGCCTGGAAAAAAGACCCAAACACCAGCACCAAGGACGCCTTCAAAAACGCCACCCGTATACACCACCAACTGATCCGGACCGCCAAGAAAGACGCTTTTAAGGACCGACTAGATAACAACGCCCACAACAGCAAGGAATTATTCAACATCGTCAAGGAATTTACCAACCCCTCAGCCAACTCCAACGACATCACCCCCTCTCAAGCCCTCTGCGACTCCCTAGCCTCATTCTTCCACAACTAGATTGCAGAAATCCACAACAGTTTCGACAACCGACCCGAAGACCAACCCACCGAACCCTCTGCAGGACCCCCACCCCCCTTGAACATCCTCAACGACTGGAACCCAATCTCCACTGAGGACACCATCCGCCTGATGAACTCCATCCACTCAGGATCCCCCACAGACCCATGCCCTCACCACATCTTTAACAAAGCAGACTCCATTATAGCACCGCACCTCCGAGACGTCATCAACTGCTCCCTCAACTCTGCTATCTTCCCGGAAAGTTGGAAACATGCCGAACTCAGCGCCCTTCTGAAGAAACCTACAGCTGACCCCACCGAACTCAAAAACTACCGCCCCATCTCACTCCTTCCATTCCCGGCCAAAGTCATCGAGAAAGCTGTCAACAACCAGCTCGCCGCCTTCCTCGAAACCAACAAGGCCCTCGACTCCTCACAGTCCGGCTTCCGAGCCAAACACAGCACTGAGACCGCACTCATCGCAGCAACTGACGACATTCGAACTCTGCTAGACAACGGAGACACAGTCGCCCTCATCCTCCTCGACCTCTCCGCAGCCTTTGACACAGTTGGTCATAGCACCTTAATACAACGCCTCAGAAACATCGGAATCCAAGGAAAAGCACTGGAATGGATCACCTCGTTCCTTGCCGGAAGAACTCAGAGAGTCCGCCTTCCACCATTCAAATCAGAAGCTACAGAAGTCATCTGCGGCGTGCCACAAGGATCTTCACTCAGTCCCACCCTCTTCAACGTACATATGAGCCCCCTCGCGGCCATCGCACGCCAACACAACCTCAACATCATCTCCTACGCTGATGACACCCAACTGATACTATCACTCACCAAAGACCCCAACACCGCCAAAACCAACCTACATGAAGGAATGAAAGAAGTAGCCGAGTGGATGAAGTACAGCCGTCTAAAACTGAACTCCGACAAAACTGAAGTCCTCATCCTTGGTACCTCCCCCTCCGCCTGGGATGACTCTTGGTGGCCAGAGGCCCTTGGAACAGCACCCGTCCCGACGGACCACGCACGGAACTTAGGTGTCATCCTAGACTCCTCACTTTCTATGAACAGACAAGTCAACGCCGTCTCATCTTCCTGCTTCAATATTCTTCGCATGCTCAAAAAAACTTTCCGCTGGATCCCCACCGAAACTAGAAAAACGGTCACCCACGCACTGGTCACGAGTCGCCTGGACTACGGAAACACCCTATACGCCGGTACCACCGCAAAACTCCAGAAAAAACTCCAACGCATCCAGAACGCTTCAGCCAGACTCATACTAGACATCCCGCGTAAAGACCACATCTCTGGACACCTGAAAAACCTCCACTGGCTCCCAGTTAACAAGAGGATTACTTTCCGCCTCCTAACCCACGCACACAAAGCACTCTACGAACTTGGACCCGAATGCCTCAACTCACGACTTTCCTTCTACACCCCCTCCCGACACCTATGATCCTCCAACCAAGCCCTTGCAACTGTACCTCGCATCAACAAAACCACCATGGGAAGCAGATCCTTCTCCTACCTGGCAGCTAAAACCTGGAACTCACTTCCCACTCACCTTCGCCTCACTCAGAACCACCTTACATTCAGAAAGCATCTTAAAACCTGGATATTCGACAAGTAACTCCTCACCCTCCTCAAGCGCCTTGAGACCCTCTGGGTATGTAGTGCGCTATATAAATCTCTTGACTTGACTTGACTTGACGACATGTCTGTGTTGTCACACTGTGTGTACACCGCACTAAGTTCAAATTCCAGGACTAAAACTAAATTCATCAAATTACCTCAGGGACAGACGCCTGCACCTGTGACACCTTTGTTGGAGGGTGTATCTGTTGTGCCCACACCACGTCCCAGTCAGCCCGAGACAATTCTGAAATATCGTATCCCAAAGAAATGTAGAGTCAGCCCTCCACAATCTCCCTCACCCACCCTGTCTCACAGCAGCTTATGTACACCTCCATGTGCCACCATGCTACCCGGCCCATTCAGCCCTGCGCATGGCACAGCCCCTACTGCCTCTGCTTCAGCTGGTCCTCTGTCTCCTAGGCCAAGTCCTACCACTGGGCAGGACACTCTTCCACCTTAAAGTCCAGAAGACAGGCATGCCAAATGCTTCCTACAAATGCTTCCTACATTCCCATCTCTCCCACAATTTTGCCTGGATGGAGCTCAGTTATCACCATAGCATTTGGGTTCACATGTCAGTGCACTTTGTGGCACATTCACTGTGTACATTCTCATGCACACATGTGCATTGTTTGAACTATGGACTGGACGTTGTCATTTCCTTTGCTGGAAATTTGACGCCCATCATGTTATTTTGCAATAAAGACTGTTACTCCTGTTGTATACCTCATTGGTGCACTTGCTGAAATAAACAGTTTTATGGGTGTGTATTTCCCAATGTGAAACAGGCTCTGCATGGCACTTCCACATTGCTATTTCATTGATTACGTTTGTAACAGTTTGACTGACGTAACACTCACTTTTGTGAGGATTAACTATGTGGCTTGGGAGTGCAATTATGCTTGTTTGTGTTGAGATTCCTTCAATTGTACACTTGTAATGTTAGGAGGCTATGCCACAATCGAGGTGTATTGTACACACAGTGTGACTTGCAGGGTGACCATGGTTGATGTTATCTGTGTGATGGGTTTGGATGTGTGAACAGTAGTGTGTGTGTGTTGTAATCGTGTAGGCCTGTCTGTATACTCACATGGGTATATTTGTATGTGCGCACTTGAGTAGTCAGACAGTGTGCTTGGCCTGTCCGTGTCAGTGTTGTTGATCTGTATGTGGCACCTAACGTGCCATATACACCGGCGTATGATCCTGGTATGCATTGCCTGTTTGTTTATTTGGTCTGACAAGTGCCACTAATTTTTTGCACATGGATGAGTTTGATGTTGGGCAGTGTGTCCGTGCACTCCTTGTGGACACAGTCATATTTTTGATGTCAGTTGAGAGTGTGCAGAGTGTGTGACTGCAAAGTGTGAGTTGTGTATTGTTGTTGAGGCATGTGTGTCATGTAATAGGGAGCTACTTGTGCTGTCCTACTCAGCCAGACTGACATGTTGGTGGATTTTTCACCTGCCTTGCTGTCACTTGTCTGGTTTTCCTTGCTGATGCAGTGTTCGCTGTGGGTATTCATGGCATCCCCGATGTGTGGTTATGATGTGTTCACATTGTGCATGACTGGTTGATGTGTTTTTGGCTGTACAATCATCACCTGTGCAATCCTGATGTATACACCACTCCAGTCGCAAGTGTTCCACCCCATGCCTTCATGTGTGACCCTCACCAGTACTTCATGGTGTGAAGTGGTTCTGTGAGTAGCTGTTCAGTGTACTTGTCCTATGTGCCACTCAGGACACTTTAACATGCATATGGGTGTCATAGTAAGATACCAGCTTGCAGGCATAGTTGCACATGTGCAGTGCATGTGTTTCAACAGCACATTCCTATAGTCAAGTTGTTTGCATCTGTGTTTTGCGTTGTTGTTCCGCTGTGGTTGTAGTCACTGCTGTATGTGTGTTTGAAGAGCTACAGTTACACTGGCCGTGTGTGTTGTGATGTGTGTAGTGTTGACTTGTGTTGTGTATTCACATGCTGGGGCAATAAGATATGTGTGATTGAGTTTTGTTTTTTGCTGCCAGACTGCTTACTGGGCATGCAGTGCTGTCAGTGTATTGTATCCAATATGTTTGCTGCCACATCAGGCACATCGATTGGTATTCATGTATTTGTGATGGTCACATGTCAGCATGTGCTTTTGCACACTGCTGTGTGTGTGATCCACGCAATGTTGACTTAATTAGCACATGGATTGGGTGGTTTTATGCCAATTACTGTTGACTCTGCCTGTCATGTAGTTCAACCATTACCTATTTGACACCAGTATGCTGGTGCGCTTTGATCCCTGACACTCACCTTGCCACTAGAAGGGAGGGGGGCTGGCACCAGGGGCACCTGTGTGGCAACAGCATGCTTGTGGGCTTTGATCCCTAACACTCACTTTGCCACTAGCAGGGAGGGGGCCTGAAACCAGGGGCACATGTGTGACGCCAGTATGCCACTAGCAGGGAGGGGGGCTGACACCAGGGGCACCTGTATGTCGGTGTGCTTTGATCCCTGTCACTCACCTTGCCACCAGCAGGGAGGGGGGGTGACACCAGGGGTACCTGTGTGGCATCAGTATACTGGTGGGCTTTGATCCCTGACACTCACTTTGCCACAAGCAGGGAGGGGGGCTGACACCAGGGGCACCTGTATGCTGGTGGGCTTTCATCCTGACACTCACCTTGCCACTAGCAGGGAGGGGGGCTGACACCAAGGGCACCTGTATGCTGGTGGGTGTTGATCCCTGACACTCACCTTGCCACTAGCAGGGAGGGGGGCTGACACCATGGGCACCTGTGTGGCACCAGTATGATGGTGGGCTTTAATCCCTGACACTCACCTTGTCACTAGCAGGGAGGGGGGCTGACACCAGGGGCACCTGTGTGGCAAGTCAATATAGGTGTTGTTTTGCCACATTACACCTATGCCCTAGTTGACAAACATCACTTTCCCTGATTGTTAGATGGGCACACATTTGTATGTGGTGCATGTTGCGATAGTAGTTGCTGTGATTAGTGATAGTGTGACCAATGGGGGCACACTATCTACTTTGGGTCCAGGTCCCACTCAATCCTTACCCCCTCACTGACACTACGCATGTGTGGCATTGGCCATGCCTACTGGGTTGTGCGGATGTTTCCCGTGTCCTCACCCCTGCGGTGACGTGCTTACTTTGTTGATGGATGGTACTGGTGCGTAGCAGTGTGTTCACAACAAGCAGTGCCTTGCAATGACACTGGTTAATGTGGTCCTGTGCCCATCAGGAGGTCTGGAGTGGACAGGAAGACATTTGCAGGTCAGGTGTTGTGTGTTGATGTTGTGTGCTGATGTGTGTCATTGACGTACCTGCAGCGTTGTGCACAGCAGCGGCATCTTTGTTGATGGTAGATCAGTAGGGCAGGATCCATTGCGGTAGAGACAGCGTGGAGCACTCCAGGATTCCAGTTTTAACCCGCTGTGTTGCTTCTGTCGTGTTTCGATAGGTGGCTTATCCGTTATGATCCGGTGACCTATTTGAGGCATTATACTTGGTACAGTGGTCTCACATCATTCCGCCTGGTGGTCTTTCTCTATTGGCTACTCCGCCCTCTTCCCGGAACCAAACTACTGGCGGAACTGGATTAACCACTGCGGATAGAAATTAGGCTATGTCTGCCCATCGTAATGTGGCGGTCGGGGATTCGCGGCCGTGGTTGCCAAATCTACACCCGCCAGGCCTGCGGAGGGCCACACCGGCCTGGCAGTGGCGGACCACCCGCCATCGTGATTGGCCCCATTAATACTTATTTTCAGCTCATCCTCAAGTAATCAGGAAAACTCACTCCCTGTAAAGTCATCAGATAGTAGTTTTGACACTTTCCTGAATTCATCAGACAGAGGTTTCTAAACTGTGCGGATGACTTTTAGAGCTTGATGATGTTGAATGACTAGAAAATTACTTATACTGTGGTTGGATGATCAGCCAATGAGTGTAAAGTAATGCTGTTTGACATTGGAGGATCCCAGGGACAACACAGTAGAGAACAAAGGAAAACCGAGAGAAATGTTCACTTAAAAAGGACCACTTTGAGAGCACTTAGGAATACTTGTCTAGGCTAAATGTAGACAGAGGAGACCTTTCTCTGAAAACATAGGTGCCCTAAGGACGATTCCACAAGTAAAATGCATTGAAAACAGGTTTTTCTTATGAGGTGCAAGACTTTTACAGAAAAAAGGAAAAACAGGATAGAAGAGGGAAGGAAAAGAGACAAAAATGTTACAGTTTTTCATACTTCCTTGAGATTTTTGTTTCTCTGAGGGCCCGAGGGAAACCTATGTTTGTATTGTCATTCTATCCTCAGTAAACCTGCCTTATCCAGTCAAGTGTACTTTTTTTGTGCTAATTTTTTCATGGTCCACAAGGAACATTTTCCCCCAGAAAGCTCTTCCCTTATAACCCTTCCCATTCCCATTATGAGTGTGCTCGATATGGTCACCCTTCTCAATGGACATTTCCGAATGTATAACAGGAGAGGATGTCAGACAAATGTTTATTAATATACATAAGCATGCAAGTTGGTGGCTATTAACCTCTGACGCTGCTCGTAGGCAGGTCCCTCCCCCCCCCACCCCCCGCTGCTGCACAGCTCTGCCTGCATTGTTTTTGCCTAATCTTGTATTTTTCTCCCTGTGCCTAACTTGCTTTCTTGCCTAGACTTGTTTTTATTCTTCTGTGCCTGTACTTGCTTTCTTGCCCGTACTTGTTTTATTCCTCTGTGCCTGTACTTGCTTTCTTGCCCAGACTTGTTTTTATTCCTCTGTGCCTGTACTTGTTTTCTTGCCTAAACTTGTTTTCCCTTCCTGTGCCCAGTTCTCCCGTGGCCTGCCCATTTTTCCTGCCGCTGCGTCCCTGCAGCCTGCCCCTCCGGCAATCTCATTCGCCGCCCTTCTCCCGCCTCCCATCTGCTCCTCCCTCCCTCATCCCCCAATATTGAGGCTGCGCAGCTGGTGCCACGCTGGGGCGCCGAAGGGCCTAAGGCAAGCCCATCTGCGCCCATCCGTGCCTGAACCGCGCCCAGAGCCAGGACCCTTGGACCCCGCGAATGCCACAGTGCCCGAAACCGCCACCATGCCAGAACCCTCCACTCACTCAACCCCGGACGAACACACACCTGCTTCCTGGCCGCCCTGAAGCGCACCCACAGAGCTTACACCCGCCGGAACTACAGCTTCACAAGCATCCACCCCACCATGCTGGCGACCAGGAAAAAATCCAACCGCCTCAGATGCATCCTTCTCAACGCCTGCTCCCCCTGCAAAAACGCCATTGAACTCTGGGACCTACTCGACTCAACCTCCCCAGACGTCACCTTCCTGACGGAGACCTGGCTGAACCCCGCCTCGGCATCCATCATAGCCATAGCTGTTCCGGAAGGCTACAAGATCATCCGCAGGGACCGCACCAACAGAGCAGGAGGAGGAATCGCCATCATCCACAGGAACACTTTCAGAGTCTCGACCAACACTGATGACAACCTCCGCACTGCCGAACACCACCCTCAGAGGAATGTTCATCTACAGACCCCTCGGACCCCGACCACAGTTCAGCAACTCCATCGCTGACTTGCCTTTGCCTCCATGGACTACATCCTCCTCGGGGACCTGAACTTTCACCTCGAGAACAACAACGACACCAACTCCACCACCCTGATCGACAACCTAGCCAACCATGGACTCAGACAACTCATCACAACACCCACCCACTCTGCCGGTCACATTCTTGACCCCATCTTCTCCGCAGGCTTCCACATCTCCTTCAACGACACCACCGAACTCCACTGGACCAACCATCGCTGCATCCACTTCACCTTCAAAAAACCCACCATGCACCACTACACCCAACAGATGCCTCACCGCTGCTGGAGCTAAGTCACCGAAACCCAGCTAACCACCACCCTCACCCAGAGCCCACCCGCCAACCCCACCACCGCCTCCCGCAACCTCATACAGTGGATCAACGACTGCGCCAACACCCTCACCTCGATCAAGAAACCCTCCAGTCACACCAACATGAAAGCCAGCTGGTTCACTGAAGACCTCCGGGCCTCTAATGAAACCTGCCGAAAGTGGAGAAGATCATGCTCCGTGAACAAACACCGGACAGCCATGCAGCCCACAAGAACGCCACCCGCAGATACCATCACCTCATCAGATCTGCTAAAAGGGCCTCCTTCAAAGACCACTTAGACAACAACGCGCACAACAGGAAAGAGCTCTTCAACATTGTGAAGGAACTCTCCAACCCCAGCTCCAACACCAACGACGTCCCACCCTCGTAAGACCTGTGCGACTCACTGGCCACCTTCTTCCACCGCATGATCGCAGACATCGCAGACAGCTTCAACGCCACGACCGCCCCGACAACCACTGAGACCTATACCTCCACGACCACCATCCGCACCAATCACCTGCTCTCCTGGACCAACATCAATGACGACAAAACCATCATGAACATCATCCACTCCGGATCTCCGTCAGACCCATGCCCACACCACATCTTCAACAAAGCCAGCACAGCCATTGCACCCCATCTCTGAAAAGTCATCAACACCTCCTTTGAGACGGCAACCTTTCCGCAGACCTGGAAGCACGTCGAGATCAACACCTTACTCAAGAAACCCAAGGCAGACCCCAAGGACCTCAATAACTTCCGGCCCATTTCTCTACTCACATTCCCGGCAAAGGTCATCCGGAAACAGTCAACGAACAACTGACAGGCTACCTCGAGGAGAACAACATCCTGGACCCTTGTCAGTCTGGGTACCGCAGCAACCACAGCACCGAGACTGCCCTCATTGCCGTCACCGATGACATCAAGTCCCTGCTGGACAACAGAGAAACGGCGTCCCTCATCCTTCTGGACCTGTCAGCCGAACTTCGGCAGGGTCTGCCACCACACACTATGAACACACCTCCACAACGCCGGGACCCAAGACTGGACCACCTCCTTTCTCTCCGGCAGAACACAGACCGTCTGCCTTCCCCCCTTCCTCTCCGAAGCCACCGAGATCATCCATACCCCAGGGCTCATCCCTCAGCCCAACTCTGTTTAACATCTACATGGCACTGCTCGCCCACGTCGCCGGTCGGCAGAACCTCAACATCATCTCCAATGCCGATGACACCCAGCAGATCCTCTCCCTCACCAACCTTCACGAAGGAATGAAGACCATCGCTGAATGGATGAGGAACAGCCGACTGAAGCTGAACTCAGACAAGCCGATGGTCCTCATCCTCGCATCCACGCCTTCGGCCTGGGATGACTCCTGGTGGTCAACCGCACTGGGAACAGCCCCAACACCCACCGACCACGCACGCAACCCAGGGGTGATCGTCGACTCCACCCTCTCCATGACTAAACAGGTCAACGCCATCTCCTCCTCCTTCTTCAACATCCTCCACATGCTCCGCAGGATCTACAAGTGGAACCCCACTGAAACAAGACAAATGGTCACCCAGGCCCTCGTCAGCAGCAGGTTGGACTACGGATATTCCCTCTATGCAGGATCCTCGGCCAAACTACTGAGACGGCTCTAATTCATCCAGAACGCCTCTACAGGCCTGATCCTCAACATCCCTTGTCGCAGCCACAACACACCTCACCTGAGAGACCTACACTGGATCCCGTTCAACAAGAGGATAACCTTCAAGCTCCTCACCCGCGCACACTAGGCACTCCACAACACCAGACCAACGTACCTCAACAGAGGACTCAGCTTCTACCCCCTCACCTGCCAGCTCCGCTCCGCCGCTCTCGCCCTCGCCACAGTCCCCCGCTTCCGAAGAGCAACCTCTGGTGGCAGGTTGTTCTCCCTCCTCGCCGCCAAGACCTGGAACACACTCCCCATCCACCTACGGCACACCCAGGACCTGCTGACCTTCAGAAAACTCCTCAAGACCTGGCTTTTTGAGCAGTAGCAGCCATCCCCACCCCAGTGCCTTTAGACCCTCACGGGTGAGTAGGGCACTTTACAAATGATAGGATTGATTAATTGATTGATTGATTAACCTAATTAGGCATACATCGCCACCCTGCAACTTACTGGTGTAATACATCTATTTCTGAGTAAAAATGTATGTTTTGAAAATCCAAACACATGTTTACACTAGGAAATGAAGTTATTGTAACCGAAGTTCAATTTAGTTGAGCAAATAAATATGTGAATTTTTACTATGTTATCCATCTTACGGAAATCATAAAAGAATATTACCTGTACGCCTAGATACATATGAACAAGTTTCAAGAGAGAAGCCACGCCAACTCCCCTGCTCATCTTTTTCATTGTCATGTGTATTTTTCTTTACTAAATGCTGCCTTCCATTGGTTTATAGGCCTGTTAGTCCCTCCCTATGACTGCCATGTAGCTTACATGGCTACTCGACCCTTTACTTCGAGTAATATTTTCTCCCTGTGCCTTCTCCCCCCTCCCACGATCCGTGCCATTTTGCCCCCCCCAGCACTCCCGTTGTTCACGGCCCCCTACCCCCAAGCCACCAGTTTGCAGTGCGCTAGGTCTCGCGTAATTGTGAGTCCTATTACATTGCAAATACGTGTTTTATTTCGGCTCAGACTAAGATGGCGTCCGTCACAGGGTGCGAGAGAAGTTCATGCAGGCCTCGAGCTCGGTTTTCCCAATGAGCCCCCTCGTAGCATGGCACTGTCTGAGCCACCAGGGTCTGCCAGCGACCTGGCCATTCACCTCCTCTGAAGATTAGAGCCCTAACTTTCTGTTAAAAGCTGAGACCGGAGCCTTTCACGACAATGAAGAATAGCAAGAGGTCCAATTGCTACCTGGTAGACCTGTCGTGCTTGCGGCTTCTGTCCACAAGTCTTTTGAACCATGTAATGTATTTTGTGTGATGCTAAGAAAAACATCCTTGTCAGTTGAGCACAAAGAGGTAGGAACTTTCCATTACGAAACAGATTTCAATGGCTTGGCCTCAGAATGGGAGATGTAGACGGGAGAGAGGGAAGAGTCTCTACATGCATGGCAGAAAATTGAAATGCATCCCAAATGGAGTAATATATTTTATAGTATTGAAGTTGTTTTTATAGTTGTCTTCCACAACCTGGTAAGGTGCTGAAGAGCTTTAGCAACTACTCTGTGATACTTCAATATGAGGTGTATGTGTTGTATGACCTATGTGGGTAGTGTTAGATGTGTTGTGCGCTAGGATTGGATTCGTGATCTTTTCATGTTTGTTGGTCACCCTATGCATTAGTTCCAAGCAAAAGAAATGGGTCAACAGCACTTACGCATTAGAGACGGCCTCACGCCGATGTTCATGCAGTTGGTCATGCAAGCTCTCAGACGAGCCGTCCTGGCAGTTTTAGTGCCGTCACAGTCAGTCATGCCGTCAGCATGCAGGCGATCCTGTAATCAGTCATGCAAGCTGTCATGTAAGTATACCAGCAAGCGGGGTGTCTGTGATCATTTAAGAACATATGGAAGAAGTAATGCAAGTGTAAAGTGGATGCAAAGCTGCGCAAAAGGGTGAACAGGAATTTATTTATTTTTGCAGTTTTATCTAGCGCAAACAAGGCACAAAGGCATTAGGGTGCCTTATGCTGACAGAAGTTCAGAGGAGAAATGAGGCAACTACTGAAATAAAAGTGCAATAGAAACAACACTTACCATCTAACTATTACAAATCAGAGCAACTTTGTACATTATGGGTTTAAAAGAGGGAAACCATGAGTGTTTAAATAAAGGAAGAAACTGCCACAGTAGAAGGGGGAGAAGAGATGGTAGGTTGAGGGGATAAGGCATTCAGAAAGCAACAGGGAAGTAAGGAAGACAAATCAGTTAAAGGGTTCATCAAATATATAACGTAGTAATTTATTAGATTTGAACGCATTAGAAATTGTTTGCAGTTAGTTAGACATCCAAATGCCCATGATTGGGGTACAAGTGCGCAATGGGTCATAATGTAAGCAAAGAAAATTGGTACCCTACTTACCAAGTTAAGAGGTGATGCATGGCAACCATTGGAGGGCAGAGGATCCCCCAATGAAGTGGCACCTCCTACACTAATGATATCTATGCCCTTGATGCAGAGGTCTTCAAACTTTTGTAGGTTGCCCCCCAGCTGAATTTTTTTAGATGTTGGGCCCCCCTACCACTTGACAGAAATTTCTGGACTTGACCGCCACGCGCACGTTCTGGGCATATTCAGCGAATAACATTCAATGCAATAAGAGTGTTTAGTAAACTGCAGGTTTGTGAGTGGGTGTGGTGAAATGACAGAGGCTTATTTCACAGCTCAAAACACCACTTTCCAAGATAAAATGTGTGCAAATTGTTTTTACCAGAATGCTTTGTTTTACACATGACATGGAATGATAATAACACACCAACATAAATGTGACAGGTGTACCTGTTTTTCAGAGACAGTCAATCTGTGGATGGATTTTTGCTCCTGCCATCCTCAGGTTGTGCGCCACATTCAGTCTTGAACGGTACTTAGGGGCAGATTTATCATGTGTTTTGCATGTCGCAAAAGCTGCGATTCTCTATCTTACTGCGTTTGCGACATGCAAAAAAGAAATTGGCATGTATGAAAGAAATCGCATCCCACATTAGGAATTCGCATGTTTGCGAATTCCTAATGTGCGAGAAAAGAAAAATCGCAGAATATTTTGCGATTCCCGATTTTGTATTGTCGCAAAAGTGCGAAATTCGCATGGATATGTAAGAAAAATTCGCAAATTGCGATTTTGCCTATTTCGCACATTAAGGAATCGCAATTAACACCAGGTAGAAGCAGGTGGTAAAAAAAAATATATATATATAAATGAACACCCAGAATGCATTTTCACTTTTTCCAAAATGGCGGGACTGTACCTGATTGCCAGGAGGATGCGCATCCAAGCTCTTGGCCAGAGAAGACAACGGCAGGAAAGGATATTCCGAATACGCATTACGCTGTTCCAGCAGACACAGGAGGAGATATATGAAAAATACAGGCTACATCCTCACAGCATTCTTGACCTCATTACTGAATTGAAACCATTTTTGACACGCCCAACTGCCAGAACACAATCCATACCAACACATGTGCAGGTATTGTGCTCACTGCACCTTTTGGCTTCTGGCTCCTTTCAAACAGTAATAGCAGAGGTTGGTGGAGTCTCACAGAGTGCCCTATCACGTTTTTTCCACGTCTTCTTGGATGCAATGATCAGTAGACTTCAACATCATATATATTTTTCTAATACACAGCAAGCCATACAGGAAGCCAAGTTGGATTTCTATCAAATAGCAAGATTTCCACATGTGATTGGATGCATAGATGGAACCCATATTGCCATCACCCCACCAGCAGCCATTGAATATGTATTCCGCAACAGAAAAAACTACCACTCACTGAACATCCAGGTCATATGCAACGCTAAATGCATAATCCAGGACATTGTGGCAAAGTTTCCAGGGAGTACACATGACTCTTACATCTTCAGACATAGTGCAATACATAGACGTCTCAGTGCTGGTCAGTTTGGAGATGGATACCTGCTAGGTAAGTAATACTCATCCATCCTCCCTTCCACCCAACCAATGTAATGGAACTCTGAGTCACTTTTCCCTCTCTAACTTGCAGGTGATAGTGCCTATGCAGTGCGTGATTTCATACTCACCCCATACTTGAATCCTGCAAATGCAAGTGAAAGACGCTACAACAGGGCACACCGGTCCACACGTGGGGTAATAGAACGTACATTTGGAATTCTGAAAAGCCGTTTCAGACGCATACACAAAAGTGGAGGTGCATTGCAATACAATCCAGAGACATGTTGCAAAATAGTGACAGCATGTGCAATGCTGCATAACATTGCAATCCGCAAAGGCACAGAAATTGAAGTGAGTGACTCAGACACATCTGATGATGAAGATGATAACCCTCCCCCAAGAATGGCAGTGGCAGGAGTAGGAGCCATGGCTGGTCGTCAAAGGAGGGCAGAGATTACACGTAACTATTTTTAGGTGAGAAAAAAATACTAAAAACCATTTTCACTTTGCTATTGTTCTTTTATTCAGAACATGAAAACAGTGCTATATGTATGTTAAATTATATGTAATCATTGTGATTTCACATAACCATACTACTAAAACCAAACAAAAAAAAGTATCTATGCATGACTGCTGCATGGGTACTTCATGGGTACTTCAACAAGGTAAGTCATTTTTTCCGCTGGCGACTGCCAGCATGTTGCTCAAGTGGAGGCATGGCCTCTTGCTCTGCTCCAGTAGTGGAACGCCTTCCACTCCTGCATTGCACCATGATGTTTGTTGGTGTGGGGTTGTTGCTACTCCTACTGGAGTTGTCCTCGCTTTCTCCCGAGCACAGGAGGGCCCTTGCATCTGATTGGTTTGTTTGCATACTTTCCAATACTAATGTCATATTGTTCACACTCTGTCCATCTGAACGTGTGCAATCACTCAATTCACGCTGCATGTTCACACTGCGACGTGTGAAGTTGCTGGTGACTGCACATAGCCTGTTGATGGCTTTGGTGTAGGTGTGCATTGTGTCCTGCGCAGCCTGTGCAGCCCTGTTCCGTGCCTCCTCTGTGTTGACAAGTGTCAGGCAAAGTTTATCTATGGCATCAGCCATGCGTTCCTGGTTCTTGTTGGATTTGACTAGCTGCCTATTGATGGATCTCAGTGCCTTATGTTGAAGGCGTTGTACCTCAAGCATGTTTTGCTCAAGGCCTGCAAACACTGTCACAACTTCACTCTGTCCTGTGTTATTTACAGATGGCTCAATACGGAATGCACGTGTCCTCCGTGGACTTTGTGAAGGCTGTTGTGCATCTTGGCTGGACAGAGTGACTGTCTCATTGGACACTGCTTCAACATCTGAGTTTTCATCCTCTCCCATTGGTTGTAGAGGTAGAACTCGTCGGCGCTTCCTCTGTATGGTCACAGGGGCATTAGTGACTTCATTGTCTATATCTGACATCACATGGGGAGGTGAAAATTCAACATCATTGTCAGTCCTGTCCTCACTGGTATGTCCTGTGAATGTAGAGTGCAAAATATGAATTTGTGTTCATGACACAATAAAAAACTTCTCATGGCACAGTATTACTTGTACTGCACTGTTTCAGCATTACGTAGTCCCACATTAAAAAGTTATATAAGTGACTATGATTGTGAGTGTTACTATGTCAATGGGACTACCACTCCCATAATGCATTGCTGTGGTCTTGTTTCACAGTGTTAATGGACTAATGGTAATCTTACATGCAGTGGACACACACACACACATTCTTTGTACACACACATGGGTGCACTTTCAAATCCTCCTACCTTGTGCTGTTGCTGTGGGTTCTGAGCTGTCTATGTTGGTCACTCCACTCACACTTTCAGTTGTCAGTGTGGATTCTATCAGTTCCTCATGGGGTGTGGGTTTGTCCACCATGGAACTTCCACCACCTGTCATGTTGCCATCTTTGAGCCTCTCCGCAAGTCTTTCCTTGGATCTGAGTCTCATGTCATACCACTTTTTTTGATTTCATCAATGGAGCGAGTGGTGACTCCTACAGAGTTGACTTTCTCCTGGATCTCCAGCCATATTTTTCTTTTCCTGGAGTCAGGTACCTTTAAAGATTTTTTCCCAAAGAGGTCCTCATGGTTACACACCATTTCTTCTATTAGCACTTCTTGCTCGTTTTCTGAAAACTTCTGCTTTCTTTTTTTCTTCTCAATTGGCTGCTCCTCCTGTGCCTTCTGTGCCTCCATAGCTGAACAAACAGGTCTGCTCTGCCTCAGCACACTCTTCCAACTGCCACTGGGTGTGGCTCTGGGTAGCAGGTGCAAGCAATCACTGGTACTTCCTGCTTGTGATGTCATCAACTTGTTCCAGCATTGCATGATTCCCGTTTTTGCGATTTCCTTAAATGCGAAAATCGCAATTATGCGATTCGCATATTTCTCGCAATAATTTCTGCGACTTTTATGGAATCGCTATTTTATCGCAATATTTTTGTTACATACCATTTTGCGATTCCGAAATTGCGATTCGCAACAAATCGCTATTACGGACTCGCAAAATGGTTTTTTGATACATCTGCCCCCAAGTCTTTAATACCGCTAGTGCTGAGGACCCAATCTCACATAAATAGGACAAGCTGAAAGGCAAGAGAGTTTTGATAGCAGTTTCTCCCAAAGCTGAATATTCTGCAGACATTTTCAGCCAAGACAGGGTCTGTAAGGGAGACAGTGTTGTCATATGTTTAGGGCACTCCCTAGCTCAGAGCTGGTACACAAGAAACAAATCTTCTCTAGAAATCATTAACAAAACGTTTTAGGCAGCATCATAATGGGATAAATGCCCACCAACCAGTTATGGATCTGAAGACTGTTGGAAGTCCACAGAGAAGGCGCTGAACAAACACCTCATTGAGAATTCCTTAGTGGTACAATACGTTGCTTGCCTGAGTAGTGGGGGTTTGGGACATGTCAGGGCTATGTTTTAAAAAAATAGAACTAATAATAAATTAATGATGTTGTCTAGTTTACTTCAGAGTAATGTCTGACAGACTTTGTGATGGCAGGGACATGTTAGGGATTTTGGGTACCCTCGGCCAAAACTATTTTGGGGGCCCCTGTTCAGTACAGGTTTGAGTTTACATGATTTATTTGCAGCTCTGCTATACCCTATTTAGCCAGGCTACTAACGGTGCACAGGCACTGTAGTCGAAATTCTAAAAGCGTTTACAGCTAATATCCAGAGATAGTGATGTGTTTTCACTGTTGTAACAAAGCAGCCGCCCACTAATTTTAGTGTGAATAATATCTATGGATATCCTCCAATTTCTCATATGTGAGGACCCGCTTGGATCTAACTTTTTATGGTTAACTTTTTTTATGGTTGTTGCATGAAACAAATACATTTCCCTACAAATATTAATAGACTCCCTCACATCAATTACATTAAAAAGAAATTAAACAAAACAGTATTTGCAAGAATCTGTTTAGGAATTATTCCAGTCCATCAGGGCAAAAACAGAACTGTCTCTATCAAGGGGACCTTGGAAGGCTGGATTGTAGTGCATTTAGATGTTTCCTTTTGTAATTTAGGACGAAAACCTTAATGGGGCACGACATGCCTATACTTGTGTACAGACGTGAGTGAGGCAACCATATGCATTTGGGTGCACATGTTAGTGCAGAGTGGCACACATGAATGTATGGTTAGTGGTGGGATTAATCGAGTGAGATTTCAGATTAAACAGTGAGGGGGACAGGTGTGTGAAGTGTCACAAGTGCAGGTTGAGTAGTGTGCTCGTGTGACAGCAGGGTGAGGTACAGTGGGAACAGCGCAAGTGTATTGTTAGTGCAGAGTGATCACTGTGAGTGGAGGGTAAGTGGGTGAATGGTGTGAAAACCTGGTCATCAGTGTGAGTGCAAGGTGAGTGGGTGAATAGCGTGAGTGCATGGTGATCAGTGTGAGTGCATTGTGATTGCTGTGAGTGCAGAGTGATCACTGTGAGTAGAGGGTAAGTGGATGAATGGTGTGAGTGCCTCAGGATTAGTGTGAGTGCTGGGTGAGAGTGAAAGTAAAGGGTGAGAATGGGGAGTGAGTGGTCTGAATGCAGGGTGCATTCCCAGACACTTAAAGTAACTCATCATGTTATTGATGGCAGCGTAGGGTTTCAAATGTGTTAAACTATTGCTATTATGACAGTAACCAGGGATCAGGGTGTAGCAAATAAATAATGTGATGATTCCTCAACAAACTCCCAGTCTCATGATCAGGGTTGCCAGCTCAATATTTTGATGTCACAGATGGTATACAAATAAGCAGTCACCTAAAGCTGTATTTTCAGCACTTGTCTGTGCATACTTTGAACAGCAAATATAAATAGAAAGAACTTTTGTTTTCTAGAGCTACATGAATGATTCATGACTGATAATAAAAGGGAAAAAGATAGAAAAGTCACATTACAAATGAATCAACAAAAAGAAGGGGGGACCGGGAGTTTAGCAACTTGCAAGCAGTTTAAACAACACATGGTTGACTGACATTTTGCGTGCTTCCCTTTATAAAATTAAAAGAAAGTTTCAGGGATGTTTTAAGGATTCTGGGGCATGTGGGCCAAATGTATTTTTGGGGACCCTGTTCGGACCAGCTTTGATTTTATGATCCAGTCTCAGTTCTTTCATTCCTTCATAAAAACATATTCTCACTGAGCCCTGTTGATGCTACATTCCACGTAGAGATTCAATGTATGTTGTGTAGTAAAAATCCGTTTGATAAATCAATCAATCAGTCAAGGTTGGTAAAGCGCGCTACACACCCGCGAGGGTCTCAAGGCGCTGAGGGAGGGGGAGTGAAGCAGCTCCATTGGGGTCATTCTAAGAGCCAAATCTTGAGGTCCTTTTTGAACTGGTGCAGTGTGGAGCTTCATCAGAGGTTGAGGGGGAGTTCGTTTCAGGTCCAGGAAAAATAACCTTTTTGAATTGAAATGTGTGGCTGAAATACACTGCTTACCTAAACTTCCTCCTTACTATTGCGATGACTACCTCTTGGGAATGTGTAAACAGGTTTCATTTGCATAGCGTCCCTGCTTTAACCCCTTGCGTGCGGCGGGAATTCCCCGCCCATGCTGACTCCGCCTTGCGCGGGCAGAGTCATGACGGAACGGTTCCGTCATCAGCACAGCTCACCCGTAGCTGATGACGGAACCGCTCCGTCATCAGCATGCAAGGGGTTAATTTGTGTTTTGTTTCTGACAAAGTTTCTTCCAGAAAAAAAGGCAGGCATCTAGTGCATCTCCCTGTCGTCACACATCTTTTATATTTAACAGTTCCCCCCACTGGTCTGGAGTTATAGAATAAGCAAAGTTTAAGTTGTGATGCCTCAATTGTGCTAATATGGAATCCTGACATTGCTCCTAAGCAGTATTTACCAGGGTCTACTCTCAACTAGCAGTGATTCTAATGAGGAAGGGAACTTGGAACTGTTGGAACTGGCCCTTTTTGCAGGGTCATCCCCAAACTTTTTGCTTCTCCCTCCCTTATTTTTCCTGACCCGTGGTTGTTGGCAATAGGACTCTGCGCACTTTACCACTGCTGATCAGTGCTAAAGTGCATATGCTCTCTATGTAAATTGTTATTCTGATTGGATATACATGTTTGGCATATTTGTATCACCATGAAGTCCCTAGTAAAGTGCACTGGGTGTGCCAGGGCTGGTGATGACAAATGCTACGAGTGGGCCTGCAGCACTGATTGTGCCACCCACAGGAGTAGCTCTAAAATGGTGTCTCGGGCCTGCCACTGCAGCGCCTATGGGCAGTTTAGAACTGCCATGTCCTCCTGGTCAGTGTCCCCACTGACCAGGCCTAACCCTTCCCTTTTCGTGCACATCAGTCACCCCTATGGAAGGCCCAAGGTACCCCCCGTGGGCAGGGTGCTGTGTATGTGAAAGGTAGAGCATGTACTAGTGCAGGTGACATGCTCTGGTAGTGAATTACAGCCATTTTCGTTTTTCACTATTGTAAGGCTATCTTGCTCCATAGGTTAACATGGGGGTGCTGGCTACAGTGGTTAACAGCATTTCTTCCCACAGGAACAAGATGGGACATAAGTATCTAGTATCCCTGAACTCAGAATTTAATAATACATCTTTTAGGAAAGGTGGTTTTTAAATCCTGTGTTTGAGAACAGCACTTTTAGAAAGTTGCTGTTCTCTTGTCTGACCCTTCTGTGTGCCTGGGAATGTTTGTGTATTGACTGTCTGGTTTGTGAGTGACAGGGGCTGGGGCTGGGGAATTCCCCCAGAGGCTGGATGAGTCAGCACTAGGCTGAAGGAAGCAATTGCACCCTGAGTGGTGGGAGGAGTTAGCACCTGGGCTGAATAGGGCTGTGCCTGCCTGCCACAATGCTGGCTCAACCTCCTGCTGGGCGGCTGAGGACCCTGCCCCTCACTCTGAAAGGAAAGAGGCAGCCAGCAAAACAAAGTGCTCAGGATCCACCCAGAACTGGTTCAGACCGGGCTCAGGGCCCACATGCACAGAGAGAACAAAGACTTTAGGGGTATAAGTACAGGACCCCTGACAACAGAAAATTAGATCATCCTGGAAATCAAGAAGGAACCTCTGCCAAGGAGAAAGCTGACTCTGAAGAAGGAAGACTGTCCTGCTGTTGCTCTGCTGGACTGACCTGCTGTTGCTTTGCTGCCAAGGAGAGGGGAAGGACTTTGCTGTGAGCGGTGTCCCCTGTCTTGAAGGAATCTCCAAGGGCCTGAGAAGAGCTGGCTCCCTGTTTTTGAAGTCCCAGGAACAAAAGGACTTCACCCCCAGTTTCCCTGAACTCTGCTGAGAGAGTTCTGTCCTTCCCAGAGTGCTTGATCCAGTTGTGGGGCATCTGGAAGTTGACCCTGAGCTGGGAAGCTTGAAACTAAGCTTGAGAGACTTTTGAATCTGAAAAGTGTCGCACCGCTTGCTTGCGGACCGCATCACGTCGCTGCGAGCATCGTCGCAGAACCATCGCATCGAGGAGCTGCGAGAGAGAGGATCACCGCTGGACTGCGCATCGTCGCCCCGGAGATCGTCGCAGCCCCTACGAGATCATCGCATCGTGCCTTTGCGAGAACAGACTTCGTACGGAACCTACGCACCGGAATCCACGCAAGCGGCCTTCCTCCCCATACAGACCGGATTCGTCGCAACATGCCCGCTGCTGCAGCGGGGCTGTCGCATCGCCTCCCCAGGGTCTCAGGAGTAACGCATCGCTTGTTTTCCACCGCACCAGCTTCCTGCTTGTGGAACTTTGTTGCATCTAAAAGGTACTGTGAGTAAACGTGACGCAACTGTGAACTTTTCACCCATCTGTGGATTATTTGATCGCAACTTAAAGAACTTTGATTACAACCTGAAGAACTCTTTTGAAACCATATCCTTGAACTGTGTATGTTGGATTTTGTCGTTTTGGTCTTGTGTAGTTTAGAATAAATATCTTTATTTTCCTAAACTGTTGTGGAATCAGTTTGTGGTGTTTTCACTGTGTTACTGTGAGTGTTGGTACAAATACTTTACGCATTGCCTCTGGTTAGTCTAGACTGCTCAGGCCAAGCTACCTAGAGGGTGAGCAGGGGTTACCTAAGAGGGTTATCTCCTTGCCCTGACTAGAAGCAAGGGTCCCTATTTGGACAGTGGTACCTACCTCTGCCAACTAGAGACCCCCAGTTCTAACAGGAACATATTGGCAATAACCTTGTTAAAATTATGGCAGTTTTAGGGGCAGGAAACTGCCGCTAAAACAGCGATAATTGGCTTGCTAATATGCGTTATAAAATTCCAAAAGAAGCCCAGGTTAGATGTGCAGGACATCTAACCTGGGCTTCTATTGGAATTCTATAACGCATATTAGCAAGCCAATTATCGCCATTTTAGCGGCAGAAAACTGCCGCTAAAACAGCGATAATTTTAATGAGGTTCTTGCTAATATGCTCCTTGATCCACTGAGTCAGCTTTGTGGTCATAGAAACCTGCAAACTCTCTCTTTTCTGTGTAAATATAGGCATTCCACGCATGCCACATAATGCACCATCTACTGCGTAATTTGCAGATTTCCAGGAAAAAGTCTTTCTACCTCAAATAGAACACAGCATATGGGATGAAGTGTCGTGTCAGACATTTTTGAAACGCTATCAGCTTTCAACTGTTGAGATTGCTGTGTTCAGACCTCAAAAAGATGATAGTTTGTGAAGAAAGTATTAACTTTCTCAAATGATGGACTGGCAGTACTGCTTTGTTTAAAAAAGAGAAACTTTCACGTAATTATTCATTTTTGTTGTGGAAGCAGTGTATAACTTGGAATATTCATTGTCTAGAGAAAGATTTTGGCATGCCCGTCACCTTATACATTTCCAAACGTAAGATGACATCAAATAATACAGGCTCCAGGGCCTAGAACAGGTAAGTGACAGTGGAAACTGAGAGTGGTGATCAAGATCTCAAGGGCTTCAACAGGAAGCTTGCAGGTTTAGTAATGGTACCGATACTGTTTGAGATTACAGTTCATGATAATTGGGGATGTGATAACCTATGTCAGAACTTAGGAGTGATGTGTAATGAATTGTTTGAAGTTATGAGTAGCAGGAGTCATAGACGTAGACCCAGACTCGCTATACTGGGCCTAACAAGTACAATTAAATTGATCAGACATACTAGGTCAAATGCTGACCCATCGAAACATCATAAAAGTGTGGAGAGGCTTGTCATACCACAACAGTGGTTCAGGGATTTGGACCACTGCATGTCAGACAAGCATTTGCAATGCAATAGGCGTCTCATTTGCGAGATTTTGAACTATTGGCATTATATATGTCAATGACTTTTATTTATATGTTAACAATACCTGCAAAGTACAAAGTGTGTGCAGGTTTTCAAAACTTATAAATAAAAGGTTTTGTCATTTACAATGTCAATAGCTCAAACTCTTGCAAATGCGAGACCTATTGCATTGCAAATGCTTGTTTTTAATTTGTCCCCACATGGGAGTAATAGATGTGGATCACATCTGCAATAGTCACCTCCCTAACATTCGGTCTGGTGAAAAGCCACCGGGGTTTAGACAAAAACATGCAATTCACAAATAAACGTTCTGCAATATGCTATTCACAAAAAAACTCTTTCTTTAGAAAGGTATGATTAATGGAGGTGCGTGGAAATATTTGGCGTTTTTTAGGGATGTACTCTTATTGCAGGTATGTCAGAACAAAGAAAGCCATTACAAGCCAGGCCAAGGTAAACATTTTGGCAGTGTATTACTGAGCAGAGCCATAATCATTATTAAGCATTTGGAAGAGGAGGCCATTTTCTGAGAATTAAAAAGAAAACAAAGTGTCATCCTTGCAGGCTTTCTGGGAATCCGTGTATTTTAATTGCATTTACCCAGTGATGAAACACTATTTATTTTCTCATTACAGGCCTGATAAGGATTTGTGAATGGAGATGTGCACAATCAAGGTTCTGCAGTGCTTTGAAAATAGTTGTTCAATAAATCCCAATGCACACCACAGCCATACACTTCTCCTTAATTCATGTATTACATTCATGAGAAAAGAAACACATAACTTTTATGCCATACATTAATCGTTAAAGTACTCATCATGCATACTGTTTGTATAGATAATGTATAATGGTAATATATTTTGTGTTCATCACTTCCTAAACAAATAATTGCTAATATGAAAAATAAATGAGGGGACGTGGGCATTATGCCAACCGGTTAGGTTGTGCTTGCCTGTCCTCTGCCTGACGCTGGCGAACAATATATAAGATGCTCTTAGCAAATACAACCCTCCACAGGTAGCCCGCAGCGAAGAGACAAGTAGGACTAGCCCTTGCATTAATGATGAAGGATTTAAATCCTACAGCATGGAGTGGGAGAAGACGAAAGCCACATGCAATTCAAGACACCATCTGTCAAGTAGATCAGATCTCTGAAAACTGACAGGGTGATCATATAATCAGGGGAAGGCCCCACCGGAGGGGCTTTCATCATGGGTACTGCTATTGCTGGTGAGGGCCACAGTGCAGGGGGAAGGAGGGGCACAGGAGGCTGCCCACTACATGATATCATTCTTGTTTCAAAATTGGCCAGCTTCAGAGGTTGATGCATTAGACCAAACTGCTTCCTCTCAATCAGTCTCTCAAGGCAGGTCACAGCACTTAGAAAGCACCCCACAGTGCTGTCAACCCCATTTCCACATTGCGCTTCTGCATATAAGTCTGTCACAGGAAAACAAAGAACTTAGATAAATGATCCATCTCAGGCTCTCTTGTCTCATCGTGAGCTCTTCCAGACCATCAGTACTTAGGGCACTAGCAGAGACCGGAGACTGGTACACTAAGGGACTCATTTATGAAAAGTGACGCATAGCTGTGTGAAAACAGCGATGCGTCACTTTTCATTGCGCCCTCCATGCAACATGCTGGATGCTTCATATTTACAACATGATGCATCATGTTGCAAGGAGTTTCAGATACGTCAGTATTTCTGACGTATCTGTAGGTGCAAAAATGACGAATTGCTGGAGTGTGTCACAAAAGTGACGCAACTCCTGCAATGGGTCATTTCACATGGGCAAGTCCCATGTGAAAATGTGCCTGCTCAGTCTTACGCCTGCCATCATCCTAGAAGTGGTGGTATAGTGAAATCTTATAGATTTCACTGCATCACTTCTACGACCCGTTCTTGAGTTGGAACGCCCACACTGCATACATAATACCTGGCGCAGGTATAATGTGGCGCAGAGGTTTACAAAGTGACGCATGTACCCAGATGCGTCACTTTGGTAAATGATGTAACATGGTGCATTATTTATGCCATTGTTGCGTCACAAAATGTGACGCACTGGCGGCGCAAAAGTGACGCAAGGGTTCATAAATAACCCCCTAAATTTAATGACATAGGGAAGAGGCAAATCCGCATGCAAAATGTTATATAGAAAGAAAAATGTCATGACCTCCTCTGCATAAGCTTGAATCTGTCAAACCTCTTGAAGGATTGTGATCCTCAAGATCTGTAAGCGTTGATCACAATATACTCCACCAAACTACTAGGTTCAAGTGAGAGGTGCAGCGCTTCAGTGTAACAAATAGGTCCTGCATGAAAATTCTTCCTTCTAATTTATTATCAAGATCTACGGAGCACTTGATACATTAAACAGTAAAAACATTCTTTTACTGGGTTCTTAATTATTGTCAAATATACATGCATTAGTACTTACTTGTTGAATTTTGAATCCCAACAAGAAAAACCTTTAATTGACTCTATCAATGTGCATGTGACCCGTCACCTGTGAATCAATCTGTGCAATCATTCACCTAGATTTACAATAAAAAGGTTGAAAAAGCGAGTATATGGGACAACTGCACCTCCCTCTCAATAGCCCCAAAAAACTGTCCAAAATGTTTGAATTTAGAGAAACATAGGCACATTAGTACAAGGAGTTAACACCGGAGTAGCGTCAATTTTTTGACGTTATGGTAGCTTTTTTTTTCATCTCCGTATTTACAAGTTGCCGCTAGTTAGTGGCAATTTTTCGCCATAAACATGAATATTTAGGATCGCCACTTCTGTTAGCGAGACTTAATGAAAATGAGATGTAAGGTAGGCGTTCCTATGCAAAAACTGCTGCTAACCCCACTTTGCGATATTTACAAGGAATTCCTGGTATGGTGCAAAACCAAAAACACCAGTTAGCGGCAGTTTTTTAAGACCACAGAATAGCTGGATCTAAAAATGGTGCAAACACTTGGGGCCTCATTTCAGAAGGTTTTGATGCTGGACAGCGCAGCCAGGAATGTTGCTGCGCTGCCCTGCAACAAATCTACACAGCAGGAATATGCACCATCAATTAGATAGGGCACATTCCTGGGCCTCATCCATGAAAAGTATTGCATCGCTGCGACAAAACACCTTTACAACACTTTCACAACACCCTACTTGCAACACCATGGATGTGCTGTATTCACTGTACTGCGTTCCATGTTGCAACTAATGACAGATACGTCTGGAATTTTGATGTATCTGTCAGCGCAAAAGTCACGCATTGCTGCAGTTGTGGCACAAGCATGACACAACTCCAGCAATGCATGGGGCCAGTCTATCCCTGTGGCACTGCGTCACCCTTACTCCTGCCATGAGGGTGGAAGTGAACCAGTCAGCCTTTTTGTAGTGTTGTTTGCCTGTTTTTTTCTTGAGGGCTGCCAGCGCAGTTGGAGATCAATCGGTGGAGGTTGCCCGCTACAGTGTTGGCTTCTGTAAGCGTTGGCGGAGTGGTGGTGCTGAGGGAGTTGACGAGAAGTTCTTTAGTGGCCTTGAACCAGCTGCGATGGGGGGTGGGCAATGACTATGATAGTGTACGGTGCCCATGGTTAAGGCGTGATGTAAACAAAAATAGTTGGTACAGGAGAGTCCTGTGGTGTGGCTGTAGTTGAGGTACCCACATGTGGAGAAGACGGACTCAAGCGTGTGGCAGGCAATGTGGGTTGATGCTGTGAGTAGCTGCTCGAGTCCAATGTTGCAGAGGTTCTTCAGGAGGGTGGTGGTGTTCCGTTCACTGAGGTTGTCAAGATGGAACTTGAGGCTTCTCAGTAGGATGTAGTCGGTGGATGGGAGAGCCTGGGGTGCGATGAAGTCTACAATGGCATTGGTGAATGTAGGTTCGTGGCCTGGGGCCTGTATATGTGGGTGCTTCAGAGAGTGGTGTTGGGGTTGGTCAGGATCTGGAAGTGGAGGTGTTCCATGGTCACAGTAGGGTCATTACAGTGTGTAGTCAGTCGGAGTGTGATTTTTTAGACAATGGCAATGCCTCCTCCTGGCTGCTCAGGGTGGTCTATGCAGGTGAGTTTGTAGCTGTTGTGTATGGTGATGGCAATCTGGTCCAGAGCAGAGGTTGGCCCAGGTTTCCGTGAAGAAGGCGATGTCTGAAGAGGTGGAATTGAGGTGGTCCCAGATTTCTGTTGTGTGTTTGTGGAAGGACTGCATGTTGAGGAGGATGCAGTTGAGCCAGTTGACTGTGCTGTTGGTTAGCTGAGTGGCAGGAGGCGCTGGTGTGCTGAAGTGGCAGAAGGTGCATTTGCAGTTTCGACAGGCGCAGGGTGCAAGAGAATTCTACAGTGTTGTTATATGGCATGCGGTGTGGCATCCAGAGTTGATGACAAGGAGGGTGCTGGTGTTGTAGTGGTGGAGTGTCTGAGAGGAAGTGTCCTTGGTGCTGTCTAGGGGCAGACAGATGCAGATGGGCTTGCCTTTGGTGCACCAGTGGTACGCTCGCTGTACATGGCCGCACAGCGGCAGCCATTATGTAGTGCTACGGGGGACTGGACAGCTGGGAGACGGGAAATTTGGGGAAAGGACACTGGAGGAGCCGGGATGGTTGCAAATATATTAAAAAAAATATTGATACCTTGATTCTGGGTCCCACGCCTTTTATGCTCCAGCTCACCTGAGTCTGCTTCCAGGAACGGGAAGCAGGCTCCCTCCCATAAGCTAATCACAATGCTCTTACGCCATAGCGGACGAGCCACCACTGCGGGTGCATCACCCACAGGTGCTAGTCCTGGGCCTGACTCGACCCCCGGACCTCCTCACTTACGTATACCACCTTCTCCTTACCTGGACATTGACACCGTGGCACAATCCGCTGCACTCTCTCCAAATCTGTGGCTCAGCCAGCAGGAGCCTCAGCCAGGTGGGATTTCGCAAGCCTGGGTACAGCAATCACTGCCAAGTCTGCTGGGGAACCTCCCAATGCAGGTGATGCAATAGGCCCCCCTTAGTCGTGAAGCTGCGGCACTCCCCCCACACAAGTTTAGTGCAGCTGAGGGGCCTTACCCTTCACAGCATCCGACCAGCGCAACATCCTCCTGCCTGTGATGGAGAGAGGCACAGCCCACCATTGAAAATCGCCTTTGTGCACCACGGTGTAGTGATGGTGCGTGGTATATGATGCAGGCATCACTACAGTGGTGCGTAGGAGCGCCTATACCATTCACATCTCCAAGGGGCACCAGGCAGTCTTCTCACACAGGTCAGCAACATGTCTCCATGCAAAATGGCAGCCTGTGCCACCAGGTAAGGGCGATTGCCGAAGCCTCAATGTCTACCTGCATCGCTCAGCAACCCCTCTGCATCTCCTCATCCCAACTCAGGTCCCAGACGCAGGCCCAGCAAGGCCTCCAGGCCATAGGAACTGTCCGTGCTTTCAAGGTTTGGATGCCATGGTGTTACAAGGAGTGCGCAATGTTAAGTGAAGTATCACTGGTTTTGCCCAGCGATGCACCTCTTTTCATGATTGTAGCCCTAAATTTCCTCTTTCCCTGGGTCCCTTGCTGGTCATCCTGGCTCTTGGGGGGCTTGTGGGGGTTTGTTGATCTGTGCTTCACTTGGCCCTGGATGCTTCTTTCTGCATTCCAATGGTTTTGCCTCCTATTTTTTATTGGAGGTGGACTTATAGGCTATTTTTGCGTCCTGGCAGCGGGGGTAGCATTCCACCCTTCTAGAGGGAGAAGACATGTAGTTACTGGTTTACCCGGTTAAAGTGAAATAGAGTCTCAGCACCACAAAATGGATGCTGCTGCACAGACAGGAGTCTGCCCTCCTGCTGCTGGACGAAACTCCGGCAGGGGAGGCGAGGAAAACAGGTTTCCTGTCCAGGGAGGTGCTGACACCTCTCCAGACAGGCTTTAGCATATTGAGCCAGGGAGGGCTGCATTCAGTGAATGCTTTCCAGACACGACCTGGGGCACACAAGGTGCTCCATGCGTTTAACAGTTCAAACCGGTTGCTGGGGCACTCTGCCCCAGCTCTGGCACAAAACTGGACAAAGGGAAAAAGGTGTAACCACCCCTTCCCAGGTCCACCCATAGGAGGGACCTTAAAGGTAGTCCAGCCCCTAAACTTAGTATACATATAGGAACCCAGTCCCTAGGACTTTTTATTACCCTGGATGAACCTCTGAAACATATATCCTGGACCTTCGACATTTGATTTCGACTGGAAGATGGAAGATATCTCCCGTGTGGTCAAGGAGTGACCACCCTGTTCAAACAGGCACCAACAGCAACTTTTCTGGTCTGCATTTTCGAGGATCCTGCTGGATCCCAAAGAATCTGCGACATAGGACACAGACATCCAGACATCTCTGACCCCGACCTTTGCTCACAGCAAAGCTGAGACCATGGCAGACATGAGAGACGTGGGACAGGAACTCCTGAACATCCTACATTGTGCAAGTTGCACCTACTTCTCGAGATATCTTGAAGTTGTGCATTGGAGTGTTTGAAGCCCCAGACCCAAGCACCATTTGCACTGAAGCTCAGAGGCCCCCACTCCACGAGTGTCCCGTGGGCCCCACTTTTGCATTTCAACTTGATGCGTCTTTGCAGTTACTTGCCTGTTGTCTAGTGAGCCCCCCTAAGATTTTTCTTTAAATCTAACTTGCTTTTCTGGTTGCTCCAGGCTTGCTCCAACTTCCCTGTAAAGGAGAAGTTCCTCAGACCTTGCTGGTCTACACCGAAGCCCATCTCGACTTCCTGCATGGGTTGTGTTTGCCAAGGCTTGTTGGGTCCAATCCAGAATCCGCGGCTGCAGTCAACTAGATCCTTTGTGAGTCAGCTCGAATCCTGCTTCTGGTTGTCATTGACACCTCCTGGACCTCGTGGCTGAAGAGAAAAGCTTCACCTCCTCACCTGAAATCACCCAACATCTGGTGGCATCTTCCTGTTGCCGCCCTGGTCACTGGCAAGTGACCCAGACTCTGTCCCTTCTGCTTTCAGGTTCTACAGATCTTTGATCCACCCTTGGACCCACCCGGACACTTTTCCTCTGGTCACCTGCAGCACTTCTTTGCAGCTCTCTATTGAAATCGAAGACGAAACCCGACACCAAAAGAGACTAATGCACCAGGCATCCATGGGTGAGGTAACACGAGTACTCTGGTAGTCTCAAGGTTATTGGCCCTCCTAGTGTCTAAGTCCAAAAGGGTTCCATCATAGTTTATTTAGAAGTGTCTTCAAATTGTAAATTTGTAACTTGTTTATTTCCCATAGAAAGTCAATGGTAACCTGTGGCTGTGTTTAGTCACTGCACGCGCCTCCCGTGGGACTCCTACTTCCTAACTTTTGGTTGTTTAGAGTAGCCCCAGTGATTCCATAGGTCCCAGGCCTGCTTTCTAATTCTCACGTGGTTTTTATACCACTATTTTAGTATATGGTTTGTGAGGCCCGAGGGCAAAATGTATACTGTGCAACTTATCGTATGCCAATTAAGTACCTTGCATTGTACTTTTACCTCTGACCTCATAAAGAGTGCAGAGGGGTTGTGTTTAGAATAAATATATATATATATATATTTGATATATACCTTGTTAGTTCACTTTCATTTGGTACTAAAGGGATATTAATTGGTAAAACAACTCGCTTAATTTGCTCTCTGAAGTCTTATCCTGAAGACTGCTCATCACTGCTACCCCTATGATAGCATTCTATAAGGTTGACTTTACAACCACCATCAATAAGGGTCAATTAGACTGGTGCAATGTGCCCACTAGAACTAGTGGACATCATATGCCAGGCTAACTTCTCACAGACATCCCTTTGGACTAGCAGGGCACAAAGTCTCAGTACCTCTGGGAAGGCTTTGGGTATGACAGCAGATTGTAACAACCTTGGCTGCCTTGTACAGATGGTGTCGACGACACCGTCGGTTGGTCCCTGCTCTCTCTGGGCCTTGCTCTTAACCCTAGTTGTCGGGGAGTTCTGGTTCTGGGCTCTGGGAGTTGCCAAGGACTGGCGTTGCACTCAGATCTTCCGGCGTTGCTCGTGAGGATTCACTACATTCTTCCCCATTACTTGGAGGGCTGGTTGTGGAAGTCTCTCTTAGTGTGTAATCCTCCGGAAACTCTTCAGTGTTACTCTCCGGGACTTTCTTAATAGAGAGATGTTAAGTGTCACGCTTTCTTGACCTCTTCAAGCTGTTATTCGGGTGCCCTTGACTTCTGTCACGACCCATGGGTCTAGTTCAAATAGTAGCCGAAACTTTCCTCCTGGGTGGTGGTCCTGTACCAAAACTCAATCTCCTACAAGAACTGGTCATTCTTTGGCATGTCTCTTCTGGGAGGCTTCGTTGTTGCTGTGGGCTCTCCTGCAGTCTGATAGACTTGGGGGATTTGGTGTTTCTTCCCACACTGGGTGATGCAGGATGGTGTCTATTACGGCTCTACCAAAACATAGCTTACCCAGAGAGATGCCTATGGCACAGTGTGGAGTGAGCCAGTATTCCCATAAGAACTGGTACAGGGCCTGCTACAGGTTTCGATTTTCCGCTACAGCAATTTGGATTGTTTTGTTGAGTGTTCTCATAAGGTACTCCACTTCGCCATTGTCCTGGGGCCACCTCGGGTTAATGCAACAGTGCTTGATGTTGTGGGAGGCCAGGTAGTCTGTCAGTTCTGTGCTGGTGAACGGGGGGGGGGGCAATGTCGGTGCGGATCTCTTTGAAGAGTCTGCGGGTCGCCATGAGTTTTTCAAACTTAGGGATTACTTCCCCTGCAGAGGTTGTGCTTACAACCTCTACTTCTGGATACTGTGAGAAATCGTCCACAACAACTAGCATGTGCTTTCCTCTTGGTAGGCTGCTGAAATCTGCGCTCACCCACTCATGGGTGCTGATGGCTGCTTTCGCAATGATTGGTGCAGGCAGGCAGACGGGACAGTGTCTTATGATTGTTTCTACTATTTGATCCACGCCGGGAAACCAGGCTTTACTTCAGAGTCATTTTTTTAATTTGACGATCCATTGCAAGGCCCCATAAGCCAGAAGGGCTGCCTTCTGGGTCAAGCTTTCCGGTAGAACGAGGTGCGGTCCTCTTAGAAGGCAACCTTCTCTAGTAACAGATATGTCTTCACAGACTTGATACAGAGCTTTCAGGGTTGATTGGGCTGTCTCCGTGAGTGGTGGCAAGCTTTGCATTATCTTCCAATCTCCGGTGGTGACTGCTTGGATGGCAAGTTGGAGGCAGCCATCTTATTTTGTGGCTTCTACAACATCTCCCTCCCCGAACCCGCTGAGAAAGCGGCCACAGGAGATTACGTAAGAATGATGGTAGAAAGATCAGATCTTTCCACCATCATTCTTACGTAATCTCCTGTGTCGTGTCCGCTGTCTCGGCGGCTTCGGGCAGGGAGACTGGTCGAGCTTGCTTTGACAGGAAATCTGCTGGGTTTCTGGTGCCTGGTATGTATTCGACAGCGAATTGGAATTCTTGCAGATGAAAAAACCTGTGGTCTGTGATGATAGTGAACAGGTGGCCATATAGGTACTTATGGAAGTGCTGGCAGCCCCACAAGATTGTGATAGCTTCCTTCTCAATCTGTGAGTACCGTTGCTCTGTTGGTGTGAGTGTACGGCTGGCATAGACTACCGGAGCCCATTCTCCACATTCTTGCAGTTGAACCAGGACTGCACCCAGGCTGGTGGGGCTGGCATCCTCTACGATTTGGGATATCCTCTTGGGATCGAAGTACGCCAGCGTGGTGACTGCTGACAGGGCTGTCTTTGTTTGCTGGAACGCTTCTTCTCACTCAGATTCCCACTTCTACGGGCTGGTGGCTTTGGTCAGTTCTCTGAGCGGTCCAGTTAGGTCTGACACGTTTTTGATGAAGCGTCCGCAGTAGGTTACCATAGCTAAGAAACTGCGAACTCCGGATACAGTTTGTTGGAAATGGCCCTTCTTGCAGGGTCATCCCCAAACTTTTTGCTACTTCCTCCCTTATTTTTTCTGACCCGTGGCTTTTGGCAAAAGGACTCTGCGCACTTTACCACTGCTGATCAGTGCTAAAGTGCATATGCTCCCTGTGTAAATTGTTATTGTGATTGGATATACATGATTGGCATATTTGTATCACCATGAAGTCCTTAGTAAAGTGCACTGGGTGTGCCAGGGCTGGTGATGACAAATGCTATTAGTGGGTCTGCAGTGCTGATTGTGCCACCCACATGAGTAGCCCTAAAATGGTGTCTCAGGCCTGCCACCGCAGTGCCTGTGTGCAGTCTGTGAACTGCCATGTCCTCCTGATCAGTGTCCCCACTGACCAGGCCTAACCCTTCCCTTTTTGTGCACATTGGTCACCCCCTATGAAAGGCCCAAGGTACCCCCCTGGGCAGGGTGCAGTGTATGGGAAAGGTAGAGCATGTACTGGTGCAGGTGACATGCTCTGGTAGTGAATTACAGCCATTTTCGTTTTTCACTATTGTAAGGCTATCTTGCTCCATAGGCTAACATGGGGGATGCTGGCTACAGTGGCTACCAGCATATCCTCCCATAGGAACAAGCTAGGACATCAAAGTCTGGTATCCCTAAACTCAGAATGTAATAACACATCTTTTAGGAAAGGTTGTTTTTAAATCCTGTGTTTGAGAACAGCACTTTTAGAAAGTTGCTGTTCTCTTGTCTGACCTTTCTGTGTACCTTGGCCTGTTTATGTATTGACTGTCTGGTTTGAGAGTGACAGGGGCTGGGGATTCCCCAGGAGGCTGGCTGAGTCAGCCCTAGGCTGAATGACTGCATTTGCAACTTGAGTGGTGGGAGGAGATAGCACCTGGGCCTGAATAGGGCTGGGCCTGCCTTCCACAATGCTGGCTCCACCTCCTGCTGGGCGGCTGACGACCCTGCCCCTCACTCTGAAAGGAAAGGAGAAGCCAGAAAAAAAAGTGCTCAAGGAACACCCAAAAATGGTTCGGACCGGGCTCAGGGCCCACTTGCACAAATAGAACAAAGACTTTTAGGGGTATAAGTACAGGACCGCTGACAACAGAAGATTAGATCATTCTGGAATCAAGAAGGAACCTTTGCCAAGGAGAAAGCTGAAACTGAAGAAGGAAGATTGTCCAGCTGTTGCTATGCTGGATTGTCCTGCTGTTGCTTTGCTGCTAAGGAAAGGGGAAGGACTTTGCTTTGTGCTGTGTCCTCTTGCTTGTAGGAATCTCCAAGGGCCTGAGAAGAGCTGGCTCCCTGTTTTTGAAGTCCCAGGAAGAAAAGGACTTCACCCCCAGCTTCCCCTGAGCTCTACTGAGAGAGTTCTGTCCTTCCTGGAGTGCGTGGCCCATGTGTGGTGCCTCTGGAAGTTGTACCGGTGTTGGGAAGCTGGAAATCACGCTTTAAAGACTTTGCTACGTAAAAGTTATCGCATCCCCGATAGTGCGAGGAAATTCCCGCTGCTACGAAGGCCGAGATCATCGCAGCACCTGTTGCCGCTGCCACAGCCATCGCATCCTTCATTTGTGGGACACACCAGACCGGTGCGGGAAGACTAACATCGCTGCGATTGTCGTCGCAGAGCCTGTAGTGGCTGGGGGAGATCACCGCACCGCTTGCTTGCGGACCGCATCACGTCGCTGCGAACATTGTCGCAGAGTCATCTCTTCTAGGAGCTGCGAGAGAGAGGATCACCGCTGGATCGCGCATCATCGCCCCGGAGATCATCGCAGCCCCTATGAGATCATCGCATCGTGCCTTTGCGAGAACAAACTTCCTACGGAACCTACGCCCCGGAATCCATACAGGTGAACTTCCTCCCCATACAGACCAGATTCATCGCAACACGCCCACTGCTGCAGCGGGGCTGTCGCAAACGCCTTCCCAAGGTCTCAGGAGCAATGCATCGCTTGTTTTCCACCACACCAGCTTCTGCTTTTGGAAATTTGTCGCAACTAAATGTACTGTTGACTAAAACCTAATGCAACTGTGAACTTTTCGCGCAACTGTGGATTATTTTTATCGCAACCTTAAGAACTCTTTTGCAACCATATTCTTGAACTGTGTATGTTGGATTTTTGTCGTTTTGATCTTGTGTAGTTTAGATTAAATACCCTTATGTTTTCACTGTGTTACTGTGTGTGTTGGTACAAATACTTGACACATTGCCTTCTGATTAGCCTTGACTGCTCGTGCCAAGCTACGTAGAGGGTGAGCAGAGGTTATCCCAGGGGGTTTCCTCCTTACCCTGACTAGAAGCAAGGGTCCCTATTTGGACAGTGGTACCTACCTCTGCCAACTGGAGACCCCCAGTTCTAAGACAGATGACGGGGCTGCGGCTTCCTGGATGTCTTTCACTTTTTCGGGGTTAGGGCCAATGCCTTTATCTGAGAACTTGCAGCCAAATAAACTAATATCTTTGCCCAGGAAGTCAAATTGTTCTCAGTGTAATGTGAGCCCGCGTTCCTTGAGGTGTGAGAAGTCTGCCTGGAGATGAAGGAGGTGTTCTTCTAAGGTAGGAGCATGTACCAGAATGTCATCGCTCATGTTGAACACTCCTTTCAGCCACTGGGATAGGTTTTTGATGATGTTTTGAAACACTTTGGCCGTGCTAGAGATTAGTTAAGCCGGGTATAACTCCAGAGACCCGCGTGGGTCGAGAAGGTGGTGATGGGGCAAGAGTCCAGGTGCAGAGGGATCTGGTGGTAGCCAGATCGGAGATCCATCTTGGAAAACAATTTGGACCTCAATGGTAGGGGTGGGATGGGGTTCTCTTTTGAATGCTAAGTTTGGGACTCTCATGTCCACGCAGATGCGCACTGCGTCAGGTTGTTTCAGCTTCTTCGCAGTGACAAAGGGGGACACCCACGACATTGGACCCTCACCCGCTCAATGATGTAAGACTTTTCTAGGAGTCGGAGCTCGGCCTTCACTTTCGACCAATGGAAAGTGATTCTTCAGTGTCTAAGGGTTATCGGGTCACTGATTTGTAGACTTTTAGCTGGACAGCTGGTCCTTGTAAACACCCAATACCCTCAAACAGTGGCATAAAGCCTTGCAGTTATCGTTCCAGATCGTACGTGTGCACATCAAATGCAAACTGGATCAGGTTTAGGTCCTAAGCGGTGCGACAGCTGAGTAGGAAACCTGACCCTTCTTGTGACAGGTAGAATCTGGCGTTCTGGAGTTTAGTGTCATGAGAGAGATCTGCCTGGAAGATGCTGCACAGCTTCAGTGGTAAGCGATTGCCAAACGCTTATACCTGCACTTTGGTGTTGCGGAGTGCCGGCAGGTTGGGCAGGCTGTGGAAGATGTTGGCAGCCATGAGGTTGATGGTGGCTCCAGTGTCTATGAGTGCTGCAACTAAGTGGCTTTGCACGATGATCTTGCAGATCAGTGCTGTCTGTCGAGCTGCTCTGATCGTATTTAACATCCACACCATGTGGACTGTGGCTACTTCGTCTTTGTCCATGTCACTGTTGGAGGAGCTAGCAGGCTCCACGACACCAGACCAGCATACCTGAATAGCCGTCTCAAATTCCACGCACCACAGAAGACTCTACTATCTGCCCAGCTCTCCTACACTGTAGTCCCCTGAACCAAAAAGACCAGATCGGGAGGCCGCTCCTTCTCCTTCCTTGTGGCCTGAGCCTAGAATGCCCACCTCGGGCAGACAACATCGCTCCCCATCTTTTCAAGAAACCTCAAAACCTGGGTCTTCGACAGAACCCCCCTGATGGACTGGAGCCTACTAACAGCCCCCCAGCACCTTAAGACCCTTACGGGTGGGTAGTCACGCTTAACAAATGCCTGATTGATTGATTGATTGATTGTTTGGCTGTGACTTTCTTTGACCCCGTTGGGGTCTGGCAGGGTGGCGTGTAGGCAACTGACAGAATTGCAACGGTGCAGGGCTGCCCTGGACTTGACTTGGTAAGCAGGGTTCAGGGCATTAGCAAAGCTTGATTGGCTTGCTGGGGGGCAGCTACCTTCTCACTCAGAGCACACAGTGATAGAACATCAGTTCTGGTTGTGACATGGGAGCTGTGGCAGGGGTCTTATGTTCCTCCTTGTGTTGCTCCTTGGGTCTTGGTGGAGCGCTTTGGTGGATGTGCTGATCCCTTCTGCGCCTAGGGGTTGTGGCAGGATTTTGCAGTCCATACTGTGTTGTGCTGTTTGCCCTGGTGGGGCACTGCAGGGGAAGTTGGCCAGGTCACGTGGGGGGCTCCGGGGTGGATCGACGAGCAGAACTGGGTGGCGCTAGGGTGCGGGCCCCTGCCTGGTGTCACAGAGCGTGTGTGGCACACATAAACAGGGCGGTAGAAGCATACAGGGCTTACCACAGTGTCACTTGAGGGGGTATGGTCCGGCCATACGTGGTAGTGATGCGGCATCATGGCAGCTCTGCGGAGTTCTTCTGCTCCGTGCGGCGGTTGCAGCAGAGGGTAGAAGTCGGGCTGCCAGTGCAGGAAAATACGGTGAGGCAAGGGTGGCCCTCTCGTCACCAATGTGGTGTTCCACGTGTTCCAGATATAACAAAGCGGGGACACAGTAAATACTTTAGTGGCCAGCTACTACACTGAGCCACCCCTGGAGCCCCGGGCCATTTATTTATGCATCCACGCTGGCCTGACATACGCCAGACCAGGCCATTATCACTGGGTGTCCAGGGTTTCCAAACAGAGCCACCCCTCTGTTACATTGAGGGGTTGGCTCACACTTGCACAACAATAATACACAGTGGTTCCAATATCTGCTGTATTCAAGTAAACATGCGTGACGTGCCTCTACGTCAAAAAATGTTAGGCAAGTCTGCTAAAATTAATGACCTACGTATCTAGAATGACAGAGAGCACCTATTGTTGTGAATTGGAATAATTGGATACAGAAATTTTCTATTGCATCGCATCTTTGCATTGGTGGACAGAATTCACCTAGATTTACAATAGACACTCTCTACTCCACAAAAATTAAAGGGAAAAGAGAAACACAAAATAAGAGGGCGGGAAGTAAGGAGCAAGGTTTTGTATACAATTTCTAATCAAAGATGTCTCTTTAAAATGTTGGGAACTGTCTAAAGTTCTCATGAACGATGAACAACGGGGGACTTGTTGTACACAAGATTCAGGGACACTGTTTTGATCTACAATTTTAGTAGGAAGTTCTCCGGACCCAGATTCAGGAAGCTCATTGCTTTTCCTTGGAGTGAACATCAACGTGTTTCGAATGTAAAAGTGTAAAGAATCTTTTCAGCACCTAGAACTGGGTGCTTCCATTTTGGTGAAGGAATTCATGGGCTACAGACGTGTGTGCCGACATAAAGTGACACTGAGGAGGTGCACTCAATGTGTGCCACATATAAGTGCTACACAGTCATTGCTCCCCCAGGATGCCCCTTGAAACGTGTGAAAGGAAGTTCCATGGACCCCTATTTATAGTAGACCTGGGCGGTAAATTCGGTTCCGCTTGCGGAATTTGACTAATTTGGGTAATTTCTCGTTCCGCAGAGAATGCAATATTGCCCAAAATTCTGCGTTCCGCGACTTTGTGAAATGTTTTGCTTGTTTGTGTTCTCAAAATGCGTGTTTGTGAGATATGTCCTCCCGAGCACGCAAACAGCGATTGCGAACATGAAAAAAGCATCGTGAACAAGCAATTCCACGCGTTCGCGGAATTTCTGCGTGTTCGCAGAGATTATTTACTGTTTCACGGGCATTTGCGTAACGTGATTACGCAAATTCTGCCCAACCCTAAATTATAGGTGGGGCAGTCTGTCTCTGTGCCCGTCTGAAGTGAGATATCTGAACCCCTTTCAGATGCAGGCTACTTTCCTGCGTGCACAGCGAAATGCAGAAGTGAAGCTTCAGATGACTGCTCTGCTTTTTATTAATGTACTGCCCCATGGCAAGAATTAGTTGTCAGCTGCCCTGGGGGTCACAAATTAAGTACAATTTGGCACAATGTTCCAGTCTGCGCGTGGTGTACTTATTTGAAGGTGTGCAGTGGTGAAAATAGGGAAAGTGTGACCTATATATAATGCAGGCCATGGTGAGTGTTGATGCGCATTCTTTGACTTGCTCTTTCTGCATGTACATACTGACAGTATGTAGGATGTATATGAGATAAATAGTTAGGGGCAGATTTAGAAGCCCGCTTCGTCACCAGTAATTCACTTTTCATTACTTTTCATTACGTACCTGTGGCGGAGGGGGCTCCTCCATGTTTACAAGAACAGGAAAAGCCACCCTGCGTGACGTTTCCTCCCCTTGTAAATACAACCCCTTCACGTGCAGCACTGTGCGTTGAAGGGGCGTTCCATTTGTTTTGAAGTGGCATTTCATGGGTGTTGCTGGTGGTGTTTCCATGCAACACCCATGGAACAAGACACATCACCAGATTTACGAGAAATCATAAATCTGGAGATGCATCTGAATTCTATGCCACCCTAGAGGCACAGTGAGCAGAAATATTTTCCTTTCTCCTAATTTTTCCTCTTTCAGTGCGTGCTGCATTCTACAGCACGCTTTGCAAGAGGAAAATGCAACTAGTGATTGTTTTTGTGCAGGAAAGTGCCCCTTCCTGCACAAAAACAATCTCTCCATGACGCAGGCATACTTGCACCATGGTGCAAGGGTGCCTGCGCCAGTACATGGCTGCAGTTTGTGCACCAGCGCAGGGGGATGCACAGAGATGTGACATATTCATGTAGGTTTGTTGCATCCCTGTGCTTCAGAAGTGCTGCAGTGTGGCGCAGCCAAAGGTCGTGCAGTGCCATTCTGCGGCACTTCCTTGTAGATCTGCCCCTTAGTATCATCTGTTAGTATCAGCTAGCACATTCGGCCTCCTATTAACTTCAAATAAATACATGATGAATGTGTTTCACTCAATTCAAAGTATAGAGATGCACATTTTATACTATCATTTACCAAGCACAACCATTAGACTAAATGATATTTAAACATTGTCTGCCCACAATTAATCACAGTGAGAGCTGCACTGGAATGGTATGACAGCAACGTCACAACTGCACCATGAACATTTGCAAAACTAACACTGTTATACATTTGTGTGAAGAATCCTAATAACTATGCTAAATGAAGTTTACATCCATAGTGGAATTTGCAGAAATGTCCACTATCTACATTATTTTGCTGTGCTCCGCTACCGACCTTTCTCGCTGCAGTCTTTGTTTCTGCCAGTCTTCACTTTACCTTCTTCCTTTTGGCAATCTGTATGTCTGTCTCTCTGGTTTCAATTCAGTCAGTCAAAACAGAGCCCGCCCTTCCCATGAAAGGTCACTCTGTCCCCGTATTCCCCAGATGCGTGAGTCGCGTCACCTGCCTTGAATACGTCCCCGGCGCGCCTCACATATGAGTGGCCCACGACCCATACCACTCTCTCTCCAGTCGGTGATACTCGACCGCTGGTCTCCTGATGCTGGGTGGACTCCCAATTCCGCCCGCGTGACAGGCTCGCGAAACTGTAATTCAAACAAAAGACAATAAGCATGAGTGCATGTCAATTGATCTTTACAACATGTGCAATCGCACATACCTTTTGAAGCCCAGCTGTTTTACTTCCTCCGCACTCTGACCCCGGGCTGTAGCCTCAGTAGCAGCCCCTATCCTAAATGAGTGGGTCCCAAAATCGCACGGGTCCATCCCCGCGGCAGCGATTGACAGTGCTAACACCCTCTAAAACTGAAATCTCGTCAGTGGGGTGCCATCCTTGTGCCTCAGCAAGCTCCCCCCCCCATGTAGCCGTCCTCAATGCCAAGTATTCCTCTACGCATTTTATCGGACAAGTGGGGGACCCTTGTGCGCGCTGCACGATAACACTATCACCCATGGCTCCCTGGTCAGTCTTGGACCTGGCTATCGAGATTACCATCGAATCACCCCTTATTTGGACGTGATCCCTGCCCAGGCCTCCCTCTATATCCTTCTTGTTCCTTGCGGCCAGTTCGCTCACCCGCATAGCCCCATGGAATGCCAAGGTGAATGCTGCTCGGAACAGAACTGCTTCGTAAAGGGAGGAGCATGTCTCATCCAGCTTTGCTAAAAGTAGAGACAACCTATCTAAACCAATTGGGCGCCTCGTATCCTGTTTGCGACCCTCGAGGCGTTGCCAGCCGCGGAGTGCCTTCCTAACCAAAAAGGAATCCGTTGGGTCTCTTATGCCATGCACCTGTGCCATGAACGAAATGGCCGCCCTATGTCTATTGGCCATTGCCGCTGATCGGCCTTCTCTGTGCAGCGCAACCAGGAACCACAGGAAGGATTCCTCCTGACCCCAGCTCTGTCTCCCTGATGGACCCAAAAAAGTGCAATAGGAACGAAACGCTCCTTCGTATGCCTTCCTTGTCCTGGGCGCTAAGCTGGCTGCCACGAGGTCTTGTAATCCGGGGCACCGATTAGCCATAGTGCTTTGGGGAACGGTGCCGCCACTAGATCGCTGTGGGTAGATAGCCCCTGAAAGCCTGCATGTGTGAACGAGAGAGTGCATCAGCTGCATAATTTAGTACGCCTGGCACATGTGTTGCCCTGAACTGCACATTCAATCTCATGCAACGTAATACAATTTCTTTCAATAATCTCAAGATCCACTTGCAGCGGGCTGCCTGCTGGTTAATGCACTCCACCACAGTCATATTATCAGACCAAAACACCACCGATCGGTCCCTGAAGTCATCTGGCCATGCCATCAGAGCAACCCAAATGGGAAATAGCTCTAAGAACCCAATGTTACCTGTCAGACCGCTGGAGTGCCACCACGTCGGCCATACTTGTGCCGACCATCGATTACCAAAGATGGCGCCAAATCCCACGCTCCCAGCTGAGTCGGTCCACAAACCTAGTTCGTCCGAAGAAGCTGGTGGTTTGTTCCACACAACTCGACCGTTGAAGTCCGCCAGAAATGGCAACCAAATGCGCATATCCTGGGGAACCTCTGCCGACAGTCTCGTACGGTGGTGTCCCTCCTTGAGACCAACCATAGGTTGTGCAATAGAGCGTGAGAAGGGGCGGGCCATTGGTATCACCCTTAAGGCAAAGGTAAGCTGACCCACTGTTTGCTGTAACTGGTGCAGGGTCACTTTCTCCTTGCCCAGGCATTGTGTCAAGGAAGCCCTAAACTTGGCCACCTTTTCCATCGGTAAACGGAAACATCCCTCCACAGAATCGAGCTCAATTCCCGAAACTCCAGTGAAGTAGATGGTCCAACCGTCTTACCTGGTGCCAATGGGACTCCGAACTCCCGCATGAGAATGCAGAAGTCCAGCAGCGCCTGCGCACATGTCGTATCGCCGGCTGCCCCCAGAAACAGGAAGTCATCCAGATAGTGCATAACATGTCTATGCCCTGTGGCCTCGGTGAATGCCCACTCTAAAAAACAGCTGAACATTTCAAAATAGGCACAAGAAATGGAGCAACCCATAGGCATGCATTTATCCATGTAATAACTCCCCTGAAATGCAAAACCTAGCAAGCGCTGATCTCGCGGGTGTACCGGGAGCAACCGGAATGCCGATTCGATGTCTGATTTCGCCATCAGCGCTCCGGGGCCCAGGTGATTTAACATGGCCACAGCATCATCGAACGATGCGTACCGCACCGAACAAATATCTGGGTCAATGGCTTCGTTCACCGAAGAACCCCTTGGGGCAGACACGTTGTGAATGAGTCTAAACTCCCCTGGGTCTTTCTTCGGGACCAACCCTAGCGGGGAACACACGAAATCCGCCACCGGCGGGCGGTGAAAAGGCCCCGCCACCCGCCCCAAGCTGACTTCTTTGGAAATTTTTCTTGCAGCTACACCTGGGTTATGTTGTACAGATAACTGATTTTTACAAAAGGAGTCCCCCCGAAAATCCCCCGCCGGGATGTTGAAGCCATATAGGAATCCATTCCTCAACACCCCGGCGGATACATGATCAGGGTATTTGTTCAACCAAGGAGTCAGAGCCATGATATCGACAGGTGTAGACGATTCGTTACAAAACATCACCTCAATCTTGCTTAGACCCCCCTTTTCCTCCCGTTCCGCTGTTTTTAGATCTACAGCTACTCTCCGGGTGTGAGGAGTTCCCACAGCCCGCACACGCATGCCTGAACCTACATGTTCCCTGGGACCTGCTACAGTTGCCTCTATTGAAGCCCCAACAAACCCCCCGCTTGCTGCCATTCCCGCCGGTCTTGGGCTGATATTCCCCACCGGCGCCCGCTCGAAAGGGCACTGCGGGCTTTTGGCGAGCTGGCCCCGACCCGCTCCCGCCCGGCGAGGACATACCTGCTGCCCTAGGCAGGAGCTGCTTGTGCCATGACACCGAGTCGAGGCAATCCCAGGTCAAAGTTGCATCAAACTCTTTCGCTTTTCAGAATTTCGTATCGTAACCTTTCCACTCGTCCCCCTCATACATGGTATAAAAATCCATAATCCTATTCTGATAACAGGTCAATTCAGTCATGACTTCAGGCTTTAGTTCCCCCATGACTGCCGTAAATATCGAAAAGGCCTTTACCCAATTCGCTACCGTCTCATCGACCCTAAATTCCGCCATCTTGGCCCGCCATACACTGGGGTGCCATAAATCCTTCTGGGATTTCGCATATTCCATCTCGCGATGGTCAGTCAGCAAAGAAAACATATTCACATATTTCTCCCCCCATATCAGTTCCTTTGTGGCCGCAGGGATGTGCTGGGCCACCCTTTCGCGCCTTGAAGGTAACAAACCCTCCCCTGCCATTGGCAATGTGTGCTTACCAGGTTCGACCGTCGTGTCTGCCGCCTTTTCCCGGCTAACCGCGGGTCCTCCCGGCCCCACCTGTGGGGGAACAAGAGGAACATTCACCGTCGCGGCCTCTCTCGACTGCCGTAACTGCTCGATTATTAGTCTGGCCTCCTCGGCCGGGTCTCCCGCGGCCACTGCCCCCCCCGCTTTCTTCTTGAGCCATGGCAACACTGCCGCTAACTGGATTGCTAGTTCTGGGGGCATCTCCTCATTATTAACAGGAGTAATTTCAACGGGGATTGTTAAACCTATATCTGCGTTTGATACCGGGCTGTCCGCCGGTGCGATGGGGCGATTGGGGGTACCTCAGGAACCGGATCTTCCCCAGAAACCGCCCTCCTCTTAACACGCTTTCCCCTACCCTCAGGGACGACTCCCGGCAAGGCCGGGCCTATTACCTTCTTAGGACGGCCTGAGCTGTTCAGGGCCGCCAACTGTTTTTTAACATCGGCCAAACCTCGGCCGATCGACTCAACTTTACCGAATTTTCGGTCCATAATCGCCATTCGGTTCGACAAGGTGCGCAGTACCTTCTCCAACTCGGAGCTCTTGCCTGCTTTCTTGCCGGCCATAGCTTTGTGTACTCTGCGAGAAACAACAAGATTACAAGTTCTCAAAATTGCCGCTTGTTCCGTCGAGGGCTCACGAGCAACGAGTTGGTGCAGCCTTCAGAGCACAGGAACAAGAGGACGCTTCTTCGGATTCCCGCTCTATTTATTCGTCTGCGGGAGGGCAGGGACCCTCCTCCGGGACGCCTACTGGGCGTGGTCTTCCGTGCGGGTGTCTAGGACAACCCCTCCTGGGCGGGAAAGGGCGCGCCCCGGCTACTCCACTTCGGGCATACCAGCCGAGCCACGCCTCCCGCCAAAAATGGTTTCCCGGGGGGATCGGGCACCCAACCATACGTTCGGGGGGACCGAGTGGTCGCCCCTTTCCAATTCAGTCAGTCAAAATCACTTTATTTGGTTAATTAAAACCATAAAAGCATATTACAAAAGTTCATTTTAATGTGAAATAGACCTAAACAAAATATAGCACACATACATCTTGATCATAGTAAACGAACAATTCATAATGTAATTCATTAGAGATATTTTGAAAAGAGTGTAGTTAATATATTCTAGATCATGGTTGTCCCTCTCTTTTTTTTTCATTAGTCTGACCACCGCAGTTAAAAAGCTAGCTATGTTAAAAAATTCTCAGACATTGGTCAGCATCTGTAAATATATACGAGCTGGCCTTCAATGTAAAAATCCTTTGCCCCTTAAAATTGGTAAAATAAAACGTTTCCTTATGGGCAAAAAATCCTTTCAGAATAAAACAAAGTGCAACATATCCTGGGTGGAAAAATTGTCACATGTGCAAATACCCAGGTCCTTAACCTTTTTCCATCCCTGAGGTTCAGCGAGTAATAAGTGCGACTAGTTAAATCTAAATCTTACTAAAAGGAAACAATTATGCTGGTTAGTTACTACACTTAAATGGGGTTCAATTGCACATAAGGTTTGTAATAATTGCTATGCTCGTACCATTGGTGTTATCAAATCCCTGGCCTCTCTTTCCATATGTGCCAACTATAGGTATGTTTTCTTGGCCCAAAACATGTCTTCCTTTAATAACTTGTCTGGGGAATTGAATAACTTGGGCCTTCCTAGTTGCATTGTAAGCCTTTCCACGTAGCTCAACCAGCTGTTCTACTTGCTTGATCTAGTGATCGACAATTGTGTATAATTTTGCAATTCATTTTAGCTCTGAATGTATACAAATCGTGATCTATTTAAGTAGGGCTGCCATTCCAATTAAATCTGACACGTAACCTATACCGGTTTCTTGGTGAATTATATGATAGGGTGTTGATTGTGGCACTGATAGCTGATTTCATAGAAATTTGATTTCCACTATTTGGATATCCTTAACTTCTCTATATCCCCATATTTTCAGAGCCATAGTTTGGGATGGCAATGCATTTGGCTCTATATATATCGCTTGTATTGGCTTTGCCTCTAACCTACGTGTGAATTCAAGGACCGCTAATGTGGATCTGGCCATTACAGTTCTTTTAGCTTTCTTTTGCGGTACCCACATGCCTGTTTTGTCAAATAAAACACCTAAGTAAGTAAATGTTGAAACCCTGGATTTCTCATTTCCTCAACAATGGTGCGTTTTGGGTCTTCTGGGCTTAGAGCCCATGATCATTGTGTGAGATTTGGAAAAGTTTACATTTAGATCCAATGATCTCATAAAATCGACAAAGGTAGTTAAAAGACGCTGTCGGTCAACCTCAGTTCTGGCTTATAGGGCGGCATCATCAGCATATAGGAGAACTGAAATCAACCGCTCCCCTACACACAGGATGTCCTTGATAGTTCCCTCTAAAACTGAGTCTAAGTTATTAATATATAAAGTGAATATTAGGGGGGCTAGAATGCATCCTTTTCTTAGTCCTTTTATGATGCCTATTCCCTGTGTGTGGTTGCCCCTTTGATGAATTCTCACTGCTGCTGTTAGATCCCTGTGCAGGTCAGCCAGGATGTTTACAATATTCTTATCCACGCCTAATTTTAGTAAATATCTGTTCACCCGGTCAAAGGCAGAGGAAAGATCCATGAATGCCAGATATAGTGTCCCTTTCTTGGCAATGGTATACTTCCCTACTAACAGATGCAAGTTTAGGTACTGGTCCGTGGTACCCCTCCCTTTCCTAAACCTGTGTTGCAGATTTGAGAGTATATTGGTCTGATTTAGCCAATCAGTGAGTTTACTGAGTGCCACTCTCCCTTACACTTTCACTGCTGAATATATCAGTGTGATTGGCCTATAGCATCATGGGTCTCCTCTGATTCCTTTTCTAAAAACTGGGACTATGATTGAATGAGACCATGATGTAGGCAGGCCAAATTTACAGGCCGTATTAAAAACATTAGCTAAAAGTTTTCACCATATTGCCAGGGTTTCAATTCTACTCTGCTTCCTGTATCTCCCCTTCTACCATAACTCTATGCAGTCTGTCTCTTTTTATTGATCTGCTAACCTGCGTCTCTGCAGTATTTCTCAATAAATCCTCTGATAAACTTCCTCTCTGCCCCATTCCCATATCCATGAAAAGAGTCAAATTAACTTCTTTCTGTTATCTGTGTAATATCTTTCTTTGACAGTCACCCTTCTTCTGTGCAGTTTCTCCCTTTTTCTGCCTCTTCCCTGACTCTCAGTAGCCTGCCTCAGTAGCATGCGCTAACTACACACAGACCCATATGCTAGTACTTCATGTCTATTGCAGCTAATGCCCTGGATTTCAGATGGTATGAATGAAGTAAGCTTACCATTTGGGAACCTGGAACTTATTCACTTCTGAATATTGACCTCCAGAATATTGTGGACAAGAACATCAAGGACAAAAAAAATCAAGAGTCGACATTTAAAAAAACAGTTTTTATAGGAAGTGTGAGAAAGTCAACCATTTTTGCCCTGGTTACCCTTATTTTTTGACTGATACTGGTGGTAACTGGCTATGACTGTGCCCTGGGCTCTGCAAACCAGGCCCAGTGCCAGTTCCCTGATTAAAACACTATTTGATAATAAGGTATAAATACAATTGACAATGACAGGCACCTGTAAGTCCCTAGTACATAATAAGGCAAGGGGAATCCAAACTACATATAAGCACCTAGTATATAGTAAGGCATGGAGGATTAGAGGTCCAGTCGACTTCCTGCACTTGAGTGTGAACTGCTGTTCTGCCTGCTGTCATTTTAAAGTCAGCCCTGCTTTGCAGACTGTCTTTAAAAATAAACTCTATGCAAATTTCTCTTTGGAATTAAAGGTACTTCCAAAGTGGTAATCAACCTTAATTTTACATATAAGTCATCCCTAAGGTCTCCACCAGATGCTCCTGGGGTGGCGTGCCATGTAACTATAAGCAGGGACATTATAAAGGATGTGTTATGTGCCCTGGTGAGGGAAAAACTTTCAATATGTTTCCCCCCATTGTAGAGACTCCGCTCCATAGGCCAACATTGGAATCTTCTTTTTATGTATACATAATATTAGGAAGGAGCTAAATATGTCAATTTAGAACTTAAAAGGTTGGCAATGATAAAGCCAACAACTTGCAACTGTTGCCTTTATCAAAACTAATACAAGAAAGAAGTTATAGGAATGTATTTTCAGTGAGCCAAAATCCAACCTTCTAGCAGCCTCTCCTAAAAGGCTTAGCTAAACTGCTTTGATGAGGTGGTAAGTGGCCTGCACAGGGACATACTTTATCTGATGGGGGTGCTCTGCAGCTGAAGGGAACAGCCGAGCATGGGGGGGGGGGTAAATCAAACTGGGCTTCAAAGAGAGCAGGAGAGTAAGGAATGCAAGTTCTACCCTCTCATCCCGTACTCTCCAGCCAGATGGCAGTCCCTGGAATGGAATTTGCAGATAGTTTGGAGAGGAATTTTTAATGGAAATAAGCTGCATTAGTAGGTTGGTTTAGTCAGGTCTTACTCTCCAGAAGAGGAATTCTCCATCTTGAATTTTAAAGTGTAGTTCTTTGTAGGAAAATAATATGCCTCACTTTGAAGGGTGCTGTAAAGCTTTTGGGTAGTACACTGCACCTCATCTGACAGGGTTGCCCCACTCTGTCTGTCACCCCAAAATGTTGAAATAATATGTGAAATCAGCTCTGCTGCCTGAAACTACAAGGAGAAGAAGGACTGCCTGTGTCTGCACCCCAAAGGATTGCAATCTGAAGGACTGCTCCTGCTGCACGTTTGGAAGTACAGCCCTGATGAAGTTGCTTGCTTCAAAAAGGATTCATAATTGGACTCCCTGAAAGTAACAGGTTAAGAGAGCTTCAATGCACCACCTCCCTCAAGAAGTCCCCAATCTGGGGTGCGTACAGTGAATTTTTAAGGCTTTAGCCTGGTGCGTTGTTGGATTTGTAGTCCCAAACTTCCAAGGACCATCTCAGAGCTTCTAAACCCTTGCATTTGTGTTTTGGGCACTTTGAACCCTCATGGAGAACTTCATGAAGAAGTTCCAGAAGTTTGGAGCAACTTTTGGAAAAGACTCGATATCAAGCGTCAAGCCAGATACTTTCAACCACGGCACCACCTGGATTTCATGTTTGTTCCATTGATAGCTCAGAAGCTCCAGACTTCCAGGATTTGACCAGAGCCTCACGGAGAAGCAACCTGACAACGTGCACCAAAATCAGTCTGCTGGAGGGGACCCCACAACGTTGAGAGAAAATACTCCAGGAACGTTTTTAAGTCCAACTGTAAAACTTTGATCGAGGCCTACTGCTTAGTGTATCCGACCAGGGGTCCATTGTGATCAGCTTCAAACTTTGACTTTGTCCTGGTCAAGCATGACCAGATGTCCAAAGTTGGTGTTATATATTTTTTGGCACTAGAACGTGTTTAATCTTTACAAATTCATGTCTCCGGTTCCGGAAATCGGATTTTTTTAAATTATGGTGTCATTTTAAAGATAAAAGTATTTCCTATTGTTATAAATTGCAGTGGCATTTTTGTTGTGTGTTGTGTCTTACTTTTTTAATGGATTAGTGTTTTGAAATCCTTTACATGCCTGTCTCATGAGTTAAGCCTGCTTGCTCGCAGCCAGCTACCAAGGGCTTAGCCAGGGGCTAATGTATTGAGACCGTGACTGGACCTTATATTGCGTTGGTTGCATTAGTGCTAGTGGTAGGTACATACTTACCCCAAACAATAATCCACCTTTCAACAGGAAGAATCGATTTAATATTCCTAACGCAACATATATGTACCTTAAGGATAAATGCATTGCAGATAAGTGGATTTATGTATTGAAAAACTAGAGTTACATGTTGAGATTTCTTTCCACTATTTAGACCATGATATTATGTCCCATGGATATTCTGGGGTAGATATTTAGGGTCAAAAAACAAAAAGGAGGAGTATCCTAATTTTTAGAAATGGAAGAAAAAAGTTGCACGCTAAGAAAAAATCTTTCTTTTTTAGTAAACTCCTCACTCACCACCCTGGTTGGTGACATGCTTCATCATCGGGGTCACCTGTGTGACCGAGTACCACTCAGGTGTGCTTTGACGCCTGCAACTGCAGCGGAGCTTGTTTCTGATGTGTGAGTTGCGAATTGTGAATTAAAAAGTGTTCTACATGTACTCCCTAAAATCTTTTTATTCTAGAGTCATGTGACACTATTAAAAACTAAATGAGATACGCATACTGGTGTGGTTTTTGACCAGAAAGTATCAGATTTCAAGTGAAAGAATGGTCAACATGTTTCAACCTATTTCAAAATTTGTAGGTTTTCATCAGGACCAAGTGAGGTGAGTCGGGAGGTCTTCGCATGCTAAGGCGCACCCATCACCTCACTCAGCTAAGTGCCAGACCATCTACTTACGGTTCAGTGCACTTACAGCCTTCTGTGTAAGGGAAAATCTGAAACAACAGAGCAAAACACAATGGTTGCATATTCGGACACAATTACTGTATATAGCACTCCATTCCAGATTGCATTACTTACATGGTTCTATGGTGGAACACATTAATTGCGTATCTTATTCCATTCCAGGTTGCAGTTCTCCTTTGTGAAATGTAATGTGCACCTCAACCAAAAGCACAGGGTGTGTGAAGGCACTCAACAGACATGCATGCAGTGGTGATTTCACATCAATACCTAGTCTGTTTTTTCTCTCTGTGCCTTTGTTTACTAGTACATACCCACAGAACAGTCATGCTTCAACTCGTGGGTGTCATGCGTTCCTTTTTCTCATAGGAGCGCTGCTTGTCTACTCATAGTAGTTGTGTTTTCATGCCTGTGAATCAGGCAAGTTGTGCTTATGCACGAGGTATCAAACTGTATGGGTGAGAGAGCCAAGGTTTTTCTACCAATCGTATTGTTAGACGCAGAGATTGGAGTACACTCAACAGAGGACTTACTTAAAATCGATTTTGGTTGAACCCCATAGACACTGTGTGGGGCCATTACATGAGCATTCTGCGGGCGACAAAAAAGTATTTGTTTTGTAAGCTTAGTCAGGAGGGTACATCGTAGTTTAAACAGCACCCATTTCTTTTAGTAAATATCGTCAGCAGGGGGGGACCCAGGGAGAGCCAGGCGCGAGCCGGTCTCTTCCTGGGTAGGTTCGCGCGAGAATCGGGAAATCAGGTGGTGACTGATTAGCGAGTAGTTATAAGGGAGACAGGCTGGCGGTTGGGGAACTGCGTGGGCGGGAGGCTAGAAGGGAGGTTTGTTTTGCGGCGCTCGCGGTTACCTTTGCCTTGGTCATGGAGGAAGCGGCGGAGGTCCGGAGGGCTGTGCAAATCCTTTGTGCGGCAGGGCGTGAGGACTTGCTAATGCCGGGTGTTCTGGCGGAAGCGTGGGTCGGCATGGCCCGCCCCCCTCGCAAGGCTTTGGAGGGCATCTCCAGGGCTGTGGAGGCGTGTTTATCGCTGGGCCCAGAGGACGAGGAAGACGGCGAGGCGGCCATGCCGGCAGACGGGCCTGGGCTTGTTTTGCCCGCCGTGGATGCAGAACCCCCGCCGTGTGACCCGGGCGCCCTCCAGCAGGTATGTGAGTTACCGTTTTTCGATGCTGGTGCACGAGGGGCGCCCGGGGGGAGGCGGGGGCGTTCCATGGGCCGGCGGGCTCCGGGCACAGGCGGGTTGGCAACTGGGAAGTCGGGGAAGCCGCAGGCGGGCCCCAAACCCAAGCGTGGGCGAAGTTTGGATCAGCATGGGCGCTTGCACGCTCCTTCCCCTGCTGCGGTGCACCTCGAATCTTTCCCCACGGTGCCGCCTTTGTCGGATGGGGTCCCCCCATACTTGTGGCTCAATGGGCAGTGTTTTCTGCTCTCCCCTGCAACGCCGGGGCCTGTTACTGCTCCCCCCACAATGTTGGCCCTCCTCCTCCGGTTGACGCTGCTGCCAGGTACCCCCACGCCGCGCCGTCGGCGCCCCCCCCCCCCGAGGCCCCGTCCCCGGCTCCTGCTGTGGTTTCGGTGGGTGCTGTGCATACCATGCTGCCCCCCTCGGCCTCCAAGGCTGCTGCAACTGGTGCTCCTGGCTCCCGGCCCCCCCCCACACGTCCTTGACCCCGGGGGGTAAGGGTTTGCTGCTCAAGGGGGCGCCCCAGGCTACTGGTCAGGCACTGTTCCCGGTCCCTAGGGGTCGTCCAGGTGGGCTTATGGGTGGTCCTGAGGTTGGGTCGGGGGGTGTCACTGGTCTGGCGTCGGGGGGTGATTGCGGCTCCGCTTTAGGGGGCAATGTTTTTGGGACCGTTTCCTTGTCTGGCTCGAGCGGCCGCAGTTTTCAAGCTGCGCCTTCGGCTGGGCGGCTGTTGGCTGCTTCCACGGGCCCGGGAACTGTCCACACGGTTGTTTTCAGTGGTGGGCTTACAGGGGGGCTGTCTGGAGCGGATGGCTCTTCTACAGCTTTCAGTGCACACAGCTTTCACAACATTGACTGGCAGTTTTATGATGGGGGTATTGGTGATGGGGCTATGCCCAGTGGTAGTGATCAAGTGGCATTTTCTGATGAAGCTTTCTGTGGGAGTTTTCATGATGATGAGTTGGAAGAAGGGGAATTGAGAGACAAAGATGTTGGGCTTTTGGCAGCACGGGCCCAGGGGAGCGGGTTGGGGCAACCCACTGTTTCTCGTGTTTTGCAGGAGTCTCGAGCGGACCATGCAGGTGTACGAGGGGCAGGGAGGTCTGGACCTTCTCAGAGGGATCGTGGGGCTGTCGCACAGCAGTCGGAGCAGTTGCCGAGAGGTATGGATGGGTGGTGGTCTGTGTGGCAACCTAGGGAGAGTCTCCCTGTTAAGAGTACAAGATCTATTGGTACGGGTGATGGGGTTGTGGTTGAGCGAGTCGCTCTGGCACCGAGGCTTGAGCGGCCTGTACTTTCGAATGTTTCTACTGTGCAAGTTGCAAATGAAGTTTCTACAGCGGGGGTGGGCGGGGTGGCTGCCACACGGGTCACGGAGGATAGTATCCTACCGAAAAAGTTGCCTTATTCTGGGGTGGGAATGCCTTTGGGGTCCCATTTATCTGAAAAAACGAAGAATTTGATATGGTCTGGGGCATTTGTGGATGTTTTTCGGCTTCTCCATAGGGATGTTCAGGCAAAAGAAGGGTCAAAAGAGGAGGAACTAGAATTGGCTCGGAGGCCTCGTGTCCCGAAGTCAATAGAGAATTGGACTTCGGCATTTCTTATTTATGCCAGCGTTTATTGCCAACGTCATCCAGAGAAGGCAATAGACATGTTTAAATATGCAGATGTCATCCGCAAGGCTCACAGTTATTTTGGCGGCTTTGCATGGTTGTCCTACGATGACGAATTCAGGGCGCGCATGAGCGCTTTCCCTGAGCGTTCGTGGGGTGAGGTTGATTCCGAGTTATGGTTGCAATGGATGGCATCGGCAAACCCACCGGCTACGACCCATACGGCTAGCGGGCAGCCAGTGTATTATCGGCCCTTTTCAGCTCGCCCCGCTCAGTCTGGGGCGGGGGTTTGGGGCAGAGGTCAATCAGCCGCCTCTGGCACATGCTGGCATTTTAACAGGGGTTCCTGTAACAGACCAGCTTGCAGGTACAAACATGAGTGTTCGCAGTGTGGAGGGAAGCATGCCCTCACCCAGTGTTTTCCCGGTCAGCGATTGGGTGATCAGGGAAGAGGTTCAGGGGGTAGGGGACAGCCGCAACAGTCTGTTTACAAGGGCTCCTACTCCTATTAGGCAGGAGGTTCTCGATCTCTGGCTGGTGGATTATCCAGATTTTGAGGCCGCTAAGATTTTGTCTTGGGGTTTCAAAATTGGTTTTCGGATTGGGTACCAGGGACCCAGAGTGGGCAGGTGGTCGGACAATTTGAAGTCTGCGAAGGAGAGTCCCCATGTTGTGCGGAAAAAGCTGGATGCCGAGCTTGCGGCGGGTAGGATTGCTGGTCCTTTTGTGAATTGTCCTCTGCCCGACTTGATTGTATCACCCCTGGGCGTGGTGCCCAAGAAGGCGGAAGGGGAGTTTCGTCTTATCCATCACCTGTCCTGGCCCGAGGGTACATCAATTAATGACTTTATTGATCCAGCTGACTCAACTGTCACTTATGCGTCGGTGGACGATGCCTTACGGCTCGTGCGCACGGCTGGTGTTGGGGCTTTGCTGGCAAAGAGCGACATTCAGTCGGCTTTCCGGCTATTGCCCATCCATCCTTGGGATTTCAGTCTGTTGGGAATGCATTTTGATGGTTGTTTTTACGTGGATCGGGTGTTGCCCATGGGCTGTTCAGTGTCATGCTCCCTTTTTGAAACTTTCAGTACCTTTCTGCAGTGGTGATTCACTTTTGTTAGTGGCCACGTATTGGTCTGTCATTACCTTGATGATTTTCTTTTCATTGGGGAGGGTCGATCTGGGCAGTGTCAGTCGGCCTTGAACATCTTTCAGGCTCTGGCGGAGGAATTGGGTGTTCCCTTGGCGCCGGACAAGACAGAGGGTCCCTGTATGTCCCTGACTTTCTTGGGGATTGAAATTGATACTCTGTCTATGGTGGCGAGATTGCCTGAGGCTAAGGTGAAGGAAATGTCTGCTTTCATACATCTGGTGTTGGGGGAGCGGAAAGTCGTTTTGAGAACTGTTCAGAAGCTGTTGGGGTACCTCAATTTTGCTTGCCGGGTTGTTCGGGCGGGCAGGACGTTCTGCAGACGTCTGGGTCTATCCATGTCCGGCGCAAGCCTTGCCCATCATCGGGTGCGCGTTACCACCGCTGTGCGTGCCGATTTGACTGTCTGGCTTCGTTTTTTGCAGGAGTTCAATGGCGTGTCCTTGTTTTTTGCGGATGAGGACATGGTGTGGCAAGTACAGTTGTTCACTGATGCGTCGGGGGCTCACGGCTTCGGAGTGTTTTGGGAAGGTCGATGGTGCGCGGCCGGCTGGCCGGCGCACTGGAAGGAACAGGGACGCAGCATAGCGTTTCTGGAGCTCTTCCCGCTGCTGGTTGCTTTGTACCTATGGGGGGATGAGTTTCAGAATCGCTTAGTCTTGTTTCATGTGGACAATTTGGCAGTAGTACACCTGGTCAATCACCAAAAGGCTCGCGATTTGCGGGTTTTGCGGCTCCTGCGCGCATTCATGCTGCGGTGTCTGCAATTAAATATTGTCTTTAAAGCACGGCATATTCCTGGGACTTCTAATTGCATCGCTGACTCTTTGTCTCGCTTTCAGTGGTCCGAATTCCGCAAGTTAGCTCCTGGGGCGGACCTGGAACCAACAGCGATCCCACAGTACGTATGGGACCTGGGGGAGTGAGGGTTCACCATTTGGTAGAAAATTCTGTGGCTGCCTCCACAAGGCGGGGTTATGTGAAGGCCTGGAATGAGTTTCTGCAGTTCGGTAAGGATTTGATGGGGCAGTTCAGGGCTGGTTGGTCTGATGAACAATGCATCTTGCAGTTTGTTTTACATTTGGCGGACAAAGGCCTATCGCCCACTACCATTTCTGGCAAGTTGGCTGGAGTTCCTTTTTATGGGCAGCTTTGGTGGGGGAGGGATCCGGTTGGGGGGGTGTTGGTTCGTAAGGTGTTGAAAGGTTTGGCTAGGCTTCGGGCTGGTGGTCAGCAGCTCCGGCAGCCAGTGACTTTTGAGTTGCTACAGTTGCTGTTGCCGGAATTGGAGGTGTGTTGTCATGATGCGTTTGAGTGTGCCAAATTTCGTTTGTGTTTTGTTTGGTTGTTCTTTGGGGCATTTCGGGCATCGGAGTTGCTGGGGTTAAGGGGCAGGGTAGGTATGACCAGCAGTGAGGTGGTGTTGGAAAGTGACAGAGTGCGGCTGTGGCTGCGGGCATCCAAAACCGACCAGATGGGGAGGGGCAAGTGGGTATTCCTTGGCAGGAGTGCTGTCTCTGCATGTTGCCCGGTTGGGGAATGGGAATTGTTTGTGTCCTCTCCACATTTTCTCCAGGGGTCCATATTTTGTCATGCGGATGGTAGTCCCATAGTTGCATCCCAATTGTTGGCTGTATTACGCAAGGTGTTGTTGCGCTTGGGGATGGATCCTGTTCAATTTGGTACCCATTCATTCAGAATTGGTGCGGCGACGGAGGCCGCTCGGTTGGGGTGGGACTGGTCCCAGATTCGCCGCATTGGTCGTTGGCGTTCCAAGTGCTGTGAAAAATATGTGAGAAAATAGTGCACTTTTGCTTGTCTAACATTTCTTTTTCTCCTAGGTCCTTGGCCATCAGTCGCCGGTTGCAAAAGGAGGGTGTGGATACTGGGGCACTCTTTTGTTAAACGAGCTGCTTTAGCCGCTGCCACGCAGCTCTGTGGGAGATCACTTGGGCTAAACAGCATGACGCACGAAGTCTCTTGGCATGGCACAGGGGGCATGCGCTGGGGCGGGCTTTTTCCCGCCTTGGCTGCTTTGGTTTCAAAGTGTTTGGGGGGCCCTCCGGATCTCCTGGTGCTACACTTGGGCGAGAATGACTTGGTTTCTCTCTCTGGGTTGACCTTGTTAAAACTAATGAAGCAAGACCTGGAAATCATCAAAACCACATGGGTGAGCACCATGCTGGTATGGACTGAGTTTGTGCCTCGTTTGCAATGGCGTGGGCCGAGGAACCATTCCGCCCTGGAAAAGGCTAGAAGGAAAGTGAACAGGACAATGCGACTTTTTTGTCACCATGTGGGTATCTACTGTTTGGATCATTATCATTTGAAGGTCTCTGAACATCATTTATTTTGTGAGGACGGTGTGCATCTATCTGCTTTGGGCATCTCTTTTTACCTTCTGGAACTCAGGGATTTGATTAGTAAAGTTCTTCAGGTACAATTGTGGTGTGCTCCTTCCTTTCCTTTAGGTGGGGCAGGAAAACGCTAAAGGTTTTCCTGGGTGGCGGGTTTTTGGTAGTGGGGGTGGGCAGTCTGGAGCGGGTTGGCCATCCTGGAGGGTAGCGTTGGGTAGGCTAGGGGTAGTAGGCAGGAGTTTTGTTAGGGGTTTTGGGATTTAGGTTTCGTAGGCTCACTGTAGAGTTGAATTATGTAAATAAATAAATAATAAATGTGTTCATGAAATTTATGATGCACCTGTCCTAAAATAAAAGTGGCCTTTCTTGCTCCTAAAAGAGGTGTGGACAATGATTTCTTGCGCGAGGGGGGACCCAGGGAGAGCCAGGCGCGAGCCGGTCTCTTCCTGGGTAGGTTCGCGCGAGAATCGGGAAATCAGGTGGTGACTGATTAGCGAGTAGTTATAAGGGAGACAGGCTGGCGGTTGGGGAACTGCGTGGGCGGGAGGCTAGAAGGGAGGTTTGTTTTGCCCCACCCACACTCCCTCTTTTATTTCTTTTCATTTTGGGTGGGTTTTTTTTCTTTTGCGGTGCTCTAGGTGCTGCTCATTTCTATAGGTTTGCCACTGTTAGGATGGGTGCCTTTGTTCCTTTTTAGAGGCGGGTTTTTGGTAGTGGGGGTGGGCAGCCTGGAGCGGGTTGGCCATCCTGGAGGGTAGCGTTGGGTAGGCTAGGGGTAGTAGGCAGGAGTTTTGTTAGGGGTTTTGGGATTTAGGTTTCGTAGGCTCACTGTAGAGTTGAATTATGTAAATAAATAAATAATAAATGTGTTCATGAAATTTATGATGCACCTGTCCTAAAATAAAAGTGGCCTTTCTTGCTCCTAAAAGAGGTGTGGACAATGATTTCTTGCGCGAAGCGGAGCCCACCCTCCTGCTGCAGCTTTCACTTACTTGTCAGTAAATAGCGGCCCGCCGGAGACCTATCCATATGCCTCACAGAGTCCCGAGGATAGTGAGGAGTGACTGGCCTTGAGTATTAGTGTAGGTCTGCCGGTGTGGTGCTAGCCAATTAGAAGCCTCACGTCGTGGTCAGCTGATCGTGACGTGTATTGTGGAGCGGCGTGGTGAGCTCCATGTCTCGATAAATTAAGGGACTGCGTCAAAAATATGTAAATATATGTTATCACAAAGAGATGTTGGTGAAATTCCCTAATGCTTTTAGAACCATGTGAACTTTATTAACCGCGATTCTCGTGTTAAAAATGTTCCGCTTGTAGTGAATTCGTGAGCAGGCTGACTGTCACATGACTCAAGAATAAAAGGCTTTTAGGGCGTACATGTAGAACACTTTTTAATTCACAATTCACAACTCACGCATCAAAAACCAGCTCCGCTGCAGTTGCAGGCGTCAAAAGCACACCTTAGTGGCACTCGATCACTCAGGTGGACCCCGATGATGAAGCATGTCACCAACCAGGGTGGTGAGTGAGGGGTTTACTAAAAAAGAAATAATTTGTTGTTAGCGTGCAACTTTTTTCACTATCCTTGGGACTCCGTGAAGCATCTGAATATGTCCCACGCGGGTCGCTATTTACTGACAAGTAAGTGAATGTTGCAGCAGGCGGGTGGGCTCCGTTCTGCTGACGATATTTACTAAAAGAAATGGGTGCTGTTTAAACTAGGATGTACGATCCCGACTAAGCTTACAAAAACAAATACTTTTTTGTCGCCTGCAGAACGCTCATGTAAAGGCCCCACACGGTGTCCATGTGGTTTTTTCTTAGCGTGCAACTTTTTTCTTCCATTTCTAAAAATGGTAATACTACTCCTTTTTGTTTTTTGAAATTATATAGCTCCAGAGGACTAGGAATACCACCCAAAAGAATACCCTTAATCTCTTTTTGTTCATTATGTAGATATGCAGAGTGCAAAACAAACTGATCGAAGGGTGGTAGCTCTGAATGTCCTTTATCAAGTAACCTGGGATGAAAGAACACATTTGTGACAGTTCCTATTACCAGCATCTTTTCGGTAATGTATGTACTCCAGTTATGGAAAGCAACAACATTTGCATGCACAATTGAATATCTACCCTTCTGAAAACAGCACAACTGCAACATATGTTCCTAATTTTGAAAGTGTGTTGCCAAAACTCTATGAGATAGGATGCACTTACATATTAATAAACACAAATATCATTTGGTGGCTATATCCCAATGTCTGCCTCCAACAAAGCCGTCTTCAGATACCTGGTGAATCAAAACGTATTAAATATTCACCAGGTCACAATAGAGAAACACGAAGACTGTATCAAGCTGCCTTCTCCATCAAGTTTTATTTCCTTTACAAAACACATTTTAAATACTGCATGAAAAAAAAAACCACTTGTGGTAAAAGACGTAGCTCAGAGCGAGTGAAAAGGAATCACTATGACTGCTGTCATGGTCAAGTAGTAAACTGAAAGACAGTGAGTAGCCAGTTCCACCCCCAGTGACACAAAAGCCTGAGGCGTTTAACCAACCTGCTTGTGACCTTCTGCAGGTCTCTTCTCTGGCTCTTCGAGTACAATCTTCACTGCATGAGGAATCTGCTGACAGTCCTATCAAAAGACATCAAACGGTGAAAACTTAATTTTCTTTATATAGACATACTTCTTCTATTATTTAGAGATGTAACTAAACAGGGGGTAGAGAAGGGCGAAACGTTACCTTCGCGTTCTCCGTTTGGAGCTTATCATGACCTTACCATTGTAAATTTCGTATGACTTCATTCTGCTGGAGACACACACTTTGGATTTCCATACGCACTGCAGCAAATGTGTGATTTCCGTGTACCACAGTGGACAAACTATCTCACAGAATCTGTAGTAACATTCTGCTCAGGACACATTGATTTTTTACTTTAATGAGATTGACATTTCTTTAGTACCAGAAGACTCGTGTTACTTTTACTACAGTTTTTTGAAATGTGATTACCCATTGTAATCTGCTGTGATGGACTAGTAGAACTGTCTCAGCCTCACTACCATTTATGAGCCTTGAGAAAGTCAGAAGATGACGAAACAACTATTGGCTATGCTTCCTCCGGACAGTTCAACATGGACGAAGGCTGCTTTTGTGTTACAAAATTTGTACTGCACTTTCCCAATTGGGCAAATGTATCAACGAATACAGGTATAAATAAATAGAAGAATTATGTCTATCTAAAGAAAGTCCATACTGTCTGGACATTATATTTGCTCTATAACTGTCTTTGTTCAGTGTATATTTGCACCTTGGGTAGTAGGATGCCTTAGCCGTTACAGCATCTCTACACTTTTATTATGTCTGTACGATAATTGATTATCCTTCCCAACACGTGTCTTTAAGTTACAGCAATGAAGTGTGATAATTCTACCACTACTACCTCTTTGTTTTGTAATACGAAAACTAAACATTGCTCACCTCTGCCCTCTGCCCTATCCTGTTTTCTAATAGGGGTTGCGACTAAGTGGAAAATGTGTCACCATCCCAGCAGAGTCTAATCTAATCTGTAACATGCCTCCACTTCATAGGGCAAATTCAGGAATGTCTATAGGTTGTGGATGTGTTAAGGAATAAAATGAAAAGTGCCCTTCACAAATGGGATGCCTCAATCCATTTTGTTTAGCAACCGTTCTGCATGTCTCAGTAAATGCAATATATCTACTAAACTTGATAAAAAGTAAAAACTGTAATTGAAAAGATGTTGCTGTTTGGTTAAAAGTATGCTGAATTGTATGTGAGTGACTCTGTGTGAGTGAAAATCAGCGAGAGAGTGAGTGTATATGTTAGTGTGTTAGTGAGTATGTGTAACTGAGAGTGAGTAAAAGCAAGTGAAAGTAAGTGTTAGAAATAGGGGTCTCTTGTTGGCAATGGTTTGAACCTTTGTCCAAGTAGGGACCCATCTTCCTAGTCAGGATACGGGGGATACACTTCTAAAATAACCCTTGCTCACCCACTTGGTAGCTTGGCATGAGCAGACAGGGTTATACCATTGGCAGTGTGTAAAGCATTTGTACACACATGCAGTAATACAGTGAAAACACTAATGCAAGAAAAAGGAACCCCCTCTGAAAGGAATTTTAAGGTCAGGGAGAAAGAGGGGAAACAACAGTAAATACAATGAACAATAAAGCTCACTCGCGACCTATATTTCTTTATAAGATAGACTGAATCTGGTATGGGTTATACAAAAAACACGATCAAAACAAATCGATTGTATTACAACTTTGTTGTTTATTTTTTGTTAATTTATTATTCATGGTTCCCTCTCTCAAGGCGTTTACATCAGCTTTGGGTAATTGCCATTAAAAGAAAGGCAAATATGTTTTTTTACAAATTTTTCATTTTTTTATAAACATTGTTTTCCATAGGACAATATGTTATAGACATATATAATTTAAATACAACATACTACTCTGGACTACTAAACAACTAAATATACAGCAATACAGGATTATCAATCTCACTAAATCAAACCAAACAAACACAAACAAGCTAAACACACATACACATCTGGGTCTAAGGGAGAGACAAAGACATTCCAGGTCTCCAAGACCAAGTTAGATGGACATGCTTAACAAGGTCTGTGCTCCCTGGGATGCTCGGGCATCCTGGAACAAAACCACCCTTACAAGCTGATTTAGAATTTTGGTTGCGAAATCAATATCTGCAGAATAACAAATCTAAATTATGTGCCAGCTTGGCCGCAGAACATCTACCACGTTTAGTGCTCAAATGGTAGCAGACGTTTCACCACTAAAAGGGCTGTCTCTGACTTGAGAGGAACCCATTTTGGGTGCCAATCCTCATCCAAATATGTTAATAGTATCAGTATGTGTAGGATGGAAACATTTATTCCAAGTATTGTAAATATTGCAAATGTACCACACCATGGGTTTACCCGTTTTCTAAAAATAGACAGATCTGCAACCTTACATGAGGGTTGTAAAGTGCCCCTTTATCTGAAAGATCACATGGTAGATCCAATGGAAGAGTTGGTTGGGTCTCTGAGAATGGGCCATCCTTCACGAAAATATCTCAAATTAGGTGTCTTTTTGAGATTCCTCTATCTTTCCTTTTGTGGCCCATTCTACGTCAATGTCACCCTGTTAGACCTGGCACAATTGGGGTGGGTCTTCCTTCCATTTTTGCTGTTGCCTCATGTGTATTTGCTGGTTTTAGATGCTTTGGGCACTGTGCCACTGCTGTCCAGTGCCACAGTGTGAGAGCTCCCTATTGTAAATTGATGTATGAATTTGTGATTCCATGATTGGCTCGTTTGTGTTACCTGTCGGACCCTAGCACTGTGCATTAGGAGTGCCTAGGGCTTGTAATCAAAATGCTGCTGGTGAGCTTGCAGTACTGGTTGTGCCACCCACAGAAGCAGCCTGTAAAAATATGTCTAAGGTCTGCCCTTGCAGAGGCTTTGTACAGTCTGGTACTGCCATGTTGACTGGGCACATTCACCCACTTGCCAGTCCCTAAACCTTCCCTTTTCTTCAAATCAGACACCCCTATGGTAGGCCCAAGGGCAGGGTGCATTGTAAGTATAAAGTAGGACATGCCCTGGTGTGTGTGGCATGCCCTAATAGTGAATTACAGCCATTTTCGTTTTTCACTATTGCAATGCTAACGGTTCTCCATAGGCCAGAATGGGCAGTTAGATTATTACATCTTATAATCCTAACTGACTCAGGGAACACAGTAGTAATTCGAGTTTAGTATGCCTGATTTCAGAATGATAAAATACATCTTTTAGTGAGGTCGATTTTAACATTCTGTGTTTGAAAATACCACTTTTAGAAAGTAGGTATTTTCTTGTCTAACCATTCAAGCCTGCTTCAGCTAGGTTGCGTATTCCTTGTCTGGAGCTTGAGTGACAGGGCTGGGGGATTCCAGGAGACAGAATGAGTCAGCCCAGTGGTGAATAGAGAGATCTGCATCTAGATGGGTGGGAGGTGTTGCACCTGGGACCTGAATAGGGCTGTGCCTTTGTGGAAAATCAGGAAAAGTAATGTACATAAGCAGCGTTCATTTCCCTTTTCCCACTCCCCTTCCTGTAAGCACCATGAATACCATAAAATATTGACCGCATCATTCCGCCAGTAAAAACCCGTACCCATAAGTACATGACAGCCATTCTAGGCACCATGGCCTTTTGCCCATTGGAATCCCCGGCTTCCCTCCTGCGCGTATCTTAAACCCCCTCTCACATGCATAGACCATGAAACCCTCTCCCTCTGCACGACCCTGCCCTGAAAGGCAACCCTTCTGCTTGACCCACGCAAATCCCCCATTTCCTCTTGAAGAGGCATCCTTCGCCTCAGCTGACATAGCTCTCCCCAAGCTGCACCTGACTGCCCCCCCCCGCTCTCTCATATACGGGTCATAAGATCTCTCTCTGTGCGTCTCTGTCCCTGTGAGCACCCTGGCTCTCCCCTCCTCCCTCACATGGGCAAGTCATAAACCTCCTTCTTCTGCAAGGCCCCGTCCTTGGGAGTCACAGCCGCACCTGACCAGCACCTCCTTTCCTTTCATGAATAACCCCTCTGTTAGTGAATCCTCCCTCCACGATGAACTGTCCACACATGTCCGGGGCCATCGCCTAAGCCGGAAGATACTGTTTATTGCCCCTTATTGTATGGAGTCACTCCTCTTCAAAGAACCCACTATTGATCCTGGCTTCCCCACCCCTTGGGATACGATCAGGCGCACATCTCCTAATAATCAGCGGAACACTCAGCTGCGTCATTGCCCCCTCTCTTATCTACAGTTCAAGGGTCTCTATTGATAACATATGTGGGGTAGGATTGACACGAGGATTATAGGGATGTCTTTTCTTTGTGTCACAATGTCCTGATTGTAATGCCAAGTGTTTTGTAAGGTATAAAAGACGAAGTCTCAGCTCACTTGTTAGAGCACCTCCCGACAGACACTGTGTTTCGTGTCCGAAATGACAGGCTCTCCTCATGAGTAATAAATCCTGTTCTTGTGATTCCTACTTCCGGCGCCCGTCTCTTTATTTGGTAACTATTCAGAATGGGAACTAAGAGGCGGCCTGCGCCAGCAGCCCGGGCATCGATAGTAATGTGGGCTCACCTTTTACACCTTTCCTCCACAATGCTGGCCCCACCTCCTGTGGTGCGGCTGATGTCTGTGCCCTGCACTGTGAAAGAAGGGAAGGAATCATATCAACAAAGCGCTCCAGGGCTGTGCTTTCTCTCCACAATGCTGGCTCCACCTCCTGTGGTGCATCTGTTGTTTCTGCCCTGCACTGTGAAAGGATAGAATGAGTCTTGTCAACAGTGTGCTCCAGAACTGGTTTGGACTGGGCAAAGGCCTCTCTGCCCGCAGAGGATAAAGAATTTTGGGGTATACATTTTGGGACCCTGATCCCAAGAAATTAGATCACTTTTGGACAAACAAGAAGAAACCTTTACAGAGGAGAAGAACCTGAAAAAACTGAGGAGAGAATATCCCTAAGCTGAAGTGCTGCTTGGAGCCTTGGTCTTCAGTGGTTGCCTGACTGCCAAAGGAAGGAGAAAGGAACTTTGTGTACTTTATTTCATTTAAAAAAAATTTTTTTTATTGATTTTATTTCAGCAAACAATCAGACATTATACAAGAAATAAGACAAAACTGTCCTATACCGGGCACAGAGTACAAATTAGATTTAGAGTAGAAAAGAACAAAGACATGTACAAATACAGAAAATGAATTCATTTGGCCACTATATTTTAAAGAGATTGGTAAAACAATACATTATATCCATTTCTGAATAGGTGCCCAGATTTTTAATCCAAATCTCTGCTTTAGAACACTCTTTGTTCTATAAATCGCAGTTTGAAATTGATATATAGATAACATTTTGGTTTGCCATTGGCTAAAAACCGGGGATTCTGGATCAAGCCAGTGTGAAGTAATACAAAAACGAAAAGCTGCCATACAGATAAATAAAAAAACTTCTTCATCTAGTGTCCTAATTCCTATTTGATTAGATTCTAAACCTAGGATGACCATTTCCGTATTTAATTTGGCCAAGACCCCCAAGCTGTTATTAATAAAAAAATTCGATATCTGTGATAAATTGAGAGAGTTTAGGACATTTGAAGAACATGTGACTGGAGTCAGCAGCTATTTCATTACATCTATTACATGTATCACCATGGCTTCCTCTCCATTTAGCCAACCTCGCAGGTGAATAATACAAGTCATAGATGGCCATAAAATGTTGGCTCTGCAATGAGCCATTAAACAGTACTTTGGTTGATAATTTGATCGATCTTGCTATATCAACCGTAACGATTCCAAGTTTCCTTTGCCATTTAATTTCGATTAGTTTTAGGTCATCATCCATTTGATTTATTACTAACTGATAAATTAAGCCAATTCTCCCCCCTTTCCTTAATGCTCCCAAGACATTATTTGTATGCATACAGATATTATCAAGTAAACCTTTTGTTTCTAGAAAGTTCCGAAGTTGGAGATATTTTAAAAAATCATGTCTTGGCAGATTATATTTGACTTGTAAGCTGGAAAAAGAACACAGTTAATTATCATTATAAAGATCTCCCAAGATGTGAACACCTGCAGCAGACCATCATTTCTTGATTGGGTCATCAAAAATCTCGGGCAGTACCCTACTCTTCAAAATTGGAGTGTAGTAACTAATATCTTTAAGATTAGTAATTTTCTTTTTAAACTGCCGCCAAATTGAGGCAGCCGCTACTATAATTTTAAATTTAGTTTGTTTATAATAACTGATTTCCAAAATTTTAACCAAAGATTGAGGGACTTCCTCTCCCAATAATATCTCATAGATTGACGGGTGTATCGCTTGTTCAATGGTAATCCCTGGAAAAATTAATATACCCATATATTTTAGTAGAATGAGCCAATAATACAGTCGAAAATTCGGGACCCCCAACCACCTTTCATCCTTGGGAGAGAGCATCGACTGATAGCGCGCCTGGTCCGGTGATAGCTCCATAAAAATCTGGATGCCATTCTATCCATTTGAGAAAAATACGATGTCGAAAACAATAAAGGGATTGTTCGAAATAGATATATGAAATTTTGGAAAAATTAACATCTTCAAAATATTCGCCCAACCATAAAGAGAAAAGTGTAGGTTATTAAACCTTTCCAGCGTATTATTTGAAGATTTTATTACTGGTTCGATATTTAAGCGAACAATATCCTCAACTTTAGAGGATATTGTAATCCCCAAATATTGAGCCTCCGATGCAAATACCATATCTTTGGGGCGCCCATTTTTGGAATGAATGATCTGCGTTTTTGCAATATTTAGCTTATAACCCGATAGCTCCCCGAACTCTTCTGCCAGAGATATAATCTTCGGTAAGGCGTTTTTTATGTCTGGTGTAGTAATGGCGACATCATCCGCATAGGCGAATATTTTAAAATTGTTTCCTCTGATCATTACTGGAGTGATTCCTTCCTCGGCCGCCAATTTACGGAGATAGGGTTCAAGATACATGGCAAACAACAAGGGGGAGCAAGGACAGCCCTGCCTGGTCCCCCTTGTTATCTCGAAAAGTTCAGATGTTGTATCAGTGATCCTAATAGCAGCTGTTGGTTGATGATAGAGAGCCTTAACAGCATTCAAAATTTCCTCAGGGAGTCCCATCCTAGTCATGACAGCCCATAAGAACCTCCATGTGACCCTGTCTAACGCTTTTTCAGCGTCCAACAGGGCCACTGCTACAGGAGATTCAGATGCTTGCGCCCAGTCTAACAAGGTTATTATCTTTTTAATAGGATCCGTAGTGTCTCGTTTCACCACAAAGCCATGCTGCCTTCTAGATACAAGAAGCGGCATCAGGTTATTAAGTCTATTAGCTAAAATTTTTGAGAACATTTTGCTATTGGAGGATATTAAGGATATGGGCCTATAAGACCCCATTTCTTCACTGGGCTTCCCCTTCTTTTTAAAGATAACAATAGTGGCTAGCGACCATGACTCCGGAGGGGTACCAGAGAATGGCAACTGAAACAATTTTATGAGTCCTGATTTTAACACTACCTTAAATGTTCGATAAAATTCTAATGGTATGTTATCAGGCCCTGCTGGCTTACAAAATGTCAGTCCCATTATTGCTGCTTTGATTTCATCCCATGATACTGTAGCACTAAGAGATTCCCTATGATCTTCTGTTAGCCGAGTTATTCCTACACCCTCCAAATATTGGGATATTCTCACTTCTACATCGTCTTTATTCCTAGATTGACAGTATAAAGATTGTTTGAACTCACTAAAGGCGGACAATATTTCCTTCTTAGGTACTTTTATATTCCCATTGAGATCTCGAATTTTAAGGATTTCATTAGCTGTTGTTTTTTGACGCAATCTTTGAGCCAGAATTTTCCCTGTTTGCTCACTTAGTTTATAACTTTCAGTTCTATGTTGTCTATATTGCGATATCACTCGCTCCACAATATGGGAATAAACAATGCTGCGCTTAATGAAGAGCTCAGTTTGGGATTCTTGAATATGAGTGTTGGATTTTATACTTTCAGCTAGTTTTCTTTCTGCCCGCGAAACCATATCACAATCTTTTAAAAATGTGTCTCGTCTGTTTTTACCTCGGAAATTTGAGTATTTTAAAGTTTCTCGCCTTACTACTGTTTAAATGCATCCAATACCACAGGGATAGATGCACTATTATTATTAATTTCAAAGAACTCCTGTATAATTTTAGTCATGTATTGAATATATTCTTCGTCAGATAATAGACTCCTCTGGAATGACCAAGTTGTTCTAGGTCTTTCGCCTATAGATGGTAAACTAAGATATAGTACTAAAGGGTTCTGATCAGATAATAATCTTGGGAGAATTTCCATTTTTACTTTATCAAAAAAAAATTGAGATATATAAAAATAGTCAAGACGGTCATGCTTTCGATGCGGGGCAGAAGAAAAACTATAGCCAGGGTGTTTATTATACATAGAAAACCACACGTCCATAAGACAGTTGTCCGTCAGTAAATGTGTACTTTATTTCAACTCCAAGGGCTTGAGAGACGAGCTTGCCTCCGGCTGGAGTCTCAGGGACAACACACTTCAACCCCCAGCTCCCCAAAAGTTATTTGGAAGTGCCTGCTGCTGTTTTGGGCCTTCTGAGGGACTGCATGTTGCAAGGAGCTGGAAGCCCGACTCAAGAGGAAGGAGCGTGTCGCCATCACAGCCGCTGCCTTCGCATCTCTGAACAAGGGTGTCGCGCTGTAGCTGACGTATTGCACTGCATTGCGAGAAGTGTCTCGCACTGAAGAAGAAGCGTGTCGCAGCCACTGCCATTGCACCTCTGAACAAGGGTGTTGCCTCTGTAGCCGACACATTGCATTGCATCAAGAAAAGCGCATCCATGGAGAAGCGTGCCGTCGAAGGAGCCACGGTCGTCACATTTCTGAACAAGTGTGTTGCCGCTACAGTTTTCGCATCGAGCAGAAGCATCTCGCATCGAGGGGAAAGAGTGTCGCCGCCAAAGCCGATGTCGTCCCATCTCTGAACAAGGGTGTCGCAGCTGCAGCTGATGCATCGAGCCCACACTTATGGCAAAATTAGTCAAGCGTGCCGCATCTGGAAGATCATCACGTCTTCATTTCTTCGCACCGGAACTTTGCCGCATGTCCATCACTGCAAAACTTGTAAACATTTTGAGTACAGTGGTGTGGATTTTTGTTGTTTGTTGTCTTGTGTTAAGTCTATATAAAGAATACTTATTTTTGATATAAAACCTGTGTGGTGTCCCTTTATAGTGTTGCCACTTGATTACTGTATGTGGTCACAAATGCTTTACACACTGCCTCTGAGATAAGCATATCTGCTCGTGCCAAGCTACCAAGGGGGTGAGCAGGGGTATTTTAGGAGTGTACCCCCTTACCCTGACTAGAGGCAAGGGTCCTTATTTGTCACAAGTACCTACCTGTGCCAACCGAGACCCCCAAATCTAACACACCCCTGATCTTATTTTCATTTGTTTTTAATAGTTGCAAGAGTATTAACATTTCTTAAATGTTTTTCTCTGGTTTTCACTTTACTCTTGTTGAATTATGTGCATATATTTTTAGCTCAAAGATCAACTTTGATACAAATTATATTTATTGTGATAACAAAGGCCTGTGTGAATTGGGGGAGAGTTCTGTGGGAACCCCTAATGGCAAAGCAATGGGGAAAAATCCATGCAGGGGTAGAGTCGGTCTGCTTGGATGTCAGCTTTTAGTTAATCCAAAACAATTTTAGCCACCAAACCTACCTTTTCCCAAAAATTCTACACTACATTTACGAACACAGATCCGTAGGTGCAGTGGGTGTAGAAACCCTGTGACAGACTTTATTCATGTGGTTTGGGACTGCGCATTTATAGTACCTTATTGGACTGCAGTGGTGGATAGCCTTATGGCAGCAACTCTGGTGCAGCTGGGCCTGGTGCGGTCCCCAGTGGAGAAAAAACAAAGTTGTAAATTCCTCTTGTTGGGTCTCATCCTAGCCAAATGCTACATCACCATATTGGTTGGCTGCAGCCCCCCTATACACAGACTGGCTTCGGGATGAGCTGGCGTGGGCTATAGCAGAAGAAGTATGACTGAAACAGGACAGATGAGAAAGTGGATGATTATTTGGCCCCGTGGGTGACAATGTTGGCAGATCTTCGGAGTGTGCAGGAGTCTGATATGGAACGGGACACTTTTCTGGATGAGAGTATGGAATGATAGCCTAAATGCATGCGGATCTGTGATATGCTGGACTTACAATCTGGGGGAGTTAGGGTCTGGCCCGGTTGGTAGGGAAGGGGACATGCAACAGTCTGAGGGCTCCATGGTGTCTACTGGACAAGGTGCTCCCTAGGTTGTGGCTATGAAGCTTAGGCCCAAAATCGGTGGACAAGTGAAGACTCCATAATATGTCTATTATTTCAGAAATGGAGATTACAAGTGGAATAGAGAGTAGGGGAATGTTCCTGATTGCTTTTGTTAATTGTGGACCCTCCATCCACTTTTGGGGAACTGCACACTTGTTATGTCTTTCTACTGCTTTACTTGTTTTTGTGAAAATCAATAAAGACTATAAAAAAACTGGCTTTTTGATTAAAATTGTTTTCCTTCCCTTTTACTGAGCAACTGTGCAATTTAAATTTATATTTGCTGTCTATCAAACTATCGATACTCAATTTTTCTGGTAAGTTCTAAAAGTTTAGCTTCACAAATTGTTTTGTCATTGTTTCCCTTCTCCTTACACTTTTTTTTGTAGTGTTCTTTTCTTTTTTCTTCTCTCTTCTTTTCTTTTTTTGCCACTTTCCTCTCTTTACTCCTCTTCACTTTTCCCACTTTCACTTTACCATTTTTAGTGCTGCTGTGGTCCCTGCGGCGCACCCCCTTCCAGCGCAGTGTTTCCAGCTCCCCTCTTCCCACCTCCTAGCTGTCCAGCCCTCCACCTCCCGCTACTTTATGGCTGCTGCACAGAGGTAGGAGCAAAACCACTGACCTGGTTAGACACCTGCTCCACTCATGCTCACCTCCACCAAGTAGTTGCTGCCTTGCAGACAAACGAACCCTTGCAGGGTAGTGAGTTCGAGGCCCTCCTCTACCCGCATGCTCCTGCCTGCGCCTCATCTTTGGTGGTCCAGTGGTAGAGCGTCTCTGCCCTGCTGCTGTTCTGCCCTGTCTCCCTAATTTTTGTACTCCTTTCCCTACTCCTTCCACCTTTTTTTCTGCTGTTCTTTTCTTACTGTCACTTTTCACTCTTTATCTTGTCTTCACTATTACCACCTTCACTTAACCCTTTTCATGCCGCTTCCTGCATAGCATTTCCTGCTCCCTGCTTCCCGGCTCTGTAACGACCGGATTTTCAGACCAGATATCACCAGCTCACCAAGACACCACCAATCCAGCCGAAACGTAACCATCTCCCTCCCCAGAGCCTACTTACCACAGTACCTAGGTACCTTCCTGGGGATGGGGTATTAGCAATATACAAGCTCATATCATCAAAAACACCACTAAATCTATAGGATTACTGGGAATACTCACTAATTACTAAGGAATTCCATGTCATATCCTATGATCTCACCTCATAGTCTCACTGCAACTCAGGCCCAGACTATACTACCCTCCTCCTCATAGTGAAGGGGGCAGTTCTGATTACTTACCATTACACAGTGACCACAATCAGTGTTCACACAAGTCACAATCCTGTGGGTATACACACCGTATCCTCCCGGTGCTCTCTCTCTCTCTCTCTCAAGCCACAATCCTGTGGGTATACACACCGTATCCTCCCGGTGCTCTCTCTCTCTCTCAAGCCACAATCCTGTAGGTATACACATTGATCACAATCAATGCTCTCACTAATGCCACTCAATCTCTGTCCTATGAATACCTTCAGCTCTCTCTCTCTCTCTGTTGGGAAGTTTCTCTATATATCTAATATCTACTGGGGATACAATATCATATTTTATGTGATAGATACAAGAATGGCCAAATTGTAGCATTTAAAGGTTATCTCCTGACCTGATCTACACACAATCTTCCATGCTCAATTATCTGCAGAGAAGGGAATGTCACATCCTTCTCCTGTCAGCATTTGGGTAAAAAGAAGGGTTAGCTCTGTCCTAGAAGATAACAACCAAATGTAATTACTATATGCAAAGGTTATTCCCTGATTTAGGCGCTCCTTGCTCCCTTGATCAGTTACCACTTACCTGGACGGGAAACACATCCTTCCACATACCAGCATCTGGCTAGAAGAAAGGTTAGTCATGAAGAAATAACACCTGCACAGCTGTTCACTAAGAACTGGGGTCCCTTTATTACACAATAGCAAATTCTAATATCACAATAACTAGCAATCTAGACATAGTCTGAAAAGTAAAGGGGAATAGACACATCTAAGGAATGCATAGATCTGCGGGTCTCTTTATTAGAACGGTTAACAAGAAAGCGTTATTACTAACACATCCACATATAGCTGACAGGAACTGTAGATAGCTAAAAAGGGAAATAATGGGGCTGCACACCGTTGAAAGAAAAGGGATTAATCAGTGCAACAATACAGTAGGGAATATAGCCTAGGAAATAAAGGAAAGGATTAAAATATATATATATATGGGCACTAATATAACAGGACAGATATCACCTGATTATTATGAAGTCCTGTTCTAGTTGTCATCTGGGTCCCTCTCTCATCTGTGCCTTGGCTCATCTCAGATTCTCCCCTGCACTCTTGGACACACAACTGCGCCGATCACTCTGCACTGGATTCCTCTCTCCCACGAACTGTCTTCACCTTCCAACTTCAGTCTAATGATATAGTTTCTGCCGCTCTGATAACCGTCTGCTCCACTAGCTTCTTCACTCTGTCTGATTGTTCCAGCTCCAATGTCCAACTCACTCCAGCTGCTCCCACAGACTAATCCACGATATAACTTCAGTCTCTTCCAAAAGGTATCACTCCAAACTCCAGCTGTTAACTGCCTGCTCCAACTGATCTCTCATGATGTAACTTCATTCTGTCTCCAAAGCATCTTACTCCAACTGCAAAGCAACTTATTCTGACTGCATCTTCTCCAGACTGCATCTGATCCTGACCAGCTCCCTCTGATCACAACTCCTTCTGACAAGTAACTGCTTCTGACTGCTTTCTTCAGCTCCAAAAACCATCTGAACTCTACCATTCCAAGATTCATCTGACCGCTCTCTTCAGCTCCTAAGACCATCTGAACTCTACCATTCCAAAATTCCTCCGACCGCTCTCTTCAGCTCCAAAGACCATCTGAACTCTACCATTCCAAGATTCATCTGACCGCTCTCTTCAGCTCCAAAGACCATCTGAAGTCTACCATTCCAAGATTCATCTGACCGCTCTCTTCAGCTCGAAAGGCCATGTGAACACTCTGCATCTCTACACTTCGCTAATATGGAATGCTCTCCCCTAGTGGAAAGTTCCAGACAGTAGCCTCCTCCCACCAAATCCATGTACCAGGCTCCCTGCTCCAGACGCCCTCACAGTGATCAACTGCTTGTTTCGTCTAGAGACTTGAGCCCAGGGACATTTCTTGATAAGATTCAGCTCCAGCCAGTTCTCTCTAGTTTGCAAAGAGGGAACAACACCTCATAACTAAAACATCACACTTGAAATACATGCATCTCAGTCTGCAGAGGCAGGAAGCAAAATTGAGTCTCTCTGGTTCTGGGCCTTGTAGGCCCGAAAGGGATGAAATAGACACATAGCTCTATCAAAATACATACACAAACCCTAGCAATAGGTAATATAAAGTCAGAACTACAGGATCCACCCTCTACAATAGGTCTTCAGGCCTGAAAATGATGAAAGGACACAAAATTATGTCAAAGCCAATAGGCAATAGATGGATTAGAGTCAGAAATAAGGGATCTATCATCATATAAAGCGGCTATCCTCTAGTTTATGCTTGTAGGTCTGAAAAGAGGCCTGAAAAGGACCAAAACAAGCTAAGAATAGGGATCTAGGATGGTAGCAAGCTAAAGTCACCATCACTCAGAAATAGAGCCAAAAACCCGGTCAATACAGGCTCTCGGCTGTCCAGCCCTCCCACTCACACTACATAATGGTGGCTGTTGCACTGAGATAGGGGCAATCCCACTGAGCTATTCAGTGACCTGCTCCCCTACCGCTAGGCTCCACCAAGTTGTTGCTGCCCCGCAGACCCACTGACCCTTGCTGAGTGGCAAGTTCAAGGCCCTCCTCCACCCACAGGCCCCTGCTTGTGCTGCATCCTTGGTGGTCCAGTGGTAGGTTGTCTCTGCTCTGCCCTCTCTCCCACTTCTGGGGACTCATTTCCTTTCTCCTGCCACCTTATTTCTGCTGTGCTTTTTGTCACTTTTCTCTCTTTACTCTTCTTCACTTTTCCTGCTTTTACTTCACCCTTTTTTGTGCCGCTGCAGGCCCCCGCAGCCAGCTCCTTCAAGCACAGCGTTTTCTGCTCCCTGCTTGCCGCCTCCCAGATTTCCAGCCTCCCCCTCATGTTACTTAATGGCAGCTGTTGTGTGCCACGACTGCACCCAGCACCTCGAACCTGCCACTGCCAGGACTCCAGTACCCTCCACACACTCAGACTAGGACGCAACACCCCCTGCTAGCTCTCGTCGCCAAACAACACCCACGACCACTTCTTTTGCGACAGCTGCCATTAATCCTTTTCACTCCAGCTCCTTCACCTGCCCGGCCAACACTCACCACACTCAATGGCCTCAACTGCATCCTCCTCAACATTCGATTCCTGCATAGTCATGCAATAGAGATCCGGACCTCCTCGATTTCACCATGCCTGACGTCCCCTTCCTCACAGACATCTGGACCAACCCTAGCTCAACCCAGGACTGTGCCACCCCATGCATAGCAGCTACAATATTATCCATAAACCTACACTAACCGACAAGGGGGCGGCATCACCATCGTCCAGAAAAACACCCTTTGCCTGACCACCCACGTGGACGATCCAACGGCCTTCATGCAGCACCTCCACTTCCTGACACAGTCCAACCCAAACAACGCCCTCCACAGCCCCCTCGTCTACAGAGCCCTCTGCCCCGGGTTCTCTTCACCAATGACATCATCAACTTGATTGCGTCCAAGGCCCTCGTATGCACTGATTACCCGCTACTCATTGACCTCAACTTCCACCTAGACAAACCCAACTACCAGAACTCCTCATACCACCTGTAGAGCCGCACCAACATTGGGCTCAAGCAGCTAATTAACTCACCTGTATACACACAGCAGGACACACGTTAAACCTCGTCTTCACCTTCAGCGACAACTTCATTTTCAGCCACACAACTGAACTACTCTGGACCGACCACCACTGCATTAATTTCTCCTTCACTAAACCCACGATACACCACCACACCCACTGCTTCCCCCGCAGAAGCTGGAAAAAAGTCACTGAAGAATAGTTCACCACTTCCTCAGCAGAACTCCGCCACGAGCTTCCACAGATACCAATATGCAGCATGCAACCTCTATCACTGGATCGCCAACTGCTCCATTACCCGGCTCACCTCAACAAACCCCCAGGCAAGCACCACGTCAAGAAAGCACGCTAATTCACTCTGCCCTCCAAGAGTCCAGAAGCACCTGTAGACAGCTCGAGAAGAGATAGAGGAACAACAAAACCCAGAAAGCCCACTCCGCCTTCAAAGCAGCCACCACTGCACACCAGCACCTCATCAAATCAACAAAGAAAACGGCCCTCCAAGATAGAATCAACACCAGCGCACACAACAAAGAACACTTACGCAGTTAGACAGGCTCTATTGAAACATTGGTGCATTCTCCAGCAAGACCCGATAGTTGGGCAACAAATCAGTCTTAAACACTCTGGGGGATATTCTCAAGAACGTGTGATAATCATCGCCAAAATCTGTTAATGCAATGTTTCATATCGCCGTCTATCACGGGACAATAACTCTGTTTTAACGTCCTAATCACAACACGGCGATAACATGTGATATGTTCCTGATAACGTGTCAAATATCTGCGATAAAGTCACCGGGACGGCGATAAAAATATAAACTCTAACACAACAATTTACACACGTCAGGCGGTAAAAATCATTATAAAAGTAGAAAAACAATACAAACAAAAGCAAAACGACTGTGAAGCACCTGGAGCAAATACAGAGGAAAACCAGAACCCCACAAGCCCCAGGGAGCACCAGCCTGGTACTTCGGGGTCAGGGAAGGGCAAGGACAAGAAGAAGAGGAAGAGGCGGTTCAGTCTGCTGGAAAACAGGATCCTGATAAAGGAGGTGATAGAACACCATCAAGTACTGTTTGTCACCTCCACTGTGTCATTGGCAACAAAAAATGGAATATGGCAATCAACCGTGGACAAGGTGAATGCAGTCGGAGTGCTGAAGAGGACAATAGAAGACGTCAAGAGCGCTGAAATGATGCGAAGTGCAAAACCAAGTGGAAACTCAGCAACAACCAGAAGGCAGCAATGCAGACTGGAGGTGGGAGTCCAGCACCACAGGATGAGCTGGATTAGATGAAGGAAATGGTGTACACAGTCATCAGTGTGGAGATGGTGACAGGAGTTGGGGGACCGGACACTGCTCAGCATGACCAGACACAACAGCACCAGGGTGAGTAACGACCAGGGACTGAGCGGACAGGGGGAGATGGGCACATTAGGCACATGTGCACCATTAAGAAGAGCACAGTGCACGCCCACAATGACTATGGAGCATGTCTCTGATCCCCTTGGCACACTGCAGCACACCTAGAAACAGCAAGTAGGCCACATCGACTATGTGCCCAGAGGGGGCCCTTCCCACACACCACCAATCTCACAACCAACCCATGCACATGTGTTAAACCTAGCAAAGCGGCATATCTGTGAATAACACTGACAATGCAAATGACACTACAAGACAAGTTGCATTGTTGCAGTCAAAATATCATGAAATGTTGCACGCCATGACTTAGGTGGCTGAGTGTGGATCACATCCGTAAAGGAGCAGGTCACACTCTGACACATCCATGTACACAAACAACCCCTGACACTAACAACAAATCCGCGGATAAATCATGCCCCAGACTCCCAACGCCCACCAAGAGCCCAATGTACCCAAGTATGCAACATCTCATCACTTTACAAGCACAGAAGTCAAAGGCATACCGCCTGAAAGAGATTAGGGGCACAAAATCAGAGATGCAGGGGTGACTCTCCCAAAATGCAGCACACACAGATATAACATGCAGAGCACATCAACATTGACAACAATGTGGTACAAACCGCAACAAGTCCACTACAGAACTGAGGACAGTGGGTGTCTAAGGCCCATCAGGGACCGCTCACAGTCCCTAATGGACACCCACAGTTCACTCCATGCTCTCCAACAATCCATGGCTGACATCGCTGGAGTCGTGACTCTGAGACAAGGACAAATGTCTAGTCAGAGTGGCTACAGCGCTGTCACCCGGGAGTTGGGACACATGCAGAGGATCATGGAGAACATGGAGCGGATGCCACAGCTGCACACCAGTGAGAGGTAGCTGAGTTCCTCAATGCCCTTCTGACCCATCTCATGGCATTGCTGCCACAAGGCGTGGCACGGATGAATGCTGCTGCTACCACTCCATCCAGATCTCTACTCCCTAAAATATCAGTGCCACACAGTGTGGCAGACATGCCACCTCTGGCACCTGAGGTATCCCTGCCACACAGTGCTGGAGACACAACACCACCACCCACATGTGAGGCACATGAAACAGAAGAGGATGAAGATGCGGATGATTCTGCTTTGTGGTAATAAGAATGCAGAAGCATTCATCTCCGCCATATGGCCTGTTTCTGCCCTCTGCATTATCACCTTCCATTGTCCCCTGATTCACTCTGTGACACTCACTTTGGGCATCGATTTGGACTGCCATATTCTGTTTGGTTACCAATGACACAGCAATCAGACTGCAGACTGAATTCTTCCTCTTCATATGAACTTGTCAATCCCTAAAGGACTCTGGCTGGCCCTCCACGGGCCAACAATGTAAAGTGTGCTTTGCATGACCCTATACTGCTCCAGCTACAACACTCCACTGAATGTGCATTAAACATTCATTTTGACACAGATGTGTCATGTCTATTAGCTTTCAAGTGTGGAAGTATGGATGAATGTAGGGTCAATGATTCCCCCTTATGTCCATGTTGCTCATGTTGTGGGACTTGAGTCACAGGGTGCAAGATTACCGATTGCTGTCCGGGAGGCGCTGACACTACAACAGAGACACATGCATTAATGACTTCCTTGTCCAGCTCAGGACAGAACCATGCCCAGAGCCCTGGGGTCATTGCTCACACCCCTTCGCTGGACTGGCATACGCCAGGCCAGCCCACTCACTTACGCTTACAGGAAGGAACAACTATGTCACATGACTGAAGTCTTCCATATAGTGATCTGCTGATCACTAGTTGTCAGCATGCCACAGCCACTCCCTCTTGGCCAGTTTACACCCACACCACACCCATGCAGCACAGGCATCACAGGACATCACAGGAAACGTGACCCTGTCAATAAAAAGGACCAAGCGCACGTGTTCAATGCCATTTCCAACCCCTCACGGGGTGTATCCGTGTTGTGTGCATATGGGCATGGGGGCCCAGGGGCCTACGACATCACATTCCACCGGCCCAGAAGTGACATGATGGCATTCGCACCACGTTACCCAATCATACCGGGTCCATGACTTTTGCGATACAGAGTTGGTGGCGCAGGATGAACTGTGGCAGGCACAAGCACACCGCCACAGTACGGAGACTTTTGGTGCACTGAGGTAGAGGTACAGCAACTGCTGAGCGTGTGTGCAGCCTGCAATGATGCCCCGTCCTGGCGGTCCAGACAGCTCAGGTTTTGTGTGCCCTGCTGGACCGCAGTGTAGGCCTGAGTAATCAGACAGCACAGGCCTACTGCCACTTGGTGTCGCCTCGCTGGTCACAGTGTTAATGGCACAGCAAGTGCTGAGCGGATGTGCAGCCTGCGATGAACAGCCGGGTGCACTGGTATGTTCCCCGCCATGGCAAAATTAAGACCCAGCACCAAATGTGAGACCTGGTGCCCTGCAGAGCGGGTTGCATGATATGGAGGATGCCCTGTTCCTGAGCCCCAGGCTTGGGGCTTGCAGTGGCATGTGGTGGGCCTTCTTGTCTACATGCAGGTTGTGAAAGGTGAGCAGAGAGGCTTGTTTGTGCAGCAGCGGGCAGTCACCTCTGGGCAGTGGGAGTGGATGGGGTGCAGCAGCCAGGGTGTGCAGGGGGGCAGACACCTCTGGGCAGTGGGAGTGGATGGGGTGCAGGAGCCTGGGTACGCAGGAGGACAGCATTTTAGGCATGTGCAGTTGTATGTACTGTGCCATTACTGATTCTATTTTATGTTTCAGATGAGTAAGCTTGAGGGCTGCACTATGTCCCGGCACGTGGTTGGAGACACACCAGTGGCACAAAGGTGAGCTATGAGGGTTTTGTCCACAGTGTCGGCACTTGCTCTCCCTCTCCATTTCTTCCTTTCTCTCCCTAACACTCTTTCTCTCTCTCGCTCACTTTCTATCTCTTCCTCTCTCCCACAGTTTCACTATTTGTCTCTCTCTTCCTCTCTTTCGCTCTTTCTCTCTCTTTGCTTCTCTCTCACTGTTTCTCTCAGTCTTTCTCTCTGTCTTCCTCTCTCACTCTTTCTCTCTTTCTCTCTCTCTTCTTCTCTCTCCCACTCTTTCTCTCTCTCTCTCTCTCTCCCCTTTGATGGATGCATGATGCACAATCTTGTCTTGCTTTTATCTAGCAGGCTGTGATTTACAGATTATCGACCAACACAGACCTCAAGCCACGTGGCCATAACTTCAGTTCTACTGAGTTAGTGCCACCAGAGCTGAGCGGGTGTGCAGCCTGCGGTGATGCGTGGCCTTGATACACCATCCTGGCAATGAAGACCCAATTTAAATTGTGAGCTAGGCTCGAACGCGTGTACGCAACGGCTGAGGAGGTTGCTTCGGCACATGGTGGGCCCTCTTAGACACACGCCGGTGGCGGAAGGTGAGGATAGAGGCTTGTTTGAGCAGTGGCGGGCAGTCACCTCTGGGCGGTGGGAGTGGATGGTGTGGAGCAGCCAAGGGTGTGCACGAGCGGGAAGACACCTCTGGGCAGTGGGAGTGGATGGGGTGCAGGAGCCTGGGTGCTCAGGGGCGTGACAGCAATTTAGGAATGCACAGTTGTATGTACTATGCCATTACTGATTCCATACTATGTTTCAGATCAGTAAGCTTGAGGGCGGCACTATGTCCAGGCACGTGGTTGGAGACACACTTGTGGCAGAAAGGTGAGCTGTGAGGGTTTGGTCCACAGTGTCAGCACTCAATCTCCCTCTCCATCTCTTCCTTTCGCTATCCTCACACTCTTTCTCTTTCTCTCACTCTCTATCACTTCCTCTCTCTCACAGTTTCTCTCTTTCTCTCTCTTTCCCTCTCTCTCTCTCTTTCTCTGTTTTTCCCTTCCTCTTTCTCACACTGTTTCTCTCTTTCTTCCTCTCTCTCATGTTTCTCTCTCTCTTCCTCTCTCTCTCTCACTCTTTCTCTCAGTCTTCCTGTCTCACTCTTTCTTTCTTTCTCTCTTTCTCTCTTCCTCTCTCTCACTCTTTCACTCTTTCTCTCTTTCTCTCTCCCTCCTTTGATGGACGCATAAAGCACAATCTTATCTTGCTTTTTTTTTTAGCAGGCTGTGATTCACTGATTGAAGACCCCTCCTCCGACACGGACCTCCCGCCACGTGGCGATGACTTCAATTCCACTGAGTTAGTGCCACCAGAGCTGAACACGTGTGCAGCCTGCGATGATGCGTGGCCATGATACACCATCCTGGCAATCAAGACCCAGTTTGAATTGTGAGCTCAGCTCAACCACGTGTACGCAACGGCTGTGGAGGTTGCTTCAGCACGTGGATGGCCCTCTTAGACATGCGCCGGAAGGCGGAAGGTGAGCAGAGAGGCTTGTTTGCTCAGCGGCGGGCAGTCACCTTTGGGCGGTGGTAGTGGATTGTGTGCAGCAGCCTGGATGTGCAGGAGTAGGCAGACACCTCTGGGCAGTGGGTGTGTATGGGGTGGAGCAGTCTGGGTGCGCAGGAGCGGCCAGACACCTCTAGGCAGTGGGAGTGGATGGGGTGCAGCAGCTTTGGTATGCAGGGGATGGGCAGAACTTCTGCGCAGTGGGAGTTGATGAGGTGCAGCAGCCTGGGTGGGCAGGGGCGGACAGACAGGTCTCGGCAGCGGGAATAGATGGGGTGCAGCAGCCTGGGTGCGCAGGGGCAGGACAGCAATTCAGGCATGTGCAGTTGTATATACTCTACCATTACTGATTCAATACTATTTTTCAGATGAGTAAGCTTGAGGGCTGCACTATTTTCCCGGCATGTAGTTGGAAACACACCGGTGGCAGAATGGTGAGCTGTGAGGGTTTTGTCCAGCACTCACTCCCCCTCTCCATCTCTTCCTTTCTCTCACTCACACTCTTTTTTCTCTCTTCCTCTCTCTCTCATTCTTTCTCTCTTTCTCTCTGTCTCCCTCTGTCTCACTTGTTCTCTCTCTCTTCCTCTCTCTCAAACTGTTTCTTTCTTTCTCTCTTTCTCTCTTCCTCTGTCTCTCACTCTTTCCCTCTCTCTTCCTCTCTCTCTCACTCTTTCACTCTTTCTCTGTCTTCCTCTCACTCTCACTCTTTCTTTCTTTCTCTCTTCCTCTCTTTCTCTCTTTCTCTCTTTCTCTCTTTTGTTCTCTCTCTCTACTTTGATGGGCTCATGACGCATAATCTTATCTTTCTTTGGTGTTGCAGGTTGTAGTCCGACTTTACACCAGGTCAGAGCAGGTGAAAACTTCCTGGTGCTAATGCACCTTATCACCTGTTTTGTACTCTCTTTGCTGATCTTGCTGGTGGTTGAGAAAGTTGCGTAGTGGTGTGTTCGCTGCTTTTTGCACAAGAACGCCTACTCTACATCTCATTAGCAATATTTTCCAGGGTCATCCATGACAATGCTTTTTGAGGCTGCTATTGCTGGTAAACTGGTGATATGGGCTGTTTGCTCCAGCTTGTGAATGGTGCGTTAAATTTATCACCATTTTGGCTGTGATAAAGTGCTGTTAACTGAGCGATTTGTCCTTGAGAATATGCCCCTCGGTATTTGAAAGACGTGAGAAGTACTTGAGTGCTGTGCTGAAAGCCAAACACCCAGTGTGTTCACACTAGGGGGGCGTGCTGAGAGTCGCTCACCCTTTGTATTCCTACCAGAGGGCCTCGCTGAGAGCTGTGCACCATTCATATTCACACTAGGGGACCGCTCTAGGGTCACAACTCCATACTTTTTTGAAAAATAAAAGGCATTCACTTTAATTTACATTCGCCTTGGGGACCCCATGCCCCAAGGCATGCCCACATCCACATATTTTTTTCCCAAAGGGGAGGGGGGCCACTTGGCCCCCTCCCAGGCCAATCCTGGCCCCAGAGACCCCATTCCCTTGTGCCTGGCCAATCTGTTGGTGACCGTGGGGGCAGCCCCAATGCCTCCACTGTCCCACCGGCTCCCTGCCTCCTGCGGCAGCTGGCATTCCTTTTGGGCAACAGGACCTGCTAACATACAGTTTCCCTTGCCAAAATGCAATTCTGTTTTGCTTCATTGAACCGAGAGCAAGTTTTCCTCATCGTGCTTCAACAAAGCAACCAGGGTTTGCTATGACAGTGTGCGAGACATGCTTCCACCTTCTCATAGCAAACAACAATGTCCTAGGGGTAAGCTCCAAAGGACATACCAAGAGCCGGTCCTGGCGGTCCCCAGAGCCATCAAGGGCTCCAGCAGAGGAGCCGCGCAGTTTTCAAAACCCCGGAGAGGTGGTGTTCCCCGAAGCTTCGGGAAGCCCGCGAAGCCCACCCCCGCATATTTAATTAAAGCCCGGGGGTGGTGATCCCCAGGGCTTAGGGGGTCCTCAGACACAAAAATTACAAAACAAGCCCGGGAGATGGTGGTCCCCGGGACTGCGGGAGGTCCATGTGCCCTCCTGATCCTAATTTACATAGCCCCGGGGAGGTGTCAGTCCCTGGGGCTGCGGAGGTCCCGCAGGCCCCCACAATATAATTATAGGAGTGCCCCCGGAACCTGGCCTACCCGGTGGCTCATTTAAATTAAGTGGGACAGCCCAGATTCATTTTTGAAAAAAATTAAATCTAGATTCGCGCACCCATCGCGCATTCTGACGGTTTTTATTTTTAAATAAAAAATCATTTTTGTGCCTGGGAGTCCTGTTTTCTTGTGACTCGGTTCTACCGGACATGGTGCTGATATGAGATGCTGCTACACTCGGGTATGAAACCGATAGCCGAAACCGTGAGCTCATTGCTGTAAAGTGATGTGGTCTGGTCTTTGTAGCATACGTGTGCAAGAAGTGTTAGTAGGTGTTTATGCCATACAGGGAGTGGGAAGCGAACTACTGACCGCTACTGTGCATTTATACCATACCGGAAGTGAAGTACTCGCGCCTACCGGTGTGAAGACTCGGGGATCAAAGCCGATAAAGTGATGGGCTCTGGGCACTGTAGCATACTTGCCGCTGTAGTATAACTGTGTAAGTAGTGTTAGTATGCATTTATAATATACAGGGAGTTGGAAGCGAACTACTCACCCACACTGGTCTGAAGAATCGGGGGTTAAACCATGAGCCTAAATCGTTAGCACATTGCTGTTGTGGAGAAGTGTGTCTCACTGGTTAGAGGAGGAAGACCTGGAAGCAGAAGTCAGGCCGGGACCAGGGTTCAATTCCCCGCCTCGGCGGGTCTTGGGCTCAAAATTCCACAGACTCGACAATTCTCGCTCCGGTGCCTACTCGATTCACGGGTTCACACTCTGCGACTCTGGGCAATAGCTTGCTTAATCTCCACAACGGCCCCTCGCGGTGGGATGCCTGACTTTCGCCTTGTGGATACCCTGCCGGGGTTATCTCACAGGGGAATACCAAGACGGGTTCCCTAAGCAAGCGCTTAGATACCTGGTCGGTGATTTGCGCTATATAAATACATGTACATTTACATTTACATGTGTTCTGGGTGGTGTAGCATACCTGTGGAAGTAGTGTTGGTTTGTGTTTATACAATACAGGGAGTGGGAAGCAAAGTACTCACCCCTACCGGTCTCAAGACTCGTGGATGAAACCATGAGCTCAGTGCTGTAAAGTCATGTACTCTGTGTAGTATTGCAATGTAAGTCATAGTAGAATATTAGTATGTAATGCTACTAGAATGTACGTAATGTTAGAATGTGGGGCTGTCATGAGGGGAATCTTGGGGAGTTTGTACACAGTGGTGGATAAGATGGTTGACTTGCTGTCTGGTCCTGGTGGTGGCTGTTTAAGCTGTCTTGTTTTCCTGCAATAAATCTACTTACCGGATTCACTGCTGTCTGCCTCACAGTACATAAATTTGACGACGAGCGGGAGAAGGTAAAATTAAGGCAGAACTCACCAATATTTCGAGCTTGCTTGCGTTGTGCTGAAGACCTGTTTTTTTCGTGAAGCAGTTTTTACTCATCCCAGGGTCGTCGGCTCACTAAACTATGCCATCCGACCTCTGGTAGGATGTATATTTTTAGAGTTTGGTCTTCTTCTACCTCTTCAGTACACTCTGGTCACTGTACTACACGTGTGCAAGTAGTGTTAGTATGAGTTTATACTAATTCTGTAGTTATGCAGTAACCAATGCTTCATAGGGAGCGCCATGCCCCAGGCGCAGTTCATACAAGGTCCCAGGTTGTTCATCCATGGGACATTAATATTTGCTATTACAGGGCGGGAGCATGGCTTCTACCCTGTGATAGCAAATCCTTGTTTGGCTCGTTGAAGCCGGAGGACGAAAACCTTGTATCGCTTCAATAAAGCGGATCCGGATGGTAAAAATGTAGAAAAACTAAAAAAAGCAGGGTCTCACTCGTTCATTCATATGAGCCTCCTGGTGGGTAATGTTCTGTGGCCATACCTATTATTATATTGCAGGGGCTGTGCAGGACTGGGGACCTTAATCTCACATGTAAATTATGCGCGGGAGGGCACAGAGACGTTCCACAGCCTTGGGGATTGCCACCTTCCCAGGTATTGTTTGCTAATTGTTTGGGGGGCTTCGATGCCAAATGAAGTCCGGGGATCGCCACCCTCCGAGGTTTTACTTAAATATGGAGAGTGGGCCTCATCAGTCCCTGAAGCCTCTGCGGTCCCAGGCAGTGCCTTATTGGTTTGTAATCACACTGGCAGTACTCATGGTGTTGTAAAGTGATATATGCATAGAACCCTTGCAGTTGTAGAATTTCACAGGCTTCATTTATGTAATAGTCTGTTGGTTTATATTTGGTAGGTGCACCACAAAATTACACATGTTTTCTCTCATATTCTCCTATAAACAGAAGATTTTTCACAATAAACTACGGACTAGTGTTGTCAGAAAAAGAAGACGTATACACTCCCTTATTCATTGGTAAAAAAATAACCTTTATTAAAACATCACAAATAAATGGAACACAACTTTATTAGAACAAACAACAGTATAACATGAAATAAGAGGGTGGGGCCCCATCCGGAAGCAGCGTACAAAACCTGCAAGACAAAAATGAAACATAAGTACGTGTACTATGTCCAAGAGAAAAAGGAAGGTAGTCCGAATGAAAGGAAGTTAGTGAGAATGGGAGAGAAAGGGAGTGGGTGGAAGGGAAAAGGGGAGGGAGAGTCGAAAGTACAGAGGAAGGAGAAGACAGAGCGTCGGTCTACTGCACCCTGCGCTCACTGTTTACCTTCTGTCACCCGTGTGTCTAGGACCCTAGGGTCCGCGAGACAGAGTGCAGTTCAAAAAGTCCTTAAAATGAAACAGGTATGAATGAGGCCAGAGATTACATTATTAGCTACTGGAACATCGCTTGCCTGCACCTGTGCACCCAGGCTCCTCCACCTCAGCACCTACCCCCGCCCTGTGCTGAATTGTATTTCCTTTGCACCGAGGCTTCACTGCTCACCTGCCACCATTGGTGTGTCCAACAACTAGGGGTGGGCCGAATTTGTGAAACTGCCTTTCGCAAACTTCCGCGAAACTGTGATAAATCTCGGCAAACACGTGGAACTTTGTGTGTTCCCAGAGATTTTCGGGGCGGGCTTCTTTGCGAGTTCATAGTGCTTTTCCTACACTACAGCTGCGTAAAGGGCCAGAAGAGTTGTCTCTAGTGTCTCTAGTGACCATGTGTATGTAACTTTGCCATCACACGTAAGGGCGCAAGGGTCACTTGAGTGAGCTGTCCATCCTAGTGGGTAAAGGGCGGGAAGATGGTGCACACTGCTAGTGTGTGGGGCGGGACCAAACAGGTGGGTTTCAATGTGAGTTCACATGCCTCTTGTGTTTATAAAAAGTCCGAGACCGATCAGAGCAGAAGATGAGGAGAAAGAAGCTCCTGATCACAGGAACTTCACGGGGATTGTGCCTGTGAAAGTCAAGGATGCAAAGACTTCCATCAAGCATCACAGCTAATCTTTGACTGTAGATATGGGGCGAAAGCACACCTGCCTACCCTCGACAAAGCTCACAATTGTTTTGGGCTGATAATGAGTTACTGAATTTGAGATTCAGCTCGGGCACCTGTAAGTGCTTCCAGTTGATGTTTAATTTTAGTGACAGGAGCATCGTGCCAGAATGAATCCAGCCCTGCATATTTATCCAAGAAGATGCCACTGTTTTGTGCAATACCTCTACTCAATTGGAGTACTTCCTACTGGCTAATTAGTAAGTGCTACCTTGTTGGGTAAATGTATAGTGCTTTTCCTACACTACAGCTGCGTTAAGGGCCAGAAGAGTTGTCTCCAGTGACCATGTGTGTGTAACTTTGCCATCGCGCCGAAGGGAGCCAGGGTCCTTTGAGTGCGCTGTCCATCCTAGTGGGTAAAGGGAGGGAAGACGGTGCACACTGCTAGTGTGTGGGGCGGGGCCAAACGGGCGGGCTTCTATGCAAGTCCACATGCATCTTGTGTTTATAAAAGGTCAGAGACTGATCAGAGGAGCAGATGAGGAGAAAGAAGCTCCTGGTCACAGGAACTACACGGGGATTGCGCTCGTGAAAGTCAAGGATGCAAGGCCTCCATCAAGCATCACAGCTAATTTTCGACGGTAGATAAGGGGAGAAAGCACACCTGCCCAGCCTCAACAAAGCTTTTTTGGGGCTGATTAATGAGTTACTGAATTTGAGCTGCAACTCGGGCACCTGCTTTATTTATATCTGTAAGTGCTTCCTGTTGAGGTTTAATTTTTGCGACAGGAGCACTGTTTCAGAAAGAATCCTGCCCTGCATATTTATCCAAGAAGACGCCACTGTTGCAATACAATTCCGTTTTGCCGCGGATCGCATAGGCTTTGACATTTGCAGAAATTTTGCAAATTCCGTGAGTGGAACAGAATTTGCCACCCACCCCTACAAACAACATGCCGTTGCAAGCACCGACTCCGGGGTCCCTCTGTAGGGTGGCACAGCAGGTCCCCGGTCAGGGACGGTGTCTTGATACCACGATGGAAGGTGTCAGAAGGCCCAGGGCAGCATCATGGGGTTAGCACCCGCTCCGCCCAATTCAACACAACCAATTCAGTGTATGAAAAGGGAGAAAAAAATATATTACATTACTCAAGACATGGTCAGTGATCTCACTCATGACATCACTGATGACATATCAAATGACATCTCTGATGATATCACTCATGACATCATCAACGTGATAGTCTGATGCACATACTGATGCCCTAATATAACTTTGATACACCCATTTTAAAATTCAGACTACTATTTTTGAAACCATACACACAAGAATGCCATATACCACATGCCACTCACTATTTCCTAGGTCTACACATACATCCAGTCACTTATAAATGTAGTTACTCTTCAATACAGGAATATAATATGCACTCATACATCTATACATGCAGTCATACTCTGCCACTCATCCATAGTTACTCACACACGTAGCCAGTAATGCGAAGAATCATTTAAATACCCATTTACTCATGTATACAGTTATACACACCAACTCTATCATTTATATACATACCACGTCACTTATTTAAACAGATACTAACACGTATTTACTGTCTTATACAATCACTGATAGAAGCAGACACTTGTTTATACACCCACTCTTCAAATAACTTAGTCTTACGTATAGTCATTTATATACTCCAACACTCACATATAGTTCCTTAAAACATATGTAGTTAGTCACAGATATACCACTCATTCATTCACTCACCAACTCACCCATACACACACTAATTCACCCACACAACCCTTTCCAGGCGCACTTTTTAATCCATACAACCAGTGAATCACCCACTCAGACATCTATGCCCAGACTCATATACCCAATACACACGCAGGGACCAATACAGATACTCAGACAACAAATCCATAACCTATATAGACACTCATGTAGCTATTCAGCAATCCATGCAGTTGCTTACACACCAACTGAGAGACTAATACAGACTTTGACAGTCAGTAACCCATGCATTCAGTAAGACACGTTCAATCACTCACTTATACAGTCACTCACGCACCTACAAAATAATCCCTTTAGGCACTTGTAAAAGCATTCATTCTTCAATACACCTTGGTATATATAACCATAACAAAATGTTACTTAACATGATGCGATGGTGTCTGTATAATAATCTTTTCTTGTTCGATGGGAAGGTGTTTAGGCAGCGACAGGGAGTCGTCATGGGTGCATGCTTCTCCCCCAGCTATGCGTGTTTACACGTGGGCTGGTGGGAGGAGCATGTACTCAGGGGGCAACATAGAGCCCTGATTCATATATGGAGATATATCGACGATATATTTATCGTTTGGAAGGGGAGTGAATTGGAGGCGCAAACATTTGTTAATACTATCAATGACAACAATCTCAATCTGCAGTTCACCGCACACATTGATCAGAACCAAGCCAATTTCTTGGACATCTCAGTTAATATTGAGGACAACAAAATTACAACCCAGCTATACCGCAACCAACCGCAGGTAACTCCCTGTTACATGTGACGAGTTTCCATCCACAGCACACCATCACCAGTTTGCCTTATGGCGAGTTCCTTAGAATAAGGAGAGCCTGTAGTACACCTTCAGCTATGGAGTCTGCACAAAAAGCCGCAAGAAACAGACTTCTACAACGCGGCTACCAAGCCAAGGTGTTAGATTTAGCATTAGTGAAGGCCAATTCCAGGGACAGAAAAGAACTATTAAAGACACCCCTGGCCATGGATGAGACAGAGGTATTGTAGCAATCTAGGGACGGACAAGAACCAGAGGATATTGTCAGAGGCAAGGTACCATGTAGATTTATATCTACCTACAATAGACAGCCCAAGGCAATAAAGGGTATCATCAATGCCCAATGGCCCATTGTACTCACCGACAAAAAGGAGAGATTCCCTTGAACAGAACTAAATTGACTGAGCTAGACAATTAAAATCATAACAAGATTCACGTATGTAAAAATAATTCTTACAATTTATTGATAATACAAACATTAAAAGAGTGGACAATGAAGGAACCACTCAACAACAAATTAAAACAAGAGATAAACAATAAAAAAAATTGACATTCAATGTTGACCAGCAAAATTGAGACACTAAGAAAACAGTAAGACATTGGACTCGTGCAATACTGGGTGTATATTCGAACTCTATTTATGACACCTAAGTTATGTACACCACAATATAGTATATCAACATAAATGTCCGAGTCATGAATTATACTAAGTGGTGCGACGACGCGTTTCGGTGGTTTTCCACTATATTATCCACTTTTATCAAGACTACTCTTGGTATCTGTCGTAGTATAGGGGTCAATGTAATCACCCTAAAAAAATGAATACACAATAGGTTATGGTAAATACATGAAGATTTGCAGTTGTCCCAAGCATTTTTTTTATCTTAATATCATGTGATGTAGAGGTAACAGTAGTATACAGAAATACATTTATAAAAACCTGCCTAGTACAATGACAGTAAAATAATGCATCTGTAATTTTTTCCAAAATGACCGGTCTAAATGCATTTTAGATGTATACATGCATATCAAGCAATCCTCGGTTTCCCTTTTATTTTTCAGAATTACTTGGTCACATTCATAAGAAATCACAATTTTGTATATACCTCTCATTTGGGGAGGAGCTATTCGTTTTTGAGTTTATGACCAATTGCAGAAAGAATAATTAGACAATTGCTATAGAGAACACAACTTCAAGATCAATGGTGTGTTGATAACACATACCAGATTAAAGAACCAAGGATTGGAGATTGGATTTCGAATGTTTTGGTTTGGTGTTATTTCCCAAAAACTAGGGGTGTTATATAGACTATTCTATTTTTAAATTGCCAGGGGAATCTTTGTATTAGCAGATGTTTGATTACCTTAAGAATCCGTTTTTGGGTGTGGTGAGGTTTCAATTATTTTCAAGTCAAAAATACGATGTAGGGAGAGGTGCTGGCTTTGAATATCCACTTTAAAATTGCATGATTAAATCTGGCTACAAATTCACTTCCATTGTCACTCCAGACAATTCGCGGCAAACCAAACCTCAGAAGAATTCCTTCAAGAGGACTTTGGCAGTGGACAAAGCGTATTATTCTTTGGGGGGTAGGCCTCTATCCATCTGGAAAAGGCACACATCACCACCAGATCAATTTGTAATACTTCAAAAGGATACGTAGGGGGAGCAAAATGACCTGCCGGAGTCGGGGTTCCCTTTCCTGGATTATGCAACTAACAAACAACACAATGTTTCACCACATTTTCCACACATTTAGGGATTCCTTTATTCTGCCATACTGGAGACTGAAGTTTGCATATCCCTTTCGCACTGATATGGGCTGGACCATGCGCCATAGTAACTACAGGCAGTACATAGGTGTCTGGTAACAGCCAACGCTGATGTTCTGACAATTCCGTCCAACACCCTGTCGCGTCCAACCTTCCCGTACTTTCTCTCCACTTACTCAATTCCTTCTCTGTAGCCTCTTCTTGAATCCTTCTCACACTTTCTATTGTGTCCTCACACATTCCTCCTTCTCTGACCCATCTTGCAGGGCCTGCAACACATATGCGACTTGTAGCATCTCTCCCTGTTACTTTCGCAACCTCGTCTGCAAAAGCATTCCCGCGACCCACATCATCAGTGATCCTTTTATGTGCACTACACTTCGCTATTTGGGTAGGCAAAGCAAGTGACTCGAGAAGGTCAATTACCAACTGACCATGCTGTATCTTAGTCCCATGGGAAGTAAAGAATCCTCTTTCCTTCCAGAAACGACCAAAACTATGAGCCACGCCAAAGGCGTATTGGCTATCGGTGTAAACATTCACTCTCTTTCCCTTAGCCAACACACACACTCTCGTCAGGGCAATTAACTCAGCTGCTTGAGCTGAATTCTGTGTAATGCGTGATGTCTCCACTACTGTATACAAGGTGGTAACAGCATAGGCCGCAGTCATCTCGCCATTAGGAAGCTTGAAACAAGACCCATCCACCCATAGGATCCCATCCGGGTCCACGAGTGGTTTATCTTTTAAGTCTACTCTGCCTTTCGTTTCCTCCTCTGTACGGAGAAAACATGCATGCTGTTCTCGTGTGTCTTTCTCTTCAGGAATGGGTAACAGTGTTGCTGGATTCAAAGTATTACATCGCTTGATGTATATATGACTAGCCAAGAGCGTCAGCTCGTACCCAGACAAACAGGCACTCGTGAGATGTTGTGTTTTCGTTCTGTTCAAAAGTGTATCCACTGCATGTGGTACCATAACAAAAAGAGTGTTATCCAGTATCAATCCAGCAGATTGACGAATAGAGATTTCTGCTGCTGCTGTAGCTCTGAGACAACTAGGCAATGCCTTGGCTACTGGATCCAATATAGCCGAAAAATAGGCACATGGCCGCTGTTTGTCTCCAAATTGTTGTGTTAAAACTGACAACGCGCAACCTTCTCTTTCACGAACGTAGAGTGTGAAAGTCTTACTGTAATCCGGAGTACCTAACACAGGGGCAGAACACAAGGCAGAAAACACGTAAGTCAGAAAAACTCTTCTGACATTCGTCAGTCCAAGGAAGAGGTTGGGGTGTGTCTTTCAGAGTAAGTGCAAGCAGAGGCTTAGCCAACAAAGAAAAATGTGGAATCCACTGTCTACAATAAGAGGTAATGCCCAAAAAGGCATGCACCTCCCTTTGTGTGGATGGTACAGACATTTGTGCAATTGCTTGAATACGTTCTGGGGTCAATCGCCTTCCCTTCTTCGACAAGGGATGACCTAAGTAGGTAACCCCTTGGCAGCAAAATTGTAGTTTAGAGTGTGACACATTGTGATGTAGGTCAAACAAATGACGCAACAGCGAAACAGTCACATTCTTACAAACATCCTCTGAATCAGCAGCAAGTAACAAATTGTCCACATACTAAATAAGAGTAGAACCTGGGTGCAAAGTGAAAGCATCGAGCTGAGATTTCAAAGCCTGACTATAAATGGAGGGACTCTCACAATAGCCTTGAGGTGCACGTTTGAATCGGAAACTTCGGCCTCCGAGAGAGAAGCCAAAAATATCCCTACTCTCCTCAGCAATAGGAATGCTGAAGAAACATTTTTGAGGTCAATAACTGAGAACCAGGCAGCTGAAGCAGGTATCATTGTGAGCAAGGCAGTGATATCTGGGACGACAGGAAATTCGGGGTCAACAATTTTGTTGACCTCCCAAAGATCGATCACAAAACGATATACAGGGGGCTGAGAAGGATCAGTGCGTTTAAGAACAGGTAGAACAGGACTGTTGCAAACATTTCCTCTTTTTTCTTCGACCACACCCTTCTGAACTAAATCATAGATGATAGCAAAGAGAGCTCTCTCACCATTGTTGGAAATTTTATACTGAGGAATGCGTGGTAATTTAACATTAGGCTTGACAGTAATCACGTAAGGTGAAATTCGGAGCAAACCAACATCGACCCGTAGCCCAAAGCGTAGCAGGAAGTGAATGCAATTCGGGTGGGAGTTGGTCCTCAGACAAATACAAAGGAGAAACCAACTTCTCACCTAGAGTAAGATGTACACCAGAGGGAGAACAATACAATGTTGCATGTAGACGTTTCAATAAATCCAAACCCAACAAATTCTCCCCGCAACCAGTCGTTAAAATGAGCGGGCCTCCAAATAATAAGGACCAATCGAGATAGGCAGAGGGCAAGAAACCGGGTTTGCTAACTGGGGTGCCAGAGAATCCTACAGAAACATTTGTTAAGCCAGACAAAGGTGCCCAGGGAGTTTGGAGTGAGTGATAGAACTTCTCATTGCACCAGTATCCAAAAGGAATGGCTCTGCAACACCCAATGCAACAACATTAACATAAGGCCCATTCTGATCCACTGGAACTGATACGACCCCCTTGCTTTGCCCATGGCTGTCCTAGCTAGTGTGAAAATCCTGATTCTCACTTTCAACACAATAGTCGTCATTGTAATATTGCGCAGACTGAATATTCTGCTGGTTGAAATAATTCATAGAATTCTGAGGGGGGAAGGAACGCTGTCCCTGAGACAACGCACCTCGCCCTCTACCACTGGGTGCTGATTAAAAATCACCACGGCCTCGCGACCCTGGGAATCCACCATTACACTGCAAACAAAACGGACATCTATTCTTAAAATGACCTTCCTCTTTTCAATAGGCACATTGATTAGGACCTAGCAAAGGTCGCGGAACAAAGGGTTCAGGTTTCTGTAACAACCTCTGGAACTGAGGAGGCTGTTAAAATTGGCATGACTAGAATGAGGAGGATAAGCCTGTTGCAAAAGAACCTTCGTTTTCAATTCTTTAGTCTTTTTCTCTATTTTATCCTTTTCCTCCTTATCCCTATTCTCGTAATACTGAGCAGTGGCTAATATCTGGGCAGACGAAGAAACAGCCCACGAACTTTCAGAGTCCTTTAATTTATGCGATAATTCTGGAAGTAAATTAAATACAAATTTATCCACAAATAATCGATGTCCACCCTCAGTACTCATATCTTGTCCACTGTGGTCGATGAACGTCTCCTCGAAACGGGTAAAGAAATCGGAGACACTCTCATCTATCTTCTGTTTACACGCAGCTAACTTATCCCAATTAACAAGTAAGGCAGGTATCATCGTTTTCATTAAAGTGATGATCCTATCAGGCAATTGTGCAATCAAATCATCAGGTTTAGCACCATCTACTTGTGCTGCCTCCGCAGCAGCTATAGCAGCCAAATTACCACCTAAATCTTGGTCGTGGTCCTCCCTACGAATCCAAGTCCATAACGCTTGTGGGACTACATATCCCATCAGCATATCAATATCGGCCAAATTCATAATACACACATCAACAGTTTAGGACAGCTCTTTATAATACCCAGCGGGATTTTTACGAGGGTCCGGTAAAGACTGTTTAAGCGCCAAAACTTCAGATCGTTTCCAGGGGGCATGTACCCATATACGCTGGAAATGAGCAGGGACATGTGAAATATTGCCTGCCTGTGGAACCTCTTCTCTCCATACTGGAGTAACTTCCCTCATAGGATAATGTTTCATTCTCTGTCTAAGTGCAGGATCAGGTTCAAGAATAGTCTGAGAAGAAAATAAAGACCTAAAAGTGGCAAGTGTCCTAACGGCATCTTCAACTTAAGAATCCACAATAAATCCTTTATCAAATTTAGCCTGCACGTCTAACAAACCCTGGGGAGCTAAACCCAAATCCATATCCTCCCATTCTTTGACAAGATTGTCACACATAACATTAAAAACATATCTCTGCATGGGCGCATTCCACTGGAGAAAGGTGCTCATGATATTGTGCAAACTATATTGTGGACCACTCATGATCCATTTGTGAGCAAGAGAGTCCAACATAACTCGCTCGTCAGAACCTGGAAGTTGACTACGGGATTGCCTTCGAGAAAGAGCAGGAGTCAGAATAAAAGACCCAAAGAATGGGGAGAAAAGACCAGAAACAGTATCAACCAATCGTTTACGAGCTGTGGGAGAATCTGAAAGAAAAACAGGAGACAAGGTATTAAGCACAGCAGGAGAAGGGCTATCAATTACAAGAGGATCCGAGGGTAAAGGAGACTGAGGTACAGAAGTCGGTGGCAAAGGAGGCGGGGTGGCAATACTGGAAGGGGCAATTGTGGAAGAGCCGGATCAACTGGCTGAACAACAGGTTGCTGGACAAGTGGTAACAATGGAGGGGCATTGGCACCTGGTACATAGGGCGGAGGCAATCTCAACAAATGGTACATTAAGGGATCTTCGTCAAGATCCTTACTCTGTGGAGAAGTAGGCAACACTGGGTAACATCCATCTATTACCATACGATGCTGTCTTTCTGAGACATCATCGCCTGATCAATCTCATTATCTTTAAACTGCTGGGCAGTCTGTATAATCGACATACCTTTTGGTTTCTTATCTCTTTTTGCCTGTTTAATTTCTCTCTGTTTGGCTTCTTTACCCCAAAGGCGGAAAGAGTCAAACATTGCCGGCCGGGCTTTTCTTTTGAACAAAATTCCTTCCAAATTGTCTAATATATCGGGCTCAAAGCTACCATTTTGTGGCCACTGCAAAGCACCACCTTTCTTTGTGTATCGGATCCATGCTTCAATAAAGGCAATGGGGCCAACACCATGTTTGGAATAGAGCTCATAAGTGGGAGTTCCAACCGGAGGAATCGGACAAGAGTCCTCCAGCCGGGAATCCCTATCGCAACCAGGACAACAAAACTTTCTAAATTTGCTAAGACCAGGCATCTTTAATTCACTGGTCTGTTTACAAACTTCAAGGGGATAAAGCAAATAACACAGCACAAACTTACTCACCCCTTGGCTTTGGCTATTGCAATGGTCGAATAACAAACCCAAAAACAAAACAAAGAAGTGGGCACTACCCACGAATACTCAACGAAGTGTTCTCTCACGCCAACAGAGGTCCATCTAACGTCTCGCAATACCAATCATTTGCAAATGGGCCTAGGCAGGGCGGCAGTCAGGGCAGCAGTCGTCAGCAGCTGTCGGAAAGGAGTAGCTGTGCTGCAAAAGACCTTTGGTCCACTTCTACTTACAGGGGTCGCTTGACGTGGTTCACGAATCCTCCGGAATTTTCTTGCGAGGTTCCTCACGGACCTCGGGCTAAACCGCTACCACTGAAGCCGCACCACGTTGGGCGCCAGTTGAAGAACCCGGCCTTATGGGCCTGGCGGTGCAGGGTACTACTTAAATCTCCGAGTTCACCTGCCTTGTCGGACAGAGACACAAGACACTCTGTTGGGCATAGAAAACCAGGGTTATTAGCTGCAGCTAAGCACAGTTGTCCCAGAAGTACAGAGTAGGTTCTCAGGAGACTGCCACTTTATTCCGTGGCGCACAATATTTTATAGCACACATATTTACAACTGATACTCCCAATACATACAATACTAACAAATAGGAAAAGTTGGAAAACAAGCTATCAGGTGTCCCAAATACTCCCTTATCTCAGACCCTGTGTGTCACCCCTCCCCATAAGTTAATCAGTGCTAGTGCCTACAATCCAATTTGCAGGTGGCAGGGCGTATTTTGTGCCTCAAAGGATGGTTATGTAACAAGAGAATATAAGGAGAGAATGGCAAAGGCCAGTCGGATAAGATAAAGTAAGGAAAGAATAGGGGAAGCCAAATAGTCAGTCGAGACAGGGATCAATCAACTCAGACCTGGATTAGTGAACTCGGCCAGACCCTGGGATCGGTTTCGTAAACAAGGGCAGGGGTTACTTTTTAACAGAAGAGACACGTAGCAGCTGGAAAAATCGAAACACTCCGTTCGCCGTGCCGCCTGAGTGAGGGCAACACAAAATGGCGACGGGACACAAAATGGCGGCCGAATACGGGACAAAGTCGAAAACCAAAGAACCTCATTACGCTGGATGCGAGCACGATGCAAGCAGACTGCATACTGAGTGTCCGCACCCTACGCGCAACCTACGCACAGCCCATGTGATTGAAAAACAGAGATTTCATTGGTTCATTACACTTCCTATTGAAACTATTGAAGGACCCCACCCATTTCGGTCACTCTTATTAGAACTTTTCATAGGGAAAGACCTCCTGAGAAGATGTGCTGCCCCTTCTTTTTTGGAGAAGAGATTCATTTAAAGATACTATGGCTGCTAATCCAGCATCATCCTCTGATTCAGACAACTCATCAGAGCAAGAATTTCTTCCAGAACCTCTACCAAAGGAAACATATACCATCATTGTCTGAAAATGTTTCACCTTTCCACCAGGCTTAAAAAAGGTGAATGCAACAAAGTTACTTGCCGCATATACAATGAAGTGCTTTCAAGGGGAGATCCCAGCAAAAAGTACTCATATGGAACTGCAAGTATGCGGAAGCACTTGCAATCTAAGCATCCGGTCAACTTTGCAAGGGAAGAGTTTTGGAGATTGAGAAAGGCTCCTCCTGCTTCATCAGAAGACCCGAGTAGGAGTGGAGCAACACCATCAACCTCTACCGCACACCCTAATATTCGTCCCCAATTTGTGAAACTTAGAATGAGCTGTGTAAAATGTGGATGGCTGATAGCATATGAAGAGCAGTCGGTGGATCTGGTGTTGAGCTATTGAGCTGTTGACAACCACCATTGTTAAATTTCTTTCCTACTCTCCTCTCAGTTTTTAGTTCTCTTTTCCCAGTTCTCATTTTTCCCCTGTTTGAAAAAAACAAAAAAATATATAAAATCGTTGAAAAAAAACAACAAAAACAAAAAAAAGTTCTATTTAGAACTAACTACTCTGGTTAAAGAAAGATCTAAACTAGTATGCTAGTGTGTGAAAGTTGAGAGGAATGTATGTGTAGTGCATTATTGACTGTAAACATAGATTTCTGATGTGTGGTGAATGCATAAGTGCAGAATTATAAGGAAGTGCTGCAGCATGACACTGTAAACTGTTTAACTACAGCGTGCTGTGGTACTTCCGAAGCACAGGGATGTAACATATGTACATAAATATGTTGCAACTATGTGCTTTCCTCTGCACAGCTGCACAAACTGCAGCCATGTGGAGAGACAGCCACCCTTGCACCATGGTGCAAGGATGTCCGTGTCATGTGGAGATTGTTTTTGTGCAAAAAGGGACACCTTCCTGCACAAAAACAATCAGTAAAGGCATTTTTCTCCTTCAATATATGCTGCGCATTGCAGCATATACTAAAAGTGAAAAAATGCGGAGAAGTGAAAACAACTTTCCTCGTGGTGCTTTGCTACACCAATAGGAGGATGGTCTAGCATTCACAAACATGTCCAGATTTATTATTTCTGATAAATCTAGACCTTTGTCTTGTTCTAAGAATGTTCTGTGCAAACACACATAGCAAAACCAATAGAGCACCTTTTCAACGCAAAGTACTCTGTATGATGAGATTATATTTACAAGGAAAAGAAAAGGTTTACAGAATGCCTTTTTCTCGCCTTATAAATAAGAAAGAGAGTTAATTGCTAGGCCAATAGTTATTATTGGAGTAAATGTGTGTACTGATAACAAAGAATAACATACATTTACAACTACTTACATTTTAGGAAACTGATAGGACATTATTATATATTACTGAAGGTTAGGGAGCGATCTAATATGATATATGCAAAAAGACTGACTGATGTGGTTTAAGTTAAAGAGTTCTATTTTCTTTAATTCTGAAATGATTAAGACCTGCAAAACAACAATATTAGTATATTCTGTACTATACCGTATATATTGCAGACAGTTGTTCTGAACCTGTCCCCTATTTTATACCTTTTTGCACTACAATTTTCTGACAGTTTTTAACCACTATGCACACATTTTCATTACCCTTACACAGGATCCATACCCCACACACCCCCATGCACCATCCGGCCTGCCTCAAAAAGATCTCCGATAAAGTGACCCTTCGGGGGAGCCGTTGGGTATTGCAGCGCCGGTCCCAACAAGGAGCAAACGCCCGATGATGAAGCATGACACCCTCCGGGGTTTGTGAGGGCAACAAGAGGCAAGATACTTTCTTCCCCCTGATAGATGGACCCACCCTGCCTAGAACCTCTGTTCTTCTTTTTTCCTTTCCTCTTTCTCTTTATTAAAGGCGTATGGGTGACTTTTTGCATCCAGCCTCTGGAACAGTGTCCTCTTTTTGCTTTGAAGAAATCTAGTCTATCCATGTTCCTTTTCTTCAAGTGTGTGGAAACACAGTCCAGTGTAAGCATGGGCGAATTTTGCGAATTCGCGATCCATGAATTTGTGGATTTGCGAATCTGCGATCCGCAAAATTCTCGAATTTGTGCGAATTTGCGGATTTTTGTTTTTTGCATGTTCGCTGGGTTTTTTGCGTGTTCGCGGGGTTTTTTGCGTGTTCGCTGGGCTTTTTGCGTCTTCGCGAGCCGCTTGCATAGCGAAGTTACCCATGCAGTCATTTATGGGAGAGGGAGAGAGAGATAGATAGATAGATAGATAGATAGATAGATAGATAGATAGATAGATAGATAGATAGATAGATAGATAGATAGATAAATAGATAGAAAGAGAGAGAAAGAGAGGGAAAGAGAGAGGGAGAGAGAGAACGAGAGAAAGAAAGAGAGGCCGGATCTCTGAAGGGCCAGATTCCTGAGTTGCCCCTACAGAACATACAGCTTTTTATTTTTAGCAAAATGCATATGAAAATTGTGCTGTAAAGGTCTCTTTTAGTTTAACCCCTCCTGACAACTCAAAATGGGTGTATTTGCCATCCTCTCCCTTCTTCCTGTTTTTTATATCTGTAAGTGCTTCCTGATGAGGTTTAATTCCTTGGACAGGTGCCTCGTTGCCTACTTGTAACTATTTTCTGACCCTGCTTCAAAGGTCAGAGCAGGGTCATAGAATAGTTGCAAGTAGGCAACGAGGCGCCAGGAAGCAATTAGCAGCAGGTGTCCAAGTTGAAGTTAATTTGTTCGTAACCCTTTTGTAAAAGGTTACAAAGAAATTAGGTTCAACTTTTGCACCTGCTGCTGTAACCCTTGCTTGGCTGAAAATTCGTCCCCACTGATTCGCGGATTTTACCGCAATTTCACGAGATTCGCGGATCGCGAAATCGCGGAAAATCCGCAAATTCGCCCGCGAAACGGATTTTACGCCCTCTCTTAGTCCAGTGTGCATTTTAGAACTTACTAAAACTTACCTCAACAGTAATATACGTAAAACACAGTACACATTTTATTCACTTGTTTTTTATAATTTAAATGTTGGTAAATTTTATATCTTAAAATTAAGATCTTTAAAAAAAAAGAAAAAATATTTATAACATATAACTTTTAACAGCACAGCATAATTTTAACATTTTACAAAGTAATTTTTTTGCCTTTTGCTGTTCTCAGAATATATTTAATTTCACAAGGACCAGTGATTTCAATTGTACTCATCACAAAATATCAGGCAAAAAAAACAATCAATTTGATTGTTTAAAAAAAAAACAATAATCCATCTTTCGTAAAATACTAGATAAAACAAATCACATGTATATCAAATGAGTACTGCTATGAAAATGTTATAACTTAATTTTATAAACACTATAAATAATGCCAGTCAAAATTAGACACCGAGACAATGTGCAACAAAAAGTCCATAATTCAAAGAAATACATTTCCTTGAGGCCAAATTTTATTTTTGCAGTATTTTTTATGTAAATTGTCCAACGATAATCCTATTAAATGATAACAATAAATTCCTTAGAGGCTGAATTATCTTTCTAAAACTTTGGCTTTAAAAATATTAGATAGGAATTTGGCAATTCGAAAGGCAAACGTTGTTTGAAAACCAACTCAGCATCAGAGATATGCAGTGTAATGTCCAGATGTTATTGAAGGACCATTGTGGAAAATGATTGCCACTGCTACAAAAGTCCTTCCAGATATTGATAGTTGTGTCCAATTTTCTTCTGTCAGCTGTACAACGTTGCATCATTAAAATTATATATTTTCCATATCTTTGGATAAATAATGTTGATAACATTTCTGATTTGCATTGGCTACAGTCAATGTTTTGGTTTGCAGCTTTAACTAATTTACTGAAAGACACTGATTTACAGTCCGGTAATGTGAAATATAAAAATCTTTAAGTGTCTACATTAGTGCTACATGTATACATACAATTTCACATGGATGTTCCCTTTTATAACAAAGGCCAAAAATATTCTCTATATCTACACCTTCATTTTCCAATTCTGTAAGCATATACATTAGAAACTCCTGAGCATCTTGTTGGATATTTTGTGTCAATTATGTAGAACCAGAACATACATCCCAATTCTCCATAATTTGCTGTTGCAAACCTTCAAGAAAGAAAACAACATTGACCACTACATTAGCATAGCAGTTGACACCAGAACTATTTTCAAACTGAAAACCAACAATCTCTTCAACAGTGTCCTTTTTCTTTTTGCTTGCAATAACATTATCTTGCTTTTTTCCCTTCTCTACACTTTCAGTACAGATATTCTCATACCTTCTTATTCTAGCAACCACACGCTTTTCAAATACAGGATATTGACCTAAATTAGGAGTATATGTTCTTCTTAACCTAATGTACTCTTTGACACAGTTGGCAACTTCAGTAATCTTAGTATCATCAAAATCAATCAAAAACAAACCAGATAATGTTCTGACTCGCGACAAAGCAACAAATGCCTTACCTTCTTTAAACACAGAATTTCCAATGTTCACCAAAGCACTGTCAACAATTAAACCTTGAGATTTATGAATAGTCACTGCATATGCCAGAGAAAATGGAAACTGTTTTCTACGGACATATAAATCTTTAACAAGCAAGAAATGAACAGAACAACAACCAATTTGTTTCACATCTTCAATCTGATCAAATTTAATCTTTAAGAATTCAATTCCACCTCTATTTTGATAATTAATAAAATCAACAAATTTGCCCATTGCTCCATTAACTAAACCTTTTTCTACATCCAAATTACGTCTTAAAATTATCCGACAGTTCCTACATGCATATAGATTCTTTTCTAAACCAGCAGTTTTAGATATTGATTTTTCTAAAGAATTCCATTTTGTCTTCAATGCTTCTGTCAAAATAATAGTGATTCCTTCATGTTATATTTTATCAATGGCTTCCATTTTTATTATTTCTTCATTATCAAGTTTCAAAAGTTGTTCATTGAATATAAAACACTCACGCAGTGTTGCCATTAAACATATTACTGATTTCTTATCCGCAATTTCCATGTATATTTTCTCGGGGACTATATTTTCATTTGGAAACAAATTGGAAAGTAATCGAGTTTGTAAAGCTTGTTTGCCATGTTCTGTTAGTAGTCCAATTCTTATATCTTGGAGAATAGTTCCATAATCAAGATCATTTGCCTGTCCCATGTTTGTAATGAGTTCTTTATATTCAAAATATGACCAAATGTTCACGTTTCCAACACTACCCAGAGACTTTCAGGTGTCTTCATGCGCAAGTGTTTTAAAAACTGGTTGTCCTTTTACAGGAGTGAGTTGCAGTATTTTTAAAAAATCTATGACTTGTTTTCCTCCAAATATAACGTCATACTCTGTTTTAAGAATTTGCTGTATTCTTAAATGCACAAAGGCAAGCATTAAGTTAGATACCATGCTTACCTCATCAATAATGAGAAGCTTCATTTTCTTCAAAACTTTTGAAACTTCACTGCAAGCTTCTCCAGATAACATGTGGTATTCCAATGTATTTTCATGCTCTACTAGTAGCATTAGTAAACGATGTAAAGTAATTCCTTTAATGTTGTGTGCGGCCAACCCAGTTGGAGCAGTGACAACACAAGACAAATGCGACTCAGTTGTTTTCTGTAGATAACTTGTAATTACTTTAATTAAAACACGTTTTCCTGTTCCAGCTTGTCTACTCACATACATTCTAATAGGTTGAAATGAGGTACATGAGCACTCTTTCTTTTCATGAAGTAATCCATGGTAAATCTGTTGTCTCACTTGCTCATGTATTTTTTTTGCTCAACATTTTCTTGCTCTTCCCAGTTTCCTAAGTTTGTTACATCTTCTTGAGCTTGATACGTTGCTGTTTCCACCTCATCCATGGCAATTTGTGCTTCGTTTTCAACAATTGGTTGTCCTAGTGGATCTTGACTCAGCGCAGCAGAACTTTGACTGTCTTGAGAACTGTCTCTAGCAATCTCAGCTGCAATTGTAGCTTCTTGATCAATTTTATTGTTCAACATTTTCACATAATTTGCAAAAGCACTGCATTGTATGCTATTTTTACAAGCATTAAAGAAATCTTCATAGCTCTGGAAATCTCCAAGAAATTTCAGTTCTGAATGCCATGGTTTGAATAGTTGTAAAAGAGCTAAACAGTAAACTTACCTTTTATCAGCAGTGTCACAACTCAGCTTCCTGTGATTAGTCGAATTTCCTTTTGTTTTTGTTTCACCAAACATCCTTTGGAACCAAAGACTCCATATTTTCCATCATTGATGTTCTCTGTAGTATTCCGTTTAAAAGTGTAGTTTTTCAGCACTTCATAGAGACACATGTTCTCAAGATGATGACTTCTGTTTGGGTAATATGTATCCAACATATTCGTTTTCAAAATATCTGTACTTTCTGGATCTTTTGCTGCTACATATTCAATTTCTTGTACAGATGTCAGTACTCGATTTCGCATTGCTGCAAGACCTGGAGTAACGTAAATGATTCTTGTAGATTTGGTGTATAGACTTGCAGATGATAACCGATCTGAGCATTCATATGTTCCGATTTTTCGATGCGATAACATCTTCAAACTGAAACTGTATAATTTCTTACTTAGAGTCTTCTCGTGAGAAATCTCTTCCCACATTTCTTTACATATCGAGCAACAGAAATGGAATTGTCCGTAACATATTAAATATCCATGTTAGCATTCCACATGGACAACATGACTGGGTTGTAGTCATTTATGTATTTTGACTCTTCATTTCTTCTTAAGCTGAAGGTATTTTTGGAGACTTTCTTGAGATAGTATGTCGCAAAGATGACATAAAACTCTTCACTCTTCCTTTCGATACTACAGGACGTGGAAATCCAAAACGACATTTGGTGTAGAACTTATCCTTAGATTTGTACTTTCGTTGACAGTATTTTCCACATTGGTGGCTTTGGAATCGTAACACTTGTGCTCTTAAGTTCTTTTCTTCTGTGCTTTTGGGTACAGCACATGTTGCATATTGTTCAATAAAACTCAAAACAGTATCATCCGCATCTGTTCCAAATTTGGGAGCATTGTTAATTCATAACAGCATATGTATATAAGGAGCACCTCTTGCTTGATACTCCTTTCTCTAAAGGAAATCCACAACTTCTCCAAGAGGAGTATTTTTTTTATTGCAGATATAAGACAACATAGCCTCAAATCTATAAATGAAATACCTGCATACATTAACAGGATCCAAAGAGCACAATTCTACAGGTGTCTTGTATTCAATGTTTTTTATATTACAATTTGCCTCTTGAAGAAATTCTAGTAAATCATCCCAAGCGTACTCAGCACAGATCAGAGTAAGGAGCCATGTTGGAGTTCTTAACTGCATATGAAAGTCCAGACAAGTCACTTTCAAACAAAAGATGAAATATATAAGGGATACATTGTTGAAACCTTGGATCTTCTGCCTATAATCTTGTCCGATATTGATGCAGGAATCTGCACAGGACGTTCATCATATCATCCTCCTTTTCCAGTTGGGAACAGCTGTGGAAAACAACGAGCTTCCAAGCTCTCTTCCCATACACACATGGGACTTCCTTTTGCTTTTTTCATTTGCAACAAATCAATAGTGTTTCCCATCACTTCTTTTGAATGAAGTGGATGCACACTGTAATGTTCATAGATTTCTTCACATCTTGACATGTCCACTTTTTCAATTTGTCCACTTGAAGTTTCCGTATCTTCTGCTAAAACTATTTCTTCTTCTTCTATATAAATATTCTTATAGTATATATGTTTTTTATCAAATACAATGTTGCATTTTGAACTTTCCTAACATCCAATAACTCCTGCCAGATTTTCTACTTCTTAGTTGGCACACCATTAACAAGAATAACTAGTGGTTCACTTTCAACACTGTTACACCAATAGTTTCAATATTTTTCTTCAAATCTAACGATAAATACACCACTCTTCCTTTTAATCCTCTTTGTAAATCTGAAGGAGGCAATTTATCTGTTTTAGGCTCCATACGAACAATAGCCTGAAACAGGTGCACACATTGAATGAGAATAGACTCATCAGTACTGAGATCTGTCAGTTCTGGAGGAATAGCAACTAACTCTAAATTATTATGCACAGCTCAAGCGGGCATTCTATTCTCATCTAATTTGTTATAACACTATTTACAAATACGCTGATCAGAACCCAAATCAAAACAATTCTCTACCAACAAATAAGTTGCAAATTCCTTCCACGCATCATAATTTTCTTTTTTCACTTTTTAAATATAGATCAACACTCCTAGTCTGATTTTTGTAGTGAGTTTGGCGACAACAAATACAACAAAAATGTGGCCTTTCAACTGAAATCACCTTAAACTTGGTAATTTCATTTTCAATTTTTTTTGTACAAGTGTGTTCAACATTCTCTACTACATTTTCTTCTATTAATGTCTCAGTTTCTGCACCCTCTTCTTCAGGACCAAAGTAACAAAATTCAATATCATCACAAACCTTTTTCACATCTGATACTGATCCTCGCAAAAGAGCACTGTTCAACTCATTTAACTTTAGTGCTGGACTTTTTGCATAATAAAATCTTCTCACTAACTTCCGCATTTGAGTATGATGTACTGCCAACATCCTGGTACGGTGAAAAACACTTTGACATACTTTCCTAGAAAGACAAGCCAGAGAATGACCCTGTAAACCAGTATGTTTTCTCACTCTGCAAGGGTCTAGTCCTTGCGAATGCTTAATCTTTTGTTTAACACTTTTTTTACAATATGCTTGTAAGAAATTGCATAATTTATCGATAGATTCTTTCCGTACACTACAAATATTACTACAATCCCAAGTGTACACTGGGGCTTTAGGACGTCTGCCTAGAACTTCATCAGCTGTCACTTCTGCATTTCTAGGAACCATTTGCTCTTTCTCAATTGGACAACCATCTCTAATCTCATAAGCTCGACCACTGGTGTCAACTGCATGCACCAAATTATTGCTCTGTAAATACCTCTCAATAATTAAAAAAAGGCTCAGACCTTGAACTATGTTTCCATTTCCCTAAACAACTTTCACAAAAATTAGTTTTGTTAATTACTCTTTTCCTCTTACTTTTGGCCTTCATTAAATGGATTGGTTTATCTAGTGATTGAATTCTTTTCAAAAGCCTTTTCAACAATGGATTCGATATGCTTCTTCTTTTTATAAAATTGTGTTCTCTTTCTATATTTCTTTGTGTGTTTCAGCAAATTATGGACAACTTTGTTGTAAAATATTTTTGGGCAAATTTCTTTGTATTGATTTTCTCTTCTTTTACTAAAAGTTGTATCTTTTGTTTTTACATTTCCTTTTTTGCCTTTCCTTTTCTTTGCACTTGTTTTGTGCTTGGAACATTTTCACTGATTTGCACCTTTGCATTTTTTTTCTGAAATAGTAATATTTTTTATAAAGTCTTTAGGAGTCTTGCCAGAAATTGTTCTCTTTTTAGTCACATTATGTTGGTCTTCCTATACTTATGGATGAGTTTTTTTCAAGTAAGTTTTCTTTTTCTGACTTTTTCTTCTTCTTTCTTTCTGTGGCATGATAACTTTATTTTAACAATGTTAAACCGTATCTGTAAAAAACAAACATAAATAAGTATGTATTAAAAACTTTAAAAAATTATACATTTTTTTTTACTATACAAACATATTTCATACAAATTCTGACTAAAAAACTGTAGGCCTGAAGCACAACTGTAAAGGTGATAAGAGAACTACATACATAATGCATAGCAGTTTGAAGCACTCCATAACACTAGAACCTAAAGCACTGTATGACTACATGCATATTTACTAAATGATTAGAATAATATAAGAATTCATAATTGGATCACTTTTACTTTAGTAAATAGATTACTACATGGTACACAGTCACTATAGTTTTGCAACAGTACAGATTTAGAATTTACAATAGTGCAGTATTGTTTCTCTAGTGTAGGGAGCCGTGCTGAGGTACTGTTATAGGGTAGTGCAGTGGTATTTCAGTAGTGTAGGATGTCGTGCTGGCATAGATTTCAGGTTGAGGGTAGTGTAACAGTGTTTCATTAGTGTAAGGGGTTGTGCTAGGGTAGTGTTTTCGAGTTTAGGGTACTACACTGGAGATTCAGTAGTGTAGGTGGTTTACTGGGGGTAGATTTAGGGTTTAGGGTAGTGCAGTGGTCTTTGTGTAGTGTAGGGTGTCTTGCTGGGACAGTGATCGTGGATAGTACAGAGGTGTTTATATAGTGCACAGGGTCATGCTCGGAATAGTGTTTTAGGATTTAAGATAATGCAGTGGTGTTTGTGTAGTCTAAGGGGTCTTGTTGGAAAGAGCAAGGGTGTTTGAGTAGTGTAGGAGGTTGTGCTAAGGTTCTGTTCCAGGGTAGTGCAGTGGTGTTTATGTAGTGAATGGGGTCATAATAGGGATAATGTTTTCGAGTTTAAAGTAGTGTTGTGGTGTTTCTGTACTGTATGGAGTTGTGCTGCAGTACTGTTTTACGGTAGTGCAGTACTGTTTGGGTAGTGTACAGGGTCATGCTGGAGTAGTGTTCTAGGATAGTGCAGTCGTGATTGGATAGTTGAGGAGGGTGTGCTGAGATAGATTACTGTATAGGGTAGTGCAATGGTGTTTGAGTAGTGTGCAGGGTCGTGCTGGGTAGTGTTTTTTAGTGTTTTGGGTAGTACAGTAGTGTTTATGTAGTGTAGGGGGACATACAAGGAGTAGATTTAGAGTTTAGGGTAGTGCACTGGTTTTTATGTAGTATATAGGGTCATGCTTTGGTAGTGTTTTAGGGTAGTGCAGTAGTGTTTCGGCAGTGTAGGGAGTCATGCTCGTGTATATTTAAGGTTTAGGGTAGTGCAATGGTGTGTGGGTACTGTAGTGGGTCATGCTCTTATGGTATTTTAGAGTTTAGGGTAGTGCATTGGTAAATGGGTAGTGTAGGAGATCGTACTGGGGTAGTGTTGTAGGGTAGTGCGTTGGTGTTAATGTAGTGTACAGGGTCATGGTAGGGATAGCGTTTTAGGGTTTAAGGTAGCACAGTAGTGTTTGTGTGGTGTAGGGGGTCATAGTAGGGTTGTGTCCTAGGAAATATAAGGGGTGTTTGGGTAGTGCAGGAGGTTCTGCTGGGGTAGATTTAAGGTGTACGGAAGTAAAGTGGTGAATAGGTACTGTAGGTGGTCAAGCTGGAGGTAGATTAAGGGTTTAAAGTAGTGCAGGTGTTTTTGGGGAGTATACCAAATCATACTGGGTTTAGTGTCACTGCAAGACTACATGCTCTTATTTGTCTCCAAAAACATCAAGCATGTATTCCATATATTTCAGAACTGAATTTTTCTATTAACACTAAACTCATTTTCGAAACACATAACCAATGACTATTTTCTAATTCTACCAAAATGTGAGAACACAATACGTTTTTAACAAATTACATGTCACGAAACACATGAACTACCAAAATGCTTCTCTCAGAGTGATTCCTAAATGCACAGACTCACTGTGTGATTCTAGACAAACAATATTTCTTATAAATACAGTAGTAAGATACTATAGTAGTGCTTAGGTAGTGTAAGGGGTCCCGCTATGTTAGATTTAAGCTTTAGAGTAGTGAAATGGTGATTAGGTAGTATAGGGAGTCACACTGAGGTAGTGTTCAGGCATAGTGCAGTGGTGTTTATGTACCATAGGGGATCATGCTAGGGATAGCGCTTTAGGGTTTAAGTAGAGCAGTGATGTTTGTATAGTGTAGGGGATCGTGGTAGGGTAGTGTTATAGGAAATAAAGTGTTGTTTGGGTAGAGTAGGAGGTTGTGCTAGGGTAGATTTAAGGTTTAGGGTAGTAAAGTGGTGAATAGGTAGTGTAGGTGGTCATGCTGGAGGTAGATTAAGGGTTTACAGTACTGCAGTGGTGTTTGGGTAGTGTAGGAAATCATACTGGTGGAAGTATCACTGCAAGACTACATGTACTTATTTGTCTGCAAAAACATCAAGCATACATTCCATATATTTCAGAACTGCATTTTAGTATTAATACTAAACTCATTTTGGTAACACATAAATTAACCAATGACTATTCTCTAATTCAACCAAAATGTAACAACACGATACGTTTTTAACCATTTACATGTCGGGAAACACATGAACTATCAAAATGCTTCTCTCAGAGTAATTCCTAAATGCACAGACTCACTGTGTGACTCTAGACAAATAACAATATTTCTTATAAATACAGTAGTAGGATACTACAGTAGTGTTTGAGTAGTGTAAGGGGTCCTGTTGTGATAGATTTAAGCTTTAGAGTAGTAAAATGTTGATTAGGTAGTGTAAGGAGTCATACTGGGGTAGTGTTTTAACATAGTGCAGTGGTGTTTATGTACCATGGTAGATCATGCTAGGGATAGCGTTTTAGGCTTTAAGGTAGTGCAGTGGTGTTCGTGTAGTGTAGGGGGTCGTGGTAGGGTAGTGTTCTACAAACAAATCTGGTGTTTGGGTAGTGTAGGAGCTTCTGCTGGGGTAGATTTAGGGTTTATGGTAGTAAAGTGGTGAATAGGTAATGTCGGTACTCATGCTGGAAGTAGATTAAGGGTTTACAGTAGTCCAGTGGTGTTTGGGTAGTGTAAGAAATCATACTGGTGGAAGTGTCACTGCAAACCTACATGTACTTATTTGTCTGCAAAAACATCAAGCATGCATTCTATATATTTCAGAACTGTATTTTACTATTAATACTAAACTAATTTTGGAAACACATAACCAATGACTATATTCTAATTCTACCAAAATGTGAAAACAAAATACGTTTTTAACCAATTACATGTCGGGAAACACATAAACTACCAAAATGCTTCTCTTAGAGTGAATCCTAAATGCACAGACTCACTGTGTGATTTTAGACAAAATCAATTGTTCTTATAAATACAGTAGTAGGATACTATAGAGGTGTGTGGGTAGTGTAAGGGGTCCTGTTGTGATAGATTAAGCTTCAGAGTAGTGAAATGGTGATTAGGTAGTATAAAGAGTCATACTAGGGTAGTGTTCTAACATAGTGCAGTGGTGTTTATGTACCATAGGAGATCATGCTAGAGATAGCATTTTAGGCTTTAAAGTAGTGCAGTGGTGTTTGTGTAGTATAGGGGGTCGTGGTAGGGGAGTGTTATAGGATATAAACTGGTGAATGGGTAGTGTAGGAGGTTCTGCTGGGGTAGATTTAAGGTTTAGGCTGAGAAAGTGGTGAATAGGTAGAGTAGGTATTCATGCTGGAGGTAGATTAAGGGTTTAGAGGAGTGCAGTGGTGTTTGGGCAGTGTAGGAAATCATACTGGTGGAAGTGTCACTGCAAGACTCCATGTACTTATTTGTCTGCAAAAACATCAAGCATACATTCCTTATATTTCAGAACTGCATTTTACTATTAATACTAAACTCATTTTGGAAACACAGAACCAATGACTATTTTCTAATTCTACCAAAATATGAGCACACAATACGTTTTTAACGTTGGGAAACACATAGACTACCAAAATGCCTTTCTCAGAGTGATTCCTCAATGCACAGACTCACTGTGTGATTCTAGACAAAGAACACTATCCCTTCTATTTTACCAAAACACATTTCATCGTGTAGAATAAGTACTGCATTTTAATGTAGAAACTTCACTCATTTTTCAAATACATAAAAAATAACTGGTTTCTAATTCTACCAAAACATTATAACAACATTTGTGTGCAAACACATAAAATATACAAATGCTTATCTCAGAATACTTTCTAAATGCACACACACTCACAATAAAATTCTAGAGAAAAAAAATATTCCCTGCACTTTACCAGGACAAACACATTACTCTGATTAAAAACAAAATGCACCACATACATTCCCTCACAAATTAATAACTCACCTTTCCAATTGTTTTGTAGAACAAGAAGTACGTCCGTCAAACAGCAGATTTTCTTATTCAGCATCTTTGTTTTCAACACCTCTCACCAGAACCATAGAATGGCAGAGTGTCCCTCTCATTTTCAACACATATACACCTTCACATCAATTCACATTGCTTCGGACAATAATTCTAAACCAAACACACATTTCTATTGTTTAGACATTTCAATCCTTTCCAAACGACATACATTTGAACCCTACCCCCAATCTGCCTTCTGCCTGTTACCACAGAAAAACTTCATGAAACAGTTAACTGATCACACATGGTAAAAAGTTCATCACACAATGTTGCTAATGAAAACAGCAAGTGTGCTTGACTACTCAATATACCAGCTTATCCTACGTAATGTTCTTTTCAATTACTTTCTGATAACCAATAACAATCATGCTTTTAAAAAACAGAAACATACACCCAAGTTTTCAGAGTAGAATGTTGTCAAAGAACCAATCATTTATTTTCTTTTTTCAACAGTGCATCTTATTCACCATTTTGAAAAAATCTTAATTTTCAAACTGCCACTTCATTTACAGAGACCATCTGAGTGCATCCACACCTCCTTTCAACATGCTTAGAGTGTGGATTGTGGGACACAGCTTTTTTTTCTGGAGCCAAAGGTACCCAGAACAGAAAGGAATTCACAAAGACCTAGGTTTACCAAACATAGACATTAAATGGATTGGACAGAGAGGATTAAAATGGCACCAATTGATGCCATTGGTGAAATCCTTTTTACATCTCCAACACCCTGACCTCATAATTGTGCACTGTGGTGGCAATGACCTAGGCACTTTGACTGGGGTAAGTCTGGAACTGCTTATGAAGGACACCTTTGGAGAACTGATGTCACTTTCCCCCAAACTGCCTTTGTCTATTCTAACATATGCCAATGGTAGAAATGGAACTGGTCCAATCAATTTTGTCCACAGATTGAGAAAGCTAGGAAACATGTGAATAAATCTGTTTCTGCTTTTCTCTGAGACTAGAGAATGGGGTCCATATACCTCAACATTCTGCGTTTCAATATGCATGGCATCTATAGGACAGATGGTGTACATTTTACAGATGAAGGGAACAGAGACTTCCTAATGAACTTTAGACTCCGCATCAGTACTTACTTGTAGGTACTAAAATCTCTCAATAAATACAAGGGCTCTTTTTAGAGCCACCCAACATCTAAACACATAAGCTTGATGTATATCTGAAAAATACAGGCAGCAAAATGCACGGATCCTACGCGCATCCAGCAATTTATATATATATATTCTTATTTTTTGCCCTATGGGTCCTTATGGGACACCATGAGCAGGCCTAGGGGGTCAGGGTGTGTCTATCCTTCCCTCTCTTCACGTGTTGCACACATATTTCACAGACTTCTTCACCTTCGCTTCTACCGAGGCACAAAATGGCTGACACCAGTTCTTGGTTTTGAATGATTGCAACCGCTTGACAGTCAATTAGAATTGAGCGCGTGATCGGGACGGTGCGCTTATGCTACAATGCCAATCTTCGCACAATCCGCTGATCCACCGCGCCCATAGATATATAAATTACGTTAACCCTAATTTCAGAAACTACTGTACAGATTGACATCATATAAGCAAAAGGCACAAGTCGGAACTGAAGACTACCTCTCTGCCAAATATGGTGTAATTCCGTTCAGCCGTTCGGGCTGTAGCCGTGGCTAAAGTTCCTGTGGGAAATTGCATGGGGAAAACACGTTTTAGGACCCCTTTGTTCTTGGCCCCCGCTACACCAATCACCCCCAAACTTACAGGGAAGGAGCAGGACTGAACTGGCCAAAGGTTTGGAAAATTTCAAGAAGATTGATCAATCGACGCCAAAGTTATTGCCAATAGAATGTTGCGGTTTTCCTATGGATAACAGTGTGAATAAACCGAGGTTGCAATATACTTCTGGCTAAGCTTTTGATTCCTGAGAGCGTACTGCACTGGATTGTTTGTTTTTGAACATTAATTTCCGGCGGCTCCGCCGGAGTGTACGCCACTTGTCTACGGGTCACCACGCTGCAGCAGGAGCAGCTTTGTGATTGGAATATATATATATATATATATATATATATTGACACCACACCAAACTTTCACCATCAAAGAAGGCGCTGACTCCGTGTATCTCAGTTCAAGGATGTTTATTTCTTACATCAACTTCTGCTCAGACGCGTTTCGGCAGCTACTCCCGCCTTGCTCACTAACATCTGACCAGAGAAAGTTGCGCTTTATATACATGTTACAAATTCACATGAGTCATAATTAACATCACTAATTGGCATTGGTTTGTTGCCATGGTGACCTTTGGTTACACCCACAAGATTACGTGACCACTCGCATGTTTTTGACATTTTTTGGCGGGTTAGCTAATTGCCAAATGTCACGTTCATTAACCTGTTTCTTCAAACATTACCATCATGTTTATCGAAATACTCGGGTTTTCTAATATATATTAATTAATCCTGTACATGTCAGCACAAACCATTATTATCAAGTTACATTGCTGATCACTGTATTATACAGATTACAATTCCCAATTGTCAAAATACCACACATTACACCCTACGTGTTAACCTACGTCATTAAGGTTCGGGCGTATCTGAGGAAAGGTGTGTTCTACTCGTGACTGTGATTAGTTATGCGGAGTGGGTTCATACAAAAGGGCTCAGTTTCACCGGTAATCGGTTTGCTGGCCTAGTGGCAGAGACAGAACATGTTGCTATGCTGACACTCCGTCCTCGTGCAGCCGGTAAGCTGGATCTCTGTTTGTTGAAGTGAGCCTCCCAAGACATTCTAATGACCGTCAATTCTTAACCAAATTGGAGAGCAAAATACCGCGCTAGTGCGCATTTACTCTCTTGTTGAGTTATAGAAACCCTCGTATGGTATAAAATCCCCGGGGAACCAAGTAAACAGATGTGGTGGTTACTATCTTTTCTGGGTGTAATTTAACTACATGGGACAGATAGTGCAAACTATTTACAGTGATCGCGCAATCTGGTTTACGATGTTATTGGGTACTCGGGAACGTCGAGGTAGGCTGTTCTAGATGTGGACATTTAGGGCTTCATCGGCATTAAGCCCTGCGGGGATTTTAGAATTCAGCAGAATAATGTATCTGGATTCTAGGCGGCGTAGTGCAAGCTTGCGGTTACCGCCCCTTGCATTTTTTGGGATATTGTCTATGACAAAGTAAGTCAGACCTTTAGCATCTCCACCATGTATCTCGTGGATATGCCTTGCTACTGGGTAAGCTGGGTCCTTGTTTGTGATAGCCCTAAGATGTTGCAATATTCTTACATGCACTGGATGGATAGTTGACCCTACGTATAGTTTCCCACAGACACATGCAAGTACGTATACAGCGTATTCCGTTTTGCATGTGTAGTGTTCTCTGATGGAGTAGGGTTGTTTGCGGAAGGGTACAGTTATGCTTGTTGTATTTTTACCATGACTGCAGGCCTTACATTTAGTGCATTTTTTGAAACCTTTTTGTGACTGAAACCAGATTTTCTGTTTTGGTATAGCCCGGGCATTGCAGACCAATTGCTGCCGCATGGATTTGGCTTTCCTGAAAGACACTAGAGGTTTGTCACCCATTAAGTTTCCTATGGTTGTATCATTTCGGACCAACGGCCAATGCCTTCTAAGTATTTTACGGAGGTTGGCGTGGTGGCGATTGAAACCTGTAATTAACCTGGGTGGTTGTCTTTCTTGTGTCAGAACCCCAGACTCTGTTTCCTCAGGAAATAGTAAGTCATGACGGTTTTTCGTACTACACTTTGCCTCAGCAGTCTTGCATGTTTTGTCAGTGTATCCTCTGTGTTTTAATCTCGTGAAGAGATTAGTTTTTGCTTCTGATAACCCTTCACTTGTGCTGCAGTTGCGTGTCATCCTAAGACATTCTGCATATGGAATGGACTGTTTTAGTGGTGTTGGGTGAAAACTATTAGCGTGGAGGATTGCATTACCTGCAGTGGGCTTGCGATAAGTGCGTGTTTGTATTTTATCATACTCTACAAACAATTCAACATCCAGAAACTGAATACTCTCCCTGCTAGCATTGCAGGTGAATTTCAGATTTAACGAATTTTCATTTAGCTGTTCTGTAAAGCTGTTTGCACTCTCCACACTACCCTCCCACAAAATAAAGATGTCGTCAATAAAACGTTATATATATATATTCACTGAAAAAACCATAGGTTTTAGGCCATATATAGTTAGGGGTTAGCATTTACAAAACCTTAATTTACTCGCACAAAACCATAGAAATTCGCATATATAGTTAGATGCAATAACTATATATCGCGCACCCGCAATCCACTGCTGATGATGTCACATATTACATCATTAATGACATGGTCAGTGACATCACTGATGACATCACTGATGACATCTCAAATGACATCACTGATGACATCACTGATGACATCTCAAAAGACAACATCCAGTGACTGTATGTTTCTGAAAAGTCAAAATATGTCTTACATATTGAAGAATGAGTGGATGTATAAGTGTCTGGATGAAGGATTTAGTAGGTGCATGACTGACTGTATGAGAGAGTGATTAAATGTGTCTCACTGAGTGCATGGGTTAGTGACTAAACTGTCTTAATTTGTGCATCATTATATCTGTTGTTCTATGAAGTGCTGCATGTGTTAATCCGTAGCTATATGAGTAACTATATGGGTTATTGATTGGTTGCCTAAGTATTTCTATGGGAGAGTAAGTGTGTGTGGGGGGGGTGGCTGGGAGGTGTGTGACTCTGTGTATACATGTGTGAACAGTTGATTCACTCGATCTATGGGTTCAAAACTGCATGTTGAAACAGCTGTATGGGTGGTTGACTGTGTACGAGTGTATTGGTGAGTGAATGGATATCTCAGTGTTACATGTCAAAGTAAGTAAATATGTAAAACACAGTACATGTGAGAGTTCACATATATAAATTACTGTGTATAAGAGCCAGTGAATGTGTGAGTGGCTGAATAGATCATTGAGAACTTGTATCAGGTATTGTAAAAGAGAGTAAATATGTGTTAGTATATGTTTGAATAAGTAAGGTGTGTATAACTGTATAGTTGATGAAATGGAGGTGTGATTGATTCAGTGCATGACTGACTAGGTGTGTGAGTAACTCCATGGATGAGTGACAGTCTGTGAGTGTCTGTTTACAGATATGCATGTACACAGGAATCGGTATTTTACCATGGATTTGTATTCCATGGTAAAATACCGGTTCTGAAAGCCATGTGCCACTGGAAAATTGGCTACCCACATTTCAATCTTGCATTTTCGGTAAAATTACCGAATCAATAAAATTACCGATTCGATAACATTACCGAAAAAGCAACATTTAAGGGCAAATAATTAATTTTACACATGGGGGCGTATTTACAAGGGCCTTACACTACAAGGAAAATAATTTCAAATGACCAGACACACATGGGGACGTATTTACAAGGCCCTTGAACCCGGGGGAAGTGACTTGAAATTGCTAAGCACACATAGGAGAGTATCTACAATGCCCGTGCAACACTTATGCATAATTTTTTACATGTACACCGTAACATTAACAACACAATTACATCATATATCTGTTCCACAAAAGCGACACATTGCAGGAGTCACATCATTTTACCATCAAAAACAATTTCACCTTTTGGTGACTCTTCCATTCTGAACATTGTCCCACAATCCGTTTGACCGGAAACGATTACACAAATAAAACATTTGTGACTTTTAAATTTCCGGAGAAGTATAATTCACCAATACCTTAAGAAACATGGAAGTGGTGAAAAAAGCCATGCTTGACGTTACGGCAGCCACGAGGTAGCTAGGCTCCGCCACCCCCCCCCCACTGCTCTAAGCATGTCTGTCCAACCGCCCGCCACGCCCATTAACGGTAACATGAAATAGATACAAATCAGCAGATACCTACCCCCATTCCGGAAACTCCCGAAGTGCAACAGGGCCAGGGTTACGCCCATCCCGAAGATGAGGGCTCGACACGTGCAGGGCAGCCGTGGGGTGGATGGCCCGAAATGCACTGGTCTCCCAATTCCCTTCTTCTGCCGCCTTGAAGGCCACGGGGGGGGATGTCTTGCCTCTGCCTCCGACCCCCCCCCACCTTTCCCCTCGTATCTCCTGGTCTGGCCCCGGCTTGATATGAGCTCCCCATTCTGTCCTGAAGCGGCGCCCTGCAGGCCACGGGTCGGGGATGTCTTGCCTCTGCCTCCGACCCCCCCCCCACTTATCGCCTGGTCCGGACATCAAGGATATCAACGCCAGGTGTCAGCGTGGGGTGCGCTGGGAGGGAGAGGCGGCGCGAACGAGCCTCTCCCACCCCCACAGGTGGGGGCCCCTCAGCTGCACCCCCAACGCTCCACTCACCCAACAAAAGGGTTCCTCCACTCTTGCGATGCAGCGGCGCTGCACTTCCCCGACAAAAGGTCTCGTCCACTATTGCGAGGCAATGATGCTCCGCTCACCCAGCGGGGGTCTCGTCCACTGTTGCGGTGCAACGACGCTTCTAGTTTCCTGCATCCAGAAACGTTCTCCTCAACTTTGAAGATTCTATAAGAGCCACAGGGGCCCCCGATGGGGAATGACAGCCATGATCACCCAAGGAACGACCACGACGTAGCCGCGGAACGTTGGCGCGCTCATGCTGGTGCCGGCCTCAGTCTTGAAATCACCAAAATCCTGCAAGACTACCAACTTGATCAGTTCCGGTGGGACACCAGTATGACCCGGTAGGAGAGATTGTTTCCTCCCACCCCACTTTCACTGATGGTTCATTTTACCAGTCCCCTCTGCTACCCTTCAACGAAAACTTTTGGACTGCCAAAAGAGGTCCCGGTCCAACCACGAGTTGGTGGAGACATTTTGACTTAAACCTTCCTGACCTCACCCAAAATGGCGCCGGTACAAATGAAACTCTCAACTCCTTGTTGTGCCCCGATTGCTCAGCCTTGATATCATGAGATATGTATGCAGTTTTTAGCACATGAATTGATAAGACTGATTATATGTTCGGACAATGAATTCATCCAGGATGGGTATTGATTATACTTTCGAACAATGAATTGACATGGGACGGGTACTGATTACACTTTCGAACAATGAATTGATATTAACTTCTAATGCATCATTGATTACTGTATTTATTATTGGAGGTTCGAATTGTCGACACTTTTGGTACTTGCTCACAATGAATTATCGATATGATTTTGTTGCACTTGACGCACTTTTTACTATGAAATCAACGACCACTTACTCTGTTATGTTTTCCACAAATAAATACCCCCCCCCATTTTCAGTTCCAGCTTGCTCCGTGGCCGGCCCACGGGGTTATAAACCCGTATTTGGGCACCAACATTTTTATTAAATGTTTTTGAAAAAGCAAACGTAGTTGTAACGCGTAGATTGGTAAGTTTCGAAGAAATGGCCACTGTTTCCGAGTTTTTTTTTTTTTTTTTTAAAAAGCAGGTGAAATGAAGCAGCTCAATTAGTTAAGGGTTAAAAAGTATAGTACGCAGAAACATTGAAAATATGAATGGTCCAGGTTTGTTGTGTGTTTTTCATGTTTCTACAGCATAAAGCAATCGATAAAGATCCTGGTATTTAGCCTCTACTTTATATGCTACCTGTATCAGGGAAGTTGTTTTAAATGCCCCTAAGCCACCCCGAACGAATGTAACCTGGCCCCCCTAGTACGAACGAAAACGACCCCGTACCACTGTAGGTTATCTCTCTTCCTCAAAAATGACAAAAATTACTTTCTAGAACGTTTTGGACATTGATGATTTTCATATGATCTATTTATTAAAGTAATACTCATCTCTCCGCATGAAATTAATTTTTCACATGCTACACAAGTCAATCTCATCTGCCTAAAGTTCTTTTACAGATTTGGGACCGTTTCCCTTGCCTCTGACTCACTTATTGCTAAGTCATTGGTGGATGTTTTTGCCGGTCGGGGATTATCCACCAAATCTCGAAGTTGTGCTTTAGAATAATTAAGAGAGTGCCACCTCTCCATGTGCCGATGCATGGTATGATTACCATAGCTATATTTTTTTTCGGTCCCTCTCGAGAGTTTTTTTTTTTACAGATGAGGCAGGTAACGAACCTGGCATTAACTTTCTTTTCATGAGAAGGAAAAGAAATAAATTGCCAGATAAAATATACTTTCACATGGGACGTTCTTGGCATTTCTTTCAGAAACTTTTACATCACTGTGTCATTTCTTTGTCTATCCTGGTTAAAGCAATGTCATGTAAATAGTTGTTTAAAAAGTTTTTTTTAACGTGTTTACTTTGTTGGAGCGTTGTATATATTTATAAGTTATTAAAGTGTTATAATCCTACAACTTTGTTGGAGTGCTATATATTTTTAATGTGACACATAATTGTGAAGACTTTGATGTACAAAAAGGCATCCCTGGAATCTTCCGCTTCAGGCTCGGACCCACACACCCTCACAGTGAGAATCCCCTCCCCAAGGACAATACAGGATGGTTATCAGATCGTAGGAACGCGTGTGGTGTGACGGATCTCATCGGGTGGGGGCCTTGATATACTGTAACTCCTTTGAAGAGGGGTGATTCTTTACAGCTGGGGCCATAAACTACATCTGCAGGGCTGGGTGATAGCATGGGACCGGCCTGGACAATCTGACACAGAGGAAGAGGAGTGTCAGAGGGTGCGGTAGTGAATAGGGTGAAAGGGAGGTGTCAGGCGGGCACAGAGTGTGATTCTCAGGGAAGAGCAGCGCAAATGGGGGGAGGTTTATGGCCCATGCATGAGAGAGAGAGCGGGGGTGACCAGTGCGTGGGGGAGATGCTTGCAAGGGTGGGGAGCCATGCTGAGGATCGGCGGCGTTCAGAGAGTGGGTCTGGTCAAGGCATCTAAAATGGCTGCCGTGCACGACAAAAGTGTGGCATTGCAAGAAAGGCAAGATGGCGCAGACAATGTTTATCAATAAGGATTAATTTATAACAATTATTTTTAACAAAATATTTACTCGCAGTGACAAAATGGCGGTCAACAGCTCCTGATTTCCATCGAATCGAACGTTAACAGAAGTCAAGCGGCAAAAAAAAAAAAACGCTCACGCACAGCCGCTGGAAGACATGTATCAACATATATGAGCCTCCTCAGCCACCCTCAGAAAACATAAGGGGTCAGGATACGTCTCCCGTACCCCCTTATACCTAGTAATTTAATTAAATCGAAACACAAAATGGCGAATTCACGTTTCGCTACCAGTTTGCGACCCGGTTCGCGAACCGAGAAGCGCTTCTACCGCGAAAAATCAAATTTTTATTATTTGCCCCACGGGACCCTTTAATAACCCCAACATCATTCCTAGGGGGTCAAGAAGGATATACCTTGCCCCCTTTCATTAAATTCCCCCTTCGTTTTTCTCCTCCTCTTGTCTCTCGATCCTACTGAGAGACAAGATGGCGGCCGCAACGGACTGTTTAGAATGTTGACAGACACCGGAGAGCCAATCAGCTTCGCTACGCAAAGCTCCGTTACGCGAAAAGTACGCGATCTGGTGCGCTATCTAGGACGCTGTCACAGATATATCTGTTTTTTTAAACGTTAATTTCTCAAAATCCACTGGAGCACATATATTGAGACCCAGCAAAGGCACATCAGGCTAACAGTCCCTATAATTTTGCCAAGTTTTGTGTAAATCCATTCAGCCGTTCGAGCTAAAAGTGAGGCCAAAGGCCCTATGGAAAAATGAATGGGAAAAACGTGTTTTGGGACCCCCCTTTTTTCTCAGCCCCCCCTTAACGGAACCCCCACAAATTTTCAGGGGCTGCTCAGAAACAAAATGTGCCATTTTCCTGAAAATTCCAGCCGATTCCGTCCACAAACGCCAAAGTTATTAGACATAGAATTTTCAAAAGTTCCATAGTGAAAAAATCCTAACTATATATACCTACTGGCGACCGCCAGTAGGTAATATCTATATATATATATATATATATATATATATATATATATATATATATATATATATATATATATATATATATATATATATATCCAATTCAAGTTGCTTGGCAGCCGCCCTCGAGCCACTTCACGAAGGCGGTTTGCGTGTAGGCAGCGAGCCTTCACATAAAGTCGACTTTTGACTTTCCTTTCAGGTCAAAAACACACGAACAACTTCTTGCTAAAGAAACGCTTTAATGCAGGTTTCATCAAAAAACTCTACGCGTTTCAGGAGCTCACCTCCCTTGTTCACGAGAACAAGGGAGGTGAGCTCCTGAAACGCGTATAGTTTTTTGCCTGAAACCTGCATTAAAGTGTTTCTTTAGCAAGAAGTTGTTCGTGTGTTTTTGACCTGAAAGGAAAGTCAGAAGTCGACTTTATATATATATATATATATAAATATATATATATTACCTACTGGCGGTCGCCAGTAGGTAGTTATAGTTAGGATTTTTTTCAATGCAAAATCTCAAAATTCTATTTGGAATAACTTTGGCGCCGGTTGACAAATCTGCCTGAACATTGCCTCAAATTTGCCTCGTTGAGCTCCGGTCCTTCCCTGAAAGTTTGGGGGGATTTCGTCAAGCGGGGTCTGAGATAAAAGGGGGGCCCCAAAACACGTTTTCCCCATGTTAATTTCCATAGAGCGGTCTAACTCACTTTTAGCCCGAACGGCTGAACGGATTTCTACCAAACTTGGCAACATTGTAGGGACTGGTAGCCCGATGTGCCTTTGCTATGTCTCAAGATATGTGCTGCAGTGGATTTTGAGTAATTTAGGTTCCAAAAAATATATATATCTATAAGCGCGCCCCGGTACGCGCACGGGGTGCGTACCGGGCGCGCCACGTGACTTGCGCACAGAAAGTTGATTGGCTTTCGGGTGTCTGTAAACATTGCAAACAGTCCGGAGCGGCCGCCATCTTGTGTCTCGGTAGGATCGAGACACAAGAGGTGGCTAAAACAAAGGGGGAATTGACCATAATGGGGCAGAGTAGACCCCCCCCCTTGACCGCTTAGGTTTGATGTGGGGGGCATAAAAGGGCCCCGCGGGGCAAAAAAATATATATTTTTTTTATTTTTGCGGGGGGAGCGCCCGGTACGCGCACCGGGGAGCGGACTGTGGAGCGTACCGGGGAGCGTACCATGGGGAAAAAAGAATGACAGACTTTTCAAAAATTTACGTTTATTAATTGTTCTTTTTGTTGTTTTTTTTATTAAGTACCAATATGTAGGTACCAATGCAGAGTCTAAAATTTAATATACACCCTCTCCTTTGTAGATATCTTGCATGTTGTTACAGAAGTTATTGTGGTATATGGAATTCATAGCATAGTATGTCAGGAAAGCAGAAACAACATGTAGGCAGGAGATGATAAAGAGATGTTAAATACACATTGGAGATAATATAGTGGGAGTAAGGAAGTAACTATAGCAAACTTACTATGTAACACAAAAAAGTTGGACAGTATACTATAAGTATCACTTTATATTATAAACATTTTGGAACTACTTGAAGAATTACATATAAAAATGAATATTGGCTTGAACAATTTTTGAATATTAAATATACATTTATTCTTCTGATTCTTTTTCATAATTTAATAAAACTTCTAACAATATATTATCTGGAATGTCCTCATTTTCATTCTGTGATTCCATTGATTCCACACACTGAACTAATTCATGGTCCAGAGACTCATCCATAAAATCAAAGTTATCATTCTCAGCAATTTTGTCTTCTGTGTTGTTGTCCAAAACAATTTCAAAAGAAATATCCTGTTCTCCTTCCATTTTGATGCTGTAAATTGCATATAAAATAAATATATCAGTAGAGATAGGGCACTGTTGTGTTTAAGTTCAGACAGATAGTTTGGATTTTTTAACAGTGAAGTTATCTTTGGGTAGTGTATGGTATCAGGCTGGAATTAGAAATATAAAAAAGTGTATGTGATAAAGCCTAAGTAAATTTATAATTATACAAGGGAAGCCTAACTCAATCCATAACTATAACAGAGAAGCCTATATCATTCTATAACTATTACAGAGGGATAGTATATAACTAACAGAATATTTTTTCTCAAATTAACTCAAAGTGCACAACATACTTCACTTTCCAAAATAACAACTTACCTTTGAGAAAGCAGTTGAAGTTCTCAGTGTAATTTCTTTTCAAATGTACTTCAGGAAGTAGTAGTCAAAATGGCTGTGTTTCCCTCTCTTTTTTCATAAATATTCATGTACATAACCAATCAAATGTCAGGAAATAATCGTAGAAAATGAAAGTAACTTTTTAATTGGTTGTAAATTCTAACACTTCATACGTGTTTTGGTCATGTAATTTACCTCAGGATATTTAGACAGGCCTACAGCCTAAATGTCTCAATGGATTCCACCAAATTTGGGTAAATGGTAGGGACTGCTATGTAGTAGGGCCTATTCTATATTTGATGAAAGTGTCTCCAGTGTTTTTTCTGTATTTATTAATTACTTTCCCACCTTTTTTTAGGGAGCGATTACCGGTGCGCGCCCCGGTACGCGCACCGGCAGCGTTAGGGGAGTCCTCCATTATGTGTTTCGGTACAATCGAGACGAGAGATGGAGGACAAACAACGTTGGGAATGGGTAGAAGGGGGCACAGTAGACAGCCCCTGACCCCCTAGGTTCCTGAGGGGGGCTTAGGAGGCTCATAAAGGCTGAAAAAAAAAATCTTTTTAATTTTTCGCTGGGGAAGCGACCGGTACGCGCACCGGGGAGCGTACCGGGGAGTGTACTTTGGTGAAAAATAGTGAAGATAGTTAGAAAAAAAAAATCATTATGAGTGGTCAGAGGTAGGGTAGCCCTGAAAAGAGCTTTTGGATTCTGTGGCTGATTTAGGTACCTACAAGTATGTTCCAATGCACAGTCTTAAATTCAGGAGGAATATTCTATTCCCCTCATCTGAGAAGTGCACACCATCTCCTCTGTAGATGTCTTGCAATTTGTAATGCAAGTTATTATTGTATATTGAACCCATTCCACAGTCTCTCATGTAAGCAGAAACAGATTTATTCACATGTTTCCGTGCTTTCTCAAATTGTGGACAAAATTGGTTGGACCAGTTCCATTTCTGTCTTTGGCATATATTAGAATAAGGCAGTTTGTGGAAAAAATGTCATCAATTGATCAAAGGTGTCCTTTAAAAGCATTTCCAGACCAACCCCAGTCATAGTGCTCAAGTCATTTCCTCCACAGTGCACTATTAAGAGGTCAGGGTTTGACAGATGCAAAAAGGTTTTTACCAATGGTATCAATTGGTGACATCTGAATCCTCTCTGGCCAATCCTCTTGATTTCCACATTTGATAAATCAAGGTTGTGAAAATTTCTGCTAGCTGCATACCTTTGAGCCCAGTGGATGTAGCTATGTCCAATAATCCAGACAGAATACATGGAGAGAGAAGGTTCTGGTGCAGTCAGATGAAGTGTGGGAATGAAATGGCAGTTGGAACAGTAGGAGTTTACAAAAAAATAATTGTTGAGTTTCCCTGCTCTTGAATCACAAGCAATGATTGGTGGATTCAGATAGTTAAAAACTGAAAGTTAGCGTGCGTTGTTGGTTTGTGTGAAAGAAGCAATTTGAATGGTTAAGAAAAAGTCAATTAAAGCAATAATGCCCTGGATAAGCTGGTGTATTGAGAGGTCAAACATCCTTGCTGACTTAATTTGCAACATTCTTGAATAAACTTTTGAACCTGAGAGTTCAGTTAGGAGGGAGTTGCTATGGTAACAGATAGAAAGGTCTGAGAGGGGGAAGGGTGTTGGTTTGAAAATAGTGAGGGAAGAGTTTTGATTGGTTGAAATGAGGCATATGTGTGTAGAATTAGAGGTTATCAGTGCCATTAATGGTTGCAGTGCCTGGAGAACATACCTTTTGCTCTGCTAAAGAAATATAGGTGTGTGTATCTGACACTGTTCTTAATCTCCCAAAGCATTTGTAAAGATAAGTAATGATTCATTTAATTTAGATAGAGACTTATTTGCTCTATGGAGAAGATTTGGAAGCAGATAGTGAAGTTACAGTAGTAAAATTGAATGCTTGTACATAGGACTTGTGCTGTGTTTGTAAAAAGTTATTTAAAAAACGATTTTGGGATAAAAGAATGCCTTTTATATTTTTGAGAAGCAATTAATAGTGTCTGCCTCTGTCTTTGCTATGTATATTTGCTAGATAGGGGATTTGTATTTTGTAGTAGTGAAATTAAATGCTTGTACATAGGTCTTGCGCTGTGTTTCTAAAATGTTATTCAAAAAACGATTTTGGGGGCAAATCAATGGTATTTACATTTGGGTGTTATTTATGATTGCCTTGTGGCGCCAGTGCGTCACTTTTAACATGGGAAAAAAGTGATGTACCGGTGGCGCAAGGCCTTCATAAATAAGGCCCTGAGTTTCTTTGCTATTGGTTTCTGTCTTGCTTTTTGATGATGCTTGCTATGTATATTTGCAAGATAGGGGATTTGTATTTTGTGAAACAGTGAGGTTTCAGTAGTGAAATTGAATGCTTGTACATAGGTCCTGCGCTGTGTTTCTAAAATGTTATTCAAAAAACGATTTTGGTGGCAAATCAATGGTATTTACATTTGGGTGTTATTTATGATTGCCTTGTGGCGCCAGTGCGTCACTTTTAACATGGGAAAAAAGTGACGCACCGGTGGTGCAAGGCCTTCATAAATAAGGTCCTGAGTTTCTTTGCTGTTTATTTCTGTCTTGCTTTTTGATAATGCTTGCTATGAACATTTGCAAGATAGAGGATTTGTATTTTGTGAAACCGTGAGGTTTCAGTAGTGAAATGAAATGCTTGTACATAGGACCTGCGCTGTGTTTGTAAAATGTTATTCAAAAACGATTTTGGGGGCAAATCAATGGTATTTACATTTGGGCGTTATTTATGATTGCCTTGTGGCGCCGGTGTGTCACTTTTAACATGGGGAAAAAAGTAACGCACCGGTGGGGCAAGGCCTTCATAAGTAAGGCCTTGAGTTTCTTTGCTATTGGTTTCTGTCTTGCTTTTTGATAATGCTTGCCATGTATATTTGCAAGATAGGGGATTTGTATTTTGTGAAACAGTGATGTTTCAGTAGTGAAATTGAATGCTTGTACATAGGTCTTGCGCTGTGTTTTTAAAATGTTATTCAAAAAACGATTTTGGGGGCAAATCAATGGTATTTACATTTGGGCCTTATTTATGATTGCCTTGTGGCACCAGTGCGTCACTTTTAACATGGGAAAAAGTGATGCACCGGTGGTACAAGGCCTTCATAAATAAGGCCCTGAGTTTCTTTGCTATTGGTATCTGTCTTGCTTTTTGATGATGCTTGCTATGTATATTTGCAAGATAGGGGATTTGTATTTTGTGAAACAGTGAGGTTTCAGTAGTGAAATTGAATTCTTGTACATAAGTCCTGCGCTGTATTTCTAAAATGTTATTCAAAAAACGATTTTAGGGGCTAATCAATGGTATTTACATTTGGGCTTTATTTATGATTGCCTTGTGGCGCCGGTGCGTCACTTTTAACATGGGACAAAAGTGACGTACCAGTGGCGCAAGGCCTTCATAAATAAGGCCCTGAGTTTCTTTGCTATTGGTTTCTGTCCTGCTTTTTGATGATGCTTGCTATGTATATTTGCAAGATAGGGGATTTGTATTTTGTGAAACAGTGAGGTTTCAGTAGTGAAATTAAATGCTTGTACATAGGTTTTGCGCAGTGTTTCTAAAATGTTATTCAAAAAACGATTTTGGGGCAAATCAATGGTATTTACATTTGGGTGTTATTTATGATTGCCTTGTGGCGCCGGTGCGTCACTTTTAACATGGGACAAAAGTGACGTACCGGTGGCACAGGGCCTTCATAAATAAGGCCCTGAGTTTCTTTGCTGTTGGTTTGTGTCTTGCTTTTTGATAATGCTTGCTATGTATATTTGCAAGATAGGGGATTTGTATTTTGTGAAACAGTGAGGTTTCAGTAGTGAAATTGAATGCTTGTACATAGGTCCTGCGCATTGTTTCTAAAATGTTATTCAAAAAACGATTTTAGGGGCAAATCAATGGTATTTACATTTGGGCCTTATTTATGATTGCCTTGTGATATAAACGTAGATATGTTGCAAATTAGTGTTTATATCGTTTGCTTATTGTGATTGCTTTGTTGTTTGCTAATAGTGGTCTATAACGTGTTATTTTTATTCTTTACCACAGATTGAAATCAACATTTAAAAAGTTTGCAAAAATGCCGTCAAGGCAAAGGAGAAGAAAAAATACCATACGTAAAATTACAAAATTAGCAACGAAAGTAAAGGAATCCTCTACAACAAGTACTTCAAAAAACACTCAAAAAGGTCCTGGTAAGACAACTAAATCTTTTTTTCGCAATATATGTAAAACAAAAACAAATGTTAACGGTAATGTGAAGATCCAAAAGGAGAGAACAAATTTGAAAAGGAAGGAGAGGCCCTCAAAAAATGTCTCTATTGGAGCAGGAGAGAAGAATATGGATAGCAATAGAAGGTTAAATCAATTTAGGGACATTCGTAGACGAATGTTTCGCAATAGGGTAGTTTTAAATTTGCTAAAAAATGAAAAGAAATGTAAACAGAGAGCTGCTTTTTACAAGAAAAAGAAACGTGTAGAGAAGATTGTTGATCAGGCTTTTGAAGTTAAGAAAAAATTATTTATTTTAGTAATCAATAGAATTAGGATACTTAATAAGGCAATTGATGTTTTCAACAGTAGATGGAAAAGAATAATTAATCGGACTAATTTTTGTGAAGTATTTTCTGGAGAATGGATGCATAGTTCAAGTTCTGAGCCATTTTTTAATGAGGAGAGTTACTTTCAGAAAAATGATTTAGTGCATGCAGTTGACACCAGTGGTCGAGCATATGAGGTGAAAGATGGTTGTGTGATGGAAAAAGAGAAACTTGTCTCTAGAGATGCAGAAGAGGTGTTAGCTGATGAAGTTTTAGGGAGACGTACTAAGAGTCCAGTGTACACATGGAAGTGCAGTAGTATTTGTATTGTGCGACAGGATTCAATCGATTTGCTTCGAAATTTCTTACGTACATATAGTAAGAAAAGTCTAAAACAAAAAATGAAGATCTTGCAAGACTTAGATCCTTGCAGAGTGAGAGAAAGCACAGGTTTGCATGGGCATTCACTGGCTTGTCTTTCTAGAAAAGTATGTCAGAGTGTTTTTCATCATTTTAGGATGTTAGCAGTGCATCATAATAAGGTGAGGAAATTAGTGAGAAGGTTGTATTATGCAAAAAGTCCAGCACGTAAGCTTAAACAGTTAAACAGTGCTCTTTTGCATGGATCTGAAGTAGATGTGAAGACTATTTGTGAAGAAATTGAGTTTTGTTATTTTGGGAACAAAGAGGACAGTGTAGAAATGGATATAGTAATGAATGGTAATGTGGAAGACAATGTACAGATTTCAAGTACAGAAAAGTTTGACGAGGAAATTACCAAGTTTAAGGTGAAATCAAGTGAAAGGCCTAATTTAACTTGTGTGTGTTGTCGACGGACTCATTATAAGATTCAGACTAGGTTAGTTGATTTATATGCAAAATGTGAATTGGAAAATAATAGTGAATGGAAGGATTTTGTAAGTTATTTGTTGGTTGAGAATTGTTTTGATTTGAGTTTTGATCAGCGTATTTGTAGTTATTGTTTGAAAAAATTAAATGAAAATAGAATGCCTGCTAGAGCTGCTCATAATAATCTTCAATTGATAGATATTCCTTCTGAATTGATGGATTTAAATACTTATGAATCAATCTTGATTCAATGTGTCCATCCTTTTCAAGCTATTGTTCGCATGGATCCTAAGATAGGGAAATTACCTCCTACAGATTTACAAAGAGGATTAAAGGGAAGAGTTGTTTATTTGCCTCTAGATGTCAAGAAAAATATTGATACAATTGGTGTAGAAAGAGTAGAAGAGGATCCTCTGGTTATTCTGGTTAATGGGGCTCCGACAAAGAGTAAGAAAATCTGGCAAGATTTAGTGGATGTTAGGAAAGTCAAAAAGGCAACGTTGTATTTGGTCAAAAACAATGAGTACTATAAAGATGTAAGTGTTGGAGCAGAGGAAACAGCTACAGAAGAAGACAGTGATTGTTCAGTTGGCCAAATTGAAAAAGTTGATGTTTCTAGAAGTGAAGAAATATATGAACATTATACTGTTCATCCTTTGCATTCCAAAGAAGTAATGGGGAATACAATTGACTTGTTTCAAATGAAAGCAGCAAAAGGAAGTCCTATTAGTGTATGGGAAGAAAGTTTGGAAGCTCGTTGTTTTCCACAGTTATTTTCAACAGGTCGAGGTGGACGATATGACGATCGACCAGTTCAAATTACTGCAGCTGAATACCGGACTTTAAGATTATATGCTGAAGATCCAAGGTTTCGTCAATGCATTCCGTATTTGTTTCATCTACTGTATGAAAGTGATTAGTCTGGGCTTTCTTATGCAGTTAATCATATATTGAAAAGTGGAGCGCTCATCTGCAAAATGTTTCGGCGAGGGACTTTATGGAGAAAGTCAATCTGCAACACAGTATTTTGGAATCTCAGCTAATCAATCTCATGGCATGTCAGCGTGGAACAAACGAGTATTGGTTCCGTCGTCATGGGGAATTGAAATGTATGCTAAGAAACTTAGGAACTCCTACATGGTTCCTCACTCTTAGCTGTGCTGAGTATGCATGGGACGACTTACTTCAATTTCTACGAGAGGCAAATGGAAACATACAAAATATAGAATTGAAAACACCTGGAGAACTGTCTTCTTTGGATCCAGTGAATGTATGCCGATATTTCAATCATAGATTTGAAGCTATGATGTCTTTTATTACCAACAAAAAAAATCCTCCCCTTGGAGAGGTTTTAGATTTCTTTTGGAGGAAGGAGTATCAAGTTAGAGGTGCTCCTCAAATACATATGTTGTTATGGATTAAAGATGCACCCAAATTTGGATCAGATTCGGATGTAACAGTAATGAGTTTCATTGAAGAGTATTCAACATGTGCTGTTCCAAAAACTACTGAAGAAAACAGTTTAAGGCAACAAGTTTTACGTTTTCAATCTCATCGTTTTGGAAAGTACTGTCGTCGAAAATTCAAAAACAAGGAAAAGTACTACACGAAATGTCGTTTTGCGTTTCCACGACCAGTGATTTCTAAGGGAAGAGTAAATAAATTGATGTTATCTCTACGACATACTGTGACGAGGAAATCACCCAAAAATACATATGATTTAAAAAGAAACGAAGAGTCCAAATACATCAACGACTACAACCCAGTGATTTTGTCCATGTGGAATGCTAACATGAATATTCAGTTTGTTGCTGACAACTCTATTGCTGTGGCTCGATATGTGACATCTTACATCACAAAAAAAGAAAAGACAGAACTGAAGGAAATGTGGGAGGAAATTTCACATGAAAAGAGTCTAAGCAAGAAATTATTCAGTTTCAGTCTGAAGATGTTGTCGCATCGAGAAATTGGAGCATATGAATGTTCTGATCGGTTATCATCAGCAAGTCTCTATGCCAAATCAAGAACAATCATTTGGGCGAGTCTAGGTCTTGCTGAAACACAAAACCGAGTTTTGAAATCTGTACAAGAAATTGAATATTTGGTGGAGAAAGAACCAAACAGTACAGATATTTTGAAGACAAATATGTTGGATACATACTATCCAAATAGAAGTACTCACCTTGAGAACACTTGTTTGTATGAAGTTCTGCAAAACTACAGTTATAAGAGGAACATCACAGAAGATATCAATAATGGAAAATATGCTGTCATTGGGTATGAAGGATGTCTAGTGAAGCAGAGAAAAGGCCATTTGATTAATCATCGAAAATTGAGTTGCGAAGCTCCAGACAAACGAGAATTTTACTATTTAGCTCTTTTGCAACTCTTTAAGCAATGGCGTACAGAAGAGGAACTACTTGGAGATTTTCTCCGTTATGAAGACTCTTTTAATGCAACCAAGGATACCATAGAATGTCCTGTTTTTCTAAATTATCTGCAAATGTTGAACGAAGAAATAGAGCAAGAAACCACAATTGCTGAAGAGAGTGCTAGAGACAGTTCTCAAGACAGTCGGAGTTCTACTTCATTGAGACAGGATCCACTAGGAGGACCAATTATCCAAAATGAAGCTGCAACTGCCATGGATGAGGTGGAAAGAGCTATGGAACAAGCTCAAGAGGATGGAGTTAACTTAGAAGATTTGGTAAAGCAACTAAGCGTTGAGCAGAAAAAGATATATGACGAAGTTACAGAACAGATTGAACATGGATTCAGACATGAGAAAAAAGTGTGCTCATGTACATCATTTAAGCCTGTTCAACTGTATGTAAGTGGAGAAGCGGGAACAGGAAAAAGTTTTCTGATTAAAGCCATTGCAACTTATTTGCAGAAAAGGACTGAATCACCGCTGTCTTGTGTTGTAACCGCTCCAACTGGACTGGCAGCACATAACATTAAAGGGATTACTCTACATCGTTTACTGATGCTGCCAGTTGAGCATGATAATAAATTGCATTACAACAAGCTATCTGGAGATGCGTGTTCTGAAGTTTCCAGAGTCTTGAAGAAAATGAAACTTCTTATTATTGATGAAGTAAGCATGGTCTCAAATCTAAAGCTTGCTTTTGTGCATTTGAGAATGAACAGAGTATGATGTGTTATTTGGAGGAAAACACATTATTGTTTTTGGAGATCTACTGCAGTTGACTCCAGTAAAAGGACAACCACTGTTTAAAATGCTTACGCATGAAGATACCAGGAAGTCCCTTGGAAGCATTGGAAACATTAATATATGGTTAAATTTTAAATATGCTGAACTGCTTCAAAATATGTGACAGGCAAAGGATGAAGATTATAAAAATATTCTACAAGATGTAAGAATCGGAAAAGTAAGTGAGCTTGGGAAAGAAGCTTTACATGTTCGATTAATTTCAAATTTGTATCCAAATGAAAACATTCTTCCAGAGAATTTTTTTTAAAAAATGACTGAGAAGAAATCTGGGTTATGTTTGATGCCAACTCTGCAAGAATGTTCCATCTTCAACAACAAAATGTTAAAGTTAGAAAATGAAGAAATTGTGAAACTGGAAGCAATAGATAAAATAGAGCATATGGGTGCAACAATTGTTTTGTCGGAAAATGTGAAAACAAAATTGAATTCATTAGAGAAAAGTATTTCTAAAACAGCTGGTTTTGAAAAGACTCTGAATGTGTTTTTAAATTGTCGTATCATTTTGAGAAGGAATTTAAATGTTGAAAGAGGTCTGGTAAATGGAGCAATGGGTTATGTTGTTGATTTTGTGAATTATAGAAATAGAGATGGAATTGAATTTTTTTTAAATAAAATGTTATGGTATTGAGCAAGTACAACAAATCAGTTGTTGTTCTGCTAGATTTTTGCTTGTAAAAAACTTATATGTTCGCCAAAAACAGTTTCCTGTTTGTTTGGCAAATGCGGTGACAATTCATAAATCTCAAGGTTTAAGTGTAGAAAGTGCTTTGGTGAACATTGGAAGATCTGTGTTTAAAGAGGGTATGGCATATGTGGCATTATCACGAGTCAGAACTTTATCAGGATTGTACTTCATTGAGTGTGATGAGACAAAGATTTGGGCAGATCTAGATTGTGTTAAAGAATACAATAGGTTAAGAAGAGAGTATGCTCCACATTTGCCTCAATATCCTCTGTTTGAAAAACGTGTGGTAGGCCGAAAAAGAAGAAATGAGAATAATTGCAGTGAGGTAGTAGCAAAAAGACAAAAAGTAGATGAAACTGTAATTCAAATCATAAAGAAAAAGGATTCTGATGAAAATGTTGTTGGATTTCAGTTTGAAAACAGTTCTGGTGTCAACTGCTATGCTAATGTAGTGTTTAATGTTGTTTTTTTTCTTCAAACTTTACAAGAACAGATTGTTGAAAATCGGGATCAAAGATTGTGTGGTTTATTGAATTCTGTGTTTGAGAAATGTAGCAGTGATAGAGCAAAAATAGAAAGTGTAACAGAAATTCGAAATATTTTAGATATGTGTTTTGGTCAAGATAAATTTTCACAGAACATTCAGCATGATTGTCAGGAATTTTTAATGTATATGTTTGGTGTTTTGGAAGATGAAGGTGTAGATGTAGATAATCTTTTTAGCCTTTCTTATCAATGGCAGCATGACTGCCACAACTGTAGTTCATCAAGTACTACTAGAATAGACACTGAAAGATTTATATATTTGACTTTGCCAGACTGTAAATCAGTGTCATTTAAAAATCTAGTTAAAGCAGCAGATCATAATGTGGTGTGTACCCAATGTAAGTGTCCAATGCTATCCACATTATTTATACAAAGTTATGGTCAGAATATCATTTTAGTTTTCCAACGATGTAGACCTGATGGAACTAAATTGACAACTTCTATCAAAAATGTTGTGGCTTCTCAGTTATCAATTTCAGGAAGAACCTTTACAACTGTAGCTATTATTTATCATGACGGTTCTTCTACAACATCAGAACATTATACATGCTACTTAAAATGTCAAAAAGGTTGGAGTTACTGCATTGATTCTCATTTGACGTTTAAACAAAGTTTGCCTTCTTACCTAGTGTTTTTAAAACCAAAGTTTTAGTAAAGGTAATTGGCCTTTGAAGACTGGAGTAGTTAATAAAAGTTAGTTAGTTAGTTAGTCTAATGTTTAGAATATTTATCTCATATAGGTACTGTAAGTGGATCTCATAGTAAAAAATACTCATATATCTGACACGATTTGGCCGTAAGGAAAGTGTAAGGTATGATGTTCTTAGATCTTTTTTCATAGGAAGTCGATGAAATGGAAGTTATAGAGAACAGCAGACCTTTTTTCCTCCAAAAGGACCTTCACTATCTTCTATTTGGCCTCAAGGGAAAGTGAGTGAATCAAAGATTACTGTACATATATTATTTGTACGTTTTTATGTTTTTTTTAAACACAATCTTTTAGATTGTGTTTTTTTTCCTGCTGTTATATGATGAAGAGTTTGAACTCACTAATTTAAGTGAAATTCAATATATTCTGAGAACAGCAAAAATAAACAATGTAACATTATATAAGTCATTCTATAGTTTGCATTGTGTAATTTATATTGTATTCCCATTGTCTCACACTCATTTTCCCTTTTCCACCCTTATTTAGCTCTCTTTACTCACCTACACTGCCTTTTTTTCACTTTGTTTCATCGCTGTTCCTTTACTCCACTTCTTTCACAACTCCTCAACCCAATTTCAACTGTCTGCATTTCCTCTCTCCCTTCCACCACTTTTCAGCTTTCTCACATTCTCTCAGTACCACTGCTTTAGTTCTCTTCCCCTCTTTTTCCTTCTTTTGCTCCTTTACTCTTTTTCCTTTCTCACTCATTGTACTGCAGTTCATTCAGTCCTTCCCTTTGTCTTTCTGTGTACTTACTCTCTCACTCCTTTTTCCTGTATCGTTCTATATTAACCTCATTCCTTTCATCCCTTCACTCTGTGACTCCCCTTCACTCACTCTCAGTCATCTTCCATTCCTCTTTCTTATTAATGGTTCCTCATTTAGACTCCTCTCCTTTTCACTCATTTTCCTTTTACTTTCTTCTCTTTCCTGATTTAGTTTTGGTATCTCACATTCTTTTAGTATCTTACTTATCTTCAGTAATTTGTTCTCTTTCTATTTCTTTTTCCCTCTTTTTTGTCTTTCTACATTACTTTATTTCTGTTTTTGTATCCTTCACTATTGCTTTATTTCTTAGTACACTTTTTTTGATTTTTTACCTCTTGACCTGTTTCTTCTATTTTAAAATATATATTTTACTAATTATAACTTGTTTTTTCTTTTATCTTTCACAGATACAAAGTGTAGTTTAAAGATGCAAGTAAGTTTTCATTAATTATATGGTAAGTGTGACTACAAAATGTAGTTTGTCATCACCCTTTGCTTTAACCTCACTACTTTTCTCTCACCCTACCTCACCCTGTTTTCTTACCCTGCTTCCCTCACTTATTCTTATCCTCCATATTTACTTCTCTTTTCCTTACTTTCCTACCACATTCAACTTCTTTCAGTGCCCCTGCTCACCCACACTCCCTCTCTTTTCTTTTTTTTCTTCTTCACTTAGTCCCTTTCTGACACTCCTTCCTTTACTCTCTCTGTTCTTTCTTTCTGTCACTTCCCATGTCTTACCCTTATTCACTTTTATCCACCCTCTTTCACTCCTCTTTACTTACACTCACTGCTATTTTCTTTCCCTCCGTCACCACTGTTCCTTTTCTCTGGTTCTGTCACTACCTGTCATTCCCCATCCTTTACTCTCCTTCCTTTTACTCTCATCACCCATTCACATTCTCCCAGAACATCTGCTTTAGTTTTCTTCCTCTTTCTTCTCTTCTTTTGTTCCCTTATTCATTTTCCTTTTCTCAGTTACTTCCTCTTATACCTTTTCTCTGTTTTACTATCTATTACACAGTCCCTCTGTGTTTCTCCCTCTAGCTCTCTTTCTCTTTACACTACTCTGTTTGTCCCCATTCCTCATGCTCACTCCTTCATTATTTTTTTTTCTTGACAGTCCCTCTGTGTTTCTCCCTCTAGCTCTCTTTCTCTTTACAGCACTCTGTTTGTCCCCATTCCTCATGCTCACTCCTTCGTTATTTTTTTTTTCTTTTTTTTTGTTGGTGCGCTGACGGGACGCGCCCCGGTACGCGCACCAGGGCGCTCACCGGTACGTGCACCGAGAGCGCTCCAGAGTGAAATATAAAAAAAATGAATATACTTTTAAAAAAAATATATTATATTAATATACAATACAGGATTCATTTTTAGAAAAACATACCTTTCTAAGCTATAGATATTTGTGAAAAAATAACCTTAGAAATTCACTAAAAAACACATAGGTATGAGGCCCTATAAAAAGTTAGGAATTAGCAGTTAAAAAAACCTATGAAATTCACAGAAAAAACCATAGGTTTCACACCAGTTATAGTTAGGAATTAGCATTTAAAAAACCTATGAAATTCACTGAAAAAACCATAGGTTTCACACCAGTTATAGTTAGGAATTAGCATTTAAAAAACATATTAAATTCACTGAAAAAAACATAGGTTTCACACCAGTTATAGTTACCTGGAAATTGTACTGACATAAAACCATTGAAATTCCCACATTATAGTTAGTTGGACTCACTATAACTTGCGCGTGTAATGCACTGCTGATGACATCACATATTACATCACTCATGACATGGTCAGTGACATCACTCATGACATCACTGATGACACCATCCTTGTGACAGAGTGACTGACCTCCTTTCACTGTAAAGTAACCCTTGAAACACATATTCAAAAATAGAAACTAACATTTACAAAAAAGTGGAGATACCTATACCAGTACAACAACCAATTCAGTAATTCCACCATTTATATACACATCCACTCATTCACCAACAGTTCTATATAGTCATTCATACATATACTCACTTATTATATGTAGTGAGACACCTTTACATCCGTTAACACACCGACAGTCTTCCAAAAGTTGCTCACACACATAATCACACATGCAAATAAACTATTGAACATCCTTTTTTTTTGCATATACAGCTATACACACACTACCACCTTACTTTTAAGGAAACTTACACATACTTACTCTCTTAAACAATCACTTATAGAAACACATACTTATTAAAACAAGAGCTCTTTCAATCTCTCACTCTCACATATACTTACTTATATACATCAATACTCACATATACTAGATTAAAACATATGTAGTTACTGATAAAGACACTAGTGAGACAGTCATTCACTTACTAACACATACATATACACACTCATTCACCCATACCGTCCGGCACATATGCTGTCTTCAAAACACATACAAACAGTGAGTCAGTCATTGATGCATCTATGTGCTAAGTAACACCCCCACCAAATCAAACAGACAATTATAAAGATACTAAAACAAACATCTAATAACCCATATACACACACATGTAGCTACTCAGCAACCCATGCATCCACTTATACACAAAGTGAAACACTGATACATATATTTAAATATTTAAACATTACTCGCTAATATATGTATTCACTAAGATACACTTAATAAGCCAGTTATTCAATCAATTTTTTTTAAAAAACATCCATTTAGACACTTATTTAAACATTTATTCTTCCATCGACCTTTACATATACATATATAAAACATATTTATTTTTCAGAAAGACACACATTCACTGAATGGTGTCATCAGTGATGTCATGAGTGATGTCACTGACCATGTCATGAGTGATGTAATATGTGATGTCATCAGCAGTGCATTACACGCGCAAGTTATAGTGAGTCCAACTAACTATAACGTGGGAATTTCAATGGTTTTATGTCAGTAAAATTTCCAGGTAAACCTATGGTGTGAAACCTATGGTTTTTTCAGTGAATTTAATAGGTTTTTTAAATGCTAATTCCTAACTATAACTGGTGTGAAACCTATGGTTTTTTCAGTGAATATATATATATATATATATATATATAAGATGTCAGCGCTAAATAACACACGCACTAGTGAAATACAAAGCCTAACTCCAGACGTGATACATTCTACAATACCTAACACGCTACTGACTACAAACCATTAACAGTGATTAATGCATAAGCCATTAACAAGTGTTTTTCACTGTCAGTGCCACACAATATTGAACAAGTAGTTATGCCCACTCGGGCAATATTACATAGTACTCTGGCGCATAACCACGAGCGGCAGAAATGGGCATGTATATACGTGCAAACACAAAAGCAGCCTAAGCGCGCGCACCACTTACTGCGGTATTTCGAGTCTGTGACACGACGCAGCTTACCGGGTTGGTGAGCAGGCTCAAACAAACATGCGGTCACGTTTGGAGGTTACATACAAAGTTAACACAGGCAAACCATAGGGCCTACCAAAACAGGACCTTTTATTAGGAACATCCATGGCAAGCACACGGGGAACCAGTAGCAAAGTGTGCTAACCAATACAAATTTTTTTTCTCTCACGAGAATCTCATGCACTGTCATTTACCTTAAATGTTAGCTGTGAATATTAACATGCTACATGACAAACAAGGTTACGAACATTATTTTTAACACATGTTTTGGTGATTTTATGAATTTAAATCATGTTTAAAATATATTTCTGAAGTAAAACGTGTCAAATGTGCAAAAACTGAAGAAAGACCTTTCTAACACACAGGTGAGCCTCAATGTAACCATGGCAACATCTGGTTTAAACTTGTATGTTAATTAATAGACACGCCCATGACTCTTTTCTTGTATATATGTAGAAACGAAATGTAAATGCAGATGTAGTGAACAAGGCGGTAACGCCGAAACGCGTCATAAGCAGATACTGATCGAATAAATCGAGTTTGGATTCAGATTCATGGTGTCAGCGCCTTCTTCAAAATGTACAAGTTTGGCAAGACTGGATATATATATATATATATATATATATATATATATATATATATATATATATATATATATATATATATATATATATATATATATATATATATATATATATATATATATATATATATATATATATATATATATATATATATATATATATATATATTACCTACTGGCGATAGCCAGTAGGTATATATAGTTAGGATTTTTTCTCTATGGAACTTTTGAAAATTCTATGTCTAATAACTTTGGCGTTTGTGGACGGAATTGGCTGAAATTTTCAGGAAAATGGCACATTTTGTTTCTGAGCAGCCCCTGAAAATTTGGGGGGGGTTCGTTAAGGGGGGGCCGAGAAAAAAGGGGGGTCCCAAAACGCGTTTTTCCCATGTTAATTTCCATAGGGCGGTTGGCCTCACTTTTAGCCCGAACGGCTGAATGGATTTACACGAAACTTGGCAAAATTGTAGGGACTGTTAGCCCGATGTGCCTTTGCTAGGTCTCAATATATGTGCTTCAGTGGATTTTGAGAAATTAACGTTTAAATCAAGATATATATCTGTAACAGCGCTCCGGGCAGCGCTCCGGTTCGCAAACTTTTCGCGTATCGGAACTTTGCGATGCGAAGCTGATTGGCCCTCCGGTGTCTGTCAACATTCTAAACAGTCCGGAGCGGCCGCCATCTTATCTCTCGGTAGGATTGAGAGAGAAGAAGAGGTGAAAAACGAAGGGGGAATTTAATGAAAGGGGGCAAGGTATACCTCTCTTGACCCCCTAGGAATGTTGTTGGGGTTATTAAAGGGTCCCGTGGGGAAAATAAAAAAAAAAAAAATTTTCACGGTAGAAGCGCTTCACGGGCCGCGAACTGGGCCGCAAACTGGTAGCGAAACGGGAATTCGCCATTTTGTGCTTCGTTTTAATTAAATTACTAGGTATAAGGGGGTGCGGGAGACGTATCCTAATCCCTTATGTTTTCTGAGGGTGGCTGAGGAGGCTCATATATGTTGATACATGTCTTCCAGCGGCTGTGCGTGAGCTTTTTTTTTTTGCTGCGTGACGTCTGTTAACGTTCGATTCGATGGAAATCAGGAAGTGTTGACCGCCAATTTGTCAGTGCGATAAAATATTTTGTTATAAATGAATCCTTATTGATAAACATTGTCTGCGCCATGTTGCCTTTTTTCCAATGCCACAATTTTGTCATGCACGGCAGCCATTTTAGATGCCAGGCCGGTCCCAGGCTATCACCTAGCCCTGCGGATGTAGTTTATGGCCCCAGCTGTAGAGAATCCAGACATGCCAACCCTCCCGATTCAGGCGTGAGACTACTGATTTCAGTGCTAGTCTCCCGCCTCCCGATTTCTGCAAGCAAAAACCCGGGGGCATATTACCAACAACTAGCGATAATTTTTGTCTCTAACTTGTTTAGAGACAAAAATTATCGCCGCACATCGGCGATTTTTATCGCAGATAAACCTTGCTATTAGCAAGGTTTATCGCAAATGCGATAAAAAACGGCCGCAATGCATGAATATCGCTGAAAAGTCAGCGATATTCATGCATTATCGAGCAAATGCTCTTAGCCATGTTATCCACCTCCCATTGGATAACATGGCTAAGAACTGCTCAGGGCAGGTGTTAGCTTTTTGAGATATTCGCGCTTAGCGCGAATATCTCCAAAAGTTGGTAATAGGAGATAGCGATGTTAGGGACTGTTTCCAGTCGCTAACATCTTGGCACGCCCACTTTGCATGTCATTAGTGATAAATATCACTGACATGCAAAGCGGGGCCCAAGATGGTCGCTATCTCCTTTTAGCTGTCACTAACTGGTGTTAGCGACAGCTTGGTAATAGGGAGATAATTTTATCTCCGCTTTCTTGGCTTTTAAAGCGATAGATAAACCCCCTTGATAATATGCCCCACGATTCCTCGGGGGTTTCAGCTGACAAGGCTTGGTATTGTGTTACGTGGTAATTCTTTCAGGAAACGTCAGAGGGTCGATGCAGGGGTTCTAGAAGGGGTGATAAACCATTTAAGCCTCATGAACAAGCGCATGGTCTTTTAAAGATCTGTGAAGTACTCGGGGCGGCGGTGTGTGTGTGTCCTCTTTCAGGAGCGGGCGGGGGGGGGGGCACTGCCAGCAACTTGCCAGGCCAGGCAGTGTTCAACACTTGCATCACCCTTTCTCTGCCTGCTATTGCGCTCCATGCTTCAGAAAGGTAAGAAAAAGAACGTGCATTTGAGTTTGAAATGTCCGATCCTGTAGCAGTACACTTGCAAAGCCCACACATGACAATAACCCGATTCAAGGCCCGATTCAAGGCCCCATTCACCCGATTTTTTAAAAATATATAGCACTCCAACAAAGTAGGATTATAAAACAAAAACTGTAACAAACATTTAAACATTTTTGACAAAAAAAAGCAACAATGGTCAGAAGCTGTCTTTTGTGCGAATAGTCCCAAGGCAGCACAACGTGCTGAGTTCTGGACGGCACCCAGGTGATGTCACCTGGGTGCCGCACTGGTTTTTGGGATCCTACAATGCAGCTCAGAAAAACAGCGTGGGGCGTCCCGGGTGGTGCGGGGGGAGGCCTCGTCAGTAGCGGTCTGTTGTGCGAATAGTCCCAAGGCAGCAGAACGCGCTGAGATGTGGATGGCACCCAGGTGATGTCCAGTAAACTGCCGCACTGGTTTTGGTATCCTACAATGCTGCTCCGAAAATTGGCGTGGGGCGGCCCGGGGGGGGGGGGCGTGGGGGAGGCGGCGTGAACGGGCCTCCCCAGGTGGCGGCCATCCAGCTGAGTTGCGCCCGCTCTTGCGGCTACAGCGTCTCGCTCACCATGTAGTTGAGTTGCTCCCACTCTTGCAGTGCAGCGATAGGCGGCTGCCACAGGACTTAAAATGGCGGCCGGCTCTTCGGTTTTGGGCCTGGTCAACTAAAATGGCCCTGGGACACCTTGGAACTCGGACACTTGCCTGCTAGGGCTTGGGCTCCATTCTCGAAAGCGTCCCCTCAGCCGTGAAGATTCTACAAAAGTCTTGGGGGCCCTCGACTCCTGCAGGCTTCCGGTGGGGAGCGGCTGCCATGATTGCTCGCGGAATGACCACGACGGAGCCACGAGATGGTGGTGCTCTCATGCTGACGCCAGCTTCAGTCTGAATCATCCAGAAACAAGGTGGGGCTTTCATCGTTTGGGAAAAAAAAATGTTCTAAACCAATGAAAAGTGTTATTTTTAGGTCATATGACCAAGCCTTCCATCTTTAGGAAACCAAAAGTAAAATGAACCAATGAAAAGTTTTATAAACAAGTCACATGACCTGTTATGCGGCATAGGGCTACAAAAAGCGTAGAAAATCCGTTGGCACGTGAGGCGGCGTCAGTAGCGGACCGATGTGCGAATAGGCCGAAGGCAGCACAACGCGCCGAGATCCGGATGGCACCGAGGTGGTGTCCAGCAAATTGCCGTACTGGTGTGGCCATCCTACAATGCTGCGGCGAAAGACGGCGTGTCCAGCTGAGTTTCGGTCACTCTTGCGGTACAGTGACTCGAACGCGCCGAGATCCGGATGGCACCGAGGTTGTGTCCAGCAAGTTGCCGCACTGGTGTGGCCATCCTACAATGCTGCGCCGAAAGTCGGCGTGGGGTGCCCCGTTGGCTTATGAGGTGATGTCAGTAGTGGACCGATGTGTGAATAGGTCGGAACCAGCACAAGGCGCCAAGATCCGAATGGCAAGTCCTGGATGTTGAGTGCCATAGTTGAGAGTTCTGAGCAGTGCTTGTAAGACTATCTGAAGCTTATTTGCACCTGCTGCAGCTTCACTATTGCCCGAGGTGGTGTCCAGCAAATTGCCGCACTGGTGTGGCCATCCTACAATGCTGCGCCGAAAGACGGCGTGTTCAGCTGAGTTCCGGTCACTCTTGCGGTACAGTGACTCGAACGCGCCGAGATCCGGATGGCACCGAGGTTGTGTCCAGCAAGTTGCCGCACTGGTGTGGCCATCCTACAATGCTGCGCCGAAAGTCGGTGTGGGGTGCCCCGTTGGCTTATGAGGTGATGTCAGTAGTGGACCGATGTGTGAATAGGTCGGAACCAGCACAAGGCGCCAAGATCCGGATGGCAAGTCCTGGATGTTGAGTGCCATCATTGAGAGTTCTGAGCAGTGCTTGTAAGACTGTCTGAAGCTTATTTGCACCTGCTGCAGCTTCACTATTGCCCTGGTGTGGCCAAAGATCGCCCATGACATAGGCGGCTGGCTCCCGAGGTCCGGCGGAACTTTTTTCCTTTTTTTTTCTGCTTCTTGTCCCACAATCCGTTTCACCTGAAGACACGACCAGGTCCCTGAATGTGTGCAGGGGGACGCTATTGATTGAATGAAAATGGCGGCTTGACACAAAGCTGAATCAAGCGTTGCTGTTGATGCTATACAGACAAAAATTGGTTTTCAGTTTGTACATTCTTCAGGATTTTTTTTTCCATCCAAGGCCGATTGAGAGTTTGTACAAAAATGGCTTCAGATTTTCCACATATTACTCTTCAACATTCTTCCTAAATGTAACAATGTGAGACTCACTAGGAGAACGGCTGTTTATCTTTCCTTTCAAAATGCTGCCAACAATATTTTCTGAATGGAAGACACCATCTTGTAGCATAAAGGGCCGAAAGGGGTTCTGGTCTGGCCGATGGTTGGTGGAGACATTTTGACTATATCTTGGACCTGCCCGGCCTCGCCCAAAATGGCGCCGGTATAAATGGGACTCGTAACTCCTTGTTGTGTACTGGTTGAACAACCTTGATATCACGAGATATGAATGCAGTTTTGATGCTCATGGCGGGCGGGGACGAGAATTGATTGAATATTTCGACATCCCTATTGATATTAAGTTCTGATGTGTTATTGATTACTGTACTATTGAAAGTTCGAATTAACGTCACCCATGGTACTTGCACGCAAATGTATATCTAGATAACTTTTTTATAAGTGGCCCTGTCGTATTTTAATTACAAAATGTACGTCCACCGATTCCGCAACTGTTAGACACCTTAGTTCTTGCAACCTAATTCGTTACGTTCCTCTATAATGTAAATGTCTCCTCATCATATACGATTTCAGTTTGCTCCGTGGCCGGCCCACGTGGTTATAGGCCCGTATTTGTATACTGACATTTTCACAATAAAGGTTTTTAAAACAAAACATGGTAGTAGTATTTACATTGGTAAAGTTTTTACTTTTAGTCACTGTTTTCGAATCAGTAAAATGCAAGTGAAATAAAGCAGTCCAATTACATGACGGATAAAAGGTATAATATGTAGGAACGCAGTAAAGATAAATGGTCAAGGGCAGTTGTGTTTTCCACTCCTGCAACATAAAGTGATCGATAAGAATCTGATAATCAGGCGTATCGGCGACTAAGACAGCAGGCCGAGTCTCTTTTACTCAACGGCTCCGTCATGGAACGAAGAAACGCCCTTTTTCTCGAAAAAGGAATATATTTTACTTGCAGGACAGTTGAAAATTTTCCGGGAAAGTACATTAGCCTGGAATATTATAACATATATGTTATAAAAAAAAAAGTTCGAAATCAATAAAAAGCGTATTTTTTAGGTCATATGACCAAGCTTTTCATTATTAAAATAACAAAAGTAAAATGAACCAATAAAAAGTTTTATTAACAAGTCACATGACCTGTTATGCTTACGTTACGCGCTGCGCACCGCGCCCCGGATCACTTCCGGGTGCGCTAACGTGGCGTGTCATATAACGCATTACGCGACAACGTAGGTCAAGAATATAGTCAAAATGTCTCCACCAACCAGCGTTCGGAACACAACCCCTTTCAGCAGTCCAAAAAGTTCTGTAAAATGACAACAGAGGGGACAGGCAACAAGAACCATCAGTCAAAGAGGGGAGGGCAAGTTCTTCTCTACCGGGTCATGTTGGGGCGCTACCGGAACTGATCGAATTGGTAGTCTACAGTGTTTCTGGATGTTTCAGACTAAAGCTGGCGTCAGCATGAGAGCACTACCATCTCGTAGCTCCGTCGTGGCCATTCCACGAGCAGACATGGCAGCCGCTCCCCACCAGAAGCCTGCGGGAGTCGGGGGCCCCCAAGACTTTTGTAGAATCTTCACGGCTGAGGGGACGCTTTCGAGAATGGGACCCAAGCCCTATCAGGGAAGCGTCCGAGTTCCAAGGTGTCCCAGGGCCATTTTAGTGGACCACGCCCAAATCTGAAGAGCCGGCCGCCATTTTGAGAGTCCTGTGGCAGTCGCCTATCGTTGCATCGCAAGAGCGGGAGCAACTCAACTACATGGTGAGCGAGACGCTGTAGTCGCAAGAGCGGGCGGTAAACAGCTGAATGGCGGAAGAGGCACAGTGTAGCAAAAGCGGGCGGAATGGCAACTAAAACGGTAAAGGGGCACCCCACTACAGCGTGTCTTCAGGTCAAACGGATTGTGGGACAAGGTCCAGAATAGAAGAGTCATCAAAAGGCAAAAAGTTCCGCCGGACCCCGGGAGCCGGCCGCCTATGTCGGGGGCGATCTCAGGCTAAACCGGTGCTATAAGACTTGGGGAGGGGGTCGGAGCCAAGCGTCTTCTCCGAGTCCGTGCCATCACACCGCCCCTCGGGGGCCTCCGTCAAGCGGTTTAGGGAGGTACCATATCACATTGTTTTCAAATGCAGTCAGGTCCACAAACGACACTCACTTACTTTGAGAATAGTGAAGCTGCAGTAGGTGGAAATAAGCTTCAGACAGTGTTACAAGCGCTGCTCAGAACTCTGAACTATGGCACCCAACATCCAGAACTTATGCCATTTGAGAATGGCAGTGATATTGAAGCAACTCAGGGACCAAAACCATTAACGTACTTTCACGTATGAAAATCTTACTTGGGGAGGGGGCAGGAGCGAAGCGCCCCCTCCCAGTCCGCGCCACCACACCGTATGTTGAAAATCTGAAGCCATCGTTCTACAAACTCAACCAACCTTGGATGGAAAAATCTAGGAAAATGTACAAACTGAAAACCAGTTTTGGTCTGCATAGCATCAGTAGCAACGCTTGCTATCAGAGTGCATGAGTTTCATGCTCGATCGATTGAGCTAGCCGGATCGGGCAATACAAAGTATAAAATAGTTATGTAAATAGTTATTTAATAAAATGTTTTACCCTGTTTCTTTGCTGGTGTGTTGTCTATATTTTTAATATTTGCATAGGGTTTGTCGTTATTTTGGGGGGGGTGGGTGACGGAGCCGAGCTGTCTTGCAGCCCTCATGGTGTGGAGCTCAGTTCATCTCACTATTTTCGTATTTCTCATGAAGGGTTGTTCCTAATATTTCTATTTTAGCGAGGTCAAAAAGAGATCCAATTAGTGGCCTACTGATTTTGCTCAATTAATTTTATTTTTTTACACGATTTTTCACGATTTTTCACTATCTGCAAAGACTAAACAGAGTATTGCGACTTTGTGCTTGTTTGTAAATAGAGAATGAACCAAAGAGAATCAATTGTAAAACAGTAAATGCTTGGATAACAATCAATCAAATGGAGAGACAAGCAGGCACGACGGATTACAACGGGGGTAAAGGCCTGCGTTAACTACTCTTCACTATCTGCAAAGAGAGAGTACTACTAAGAGAAAAGAGGGGAGGGGGGCAGCGTTCAAAGCACATCAGCGTGCATAAACACGAAAAAGTTTTTACCTATCACGTACTTGACATTTTACAGCTTTTGATATTTGCTATTAAAAAACCAATGAAATTCACAGAAAAAACCATAGGTTATAGGCCATATATAGTTAGGAATTTGCATTTACAAAACCTTGAAAATTCACTGAAAAAACCATTGGTTATAGACCATATATAGTTAGGGATTAGCCTTTTCAAAACCTTATTTTACTCACACAAAACCATTGAAATTTCATATATAGTTAGTTGCACTAACTATATATCGCGCACCCGCAATCCACTGCTGATGATGTCACATATTACATCATTCATGACATGGTTAGTGACATCACTGATGACATCACTGATGACATCTCAAATGACATCACTGATGACATCTCAAATGACATCACTGATGACATCTCAAATGACATCACTGATAAAATCACTGATAACATCTCATTTGACATGACTGATCACATCACTGATGATATCATTCATGTGATAATACCATGAACCTCTTCAGACTCTAATATAACCTTAGATACAATCAGTGTAAACAGACAGTCACAGACTGTCACTCATCCATGGAGTTACTCACACACCTAGTCAGTTATGCAAAAAATCAATCACACCTCCATTTTCTCAACTATACAGTTATACACACCTTACTTATTCAAACATATACTAACACATATTTACTCTCTTATACAATCCCTGATACATGTTCACAATGATCCATACAGCCACTCACACATTCACTGGCTCTTATGCACAGTTATGTATATATGTCAACTCTCACTTGTACTGTGTTTTACATATGTACTTACTTTGACATGTAGCACTGAGATATCCATTCACTCACCAATACACTCATGCACAGTCAACCGCCCATACAGCTGTTTCCACATGCACTTTTGAACCCATACATATAGTGAATCAACTACTCACACATCTATGTACAGAGTCACACACCTCCCAGCCACCCATACACACACACTCAGTTTCCCATACAAATACTTGGACAACTAATGAATAATCCATACAGTTACTCATATAGCTACTGATCAACACATGCAGCAGTTTGTAGAACAACAGATATAATGATGCACAAATTAAGACAGTTTAGTCACTAACCCATGCACTCAGTAAGACACATTTAATCATTCTCTCATACAGTCAGTCATGCACCTACTAAATCCTTCTTCCAGATATTTGTACATCCACTCATTCTTCAATATGTAAGACATATTTTAACTTTACAGAAACATACAGTCACTGGATGTTGTCATCAGTGATGTCATCAGTGATGTCATTTGAGATGTCATCAGTGATGTCATCAGTGATGTCACTAACCATGTCATGAATGATGTAATATGTGACATCATCAGCAGTGGATTGCGGGTGCGCGATATATAGTTAGTGCAACTAACTATATATGAAATTTCAATGGTTTTGTGTGAGTAAAATAAGGTTTTGAAAAGGCTAATCCCTAACTATATATGGTCTATAACCAATGGTTTTTTCAGTGAATATATATATATATATATATATATATATATATATATATATATGGGAACCAAATCCTGGAAGAAAAGCACAGTCCTCCTCCACGGACTGCAGAACGCCACACGCCAGGAACGGACCAACACCAAGAGGTTAGATTTAAAGTGCAGTTTTTTATTCAGCCATACACAACATGACGCGTTTCAGCCGGGTTTCCCCGGCCTTGATCACATATATATATATATATTACCTACTGGCGGTCGCCAGTAGGTATATATAGTTAGGATTTTTTCTCTATGGAACTTTTGAAAATTCTATGTCTAATAACTTTGGCATTTGTGGACAGAATCGGCTGAAATTTTCAGGAAAATGGCACATTTTGTTTCTGAGCAGAGAAAATTTGGGGGGGTTTCGTCAAGGGGGGGCCGAGAAAAAAGGGGGGTCCCAAAACACGTTTTTCCCATTCATTTTTACATAGGGCATTTGGCCTCACTTTTAGCTCGAACGGCTGAATGGATTTACACGAAACTTGGCAAAATTGTAGGGACTGTTAGCCCGATGTGCCTTTGCTGGGTCTCAATATATGTGCTCCAGTGGATTTTGAGAAATTAATGCTTAAAAAAACAGATATATCTGTGACAGCGTCCCGGATAGCGCTCCAGATCGCGTACTTTTCGCGGATCGGAGCTTTGCGAAGCGAAGCTGATTGGCTCTCTGGTGTCTTGGTAGGATCGAGAGGCAAGAGGAGGAGAAAAACGAAGGGGGAATTTAATGAAAGGGGGCAAGGTAAGCCCCTCTTGACCCCCTAGGAATGATGTTGGGGTTATTAAAGTGTCCCGTGGGGCAAATAAAAAAGATTAGATTTTTCGTGGTAGAAGCGCTTCCCGGTTCGCGAACCGGGTCGCAAACTGGTAGCGAAACGGGAATTCGCCATTTTGTGTTTCGATTTAATTAAATTACAAGATGGAGGAAAAACAATGTGAGAAATGGGTATAAGGGGGTACGGGAGACGTATCCTGACCCCCTATGTTTTCTGAGGGTGGTTGAGGAGGCTCATATATGTTGATACATGTCTTCCAGCGGCTGCGCGTGAGCATTTTTTTTTTTTTGCTGCGTGACGTCTGTTAACGTTCGATTCGAAGGAAATCAGGAAGTGTTGACCGCCATTTTGACACTGCGAGTAAATATATTGTTAAAAATAATTGTTATAAATTAATCCGTATTGATAAACATTGTCTGCGCCATCTTGCTTTTTTTCCAATGCCACATTTTTGTCGTGTACGGCAGCCGTTTTAGATGCCTTGACCAGACCCACTCTCTGCACGCCGCCGATCGTGACGTCTGTTAACGTTCGATTCGAAGGAAATCAGGAAGTGTTGACCGCCATTTTGTCAGCGCGAGTAAATATATTGTTAAAAATAATTGTTATAAATGAATCCGTATTGATAAACATTGTCTGCGCCCTCTTGCTTTTTTAACAATGCCACACTTTTGTCGTGTACGGCAGCCACTTTAGATGCCTTGACCAGAACCACTCTCTGCACGCCGCCGATCCTCAGCATGGCTCCCCACCTTCGCAAGCATCTCCCCCACGCACTGGTCACACACGCTCTCTCTCTCATACATGGGCCATAAACCTCCTCTCATATGCGCTGCTCTTCCCTGAGAATCACACCCCGTGCTGAGGAAAATTCAGCCCAGATTACAACCGATGCCCAGGCTGCTGGCACAAGACGCCACTTAGTTCCCATCTTGAACGGTTACCAAATAAAGAGACGGGCGCTGGAAGCAGGAACACAAGAACAGAGTTTTATTTCTCATGAGGAGAGCCTGTCATTTCAAAACATACATACATACACACAAACTCGGGCGGGGGGAGACAGTACATGTATTATATACAAAAATCCAAGACAAAACATAGAACAGTTGCTGGCCAAAAAGATCTCTTCCTGCATGCTGCGCATCCTTAGCATCCTACTTAATTCATCTGGGGGCTGAGCTCTTTTTACCTTTTTCTTCTCTCTTATCGTCGGCTGCCTTCGCTGGTGGCTTTGGTTGCAAATACTTACACCTTTGCCAATTGGTCGGGAACTAACCTGGTTGGGCTAATACTCAGGGGGGATCTTCGAATCATTTTTAGCGAATGGGTTTCCAGGCTGAGGCAACGGTAGGTGTCAGTCGGGAGAACAATGGGGCAGCTTTGAGTTTCATGTCTATGAGGTTGCGAGAAGGAGGTGGTAAATCTTAAACATTGGCAACATTCCTAGTCCTCCAGACGGAGGGTACTTGGGTAAACCTCACCTCGGAATATTCCTTAAACTTTCCCTATTTATTTAAACGTAGGAATTTATTCATTGGTGGACGTCATTCTTGGTTGTATTATTCGGGGTGCCAAGCGAAGTCATATTTTGTCATCCTTTAATAACCCGTCAAGTTTCTGCTTCAGGCTGCCCTCCCAAGCGCTGGGTTCAGAGAGAGACATAGTCATTGTTTGCTCGTCGTGTATAGGCACCATATTCAAACCCTTTTTTTCATCCCATCGGCCGTTAAGTCACCATTTTTCCGTACTATAATCGACGTTCCGAAGTGACCTGCAGAAAAGAGGGAAAAAGAAGGGGCAGGGGCAGCGTTTAAAACACATCAGCGCGCATAAACCCGGAAAGGCTTTTACTTACTACATACTCGGCCTATCTCCACGGGATGCAGTCCCTACCATCTCGGCGTTTAAGCCCAGGGGGGACCGGTAATGTGGGAGAGATAATTATCGGAGGCCTGTGGATAGCATAGGTCGCCCAAGTGTGGCATTACGGATCGTGTGCAGGGGAGGGTCAAAACAAAGGGCAGTCGATGTAAAGTGGGGGCGAGCTCGTGCTCTCCTTTGAGGAAGAGAGATAAACTACAGTGGTACGGGGTCGTTTTCGTTCGTACTAGGGGGGCCAGGTGACATTCCTTCGGGGTTGTTTAGGGGCATTTAAAACAACTTCCCTGATACAGGTAGCATATAAAGTAGAGGCTAAATACCAGGATCTTTATTGATTGCTTTATGCTGTACAAAAATGAAAAACACATACAACAAACCTGGACCATTCATATTTGCAATGTTTCTGCGTACTATACTTTTTAACCCTTAGCTAATCGAGCTGCTTCATTTCACCTGCTTTTTTGTTTTTTATTTTTTTTTTAAATCAGAAACAGTGGCCATTTATTCGAAACTTACCAATCTACGCGTTACAACTACGTTTGCTTTTTCAAAAAGCTTTAATAAAATGTTGGTGCACAAATACGGGCCTACAACCCCGTGGGCCGGCCACGGAGCAGGCTGGAACTGTAAATGGGGGGGGGGTATTTATTTGTGGAAAACATAACAGAGTCAGTGGTCGTTGATTTCATAGTAAAAAGTGCGACAAGTGCAACAAAATCATATCGATAATTCATTGTGAGCAAGTACCAAAAGTGTCGACAATTCGAATCTTCAATAAATACAGTAATCAATGATGCATTAGAACTTAATATCAATTCATTGTCCGAACGTGTAATCAGTACCCGTCCCATGTCAATTCATTGTTCGAACTTATAATCAATACCCATCCCGGATCAATTCATTGTCTGAACATATAATCAGTCTTATCCCATATCAATTCATGTGCTAAAAACTGCATACATATCTCATGATATCAAGGCTGCGCAATCGGGGCACAACAAGGAGTTGAGAGTTTCATTTGTACCGGCGCCATTTTGGGTGAGGTTAGGAAGGTCCAAGTATAGTCAAAATGTCTCCACCAACTCGTGGTTGGACCGGGACCTCTTTCGGCAGTCCAAAAGTTTTCGTTAAAGGGTAGCAGAGGGGACTGGCGACATGAACCATCATTCAAAGTGGGGTGGGAGGCAACAATCTCTCCTACCGGGTCATACTGGTGTCCCACCGGAACTGATCAAGTTGGTAGTCTTGCAGGATTTTGGTCATTTCAAGACTGAGGCCGGCGCCGGCATGAGCGCGCCGATGTCCCGCGGCTACGTCGTGGTCGTTCCGTGGGTGATCATGGCAGTCATTCCCCATCGGGGGTCGGGGGCCCCCGTGGCTCTTATAGAATCTTCAAAGTTGAGGAGAACGTTTCTGGACGCAGGAAACTAGAAGCGCCGTTGCACCGCAACAGTGGACGAGACCCCCGCTGGGTGAGTGGAGCATCATTGCCTCGCAATAGTGGACGAGACCTTTTGTTGGGTGAGTGGAGCGTTAGGGGTGCAGCTGAGGGGCCCCCACCTGGGGGGGTGGGAGAGGCTCGTTCGCGCAGCCTATCCCTCCCAGCACACCCCACGCCGACACCTGGCGTTGATATCTGTGATGTCCAGACCAGGCGATAAGAGGGGGGGGTGGAGGCAGAGGCAAGACATCCCCCCCGTGGCCTGCAGGGCGCCGCTTCAGGACCGAACGGGGAGCTCATAACAAGCCGGGGCCAGACCAGGAGATAGGAGGGGGGAGCGGTGGCATGTGCAAGACATCCCCCCCCGTTGTCGCAGCCATTATTAAAGAAAGAAGAGGGATCCCGTCGGCCTCTGCTCCTCTCCTGGCCCAGGGGGGGGGTCGGTGGCATGTGCAAGACATCCCCCCCCATTGTATTGTATTGTATTGTATATGGATTTGTTAAGCGCGATTGCTGCCCAAGGGCGTCCAAGCGCTGAGTAAGTGGACAGAGATGGGCGGTGTAGAAGAGATTAGAACTCGGTGGATTTGGCAAACAGTAGGGTTTTCAGCTGTTTGCGGAATGAGAGCAGGTTCGAGTTGGACCGGAGTTGTAGAGGAAGTGCATTCCACAGCTTCGAGGTGTTCAAGGAGAACATCCTGCCTCCGGCCCTAGCTCTCCTAACTCTGGGTACCACCACCAGGAAAGCCTCCGTGGAGCGAAGGTTTCTATTTGGGTGGTAAGGAATGACTAGATTGTCATTGATTGCTGGGCCTGTCTTCCAGAAGGCCCGATGGGCAATACATAGTGCCTTAAATGCCACTCTCTGCCTTACTGGTAACCAATGTAGACTTTTTAGTCCGGGTCTAGCTGACTGGGTGCGCGGGATCTGTAGCAGGGTACGGGCTGCACAGTTCTGTACCACCTGCAACTTCCGAAGAGTCATCTCAGGGGCCCCCACATATAGGGCATTGTTTGAGTCTAGACGGGACTGGATCAGGCCTTGTACTGCTACCTGTTTGGCTTCCAGTGGTAGAAGCGGGAGAACCTTCCTTAGGGTTCTGAGTAAGCCAAAACATGTGGCGGACAGCTTGGTGGCCTGGGTGGAGAAAGAGAGACTTTTGTCCAGCCATACTCCTAGGCTCTTTACACTTTCCTTAGGGGTGGGACGAGAACCCAGACAGGGGGGCCATAAGGAAGTGAAAGGCACTGGTGAGGCTGGTCCCAGGAGCATGAGCTCTGTTTTATCTCCGTTTAGTTTGAGGGAGGAGGTAGTCATCCACTCCTTGACGTCCTCTAAACATTTCAGCAGGCCTTCCCGAGTTTGCCTGTTGCTCTCTTGTGCCAGCAAAACCACTAGCTGGGTATCGTCGGCATACAATATGATTTTGATACCGTGCGGTTCGACGACCCCAGCCAGTGGTTTCATGTATACGTTGAACAACGCAGGGCTCAAGGAGGAGCCCTGCGGCACTCCACAGCTTAGTGGTTTGCTGGATGACACTGTTTCCCCGTCAAAGATCTGAAAAGATCTGTTGGTCAGGAAGGAGTCGAACCACCTTAGTGCGTCGCCTGATACTCCGATGTTATATAGACGGTTGAGCAAGGTGGTATAGCTGACCGTATCGAAGGCTGCACTTAAATCAAGGAGGATCACTGCCACTGATCCTCCCTGATCTAGTACCCTTCGTGCTTCTTCGGTAACCGCTAACAGGGCGGTTTCAGTACCGTGCTTCGGTCTGAAGCCTGTCTGGGACGTATCCAGTAGTAAGTTATTCTCAAGGAACTGGCCTAGCTGGGCATTTATGTACTTCTCCAGGACCTTGCTTGCCCTGGGGAGCAGTGAGATGGGGCGGTAACTGGAGTGATCGTCTGGATCCAGGTTGGGTTTTTTTAGTAACGCCCGCACCATGGCTTGCTTCCAAGCGGTGGGCACTGTACAGGAGGAGATGGAAGAATTTAGTAGCTCCAAGATTACAGGCAAGATGGCTTGGCTTGCTTGTATCAGAATTTCCGGTGGAGCTGGATCGCGAGGGGAGCCCGATTTAACTTGGCGTGCCACTTTGCCAAGGGTGTCAAGGTCTAGTGGGGGAAAGTGCTCAAGACTTGGGTGGTCTGGGGAAGGAGGGTGTCTCGAGGAAGGTGAGTCGGTTACATCTGGGATTGTGGTTGCTATTGGGAAGGTGGAGTAGATTTTAGAGACTTTATTGTGGAAGAATTCCGCAAGCTCATTACATTGTTCCTGGGTCTTAGTCAAAGGAGGAGCTGTGTTCACTTTAGTACATTGTTTTATTATGTGAAAGATTTCCTTGGGCTTGGATTTAGCTTCCATGATTTTGTCCGAAAAATAGGTAGCCTGGGCCGCCCTGACCCCTTCTCTGTAGGCCTTGATTGCCTCTTTGTATTGTACCTTTTTTTCCGGTAGGAAGTCTAGACGCCACGCTCTCTCTCGTTGCCTACAGAGACGTTTGTTATTTCTTAGAGAATCTGAGAACCAGGGTGCTGATTTATGCAGTCTCTTTGAGGTGGATCTACGAAGAGGGAGAATCGTGTCCAAAGAGTTTGTGATCCATTCTTCATAATTTTTGTATGCCACATTGGGGTCTGTGCAGGGAAGTGGGCGGGTGGAGTCTAGGTTGCTTGTCCAGGATTCCATGGGGAGTTTAGCCCAATTCCTCCTTGTTGTGACTTGGGGAATCAGCAGGGGGGTTTTGTAGGTGAGCCAGGTGAGCGGGATTAAAAAGTGGTCGGACCAGGGGAGGGGGGTGGGTGGTCCACTATCAAATCGGGGCAATTACTAAAGATTGGATCAAGTAGATTGCCCTTCTCATGAGTGGGGGCTGTGACCAGCTGGGATAATTGAAGGGCTCCTAGGTCATCAATTAGTTCCGTGGCGATGTGATCTAAAGGGGAATTGAAATGGAAATTAAGGTCCCCTAAGACCGTATAGTTAGCGGAGGTCATAAGTCGTTTGGCTATGATTTCTGGAAGAGACCTATGGAACAGTTTGGCGGGCTCCGGGGGGCGGTATATCAGAGTGCCGGAGAAGGTACTGTTTGCATTAAAATCTATGCTGAATTCTAGACTCTCGCACTCAGGAATGGTTTCAGCTGTAGTCCGACAGCGATACTGGTCTTTTAGTATTATAGCTAGACCTGCTCCTCTCCCCTCTGGCCGGTGTAATCTAAAGATTTGAAAACCAGCGGGTAGGGCTGCGACTATGTCTGGCTCGGATTGGGATGTTAGCCATGTCTCTGTCAAAAAGATAGCATCTGGCTTGTGCTCCTCAAGCAGCAGGGCAATTTGTGTGCTGTGCTTCGGCAAGGATCGACAGTTTAGTACATACATACAGTATTTCTGTGAGATGGCCGGCGGAGTAGTGCTGCCAAAGGAGTGTTTGCAGCCAGGGCAGCGAGGGGGGAGCTCCGATGGTGCATAGATGTGAGTACAGTGAGTAGCAGTTGTACTTCCTATGGTGTGGATGGTTGTCGCAGACATTATTGAAGAAAGAAGAGGGATCCCGTCGGCCTCTGCTCCTCTCCTGGCCCAGGGGGGGGGGGTGGGGGTCGGTGGCATGTGCAAAACATCCCTCCCCCCGTTGTCGCAGCCATTATTGAAAAAAGAAGAGGATGGGACAAGGGATCCCGTCGGCCTCGGCTCCTCTCCTGGCCCACCTTACGCAATGACCTCCCCGGCCGACGGCTGCCAGCAGGACTCGCCCTACACGTGCCGAAGGCCTCGTCTTCCGGATGGGTGTAGCCGCGAACTTGTTGCACTTCGGGAGTTTCCGGAATGGGGGTAGGTATCTGCTGATTTGTATCTATTTCATGTTACCGTTATTGGGCGTGGCGGGCGGTGGGACAGACATGCTTGGAGCAGTGGGGGGGGTGGCGGAGCCTAGCTACCTCGTGGCTGCCGTAACGTCAAGCTTGGCTTCTCTCACCACTTTCATGTTTCTTATTTCTAGCGAAGTCAAAAACTCATCAGTGGCCTACTGATTTTGTTCGATTTCTTTCCCTTCCTATTCAAGTGTGTTTCATGCTAAAGTTTCTGTTTAACAGGATACAGTGATTACTTCGTATTTTACATATGTCTTCTTTATTAGGGGTACCCTCCGGTTGAGCCAGATGATGTACCTCTAATAAATGGTCCGGGTGGAACTAGTTTATCAATCAGTGGGGAGTAGATGGGCATCACAGATTACAACGGGGGACAAAGGTCCGCATTACCCACCCTTCACTACTTGCAAAGACTAGACAGAATATTTCTATTCCACGTTATTTGCAAACAGAGAATACCTCGAAAGAACTATTCCTTGAACAATAAATGTCCAGCCAATCAATCAATCAGTGGGGAGAAAAACAGGCATGACGGATTACAACGGGGGACAAAAGTCCGCATTACCTATCCTTCACTATCTGCAAAGGGAGACAGAATATTCCTATTCTTCTCTTTTTTTAGACAGGTAATATCTCAAAGAGCAATAATCGATAAAGAATTAGTAGGATTATAACACTTTAATAACTTATAAATATATACATCGCAACAAAAACAGTAATCACCTTAAAACATTTTTTATTAAAACAGAAGCAACAATGACAACTAACAGTAGTAATATCCTGGGCGGGTGATGGAACTGGGATTGTTAATGGAAAAACATCTACAGAGAAAGCTATTGGTGAATTATACTTCTCCGAAAATTTAAAACTCACAAATGTTTCATTTGTGTAATCGTTTCATAAACATGTACATTAAAAAACTAAATACGCTCCACTGTTTTAGAAAATATTTACAACTTGCTAGATCACCCTTTAAAGTTACAACTATGAAAACCTACTTACTTAAGCTGTTGAATTCGGCTTCAAATGTAAAGCATAAGTTCAAGCTAGCATATCATATGTCTAAAAGGTTTAACATAATTGATATGCAAATTTAAATACTACCCTTTCTTAATGGTGACACCTTATCTCTCCAATATCCCACAATTTCCATGAGCAAAGCAAAAGAAATTCTGAGGCCCTGAAGAAATAAGGCTTGGGGTTCAACTCAATCTGGTGTTTGGGAGATTCCATGTATTAGGGTGATATTCTGTGACAGGGTGCAGGCACCAGAAGAATTTTAGCCTAGTTCATCACATTGGAGAATGAGGGTCTGGGAAAATATCTAATCTGGTGAAGAACCATTCCTTCTTTAAACCCTATGGTGACCAACTATAGTTTATTCTCTATTTCGTTCCCTTGCAATAACAAAATAAAAGTCTTGGGTTATTTATGGAAGGGAATACTTTTTGTTTCTTCCAATTTTTAAAAGAAAAGAGGAGGGGGGGGGCAGCGTTCAAAGCACATCAGCGTGCATAAATACGAAAATGTTTTTACCTACCACGTACTTGACATTTTACAGCTTTTCATATTTGCTATTAAAAAACCATTGAAATTCACTGAAAAAACCATAGGTTATAGACTATATATAGTTAGGGATTAGCATTTACAAAACCTTAATTTACTCGCACAAAACCATAGAAATTTGCATATATAGTTAGTTGCAATAACTATATATAGCGCACCCGCAATCCACTGCTGATGATGTCACATATTGCATCATTCATGACATGGTCAGTGACATCACTGATGACATCACTGATGACATCTCAAATGACATCACTGATGACATCACTGATGACATCTCAAATGACATCACTGATGACATCACTGATGACATCTCATGTGACATTACTGATCACATCACTGATGATATCATTCATGTGATAATACGATGAACCTCTTCAGACTCTAATATAACCTTAGATACAATCAGTGTAAACAGACACTCACAAACTGTCACTCATCCATGGAGTTTCTCACACACCTAGTCAGTCATGCAAAGAATCAATCACACCTCCATTTCCTCAACTATACAGTTATAAACACCTTACTTATTCAAACATATACTAACACTTATTTACTCTCTTATACAATCCCTGATACAAGCTCACAATGATCCATACAGCCACTCACACATTCACTGGCTCTTATGCACAGTTTTTTATATATGTCAACTCTCACATGTACTGTGTTTTACATATGTACTTACTTGCACATGTAGCACTGAGATATCCATTCACTCACCAACACACCCAGGCAGACAGTCAACCGCCCATATAGCTGTTTCCACATGCACTCTTGAACTCATACACCTAGTGAATCAACTGCTTACACATCTATGCACGGAGTCACACACCTCCCAGCCACCCACACACACACTCAGCCTCCCATTCAAATACTTGGGCAACCAATCAATAACCCATATAGCCACTCATATAGCTACTGATCAACACATGCAGCAGCTTACACAACAACAGACATACTGATGCACACATTCAGACAGTTTAGTCACTAACCCATGCACTCAGTGAGACACATTTAATCACTCACTCATACAGTTAGTCACGCACCTACTAAATCCTTCATCCAGACACTTATACATCCACTCATTCTTCAATATGTAAGACATATTTTAACTTTACAGAAACATACAGTCACTGGGTGTTGTCATCAGTGATGTCACTGACTATGTCATGAATGATGTAATATGTGACATCATCAGCAGTGGATTGCGGGTGCGCGATATATAGTTATTGCAACTAACTATATATGCGAATTTCTATGGTTTTGTGCGAGTAAATTAAGGTTTTGTAAATGCTAATCCCTAACTATATATAGTCTATAACCTATGGTTTTTTCAGTGAATATAATATATATATATATATATATAATTATAATTCCTTTGCAACTTAAAACGTGCCACAAGGCACGTTTGCACACTTGTCACATCAGGCCACTCCCTCTCCCTGCACCACTATGCAAATGCACCCCCTGGTGCATTGTAAATTGGGGGATTAAGTCCCCTTGAGTTCTGAGAATCCCTGGGGGCCAACTAGCCCACGAGCTACCTCCAGTAAGCGCCACAGAGCTGCGTTGTAGAGTGGTGTAAAAAGGGGGCATGGTTTGGACCACCTCTCAGCAAGGCAGCTTCCTGGTTCTTACTGGAGATACCTGGTGGGTTAGTTGGCACCCAGGGACCCTCAGGATTCAAGGGTACTTAATCTCCAACTTAAAACAGGCTAGGGAGTACGTTTGCAGAGTGGTGCAGGGAGGGAGCCGCGCCTGATGTGACACATGTGTAAATGCGTCCTGTGGCGCATTTTACGTTAGGTGATTAAGTCCCCTTGAATGCTGAGGGTCCCTGGGGGCCAACTAGCCCCTCCCTGTATTGGAATACAATCAACTTAGGATGGGTTTTGCCCTAATTAGGACTTATCAGTCAGGTATATCATGGCTCCAGTGTGCACAGGACCACGTCTGGGCATACCCATCCCTCATTGAATTATACAAAAAGGGGTGCATGGAATGCTTCAATTAATCTCAGCTACTGGTAATTACTCGGTCCGCATCCCAGGACATGAACTCTGGTGGGAAGCTACACATGCATAGGTGTGTGTGCCACGGGCTGAGTGTCCACGTGTCCAGAGCTCAGTTCAATCAAACCATTGGACTGACTGCAGCTTCCTATGTCAGAAGCTGCTCTTACAGGCATAGAGACAGCCTTAACTATGGACCACCTGCACATTCTAAAAATGAGGATACAAAATGCATCGCTTCTGGAGTCTGCGGACTTCCCAAATAGCTCCCACACATAGACACCACTTATTTCATCAACCTTCTCTTGTTTTAATATATTTTTCCTCACCTTTTCTTTCTCCCTCGTCGGAGCACAAGATGGCTGCCAAGACTTCCTGGTTTGAAGTGTTGGCAGCCAATTAGAGCCAAGCTTGTGCTCGGAGGGTCAGGCTCCGCCCAGATATCGCAACTTTTTAGTTTTTTGAATATCTCAGGAACTACTGAATGGATTTACACCATTTAACAAAAGGGTCTCTTCCTGAACCAAGGGCTACCTTTTTGCCAATTGTGGTGTAATTCCGTTCAGCAGTTCGGGCTGTAGCCGTGTCTAAATTTTCCTATGGAAAATAACATGGGGAAAACATGTTTTGGGACCCCCTTTTTTCTCGGCCCCCGCTTGGTGAATCACCCCGAAACTTTCAAGACAGGAGCTGACCGGGGCCCCCCACTAGTTTTGAAAACCTTTGTGAAGATTTGTCAACCGGCGCCAAAGTTATTGGGAAAACAAAATACGCTGTTCCTATGGAAACTAGGTCCTAACTATAACTATATATATATTAATTGCATTGGTGGCACCAATCAGATGTTTTGACCCACTTTCTCCTGAAACACACAGCAGTGGCTCAACCACTAACTGAATTCAGTTACAAAAATCCCACTCAAAAATGCAATAATACAATCTAAGGAGGAGGGCTGCGGTGCCAAAACTTAAATGATTCTCAAGACCTGCATCATTGGAAAAGGAGAAATAGCTGATTATCTTTTGCATTTGCTGCTATCCCACCAACATACAAGATGTGTTGTGTGCCGCCCCTATATTCATGTGTTCAGACTGCAGCTCATAAGTGTCAATTTGACACAGTGTTGTCTTTTTCTCAGGCAGTATATTAAATGAGCCTTGATGTCATGCACTGAGCCTTTATGTGATATTTCACGGCCCTGAAATTCATATTGGCCATGCAAATAAACCTCTTCTACCTTATTTTCAGACTGAGTCCCTTTAATTCACATGCGAGTCAGGTCTAAAATGCCCCTTACTAATCGATTGTTAAAGCAGTTTGGGACAGTTTTCATGAGTCAACAACTGTGATGTTGACTACAGAACTCATGCTACAAGGTGACACAAGACATTTGGTATTGAATACTTATGAAACACAATTTTTACAGGTATGGAGTGTTTTTGAAAGAAATTATCTTGCAAGTTAAATTACGGACCTATTTATGTAAACGGAATCTTGGAGCACCACGTAAAGGAGTGACTGCCATGAACTGTTTCAGTATCTCAATATGTGTGACAATTGTATGAGCAAGTATTGGTGTGTTGCCAACACATAAGCAAATGGTATGTTCAGATCTCTTATAATAATGTTAAGAAAGCAGTTTTTGTGTCTACAGTTTATGTGTGCTCATAGAAAAATGCAATGAAGTGCAAATTTTACACAGGTAAGCATTATTCCCTATTAAATCTCCGAAGTGCAAGAATGGGTATAGAAGTCACATTTGTTCCCGTACGTGCACATTACTTGCTTTACTCAAGTGCACATAACCTCTAACAACAATTGAACAACACAAAAAGCTCATGCACTTTCCACACTGAAGATACTCAGCTATAAATGGAAATCTCCTCACCAACTGATAAAGGTCAATAGTTCAAGCACTTGAATAAATGTAAGCCTTGTTAAAGTATCACTAGCTTAAAAATAACACTCTAAAACTGAAAATCTACTCATTACCTTCTCAATTAGCACCACTCCTGTTCAATAATGGTTACATAATTTGAACACTGTGTTTCAAATAGAAATCTAAGGGAGTGATTCATAACTAAACTTTGAGGTACATCTTGTAGTACTGCAAAATGTAACACAAAGTGTAAGTGTTGCCTATACATATATGTACCCCGACTTTGGAGTCTCCTCACAAATACGTCTCCTCGTGGACATCTCCTCCCACATACATATAGTATAGATTTTAGCAGTAAAAGTGGGAGGAACACATAATACTTGTTGGTAAAAGGGAAAGACTTACTACTAAAGAGAGGGATGAGTGAGAGGGGGTTAGTGAAAGACATCATCCACTCACACAAGAATAAGCCAACTGCTTTGTTCTGTGGGTGGAGACTTGTAGCCTTGTGAATATCAGATGTACTAAACGTACTGCAAAGTGTAACCTTACTCAAAAGTGTAACTTACCTTGGTGAATCAGGACCTAAAACTTCAAACACATATACATATATGAGCAAAAGGAGTGCAGTACTAGCTGAGAATATTACAAGAAATCAAACACCTCATCTCAAGCAAGTGGCACAGACCTTAGTGTTTTCAAGGATAGATTACAGCAATTCCCTATGCAACAGAATTATCAAGATCCAACTAGTCCTTCTTATAGCAATGCTCTATTCAGTAGCCAGGCTCGTTTCAAGTAGGAGGAAATTACTAGAGTGTTGATCTTACTCAAATGGCTGCCAATAGCAGCCAGTTCAAACTAGTCTTCATAATTTACAACTCCTATATGCCTGGCCCACAAACTACTTTGGGCAGTCAGCACTCACTGTTGAAGATCATACTCACTCTTCCTTGAAAACCCAGGGTTGTATCGCAATATGCAAGGGGTTTGTGTGCTTCTTATTGTCATCATGAGAACATACCTTGACTTGAAAAATATCCACTTTATGGCATTTTTGATGACAGCAAGACAATGAAACAAAGGGCAGAAATTACCCCAATGTGATTCCAAGCTCTGCTGACAACAAAAGATGCATCATTAGCTCTGAGATTTTTCAGGTTAATGGTTGTGCTCAAGATGCTAAGCCCAAACCTTCCCTTTTATTATATGCAAGGTAACCCTAAGTTAGGCCCAAAGTAGCCCCATGGGCAAGGTGCAGTGTATTTAAAAGGTAGGACATGTGCTTTTAAGTTTTACATGTCCTAGTAGTGAACAACTGCTACATTCGTTCTTCACTACAGCAAGGCCTAGCTCTTCCGTAGGTTAGCATTGGAGCTGCCTTGTACCTCCGTGCAAATGTAACTTCATGTTGGGTGCAGATAAAAAAATTGGATTTTGTGCCTATGGAATATAAAACACACATCTTTTAGTCGAGAAGTAGTTTTGTAAATGGCAGGTCTGAAAATGACATTTTTAGAAACTTGGCCTTTTCTGACTTTATTCATTCTCTGCCTCAACCTGTCCCTAGAATACAAGTCTGGCTGAGTGTGAAAGCTGGGCTTTGTAAATTCACTCTAGACAGTCATTCACAAAGTGATCTGAAGGGTGCCCTGCTTATACTGATGGTCCATCGCCAGGCTGATGGGTCTTCATGAGCTAGAGAGATGGGAGCAGTTGACACGTGAACCTGAATAGGGCTGTGCCTGCTTCAAACCAAGAGCTGCCTAAACCTGTAGTGTGCTTGGAGCCAGGAACAGGAAGGGATGAATCTTGAACGCTACAAAGACCTTTCTTTGAAATATCCCTTCTTCAAAGGCTAGAATGGGTACAAGTACTGGACCTCTGACGTCTCATACTCAAAACACTTCTGGGCTGAGGACATTCTGCCAAAAAGAAGATATATTGTGCTGCTAGGAGGGACTGTCATTTTGCTGCTTTCTTTGCTTCTTGCCTGGGAGTGAGAGAACTGACTTTACTACCTACTTCCTGCTTTCTAAGATTCTCCAAGGGATTGACTAAACTTGCCTCCTGATGTTGAAGTCTCAGGAACATCAAAGACTTCACCTGCATCTTCCTACCAGCACCTGAGCTCCTCTAGAGTGATTATTGAGCTGCCAAGTGGAATCAAATCCAGTCCTGGACCCTTTAAGGCTGCAACCAAGAAATCTATGCATCGACTCCAAAGCATCGGTTTGGAACCGTCAAGGATGTGACCAGATAGCCCCAGTTGGAGCAATTGACTTTTAAGAAATACATTTTGATTTATTCTTGAAAAATTCATATCTTGACTGGTGTATGTTGAGCATTTGTTGCTTTGGTCATGTTTTAGTCAGATAAACATTGGCTATTTTCTAAACTGGCGAAGAGTGTTTTTTTGCTGTTTTCACTGTGGTACGGTGTGTGTGTGTGTGTGTGTGTGTACAAGCACTTTACACATTGCCTTGTTTTATCCTCACTGCTCTGTGCCAAGCTACTTGAGGGTGATCACAGGTAAACTTTTAGTGTCTAGAGTGTGAGTTCCTACTTAGACAGGGTGTATACCGTTGCCAACTAAAGACCCCATTTCTAAAAATTGCTTACCCACTATGCCCTGCAAACCACAAACTTTGCTGACAATCATGCATTTTCCTTGCATTTCCATTAGTGAAAGTTCCAGAATCTGTAAGTGTCCACAAAACTCTGAGGGCCCGATTCACAGAACTAACTTAAGACAAAATCCTAAACTTACTACCATTTTGGTATTCACAGAAGGTACTTACTCATTTTGGTATTCACAGAAGGCCCTTACTCATGTCGGTATTCACAGAAGTTAGGAGTCCTAACTTTAGGACTGACTCCTAAATGCCTTCTGTGAATACCGAAAGTCTTAACGTTAGGATTTTTCTCAGTTTAGGAGTAGTAAAGTTAGAAGTCCTAACTTTAGGACCCCTGAATGCCTTCTGTGAATACCGAAAGTCTTAAAGTTAGGATTTTTCTCAGTTTAGTAGTAAAGTTAGGACTCCTAACTTTAGGACTCCTAAACTAAGAAAATCTTAACTTTAAGTCTTTCGGTATTCACAGAAGGCATTTTGGAGTCCTAAAGTTAGGATGCCTAACTTCTGTGAAAACCGAAATGAGTAAGTGCCTTTTGTGAATACCGAAATGTGTAAGTGCCTTTTGTGAATACCAAAATTGTACTAAGTTTAGGATTTTGTCTTAAGTTAGTTCTGGGAATCTGGCCCTTTAAATCCAGTGTTCCTTGACTTGTTCTGATAAAAACTCTTCCTACTTGTTTGATAGCAAGATGTCAACAATCATGTTTACAAACTATTCAATTATGAATGTATGTGACAGTTTACCGATATTGTTTACCTTACAAGAACATTTCTATTTAAGGTATAGAACATGTTGAGTGAGTTTCTTTCCAACTATTCCATTTGTTTACAAGATAATGTCTCTGTGACTTGAGGACACTTTATGTATTTGAAGCCAAACAAGTTAACTAATTTCTTTTTGCTTAAAGGTTCAGTACATTGACCTTGACTTCCATGTTGTGCAGAAACTGGGTTGATGCTCTCTTTGTTCTTCCTTTTACGTTTACCACATGCTGGGACAATACTGAAGAGGTCAGTGGGTCAAAAGGCAGGGATTAATGCAAAATAATCCTCTCTTCTGGATTCTGTAAGCCAAACCATTTTTCAGAGATAGGCGCAGAAATATATACCATGCCCCCAAAACGGCTGCCTGATCTCGTAAGAGCTTGAAATGTCATGGGATTTCAAGCCCCACCCAAAACTAGGGCAGAAATGGTAAGGAGGGCTGGAAAGAGGCATTGTATCAGCAATTGAGGTGACAATTGCACTGCATCAGGGGGAATACCTCATGGGCAAAAGATGGTCAGGCTTAAGGGGGTAGTTGCATGGCATCAAGGAAATATATTATAGGACGTGGAGGCCCAGGTCTGGGAGGGCACAAGTAAAGAATAAGTAATAGGGGTCCATGTTCAGTTTAATTAGCTACTCAACCTACTCAGAAGGGGCACGAGTCGTGGTTGTAACACCTACAGAGGTGAGTAGAGTTTAATAACAATCCAGCCTATTACCTTTAACATATGTATTTCACAATAAGTAGGTCAGGCTTACAGGCTTTTTCATAATGTTTCATAGTAAACATATCAAACGTATGAAATCTGTCATGGATTTTCCTAATGAACTGAGGATGCTTTTACTCTTTACCATTGACTTTGCATGTTACAGTGACGGATTCAAGTGGACATAAACAGGCAGCCATCATGTATACAGTTACAAAATTACAAAGGTGTTGAAAAATACAGCTTACAAAATAATATACATACATAGGGCCTAACAAGAATCATCACAGCAAAAATATTTGACTGCTATGATAATCTGTGAGATTGCATGAAACAAAATACTTTATGTAGCCAGTAACGAAATGGGGTATCAATCAACTTGTTAAGGCTTACTGGCTTTCACATATGCATTCATAAATAATAAGCTTGACCTACTGCCTTTGTTGTAATCTTTCATAGTATGCAGACCTATGGCATCAGACATTCCATTTTTAGTGCACCGGTCAGGTCAATTGCCTGCCACCAAAACCAACTGAGGACTACAGTTTTGAGCGTACACCATCCAAAAGGCAACCATCAAGCAAATGGTCATACAATTAGAAAGGTATACAAAATGATAGTTCTCTAAGCAAAATACAATCTCTCCTATGATGGCCTAGCAAGGATTGTGACAAAGGAAACCTTTTGCATCCTCAGTTTTTCACACTGGGTGTCAAACACCGAAGCCATAGCATGCTATGGCAATCTGTGAGATTCCATGGCACAAAATACCTATATATATGCCTTAACATAGAGTAATAACAATTCACACTTAAAATGCATATCAACATTAACATGTTAATATCAGTGAATTCGAGGTCAATGTATACCATAATATATGTACACATAATATTGTCAATACTAGTAAATAAAATGTCTATCTATGCCATAATATATGTCCACATATCAATTTCAATACCATTTCATTTCACAAACTTTATTTGACAATTAAGTCATAAAAGTATACATACATATATTACACGAATGTAGATTAAAAAGACGTTAAAATCCATACAATAAATATTTTAAAAAGTATTAAACTAGAGTAGCCTATGTTGAATTACAATTTAAAAGGGGGATAAAAACAATTTCATAAACATACATTAATCCAGGGGAACATTGCACACGGAATCACAAGGGTTAACCCATAAATGCAAGGACAAATACAGCTTAATCTTCACATTTTTACCGCTATGTATTTTGTGCGGATTACCCAAGCCCCTTTCAAGAATTTAGCCACGGCAACAGCAATTGTAGGCATCAGGTCTGTAGTTAAAATTCTCAGAGCCTCAGCATGTCTGTGTATCCCTATCAGTTTACATTAAGGCTTGATCCACATCGATCTGGGGGCATTTTACAGGGGACAAAAAAATAAAAAGTGGCTTATTGACTCTTGTTCCTCCCCGCAATTGGGGCATCTGTCGATTCCACTTTTATCTGCCCATTTACCCGTAAAAGATCTTACTAGGAGTGATCCTACCCTAAGCTGGAAATAGAGCTTGCGATCATGTTGTTTGCCAATAATATCCCAATATTGTTCCAGTTTCGGTAGGGCTTTAATGTCCATGAAACGACTAGTTAGATGAGCGGAGAGACCCTCTGGCCTTGCATCGGAGATCACCATCTCCCAATATTTTTCTTTTAGTAGTTTTTTAGAGGGAAAATTAGCGTTTTCCGGGTCCTCCCATAGGTCAGTCATTCCTAATTTGGAAAGTATCGACTTGATATTCTTGAGCCAATGAATTCTTTGGGACGTGTCCTTAACCATTATCTCTTTTAGACCATGGGCATAATGCTGTAGTTCTTCTGTTGTCCATCAACGGCGCCAGTAAAGAACTGGACGCAAAAAGGCTAGATCCTGGACCGCCTTTTTTCCAAGGTCCCACATTAGCGGTAATAAGGGAGTACTTATGGGGATGCTAGTAGCTTTTCGAAGAAATTCATTTTCAGCTAGCGTTAATTTTCTAAGGTCTTCAAAACCCCAGAGTTCGGCTCCATATAGGGCCGAACCTAGGACCTTCATCCCGTATACTTCCAATAAGGGGCTAATGGGCTTAGTTGTTCAGGAGGAATTTTTTTTTAGAAGGATACCTGCCTGCTGGTGGAGTTTTAGGACCGCAATGTCCAATTGACTGGACCACCTCAGGTCTTTCTGAAGGGTGACCCCCAGGTAGGTAAAATCATCTACCCGCTCCAGCGGGGAACCATTCATATTGATCAGCCCTCTAAAAGGTCTATTTGTCCCGCACGTTTTACGACCAGTCAGAACCATATACTTAGTTTTTGTAGTATTTATTTCTAGTCCCCTGTTCAAACAGAAATCTTCAAATCACTTCAGTGCTTGCTGAAGTCCACTCGGAGTCTTTGAAATGATGAGAGTGTCGTCCGCGAACATAAGGATCGGGACCCGCTCACCGGACATCGCAGGGGCATCGGTCGGCACCAGGGAGAGGAAATCTGCAACCCCGTTCACAAAGAGTGAGAACAAGGTGGGTGCCATGACACAACCCTGCCTTACTCCACGCTCCACCGGAAAGGGTTCGGTAACCTCCCCCTGGGATCCCCACCGTACCCGAGCGAAGGAATCCTCATGCAGGTGGACAATCAAACTCAGCAATTCAGGTGCCAGCCCCAGGTCTGCTAGAACTTTCCATAGTATATTACGAGGGACCAGGTCAAAAGCCGCTTTTAAGTCGACAAAAACGGCATATAAAGTGCCCTTTTCCAAGACCATGGTACGCCAGTATAACATAATGAACCGGAAGACCTGGTCAATGGTACTTGTTTTTGGGCGGAACCCAGCCTGGAGGTGACTTCAAATATTGTCATTATCCATCCAGGACTGAATTCTGCCCAAAACCAGCCGACCCATGATTTTTTGTAAGCAGTCAATTAGACTTATTGGTCTATAATTGCCTGCAAGTGACTTGTCACCCTTTTTATACACCGGCACGATTTCTGCCCCTTTCCATGAGATGGGCACTTCCATCCCTTGAGCTATGGCGTTTGCCACATACAAAATATAAAATTGCCAGCGCCTTCTGTTGTTCAGAAATAAATCTGCGGGTACACAATCCATGCCGGTAGCACGCCCCTCAGTGACTTGGTCCAGCACCCTGTCCACCTCATTCAAGGAAAAGATAGGTTCCTTGTACACAGTATGGGAGTAGGCTCCAACGCTTTTACCATTGGCACTAGCAGCATATTGGGGCTTAAAATAGTCGACCCAAGAATTACGGTCAACGTTATTGTGAGGGCTCTCTCGATGTCCTCCCCTGTCCCACTTAAAGATTTCCCAAAAAAGTTTGGGATTCTTTGCAGAGCATGTCACTTTCAAATCCTGCCACAGGCCCTCTTCCCAGTCCTTTTTAGCAGCAAATTGCTTATGCCTGTAATTCACCCTAGCCAGTCTTACTGCACCCATATCTTTAGACTTTAGGGCTAGACCCAAGTCCCTCCTAGCTTGGCGACAGGAGCTATTATACCAGCTCTCTATTTTTTTAACTGTAGCTCTTTTTTTCCCTAAACTGGGTTTACAGAAGTATGATTTTAGTTTAGTAAAGAGCCTGTTGTGTGCCTCTAATAAAAAATAGGGGGAAGAACCTTTCAATAGGACGTCCTCCATAGCCTCTAAGGCCCCTTCCAGGTCTCCCTCAATAAAACAAATTTTTTCCTGATGCCCAGCGATTTGGCACCATTTAAGGTGTCGCTCATCTTTTGCCATAACTAAATCCGGGTAACAATGCCCTTGATGAGCGTCATCCCCAGTATAAATGCCCATATTTAACTTTGCGCACAGGGGGTTATGGTCGCTTTCAAAACGTGACACAACCTCCATGTCGAGGAGAGTTGACCACATATTGAGAGAGACAAGTAAGTAATCAATGTTGCTTACCCTAACACCATTGTCAAAAGTTTCCTTCCCCATTTTGTCTGAGGGTGTACGCCCGTTGGCAGCCCTCAACTCGTTTTCCAAACAGAAACCCTTTAGCTGGATAGCAGCCTCGGTCCACTTTTTTATAGGTTTAGTGCTTAGCTGGGGAACTCCCCACCTAGCGTCCTCCTCCTCTGTCAAATGGATATCGTCCAAGCCAAGGGATTTAAAAGTGGTGTTAAAGTCCCCAGCAATCAATGTCATTATGTTATTTGGGAAGCCTGTAGTAATGTATCCAGTTTAGCTACAACTTCCGATTTCTTACCACCTTGGAGCCCCCTAGCATAAACATTAAAGATGTAAATTCCTAAATTTGCATGGAAGCTAAATCTAACACCAAGAATGTCATCACATATAGTGGGGAGCAACTGGGTTTTACATTTTAGGGATTGCTTGACCCATATGACCAGTCCCCCCATAGGTCGCCCTTTAGATTTTTTTCCAGCAGGGACAAAAAAGTTCAAAAATCCAACTCTGAACATTGGTTCAACCGCCCAGACTTATTGAAACAAACAGATGTCAAAGTGGTCAATGAAGTCTGCCCAAGCCTGCGAGTTAAGTTTTGACCCCAGCCCTGCCACATTCCAGGAAACCAGCGATGTCCAGCTTAGTGGCCCATCTGATAGTGTGGCCTGTTTGCCCCGAACGGGATGTCCCCTAGACCAGAATGTATATTATGGTGTATGTTCGAGGACTGATCTACCTCTGGAGCCTTAGGGATAATGTCACATGTGGTACCTTGCCCAACCTCAACCAGCCCTTCACCTTTACTACACTGGGCCTGCACATTCCCTTTCCCAGTATCCAACCCTTCTCTTCCATCCCCTCCCCTGCTAACCAAAATAGTTTTTTTTTGTTCGTACTATCAATCACAGTCCCCTAGCCCCGACAGGGTCTGGAATCTGTTGAACAACCTGATGTTCCCTAAGGGGCAGAAATTGGGTACAGACCCCTGAGAAAATATATCCGTCTCAAAGGAAACTGGGGTAGTGGGGCCATAGAAATAGGCTAGGGGTAGTACTTGTATCCCAGTAGTCATATCATTGTGAGACCAGTTACAGATGAAGTTGACACATATCTGGTCTCTAAAATGAATAACGATACAATCTCCTGCAACAGTCTTACATCCCCTGCCTATCCAGTTCACTCTCCTGACATCCATAATTTCAGCACGCATGTTCACTGGCAATTGGCGTTTTTTTTTTTAGCCAGAAAATACATTTGTGCTTTAGGTCTTGGTATGATTCTCGTTTCCCACGAGCTAGTGGGGGGACCCCTGCCAGAACTACCACAAAAGGGGCTGATTGTGGAGGGATGTTAATATAAGGTAGGGGAGACTATGCGCTCTGCTTAAGGTAGGTAAATTTGGCTGTTTGTCCTGCAACTTAGCTGCATCGCCCGCAGTACTCTCTTTATTCAATGACTTCGCACCTACCCCTGCAAGGTTAGGTACCGGGGCAGAAACTACTCCTGACAAGGTGGTTTGTGGTATCGCACTAGTTTGGTGTGTGTTTCCCACTCCTTTTTGGGCGCTGGTTGAAGATTAACAATTGCCCCCTTATCAACAGCCAAAACAGGCCTTGCAGTCTGACCTGACCCAGTTGCACTGTTAGAACTAGATGGACCATTGGCTACAGTAGATTTTGGTCTAGGAGTATGGGTGCTACGGCTTGGACCTGCCTGTTTCTGAGCTGATGCCAATGAAAGTTTAAGGCACACCAGTCTGTTTTCAATGGAGTCCAGCCGAATATGCAATGGATGACACATTTTCTTGAAGGTGGCCTCCAGTCTTTTTCAGAAGGAAGGACCCAACTCCAAGTGTGGATCCTCCTCCCTATTGTCCAAACGGGTTCCCTGCCCACCTCTGTCAACCCCATCCAGTAGTGCGGGGTTGGTTTGTGACGTCGCTACTGGGTCATCAGGAGGGTCATCAGGTGGAACATTACTTTTACAAGATCTTGCTTTTTTCCCACCAGCATTGATTTGAGGACCAGGGCGTTTCCTTTTTGTTTGCTCCCTCCCCTATGGTTGGACCATGATAGCTTTCACTTGGCCAGCAGATCGAGTCTTAATTTTGGGAGATGATTCTCTAACTATGTCGCTGCTGGGCACTCCTTCTTTTGGAGAGTTGTCACTTATGACCTTAATCGCTGAAGAAGTTACCACTCCTGAGGGAGGAAGCGAACCCTGCAAGTTAGAATCTAGGTAGGTCGGTGATCTAGCATGTGCCAGGGGGCCCAGAGAGGACCTTTTGTCAAAGGATGTATCCAAGGATAGTCTTTTTTCAGTGAGTTCTATGACCTTGGCAAGTGCAGTTGATACCCTTATAAGGAAATTGTCAAGAGTCCCTAATAGTGAACCACCAGTAGATTTCCTACAGCTAGGATCGCCATCTTGTAAGGTAGCCATCCTTTTGTGATACTCAATACAATATTAAAAGAGTCCCAATATGGCACTAACCTTGTTTGTAGTGTGGCAGGTGTTAGAGGGGTGGCCCGTCCCGTCGTTTGCCGGCCTTGAACCGGCTTAAACTAGCCCGGGCTTCGCCCGGCGTCCCGCGAAGCTGGGCTTTGCTCTGTTCATGTGCGCCTCCTGGCGCTGGCGCGGTTACAGCAGGACCCGCCGCCGCTGAGGCAGCGGCGCGTTTTCACAGCGTGTTGGTGACTCCTGGCGATGGCGGCGTCCTCCCGGGTAAGTGATTGCTTTCCTGCTCTCTCCCCCACTCCACGGGGCTTTGCTCTGTTTATGTGCGCCTCCTGGCGCTGTCGCGGTGTCAGCGTCAATTTCAATACCAGTAAATACAATGTTGATGTACGCCATAATAAATGTACGCAAAATAATGAGAATGTTGCTAAATGCAGCATTAATGACCACTATGATATATGGACACACAATAACAAACTTGTATCATTGGTGTCGACCACCCTGAGTCAGAGATGCAAGGTCAGACACGCCCTGGGACCCAAATGCAAGCCTATCGTTTGATAGGTCATAGGTAGGGTTACACTTAGCTCAGAGACAAATGCACAAACAGGATAGACCCGGATCAATCCCACAGATAGCAGCTACACCACAAAAAGGTCCTGGGAGTTTAAAGCAAACACATTTGGCCAACGGGGTGAGCATTCTTAAAATACCACAAAGTCAGATGCCACATGTAGTTAGACCAAACACAGCATGCACACTACATGCAGTGATCACATATTCCCCACACAAGACATGGCCCACTTTGGGTCTCCACAAAGTCGAGAGCCACCTGTTCCCCCCCTTATTAGATGGTTAAATTGATGGTTCATAACTAGGCCTGGATTTACGTGCTCTACAAGAATGTGTAATTGTTTTATTGTATTCTAAGAAGTTTATGAAGCGCTTGCCAAAACCTATGTACATAGACACAGTCTTCAGACACGCTTCTGTTTCTACTCTCCTGGCCACTGCGTTTAGTTAAACCAACTTGCTGTTTTGCCAAATGCTTCTTGTTTTTTTTTTATTTTTCCAAGGTAACTTCATGTCCGAGCAACAAACAAATGCTTTTCACAATACATATTATTTTTAGAAACAGCGGTTCCTATAGAATAATAGAGCTGTATATTAATATTAAGATGCGTAATCGCAACAAAAGGTTTAGAGTGATGTCAGAGGACAAAGAAACCATTAGCAAATCTATACATAGTACACAGCAGCTGCTGTGTACTATGTATAGATTTGCTAATGCTCGACTTTTATAAACACTTTGGACTCCTTGTTAAAAACTGTCACAAGTATGTCACCAATCTTTTAGGTTCCTGTTTTTCACTGGGGACACTATGCACAATTCCTTTTGCATATATAATTTGATGTGTGAGGAATATAAAATTGATTGTATCAAACTGTACCAAAGGTGTATCTAGTTTCTTTTTCCTCTGACATCACTCTAACCCTTTCATTGCGATTATGCATCTTATTATCAATATACGGCTTTATTATTCCACAGGAACCGCTGTTTCTAAAAATAATTTATCTACCCTGGTTCCTTAGTGAGTAGGGTCCCCTTGTTTCTTTTCTGGACTTTCACAATACATATATCAGGCTTGGTGTCTTTATGATAACATTTCAAAATAAACTGATCATGCCTATAGCCTTGATCATTAGCTTGACCCCATAACCAACTCAGTCATGCTGTATTGAGTATAAACTTTGCCACAAGTAAAAAAGTGCAACACAAGCAGTCTTTTAAGTGGAAGGATACAAATATAGTCCATTCAAAAACTGTATTGACAGAAATCAAGATGCGGATGAACCTAAGGACTCTCTCTGAGCAAGACTCTGATGGCTCTTTTTTATTGATCTTAAAAGGTCAGATGACAGGTTCACTGTCATGCTAGACTTAAAAATCCATCTACCTTAGTGCAGCTCTGGGCTCTCCAACACAAAACTACACTGTGAAGTCTAAAGCTAATCACTTCTCTCCTCACATCTGTGCTGCTGCAAGAGAAAAGTATCTAGTGTTCTAAGAGACTTTAATATCATTACAATGTCATGTGTGTACCAGTGAAAATGTAAGCTCAATTAGCTGGATAAATAAACAAAATGATCACAGATGTGTGGAGGGCAAGTACATTTTTGTGTGAAACACACTACTACTGCCCATTCAAAATATGTACTCCTGCCTACCAACACGTGGGGGACGCAGTTCTCCTCTCCTACTCGTGCTTTTGTAGTATCTTGGTATTCTCTATGCTATCCCTATCTACCTCTATTGGAATGTTGATGTGATGCATCTATCAGAATGTTGGAGATCTGCCTGACAGATTACAGTTGGCTGGGCTGAGCACCATGTTGGAGGCTCCTGGTGGGGTCTCTCTCTATACATCTTGGAATAAAGCATCACAAAATACTACTCAACGTGTGGACTTCTCATCATTACATTCATGCTGATGATCTAAATAAAGAACCTACACCTGCCAAGTCTGGAAGTACTTCAAGCTGTTTGAAATTAAGAAAAGAAACTACAAACCAGGAAAGGACCTCCTGCAACAAGAAAAGTTACCCCAACTGCCAGCATGACCCCACCAGTGACCTACAACCGGTCGCCCACAGCAGTCTGGCAGTCGTCCTGTGTAACAGTGAGGCTAAAAACTTTAAATTGGAACTGTGCCCTGACGTTGGGTAAGCCTATCTGTTTTGACTTTGGGACTCACGCTGGACCTTCACATGAGGGTAAGCATTCCTCTTGCCAACTCTGCCTTTTGTCCTATTTACAAGGAGAGCCTATTATAAGCTGTGTTGGAACTGTGCGCTCAAGAGTAAACCCAAATCCTTTCAGCTTTTGGCTCATCCTGTGCTTTGCCTTCATGTGAGGGTAAGCCTTAACCTTTCTGGAAAGATATGTGACTGTTCAAGTATAGGTACATTTATACATCGACTTTATTTTTGGCAATTCTGTACCTGTGAGCTTCGAGTTTGATGCCACTTTGTTTTGTATTGTTTCGCCATATTTAATGCCATATTTAATGCTTAATTTTAGAGCACTATTCAGTGGTAAATGTCATTCACAGTTTGCTCTGTTATATGCTTATATGCTTTTCACGCAACACACATGCATGTCATGCATTATTTTGCCTCTCTCATGAACATACACTTTGTTCATTCATTGTTCACATTCTTTTACATAACTATTTGAGAGGTTACTTTTTTTTTGCAATGGGTTTCCAGTCCCATTCGCGAGCAGTGGGTTATAGTCCCACCTGCTCTATGTCATGGTTTTTGCATTGACTCTTTTGTCTTATTTGCCCGCAGGGGGTTTTAGTCCCACCTGCTTATTTTAAACGTTTTGTGAGGGGTTCCGGTCCCATTTGTTTGCAGTGGGTTGTAGTCCCATCTGCTTAATTTAAGTGTTTTTGCGATGGGTCCCAGTCCCATTTCTTTGCAGTGGGTTTTAGTCCCTTCTGTATAACTTTAATGTTTGTGATGGGTCTTAGTCCCACTTACTCACAGTGGGTTTTAGTCCCATCTGTGTTTCTTAAATGTTTGCATTGGGTTCCAGTCCCATTTGCTTACTGTGGGTTCCAGTCCCACCTGTTTAATTTGCATTGGGTCTCAGTCCCATTTGCGTATTGTGGGTTTCAGTCCTACTAGTTTAATTTGTTATGGGTTCTAGTCCCATTTGTGTGCTATTTGCGCATTTTCTTTGTATTTGCGATGAGTTACAGTCCCATTTGCTGTTGTGGGTTTTAGTCCCACCTGGCACTATGTCAGTTGTCCACACGGACCTCGTTTATTTTAGTTTTATGCCCTGTCCGGTGTGTGTATTTTGTCTCCTTCAGAGGAGCTATGCTTGGGTTATAGTCCTATAGCATTATTGCGTTTTTATTCACTTATGCTAGTTTACCAGTCACTTTTTGGTGTCTAGGTTTTTAAAGTTTTACATCCACATATTTTGCTTGTGTTCACTATTTTTGTGCATTTATGCTTTCTATGCTAAATATGTTCAAATTTACATGTGTTCAGATTTGATGTATTTTTAATGCAACTTTTTGCACTATTATCTCTTGCATTATGTTATTGTATTTTGCTTAGTGGTAATAATGTTTTGATGAGGTTTCTCTTCTACTTTTCCTCATCTTCTCGAAATGAAAGTTTCTTTTGTTCTTTCTCTTTTATTTTGCCTTCCTTTATTTTCTTCCTTTTATTTCTGTAAGAAGAGATGATGGTTTATATGGTGTAAGAAGGATGGATGGTTTATACATTTTTTTCCTTCTTCTCTCTTGTTCTCTTTCTTAAGGTGTTTCCTCTTTACTGTTCTTCTTTTTCCGCTTTTGCTCATTTTACGCGCTTTCTTTTTCTCCTGTTCTCCGTTCCTGGTTTAAGCTTTTTGTTTTCTGTTTAAGGAGAGAGGATAATGTAGTTTCTTGGTATTCTCTGTTCTATCCCTCTCTACCTCTATTGGAATGTTGATGTGATGCATCTATCAGAATGTTGGAGATCTGCCTGACAGATTACAGTTGGCTGGGCTGAGCACCATGTTGGAGGCTCCTGGTGGGGTCTCTCTCTATACATCTTGGAATAAAGCATCACAAAATACTACTCAACGTGTGGACTTCTCATCATTACAGCTTTCTAAAGCTCTATCAAGCCGGACCTGAACATATGCTTTTCTTAGCAATATTTACTTGTTTAGGTAGGTCCATAAACCAACAAAATACATTCACAATTACAGTTTATATAAACATTTCAAAGAGGAGCATGTCATAAAGTCTTTAACAACAGGGTTTGCTATACAGGTAAACCATGTTTAGTAACTGGTACACGAGTTTATGAGCCAGGACACCTTCCTAATTGTTGTTGTCCTTGTGGGTGCATTTCATGCAACTGTTTCTCACCTGTGTATTTTCAGAAATCAAGTGTGGCACCTATTGGCTAAGATTATACGTGCCTAGGATAAATATATTTTGTATTGATATACCTGTGATTATTGCTAAAGCCTCACTGCAAATTAATGGAAATGTTTCAACTATATTTAGAATAAACTAAAGTTCTAAAATATTCATGTGGCAATTAAATGCAAATTACAAGCTGATGATATGAGGGAGGATGACAGTTCCAAACTATCTTTAATCTAAAAGCGTAACTAGGAGACCAGTGCTGCGTAAATGTACTTATCATGTAATACCGAGAGAGATTGCTTTCCTTTGTTCCCTTGATGTAGTCGTGTGTGGATTGTGCAAGTTTTTGATTTGTGTTTTGAAATCACGTATTTCAATGAAAAATCTCGCTCAAGTTGATCACTGTATCGACAGAGCCTGAAAAGCCAAAGGAAATTAACAGTGAATGACGTTTAAATCCCTAACTTTAAAAAGAATAAGGGTAATAATGAGTAATGCAGGACCAAAATGTGTTATTCCACAAATAAATGATAATCCAAAAATCAACAAGGCGGCCAGCACAGGTGAGCACCATTCAGACCAAGAACATATAGAAACAACCCTCGCAAAGAAATTTCAACCAATCAATTTATGACTCGCTCGCTACAAGTGAAGAGTCACTCAAAACCATCATTCCTTCGCGTGCAGATTAGCAGATAACACTCCCATTATGTTCATTCATGACATTGTAGACAACACTCACGGACTACTTACTATAACAGGAACATGGTCAGGACTGGGCCTTGTGTATTTCTCTGATACTTTATTGAACAGTTATTAATTTCAATGCTTTATATCTGTCATCGGATTTATTCATATTTATTCTTCAGTTAGAGTTGATTGGACTCACCTCTAAGCTCTTTATAGCATAGAGAGCTTGGAATCAAGCCTCAGTACTTGTTTAGCACTATAGTTAGGAATCCTGAATTGATAAATGCAGGCTGACTTATACAACAGACAGCATAGTTCCTACTTCCCTTGGCTATTAACTCAATAATTGGCAATGCCAACAGACCTGGACAGTTTAACGCCAATGTGTTCTTTGTTTAAATAGAAGTACACGTCACAGAAAAAAGGTTGCTGCTGAGTGTAGTGAGGAACAAAAAACTAAAATTAATTAATCTTTCCTATGAGCAGCGGCGGCCCCTTTATTGCAGCAGAGGAGCGCCCCCCCCCCCATCTCCACCCGCAAATAAAACAATAATAAAGGTTTTAAACTCGTTTTATTATCGTTTTATTGTAATCCCTTGGACCCACTCCCAGGACTCTGATGATTCCTGAGGCCGGGTCAATGGGAATTACACTGTGGTGAGGGAGTGGTGGACACTCTTCTCTGCGCATGAGGGTTTGGCGGGCTGTCTCAAGCTGGCCGGACCCTCATGCCTAGTAAAGCTTTCTCCAGCCTCAGCTGCATTGCTGGCGGTGGAAAAAACAGGCACAGGTTCCCTGCCTGCCTGGGAGCACAAAGTCTTAGGCCAATCCTGATGCTGCATTCATGCAGCATCAGGATTAGCTGCAGTGCATTTTGGGAGCCTGTGGCCAGAAGACAGAAGAGCGTGATGCAGTGGACATTATCTTTTTTAATTATTATTATTTGGTCCCCCAACACCCCCCAGCTCTTTCCTCTGGCCCGCCCTGCCACTCTGAGTTGCAGAATCTAGTAGGTAATACACCAGGACCAGGATCCTTGAAAACTGTTTGACTACAGGACTTCCCCTTTTCTGCACTCATGGGAGGCATTTGATCCACCAAAATTTTGTTGACCATATTCTTGATTGAATGCCAGACTGAGGATAAGTATATCCATACGGCGTACTCTTGGATTCATTTTTTTTATTGAATTGTTTCCACTGTGTTTACATTTCAAGGACGGTATTTTGTATTTTGGTTTGCCCTGAAGAAAGCCAAGGACCCATAGGGCCGTTCATTGGCTGAAACATGTTGGCAAGTACTTTAAGGTCTTAGTGCCATTGTATCCTGGGAACACCTGTCTGTTGTTTTTAATATCGACCATTACTCCATATTAAAGGGATACCAATAGTTTCTGGTGGTTTTTTAATCTTTAACCCCCTTGGCCTTTTCTCATAAGCGATCCCTGAAATACGGTCGAGCCCACACTGGCCTTTAGGAGCCAGGGCGAACCTGATGATGACGCATGACACTATTAGAGTGTGTGAGGGTTACTATAAAAAGAGGTATTGTCCCCAACAGTGGTAGTAGCAGATGATTTGATCACCTTCTGATAGAGAACTGTGCCTACACCCTATTTACTAGTCTCCACTGTGTTGGATACTTTTGGTTATTGCACTAGACCGAGACAAAGTCACAAGTTCAGGCTGACTGCAATGGATCCTGGACCAGCTACTGGGACCAGTTAAGCCTGCTGTACAAGAGTACCTTAAATCCTGTTTGCGGAGCATTGCAAGGTTCCACGACAAGATGTTATTTCAGGCAACGATAAGTTGTATGAGATATATGTCAGGGACAGTAAGTGGAACACCAAATCCTTTTAAATAAAACACTCAAAGATCACTGGAAAAGGGAATACAACATTTTAAATATCTATTTTAAAACTAAATCCCTAGTCTAGTGCACACAAAATGAATTGTAACAACAATAAAACAAACATTAAGCCTGTAAGGACCTTTATAAGTAATGTTAACAACAGAAAGTATTTCAACATCATTGTTCTTAAGCACCAGCGCCTTAAGTAGTAACTTAAGTGCTATAATACATTTAGCATTCTAGCACATTGGTAAGTAAAAAGCATAGTCAGAGTTTCAAAGAAGGTTCATACCAACATACCTGATTACAGAAAAATAAGTCCTATTCTCAGCTCACAAAGGCTGCTCTGGGTATTTGTGATATGCAAAGCTAGTAAAGCAACCAACTAGATATCTAGTGATGACTGACTGCCTCCCATCTTCAGTTATGGCAGATGTGCCATTGTGGCTGTCTTCCCGTCACCTGACTTGAAATTCCACTATGACATTCAGCCTCTATCCATAATTTTGATATGATTATTCAGAGCTTTGTTGAAGACTTTTATAATAAGCATTGGCCCTATAAGGGAACACAATGATGCTTAAGACACCTCCTAATTTCCAGATGGTAAAAGAATCAAATACACAACAGAGAATTCAACTCAGGGAGGAGGGCCGCATGCACTCCTCCAAATTTTATTGAAAGTGGGTATGAGGGTCCCTAAGGCCTAGTTAATGTCGGGTGACCCCGCTTCTTTTCATGAAAAGCACCTGCAGCCACAAGTTTCCCTCCAAAACAATAGAGACCCCATTGCCTGGCCCGCTCATTTTGTTTAGGCATTGTGGATCAACTAGTTTGACCCCATCACACCTAGTTGGCAGAGTATCCCTACGCTTTCCTCCATATCTGTTTTTTAATCTTTGTTTAGGACAGGGGATAGAGTCCCAAAGATCCTAAAATGTCTGCCTCTACATCTTTGTTGAAGTGGTGTCAGCCAATCAGATCATATCTTTTAATGTGTAATATTTGCAGATCCGCTACAGCATGAAATAAACATACATTTGTTACTTTAATTCCACAAAATCTACTGAAATGATTGACAAGAAAAAATCACAAATAGCTTGAATTCTGGACAAGGATGTACCTTGCTGCCAAATTTGGGACCATGTTTATGACCCGGTTTGCGTCGTTCTTACACCATGCAACATGGTGCAAGAGAGGTAAGTCATATTTTTGATGTGTGGCTCACTGGTTAGAGCAGGCAGACCCTGAAGCAGAGGTCAGACCCGGGACCAGGGTTCAATTCCTGACGCGGCAGGGTCTTGAGCTCAAAAGTCCATGGACTCGATAATTCTCGCTTCGGTGCCTGACCTAATCATGGGTTCACACTCTGCAACTCTGGGCATTAAGCTTGCTTAATCTCCACAACGGCCCCCCACGGCGGGATGCCTGGCTTTCACCTTGGGGATGCCCTGTAGGGGCTATCTCACAGGGAAAAGCCAGGACGGGTTCCCAAGGCAAGCGCGGAGATACCCCTTTGGGGGTCGATTCAGGCGCTATATAAGAAACATAATAATAATAATAATGCCCTTCAAAGCAACTTTGCATGGCTTTGAGTGGCTCCAAAATTCTTGAGTAACGCAATCCAGTGCAAATCGCTGTATTGCCTTACTATGCCCTTGGTAGGAGTTGCATGGGTGTTCCCATGGAACTCCCATGGATTTTGTCACATTCCCAGACTTACAAGACCTTGTAAACCTGGGAACGAATCAAAAAGATATACCTCCATGGGAGAGACGTAACTAGGAGACATATCTTTATTTCTCATTGGTACTTCGTTTTCTTTGTGTGCTGCTATTCACAAATCTATGAGTGTAAAGCACATCCTCCACTTATCGTTTCTTTCTATGGGGTGATCCCCACACAAGTAAGTTTACTACTTAGAAGTTATGTTGGGGGACCTGAGTGGATAGCTAGAAAGTTGGCATACTTACTATTAAATAGGAGTGGGCTATGGAGCTTTACGGAGAGTAGGGAGAAGGTAGGGGGTTAGGGAGGGGCACACACTGATGCACAATAACGTAAGCCAATTGCAATACACAAACTGCACTTCTAAAGTAACTACAACCAAAAAGGGGGTGTAAACAATAGTAAATTACGCCAGATCAGGGAGTTTTGCTTTAAGTCGAGTCTTAATTATTTTCACCTTCTTTTTCAGGGGGTAGAGACATGTATGTCTATACATTAGTTCTTTATTGGCACTATCTCACATTGCGTTGTAGGAAAGTTAAATATATACCAATTGGGTGAAACCAATTTTACCAGCACCATTATAAAGCCAGATTGCACACACTGTAGTACTGAATATCCCTGTCACAGTGCACAGAGGCCTAATAAGAACAAAAGTAGGGTTCGGAAAAGGCAAAAAATCTTTAGAGACCATTCAGAAAAGGTGAATTTTCTACAGGATCCTTGGCTACTTTGACAGTCAGTTTGTTACTACATTTATGAAGTAGATAATATCCTGCTGCTATACTATATTGTGAAATGGATTCCGTAATTTAATAACAAAACATGTTAGCTCTTACTGCAGCATTGTCACCAGCATGAGATAAAAACTATACAGGAAAACATGGAAACATTGTGGGTGATGCAGGAGCATATGAGTTCCCGCACATTTTTTTTTACCAGATATTTTGTCTTGGAATACTAACACATTTTTAACATTTTATGAATATTCCACTGGAGATTCTCATTTTCATTTTGCTATATATTCTTGTTTGTTTTCTGTCTATATTCTGCAACACCATTCCATTCATGATTGGTCCTAAGACACATTGGTCTTCTTTTATGGGATTTTGTTGTAGGGCAGCGCAACAAGGCACCTTGCAGTGCTGCCATATGCCAAATTGAAAGGGAAGAAGTCCACCTTATACAAACAATACTCTGCATTCCTGTTCTTTCTGCCTGTGCTGGCTCCATTGTGGCAGCCTAGCTCTATTGGACCATGGTGCAAGGGTGCCTCTGTTGCAGGCAGGATTGTTTTTGTGCAGGAAGGGGCACCTTCCTGCCCAAAAACTATTTTAAGAGGTGTTTTCCAGATTCTCTGTGTGCCACAGAATGCAGCACACATGGAAAGAGGAAAAAACGAGGAGAGATGAAGTTATGTCTTCTCTTTACGCCACACCTTGGGAGGTGTACAGATTTAGCACTTCCTCAGGTTTACATACTTTTTTTAATCTGGGGCAGCATCAAATTCCATGGGTGTTGCATGGGAACATCCACTGCAACGCCTACGGACCACCTCCTGGGCGCAAAGTAAGTTGGTGCAGCAATTTGCGCTGTGTCACCTTACTCTATGAGGCCACTCAATGCCACGCAGTGTTTGTGTGGCTTCATAAATCATCACGTGGTGCAAATGTCATGCACGTCTGTCATAAATAAGCCCCAGGATGTGTCGAATATGGGCGTCCATAATTATGACTGACTGGCAAAGTTTTCTATAGGAATTAAACTTCGCAACTTTGCAGAGGAGATCAAATTGGCACTAATGCAAAACTTTGCCTGCGGGCAAAGAGTCAATCAAATAAAGTTTTTGCAGCAGATATTTCTGCAGAAACATACTTTACACAAACCTCAATTGTATTTGCTTTAGCAACAGTTACATTATAATATCTTTATAGTGGATTAGTTGTTTGAAAAATACATGGTCAGTGAATGATTATAATCTGTAGATCTCGCATTGGTACTCAATTATTTAGCACTTCTGTACCTTACATTTAACAATTTTACACCCTGCCCAATTATGTGGGTCTCACACTGTTTTATCCATCTCTATCTTGATGCATTTCCTAAGTCTCTTAGTTATATGCAGAACGCTCCGTTTTCCTCTATTTAAAATGCTAACAAATTACTATACACATTCCTGTAAATTGAGGCTCTTAAATTAACTTCAGGCGCAATGCTTAAATTGTAGTTTGGTATCGTGCAAATTAGCTTTACGCCATGATGTGAAACACTGCATGTGTTTATGTTAATGGAGACAGAAAAATTAAACACAATTGCAGCATGTAGCAAAGTCCTTAAAAAATACTAAATAGAAAGCTGCTAAGTCATTCACGGAGCACAGCAAGAAAAAGATGTATAAGTAATGCTGCTAATGGGCCAAATTCAAAACTCAATGACACAAACACTCTCAGGCTGCTGGATTGCGCGTCTCTATTAAGTGAATAAAATGTGCACCAACCATCAATAACCTGTCAGGATCCATGTTCTTTCTTCTCGGTGACACACGCTTCATATCACTGCTGTCATTTCAATTGTTCCCAGAGCTCTGGGAAGAAATGTGTCTAATGCACGGTGCACATTCAGACATCGTTTCCTTGACAATGTGGGCGGTGCAGAAAGCTGTTTTACTTTCTTAGCAACTGCTCCAACTTGATCATTTGGCTGCAGTACACACTGCACGAGCTGGCAGCACGTGCCGGGTAATCCTAGTGACAGCGCGTGGCCCTTGATATTTCCAAAGTGCCGGCTTGAATGCCATGGCTCATTGGGTCTAATATGGCCAGATGGCACCGACGAGAGTGCCTGTAACTGAGAGTCCTATTAGGCGCCGGGGAGGGAGTGATTATACCTTATATCAGAGTGCTGGAATCAACGTAATTGAGACTGCTTCTTCAATTTCACTGCTTTTCATTGCAAACATGGGGGTTGCATTGCAAAAGCAGCCTTTATGGTACAAAGTTGCACCATCAAACAACTCAATCCCTCATTTGGGGATCAGAAATTCCTGCATATGCCGCAGTCATGGGGTTGGCGGCTAACAATACTCTCCAGCCGTTTCCCCTATACAGTTTGGCTGGTTAAACCTAGGGGAATGTATGCGTTGGAACATGCAGGCTAATTACCTACACATGCTGGGAATTGTTATTGTTGTTATTATTAATTATTGTGTTTAGTTTGATGCCGCTGAATATCACGCGGAAACGCAAAGGTATATCTATAATAATATTGTTTATTTGGCTCGAGTTGTGACCTGAATGCAACAAGCAGTCACAACACATGGTGGTCCTGCTGAGTGAACAGGTTTTCTGAAACAATATTAAGACACCCAGAACCAAGAGCAAATTGGCATCTGTTTGGTAAGCTTGCAATGCACACACAGACAACAGTTACAACTCAGGCAATTGGAGTGCAAGCTTCTCTTCCATAGAAAGGGTTCACTGTGTGCAGTAATAATGCAAATACACATGCAGTAGCAATGCAATTTATCCACACAAATTGAATAGGATCTGTGCTTGCAGTGCCAGTGTATCATATCTCTCACTGAAGAAATACAGCCTCAGCAGTGGCAGTAAAATATGCTTTGTACATTTGCAATTGTATATGTGTGTAGTCTTTAATGTAACGCATGTAATCCTAAGTCCTTTTGTTTTGCAACTGGTTCTTATGTAAAGCGCTCTGACACCTTCGGGTAAAGTTTGCGCTATAGAAAATCTAATAAATAAATAAATAAATAAATAAATACACAACAGTTGCAGCAAACACGGCTCTTCCGTCTCCTCATGCACACACATAGGACAGATATGGCACCGGAAGCAGCTGCATAACGTCTCCTTACCCAATCCTGCTGTTACATTGTTAAATGGTGCCTTAGCGCCTACATATTAAATGGACACTACGAGGGTCAGGCTTTTATGGGAGGGTTCGCAGAGAGATGAAAACTCGGATGGGGTATGGAATAAGGTTTTAGAATATTTCAAGGAGAATTATATCAACTCTCGTTTTCGATTCAAGCAAGTAAATGATGTCCATCAAATTATTTGTTGTCACACAAAATATTCAGAATGCATATTGGCGCCATGGATGTGTGGACTAGGGGCCATATTTATTAAGATGTAATGAAGCACAGCTAACCACCTTGATGCAATAAGAGACCGGGAAAGGGTAGAAATGTGCCGTATTTAACATATTATGCTGCACTACTGCCTTTTCCCAGGACTGGTGCACAATATGCTGTCAAGCGCCAGCGCAGGGCCACTTGCACAGTGCAAAGGTGCCTGTTTTGCAGGCAGGATTATTTTTGAGCATGAAGGGACACCTTACAGCACAAAAACAATCCTCTGAGCTATTTTCTCTTTCGATGGTGTGCTGCAGAATGCAGAACACATCGAAAGAGGAAAATCCTTGAAGAAATTAAGATATGTCTCCTCATTGGGCATCCCCTGGGGATGCATAACAGTTCTGATGCATTCCCAGATCTACCATCTATGGTACATCTGGCAGTGCATCCAAATCCATGGGTTTTACGTTGGAACACCCATGCACCACGGATTGAATGCCTCCTTTAGGTAGAGTAACACAACACAGACATTTGTGCTGCATTGCACTATTTTGTATTTATCAAGGCGCTCAGGGTCACACAAGAGGGCCATGCATAGCTTAATAAATGACATTTAAGGGTTATGTCACTTTAGCACCCCATTGCATTGGGCGAAAGCAATGTAACCCTTTGATAAACATACCCCTGGATGTTTCCAGCCTGAGACAAATTTCTTCCATATTTTGTAGGAATCTGTACACACCTAAGATTGTGGGAGAGAAGTCTTGCTAATGATTAAATAGGTTTCCAATATAGAGATTACTAAATATCATTTGCAATGCTAGCTGGGTCAGATAGGGAGAACTAAGGCCACTATGCAAAAGTGTGGATTCATATACTTACCGCGTTGTGTTGCAAAACAGAGTGGGGTATGTACAATAGAAGTGACGGAGTGAGGTGTTAGCCGTCATGGCTTAACACCTCATTTCACCACTTCTGAAACGCAATGCTGCATCATATTTATAACGATGCGGTGCATCCTTGCATTTCCTCCTGCGATGGTGCTCATTTAGCATTGTAGCGCCAACGCAGACACCCTTGAACCATAGTGCAAGGGTGTCTGCATGCAGGGGAGGATTGTTTATGTGTAGGAAGGTGTCCCTTCCTGCATATAAGAACTCCGGAAATGCCATTTTGTCACTTTCATATGTGCTGCTTAATGTCACTCACATGAAAGTCACAACATGGGATTTTTTTAAAGATTGTTCATGTACAGGAAGGGGGACCTTCCAGTGCATAAACAATCTATGGCATGTTGCTTTTTCCTTGTGTGCTGCACAGGGCAGCACACATGAAAAAAAGCAAAAACAAGGAGAAATAATGGATTTCTCCTCATTGTGCCAACTTAAGACCAGATTTTACCTGGTCTTAATTCTGGAGCTGCCTCCTATGTACACTGCCCTTGTACATGGGTGTAGCGGTGGAACGCCCACCAAACAACCATTGCCCACCCCTTTGCGCTAACATTAGCGTGAAAGGGGTCCTTATTTTCAAGGCAGCGTTAAGCCATTTTAAGTGGCTTAAAGCTGCCTTGTAAATAAGGTTAAGCCCCTATCGCTACCACAATGTCGATAAAAGTGACATTGTGGTGGTGATAGGGGCTTGTACATATGCCCCAGAATGTTGTAATGGCATGGAAGGAGAAAAGTGCCCCAAAAGAGGAAAAGTTGTGATAAAATGGACATGGGCTGGATTAACTACACTGAACATTCTCTGACATTGGAACTCGAATATGCCTTCAATTGATGAATGGGATGTAATCCTATTGACAGTTGATTCCAAAACAGACACCCACCCACCATGATGTTCTTTATGTCCTGCATGGGATAGGAGGATGATTGTTTGGTGCTTTTATTGTGACTGTATCCCTTTGGTATTGTTTTGATTACTTTGATTGATTACACACACCTGTAACAATTAATAGAAATAATGCAATGTTTGGAGAGTTGTGGTGTGAGGGGATGAATGAAAGTTGCCATTTTGCCATTAGTCTTAATATGTTTATCTGAGGGCAGGTAAAGTTGCTCTGTCAGAAGTTACATTTGCTGACACATTATGTACTTAGATTCTTGTACTACTGGTGTGCCACTAAAAGGAATAAAGGTCAGTTAGACAGCGTAGATTGATGTCAATCCATGATGCGGTATGGACATCCTATTGGCAGATGAGCTGTACATCGGTTTGCACGTAACAGGATTTCCACCTCTGAATCCACCTAAAAAATTGCCTTTCATGTCATAGGGGATCTCAGACAAGCCTGCAATGTAGAATGCAACAGCCAGGCCTTTAATGGAAAATAATATTGTCTCTCAGCAGTGGATTTGTTAGATACCTTACTACAGGGCAGAATCCAATCAGACATGCTTTGAAGGTGCCAAGCCAATATCAAATTCTCCCAAGCTATCCAATGTCAGCACAGCTTCCTAAAACTAATAAAATAGATTTTTCGTTTACTGATTGATTGTAACTAGTGAATACAGTGTAGACCCAGGTGTCATGTCACCATAATGTGACATCCAAACAAAAAGAATAATTCTGGGTTGAAGAAGGATTTTAACATCATATTTTACGAGACCGAGACAAACAACAAGTGAGGGGACAGAGAGAAGATAGGACAACAGACTGTACAAGCATGGATCAAGCTCAGGAATGGGCAATTTAATGTATGAATTTTTTAATGAAGAATAATTTGGATCAATCTGATTTGGAGCATCTGAATCAAACACATGGGGCCGTATTACAGCAAGTGCCCTAGGGGCTCAACGTGCATTTGCGCCTGCTTTACACGGCCCTGGGTCACTTAGGAATTACAGAAGGGGGCCCAGATGCCTGTGACTTCCCTTCAGTAATATCAAAAGTTCTGGCGCACTTAAAGGGTGCCCATGTGTCTCTAACAAGGGAAGCCGATGCGTGACAATCGCGCAGCCCCCAGAGCAAGCATAAAGGTCTCACAGAACTCTCATATAGCTCTAACTGTTGCCTCAGAATTCAATCGGGCTAAAAAAAAAATACAAGAGGGACAAATATAGGAATGTAAAGGCAACAAAAAAAAAGAAACAGCAAGACCGCTCTGTTTGCATTCTCAAGTCCTCAGCAGCGCATGCATTTAAAACAAAAAATAAGGAATGAAAAAAGTTGAAAGAATATGAACGTTCTGTTGCCTCAATCAAGTTCGCCTTGTAGTACACATTCACAGGTAGAGAGTGTGCATGACCTCAAAGTACAAGAAAAGGCCAACATAACTGTTGCAGTTCAAAACTTATTTACGACAAAGAAAGAAAGAAACAAAGAAAGAGCACAACAGCCACAAACGGTGAAAGAACAACAAAAAATAATGGTTGCTCCACCCAAGGCTGAGGACAGAACTGACAGAAGTACAGGGTCACTCAACAGGCTTAGACCCTGTAACACAATTAACAGACAGGTGTCATCACAGAGTCAAACATCTCACAAAAAAAACGGAAATGGAACAAGTTAGCGCCATTTTGAATTCCGGCACCACCAGCAAATAACAACACAGCTGTCATATTGAAACCTAGACACCTTTCAACAAGATCAGACATCCCACAAAAGTTTCAAGTGCCAGCAATAGGTGACTGGTATTTGTCAGTATGACAACGGAAACAAAACCAGGAAGGACATCACCTTTACATATCAGCACCCTAATACCACTGATTCCAACACCTGGAATCAGCATGGGTAAGCTAGAATGCCTCGAGCACTTTTACAGCTTTGTCAACGCATCAGAAGAGAGAGATGAAAGAAACATTGGGCAAACTTCACAAATCTAACTTAAGACAAAATCCTAAACTTACTACTTTTGGTATTCACAAAAGGCATTTAGTAGTAGAAAAGTTAGGATTTTGTCTTAAATCTGTCTTAAGTCTGTCCTATGTTTGTCCTGGTGGAGCTCTCCTTCACAACTTAATCACCTGTTGTCTAGAACTATACTACTTGTTATCTGCTTGAATAAATCACCTTTAATTACAACCTACCTGCATTGACCTCCTCACTACACAGTGCTTCTATGGTAACATGAATGTGAACCCAAATCTGGTCCATCCTCAGTGCACACACACAAAAACAATTAAAAAATGGGTCACATGCATCTGTACCAATGCTGTGGCAGTTGGTAAGGTGCCTCGACTGCCACTGGGCAGATATATAGATGCAGTAGCTCATAAGCAGGGCACAATATTTCAGTAATTTTTGCAAAAAAAAACAGAGGTGTGCGAGTATTCAAGTTAAAATTGAGCAGAATGGGTGGTCATGTACACAGGTTGCAATATTGGCACAATTGTATAATAATAACACTCACCCAAGAAGACTCATTATCGAGATTCACATGTGTTAGGGCTGAGTTTTGAGGTTTCCAATGCTGAAATCAATGTACTCAAGAAAGTTCTAAGCTTTTGTCCACTGTTCGGACCCAACTTTATACAGATTCACATAGATTTGTCCGTAAGCTAAAATAAAAAAAAAAAATCTTTGCCAACAATAAAAAACTGTGTCCAGTTCCTATATATATATATATATATATATATATTTTTGAAACAAAGGAGGCGGCACAGTCAGAGATCGATTTAAAGCCTTATTTATTGCAAGACTTCACCCCACCAACGCGTTTCGGCCTCACTCGGCCTTGTTCACGGTTGGTTAGTCCCTCTACAGTGTTTGTATTTATACTAGCCCATTTGTAGCCATTTATGAGGCATTATGGGAGATGTAGTTTTGGTGCAATTAAGTGATTAAAGAAAAGAAAGACTTTGCATGCTTTTAACACTTAAATAACAGTCATTGTTCAAGATGAGGGGTTTAGTACCCATTGTCTTGACTCGATGTTTTTATCCGGTGTTGTTCCGGGTGTAGTACCCATTTTTGTTCTGAGGTTCTTATTCCAGATGGACATGCAGATCCTCTCCAAAGTTCATCCCCTTCGGGTGTTTGGTTCGGAGTCTAATTATCATGCGAGACTCCATCTGTCGCAATCTTCTGACCACATCACCTCCTCTTTCCATTTTGTCCAGCACTTTTGCTCCGAAGAAATGCATTTGCCTCCAATCACCATTTTGGCATGTACTCATGTGCTTCGCGGTGGCATATTGCATGTTGGCATTTTTTACTGCTCGAATATGTTCCAAAATTCTTTTCTTCAACATACACGTGGTACACCCCACATATTTCATTCCGCATTTACATTCGATTATGTAAATGACATTTTTTGAGGTGCATGAGATTTGTTGATCTATTCTCATCAACTTGCCATCTGGTTCTTCGATTGCTTTCATACTTTTTCCAATCTTGCAGGCTTTGCAAGTATTGCAGGGTTGGAATCCTTTTCGCTGCATTTCTAGCCAGTTCTGTCTCGGCTTTTCTTGGAAGTGGCTTTTGACCAATAGGTCTTTCAGTGAAGTATTTTTCTTGTATGTTATTTGCGGTGAGTTGCCAATGGTATTGCCAATATCAGGATCATTTTTCAAGAGATGCCAGTATTTTTTCATTATTCGGGCAATGTTGGAACTTTCTTTGCTGTAGGTCATTATTAGTCTTGGAGGTGTGTGGGTTTCATTCTTTTTTGGTTGTTCCATCAATGTTTGGGTGCGTGTTTTTTGATCAATTTTCTTTTTGCAATTGGTCAATACTCTTTCTTCATAGCCTCTCGCTCTGAATCTGCATTTGCTTTCTTCAATGATTTTCTCCGCATCTTCAGCTACTGAGCAGTTCCTCTTTAGTCTTGTGAATTCGCCATACGGTATACTACGCAAAAGTGGCGTGGGATGGAAACTTGTCCCATGAAGTACACTGTTCGTGGCTGTCTTTTTTCGAAATAGAGTTGATTCCAATTTTTCATTGTGCACATATATTTTTGTGTCCAAGAAATCTATTTCTTTAGTGCTGATGTTACATGTGAATTGCAATCCGACATTGTTATTGTTGAGTTTGTTGAAATATGTCTGAAATTGCTCATTTGTGCCGTGCCAGATAATGAACAGGTCGTCGATGTACCTGACCCATAGCATTATCCTTTCCAGATCTTGTTGATTTTCTTCATTGCATGCTATGGTCTTCTCCAAAAAAACAATGTATTTTTCTTCAACAAGCAACTATTCAGACAAACCTGTGGCACCGCTATGGGCATTTCTCTATCACCGAACTACGCCAATATCACCATGGGGTGGTGGGAGAAGACCATAGCATGGAATGAAGAAAATCAACAAGATCTGGAAAGGATAATGCTATGGGTCAGGTACATCGACGACCTGTTCATTATCTGGCACGGCACAAATGAGCAATTTCAGACATATTTCAACAAACTCAACAATAACAATGTCGGATTGCAATTCACATGTAACATCAGCACTAAAGAAATAGATTTCTTGGACACAAAAATATATGTGCACAATGAAAAATTGGAATCAACTCTATTTCGAAAAAAGACAGCCACGAACAGTGTACTTCATGGGACAAGTTTCCATCCCACGCCACTTTTGCGTAGTATACCGTATGGCGAATTCACAAGACTAAAGAGGAACTGCTCAGTAGCTGAAGATGCGGAGAAAATCATTGAAGAAAGCAAATGCAAATGCAGATTCAGAGCGAGAGGCTATGAAGAAAGAGTATTGACCAATTGCAAAAAGAAAATTGATCAAAAAACACGCACCCAAACATTGATGGAACAACCAAAAAAGAATGAAACCCACACACCTCCAAGACTAATAATGACCTACAGCAAAGAAAGTTCCAACATTGCCCGAATAATGAAAAAATACTGGCATCTCTTGAAAAATGATCCTGATATTGGCAATACCATTGGCAACTCACCGCAAATAACATACAAGAAAAATACTTCACTGAAAGACCTATTGGTCAAAAGCCACTTCCAAGAAAAGCCGAGACAGAACTGGCTAGAAATGCAGCGAAAAGGATTCCAACCCTGCAATACTTGCAAAGCCTGCAAGATTGGAAAAAGTATGAAAGCAATCGAAGAACCAGATGGCAAGTTGATGAGAATAGATCAACAAATCTCATGCATCTCAAAAAATGTCATTTACATAATCGAATGTAAATGCGGAATGAAATATGTGGGGTGTACCACGTGTATGTTGAAGAAAAGAATTTTGGAACATATTCGAGCAGTAAAAAATGCCAATATGCAATATGCCACCGCAAAGCACATGAGTAAATGCCAAAATGGTGATTGGAGGCAAATGCATTTCTTCGGAGCAAAAGTGCTGGACAAAATGGAAAGAGGAGGTGATGTGGTCAGAAGATTGCGACAGATGGAGTCTCGCATGATAATTAGACTCCGAACCAAACACCCGAAGGGGATGAACTTTGGAGAGGATCTGCATGTCCATCTGGAATAAGAACCTCAGAACAAAAATGGGTACTACACCCGGAACAACACCGGATAAAAACATTGAGTCAAGACAATGGGTACTAAACCCCTCATCTTGAACAATGACTGTTATTTAAGTGTTAAAAGCATGCAAAGTCTTTCTTTTCTTTAATCACTTAATTGCACCAAAACTACATCTCCCATAATGCCTCATAAATGGCTACAAATGGGCTAGTATAAATACAAACACTGTAGAGGGACTAACCAACCGTGAACAAGGCCGAGTGAGGCCGAAACGCGTTGGTGGGGTGAAGTCTTGCAATAAATAAGGCTTTAAATCGATCTCTGACTGTGCCGCCTCCTTTGTTTCAAAAAATTACCTGGGTCAGGATCCGACCCCTGGGCAGAGCACACACTGCAGAGCGCGCCCACATGGCTATGGGATCTCCTTGGATGCTGATATATATATATATATATATATATATATATATATATTAAATTTACCAAAACATTGTGCCCTGCTTATGAGCTACACAAACAGATTCACATAGATTTGTCCGTAAGCTCAAATTGACCTGGACACAGTTTTTTATTGTTGTCAAAGTTTTTTTTTTTTTTTAGCTTATGGACAAATCTATGTGAAGTTGTATAAAGTTGGGTCTGAACAGTGGACAAAATCTTAGACCTTTCTTGAGTATATATATACATATATATATTACCTACTGGCGGTCACCAGTAGGTAGTTATAGTTAGGACCTAGTTTCCATAGGAAATCCACAACATTCTATTTGGAATAACTTTGGCGCCGGTGGAGGAATCTTTGCGAATTTCTCCAAGAAAATGGCCTGCTTGGTTCCGCTCCTTCCCTGAAAGTATAGGGATGATTTGTCAAGTGGGGGCCGAGTAAAAAGGGAGTTCCAAAACGTGTTTTCCCAATGCAATTTTCCATAGGGACCTTTAGCCAGGGCTAAAGCCCGATCGGCTGAACGGAATTAAATGAAATTTGACAGAGAGGTAGAGTTCATTTCACAGATTGTGCTTTTTTTTAAATGGTGTAAATCCGTTCCCTAGTTTCTGAGAAAATGGGAAGTAAAATCATAGCGATATCTAGAGTCGTAGTTCAGTACGCGTACTGAAATCTGTTCAATTACGAGGGTGAGCTGCATGCTGATTGGCTGTGAACTGTCTGTCAACAATCGAAACCAGGAAGTGTTGGTGGTCATCTTGTGCCTCGCTAGAACCGAGTCACAAGAAAACAGTAAAACAAAGTTGAGAATTAAGGGAAGGGGGTATGCTAAAGACATTCTTACCCTCTAGGCTTGCTCACGGGGTCGTACATGGATGTTTAGGCTCTATTTTTTATTTTTATAATGGCCTACGAGTATGTAAATACCTACAATTACGAGCAGGATCTGCATGCTGATTGGCTGTCAATACTTCAAACCAGGAAGTGTTGGCAGCAATGTTGTACGGCTATGTAAATACCTACAATTACCAGCAGGATCTGCATGCTGATTGGCTGTCAATACTCCAAACCAGGAAGTGTTGGCAGCCATGTTGTTTGTCGGGAGAGGAGAGTCACAAGAAAACAGTAAAAGAAAGTTGAGAAATAAGGAAAGGGGGGGGCAGGGTAGAAACATTCTGAGCCTATAGTCTTAGTCAGGGGGTGGTACATGGATCTTTAGGCTGAATTTTTTTTAAAAATAGAAAATGGTGGGGTACTCGTGCAGTACTTGTACGTGGTGGAAAAGGTGAAAAAAAAGTAGAAGTCTGTTTTATTAATTAGGTCCCGGGGGGCCAAATTACGGGGGCAATTTTTCTGCATAATGGGGGCTTGTAAGGTGTCCCGATCACTGGGACACCTTACCACTCCAACCTCACCCTCTGGCTATCCAACACCGCCGACACCTTAGCACCACTGAAAAAACGTCAACACAAACCTGGCATCAAGAAGGCCTCATGGTTCAACGATGACCTCAAGAAGTCCAAGAAACTATGCCGCTCCCTTGAAAAGGCCTGGAAAAAAGACCCATCCACCAACACCAAAGACGCCTTCAAAAGCGCCATCCGTACTCACCACCAACTGATCCGAAAAGCCAAGAAAACAGCATTCAAGGATCGACTTGACAACAACGCCCACAACAGCAAGGAACTTTTCAACATCATCAAGGAATTTTCCAACCCCTCGGCCAACTCCAACGACATCACCCCCTCTCAAACCCTCTGCGATTCCCTAGCCTCTTTTTTCCACAACAAGATTGCTGACATCCACAACAGCTTTGACAACCAACCCGGAAGCCAACCCACCCCACCATCAGCCGACCATCTTCCCCTCGTTAACACCCTTAACGCCTGGAACCCAATCTCCACTGAGGACACCATCCGCCTGATGAATTCCATCCACTCTGGATCCCCCACAGACCCATGCCCTCACCACATCTTCAACAAAGTAGACTCCGTCATAGCTCCGCACCTCCGAGACGTCATCAACTGTTCCTTCAACTCCGCTACCTTCCCAGAAGACTGGAAACACGCTGAACTCACCGCCCTTCTGAAAAGACCAACAGCAGACCCCACCGAACTCAAAAACTACCGCCCCATCTCGCTTCTTCCATTCCCGGCCAAAGTCATCGAGAAAGCTGTCAACAACCAGCTCGCCGCCTTCATCGAAGCCAACAAATCTCTCGACCCCTCACAATCTGGCTTCCGAGCCAAACACAGCACTGAGACCGCCCTCATCGCAGCAACAGACGACATTCGAACTCTACTGGACAATGGAGACACAGTCGCCCTCATCCTCCTCGACCTCTCTGCAGCCTTCGACACAGTCTGCCACAGCACCCTTTTACAACGCCTCAGAAACATCGGAATCCAAGGAAAGGCACTGGAATGGATCACCTCGTTCCTCACCGGAAGAACCCAGAGAGTCCGCCTCCCACCATTCAAATCCGAGGCCTCTGAAATCATCTGCGGCGTACCACAAGGATCCTCACTCAGTCCCACCCTCTTCAACGTATACATGAGCCCCCTCGCGGCCATCGCCCGCCAACACAACCTCAACATCATCTCTTACGCGGATGACACTCAACTGATCCTATCTCTCACCAAGGACCCCAGCACCGCCAAAACTAACCTACACGAAGGAATGAAAGAAGTCGCCGAATGGATGAAACAAAGCCGTCTGAAACTGAACTCAGACAAAACAGGAGTCCTCATTTTAGGTAAATCCCCCTCTGCATGGGACGACTCCTGGTGGCCGGAAGCCCTCGGAAACGCACCCATCCCGACAGACCACGCACGGAACCTTGGCGTCATCCTGGATTCTTCACTCTCTATGAACAAACAAGTCAGCGCCGTATCCTCTTCCTGCTTTAACATTCTTCGCATGCTCAGAAAAACTTTTCGCTGGATACCCACCGAAACAAGGAAAACAGTCACCCATGCCCTGGTCACGAGCCGACTGGACTACGGAAACACCCTCTACGCAGGTACCACTGCTAAACTTCAGAAGAAACTACAACGAATCCAAAACGCCTCAGCCAGGCTCATATTAGACATCCCACGCAACGAACACATCTCTGGTCACCTCAAAGACCTCCACTGGCTACCCGTCAATAAGAGAATTACTTTCCGTCTGCTTACCCACGCACACAAATCACTCTACGACATCGGACCAGATTGCCTCAACTCTCGACTGTCCTTCTACACCCCCTCCCGCCAACTTCGCTCTTCCAGCCAAGCCCTCGCCACTGTACCTCGCATCAACAAGACCACCATGGGAGGCAGATCCTTTTCTTACCTGGCTGCCAGAACATGGAACTCACTCCCCGCTTACCTTCGCCTCACCCAGAATCACCTAGCGTTCAGAAAACAGCTTAAAACGTGGATTTTTGACAAATAATCATCCTCCCCCACCTAAGCGCCTTGAAACCCTCTGGGTATGTAGTGCGCTATATAAATCTTATGACTTGACTTGACTTGACTCTCTGACTCTTTCCCCCGTACACGTCCCGGGGAACACTACCTTTCTGGGGCAGTGATATGTAAAATGACCTTCCAGCTCCGGGTACCTGCATTGTCTGGAGTTTTTTATTAATGTTGGGAGGGTGGGCTTGATAATATGTCCTTGTAAATTCCCATAGAAGCCTATGTTCTGGTGTTAACATGGGCTTCTATGGGAAATAACAAGGCTGTATTATGATGGTCATTATCGCTGTTTTATCGGCAGTTTCTTGCCAATAAAACAGCGATAATTTTAACACCGGTGGTTGATGATATGCAGCTAAGTTTACTGGTAAAAAAAAGAGGAATGGGGCATATTATCAAGAAAAGGCGATACATTATCACTGTTGATAAAGTGGCGATAATGGGCTTGATAATATATCCTTGTGAATTGTCATAGAAGCTCATGTTGACACTAGAACGTGGCCTGTTATGGGAATTTACAAGGGCCTATTATCAAGCCCATGATCGGTGCTTTAGCGGCAGTTTTCTGCTGATAAAAGCTTTGATAATGTATCGCCCTTTAGTGATGATATGGCACTGACGGGCGTATTATCAAGGATCGGTGTTAAAATTATCGTTGTTTTATGGGCATGAAAGTGGCGATGAAATGGCAAAAATGGTCTTGATAATACGCCTTTGTTAATTCTCATAGAAGCCCATGTTCTGGTGTTAACATGGGCTTCTATGGGAATTAACAAGGGTCTATTATGAAGCCCATTATCGCCAGTTTATCGGCAGTTACTGGCGTTAAAAGCGGTGGTAATGTATTGCGTTTTGTTGATAATATGCCCCTTCATTTCTATGATAGTATGTAAAACTTTCCTTTTTTTGTGTAGCAGTTGTACTCTCTACGCATGCGCAGCCTCGTTTCTAAGCCCACGTTTTTTTCTTTTTCTTCAAGTTCAACAAACAAAGCTTTCTTTATTTCAGGTATTACATTTGGCACTTTGTTTTACCGGGTTTTGTGTGTCATCCGCTGTTGTACTTTTGTAATATATTAATAATCGTATTTTATCTACATTTATTTGGAACGTAGTGCCGAGGCGGCAAACGTTGATCACGTCCTTTGTCCACCTCCATTTTAGTAGTTTTTTACTGTTGTTTTTATTACATCTGTTGCTTTCATTTTATTGTCCTCCTATTTTCTTTGTGATCGACGAGATTTTGAGGCACAGACATCTCGGTGTTTGTCCTTAAACTCTGATGTTATCAGACTTGGTCACACATATACTTTAAAACTAATTTGAAGGAAGTCACAGGCATTGCAATGCGTGTTCGTCAACAGAAAGACATTATTAAGATTACTGCCGCTTTTATCAGCAGGAAAACTGCTGATAAAGCGGCTATAAAGATCTTGATAATAGGCCCTTGTGAATTCCCATAAGAGCCCAAGTTAACACCAGAACCTGGGCTGCTATGGGAATTTCCAAGGCTCTATTATCAAGCCCATTATTGCTGTTTTATCGGAATTATTGCTGCCAATAAAAGGGACGATAATGTATCGCCTTTTGTGGATAATATGCGACTTCGTTCCGTGTCCTGCATGCGATGTAGGGTGCAGGATACGAAATTCATTTTATTAATTTAATTGTTTACTTACCTGCAATCATCCAGTTTCTGCTGTTTATAACCCCCCACCCTGCCTCTCCCCCTCCCCATTTGCCTATCTCACCACAACTCCCTCCACGGGCCGCAGCTGAGTCAGTTACTTGTACTTACATAAGGCATAATAAATAATAAAAAAAGTATATATTGTAAAATTGTCACCTGTGGAAGATACAAAAAAACACAGTTACTAGATATATTTTACAACTCAAAATTATTTGTAAAACATTTCATTTGCCTTTTTTGCAGTTCTCAGAATATATTGAATTTCACTACAAACAGTGAGTTCAATAGTACTCATCACATAACAGCGGGCAAAAAAGACAATCCATAAGGATATCTTAAAAAAACCCAGTCAACATTTTCAATAACAATATAAAAAATAGAAATAAAACATATCTTAAAAGTTTTTTTTCGAAGAGCAATTTCTTACGTAAATATAAGATATTTCAAGCAATCATAAAATAACAATATATTCTGATTAACCTTCTTACACTGTAAATAATGTTACTTACAAGTAGATGCTGAGAAAATACACAGCAAAAAGTCCTTAATGGTTTCGCACACTTTTCCTTACGGCCAAATAGTATGCATCAAGTCCTTTGTTTGTAAGTTGTTCAATAGTAATCCTGAACGTTCACCTCTCAGCCTTCTGTTCCAAAACCACTGACATCATCTATGGGTCTCCCAGGACTCATCCATCAATCCGACGCTGTTCACCATCTACATGGCTACCCTAACACACGTAGGCCACCATCACAACTTCAACAACATCTATTACACAAAGAACACCCAGCTCATCCTCTTCATCACCAAAAAGCCACATACAACCAAAAGGAACCTCCACGACACAATGAAGGACTTCACCAACTACATAAAGAGCAGCACTGTAAACACAAACTGGCAGAAGATGAAGGTACACATCCTCAGACCCACTCCATCAGCCTCAGACAACTCCTGCTACCTGACTACAGTGTGAAGAGTAGCAACACCTACTAACCATGTGCACAACATAGGATTCAACCCCAACTGATCCCTCTCCATGTGCAAGCAAGTCTACACCCTGTCCTCTTACTGCTATAACACCCTCCACATGCTCCGCAACATTTACAAGTGGATCCTAACCAAAAGAAGAATAGTGACACAGGGCCTCATCAGCAGCAGACTACACTTTGGTAAAACATTCTACACATGAGTTCTAGCCAAACACCTACAACAACTACAACAAATCCAAAAGACCACTACCTGACTGATCATCAATGTCCCCGGCTGCACCCTCATCACCCACCACCTGATACACCTACACTGCCTCTATATCAACAAAAGGATCACCTTTAAGCTCCTCACTCTCACTTACAAAATACTGTACAATACCAGAGTAATCTACCTTAACAGCACTAATCCTAAATGTCAAATTTTGATCTTAATTTTTGTCTTTAAAAATATTAGGTAAGAATTTGGTAACTCTTTGAGCAAACGTTGCTTAAAAACTAATTGAGTATCATTACACTGTATCCAACCTTTCAAACATTTTAAATAAACAATGTAATGTCCAGATGTGGTAGAAGGTCCATCATGAAAAATAATAGCAACAGCTATAAAAGTTCTTCCTGATATTGAACATTGACCAGCTACAACATTTTCAATTAAAGTTTTCAATTTTGCTCCATCAGTTCTACAACGTTGCAGCATTAAAATAAAATGCTGTCCACATCTTTGTATAAATAAGTTGATGACATTTCTTATTTACATTGGCTACACTCCATGTTTTGACTTGCTCCTCCAATTAGATTGTTAAAAGACACTGATTCACAGTCAGGTAAAGTCAAATATATGAATCTTTCAGTGTCTATGTCAGTGCTACATGTAAACAAACAATTTTGACAGTAATGATGCCATTTATAAGAAAACGATGGATTTAGGCCCAGATCTTTTGACTGGGGGAATGTGTGACATTGATCCACATTCGGTCCATCACTTGTTGTTTTTGCATTTATAAGAAAGGCCAAAAAGGTTTTCAACATCTATACCTTCATCTTCCAGTACACCAAGCATAAACATTACAAATTCCTGACAATCTTGCTAAATATTCTGCGTAAATTGAGTAGAACCAGAACATATGTCCAAAACATTTCGAATATCAGAAACATTGTATTTTACTTTTATCACTAGTACATTTCTCATTATCAGAAATCCACAATGAACAGAATCTTTTGTCCCGATTTTCTACAATTTGCTGTTGGAAACTTTGAAGAAAAAAACAACATTTACAACTAGATTAGCATAGCAGTTGACACCAGAACTATTTTCAAATCGATAACCAATATTCTCTTCAACTCTGTCCTCTGTCTTTTTGCTTGGAGGCGCAACTTCATCTTGTTTTTTTATTTCTCTACAGTTTCAGAACCAATATTCTCAAATCTTCTTTTTCTACCTACCACACGCTTTTCAATCACTGGATATTGACCTAAATTGGGTGCATATTCTCTTCTTAACCTATTATACTCTTTCACACAGTTTGTATCTGCAGAAACCTTTGTCTCATCAAAATCAATCAAGTACAATCCAGATAATTTTCAGACTCAAGACAAAGCAACATATGCCATACCTTCTTTAAACACAGTACTTCCAATATTCACTAAAGCACAATCTACACTAAAACCTTGAGATTTATGAATGGTCACTGCATATGCCAAATAAACAGGAAACTGTTTTCTGCAGACATACAAATCTTTTACAAGCAAAAATCGAGCTGCACAACGACTAACTAGTTGTACTTCAGCTATTTCATCAGATTTGAGTTTCAAAAATTCAATGCCAGCTCTGTTTACATAAAATAACAAATTCAACAATTTTACCCAATGTTCCATTTAATAAACCTTTTTGCACATCGCAAAATTACTCTATAATTTACACATGCATACAAATTCTTTTCTAAACCAGCAGTTTTCCTTATCGATTTCTCTAAAGAATCCAATTTCCTCTTCAAGTTTTCACTCAAAATAATACTGATTCTCTCATGTTCTATTTTATCAATTGCTTCCAATTTTATAATTTCTTAATTTTTCAACTTTAACATTTCTTCATTGAATATAGAACATTCACGCAGTGTTGGCATTAAGCAGATTACAGATTTGTTTTCTGCAATTCTCTTGTATATTTTCGGTTGGACAATATTTGCATTTGGAAACAAATTGGAAAGTAATCGTGTCTGTAAAGCTTGTTTTCCATGTTCGGTCAATTTTCCAATTCTTATATCTTGAAGAATAGTTCCATAATCAACATCATTCGCTTGTCGCATATTTGTAGTAAGTTCCTTATACTGAAAATATGACCAAATGTTTACATTGCCAATACTCCCCAATGACTTTCTAGTATCTTCATGTACAAGTGTTTTAAACACTGGTTGTCATTTTACAGGTGTAAGTTGTAGAGGATCTCCAAAAACTATGACGTGTTTTCCTCCGAATAATACGTCATACTCTGTTTTAAGAATTTGCTGCATTCTTAAATGCACAAAGGCAAGCCTTTAGGGGGTCATTAGGATGGAGGATTTTCCGCATCCTCCGGGTGGCGGAAGCCACCACTGGCCTGGAGGATGCGGAAAATCCTCTGCGGACCCACCAAGACCCACCGCCACATTAGGATGGCTGGTGGGTCCTGGTTTGCGTCCGCAGGTTTTCCTCCGCGGTTGGCTTACAACCGCGGCGGAAAAGCACTAATATGGTGACGGTGTCTCTCAGACACCGTCAGCCAGATTAGGATGCGCATGGAAACATGCTTTTCCGCGGCGGCTTTTCCGCCGTGGAAAAGCATGTGTAACGTCATTGCGGGGGCCCGTTGCGGGCCCCCTAGGTGAAGGGGGAGGGGGGGAGCATATGGGGGGTACCTATGGTACCCCCCTGCATTTGTATGCAGTAAGCGGCAGGCACCGCGCGGTGCCTGCCATTTTCTACATACAAATGCAATGCGTGCGTTTTTAACATTGCTGCGGGTTCAGCTTGAAGCTCCACCCGCAGCAATGTTAAAAATAGAGGATGTGACCGCAACGCTTGCGGTCACATCCTAATTGCACAGGAGGGAACTCCACATGCCATGCGGAGGTTCCCTCCTGCTCTGGGGTCGCGGACGGACGCAAGTCCGTCTGCGATCCTAATGACCCCCTAAGTTTGGGACCATGCTTACCTCATCAATAATGAGAAGCTTCATTTTCTTCAACATTCTTGAAACTTCATAAGAGAAGTGGAGAAGTGTGGCAAGATGGTTAGAGCGGCAGACCCTGATGCAGAGGTCTAGCCTGGGACCAGGGTTCAATTCCCCGCCTTGCTGGGTTTTGGGCTCAAAAATTCCACGGACCTGATAATTCTCGCCTCGGTGCCTATTCCAATCTTGGAGTCCAACTCTGGGCAATAGCTTGCTTAATCTCCACAACGGCCCCCACAATGCTAAGGATGCCTGGCCTCCACCTAGGGGGTGCCCAGGAGTGGAAGCCTCACAGGGAAAGCCAGGATGGGTTCCACAGCGGTATTCGTAGAAGCGCCTTGAGACCCTTGCGGGTGAGTAGTGCACCATATAAGTATCAATTTACAATTTACAATTTTACAATTTAAGAAGCGTCTCCAGATAGCTTGTGGTATTGTAATGTTTTGTCATGCTCTACTGGTAGCATTATTAAACAATATAAAGTAATTCCTTTAATATTGTGTGCCGCCAACCCAGTTGGAGCAGTGACAACACAAGACAAATGCGACTCAGTTCTTTTCTGTAGAAAAGTTGTGATTACTTTAATTAAAAAACCTATTACTGTTCCAGCTTGTCCACTCAAATACATATGGATAGGTTCAAATGATGAGCAAGAGCACTCCTTTTTCTCATGAAGAAATCCATGGTCAATCTGTTCTCTCACTTGCTCATATATTTCTTTCTGCTAAAGATTTAGTTGTTCTTCTAAGTTTCCTAAGTTTGTTAGATGTTCTTGACCTTGATACATTACTGTTTCCACCTCTTCCATAGCAGTTGCTGCTTCATTTAGAACAATTGGTTCTCCTTGTGGGTCCTAACTCCATGGAGGAGAAGTTTGACTGTCTTGAGAACTATCTCTAGCAATCTCAGCTGCAATTGTAGCTTCTTGGTCAATTTCGTCATTCAACATTTTGACATAATTAGCAAAAACAGACATTCTATAGTATCTTTAGTTGCATTGAAGTAATCTTCATAGCTCTCAAAATCTACAAGTAATTCCAATTCTGAACGCCATTGCTTGAATAGTTGCAAAAGAGCTAAATAGTAAAATTCCCTTTTGTCAGGTGTTTCGAAACTCAGTTTACGGTGATTAATCAAATGTCCTTTTCTTTGTTTCACCAGACATCCTTATTAAACCAATAACGGCATATATACCATTAGTAATTTTTTTGGTAATATTCCGTTAAAAAATATAGTTTTGCAACACTTCATAGAGACAAATGTTCTCAAGATGATGACTTCTATTTGGATAATATGTATCCAACACATTTGTTTTCAGAATATTAGTACTTTCTGGCTCTTTTTCAGCTAATTATTAAATTTCTTGTACAGATTTAAGAACTCGGTTTCGTTTTGCAGCAAGACTTAGATTCACCCAAATGATTCTTCTGGATTTAGAGTACAGACTTGCAGATGATCAGCGATCCGAGCATTCATACGCTCCAATTTCTCGATGAGATAACATCTTCAAACTGTAACTGTATAATTTCTTACTTAGACTCTTCTCATGGGAAATCTCTTCCTACATTTCCTTCATCTCCGTCTTTTCTGATTTAGTTATGTACGATGTCAAATATTGAGCAACAGCAATGGAATTATCTGCGGCATATTGAATATCCATATTAGCATTCCACATAGACAAAATGACTGAGTTATAGTCATTTATGTATTTTGACTCTTCATTTCTTCTTAAGTTGTTGGTATTTTTTGGAGACTTTCTTGTGATATTATGTTGCAAAGATGACATAAAACTGTTCACTCTTACTTTTGATATTACTGGTCGAGGAAATGCAAAATGGCATTTGCTGTAGAATTTGTCCTTAGATTTGTACTTTAGGCGACAATATTTCCCACAACGATGGCTTTGGAAACGTAAGACTTGTTGTCTTAGGTCCTTAACTTTTGGGTACTTCACATGTAGCATATTCTTCAATAAAAGACAACACAGTATAATCTGAGTCTGTTCCAAATTTGGGAGCATCTTTGATCCATAATAGCATACGTATTTAAGGAGCTCCTCTCGCTGGATACTCCGTTCTCCAATAGAAGCCATCGTTTGACCATCATGTATCCGGTACACCTATCCTGGTCGGATCACCTTGCGGTTCCATTTCTTCTGGAATATCCGCGGATGGAGGGAAATAAAACAGGGAAGCACACTAAGGAAACTGGCAGAAACTTTTGGAATATTGGTAATGATTCCTTTTTGCCATGGGCGGCTAGCCTTTCCGCTATCAGCATGGACAATGTTCAGACTGCGGTTGGTCACTTTGAACAGGTCATCACTGAGGCCCTAAATGAACTTGCCCCACCTCAAACCCGCTGCCGAGCTGGGAAGAGACCCTCTGCCCCATGGTACTCGGAATCCCTCAGACTCCTCAGGCAAGAAGTGAGGAGGATGGAGAGGCTCTGGCATTCGAGCTGGGACTTCAGGAACAAGGAAGCCCACAAACTTCTGGTCAGAAAATACAAATCTGAGATTGTGCAGGCCAAGCAAGATTACTTTGTGGCCATGACAACCTCGCTCTCCTCGCCGAAGGAGCTCTTTAGAATCGTTGATTCTTTAGTCAACCTGCAAATACCTGACCCCGTCGCACCTTCACAAGATCTATGCGATAATATCGCGTCCTTTTTTCATTCTAAGATACAGGACATCTATCTGGCTCTTGAGGTACAAAGAGCCTCATCCAGTGGGCCCCCTGCCTTGGTTCAGACAAATATGATCACGCCAGACATCTCCCCACGGAGCACCCTGGACTCTTTCCCACCGCTCACTCTGCGAAATCTGGAGATTTTGCTCAATAAAACAAAATCTGGCTCCCCCCTAGATATTTGCCCATTGAGGATCATTAAGCAGTGTAGAGAAACCTTCCTACCGCCTCTACTAGAAATTATGAATCTAGCCTTGAGGGACGGTGTCTTCCCCTCGGAGTGGAAGAGTGCAGTAGTGAAACCTCGGCTGAAGAAGGCCTCCCTCGACGTGGAGGTCCTAAAAAACTTCTGGCCGATCTCACTGCTCCCAGCCCCTGCGAAGATGCTTGAGGCACATCTAAACAAGCATCTTGCCGCCTTTGTGGATAGCTCGGGCTGTCTGGACTTCTCTCAGCACGGATTCAGGAGGGAACACAGCACTGAGTCGGCCCTTACTATTGTGCTCGATAAGATCCGCACTCAAGTAGATGGAGGCCAGACCACCCTCCTAGTCCTGTTGGATCTAACTGCGGCATTTGATACCCTCTCCCCCTCAGTACTTACATCTCGTCTGAGGGAAGTGGGGGTGAAGGGCGCAGCTCTAGATCTACTGACCTCCTTCCTTGTTGGAAGGGAACAAAGAGTGAAGTTGGGAGAGTTTCTATCTCCATCCCGACCTGTGCTATGTGGGGTCCCGCAGGGGTAGGCTCTTAGTCCGACCCTATTTAATATCTACGTGACCCCACTGGCCAGATTAATTAGATCTTTCGGGATGGAGGTAGTCTCTTACGCTGATGACACCCAAATCCTCGTCTCTCTTTCCCATTCAGATGTACCAACCGCCTCCAATTTTAGATCATGTATGGAGGCGGTTGGTCTGTGGATGATCCACAATTCACTTAAGCTGAATGGGGAGAAGACCGAGGTGATGGTGTTCGGAGGGAAAGAGGACACATGGTCAGCCAGCTGGTGGCCTGATTCATTAGGAATATGTCCCTCCCCCACGACATCTGCTAAGAACCTTGGGGTGATGATAGACCCTGCCCTGGACATGAGCAGACAGGTTAGTAGAACCATCTCTACCTGTTGGGGCATCATTCACACCCTCAGAAGAATCAGGAAGTATCTCTCCCTGCAGTCCAGAAAACAAATAGCTGTCGCTCTCATTGGCTCCCGACTGGACTACTGTAATGCGCTGTATGCGGGCCTAAATAGGAGCCTTCTGCAGCGCTTGCAGGTAGTCCAGAATGCCGCAGCCAGATTTGTTTTAGATATCCCCAGACGCTCCTCGGCCACGTTGGCCAGGAAAGCGCTGCACTGGTTGCCGGTAGAACACCGACTGCGCTTCAAAGTCCTATGCATGACTTACAGAGCCATTGCAAAGAACAGTGCCATGGGAGTCGGCTCCATCATCTCCCATTACACCCCTGGGAGGGCCCTGCGCTCCTCCAAGAAACTGCTCCTGACAGTGCCCCGCATACGTAGAGCCAAGTGGGGTGGCAGGGCTTTTTCTACTCTTGCCCCTAAATGGTGGAACGACCTTCCCCTTGATCTCAGGTCCCTACCGTCCCTGCAGAAATTCCGTAGTGCCCTTAAAACTCGCCTCTTCCTGCAAGCCTATATGTAAGGTTGTACATTCCCACTTTGATCTGATTGTTAGGCGCCTTGATACCTGCGGGTTATTGTTCTGCGCAATATACATTTTTATCAAATCAAATCAAATCAACTTCTCCAAGAGGAGGATTTGTTATTTATTTTAATTTATGATTGAAATACCTGCATACATTAACTGGATCCAAGGAGCACAATTCTCCAGGTGTCTTGTATTCGATATTTGGTATATTTGGATTTGCCTCTCGAAGAAATTGAAGTAAATCATCCCAAGTATATTCAGCACAGCTTAGAGTAAGGAACCATGTAGGAGTTCCTAAGTTCCTTAGCATACATTTGAGTTCTCCGTGACGACGGTACCAGTACTCATTAGTACCACGCTGACATGCCATCAGATTAACCAGCTGAGTTTCCAACACATTAAATTTCTGCTGTACTTTCTCCATAAATTCCCTTGCTGAAACATTTTGCAGATGTACACCTGTTTTCAATATGTGGTTTACTGCATAAGAAAGTCCAGACAAATCACTCTCAAACAAAAGATGAAACAAATATAGAATACATTGTCGAAATCTTGTATCTTCTGCATATAATCTTGATGTCCGGTATTCAGATGCAGGAATCTGCACAGGACGTTCATCATATCGTCCTCCTTTTCCTGTAGGAAACAACTGAGGAAAACAACGAGCTTTCAAGCTTTTTTCCCATACACTGATGGGACTTCCTTTTGCTTTTTACATTTGAAATAACTCGATAGCATTCCCTATCATTTCTTTGGAATGTAATGGATGAACACTGTAATGTTCATAGATTTCTTCAGTTCTGGACACATCCACTTTATCAATTTGTCCAGATGGCAAGTCAGTATCTTCTTGTACAGATATTTCTTCTTCTCCCACATACACATTTCTGTAATATTGATTATTTTTTACCAGATACAACGTTGCCTTTTTCACTTTCCTAACATCCACTAATTCTTGCCAGATTTTCTTACTCTTAGTAGGAATGCCATTAACAAGAATACCTAAATGTTTATCCTCTACATTTTCTACACCAATAGTTTCAATATTTTTCTTTAAATCTAGCGATAGCGGCGAAATGAGTGAATATCGTTGAGAATACAGTGATATTCACGTATTAGAGACAAAATGGTCTTAGCCATGTTATTCACTTGCCATTGGATAACATGGCTAAGAACTGGTCTGGGCAGGTGTTAGTATTTGGAGATAATCGCGGTTAACACAAATATTTCCAACGGTATGCATGCCTTGCTAATAGGCGATAGCGAGGTTAGGGACTGCTTTCAGTCGGTAACTGGTTTGGTACGCCCACTGTGCACGTCATTAGCGATAAACATCGCTGACATGCAAAGAGGGCCCCAAACTATTGCTATTGCGTAAAAGCTGCCGCTAACATCAGTTAGCGACAGGTGGTTAATAGGACGATAGAATTGTCGCAGCTTAGCGGCCGAAAACAGACGGTAAATCGATGATAATTGCCTTTAAGCCCCCCTTGGTAATATGCCACCTCGATCATTGCAGGTAAGTAAACAAATAAATTCATAAAATTAATTTCGGGACATATTATCAACAAAAGGCGATAGATTATTGTCGTTTTTATCGGCAGGAAAATGCCGCTAAAGCAACGATAATGAGCTTGATAATATGCCCTTGAGAATTCTCATACCAGCCCAGGTTAACACTAGAACTTGGGCTTCTACAGCAACTTACAAGAAGGTATTATCAAGCCCATTTTCGCCATTTTATCGGCAGTTTACTGTCCATAAAACGTCGATAATTTTAACATATAATATGCCCGTCAGTGCCATATTATCAGTAAAGGGTGATATGTTATCGCCGCTTTTCTCTGCAGGAAACTGGCACTAAAGCGGCGATAATGGTGTCAATAGTATATCCTTGTGAATTGCCATTGAAGCCCAGGTTAACACCATAACCTGGGTTTCTATGGGAAAATTGACCGAACATGTGAATTCACAAGGATATATTATCGAGAGCATTATCACTGCTTTACCAGCAGTTTCCTGTCAATGAAATTGGAGTCCTTTATTGATAATATGGCTCATAATCCCTTAGTGTACAGAGGCACAAAATGATATTAAAGAAAAAAACATAACAGCATGCATTATAGCAAAACACGTTTATTACTATAAAACGTTTAACAATGGACGAATATAGGAGCATATTATCAATGCAGGTGATAACATTATGAACACTTTATCGTCAGTTTCTTGCCGATAAAGTGACGATAATTGTATTGCCAAGTCTTGATAATATACCTTATAATTTGTTAATGTACAAAGATACACCGCACAGACGCACTTCCATACAACTTTTCAACTCACCTTCCAATTGGAATTCTAAATTACCAGGAATACCACACACACATTAATTCAAAAGAAAACACATATTTTGATTGGTTTAATCGGCCCCATCGGTCCCATCAACGCCGGGGATGCCTGGCTTCACCTTGGGGGTGCCCAGTAGGGACCATCTCACAGGGAAAGCCAGGACGGGTTCCCCAGCATTATACAGCACCAGGAAACCTACGGGTAGCAGTGCGCTTTACAAGCTCAAATACATTACATTACATTACATTACATTAACATTCCAAAGCTTATGAACTAATAGAATTTTCAACCCTTCCCCCGTTCTATAATCTGCCAGTTACCATAGAAACACTTCAGGGAACACCTAAGTCAGCACACAGGTGAAAAGTTCATCATACATAGTTGCAAATGAAAACAGCAAGTGTGCTTGACTGGAGAATATACCAACTTATCTTATGTAACGTTCTTTTCTATCACTTTTTCCTAACCAATACAAATATGGCTTTTAAATAAGAGGAACATGGAACCTAGTTTTCTGTAAAATGTTGTCAAACATCCAATCATGTCTTTTCTTTTTTCAAAACTGTATGTTGTTCACCATTTTAGAAAAATCTTACTTTTGAAACTGGCATTTCATTTACAGACGCCATCAGAGTGCATCCAGCCCTCTCTTCAAAATGCTTACAGTGTGGATTGTGGGACACAGCTATATTTTATGGAGTCAAAGGTACGCAGAACGGAAAATAATTCACAAGGACTTAGGTTTGCCAAATGTAGACATTAAATGGATTGGACAGAAAGGATTAAAGTTGCACCAATTGATGCCATTGGTGAAATCCTTTATGCATCTCCAACCCTCTGACCTCATAATTGTGCACTGCGGTTGCAATGACCTAGGCACTTTGACTGGTGCAGCTCTGGAAATGCTCATGAAGGACACCTTTGCCCAATTGATGACACTGTTCCCGAAAACTGTCTTTGTGTATTCTAATATATGCCAAAAGATGGAAGCGGTCCAACCACTATTGTCCACAGTTTGAAAAAGCTAGGAAACATGTGAATATATCTGTTTCTGCCTTTCTCTGAGACTACCGAATGGGGTGCATTTACAACAATAATCTGTGTTTCAATATGCATGGCATCTCTAGGAGAGATAGTGTACATTTTACAGATAAGGGGAACAGACTGTTCCTCATAAACTTAAGACTCAGCATTGGTACTTAAATGTAGGTACTAAAATCTCGCCATAAACACAAAGTCTCTTTTTAGAGCCACACAACACATAAACAAATACACTTCATAAATATCTAAAATTATTTTTTGTTTTCTTGGTTATGTACACGTAGGTGACGACTTTCAACATTACAGCTGTACGTCGTCCATACGTGGTTGGTACATATACAATAAATGTACCACCCCCTGATCAACACCATAGGTTGAGAATGTTTCTATTGTGTTCCCTTTCCTTATTTGTCAACTTTGTTTTACTGTTTCCTTGTGACTTGGCTGTCGTGACAAATAAGAGGGCTTGCAACACTTCCTGGTTTGGAGTATTGACAGCCAATCAGCATGCAGATCCTGCTCGTAATTGTACATATTTCTGTACGTGTACGTTGCGATTTTTCAACAACAAAAAAATAGAGCCTAAACATGCATGTACGACCCCCTAACCACGCGTGATCGTCACCATGAAGCCATTAGCATGCATTTCGGGTCATATTATCAACAAAACCAGAAGGATTATCGGCGCTTTATCAGCACTTTCCTGCTGATAAAAGCGGGGATAATGTGTTGCCTTTTGTTGATATTGCATTTTGTTGATAATATGTCTCGAAATTAGTTTTATTAATGTAATTGTTCATTTAACTGCAATCATGCAGATTCTGTTGTTTATCACCCCTCACCCTGCCCATCCCACGCCTGCCCTGCCTGCCTCATCGCAAGTCCCTTGACGGGCCACGGCTGAAAGACGCAGTTGCGATCTTGTCATTTACCACAGAGTTGTTGGGAATCCTTGGTGAGGTGCGTGCTCACTAACGAGTGCGCACTTCACCGAAGACGTTTCGGTGTTGAGACCCGTTTTCAATTGCTCCTTAGACATCCTTGATGAGAAAGTGGAAATACTTCTGTGAGAGTTAAAGATTGTTGTTTGAGAAGTTAGTGAGTAAGTAAACTTACCTGACATTATAGACAATATTGAATGTAGTCAGTCGATGTATTTTCTCTACCTTAAAAAGAAGAATCGATAAAATTTGTGATAAGCAAGGTCGTAAGGGAAAAAAACACATTGGGTTAGGAATAGAAGAAAGACTTTTGAATTAAGAAGGAACATTAATGAAAAACACAAGATATTGAAGGATTGAGAGAATAGATAACAAGCAATTGCATAAAGAAAAGTTAGTAGAAAAACACAAGGAAATTTATAATATAAAAATTAGACAAAAAAGTGAGAGGCCTAGGTTAATGAATGTTACGTAATTATAGGTTAAAAGCAGTGAGAAAAATAAAGAACGTTAAGCTACAAGGTTGCAGATAAATACTAGAGGAGAGGCTAGTTCGAAATTGGAAGGGGTAGGTAATTAGTAGGGTTAGACTAAGTTATAGATGAGGAATAGAGATAGAGTAAACACATAAAGTATTCACAAAGTAGTGTGATAATGATGTCTAAATATACACAGATACACAGTGTTGTTCACAACAATGAATACTATCTTTTCCATTATAGTAAAACACATTTACTATTTTGGAAAGGGTAAGGTGAATAGACATATTCTAGATTTTTTTGTAGTGTATGTTACTATACCAGCCTGAGTCTTTTCCTATAGTCATAAGGAGTTATTGCTTTCAAAATTTAAGAAAAGCTAAGAACAGGATACCCTTATAAGTAATTATAGTTGTATAATTTGAGAAAGGAGTACAACTGTACTTATGGAATGTTATTAGATAATTGTATTTATATAGTATTTTTTGTAGGGCAAAATAGGTGAAAACTGTAGTTTTGTATAATACATTACGAAAAGTGATAACATTAACTGTTTATATTTTTATACAAGGAGCAGAAACATAAAGGAATAATTATGGAAAGAGAACAGACTCATACTCAGGAGATTTTGGATATTATTTTGAGTATAATTGAAGAACTAATCATATGTGTCACTGGCAATGAGAGTGAAGAAGGGGAAATTAGTGCTGCAGACATCAATTGTGATTTTGAAGACAAAAGCTGTGATGCAGATTTCGTTGATGTTTTAAATTATGTTGAAAGTTTAGAACACACTAACTGAGGACCTGCTGACGAGGAAATTGATCTGTTTGACTTATCCGATGAAGTTGTATTGGAATTTCTGTTAAATTATGAGATGTTAGAAGAATAAATTTATTGTTGAAAAATAATAAAGGTTTGAGCACTATCTACTAATGTATTTATTGTACTAAAAATGAAGCAGTTATGGATTAGTTGTATTGATTTAAAATATGCAAAGTGGGTTTGAGGGTATCGATTTGTTTAAAATCCGTATGGAGTATACATGCTGTCTTGTATGCAGGTGCAAACTTGTGTTTTATGCCTTCAATTCCCCAGTCTGTATCTTTAGACTTCCACCAAACACCCTGCCCCTGCAGTTTTAGTATTTTAGTGAGCCACTCAGCACTTTTTAATTTTACGGTGGTAAAACTGAAGCTGTAATAAATTTAGTGACAAACTTTCTTTGGAGAAGTGTAATGATCCAGTCAGTATCTAGAAAGTCATGGATTAAAAGAGGACTTAGTGCATAGGCTGTTTCAAACCTCTATGGATTGTGGTTGCACTGTTCTATGCACCAGCAAACGTATGTTTTATACGTTCAATTCCTCAATGTGTATCCTAATACTTCCAGCAAACATTCTCACACTACTGTTTCAATATTGTGGTGAGCCATTCAGCAGTATGTGTTTATCTGTGTACTGTGGTACAACTGAGGCTGTTAAAAATTCAATCACGTTCTTTCCTTGCAGTCTTGTAATCATCCACTCACTATCTAAGTACTCCTGCATTAAAATAGGCCTTAGGTCATAGACTGTTTCAAAATCCTTATAGACGATGTATGTAGTTTTCTATGTACTTGCAAATTTGTGTTTTATACGTTTAATTTACTAGTTTGTATCGTTACACTTCCACTCTGTCACTGTTGTTTTAGTTTTCTAGTGACTCATTTATTGGTATGTAGTAATCCTATCACTACATTAAAACACTAATGGGCACATATACAATAACTGGCATATCCCCAGGAATATGTCAGTTATTGTGCTCCGTGACACCATCACGATGGATGCGCCGTATTTACAATGCGGTGTACCATGGGATAAAAATGGCAAATATATGTATTATATCTGTGCTGTAAAGGTGGTGCATTGTTTGAGTTATGTTGGAAGTGCAACGTATCTCCAGCAATGGTCTTGGGGCCCTATGCTCAGACTGCTGTGTCAATTCTTACACCTGCTTTAAGGTAGTGCAGGGTTTTGACACAGCATGAGCCCAAAAGTGACAAAGTGAAATCTTGTAGATTGTAGTCAGCCACTTTTAGGAGGTGTTTCTGCGCAGGAACGCCCCCCATGTAGGAATGTGTCCTTCTGGTACAGGGATTTACACTGTGACGTACGTCCCAGATACGTCACGTTCTAAATAGCACATATCGTGTTGCATCTTTTGCACCACTGCTTCATCAGAAAAGTGATGCAACGGTGGTGTAAAAGAGGCACACAGGAGTTGTAAATCTGCCTCTAACAAACACTTCCAAATTTACCGAGGCAGTTTCACTAGCACTGCATTCTTTTTGAATTTACTTCTGTTAATAAATTAGATTAAAAATATGAAATGTAATTTTAAAAATAAAATAAATATAAGTATTTATAATAAAAATGTCGGAAATTACTGTAAAAATAAAGGAATATAATCATTAGTATATTTCAAAATTATCATTTAGAAAACCTTTGAAATTCACTGAAAAAACCATAGGTTTCACACATGTTATAGTTAGGAATTAGCATTTAAAAAACCTTGAAAATTCACAGTGATGTCATCAGTGATGTCATTTGAGCTGTCATCAGTGATGTCATCAGTGATGTCACTGACCATGTGATGAGTGATGTAATATGGGACATCATCAGCAATGCATTGCGCGCGCGCGAGTTACAGTTAGCTGAACTAACTATAACGGTGGAATTTCAATGGTTTTGTATGAGAGAAATGTCCAGCTAACTATAACATGGGTGAAACCTATGGTTTTTTCAGTGAATTTCTAAGGTTTTTTAAATTCTAATTCCTAACTATAACATGTGTGAAACCTATGTTTTTTCAGTGAATATATATATATATATATATATATATATATATATATATATATATATATATATATATATATATATATATATATATATATATATATATATATATAATTCACTGAAAAAACATAGGTTATAGACCATATATAGTTAGGAATTCGCATTTACAAAACCTTATTTTACTCACACAAAACCATTGAAATTCCATATATAGTTAGGTTGCACTAACTATATATCGCGCACCCGCAATCCACTGCTGATGATGTCACATATTACATCATTCATGACATGGTCAGTAACATCACTGATGACATCACTGATGACATCTCAAATGACATCACTGATGACATCTCAAATGACATCACTGATGACATCACTGATGACATCTCATTTGACATTACTGATCACATCACTGATGATATCATTCATGTGATAATACGATTAACCTCTTCAGACTCTAATATAACCTTAGATACAATCAATGTAAACAGACACTCACAGACTGTCACTCATCCATGGAGTTACTCACACACCTAGTCAGTCATGCAAAGAATCAATCACACCTCCATTTCCTCAACTATACAGTTATACAAACTTTACTTATTCAAACATATACTAACACATATTTACTCTCTTATACAATCCCTGATACAAGTTCACAATGATCCATACAGCCACTCACACATTCACTGGCTCTTATGCACAGTTATTTATATATGTCAACTCTCACATGTACTGTGTTTTACATATGTACTTACTTTGACATGTAGCACTGAGATATCCATTCACTCACCAATACACTCATGCACACAGTCAACCGCCCATACAGCTGTTTCCACATGCACTTTTGAAACCATACATCTAGTGAATCAACTGCTCACACATCTATGCACAGAGTCATACACCTCCCAGCCACCCACACACACACTCAGTCTCCCATACAAATACTCATATAGCTACTTATCAACACATGCAACAGTTTACAGAACAATAGACATAAGGATGCACAAATTAAGACAGTTTAGTCACTAACCCATGCACTCAGTGAGACACATTTAATCACTCACTCATACAGTCAGTCATGCACCTACTAAATCCTTCATCCAGACACTTATACATCCACTCATTCTTCAATATGTAAGACATATTTTAACTTTACAGAAACATACAGTCACTGGATGTTGTCATCAGTGATGTCATCAGTGATGTCATTTGAGATGTCATCAGTGATGTCATCAGTGATGTCACTGACCATGTCATGAATGATGTAATCTGTGACATCATCAGCAGTGGATTGCGGGTGCGAGATATATAGTTAGTGCAACTAACTATATATGGAATTTCAATGGCTTTGTGTGAGTAAAATAAGGTTTTGTAAATGCGAATTCCTAACTATATATGGTCTATAACCTATGGTTTTTTCAGTGAATTTTCAAGGTTTTGTAAATGCTAATTCCTAACTATATATGGTCTATAACCTATGGTTTTTTCAGTGAATTTTCAAGGTTTTGTAAATGCTAATTCCTAACTATATATGGTCTATAGCCTATGGTTTTTTCAGTGAATATATATATATACATACATATATAAACATATATCATCTGTATATCTATATAAATACAAACATAAATGCATGCATACATATACTTATATGCATACAGATGCATGTTATTTACATGAAAGTTGAAAAAACACTAATAAAAGCAAAGCTAAAAAGCCACCTCATTACAAACAGAATGGCTTTAACTTAAACGAGGGCGAGATCTATTGCATTTTCAATGCTTGTTTACTTTGGATCCATCAAGAAGGCATTCAGATGTGTCACACATTTGCCATAAATTCTGAATGTTAGCACTCTAGTTGCACATTAGATCACTGTAGTAAAGCTACTGTTCACCAGGGACGTCTGCTGCTGGTATTCAAAGTGCATGTTTCAGTCTGCATGTCAGAATTTTTTTAATGAAATTGAAGAGGATTTGAGAAGTCACTCAAAATGATCCCTAATTTTTCTTTCTGAAGCACTAATCATACTTTCTATGGCAAAATTAACCCCCTCATGTTGTTCCTTTTTAAATTGAGTGTTTTCAGACTTACCACTTCATTCCAATCAAGATGGCTTCTGGTGTGCCATACTTTTGTCATAAGTAAGACTGTTAGCGCTCTAGTTGTTCTTTAGAACACCCTGGGACATTCTGTCATTGGGCTATACTTGGGGTACATCTGGGTGATATTTGGGCTACATTTAGGCTCTTTTGTCTCTGGTGGCCATCTTGGGAGACTGTATGTCAGAATTTTTTATTGAAATTGAAGAGGGTTTGAGAAGTCACTCAAAATGTGCCCTAATTTTTCTTTCTGCAGCACTAATCATAATTCATATGGCAAAATATACCCCCTCATTTTGTTCCTATTTAAATTAAATGTTTTAAGAGTTACCACTTTATTCCAATCAAGATGGCTTCAGGTGTGCCATACCTTTGTAATAAGTAGGACTGTTAGCGCTCTAGTTGTTCTTTAGAACACTCTGGGACATTCTGTCATTGGGCTATACCTGGGCTACATCTGGGTGATATTTGGGCTACATTTGGGCTCTTTTGTCTCTGGTGGCCATTTTGGGAGACTGCATGTCAGAATGTTTTAATGAAATAGAAGAGGATTTGAAAAGTCACTCAAAATGTGCCCTAATTTTTCTTTCTGCAGCACTAATAATACCTTCTATTGCATAATATACCCCCTCATTTTGTTCCTTTTTAAATTAAATGTTTTAAGAGTTACCACTTTATTCCCATCACGATGGCTCCAGGTGTGCTATACCTTTGTAATAAGTAGGACTGTTAGCGCTCTAGTTGTTCTTTAGAACACTCTGGGACATTCTGTCATTGGGCTATACTTGGGCTACATCTGGGTGATATTTGGGCTACATTTGGGCTCTTTTGTCTCTGGTGGCCATTTTGGGAGACTGCATGTCAGAATGTTTTAATGAAATAGAAAAGGATTTGAGAAGTCACTCAAAATGTGCCCTAATTTTTCATTCTGCAGCACTAATCATACTTTCTATGGCAAAATATACCCCCTCATGTTGTTTCTTTTTAAATTAAATGTTTTAAGAGTTACCACTTTATTCCAATCAAGATGGCTTCAGGTGTGCCATACCTTTGTAATAAGTAGGACTGTTAGCGCTCTAGTTGTTCTTTAGAACACTCTAGGAGGCTGCAGTAGAACACAAAGGAATCAACTGACAGTCTCTGTCCTTGTTGGATGTACATGTTTTACTGAGAATGTCAGACTTCATTTTCACATGACTGAGAAAGATAATGTGAATTTACAGAAAATATGCTTTCAGTTTAGCTTATAGATCCCCTTCCAAACCACTGTGGGAAAATCATGAGATATTAGTTTTCTTTCAAACAATATTCATGATATCACAGCAGAAGGTTTTTTCACATGGTAAAATCACCTTAGAACCCACCACAATTCCTAAAACGAGTATGGTACCATCAACAAATGATTTATAATGTAACTAAAGTCCTAAAACCCTCTATTAACTACAATGCTTTTTAATGAGGTGCTATCATGTATATTGGTCCCAAGATGGCTGCCAACACTTCTTGGATGAAGTGTTGACAGCCAATCAGATCAGATGTGTGGTTAGGCTCCGCCCAGATATATATCTTTTTTTGAACCTAAATTACTCAAAATCCACTGGAGCACATATATTGAGACCTAGCAAAGGCACATCGGGCTAACAGTCCCTACAATTTTGCCAAGTTTCGTGCAAATCCATTCAGCCGTTCGAGCTAAAAGTGAGGCCAACCGCCCTATGGAAATTAACATGGGAAAAACGTGTTTTGGGACCCCCCTTTTTTCTCGGCCCCCCCTTAATGAAACCCCCCCAAATTGTCAGGGGCTGCTCAGAAACAAAATGTTCCATTTTCCTGAAAATTTCAGCCAATTCTGTCCACAAACGCCAAAGTTATTAGACATAGAATTTTCAAAAATCCCATAGAGAAAAAATCCTAACTATATATACCTACTGGCGACCGCCAGTAGGTAATATATATATATATATATTCACTGAAAAAAACATAGGTTATAGACCATATATAGTTAGGAATTAGCATTTACAAAACCTTATTTTACTCACACAAAACTATTGAAATTCACATAAATACTTTGGCAACCAATCAATAACCCATATAGTTACTCATATAGCTACTGATCAACACATGCAGCAGTTTACAGAACAACAGATATAATGATGCACAAATTAAGACAGTTTACTCACTAACCCATGCACTCAGTGAGACATATTTAATCACTCTCTCATACAGTCAGTCATGCACCTACTAAATCCTTCATCCAGACATCCACTCATTCTTCAATATGTAAGACATATTTTAACTTTACAGAAACATACAGTCACTGGATGTTGTCATCAGAGATGTCATTTGAGTTGTCATCAGTGATGTCATCAGTGATGTCACTGACCATGTCATGAATGATGTAATATGTGACATCATCAGCAGTGGATTGCGGGTGCGCGATATATAGTTAGTGCAACTAACTATATATGCGAATTTCAATGGTTTTGTGTGAGTAAAATAAGGTTTTGTAAATGCTAATTCCTAACTATATATGGTCTATAACCTATGGTTTTTTCAGTGAATTTTCAAGGTTTTGTAAATGCTAATTCCTAACTATATATGGTCTATAACCTATGGTTTTTTCAGTGAATTTCAATGGTTTTTTAATAGCAAATATCAAAAGCTGTAAAATGTATTCTTCTTGTAAAGGAAAAATATATTTTATATGTATTTAAAATAATTTTTTAATGTATATCATTTTTTTTAATTTTTTTTTTGTTTCGCTACCGGTCCGCGCACCGGGTAACTTCCCGTTAGCTCAATTTGGTGCACGACCCGTTCCGCGCATCGGGAAATGATCCGTTGCCGCGTAATGCGTCTTATGACGCGCCGCGTTAACGCACTCGGAAGTGCTCCGGAGCGCAAACCGAGGCGCGAAGCTCAGCACCCCGGAAGCGCTCCGGGTACACAGCGGGACGCGTAACGTAAGCGTAAAAGGTCAGGTGACCTGAAAATAACACTTTTAATTGTTTAGAATTTTTTTTTTCCCAAATGATGAAAGCCCCCACCTGTTTTCCTCACTCTGACTTTCAACTTTGTGAGAGGAAGACCTGTTTCTCATTATTCAGTGATGGCATCAGTAGTAGCTGCAGCTGGTGGACCCCCACCACAACCACCTAGGAAGGAAGGACCACCTACACAGTTTCTTCCAAACCCAGAGGAAGAGGAAGAAGAAAAGGAAGAGGAGGTAGAGCAGAGGCAGTTCTTGCCTGAAGAGCCCCGGCAATCCCACCGCAAAGACCATTTTATTTGGCAATTTTTTTCTTACCCTCAAGGCCAAAAAAAGTTCAATGCCCGGCTGGTGACATGCCTCATTTGTAAAGCAGTTCTGTCCCGAGGCACAGACAAAAAGTATAGTTTCGGAAACTATACTATGCACCGCCACATGCAGAGGTGGGATCCAATTAATTACAGCGTTGCTGAGGTGCGTCACCTCCAAGATAACCCACCAACTCCTGTGGCCAGTACATCGTCACAGGAAACTCTATCGGGACCAGAGGTGAGGAAGACGGTCCCAAGTATTCAGAACAATTTTGCGCACATGAAGCTAGTGTGCATTTATTGTGGTGTACTACTTTGTTATGGGGAGAGGAGTGTCAATTTAATGAATAGAGCATTTGAAAACCACAAGTGCTCGAAACGCCCCAAGAAGTCATTTTTTTTTTGCACCTGTTGAGCCCTTTCTAATGCCTGTTTTTCGTTGTTCCCCCCCCAAAAATTTTTTTTTTTAAATTGTTCAAAAAATACAAAAAAAAAATGTTCAGAAAAAAAATACAAAGAAAATAAAACAACAAAAACAATAAAAAAAGTTATTTTCAGAACTACCTCCCATTTATAAAAAAAATGTTAAAATGTTTAGCACAAAAATAAAGAGTGAGTATAAGGCAAGGAGACAGAGAGAATAATGTTAAAAGAAAGACAGCTAGAGGGAGTAACACAGAGATACTGTATAATAGATAATTATACAAAGAAAAGATGTAAGAGGGTAACATTGAGAAAAAGAAAATAGATAAGGAAGTGAAAGAAAAATAATAAACAAGAGTTACTTGGAGAATGTGAGTGAATGTTCAAATTAAAAAGAAACAGAGTAAAGGATGTGGAGTGAGAGGTAGGGATAGAACCGGACTAAAACAACAACCCTGAGGGAAGGTGTTAAAAAACAGTGAGTGAAAGTAAATAGGATTAAAACAAGGTGTATGATAGTGAATAAGGTTAAAACATGTGGAATGACAGAGAGAAAAAACAGAAAGAAGAAAAGAAGAAGTGACAGAAAAGGAATAATTGAAGCAGCAAAGAAATGTAAATACCATAGTGTGCTTGAACTACAGGGAGAAAGCATAATGAACAACTAGTAAAATAGTGAAGAGACAGTGAGAGTAACGGACTGAGTGAAAAGGAGTGAGGAACTGTGAGAACAGAGGGACTGACAAAAGGAGTGGAAGGAGTGGAGTAAGTAAGTAATTGAAAAGGAATGAGGGAAAAAGCAAAGGAAGGAAACTGAGAGTTAAGGAAATAAAGCAGTGGAACTAATAGAAGTTGAATGTGATAGAGATGTAAGGGAAAGAGTACTAAATACTTACTTTATAGTTGTTGTTAACTTCATCACTTATATATTTTTTACTTTCAATCTGTGAAAGAAAGAACAAAAATTTGAAAAATATTAAAACATGTATTTAAAAAATAGAAAAGACAAGGCAAAAGGTTGAAAATCATACAATTTTACAAAGAAATAAAGTTAGAGATAAACATTCAGAAAGGAAAATAAAGTAACGGTGAAAGACAGACAGAATCAAAAAGAAATAGAAATAGAGTAAATTACTAAGAGAATAAAAAGGAGGATAGATTCAGTGACAGAAAAGAAGGATAGAAGAGAAAAATAAACTGAAGATGTGTAAGATACTAAAAGAATGTGAGTAAGGTAAACTAAATAAGGAAAGGGTGAATAAGGAAAAGAGAGTGAGGGAGAGAGGGGACAGAGAAAGTGAAGAAAAGAGTGTCAGATACAGACTGAGTGAGGCAACAAAGAAAGATAAATGAGTGAATGTGAGTTATACTAACTGATTGCAACAAAAAAGGAGAACCCAAAAATATTTAATTTCGAAAACAAAGGGAGGAAAGATGGAAAAGAAAAGCGAAGCAGAGGGTCTAAAAGCTGGAAAATGGTGCATGAGAGAAAAGAAAGAAGCAGAGTTGGAATAAGGAAACAAAGGTTGAAAGATAAGTGGAGTTAGAGAACAAGGGTGAAAGAGAATAAAACAAAAGGCAATGTGAGTATGTGAAGAGGATTGATAGAAGGTAGTAAAAGACAAGTGAGCATGAGACAAGACGAGTACAAATTAAAAATCTCAATACAAAGTGTAGAATTAATTATACATGTTAAATGGTTTATTTTTGCTGTTCTCAGAATATATCAAATTTCACTAAAAACAATGAGTTGAAGGTATTCATCATATAACAGCCGGAAAAAAAAACCACAATCAAAATGATTGTGTTTAAAAAACCCATATAATATAACAAATCAGAAATCAGAACTCATCAAAAGTACACTTACTTTCCATGACGTCGAATGATATGCTATGAACAGCTTTTACTCTGTTGTGCTGTAAAAAATCTGTGCCCGCCACTTTCTGAAAGAAAAGCTCTTGGAAAGGGGCGACCACTCGGACCCCCTGAACGTATGGCTGGGTGCCCCGATCCCCCCGGGAAGCAATTTTGGGCAGGGGGCGTGGCTCGGCTGGTATGCCTGAAGCGGCTAGCCGGGGCGCGCCTTTTTCCGCCCAAGAGGGGTTGTCCTAGACACCTACACCGAAGACCACGCCCAGTAGGCGTACCGGAGGAGGGTACACGCCCTCCCGCAGAAGGATAAATAGAGCGGGAATCCGAAGAAGCCTCCTCTTGTTCCTGTGCTCTGAAGGCTGCACCCACTCGTTGCTCGTGAGCCCTCGACGGAACAAGCAGCAATTTCGAGAACTTGTAATCTTATTGTTTTTCCTTCAGTTATTTGGAGTTCGAAGAGTCCAGGACCTCGTTGATCGACTGGGAGCAGAATATTCGAAACCATGGCTGGCAAGAAAGCGGGAAAGGGTTCCGAGACGGATAAGGTGTTACGCCTATTGTCGAACCGGATGGTTTGCATGGACCGAAAACTCGGACAAGTCCAATCGATCAGTAGAGGTTTGGTGGAGGTCAAAAAACAGCTGGCTGCACTAAGCAATCCGGGTCATCCTGAGAAGGTAATAGGCCCGGCCTTGCCGGGAGTCGTCCCCGAGGGTAGAGGGAAACGGGTCAAGAAGAGGGCGGTTTCGGGGGCGGTCCCAGTTCCAGAGGTACCCCCAGTCGCCCCCTTCACGCCGGCAGACAACCCGGTACCAAACCCAGATGCGGGTCAGCCGATCCCGGTTGTGATTACTCCCGCTAATGATGAGGAAATGCCTCCCTAATTGGCCATCCAGTTGGCAGCATGGCTCAAGAAAAAGGCAGGGGGTGCAGTGGCCCCTGGAGACCCGGCCGAATAGGCCAGACTTCTAATCGAGCAATTGCGGCAGTCGAGAGATGTTCCTCTTGTTTCCCCACAGGTGGCACCGGTAGGACCTGCAGTTGGTCACGAGAAGACGGCGGGAACAACGGCCGAACCGGGTAAGCTCGCTTTGCCAATGGCGGGGGAGGGTTCAATACCCTCGAGGCGGGAGAAGGTGGCACAGCACATCCCTATGGCCACGAAAGAGTTAATATGGGGAGACAAATATGTTAACATGTTTTCATTATTAACTGACCATCGTGAGATGGAATATGCTAAAACCCAGAAGGATTTGTGGCACCCGAGCATCTGGTGCGCCAAGATGGCGGAATTCAGGGTAGATGAGACAGTAACGAACTGGGTTAAGGCCTTTTCTACATTTACTGCAGTTATGGGGGAACGTAAACCCGAGGTGTTGACTGAATTGTCTTGCTATCAAAATCGTATTATGGATTTTTATGCAATGTATGAGGGGGAGGAATGGAAAGGTTATGACATGAAGTTCCGGAAAGCGAAATAATATGATGCTACTCTGACTTGGGATTGCCTGGACTCAGTGTCATGGCACAAGCAGCTCCTGCCAGGGGCGACAGGTACATCCTCGCCAGGCGGGAGTGGGTCAGGGGTCGTCCGCCAAAAGCCCGCGGCGGTGCCCTTTCGAGCGGGCGCCGGTGGGGATTACCAGCCTAAGACCGGCGGGAATGGCGGCAAGCGTGGGGTCTGTTGGGGCTTCAATCGAGGCAACTGTAACAGACCGCAGGGAACATGTAGGTTCAAGCATGTGTGTGCGGGCTGTGGGAATTCCTCACACCCGGAGAGTTCATGTAGATCTAAAAATAGCGGGACGGGAGGAAAAGGAGGGTCCAAGCAGGAGTGAGGTAGAACGTTGTGACCGATTGCCTACACCCGTTGATCTCATGGCTATGACTCCTTGGTTGAACAAATACCCTGATCATGTATCCGCTGGGGTGTTGAGGAAGGGATTCTTACACGGCTTCCACATCCCGGCGGGGGATTTTCGGGGGGGACTCCTTTTGTAAAAAACAGTTATCGGTACAGCACAACCCAAGCGTGGCAGAGAGGAAAATCGCAAAAGAAGTCAGCTTAGGGCGAGTGGCAGGGCCTTTTCATCGCCCGCCGGTGGCGGAGTTCATCTGTTCCCTATTAGGGGTTGTCCCGAAGAAAGACCCAGGGGAGTTTAGACTTATTTATAACCTGTCTGCTCCAAGGGGTTCCTCTGTGAACGAGGCCATTGACCCGGAAGTTTGTTCAGTGCGGTATGCATCGTTCGATGATGCCGTGGCCATGTTAAACCGCCTGGGCCCCGGGGCGCTGATGGCGAAATCAGATATCGAATCGCGTTCCGGTTGCTCCCGGTACACCCACAGGATCAGCGCTTGCTAGGTTTTGCATTTCAAGGGAGTTATTACATGGATAAATGCATGCCTATGGGTTGCTCCATTTCGTGTGCCTATTTTGAAATGTTCAGCAGTTTTTAAGAGTGGGCATTCACCGAGGCCACAGGGCATAGGCATGTTATGCACTATCTTGATGACTTCCTGTTCTTGGGAGCAGCCGGCGATACGAAATGTGCGCAGGCGCTGCATGACTTCTGCATCCTCATGAGGGAGTTTGGAGTCCCATTGGCACCAGGTAAGACGGTTGGACCATCTACTTCACTGGAGTTTCTGGGAATTGAGCTCGATTCGGTGGAGGGATGTTTCCGTTTACCGATGAAAAAAGTGGCCAAGATTAGGGCTTCCTTGACGCAATGCCTGGGCAAGGAGAAAGTGACCCTGCACCAGTTACAACAAACAGTGGGTCAGCTTAACTTTGCCTTGAGGGTGATACCAATGGCCCGCCCCTTCTCACGCTCTATTGCACAAGCTATGGTTGGTCTCAAAGAGGGACACCACCGTACGAGACTGCCGGCAGAGGTTCGCCAGGATATGCGCATTTGGTTGGCATTTCTGGCGGACTTCAATGGTCGAGTTGTGTGGAACAAGCCGCCAGCGGCTTCAGATGAACTAGGTCTGTGGACTGACTCAGCGGGGGAGCGTGGGATTTGGCGCCATCTTTGGTAATCGATGGTAGGCGCAAACATGGCCGACGTGGTGGCACTCCAGCGGTCTCACAGGTAACATTGGATTCTTGGAGTTATTCCCCATTTGGGTTGCTCTGATGGCATGGCCAGACGACTTCAGGGACCGCTCAGTGGTGTTTTGGTCTGATAATATGACTGTTGTCGAATGCATTAACAAACAGGCAGCACGCTGCAAATTGATCTTGAGATTGTTGAAAGAAGTTGTGCTGCTTTGCATGAGACTGAATGTACAGTTCAGGGCGAAACATGTGCCGGGCGTACTGAATCATGCAGCTGATGCACTCTCTCGTTCACATATGCAGGCGTTCAGGGGTTATCTACCTACAGCGGACCTAGCGGCGGCACCATTCCCCGAAGGACTATGGCTAATCGGTGCCCGGATTACAAGACCTCGTGGCAGCAAGCTTAGCCCCCAGGACAAGGAAGGCATACGAAGGAGCGTTTCATTCCTATTGCACATTTTTGGGTCCGACAGGGAGTCAGAGCTGGGGTCAGGAGGAATCCTTCCTGGGGTTCCTGGTAGCGCTGCACAGAAAAGGCTGATCAGCGGCAACAGCCAGTAGGCATAGGGCGGCCATTTCATTCATGGCGCAGGTGCATGGCATAAAAGACCCAACGGGTTCCTTTTTGGTTAAGAAGGCCCTTCGCGGCTGGCAGCGCCTCGAGGGTCGCAAGCAAGATGCGAGGCGCCCGATTGGCTTAGACAGGTTGTCTCTACTTGTAGCAAAACTAGACGAGACATGCTCCTCCCACTTCGAAGCAGTTCTGTTCCGGGCAGCTTTCGCATTAGCATTCCATGGGGCTATGCGGGTGAGCAAACTGGTCGCAAGGAATAAGAAAGACGTTGAGGGAGGTTTGTGCAGGGATCACGTCCAAATTAGGGGTGATTCGATGGTTGTCTCGATAGCCAGGTCCAAGACCGACCAGGGGGCTATGGGAAATAGTGTTGTCGTGCAGCGCGCGCGAGGGTCCCCCACCTGCCCGATAAAGTGTATAGAGGAATACTTGGCACTAAGGGCGGCTACATGGGGGGGGGAGTTTGCTGAGGCACAAGGATGGCATCCCACTGACGAGGTTTCAGTTCCAGAGGGTGCTAGCACTGACAATCACTGCTGTGGGCATGGACCCGTGTGATTTTGGGACCCACTCCTTTAGGATAGGGGCTGCTACCGAAGCTACAGCCAGGGGTCAGAGTGCGGAGGAAGTGAAGCAGTTGGGACGATGGTCCTCGAATTGCTTTAAAAGGTATGTGCGATTGCACATGTTGTAAAGTCAATTGACATACACGCACACTTCTTGTCTTTTGTTTGAATTACAGTTTCGCGAGCCTGTCACGCGGGGCGGAATTTGCAGTCGACCCAGCACCAGGAGACCAGCGGTCAAGGACCACCGTCTGGAGTGAGAGTGGTATGGGTCGTGGGCCACTCATATGTGAGGCGCGCCGGGGACGTATTCAAAGCAGGTGACGCGACTCACGCAGCTGGGGAATACGGGTACAGAGTGGCCTTCCATGGGAAGGGCGGGCTCTGTTTTGACCAATTCAAATCATTTTTTGAGGGTCTCTTAGGGCGGCAAAGGTCACCGCCATCTGTAGTCATAGTACACCTGGGGGGCAATGACTTGGTGACACTGGGTAGATGAGTGTTGTTTGAACAAATTTTGTCTGCTGTTAGCTGGCTGGCTAAAAGAATCCCGGGGTGCACGATTGCCTGGTCCCACATGATTCCCAGGAAGGTATGGCGGGGGGGCCTTTCGGTGTCAGCACTGAACCATTTGTTGAAAAGGGTTAACAATAAAATTGGTAAATTGTTTCGCTCTTCGCAGTTGCTTAGCATTCCTCACGGGTGTATTCGGGGTGATCTCATGTATCTGAATGATGGGGTTAACCTGTCCAGGGAGGGGAATGATTTACTCATAGGAGACTTCATAGCATGGCTAAGGGGTTTGAGGAAGCATGACCTTTAGGAGGAGTAGGGGGGGCCGGATAGTCGGTCAACTATCCGGCCTGTGGCGGTAAGGTCATGATCGGTGAGCAGTAATTTCAAGGTCCCTAGAGGGGGGCGCCACCCAGAATGGATGGGAGCGCCTGGGGGGAGGCGGCACCCACTAAGGATGGGTCGCCTAGGGGGAGATGGCCATAGGCCCCTCCCAGGGGGGGAGGCGGCTAGATGCCCCTCCTACTAATTTCCCGGGGGCCGGATATCCGCGACGGCGGATAAAGAGTGTGGGGATGGGTGGGAGTCCACGCTGTCCTTCCGACAGATACCTCACACGGGAACTCGGACGACCTCTAAGATGGCGTCGAGTGGAAAGGGGGCCCCCACCACGACAAGGGAAGTTACAGTTGGCAACAAGGGTAGAGTCCTCTGCGCATGCGCCACTCACACCGTGAGGGCGAGAGTTTTGGTAGTAGGTATCTGACACCGGTTAAGACCTTGCAGTTGGCCCTTAATGCTAGGATGTACAATTTTAATTTAGAATGTATGCATTTGCAGGATGTTAGACTCGGTTAGGAAACCTTTGTATTAGAGATCTGTTAAGGTTAGCCAAAGAACATGTCTTCATCGAAATGTAATAAATGTAAAATTGTACATGATTATGAAACTTTTATTTAATGTTTTAAATTTTGTTTCATATTTTAATAAATACGGCCGGGAGGGTGACTCTCTCCCGCCTTCCAAAAGTTCAACCTGTGTCCGACTTCTCCCATCCTTGGGGATTGTGTTGGGAGGGGGTGGCGGGCATCCCAGCCATATTCTTTTTGAGTAATATGTTAGAAACAATAAATGACTTTTTGCTCTCTACCGCACTTCTCCTCCAGGCCAAATCGTGTAAGAGCCATTTTAAACTCTTTGAATTCCTCAAAGCAAATCCCGTCATTTTCTTTTTCCCCGACTTTCAGAAAGAAAACTTCCAAAATCAGTTTCACAATCCTGTACTAGTAATATCTCCCCTTCTGGCTCACTCATGTTCCACATTTCCTATAACACTGATACTGCTTACTATGAGGCACACTTACACTACCTCTATGACTAGTACAATTATTTAATTCTCTTGATCACTGTTAATCACAAAGCAATTTAAAACAGCAGACTAAATTATATCAACTCCTAGAATCATTATAGGCCAGTTACCTACCCTAAAGTTTCACTTCTAAAAACAATAAGTAAGAATTCTTTAAGTCAAAAGGCAAACATTGTTTCATAGTCAAATGGGGATCATTGCCGAAAGACCAGTCTTTTTAACATTTTAGATAAGCTGTGTAATATCCTGATGTTGTCAAAGGACCGTCATGTCATATAATAGCTGCAGTTACAAATGTTCTTCCTGAAATCAATGACTGTGTAGCCACAACATCAGGTCTATATCGTTGGAATTTTAAAATGACATTACACCCGTAAGTTTGTACAAATAATGTGGACTGCATTGCAGACTTACATCACCTCTACTCTATGTTTTGATCGGCTGCTTGAATTAGCTTATTGAAAGAAACAGTTTTTCTGAACTCATTGAAAGTACACTTACTTTTCCATGACGTCGAATGATATGGTATGAACACCTTTTGCTTTGGAAAATACTCTGTTGTCCTTTAAGTAATCCGTGCCCACCACTTTCTGTAAGAAAAGCTTCATCTTTTTCAGGAATAACTTAGAAATCATAAATCACTTTTGGCTCTGTACTACACTTATCCACAAGGCCAAATAGTATAAGAGCCATTTGAAACTCTTGAAATTCCTCCAAGCAAATCCAGAGATTTTCATTTTTCCCCGACTTTCAGAAAGAAAACGTCGACAATCACTTTCAAAATCTTGTACTAATAATATCTCCCCTTCTAGCTTGCTCATGTTTCACATTTCCTATAACATTGATACCACTTACTATGAGGCACACTTACACTACCTCTATGACTTTTCCAATTTTTTCATTCTCTTGATCTCAGTTACTAACAAAGCAATTTAAAACAACAGAGTAAATCATATCAACTCTTTGAATCATTATAGGCCAGTTATGTACCTCTATGACTACTTTACATTTTTAATTATCATGAACACTCTTATTTACAAAGCAATTTAAAAGAGCAGACTAAAATTTATCAACTGCTCCAATCTTCATAGGCCACTTACCTTCCCTAAAATTTTGGTTGTAAAAACACTAGGTAAGAATTTTTTAAGTCAAAAAGTTATCGTTTTTTTAAAGTTAAAACAGAATCATTGCAAAATGACCAGCCGTTTCCAGATTTTAAATAAGCTGTGTAATGTCCTGTAGTTGTTGAAGGACCGTCATGATATATAATTGCTGCAGTTACAAAAGTCCTTCCTGATATTGACAACTGCGAAGCCACAACATTTTTAATTAAAGTTGTCAATTTAGTTCCATCAGGCCTACATCGTTGGAACATTAAAATGACATACTGGCCATAAATTCGTATAAATAATGTGGACATCATTGCAGACTTACATTGGCAACACTCCATGTTTTGATCGGCTGCTTTTACTAGCTTATTAAAGGATACTGATTTACTGTCAGGCAAAGGTAAATATATAAATCTTTCTGAGTCTACACTAGTAGTACTTGATAGCCTGCAGTTCTCGCAGTCATGCTGCCATTGATAAGAAAGGCCAAACAGATAATCTACATCTTCACCTTCATCTTGCAATACATCAAGCATATACATTAAAAACTCCTGACAATTCTGCTGAATATTTTTAGAGAATTGCGTTTGACCTGAACATTTGTCTAAGAGATTTCGAATTTCAGACACACTTTCTATTTTTCTTCTATCAGTGCTATATTTCTCTAACACAGAATTCAGCAAACAGCAAAATCTTTGATCCAAATTGACCACAATCTGTTCTTTTAAAGTTTCTAGAGAAAAGACAACATTAACCACTACATTAGCATAGCAGTTGACACCAGAACTATTTTCAAATTGAAAACCAGCAACATCTTGAACAGCATCCATTTTCTTTCTGCTTACAATTTCGGGTTCATCGACTTTTCGTGTTTTTGCTACAACCTCCCTACTATTGGTCACATTTCTTCATTTCCGGCCTACCACACGTTTTTCAAACAAAGGATATTGAGGCAAATGTGGCGCATACTCTCTTCTTAACCTATTGTATTCCTTAACACAATCTAGATCTGCACAAATGTTTGTCTCATCACACTCAATCAAGTACAATCCAGATAAAGTTCTGCCTCGGGATAATGCCACATAAGCCATACTCTCCTTGAACACAGAACTGCCAATATTCACCAAAGCACTGTCTACACTTAAACCATGCGATTTATGGATTGTCACCGCATATGCCAAGCAAACAGGAAACTGCTTACGGTGAACATATAAGTCTTTAACAAGCAAAAACCTAGCAGAGCAACAACCAATTTGCTGTACATCCTCAATGCCATCAAATTTATTTTTTATAAATCCAATTCCATCTCTATTTCTGTATTTCTCAAAATCAACAACATTACCCATTGATCCATTTACCAGACCTATTTCAACATTCAAATTCCTTCTCAAAATGATACGGCATTTTAAGCACACATTCAGAGTCTTTTCAAAACCAGCAGTCTTAGATATAGTCTTCTCTAAAGAATCCAATTTAGTTTTCAAATTTTCAGACAAAATAATTGTTGCTCCCATATGCTCAATTCTGTCAATAGCTTCCAGTTTCACTATGTCTTGGTTTTCTAAATTCAACATTTTGTTGTTGAAGATGGAACATTCTTGCAGAGTTGGCATCAAACATATCCCAGATTTCTTCTCAGTAATTTTCTGAAAAATATTTTCTGGCAGAACGTCTTCATCTGGATACACATTTGACAGTAATCGTGTATGTAAAGCCTCCTTCCCATGCTCGGTCACTTTTCCGATTCTAACATCTTGTAGAATATTCTTGTAGTCTTCATCCTTTGCCTGATGCATATTTTCACGCAGTTCAGCATAATTGAAGTTGAACCATATATTAACGTTGCCAATGCTGCCTAGGCACTTCCTGGTATCTTCATGCGTAAGTAGTTTAAACACTGGTTGTCCTTTCACTGGTGTCAGCTGCAGAAGATCACTGAAAACAATGATGTGTTTGCCACCAAATAACACATCATACTCTGTTTTAAGAACTTCTTGCATTCTCAAATGCACAAAGGCAAGCATGACATTGGAAACCATGCTTACTTCGTCAATGATAAGAAGTTTCATCTTCTTTAGGACTCTTGAAACTTCACAACAAGCATCTCCAGATAACTTGTGGTATTGTAATTTGTTATCATGCTCCACTGGCAGCATCATTAGACGATGCAAAGTAATACCTTTAATGTTATGTGCTGCCAGTCCAGTTTGAGTGGTGACAACACAAGACAGCGATGACTCAGTCCTTTTCTGCAAACAACATGAAATTGCTTTAATGAGGAAACTTTTTCCAGTTCCTGCTTCTCCACTCACTTACAGTCGGACAGGCTTCAACGACGTACATGAGCACTCTTTCTTCTCATGACTTAATCCATGACCAATTTGGTTGGTAACTTCGTCATATATTTTCCTTTGCTCAACGTTGAGTTGTCTTTCCAAATCTTCTAAGTTAACCGCATCCTCCTGAGCATGTGCCATGGCTCTTTCCACTTCAATAATGGCAGTGGCAGCTTCATTTTCGATAACTGGTCCTCCTAGTGGATCCTGACTCAATGAAGTGGAACTCTGACTGTCCTGAGAACTGTCTCTAGCAATCTCGGCTGCAATTGTTGCTTCCTGCTCGATTTCTGCATTCAACATTTCTAGATATTTTGGAAAAAAAGGACATTCTATGGACTCCTTGGCTGCATTGAAAGAATCTTCATAACAGAGGAAATCTCCAAACAGTTCCTCTTCTGCACGCCAAGGCTTGAAAAGTTGCAAAAGAGCTAAATAGAAAAACTCTTTTCTTTCAGGAGATTCGCAACTCAATTTTCGATGATTTACCAATTGACATTTTCTTTGCTGGACCAGATATCTCTCACTTCCAATTACAGAATACACTCCTTTATCAATATCTTCTTTGATGTTCCTCTTGAATATGTAATTTTGTAGAACCTCATACAGACAAACATTCTCGAGGTGACTGCTTCTATTTGGATAATATGTATTCAACATGTTGGTCTTCAAAATATCTGTACTGTTTGGCTCCTTCTCCGCCAAATACTCAATTTCCCGTACAGGTTTCAGAACTCGATTACGTGTTGCAGCAAGAACAAGACTCACCCACATTATACTCCTAGATTTGGCATAGAGACTTGCTGAAGATAACCGATCAGAACATTTGTATGCTCCGATTTCTCGATGCGACAACATCTTTAGACTGAAACTGTACAACTTCTTACTGAGGCTCTTTTCATGTGAAATGTCATCCCACATATCCTTCAGTTCTGTCTTTTCTTTTTTTGTGATATAAGACGTCATATACCGAGCCACAGCCATACAGTTGTCAGCCACAAACTGTATATCCATGTTAGCATTCCACATGGACAAAATGACTGGGTTGTAGTCGTTGATGTGCTTGGACTCTTCTTTTTTTTTAAATTGTATGTATTTTTGGGTGATTTCCTCGTCACATTATGTCGCAGCGAAGACATCAAATTGTTCACTCTTCCTTTAGATATCACTGATCGTGGAAACCCAAAACGACATTTTGTATAGAACTTGTCCTTGTTTCTGAATTTACGACGACAGTACTTTCCACAACAATGGTTTTGAAAGCGTAAAACTTGTTCTCTTAAACTTTTGTCTTCCTTTGTCTTTGGAACAGCACATGTAGAATACTGTTCTATGAAACTCATCACTAAGTAATCCGGATCTGTTCCAAATGTGGGTGCATCTTTGATCCATAGCAGCATATGTATATGAGGAGCACCTCTTGCTTGATACACCTTTCTCCAGAAGAAATTCAACACCTCTCCAAGAGGTGGATTTTTCTTGTTCGTAATGAAAGACATCATAGCTTCAAATCTATGATTGAAGTACCTGCATACATTGACTGGATCCAAAGAGCACAGTTCTCCGGGTTTCTTGAATTCAATATTTTCAATGTTTCCATTTGCCTCTCGTAGAAATTCAAGTAAGTCTTCCCAGCCATACTCGGCACAGCTGAGAGTGAGGAACCATGTGGGAGTTCCTAAGTTCCTCAGCATACATTTTAAGTCACCATGACGACGGTACCAATACTCATTTGTACCACACTGACATGCCATGAGATTAATCAGGTGAGAATCCAAAATACTGTCTTGTACATTGACTTTATCCATAAACTCCCTTGCCGAGATATTTTGCAGCTGTACACCACTTTTCAGGATGTGGTTCACTGCATAAGACAGTCAAGACAGATCACTTTCATAAAGTAGATGAAACAAATAGGGAACGCATTGACGAAACCTAGGATCTTCTGCATACAATCGTAAAGTCCGGTATTCTGAAGCAGGAATTTGATCAGGTCGCTCATCATATCTGCCTCCTCGACCTGTTGGAAATAACTGTGGGAAACACCGAGCTTCCAAACTTTCCTCCCAAACACTAATGGGACTCCCTTTGGCTTGTTTCATTTGAAACAACTCAATAGCATTCCCCATGACTTCTTTAGAATGCAAAGGATGAACACTATAATGTTCATATATTTCTTCATTTTTAGAGGCATCTACTTTCTCTATTTGTCCAGAACACAAATCGCTGTCCTCTTCTTCACTTAGTTCCTCTTCTGCAACACATACATTCTTATAGTACTCATTGTTTTTCCTCAAATACAACGTTGCCTTTTTGACTTTCCTAACATCCACTAAATCTTGCCAGATTTTCTTACTCTTTGTAGGAACCCCATTAACTAGGATAACCAGAGGTTCCTCTTCCACTTTGTCTACACCAATTGTATCAATATTTTTCTTCAAATCTAGAGGCATATAAAAAACTCTTCCCTTTAATCCTCTCCGTAAATCTGAAGGAGGCAATTTCCCTGTCTTAGGCTCCATTCGAACAATAGCCTGAAAAGGATGGACACTTTGAATCAAAATAGATTCATAAGTATTTAAATCCTTCAGTTCAGAAGGAATGTCAACCAATTCCAGATTATTATGAACCGCTCTAGCAAGCATCCGGTTTTGATTTAATTTGTTAAAACAATAAGTACACATACGTTGATCCGATCCCAAATCAAAACAATTTTCTACCGTCAAGTATGTTGCAAAATCCTTCCATTCACTATTGTTTTCCATTTCACTTTTTGCATATAAATCCACTAACTTAGTCTGATTCTTATAATAAGTCCGTCGACAATACACAGAAGTGAAATTAGGCCTCTCACTTGATTTCACCGTAAACGTGAAAATTTCCCTGTGAAACCTATCTGTACTGGAAATCTGTACACTCTCTTCCACATTACCTTCTTCTACTGGGTCAATTTCAACATTGTTCTGTTTACTAGCAAAGTAACAAAACTCAGGGGCATATTATCAAGGGGGTTTATCTCCGCTTTTTCGGCTTTAAAAGCCAAGAAAGCGGAGATAAAATTATCTCCCTATTACCAAGCTGTCGCTAACACTAGTTAGTGACAGCTAAAAGGAGATAGCGACCATCTTGGGCCCCGCTTTGCATGTCAGTGATATTTATCACTAATGACATGCAAAGTGGGCGTGCCAAGATGTTAGCGACTGGAAACAGTCCCTAACATCGCTATCTTCTATTACCAACTTTTGGAGATATTCGTGCTAAGCGCGAATATCTCCAAAAGCTAACACCTGCCCTGAGCAGTTCTTAGCCATGTTATCCAATAAGAGGTGGATAACATGGCTAAGAGCATTTGCTCGATAATGCATGAATATCGCTGACTTTTCAGCGATATTCATGCATTGCAGCCGTTTTTTATCGCATTTGCGATAAACCTTGCTAATAGCAAGGTTTATCTGCGATAAAAATCGCCGATGTGCGGCGATAATTTTTGTCTCTAAACAAGTTAGAGACAAAAATTATCGCTAGTTGTTGGTAATATTCCCCTCAATTTCTTCACAAATATTCTTCACATCTACTTCAGAACCATGCAAAAGAGCAGTGCTTAATTGTTTGAGCATAATTGCTAGACTTTTAGCATAATACAACATTCTCACTAATTTCCTCACTTTATTATGATGCACTGCTATCATCCTGAAATGATGAAAAACACTCTGGCATACTCTCCTGGAAAGGCAAGCCAGTGAATGACCATGCAAACCTGTCAATTCTTTCACTCTGCAAGGATCTAATTCTTGCAACAACTTCATTTTCTGTTTTAAACTTTTCTTATTAAATGTCCGTACAAAATCACAAAGCAAATTGATGGAATCCTGTCGCACACTGCGAATACTACTACACTTCCAGGTGTACACTGGTCCCTTAGGACGTCTCCCTAAAACTTCATCACCTAACACCTCTTCTGCCTCTGTTGACACAAGTTTTTCTTTTTCAACCGGACAACCGCCTTTCACCTCATATGCTCGACCACTGGTGTCAACTGCATGCACCAAGTCATTGTCCTAGAAGTAACTCTCCTCATTAAATAATGCCTCACAACTTGAACTATGCATCCATTCTCCTGAAAAAACTTCACAAAAATTAGTACGATTAACTGTTCTCTTCCATCTACTATTTGATTTGAAATCATAAATTGCCTTGTTTAGTTTCCTAATTCTATTGATTATCAAAATAAATAACTTTCGCTTAATTTCGAAAACCTGATCAATAATTTTCTCTACATTTTTCTTTTTCTTATAAAAAGCCACTTTCTGTTGACCTTTCTTAATATTTTTTAACAAATTGCCAATTATCCTGTTGCGGAACATTCGTCTACGAATGTCCCTAAACTGATTTTTCCTTCTACTGCCATGCACAGAGTTATCTCCTGCTCTAGCAGTAACATTTTTGAGGGGCCTTTCCTTCCCGTTTAAATTGGCTCTCTTCTTCTGGACTAAAGCATGTTCTGTAGTGATACTTTTTCGTCTGCAAATGTTTCTTAAAAAAGATTTTGTTGTCTTACCCGGAGTTTTTTTGGTGACATCACAAGTTTTTATTGTAGAGGACTGCTGCAAAGGTTTACCAAGGTGGGGTGTAAGTCGCTTTGCTTCTTTTCTTTTCCTTTGCCTTGAGGGCATTTTTGAATTTTTCAAAAGATCTTGAGTTGAATCTGTGGTAAATTAAAAAAAAAAAATGTTATTAACCTATATTACCACACAGTAAACCAATGACAGTAGGCAAACAATTAACACACTAGTTGTCAATTCTACCTACGATAATTTAGCAGCATAGACAAATTTAAAACCCACAAATAGTGGCAATGGAATGGAATGCTTCTACAATAATGTGCTTACTGGATGTGTTTAAAATCGTTTCTTGAAGTCACTTAGGTTTCAGAATATGTACTCCTCGAGTTTCATAGCCAGCATGGGGCATATTTACAAGGCCTTTGAGCCATTTTAAGTCAAAAAACATATTTTTAAAACACATCAAGTAAGAAAATTATTCTCCCAGTTTTATGGGGGAAGTGACTTAAAATGGCCTAGCACACATGGGGCGAATTTACAAGGCCCTTCCACCACTTTTGCGTCACTTTTAACATGGGGAAAATGACGTGAAAGTGGCTCAAAGGCCTTGTAAATATGCCCCATGCTGGCTATGAAACTCTAACAGTACATATCGTGAAACCTAAGTGACTTCAAGAAACGTTTTTTAAACACATCAAGTAAGCAAATTATTCTCCCAGATTCATGGGGAAGTGACTTAAAATGCCCTAACACACATGGGGGCGTATTTACATGGCCCTTGCACCACTTTTGCGTCACTTTTAACATGGGGAAAAAAACGTGAAAGTGGCTCAAATTCCTTGTAAATATGTCCCATGCTGGCTATGAAACTCTAGCAGTACATATCAAGAAACCTAAATGACTTCAAGAAACGTTTTTAAACACATCAAGTAAGCAAATTATTCTCCCTGATTCATGGGGAAGTGAAATATTTGTTTAAAGAAGCAGACACCATTTTTTCCTTCTCATAAATTTAAAAAGCATTCCTTTTCCTTAAAAACGATTTTCAAGTCATAATTTGAAAACACAGCACAGCTCCTATGTACAAGCACACTCTGTCAGTACTAATACTTCACATTATCTCCAATTACAATTTCACAAAAAAAGCAAAAAATTTTTTTAAAACACTTGACACAAAGCAACATTTTAAATACACAACTTGCTTCCTAATTGTCTCCTTAAAGCATACTAGTCTCTATCTAAATTAAATGAATCTTTTCTCACCTTAGCAAATGCTTTTTGAGTTTGAAAACAGTCTCAGACACACACCAATTTTTCTTTAGCAGAGCAAAGTGTATGCAGGCCTTGTAAATGTGCCCCATGCTGGCTATGAAACTCTAGCAGTGCATATCAAGAAAAATAAATGACTTAAAGAAACGTTTTTTTTAACACATCAAGTAAGCAAATTATTCTCCCAGATTCATGGGGGAAGTGACTTGAAATGGCCTAGCACACATGGGGGCGAATTTACATGGCTCTTGCACTACTTTTGTGTCACTTTTAACATGGGGAAAATGATGTGAAAGTGGCTCAAAGGCTTTGTAAATATGCCCCATGCTGGCTATGAAACTCTAGCAGTACATATCAAGAAACCTAAATGACTTCAAGAAACGTTTTTTAAACACATCAAGTAAGCAAATTATTCTCCCATATTCATGGGGAAGTGACTTACAATGTCCTAACACACATGGGGGCGTATTTACAAGGCCCTTGCACCACTTTTGCGTCACTTTTAAAATGGGTAATATGACGTGAAAGTGGCTCAAAGGCCTTGTAAATATGCCCCATGCTGGCTATGAAACTCTAGCAGTACATATCAAGAAACCTAAATGACTTCAAGAAACGTTTTTTAAACACGTCAAGTAAGCAAATTATTCTCCCTGATTCATGGGGTAAGTGAAATATTTGTTTAAAGAAGCAGACACCATTTTTTCCTTCTCATAAATGTAAAAAGCATTCCTTTTCCTTAAAAACGATTTTCAAGTCATAATTTGAAAACACAGCACAGCTCCTATGTACAAGCACACTCTGTCAGTACTAATACTTCACATTATCTCCAATTACAATTTCACAAAAAAGCAAAATCTTCTTTTAAAACACTTGACACAAAGCAACGTTTTAAATACACAACTTGCTTCCTAATTTTCTCCTTAAAGCATACTAGTCTCTATCTAAATTAAATGAATCTTTTCTCACCTTCGCAAATGCTTTTTGAGTTTGAAAACAGTCTCAGACACACACCAATTTTTCTTTAGCAGAGCAAAGGGTATGCACTCCAGAGGCTGCAACCAACAATGGCACAGAAATGCTGTAATTCATCACACATATCTCTCATGTCACCCAATCAAAACTCTTCCCTCACTTTTTTCAAATCAACACCCTTCCCCCCTCTGCCCTTTCTGCCTTTTTTCCATAGCAACTACCTCCTGACAGACCTCTCATGTTTACAAGTTCACACAACAATGTTTCAACTGAACTCTGAACTCTCAGTACACTTGCTTATCCAGTGCAATGTTTCTTAACCCCTTCCACGCTGATGACGAGCTGGGCTCGTCATGACGTAGCCTCCTCGCACGCTGATGACGAGCCCAGCTCGTCACGTAAAGTGCGATTTACAAAAACTCAGCGCAGGAGCGGAATTCCGCTAGCGCGCATGGAGTTAAAATGATTTTTTCTTAACCATTCGAATTACATCTTTCAAAGAACACATCCATGCACCCTAACTTTATGTTTTCAGCAATCAAAATCCACCAATCACTGCTACTGAATCATTTGCACTGAAACTCCACAGTTTTTTTCATTACAAACTCCTACTGTTTAAACTGCCATTTAATTCCCACACTTCATCTGACTGCAGCAGAACCTCCTCTCACCATGTTTTCTGTCTGGATTCTTGGACATAGTTACATCCACTGGGCTCACAGGTATGCTGATAACAGAAATTTACACAACCTCAATTTACAAAATGTGGAAATCAACTGGATTGGCCAGAGAGGATTGAGATGTCATCAATTGATACCATTGGTAAAAACCTTTTTGCATTTGCCAAGCCCTGACCTCTTAATAGTGCACTGTGGAGGAAATGATTTGGGCACTTTGACTGGGGTAGGTCTGGAAATGCTTTTAAAGGACACCTTTGAGCAATTGATGGCACTTTTTCCTCACACTGCCTTGGTATATTCAAATATATGCCAAAGACAGAAATGGAGGTGGTCCAATCAATTTTGTCCACAAATTGAGAAAGCGAGGAAGCATGTAAATAAGTCTGTTTCAGCTTACATGAGAGACCATGGAATGGGCTCCATCTACAACAATAACTTGCGTTACTACATGCAAGATATCTACAGAGGAGATGGTGTGCACTTCTCAGATGAGGGGAACAGAGTTTTCATCCAGAATTTAAGACTGTGTATTGGTACCTACTTATAAGTACCTAAATCTTACACAGACCCAAAAGCTTTTTTCAGAGCTACCCTAGCTATGATCACTCTAAATACATTTAAAAAGTAACTTATTTTCACTAATTTTCATGATTTACGCTTTCCGGAGCGCTACCCGGTTCGCGCACCGGGCGCTAACCGCTCGAAAATTTGATTTTTCTTTTTTTTGGGCATATATGGGCCTCCTCATCCACCCTCACAAAACCTAGGGGGTCAGGATATGTCTCCCTTGCCCCCTTTTACACAATCCCAGCATTGTTTATCCTCCATCTTGAGTCCAAATTAGACCTTAACGCAAGATGGTGGACTCCCGTTACGCTGCCGGTAAGCTACCCGGTGCGCGAACCGGGGCACGCAACGGCACACGCAGCAAAAAAAACATGTGGGAAGTTAATGTACCAAAAAAGCACTGGAGACACTTTCACCAAATTTTGAATAGTCCCTCCTACATACCAGTCCCTACCATTTTCCCTAATTTGATGGAATTCCATAGAGCCATTCAAGTTGTAGCCCTGTTTAAATATCCTGAGGTAAATTACATAGCAAAAAAACATTAGAAAGAGTTGACATTTTCAACCAATGGTAACATTACTTTCAAGTTGTATTTTTATGTGCTGACATTTGAATGGTTTGCTACATGAATATATATGAAAAATAAGAGGGAAAGACAGCCATTTCGACTGGTACTCCCTGAGGTACATTTAAGAACCATTTGCAGGGAAACCTGAAACACTTTGCCACAGGTAAGTTGATAGTTTCTAAGGGGAAATATGTTGTGCAGCTAAAGTTATTTTTAAAAAACGTTTTCTGTTAGTTATGTACTGACCTTCAGTTATAGTTATGGATTGAGTTAGGCTTCATTACATGCAGTTCTTCTTTTGTTCAGTTCCTGCCTGATACTATACACTGCCCAAAGATAACTTCACTGATAAAAACTCAGAATAACCTGTATCAACTTCACACCTACAGCGCATTATCTCTAATGATATAGCTTTAAAAACTATATGATCAAATTTGTCCATATTAATTGCAAAGAACTAAATGTTTGTTAAAGTTAGTTTCATATTAGGTACTACTGAAAACGATAAATTAAAGTTATTTTTTTTCTGCAATTTACAGCAAAAAAAAACCAAATAAAATGGAACAATCGAAGGAGGCTGTTGCAAATACTTTGGAGATATCATCAACCTATAAGGAAATTATAATTCACCCTAAAAATATGAGCCAAAATATTGATGACATTTCAAATGCAGAAGAAGACAGGGATTTTTGGGATCAATCTCTTGATGAGGAATACCTCAAATGTTGGATGCAGTTGACCTGTTAGTTAGACTTTCAAATAAAGACATTCCTGAGGAAATAATTCAAGAGGAAATCCCTGATAAAGACTTGTTACAAGTTCTTCAAAATATAGAAAATTCTACAGAATAAATTTATATTTAGAAATTTAAAATTGTTTGACACATTATTCTTTATTATAATTGCAAGGCATACTGTCATGTGTCTAAGATCACAGGGTGAGTGAGATTTCATTTCGCAAAATCTTGCCAGAATAATTTTCTTAGTATGTGTTTAAAAATATGGCAATGCGTGTAGTCATGGAGTGAGTCAGGCCTGGGTGTGCTGTAGAAATTGCATACCAACTCTCTCTGTAGCATGTACTAATCTTGTCAGTGAATTTTCATATCTACATTCCCACCTTGAGCCCCTACAGTGCCTGAACACCACTGCACTGTCCTCAACCCAGAAACAGCACTCCTAGCAAGACTCACTTTTACTGTAGTAATCATTTTACTGAATTGCAAGGCATACTGTCATGTGTCTAAGATTACAGTGTGAGTCAGACTTCATTTCGGAAAAATGTGGCAGAATAATTTGCTTAGTTGATGTGCTTTAAAATATGGCAATATATGTAGTCATGGAGTGCGTCAGTCCTTAGGACATTTAGTGCTATAAAGTCCAAAGCAGCATGTGTGCCAGGCCTCTGAATTCCCAAATAGTCTCCATGCTGTGTAATAAAGATGCTGGGTGTGCTGTAGAAAGTGCATACCAACTCTCTCTGTAGCATGTAGAAATCATTTAGTGAATTCTCATTACTACATTCTCAATCCCACCTTGAGCCTGTACACTGCCTGAACACCACTGCACTGTCCTAAAACCTGAAACAGCACTCCCAGCAAGACTCTATTTCACTGTAGTAATCATTTTACAGAATTGCAAGACATACTGTCATGTGACAAATATCACAGTGTGAGTCAGACTTCATTTCGGAAAAATGTGGCAGAATAATTTGCTTAGTAGATGTGTTGAAAAATATGGCAATGCATGTAGTCATGGAGTGAGTCAGGCCTGGGTGTGCTGTGGAAGTTGCATACCAACTCTGTCTGTAGCATGTAGTAATTTGTGAGTGAATTCTCATTTCTACATTCTCAGTCCCACCTTGAGCCCCTACACTGCCTGAACACCACTGCACTGCCCTAAAACCTGAAACAGCACTCCCAGCAAGACTCTCTTTCATTGTAGTAATCATTTTACAGAACTGCAAGACATATTATCATGTTGTAAGATCACAGTGTGAGTAAGACTTAATTTCACAAAATGGTGGCTGATTAATTTGCTTAGTTGATGTGTTTAAAAATATGGCAATGCATGTAGTCATAGAGTGAGTCAGGCCTGGGTGTGCTTTAGAAATTGCATACCAACTCTCTCTGTAGCATGTAGTAATCATGTCAGTGAATTCTCATTTCTACATTCTCAGTCCCACCTTGAGCCCCTACAGTGCCTGAACACCACTGCACTGTCCTCAACCCAGAAACAGCACTCCTAGCAAGACTCTCTTTCACTGTAGTAATCATTTTACTGAATTGCAAGGCATACTGTCATGTGTCTAAGATTACAGTGTGAGTCAGACTTCATTTCGGAAAAATGTGGCAGAATAATTTGCTTAGTTGATGTGCTTTAAAATATGGCAATACATGTAGTCATGGAGTGCGTCAGTCCTTAGGACATTTAGTGCTATAAAGTCCAAAGCAGCATGTGTGTCAGGCCTCTGAATTCTCAAATAGTCTCCATGCTGTGTAATAAAGATGCTGGGTGTGCTGTAGAAATTGCATACGGGCTTGCCTTTGGCGAAGGCGCGCCAAAGGCAATTTCTCCCTCTCTCATGTATGACAGTAAGGAATTGCTACCTTACCGGCCCAAAATAGTCAGTGCATGTGAGGGTTGCTTTCCTACTGACCAACTTTGGGGTCCTTTTTCATGTCTCAACTGTAAATGGACATCTCTTTGGTCACACTCCGATGTGCCTACAAATACCATCTCATTGCAATCCAGATGGTCTAATTATAAGGGAGGTTTGATAAACGCTCGCTCATTGTGCTGCCATAGCCAGGATATCCACGATTTAATTATAGATTCAGACCTTGACTTCCTTTTTGTAACGGAAACGTGGCTAAACGACTCCTCTAATCCTGATCTCGTCACCGCCCTCACGCCTGATTTTACAATTTTCAGGCAGGATAGATTAATCGGGCGAGGAGGGGGAGTGGACTTATCATAATAAAATCTTTTAAGTGTCACACCTTTGACCTTAGCCTCCATAATGGAATCTAGAGTATTGGTTGTTCGATAAGCCTGAATGCCTCTACCTCTTTCTCTGGTGGCTTGATATATCCCCCTGCCGGCAATGCTACCCCTTTTCTTGAATCTTTGGGGGATACTCTAGGGCAGCTTCTGCTACGTTACCCTCATTTCACTCTTATGGGAGACATGAATCTTCAATTGGAATCTCCCAACGATGCTCATGCTAACTGTTTCAAGCAGACCCTGGATATTTTTGGAGTAAAGCAATTCGTGACCTCACCTACCCATTTAGCCGGACATACGTTGGATGGTATCTGTTCCAACCTTGACGCTCTGACCACCTCTGCCCCCGTTCCACAAATCTGGACTGACCATAGTTTCATCCCCTTTGAAGTCCGTCAGTCTGAACAAGCTAAATCATCAAAAATAAGACAACAACCCATCAATGATATAAATTGGAGAAAGGTGATTGACAGTATTAAGCCTGACTCCCCTTTATTGACGAGAGCACCCAAGTTGACGGGGGACGCGTCTATGGACTCCCTCAACTTCCATGCCTGGTTGGATCAAATTATTGCGGAAAATACCCCGCCTAAAGGTTGTCATGATAAGACCATAAGGAGGAAATTAAGTGCCCCTTGGAACTCACAGGCCTTAGCAGAGAGCCATTTGCTATGTAGAAAAAAAGAAAGGAAATGGAGGAAAACATATGATGACTCAGCTAAAATCCTCTACGTTCAACAGAGGAAATGATATCTGGCCAGCATTAAATGCGCTAAGAAAGATTACTATATTAAGGCCATCAATGATGCTCAACAGAAACAAAGCATGGTTTTTTCCATTGTAAAATCTTTCACCCATCCCAAGGTTCTTCAGCCTGAAATCCCCCCCTCTGCAACTCTGTGCAATCAAATTGCTGAATTTTTGGAGGAAAAGATCACACTCATCCAGAAGGAATTTCTTCCATCTACAGCCCCCTCGATCTTAGAGCCCCTAATGCGGGGAGTAAATAACAACATACCTTGAGTGGTTTTCAACCAGTCTCCCTCCAACAGACTCGTAAAGCGATTCTGGCCTGTAAATCAGGAGCTTCGACAGACTCTTGCCCCCCCCGAATATTGCATCATTTAATTGATGTTGTCAATCCTAACATCAACGCGATTGTAAATGCGTCCTTAGATTCAGGAGAAGTCCCTCAAGAATGGAAAAAGGCTGTTGTCAAGCCTTTGATAAAAAAGCTTAATAAATCGACAACGGATTTGTCGAACATGCGCCCAATATCGCTCCTTCCAGTATTGGGAAAAATTACTGAACAAATTGTTTACTGTGAGTTGAAAGACTTTGTCGATGGGCATAATATTCTATATCCCCAACAGTCTGGTTTCCGTCCCAGACATTCGACCAAAACTGCCCTCATAGAACTTACAGATTCCATCAAGTTCCTACAGGCTGAGGGAAGGAAAGATGTCCTCATCCTGTTAGACCTCACGGCATCATTCAAAACCATCTCCTACAACATCCTGATTAATAGGATGAGAGATATTGGTGTGACAGATACAGCTTTGGCATGGATAAAATCTTTCCTGACTAATAGGTCTCAAACTGTATACCAGGGCCCGTACCTATTCAGCGAAAAAACTATTTCATCTGGCGTCCCTCAGGGGTCCATTTTGAGACCATTACTTTTCAACATCTATATGGCCCCCCTAATAGCTGTGATAGAATCCCATGGGATCCTAGTCACGTAATACGCTGACGACACACAACTTGTCGTCTCGATTGACAAAAATGATATAGATGCAGAACAGAAGTTTCAGACATGCCTGAAGGAGGTTTTTCAGTGGATGAGTAATAACCACTTGAAATGCAACAGTAGTAAAACAGAAATCCTCCCGCTAGGTAAGGATCATCTATTCTGTCCCAAGGATTGGTGGCCAAATGATTCACCGGCCCCGCCTAGTTCAGTGGACTCTGCACGAAATCTGGGAGTCCAATTTGACTCGGCTCTATCCTTTGATGAGCACGTCAGGATTACAGCAGGACGCTGCTTTGGCCTAATCAAGTCACTCAAGAAGTTTTTCGACTTCCTGCCCATTGCGTCCAGAAAATCAGTTGTGGTAGAGTTAATACTATCACGGCTAGATTATTGCAATGGTCTGATGGCTGGAGTGAAAAGGTCCACATTGAGAAAATTGCAGAGCGTACAACACGCTGCTGCAAGATTAGTTCTCAAACTGCCAAGAAAATCCTCTGCTTCTGCATCACTACAAACCCTACATTGGCTGCCCCTTCACAAGAGGATTCTATACAAGCTCTTATTGACTGCTTTCAGAGCTTTAAACAACATAGGTCCAAAGTACCTCGTTAACCGTTTTGTTCGCTATGACCCATCACGCTGCCTGAGGTCCTCGGGAGGTAACCTAACCAGGATCCCGAGGTACAAATACAAAACTAAGGGAGGCAAAACATTTACGGTCCTAGCATCAAGGGCGTGGAACATCATGCCTATAGATCTTAGACTGATTGACAAGGAGAGCATTTTCAGGAAACATCTTAAAACATGGATCTACCAGCTATCCGACAGCTTTGTAATGGCGGCAATCTAGAGCTCCACCCACTAATATACACATGCACAGCGCCAGGATGCCCCTTCCGGAGCGACAGGTTGCGCTTTACAAATACCCACATACAAATACAAATACAAATACATACCTACTCTCTCTGTAGCATGTAGAAATCATTTAGTGAATTCTCATTACTACATTCTCAAAAACAGCACTCCCAGCAAGACTCTCTTTCACTGTAGTAATCATTATACAGAATTGCAAGACATACTGTCATGTGTCTAAGATCACAGTGTGAGTCAGACTTCATTTCAGAAAAATGTGGCAGAATAATTTGCTTAGTAGATGTGTTTAAAAATATGGCAATGCATGTAGTCATGGAGTGAGTCAGGCCTGGGTGTGCTGTAGAAATTATATATCAACTCTCTCTGTAGCATGTAGTAATGTTGTCAGTGAATTCTCATTTCTACATTCTCATTCCCACCTTGAGCCCCTACACTGCCTGAACACCACTGCACTGCCCTAAAACTTGAAACAGCACTCCCAGCAAGACTCTCTTTCACTGTAGTAATCATTTTACAGAATTGCAAGACATACTATCATGTGTGTAAGATCACAGTGTGAGTCAGACTTAATTTCACAAAATGGTGGCTGATTAATTTGCTTAGTTGATGTGTTTAAAAATATGGCAATGCATGTAGTCATAGAGTGAGTTAGGCCTGGGTGTGCTGTAGAAATTGCATACCAACTCTCTCTGTAGCATGTAGTAATCATGTCAGTGAATTCTCATTTCTACATTCTCAGTCCCACCTTGAGCCCCTACAGTGCCTGAACACCACTGCACTGTCCTCAACCCAGAAACAGCGCTCCTAGCAAGACTCTCTTTCACTGTAGTAATCATTTTACTGAATTTGCAAGGCATACTGTCATGTGTCTAAGATTACAGAGTGAGTCAGACTTCATTTCGGAAAAATGTGGCAGAATAATTTGCTTAGTTGATATGCTTTAAAATATGGCAATACATGTAGTCATGGAGTGCGTCAGTCCTTAGGACATTTAGTGCTATAAAGTCCAAAGCAGCATGTGCTCCAGGCCTCTGAATTCCCAAATAGTTTCCATGCTGTGTAATAAAGATGCTGGGTTTTCTGTAGAAATTGCATACGGGCTTGCCTTTGTCGAAGGTGCGCCAAAGGCAAGCCCGTCTGCGCCCGTCCGCGCCAAGACCGCACCAAGCGCAGGACATGCTGCGCAAATTTCTCCCTCTCTCATGTATGACAGTAAGGAATTGCTAACTTACCGGCCCAAACTAGTCAGTGCATGTGAGGGTTGCTTTCCTACTGACCAACTTTGGGGTCCTTTTTCATGTCTCAACTATAAATGGACATCTCTTTGGTCACACTCCGATGTGCCTACAAATACCATCTCATTGCAATTCAGATGTTCTAATTATAAGGGAGGTTTGATAAAGGCTCGCTCATTGTGCTGCCATAGCCAGGATATCCGCGATTGAATTATAGACTCAGACCTTGACTTCTTTTTTGTAACGGAAACGTGGCTAAACGACTCCTCTAATCCCGATCTTGTCACCGCCCTCCCGCCTGATTTTACAATTTTCAGGCAGGATAGATTAATCAAACGAGGAGGGGGAGTGGCACTTATCATAAAAAAATCTTTTAAGTGTTAGACCTTTGACCTTAGCCTCCATAAAGGAATCAAGAGTATTGGTTTTTCGATAAGCCTGAATGACTCTACCTCTTTCTTTGGTGGCTTGATATATCGCCCTCCCGGCAATGCTACCCCTTTTCTTGATTCTTTGGGGGATACTGTAGGGCAGCTTCTGCTACGTTACCCTCATTTCACCCTTATGGGAGACATGAATCTTCAATTGGAATCTCCCAACGATGCTCATGCTAACTGTTTCAAGCAGACCCTGGATATTTTTGGACTAAAGAAATTCGTGACCTCACCTACCCATTTAGCCGGACATACGTTGGATGGTATCTGTTCCAACCTTGACGCTCTGACCACCTCTGCCCCCATCCCACAAATCTGGACTGACCATAGTTTCATCCCCTTTGAAGTCTGTCAGTCTGAACAAGTTAAATCATCAAAAATAAGACAACAACCCATTACTGATATAAATTGGAGAAAGGTGATTGACAGTATTAAGCCTGACTCCCCTTTATTGACTAGAGCACCCAAGTTGACGGAGGACGCGTCTATGGACTCCCTTAACTTCCATGCAAGGTTGGATCAAATTATTGTGGAAAATACCCCGCCTAAAGGTTGTCATGATAAGACCACAAGGAGGAAATTAAGTGCCCCTTGGTACTCACAGGCCTTAGCAGAGAGCCATTTGCTATGTAGAAAAAAAGAAAGGAAATGGAGGAAAACATATGATGACTCAGCTAAAATCCTCTACGTTCAACAGAGGAAATGATATCTGGCCAGCATTAAATCCGCTAAGAAAGATTACTATATTAAGGCCATCAATGATGCTCAACAGAAACAAAGCATGGTTTTTTCCATTGTAAAATCTTTCACCCATCCCAAGGTTCTTCAGCCTGAAATCCCCCCCTCTGCAACTCTGTGCAATCAAATTGCTAACTTTTTGGAGGAAAAGATCGCACTCATCCAGAAGGAATTTCTTCCATCTCCAGCCCCCTCCATCTTAGAGCCCCTAATGCGGGGAGTAAATAACAACATACCTTGAGTGGTTTTCAACCAGTCTCCCTCCAACAGACTCGTAAAGCGATTCTGGCCTGTAAATCAGGAGCTCCGACAGACTCTTGCCCCCCCTGAATATTGCATCATTTATTTGATGTTGTCAATCCTAACATCAACGCGTCCTTAGATTCAGGAGAAGTCCCTCAAGAAGGGAAAAAGGCTGTTGTCAAGCCTTTGATGAAAAAGCTTAATAAATCGACTACGGATTTGTCGAACATGCTCCCAATATCGCTCCTTCCAGTATTGGGAAAAGTTACTGAACAAATGGTTTACTGTGAGTTGAAAGACTTTGTCGATGGGCATAATATTCTATATCCCCAACAGTCAGGTTTCCGTCCCAGACATTCGACCGAAACTGACCTCATAGAACTTACAGATTCCATCAAGTTCCTACAGGATGAGGGAAGGAAAGCTGTCCTCATCCTGTTAGACCTCACGGCAGCGTTCGACACCATCTCCCACAACATCCTGATTAATAGGATGAGAGATATTGGTGTGACAGATGCAGCTTTGGCATGGATAAAATCTTTCCTGACTAATAGGTCTCAAACTGTATCCCTGGGCCCTTACCTATCCAGCGAAAAAACTATTTCATCTTGCGTCCCTCAGGGGTCCATTTTGAGTCCATTACTTTTCAACATCTATAAGGCCCCCCTAATAGCTGTGATAGAATCCCATGGGATCCTAGTCACGTCATACGCTGACGACACACAACTTGTCGTCTCGATTGACAAAAATGATATAGATGCAGAACAGAAGTTTCAGACATGCCTGAAGGAGGTTTTTCAGTGGATGAGTAATAACCACTTGAAATACAACAGTAGTAAAACAGAAATCTTCCCGCTACGATTGGTGGCCAAATGATTCACCGGCCCTGCCTAGTTCAGTGGACTCTGCACGAAATCTGGGAGTCCAATTTGACTCGGCTCTATCCTTTGATGAGCACGTCAGGATTACAGCAGGATGCTGCTTTAGCCTAATCAAGTCACTCAAGAAGTTTTTTGACTTCCTGCCCATTGCGTCCAGAAAATCAGTCGTGGTAGCGTTAATACTATCACGGCTAGATTATTGCAATGGTCTGATGGCTGGAGTGAAAAGGTCCACATTGAGAAAATTGCAGAGCGTACAACACGCTGCTGCAAGATTAGTTCTCAAACTGCCAAGAAAATCCTCTGCTTCTGCGTCACTACAAACCCTACATTGGCTGCCCCTTCACAAGAGGATTCTAGACAAGCTCTTATTGACTGCTTTCAGAGCTTTAAACAACATAGGTCCAAAGTACCTCGTTAAGCGTTTTGTTCGCTATGACCCATCACGCTGCCTGAGGTCCTCGGGAGGTAACCTAAACAGGATCCCGAGGTACAAATACAAAACCAAGAGAGGCAAAACATTTACGGTCCTAGCATCAAGGGCGTGGAACATCATGCCTATAGATCTTAGACTGATTGGCAAGGAGAGCATTTTCAGGAAACGTCTTAAAACATGGATCTACCAGCTATCCGACAGCTTTGTAATGGCGGCAATCTAGAGCTCCACCCACTAATATACACATGCACAGCACCAGGATGCCACTTCCGGAGCGACAGGTTGCGCTTTAAAAATACCCACATACAAATACATACCAACTCTCTCTGTAGCATGTAGAAATCATTTAGTGAATTCTCATTACTACATTCGCAATCCCACCTTGAGCCTGTACACTGCCTGAACACCACTGCACTGTCCTAAAACCTGAAACAGCACTCCCAACAAGACTCTCTTTCACTGTAGTAATCATTTTACAGAATTGCAAGACATACTGTCATGTGTCAAAGATCACAGTGTGAGTCAGACTTCATTTCAGAAAAATGTGGCAGAATAATTTGCTTAGTAGATGTGTTTAAAAATATGGCAATGCATGTAGTCATGGAGTGAGTCAGGCCTGGGTGTGCTGTAGAAATTGCATACCAACTCTCTCTGTAGCATGTAGTAATCTTGTCAGTGAATTCTCATTTCTACATTCTCAGTCCCACCTTGAGCCCCTACACTGCCTGAACACCACTGCACTGCCCTAAAACCTGAAACAGCACTCCCAGCAATACTCTCTTTCACTGTAGTAATCATTTTACAGAATTGCAAGACATACTATCATGTGTGTAAGATCACAGTGTGAGTCAGACTTAATTTCACAAAATGGTGGCTGATTAATTTGCTTAGTTGATGTGTTTAAAAATATGGCAATGCATGTAGTCATAGAGTGAGTCAGGCCTGGGTGTGCTGTAATAATTGCATACCAACTCTAACTGTAGCATGTAGTAATAATGCCAGTGAATTCTCATTTCTACATTCTAAGTCCCACCTTGAGCCCCTACAGTGCCTGAACACCACTGCTCTGTCCTCAACCCAGAAACAGCCCTCCTAGCAAGACTCTCTTTCACTTTAGTAATCATTTTACTGAATTACAAGGCATACTGTAATGTGTCTAAGATCACAGTGTGAGTCAGACTTCGTTTCGGAAAAATGTGGCAGAATAATTTGCTTAGTTGATGTGCTTTAAAATATGGCAATACATGTCGTCATGGAGTGCGTCAGTCCTTAGGACATTTAGTGCTATAAAGTCCAAACCAGCATGTGTGCCAGGCCTGTGAATTCCCAAATAGTCTCCATGCTGTGTAATAAAGATGCTGGGTGTGCTGTAGAAATTGCATACCAACTCTCTCTGTAGCATGAAGAAATCATTTCAGTGAATTCTCATTACTACATTCTCAGTCCCACCTTGAGCCCCTACACTGCCTGAACACCACTGCACTGTCCTAAAACCTGAAACAGCACTCCCAGCGACTCTAATTCACTGTAGTAATCATTAGACAGAATTGCAAGACATACTGTCATTTGTCTAAGATCACAGTGTGAGTCAGACTTCATTTCAGAAAAATGTGGCAGAATAATTTGCTTAGTAGATGTGTTTAAAAATATGGCAATGCATGTAGTCATTGAGTGAGTCAGGCCTGGGTGTGCTGTAGAAATTGCATACCAACTCTCTCTGTAGCATGTAGTAATCTTGTCAGTGAATTCTCATATCTACATTCTCAGTCCCACCTTGAGCCCCTACACTGCATGAACACCACTGCACTGTCCTAAAACCTGAAACAGCACTCCCACCAAGGCTCTCTTTCACTGTAGTAATCATTTTACTGAATTGCAAGGCATACTGTCATGTGTCCAAGATCACAGTGTGAGTCAGACTTCATTTTAGAAAAATGTGGCAGAATTATTGGCTTAGTTGATGTGTTTTAAAATATGGCAATACATGTAGTCATGGAGTGAGTCGATCCTTAGGATATTTAGTGCTATAAAGTCCAAAGCAGCATGTGTGCCAGTCCTCTGAATTCCCAAATAGTCTCCATGCTGTGCGATGTCATTTGAGATGTCATCAGTGATGTCATGAGTGATGTCACTGACCATGTCATGAGTGATGTAATATGTGACACCATCAGCAGTGCATTGCGGTCGCGCGAGTTATAGTTAGCTGAACTAACTATAACGGGGGAATTTCAAAGGTTTGGTATGAGTGAAATGTCCAGCTAACTATAACATGTGTGAAACATATGATATATATATATATATATATATATATATATATATATATATATATATATATATATATATATATATATATATATATATATATATATATATTACCTACTGGCGGTAGCCAGTAGGTAGTTATAGTTAGGATTTTTTTCAATGTTAAATCTCAAAATTCTATTTGGAATAACTTTGGCACCGGTTGACGAATCTGCCTGAAAATTTCCTGAAAATGGCCTCGTCGAGCTCCGGTCCTTCCTTGAAAGTTTGGGGGGGATACAACAAGCGGGGGCCGAGATAAAAGGGGGGTCCCAAATCGCGTTTTCCCCATGTAAATTTCCATAGGGCGGTCGATTTTACTTTTAGCCCGAACGGCTGAATGGATTTCCACCAAACTTGGCAAAATTGAAGGGACTGGTAGCCCGATGTGCCTTTGCTATGTCTCAAGATATGTGCTGCAGTGGATTTTGAGTAATTTAGGTGCCAAAAAATATATATATCTATAGGCGCTCTCCGGTGCGCGCACCGGAGTGCGCTCCAGGCGCGACACGCGACTTGCGCGCAGGAAGCTGATTGGCTCTTGGGTGTCTGTAAACATTCTAAACAGTCTGGAGCGGCCGCCATCTTGTGTCTCGGTAAAATCGAGACACAAGGGGTTTGAAAAAAAAAGGGGCAAATGACCATAAGGGGGAAGAGTAGACCCCCTCTGACCCCCTAGGTTTGATGTAGGGGCTAAAATAGGGTCCTGCGAGGCATTACATTTTTTTATTTTTTTTTCGTTTTGCGCGGGGGAAGCGCATGGTACGCGCACCGGCGAAGCACGGGGAAAATCCAGGACCATATTTATGAAGGCCTTGCGCTGCCAGTTTTGCACCTCCTGTGCGTCAATTTTTGTGACGCACCAGCGGTGTAAAAAAATGCGCATTGTTATGCAATATTTAAAAAGTGACGCATCTATCTAGATGCGTCACTTTTTAAATATAGTGCAACGAGGCACATTTTTTTACACTGCTGGTGTGATGCGTCACTTTTCTGTGCGCACTCCTTATGACATTCCAGATGTGTCATATTTAATGTATGACGAATCATGTTGCAAGGAGTTACAGATACATCAGTATTTCTGACATATCTGTAAACATAAAATTGACGCGAGGCAGGTGCAAGATTTTGACGCAACAGCATTCTAAAAGTGACGCAGAGAAATCTTATAGATTTCAGTACGTCGTTATTACCAAGCTTTTTGCGGGGGAATGCCCCCTCTGCATACATTATACCTGACACAGATATAATGTGGTGCAGAGTTTTAAAAAGTGACCCATGTACCTAGATGCGTCACTTTTTAAAAATAGCGTCAGGTATAATGCATGCAGAGGGGGTGTTCTCCCGCAAAAAGCTTTGTAATAGCGACGCAGTGAAATCTTTGAGATTTCACTGCGTCACTTTTAGGATGCTGTTGCGTCAAAATCTTGCGCCTGCTTTACAGCAGGTGTTAGACTGACGCAAGACCTTTCACATGGTGCTTTTTCCATGTGAAAGGACACATTACTGGAGTTGCGTCACTTTTGTGATGCACTCCAGCAATGCGTTACTTGGAATGTCATAAGGAGTGCGCACAGAAAAGTGACGCATCGCACCAGTGGTGTAAAAAAATGTGCCTCGTTGCGTTATATTTAAAAAGTGACGTATCTAGGTAGATGGGTCACTTTTTAAAATCAAGCGCCACATTATATCTGCTTGAGGTATAATGCATGCAGAGGGGGTGTTCCCCCGCAAAAAGCTTTGTAATAGCGACGCAGTGACATGTTTGAGATTTCACTGCGTCACTTTTAGGATGCTGTTGCGTCCTTTAAATATAGTGCAACGAGGCACATTTTATTACACTGCTGGTGTGATGCGTCACTTTTCTGTGCGCACTCCTTATGACATTCCAGATGTGTCATATTTAATGTATGACGAATCATGTTGCAAGGAGTTACAGATGCGTCAGTATTTCTGACATATCTGTAAACATGAAAGTGACGCGAGGCAGGCGCAAGATTTTGACGCAACAGCATCCTAAAAGTGGCGCAGAGAAATCTCATAGATTTCAGTACGTCGTTATTACCAAGCTTTTTGCGGGGGAATGCCCCCTCTGCATACATTATACCTGATGCAGATATAATGTGGCGCAGAGTTTTAAAAAGTGACCCATGTACCTAGATGCGTCACTTTTTAAAAATAGTGTCAGGTATAATGCATGCAGAGGGGGTGTTCCCCTGCAAAAAGCTTGGTAATAATGACGCAGTGCGTCACTTTTAGGATGCTGTTGCGCCAAAATCTTGCGCCTGCTTCACAGCAAACCTTTCACATGGTGCTTTTTCCATGTGAAAGGACACATTACTGGAGTTGCGTCACTTTTGTGACGCACTCCAGCAATGCGTTACTTTTGTGTTTACAGATACGTCAGAAATACTGACATATCTGTAACTCCTTGCGAATTGATTAGTCATATATTAAATATGACATATCTGGAATGTCACAAGGAGTGCGTTCACAAAAGTGACGCATTGCTGTTTTCACGTAGCGATGCGTCACTTTTCAGAAATGAGGCCTCCAGTTTATTCACTGTGTCATAACTTTCTTTTCTAACACTCACCTTCTTTCATTCCTCCTACTTCACTTCCTTTCACCTCTCATACCTTTCTGTTCTTTCTTACTCATTCTCCTTTCAATTATCAATGCACTATATTTCACTTACTCTTCATTTTTTTAAGAATATAGCTCTTTGATGAGAATTGGAGGTAGTTCGGAAAAGAACTTTTGGTTTTCTTCTTTTAAATGAACAGGAACAAAAACAGGGAATGGAAACTGCTCAACAGGAGCAAAAAGAAAACAAAAAAATTAGGGGTGGGAAGGGCAGCGATGGTTCTCCAATGCTCGAACCATGAGCAGGACACTTTGCTCCCCATAGGTGAGGAGTTGATTGCAGTATCTGCATTTGACGACCCCATGGTTAAATGCAGGTTGTATGTTTGCCACCTGCTCCTGCGATTGCTCTCTCCCAGAAGAAGTTGCTCCTCCGGTTGATGTAGAGGCCCCATCTCTGGGAACCTCTTGTGCCAGAGCCCTGACACTTTCCCGGGCAAAATTCTGGGGGTGCCTCCTCTCCACATGGCGAATCATGGTAAAGTTGCCAAAAGAGTACTTTTTTTGGGGGTTACCCCGTGACAGGACCTGTTTGCAGATCCTGCACTCTACTTTTGGTGCATTCACCTTTTTCTGGTCTGCTGGAAACTTAAAAAAATTTCCAGATGAAATGCTCTTTGACCTTCGGCTGAGGAGGCTCTTCATCAATGAATTCAGGCTCATCTTCACTGCTGGATGGTCTGGCAGCCATGATTATCCAAGAAATATGCAAGAGCAAAAAGGCAGGTCTTTCAGTCACAAAAGTGAAAGAAGAAGTGAAGGAAATGGGTGGGGATTTCATTCATTGTAAAAAAAAACTGTTAGCAACCAATGAAAAGTGTTATTTTAGGGTCACATGACCCGACGCGTTTACGCTGCGCGCTCCGGAGCACTTCCGGTGCGTTTACGCAGCGCGATCGTAGGCGCTTCCGGGGCGCAAACGTGGCGCGATCGTAGGCGCTTTTGCGTGCGTTTATGCGCCGCGAACGTAGGCGCTTCCGAGGGCACTTACGTTGCGCGCCGAAGTGACGTCATCAAACTTTTACAGAAATGCATAATCATTTTCCTTATTAAAAAAAACTAATTTTATTTGTATGGTACGAAATGTTTTGCATTATTATTAACTTTTCATTCATATTTTTTTTTCACGAACGACAGTTGCGCTCTGGGTGCGCTTTCAGATGAGCTCACGGAAAAGCTTACCGGAGAGCTTAGCTGAAAGCTTCCCGGAGCGCGCACCCAGAGCGCAAAGGAAAAAAATTATATAAAAAAAAATCAATACTTTAAAAAAAACAGCAAATTGTAAAAAAAAAAAAAAGGTTAGAAACTCGATATACAAAGGAATTAGCATTTAAAAAACCTATGAAATTCACTGAAAAAACCATAGGTTTCACACCAGTTATAGTTAGGAATTAGCATTTAAAAAACCTATTAAATTCACTGAAAAAACCATAGGTTTCACACCAGTTATAGTTAGCTGGAAATTTTACTGATATAAAACCATTGAAATTACCACGTTATAGTTAGATGGACTCACTATAACTTGCGCGTGCAATGCACTGCTGATGATGTCTTAATAAGCCAGTTAACCAATCAATTTTTAAAAACCATCCATTTAGACACTTATTTAAACATTTATTCTTCCATCAACTTTTACATATACATATATAAAATATATTTATTTTTCAGAAAGACACACATTCACTGGATGGTGTCATCAGTGATGTCATGAGTGATGTCACTGACCATGTCATGAGTGATGTAATATGTGACGTCATCAGCAGTGCATTGCACGCGCAAGTTATAGTGAGTCCATCTAACTATAACGTGGGAATTTCAATGGTTTTATATCAGTAAAATTTCCAGCTAACTATAACTGGTGTGAAACCTATGGTTTTTTCAGTGAATTTAATAGGTTTTTTAAATGCTAATTCCTAACTATAACTGGTGTGAAACCTATGGTTTTTTCAGTGAATATATATATATATATATATGTGTGTGTTATATGTATATATACAGTTGATGAATGCTGTCAAAAGATCAAGGACATTTAAAACATACAAATGTTATTATCATTGAATAACAGCTTAGACTCCGTACCCAGTATAGGTGAAATACTACAAGATCTAGACATAGAAGCTAACTATCAAACTGACTGTGGGTTGAGAACTAAGTCCATCTTCACACCTGTACTACCCCTAGACACTATGATTGACTGTGTCTATAAGGCTGTTACCCAAGATTTGTACAAACTGGAGTTTAAGTTACAAGTTGCACCCACTAGATTCAAAGATAATCTAACCAGGGAAGAAAAAACTGCCCTTTACAAAATATCTGAGTATCCAAACGTAGCCATCAAGGATGCAGACAAAGGGGGCAATATAGTGTTGATGGACAAAGACTATTATATTGGAGAAATGGATAGTCAGTTGTCGGATAAAGAGTCACACATTAAGATCTCCAGAAACCCAATGCAGGAAGTCAACAAACTGGTAGAGGAAACACTGAGATACTGGCAGAGCTCTGGTCTGCTCTCAGACATTGAGTTTAAATACATGTTTAATCAAACATCAAGAGAAGCCTACGTGTACCACTCTTCCAAAGATACACAAAAACCCAATGGCTCCTCCTGGTAGACCCATTATATCAGGGATAGGGGGACCAACAGAGCGTATCTCTAAGTATATAGACTTATATTTAGAAACAATAGTAAGAAACCTACTTGCATTCATTGAGGATACCAAGGATCTTCTCAATAAATTAGAAGATCTAGTTTGGACAGACAACCTTACCTTTGTCACCCTAGATGTGAGTGCACTAAACATAGGCATTCCGCTCAACAAAGGGATGGAAGCATTCACATATTTTCTATCTAAACATGATGCAACCCTATCTGAACACATTACATTGCTTCTTGAACTCACACGGCTGACACTCAACAACAATTATTTCATACATAATGAGACTTGGTACAAAACACACTCTGGGGTTGCCATGGGTGCAACATTTTCTCCATCGTTTGCCAACATTACTATGGTTTTCTTTTAAGAATACCATATTTGGAAACTGTGTCCACCTAATCTGACCAATCCCATCATAGATTGGGGTAGATGTATGGACAATGTCCTAATGATTTGGGGGGATGACAACTCAACTCTAAACACCTTCATTAAACATCTTAATGTTAATGAATACAATTTGAATTCTACACATAATATCAATCCAAAACAGATTGACTTTCTAGATAATATACTGGTTGTCGAGAATGGCAAATTGGAGTGTAAACTTTTTCGTAAAACGATGGCATGCAACTCTGTGTTGCACGCCAGTAGTGCTAACCCTGGTTCTCGAATTCGTGCAATACCATTTGGCGAAATGACTCACCTAAGGAGAAATTGTAGCAACAGGAGATAATTAATTTGAAACAACGATTTCTAATCAGAGGATGTGATCACACCATAATACAAAGACCTCACACCAGGATCAATAGAACTAAACGTAAAGGACTCCTGATATCGAAATCAAATAAGAGGAATGAAACAGAGAGAAAGCAGATTGCACTTATAACACAATACAACTCAAATAGCAACAATGTGTTTAAGACAGTGCATAGACACTGGCGTTTGTTGAAATTGGATCACGATCTAGATCCACATATATCTAATAAACCCGCATTGAATTTAAAAGGGGTAGAACCTTGCAGAATATACTCAGTCCATCAATCACAGGTAACTAAGGTACGGAACTTAATCGAACTTGGTTAGCAGCAAGACCTAAAAGCTTTCAGAAATGCTCAATGTGCAGTGTATTTCAATTAGCTGAAAATAAAAAGACCAGCTTCAGCTATAATACCGAGCAGACACATCACATCCATCACTTTATGAATTGCATAACCAAGTATAAAGTGTATTGCATTGTTAGCCATAGTATTCTAATATATGTGGGCAACACTATCAGACCGCTCAAAGTGAGGATACAGGAACATATTAGAGATATTCGGAATACCAATACCAACTATCCACTAGCAGTCCATTACAATACTGTACACAGAAACTCAGAGCTACTCCGAATTATGTTCCATGGCATTGCAATAGTTAAAGATGATCCCCTTGGAGGTGACAACACAGCCACACTCAGAAAACTTGAATCCAAGTGGCTAATCAAATTAGGAACGGTTGACTTAGGGATTAACACCGATAGAGAATTGCATGTTTTCTTAAGGGACTAATACGATCTAGGGATAGTAATGCATGTATGGTGCCTTGCTGTTTACCAGATACCACTAGTACCATTTGTGATTGGTTGGGTATCTTGTAAAGTCACCAACCATAAACCCTGCGCTCATTGTAATACACTATGTTGGATGGAGAGCAATTTAAACTATGTTCTTTATCATAATACTTGTTTGATCATTCTAATGTATTTTTGCACTGAATTATGACACCCATCTTTGTTTATCATGTATTATTTGAGCAATGTTTCATCCGTTTCTATGATTATAGTCTATGTGACAGGCATTAATCTGTTAAGGTTATGACTAGCTGTGCTCTCTCCTGTGATGGAGCAAGGTGGAGAACAAAATGTTGTTCTAACCTGTGAAGTTAATCTCCCATAATCAATAAACAAACTAACAAGCATGTGGTGAAATTATTAATCAACTTAGTTTAAAAATGCAAACATCAGTACACGCGGGATAAACTAATGTGCTTTATGTTGCAAACGCATAGAAGAAAATAAGAAACTAACCTTGTCTATTGTCTTTGTCAGTATTAAATGCGGCTGTTTAACTAATGGCATGTGCTTATTATGTGTGCTTATGTTATGTCTTTTGTGACAAAAGCCTTTGGAGTTCGTGCAGTTCCTGGAGGAAGAGTAAATATAAAAGCTGCATATTCGTGCTTCTGCTAGGTAACACAATTAACAGGGTTAATTAGTAAAGGGGGAGGGTAACAGAATGGGTCTCCATTTTTTAATTAATTGATGTCTTGTGTTGTTTAATAATAGTTTCCAAAAGTGAGGCCTGAAAAGTGGCTCGGAAAAATATGGCTGACAGAAATGCAGACATGAAACCTTGTCCAGAGTGGAGCCTTGCACTTACGCAGTTGTGGAGATTTTTGCTGCACAAACATTATTAATTGAAAGAACAGTTCTTTGCTTGAATAGAATGTGCTCACGGAGAGAAGGCTCAAGGACAGGAAGAAAGAGTCTGCCAAGATTAGGAAGTAATGTTCTGAACTCAAGAGAAAGAAACTTTTCTGAAGAAACAGAGAAACGTGGAAATGAATAGACAATAGGGCTCATATGAAGCCTGGACTTGGTCAAAATTCAGAGATGACCTAACAGTGGACTGACATGGGTCAGCCAATGAGAAGCCTGGATTTCATTGAAAAAATGTAAAATGTAGAAAGTTTAGATAGAAGAAAGGTATAAAACCTGACATCATGAGCAGGGCAAAAACTCTTGCTTCCTGAATCCTGATTGATGTGACATGCTTTTGGACTTTTGGCGCAAGTAAGGACAGCAGACTTTAAATGATATTTTCCTTTTCAGGTGAAGCGAAAGAAAGATAGGGAAATAGATTTAGGGTATGGGAACTGTTATTTGCTAATGTTTCATGTTTCTGATCTTGCTTTAATGAATGTCAGTTTATTAATTCATTTCCTAATAAAATGCTGCTTTTTTATTTAAATAAAGTTAATAAAATTAGATTATAAAAGACAAGCTGGTCTTGTTTATTCATGATCTAGTTACTATCAGTTGATCCAATCGCCTTAAGTGGTCTGATTTAATAAATGACAAATGCTTAAATCCATGGTAAAAGATGATAAACTGCAGTTGTGAATAATATTGTAGATATAATGTGAAAAGTTTTATAAATCATACCACTAGATTCAGTTGCTCAAAAATTGTCTCATTAGTGTTATGGGCCTGTGTAAGTGTTTCATGATTAATAGTGAGTATTGAGGTGATAGGTAGCGCATGTGAGACAGTTTTTCAATAGGAGCGCTGGATCACCTGCCTACTCTTTTCTTACTAAGACTAATGCACAACAATGGTGAGGTACTATCCAAATTATATTCCTGTACTGTTATATGATGTCTACAATATCAGGCAAGTTTTCTTGTACTCATGGCAACTGCAGTTACATTTTTTTGGTACTTGTAGGTATGCACAATGATTGGTACACATATGCACATCAGGCTAAACCGGCGCTTTTTATTACATGTATTGTCAATATGGAAAAAACACATCAGTACTATGGGTCACTAAGCTTCTCGCCCGGTTCCCGTTTTTATGGTATTTTGAATTCAAATGATTAGTGATAATCTCTATCTGTATGTATTTAGATGCACATTAGCGTTAGGTATATTTGGCTACATGAATGTTTTTCATATTATGTTGAGTCCATTTAGACACCATGTTGGTACAGGGTACTTTAAAGCCCACCGTCTGGTGCCTGTCCACATCATACTGTCAATACAACTCAATATGCTTTCCAAGATGGCGCATGATCGTCACATGTTCATGATCATGTGACCTGTGATTTAGAATTTAAGATGGGGATATGGCATCTCGCTGTATTTCATGCAAGCTTACTTCCTGGCTATTCGTTGCTGTGGACAATTTCCGTCCATAGGGTGAGTACTTTGTTACCCTCTCAGGGACATAATTTTACTTCCCTGTGTAATTTCGAATTAACTGGGACATTGTTTTTCATTGTTAAGTACAGAATTATCATGGATCTGTCCGTTTATTATTGTTTACCAGTTTGGGAAGGTACACACCTACCAACTTGCTTTGACTTTTGTGACGCTGTGAGAAAGATCGGGTCGGAACCCCTGTTAAGGCGGAACTACAAAGTCCAGACACCCTTGCTCGACCTTGGCGGCATTCCGTATCACCTGAAACTTGGACGAAGACCGATATCTCTCCTCTCTTTCCACAGCGTGAGGTAACGGCTAGAGGAGGTGCTACGAACAATGGACGAATAAAAACAGACGCCTCACAGGAAGCTGGGTCGTCGCAGAACGTCGAGGAGGCGGGACCAGAGACGAACCACGAGGAGGACGCTGAATCTCGGAGCCGGGAGCCGGAGCTGAACGCCGAGAGTCAAGACAGCGTTGCTGACCTAGAGGAGGAGGCGGGGGAAACCGAAGACCGCTGGACGGAGGAGTGGTGGTGTCCCCCGGAGGAGGCTGGAGAGCGTGCCGTGACTCAGGAGAGTTACGGCGGGGCCGGTGAGTGATTTTGAACCGAAGCCCTTTGGGGAAACTGTTGTGTGTTAAGGGAGGTGGGAGGTAGGGAGGACATTGTGGGTGGTGGGTGGATTTTTGTAAAGGGGACTACGAAACGTGCATTGGTAAACGAGTAATACCTGCTGTTTCACTAAAGCTACTGGACTGGGATTAGGGCATTGGTCTATGACTCAAACATCTCTACCTTCTTATCCTTATTCCATACCCGCTCACTCCCTATTCCCTTACCCACCACTTCCAATACCTTTACGCACTCCCCTTCACTATACCCGGTTTTCGTGCACTACTTTACGGTGTAGGAGCAAGGGTTTCGAACCAACCAGATCACTGACGGTCCCTTTCTCTTCTTCCCTCTCGGTACCTCCGGTTAACCAACACCACGGAGACGCGGTCGCCCCAGGACCAACGACCCTTGGACGAAGAGGAAGAAACATCGACTACCACGGCAGACCCCTTCAACCTTGGAGAACTCGGTGCCGCGTGTGGAAGTTCAGACCCTGTAGTGAAACCTAAAGCCTTGTTTCCTGACAATAAAAGTGCAGTTCGCCAATATATTCAGCCTCCGCGTCTGTATATCCGACCTCACCTCCCACAAGTGGTGTCAGAAGTGGGATCCAACAGAGACATGGCGGCTGCAATTACCAAAATGGCTGAACATCAAGAACATTTGGGAAAAGTCATGGAAAAGTTCTTACATGTTGTAGAGGAAGACCGAGAGAAAACGCAGAAAGTCCTTACAGGACAGAGTCAAACACATGAAGCAGCCATGGATAAGTTGGCCGAAATTCTAGGGAATCAAAAAGGACCTACCACACTTCCCTCAATGGTCATGCAAAAATATGTAAGTGGAGAGGACCCTGATTTCTTTTTTACGAACTTCGAACGTATAGCTACTGCCGCCGCATGGCCCGCTGACAAATGGGGACAGTATTTGGGGTCACTTCTTTCAGGGGATCTACAAGCAGCCTATCAAGCGGCTACCATACAAGGGGCCGTACCATATGCGGACATCAAACGCTGCATAATGGAAAGGTTGGGGGTGGACGATGAGTCCTATCGGATAAAGTTACGTCAGATAAAAGAGGGTCCACAAGAAACACCCCGAGCCTTGTACTTCAGGGTAAAAGATATGACTGACCGGTGGTTGAAGCCTGCCACCTCGGATAAGGATGGTATCATGTCAAAAATATATCTTGAGCAATACCTGGCCTCTCTTCATCCACCAATACAGCGGTGGGTTAGACAACAACCACGGTTGACCCTCGAATCTGCCGTAGAAATTGCAAGTGCTTATAACAGGGCCCAAGAACTTCAAAAGGGCAGAGAGGATACCCAGTGGAGAACCCCTGGACCGGGACATCACAGACCGACTCGTACTTCTACCCCTAAAAAACCAGATCCCGTGGCTCTTTTACCCGGACCTATGATACCCACCCCAGTGTTCAGAAACCCAAACCCAGGACCCCAATGTTTCCATTGTGGAGGGATGGGACATATTGCTAAATTTTGTCCCCAAAAAGAGGAACCAATGGAAATAGGGATAGCCAGGAACTACTATTGTTCTAACCCGAGAGAACCATTGCCACCCTATCATTGTGAAGTGAAAGTGAATGGACAGCCTACTCTGGCGTTAGCCGATACGGGTTGTCGACAGAGTGTAGTTCGGCCCCAAGACTTTCAACCCAGAGTAATACCCAGTGAGGAGATGGTGGCTATTCGATGTGTACATGGGGACGTTAAACAATACCCAACTTCCCAAGTTACGATTCAACACACCAACGACCCCGGAACCTCCCTGAAAGTAGGCCTGATCCCTAATTTACCGGAGAGAGTCATTTTGGGTAACGACTATCCCCAGCTATCACACATGTTAGCGCATGATAAGCACAAAGGAGAAGACTGGTGGGCTGAAGCTCCTTTTTCTAATGCAGACGAACATGAATGGCCGGAATCGAAACCAAGAAAGAGTAGGAAACAGAGGAGAATAGAAAAAGGGAAAACCCCTATCGTGTTGCCTATTATACGTGAAGAGAATCCTTGGGAAACAGACAGAAGTTTTTGATCCACACAAAGAGAGGATCCGGTTCTGCAAGAGGCGTGGAAGAACGCACTAGAACAGGAAGACCCCCTTCATGTAGGTCCCTATTTTTTTAAGAAAAAACGGTCTACTCTATAGGAAGGGAAATCCTACACAAGACCCCCAGTTAATAGTACCCACCCCATTTCGAGAAAAGGTAATGTTTCTAGCCCATAGTCACTTGCTAGGTGGTCATTTTGGTCCAGATAAAACTGAGAAACAAATCCTAGAGAAATTCTATTGGCCAGGGATATACCAACAGGTAAAAAAATATTGCAGGGAATGCCCCATATGCCAAAAACACAGTAGGTACATACCTCCTCGTGCACCCTTGCGTCCACTCCCAGTGATAGAAGAGCCCTTTACCAGAGTAGGCATGGACATTATAGGGCCTTTGTTACCCTCAAGGAGTGGTTGTAGATTTGTGCTGGTGCTGGTGGATTACGCCACCCGCTTTCCTGAGGCCATTGCCTTACGACGCCCAGATGCGGTTAATATTGCCAAAGCAATGATAACCGTGTTTTCCAGGGTGGGGTTTCCAAAAGAAATCCTCACAGATCAAGGAACACCATTCATATCCAAGGTCATGAAGCAAGTATGTACCCAACTAGGCATACATCAAATTAGAACAGCGGCTTACCACCCTCAGACTGACGGGTTAGTCGAAAGGTATAACGCTACGCTTAAGACAACCCTTAAAAAACTGTTGGAACTCGAAACGAGAAAGTGGGAGGATATGTTACCGTTGGCACTGTTCGCCATACGGTGCAAAATACAGAAAAGTACAGGTTATTCACCTTTTGAACTCCTATACGGACACCAGCCACGAACATTCTTGGACATGGCCCAAGAAAAGTGGGAGAATGAACCCGATAACGCTAAGCCCTTAGTGGATTATGTATCCACTCTTAAAACGCATCTGAGTCAGATCCGGACTATTGTCCGCAATAATTTGGAAGAGGCACAAGCGGCTCAGAAGAAACAATATGACAAAAAGGCAAAGGAGAGAAAATTTGAGGTGGGTGACCTCGTTTTGTTAATGATGGCTTCATCCGACCACAAACTATTGGGTCAATGGCAGGGCCCGTATAAAGTTACTGAGAAAGTCACCCCAGTGACTTATAGGATAGAGCTAGATGCGACACGGGGTACTTCACAAATATATCACATCAATTTGCTAAAAAAATGGGAAGGACCTCATCCTGTTCTAACTGCCCAAACTGAGAGTGAGGTACCTTTGTTTTCTCAATGTATTGACCCTATTCTTCCAAACCCTCTGAAAGAAAAATTAATGCAGAATCTCGCTCCCCTTGGAGGAGTGTTTTCCCTAACTCCAGGAAGGACGACCCTAGTACAACATGCCATCAGAACCCCTGTAGGTAAAAGGGTACGACTTCGGCCCTATCGGATACCCGAGGCCCGTCGTCAAACTATAAGAGAGGAAGTCCAGAAGATGCTGGAAATGGATATTATCGAACCTTCATCTAGTGAGTGGAACTCCCCAATTGTGTTGGTTCCGAAACCGGATGGTTCGTCAGATTTTGCATCGACTTCAGAGAGGTTAACAAGTTGTCGGAGTTTGACACTTATCCTCTTCCAAGAGTGGATGAAATGATTGAAAAGATAGGGAAAGCTAAGTACATCAGCACATTGGACTTGTGTAAAGGTTATTGGCAAATCCCTTTACGTCCCCAAGATAAGGAAAAAACAGCATTCTCCACTCCGGAGGGACTGTACCATTTTAAGGTCATGCCCTTTGGCTTACACGTGGCACCAGCTACCTTTCAAAGGGCGATGAATTGTATACTATGCCCCCACGAAAAATATGCCGGTGCGTACATAGATGACATCGTCATTTTCAGTGAGACATGGGACCAACACGTACAACACCTGAAGCAAGTCATAATCACCCTAGGAGAAAATGGATTGAAGATCAATCCGTCAAAAAGCCATCTAGCAGCCCAAACAGTGAAATATTTGGGATACCTCTTGGGAGAGGGAATGATTAGACCACAAGATTCCAAACTGGCAGCTATTTCCCAAATTCCACTTCCCAAAAACAAGAAAGACCTACAGGCCTTTTTGGGCCTTTTGGGATATTATAGACGATTTATTCCAAATTTTTCCCAAATTGCCTCACCTCTCACTAATCTGCTACAAAAGACCTCTAATACAGAGGAGCGTTTAAAACATCCTACCCCTGACATACTTAGAGCCTTCCAAACTCTAAAAGGATCCCTAACATCTGAAACGGTACTAGCCAGTCCCGACTATTCCCTCCCGTTTGTCTTACAGACAGATGCATCAGATCAGGGATTAGGAGCAGTGCTCTCACAAGTAACTCATCAGGGACAAGAACAGCCTATTTTATATATAAGCAGAAAATTGTTTCCTAGAGAACAGAATTACGCAGTCATTGAAAAAGAGGCCCTGGCAGTTAAGTGGGCCATAGAAACACTGCGTTACTATCTGGAAGGAAGAGAGTTTACTTTATTCACGGATCATGCCCCTTTGGAATGGTTGTCTCGCAACAAAGGAAACAACGATCGTGTATTACGATGGTTCTTGGCACTGCAACCCTATAGATTTCATACTAAACATCGGAAAGGGTCAGAGCAAGGGAATGTTGATTTCCTATCTAGGTATCCACAGGACAGAAACCCTAGTAACAGGACACCAAGGGAAAGGGGATGTGAGAAAGATCGGGTCGGAACCCCTGTTAAGGCGGAACTACAAAGTCCAGACACCCTTGCTCGACCTTGGCGGCATTCCGTATCACCTGAAACTTGGACGAAGACCGATATCTCTCCTCTCTTTCCACAGCGTGAGGTAACGGCTAGAGGAGGTGCTACGAACAATGGACGAATAAAAACAGACGCCTCACAGGAAGCTGGGTCGTCGCAGAACGTCGAGGAGGCGGGACCAGAGACGAACCACGAGGAGGACGCTGAATCTCGGAGCCGGGAGCCGGAGCTGAACGCCGAGAGTCAAGACAGCGTTGCTGACCTAGAGGAGGAGGCGGGGAGAACCGAAGACCGCTGGACGGAGGAGTGGTGGTGTCCCCCGGAGGAGGCTGGAGAGCGTGCCGTGACTCAAGAGAGTTACGGCGGGGCCGGTGAGTGATTTTGAACCAAAGCCCTTTGGGGAAACTGTTGTGTGTTAAGGGAGGTGGGAGGTAGGGAGGACATTGTGGGTGGTGGGTGGATTTTTGTAAAGGGGACTACGAAACGTGCATTGGTAAACGAGTAATACCTGCTGTTTCACTAAAGCTACTGGACTGGGATTAGGGCATTGGTCTATGACTCAACCATCTCTACCTTCTTATCCTTATTCCATACCCGCTCACTCCCTATTCCCTTACCCACCACTTCCAATACCTTTACGCACTCCCCTTCACTATACCCGGTTTTCGTGCACTACTTTACGGTGTAGGAGCAAGGGTTTCGAACCAACCAGATCACTGACGGTCCCTTTCTCTTCTTCCCTCTCGGTACCTCCGGTTAACCAACACCACGGAGACGCGGTCGCCCCAGGACCAACGACCCTTGGACGAAGAGGAAGAAACATCGACTACCACGGCAGACCCCTTCAACCTTGGAGAACTCGGTGCCGCGTGTGGAAGTTCAGACCCTGTAGTGAAACCTAAAGCCTTGTTTCCTGACAATAAAAGTGCAGTTCGCCAATATATTCAGCCTCCGCGTCTCTATATCCGACCTCACCTCCCACAGACGCAATATACGGTTCAGCTACCAAATCTTTTTAGAGGTACACTCCTTGACTTTCACTGGTGTGTTTTCTTTTAGAGTCCCGTTTTTGAATGAATTTTAATACATTGCTCAAACCGCTCATCCTTTTGTTTATTAGGACGATATTATTTTGGCGTTCTGCAGGTCAATTGCAAACCTACAACTTACCCCTAATACAAGTAAATCTCGATAAAGAGTATTCTTGGGTGAGTGTTATTATTATAAAATTGTGCTGAAATTGCGACCTGTGTACATGACTACTGTGGTATTGTATATATATTCGGTGTTGTGTGCGTGTATGTCTCGTGTGTGTGTGGCGCATGTATGGATGTGGCGCGTGTGTGTGTGTGCACGTGTGAGGTTGTGGAATGTATGCTTGGAAGAATGTAGTGGGAGGGAGTCAGTTACTGAAGGAGAAGGTGGAGGATGCAGATGTGTTTGTGTCGCTGTATACTTACTACTTCATGGAAATAAAAAAGAATTGAAGAACCACTTCTGCCTACAAGCTATCTTACTTACAATATATGGCGACGAGCGGGATTTCGCAGCGACATGTGTGTGTGCACGTGTGAGGTTGTGGAATGTATGCTTCGAAGAATGTAGTGGGAGGGAGTCAGTTACTGAAGGGGAAGGTGGAGGATGCAGATGTGTTTGTGTCGCTGTATACTTACTACTTCATGGAAATAAAGAAGAATTGAAGAACCACTTCTGCCTACAAGCTATCTTACTTACAATAACTACCCCTTCTGCGCAATTTTAACCTGAATACTCGCACACCTCTGTTATCTTTTGTAGCAAAATATTGTTCCCTGCATAGGAGCTACTCCATCTATATATCTGCCCAGTGGCAGTCGAGGCAGCTTCCCAACTGCCACAGCATTGGTACAGATGCCTGTGACCCATTTTTTGATCATTTTTGTGTCTGTGCACTGAAGATGGACCAGATTTAGGTTCACCTGTATCTTACCATAGCAGCACTGATCATATGTTTGATAGGTTTGGCAATAATTCACAGGCGCGTTACCTACTCAGGTTCTTATTTATAAGTATTTGGCTATCAATATGTAGTCCACTTTTATATATATTAATAGATTTTTTTTTCTATTTTGTTACTTGTCCAAGAACGTATCCATTGTTTTTTCTTTACTCTGTACCAATTAGATCGACAGGAACATCATAGGATACTTTTGGATAATCAAAAAGCCTTTGGACATCTTTCCTGGACGGACATTTGTCTATTTCATCCATCTGTTGTAACATTCCCATACCGGTGGGTCTATTTAGATTATATCTATTAGATGCAGGACATGTTCACATTGGTGTATAGTGAAGGGGCACACTATCAAAATATTGGCTACTTTGATAAATTCTGTCTTTGGAGATACTTCACTGGATTCGGTTTGATTCCTCTTCCAACTTCTTTGCATGCCTATGAGATACACTCTCTGCTACGTTTCAAGTCTCTTGCCTCCTTACAGGGCATTTTATCAAAGTTAATTTTGGCTAGATCGTGTGCTGGGAATCTTTTAAAAAAGAAGGACTTATCAATTATTGTACTTGATTTGGACAGGTTGTTTTTTATAAACAATATTGATTTGATGGAATTCTTCTGTAGCATTTAGATTCATATGTGAATCTCAATTGTGTTTTGAACCTTTCCAATACTATGGTTGGACTGATAAATACATAGAAAGGGTGTGCTGCATGAGCTTAGATTTTTGTTGTTGGACATGCATGTTATATTATAATGTGTTGATAGCACCTCTAGGTAGTAGGTGTTGCAAGCTGCCCTAGCACCCCGGTGTCACTCTAGCATTAACAATATTAAAAGCTCATTACTGCCAGATATATACAAATGGTCCTCAACTGTTGTGCGTTTTTTCCCCTAAAGGGAACACTAATACCTACCTTTTTTGTCTACAGGCAAGTATTTTAGTCCACACAAGAAGAGAGAATGCTATAGATGTGGTCAGACTCACCCCCATGAAAGTGCATGCAAAGGAGTAAGGCATTAGTGTCACAGTTGTGGTAAAGATAACCATTTTGAAAACAATATGAAAAGGAGCTCTACAAGGGGCACTAGTGAAATCAAAAGAGCACTCCAGGAGACATACAGTGCCAAAGCAACCAGGGAGAAGCGTAGCAGCTTGTCATGATAACTGACTGCCTCACTCATGTGGAGAAAATCAAGGAGGTCACAATCCAGCAGCTCAACCAGCAGGCTTAGTCTTTAATCAGGCAAAGTAGTGCCAAATACCTGCTTCATGTTTCTTACAATGGCAAAAAAGAGAAATATATGCGTCTAAACCTACCAGTCAGTGGCACATCACTGAACTACATCTACACTGCTAAATATCACAAGATTAATCCCAGGTCCAAACTATTATAATTCCTTGTTTATGTCTATGCATGGATTGGAAAGAAGCCCCTTCCATGTCTCAAGAACATTGCAACAAATCATAAGCTACAAGGACTGCATGGTCTAAACTTCAAGGAGTGCATGGTTAATGTGAAACAAGGAACAGATGGACCTATTATGAACGTCTGTTTCCTTAGCCAACTATCAGCAGAGCAGCTGCAACTCATTTTCATTCTCTGCATGGTAAAGGTCATGCCACTGATCATCAGTAAACACCCAAAATTAGGAGTGTGTGAAAAGTTCCATTCTGCCCGCAGAGTTGGATGAATGTTGGCCACTCCACTTTACTCTTAAACAGTGAGTTATGGCCAAATTCGCACAATTGCGGAATGGCAGAATTTTTCTCTTGCGAGGCTCCAGAATATGCGAGTGAGATTTGGCACCCCTTGGCACAGTTTTCCAATACTGGTGGTCAACGATATTTGCAAGCAGTCACCTTCAGAGGGCTGCCATTCAAGTAGATTTAGTTCTGCTCAAGTAGATTTCCTACTTATGCAGAATAAAATCATCTCAAACGGCTGGATACTCTTGCACAAGACTTTGTGTCATTCACACTGATGCTGTTCATGCTACCAGCGCTAAATTGCAGCATGAGCTACATATTTATTGCCCGCTGGAGGAAGTTTACAGAATATCATGGAGTTTGTCTGTAACTCAGTGGAATTCCACCAAATGAAACTATGCAAGTTTTTCCCATCCCTACCATAAACCCTTCACTGGGCAAGGAAAAAATTAAAGACTTCATCGTACAATTAAGTATCAAAGTAAGTTTCAAGTTATTAAAACAACACCACTGAAAGACACAGTTTCTTCTCTAGAAAGCTGTGGATTAAGAACTGCAAAAGATCCTGGCAGCAAACATCAATGAGAAGTAGTAAGAAGCATCTCATTGGGTATCCTCACTAGTAGTAATCACAAAAGGCAACACAGCACAGAAGGTATGACTCTGTGTCAGCATGAGGTTACCAATCACAGCCATTGAGTATACTTTTCACACAAACATTCTCCAAGATGGATCCTAACAAAGGATACCCCCAAATGGACTTAATAACGACTCACAGTTCATAAAAAAAGACTAAGTAGTAAGTTCCCAATAGTAATAAGGCGGCAAACACCATAAAAGGGTACGTCAGTCAAGGCCTCAATAAATTATTCCCTTACTCAACCCTTAGAGGCTGTCAGTGAGCAGGCAGGCGTAACTTGGGAGACAGGTATGTAAAACATCAAAAAACACCAATACATTCAATAAGTAACACACAACACACTATAAATCTCCATTTACAATTTACTAATATGGATTTTTTGATGAACAAATAGACACAAAAACTACAAAAATCCAATGTTGAGAATTGGAGATATGAATTTGTAAAGAATAAACAGTTGCTAGTGCTTAAAAACTTATAGAGCCAAATTGGGACGTCTGGCCATGGTTGACCGGGACAAAGTCAAAGTTTAAGGCTGACCACAATGGAGCCCTCTTTTTCTGTGAAGCCCTGGTCAAACCATGGAAGTCTGGAGCTCCAGAGCTTTCAGCAGGACAAACCTGAAATTCCGGTCTGGTCACGGTTTAAGGTCACCAGCCATCTCAAGAAGCTTTTTACCAAAAAGTTCCTAAACTTATGGATCTTCTTCTATAAGGTTTCCTTGAGGCTTCAAAATGTCCACAACACCGATTGAGGGGTACAGAATCTCTGTGATGGTCCTTGGGATGTTGGGGCTGCAATTCCCACAAGGAACCTTCCCAAATCCTGAAAAAAGAACACTGGATGCACTCCAGGAAGGGGACTTCTTAGTGGAAATGATGCAGGTGGGTTCAGTTGACCTGTAGCTGCAGGGCATTGACTCCGTAATTCTTCTTGAAGTAAGGCAAAGTCCTTAGGGCTGTAGTCCCAGAATGTGAAGCAGGTGCAGTCCTTCAAAGTGCAGACCTTTAGTGTGCAGATGAGGTTTCTAGCAGGTCACTCCTTGTTCTCATTGCAGCTTCAGGCAGCAGATCTGAGTTGCTTGGTAACTCTTCAATAGTTATGTAGTGTTCTTGGGTGTCAAGCAGGAGGCCACCCCTGACCAATTGGAAGCAGTTTTCTACCCAGGTGTATGATCACTTCCTTTAAATTGTGACACATTCCCTAACAATCCCTTATCAGACCACTCCCTGATCTTATTATAGGGGCTTATGTATGGTTCGGGAGGAAGCTCACGGGGTGATCCTGTGTAGGCCTAAAGTGACATTCTCCCCTTGAAGTCCAGTTTGGCTACTCCACCCCTCCATGCCTGAAGCTTCTGCAGAGGTGTCTCTCTAGCAGGCTACTTCAAACCTCATTAATACATTTTGGCTCAGCCTTGCAGGAGCTAGCCAATCAGAAGTGGGTAGCTGGAAGGCTGGGTTTTGGCTTACAGAAAATAAAGTATAATACATCTAACAGTGGGAACTTGTTGTCATAACTAACTTTCTGATGTCTTTGCTATTTTTATCTCGCTCCTGTCAATATTTACATTTAAGTAAAATATTCCAATGTTAGCCTATGGAGCTCATTATCTCCAATGGGGAAAACAAAATTGGCAGTTTTTCCCTCACCAGGGCTTATAAAGCAACTTATATCTAAAAATAAGCTAAATTACTACTATGGAAAGACCTTTGATTCCAAACGTCAAATGCGCATATAATTTCATTTTAAAGACAGCCTGCAAAGAAGGGCTGAATTAAAATGAAGTTACAGCAGGCAGCACAGCAGTGCATACTCCAGTGCAGGAAATCTACTGGGCCTCTAAACATATATGTATGCAAAAAAAGAAGCAGAGAACTCTGGGTAGTTCTCAAGTTTAGGTGGAAAGCTGCTCCAGTATAAAGCACGCCTAACACCAGCAACACTCTGAAATTGCTCACCTAAATGTCTGCTTTTGTGGGTGAATATCATTTACCGATTCTAAAATACCGAATTTTACCGATTTGGTATTTTAGAATCGGTAAATGATATGTAGCTAATAATTTGGTAAATTTTACTGAATCTGTAAAATTCGGTAAATACTGATTCGATATTCCCCTTTTATTCCTATGGGCATGGAGTCCCATAGGAATGAATGAGAATTACCGATTCTGTAAATACCGAATCGGTAATAGGGGGTAGACTTACAAGGGAGGCAGGGTGTCACATTGACACCCTGTTGCACCCCTGTATAGTGCATGGGTGCACATGTGGCACACATACATGCCCTAAGGGCATGTATGTCTGTCACATGGCACAGTTGAAAAAACCACAAAATAGCTTTTTTAAGGTTTTCAATATTTACCACCCACTATTAATTGGTGGTAAATACCGAATCCTTAATACACATGAGCACTCTTTGATGTGCTTGCTACATATCATCTACCGATTAGTAAATACCGAATCGGTAAATACCAAATCAGTAACATCCGATTCGGTATTTACCGATTCGTGTTCACCGAATCAGTATTTTTTGGTTCCTACATTACAAATTCCCAATACCGGTCTGTAACGCCAGAAATTGGGTGATTTCGGCCGCTACCGACCGGTATTGGGGGACCTACATCTGGCCCAAAGTCTTTTGCTATTTGTACAGCAAAGTCTTTAAGCATAGGATTAACACAGTGCTGTCCTAGCCAAGCTGTAAAATGACAAAAGCCATTTACCACTACAGGCAGAGTATTACAGCTTTGAATTGGTAAAATACCAACCAAGCCAGCCTGAAATTAGTAAAAGCAACCCCTGACACAGTGGTTTGCTCTATTTAGAGCTCTTCAGAGAAGTATAGCTTTATCTAGACTGAAGGGAGCACCCAGTATAATTCAAAACAATACCCTTTCAGGCATAGAGTGATGCATAAGTTACACAAAAAAGAAGCAGAGAACTCTGGGTAGTTCCCAAGATTAGGTGAAAAGTGTCTCCTGTCTAAAGCACTCTCAACACCAGCGACACTCTAGATCTGCTCAACTCAAATGTCTGCTTTTCTATCAAAGTCTTTAAGCATAGGATTAGCACAGTGTCATCCATGCAGAAATAAAAAGAGTCAAAGACTTTTGCCATTTCTACAGCAAAGTCTTTAAGTATAGGACTAGCACAGTGCAGTCCATGCCGAGCGGTAACATGACAAAAGCCATTTAGCACTCCAAGCACAGTGTTTCGCTCTACTTAGAGCTCTTCAGGGAAGTATATCTCTGTCCAGACAGAAGGGAGCACCCACTATAAGTCAAAACAATAGCCTTTCAGACATAGAGTGATGCATAAGTTACGCAAAAAAGAAGCAGAGAACTCTGGGTGGTTCTCAGGATTAGGTGAAAACCAGCTCCTGTATAGCTCACTCTCAACACCAATAAAAGTAATGCAGCTCCCAGAATGCAAATGACAGATGTATCTATTCTGTATATGATGTTTAGACATTTAAAACATTATTTGTTCCTCATTGCAAATGTCCACAAAACTATACAGTTATTTTTCAATAAAATACACAATGTAATAAACAGCCACTAGTTCATTTTTCTGTTGCTCCCCAAAACATTCATCAATAACCTCTTAAACACATGACGTCTAATGCATACAGTTCATCACATATATATGTTCTCATCACTGTGATACTCCTTTTAATCAAGCTCTCATATTACCCTTCTTTTCTAATGTATATTTTTAAATAAATACAAAGCCATATACATACCACTAAATTCAGTTTGTAGATTATAATGTTGTGTTAGCTCTTTCTGCATAGTTTGGATACTGCTGAGATTTGTAAAAACAAAGTACAGCCATGTTGACTTGGCAAGTGCACCCACTTGCCAGGCCCTAACCTTCCCTTTTCTTACATCTGACTCATCCCTAAGGTAGGCCCAAGGTATTCCTGTGGGCAGAGTGCAGTGTATGGGAAAGGTAGGACATGTCCTGATGTGAGTGGTATGTCCTGATAGTGAAACACTGCCAAGTTTTGTTTTCACTATTGACAGGCTATCTGTCCCATAGAATAGAATGGGGAGTTTACTTATAACATTTTATAAGTTTAACTGCCCTTGGGAACAAGATCGGGAATTTACGATTTGTATGTCTGAATTCCGAATCTAAAGATGCATCTTTCAGTAAGGATGTTATTTGCATACCGGTTTTGAAAATACCGCTTTTAGAATGTAGCTATTTTCTTACTTAGCCATCCAGTGTGCTTTAGCTAGGTTTGTGGATTGACTGTCAAGCTTTGGAGTGACAGGGGCTGGGGATGTGCATTCTCTTCAGATAGCCCGGCGGGGGTGAGGTGTATCCTGCCTTTCCAGGGTTAATCAGGGCAAGGCTGAATGGACCTGGGCTCCATTTAGAGTAGGGGGAGGAGATTTCCTTTACTCCTGAATGGGTCTGGTCTGCCTTGGACAATGCTGCTGCCACCTCCTGCTGGGAAGCTGCCCCAGAGAGGACAGAACTGGTTTTGACTGAGCACAGAGCCTCTTTGACACCAGAGAACAAAGAGAAATGGACTGTAAATGTTGGGGCCCAGACACCTGAACTCTAGATCACTTTTGGAATTCAAGAGGAACCTCTGTTATGGAGAAGAGCTGGAAGATGCTGGAGGAGAAGTGCTGCCCGTTTGCTGTTTGCTGTCTGGGGTTGGCCTGCAGTAGCTGTGTCTGCAAAGGAGAGGAACTGTGTGTGTATCCTGCTTGACAAAGTATCTCCAAGGGCTTGAGGTAGAGCTTGCCCCCTGTTCAAGATGCCTCAGGAAAAGTAAAGACTTCACAATCCTTCTGGGCACAGTCTCTGGAACCGCTGGTTTCAGTTGCCGCAGCTGGCTCTGTCAATGAGTCTTTCACTTGGTCTCTGTCCTGAAGGCACTGCCGAACTTCGCACTGCATACTTTGTCTCACCGACGTTGTTAGGCGACCATCACCAAGCCGTTGCTTGCAACTCTTCTTGTGGGCAGCGCACTCTGCACTGCCTAGTTTCACTCTGCCTGAACGTCACCGACACGTCGCTGCCTGACCCAAACATCAACTGGCTCTGTCTCCTGCACTGCGAACTGCCGGCACTGCCTCACTCTGCATCGTAAGCATTGGTTTCACTGACTCCATAGGATGACAGTCACTGAGCCGCTGCCTGCACCGCGCCATGAGGGCACCTCACACTGGCCCACTTCCACTTCACATTGCAACCATGATGGTTGCCCCGACCGGCCTGCAGCAACATTTCGGATGCAATTAGAAAGGTACTGTCTACAACTCTGTTGACGCTTTAGCTGACCCGTACCAATGCGGTCCGCTGGAACTGTTGGACTCTGTTGTTTTCAGCATCGTGGTAGTGTCCAACAGAGCTACCGACATGGAAGAACTGTGTTTTTCAGCTAATAATGCATATTGAAGGATAGCTTGCCAGTATTGTATGTTGGATGTTCGAAGTTTTTGGTCTTTTTAGGTTAAGATAAGTTTTGTTTATTTTCCTAAATGGGTGTGGTGTCCATATGGCTGAGATACCCGCCACCCCCTCTCAACACAATCCCCAAGAATGGGAAACCGGAAACGGTTCTGAACTTTTGGAAGACGGGAGGGAGTGACCCTCCCGGCCGTATTTATTACAATATGAAACAAAATTAAAACATTAAAATAACAGTTTCATATTAATGTACAATTTCATTTCCACATTGCGATGTTTGGCTAACCTTAACATATTCTCTAATACAAAGGTTCTCCTAGCCGAACTAATCATCCTACAAAACGTTTAACTTGAAATTGTACATCCTAACGTTTAAGGGCCAACGGCAAGGTCGTAACCGGTGTCAAGATCCCTAAACCAGACATATCCCCCTCACTTGTGAGGGGCGACCGCACAGAGGTGTACCTCAAGTGCATTTACCAATTTCCCTTGACTTGACGGGGGCCCCAATAAACTCGACGCCATTTAAAGGTCGTCCGAGGACTCGTGTGAGGTATCTAGAAGGTAGCGTAGACCCCCTCCCAAACCCCACACAACTTACCACATCTGCCGTCGCAGATGTCCAGGCCCCGGTAAATTCCCCAGGAGGGGGCTGTAGCCCCTCCTACCCAGGAAGGGGCCTTGACCGCCTTTCCTTTCCTTTCGGCGGCCCATCCTTAGAAGGGACCGCCTCCCCGTTGAGGGGCCAATGGCCACCTCCCTCGAGCGCTCCCATCCGTAATGGGTGACGCCCACCCATAGGGATCTTCCAATTACTGCTCACCGATCATGACCTTACCGCCCGACCAAAATAAATACGACAGTTCTAACTAAATTACTAAATGACTAAATTACTAACAGACAGTAACAATTTACAACTTTATTAAAAGGCATGATTACTGATCAACACTAGTGCATAATTACTTTATTTGCAAAACATATTATAATTCGACCATTCTTTATTGCATATTCAAAGTTATCACGATAGTCATCACCACCTGCAAAAAATTAGTGTTACCACATCAAACTTTATTCAAAACCACTTGCTGTCCTCAGGGGCTGGTGGGTGGGTCAAAATTGGCTCTTCGTTCCGTCTCGAGCTCACGTGTAGCGAGGAGGTGCAGCTTCAGAGCACAGGAACAAGAGGATGCTTTCTTGGCTTGTTGCTCCTTTTATCCGTCTTCAGGGCGGGCGTCAACCCGCCCCTGCCTGCCTCAAAGGGCGTGGCCGGCCGCGTCAGTGTCTAGGCCAGCCCACTCCAGGGCGGGAAAAAGCGCGCCCCGGCTACGCCGCTTCGGGCATACCAGCCGAGACTCGCCTCCCGCCCAAGATGGCTTCCCGGGGGGATCGTGGTACTCCGCCATACGTTCGGGTGGACCGAATGGTCGCCCCTTTCCATATGGCTGAGATACCCGCCACCCCCTCTCAACACAATCCCCAAGAATGGGAAACCGGAAACGGTTCTGAACTTTTGGAAGACGGGAGGGAGTGACCCTCCCGGCCGTATTTATTAAAATATGAAACAAAATTAAAACATTAAAATAACAGTTTCATATTAATGTACAATTTCATTTCCACATTGCGATGTTTGGCTAACCTTAACATATTCTCTAATACAAAGGTTCTCCTAGCCGAACTAATCATCCTACAAAACGTTTAACTTGGAATTGTACATCCTAACGTTTAAGGGCCAACGGCAAGGTCGTAACCGGTGTCAAGATCCCTAAACCAGACATATCCCCCTCACTTGTGAGGGGCGACCGCACAGAGGTGTACCTCAAGTGCATTTACCAATTTCCCTTGACTTGACGGGGGCCCCAATAAACTCGACGCCATTTAAAGGTCGTCCGAGGACTCGTGTGAGGTATCTAGAAGGTAGCGTAGACCCCCTCCCAAACCCCACACAACTTACCACATCTGCCGTCGCAGATGTCCAGGCCCCGGGAAATTCCCCAGGAGGGGGCTGTAGCCCCTCCTACCCAGGAAGGGGCCTTGACCGCCTTTCCTTTCCTTTCGGCGGCCCATCCTTAGAAGGGACCGCCTCCCCGTTGAGGGGCCAATGGCCACCTCCCTCGAGCGCTCCCATCCGTAATGGGTGACGCCCACCCATAGGGATCTTCCAATTACTGCTCACCGATCATGACCTTACCGCCACAGGCCGGATAGTTGACCGGCTATCCGGACCCCCCACAACACTCCTGCCTAAAGGTCATGTCATAAAGTCTTTAGCCAAGCTATCAGGTCTCCTATGAGTAATTCGTTCCCCATCCGGGACAAATGAACACCATCCCCCAAATACATACTGTCCCCTGTAATACAACCATGTGAAATAGAATGCAGTGTACATGAACGGAACAATCTACTCATTTTATTATTAATTTTCCTTACTGAATGATTCAGAGCAGAAACCGAAATAGCCCCCCGCCACACTTTCCGTGGGATCATATGGGACCATGCAATTGTGCACCCTGGAACTCTTCTTGCCAACCAACTTACCGTGGAAAGCATCGCCTCAAGAAGAAGTCGTCTACCAGTGGTCACCAAATCATTGCCCCCAAGATGTACTATGACTACAGACGGCGGTGACCTCGTCCGCCCTAACAAACCCTCAAAAAATGATCGGAACTGGTCAATACAGAGCCCGCCCTTTCCGTAGAAGGACACCCTGTACCCGTATTCCCCAGCCACGTGAATCATGTCACCTGCTTTGAATACGTCCGCGGCACGCCTCACGTATGAGTGGCCCACGACCCACACCTCCTTTTTCACAGCCGGTGATGTCTGACCGCTGGCCCCCCGGTGTCGGGTCGACTGCACAGTCCGCCCCGCCTCGTAGGCTTGCGAAACTGAAAACCAAACAAAAACAAGAAGCGTGAGTACATCGTTACAGCTTCACAACATGTGCAACCGCACATACCTCTTATAACAATTCGAGGACCAACGCCCCACACGTTTTACTTGTTCAACATTCAGACCCCTGGCTGTAGCCTCTGTAGCAGCCCCTATCCGAAAGGAATGGGTCCCAAACTCGCCGGGGTTCAAGCCCGCGGACGAAATTGACATCGCAAGCACCCGCTGAAACTGAAACCTCGTCAGTGGGGTGGCGTCAGCGTGTCTCAACAAGGTCCCCCCCATGATGCCACCCTTTGTGCTAAATATTCCTCCACGCACACCACAGGGCACATGGGAGACCCGGGAATCCTTCGTATGACTATGCAGTCCCCAATTGCACCCTGATCGGTCTTGGACCTGACAAACGAAACAGTCATTGTCTCCCCCCTGACCTGAACGTGCTCTCGGCACAGTCCCCCCATGGTATCCTGCTTGTTCTTTGCCACTAATTCGCTTACCCGCATAGCCCCATGGAATGCTAGCACAAAAGCGGCTCGGAATAACCCCGTTTCGTACCGGGATGAACATGTTGCGGGAAGTACAGATAACAAAAGAGCCAACCTATCTAAACCTATCGGGCGCCTCTCATCTACTCTGCGACCCTCAAGGCGTTGCCACCCTCGTAGCGCTTTTTGCACAACAAAAGACGCAGTCGGGTCCTGGATCCCATGAGCCCTTGCCATGAAGGAAATGGCGGCCCGATGCCTCTGGGCCGTAGCCACTGACTTGCCTGCCTGATGTAAAGACAGCAGAAACTTTACTACTAGCTCTTCCTGGCCCCAAAGCTCTCCCCTAGCAGTCCCCAAAAAGGCCCAATAGGCTCGGAACGCCCCTTCATATGCCTTCCTTGTCCTGGGCGCTAAACTCTCTCCCACGAGGTACTGTAGTTCGGGGCACCGAGAGACCAGAGAGCTTCGGGAAAGGGTGCCGCCACCGGGTCCGCTGTGGGCAGAAAACCCCAGAAGGCCTGCATACGAAAACGAGAAAGCGCATCAGGCGCTTGATTCATTACCCCCGGCACATGTCTTGCCCTAAATAGCACGTTCAATTGCATACACAATAACACAATTTCTTTGAGCAATCTCAGAATCCATCTGCATCGTGCTGCCTGGCTATTGATACACTCAACCACGGTCATGTTATCAGACCAAAACACCACAGAGTGATCTCTGAACCCCTCAGGCCAAGTTTTTAGGGCCACCAGAATGGGAAAAAGTTCAAGAAAGGCAATGTTACTTGTCAGCCCACACTCATGCCACCATAACGGCCATTTTTGAGCCGACCATTGTGTGCCGAATATGGCACCAAAACCAATGCTCCCAGCCGAATCTGTCCACAGCCCCAGCTCTTCGGAGGACACCGCCAGTTTATTCCAGACAATTCGACCATTGAACTCCGCCAGAAATGCCAACCAAATGCGCATGTCCTGGCGAACCTCTGCCGATAGCCTCGTGCGATGATGACCCTCCTTCAGTCCGACCATGGCTTGAGCGATCGAGCGGGAAAAGGGGCGGGCCATCGGCATTACTCTCAGGGCAAAATTCAGCTGGCCCACCAATTGTTGTAATTGATGCAGTCTGACTTTAGACTCACTAATACACGTTTTCAAGGAAGCCCTGAATCTGAACACCTTTTCCTTTGGTAATCGAAAACAACCTTCCCCTGAATCGAGCTCGATCCCCAGGAACTCGAGGCAGGTTGAGGGACCCACAGTCTTACCTGGTGCCAATGGCACACCAAAATGCTTCATTAAGGCACAAAATTCATTCAAAGCCTGTCCACATTCCGGATCCCCGGCCGCCCCCAGAAACAAAAAGTCATCGAGATAATGCATGACATGTTGAAAACCCGTCCTCTTTGTGAAGACCCATTGCAGAAAACAACTGAACTTTTCAAAATAGGCACAAGATATAGAGCATCCCATCGGCATACATCTATCCATGTAATAGTGACCCTGAAACATGAAACCGAGGAGACGCTGATCGTCTGGGTGTACCGGGAGCAACCGGAACGCTGACTCAATATCTGATTTCGCCATCAGCGCCCCGGGCCCTAGGCGATTCAACATGGCGACGGCCTCATCGAAAGATGCGTACCGCACCGAACACACTTCCGGGTCTATCGCATCATTCACGGAAAGACCACGTGGGGCTGATAAATTATGTATCAGTCGGAACTCACCCGGGTCCTTCTTCGGGACCACCCCCAAAGGAGAACAAACAAAGTTAGCACACGGTGGCTCATCAAATGGACCGGCGACTCGACCTCGAGTAACCTCCTTCCCAATCTTTTCCTGTACCACGGTCGTATGTTGCAGGACCGACATTTGGTTTTTACATTTTGCCAAACCCTGAAACTCCCCCACTGGGATGCGGAAACCATATGAAAACCCGTTTCGCAACACCCCAGCGGAAGCATGATCCGGGTATTCGCTGAGCCAAGGAATCATTGCCATGGTATCAATCGGAGTAGGTAAAGGCACCCCTCGGACTATTTCAGACCTGTTTGGTGCCTCCTCTACCACCGTTATCACCCGTTTTGGCTCTGCACATGGACTCAGGATGGGATGACTGCCCACACCCTCCACATTCGTGTCTAAATTTGCATGACCCCTGGGGCCTCGTACATCTACCCCTGTTAAAGTTCCAACAAATCCCCTTTTTACCTGTGCTGCTGTTCGGCCTCGAGTGGTGGTCGGTACCTGTACCTGATCGAAAGGGTGTCCCAACATATTGGCGTGAGGACTCACCCCCGCTACTCCCTACCAATGGTAACTTCAACATACCAGTACTCTCCATTTTCGACCACGAAACAGAATCGTAACAGTCCCAAGTCAAGTTCTTGTCCTGCTCTTTCGCTTTTCTAAAAATATTATCGTAACAGAACCACTGATTGCCCCCATATGATACAGAATATTCCATGATCCGTGACTGGTAAATAGGCAATTCGGACAGCAACTCGGGCCTACGTTCACCCATGATGGAGGTAAAAATTCCCCATGCCCTGCCCCAAGTGCCAATGTTTTCGTCAACCTTAAAGGCGGCCATCTTTGCGCGCCACACACTCGGATGCATGAGCTCCTTTTGGCTCTTAACATGCTCCATCTCATAATGATCTGTAAGCAACGAGAAAATGTTTACATACTCATCAGCCCACATCTTTTCCTTAATAGCCAGAGGGACATGCTGACCCAACTTTTCCCTTCGTGAGGGTGCAGACTCATCCCTCGCAATCGGCAATGGCCGCTTACCTGAACCGGAAGCTGCGTCTGCCGCTGGACCTGCTCCTGTCGATTTTTCACCCGCCGGAGACGGCGTGATAACTGGCGATGGTGCCTTCGCCACCTCCCTATTTTCACGCAGTTGCTTCATCAACACCCGTGCGTCGTCAGCTGTGGCGCCCTCGCCATTTTTCCCCAACCACGCTGCCAATTGTGCTGCCAACTCGGGCGGCATATCTTCCCCGGACACGGGGGTGACCACCACGGGAATCGGATTCCCCTCTGCCGGCACCGGAGTTGGCCCTTCGAGTGGGGTATCGGGGACCGGGATGTCTCCCCCAGCTGCCCCCCGTCTGGGCCTCTTGCCCTTCCCTCCTGGAGCGGCTCCTGCCAAAGGTCGTTTCGGTCCCCCTTCCCCGTCTCTAGCCGCCATCTGCTTCTTTAGATCGGTTACCTCTTTCATGAGCATACGGAGCATCTGGTCGGTAGTAACTCGCTTTCCGACTTTCTTAGGCATTCTTAGACAGAGTATCTGTAAGACAAAAAGAAAGATTACCACGCTCAAAATTGGCTCTTCGTTCCGTCTCGAGCTCACGTGTAGCGAGGAGGTGCAGCTTCAGAGCACAGGAACAAGAGGATGCTTTCTTGGCTTGTTGCTCCTTTTATCCGTCTTCAGGGCGGGCGTCAACCCGCCCCTGCCTGCCTCAAAGGGCGTGGCCGGCCGCGTCAGTGTCTGGGCCAGCCCACTCCAGGGCGGGAAAAAGCGCGCCCCGGCTACGCCGCTTCGGGCATACCAGCCGAGACTCGCCTCCCGCCCAAGATGGCTTCCCGGGGGGATCGTGGTACTCCGCCATACGTTCGGGGGGACCGAATGGTCGCCCCTTTCCATTTGCAGTGTTTTCACTGTGTTTCTGTATGCATGCACACATGCTTTACACACTGACTCTGAGATAAGCCTGTCTGCTTGTGCCAAGCTACCAAGGGGGTGAGCAGGGGTTGTTTTAGAAGTCTATCCCCCTTACCCTGACTTGGACTCAGGGTCCCTACTTGGATAAAGATACTAACCATTTCCAACAAGAGACCCGCATTTTTTTTTTAAAGTTCAAAAAAGAGTTTATTAAGCAATAAGAGGTGTCAATACAATAAACATATGTGATACAAGAAAGAAGCAAAACAATCTAGGAAAACATTGCATAAATAACAAAAGGTATACTGGTTATGAAGAGAGGATGAGGCTATACAATAAAAGGAAAACAGTAGTAAAATCTGATAGGCAGGAAAATACATAGGAACAATGAGGTCAATCAAGGGGGTTTCGAGACTTCTTGCTAAATGGGTGACAAATGAAATGAATTTTTAGCACAAGCATCAAGGTACAATGTTATAGGGAGCCATAAATTGGTATGTTTCATTGCCATATGAAGAGGAAAAACAAAGGCAGTATCTAACCGATGGTTGTGACCGACATTATACCACCATGCTTTAACCGATATATTGGTAAAATTCTTCCAGTTAACAGTAATTTGTTGGAATGCAACTGCTATAAGTAAATCAATGATTCGTACATTGAAAGTGACATGATCCCAACAAGAGGAGAGACTGCCTAAAAAAATGTGAATAAAAGAAAAAGGGATTTGAGTGTGAAAAATATCATTAATTTGGGTCCAAATTTGTCTCCAGAAAGTGTGTACGATTGTGCAAGAGAAAAGCATGTGGAAGAGAGTTGCATTAGGTGTAGAGCAAGACCAAAATAAATCAGGGGTAGAGGAAAATCTTTTATTAAGTAAGTATGGTGTAAAAAGAAGTCTATTATAAATGAAAAATAGTGTCTGTGTTAAAGTGGCAGATCTAGAGGATTTGCGGATCTTGACCCACAACCTATCCCACAAGGAAATAGGCCAAGAGGTAGCAAAGTCGCATTCCCATTGGTCTTCCACCTTCGACTTTAGACGAGGAGAGGGTGTGGAACAAAGAAAAGCATAAATGAGAGAAGCTTTAGAAGAAACAGCCAAAAAGGAGTGAAGTTGTGAGGTAGGGTTAGGAGACGAAGAATGGTTGCGAGAATGCTGGATCTGGGAGTAAGCCGACATGACCACTTCCTTAAGTATAAGATATTTACGAGCAAAGGAAGCGGGAAAATCAAAAGAGTGGCGTAATGTTGAAAAAGATTAAAAAGTAGAGTGGGAAAAAAGTTGAGAAACCCAAATTAAACCCTTTTGCCTCCAATATTTCCAAAAGAAAGGTTTGTTATTAATAAGGAGATTTTTATTATGCCAAATGGTAGTGGATAGAAAGTCAGCTACAGAGGAGGGAGGGTTCGGGGAAGGGGCTAGCAATAGTTTGACTGTGAATTTATGTATTGGGATGGCTGGTAGCTGTGGTTTACGGGAGAAAGATAGAAACTCAGCAAAAGTAAAGGGAGAGAGCAAGAGACGTTCTACAGTAACCCATAAAGGACATGGTTCATCAGGGTCCCGCAGCCAAAAGGAGGCCTGTCGCAAAAGGAAAGCCTTGTGATAGGTTGGAAAGTCAGGAAAATTGACACCACCCTCAGATTTAGGACGTTGAAGTCTGAAGAGAGACATACGGGATTTTTTGCCGGACCAGAGAAAAGAGGAAAGAATGGTGTTGATCTTCTTGAAGAACTTCATGGAAATAGGAACAGGAATATTAGAAATAGTGTACAAAACAATAGGGCATAACATCATTTTAATAGTATTGAGGCGCCCCCACCATGAAAGATATAGTGGATGCCATTTGGTGGTGAGATCGGAAAGTTTCTGGATACATTTGTTGAGACAAAGTGAGACTGTATCTGTGATGGAGGGAGTGACATGTAAACCTAAGTATTTGATGTGAGAGGAACTCGAAGTGAAATTAGAATCCACAAAATCAGGTTTGAAGGTAAATTTCATGAGGGGTAAAATTTTGCGCTTGTCATTGTTCAACTTATATCCAGAAATCTGCGAATACTCACGAACTTCAGCAAGAAACGCAGGAATAGAGACACTAGGATTGGAGATAAAGAGCAAAAAGTTTAATGTGAGAGTGAGAAGTCTGAAAGCCGTGTATGTTAGGATTTTGCCTAAGTTTGGAGAGAAAGGGTTCCAAAGCTAAGTTAAAAATAAAAGGGGATAAAGGACAGCCTTGCCGGACACCTCTACCCAACTCAAAAAAGGAGGAAACCAGACCATTTACACAGACCGCAGCTCTGGGATTGGAATAAAGAAAGAAAATTAAGGACACAAATTTGGGACCAAAACCGAACCATTTGAGGGCATGAAAAAGATAAGTCCATTCTACCCTACAACCACCTTCTCTGCGTCTAGGGCAATGGCCGCCAGAGAATCTTGAAAGCGTGAAGATTTAGATAAAACATTGAAAAGAAGTCTAGTATTATCGGTAATAAAACGTCCCTTAACAAAACCAGATTGCTCAGGGCCAAGTAATTCAGGTAGAAAGGGGTCTAAACGGGCTGCAAGGGATTTGGCATAAATCTTATAATCAATGTTGACAAGGGAAATTGGTCTATAGTTTTTGCTGTATCGAGAGTCTTTCCCTTCCTTAGGGATTATACAACTATGAGCATCAGAAAAGGTACCTGAAGAGCTGCCAAGGGTGACAAAAGAATCGATAAGAGAGTGTAATTTGGACATGAGCAATTTGGAAAAATGAAGATAAAACTCAACAGTGAAGCCATCCGGCCCTGGAGCTTTATCTTTTTTTAGAGAATTAAGGGCAGAAATTAATTCCTGCTGGGAGATGTCCAATTCCAAAGAGGTTAAGTCAATAGGAAAATGGTCCGGTTGATGAATGGTAGACAAAAAGTCAGAGAGAGATTGAGGGGTACGATGAGTTTCAGAGGAGTAAAGGGTAGAATAGAAGCGGGAGAATTCATCAAAGATTTCGGAATCTTTATGTCTAAGAACAGCATTGTCATCAAGTACGGATTCAATATTTAATTGTGTTTGATTTTCAAATATTTAGCTAGAATTTTCCCTGCTTTGTTTTTCAACACCATAAAATTTCAAACTGGATTTCAATAGGTAGAGAGAAGCGTTCTCTGTAGATTTTTTATTAAATTTCAACTTGGCGTCAATAAGTGCTGTCAAGCTTTCCTTTGAGTGAGAGGTATAATAGAAGTGCTCCAGATCCTTATTTTTGTGGAGAAGGTCACTAGTATATTTACGGGCGGTCTTCCGCTCTTAGCCACATATTGGATTATAAAATGGATAATAAAATCCCTAGCTGTGGCCTTCAATGCATCCCAAATGGTGTGAGTAGGAATAGAAGGGGTATCATTAAGGGTAAAATATTCATTAGAAAATTCAGTGAAGAAGGTGGTAAATTTGGGATCTAAAAGTAAGGAATTATTGAAACGTCACCTCTTTGGTCCAGTGACTTTAGGTAGGATAACAATATTAATAGAAACTAGGGCGTGATCAGACAATAGAATAGGACCAATTTCTGCATGAATAAGAGACTGTGCGAGATGATCGGAAACAAAAATATAATCAATGCGTGATTGGGAATGATGAGAGGGAGAATAAAAGGTAAACTCTTTAGTCGTTGGGTTGCAAAGACGCCAAGCATCAATAAGTTTATGCTGTGACACCGCGTGAGTAAAGAGTTTATGAGGCTTGTTTGGGACGAATTGAACTTTGGAGTTGCGGTCCAAGAATGGATCAAGAGGCTGGTTACAGTCCCCTGCCAAAATGAAATTATCATCAATGAGACTAGTGATGCGAGTAGTCATCTCATGCCAAAAAGTTGGAGCACCACCTGTAGGGGCTTAAATATTGAGAAGGGAGAGTGCAACACCTCTCAAGGAAAGCTTGACATGTAACCATCAGAATCCGATTCATTAGCCAAAATGGAGTAAGTAAGCGATTTACGGATAAGAATAACAACACCATTTTGCCCACCATCTCCAGGAGCAAAACATACCTCTCTTACCCAACCTCTTTTAAGCTTAACAGATTCCGCTTCAGATAAATGAGTCTCTTGCAGGAAGTCAAAATCTACCTTCAATTTGGCAAGGTGAGAAAGAATTTGTTGTCTCTTATTGGGAGAGTTAAGACCTTTAACGTTCCATGAAACAATACGTACTGGCATTAAAAAGAAATGAAAAAAAGGTAGAAACTACAATGAGCGAAACCTCAGAGCAAAGGAAAACAAGGAAAGATGAATGAAGCAGAAGTAAAAGAGAAGATGAAATAGGAATTGGATGAAAGGAGAAAAATTGAAAACGAAAAAGAAAAAGTGACACCTTTAAGAAGCGAACAATAAGAAAGGGTAGCTGGGAAGAGGAAGTAAGGACAGAGACAGAAGTTAGCATTTCAAAAAGGTAAGGAAACGTACTGGACAAAAAAAGAAAATATCAAGCAATGAATAAAATAAAAAATAAAAAAAAACGTACTTACAGGGGAAGGAGACGAGGAGGAACAACCAGGAAAGAGGGTCAAGTGAGAGGGGGGGTTAGAGTCAACTGGAGTAGGCGAACGTCGAGGCCGGCAAGCCGCCCGGCTGGGGGAACCACACGGAACGCATTGTAAAATCTGTAAAAGTACAAGGGAAATGGCGGGACAAGAAGTTAATGGGGACGAACAATAAGATAAAAGACAATAAAACCTAGAAGATAAATGTTAGAACTGGCTATTTCTGGTAGGCTAAGGCTGACGCCAAAGCCAGGCAGAAACCACCATTCTAGTCAGGGTAAGGGAGTCACACGCCAAGATAACCCTGCTCACCCCCTTGGTAGCTTGGCATGAGCAGTAAGGCTAAACTCGGAGGCAATGTGTAAAGCATTTGCGCCAGCACACAACAGCAACAACATACTAGGCACACCACAAAAGGAACTCCACACAAGGTTATTATAAATAAACTTTTGTATTGTAAAAACACATCAGATAGTATCACACAATATACATGGGGCCAACTGGCACGGGCAATATTCACAAGGGATTATGTACAGGACAGGGCCACATGGGCCACTGTCAGAATCAGCACTTAGTAGAAATTAGAATATAGGATATAAAATCACTTCTAGAACTTAGAATAATTATAGCACAAAATAACAGTTATAAATCACATCCAGTAACTACTGGGAACAGGTACCAGGACCTCATTAGGACCACCTGTACTAAAAAGAACAACCACCTAAGAAAAAAATACATTTAGGGGTATAAACAAGAACACATTACCCATGATGCATGAAACACATTCAGAGGAGTAATAAAGGAAGACACATGATGCCTAAAACATTCAGAGGTGTAAGGACAACCACCTAAGTATCACACAGCGTTTAGAGGTCTAGGAAAGAACACATTATCCATGATGCATAAATATACATTCAGAGGAGTAGTAAAGAGAAACACATGATGCATAAACCTACACATTCAGCGGTGTTAAGAACAAAGCACATGATGCAATAAAATACATTCAGAGGTGCAGCGCAAGAAGACACATGATGCCTAAAACATTCAGAGGTGCCAGAACAATACAATAGCGCAAAAATCACATAGTAGGCAATTACCATCCTAAACATAGCAGGTAACCACATTGCGCAAAACTCACATTAGCAATTACTATTAAAAACATAGAAATCACTTTGCGCAGAAATCACATACCAGCCCCCATCTAATAAAGGGACTAACAGAGCCCTGTGTCCAGAATGTCAGGACGCCCTGCCATGCAGGGCCAGTCAGAGGTGCGCCACTGGCGCAAAACCTAAACGTAGCAGGTGCCCACTACTTGCTGGGCACCTGAGAACCACACAAGACCTAAACGGTGCAGCTGCCCACTAATTGCTGGGCAGCTGAGAGTCCAAACTGCGACAGGGTCCTTACTGACCCTTAGAACAAAACTGCACTCAATCGTTGGAGCCACACAGGCTCTTACACCACACTGCGCAGAACGTTGGAGCCACACAGGCTCTGGAACTTTGTGTCCCCAGGGGCCCACTAGGAAAGGTCAATGGCCCCCTAAATCAAGCTGGAGCCTCAGGGGCTCTGAAAATGACAATGGTGCTTTCACTGGCACTAGAACGACACAAGCCCAGGAGGGGACGGGCATCAACAATATGCCCTGAGGCGTCCCGGGAGCCATCCAGGCTCCTTAAACAAATATGGCCTGCGTTGGAGCCACACAGGGCTCAAAAAGAAAACATGCCCCACTGTTGGAGCTCCTCTCGGGGAACTCAGTAACCTCTGCCCCCAAGAGCCTCTCAGGCTCAAGAAACACTAATGAGGGCAGGGAGCCACGAAGGCTCTGGCAACATTTTCCTTGTAGCGGTGGAGCGGCCCGCTGCCATCTGGGCCGCCCTAAAGGTACTCCATCCTGCGCCCATCCTCCCGCACCAGCAGAAGCCTCACAGAGCCCCTCCCAGCCCTGTCTACTCACCGGGCTGTCTTCGGCTTTACCGGGGCTCCTCCGGGCAGGCACCAGCACCTTCTGTGTTTGCGGTGGGGGCAGGCACCGGCAATGTGCCTCGCGCCCCCTCCACTCTTCTTCTCATGCCGCTCAGCTTCCTTCACTTCCCGGGGCTCCCTCCAGATCACGGGAGCCCCGTGTGGCCATCACTCCTCTCGCCTCTTCTCCCGGCCGCACTTCCACTCTCTCGGGCTGTGGGGCGGGACTTCCGGCCGGCCGCGCTGCAATTGGCTGGCCGGCCAATCACTTCCGGGTCGCCGCGGGCAGCGCGGCGGCCCGTTTCAGGCACTTGTACGCTGGGGGCTAATTAACCGAGGGGTGGGCTCCCTCGAGTTAAATTAAAAGAAATATAAAAATAGCGGCTTGGGCACCCGCCATGTTTTAAAATTAAATCCAAAGACGCAGGGTGGCACCTGCATAACAAAAACACAGCAGGCATAAAAAGGAGGGGGGAATCCCTACGAGGGGGATTCCCTCGGGAAGGTCTGCAGCGCCGCGCTGCTCAGCACCCAGGCTCCCCCATCAGCTGGGAACATCACCAGCATCCATAAAGCGCTCCTCCTGGCAATACAGCGCTCTGCTGCAGGGGAAATAAAGTCCTACCAGGTACTTACAGAGAAATGGTCCACAAAGGTAAAAGGGGGAATCCTGGATCTCAGAAAGATGGAGCAAGCAGCTCCCAAGAAAAAAGTCCTCCAGGCATCCAGGGGCTGGGCAGCGCCCACCCCTGGTAGATTCAAGTCAGAAACAAGAACCAATTGGAAGGGGACACAGCCCCTTCTTATACAGGGGAAAGTCGTTGTGCAGGCAGTGTGAGAACCAGCTAGAACTGGTTATAGGGAAGTCCCTTCAGTATCAGGGACAGAGGTGACAGTCGCCCAGCGGGGGGGGTGGAGCCAGCATTGTGGTCAGGCAGACACAGCCCTTCACTATCAGGTGCCATCTCCTCCTACTTCCCTGGCAGCAGATGCTGCCTTTCATCCATGGGCTGACTCAGACAACCTCCTGGGCTCTCCACCCCCTGTCACCCTCAACCCAGACAGTCAATCCACAAGCAGGCCCAGGCACTCCTGGACCAGGCTCACCAGCCAATCACACGCCAGACACAAATTACACAAATATGCCAACTTCTAAAAGTGGCACTTCTAGAATAGACACAATCATGCCGCATATACCATTAAGCAGCATTCAATATCACGTGTTCTCTCATACCAAACTCGCCCCATCACTCCCCACACATCAGGAACTACCATGGGCATACATATTCCCCATTCATTCCTATGGGAGGGCAGGTCACTCACCACACATACACAGAGAGCTCAAGCACTTTACACTGTACCACAGTGAAAAAGTGCACAGAGGCCTAAAGTCACAAACACCAGGTCACAGAAACAGGCTAGGAAAAAGCAAAAAGTCTCGGGTGAACCTGCCCAAAGGGCCGGGTCCAACAATAAACCTAGAGAAGACAAACAGCAGGAAACACAAATGGTTACAAAGATATACATGAACTAGGAATAAAACTGGTGAACCAACTGAGAAAAGAGATAAAAGGTCCAACCAAGGGAAGCATCAGCAGCTCAATAGGAAAGTGATGGAGGAAAGGAAGAAGAAGGACCCGAGTGGTCCATGTCAGCAGCCTGGCAGGAGTTCAGGAAGCTCTGAAGTTGAACAGGATCTTCATAAGTCGTCGTCTTATTATTGTAGGTAACTCTGAAAAGGCAAGGGTGGAAAAGTCTGTATCTGGCACGGATGGAACGAAGAGCAGGTCTCATGTCCAGGAAAGCCTTGCGACGGATAGCTATGGATCTGGCATAGTCTTGAGCAAAGAACAAGGCGGATCCTGACCAGGTAAGACGAAGAGCGGCTCTAGCTGCTGAAAGGACTTTTAATAGGTCAGTATATTGAAGAAAATACATAATGACACCCCTTGGCCTCGGCGAGGGAGATGAAGATGATGCGGGTCGACCTAACTTGTGGGCCCGTTGTATGTTGAGCACAGTGTCCTCTGGTAAGTGCAGGAGCTTGGGCAAAAAGATTTTGAAGAAGGCAATTGGGTCAGTCCCCTCGCAACCCTCCACCAGGCCGTAGGTGCGTAAAATATTGCGCCTATTACGATTTTCAAGATCCTCCACCTGCTTCTGAAGGGAAGAACTCTGCGAATGCACATGAGAAATCTTGGCGGAGGATTCCTGAAGAGAAGAAACACTTCGCTCCACTGACGTAACCCTCGCATCCATCTGTGACCAGTTGTCAGTCAGAACTTGCAATTTCGCATTAGTCTCCTCCATAAAGGGACAAAGCGACCTTATCTCCTCCAGCAAAAGTTCCATGGATACAGCCTGAGCAGAAATGGTTGGTGAGGGAGGGTCTTTTTTCAGTCTCTTTGTAGTTACTTTCCCTGAAGGCTGCGCAGAGTGCTCCATCGTTGATTGTGGTGTTAAGGGAGAAGAAGGCGGAGAAGCTTCCAATTGAGCAAAGGCAGAAAACACCTTGGAGTTCTTGATAAAGATATGCTTCGAGGTCTTGTCAGCAGAAAGTTGCCAAAGTTTGCCCATGGGATGTCAGCAATGTTGAAAAGGAGTGCACATGCATACAACAAAAGAACCGCTAGCAAATAACATCCAAACACAGGCAGTTGACGTATGCCTCGGTCTATTATGGTTTGTTTGTCATGTTGAAAGCACCAGAGCGGGCAGCGATGAGTAAACACATAAGAAGGGGGTATATTGATGGAAAAAAGCTCCAGTACAAAGAGACAAGCTATGAAGGTTGTCTGAGGAGCAGCAACAAGTAAAAGAAGCTTCCAAGTAACATGTCAGATAGCCACTGGCACAGAACTCCTGGCAAGAAACGCTTATCATATGCCTTAATTCATTGTAAATCGCCCAATGCAATGCAGGTAGCAAGCCTTCTCAGCCTCACATGACAGGCTCGAGGAACAGAGACTGGAGAGCGCAAAATGGCTGCCAAAGTTGAGGGAAAAGAGAGTTTCCAGAGCAGACATAAAAAGCAATGGTGGCAAGAGAAAAGTCAATAAATGCATTCAGTAGGTCATCAAAGCCTCAGAGGAAGGTGAGCACACCATGTAGGCAACAACAATGCTGGAGAGGCGCTTCTATCTATAATTCGTGAGAGGCATGAAGAGAGTTCAAAAAGAGTTAAAAATGGCGGCTGCGGTCATGAAGAGCCACGACCGCAGCGTTACATGAGAAAATAAAGCAACCAGGACCGCTGCTAGGAGCTCGAAAGCAAATTGTTACATGCCTGAGAGACTCCGGCGGCAGTGTCGTCAATTTGTTTGGAGATGGGAGAGCGCGAACCGCTAGTATCCCCCAGCCGCTGCGGAGCGCTCACGCCGGCGCCGCCATCCTCATCGGGCGCTAGCCACGCCCCCCCAGAGACCCGCATTTCTAACAGTGTCATATTAAGGAAGCCACAATCCCATAGGGAGTGGACGATAAGGAACTAAAAGCATTGTTGGTTGGTGCTGAAGGATACAATGTCAATCCCCCGTGGAAGCCCACGAAGAGACACCTGAATGGTGATCTGGCCATTACTTGAAAGACAAGTGGTCAACGTATCTCACAAAGAATACCGGGTCATTATTGTCACCTATTTAGCACTCAGAGAGCAGGTGTTGTTCCTGAGATGGACCAAATGGTGGAAGCAAACCTGAGGCATTACTATCAATGCCAGATAGTCAACTAGAGACCCAATACAACATGTCTGAAAATGTCCCCATTGCTGAGGGGCATCTGGTCCAACATTGACTTCTTCGGCATGCTACAATAGGGCAAATACATGCTAATATTACTGAGAAATACACCTGATTCCTCAACGCCAAGCAAATCAAATTCACAAGTGTGAAGGTGTAATTACAGCCCATAGATAAAACGTTCACCAAATGTGAAGTCCCATAAGTGATCAGGATTAATAGTGGACTTCCATTCAATGGTCTAGTCTTATGCTGCACCCATGCAATGCCTCCCTGGCCCCTTATTGACACAACGTAGCACAAGGCAGCGCTATGTGCTGCCTTGCTTTACTTTTTGGGGCCAATCCCATGCAAAGCCACATACATCTGATTTGTGTGTCTTTGTAAATCTCAACTGACATTTTAAGCCATGGTTGCAACAATAAAGTTAGTAAATCTGTGCCTAAATTGTTATTATAACTGTGAACTCTCCCTTATATTGTTACCCTATCAACCAGTGTTCCAAAGATGAGAAATACCAGAGTCTTGTCAACAAATCAATTTAAGCATTTCTCCCAGGCCTTGGGCTCAATATATTGCTAGAACATTTGCTTCAACATTTGCTTTGCACGTGGAAATAATGGATACAAAGAGAAAGTGGCGACATAAATTGAAAAAATGGAAAAGGCGAGTCAGAGGTCACATGTTTAATTACACCAAGGTGCCCTTGGTGGCAATTGTCACTGAATGGTGAACAGTGAATAAGAACAAGGAGATTAAAGCCTGGTTTACAGAGACAGAGCTCTTTATTTTTCTATGTCCTGAGGAGAATCCGTCAAGAAATCTAAGTGGGTTCAAAATGCGTCAGTTGTTTTTGTGTTGACCAAATAGGTGTTCAGTTGAATGAAATACCACGTGTGCTCTACAAACAGCTTTACTTTTGAATGGAAATGAAATTAAGTGAGCAGAGTAGGGTCACCATTTGGCCATTTCCTCTGAAATAAGCTGAAAAACAATCAATGTAGACAATGCTCAGAAGAATTGCTGGTTTATGCAACTGTGAATTGAATAAAAGTTATACAGAACCAGAGTTAACAATATTTTTCTGTGTTTGTAATGTAATGTGAAATGTTTGTACATTGACAAATTTGTGTTATTTAATGAATTATGTTGTGTTCTCAGTGAATGTCTAATATGTAAGAAGGTCGATGTCAGAACATTTTTTTAAAGAATTTTTTCAAAAAAACAATTCAAAAAGAACAAAATTAACTAAAAGTTATCTTAAAAAAAAGTTTTTTCAGATCAGCTTGATTAGGTCTTTTGATCTTGGTAGGAAAGGACAAATTAAACAATAGCGGTAGCAGAAGCATGCACGGCTCCCGTTGCTCTACCCTATAAACAGCCCATTTGTTGACAGCACCAACATTGTCTCGTCAACCAGCTATTAACATTTGGGTGTTATGTATTTTTGGGGATGTATCATGTTGCACCAACCACCACTGATGCTGTGTTGCTGCGCCTTTTCTGCCAGTAGCATTTTGTGCTGATGTGGGATGACTATCCATCGAACCGGGGCAACATTGTTTTGAAGGGTAGAGTGGAACTCCAGAGAATTCCGTTAAGTTTTTACGCAACTCAACGGAATTCCGCATAGTGCAACTCCGCCTGCTCCGACCACCCCTAGTCAGGACTGATTTGCATATAGCTGGGTTCAAACTGAGGTGACATGGTGAACAAAAAGGATGGATTGGGATGCAGCCCATACGATTGCCAGTGGTTGAGATTAATTAAAGCATTCCATCCATCACCTTGTTGATTTTGCATTAGATGTCTTAGAAATGGGGTTTCAGGTTGGGTAGTGTATGCATGTAAGCCAAGCAAAATCCATCACTCTAGTCCAGGCAGGTAAGTTGCACATCAAAATTAACCTGTCCTCACCCTCTAGTAGCATTCCTCAGAGTAGGCAATGTGTAAAGTGTTTGCTCAAAAACAGACTTCACTTCACACAAGATTATTTAAAAAATATATAGTATACTACATATAACACAAGATCAACACAGCATGATTCAAAAATACTATGCATACTATGCAAATAGTGAGATAGTATTCATTATCTTGAAAATGCAAGAATCAAAACAACATATATCACAACATCCAGGTATGAAATGAAGCAGTTTCGTTAGATGAGAAACACATAAATCACTATAGATTTTTCAGAATATGCTCTCTTTCAGATAGCACTTGTTATCCAACTGGAAACAAAACTAAGATTATAAAAATCACACAGCTACTGGTCTAATTATCAAAGTAAATGCCTAAAGGGCACATGGTGTTTAAGTGTGCAATCACTTCTTTTAGGGACTCAACAGTGTCAGGGCAACGATTCCCATTAGGATCACAATCCGGCTCCTTGGAAGTGAGAGGAAAAAAGCACTCAAAGGTCCGGGTGAAATATATTTACTTTTATACAACATTTATTGCCCACTGTGGAACAGGCGACCTCCTCCGATCTCGCCCGACGGCACCGTGATCTGAAATCAGGGACAGTGACCAACTGAAGTTCCAGGAAACCTCTTCCAGTCTCTCCTTGACGTGCCACTTGTTTGGAATAAAAGTGTCGGTGTGGCACGTTGTGGCAACACTACTTCCCCCACAATCCCTGTGGCTGGCTCCGTAGCCTGAGCTGTCTTCCCCAGGGGCCCTCCCGCTTTAGTCAAGGGAATCTTGGGCTATTTTGAGGGGCATCCCTTTTGCAGAGGTGAAGGAGTGCCAAACGTACACTGGGTCAGGGGATGAGATGGAGCGCTCCCCACACTAGTTTCACCACTGTGAAGAGGCGCTTCTTCTGCAACAATGGATGTCATTGGGTAGGAAAGCAAATAAGCACTCCACAAGTGCTGGGGAAAACGAGCAATCCACACATGATGGGACAGAAAAGCTAACAGTACACCACATGCCTCAGGGACTGAAGAAGAAACAGCACTCCATATGCTCTCATCTGAGAACCAGATCCAAAAACCAATAAAGTGGGATGCGGCCCGAGCAATTGTTGGTGGCTGAGAATAATTCAAGCATTCCATCCATTCCCCTGTTGTTTTTGTCTTTTACCCAAGCCATGTATGAGTGACAGAACTAGATTTTGCAACTCATGATTGCCTATCTCCAAAATAGTCATGGCATCAGTGTGTAGGATGCCTATCTCAATATATAACATAACAATAGTATTGGCATACCTTTTAATGAAAAGAAATATACGTCCTGCTATACTGCGTTTTGTGGCACTCCAGCTAATCACTGAGGTATGTCCAGGACTTTAATTAATCAATCAGGGGTTTATAAAGCACGCTACTCACCCATGAGGGTTTCTAGGTGCTGGGGAGGGTGCACCTCCGCATCAGTCAGGTCTTGAGTTTCTTCCTGAAGGTGTACAGAGTGGGGCAGTGTCTGATGGTGACTGGGAGCTCATTCCAGGTCTTTGCTGCGATGTAGGAGAAGGCTCTTCTGCCTGCTCTGGTTCTGTGGATTCGTGGGGTCTTTGCCAGGTTGAGGTCGGCGGAGCGGATGTTTCTTTTGGGTACGTGGAAGTGACTCTTTTGTTCTGATGTTGTAGAGGGATTTGTAGGCATGGGTGAGTAGCTTGAAGGTTACTCACTTCTCGATGGGGAGCCAATGGGGGTCTCTTAGGTGCTGGGTCATGTGTTTGTGTCGTGGGGTTCCGAGCACAAGTCTGGATGAGGTGTTCTGAATGGTTTGGAGCATGTGTAGCAGGGTTTTGTTGATTCCGGTGTAGGGTGTTGCCATAGTCCAGTGTGCTAGTTATAAGTGTGTGGGTGACGGTCTTTCCACATTCGGGGAGGATCCACATGAAGGTCTTACGGAGGATGAGGAGGGTGTTAAAGCAGGTGGAGGCAACGGCGTTGATCTGGCGGATGAAGGTGAGAGAGGAGTCTAGAATGATACTGAGGTTCTGGGCGTGGTCCATAGGGTTTAGTGGGTTTCCAAAGGCAGAGGGCCACCAGGAGCTGTCCCACGCAGTGGGGGGTCCGAGGACCTCTGTCTTCTCTGAGTTCAGTTTAAGGCAGCTGTCGCTCATCCAGGCTGCAACGCCTTTCATTCCTTCTTAGAAGCTGAGTCTGGTGTCTTCGAGTTTCTTCGTGAGAGAGAGGGTGAGCTGGGTGTTGTCAGTGTAGGATAATATGCTAAGCCCAAGCTGCCTAACAATGGTGGCGAGGGAGCAATGTAGATGTTGAAGAGCGTGGGGCTGAGCGAGGATCCTTGGGGTGCTCCACAGTTGATCTCTGTAGGTACAGAGAGGAAGGGAGGGAGTCTGACACTTTGGGTTCTGCCAGGGAGAAAGTAGCGGATCCGATCGAGGGCAGTTCCTCGTTTACCGATGTTGTGAAGTCTGGCTGCGAGAGTGCGGTGTGAGACGGTGTTCAAGGCTGCGGGGAGGTCTAGTAGGATGAGGCCATGGTCAAGCAGCATGCCGATGTCATCAGTAGCAGTGAGGAGGGTGCTCTTGGTGCTTTGGTTGCTGCAGAATCCAGACTGGGAGGAGTTGAGGATGGTGTTCTCTTCGATGAAGGTGGTCAGCTGGGTGTTGATGAATTTCTACGTGACTTTGGCTGTGAAGGGAAGGAGAGAGATGGTCCAGTAGTGTTTCAGGTCTGTATGGTTGGCCGAGAGTTTCTTGAGTAGGGGTTGTCCTCTGCCTGCTTCGTGTCACTGGGGAAGATGCCGAATTCAAGGATGGCGTTGATGCTCTGGCCTAGTTCGGGTACTATGGCAGCGGTGGCTCTGTGGTAGATTAGCGGTGGGCAGGGGTCTGTGGGGGCTCCTGAGTGGGTGTTTTTCATGGACGTGGTGGTGTCTTCAGTGGTGACAAGTTTCCAGGTGGTGATGGTCGGCTGGTTGCCGGTGGTGAAGAGGGGGTGGTGTCCGGAGTCTGTTAGCTGAAGTTGTCATAGAGGGCCTTGATTTTTAGATGGAAGTAGGAGCTGAGCTTGCTTCAGAGGTCCTGAGATGGTGAGAGGTCCGTGGCTTCATTAGGGGGGTTGGTGAACTGCTGTACGACGTTGAAGAGTTCTTTTGCATTACTCGCGTTGGTGTGGATTTTGTTCTTGTGAAAGGTCCGCTTAGTGGCTCTTATGCGCTGGTGGTATTCATTCATGGCATTCCTGTAGTTGTGCTGATCTTTGGTCGTTTTCCTGTTCCACCAGAGTTTCTAGAGGCATCTGCAGGAGCGCCTGGCTTTTCGGTGGTCAGTGGTGACCCAGGCGACCTTCAGGGGGGCATTGTTTGATGGGGAGGCGGAGGCGTGTGAGCTTGTCAGCACAGCCGGCCATCCAGCGGTGTAATTCTTTGGCTGTGGAGTTAGCGTCAGTTGTTGTGAGGGGGGGCGTGGAGGAGGATTGTGTTGAGGTGTTCCTCTGTGATCTTGCTCCAGTTCCTTCGTGGTGGGTGCAGGGCTGTTTTTGGAGCGGTGGTAATGGTGAAGGTGAAGTGTACGCAGTGGTGGTCTGTCCATAGGGGCTACATAGTGTGGCTGAAGTGGATGTTTGTCTCTCCGCTGAAGATTGGGTCGAGGGTGTGTCTTGCTCTGTGGGTGGGGATGAGTTGCTTCAGCCTGAGGTTGGCGAGTTTGTCAAGGAGGGTGGTGGAGTCAGGAGCGCTGCAGTTGGCGAGGTGGTATTTCCGGTCTCCGTTGAGAATGTAGTCCATGGAGGCGATGGCATGGAATGCGACGAGGTCAGCAATGGTGGTGGCGGAAGAGGTGCGAGGGCCGGGGGGGTCTGTAGACAAGGGTCCCGCACAGAATGGTTCTGGGGCTGGTTTGGATCTGGAAGTAGAGGTGCTCCACGTTGGAGAGGTGGGTCGCTCGTGCTGGAGGTGGAGCGTCGGAGGGAGCTCTTGTGTGTAGTGGCGAATCCTCCTCCTGGGGGGTCCTTTCTTTGGATGTTATATTCTTCAGAGATGGCGGTGGCGATGTCAGGGGCGGAAGTGGCGTTGGTCCATGTTTCCATGAAGAAGGTGAAGTCTGGCGAGAGGGAGTTGAGCAGGCCCCAGATCTCTGTGGCGTGTCTGTGGAGGGGGCGCACATTGAGGAGGATGCACGTCAGGGCTTAACTAGTGCGGGAGTCTGGCGTGGGTTCAGCGGTCGTGAGAGGTTGTTAATGGTGAAGGATTGTCGGCAGTGTAGGTAGGAGAACTGGCCGTGGGTGGTGTTCGGTGTCGATCTCTGGCAGTTGTTGTTTCTTCTGGGGTTGAGTGCAAGGAGGGCGGCCGAGTTGTAGTGGCGGGGGGTGTAGATCCAGGGTCCCTGGCGCTGGGCACTGGATGTGGTCGGGTCACGGACGGGTGCAGACAAGCTTGCCTTCGGCGCTTGCAACGTGGCTGCACAACAGCTGCTATTAAGTAGGGGAGGGGGAAGAAAGGCCAGCTGGGAGGCGGGAAGCAGGAACCGGCAGGGGGAGTGGCCACAGGGGTAGCTACGGCAGGAAGGGCACAGAGACAGAAAACGGGAACAAGAGAGACAGAAGAACAGAAAAAGGCACAAGGCAGACACGGGCACAAGAGAGACAGAAAGAACAGAAAAAGGCACAAAGATAGACACGGGCACAAGAGAGACAAAAAAAACACAATAAAATGGCAAAATGGCACAAAGACAGATACAGGGACAGAGAAATAAAACAGCAAAGTGGAACAAAGACAGACACGGGCACGGAGAAATAAAACAGCAAAGTGGCACAAAAACAGACTTGGGCACAGAGAAATAAAACAGCAAAGTGGCACTCAGACAGCGGCAAGCAGAAGAGCAAGTCTCTCCCACTGAAGCACAAGGGATGAGGCGCAGGCAGGAGCCTGCGCGTGGAGGGGGGCCTCAACACCTACCTCGGCAGCAGCGCCCAAGGCACAGTGCTGGAGCTGTGGCACTTCACAGTGGAGCTGCGGGGGGAGAGCAGGTCTCTGACCAGGAGGTCAGGAGTCTTGCACTTCTGAATAATCTTTCCTTGCAGTGAAGTAAGCTGTGGCTAGTGCTAGAATGTTGAGGACCTAAGCAAAGGCAAGCACTGAAGATTCACTCATTGCTTATGTAATTTTAAGGCATCTCTTGTCACAATCCCCACTGCATGGTCTTTTAGGTAATCTGTTGTCAGATTGCCAGCCAGGTGACACAATTCCCATAAAGATGATATTGAAGACTCGTTCCATGCTTAAGTGACCTTACTACTGCATGATGTTGAGAGCACTCTCCAACTTCTCCTTAAACATTTTTGGGATTAAAAAATAAAATAGATACTTACCTCTGGTGGATGGCTTCTAAATTCCTGTGCTTTCTCTGTTGCTGCATTTACTTCCAGATAGGCACAGTTGATTGATTAATCATCCCACTCCAAATAGTTATACTATATAGGATTTGAGACAAAAATGATGAAAGACATACAAGATTCCATGATATTTTCATGGTTTCCAAGGGTGGCTATTAGTATAAACCTTCCTGAGTTACTGCTTCTATACAGTAGATGTACTATTACACTCACAGCAAATAAATATGAAGAAGTATTCTTGTCACATCTCAAAGTTTGAGTTCATAATGGCACATGAGTGTATGTCACGTTCTCATTTCTATTATATCTCGGTCATGTATAGCTGTTCTACCCGATGGTAGCCAACAATGTTGTCTTGGGGCTTTATGTATTTAATGTGATAACGTCCTTTCTTTCATCATTCAATACTTATCAACCACTGGGATCCAACAACCGGGCATTCAGCTCACACGGTGTGTGAAGTGACAAATTTCATGCATAAGACAGATTTTGACCTGCAGACAGTGGTAATTACCCATAGAGAGCATGCTGTGTTGCAAAGTTATATTATGTACCATGCAAAAGTCAGGGAATTACTGCACTCTACAACTGAAGCATGATTTGAGGAGCCAATGTGAGCTCAATAATGCCTCAACTCAGTGTGCATGCTCTGTAATACTTCAATAGAGGCACAGTGGTTGTCGCTAAATGGAAGGGCCTTATCCGATGTAAGAACGGTAAAACAGTTTTCAGTCCCATACAGGACACACCGATGAGCAACAGTCTTAACACGACTTACCTACAAGGAGGTCTCTTTAATGCTAGATCTCTATGCAAACATGCTCAAAGAATCCATGACCTAATTTTAGACAATAACCTAGCCTGCCTCTTCGTAAGAGAAACATGGCTCAAAGCCTCGTGTAACCCACATATCATCTGTGCCCTACCCCCTGGCTATCTAATACACAGACAGGATAGACCAGAACAACGAGGAGGAGGGCTGGCAACTATCTATCGCAGCACACTGAAATGCTCAGTATTTGAAATATCTGACCTCAAGGGCGTAGAAAGTATTGGCTTCTGCTTTCAATTAGAGGACTCTTTCTCCTTCTCAGGGGCTCTGCTATACCCCTCACCAGGCCCATACAAGACTTTTATGGGAAGCTTTGGAGATATCATGAGTTCACTAACTCTTAGATTCTCTGATTTTACCTTATTAGGAGATTTTATAATCCATTTTAATAAATGTACACAATGACCTGGTTGCAATGAACTTCCTGAAAATTATTGATACACTTGGCCTGGATCAGCAGATATCCACCCCCCATAATGCAGGCCACACTCTGGGCGGCATTTGCTCAAGTCTCACAACCCTCATAGTCAAGGCCCCAGTTTGCTTAACGTGGTCCAATCACAAGCTAATACCATTAGGAATCAGACACCAGCACACAAAAAACCCAAACAGCCCCATCCCCACTATTCAAAACACCAGACCCAGGTAGAATGAAATGGCAGTCTTTCCAGACCTCAGTTTAGAAGCTTCAGTCTTCAGGACTAGGCTGTCAGGGATCCATCAGTAGATAATCAACGTTTCATACAGTGGATGTCTACTCTGAGGGATCGCTTTGCACATCCTGCCTCACAAAATAACTGTTCGTTTAAGAAATCCTCTGGCCCATGGTACACCCAAAACCTAAAATAACTACATAGCCACTGCAGAGAATTGGTACGTATATGACGACAACAATACAAACAGGATGAACTAACCAGGTTTAAAGCAGCTATTAACAACTACCACCAACACATCAAAGCTGACAAGAAATCCTATTTCATCGAGATCCTTAAATTGGCCAATGCAAATCAAAAAACTATCCTAATGAAAGTCAACTCTTTCACAAACCCCATATTCCATGAACAAGAGATGTCCCCATTGCAGTCTCTCTGTGATCGCATAGCAGACTATTTCGAACAGAAGGTCCAGTCATTACAAGATTTCCCACTACATTTCGCCTCTCCCGCTAGTACAACTGCTGATCTAAGAAACAAGAGACCTTCCCTTCGAGCATTTCAAGCCATTAGCCTAGAACAATTCCATCAGGCTACTCTTGCAATTAAATCAGGTTCTCGTTTTGACCCATGTCCCCCTTAATTTTACATGTATTTCATGGATACTGTCAATCCAGTCATCAATAACATAATAAACGCCTCTCTTTCACTAGCAGAAGTTCCCAATAAATGGAAATGTGCAGCAGTGAAATCGCTTTAAAAGAAACAACTTGCTGATCCCACCATCCTTACTAATCGTCGACTCATCTCTCTACTCTCATGTCTTAGGAGGAGTGTGGCTCAATGGTTAGAGCGGCAGACCCTGATGCAGAGTTCTGGACCGGGACCAGGGTTCAATTCCTGCCTCAGCGGGTCTTGTGCTCAATTTCCTCTGACCTGACAATTCTCGCCTCGGTGCCTATTCTAATCATGGGCCTGTTGTATCCTCGTGCTTACTCATGCTTGTTCTCGTGCTCGCCTCGCCTCACGCACTGGAATCTGGAATCCTATGTCTAGGCATTCCTGGCATTCTGGTGCAGCGGTTGGCGTGGGCTCTACTTCTCCCTATCTCGGCTTACCAAATAAATAATCCTTTATCACCATACGGCGTGCAGAGTTCTTCCTCGTTACCAGGATACTTCACTGGCGACATCGGAGATCGAACCCACCCAATTTCAGAGCCTACAGCCCCGGAACTCCCGGACAAGATAACCGTTGCTGAAACCTCCGGCGCAATCCTCACAACGTGCTACTCCGAGGTTCTGTCATCTCTGAATCTGAACCATCCTGAAAATCCCGCTCTTCCTCTTAAAGCGGTGAGACTCGTATCCTTTTTCTTCATTTTTCTTCATTTTCGCTGCTATTTGAATCAGCGCATGTGCATCCTCTCGCGCTAAGAACTCTCCTTCTCGAGCAAGCGAACGCATGCGCATGAACTCGCCTTCCTCTCCTTTGTTTACATCACAAAGGCAGCATCATCACAACATCACAAAAGCAGCGTCAGCACAAGCAAACTTCGTGCTCCACGTTCTACCCTACATCATAAAGGCAGCGTCAGCACTGGCAAACTTTACTTTTGCAGATCCTTTCTCTTTATGACATCACAAAGCTTCTCTTCTCATTAAAGAACCACCATTATCTCTTAATGATTCTTTTCTTTTGAAGGATTTAGTTCCTATTGAGACTATTTTCAAGACTATTTATGTCTTTATTTTATCTCTGAAAGCACATTTTACAATGGAAAGTTTTAATGCCCCACCACCATTTCTTGCAAGTCCAGGCGAACCTCCATTAGAGTGGAAGCAATGGCGTGAAGGTTTTGAGACTTACCTAGAAGCCATTGGTGGTGAAAATTATACAGACAAACGCAAACTCGCTATTCTCAAACATTCTCTTGGTGCTGAAGGAAGACAAGTTCTTTCTCATCTTCCTCCTCTGGCTTTAGACAATTCCTCTGAAGAAGAAACTGATGTTTATGAAAATGCTATCATGCAACTAGATAAACAGTTTATCAAAAAAGTCAACGAAGTTGTAGCACGTCACAAGTTTCTCAGCAGACAACAACTTCCCATTGAACCCATTGATTCTTTTGTCAAGGATTTAAGAATCTTGGCTGCCAAGTGCAACTATCAACAGTTCCATGATCAAATGGTAAGAGACCAGCTTGTGCATAACGTTTCTGATGTAAAACTCCAAGAGAAATTACTCGATGCAAAGGATTTATCACTTTCAAAGGCACTTGACATTGCGCACCGATTTGAAGATATGAAGTTAGGCATCAAAGAATTGTCCGATAAAAAACCAAAAGAATCCTCTTTGGAAAAACCCAATGTTTCTGTAGTTCAAAATGTCAAGAAAAACCCAACTGAATCTGCTCCCAACAAACCTATGTTTCCTTCTTCCTCACATTAAGGTTTCAGAAAAGAAGTGGTTTGTTTCAAATGTGGCTTTCCAGGCCACGTTGCAACGGATAAGAGATGTCCCGCTATCGGACAATTCTGCAACTACTGTAAATCTAGAGGTCACTTCACCAGAATGTGCAAAAGTCGCAACAGATCAAAGAACTTTTCTTCTGATTCTAGACGCCCCAGATTCTCTGAGGTTCAACCGGTGGACATTGATGACGACGTATACGATGATATTTGCACCATATATGAAGTTGGAGAAGAAAAAAAAGACTCACCTTTCTGTATGCTTCAAATTGGATCCAAATCTATAAAAGTCATGGCAGACTCTGGTGCAAAGTACACGTTAATTGGTGATGATGTTTTGTTAAAAGAATTCCCGGATGTCACATCCTTATTTCCCTCTGACATAAAACTAAGGGGATATGGTAAAAAACCCATTGAGGTATTTGGGTACTTCCACTCCACCTTATCGTTTAAGGGCAAGTCAATACATGCTAAAGTATATGTTGCCAAAGATGGGTCATGCTTATTAGGTTGGCCACAACAAAGAGAATTGATGATGAAACTTGATCCTAATCATCCTGATCAGGTTTTGGGATATTCTGATTTTATCAATTCAGTTGATGTGTCTTCTGACAACAAATGGGAAACTATTTTTTCCGCAGGTCTTTTCCCCTAGTTTGGGTTTTTCTTAAAAATATTAAACACAAAATCATTCTTAAACATAATGCTGTTCCGAAAGTACACAAAGTACGCAACATTCCTTTAGCCTTACAAGAATCTGTTAAAAAAGAACTTCAGAGATTATGCGACTTAGATGTAATCGTGGAAATTGAATCCTCTGAGTGGCTTTCGCCTGTAGTCATTGCCCACAAACCCAATGGGAAAATTCGTCTTTGTGTGGATATGCGCGATTTAAATTCCAATGTGTGGGTTGATGGGCATCCTCTACCCAATATTGGAGAGATGTTCTCTAAACTTAAGGATGCATCTATCTTCACCACATTGGATTTATCTAACGCATATCATCAGATAGCTCTTCATGATGATAGTAAGCATCTTACATCGTTTATAACCACTGAGGGTGCATACAGATATAAAAGGATGCCTTTTGGCTCAGTGTCCGCGTCCTCAGTGTTTCAGCGGGTAATGCACAACATGTTTAAAAATGTTTCTAATGTGTTATATTTTCAGGACGACATATTAGTTTTCGGCAAAGACGAATGTGAACATTCTGAAATGTTGTTTAAAGTCCTGTCCATCTTACAAGACAATGGTCTTACCATCACCAAGGAAAAGTGCAAATTTGAAAAAAATTCAGTAGATTATCTGGGCCATTCCATCAGCAAAGAGGGCATCTCTCCCAAATTGAGTTTAGTTAAGGCTATTGAAAATGCTCCCGAACCAGTCAACAAGGATCAGCTCAGATCCTTTCTCGGTTTAGCCGAGTATTATGCAAAGTTCATCCCTTCCTTTTCTGATAAAACTTCTCACTTACGTAAGTTGATGAAAAACCAACAACAATTTATTTGGGATGACAATTGCAAAAGTCAATTTAATTTTGTTAAGAAATGCATTGTTTCTGCTCCTGCCTTATCCCCGTTTGACACCAATTGTAAATCATTTATTGTCACGGATGCAAGCAATGTTGGCATTGGTGCGGTTCTGATGCAGAAGCAAAATAGCGGTTTTGACACAATTGCTTTTGCATCAAGACCGTTATGTGGTGCTGAAACAAAATATTCCACTCTTGAAAAAGAAACGTTGGCTTGCTGGTGGGGAATTGAGTACTTTCGCAGATATGTATACGGTACAGATTTTGTTGTACGCTCTGACCATCGTCCCCTTGTAGATCTTTTTACGACCAAAGGATGTGGCAAAGCCACTTCCAGAATTGCAAGATGGCAGTATAAGTTACAGGATTTTCATTTCTCAGTTGAGTATATTCCTGGTGCAAAGAATGTCCTTGCTGACTTTCTTTCTAGATTACCTGTAGAAGATGATAATCATGTTGCTCCTGATGATGATCCTGACAAAGTGGTGTCAATTTGTGAAGTGTCCAATGGGTGCATCCGTGAAGATGATTGGGTTTTGGCTTGTAGTAACGATCGTGATTACTTGGATGTTGTGTCTTTTGTTAAAAATGGTTGGCCTTCCAAGAACAGTTTATCCCCTAGTATTTTGCCTTACTTTCAGGTTGCTCAAGTACTTTCCATCCAAGGGGAAACTCTGTTGAGAGGTTTACTTTTAGTTGTACCACACAGCTTAAGGGACACCGTATTAGACATGGCTCATGAGGGTCACCCGGGCATGTCCAGTATGAAAAGAAGAATAAGGAGTGAATTTTGGTGGCCTGGTGTCGACAAGTTAATTGAGAAAAAGGTAAGATTTTGTGTTGAACGTTGTGTGAGTGATAAATCACAAAAACCTGTCAAATATCAACATGATTCTATCTCGAGACCATCAAAACCATGGGAATGCGTTTCTATAGACATTGCTGGTCCGATGTCTTTAGGTCATAGTCCAGTCTATGCCATTGTTTTGATAGACCAGTTCTCCAGTTGGCCTGAAGTGAAATTTGTTCCCCATGTATCTTCTAGGTTAGTTATCAATTTCCTCAATTCAATTTTTGAAAAAGAAGGTTTCCCTACTTCCATCCTTTCTGATAATGGCACACAGTTCACCTCAGCGGAGATGAAGTCCTTTTGTTGCAACCATGGCATTTTGCACAAACGCTCTTCTGTCTATTATCCTCAAGGCAACGGCATGGTAGAGAGATGGATTAGGGTGCTCAAAGAAGGTCTGCCACTTGCTGTGTGCAACGGTGGGAATTGCTACGATGCTGTTAGGAAACTCTTGTGGAGTTATAGGAATACTCCAAAGTCCGAAGGTGATTTGTTCCCTTTTGAAAAAATGCGAGGGAGGAAGGGTGTGTGTAACTTAAGCCAGCCCTGGATGCGGGATCTTGTCGATGGTAAATTTATTAGACGCAATGCTCCTGTGGTGTCTGCTAATTCCAACAATCCATGCAAGGTTGGAGATTGGGTACGTGTGAGAAAGTCTGTTTTTTTTAGATCTGGTGTATCACATTTCTCTGACCCGTTGTTAGTTGTTAGAGTGGGTAGGCAAGTTGTGGAATTGTCAGACGGCAATGTTTGGAGCCTCTCCAAGGTTGTCAAAGTTCCGTCTCTCCTTAGTGGTTCCTTTTCTCCTAACCAGTCAGGGACCTCTTTTTCTTCTTCCAATTCATGTCACCTTCCTGCTACCTCTCATTTACATCTGCCAGTTCCTGTTCCCTCCTGCAATATGTGTATTCCCCGTCTGAGGAAACCTCCTGTTTGGCTCAAAGACTACAATGTTGGTAAATGATTTTCTTTCATCAAACTGTTTTGCTTGTATGAATTTTTATGTTATTGTAATTTCTTTTCTTTTCTAGAAAGGAGGATGTGTTGTATCCTCGTGCTTACTCATGCTTGTTCTCGTGCTCGCCTCGCCGCATGCACTGGAATCTGGAATCCTATGTCTAGGCATTCCTGGCATTCTGGTGCACCGGTTGGCGTGGGCTCTACTTCTCCCTATCTCGGCTTACCAAATAAATAATCCTTTATCACCATACGGCGTGCAGAGTTCTTCCTCTTTACCAGGATACTTCAGGGCCCCACGCTGTAACTCTGGGCAATAGCTTGCTTAACCTCCACACCGGCCCCAACAGCGCTAGGATGCTTGGCTTTACCCTGGGGGTGCCCAGGAGTGGACACTTCACAGGGAAAGCCAGGAAGGGTTCCACAGCGGTAGTGCGCTCTACAAATACCTTGACATTTACATTTACATTCTTAGTAAGATTACTGAAAAACTAGTTAACCTTCAACTTATGACCTATTTGGAAGGAACAAATATCTAATCAACCAGGTTTCAGGCCTCAGCACTCAACGGAATTAGCCCTCCTGTACACCACTGAATCCCTTAAAGCTGCTTTACACCAGTGAAGGAATGCTGTGTTGGTCTTATTAGACCTATCAGCCGCTTTTGACATGGCCTCACATGTCATTCTCTTCGACTATCTGACATCATATGGTATCTCTCATCTCGACCTGGCCTGGCTAAAATCATTTCTCTAAAACCAAAAACAAGCCATTACTCTAGGACAATACCAGTCAGCAGAAAAACCCCTGCCTTCCGGGGTTCCACAAGGGCCCATTCTCAGTCCAGTGCTCTTCAATGCCTATATGGCTCCCCTGATTATTCTGATATTGTTTTTAACATCAAGACACTCTCATTTGCGGATGATACGCAGCTAATTCTAGTATAGACTGGCTGAGGAAAATCTCTGATAATGTCTTACAGCAGTCTTTCATTGGATGAAAGCAAACCCCTTAAAATGTAACTCAGACAAAACAGAAATCATGTCACTAGGAAAAGTGAACACCTTCTCCACTAGTCTATGGTGGCCCTCTGAAATTCCTCCTCCTTCAATACAGTAACGGCAGCTAGGAACCTGGGGTCAAATTTGATTCAGCACTTTCCTTTCACCAGCAATCCTAAGCAGTGGCTGGGACCTGCTTCCATCTGTTAAAGTCACCTAAAAAGTTCTTCAAACTACTCCCCTGCATGGCTAGACAGGCAGTCACAGTGGCCCTAATCATCTCTAGATTGGATTACTGCAACAGCCTCTATGCAGGAGCTAATAAGTTGGTCCTACACAAACTACTGATGGTACAGCATGCTGCATCCCGACTAGTACTAAAATGGCCTAGTAGCCCATCAGCATTTGCTGCACTGGAAGCACTGCATTGGCTACCCATCCACAAAGGAATCTTGTTTAAGATCTTGATAATTATCTTTAGAATTTTCCACTCCTCGGGCCCCCATCACCTTCAGGCCAGGTTTGCACGCTATGTGCCACACCGTACTCTCAGATCATCCAACGCAAATCTATTCAAACCCCCTGCTTTCAGATGTGTCCCAAAAGGGGGGACATCTATTGCAGTTCTTGGGACAAAGGCCTGGAGCCAACTCCCCAACCACCTATGCTTCATCCAACCAGAAACTCTTCATAGGAAAACTCTGAAAACTTGGATCTTTACAGCCCCTGATGCTCTATGAGGATCACTCATCTAAATCAATTCCCAGCCTCAGTCATCGTGTTTATTAGGGATCTGCTCTGCGCCATGATGCTCCTCGGAGTGAAAGTTTGCGCTTCACAAATTCCTTACAACACAACATAACAAAACATAACATAAAATACCATACCATAACATAACATAATATAACATAACGCCTAAGGAGGTTAGAACCGGGATGATGGGAGAGTCTGCACCCATCAACTGGAAAGGATGACATAGATACATGGTTAACAGTTGTTCCCCATTCACATTTTTGTTCACATTTCACTAGTGTATGCATTAACACATTCCTTCAAGAATAATAAAGGGGAAACAGTTGAGTGGTATACCAGTTACTATCATGTCACGTTGCAAGTGAACATGAAGTACCTTTGTGTGTTCGCTCCATTCAGTCTGCAGTTGCATGACACTGGCAATGCACTAACTTGATATTTACAATTGACAGAAGATGAGGCTATTGTTATCACACCTGGATAAATGCCATCCACATGCATAAAGCATCGTATAGTGTCACAGACAAATTGCCCTTTGATGTAATCCAAGTTGATTCCAATGATAGTGGGTGGTCTGCTGAACTGCTCAACATGTGTATGCATTGGCTCTTATCATACTGGGACAGTATTATCATACTGGGAAATATGGGCAATGACACCTGTGGCCCATCCTGGACTGACTATGGTCTTGAGATGTACTACTTCACTTGAACAGTAATGCATTAAAACACCTGTTGCAAACACTCAGATTGGCATGTTTAAGACTAGTTAGCCATTCCCCTATGGTCAAATGGAAAGTGGCCTCCTGCTCCTATTCTGCAACCATGTATCATATCAAAAAGGAAAAAGTCCACCACTCCCTCTTCCTTACACATGCCAAATAGAGAGAACTTCTGTCTTTATATCCTTTCCTTGTTCCTCAAATATTTCTTCATCTGAGAGAGGGACTGTGCTACAAACATCAACACTTATTGTGGCAACATAGTTGTACCTATGACTTTCTTATGCTACTGGCCTGATGACATGCAACATGTAAGGCATGCTGGTGTTTTCAAAGAGCCCCCAATGGACGGGTAGGTGAGTATACATCTTCACATTTCGTGTTTCAGATGAATTTATTGCACAGATATTGATTTACCAGTGTTCACATGCAGATTATTTTCCCCTAAAGTTATCAGAAATCCGCTTTCATCAAGTGGAAAATACATTTGAAATATTGTCAATAATGTTTCCCAGGCACAGAAAAAATAGCGGTTTTAATCCAATCTGGTCCTGGAAAATGTAGCTTCACTTAAACATTGAAAAATGCTTCTGGACAACTGTTCTCGGTGAGGTTATGCTAATGTCAATATATATTATGCTGCATTTTGAATATATTAAACATGCATGCCTTGAACGGCACACTTTAGTGGTGAAATATCTAGTATATAATATAGAGTTTCCTGCATGTCAGTTCCACAGTCTGAAAGCACGTGGCACCACAGTGCATTTAAATTGCAGCCTAGCTAGGGTACACTGGTGTCATGTCTATTAATGATGTAAATATACCCTGCTGCCCACATATGGCAATAAACGTACACACCACTGGGGGAGCTTCTTTGCCAATTTATAATGACCTTACTGGGAATTTCAATACATTAGCTGGGTGAAACCAATTTTACAGCACCTTTTTCGGGGTATATAGCACATGCACTGCGGCACTGGACGACAGTATCAAAGTGCGCACAGTCATTATATCAGCAGAAAAGCTCCAGAAAGGGTAACAAATCTGCAGTGACCTCTCAGCGAAGTACCCTTTACCACAAAAGCCTTTGGAATCCTCAGTAATCCAGATGAGACAACCACATTCCTGAGGTAATGCCTATTTTATTTGCATATGCAAGTTAGAGAATGTATTGTTGTACTTCACGTTCTAAAAGGCACCTCTTAATGAAAACAGTGAATATAAATGACACGATTGATGCAGGAATTCGAAGACTTTGGAATATTATACTAAAAAGAATCAATATATTTTATCTAAAAGTGACAAAACCTGGATAACAATCACTAGGAGTGAACAGAATTATTGTAACACTCTATATATTTGGATATTTGCTAACGCAGTAGAAGCTATGACGTGGGAACCATGTTTATGCTTCTTAAAAGAGCAAACATGTTGTCCTACAAAAAATAATCCACATTCAAAATGATAAATGTCAGAAGAGATAGGTTATTAGCAGCAGGACTGTGAGTCTCTTGATTATGCAGCAATAATATTTTCTGAAATAACTGAACATCTGGGGATTCAATGTCGTTAGTGCATCATGATGATCCCAGGATAATTCGCCTGTCTCCATGCTAGTGTTGTGCTGACTTGGGAGCTGAGGCAACTCCCAAAGCTAAAAAGCAGTACATTCTATAAATGCCAATAGTGTATCAGTAACTTTCAAGCTGATGTTAACCAGTGTAGTTGTGAGTGCAATTCTGGAAATGTGCGCAAGAAATGTAGGGGCATATTACCAACAACTAGCGATAATTATCACTAGGTTGGCTTAGCAGCAATAATTTTATCGCCTTGTAGCGACGATTTTTATCGCTTAGGAGCCTTGATATTATCAAGGTTTATCTCCTAAGCGATAAAAATCGGCCGAAATGCATGCATATCGCTGAAAAGTCAGCAATATTCATGCATTACCGAGCAAATGCTCTTAGCCATGTTATCCACCTCCCATTGGATAACATGGCTAAGAACTGCTCAGGTCAGGTGTTAGCTTTTGGAGATATTCGTGCTTAGCGCGAAAAATATCTCCAAAAGTTGGTAATAGGAGATAGCGATGTTAAATCAATAAAATAAATAAATAAATAATTTTATCCCCGCTTTCTTGGCTTTTAAAGCCAAAAAAGCGGAGATAAACCCCCTTGATAATATGCCCCGTAATACTTTATCAACTTTAAAAATGTGTTATTTTGATGTTTGAACAATCTTTACATGTTAGGGTCCTCCTGATCTAGGCAAAAATATTTCACTTTTTTGAACAGAGAACCCAGTCCACAGACAAACACAGAAAGGGCACGATCAGTTTGAAATATTTGATTGCAAAAGCATTGTCGAATGTGTTTACACTGCAGAAATCCCTATTTTTTCGCAAGAAACTCAATGAACATGTTAATATCAATTCGAATAAGGCACTACAGCTTAGATTGCTATGTCTCCTTTAAGAAGGCCCGGTACAGAGCTTAACTTTTGATTACTTCAATTATTTCGAAATGTCTTTCTTTAGTTGGTCTCAAATGAATGGTTTGTAACCATAGCTGTGGGTCGCAAAGTGTTGGTGCATGGCATTGCAAAAAGGAAGGAAGGAGTTACCACTTTCCTGACTCCTACACCTACTGAGTCTGAATGAGTCGCAAAGCCTAATTTGTATTGTTAGACACACAAAGTGCCACTTATACATTTGACTTGCTTCTTGGAAGTCAGAAAGAAAGAGATTTTGTGTAAAGCTGGCTTTACCACTGAAAATAATGATTTTACCTCAGATCCAAGATGTTTAAAAGGTAGGCGCCTTTACTTACATTCAAGAAAATGTAGGGCAGTTAAACATACAGATCTGCACAAAGAAACAGAGGTTCTAGGCCCTCTGTCGAGGAGAAACAAACAACCATAAGTACTAGTAAAGTCTTTAAGTGGTAAAGTGCTATAATGCAACGAATGAGGGGGCATATTACCAAGCAATAGCGATAATTATCGTTATTGCTTGGTTAGCGTGAATAAATTAACGCTGAGCTGCGGCGATTTTTATCGCAGATAAACCTTGGTATTACCAAGGTTTATCGCAAATGCGATAAAAATCGGCCGCAATGCATGAATATCGCTGAAAAGTCAGCGATATTTATGCATTAGCGAGCTAATGCTCTTAGCCATGTTATCCACCTCCCATTGGATAACATGGCTAAGAACTGCTCAGGGCAGGTGTTAGCTTTTGGAGATAGTCGAGCTTAGCGTGAATATCTCCAAAAGTTGGTAATAGGAGATAGCGATGTTAGCGACTGTTTTCAGTCGCTAACATCTTGGCACGCCCACTTTGCATGTCATTAGTAATAAATATCACTGACATGCAAAGTGGGGCCCAAGATGGTCGCTATCCCTTACTAGCTGGCGCTAACTGGTGTTAGCGACAGCTAGGTAATAGGGAGATAATTTAATCTCCGCTTTCTTGGCTTTTAAAGCCAAAAAAGCGGAGATAAACCCCCTTGATAATATGCCCCAAGGTGCCCTCGGGTTGGGCTAAGGGGAACAACGTGGATGGCCTCAGCAGCCATTGTAAGTTCTCGAAATGCAACATATATCCACTGCAAGCAGTCGAAGGTGGAGAGGTGTAAAGCCGGATATAGCAAGTTGTCTAGTTTGCTAAAGGTTTGCTCTTTGCCATATTTTCTCAGTTACTTTAAGTGCGGAGGTGGGTAGCTACGTGGGTTTAAGCCTGTGTGTTTGCACACCATTGGGAAATGTAGATAATGTCCATGCGAGTTTGTGAAACCCTATAACTCCAGGGGAAACTCGCCCCCAATTCAGAGTGGTTCCAGGCGTGGAGCAAACAGGTCTTCAAACTCCAGACCTGAGAATTGCTGTTCACGAATTGCCAGCCAGTGTTTATTGCTGCTGGGGCTGTGGGCAGCGGTGCAGCCCGGCATGTGCTTGACTCCTGCAGCAAAAGACACACAGCAGCATGAGGGAGAGACCCAATGGAGCGCATCCCTGGCACGTCTCCTAATGACCTTTTAAGCTTGCTTTGAAGAGGCAAAAAGTGCCAGGATCAATGGTGTTATTCCTCATTCCAGGAAGAAAAGCCATAAACATCCGTTTTTAGTGGCGAATTACTGGCCGAGACTGGAGATTCCTGCCCTTCTTATACCTTCACCTAAAACGAGGTCACTTATTACGACTATTTCTTGGTCTCCTGTTAACATAGTTATCCTTGGTGTGGAAATTGGGATCCTCTTGCGATAGAGCTGAAGGACCACGATGCGGTGGTTCAACTGGTCACAAATCACTTCAGAGGGCACAAGTATCACCTCTCACTGGTTACAGAACTTGATAAGTCACATTCACAAAGTTCAGCTGCCAGAGTAACCCAAGGGACAAAGGCAACCACTGCACCATGAAGAGCCAGCACCATAGTTACAGAAGTATATCGAGGGCCAGATGTATCAGTATTTGGTGCAACACAACTCAGCACGACAGCTTGCTGCACTGCATTAAATGAAAACAGCAGAAATGAGTCAAAATTACAGATATATGGCATGTTCCTGCTCTCTTTCTGCACTGGTGCACTTGTGTCTGTCAAGCGTCAATGCAGGCACACTTGCACCATGGTGCAAGGGTGACTGCATTACAGGCAGTATTGCTTTTGTGCAGGAAGGGACACTTTAACAGTCCTCAGAAGGATTTTCTCTTTCAGGAAATAACAAGAAAAAAACCTATTTCTTCGCATTACGCCTCACCTCGGAAGGCTCATTATTTTTTGACACATTCCCAGGTTTACCAGTTTTAGTAATTCTGGAATGCCCCAAAAACCATTGGTGCCTACGTGGGAACACTCAAGGTCCACCCATGGAATGTCTTCATAGGGAGAGGTGAGGCATAGCAGCCAGAGCGGCTGATTCAATAGTGCAGAGACCATGGTTCAACCCCGGGGCGGGCAGCAGCTCATCTCATCATCATGTGACGCTGGGCAATAGTTCACTTAATCTCCCCGATGGCCTCCAGTACCTTGAAATCCTTGAGGGGTGATATGTTCGCAATTTACAAATACAAATGCCTATTCTCAACACAAACTAACGCAAGGCACTGATATGCACTGCCTTGAATATACTCCAGGTTTACTTTGCCTCACAAAGAAAAGCAAGGTGGCTCTTTATGGCATAGTAAACCTGACCTAAAGGAATTTATAGCCTTGTGGTTTGAGCCTTTGATAAATCTGAGCCTGCGTCTCTTGATGTAATTCCAAAGGGAGTCAGCCTTATATCCTGCGGTGTAAAAACAAAACTCTCTTTGTCCTTGAGGAGCTAGATAAATGATATATAGTTTAATTTAGAGTTAGGCATACTAATAGTCATGCCAGCCAAGGTCCTTGCTCAACACACTTACAACAGTTAAATCCTTGAACTATGACTACAGGTAATCTTGGTGTTTCTGGCCCCCTAAAGATCAAGGTGTTGGTAACTTGGAAATACCGATACCTAAATACCGAATTTTACCGAATCAGTATTTAGAAATTGGTATTTCCGATGTACGTAAAACATCTGTAAATTTTACAGATTCGGTAAAAGTCATAAATTGTTTACCGATTCCACAATACCGATCGGTATTTACTGAATTGGAAAATACCGAATTGGTTAATATTACAGAATCGGTAAATATCGAATCAGTAAATACCGATTCGTAAATTTGAAAAAATAACAATTGAGGAATCAGCCAATCCTGTGCAGCCACCACCCCTCCCAACCAGGAAGTGGCTACACGCAGGCAGATACACTCAATCAGAACCTTCTGGAAAGGCTGGGAGTGCAGATGAGAGCAACAGAGAATCCACTGGGTGAACGTTTTCAGCAAAACGTGCACAATGGCCAGCCAGGACACAGAAAGAGAAGGAGGAGAAAGGAAGAGGAAACTGAAATTCAGCCAAAAGGACCTGCAGGTCCTTATGGAGGAGGTAGTAGAACAGCATACCAAGCTGTTTGGGAAGCAGTCCCTGCAAGTGGCTGAACTGGAAAAAAGAAAAATCTGGCTGGGAATCCAGGCACAGGTGAATGCCATAAGAGTGACCCCACAGGACATTGAAGTGCTCAAGAAACGGTGGTATGACATCAGGAGCATCACCAAAAAGAAGATGACGGATCTAAAAAACAAGCCAGGCAGACAGGCGGAGGGAGGAACAGGGCACCTGCCCTGATTGAACATTAGCAGCTTGTGGAGTCCACGATATAGCCAGAAAGTGTCTGTGGAATTGGGGATGTAGACAGCTCTGCCAGAGCTGCTACCAAACAATGTAAGAAGCATGCACAGCATTGTGCACCCCCTTTCCTATCCCAAATCCCCAATTAGGCTGTGGGAATCCTGCTCCAGTACAGGTTATTGTTAAGACCAGCAATGCATTTTGGGAGATGCAGTCAGTAAAACCCCTATCATGACAGTAATCACACTGGACAACAAGGCATGTGACACACATCAGCGATAGGCATGCAGAGGGCAATAAGATAGTGTGGCAGAAATTAATATGTAATTTTGCAATGCAGGGCTGCGGACCACTGAGCTAATGTACAATTTCTGTCCACAGGCGAGACATTGCGCAGGACTGCTAAGGACAAGGGAGAAAGGGCACCCCGGAAGAACAGAACACAGAAGGCCAGTACAAGTGCAGGGCACACCACACCACCACAGCCAGCCTCAGAAACCACAGCCAGCCTTGCATGAAACAAATGGGTTTGCTTAGTTTGAGCCGCACATCACAAGGTTAAGCCAGTTGTAATATGAACATAGGTAATTGACAGGAAGCAACTGTGGCTAGGGTGCTCCTAAGGTATATGACACCTACCCACCAAAGTGTCATTCAGTCCCAGGATTCAAATGAACCCAGGTCAAACATATATATGCACAACACCTGAGTACACCAATATCATTATTTCAAATTTAAGTAATGTAAGTATTTTTCTAAAGCAGTCAGTAATGTCTCAGCGTCCTATATGTTCTAAATACAAATAGTCTCAAAGGAAAAACAGGGAGTCCAAACAAATCTTCTTAGGTTGAGGTCTGGTTTTAATTTCCACAGTTCACAAGAGGAAAGACAGCAGCCGATGCGCGTTTCGCCCACAGGGCTTTTTCAAGGCTGCAAGGAAGATGTTTGTACATATCCATCAGATAGTGATTGATTCCAATCTGATTGTAACATTGAACATGTCAGTTGGGCATGCAAAATCCCTTGTGACTCAAGATAATCAACCTAGTTTTATACAAAAGACTTTTAAACCAAATAGAAGGATTATATATAGGCAGAGACACCCTTGTGGATCAAGTCTCCCAGAGACCATATGTTTATACTGGTGGAAAAAGTAAACAAAGATATTGGCCATCTGAAAGCTTAGAGAGCCAAGAGACCACACAGCACAGTTCAAGATGCAAATTGTTATGTATGAGTGACTTTGTGCGGAATATTTAAACCATTTAAAACCATGCCCATCACCAGGTGCGAGAAACATGCACCTATTAGTGTGAGGATTCTCACCTCTTTGCTCATTAATCCAAGCGTCTACAATTGTAACTGTTCTCTTATGTGCACTTTTCTTGGGTGGATGGATAGAGTCCCCGAAATTAGCAGCAACATATGGCGGTTGATGTTTTGAATTTGGCGTTCCTATTCTCACTCTGTAAAAGTGATACCAGTGTTAATGATGTTCCTTGCTGGACAAGATATCGTCACATGCCAGCTATAAGTTCTCACTCATGATATAGCAGTGCATCATGTAGTCATATGCTTACAGTAGGGAGTATAACATCTAAAAAAGGGCTGCGGTAGACATATATCTAATATGTCATACACTTAATATATGGACTCCAGGGAAAGAATGTGCCCATTATGAAAAGTTTATGTTAAAGAAAGTTAAATTGGTAATATTTAAAAACATTCAGCCTTACCATCAATATGATAGTTGTGGCCCCAATATGTAAAAACTTGTCTCTTCCAAAGTTAACATCCAATCTTAAGATTCAAATCCATCCTTTATAACAAATAGTGTAATCCTTCCGAATCTTGATAAATCTAGAATTGCACTTGTATGAGATCAGACGAGAGTTACAACAAAGAAAAAAGGAACAGTCAGAAAAAGAATGTATGCTGCCGCAGCAATCATAGTTTGAACATTCTTATTTATATTAAGCCATTCTAACCAATGTGAGACGGAGCATTTCCTCCCCGTTCATCACAATTCAGATTAAGTGTAATATCTCAGACATAGATAATATTTCATTTTCTCAGAATCGGCAACTACCATGTTCGCAGGAAGCCACATTTCATGTCTCATTGTCTATTCGGCAAGTCCGTTATATACATTCATTATATTGTCCTTGTTAAAATTATGGCGAATGGAATTGTCTAACCCCTAGACGAGGTGCCCAATACATTTACTTTTTATGGTTGACATGCGTGATATTCACACAGAGATAAGTGAAAGTCGCGACATTTTAAGTTCAAATCACGCCTTAGGCCAACATCCTTCTAAAATACAGTCGCATATTAACCTCACCTCTTAATCTCCTAAGAACACCCAGCGTGGAGCCAACTAGTACTTCTTCTTCGTGTGCGGTGCCGGCTTGGGAATCCCGCTTCTCATACACAAAGCGAAGACGCGAGTGCTGCGGTAGACATAGAAAGTGGACTCACCCACTAACATCATGCCGTTGTTTGTGATTCCGCGGTTGCCATTGTTAATAGCGGCTGATTTGTATATCGGTAGAATCAAATACCCATCCACTTCTAATTTAGAGACCAGTTAGGTCTTACTGTCTTGAAAGAAAATAATTAAAATCGATTATAATCGGATTTTGGTCCTACTTGATAAATTATCAGACCAAAGATTGTAGTCTGAGTTAGATTACGCGTGTCAATATAAATATCACCTCAACAATTGGTTAGAAAATAAATTGATTGTCCTTACAATCTCTTTCGTCATAATTTTTTAGAATATTCCACCAATATAAACCACGGACACCGGAAATCTTGTGTCCACCATTACAGTCTAAACATGAGAATATCAAAGTTATTTCATAGAACAAAGAATAAAATAAAAAAAAGAAGAATGAGAGGAAAAATCAGAAAAGACATTTAGAGGAATACCTCTATGATGTTACTGTATAAGTAACGGTTATAGATCATCATATGAATAATGACTTACTGTTAAGTCATTTTGGACAGTCTACTTCAGGGTGCTCATCGTAAATAAGGGATCACAGTCAGTTCTTATACATATATGTTGAATTTTGTGTCAATTGGCACCTTTGATCGTATATAAACAGAATAGTCCAATTAAACATTTGGTCATAAGTATGTTATAGAACACATGTCTGACTACAGCACAATTATCCAAGTTTCTTATCCATTTAGAGGAATTCATGGAGATCTTTAACAATGTCAATCCCACATTCTACAGCACGTAGTTTTATAATCCATAGGCTTTCTGTCTTCCGTAAACAGGACAGTCTGTCATCACCTCTTGGGCCCATGTTGACATTCTCAATGCCATGAAAGCCAATTTTGTGTAGGTCATTAGCATTATGTGTGGTGTTGAAATGTACTGCCAATGGATATTGAGTGTTATTATTCTTAATAGCACGTATGTGCTCCTGTATTCTATCCTTTAGGGATCTGATGGTACTCCCTATGTATATTTTACCACATACACATAAGATGCAATATACCACAAACTTTGTGTTGCAGTTTATAAAACTGTTGATGCTGTATGTTTTTTCTGTGTTGTATTTGAACTCTGTCTTTCTGTGTAGCCCAAAGCAACATATACTGCAATTTCCACAGCAGTAGAAACCTTTTTGTGTGCAGCTTAGCCAATTTTTAGTGCTTGTGGGTGATACGAAGCTTGGGCACAGATACTGTCTCAATGTTTTACCCCTGGCATGTGTAATAACAGGATTGTTTCCTACTACTGTTTTCAGATCCGTATCGTGTGTGAGTAGGTGCCAGTGTTTTTTTAAAATCTTATACACATCAGTGCTTATACTCGAGTAAGGTGCGATGAAATTCAGCTTCTTGACATTCTTTTTTCTTTTGCTTTTGTTTGTCAGCAAGGTGGACCTCTTGATTCGATTCACCTTATTCCTGGCCTGTTGGATAATGGAAGAGGAATAACCTCTCTGTGCGAATCTACGCTCCACATTGTCTAGTTCCCCATTTAAAGCGGATTCTACACTGCAATTCCGTTTGATGCGTAGCATCTCACCGAATGGTATTGCGTTAATCTGTGATGGTGGGTGTGCACTCTTTGCGTGCGGAGTTGCATTGCACACCGTTTTCTTTCTGTATGGTATGGTCATTAATCTGTCTTTATCTGCAATGATTGTAATGTCCCAAAAATTAATTTGTCTAGTGCTAGACTCCATGGTGAATGATAAATTGAAGTCATTGGCATTCAAAAATGTACAGAATGTGTCTTGTTTAGATCCTGCCAAAAAGAGCAGGACATCATCAATATAGCATCCATAGTATAGAATATGTCGTAATAGATGTTCTGGACATTTGCGCCAAATATGTGTCAGCTCAAATAGTCCCATAAACAGATTGGCGTACGATGGGGAAAATTTTGCCCCCATCGCCACACCCCTTTTTTGGCGAAACCACCGTCCATTGTGTAAAAAGATATTGTTGTTTAGGACTAGATTGATTAAGTCCAGTAGCATTTGTGTGTGTTCATAACATTCTATAGGGCGACAGTACAAATAGTGTTCTATCGCATTCAGGCCCATATCTCCAGGTATACATGTATATGATGAACACACGTCCATTGTGACCAATAAGTGACCTTCTGTCCATTCCACGTCAGATACCTTACTCAAAACATCTCGGGTGTCTTTTATATATGACGGTAGGTTCACCACATGCGGTTGTAAATACATATGGATGTATTCTGATATTTTATTTGTTGGTGAATTGATACCGGAAATGATGGGTCTACCTGGCGGAAACCTGCTCTGCTTATGTACTTTTGGAAGCACATATATGCATGGATTTGTTGGAGTGTCATTAAAGAGATATCTGAATTCTGTCTCTGAGATTAGTCCCTTGCCTCTCCAATGTTTAAGACGTGTCTCAATTAGTGTGACTGTTGATCTCATTGGATTACTAGGTAACAACATGTAGGTGGTTTCATCAGCTAATTGCCTGTCTATCTCGCTAATGTAGTCTACCTTGATCATAAGTACGATGTTACCTCCCTTGTCAGCCTCACGGATGACAAGGGAGGTAATACCAGCAAGGTTCCTAAGGGCATCACTTTCTTCACGAGAAAGATTGTATTTGTCTTTGTATGATGAAAGTTTGAATCTGTCCTCCAACTTATATAGATCCTCATAAACCAATTCCTGGAAGATATCTATGCAGTTGTTATTTGATACGTGTGGTGTGAATTTGGATTTTGGCCTTAGCCCACTGTCTGAACCATCATATGTATCTAGATTCAGTTCAGCTGCCAGACTTTCAAGTGACATTGATGTCTCTTGATCACCCATAGTCATTAGTAGATGTTTTGCCTTTATATCTTTCATTGACTGGGATTGTCCTAGTGTGTCTATTTTAGTTGCATTTGAACTTGTTTGCTTTTGTTCTTTGAAGAAATTATGTAGCTTCAGTTTTCTGGTGAATTTAAAACAACTTAAATGAAATAAGGTAAAATTAGGATAGACATATGGACAAAATCCAAGGCCTCTGCTTGGAAGATTTATTTCGATTTCAGACAATTCATAATCAGACAAGTTTATCACATTACCATTATCTTTCTCATTGTCAGCAAGGACACAATCTATCATTGTTGATTGCGTGCTGCTGATCTTGTTGTCATCCCCACTTTTGTGTTTGGGTCTTTTTCTGCATTTGCCCCTCCTTGTTTTCTAGTGAAACACTCTTTTTGAAGGGCTTGCTTGTTCCCTTTGCGGAACCTTTGAAGCTCGAAAAAAAACGGGTCCGTACTGGTACTGGGGATTGGCTCAGATAGGCTAGAAGATTCTGCACTTGTGATACTACTGGTGCTTGAAGCCGCTGACAAGCTCGGGGTTTCAGTAGTGGCTGACCTATCATCTTTGTTAGCATGTCCTGATGTCCTTACATTATCAAATTTTTTGGCAAAGGTATATACTCTACCGTTATGATAATCCCTCTCATCCCTTCTTATTTTTTGTAGTTTTTTCTCTTTTAAGTAGAGTTGATGTTTCTGAATCTCTTCCTTAAGTATAACCAGATTTTTTTGTACAACATCTGAAAGGTTCATATTGTCAATTTCTTTTTCTAGCGCTGCAATTTCCACTAAAAGTTTATCTCTCTTGAGCTCTGCATCCCTAATTAGGATATCTATCATACCCGCAGAAGAATTGGACAGTAATTTTTCCCATTCTTTGAGGTGACCCCTATCTAGGTCCTCAAAGGAGGGAAAATCAATATGCGCAATCCTCTCGGTACCTGCTCTTTAGCTATGTATTTGCGAAGGACACTCACATCCCACCATCGGCAGAGCTTCTGCTTTTTTAGTCTCTCCAGACGTAGGAATTTCTGTTTAAGTCCCTCATTTCCAGCGGATCTTGTACTATTAGACCTGGTAACTGGGATTTGCGCTGAACAGATCATCCATAAGGGCATTTCTGTTGTCATCGAAAGAGGCCATTTTAGGATTTAGATTAACCAAGAGAAGTCTCTGAATTGTAATGTCCCTTGGATTGTCTGAGACAATGAGTGACAGTATAGTTTGTCAATCAGAAGTTACTATATTTCATTTAAAGGAGCAGTGTTTTTTGGTTGAATCATCAATAATTCACTTGAAACATTAATAGTACTAAGGTTATGGCATTTGGTAGAGTGCTGGTTCAGCAAAATTATAAGTAACACATGGAACAAATGGGTTTGCTTAGTTTGAGCCGCACATCACAAGGTTAAGCCAGTTGTAATATGAACATAGTTAAATGACAGGAAGCAACTGTGGCTAGGGTGCTCCTAAGGTATATGACACCTACCCACCAAAGTGTCATTCAGTCCCAGGATTCAAATGAATCCAGGTCAAACATATATATGCACATCACCTGAGCACACCAATATCATTATTTCAAATTTAAGTAATGTAAGTATTTTTCTAAAGCAGTCAGTAATGTCTCAGCATCCTATATGACTACATGATGCACTGCTATATCATGAGTGAGAACTTAGTCAAGTCAAGTCAAGTCATAAGATTTGTATAGCACACTACATACCCAGAGGGTTTCAAGGCGCTTAGGAAGGGGAGGAGGATCATTTGTCAAATATCCACGTTTTAAGCTGCTTTCTAAACGCTAGGTGATTCTGGGTGAGGCGAAGGTAAGCGGGGAGTGAGTTCCATGTTTTGGCAGCCAGGTATGAAAAGGATCTGCCTCCCATGGTGGTCTTGTTGATGCGAGGTACAGTGGCGAGTGTCAGGATCCGACCTGTGCCTACCCAGTGATAGTGGAACTACAATTCCCAGAAAGCTCAGCGAGCACCGAGTCGGGATGAGAACATAAAAACCCGTGAGAACCGGAGTGCGGTGCACGTAATTTTGTCTTTTCGGAGATCAGAGTTGAGAGCTTCAGGGATTATTCTGGATTACTAGTGCTCCATAGTGTGTTACCGTAACCCGCGGCTGCGGGGTTACCTATTCTGGGACTTTGGATTTACCCGAACCGAGAGACGCAGGATTGCACCCTCTCGCGATATTCGGGAACTTTTGTTTGGACACGTTTCTTTTGTGCATTCGGGGAGACGTTGGATTTCACCCTCCCGAGTGCGACACTGCTTTGGGTTTATTATTTTGTTCACTGGTGTTGGGAGTTTGTGGTTCTTGAGAGAGACGCGGGATTTGCACCCTCTCTATTTGACCAGAGGTTTATCGGTTCTGGAACCCGTTTGAATCCGTTACCGTGAGAGACGCAGGATTGCACCCTCTCTAATTGACAAGAGGTAATGGTAGGTTTCGGAGGAACATTTCTTCGGATCCAGTACTGGTAAGAGATGTCAACATGCTAGGGTGTAGGCAGAACATCCTATCCGTATTTTCTGGTGAAGAGTGTACTCAGTATCAAACCAGAACCATCGAACATTTTCCTCTCTTGGTTTCCGTGGGAATTGTGGCATTGGTATCCATAACCTTTAAGCCTGAGTAGAACCTTTTAAAGCAAGGGACTGGGAACTAACAAGTAGGTATAGGACACCACATCAAGCTTTGTATTCAGCGTAGCGGGGGGAGAAGTGTATATAACCTGTGTGCGTGTTTTTGTGTTTTGCAGAAAGCGTATTTGTGGAGAGACAATATCTCACAGGTAGAAGAGAGAGGTCCTGAGACGCATCAGGTAGGAAAGAAGCGAGAGGAGAGGAGAGTTCATAGGAAATAGGAAGCATAGGACTCTCGTCTTACTGTGTGTTCTTTGTATCCTTACAGAGACCGCATCTACCCTCGTTTCCAGTCCCGGACCAGTTATCCCTCGCCTGCTTACTATCGTGCTCTGTCAGATATTCTTTCCGGAGCACGGAGGAAGCTGGAGGTGGAACCCAAATAGCATCAATCGATCCAGAGGAGTCGTTGGACCGTGACAGAATTACGTGCCCACGAAATAACCTCCTCTTGATCGAGTAGTGATGGCTACCTTGGAAGATGTAATGGCGGCCTTGTTGCTGGTACAACAAGAACTAGCCACTTCAAGAGCAGAAGCAGCTGCTCTAAAGGAACAGGTAGAGAGACAAGGCAGGAATCCCTTTAATGCTTCTGCAGGTGTGCAGCAGGTTCAGGTCACCGTCCCTCAGCCTATTCCGTTGGCCAGTCCCGAGAGATATTCGGGGAGTCCTACATCTGTCCAAAATTTCTTGACGCAAATCACGCTACATTTCGCATGTCGCCCTGCGTCGTTCCCCTCTAATATGTCAAGAGTAGCCTTTGCTATCTCGTATTTGACAGGTGATGCGGCGAATTGGGCAGGGCCGTTAGTGAAAAATGATGACCCTCTCCTATCGGATTGGGGGGCTTTTCGGAGAGAATTCGAAAGGGTATTCGATAGAAGAGCCACGACCCTAAGTGCAGACACGGATATCCTGGATTTGAAACAAGGGCGGAGTGATTTAATCACGTACATGACAGCCTTCAACCGTCTGGTAGCAGAAACAGCTTGGCCAGAGGAGAAGAGAAAGGCCTTATATTATCATGGTCTTTCCGACGAGTTGAAGGATGTTCTGGCGCAAATCGATCCGCAACCTGTTACTTGTACCGATCTTATTAACCTGACGCTGAGGCTTGACCATCGTCGAGCGGACCGTGTGGGTGAACGGAGACGTGGGTATCAACCCCTTGGGGGTCAGAAGAAAGTTGAAGGTGGGATACCCCCAGAGAAGAGTGGTGGAGCCGAACCTATGGAGTTGGGGGCGGTTAGGGCTCCTTTATCGAGAGCAGAAAGAGAGAGCCGCCGTACCTTGGGCCTCTGCATGTATTGCGGAAAAAAGGGCCATTACGTTAAGGATTGTATGGTAAAACCCAAGAAAGGCCGTCCGTATTCGATGGGAAGGACCCAAGCTGTTCCAGCGGTAAAGGGGGATTCAGAGAGTGCATCCTTGGTGTTGGAGGAAAACCCTGAGGAGCAAGAGTGGCGGTTGCCATCGCTGGCGGGGGGTTCCGCCACAACCACGGAAGCGCACATCGTTCTATCTATGTTGTTGCGGGTGCGAGGAACTCTATACCCAGTACATAGTATGGTAGACTCGGGAGCCACGGGTAACTTCATAGACGAAGGGTTGGTAGCACGTTTGGGGTTGGGGAGAGTGGCGATGCAGAAACCAGAGAGAGTGCTGGCAGTAGATGGCACGCCGCTGAAGTCCGGCCCTATCATTGAACACACTGAGGAAGTAGAACTGCACCTCCCGGGAGATCCTATGGAGCATGTAGAAACCATTATCCTGAATATTATCGAAGCACCTCAATATGAGGTTATCCTAGGTATGCCTTGGTTAGGTCTGCACAATCCTACTATGGATTGGAAACGGAAAACCATCAGCTTTCAGTCGACAGAATGCCAAACAACCTGCATGAGAGAAAAGGTCCATCATCTCCTTGCTCTATCACAAGGGTATCAAGTAGCGACAGCGGTTGAGAAAGATGTTAGCCTCCCCGCCGAGTACGAAGAGTATAGTGAGGTGTTTAGTGAAACCAAGGCTGCGTCCTTACCGCCTCACAGAGAATACGACTGTCGTATTGATCTGGTGGAAGGAGCAGCGATACCCTCCTGTAGAGTATACGCACTTTCAGAGCCTGAAACCAAACACCTGCAGGAGTATTTGAGGGAGTTTTGTGCCATGGGGTTTATTCGGCCATCACGATCCCCGGCGGCCTCACCTCTGTTTTTCATAGCCAAAGCTAACGGGGATCTACGTACCTGTATTGATTACCGCCTGTTGAATAGACAGACCATTAAGAACCGGTATCCGTTACCACTCATCCCCGTACTGTTGGACCAAGTAAGGGAGGCCACAATTTACACTCGGTTGGACCTCCGGGGTGCGTACCATCTGGTGAGGATCCGCAGTGGGGATGAGTGGAAAACGGCCTTTAAGACTCGATACGGGCTATTCGAGTACTTAGTAATGCCGTTCGGGCTTTGCAATGCCCCTGCGGCGTTTCAATACTTTTTAAATGACGTGTTGAAGGATTACATAGACCAGTTTGTCATCGTATACATCGACGACATCTTGGTGTATTCAAGGTCTATTCCTCAACATGCTAGTCACGTCATTTTGGTTCTGAAGAAATTACTGGACAACAGCTTGTATTGCAAGCTTAGCAAGTGCGAGTTCGGAGTGGAGGAGGTGGAGTTTCTGGGTGTTATCTTGAGCCCCTTGGGTTTCCGCATGGCAGATCGTAAGGTGGAGGCAGTTCAGCAGTGGCCAACTCCCAAGAGTGTGAAGGAAGTGCAGTGTTTCTTGGGGTTTTCCAACTACTACCGAAGATTCATTGCACAGTTCTCAGCAGTGGCGGCTCCGATTACTCGATTGCTGAGAAAGGGAACGACATTTGAGTGGACGAATGAGGCGGACGTGGCTTTCAATATATTGAAAGAAGCGTTCTGTACGGCTCCCATTTTGAAACATCCTCAAATGGATGTTCCGTTCGTGGTAGAGGCGGATGCCTCGGATGCCGCGGTCGGAGCTATCCTCTCACAAAGGGACAAGCACACTGGACAATTGCACCCGGTTGCTTTTCTATCGAAAAAGCTGTCATCCGCTGAGGCCAATTATACCGTGGCGGAGAAGGAATTGTTCGCCATAAAGAAGGCCTTCATGGAGTGGAGGCATTATTTGTGGGGTGCGAGACATTCCATCACGGTGTATTCGGATCACCGGAATCTGGTCTACATGAAAACAGCTCGCCATCTATCACAGAGACAGATGAGATGGATGTTGTTTTTTGCGGGTTTTGACTTTGTGGTCACGTTCCGTCCCGGGGCGGACAATAAGAAGGCTGACTCCCTGTCAAGGCAGACAGAAAAAGAAACATCAATACAAAAAGCACAGGCCATCATACCCGCAGAGAAAGTGTTGTGTGCGAATGCGATAGAACAGTTCGTGTCTCAAGTGGTAAAGCAGAAAAGCACACAACAGTGGTCTACTTGGGCGACTCAGAATACCAATCGAGCTTTGAAACATGGGGTGCCCTTATGTAACGGAAAGCTATACTTGCCCACGCATTCCCTCAGGTTACAAGCCTTTAATTGGTGTCATAATGCTGTTTTGGCAGGCCATACAGGGATAAAGAAGACCCTTCTCCTGATACAACGCCATTTCTGGTGGGAAGGGATGGGTAAAGATGTGGAGAACTGGGTAGGACAGTGCGAGGTGTGTGCAAGGGCGAAGGGGGAGCATTGTAGGGCGAAAGGGAAACTCATGCCACTTCCAACTCCTTCCCATCCCTGGCATACCATCAGCGTAGACTTCATAGTGGGGCTGCCAACAGATCAACAGTGCAACGCCATATTAGTGGTAGTAGATAGCCTTACAAAAATGGCGCATTTCATACCATGCCACAATCTCCCAACAGCCAAACAAACAGCACAGCTACTTTTGACGCAGGTGGTGCGTCTGCACGGGATTCCTCGAGTCATTATATCTGACAGAGGGCCCCAATTCATCGCCCGGTTCTGGCACATGTGGTGCACAGCCCTACAGGTGGAAGATGCATTGTCCACCAGCTTCCATCCTCAATCTGATGGTCAGACGGAGAGGATGAATCAAACGCTCAAGAAATATCTGAGGTGTTATGCAAAGGAAGCGGAAAAATCATGGGTCTCTATGTTGTGGCTCGCGGAACTGTCTTATAATAACACCTGGCACAGTTCCATCCAGGAAACACCATTCAGGGCCAACAACGGGTTTCATGCTAAGACCTTGCCCATTGTGATACCGGGTGAAGTGCAGAATCATCCCTCTGTGGCGGCCCATGTGGAGGAGTTGGTCAAACTCCACAAAGTCATCCGAACCACCTTGAAAAGATCGAAATCAACTTATAAGGCTTGGGCGGACCAACATAGGCAGGATGGGCCAGAATACAAAGTCGGGGACAGAGTATGGCTCTCGACTAAGAATATCCGGTTCTGCTATCACAGTGTGTTCCATCCTCGCTTCATTGGGCCCTATACTGTACTTCGGAAGGTCAATCGGGTGGCGTTCAAACTCAAACTTCCGGGGCATTTAAGAATACATCCAGTATTCCATTGCAGCTTGTTGAAACCCGCTGGGAAGGCGAAAATGTCAGCGGCTCCTCCGGTGTTGAGGGATGAGCAGTTGGAGTACGAGGTCCGGAGGATTCTGGACTCGAGATTCCGCCAGGGCAAGCTGTGGTTTCTCATTTCATGGAAGGGGTACCAACCTGAGGATGATTCGTGGGAACCAAGTACGGCGGTTCATGCTCCGAGAGCAGTTCGTGCTTTCTATCGCAAACACCCGGAGAAGCCGGGCGCTAGGAGGCACGGTGGAGGGGGGCATACTGTCAGGATCCGACCTGTGCCTACCCAGTGATAGTGGAACTACAATTCCCAGAAAGCTCAGCGAGCACCGAGTCGGGATGAGAACATAAAAACCCGTGAGAACCGGAGTGCGGTGCACGTAATTTTGTCTTTTCGGAGATCAGAGTTGAGAGCTTCAGGGATTATTCTGGATTACTAGTGCTCCATAGTGTGTTACCGTAACCCGCGGCTGCGGGGTTACCTATTCTGGGACTTTGGATTTACCCGAACCGAGAGACGCAGGATTGCACCCTCTCGCGATATTCGGGAACTTTTGTTTGGACACGTTTCTTTTGTGCATTCGGGGAGACGTTGGATTTCACCCTCCCGAGTGCGACACTGCTTTGGGTTTATTATTTTGTTCACTGGTGTTGGGAGTTTGTGGTTCTTGAGAGAGACGCGGGATTTGCACCCTCTCTATTTGACCAGAGGTTTATCGGTTCTGGAACCCGTTTGAATCCGTTACCGTGAGAGACGCAGGATTGCACCCTCTCTAATTGACAAGAGGTAATGGTAGGTTTCGGAGGAACATTTCTTCGGATCCAGTACTGGTAAGAGATGTCAACATGCTAGGGTGTAGGCAGAACATCCTATCCGTATTTTCTGGTGAAGAGTGTACTCAGTATCAAACCAGAACCATCGAACATTTTCCTCTCTTGGTTTCCGTGGGAATTGTGGCATTGGTATCCATAACCTTTAAGCCTGAGTAGAACCTTTTAAAGCAAGGGACTGGGAACTAACAAGTAGGTATAGGACACCACATCAAGCTTTGTATTCAGCGTAGCGGGGGGAGAAGTGTATATAACCTGTGTGCGTGTTTTTGTGTTTTGCAGAAAGCGTATTTGTGGAGAGACAATATCTCACAGGTAGAAGAGAGAGGTCCTGAGACGCATCAGGTAGGAAAGAAGCGAGAGGAGAGGAGAGTTCATAGGAAATAGGAAGCATAGGACTCTCGTCTTACTGTGTGTTCTTTGTATCCTTACAGAGACCGCATCTACCCTCGTTTCCAGTCCCGGACCAGTTATCCCTCGCCTGCTTACTATCGTGCTCTGTCAGATATTCTTTCCGGAGCACGGAGGAAGCTGGAGGTGGAACCCAAATAGCATCAATCGATCCAGAGGAGTCGTTGGACCGTGACAGCGAGGGCTTGGCTGGAAGAGCGAAGTTGGCGGGAGGGGGTGTAGAAGGACAGTCGGGAGTTGAGGCTCTCTGGTCCGATGTCGTAGAGTGATTTGTGTGCGTGGGTGAGCAGTCGGAAAGTGATCCTCTTAATGACGGGTAGCCAGTGGAGGTCTTTAAGGTGACCAGAGATGTGTTCGTTGCGTGGGATGTCTAATATGAGCCTGGCTGAGGCGTTTTGCATTCGTTGTAGTTTCTTCTGGAGTTTAGCGGTGGTACCTGCGTAGAGGGTGTTTCCGTAGTCCAGTCGGCTCGTGACTAGAGCGTGGGTGACTGTTTTCCTTGTTTCGGAGGGGATCCAGCGAAATGTTTTTCTGAGCATGCGAAGAATGTTAAAGCAGGAAGAGGATACGGCGTTGACTTGTCTGTTCATTGAGAGTGAAGAATCCAGGATGACGCCAAGGTTCCGTGCGTGGTCTGTCGGGATGGGTGCTTTTCCGAGGGCTTCCGGCCACCAGGAGTCGTCCCATGCAGAGGGGGATGTACCTAAGATGAGGACTTCTGTTTTGTCTGAGTTCAGTTTCAGACGGCTTTGTTTCATCCATTCGGCGACTTCTTTCATTCCTTCGTGTAAGTTAGTTTTGGCGGTGCTGGGGTCCTTGGTGAGAGAAAGGATCAGTTGAGTGTCATCCGCGTAAGAGATGATGTTGAGGTTGTGTTGGCGGGCGATGGCCGCGAGGGGGCTCATGTATACGTTGAAGAGGGTGGGACTGAGTGAGGATCCTTGAGGTACACCGCAGATGACTTCAGTGGCCTCTGACTTGAATGGTGGGAGGCGGACTCTCTGGGTTCTTCCGGTGAGGAACGAGGTGATCCATTCCAGTGCTTTTCCTTGGATTCCGATGTTTCTGAGGCGTTGTAAAAGGGTGCTGTGGCAGACTGTGTCGAAGGCTGCAGAGAGGTCGAGGAGGATGAGGGCGACTGTGTCTCCATTGTCCAGTAGAGTTCGAATGTCGTCTGTTGCTGCGATGAGGGCGGTCTCAGTGCTGTGTTTGGCTCGGAAGCCAGATTGTGAGGGGTCCAGTGATTTGTTGGCTTCGAGGAAGGCTGCGAGCTGGTTGTTGACGGCTTTCTCGATGACTTTGGCCGGGAATGGAAGAAGCGAGATGGGACGGTAGTTTTTGAGTTCGGTGGGGTCTGCTGTTGGTTTTTTCAGAAGGGCGGTGAGTTCAGCGTGTTTCCAGTCTTCTGGGAAGGTAGCGGAGTTGAAGGAGCAGTTGATGACGTCTCGGAGGTGCGGAGCTATAACGGAGTCTGCTTTGTTGAAGATGTGGTGAGGGCATGGGTCTGTGGGGGATCCAGAGTGGATGGAATTCATCAGGCGGATGGTGTCCTCAGTGGAGATTGGGTTCCAGGCGTTGAGGGTGTTTACGGGGGGAAGATGGTCAGCAGATGGTAGGGTGGGTTGGCTTCCGGATTGGTTGTCGAAGCTGTTGTGGATGTCAGCAATCTTGTTGTGGAAAAAAGAGGCTAGGGAGTCGCAGAGGGTTTGAGAGGGGGTGATGTCGTTGGAGTTGGCCGAGGGGTTGGAAAATTCCTTGACGATGTTGAAAAGTTCCTTGCTGTTGTGGGCGTTGTTGTCAAGTCGATCCTTGAATGCTGTTTTCTTGGCTTTACGGATAAGTTGGTGGTGAGTACGGGTGGCGCTTTTGAAGGCGTCCTTGTTGCTGGTGGATGGGTCTTTTTTCCAGGCCTTTTCAAGGGAGCGGCATAGTTTCTTGGACTTCTTGAGGTCGTCGTTGAACCATGCGGCCTTCTTGATGCCAAGTTTGTGTTGACGTTTTTTCAGTGGTGCTAAGGTGTCGGCGGTGTTGGATAACCAAAGGGTGAGGTTGGAGGCGGCTTCGTTGGCGTTAGAAGAGAAGGCTGGGGAGGTTCGAAGGAGCGATGTGGAGATCTGATCCGTGGTGATTTTGTTCCAGTTTCTTTGTAGAGTTGGTTGGGGGTGGATGATGGGTTTCGGCTTGTTGTAGGTGAAGTGAACGCAGCTGTGGTCAGTCCAGAGGAGATCCGTAGTGTGGCTGAAGGAGACATGGTTGCTGGAGGTGAAGATGGGGTCGAGTGTGTGACCTGCGATGTGGGTGGGGGAAGTGACCAGTTGTTTAAGTCCGAGGTTGGCGAGGTTGTCCAAGAGGGTGGTGGTGTTGCGGTCGTTGTTCTTTTCAAGGTGAAAGTTGAGGTCTCCCAGAAGGATGTAATCTTTGGAGGGGAGCGCGTGTGGAGTGATGAAGTCCGTGATGTCTTCACTGAATTTTGCGCGGGGTCCTGGTGGTCTGTAGAGGAGGGTGCCTCTAAGAGTTGTCTTGGGATCGATGTGGATCTGGAAGTGAAGGTGTTCGGAGTTAGTGAGGTTGGCGTCGGAGCTGGTGGAGATGCGGATGGATTTCTTATGGACGATAGCGATTCCTCCTCCTGTATGGTCGGTGCGGTCCTTGCGTGTGATCTTATAGTCATCAGGGATAGCGATGGCGATGTCAGGTGCGGAGGAAGCGTTCATCCATGTTTCCGTTAGGAAGGCGACGTCTGGAGAGACGGTGTCTAGTAGATTCCATAGGTCAATGGCGTGTCTGTGGACTGAGCGGGTGTTGAGAAGGATGCAATGTAGGTGGTTGTGGTCGGGAATCTGTGGTGTGGTCGTAGCGGAGATGTTGTCGGTGCCGCTGAATTTGCAGGAGAAGCAGGAGAACGGTCCATGGGTGCGTCCGGGAGCGGCTTGGACGCAGTTGGGGGCGCGACCTGGATTAAGGGCTAGGAGGGTGGCGGCATCGTAGGTAACGCGGGGGGGCTGGGCAGCGCGAGGGGCAGGGGCTCTGGCGCTGGGCGCGGGCCAGGCGCGGACAGGCGTAGACGGGCTTACCTTTGGCGCACCTTCGGCGCGGATTGGGCGCGATCGCTGCGCGTGACCGCTGCGCGCTTGGGCTGCTGTCATATATGGATAGTGGAAGGGGAGGGGCGAGGGCGGTTCAGCTGGGAGGCGGGTCGGGCTCACGAGGGCTACAATAACAAACAAAATGGAGGCGGGGGGGGAGCACAGCCGAGCGCTGGAGGAAAGCGCGCTAAACAAGGTGAAAACAGCGCTAAATTCCCAATTCTATTGCTAAACAAGCTGAGCGACACACAGGCAGACAGCAGGCAAAGCGATTCAGCACTTTTAAAGCAGTATTAAGCAAGGCAGCAGAAAACGATACCATATGTCTCCAGGGGACACTGGGAGCGACCACCCTGCTCGAGGGAGAGGAGCGAGTCACTTATAGCTGGCATGTGACGATATCATGTCCAGCAATAACATCATTAACACTGGTATCACTTTTACAGAGTGAGAATAGGGACGCCAAATTCAAAACATCAACCGCCATATGTTGCTGCTAATTTCGGGGACTCTATCCATCCACCCAAGAAAAGTGCACATAAGAGAACAGTTACAATTGTAGACGCTTGGATTGATGAGCAAAGAGGTGAGAATCCTCACACTAATAGCTGCATGTTTCTCGCACCTGGTGATGGGCATGGTTTTAAATGGTTTAAATATTCCGCACAAAGTCACTCATACATAAAAATTTGCATATTGAACTGTGCTGTGTGGTCTCTTGGCTCTCTAAGCTTTCAGATGGCCAATATCTTAGTTTACTTTTTCCACCAGTATAAACATATGGTCTCTGGAAGACTTGATCCACAAGGGTGTCTCTGCCTATATATAATCATTCTATTTGGTTTAAAAGTCTTTTGTATAAAACTAGGTTGATTATCTTGAGTCACGAGGGATTTTGCATGCCCAACTGACATGTTCAATGTTACAATCAGATTGGAATGAATCACTATCTGATGGATATGTACAAACATCTTCCTTGCAGCCTTGAAAAAGCCCTGAAGGCGAAACGCTCGTCGGCTGCTGTCTTTCCTCTTGTGAACTGTGGAAATTAAAACCAGACCTCAACCTAAGAAGATTTGTTTGCACTCCCTGTTTTTCCTTTGAGACTATTTGTATTTAGAACATATAGGACGCTGAGACATTACTGACTGGTTTAGAAAAATACTTACATTACTTAAATTTGAAATAATGATATTGGTGTGCTCAGGTGTTGTGCATATATACAGCCAGCCTTGCCACCACTGCCAGCCTCGCCACTACTGCCAGCATCACCACTACTTCTAGCCTCACCAGCAGCAACACCACCTGCAGTTGTTAGACCCAGGACGCATTCTGTTGCCACACTCCAGGAGATGGAGTCGTCCTCAGTAGACACGAGGGGGGGGGGAACATCAACGGTGCCACTGGATGGCAGTAATGCTGGTTTGCTGTCCACCTCTGAGGGAGAACACACAGGTGCCAGACACCATCGCAGGGTTTGGGAAAGCAGTCCATCTCTACAGGGTGAGGGTCATGGTGTCTTCGCAGGGCTGGAGGCAACCATGGTGAAGGTGCAGCGCCTACAAGGCAAGGCAATTCAGTCGGTACATTGACAAATGAAGCACCTCAATAACAACATTGTGAACATTGAGAAGGGCATTAGCTCAATGGCTGAGGGCATGAAGGAGATGGCCGCCGGCATGAGGGACATGTCCCAGTCAGTGATGCTGCTGTGCAGCAAAATGGATGACTACAGGGTAACACAGAGCAGGGAGAGGCAGAAAATGCAAAACCATATGAGGGCAGTGAACCGCATAGCAACTGTCACTTCTCTGCTCTGCAGGCCCTCTGTGGCCAATGCAGGAGGGGCTGGCGCACAGCAACACTGATGTCTCTAGGGGGCTGGTAAAGGTAACCACTGCACTTGAGGTGCTGCTGACGACTCAGTCTGCCACTACTGGTGCTGTGGAAGTTGGGGACAGCAAGGACATGACCAGTCGGCGCAGCATTACCACCCCTGCAACAGACACCTGGAGGAGTAGCAGAAGGCACTGGTTCCACAGCCAGTGATGACAGTCAGCTGATGGCATCCAGCACTGTTGTGCGTGGCCGCAGACGCTGATCCAGCCCACACTTTCAGAACTGAATTGGGTGAAGTAACCCATGACTTCCTTCTATGGATATCACAAATTGGACTGCCAAGTTTGGTCGTTTGTGTTGTGGTGTAGTGCCCAGATATTAAAACTACGTCATTACATACAACAACTGGCTGTGTCTCCTTACTTACTTAAAAATAGTTGCGTGTGATCTCTGCCCGTCTTTGTCACCCATCTGTTGCTGGCACTACTCCTGCTGCATTGGGCTGTGGCTATGCAAATTCATCATCATTGTCCTCAAAATCAGTTAATTCAACCTCTGTACCTTTCTTTGTGGCAAGGTTGTGCAGCATGGCACAAGTTGCAATGATTTTGCAGTAAATGAGGGGTGTGTACTGATGTGCGCCTCCCCTTTTGTGGAGGCAGCGGAACTTGCTTTTCAATAGTCCAAAGGTGGGCTCCACAATATTGCGTGTTGATTTCTGGGACACATTGTATCTTCTCTCACTCGGGGTTGATGGGTTTAGGTAGGGAGTGAGGATAAATGACCGCACAGCATATGCGCTATTGCCTAGGTGAGAAAGAGAGTGCCATTAGTTACATACACCAAAACACATTCATCTGTAGTAACTATCAGGGTGTGTCACAGTGATTTACCTAGCAGGTATCCTTCTCCAAATTCTCCCGCAGCCAGGGGTGTGTAGATCCCGCTGTTCTGGAAGATGTATGAGTCGTGGGTACTCCCAGGAAGTTTGGCCACGATGTCGGTGATTATGTTGGCAGCATCGCAGATTACCTGCACATTTATGGAGTGGGTGAGCTTTCTGTTCCTGTAGATATACTCAGTGGCTGCAGGTGGGCAGATTGGAATGTGTGTGCCATCAATACACCCTATGACATGCGGGAACTGTGCCATCTGGTAAAAGTCTGTCTTGATTTTCAGCAGTTCTACCTGTGTGTTTGGGAAGCTAATTTAGTGATGCATTCTCTGCATCATGGCATCCAGGAACTTTCTGAAGAAACGGGAAAGGCAACTCTGAGATACCCCGCCTACCGCAGCTATCACCCCATGGTAACTGCCAGATGCAAGTAGTTGTAGGCTACAGAGCACCTGCACATGTGGTGGTATGGCATGCGCCCTTGGTGTTGGGTGCTCCAAGAGTGGGTGCAGGTCCCTTATCAAGTCCAGGATGGTGTGGGGGTGAAGCCTGTTCCTTTCATGGATCTCAGCCTCAGTCCGTTGGAAGAGTGTGATGCGCTGTCTGTAAACGCGCTCCTCCAGTCTCCAGACCATCACTCCTGCTGCCTGTAGCCGTGGCCGCCTTGAAATCACATAGAAAGCCGCCATAGTGATCACACTGTTGCATTTTGGGATTTCTTATATACACTGAAGCTGATTACCACCTGCTTTCAGTCAGTGTTAATTACTGACTCCTAAATACCAAATTTTATGAAATTCGGTATTACCAATTTTTCCTACATCTCTTTTCTCATTTTTACAGTTTCTTATTTACCGATTCGGTAAATGAGGAATTGGTAATTCCGATTCGGTAATTTTGAAATCGGTAATGATGAATCAGTATTTACTAATTCATAATTACTGAGTCCTTCCCTACATCTCAATTGCCCAAGTACCAGTCGGTAACGGTGAAATTTTCCAAATTTCACTGTTACCGACCGGTATTGGCCCACCTACATATGGCCCCAAGTGTCTTGGGAATCATGGGTTTGCTCACACCCATAAGCTGGCCTCCATACAGGCTCATATTGGCTGGTTTTTCTTTTTTGTCCTCTGGTGAGGTAGCCCATCATCCTCTTTTTCATCAGTGCATCAGGAGGTCTTCTCAAAGACTAGCCATATGTCTGGTATACAGGGAAATAGGAGTCCTTCTCTGCTAAACATTTTTGTGGAATGGACCAAAGTCCAGAAGGAAGCATGAGTCACTAATTTTAGGGGCCAATATATTTCCTTCTCTAAAGGGTATTAAGGAAATCTAAACCAAAAAAATGAGTTCACTTCGAATTGTGAACACTATTCCACACAGAGAAAAACACACAATCAGCATGGGTGTTTGAGAACCGTTGTTGCAATTTGGAACTCTCCCACGGTCATGTGCTTGCACCATGAGGCACCTGTTTACAATATTTTTAATGTAGCACTAGCCCTGGGCATGTTACTGTTGAACAAACTGCACTGTTTCCCCTTCCCTTGAGGGCCTATAAACATCACAGTCAGAAACCTTACTTCGTCGGTTTCCCAAATACAGACTCTATGCTAGATGCTATTTTGCATTGATGTTTTCATTCTTTCTTTCATTTTTGGCTTAAACGATACTTGAGTACAAATACTTTACACATTGCCTTTGGGATAAGCCTTTCGGCTCATGCCAACTACAAAAAGGGGGGCAGGGGTTAGCTAAAGTATGTATCCCCCTTACCCTGACTAGAAGAAAGGGTCCCTACTTGGACAAAGGTACCTACCTCAGCCAATTATGGACCCCCATTTCTAACATTGGCGGTCAGTGGTAGGATATAACTTGTATTTGTACTTGACCCACAGTGATTGGTATACATCAGCAGTTTAGTGCAGACCACTACACTAAACCATACTTGGCCATATTATCAAGAATTGTGATAACATTATTGCCGTTTTAGCGACAGGAAAATGCCGCTAAAGCGGCGATAAGGGGCTTGATAATATGCTCTTGTGAATTCCCATAGATGCCCAGTTTCTGGTGTGCAGGACATCAAACCTGGGCTTCTATGGGAATTCACAAGGGCATATTATCAAGCCCCTTATCGCCGCTTTAGTGTCATGATTCTCCTACCTAAGTAAAAGTAGGAATCTTTGAACTCTTAAAAATCCCGCCCCATTTCCGTGCACCTGCACGACCGTTATGAGTGTTGTGTTTATTCCTAAGGTGTTTATTTAAATGCAGCCATTTGTGTAATTATTCCATGTTATGTTCATGATTATTGTATAGTTGGTAAATGATACGATTATTGCCAAAGTGTGGTTTTCTTTCACTGTTGAATCCCAGAGATCGTGCTCTTTAGGCAGACCTGAATTCCCTCACGCGCGGCAGCCTAGTGCTTCTGAAGCCGCTCTGAAGGCTTTTGACACGCGGCTGCTTTGCGCACACTTTTTTCTCTGGGTGCGGTCCCCGGCTGTTTTGCGCGCACTATTTTCCTGGGTGCGGTCCTCTATTTAAACCGCACCCAGGCTTCTGGAACTCGCTTTGCCTCCAGATTCCTGCAACAGAAGCATCGCGGTCGCAGGCCTCTTCTGCCTGACTCACCTTGGGGCCCAGAATTCAGCTACGGAGAGACTTCTTCATGGATCACAGGTTTCCTGATTCCAGCCCAGAATAAAATACAGCAAAACTAAAGATAAGTACAGTTTTATTATTCAATCCGGCGCCCATCGCAAGAAAGACCTGGAAAGCCTATTCCTAGACTACAGAAAGGCTGAAAAGACTTGGAACAATTCATTTCGTATTTACAATGGGATATTAGTTTATTTGATATTTTCAGAAATGTTGAACACTGTCAAAGAATATTGTTTGGTGTAAAGTTGAACACTGCAAGAGATTATTGTAAAGTGTTCTATGGTTTCTTGAAAAAGGGGTTTTGAGATTATCCCTCTTTTCTTTTAAGATGCTTGCGTAGGGAGTTGTATCTTTTCTTCTTTTGTGTAGTCAACAGGTTTGGACACTAAGTAGAAGATTGGAATCTAAATTAGACGGAAAGAAAGCATTCACAAGTACGTCAAAGAAGAGGAAGAATCTTTCTTTTAGGAATTTAAAAGAAAAGGTTGCTAAGTGAATTCTGTTTGCATTATTTTTAGGTATTCCTCTTTTCCTGCCCCTCAAGACTGAGAACTCCATCACTGCACCTCTGACGACTCTCATCCACACAAGAAAAGAAATACTGAACCAAGACTAAACTACGCTGATCGCAGGTAGGGGACTAGTAGAATAGAATAGAGATAGACTTACAAGGGGGAGCTCAAAGAAGGTTTTACTTAAGAAATTCATAGAGGAAGGCCAGACTAATACTAACGTCCATACTGCTTGTTGTTTCGCAGGTCGACAGCAAGCATCCTCTCCACAACGTCCAGTACCGGCCCTCCTCCCTAAAGTCTAAATCTATTCTAGCTGTAATTTAAGATCAGTGAGTTTATAGTTAGATTTTGGGGAAGTTGGTCCCTTGCGTCTCTGCGAAATCTTCTACGTCGTCCAGAGAGAATCCTGGTCCTGCCCAAGGTAAGGGACGAAGTAGCTTGACCTTGACAGAAGGCAAAGCCCACGAAGATTATTTCGCCCAGACGCAATGGACCAAGTAACCTTACAGGATATAGCGACAGTCCTTCAGGAATTAAAGGAAGAAAATGCATCTTTAAAGAGGGACATGTCTATTTTACAGTCCACTTTTCAACAGAAACCGATGTTAAAACCTGCCACGTTCCATGGTGAAGTTTAGGTCAAAAGGGTGCTACAAGGGACTTATTTGAAGCAGATTTGCATTCATTGGTGAGTCGTAACTATATAACGCACTCTTGTGTATCCGTAGGATAACTGGTTTGCATCAACTATAACAAATATTATTGTGGAAGGAAAAATGAACAAATAGAGCAAAGATCGTATTGCGTGTTCAAAAACTATTCTTTATAATGCAACAAAAGTAGGGAGACAGATACAAATGAAATAAAGCAAAAAAGTCATGAACAGAGATAAATTGAATTTTTCACTGCAGTTCATAACTAAAAGACATCAACTCCAAAAGTTTGAAGACACAACCAAAATTAATTAATAAAAAAGGGTTGTGAATTGGTAGCAGAGTAGCGTGATAGGAGATGATGGAGTGTCGACGTTTCGGTCTAGGTAGCAGTCGTCAGATAGACCATCATCAGGACGGTGTTTTTCTATGCAGAAAAAACTCCCTATGTAAAATAATACAACATAATCAATAATTGGTTTAAAAATTAGAAATACATTAAATGCATGCTCTATATGTCAAAATAAAACTCTTATTACTCAATGGCCACTCCTTCCTAGTGACCAATGAGAGACAGTTTCTACCATCAACATGAGGCAATATAGTTCCAAATCGTGAAATTATATGAAGTTTACATGATAAAATTCGATAAAACAGTAATGTATACTGATTGATTGTTAAAAAAGGAACAACTTCTCATTAAGGAAACTTCACAGTGATTTCGATTGAATTAAAAAAAGGAAAAGAGGAAATATTTACAAACATTGTAAAGTTATCACACAGTTGGAATAACAAATCCAAATACATTTATAAACATTGGTGCATGCCTACAAACATTAATCTAAGGAAGTTGGTTTAGTTTGTCACCTTGAATCTTCCAATAGGTCTCAAAATAGCATGGAAACAGCAGGACCACTGGGGAAACTGAACACAGCAAAAGCGTGTGCCAAAGAAGCCTCAACTAGAGAGAAGGAGGTGGAGTCTTATTAAGGGTCAGGGTAAAACAACTTTACACTGAATTCATATGGTAAAGCAAGAGACAATACCTTAAGTGTAGGCAGTATACGTTGAAATTGATAACCAGTTAGTGCATGAAGATTAACATCCGAAGTTCCTGAAGGAGAGAGTTAATAGTGGGTGGTTTACATAGTCTCCCACATATTGTTGAACAAGTTAAGCTGTAATAGTGCAAATATCCACAGTTGTCTGGGAAAAACTGAAATGTCCCTGCCGTACATTGACTGTGTGAACAGGGTGTGCGTAACAAGTTACTGCAAAAACTGACAGTTACCAATAATCCGGATTAAAAACCGGTGGGTCTTTAGTCCGAAAACCATGTACCGTTTTGGATTAAAGCTGACCAATGAGTGCAGCTATGCGTTTCACTTGAGGGTTAAAAGAGGCAAAAAAATGTGACCGAGAATTAGTTTATTCAGAGGATGGCAGCGACGGTGAGTTGCTAGCCCGAAAATGAAAGGAGCATTAAGGATTAGCCTAGATGTTCAGTATATCCATATGTTAGCCTAAAAAGCGGCGGAGCAAGGTCCTCGTGTTGCACGCAATGGTCCTATTTGAAGCAAGGCTACTTACATTGAGAATCGGCATACGGGCGCATCGTCAACCGTTGTTTGGGAACAATGGAAGGACTACGGTTAGACGGCTTTATGTCCGTGGACCGGAAGCATTCTAAGTGAAACCGGAAGTGAAATATCATTCGATCACTTTGTTTATTGTCTTAATTCTTAAAAGGATAATTATAGATATACTAAGCTTTGATAATTAGTAAATAAGCAAAGTAGATATAGATTGGTATATCATTAGGTCATTTTGAAGCGAAAGCACTGAGACGGTCGCCATCTTAGATAGGGAAACAAAACAGATGTAAATAAGTGAGCCGGAAGCATTTTAAGCAGAACCGGAAGTGAAATATCATTCGGTCACTTCGTTTGTTGTTTTAATTCTTAAAAGGATAATTCTAGATATACTAAGCTATGATTATTAATAAATAGGCAAAGAGGGTATGAATTGATACATCATTAGGTCATTTTGCAATGTATTAAAAGCGAAGGCAATAAAACGGTCGCCATCTTGGATTGGGAAAACGGTATGAATCACAGTTGTCAAAAGGTCAACATTCAGAGTACATTGTGGTCTATGTAAAACAAAGCTGGAGATTAATTATTACAAAAAGACCAGAGTCCGTTGAGGTACATATGCTGTAGTCCATGCTAATCAAAGTAGGGGATTCATTGTGACAAAGCAACCAAGGTCAGTTGAGGTACATAAACATCTTTGATATCACTGTAAAACTGACAAAAATCTATTATCTAAGTCTAGATGTTTCACAGCTATACCGAAAACATAGAGAACAAGCCATATACATATTTTCTACATTAATACTGCTAGACTTCAAATAGCATCACTAGTTGACCCAAGCTTCAATTACAGACATGCCAAGGCATGCCATTCTGTAGATGAATTTAGACCATGTCTGACCGAGTCTGCAAGGCAGATCCAGCGTTGTTCTTTTAGGGTAAGTAAATGGTCAACATTAGGTTGCCTAATTGTCGGTTTAATCACTTCTATCACATACCAGTTCCATGGTGAAGCCTCAGGGGGAGATCCTCAGACTCAAATTCAGGTAGTGACTCCCACACCTACTCCTTTAGCCCAGCCAGAACGATTCTATGGAGATTGTAATAAATTCTCCATATTTGTGCAGCAGTGTCATTTACACTTTTTGGCAAAGAAAACCGCCTTCCCTGATGATTCTTCTAAGGTAGCATTTATGTTGTCCTATTTAGGAGGAGATGCTGCCTTGTGGTCCATTCCTTTAGTAGAAAATGATGATCCTATTTTATATAATTTTCAAAATTTCGAACGGGCATTAAAGAAATTATTTGCTAAACATGTTTTTGTACAATCTGCAGATAATGAGTTACTAAATTTAAAACAGAGATCTTCAGACCTGCTTCATTATATTTCCAAATTCAATCGGTTGGTTCTAGAAGCAGGTTGGCCTTATGACAAGAGAGTTTCAATCTTCTACAGAGGATTGAGGGATGACCTAAAGGACATGGTGACTCAGATTTTAGAACCCCCAGAAGATATCAAAGAGTTCATTGATTTAGTAGTGAAGTTAAACCATCGCCTTAGTGAAAGAAAGGGTGAGAGAGGTAAGTGTGATCACAAACTTTTGTTTGCAAAAGATAGAAACTCAACTTCTCGAGACTCAGGTCCAAGATTGGATCCAGTTGAACCTATGCAGATAGGTTCAATCAGGGGTCCTTTGTCTAAAGATGAGAAGGATAAGAGGAGGAAGTTGAATCAATGCCTCTATTGTGGCAAAACTGGCCACTTTGTCAGAGATTGCCCCACAAAACCTGTAAAAGGAAAGACTAAATCTTCGGAAATAGCTTTAATTCATGAGGAATCGGTAAACTAACAAGCTCGGTGAATAACAAGGTCGGTTTATCGAGTGCTGTTTCTAGTTTGGCCTCTTCTCTCCCACCTATTGGACACTCACACAGGCAAACATTTATCCATACAAGCACTCACACTCACACAACTACTTACATACTAATTCACATATCCATAAAAGCACTCCCACATCCACATGCTCATTCATACAACCATTCACAGAGACACTCACTCTCCAATACAGCCACTCACACACTAACTTGCATAGCTAAAGACCCACTCAAACAGCCACTAACTCATTCATTAAGCACTTACAAACCCAGTCATTTACTCATTTAGCCATTCAGACAGTCACTCTCACCCATACAGTGACTCATACACCCAGTCACCTACCTATCCAAACACTCACACAGCCATTCATTTACCCATACAGCTGCTGACATACCCACTCACTCACCAATACAACTACTCACACAACCACTCACTCTCACACACACACACACAGCTATTCACATGCCCACTCATACACCCATACAGCTGTTTCCGGGATTCTGCTCAGGAACATAACTATGCGTGGGACCATAGAACATCAGCACATAGGTAATGAGTCACCATACCACATCAGTATCTATGAGCCTGAGTCTGACTAGCTATAGCGCCTCATTTGTGCCACAATTAACAATAAATGCATACCAAAAATATATAATTAGAATATTTAAGAAACAATTTACCATAAAGAGTCCTATCATTCCATAAGAAAGACTAGCCCAAACCCCTCCTTCTGCTGAAGCTAAATGATTATATGTTAAAGATATCTGGGATTAGTGGCGGAATCCATACATTAGCATGCATATGTGGATGTTTTACATCGCAGCTCATGCAGCACTCTTGCCTGAGGACCTTATCTCTGTATTTATGTTTTTTCAGAACTCCTGTCCTCAGTTATATGAAAAGACAGGTGGGACCACAAACTGCAGCTGCATTTTCTTGTTACATCTAAGTGCTTGTTTCTGACAAGATAGAATACCAAGGGGCATTGTTGTTTGACCTTGTCTAGTGTGTTCAGACTAAATCCCAGGAAAAAAATGAAATACGGAAACATGTGCAAATTCTGTTTGAAAATACAATGCTTACAAAGGCAAGCACACTATGTAGTAACATGTGCAAAATAAAAACCTGGTCTAAAAAGTGCAGAGTTAGGCTAACATCGAGAAAAAAGACAATGGGTCATGCGAGAACCCATGATACAGTTACTCACACACTCACTTACACCCCTGTGCATCCACTCAGACAACAACTCACACACAGATACTCACACTCACACAGCCACTCACATAATACATGTTGGAAGTAGTATTACTAATTAGTAGTACACCTATTTTACTAATGAGTGATACTACTTTTGTAGTAGCTTTGTAATTATGTATAACAATTATAAACTCTTAGAAAATATTTACTCTCACTGGATGAGGTTATCAGGGATGTCGTCAGTAATATCATTTGAGATGTCATGAGTGATGTCACTGACAATGTATTCAGTGCTGTAATATGTGAGGTCATAAGCAGTGCATTGCAGGGTTGTAAGTTATATTTAGCTCAGGTAACCAAAACTGCTGAATTCCACTTGTTTTCTGCGAGTGAAATCTCAGCTTAACTATAACATCCCTGTAACCTTAGGTTAGCTTTTTTCAGTGTATTTCTAAGTTTAAAAAAATCTTACTTCCTAACTGTTAACTCTAACCTTTTAGAGTGGGTGTGTGAGTTGCTTTATAGGTCTGAAGTGCGTGAGTGAGTAGTTCTTTGGGTCGGTGTTAGACCCGGCCTCGTGGCGTGGTCCTCCCTGACCCGTAGCACCCCCCTCCCAAGCTTTACACCCCAACAGACCCCTGAGTCCCCCGGTCTTGCCAACCTTCCCTCCATGTTACCCATAACCGTCCCCGGACTGCCCCGTGCTATGTGCCCCTGACTACTCAAAAGAGTTTGTGGAACAGACTGATGCTTCAGAACACGGCATTGGGGCCGTACTATCCCAACTGAATGAGGAAGGTCTAGACCAGCCTGCAGCCTTCATTAGCCAGAGGCCACTCCCCTTAGAGCAGAGGTGGAGCACCATCGAACGAGAAGCGTTCGCAGTAGTCTGGGCCCTAAAGAAGTTACGGCCCTACTTGTTCGGATCCCATTTCCGAGTCCAAATGGATCATCGACCATTGCGGTGGTTGATGCAGATGAGGGGCAAAAACCCCAAACTGCTGCGATGGTCGATCTTCCTCCAGGGGATGGATTTCACTGTAGAGCATCGCCCTGGTACCAACCACGCCAACGCTGACGGCCTCTCCAGGTTCTTCTGCTTCAGCGAAGAGAACCCCCAAGAGGATGGGTAGTTCTCCCCGACTTTCAGCTGCGGGGGAAGCATGTTAGACCCGGCCTCGTGGCGTGGTCCTCCCTGACCCATTGCACCCCCCTCCCAAGCTTTACACCCCAACAGACCCCTGAGTCCCCCGGTCTAGCCATCCTTCCCTCCATGTTACCCATAACCGTCCCCCGACTTCCCCGTCCATGCCTCCATCTTCCCGGCTCATAGGCCCTGTGTGCCCACTTCCCGGCACCTAAGATGGCCACCCGAACCAGCACGGCCTAGGCTGAGAGGCACCACCCTGGCTGGAGGGCAGAGCACTTCCCTTGAGTGAGAGAGGGAGGAGCAGTACCTTTCGCACCTCCGACCTCTCCTCGAGAAGTGGGTTTTGATCGCCCCTCCGGCCACCCGGAGGGCTGGCTTCACGCCCACTGTGTGTCTGGGACTCCTCCCGAACCTGAAATGAATGGATCAAAGGGCCGCGTGGCAGGAAGCCCCAAAAAGCGGCCCCCAGGTGCTAAGACCCCTGCAGACCAGAACTCCGGAGATCAAAGAGGAGCAGTCCTATAACTGGGGATGCTCCGGGACTGTCGAGAGATTCGATTCTGGAATGACGAGAGCCCTGCTGACGTGGTCGCAGTTCGCTTGGCAGAGAAGGACTTTTGCTGGAACCAACTGAGCCCTGCTGAGTGACTCGCGGCTCCCTTGCCACTTTGACACCACCTGAGCCCTGCTGAGTGACTCCCGGCTCCCTTGCAACTTTGAAACCACCTGAGCCCTGCTGAGTGACTCACGGCTCCCTTGCAACTTTGTAACACCTGAGCTCTGCTGAGTGATTCGGGGCTCCCCTGAAGATCGTAAGACCTCTGACACCCTGCTGGAGCCCTGCTGAGTGACTTGCGGTCCCTGACTCTCCTGGCACCAATATTGACACAGATCCAGAAAGACTGTCTCGCTACCCCTGCCCTGACCGAGACTCTTTGAGCCCTTGCTCTATGTGTAACTACCTGCCTTTGCTGATCATAAAAATCCTGTGAATCGCGAGATAAAGAAACGTTCTCAAGAAGCTACAGTGTGGTGTCTCTCTGTCGTGTGGTGCTTGTGCCGTGTGTACGAACCTAGATTTGAGGCTCTCCCCCTGAGAAGTCTCCTGCCAGGGCTCATCTTTGTACCCAGGGAGGTGGGTCCCAGGGTGGCCAGGTACACTTCCTGTCCTCCTCTGAGGTCGCCCTCTAACATTGGTGGCAGCGGTGGGATATGAGCCGCAATCTAGAGATCGAACAGGACACGACTAACGCACTACCGAGCAAAGACGGCAGAAGAAACCACCATGAGTACCATTGAAGTTGACGCGAGTACTGCATTCCATGTAGAACAACTGGAGGAGTACATGCACAAAGAACTAAAGGAATTCTGCAAAGAACTGGGCCTCAACACAAAGGAAGACATGGAGAAAGCGTTGAAAGCTTGGGTGGAGTCCGGAGTCTCCTGCACAGAAGGAGCAGCGGCGCAGCCAGACAGACCAGGACTCCCCTAGACAGAAAGCAGCAGCAGCCCGGTACGAAGCATCGTACCAGACGTTGGGTCTATCCCCGGAAGCGCTCGTGGATAGAGAAAGAAGTCGCCATCATGAGCTCGAGATGGCAAAACTAAAGATCGAAGGCAAAATAAAATTGGCAGAAAAGAAACTTGTGGTCGAGCAAATGAAAGTACAAGGAGAATTAGAAGAGAAGAAACTCCAGCGGGAGCATGAAGGGAGGACCCAGGGACGCCCAGTCTTGTCCCCAGCGTAGCCCCCCGAGAAACACCCAGCCGAATTTTCCCGCACCTCCCCCAGCTACTGCCGGTCCCCCGGGTAGACAGCACCGAGTAACCATCACATGTTATAGATGTCAAAAGCCCGGGCACTATGCCAGTGATCCCCAGTGCCCCATGGCCCCACGTATCCCTACCACCACTCCCCCAGCTAGACAGATAGTGAATGTAGCTCTAGGGGAGGAGTTTGAGGACACAGAGGAATGGGAACCTGCAGCCATGGCCTTAGTATCCCTGGGAGATAGAGAGATGGTCCCCGGGAACGCCCTGCCTACCAACACCAAGAAGTACCGCCAGTTAGTAACCGTGAATGGCCACCGAGTGGAGGCCCTCCGTGACATCGGAGCCAGCATCACAGGTGTCCTTAGCCATTTAGTACGAGAAGACCAGATCCTCCCCAATGTCCTGTGCCCTGTGATTTCCGCAGATAACACTGAGAGCTTGTGTAAGGTAGCCCTGATACCATTTGAATGGGAAGGAGTAGCAGGTAAATTAAAAGCAGCAGTACGGACCTCCCAACCTGTTGACTGCCTCCTGGGAAACGACCTGGAAAGTTCTCCATGGAAGCAGGTCGAGCGCCGAACCCACCTCGGGATGATGGGTCTTCCCGAGTGGGTGTGCGCCACCACCGGATCTATGGCAGCCCGACTGCGCCCCGACAGGGAAGTCGAGGACGAAACCGCCAGCCTCCCCCCTCTGGAGAGCGACAAGGCCGATACAGCCGAGAACTCTGACCTCTCCCCACGAGGAGACAAAGTCGGTGACAACAAATCCATACACCCCGACCCCGCACCGATCACCGAGCTGGGTGATCTTCCAGAATTGGCGCAGTGGTGCCACGAGGGGGGCCCCTCCCGAGAGGAGTTCTGCCGGGAGTAAGCTACCTGTCCTTCCCTGGTCAGACCCCGGCAACAGGCTGAAGCCCCGGCGGCGGGCGACCAATCTGGAACACATTGGCTGTACTGGGAGAATGTCCTCCTTTACAGCAAACAGAAGTCAGCGGAGCTAGGGTCAGCCCGGGTGCTGGTTGTACCCCTACGCTTCCACGACTTTCTCCTGGGCTTGGCCACGATGTACCCCTAGCAGGCCACTTGGGCCAAAACAAGACGTATAGCCGCCTGGTCACGCACTTCTATTGGCCCAAGATGAAAGCGAACGTAGAGGCCCACTGCAAGTCCTGTCCCATGTGCCAGGCTAGTGGAAAAAGCTGAGGAAAGCGCAAGGCTCCCCTCCAACCATTCCCAGTCGTTAGTACTCCCTTTGAGCGGGTCAGAATTTACATTGTGGGGCCGCTGGACCCCAAGACCTCTCAAGGTCACCGCTTCATCCTCATCCTAGTAGAACATGCCACTCGATACCCTGAAGCCATCCCCCTACACACCGTCACGGCCCCCGAGGTGGGCCAGGCGCTGATGGGAATCTTTTCCCGTGTAGGATTTCCCCGAGAAGTCGTGAGCGACCGCGGGACAAACTTTATCTCCCGGTACATGACATCCCTTTGGCAGCAATGTGGAGTGTCCTATCGGTTCACCACTCCGTACCACCCCCAAGGAAATGGCCTAGTAGAGCGGTTTAACCGGACTCTAAAGGGGATGATCATGGGCCTAGAGGAGCCCCTCCGGCGTAAGTGGGACGTCCTGCTCCTCTGCCTCTTGTTCGCCTACCGGGAAGTCCCCCAGAAATCCTTGGGGTTCAGCCCGTTTGAATTACTGTATGGACACCCTGTCCGGGGGCCCCTCAGCCTGGTCAGAGAAGGTTGGGAGACGGCACCCCGAGACCCTCCTCAGGAGGTGTTCCGGTACATTCTGACACTCCGAAACCAAACTAGGAAGTTCCGAGAGCTGGCCGAGGCCAACCTGGAGGCGAGCCAAGAAGAAATGAAGCGCTGGTACGACCAGAATGCCACTCTGGTCGAGTTCCAGCCGGGCCAGCAGGTATGGGTCATGGCACCAGTAAAACCTTGTCCCCTCCAGGATAAGTGGATGGGGCCCTTCAAGGTGATCGAGCGGAAAAGCCAAGTCATGTACTTGGTGGACGTCCAGTCCCCCCGGAACCCCCTGCGGGTCCTGCACGTGAACCGCCTCAAGCCTCACTTCGTGCAGACGGAGTTGAGCCTGCTGATGGCCACAGATGATGGGGCAGAAGAGGAAACGGAGCCTCTCCCTAACCTCCTGTGCACCAAAGAGAAAGATGGCTCCGTGGAAGGGGTGAACCTCTCTTCCTCCCTCATTCTCCAGCAATGCGAAGACTGCCGCCAGCCCTTGGGGCAGTTCTCTGACCTGTTTTCCTTCATCCCCAAGGTCACCGACTGGTGTGTCCACGATGTGGACATCGGAGATAGCCCGCTGGTGCGACACCGAGCCTACTGAGTACCCGATCGAGTCCGGTCCTGCATCCAGGCCGAGGTCTCGAAGATGTTGTCCTTGGGGGTGGTCAAACCCTCAGACAGCCCCTGGGCCTGCCCAGTGGTGCTGGTCCCGAAAGCCGCTGCCCCTGGGGTCGCCCCTGAACTGAGGTTCTGCGTGTACTACCTGGGGCTCAATGCAGTCACCCGAGCCGACGCTCACCCCATTCCCCGCGCAGACGAGCTAGTTGACCGCCTCGGGTATGCTCATTTTCTCAGCACCTTTGACTTGACCTGCGGATATTGGCAAATTGCGCTCACAGAGGGAGCCAAGGAGCGGTCCGCCTTCTCCACCCCGGACAGGCACTATCGCTTTCGCCTGATGCCCTTCGGGATGAAAAATGCCCCGGCCACTTTTCAGAGACTGGTAAACAGAGTCCTGGCCGGGCTGGAAGAGTTCTGTGCCGCATATCTGAACGATATCGCGGTTTTCAGTTCAGAATGGAGCGAGCACCTATGGCACCTCCGGAGAGTGTTGATGGCCCTGCGCCAGGCAGGCCTCACCGTGAAAGCCAGCAAATGCCAAATCGGGCAAGGATCGGTGGTTTACCTGGGGCACCAGGTCGGAAGTCTGCAGCCTAAGATTGACGCCATCCAAGCCTGGGAACCACCCAAACGGAGGTCCGAGCCTGTCTGGGCCTCACCGGATACTACCAGAGGTTCATCCGAGGGTACGGCTGCCTTGTAGGGCCCCTCACAGAACTAACGTCCAAAAAGCAGCCCCAGAAGGTGCAGTGGACCCCTGCCTGCCAAGAGGCGTTTCACGCCCTCAAGAGAGCCATGTGTACTGCCCCTGTGCTATGAGCCCCTGACTACTCAAAAGAGTTTGTGGTACAGACTGATGCTTCGGAACACGGCATTGCGGCCGTACTATCCCAACTGAATGAGGAAGGTCTAGACCAGCCTGTAGCCAGAGGCCACTCCACAGAGAGCAGAGGTGGAGCACCATCGAACGAGAAGCGTTCGCAGTAGTCTGGGCCCTAAAGAAGTTACAGCCCTACTTGTTCGGAACCCATTTCTGAGTCCAAATGGATCATCGACCATTGCGGTGGTTGATGCAGATGAGCGGCGAAAACCCCAAACTGCTGCGATGGTCGATCTCCCTCCAGGGGATGGATTTCACTGTAGAGCATCGCCCTGGTACCAACCACGCCAACGCTGACGGCCTCTCCAGGTTCTTCCGCATCAGCGAAGAGAACCCCCAAGAGAATGGGTAGTTCTCCCCGACTTTCAGCTGGGGGGGAAGCATGTTAGTCCCGGCCTCATGGCGTGGTCCTCCCTGACCCATTGCACCCCCCTCCCAAGATTTACACCCCAACAGACCCCTGAGTCCTCCGGTCTAGCCAACCTTCCTTCCATGTTACCCATAACCGTCCCCCGACTTCCCCGTCCATGCCTCCATCTTCCCGGCCCGTAGGCCCTGTGTGCCCACTTCCCGGCACCTAAGATGGCCACCCGAACCAGCACGGCCTAGGCTGAGAGGCGCCACCCTGGCTGGAGGGCAGAGCGCTTCCCTTGAGTGAGAGAGGGAGGTGCAGTACCTTTCGCACCTCCGACCTCTCCTCGAGAAGTGGGTTTTGATCGCCCCTCCGCCACCCGGAGGGCTGGCTCCACGCCCGCTGTGTGTCTGGGACTCCTCCCGAACCTGACATGAATGGATCAAAGGGCCGCGTGGCAGGAAGCCCCAAAAAGCGGCCCCCAGGTGCTAAGACCCCTGCAGACCAGAACTCCGGAGATGAAAGAGGAGCAGTCCTATAACTGGGGATGCTCCGGGACTGTCGAGAGATTCGATTCTGGAATGACGAGAGCCCTGCTGACGTGGTCGCAGTTCGCTTGGCAGAGAAGGACTTTTGCTGGAACCAACTGAGCCCTGCTGAGTGACTCCCGGCTCCCTTGCAACTTTGAAACCACCTGAGCCCTGCTGAGTGACTCACGGCTCCCTTGCAACTTTGTAACACCTGAGCTCTGCTGAGTGATTCGGGGCTCCCCTGAAGATCGTAAGACCTCCGCACCCTGCTGGAGCCCTGCTGAGTGACTCGCGGCTCCCTGACTCTCCTGGTCCAACTGGACCCCAAAGATCGCATCTATCCCCCCGGCTCGAGGATTGAGAGCTGTGCGCCGGATACGCACCAATATTGACACTGATCCCGTAAGACTGTCCCGCTACCCCTGCCCTGACTGAGACTCTTTGAGCCCTTGCTCTATGTGTAACTACCTGCCTTTGCCAATCATAAAAATCCTGTGAATCACGAGATAAAGAAACGTTCTCAAGAAGCTACGGTGTGGTGTCTCTCTGTCGTGTGGTGCTTGTGCCGTGTGTACGATCCTAGATTCGAGACTCTCCCCCTGAGAAGTCTCCTGCCACAGCTCATCTTTGTACCCAGGGAGGTGGGTCCCAGGGTGGCCAGGTACACTTCCTGTCCTCCTCTGAGGTCGCCTTCTAACAGTCGGTGACTAGGTGTGCGAGTAAATCTGTGGGTGGGTGATAAACTGTGGATGTGTGAGTGGGCTTTTGAGTGGCTGTATGGGTTTATGAGTGGGTGTGTGAGTGGCTGTTTGTATCTGTGAGTAGGTGTGTGAGTATCTGTTTGGGTGTGTGTGGGTTTGAGGGTAGCTTTATGGGTCTGTATTGAGTGTGTGAGTAGCTGTATGGGTCTGTACAGTGGGTGGATAAAGAGAGCAGGACTTACTAGTGGTTACAGAAAGTGCTCGAGGCCCCAACGATCCTCAGCATTAAAAGGTCTTTATCCCTCAACTAGAAATGCGCTAGAATGCATGTTTGCAGAGTGATGAACAAAGAGGACGGGCCTCCGACAACCTCTCAGCAATCCCACTGTGTGGAAATGACTGGTGGAAACAGGAAGGGTTCTTGGACTCCAAGAACTCTCACAGCCTCCAAGGATCCTCAGCATCCAAGAAGACTTCATCCCTCAATCAGTAGGGCATCAGGAGGTGCAGTTGGAGAGTGGTGGAAAAGGGGAGGGGATTCCCTCCACATCTCTGCAATCCCACTGTGTGGGACTTACTGGTGGTAACATGAGAGGTTCTTGGCCCCCAACAATCCTCAGCATCAAAGGGAACTTCATACCCCAACCAGTAGAGCACCAGGGGACAGGGCCTCAAATGTAATCCCAGCAATCTCACTGTTTGGGACATTCTGGTGATAACAAAAGGAGTTTTGGCCCCCAAGAATCCTTAACATCCAAGGGGACTTTACTCTTCTTCCCTACAATAGTTGCTAACATTAGGTCCCAATTTGATTAATAAAAAGGTATTTTTTATGGCCATATAAATTACATAATGCAATATCTGAAGCCTACATTGCTTATTTTATGCTTGCATTATTTGGATTTAAATTAAAGCGTAAAGGACACCTATTCACAGTTCTTCTTCACTCCTGACAATTTTTGTCAAACCAGTCATTACCCAACTTAAAGAAGCCAACGGTTGAACCCTCAGACTTAAATAATTACTGCCCAATATCCAACATCCCTACTCTGGCCAAACTCTTTGAAAAATGTGTTCACATACAATACCAATCCGGCTTCTGTGCAGGGCACAGTACTGAATCAACCATGGCCCACATAATACATGATGATGTGCTAGAAATCCTTGTACAAAACAAAGCATGTTACTAATATTGCTTGACCTCTCTTCGGCCTTTGACACCGTTAAACACGACAACTTGCTAGACCTAATAAAACACACAATGGGATTATCTGGATCAATTCTAAATTGGCTCACCTCTTTCCTTCAAAATAGACTGCAAAGATTCAAGGTTAATAAATCCTTGTCCAAGCCCGTCCTAGTCACTTTAGGAGTCCCGCAGGGATAATCCCTCTCTCCTACACTTTTCAATTTATTAATGGCTCACTGAAATTCTTAGCTCCTCTAACGTAGATTATCACAAGTACTCAGATGATACACAAATATATTTAAAGATCAACTCACTAGAGGACATCAAATCTCTCCCTTAATGCTACAAAAAACACAGGACTGGCTGGCTGAAAACCATCTGAAACTAATTACCCTCAAAACCGAATTCCTCCTAATCGCTCCTCCCACACAAGCAACCATCATTCAAGATTGGCTGAAACACCTAACAGCACTCAACTGCAAACATCTTATTATCGACTCAGCAAAATCGCTGGAAGTTACTCTTGGCAGAAATCAAAATATGCAGAAACACATTAGCGCCGCAACAAAAGGAACAAACTTTCAGATGAACACCTTGATAAACACCTTGAGAAAACTAAAAATCTTCCTGCCCACAAATGACTTCATATTGGCAGTTTAAGCACTAGTAATCTCAAGAGTGGAATATTAGAGTGTCTCTCTTTGCGGTCTCCCCTGATCGACGACAGCCCCTCTCAGAGCTTCAATCAACGCAGCAGCTAGACTCATCACAGGCTCCAAAAGAAGCTGTCACATCTTCCTTGACCTCAGATCCCTTAACTAGCTACCTTTTGAATCCAGAATTCAACAAAAAATCACATGTATGACACACAAGGCCGTACATCACAACATTCCAAGTTATATGGCACAGAAATTGGTGCCTTCTTTTGGCAATAGATACTTCAGGAGCTCCAGTAACCTTCTACTGTAACTACAATGATTCACCATGAAGAAAACATACAACTGGGCCTTCTCTGGGGGAAATAACCTTTACAACGCAATTTTTACAACGCACTACCATTACAACGAAACTTTTACAATGCAACATCCCTTACAACACATGCCATTACAACGCAACCATTACAACGCATGACACTACAACGCATACCACTACAACGCATGTCATTACAACGCAGTCATTACAACGTATACCATTACAATGCATACCATCACAACGCATAATACCCTTACACTATCCAACACTTAACCTACTGTTGCACCCCCTGGAGTTAGAATAGTAAATTTTACCCCTACACTATCCAACACTCACCCTACTGTTGCACCCCCTGGAGTTAGAATAGTAATTTTTACCCCTACACTATCCAATACTTACCATACATGCAATGTAATGGTATGCGTTGTAATGGTATGCGTTGCAATGGAATGCGTTGTAAAGGTAATTTTTTAAAATTTGTTTTAATGGCATGCATTGTAATGGAATGCGTTGTAATGGATGTTGCGTTATAAAAAATGCGTTGTAAAGGTATACGCTGTAAAAGTATGCGTTGTAAAGTCATACATCCCTTCTCGGGTATGACTCCCAGGATTTGGAGTGCACTGCCCACAGAAAATAGACAGAATCCCTCTACTGCATCTTTCAAAAAAGAATTGAAATCTCTTCTCATGTCTAAAATCCCATGATTCATGCATATCACTTATATTATTTATACGATTCTTGATTTGTATTGGACATACTTTTATTTCTCAGTGCTTGTTATGTTCTTGTTTCTACCCAGTAAAGTGCTCTGATACCAGCAAGGATCTTGTTTGCGCTATATTAAACCTTTATAATAAAAAATAAATAAATTCCTCATTTATGTGTTATCACAAACTAGCATTGAACCATCCTTTGGCAGTTTAAAATAGGCTAATAATTGATTCCTCATTCTGCTGTGCCAACCAATCCCATCAACTTCTACTTCCATAACTAGGAGCCCAAACTCAATTGAAGATAGAGCCTGAAGTGAGCCTTCTTTGATCAAAACTCACATTTTTCAGGGCGTGGCCGGATCGCTTGTAAGATGGCCGCCGGCTCTTGAGTCTTCTCCCACACCAGAGACCTCCTTTATAGCCTTGCCTATCCAGCCACTTTTTTTCATTGCAAGTGTGCTGTGGTGGAGGAACATGGTTGGACCAAGCAAGCACCATTTATAGACCTTATCTTGGTCTAAAACTACTTCTATTTCCCTCCTGCACCATTGTAATAGAGTCGATCCACTGTGAAACTTGCTTCCGACCGGAAAATGAGCTCACATCTCCGACGCTATCATGGTTGCACTAAGGAATTCTAACAATGGCCTTAAGGAAAAAGCCTTATTTTCTCATTGTGACGATGGTTGTTTTACTGATTCTGTTTGCCTTGTTTAAAAAAAATTAATATACATATTTATTGCTTTTCTATATGCCAAATAATCTTCCTGTTGTGTCCTAGATTGCTAAAGGTCTCAGAAATCCTATCAAAATGCAAAGGGTACTAACACATTTATGTTCATTACTATGTAAAATTGCTCTGTTATAGTAAACCCAACTCGCAGACACTGACTCATTGTGAAAGAAGTGGGTAGATTAAGTATTCTGTTCTCCTGCTAGTCAAAACAAGAAGGGGGTAGCCATATTGCTTCACAAATAATTTCCTTTGATAGTCATAAAGAAAGAAAAGGATACAGAGGGTAGATGGCTACAAATTGCTTGCTAATTACCTAAAAGTCAAATCACAAATGTCCAAAATGACCAACATTACTGATGACAATGGAGCCAATCGCTCCAAAGATGCCGAAATATTAAAATGTTTTACTTATTATTATCAAAATGTATACAAACCAGAACATTCCCTCTGATTTGGTTCTTGATTACTTTTATAATCCTCTTTCACCATATCAACATCCATCTCAGGATTTTTCTTCCCTGGTTATGGAGGTCTCTGTTTCCGAACAAAAAACAGCCCTTTAAAACCTACCTAAAGAGAAAGCCCCTGGACTCTTGTTTTTCACATGTTTTGCTTTCTCATCGAATTACTTTATATCAATATGTTACTCTCTTACAATGCTGCTCGGGCACCTCTTTGGAAGCTACAATATGCCTAATTGCTAAAAAAGACAAAGATCTTTCAGTTTGTTCTAATTACAGGGCTGTTTACTTAGAATATAAAATGTTTGAAAAAATGTTGGCCTTTCCAATTATTCAATTTGTTCCAAATCAAATTGGTCTTGAACAAACTGGCATTGTAAAGGTTATGGTACATGGTTAGCAACTCTAGAGCTTTTTTGGATTTCTTATATCTTGCTTCAAAGAGTATTATACCCATGTCTGCCATTACTTTAGACCACAACAAAGATTTTGATCTTGTCAATGGGTGTTTTATGATGTGCACTCTCCAATGGCAGGTTTTGGTCCAGGCATTTTAAAAAATACATCAGTTTGCTATTCTCTTTCCTGTATTTGTAAATGGCACTCAGTCCCCTTACTTTCCCATTTCCAGGGGTACTCGACAAGGGTGTCCATTGTCACCTATACTTTTTATATTGTCCTTGGGGCATTTTCTCCATTCTTGAACCATTTTAGGACACTATTGTAAATTTCCAGATTCATGCCCCTATATAGTTATGAATCACTATGTCCATATATAGGCATAAGAATCAGAACTATATTTAGTCATAGCTCATGCAGTCCAAATACGGCAGGGCTACTTCCACTAGTTCCAAAAATCTACAATGATTTCTTGGAAAACTCGGCTTCAGCAGATAGGGACTTTCTCTTGCTCGAGAACTGCCTTGTCCAAGAACTCATGGGGTTTTCAAAGAACTGAGACTCTTTAATGACTTTATTATGTCCACCTTTACGTCAAACTCGGCAACTTCAAGGTATACATATGCCCACACTTGCCTTAGCAAACACACAGTGGTTTGGAGCAGTTCGACTATCTACTTGCCCGACGAGCCCTGCTACAGCAAGTGCCGAAGGAAGCCGACCCTCCAACAGACGCACTGAGAGAGAAATCCAGCTCCATTGTTTCCAAGCTACCCTTGCGGGTTGTTGGGAAATCGAGTCCTGAGCCTGACCTTCTTCGTTCCAAACTAAGGTACGGAGCTGATTAGACCCTAAGAGAAATCTTGGACAGATTCTTTGCAAAAGAATACTTCATTTGTGCTACACCTCACTTACTTCTTCCCTCGTAACAAGCTTAGGTTAGGTACATCGGGGTAGGCGTATTTTAGAAGCACCAGTTGAGTACTTTTAGCCTCTGTTATTTATGTATATATTTATCTATGTTTTAGGCACCATACAATGCTCTTACAGTATTATGTTATTCTACTCTTTATACTATATGTATTATATTTTGCAACCAGTTTTACGATTGTAGCAGTTCATTTCTTATGCTTGAGAAAGAAGACTGTTCAATAAATACTTTTATTGAAAACACCTGTCTCTCTATTTCTCTGCACCTCTGGTGAAACGAAGCATGCACGATTGACTGAGTAAAATATCTGTCTATTTTTTCCACGACTCTGATGATCAGTTTTATCTTGGGGAAACAAAGTTGTCATGTTTATGCGGTTGTCAGAAGCTAATCCCTTCTTGTTCATTCAAGAATGTTTCTAGTGACCTCTGAGCTAGCTGTTACTCACAATTAAGTCTAATATATTCGATAGAGACTTAGTAGACCTCAGTCCTACGTCACATCTATAGGATATGTTATTCCAATGCGCAGAGCCTATTGGGAATATAGGAACTACACTGCACTTTACTTCATTCTACCTCTTTTCATGGTTTTCAACATTAAGAAACTGAAGTTAATTTCACTGGCTATGCTGATGATGTAGTCCTTTTTGTTTCACATCCACAAACATCCATCCCTGTCTTTGGAGAACTTTTAACAATCCATTCCAACTTGTCTGGTTATGGATTTAATTTAATTAAATCAGAAGTTTTTCTAATAAATAAGTAATGTTTAAAAGGCATGTTTGATCATACAAGGTTTAAATGGAACTCTAATTATATTAAATGTTTAGGAATCAAATAAACCATCTTCATCTAAAGTATCATTCAAATTAATTTGGCCGCAATAGACTTATCCTTATGTCAGAAAAATGGTCTGTTTATTCTTGTCATGGTGGACAGATTGGACACCACCGGTCATTACCTTTCTTTAGCTATGCTGCCAATCAAGCTTCCTCTCAAGATTTCAATTCCATTATTGGATTGCATGGTGAATGTTTATGGAGCTGACAAAAAGCACATATTCCTCTAACTTCAATATGTAAGCCTGAAGGGTCTGGTAGGGTTAATTTTCCTAATTCTCGAAAATATCATTCTTCGTTTGCATTAAAACAAACATTGCCTCATTTAGATGCTGATACTAATACACTGTCCAATGTCTGGCACACATTGAAAGATTTTATGGTAACACCTTTCTCGTTTCATCCTTTTTCTCACTTCTCTCATCCTCTCAGGTTGCTCCCTTCTCTCACAATTATACATTTTAAATAATTGGTGTTTCCTGTCCCTACTTTGTCATTAACAATACTGCAAGCACTTCTAGAATCTTCGATCTGGCATAACAAATGCGTTCACGGCTAAGCGAACACTTTCTTGGAAAGACTGGGTGGGTGAAGACATAATTCAGGTTAAACAGTTATTTTGTGGATCGATTCTCCTCTCTCCATCTGAACTTCAAGATAAATATGGCCTCGCCTCTGCTTCCATCTTAAAATATGAATCACTGTGAAAGGTTCTTAAACAATTCAATGCAAATATCTTCACTACACATTTCCCATTAATCCAAATAAAAATATGAGGTATTATAGGAATCAGCCTGGTCTTTAATTTAGCCCAACATCCACCACAGTTCTTGCGATTTACTACGGAAACTCTATATTATTTCCTTAATATGTTGTTTTTTAACCTAATTTCTCTTCACATGTACAATTTAAAATACCGAATAAACGTTGGACTTGTAAAATAACACCTGGTACATACATGCAAATGTTTTATCATTGTCGCTCAATTAAATCTTTTTGGACGCAAAACAATCTGAACAATTTGTTCAATTCATTTTCCGTTCGATACTCAGCTTATTTTTCTGGGAAGCTCTTCTCATATTTGGATTGGCACTCGCAAACTGGGTGAATTTGTGAACGTGCTTATCGCTATTGCCTTCTAAATCATCACATTCGAATAGAAGCATGCACTATAGTTACTACTTTTGGATGGTTGTACTTGCTTTATGATCATCACAGGCTTGAAAGAGCATCTGAAACATATTTAAAAGGACCTATTTTGGTTACCTCTCACCACATATTTAAACATACAGCACTGTCAGCTTGAGAACAGTTCTATTGCATTCCAGCGTCATTGACTCTTTCTTATATTCTGTTCAGGGCTGCAACTACTACTTGATACAAATAAGATTATATAATGTTATTGCTCTTCTTTTTTCCTCTGTATTACTTGTTTTCTTCTTTTCTTTCTTGCTCCTTTTTCTTTCATCCCTACTTTGAAAAGTATAAAACATAAAGGACCACTCGAACCGCCCCTTAAAACGCGCGCTGGACCACATCAGTTTTTTGCTCCTCCTGAAGTAATTTTAAAAACAATTTGTGTTTAATGTTTTCACCGCATTTTAGAAATATTGTCACGAAGATTGCCAGGACCTACCCGCACTCCTGTACCCTATGACGCACGATTCCCCGCACATCCCCGGTCCACCACGGCATTCTTCCCGATTGATGTGGAGGGAGGCGCGGATTACTAAGAACATTTCCGGTTTAGAGGGGAGGAGGGCGCAGCGCTATTGGCTGACTCCACACGCACCACCCCTTAAAACCGGAGGCCCATTACTCGGGCAGCAGACGCGCGCTGGACCACAGCAGTTTCCGCTCCTCCTGAAGCCATTTTAAAAACAGTTTGTGTTGAATTTTTTTTCCACATTTCAGAAATATTTTCACAAAGATTGCTAGCTCCTTCCCGCACTCCTGTACCCTTTGACGCCCGATTTCCCGCACCTCCCCGGTCCACCACCGGATTCTTCCCAATTGATGTGGAGGGAGGCGCGGATTACTGAGAACATTTCTGGGTTAGAGGGGAGGAGGGCGCAGCGCTATTGGCTGACTTCACTCGCACCGCCACTTAAAACCAGATGCCATGTTCGCTCGCAGCGGGCGACCCGGTGGCACGTCAAAGGCGCACCACAGGCAAGCATGTCTGCGCCCGTCCGCCACCGGTTGGGGCCAGGGGCCACAAAACCTGCCTGTGCACCCCCCCATATCAGGAGTTACAGCCCACAATCTCTGCATAAGTTGAGAACAGTAACCCCTGCCACATGTCTCTCTTCCTGGGACTCGGAAGCCCAACACACCATTTGCCCTCAATGTGGCTTTCGATTCCACCCCACCTCCCCAACCAAAATCGCGCAACACAGTATGTACCTCTTAAACTGTAGGTCCCTCCATAAACACTCTCTAGAAATTTCTATGCTGCTAGAAGAGCTCAACCCCGACATCTTATTCCTGACTGAGACATGGCGGCATGCTCAGTCAGAGCCAGACCTCGTCCAGGCCCTCCCCAAGGCTACCAAATACTTTGTGGCGATCGCAAAGTGGGAAGGGGAGGAGGCTTATCAGTCATATACAAAAATTGCTGCAGATGTCATAGTTCTTCCATCTCAATCCCTGACTGCGAAAGTCTCCCCTTCACTATAGAGTTCTCCTCCACCAGCACCTTCTCGGGGGTGCTCTTATACCGCCCGCCTTGTCCACCATGGCAGTTTTCCAGTACCCTCCCATCGATTATAGCGAACCTGGCCTTTAGACCATCCAACTTCACCTTTCTAGGGAACCTCAATTTTCATTTTGATGACTCCGCTGACCCCAGTGCTCGAGAAGTGATCACCAGTCTTTCAGCTCTGCAGCTAAAACAGCTAGTGTGCGACCCGACCCATATCAAGGGGCACCTCCTAGACCCCATCTTTTCCAACTGCTCAGATCTTCAAGTATGGGCACCCTCCCCCCTTCCCTGGACTGACCACTTCCTTATCCCCCTATCCTGGTGTACCCCCGACTCACACCTCCCTATTCCTCCATGAGCTTGTAGAGGCCGTAATTGGTTGAAACTTACCCTAGCCAAGTTGGGGGCAGGTCTTGAAACTTCCAGACCGCCCAGTACCTCGGACCCCCTTCTGGCTAATGAGAACTACAGCACTTGGATTTCCGATTCACTTGACTCAGTGCTCCCTATCAAACCTACTGTACTCAAACGCAGCAACAAGACTGCCCCTTGGTACACCCCAGAACTGAGGGATTTGAAGCGCACCTGTAAAAAGCTAGAAATGAAATGGTGCCTTGACTACTCTCCTTCTAGAAAAACTGATTACAGAGCGGCGATTAAAGTGTACAAAGCCAACATTAAATACACACAGGCATCTATCTTTGAGGAAAAAATCACAGAAGCTGCTTGCAAACCCAAAGAAATATACTGCATAGCAAAAACCCTAATTCTCGGACGCTCAAACCCATTGTGACAACTTGGCTGACTTTTTTATACGTAACATTGAAACTATCTATACTAACTTTCACCAACCCCTGACTGAGACAAAGAAACATCCGGAACCTGAGCCTCAGCCTCATACCATGCTCAACCACTTCCCCAATTTAGACCCTACCACCTTTGCGTCCATCATGCGTCAGGTAAAATTTGGCTTCCCTAATGACCCTGAACCACCTTGCATCTTACTCTCAGTCACTAATCATTTCTTACCTACCATTTTGGAACTACTCAATATCTCCCTATCCACTGGCATTGTCCCTCTCACATGGAAGCAAGCCATGGTCAAAGCCCTTCTAAAAAAAAAACACATTTCCACCGAAAAACCCTGGCAACTACCGACCGATCTCCTTGCTGCCCTGGCTAAGTAAAATCCATGAAAAACACGTGAACACAGTGCTACAGAGTATCTAGAGTCCAACAACCTGTTAGACTCCACCCAGACCGGTTTCTGCCCCCTCCACGGGACCGAAACCACCCTGGTCACCGTAACGGAGGAGGCCAGGAGGATCCTAGATAATGGAGGCTCCGCGGCCATTATCCTCCTTGATCTAAGTGCCGCCTTCGACACTGTGAACCACAACATCCTACTCCACCGACTCGGCAGCAAGGGAATCTCGGGTACGGCAATCACCTGGTTTAAATCCTTCCTGTCCAATCGTTCCTTCCAGGTCTTTGAGGGTGACAACACCTCTCCCAGCAAGCTCCTTGGCTGCGCCGTACCGCAGGGCTCCTCCCCGAGCCCCACACTATTTAATATATACATGAGCCCCCTAGCTGAGATCGTTCGTCCCTTCGGTGTAAAAATCATCACCTATGCAGATGATACTCAGCTAGTGGTGGCTCTCAACCCCCCACAAAATTCACCCTATGTTCTCAAGAACTGCTTGGAAGCAGTGCACGAGTGGATTACATCTTCCTGCTTCAAATTGAATGGGGACAAAAACAGAGCTCATGCTCCTGGGCAGTTCTATAAATAACACCATTGATCCATTCTGGCCCCCATGCCTAGGAGCGGCCCCCGCACCTAAGGACACAATTAAAAGCCTAGGCATCTGGCTTGACAAGTCCCTCAAGTTCAACTGTCATGCGGCCAAACTTTCGACCATCTGTTTCGGCTTGCTAAGACTTTTGCACAAAATCTTTCCCCTTCCACCCTTTCTTGCAAGACAGACAATGGTCCAGGGTCTAATACTGTCCCGTCTAGACTTTGGAAACGCCCTGTATCTAGGAGCGCTTCAGATAACTTTAAGCAAACTGCAAATCATCCAAAACTGTGTAGCCAGAACCCTCCCCCAAATCCCCCATTGCCTCCCTGTCAAAACCAGACTCAAGGATCTCCACTGGCTCCCAATCAGGGTAAGAATTCAATTTAAAGCAATGTGCATCGCACACCAATCCTTCTGGGGGGCAGGTGCCGCCATCAACCAACTTCTGATAATCGCCTATCACCCTACCAGACAGCTCAGATCGGGCTCTTCTTTCGTGGCCGCAATGCCTAGGTTCAAGTGAGCCAGGTGTGGAGGCCGTTCATTCTCCCAACACTCGGCCAAGCTTTGGAACTCCCTCCCTCTCTAAATCAGATCAGAGCTCAAACTCCTCGTTTTCGGCAAACTCCTAAAAGCCTGGCTTTTTAACAAACCTGAATAGCTACTCACTGCTTGGAATAAGCATGATGTCTGCAGCGTTAGGACGCCTGAGGGTAGCTACCGTGCTATATAAATGGTCTTTTCATTTAATTTCATCAACGGAAAAACCAATCGCAAACGGGTAGATTTGCGGACTCTGCCCCTTGGCGACTGGTATTGTTGCATTTGGGATGCATCATCCCAAATGCAAAAATCGCAATTTAAGAAATCGCAAAATTTGCAATTGCTTAAATTGCGATTGCATTTAAGCAATCGCAAATTGCATTTCCTTAAATGCAATCCATTAGCCCAAAAAAATTGCGATTTTGCATATAAGATTCGCATATTACCATCAATTCAAAGTTGACAGGTAATTTGCAAAAACTTTGAAAAATGCACAAAAGTAATTTTTTCAAAGTTCCATGTTGCACACATACATCCCCCTGGGGCATGTGTGTGTCTAACATGTGGTCACATTCCAATTTCAAGGGTGCATCAGGGTGTCCTTTTGGCACACTTGCACCCTTGAAATTGCATGTGCAATTTGTGAGTACCTATTTTGTACTCGCTAATTGCCCATGCAATTCCCATTCATTCCTAAGGGCCTCTAGGCCCATAAGAATAAATAGGAAGCCATTCCTTAATTGTGACTCGCAATTTGCAAATCGCTATTAAAGAATGTGTAGGAATCACACATTTTTTCGCCATTCCTACATGCATAGGCAATTGCGATTCCTTAATTGTGATTCCTTAATAATCGCAATTAAGGAATCGCAATTGCCTATATTGATGCATGTATACCACATTTCCGTATCCTTAAGGTACTGTTTTGTATATGTTTTTTAATCTCTCTGCCTGTTTATAATGCACTCATTTTCCTGTTTATCAATGCTCTTGCTGCATTAACTTAAATTTCTTTATAATATTGTCTAAATCAATAGGCATGTTTATTATGTACTTTTGCTATAATTATATTTAAAAAAAATCTTAAACTATATAAGCTACATCAGGGGCAATGTTACGTTTACTCTAGACACAAAGGGACCTTTAAAGTCTAGGCTAAGAGCATTATCATTACTAGGCCCTAAGTCAAGATCTCAAAAAATGAAACAGATAGATTGCGATAAACAGGCAATAATTTTTTTTTACTGTAGTGTTTTTCCTCTCCCTTGGAATTTCCCTTGACCTTTCCATGCCTGTCTTACCAGGCCGTTCACTGGAAACTAATTGCTTGCGCTCCACTTTAGTAGGTAACTACGGAGGCTGCCTAGAGGATGTAACTCCGCTCATCTTCTGCCAGGTTTTACACTTCCCTTCCTACCAGTGGCCTATCTGCCCCACTCCATTGGGCATAAAAGGTTGATATTAAACTTTGATAGGACTTTTTTCTTCTCTCTTAATGGAACCTAATAGGGACACTTTGAGATAAAGGCCTCACCTCCCATAACACATGGGGTAGCGGCTCATAACCTCTTGGGGCCAGGAAAAAAATCCTGGGGTGCATACTTTTGACCCCACTCCCAGGGTAGGTTTCTAAGACCCATCCTTTATCGTTCTGCTTATGCTTTCAAGAAGATGGATCTTCTTAATATTTTGACCGTTATTCAATACTAAGGCCTTTAGCATTTCCAGAAAGGTAGCCTGCATAAGGGCTATAAGATTCAGCATTTTCAGGTCTTGGGCAACTCAGATAAATTTTCCTGGGAGTCTTCTCCTTGATAAATTCATAATTATTTCATAGGCCTTCCCTCCTCAAACCAACACCCAACTCATCATGCTCAGTAGAGGGTATACCCTCAGTTTGAGTGTTGCAAGATGGTTCACCCAAAGCTAACCTGAGCCCACCTTCCCTCCCAGATATTGTTGACAAAGAGGATCTTTTGGGTTGTTGCCTCCATGGAACCGCCCCATCGGATTCGATACCCCTCCATCAAATCAGATACGCTTGATAGCTCCAACTCTTCTTGTCCCAATAGTGCACGATCAATAGGAGGATGGGGAGGCTCACTGACAATCACATTTTCTTCAGGAACTTTGTTTTGCACAGGCTCAGGTGCCCTGTGGATTGAATGATTAACAAGACTTCTGTACTTTACATATGTGTCCACAAACGGAACACCACCACCAAACTGGAATACACTATGAGATTTGAGAGCACAGTGCTTCGCAGTTTCTACAAGATTGTGCCTCCAAGGTTCTCAGGTAAAGCATTAACATTTCCCTTCACAACCATCACCCATAGGACAGTTTGCTTTTGGTGGCTTGGTTACCATTGACCAAACAGGAATGGAAGTCTCCATTGTAATTTCTCCTAGCTCTTATCTTTTGTTCCCTATTTTGTTGTTCAATCCGCGCCCTTACCTCATTGATATGGTCATTCTTATCATTGTTGTTACCCAACTCCACATTACCCATCCACTCAGTAATCTCAGTTGTCAGGCTTCTCGCTTTGAAATGCTTTGTTACAGCGTCTTGCAGGGATGGTGGCAACCATGTGACCGACTTGACCTACTTCTGCTTCTGATTCTGCTCTTTTTTTGTTCCTGAAGGATGGGCAGTAGAAGTTACTGCATTTAATGTTCTTAATAAGAGGGTCAATGAGGGCTCCAACGTCCCCTCCTGCACATCTTGTTTAGATATAAATGTGGGGAGAGGCAGAGGACTCTCCTTGGATGGTCAGAAGTGACAAAATCTCGGCTGAACTCTGCATAATATTAGGTGAGCCGGGGGCACACGGAGGATCCATATTTGCCAATTCGACACGAGCACAAACTGACACAGACATATTCTCTGTTCTATCCTCTAGGACACATGAGACATCAGCACCAACTCCAGCAGCTACTTCTCTCTGACAGTCCATAGTTCTCAACCTCCCATGTCGAGAGCCTCTGCGTGTCCTAGAATGGCATCCTCAGATGTATCTAGAGCAGGCAGGCGGAGTACTGAGAGTGATTGTACTAAGGCACTTGCCCCAACAGCATCTTCGAGTGTGCATTTCTGACCACTGCATCCTTTAGCAATGTCAAACCCAACTGCTCTACTTCTTGGGCTCAGCAAGCGCTCTGACATGGTAAGTTTTAGACACTAGCCCAGTTGTCAAGACCAGGCTACTGACTGAAGTAACGGAATTACTGAAGAATCTGAATAGTTGTGATGATGGGTGATGGTAATCAATTTACAGTCCTTTTGCTATTGTTTGCAGCACAAGATAAAGGATCAGGCCAAGGGGCTCACAGGGTCATTGCAGCCCCCAGCAACTAGAACTGCAACATGGTCCTATTTTAAAGTGCTATTTTGTGGTGCTGCTAGGTGCTGTGAAACACTTTGTACCTCACCCTCTGGCAGTACTAGTGAGATTGAAAGTGTCCAGGGAAAGGTTCAGACAAACAGTTGAACCTTTAGTTAAGTAAGGGGAATACAGGTGGCCCCCCAGGCACAAGCTGTGCCAGTCTCTAAGGTGGCCATTTCTGTGCACCCAGAGACCTTACTGTGTATCCACCTAATATGCCTCCCACTCCTCTACCTGCTTTCTGCCATCTGCTTCCTGCTCCTCTTTTTCCATTGTGTTATGAGGTTGTTTCTGTGTCTGTACTATCACTAGATCAGCCCACACGAGTCAGGTCTTAATGCTGGTTTCACCTCTGCAGGCATCGTCTCAGGCAGTTACCCGAGACTCCCACGCTTTGCAAGCTTCAGCACTTTGGCATTAAAAGGTGGCATACAACGGTGTCCAATGTGCAGCGAGCGGCAAGTGGCAGATAAACGGAGGGCGGTGGGTGATCTTCCTTTGATCTCTGGGCTTCAAAGGGCCTCAAAGGGGCTTCAATGGGGTGGTTACAACTGATTTTTGCTACCAACGCAGTCATCATGCTGCAATGATGCCGCCCTCAAAACACCCAGCGTCTACACCAGCTCCTCTGGACTGCCTGACCTGATCATGTCGCCTCGCACCGTGCCCACTCTATTGAGCATGCTTCGTCAACAATATCTGTGAGGGAAGGTGGGTTAAGCTTAGCTTTGAGTGATCCATCTTGCAAAACTCAAACTGAGGGCATACAATCTACTGAGCATGAGCTAGGCGTCTCGTTCGCTCTCATCCCGGGCCGGTTCTAGCACTGGTGGCGTCCGATGCAACAATCATTTATGGTGCCCCCACACCCTATGCCCGCCTTCTCGAATTCTGTCACTACCGCTAGCCAAATGTGCCACTCATCTCTCCAATCATAAGTTTTTGCTCCCCCCTGAGGTCAGCGCCTCCTCCACATGGTCTGGGACTGCCGGCCACCCCCCGCCATATCATGCCAACAATAGTAAACAAATCTAATTATTGAAGAAACAAAATTCTTTGGAAGGCAGGGGGTCTCGCGACCCCCCGGCCGTATTTATTAAAATGAGAAAAACAAATCAAAAATTAAATAAAATCACATATACATAATTATTAAATGCAAAATTCAGACATTAGATTTACAGCGAGTTAGACCGGTATGATGGGCTAACCTTAACACATGACTAATACAGCGTGTTTCCTAACCAAATCTAACATCCTACATATTAAATTTGCATTTTAATAATTTTGGTCCTACGGCAAGGTCGTTAACCGGTGTCATATCCTTTTACCCAGCTACACCCTCACGTCTGAGTGCGCATGCGCGACAAGGGCCCGGTTACCGGGAGAGTACGTACCTCTCCTGGATACCCTCGTAACCACCGTGAACTCCATTTACCCATAACAGGAGAGCCCTTACACTCGCGCCAATGGATGATGTCATAGTGTATAAAATCAGTGAACTGGTTTTTAAGTGTTCAGAAATATGGCGCTCAGCTTATCACGGTAAGTATTAAAATGTCGTGGTATAGAGTTAGGTGCTTCTTGGCAGAGGAAAACCTTAACCTCTGTAAGAGAAGAGGTTCAGGGACCTCTCTCTAATGTAATTGGACAAGAATCCAGAGCACACTTAGTGTATCAAATCAAATTTCAATCTTCAAATGGTCAAATGGTCGAAGCAATGGGATAGATCAAACACGCATAAGTTTTCAAAAAGGTTTTATTGTTCAACAGTGTTCTTTCCTCAGAATCACTGTGCTTATCACTCTAGCCTACACGTGTTTCATCACAGCATGTGGCTGTGAATCTTCAGGGCTAAAAAGGATGTATACAAAAAAAGAAAATAAAAGCAAAAGGAAAAAAATAAAAACATACATGTAATATGTGTTGGAGGGTGGGGACACCAGTGAAGTGGATACCAAAGAAGAGAGGGATGGGAAAAGACAGAAGGTGACTTTGGGTAAGATAACTCACAAGAGATTTATATATCGGGTCTATAATACTGGCGCGTGTAATAGGTTGTGTGTAGTGACATACGGCTTAAAAAATGGTTGGTATATCTTATACTTGGTGAGAAGTTCATAAGTTTATCATAAGCATATAATTTGTGTCGTGCGGTGACTTTTCATAGTTAGGTATTGTCCTTTATGGGGTCTGAACCGTAATATTTCATTCATTAAAAAGTTTCAAGCCTTAAATAAGCATACAGTTTCATAAAGTAGTGAATGAGTGTTTCAATAATGGGTTCTATACCTTAATTCATAATTGAAAAGATATTAACGCTCAAGTTAGGCATATAAATGGGCAAAGTGGTAAATTAATAGAATTGAGTATATCACTTATACGGGGTCCGAATATCGTTCCATCATGCCTTGACATAACCAACTATTGTTAATAAATGGGAGAAGTGTCCATAAGTAAGTAAATGTATACAAATAAAAAAACAAAAAAACGTCTTTCATTACTCAAATTCTAAACAGTAATCAAACTCGACATGCTATTTGTCTAGACGTATTCTCTGCTTAAAATGGGTACATAACGTATTAGCTTCCACCTCGTATCCAATAAACCCATTAATGCTATTTCTCATCACATATATTTCTGTCTGCATGCTTCATGAAAGTGGAAATAGGTTAACATATTCTTTTGTAACTAGTTTATGCAAACACTCGCTACGACAGAACCCTAGAAAATTCAAAGCATATGTGACTGTCCCAACCGTGTTAGAATGTCTATGTAGAAATTAGTTACTATAAGTTCTGGACCAGTTAACACGCACTCTATGCATTTGGAAAACATGGGTTAAAAATACTAAGCTGCAAGGGAAAAGCGAACAATTCAGGAAGAAAAAGTAAAAAATGGTGAAAGGGGGGGTTTTGGGAATTACCTGATCTGAATGATCAAGGCGCGTTATCTGTAGAATGAGGATAAAATTTATATCATGCCAACAATAGTAAACAAATCTAATTATCGAAGAAACAAAATTCTTTGGAAGGCAGGGGGTCTCGCGACCCCCCGGCCGTATTTATTAAAATGAGAAAAACAAATCAAAAATTAAATAAAATCACATATACATAATTATTAAATGCAAAATTCAGACATTAGATTTACAGCGAGTTAGACAGGTATGATGGGCTAACCTTAACACATGACTAATACAGCGTGTTTCCTAACCAAATCTAACATCCTACATATTAAATTTGCATTTTAATAATTTTGGTCCTACGGCAAGGTCGTTAACCGGTGTCATATCCTTTTACCCAGCTACGCCCTAACGTCTGAGTGCGCATGCGCGACAAGGGCCCGGTTACCGGGAGAGTACGTACCTCTCCTGGATACCCTCGTAACCACCGTGAACTCCATTTACCCATAACAGGAGAGCCCTTACACTCGTGCCAATGGATGACGTCATAGTGTATGTGCGGGGTGGCTACCAGCCTGATGAAAGAGTGACTCCCTCCCAACACCCTTCCAAGCAAGCGGATATCCTGCCCCAAAAGTTCTGGGAGAGACCAATGGCCCCTCCCCCTGGGCGACCCCATTCGATGAATGGTGCCGCCCGCGCTCCCAAGGCTCTTAAACACCCCCTTTGCTACGGGTCCCGCCCCCTTGACCCGGAAGCGTAAAACCGCCTCCCGGTCAATGGCGAGACCCACGGACCAATCAGGGCGGGAGAAGGGGGCCGGGCCCAGCCATGTGTGCATGGGGGCCGAGCGTCCCCCTTTCCTCATGTCAGTGCCCAGTGCGGCCGAACCAGTCGCACTACCCTAAAGCCGGCTTTGCTCTCAGCACAGTGTCTCTGCTCGCTATCCACAGAGTCTGCTAGCTCTTCCACGTATCAAGTTTGAAGGCACAAAACAAGGAACATTGGGACGATCACTTCCGGTCAGAATTGGTTATGCGGCTCTGTATTTTTCTAGACTACCTCAGAGTTTGAAACATACTTTGCCTATGATTGCAGGTTATGTTTGACATAAATTACAGTACCGAGTGGAAAGCTCGATTTTTTTTTCATAAAGACATAATTGTAAGGTATTTGAAAGCCTTCATTGTAGCTCTGATTTCGACTTTCTGAGAGAGAAAAAGTATTTTGAAACAAACTGATATAGTTTCCACATACCCATGCACACTTAAATCCCTGAAAATAAAATGCATTTAACAATGTTGTTCTGGTTTATGCTGTCTGGTAGAAATATAGATCATTAGTGGAAGCCATTACCCATTTTCTAGGTAACTTTATGAATCAAATACATTCAATGCTCGTCATGTCCAATCCTGTAATTCAACATTACTTTCGGTTTTTCTTGTGTAGCAGTCCGCGCCTGTAACTCATTATGCCATTTAATGAGTTAATATTCCTTGACTCTGTACTGCTTGAAAATGATAGGAGGCAGTTCCTCTTCACAGAGTACATTTCAATAGAAATACATGTTTACATTCAGTGTGCAATTGTGCATCCTGTGTGTATGTCAGGCAATTAGTCACCGCATAGGATGCACAGAACCTTTAGATATATATTTGGAAAGGAGGACAATTAGGGACACAGATCCGAATGTAAAATCACTGAACACACATTTAGTGAGGCAATGAGGCTACCTGCTGTGCATTAACCTTCTGGCATCTGGATTTACGTCGCACAACCAAAGTGAGCTTTACACTGGTGCTTAGGAAAGATTATATTGACAACATACTACGAAGTTGGCTGTTAATATTTGTAGACAATAAACGCATACTCATGAGGAGGCAAACGAAGGCTGAGCTCTGTACTTCAAGCTTCGCACTTTAAATTCAAAATATACCCTACTATCAAGGCAAAATAATGTTGCAAAGGAATCTTTTAGTGGATGGATGAAGGATACATTGGTGAAGGATAGATGTATGGATGGAAGAATGAAAGGGTGGACGGATGAAGGATGGATGGATGAAAGGGTGGATGGATGAATGATGGATGTGTAAAAAGATGGGTGGATGAATGATGGGTGAATGGATGGATGAAAGGGTGGATGGATGAATGATGGATGGAAGGATGAAAGGGTGGATGGATGAAAGATAGATTGGTGAAGGATAGATGTATGGATGGAAGAATGAAAGGGTGGAGGGATGAAGGATGGATGGATGAAAGGGTGGAAGGATGAATGGTGGATTGATGTGTAAAAAGATGGGTGGGTGAATGATGGGTGAATGGATGGATGAAAAGGTGGATGGATGAATGATGGATGTATGGATGGAAGGATGAAAGGGTGGATGGATGAAGGATAGATTGGTGAAGGATAGATGTATGGATGGAAGGATGAAAGGGTGGACGGATGAAGGATGTATGGATGGATGTGTGAAAAGGTGGGGGGATGAATGATGGGTAGATGGATTGATGAAAGGGTGGGTGGATGGATGTATGGATGAAAGGGTGGATGGATGATGGATGGGAGGATGAAAGTGGATGGATGAAGGATGGATGTATGGATGGGAAGATGAAAGGGTGGATGGATGTATAAATGGATAAAAGGTTGCATGGATGAATGATGGATGGATGTGTGAAAAGGTGGGTGGATGGAAGGAAGGGTAGATGGGTAAAGGATGGATGTATGGATGGAAGGATGAAAGGGTGGCTGGATGAAGGATGGAAGGATGAAAGGGTGGATGGATGGATGTGTGAAAGTGTGGGTGGGTGAATGATGGAGGGATGTGATGAGGTCTAACAGGCGCATTTATGGTTGTCAAAAGTTGACGATGAGGAGTACCAGTTTCTAGAAACTTTTGTCGGAAGGGGGTCCCTACGCCTAAAAAGGATTTACATGGGGGTCTAGGCATCAAAAAGTTTGAAGACCTCTGTTCTACACTATAAAACCATTAATACAAAACACAAGGTAGCTTTTGCAGACGTTTTTAGCTCCCTCTCTATTATTACTAATTGTATTACTATTTTTATTATTAGTAGTAGCAGTTGTAGTAGTAGTAGCAGTTGTGTAGGAGAGTAGGGTCTGCTTCCTATGGTCACCCCCACTTTTTGCTTTGATTCTCTGGTTTTTTGACTTTAATGTGGCTGTGGGCCTGCTAATCAGACCCACAGCCCAGCTGTTCTCTCTCTAAATTGATACCATGTACTTTAGGTACATACCAGATTGGGTATTGGGTCACCTTTGTGAGCCCCTAGATAGTGCACCATAGGTACCCAGGGCGTAGGTGCATCCAAGGCCTACCAGGGGCTGCAGCATATATTATGCCACCCCTGGCTGGCCCTCCAAACTGACACCACAAGCTTATCACTCAGCTTGGGTAGGGTGGTGTAATCACCCATTACTTAGATATGGTATACCTATATCTACCTTATATATAGGAACATATGCACCTATAAGTCACTCCTATGGTAGGCCTCGACAATCCTGGAGGCAGAGTGCTTGGTTTTATGTGAGGGGGTGCCCTAGCATGAGGTGAGACCCTCTGCAGCTTTTGGAACCATCTCCTTATAGCTGTTCATTGATATAGCAATACCATATACTCTTGAGTGGGATGTATGACTTACAACGCATACTTTCACAACGCATACCATTACAACGAAACTCTACAATGCAGGATCCATTACAATGCATGCCATTACAACGCATGTCATTACAACGCATATGCTATTACAACGCATGCCATTACAACGTAAGTATGGGTAAGTATTTTTTTAAAATTTTAATTAATGGGGATGTAATAGTAGTGTAAATATTGGATAGTCTAGAGGTTAACATTACTATTCTAACTCCAGGGAGGTGTAATAGTAGGGTAAGTGTTGGATAGTGTTGGGGTTAAAATTACTATTCTAACTCCAGGGGGTGTAATAGTAGGGTAAGTGTTGGATAGTGTAGGGGTTAACATTAAATACTTACCATACTTACGTTGTAATGGCATGCATTGTAATTGCATCTGCATTGTAATGGCATGCGTTGTAATGGATCCTGCGTTGTAAAAGTTTTGTTGTAATGGTAGTGCGTTGTGAACGTTGCATTGTAATGGCTGTTTCTCCTTAAGTGCATTATAATCCTTGCGGTTAATGCTAACTTTGGTTTGGCTTATCGAAACATGTCATGTAAGGTGTCAAACACTTTGGAATACTACCCCGCACTAATTCTGGTGGCGGGGTAGCATTCCACCCTTCTAGAGGGAAAAGACATGTATGTTCCTACTTTACCCGGTTAAAGTTAAACAGAGCCTCAGCATCACTAAATGGATGCTGCTGCCACAGACACGAGTCTGACAATGGGTTTCCTGTCCAGGGTGGTGCCAGCACCTCCCTAGACAGGGGTTATGTGCATTGGGGCAGGGAGGGCTGCATTCAGTGAGTGCATCTAGACATTGCCTGGGGCACACAAGGTGCTCCATGCCTAGCCCGGTTCAAACCAGTTGCTGGGACACTCCAGTCCCAGCTCTGGCACAAAACTGGACAAATGGACAGGGGTGTAACCACCCCCTTCTCAGGTCCACCCATAGGAGGGACCTAGGCAGGTAATCCAGCCCCTTAGCTTAGTATAAATATAGGAGCTGTGTCCCCAGGATTTTAGATTATCCTGGAAAGAAACTTTGATACAGAACTCTTTGACCTTCAACATTCTATTCTGACTAGAAGACCGAAGAGGAGTGACCACCCTGTGCAAACAGGCACCACCAGTATCTTGCCAGTCTGCTTTGTCAACGCTCCCACCGGAATCCGAAGACTCAGTGACACAGGAGCTAGAATCTCTGACTTTTCTAGCTCCAACCCACATCCACAGCAAAGCTGATACCCATGGCTGACACGAGAGTCCTGGGACCGGACACCCTGGACATCCTGCATTTTGCTAACAGCTCAACTACTGAGGTACCCTCGCAGTTGTGCATTGGGGTACAAGAAGCCCCAGACCCGAGCGCCATTTGCACCGAAGCTCAGCCCTCCACATTCCAAGAGTGCAGCGTGGGGCCCGCTCTTGCATTTCAGCTTGACACGTCTTCCCAGTTCCTTGCCCGTTGGCTAGTGAGCCCCCTGAAGACTTTTCTTTTGAACTAAACTGCTTTCCTGGTTGCTCCAGGCTTGCTCCAGTTTCCCTTCAAACGAGAAGCGCAACAGACCTTGCTGGTCTGCAACGGAACCAATCTTGACATCCTGCATGGGTTGCGGTTCCTAAGGCTTGTTGGGTCCAATCCGGATACCGACACAGCAGTCAACTCGATCTTTTGTGAGACAGCTCAAATCCAGCGCCTGGTCATCATCGATGCCTCCTGGACCTCGTGGCTGAAGAGACAAGCTCACCTTCTTCACCTTCAAGCACGTGACAATGCCTGGTTCCTTCCTGGTCACTGGCTAGAGACCCAGACTCTGTCCCCTCTGCTTTCAGGTTCTTCACATCGCCAATCCATCCTTGGATCCACCTGGACACTTTTCCTCTGGTCGCCTGCAGCACTTCTTTGTAGCTTTCCACAGAAAACAACGACGAAACCCGACACCAAAAGGCACCTATGCACCAGGCTTCCCTGGGTGAGGTAACACGAGTACTCCGGTGCTCCCGTGGGTCTTGACTCTCGAAGTATCCTAGTCTATAGGGGTTTTATCTTAGTCCATCTGGAAGTATCCTAAAACAGTAACTTTGTAACTTCTTTGTTTCCCATTATGTCAATGGTAACTCGCGACTGTGTTTAGACACTGCACGCATCTCCGGTGGGTCTCCTACTTCCTAACCTTTGGTTTTTTAGTGTAGTCCCAGCAATTCTACAGGTCCTAGGCCTGCTGTCTAACTCTCACGTCGTTCTTATACCACTTCTTTAGTATATGGTTTGTGAGGCCCCTAGGGCATAACTGTATTTGTGCAACGTATCGTATGCTAATTGAGTAACTTGTGATGTACTTTTACCTCTGACCTCATAAAGAGTGCAGAGGGGTTGTGTTTGGAATAAATACATATATATTTGATATATACCTTGTGTGGTGTCCTTTCATTTGATATTCAAGGGATTATAATTGGTAAAACACCTTGCTTCATATCCTCTCTGAAGTCTTAGCCTATGACTGCTGGTTCATGCTACCACTAGGATAGCTTGTCTATAAGGTTGACTTTACAACCACCATCAATAAGGGTCGATTAGACTGGTGCAAGGTGCCCACTAGAATTAGTGGTCATCATATGCCAGGCTAACTTCTCACAAGTAGTCGCAGTAGTAATAATAATAATAATAATAGTAGTATTAATGCAAATAAGAATAAGAATACATCAGTGGAAGACAGACATTTATCTGAACAGATTTCTTTGGCTCTTCAATCTCCAAAGATGCCCTTCCTGTGAGTGCAGTGACTAGCGCCATGTTGATAACAAGGACATCTGGCTAATGTAAATACACTCGAACATTCTAGACTTGATTCAAGCAAATTATCCAGTTTAAATGTGTCTTATTTCTGCATGTGGTCTTCATGTACACATGTGTAGTTTAGATGCTTTTGGCAAAACCAGAATCATCAAAGTTGCACTCAAGACTCCATAAAAAAGCTACTCCTTTCTAACTTGCCACTTCACTTTAGTGGTATTTGAATATATACATAAAGTTGGAAGTTTCAAGGGGAGTAGTCATGAACAAAGACAAACATCAGAGGAATGGTTAAATTAATTGAATTGGTTACAGTCTCTCCAAGAGCCGTCCCCGGCAAGCATCATGATGACTAACCATGACGAAGAATCCGAATGAAGTCCAGCTAGGGCTACATTCTAATTTTGATGTGGCCTGTGCTTAGCACTTTTTCAGTTGAGCGCCTTCCGTCAAGGAGGAGTTGCCAATAGAGCTACCAGTTCATGCGCTTTCCCTACCAGAAACAGCAAGGAGCAGGCAGACACAGATGATAGTCTGAATTAATTGATACCACATACAAGCTAAGAATGTGCAACTCAACTAGGAACTGAGTGACTGAACAGAACAACATCGAGCACTTCTTTTAAACGAGTGGGTGATCTGCATTTAAGCCATGATCACACAATTGTCTTGATCCCTAGGAAGAGCCACCTCAACCAGAAACTGGAGTGGAATTAGTGAGACATAGTGGATACATGCACAGCTCAATGGCAGTGCTCAGGCCATTTAATTGTATGGTGGATATCATTTGGGGCAGATTTACAAACCCCTTGCGCCACTTTTGCGTCACTTTTTCCATGTTAAAAGTGACACAAAAAGTGGTGCAAGGGGCTTGTAAATTTGCCCCTGTGTTTTAATTAGTGTTGTGTGTTCTAATGTGCACTAAAATACTTTTCTTTCTTGAAAGTAAAGCACTGAGGGGCATATTATCAAGGGGGTTTATATCCGCTTTTTTGGCTTTAAAAGCCAAGAAAGCGGAGATAAAATTATCTCCCTATTACCAAGCTGTCGCTAACACCAGTTAGTGACAGCTAATAGGAGATAGCGACCATCTTGGGCCCCGCTTTGCATGTCAGTGATATTTATCACTAATGAGATGCAAAGTGGGCGTGCCAAGATGTTAGCGACTGGAAACAGTCCCTAACATCGCTATCTCCTATTATCAACTTTTGGTGATATTCGCTCTAAGCGCGAATATCTCCAAAAGCTAACACCTGCCCTGAGCAGTTCTTAGCCATGTTATCCAATGGGAGGTGGATAACATGGCTAAGAGCATTTGCTCGATAATGCATGAATATCGCTGACTTTTCAGCGATATTCATGCATTGCGGCCGTTTTTTATCGCATTTGCGATAAACCTTGCTAATAGCAAGGTTTATCTGCGATAAAAATCGCCGATATGCGGCGATAATTTTTGTCTCTAAACAAGTTAGAGACAAAAATTATCGCTAGTTGTTGGTAATATGCCCCTGAGTTCGATAGTCAGTTACTTTAATCTTGTGTGATTAAGTCCTGAACTTGAGCACTCTCAGACTACCTCTTCAAGAACTCTGGGGCATATTACCAACGATTAGCGATATTTAGTAGGCTTAGCAACGATTTTTTTATCGCTAAGCATCGTCGGAAATTATCGCTGAGATAAAGTGCTATTAGCTACGTTTATCTCTGAAGAGATAATTTTTCCGGCGATAGCGTGAATATCGCTGAGAATACAGCGATATTCACGCATTAGCGACTAAATGTTCTTAGCCATGTTATCCACCTCCCATTGGATAACATGGCTAAGAACTGGTCTGGGCAGGTGTTAGTTTTTGGCGATATTTGCGCTTAGCGTGAATATTGCCATCGCTAAGCCTGCCTTGCTAATAGGCGTTAGCGACGTTAGCGACTGCTTTCAGTCGCTAACGGGTTGGGAACACCCACTTTGCATGTCATTAGTGATAATTATCACTAACATGCAAAGCTTGCCCCAAACCGCTCGCTATCGCCTACAAGCTGTCGCTAACTGCTGTTAGCGACAGCTTGCTAATAGGGCAATAGAATTTTCGCCGCTTAGCAGCCGAAAACGGCCACTAAAGCGGCGAAAATTGCCTATCGCCCCCCTTGATAATATGCCCCTCTGTAACTGCTCACCATCGCTAGCAATGGGAGTCCTTACCTCAAGGGATTGCACTTGGATCAGTTTAACAGCGATAGTAGGATCGATCCCAGGATATGAGATGCAACTTACCTCAATCCCCAAGGTTGAGGCTTTGTTACGCCTGCTTTTCTGTGGGGTTTTGATATACAAGAATCAGCTTAAAATCTAGAGAATGCGTTAAAGAAATGGGCCCAAATGTGAAGATTTTATAATATAAAAGAAAAAGAAACAAAACAAAGCATATTTGTAATTTTCATATTTTGAAGAGGGGCATTTTTCATAAGATTGGATTGTGCATGAGCTGGGAAATAAAAATAAACCATCTTTGTGACTAGTAAAACATTTTCAAATGCAAATGTCTGTAATTTGGAAAAACTTTATAACTCAGTTATGTTAGCCCTCAAAAAAGTACAAATTAAATAGGGTGCAACTTTTTGACTGTGCCTTTCAGATTCAGATTTTAGTGTCATTCTATCTCTTTTTTGGGGGTTTTATATAGCACACACTTGACTTGAAAGTATCAGCGCTCTTTCCATGAGCACCAGTTATGTTACACAAGGATCAAAGTTTTTGGGATTGGATAATCCTTTTGCCAAAAAGGGAGGAGAAATTGTATTTTTCAGAAGAAAGGAAGAGTAGATGTCCTCCTAAATCATGTTCTATGTGCAATAGAATCAAATCTACATACATACTTAGCACTAATTACCATCCTCAGATATAGGATGCACTAGCGGTTCAATTAAATTGATGGAACAACTTTACCATTCTGTAACAAACAAAAGCTTTTAGCCCTAATTAGTCAGACTCCATTATTTTGTATCTAGGCGTTGTATATGTTTTTCAAAACATATAACAAAATGTATGTTTCTCAAAACATTCAACAACCACATAATTTTTCTTCATTTTTAGTACTATATCATTCATAATTTCAAATTGTAATAATGTGAACATGATGTCATCAACGGAGCAGCCCGAAATAGCCCGAAACAGGATGCCCGTCCTCTGATGTTTGGATTTTTCCGCCTCAAGGGCTATTGAACAATGACGAATTGAGAATCTGGGTACCCGTGGGGCCCACCGCTTGGATGTTCTTGGACACATCCTGTCGTGACTCACGCTGGCATTGCACTCTCTCAACTTGGGAAATAAATGGACTATTACACTCTGCTCATCTGCAAAAATGTTTTATGTTGTGTTATTTTTTTCATGGATATTGGTTTTAATACAATGTATTTAACCAACACCTGGAGGCAGAGGGTTACATTTGTGCAGTATGTTAAAATCACATGGAAGAGACCACATGACTATTATGTAAACTAATTCTAAAATGCAATCTGTGATGATGTAAAAACGGAATTTAGCATGTCAGTTGTGTTGCTGTGTGGAAACAAACTCAACGTTGGTTTTGCACGGAACAGCTAAATGTGTGCGTGTGTGTGCTAGTAAATGTTCTCTAAATACCTTGATAGTGGGCCACGATTAATTTTAACTACTATGGCATTTATATGTGTGCGTGTATGTATGTGTGCATGTTTGTGTGTGTGCTTCTGTCTTTACTGAAAGCATGTATACAGTTTTCATAATTTCTAATGTAAACAGTGTCAGAAAATACTTACAAATATTGAAAACATCAATCGAACAAGCAAAACATTCTATTTTGTTTTTAAACAATCCCTTTAGTTTGTTTTCCAGCTCTCCCATGACCAAACCTGTAAAAAAAATGTCATACACCTAGGAGCAGATGCACACACAACACATTGCACCAACCAAAATTCTGCACTTCATCCCATAATATTACATATGCCTAGTTCAGGTGGGGGAGCGATGATGATCAAACTGAATGCATCCCAGTTGGTGAAGGAGTTGCAAAGGACTTTGCCTTTGCATCGTCGTTGTTTTCACTTTGTATAAATGAAACTATTGAGTAACTTAGTGCCTGTAGCAACGATGCTCGTAAAACGGCTGGACTTAAATCTCAGCTCTGTTATTTGCCGATGACACTTTGCTCATATCGAAAAACCTCAATGGGCATTCAATCCCTTTTAGATCAATTCGTGGTCCTTTGCAATTTCCGTGGGCTAGAGTTGAATTCATAGAAAAATACATGTATGAGCTTTAATCTTCATAAACTGATGAGGTGCTCATTGACTGTGGGTGAGTTAGTGATAGAAAGGATCCCACATTATCATGTAGGGTTATACTCTCAAATTCCATGTCTTATCTTTGCAAATTTCCAAGAGCCAGCTAGCTCTTCAACACACTGAGTAAGCTCTCTTAAATGTTTCAAATCAATGAGGTATATTCACAAGAACGTGTGATAACTACTCCAAGAGTAGCATAACGCAACTTTCAACATCACAGCCCATTGCAGGAAAATAACCCAGTGTCAACGTGGAATTCACAACAATGCAGAAGCATGCAATAGTCATCGGATAATGTGTCAAAACCCAGTGAAAAAATTCAACACTACGCCGCAAAAATGCGAAGTGCAAGTGCTAAAAAACATGCAATGAGGCCAATCGCTTTACAAAAATCTGAGAAAACCAACCACAGGCATGCAAATTCAACATGTCTGGCGGGAAAATGAACTATAAAAGAAAAAAACCCATTTCAAACTGCATAGCACCATGGATGCACCCAGACTGAATACAGAGAACAAGCTGAACCCCGCAAGCCCCACGGATGACCAGCATGGAACCCCATTTTTGGGGAAGGGCAAGGACAAGAGGAAGATGAGGTTTAGTCCGCAGGAAGTCCGGATCATCGTCACAGAGCTCATAGGACACTACCAACAACTGTCTGCCACCTCCACCATGGCACTGGAAACAAAACAGAAATATGGCAGGCCATCGCCAACAACGTCAATGCAGTCGGAGTGGCAAGGAGGTCACTGGAGAAGGTCAAGAGGTGGTGGCATGAAATGCGCAGTCAAAACAAGAAGAAGCTCTCCGCCAACAGGAAGGCAGCAAGGGCGACTGTAGGTGGGAGTCCTGCAACACAGGAGGTGATTGATGAGCTGGAAGAAATAGTGGCCACAGTCAGCAGTCTGGAGACGGTTGCAGGAATTGGGAGCCTGGGCACAGCATGATACGACCTGACCTGAATAGGGGGACGGGTGAGATTGGCACAATGGCACACATGCACAATAATAAGAAGCACACTGCACACCCACAATGATCCTGGATCATGTCAATGAGAGCCTTGGCACACTGCAGCACACGTAGAAATGCCAAGTAGGCCCCCGTCCACAATGTGCACAAAGGGGCCCCCTACAGATCACCAATAACACAACTGACCCATGCACATGTGCTGAATCCAGCAAAGCAGCCGTTCTGTGACCCACACTGACTATGCAAGACAGTGTGGGTCACTGCATGCCTGATAGCCTGACAGCAGCCCAAAAACATGAGATGGCACACAAATAGACATGGAGGTAGCCCAATGTGGATCACACTTCGACATGCCCAAGTGCACACACAACCCATGCCGTACAATAATGCACCAAACAATGCACCAGGCCACAAAATCTGTCCGAGACCGCATATGACCCAAGTCAAAAACAAAAGAGGCCCTGAAAAGCACACAATTTAAAGGCACTCTGCCTCAAAGGGAGAAGGCTACACAAAATCAGAGCTCCCCCACAATGCAGCACACACATAGCAATCGCAGACCATCAGCAATGATGGCAATGAGGTACAAAGTGCAAAACCAGCACCAACGGACATGACCCACAACAGGTCCAGTACGTGCGTAGTAACTGCCTACTCTGACCAGGAATTGCCTGACCCCGTGTTTTAACAATGCACGGGTACTACCACACATCCATCATGCATTCGAAAAACTCTCTGACTGCCATCAAATAGCAAGCTACACCAAAACATTCACAATGTACATTGGCATGCAGTCTGAACGTAAACATCTGCCAATCTCCAACATACATGGACAACTCTATTAACCTGCTTCTCCCCTTTCATATTGCAGAGGGGCAAACAACACCTCCTGCAGAGCAGACGAGACATATCTTCAGTGGCGATGAAGGGGACCCACTGGTCTTCTGTACCCACACCCTCCAATGGATCGTAGATAGCCTCCGCACCCCATTCTCAGAAGCAGGGCAGGCTAGCTGCCCTAATGTGAACCCACCACCTGCACAGACCACACAGCAGGAAACACACATCACCATGGCTGTCTCCCAGCACCCCCAACCAATTCATGGAGTTGCAACAACGTATGTGGTGTTGCCAGGTGGAGTTGGCTAACCAACTGCGGGTAGGCTTCAAACTTGTGGGGGCCAAACTCATTGTCATATGTGGGTGTTTTGTCAGGGACCTCGTACAGTCCCTAACTGACACCCCTTGTTCGCACCATGCTCCACCACAGACCTTGGTTGACCTTGCTGGGGCAATACACCTAATACAAGAACTGTGTGGTCAGAGAGCCACCAGCGATCAGAGCATAGAGCTGGCACAGATGCAGAGGTCAATGGAGACCATGGAGCACATGCAGGCTGGAAGTCTGTCTGCCATGGCTGGGCACCAGCAAGTGGTAACTGGGAACCTCAATGCCCTGCAGTACTTCATCTTGCCATTGCTGCCTCTGAGCTGGTCCCAGATGACTGCAGCGGGAACATCGACACACACAGCTCCAAGCCCTGATATTTTTGTGGTACACAGTGATGCTGCTCCATCACCTTTACAGTATTTTGTGTCAGTGGCACAAAGTGATGCAGCCATCACCCCACCACACACACCGGACACAGAACCCGTATCACGAGAGTAAGAAGGGGATGGGAATTCTTTGTGAGGAAGGAAGCAGTAGCATCCTTCACCACCATATGCCTGGTCCCTGCCTGGTTAGGACCTATGCATCATGCCCTGGAAACACCTCATACTGACCCCGGGAATACTCTGCGACAGGCACCCGGACCCCGACACAGACTGGCATTTCATCACTGCTGCAGACTGCACTCTCCCATGCCCTTATCACTTCTCAATCCCCAAAGGACTGTCTTTGGCCCACCACTGGGCTTACATGTTATGTATTCTTGGATGGCCATGTACAGCACCAGCTCCGTCACTCACCTAAATCACACAGATGTGTCATTACTATGTCACTCACATATGGAAATATGGCTAGATGTAGAGATAATGACTGCACATTAAGGTACACCATGGTAACTTACATCTGTGCACAGGTGTATCCCGGAGACAATTGGCTAATTGGTTGACTGTGAAGGTGAGTATTAGCTGTGTCCCCATTTCAACAATTATCTCATGACCCCAAAAAACTAGGCACACGTCCATGTGTTGAATAGGGCTGTGGGTAGGACTGACAAAATCTGTATCATGCCAGAAGTGGTGGCCTACATCACATGTGACAACAGAACAGCACATCGCATCCCCACTTACACGTATCTGTGTGGACACATTCTGCTATGATGTATGACATTGCTCCACATGGTCAGAGGTTGCACACCATACTCACATTGCTGAAGTCACGTAAGTTCACATGTCGGCCAGCACCTATCCCTAAACAATGTCTGGCTCACCGAAGTTGAACTTGCAAAGGGGACACACCATCATTGCACATGCATCAGTCAGTCCCTCCCTGTGTAGGGACGATGCTCATTGTGGCACACGAGTGGACAATATAAGGAACACACCTCACAGTTAGACACCACTAGGGTGACATAGACTTTATTGGCATGTGCGTGTCAGTAGGGACGAGGCAACGGCCACAAAAGGAGGGGGCATGCTTAAGACACTGCAGCACATGCAGCATGGATACATGTTTAGGTTCATACAATGTTGTTGCAACAATGGATGAAAATCATCACGGATGGCAACACTCCCAGCCCACCTTGCCTTGCTGGATGAGTCAGGTGTTGTTTGGCGTCTGCCCATTGCGCCATGTGAGGGGGCACGACTCGCTGCCCATGGTATCTGCATAGTGCTCTGCCACCGGAGTGTGGCGATTGTCTGCTCTGCTGACAGTGATCAGGTGAAAGGGTCCGACAGGTTCACAAGTCATGCTAGATTGCCATGTGTGTCCTCTCCCCCAGCAGTGTGTCAGAATAGGCAACGTTGCAAAATAATGCTGTGTTGTGCCGAGCATGGACCTGTATCACCTTGCACAGGTGTGTGTACTCACGCGTTGTTCCATGGACATGCATCCAGAGTCCAAACGATGGCAGACGTGTCCACTGTTTGGTGGGATATGTGAGCAATTGTTGGGAATTGTGCTGTGGTTAACAATCAGATGTGGCTGAAGGTACGGAGTTACTCATCCATGAATGCCTGCGCAGCTTCATGTGCAATGTGTTCTAATAGTACGTTCCCGCAGTGTTTAAGGAACACCAGGGTGAGCCAATCCATTAACTGGTCCGGACAGGTGTGCTCAGCCCATGCCGTTTCACCAATGTGCAACACAGCCCACTAGGGAAGCACTCAGATGTGGCTGAAGGTACGGAGTTACTCATCCATGAATGCCTGCGCAGCTTCATGTGCAATGTGTTCTAATAGTACGTTCCCGCAGTGTTTAAGGAACACCAGGGTGAGCCAATCCATTAACTGGTCCGGACAGGTGTGCTCAGGCCATGCCGTTTCACCAATGTGCAACACAGCCCACTAGGGAAGCACCTTTATGTTGTCACTGCACACAAGAAAATCTCCCATGACCAACTGCGAATACATATGCAGTATGTCAAGGCATCCCATGCACTGCTGTCTCAGTTACACTCCTGTTCGTGATCCAACAGGCAGCACATACAAAAGCCATAGTCCAATTCATTTATGGTTGTGTTGGATAGGCAGACTTCCATGGGACACTCAAATGTGCATGTTCGGCAGTGGAACCAGGGCTGGATGCAGGTGACATAGGCAATGCGGAAGCCGATCCGGTAACGGATCCACAGCACTGCCAGTGGCACTGCGCCCAGTAAATGCAGCATAAATGCACTGTAATGTTCCACATGATGGGGGTTGTGCATGTGCCGGATATGGCCTGCCATTGCCTTGGTGCGTCTTGTGGAACCGGCACTCTTCTGAACTGTGGCAGTTGTGTGGAGGATCTGCCACAGCTCTGGGCAATGATTTGAATGTGTGTGCAACTTTGGGATGAATGGGTTGCTGTTTCAGTGAGTGTCAAGGGCATCCCATGCTGAGGTCCCTCAGGCAGGGCCTTCTGTTTGTGTGGTGAGGATAAGTCGGATAGTTCATTTTCACAAAGTGTGGTGTGAGAGTAGACTACATCTGCCATGGCATCTCTCGCAGGGTGTTCCAGGCACGTTCTGGACCAAGGTCAGAGGTGTAGGTGTGCTCCCGCCTTCTACATTGGAACAATGGAGATTTCCTCCATGTTGTTTGTCTGACTACTACTGGCGTTTTTGGAATGTGATGTGGCTTTGGTACTGATATTGGGACATGGCTTTGGGCTCATGTTGTACGGATGGTGATGAACACACACATGTTAGTATGTGGAGCAAGGTGCCCTGCAAGGCCCTGCGCTGCTTGTAAAATCTCACTCCATCTCTCTCCCTCGCTCTCTCCCTCTCTCTCCTTTGTTTGGCGCATGGCGCGCCTTCTTCTTCTGGATTTAGTCTTCCAGACTGTCCTACAAATTTTCCAGTGAGGATCCGCTAGGACTCATCCGAATGGTTGTTTGTATGGTGTTTTGTGTTGGTGACTGCATTGCAGTATGACTGATTCACCATTTTCCGGCCATGCATGCTTGTTGTTTTTCATGCTTTTGCGACCTCAGGCAACATTTTTGTTTTGTGATTCGTGGTGTTGGAGTGCAGTTTCTTGGTCCGGATTTGGGAGTGGGCCCAGGGGGGGGAGGGCATAGAACGCCTTCTTCTGTTGTTTTTCGTCTTCAATGCTGTGATTGGGACACAGCCTTGGGCTCATGGTGCACATACGGTGATACACACACAATGTTGGCCTGTGAAGCCAGGTGCCCTGCAAGGCCTTGCGCTGCTTGTGCAAACTCACCCCATCTCTCTCCCTCGTTCTCTCCATCTCTTTCCTTTGTTGGGCGCATGGTGCACCTTCTTCTCTTGGATTTAGTCTTCCAGGCTGTGTCCTATGGATTGTCCAGTGTGGACCCGCTAGGACTCATCCGAATGGTTGTTTGTTATTTTTGTTTGTATAGTGTTTTGTGTTGGCAATTGCATTGCTGTGTGACTGATTCTCGATTTTCTGGCAACGCATGTATATTGATTTTCCTGTTTGTGCGACCTCAGGCAACATTTTTGTGACTCGTGGTGTTGGTGTGTAGTTTCTTGGACCAGGTTTGGAGGGGGCCGGGGGGGCCCTGGATGTGGTGTCAGTGGGTGTTGTGGCCCACTTGGGTGTCTGTGCTGCATGTTCAGTTGCTCCAAGGCATCTGTTTCTCTTCAGGTGTGGCTGTTGGCTGTGCTCCCTTTTGTGGTGCAGACTGTGGTCTGACTTTACACCAGGTCAGAACAGGTGTAAATTTCCTGCTGCTAACGCTGCTTATTGCGTGTTTTGTGTTTTTTTCGCAGTTCTGTCTGGTCATTGTGAATGTTGTGGTATGGTAATGTCGCGGCTTTTGGCACAGGAACTGCTACTCTGCATCTCATTAGCGATATTTGCAGGGATTCTCTGTGGCGATGTTTTTTGTGGCTCTTATCGTGGGAAAACTGGTGCTGTGGGCTGGTAGTAGCTGCTTGTGAATGGTGGGGTTAATTTATCACGACTTTGGCTGCGATAAAGTGCCGTTGAATTGGCGAGAGCTCCTTGTGAATATGCCCTTATGAGTACTAGATTATTTTCACCAGTGTTGGAAATATATAGAGCAAACGCCAGGGGATCAGCAATATATTCTGCTGATTTAGGGGTGGTAGGAATGTCCTAGGACCTCCCTGTGTTAAAAATACATTATTAAATGCATTGTTTAGTTTGCCAGAGTGCCCCTAAATTACCACGGCATCTCCATGGGCATTGATGGCAAAACAGCTGTAATTAAATGTAGATCCCTACAATACTGGTGTAGAATTTGTCATACCAAGGAACTGGATCCTTACAAATCAGGTTTACAAGAACTTTTAGCCCTAAATGAACGTGACTGTGCCACAACGGGCCTAAATATGTGAAATGCGGGATGATGTAATTGGGCTTTCACGAGATGTGGGCCAGTCCAAGCTCCATCACTAGGGGTGCAGGTCATCTTCTTAAGGCACGTTTTAGCCTTATGCCATGGAGTCTTGGTATCGTTTTGTGAGAGTAAGAGGCTAGTTTTCTGGTTTTCAAAAATGGTCCAAATTTTGAGGCTTTTTAGATGACATTCAGCCAGATTCATCAATGTCCCGATTTGCGAGTCCTAATACCGATTATTAAGGAATCGCTATTAATGACTCGCAAAACGGGATTCATGTAGAAATCGCAATATTCAATTTCTACAGCTTCCTTATTTGTGATTAGCAAATTGCTAATCGCAAATAAGGAATGACTCCCCATTCATTCCTATGGCCCTAACGGCCCATAGGAATGAATGGGGAGTCATTCCTTATTCGCGATTAGCAATTTGTTAATCGCAAATAAGGATGCGATTTCAAGGGTGCCAGGGGTGTCCAAAGGACACCCTGTAGCACCCCTGAAATGTAAATGCAGTCTGATGTTTGTCCAAAGGACATGTGTGTGTATAACATACAACTTAGAAAAATGCACTTAAGTGCATTTTTCTAAGTTTTCGCTATTTACCACGAAGTCAGACTTCGCGGTAAATAGCGGCCAAAAATAGCGATTTCGCAATTCAAAAATGGTTCATGAATTGCCTTTAAGAAATCTCAAATAGAGATTCCTTAAATGCAATTCCTCGCAATTTAGCGATTTCGCAATTTGCGATTTTTGCATTTGGGGTGATGAATCCCAAATGCAAAAATTGCGCTCGCCAAGGGCCAGATTCTCAGAATCTGGCCCTTTGCGAGCCGATTTTACAATGATGAATCTGGCTGATTGTTCCGTATATGGCCAAGCATTTGAACATAAAATGTAGCCATTACATCTTACCGTTAAGACGTTTGACCAGCAACTGAACTACCAGTTCTCCTATTTTAGATTGTTGTCCAACGTGCTCAGCACAGAAGGAAAACGGAGGCTCGCTGCTTTTTCTTTGGTCCAGTATGTGCGGTTCAAAGGGTAGAGTGGATTATACTGACATGCTGCTTGTTCTGTGCTTTTCAGTGCAAATAGGCTACATACGGATAATGAAATGTGAGACGAGATGTTCCCTGTTTTTACTGTGGCTAGTTTTTTACCGCAATGTGGCATCTACGGAGCACATTTATATTTTGGTGTAATGAATAATGAATACTGACTTGCTTGTATTTATGGTAAAAAAGATAGGGGCCCCATGTACATGATTCTTTTATCCATTCTATGACATATGTATTTTAAGGATATGGTAATGTATTTATTTTATTTATCTCTGCTTATTTCAGGTACTGCAAGCACTCACTGTGCCAGTATGGTATTTTCTAAGGAATAGCCACACTGTACCTATAAGTACATGCACCTTAAAGACACAGTGCTTAGAAGGTAATCCCTTTGCTGCAAATTTCATACATGTGGGACTAGAGGTGCTCACACTTGCTGACATTCACTCCTCATGCACACATTTAGGATTAAAGAATAAGTAGAAACCCTGTCTTAGTGGTTCTTAATCCAAATAACCTCATCAATAGAGAAAAAAGGATTGGAACTTTAAGGAACTTATGTAACAAAGTTACTCAAATAGTGACTGAAGCAGGGCAATTTCAAAGTAGACAAGTGGACAAACTCAATGAAAACTAAAAAGTGCTTGAACAGAATAAGTTTGTATACAAAATATAAAATTTATTTCCTCCCAAACGGGTTACAATCTAAAACATGATTAAAAATTAATGCATTCAGGCCACCCAAGAGTGGTCAACAATTGCAAAATATACTTAAAAACAATCCTAACTACAAAAGTGAACACAGTCGACGCAGCGTTTCGGTGTTTTTCTGTCTTCACACCTTCTTCAGGACGTTCACACAATAGAATTGATGTCTGTTAAACGAGTGGGTATTAACATCACTCGGCAGACAGTCTGTTCTTGGCGGTTTTGGATTCGCATTAAGCTGTATACTTTTTGTTTAAAATATCAGAAATTCAAAGTGCCCGGAGGAGCCACCGAAGTTGATTGGATTAAAAACCTGTTTTTAATTCAGGCTGCCTCTAATGATTTCGTGGCTTTTAGTCATTATACTGATGTATTGATTCTTCTTATGGTACAAAAAACCAATATCTTGCTCTTGAAAACTGCAATCGGCCTCCCTGCTCCTCCGTGCTTCAGCGTTTCGGTAAACCTCCGTGATGATGTGGGATCTCACATCATCACGGAGGTTTATTTTGCAATTGTTGACCACTCTTGGGTGGCCTGAATGCATTAATTTTTAATCATGTTTTAGATTGTAACCCGTTTGGGAGGAAATAAATTTTATATTTTGTATACAAACTTATTCTGTTCAAGCACTTTTTAGTTTTCATTGAGTTTGTCCACTTGTCTACTTTGAAATTGCCCTGCTTCAGTCACTATTTGAGTAACTTTGTTACATAAGTTCCTTAAAGTTCCAATCCTTTTTTCTCTATTGATGAGGTTATTTGGATTAAGAACCACTAAGACAGGGTTTCTACTTATTCTTTAGTGTCAAGTTCCCCCACCTGTCGCAAGTAGCAGGGGTACCTCCATTTCTTTTGAGACACATTTAGGATTAGCCAGCCTTAAAACAAGGTGTCTATGGACTCAAGGGTCTCCACCGTGCATGCTATCTTGAAGTAACAGAGATAATCCTTGGCAGTGACAGTATGCTGTGGAGCTTCTGGGTCATCCAATGGAGAATCTCTTATTGCTATTGCACAACCATGCATTATGCCATGTGAATTACCATGAATTCAGTGGGGATTGCTTGCCTATGAAAAGTGCCATTCCCACCAGGCCACCAGGGGAAACAGCCATAACAGCATGACACTGCTTGAAAAGCCATGCAATGTCAGTTTCTTCCCCAAACCCCAATCCTTTAGTTACAACTCTTGTAATGCAGCCCAATCAATGGTGGTGGGGATGGTGGTGAGGTGTCCAGGATGGTGCCATGGCCAAGGCCTAAATGAGGGTCTAGGTGAACAAGTAATCATGTATCATGCTTCTGAAGGTCTTAAACTTGGGAACATCCTTTATGTAGGGACTCCATATTGCAAGTCCATTTCCACAGAAAGACCATTTGAAGATGTTTTTCTCCCAGAACTGGAATATGGAATTGCGCCTTAGTGAATACTACCTGCTTTCATTCACTGCCTGATAACTTGAGATATTGTATGAGGGTATGCAGGACATTTTATGGAATCAGGTCCTAAATTGCTGTAACTTTTTGTTAACCTTTTGCTAAGAAGAGGGCGGAGAGAATCAGTTGATCAATTCCATTTGCTGTATAGTGATGTATGACTGTCCAGTAATTCACATCTGGTGGGCAACAGAAATTGTAACCCATTGTTGCGATGACATAAAGGAATTGCAGACTGCTTTGACTTGAGTCTGTCAAAACAGTGCTGTGAAGCAGAGAGCACCGCTTTGGGAGGGAAGGGAAAGCAAAGAAAATGGTGGTTGGAGGTGGAGGGGCAGGCCAGATTTTATTTTTACTTTAGGGATAGGAAGGATAAGGCAAGATATGCATGGCTCCCCAATTGCTCCTCTTCCCATGTGTAGCAGTTAAAAACAGAAGCTAATGACTTTGGGAGCTATACATACCATACAATTATAAATGCATAACAAGGGAATTACGGCAATGTTTTTCACATCTGACGGATATCATAGACAGCTTAAGGATACCTCTTAATATGATTTTTAAGGTCACTCAGAGCCCCTTCGTAAAAAAAAATCCCTGTAATTCACTGTTACACACCTTTCATTCTAAATATGTGAGTACTGAAAACAGAGAAATGTAATCCTTATTTGACCAGAAAAAAGAATGCTTATCAAATCTCCGCTGCAGTCACATTTGCAAGTAGAACTCAATTGGTGTAACTAACAAATCTCAGAGGACCTTTCCTTGTTAGTTTAGGGGAGTCAATTCAGTACTCAAATGCACACTCTCAGGAGTAATTTATATTTACTGAGTCTGAAGTAATATAGATTAGTTTAGACAGGATGCTAAACATGCCAACACATCCCTAAGAAGCTGTGTGTCCACGGTTCGTGCAGTACCCGATTTGTTGGCAAGAGTTTCATCTTAATACTGTTTTCCAAACATGTACCTTTCCTTATGTAGAACAACTGCAGGCACGGTTTAAGGCAGATAAAAGATAATTCCCCCAGCAGACTACATTTCCTGAACATGTATTCATTTCCTTTGCAGCCACTCTAAAATGTCACACTGTGATGATTCAGAGAAGGAGGACAAGACTGCAGCTTACCTGAACTATAGTCAGCTTTTACAAATGGAACAGTATATCCTGAAAGCCTGCAGGCAGAATAACCTCCCATCTGATCTGCAGGTGGGTCCGCCATTATTATGACAATCTGGAGCACGGTCATGGCACAGGGAGCCAAAGCTTTCTTTAAGATACTAGAAAATTGCAGAAATGTTGGAGAAAAAAATGCAGTATTATAAATGACATCCGTTATTCTGTACCTGTCAGAGACGCTGTAGGGCAAGCGGCACTCGTGAAAGGTCACATTTCATCAAAGTGTCTCATCTGGTGCAATGTTGCTTGAACTCGTAAATGACCTCACAGATTTAGGCAAATTCGATTAAAATAGAGATGTATATGCTAATTTCTTACTTTCTTAATATTATTTGTGAGAGCATTACTTAAATACCTTCTTCAGGTTTTTGTGAGGCAGCCACGTGAAAATCATAGTCAAGAGTGGAGAATCTCTTTTCAAACTTGTAATGAAAGAAAATGTATAAACACATGTTGTCCCTCATATCAAAATCTATTCTAGCCTGAATTATAAACAACTTTTGAAAAATATGTTACTACACTTTTCAAATGTATTTATCAATTTTCAAAACATAACCCTTGTTTGCTACGATAAATTCACTATATTCAAGATTCAGACATCAATGTCTAGGTTTCAAAGCCCAAGAGTTACAGCTTGGAATTTGTGATTTAAAATTCAAGATTCAAAATACAGGATATACTTATTCATGTAAACAGCAGCAATAACAATCAATATTTACCTAAATAATAAAATGTGCTACTTCAGGGCATCAAGTTTTGGAAGAATCAACCAGACTCATGAATTCTGACTGTGGAACTATCTCTCAATATTGTAACAACTGGGCAGAGCAACCCAATTAGTGATTCAATTTTGACCTTGTCAGAAATAAATTCAATAATCAAGTTTCGACTTGCAATACATATTAGAATTGCACTGTTGTTTGTTAAAACTGCTGTAGAAATGTTTTCACCTACAAAATGGTATGTAGGAAAATGTGCTTGCTTCATAACATGAATGAATTCTTTTTCAATGCATTATTAATGTTGCAACATAATTCATAAATAAATAACATGTAGGGAAAACAAGCTTGCTTATGTGCATATAAAATAATGTAAAGATGTTTTTAGTGCCATGGTATCATTCTTAAATGTGTCCCTTTAGGTAGGCCCTAAAGCCTTTTCTTTTGACTCTTGCTCATAGTTAACAGACATTTTGCATAGCGCCAGCATCTTACTTAAGAATGTGCTGACTTCAAGCTTATGTTTCCTTAGCCTCATCATGCCATATTAGCACATCCATATTAAACAATGGACTATGCTGTGAATGTTAGAAGTTATAATGATTTAGAGATATTATATATGTGTTAGAAATTCACCCTTTTAGCCTGTTCTTCCCAATCTTTTGTGTGCTGACTGGTACTAATGGTAGTTGACTCTGACTGTGCCCTGATCCCTGCTAGTCAGTTCCAGGGCCAGTGCTATATTAAACACACACATGCATTGAGGTACACTTATCATTTGCATGACCTACACTATAAGTCCCTAGTAGATAATAGGGCAAGGGGATGAAAACGACCTGTAGGCCATTCATATATGATAGGGCCTGGCAGTTTAGAGGCCAGAAGCCTGTTTTTGCAATTGCATGCGTGCACTGCTGAAAGCCTGAGGTCATTTTAACAGCAGTCCTGAGTTGCAGCACTACTTTTAAAAAGTAAATTCACTGCAAACATGACTTTGGTGGTAGGGAAACTATAACAGTGATAATCTACATTATTGTTACATATCAGGTACCCCCAACGTATCCCTTGGGGTGGGGCGTCAGGTAACTATAAGCAGAGCCCCTAAAAAAGATGTGTTATAAAGCCTGGTGAGGACAAAAATTCCACTTGTATTGTTCCCCAGTGTAAGACATCCCCTGCAAAGTCAACTTTGGTGCTGTAGGCATTTTGAATTATTAATCAACATCATTTTTGCATATTAGGCAACACCCAAGTCTCCCTTAGGTGTCCCAGGGATTGCAGGTCCTGAAATTATGAGCCAAGTCCTTATATAAGATAATTTATAAACCCTGGTGAGGGTACATTTCATTTTCCCCATTGTAGATACTTGGTCTCATAGACTAACATGGCAATATGTTATCGACAAATAACCGTTGCTAGGAAAGTATAAGATATCATTCAAAGGCTTAACATACTGGTAGTGATAAATCCAACATATTGCTCTTGCTAAATTTATCATAACTTGTACAGAAAATATGTTATAACACTTTCTCGTTTGTAAGTCAAAATCCAGTCTCCCTGCAGTCGTTCCTGATTGGTCAGTGCTTACAGGCTTAGCAAGGCTGCCTTGATTAGGTGATAAGAGGCTATCCGTGGGAAAGGCTATCTACTGGAGAGAGCTCTGCAGCTACACAGGAATCTCAGGGTAGGGGTGAGGGGTTGAAAAGCATGAGACTTCATGGAAGGATAGGACAGGCAGGGAATGCCTGGCCTACCTACCCCCAGTCCCCTGTACTCCAGCCATATAGCAGACTTAAGTTAGGAATTTGCAGATGTCAGGAGAGGAGAGATATGGAAATGACCCACACTGAGAGTTGGTTTAGGTACCTTTTACTGCTCTGCATCATGGATTTTGGAGAAAAGTGCTTTTTGGGACCAGAAAATGCCACACTTTGGAGGATGTGGTCATGTGGATGGGTGGCACTCTGCATCTCATTGGTCAGGGTGTTCCCCTCTTGATGCATAGAAACTGAGAATAAAAATGCAAGAAGTGCATAGACCCTCAGTTCTGCTGCCTGAATTTCCAAGGAGGAGGACTGTCCTGCTAGAATCCTGAGCTGCATTCAAGGACCTTTCTGATGAATAATGTGCCTGCTGCACTATCCGGTATTCCAGCTCAGAGGATTTTGCCTTACTTCAAGAAGAAGCAAGAAGTGGACTCCCTGCAGCTAAAGGTTAAAAGAGCTTAACTGACCCATAGTTGTGCTCCTGGAGTGTTTCCAAAGTAATTTTAAGGGGTTGATAATGTGCATTTTAGGAAGTGTAGTCCAGGCCTGCCAAGAACCATCCTGGAGATGCCAGACCCTTGGATTTGTGTTTTAGACCTTTGCTACCCACAAGGAGATCTTCTAGAAGGACCTACAGAAGACTGGATAAGTTATGGGAACCTTTGAAAAAAACTTCCCTAAGGTGACTGACCTGACCCCCAGGGCCAAGCTGGCCACCTTCAATCGTGACCTGGCACAGATTCCAGGTTTGTCCAGCTGAAGAGCTTCAAAGGTCAAGCAGGCAAACAATCACCAAATCCGGTCTGGTTAAGTGCATCGAAGACCCTCAGGAGAAAAAGCTTCAGAAAAGTTTCAGAGTGTGAAGGTAAAACCGGGGCTTCCCGCTTAGTGTATTTGGGAAGGGCTCCATCACAGCCGGTCTGGAAGTTTGACTTTGTCCTGGTCAAGTGCAACAATATATCCCAGAGTGGCGTTAAGGGTTTCTAAACATTAGAAAGTGTTAATTCTTTATAAATTCATATCTCTGGTTCCCTCTATTGAATTTTAGTGGTTTTGGTGTCATTTAAACGAGGAAAATATGTCCTATTATAATAAGTTGGTGTGGGGTATTTATTGTGTTTTGTCTTACTTATTAACTATATTGGTGCTTTAAATGCTTTACAGGCTTGTCTTATCATTTAAACCTTATTGCTCGGTGTCAGCTACCAAGGGCTGCACAAGAAACTAATTTAAAGAGACCCTTTTAAGGGCCCAGTACCTTGTTAATGATGGTAGGTATATACTTACCACCAATAAACCACCTTCCAACATTAAGCCTTGCCAGAATAGTATTTCTAGTTTTGTCTCAGAATATTCTACTTGCTTTGCATTCACAATGGATATAGAGCGCTTCTTTTAGCTTAGGTAATAAGGTTCTCATGAGGACATTCCTCCGTTTCTGCTAATGTATGATACATTGCTTAATATACCCTTGTGTGAATGTTTACCGTGGGAATCGAGATGAAAATAATCGGAAGATGACAACACCATCAGATGAGCAGTTATAATCAGAGGAGAACTGCTAACCATTTTTAAGTTCGATATATTATTGTGTGATTTTATATTTTTGAGTGTTCCTAGCTTGTCAGTCTTTGCAGAAGCAGGAGAACTCTCTCACGTAGAGATGCAGACTCTCTTGCCCTTTCTCTTGACCCTTACTTGGGACTAATTTTGAAACTATACACTTGATTTATTCTTTCTCTTTGTTACCGACAGCTACTGCTAAAGGTGACTTCACTCTCTACGTTACTTAAACCCTATTTCTAATCAATGCTAGTGCAATGGCCATTTATCCTTTACTGATATTTTAACAGTTGCTGGTGCAACTGTAGGGATCTCGACTGAGTTTCAAGAATGACTCTTTTTCGAAAGGGAACTCTTAATGGGTTCTAATATATAGAAGATAATAACTTGTACAGAAAATATGTTATAACACTTTCTCGTCTGTAAGCCAAAATCCAGTCTCCCTGCAGTCTTTCCTGATTGGTCAGTGCTTGCAGGCTTAGCAAGGCTGCCTTTATTAGGTGATAAGAGGCTATCCATGAGAGAGGCTATGTACTGGAGAGAGCTCTGGAGAGACCTCACGAACACTCTGTATTGATTAATGCTGTATTACTTACCAGTAATCTTCATTACTCCGGGTCCAGTTGTCCTCATCCCATTAATTATAAATGTGGAGATAACCATCTCCCGACAGAAAAAAAGACAAGAGGAATGCAGGGACCCTAATACTGCCCCTCCCACTGGAAGTACATATGCAGTACTTACCCAGCATCCCTCCTGTACAACCAAGCCCTGAAAGAAGGCCGGCCATCCGGGAGGGAGGGAGGAGTGTATGAATGGGACGAGGACAACTGGACCCGGAGTAATGAAGATTGGCGGTAAGTAATAGAGCATTTCCCCCAGGTCCCTTATGTCCTCGTCCCATTCATTAACAATGTGGAGCATACCAAAGCAGAAAACCGGCCTTCCGAACCCACAAACGCACTCAGGAAACCACAACAAACGCAGCAACCCAAAGGAGCACGAGAAGGAGGGAAGGGGGGACAACAGGGACCAAACATGGAGACAACCAAGAAAAAAACTGAAGGCCAGAGCCACAACAAGGAGGCCCAAAAACCAGACAAACCGAAGACAGGGCAACCAGGGCAAAGACCCAAAGGACACGGCCAAGGGACCCACCTGACAGGCCAGCCCAGCCCGGAAACCAGTAGGAAGGCACAAAGGACCTGGCAGCCGCAGAGACACTGAGGAGACAAGACCACCCCGAAGAAAGAAGCCAAGACGGGCCAACAGGGCGCAGGCACAAACACCCAGACCAACAAGGAAGGAGGGAAGCACAGGCCAGAAACGGACCCAACCCACCAAACCAAATGACCCGGCCCCCAGAGAGGACAGAGGAGGAATCCAACCCAACCCTACAGAGGAGGCCCAGGAACAAGGAAAGAAATGCCAGCACCACCAGGGCCACCAAACAACAATCACCACGCACCCAACCCGGAGGGTGGAGCCACTACAAGAGGCTAGGCCGAAAAGAGAGGGAAGGAGACAGAGACCAGACACCCCAGGTGGCCAAAAACCCCACAGGGAAGAGGGCCACTAGCCAAACCAGGACAGCTCCCACACCCAGACCAGCAGAGGCAGAGGACGCCAATCCTAAAGACCACAGGCCAGAGAAGCCCCCAGAAATCACCAGCAGTGGACCAAACAACAGAGGCCAACAAAAAAATCGAAACCAACAAGCCGGAACCGAACAGGCCCAGCAAGGGAGGGGATAGGGCTACCAGCCACAGCCCCAAAAACCCACAACTCCAGAGGGAGGGAAAACAAGACAGGGCACAAGCCCAGGGCAATGGGAACCCCCAGCAGCCCCCAAACCAGCAAACAACCAGGCAAGAAACCACCGAACCACAAAGGCCGGAAAAAAACATGTACCAGCACAGTGGAGGACCGCAAAGGCACCCAACACACCGGCCAAGCCCCCAGCAAGGGCAGGAGCAGTGGAAAAGGCCCCTTGGTGCACAGCCAACAGGCCAGAAACCCACCAGGCCAGACTCCAGCCAACGCCGGAAAGGAGCCAAGAAAACAGGTCAAGAAACAGGACAACAAACACAAAGGATCCAGGAAGCCATGACAGGAGCCAAGCAACCCACCCAGGCAGGCCCAACCAGCCCCCGATAGGAGCCCAGGCAGCAAAAAGGCCGAAGCAAGGGCCAAAAGAGAACCCCAGCACACCACCACCAGACCACACAGAAGGGCGGAAGAAACAAAGAGAGAAAACCGACGAGTGGAAATCGTAGGAAGCAGAGAAGCCAGAGGGCCCACCAGCAGCAGACCCCGGACAACCTGCAGCCATGAGGGAGGACGCCACAGAGGCCAAGACGAACACCACAGAACCACATCCCAACAAGAAAAGGGGGGCAAACACCCACACACAGAGCAGAGCTCGCAAAAGGAAAGGTAGACAGGAGCGAGCCAGGACACCAGCACCAGGAAACAACCGGGAACGCCCGGCAAACACACCCCACAGAGAGGAGACAGCCAGAAAGCCAAAGAGGCACCGCCAGATGCCACGCAATACCAGCAGGAAGCCAGCAGGCCAGGAGTAACAGGAAGCATCCCCGGAAATGCCAACCCAGAAGCATCGAACACCAGGACCCCACACAGGCCCAGACAAGGCCACAGAAAGAGGGCCAACGAACGGAGACACCAGGACCAGGGAGAGAAACGGACACCCAACAACAGGAGAAGCAGGCCCGGGAAGAGAACTGACAGCAGGAGCAGGCCCAGAAGGACACATCAGGACAGGGACTGACACCAGCGGAGCGACCTGCCAGGCCAGTCGGAGAGAACACAGGCAAGGACACAGGTCCAAAGAAAGCGACCAACAGGCACCAAAAAAAACTCACAGGAGCCAGAAAAGCCCCAGGGGACCCCAGCCAGGCACCCAGGAAGGGGACCAGACCATACCAGGACCGCCCCTCCAGGAAGCAACTGCCCCCGGAGCCCAGACGGAACTCCAACCGTAATACGGAAGAGGGAAAAACAGGGACCAAAGCCTAGGACAGGGCAACAGCGAAAGACCGCCAGGCACAAACAGCAGGTGCACAAACCCCCAAGGACCAAACAGGCGAACCCCCACAGGGAACACACCCTGAGGAGGGGGGTGCAAAGGAAAGGAAGAGCAGGAGCCCAAACCAGACCAAACAGCACTGATGGCCGAACCAGAAGGGGTGGCCAGGACCCACCGAAGTAAGCCAAAGACACAGTAAACAGAGCAGGGGCGCAGCAAAAGCAGGGAACACAAGGACAAAGCCAAGTAAACCCCATAAGCCATCAATAGTGCAAAGGGAGCACCAGAACCAGGAGCAACCAGGAGAGCAGCACCCAGCAAGGAAGAGGCAGGCATACTGAGACAACACCAACCAGCCAGCCCACACAAAGCACACCCCAGCAGAAAGAAGGCCTGGGACAAACCCCGGCCACTGGAAAAGGAGGCAGCAACATTTGCAAACCCCGGGAATCAGGAGGAAGCAGACACCACACCACACTGGGGACCCAGCACCCTGAGGCCAGACCAGAGAACCAGTACCATGAACACCCTGAGGAGCAGGACAAGGCAGGGATGACAGAAAGAGAGGGCAGACCCCGGCAGGACCAAAAGCCCAAGAAAGGGCAAGCACCAACGAGGGGGGCAGCCGCCCATACCCAAACAAGGGCGAGGAGCACGGCAGAAATGCAGGCCCAGGAGGATCACAGACCCAACCGCAAAACCCAGGGAAGCCAGCCACCGGCCAGAGCAGGGAACCACAGGAAGACACCAGATCAGCGGCCACCGCGCCAAAAGGGAGGCAGAAACACAGCACCACCCAGGACGACAGCTGAACACCCCGGAACACTCTCAAGGGCAGGCAAAACACAAAAGAAATGCCAGACAAGCAGGCGTGGCAGGGACGACACCAGGACTCACACACAGCAAAAGGGGAGACATGCAGCCAGGAAGAAAGGCCGGATAAAACACACCACCAGGCACCCAGCCATGACAAGGAGAACCAGGCTGGGAAACATGCGAACCCAACCGACGCCCCAACACGGCATCTCCCATACAAGCCCTGAACCAGGAAAGGCACAACCACCCAGGGACGGAGCACCACCAAGCAGGAAACAGCCAGTGCTCAGCAAGTGCAGGGTGGAAGGGGGGGCGCGAGCCTGACCCCGCAAAGGAAAGCCGAGCCACAGTAGAAAGGCCCGCAACACCAAGGCAAGACCCGAGTAACCGAAAAAGGGAGCAGATTCCATAAGAGCCCAAAATGAGGGCAGGCAGGACTGAGACCGTCAAGGACAACAACGAAGAGCGCAGGTCACCCGAGAGGCAGTCGCCCGCAGGAGGAGAGAAAATGCAAGGCGAAGGGCCCAGCACCACCCGCCGGGACCACACCCAGCAAGCGCAGCCAGCACAGCAGAGCAGCAAGTCATGTAGCCATCATGGCTGGGGAGCGTACTCGCAGCCCAAAAACTGTGCAGCATGGCAACAGGCAAGGGACGCCAGGCACAGATCAAAACAAAAGAACGGCAGGCAGAGCAAGAGCCATGAAGGAATGAATTGCAACGAATGAGCGCAACACACACGAGCCGTACCCAGCGCAAGACTCATGCATCACGCGTGGTGCAGGGCTGAAAGGAAGAAAGCTCACTAACCCTACCAATGAGCCGGCATTCTACCAACATAATGCAGGGACCGAAACCGCCAACAGTCGAATAGGCACAGGCAGCGGGAGCACACAACAGCATAGACAGAGTACCACGCAATACCAGGCACACAACCGAGCCGTCCGTGCAACAGAGAACCGCCAAAGGCAATGCCCCAGGCCATCTGGAGAGAAGCGGCATCCCACTCAAAACTGCGGAATGCAGTGTCTATCCTGGAAACAGAATAAAGCATGTTAAGCTACGAAGTGCCCACGAAGAGAAAAGAAGAAGGAAAACAAATCTGCCAAGCTAGACTCACCTGGGGCGGGAGCCAACACCAGCGCTAAGGCCCCCCCATCAACTTCCAACAGGAATCCTGGAGAAACGAGGAACCTTTGCAAACAAGGTATGTCCCACCCGGCCAGGCTCGGGAAGACTCACCCGCGAACCGGAAGGAAACAGGAACACATGCCCCAGCCGCAAAGGACCGGGCGGCCAAGCAGGATCCTGGCAGGAAGAGAGATTGACTCCCAGCAAGCCCGGCAGGCCGATAAACAGTCCAGGATACCCCGCGCCTGCACAGCCAGGCAGCCGGGTGGGGGGAGGAAGAAGCACCGCCACTCCAGCCCAGCAGGAGTAGCACCAGCACACCCACGTCCATTCTGTCGACAGACAGAAAAAAAGAAGAGGACGGATGCTGAGTAAGTACTGCTTATTTACTCCCAGTGGGAGTGGCAGTATCAGGGTCCCAGCATTCCTCTTGTCTGGTTATCTCCACATTGTTATTGAATGGGACAAGGACATAAGGGACCTGGGGGTAATGTTCGATGCTCCTCAACTATTTTTTATTTTTCTATAAACTAAACTAATCTGAATAAAGGTAACAAATCCTATAGAATAAATGTTTTTGAAACATTACCAACCTCTCATCATTGAGTAGACACTAAGGGCCAAATTTATGAGAAAGTGACTAAGTGCTTCACCGCAAGCCATTTGGCTGCGTCAAACTGAGTCACTTTCGAAGCACAGGAATACAACATATTTACAATAATATGTCGCATCCCTGTGCTTTCCCCTGCAATGGTGCACAATTGGCTGCCATGCACCAATGCAGCCTTTAAGGGTGCTTGCGTTAACAGGAGATTTTTTTGTGCAGGAAGGATTACCAGAGGTGTTTGCCCCTTTCTATGTATTTCTCCTTGTTGCACCTCCCTACACCTCCCCTAGGGAGACATAGGTTTCTGACGCACTGCCAGGTTTCCAAAAGGTTGTACATCTGGGAATGTGGCAGAATCCATGGGTGTTGGATGGTAACACCCACAGCAACACCCAAAGTGCTTTGTAAAAAGGGGCTGAATTTACAAGGACACTAAAAGCCACACAAGGGGGCTTGTAAATATGCTCCTAAGAATCTAACAGCTGATATATGCATCACTTGTGTTTTCATTCCAGGTCCATTCAAATACGGTGGCCAAGGTCCATTGACCTAGAAGGGAGCCATCAGCACTTCCAAAGGACTAAATCTGAAAGTTGAGGCGTTAGGTCCTAATGACCTCCTGGGAAACTATCCTGTGATTTACCGCAGCCTTCTTGTACTATTTTCTGCAGACTGTCACTCGGTTATTACATCATTTCTTTTTCTAAAGATGCCATTCAATAAAGAAAGAAAAGAAAGGTAATTCTTTAATTGCATCCCAAGGATCAAATTAGGATCTGAGGGGCATATTATCAAGGGGTTTTATCTCCGTTTTTTTGGCTTAAAAAGCCAAGAAAGCGGAGATAATATTATCTCCCTATTACCTAGCTGTTGCTAACACCAGTTAGCGACAGCTAGTAGGAGATAGCGACCATCTTGGGCCCCGCTTTGCATGTCAGTGATATTTATCACTAATGACATGCAAAGTGGGCGTGCCAAGATGTTAGCGACTGGAAACAGTCGCTAACATCGCTATCTCCTATCACAAACTTTTGGAGATATTCGTGCTAAGTGCGAATATCTCCAAAAGCTAACACCTGCCCCTGAGCAGTTCTTAGCCATGTTATCTAATGGTAGGTGGATAACATGGCTAAGAGCATTAGCTCGGTAATGCATGAATATCGCTGACTTTTCAGCGATATTCATGCATTTCGGCCAATTTTTATCGCTTAGGAGATAAACCTTGATAATAGCAAGGCTCCTAAGCGATAAAAATCGCCGCAGCTCGGCGATAAAAATATCGCCGCTAAACCAACATAGCAATAATTATCTCTAGTTGTTGGTAATATGCACCTAAATCTCTCACCTTAATGGTAAGTCTTAAGGCTGGACTGATCCTAGCAGTTGGCGTGTAAAGTGTTCTCTTATTTGGGCAAAAATGTCCATATGATCATTAGTTTTTGTAGACAATTCATTTATAGTCTGCTATTTATTACAGTTCAATCATCCATCTTAGTAGGCAATATCCGCTTCTCCCAATATTTATGAAAAGTTAACAACCACAAGTTCCATTTATCACGATTTATGTCATCATCCGGTTGCCATAGGACTGGCCATATGTCCCACCAGTAGTTTGTAACTTTATGATACCCCCACAGAAGATGGGCTATATCACAACCCTCCAAACCACATCGTCACCAAGTGCCCTGTGGGAGCAGACCAACCCTGAATATCTTAGAGACAGACCACATTCCAATTCTATAGGATCTTAAAATAAGAGATTTGTTAGTGTAGATTCTCTAAACAGAGTCATGTGCTGACCAGTCCTTTGAGAGTATTTTCGTCGCAGAGCTAATTGCCAATGTTGCCAGGTTGTATCTACCGCAGAGGTCAAGTAAATGTAGTCTATTATCAACCCATTAAACCATCTCATGTTAGAACTAGCCATATGCAAATCAGTGTTGGTCTAGGTCCAGTAGGAACAGTGTAGCCCAAACTACCCATACAGGTCCTCTATGAAGCAAAACACAATCAATCCAAGACCGCTTTTAGGCAGGTATCACCAGATATCAGTTGTTGAACATCATGTATGCATTTAGTCACCAAAGAGACCCAAAAAAGGTAGAGAATCTCACATAGTCAGCATGGGTTGACCTCCAATAAATCATGTGTCTGTTTTCAAATCTGCATCATTGCTGTAACTACTGGTTTGTCTAGTCTCATTAATAACAGCTTAAATCCACATAGGGCCCTCAGGTTAGAGCAATAGGCCAAAATGTATCTTTCCATTGTCATCTTTATTGAAAGATCCCATGTGTGCAGTAACCTGTTCTGTAATTGGGATAGGTTGTGCTCTAGATAATGGGAACCCAAAAGGGGGAGATGTGGACCACCAGATTTAGTGTGTGCATATAACTTGCCCATATTTGGAGTTTGTCGTTTGCCCATACAATGTTTTTATCTCACTGTCTATTCTATTCACTATAGAACACCAGATAGTAGTAGGCAACATGCTATCCCATGTCTTTAGGAAAGGCATCAGCCTCACATTGCATTTCCCCCAATTAAACCTATGCACAGAAAATTCAAAGAAGGCATCAAGAAGTGAGGTTAGCAGAAGTGTGTGGTCTACTCACTGTCATCAGTAAATCGTCCACTTATAATTTAATTTAATTGGCACAGCTCTTAATGGGACTCCCTGAATCTTTAAAAATGCTCTGATAGTGGTAGCAAAGGCTCCAGAACGAGGAGGAAGGCAGCACATGTTGGGGTACACAACCAGAAACATTCAAAAGAAGGACAGAAATGTGGAAGAATGAGTCCAAGTTAGTATATTTTTTTCTTGTTTTTTATCTTGTCAATGGCAAGTCAAACATGTTATTCTGTTCAAATCATATATGTTATTTCAATGGATATCCAGCTGCCAACATGTGTTTCGTCCTACAAACCTTTTCAATCTGGAAATAACAAGGATGTCCACTTGTTACAAATATTACATGCTGACAAAGAAGTTACTGTAACAAACATATAGTGATCATGAAATATTACATATGGAGTACACTGTTGGAAACTGACAGTTCTATGTGGTAATATATATTGATCTAAAGACGGAGTAACATCGTCAAAGCATAGCATAGGGTAGTGGATAGACCCGATCGCCTAGAAGTATTAAAGTCAAAAAAGAGAATATATTCTGCCATTTAAAACAAGAAGCTTTCCTATATTGTGAAAAGTAATTCAGTGCATCTGCCAGACAAATAAATCTCACGAGGAGCTAAGAATAGAAGTAATCACCCAAAAGTTTCTTAGATATAGGGAAAGTCCTAACACCACCTGCCACTTAATATATGTGTTGAGCAACCGGAGCTGCTTAAGATAAGAAGAGGAAGTTACCTAAGTGTTGGATTCCTTATCACGGAGCAGAGTAAATGAAAAAAAAGTCCTGTAGGTAGTTTTAAAAAAAAGCAATAGTGAAAGTCCCTGCATTCATGCATGCAGAATAACACGAGCATACAGTAAGAGTCAAAACTTACAAAGCATGATAGTCCTGCATCAGTACAAGACATTAGTATTGAATCACAGTAAGTGCGTCAATTGAGTATAACAGCATTGTACTCGTAGTCAAACATACTGTGGTGTAATGGGTGTAGGTGATATATAATAGGGTGATATATAATAAGGGAGTGCTGTTATGTGGATTGAAGTTGTTAATTATACAATAAATTATGGTATTTTCTATATATAATATTGCCTATAGTACTTACAATTACGTTCAGGCAAAAGTTGATGACCAGTAGAGCTAAGGAGCCTGATATGTATTTGAGCACCTAAACCTCATTATAAAACCCTAAAGATGTAAGGTGGAAGCTGGCAAATGAAAAAAGGTATGGTTACTTTATACAAACAAAACAGCTCCTGGGGTAAAAACCTATTGTAAAGCAGGACAAGTGACTCAGTCCCGAGTCCTGTAATGATTACCAGTAACATTTATCTCAGGTTGATGGTAGACAGCAAGAGCGCTCACCACCACAGGTGAATGACTCCCGCAGGAGCAAATTGGCCTCAGGGAAAAAAATCTCCCTGGGCCAATAAAAATTCTCTATTTTTGAATTAAGACTCCTGCAAGACTCTTGCATGAGTCCCTTGGATACAACCATCCAGATAGACAAATGTTTTTAAAACTTTAATTTCTTAAATACTACTGAACAAACTTACACATAATCACAAAAACCACAATCTGTGAACCAGGATATATTTAGCTTCTTGGCACATTTGATGTAATGCTGTTGAGCAGTTTTTGCCAAAGTGCTTCTTAAGGAAGTCTATGGAAAAATGCATGAGGGTTGTGAATTTTAGGACTCGTCTTTTTTCTCAGTCCTTGCTTAACGAATCGCCCTGAAACCTTCTTATCACGCACGAGGCAAAAAGGAGGACATTTGTGGGAAGATTTGTGAAGATTTGTTAAGTGCTTCCAAAGCTATAAGCATAATAAATAAGGCTGTATTATGGGAGAAGTCAGCTGTGATGTCCACAATAAATCTCTTCTGTATGAATGGCCCCACATTCTGTTTTTCTGTCTGAAGAATGAGCTTAAGTTTGGAGATATCTCAAGAGGCACACGCACGATTTATCAGTCAGCCATGAGTGTCTGGATTAATGCCTGTGTAACCTCTGGAATTCCTAGTTATCCATATATGTAAGGTGAAGGAGATGTGGCAGAAAGGCAGTCAGAAACACAATCATGCTTCCTCCCTCACTCTCCTCTTGCACTTCATAGAGTCGGATGTTATTCTGGCAGGACCAGACTCATGAATACGTAATTGTTTATTGTAGCTGCCTGATTTTCATGGTGTACTCCAATTGCAAACACATTAGTCTATCTAATTTGTCAGATCTCTTGTTGGATGCATCAAGACTGTGATGAATAGTTATGAGGTCAGTTAATAGGAGTTTGGGTCCACATGTATGAATTTGCTAAAAGGGGTTACTAATTGTCCACCTATTTTACCAAATCCAAATCCATTTTGGTTTTTCAAAACAACCTATATACTAGTAAGGTAGTTTACAAATGCATTAGGTCGCAATTTGACCTACCTTATGAATATAAATGAAGTAGGTCACAAATTGCAACCTACTTTAAATCACAGCATTAACAGGGATGGTGGCCTGCTGACGTCAGCAGATTTCCATGTCTGGGTACACTTTTAAACAAAAACTTAAACAAAAAAATCTAACCAGTTTCCTTTGAAGGAAAATGGGTTGCATCTTTTTAAAAAGAGAGAAGAATCAGTAACATTTTTAAAGTGAACAGTGGTCCATGGGACCACTACCTACTCCTAAATACATTTTGCTTGTTAACATTCACAAAGACCATCCCATTCCTGTTTGTGAATCGGTTATCATTGCATGTTAGTAGTTGGTGAAGTCTTAATATTTGGGATAGGATTTTGGGTGGAAAACGTTATTGAGTACCATTCCAATTTGGTATTTGGAAAGGAATACCTAAAACACGGCCCTTGCAAATACTGAATCAGTATTTGATCCCAATCCTAAATTGAAATTTGGTGACATGGTTTCATTGCAAACATTCATGCTCATCCTTGCACAGTAGGTATGTGCATTGGTGAAAAAAATTATGGCTCAGAGAAGCAGCCGTAATGTTGAAGAAATGTTTTATTTTCTCCAATCCTTTCCAACTTTGCATGTGCTCTGTACTGTAGATCAAATGATGGTATTTTGGACAGGAAGGGTACACTTCCAGTTCAAAATCTATGCTTGATATCATGCAAATCCTAGCTCTGTGTGAAAGGTTGTGTGCATTGGTGCGCTACTGGTGCAAAGTGTTGCATTGGGATTTAGCCCTAAAGTAAAGCAAAGTAGTGGTATGTTCTTCTTTACAAATACTTTCTATCAAGGGGATGTACCAAAGAAGGTACATGGGCATTCTCATTCAGCCACCCATGGCTATTGATATTAATACATAAATACTATCAATGGTGGGCAGGGATTTGCATCAAAAAATTATTTTCCCTTGAAGTTTTCTTTCCTCCAAACCTTTCCAACATTCTGTAACTGTAGAGTAAAGACCTCAGAATGACTGTGTGGACATGAAATTACCATGCAGTATTCTGCATAGTATTCTCTTTTCCAAACAGAATAACAAGCACATTTACCTCCTGCTCTGACCAGATGCTAAATGTATGAAATGCATCCATCTGGTGTGGAAATGGAGGGGGACAGGGCTAGGGAGAGTAGGGGAGGGAAGGGGAAGATAAGGGAAGAGGTAGATAAGTTCTGGCAGGGAAATGCAATGAATGCTCCGTCCTTGCCTGAGAAAAAAGGATGGTCAGAGATTAGGCTTGAATGCTGTAACAGACAAATCCTCAAGCAATGTTACTGGTTGGTTAAACCAGGACTTGTGTTCCCGCACCAGGGAAGGCCAGGTGCAGCAAGACCAAGGCAATCGAGGTCAGGTGGAGCAGAATTCTATAAGGAAATTCTGCTATGGCTCACTCATAATTAAGGACCTTGTGACTTTAAGGTGTAGCATGATAATATGAATGTGCAGAAGCCCACATGCAAAGTAAGTCAGTGGAGGCTCAGCTCCTTCAGCTCTGTACTGAATGAATTTTGCTTGGCTATTGACCAAGCTATAGTCCTCCATCTCAATCTAATGCTTGTTTATGATCCAGATGAGATGTCTGCCATAGCAAAATTCACTGGTGATGGAGAGACGAAGGATATCCAAATAATATGCCCTCTTTTGCTAGCCCTAATAGTGTTAAGAAAGGAAAAGCACGCAGGTGATAGACTGGTGAGCAACCAATCTGTGACAAATCTGTAAAAAGCAATAAGTCCTTATGACTAATAATATTAATGAACACTCTGGATACATTATGTAGAGGTATGTGGAGGAAAACCTAAAGCTCATATGAGTGAAGATAGCTGGGTCAATCCATCACAATGAATTTTGAGTGAAAGGCTCAATATGACCACAAGAGTGGCAAAAATATACTATTAAAGTAATCATTTCAATTAGGAAATATTTGTTAGATTTCTCTTCATTTCCAAGGTGCTTTTTTTAATAATGGTATGAAAGGTAGAGCTGTACACATAAATACATCAGAATCACTTGGTGTTTACATTTTGTTTTCAGCTTTGAACAAACAGGACAAAACGTGTCATCTGTGATCTATTGAATGGAAAGTGAAATACCAACACAATAATGAAAAGGAACTTTCGAACAAAAGGATGATCTCATGTAATTAATTACCCTCTTCTTAACCTATTACTTTATGCATATGCATGCAATCTTGGTAATTTGCACTCAGACTTTTCTCTCTTGGAATAAAAGGCAGTGATCGACACCTAGCAGCAGCGTGTATTTGGATTATTGGCATTGGTGATTGATGCAGACACATTGGATGAGGACGCATTGGGTGTGTCCCAGCCAATTCTACTGCTTCCCTGTTTTGTTACCAAAGTGAAAGGCTCATTTTCTTGGGAAAAAATTAAATATTCAATTCAACTCAATTCAATTCAGCTTGATTCGGTTAAAAAAGTACAACCGTAAAAGCATTCTAAAAATAAACTCCTCATAATAGATCAAACAACCAATACCATTGAAACTCATAAATCATGATATAAATTGATTGATTTACAGCCAGATATCTTGTAGAAATTTCAATAATAGACAATAGAGATTACTATATGAGTGTGCAAATGTTAATACAGAGACAGCATTTAATCATTTCCCATAAATTCTAAGAGCAATATGTATTATAAGGGACACCAATCTACAATAAATCCTATGTTCTTTAATAAACTAGGGCCCGAAGATGTGAATTATTCTTTCTTTTTTTAATTGACAGTTGTATAAAATTGACTACTGCGTTACATACTTTCTCATTTTCTGAGCTACTGATACAATTAAAAGCAGATTTAAAAAAAAAAAATTCTGTTAGGAAATATAGGTCATAAGATACTCTTCCTAATATCTCAATAAAAAATTACAAAAAAGAATACAATGTAGTGTTGACTGATATGACTTTCTGTCTCAAGGGCAATTTGGAAGATTTTTGTTCCATTTGCCTATAACAGGAAATGCTAGTAGGTAATGAGGGTACCCATTCTATGAGCCCTATTTTTAAATCTTTTTTACTACAACATAGAATATTCATGGGATCATTAGATCACTGGGATTCTTTCACCTCAGATACTGCGTATAAGTACATCTTAGTTGCAGTGGATTTGTGCACATGCTTTAAATGGCCCTGGCCACAAGGAAGTGCTGATACTCCAACAGTCATGAGTGTCTTTGTGGGAATTTCTTTACATGTGGCACCCTCCATTTGGACCAGGGTCTGGCATTCGCCTCTAAGGCTTACAAGGATGCCATGAGGTCTTTGGGGGTGCAGGTCAAATTTACGTCTCCATACAGGCCTGAGGGGAATTCAGTGTTGGAGCGTTTAACCGTGACTTAAAGCAATCCTGGACAGCTAGGGTTTTAGGTACTGGTAGAAGCTTGCTGGCCAATCTGTATAGCGTTCAACGTGAACTTAATAATCTCACTAGAAAGTCACTGGGTGGGCGGACCCCATACGAAATGCTCTTCGGCATGAAAATGTTTGTCCCAGACCTTGAGGGTCTAGACATGGCAGCGTCTGCCGCACCCTCAATCAATAAATCAATCAATCACATTTGTAAAGCGCGCTACTCACCCGTAAGGGTCTCAAGGCGCTGGGGGGAGGGGGGTGGGTGCTGCTACTGCTCGAAGAGCCATGTCTTGAGTTGCTTCCTGATGGAGGGATGGTCCTGGGTGAGCCATAGGTGGGTGGGGAGGGAGTTCCATGTCCCTTTGACGTAGATGGTCATTCTGCTGTATTACAGAACCTACACGAGACTCGAGATAATCTAGTAAATGAGCACTTGCCCTCCACAACTGATGCTACACTTCAGATTATGGTAGTTGGCTGGCTACCTTGAGTTGGTGACCTGGTCCGTGAGAAGGTGGAGAACAAGAAAGAGTTTGGCCCCTCATATCGTGCACCAGTTCCAGTTCTTGTGCAGGGTACAAGAACAGTCATTTTACCTACACTTCCTGGTCGCAAGGATAACAGTTACATCTCCATTGACAATGTCAAATTACAATGTGTGGACGATTATTCTTAGCATGACTCCAGCCGTCTCTTGTCCAACAATACTGCGAAATTCTGTTTTGGCCTCGGCAAATACCAACAGGCCTGACATTGCCATCGAGATGCATACAGTTACTAATCCATGATTGAATCCACCGGGTGGTGATCCTCATGAAGATACTGAGTATACCTTTGCCACAGATGTGCAGTTGACCAGTCATATTTCCATTTGACACTAACAACATCGAGTACCCGCTCGAACATTTCTATTTTTGCTATTTACTTTAAAAGACATGTTTTTGATACCCCCTTGGACTTACATGTGGCTGGTACTTTTTTCAAATTTTTTATTCATGTCAATTGGATTTGTAGTTGTATTTTTAAGTCTAGTGAACGGACATTATGTTAAGGAAAGATCTTCAATTAGGTTAATTGATGGAACTTTGGTACCCCACTCCTCGTCCCACATCATGAAGAGGGACCAAACTTTTGTCAACATCACAGCTTGGCCTGTGTTAGATGGCATTGTATGGGATGCTGTAAAATGTCAAATTCATGGCCCTACAGAGGTTATTAATGTCCCCAAGGTACTTCATGTTTCAATGGGGGATATTGTAAAACAAAATATACACTCTGATGATTGGGATGTCTAGCCGTAGAGGCTTTTTTCTGATTTGAAACATTATGCTGCGTTAGATGCTGAAGATTTGCACTTAGACTCTGCTAATTATGCAGACTTATTCTGCTACCAACACAATGGCAGTAATTTCCTGCATTAAGCTACCACATTTAGAAATGGGGTTAATTATACACTATGGAAGCATTGCCCAGCCCACATTGAAGGCAGCCTGAAAAATCTTTTGAGGAAGTTTACATATTTTACTGATTTTAATCAAACCAATCCTAACATCTTTTAATTTAAAATGACTGCAAAGTACTCTCCCACACTAAATCACTGTTTTCGAAGTCCTTTATCGATCAATTAGCTATAGGGGGGCTATGAGATGTGTAAAGATACTACTGATCGTAAATCTGTTTTGGGTTCTAAAAGGTGGCAATTGCAAGGCACTGAAGCTTTGCATTGTGCATGTCTGATTCCTAACCACATGTTGTTTTTGAACTCTACAATTTCACAAGCTACTTACTTTGGATTGGCTGCATCTAAAAAAATAAATGCCCCTTCCATTCCTGATTTGGGAGAACACCCTACATGGTACAATCACACAGATAGGCCCCTAGGTGAGTTACGGTCCCTAATAACAAATTCTTCCTTTAATATTTCCAGCTTGGATCCCCAAGGATGGTTATTATGGCAGAAAAGTTCAAATTCATGCCAACATCTTTTTCTGGGTCGGTCCCAAAGCAATGCACAGATTAGGGTGGACCCCCATTTTGAAAACGCCCTTCCTCTTACTACCTATTCAGTTGGCAAATTGTTCCAGAGCTGGCTTAAACATTTCACTTTAGAGTTACTTAAACTTCATTTGTCCAAACTGACTGACGATGTTGATTTGAATGACTTTGTTAAAGGCCCTGTAGGAGGAAAGTCCAAAAGATGGATATATGCTATTTACAACGAAGTTTGGAAACTGTCCCAAATTGAAGCTGCTTCTAGATTAAGAGCAATTGATCAAGCTAATTTAGAAAAAGTGCTTGCTGTCGTTGACAATAGCATTAATACTCTTTCTTCCAGAATTTACACCTTAAATAATATTGTGTCTGTTTTATATCATTGTCAAAATCAATTTCGTTCTATCATGCATTTTGCGTGGACTTTTCAAAACTTAAAGTCTGGGAAAGTGCCTTGGGACTACATGAATACCTCCTCACTGTTTTTACCATTTAATCTGACTGAAAAACAACAGTTTATGTCCGTGAAGGACACAATGTATTTGTTTTTGCATATTGAAAAATTAGAACCTTTAACTATTTCAGTTGCCGAATCTAATTTAGCTGTATAGCTCATTAATGGGTTAATAAAACTGCCCTTCCCCTTGTTTAAATTCACTTCTCGTATGAAGCTCTATGCCATAGGTAGATTTGAACCAGTGGGAAGCACCTATCTCCATGAAGTTTGGTCTCTGCCATTCACATATAGGTGCCTGAGATAGTGTAAAGAAGTTTATTTAAAGGGAGAGGAGCGCACTTCTATACCTGATCACTCACTGGTTTGCAAGAACATACAATTGCACGGCTCATGTAACACACAAGCCCCAAATTTAGCCTGCATTTTAAAAGGTAATCCAGTGCCAGCTATAACACCAACGTTCACACTGCTAGCTGTAGCTATTTACTTTTAAATATTGAAGATTGCTACAGTATGCTGGCAGGGATTCCGTACATTGTGACATTCTCCCAACATGTAGTTTGCTGTAAAAATGTGCTTTTCACGCCCCCGCATGGAAGACACGATGTATCCATCTGGCCTTCTGTTCTGACCTTGAAAGCAGATTTCAACAAGATGAGCAGAATAAGGGCTCTATTGCCCAGAAAGAAGTTGCCCTTACTTCTTCCCGTGAAATATTTGTCCTTCAAGTGGCAAACACCTGCACAGAGGGGCATGCGCTTTTAAATACTGATCTCCCACTTAATTTCGGTGCTTTGATTCACACTCTATTCAATGCCTCGTCAACAACAGGCTTGGCACATTTTTTGTAAATTGTGATCTCCGGTCTTGTGACCTCATTCCAAACTATATTTTGCGTGATCAAGGCACTTTTCATTCTATTTTTTCCAACATCTTCGGTGGATTACCATTAATTCTCGCCTTGGCTGCCGGTGTGCTGCTGTTGATTTGCTTGCTCAAAAATGGTTGCACAATCTGTGCTCATGCACAGAACTATGCACAGGAAATCAGGACCTCCGTGAATTGTGGTGTACCAAAAAACTCACCTCAGTCAGCTATTTCTTCTGTGGATTTTCAGGAGTAGTCATGTGTAGCTGAAGTAACAACAACAGTTCTAGGACGTCTGCCGCCGTCCACCCTGGAGCATATAATATCTTGGGTCTAGTTCTCCCCATCACTCATTCTGCCATTTTAAATAATAACATAGGTATTTTTGTGGGTAAGTTGGTAACGATTAGAACAGAAGTTGTGTTATTCGTTGAGATCTTGGTTGGGCCTCTTTAGGATGCAGATGAGTCATAGTGACCATTAACATGGGAAACCTACAGGTCCAAACAGGAATTAGTTTTAGTTTCTACTTTCACTTAGCAAGAATGTATAGCCCCCATTGTGTTGTTAAGCTTGAATGCCTCATCTAAGGCATCCAGTTTACTATTAATTGGATTAATAGGGGCCAAAATAATCTCTGCCGGTGCGGTTTCTATTTGCTGAGGGCCCTTATTTTGAGTACTTACTCACTTGTTCCATGTTGGCTTCTTGCTAGGGCAGGTGCTTACAGGATGTTTTCTGACTCGCTTGTGTGCTGGTGGTGAAGAAGATTCAGATGTCAAAATGAATTTGGAAATAAATTGAGAACACCCCTTAGCCCCATTCACATCATTATCCTTTCTTAAGCCCCTGCCATTGTTGCTGCTTGTGAGGTTCTCTATGAGATTCTCTAGGTCATTAGCGGAGGCAAGAATCAGGGTTGCCAGGGTCATTACAAAATCATGGCTAGTGGAACCACAGGATCTCTCCTTCTCTCTCTTTCTTTGTTTTGAAATCAAGAAGAAGGAGGACTGTTTAGGGTAAATCCCTCCCTCGTTGGAAATTATTACAGAGAGGCTCCCTTGCTGCGTACCTGTCTGCATCACACGTATACAAGGACTGTCTAACCTTTTTGATTCCCCCCTTAAATAGGTTGACTTTTGAATCAGGAATGTAAAAGTCTGTTATAAGCTTTATGGGTAGCACTCTCATCACAAGCTATGGTCCGTCTGACCCCTATGCTAACACATTAGGGATCCACTAGCCATGAAGAATGCCCCAGACCTAGTAGGCTAATCATTGAGGGCAGAAACCTGTTGGCTAAATAACAGATGGGCTTGACTCATTGTACTCTGTGACACCCGTCCCACAGAATTGTTTTTAATATACCTAGAGTCCTCACTAAAAAGTGATAATTGAGGAAGTGTAAGGTAGCTTTAGTTTGTCTGGATCTCTGTTTTGTATCCATCCATAAGAATCTAACAGCTGATATATGCATCACTTGTGTTTTCATTCCAGGTCCATTCAAATACGGTGGCCAAGGTCCATTGACCTAGAAGGGAGCCATCAGCACTTCCAAAGGACTAAATCTGAAAGTTGAGGCGTTAGGTCCTAATGACCTCCTGGGAAACTATCCTGTGATTTACCGCAGCCTTCTTGTACTATTTTCTGCAGACTGTCACTCGGTTATTACATCATTTCTTTTTCTAAAGATGCCATTCAATAAAGAAAGAAAAGAAAGGTAATTCTTTAATTGCATCCCAAGGATCAAATTAGGATCTGAGGGGCATATTATCAAGGGGTTTTATCTCCGTTTTTTTGGCTTAAAAAGCCAAGAAAGCGGAGATAATATTATCTCCCTATTACCTAGCTGTTGCTAACACCAGTTAGCGACAGCTAGTAGGAGATAGCGACCATCTTGGGCCCCGCTTTGCATGTCAGTGATATTTATCACTAATGACATGCAAAGTGGGCGTGCCAAGATGTTAGCGACTGGAAACAGTCGCTAACATCGCTATCTCCTATCACAAACTTTTGGAGATATTCGTGCTAAGCGCGAATATCTCCAAAAGCTAACACCTGCCCCTGAGCAGTTCTTAGCCATGTTATCTAATGGTAGGTGGATAACATGGCTAAGAGCATTAGCTCGGTAATGCATGAATATCGCGGACTTTTCAGCGATATTCATGCATTTCGGCCAATTTTTATCGCTTAGGAGATAAACCTTGATAATAGCAAGGCTCCTAAGCGATAAAAATCGCCGCAGCTCGGCGATAAAAATATCGCCGCTAAACCAACATAGCAATAATTATCTCTAGTTGTTGGTAATATGCACCTAAATCTCTCACCTTAATGGTAAGTCTTAAGGCTGGACTGATCCTAGCAGTTGGCGTGTAAAGTGTTCTCTTATTTGGGCAAAAATGTCCATATGATCATTAGTTTTTGTAGACAATTCATTTATAGTCTGCTATTTATTACAGTTCAATCATCCATCTTAGTAGGCAATATCCGCTTCTCCCAATATTTATGAAAAGTTAACAACCACAAGTTCCATTTATCACGATTTATGTCATCATCCGGTTGCCATAGGACTGGCCATATGTCCCACCAGTAGTTTGTAACTTTATGATACCCCCACAGAAGATGGGCTATATCACAACCCTCCAAACCACATCGTCACCAAGTGCCCTGTGGGAGCAGACCAACCCTGTATATCTTAGTGACAGACCACATTCCAATTCTATAGGATCTTAAAATAAGAGATTTGTTAGTGTAGATTCTCTAAACAGAGTCATGTGCTGACCAGTCCTTTGAGAGTATTTTCGTCGCAGAGCTAATTGCCAATGTTGCCAGGTTGTATCTACCGCAGAGGTCAAGTAAATGTAGTCTATTATCAACCCATTAAACCATCTCATGTTAGAACTAGCCATATGCAAATCAGTGTTGGTCTAGGTCCAGTAGGAACAGTGTAGCCCAAACTACCCATACAGGTCCTCTATGAAGCAAAACACAATCAATCCAAGACCGCTTTTAGGCAGGTATCACCAGATATCAGTTGTTGAACATCATGTATGCATTTAGTCACCAAAGAGACCCAAAAAAGGTAGAGAATCTCACATAGTCAGCATGGGTTGACCTCCAATAAATCATGTGTCTGTTTTCAAATCTGCATCATTGCTGTAACTACTGGTTTGTCTAGTCTCATTAATAACAGCTTAAATCCACATAGGGCCCTCAGGTTAGAGTAATAGGCCAAAATGTATCTTTCCATTGTCATCTTTATTGAAAGATCCCATGTGTGCAGTAACCTGTTCTGTAATTGGGATAGGTTGTGCTCTAGATAATGGGAACCCAAAAGGGGGAGATGTGGACCACCAGATTTAGTGTGTGCATATAACTTGCCCATATTTAGAGTTTGTCATTTGCCCATACAATGTTTTTATCTCACTGTCTATTCTATTCACTATAGAACACCAGATAGTAGTAGGCAACATGCTAGCCCATGTCTTTAGGAAAGGCATCAGCCTCACATTGCATTTCCCCCAATTAAACCTATGCACAGAAAATTCAAAGAAGGCATCAAGAAGTGAGGTTAGCAGAAGTGTGTGGTCTACTCACTGTCATCAGTAAATCGTCCACTTATAATTTAATTTAATTGGCACAGCTCTTAATGGGACTCCCTGAATCTTTAAAAATGCTCTGATAGTGGTAGCAAAGGCTCCAGGACGAGGAGGAGGGCAGCACATGTTGGGGTACACAACCAGAAACATTCAAAAGAAGGACAGAAATGTGGAAGAACGAGTCCAAGTTAGTATATTTTTTTCTTGTTTTTTATCTTGTCAATGGCAAGTCAAACATGTTATTCTGTTCAAATCATATATGTTATTTCAATGGATATCCAGCTGCCAACATGTGTTTCGTCCTACAAACCTTTTCAATCTGGAAATAACAAGGATGTCCACTTGTTACAAATATTACATGCTGACAAAGAAGTTACTGTAACAAACATATAGTGATCATGAAATATTACATATGGAGTACACTGTTGGAAACTGACAGTTCTATGTGGTAATATATATTGATCTAAAGACGGAGTAACATCGTCAAAGCATAGCATAGGGTAGTGGATAGACCCGATCGCCTAGAAGTATTAAAGTCAAAAAAGAGAATATATTCTGCCATTTAAAACAAGAAGCTTTCCTATATTGTGAAAAGTAATTCAGTGCATCTGCCAGACAAATAAATCTCACGAGGAGCTAAGAATAGAAGTAATCACCCAAAAGTTTCTTAGATATAGGGAAAGTCCTAACACCACCTGCCACTTAATATATGTGTTGAGCAACCGGAGCTGCTTAAGATAAGAAGAGGAAGTTACCTAAGTGTTGGATTCCTTATCACGGAGCAGAGTAAATGAAAAAAAAGTCCTGTAGGTAGTTTTAAAAAAAAGCAATAGTGAAAGTCCCTGCATTCATGCATGCAGAATAACACGAGCATACAGTAAGAGTCAAAACTTACAAAGCATGATAGTCCTGCATCAGTACAAGACATTAGTATTGAATCACAGTAAGTGCGTCAATTGAGTATAACAGCATTGTACTCGTAGTCAAACATACTGTGGTGTAATGGGTGTAGGTGATATATAATAGGGTGATATATAATATGGGAGTGCTGTTATGTGGATTGAAGTTGTTAATTATACAGTAAATTATGGTATTTTCTATATATAATATTGCCTATAGTACTTACAATTACGTTCAGGCAAAAGTTGATGACCAGTAGAGCTAAGGAGCCTGATATGTATTTGAGCACCTAAACCTCATTATAAAACCCTAAAGATGTAAGGTGGAAGCTGGCAAATGAAAAAAGGTATGGTTACTTTATACAAACAAAACAGCTCCTGGGGTAAAAACCTATTGTAAAGCAGGACAAGTGACTCAGTCCCGAGTCCTGTAATGATTACCAGTAACATTTATCTCAGGTTGATGGTAGACAGCAAGAGCGCTCACCACCACAGGTGAATGACTCCCGCAGGAGCAAATTGGCCTCAGGGAAAAAAATCTCCCTGGGCCAATAAAAATTCTCTATTTTTGAATTAAGACTCCTGCAAGACTCTTGCATGAGTCCCTTGGATACAACCATCCAGATAGACAAATGTTTTTAAAACTTTAATTTCTTAAATACTACTGAACAAACTTACACATAATCACAAAAACCACAATCTGTGAACCAGGATATATTTAGCTTCTTGGCAAATTTGATGTAATGCTGTTGAGCAGTTTTTGCCAAAGTGCTTCTTAAGGAAGTCTATGGAAAAATGCATGAGGGTTGTGAATTTTAGGACTCGTCTTTTTTCTCAGTCCTTGCTTAACGAATCGCCCTGAAACCTTCTTATCACGCACGAGGCAAAAAGGAGGACATTTGTGGGAAGATTTGTGAAGATTTGTTAAGTGCTTCCAAAGCTATAAGCATAATAAAAAAGGCTGTATTATGGGAGAAGTCAGCTGTGATGTCCACAATACATCTCTTCTGTATGAATGGCCCCACATTCTGTTTTTCTGTCTGAAGAATGAGCTTAAGTTTGGAGATATCTCAAGAGGCACACGCACGATTTATCAGTCAGCCATGAGTGTCTGGATTAATGCCTGTGTAACCTCTGGAATTCCTAGTTATCCATATATGTAAGGTGAAGGAGATGTGGCAGAAAGGCAGTCAGAAACACAATCATGCTTCCTCCCTCACTCTCCTCTTGCACTTCATAGAGTCGGATGTTATTCTGGCAGGACCGGACTCATGAATACGTAATTGTTTATTGTAGCTGCCTGATTTTCATGGTGTACTCCAATTGCAAACACATTAGTCTATCTAATTTGTCAGATCTCTTGTTGGATGCATCAAGACTGTGATGAATAGTTATGAGGTCAGTTAATAGGAGTTTGGGTCCACATGTATGAATTTGCTAAAAGGGGTTACTAATTGTCCACCTATTTTACCAAATCCAAATCCATTTTGGTTTTTCAAAACAACCTATATACTAGTAAGGTAGTTTACAAATGCATTAGGTCGCAATTTGACCTACCTTATGAATATAAATGAAGTAGGTCACAAATTGCAACCTACTTTAAATCACAGCATTAACAGGGATGTGGCCTGCTGACGTCAGCAGATTTCCATGTCTGGGTACACTTTTAAACAAAAACTTAAACAAAAAAATTTAACCAGTTTCCTTTGAAGGAAAATGGGTTGCATCTTTTTAAAAAGAGAGAAGAATCAGTAACATTTTTAAAGTGAACAGTGGTCCATGGGACCACTACCTACTCCTAAATACATTTTGCTTGTTAACATTCACAAAGACCATCCCATTCCCGTTTGTGAATCGGTTATCATTGCATGTTAGTAGTTGGTGAAGTCTTAATATTTGGGATAGGATTTTGGGTGGAAAACATTATTGAGTACCATTCCAATTTGGTATTTGGAAAGGAATACCTAAAACACGGCCCTTGCAAATACTGAATCAGTATTTGATCCCAATCCTAAATTGAAATTTGGTGACATGGTTTCATTGCAAACATTCATGCTCATCCTTGCACAGTAGGTATGTGCATTGGTGAAAAAAATTATGGCTCAGAGAAGCAGCCGTAATGTTGAAGAAATGTTTTATTTTCTCCAATCCTTTCCAACTTTGCATGTGCTCTGTACTGTAGATCAAATGATGGTATTTTGGACAGGAAGGGTACACTTCCAGTTCAAAATCTATGCTTGATATCATGCAAATCCTAGCTCTGTGTGAAAGGTTGTGTGCATTGGTGCGCTACTGGTGCAAAGTGTTGCATTGGGATTTAGCCCTAAAGTAAAGCAAAGTAGTGGTATGTTCTTCTTTACAAATACTTTCTATCAAGGGGATGTACCAAAGAAGGTACATGGGCATTCTCATTCAGCCACCCATGGCTATTGATATTAATACATAAATACTATCAATGGTGGGCAGGGATTTGCATCAAAAAATTATTTTCCCTTCATGTTTTCTTTCCTCCAAACCTTTCCAACATTCTGTAACTGTAGAGTAAAGACCTCAGAATGACTGTGTGGACATGAAATTACCATGCAGTATTCTGCATAGTATTCTCTTTTCCAAACAGAATAACAAGCACATTTACCTCCTGCTCTGACCAGATGCTAAATGTATGAAATGCATCCATCTGGTGTGGAAATGGAGGGGGACAGGGCTAGGGAGAGTAGGGGAGGGAAGGGGAAGATAAGGGAAGAGGTAGATAAGTTCTGGCAGGGAAATGCAATGAATGCTCCGTCCTTGCCTGAGAAAAAAGGATGGTCAGAGATTAGGCTTGAATGCTGTAACAGACAAATCCTCAAGCAATGTTACTGGTTGGTTAAACCAGGACTTGTGTTCCCGCACCAGGGAAGGTCAGGTGCAGCAAGACCAAGGCAATCGAGGTCAGGTGGAGCAGAATTCTATAAGGAAATTCTGCTATGGCTCACTCATAATTAAGGACCTTGTGACTTTAAGGTGTAGCATGATAATATGAATGTGCAGAAGCCCACATGCAAAGTAAGTCAGTGGAGGCTCAGCTCCTTCAGCTCTGTACTGAATGAATTTTGCTTGGCTATTGACCAAGCTATAGTCCTCCATCTCAATCTAATGCTTGTTTATGATCCAGATGAGATGTCTGCCATAGCAAAATTCACTGGTGATGGAGAGACGAAGGATATCCAAATAATATGCCCTCTTTTGCTAGCCCTAATAGTGTTAAGAAAGGAAAAGCACGCAGGTGATAGACTGGTGAGCAACCAATCTGTGACAAATCTGTAAAAAGCAATAAGTCCTTATGACTAATAATATTAATGAACACTCTGGATACATTATGTAGAGGTATGTGGAGGAAAACCTAAAGCTCATATGAGTGAAGATAGCTGGGTCAATCCATCACAATGAATTTTGAGTGAAAGGCTCAATATGACCACAAGAGTGGCAAAAATATACTATTAAAGTAATCATTTCAATTAGGAAATATTTGTTAGATTTCTCTTCATTTCCAAGGTGCTTTTTTTAATAATGGTATGAAAGGTAGAGCTGTACACATAAATACATCAGAATCACTTGGTGTTTACATTTTGTTTTCAGCTTTGAACAAACAGGACAAAACATGTGTCATCTGTGATCTATTGAATGGAAAGTGAAATACCAACACAATAATGAAAAGGAACTTTCGAACAAAAGGATGATCTCATGTAATTAATTACCCTCTTCTTAACCTATTACTTTATGCATATGCATGCAATCTTGGTAATTTGCACTCAGACTTTTCTCTCTTGGAATAAAAGGCAGTGATCGACACCTAGCAGCAGCGTGTATTTGGATTATTGGCATTGGTGATTGATGCAGACACATTGGATGAGGACGCATTGGGTGTGTCCCAGCCAATTCTACTGCTTCCCTGTTTTGTTACCAAAGTGAAAGGCTCATTTTCTTGGGAAAAAATTAAATATTCAATACAACTCAATTCAATTCAGCTTGATTCGGTTAAAAAAGTACAACCGTAAAAGCATTCTAAAAATAAACTCCTCATAATAGATCAAACAACCAATACCATTGAAACTCATAAATCATGATATAAATTGATTGATTTACAGCCAGATATCTTGTAGAAATTTCAATAATAGACAATAGAGATTACTATATGAGTGTGCAAATGTTAATACAGAGACAGCATTTAATCATTTCCCATAAATTCTAAGAGCAATATGTATTATAAGGGACACCAATCTACAATAAATCCTATGTTCTTTAATAAACTAGGGCCCGAAGATGTGAATTATTCTTTCTTTTTTTAATTGACAGTTGTATAAAATTGACTACTGCGTTACATACTTTCTCATTTTCTGAGCTACTGATACAATTAGAAGCAGATTTAAAAAAAAAAAATTCTGTTAGGAAATATAGGTCATAAGATACTCTTCCTAATATCTCAATAAAAAATTACAAAAAAGAATACAATGTAGTGTTGACTGATATGACTTTCTGTCTCAAGGGCAATTTGGAAGATTTTTGTTCCATTTGCCTATAACAGGAAATGCTAGTAGGTAATGAGGGTACCCATTCTATGAGCCCTATTTTTAAATCTTTTTTACTACAACATAGAATATTCATGGGATCATTAGATCACTGGGATTCTTTCACCTCAGATACTGCGTATAAGTACATCTTAGTTGCAGTGGATTTGTGCACATGCTTTAAATGGCCCTGGCCACAAGGAAGTGCTGATACTCCAACAGTCATGAGTGTCTTTGTGGGAATTTCTTTACATGTGGCACCCTCCATTTGGACCAGGGTCTGGCATTCGCCTCTAAGGCTTACAAGGATGCCATGAGGTCTTTGGGGGTGCAGGTCAAATTTACGTCTCCATACAGGCCTGAGGGGAATTCAGTGTTGGAGCGTTTAACCGTGACTTAAAGCAATCCTGGACAGCTTGGGTTTTAGGTACTGGTAGAAGCTTGCTGGCCAATCTGTATAGCCTTCAACGTGAACTTAATAATCTCACTAGAAAGTCACTGGGTGGGCGGACCCCATACGAAATGCTCTTCGGCATGAAAATGTTTGTCCCAGACCTTGAGGGTCTAGACATGGCAGCGTCTGCCGCACCCTCAATCAATAAATCAATCAATCACATTTGTAAAGCGCGCTACTCACCCGTAAGGGTCTCAAGGCGCTGGGGGGAGGGGGGTGGGTGCTGCTACTGCTCGAAGAGCCATGTCTTGAGTTGCTTCCTGATGGAGGGATGGTCCTGGGTGAGCCATAGGTGGGTGGGGAGGGAGTTCCATGTCCCTTTGACGTAGATGGTCATTCTGCTGTATTACAGAACCTACACGAGACTCGAGATAATCTAGTAAATGAGCACTTGCCCTCCACAACTGATGCTACACTTCAGATTATGGTAGTTGGCTGGCTACCTTGAGTTGGTGACCTGGTCCGTGAGAAGGTGGAGAACAAGAAAGAGTTTGGCCCCTCATATCGTGCACCAGTTCCAGTTCTTGTGCAGGGTACAAGAACAGTCATTTTACCTACACTACCTGGTCGCAAGGATAACAGTTACATCTCCATTGACAATGTCAAATTACAATGTGTGGACGATTATTCTTAGCATGACTCCAGCCGTCTCTTGTCCAACAATACTGCGAAATTCTGTTTTGGCCTCGGCAAATACCAACAGGCCTGACATTGCTATCGAGATGCATACAGTTACTAATCCATGATTGAATCCACCGGGTGGTGATCCTCATGAAGATACTGAGTATACCTTTGCCACAGATGTGCAGTTGACCAGTCATATTTCCATTTGACACTAACAACATCGAGTACCCGCTCGAACATTTCTATTTTTGCTATTTACTTTAAAAGACATGTTTTTGATACCCCCTTGGACTTACATGTGGCTGGTACTTTTTTCAAATTTTTTATTCATGTCAATTGGATTTGTAGTTGTATTTTTAAGTCTAGTGAACGGACATTATGTTAAGGAAAGATCTTCAATTAGGTTAATTGATGGAACTTTGGTACCCCACTCCTCGTCCCACATCATGAAGAGGGACCAAACTTTTGTCAACATCACAGCTTGGCCTGTGTTAGATGGCATTGTATGGGATGCTGTAAAATGTCAAATTCATGGCCCTACAGAGGTTATTAATGTCCCCAAGGTACTTCATGTTTCAATGGGGGATATTGTAAAACAAAATATACACTCTGATGATTGGGATGTCTAGCCGTAGAGGCTTTTTTCTGATTTGAAACATTATGCTGCGTTAGATGCTGAAGATTTGCACTTAGACTCTGCTAATTATGCAGACTTATTCTGCTACCAACACAATGGCAGTAATTTCCTGCATTAAGCTACCACATTTAGAAATGGGGTTAATTATACACTATGGAAGCATTGCCCAGCCCACATTGAAGGCAGCCTGAAAAATCTTTTGAGGAAGTTTACATATTTTACTGATTTTAATCAAACCAATCCTAACATCTTTTAATTTAAAATGACTGCAAAGTACTCTCCCACACTAAATCACTGTTTTCGAAGTCCTTTATCGATCAATTAGCTATAGGGGGGCTATGAGATGTGTAAAGATACTACTGATCGTAAATCTGTTTTGGGTTCTAAAAGGTGGCAATTGCAAGGCACTGAAGTTTTGCATTGTGCATGTCTGATTCCTAACCACATGTTGTTTTTGAACTCTACAATTTCACAAGCTACTTACTTTGGATTGGCTGCATCTAAAAAAATAAACGCCCCTTCCATTCCTGATTTGGGAGAACACCCTACATGGTACAATCACACAGATAGGCCCCTAGGTGAGTTACGGTCCCTAATAACAAATTCTTCCTTTAATATTTCCAGCTTGGATCCTCAAGGATGGTTATTATGGCAGAAAAGTTCAAATTCATGCCAACATCTTTTTCTGGGTCGGTCCCAAAGCAATGCACAGATTAGGGTGGACCCCCATTTTGAAAATGCCCTTCCTCTTACTACCTATTCAGTTGGCAAATTGTTCCAGAGCTGGCTTAAACATTTCACTTTAGAGTTACTTAAACTTCATTTGTCCAAACTGACTGACGATGTTGATTTGAATGACTTTGTTAAAGGCCCTGTAGGAGGAAAGTCCAAAAGATGGATATATGCTATTTACAACGAAGTTTGGAAACTGTCCCAAATTGAAGCTGCTTCTAGATTAAGAGCAATTGATCAAGCTAATTTAGAAAAAGTGCTTGCTGTCGTTGACAATAGCATTAATACTCTTTCTTCCAGAATTTACACCTTAAATAATATTGTGTCTGTTTTATATCATTGTCAAAATCAATTTCGTTCTATCATGCATTTTGCGTGGACTTTTCAAAACTTAAAGTCTGGGAAAGTGCCTTGGGACTACATGAATACCTCCTCACTGTTTTTACCATTTAATCTGACTGAAAAACAACAGTTTATGTCCGTGAAGGACACAATGTATTTGTTTTTGCATATTGAAAAATTAGAACCTTTAACTATTTCAGTTGCCGAATCTAATTTAGCTGTATAGCTCATTAATGGGTTAATAAAACTGCCCTTCCCCTTGTTTAAATTCACTTCTCGTATGAAGCTCTATGCCATAGGTAGATTTGAACCAGTGGGAAGCACCTATCTCCATGAAGTTTGGTCTCTGCCATTCACATATAGGTGCCTGAGATAGTGTAAAGAAGTTTATTTAAAGGGAGAGGAGCGCACTTCTATACCTGATCACTCACTGGTTTGCAAGAACATACAATTGCACGGCTCATGTAACACACAAGCCCCAAATTTAGCCTGCATTTTAAAAGGTAATCCAGTGCCAGCTATAACACCAACGTTCACACTGCTAGCTGTAGCTATTTACTTTTAAATATTGAAGATTGCTACAGTATGCTGGCAGGGATTCCGTACATTGTGACATTCTCCCAACATGTAGTTTGCTGTAAAAATGTGCTTTTCACGCCCCCGCATGGAAGACACGATGTATCCATCTGGCCTTCTGTTCTGACCTTGAAAGCAGATTTCAACAAGATGAGCAGAATAAGGGCTCTATTGCCCAGAAAGAAGTTGCCCTTACTTCTTCCCGTGAAATATTTGTCGTTCAAGTGGCAAACACCTGCACAGAGGGGCATGCGCTTTTAAATACTGATCTCCCACTTAATTTCGGTGCTTTGATTCACACTCTATTCAATGCCTCGTCAACAACAGGCTTGGCACATTTTTTGTAAATTGTGATCTCCGGTCTTGTGACCTCATTCCAAACTATATTTTGCGTGATCAAGGCACTTTTCATTCTATTTTTTCCAACATCTTCGGTGGATTACCATTAATTCTCGCCTTGGCTGCCGGTGTGCTGCTGTTGATTTGCTTGCTCAAAAATGGTTGCACAATCTGTGCTCATGCACAGAACTATGCACAGGAAATCAGGACCTCCGTGAATTGTGGTGTACCAAAAAACTCACCTCAGTCAGCTATTTCTTCTGTGGATTTTCAGGAGTAGTCATGTGTAGCTGAAGTAACAACAACAGTTCTAGGACGTCTGCCGCCGTCCACCCTGGAGCATATAATATCTTGGGTCTAGTTCTCCCCATCACTCATTCTGCCATTTTAAATAATAACATAGGTATTTTTGTGGGTAAGTTGGTAACGATTAGAACAGAAGTTGTGTTATTCGTTGAGATCTTGGTTGGGCCTCTTTAGGATGCGGATGAGTCATAGTGACCATTAACATGGGGAACCTACAGGTCCAAACAGGAATTAGTTTTAGTTTCTACTTTCACTTAGCAAGAATGTATAGCCCCCATTGTGTTGTTAAGCTTGAATGCCTCATCTAAGGCATCCAGTTTACTATTAATTGGATTAATAGGGGCCAAAATAATCTCTGCCGGTGCGGTTTCTATTTGCTGAGGGCCCTTATTTTGAGTACTTACTCACTTGTTCCATGTTGGCTTCTTGCTAGGGCAGGTGCTTACAGGATGTTTTCTGACTCGCTTGTGTGCTGGTGGTGAAGAAGATTCAGATGTCAAAATGAATTTGGAAATAAATTGAGAACACCCCTTAGCCCCATTCACATCATTATCCTTTCTTAAGCCCCTGCCATTGTTGCTGCTTGTGAGGTTCTCTATGAGATTCTCTAGGTCATTAGCGGAGGCAAGAATCAGGGTTGCCAGGGTCATTACAAAATCATGGCTAGTGGAACCACAGGATCTCTCCTTCTCTCTCTTTCTTTGTTTTGAAATCAAGAAGAAGGAGGACTGTTTAGGGTAAATCCCTCCCTCGTTGGAAATTATTACAGAGAGGCTCCCTTGCTGCGTACCTGTCTGCATCACACGTATACAAGGACTGTCTAACCTTTTTGATTCCCCCCTTAAATAGGTTGACTTTTGAATCAGGAATGTAAAAGTCTGTTATAAGCTTTATGGGTAGCACTCTCATCACAAGCTATGGTCCGTCTGACCCCTATGCTAACACATTAGGGATCCACTAGCCATGAAGAATGCCCCAGACCTAGTAGGCTAATCATTGAGGGCAGAAACCTGTTGGCTAAATAACAGATGGGCTTGACTCATTGTACTCTGTGACACCCGTCCCAAAGAATTGTTTTTAATATACCTAGAGTCCTCACTAAAAAGTGATAATTGAGGAAGTGTAAGGTAGCTTTAGTTTGTCTGGATCTCTGTTTTGTATCCATTAGTTTTTTGTAAGAACTCCCTCCTACTGCCGAGTCTTCATGGAGGGTGAATCCGTCTTGGTAGTACGATCTTACCGAGGTGGGGAGAGGATGCCCTTTGATGAAGCATGACACTATTATATGTGTATGAGGCATCCTCTTCCATTAAGGATGTCGTCCCTGCTCTGAACGGTCCCATACTGTTCACAATAGGCGTCTACTGACTTTAACTAGGGTCTCAGGAACCTCCTCCGTACCTACCCCATTCTCTTTAGCACCCGACCATTTTGTGATTGACAATAATTAGCAATAGTCAGTAATCACAACATACTTTTCCCTCTTAGAGAGTCAGAGAATCAGAGGATCATTTATTGTTATCAGGTCTCATTCCTCAGAGTCTCCTTTCCTCTGTTTTGACAAATTGTTCTCTGGTCACAGGTGTACAGCTCTGAGATGCAAGTGTTGTTGACCACCCACAAGAAGGCCCAAGAGCGTATCAAAAAGAGTCACAGGGGAAGAATTGAAAGTACCTTACTCCTGACGTTACTTGGCAGTGCTGGTGTCGATGGGATAACCCATCCTGGGTTTCCTCCAGGCTTAGGCCAACACAAGTGGGCTGTTCCAACCGGCCTTACTGCTGGTTTTTAAGAATGAGGTAGGGACTATCCTCCCCCCAAAGTCAAAACTCCCCCTGTGGTTACAGTGATCCAGCTGGGACCAAATCAAACAGATGGTGCTTGATTCAAAGACAAGGGGTGGTGGCCCCACCCCGCCTCCTCCTGTCGTTGACATGCGCAGGACAGCCACGGGAGATGGCAAACACTTTTGTGTGTGCTAGCCTCTCATCTTCAGCACAGCTTCCTTGGACAGGTAGTCCCAAATACTCCCCAGGTAGAGGCAGAGGCAACCTTAGCAACAAAAATGGGCACCCGCACCGGGAGAGAAGGCAAGCACTCATGATGGCGTGGAGTGAGAATCTAGCCCCTCCTCCTCAGCACAACTTCCTGAGACAGGGAGTCCCAAACAATCCCCAGGCAGAGGCAACAGTAGCAGGAAAAACGGGTGGCTGTTCAGGAGGAGCAGCAGTAGAGTGGGGAGGAGAGTGCTTAAAAGAAATTAACTTTCTTGCCAGACCCGCCAGGCGTCCAGCCGCCTCCTCTTCCTGGCTTCTTCTGTGCCAACAGAAAGTAGGAAAGTACCTGGGCTTCCAGGTACCCCATAGCCAATCACAACGCTGCATTGTATTGTTGTGATTGGTCTGAGTGCCGTAGTTCAGTGCTCAGCCAGAGAATGGGAGCGTGGGCATGTTCTCCACCCAGGCTGTAATGCAGCCTCGGTGGAGAACAAGTAAAATACATATGACTGTTTGGCCAGCCTGAGAGGGCTGGCTAATCAGTCATTGCGCACTCACAGAGTGCCAACCACTCCACCCCCCTGCTCTGAGAGCAGTGCAGATCATCCCCGCCTAGACGACACAGCAGGAACAAATAAAATTATAATAACATCAAGTTTTTATCATTTTCTTTTTCCTTTTTTTACACTGCGAAAAGCAGTGTAGCACTGTTCCTCTGCCTAGCAGAGGAGCCACCACTGTACTTACTTAAGCATAGAACAAAATCTTTAACAAATTCCTATATACCATCATAAGGTTTTCAAAATTTTAAAGACCTTAAAGTCTCATATATTGTTTGCAACTTTAAGGATTACAACTAATGCTTTACATTTAAAGGAGTGATCATTAATACTACCAGAACTTAATCAAGAAACACCACTGAGAAACCCAGCTGCCGATCAATACTTAAAATGGTGCCAGACCCACCAATGGCAATCACAGGGGCCTATGCAGACATTTAAACTGAAATGGGGAAAACTGATGGGATTCTTCAATGAACATCATGTTGATTGGCTTGAATGCAGGAAACTTTTAGTCCTCAAAACGTATGTTCCCAAATTTCTCAACGTACAAAATTTTTGCAATAAAGAAAGTTCTGGGGAGGTTCATTGGGAGGTTGCTGACTTTGATGAGCAACACACTTAATGTGAAGTGCATCAGAATCAATTCAATAATCAATTCTGTATTAGCAGTCCTGATAAGACAGCGCAATGGGTTGAAACTCTTGATTATAAATGTTTACTTCCCGCAAGATTTGGTAAAAGGCAAACACAAATTCAAAAAGAACTCGATTCACTTGGGACTTTCAACCAAACCTCTCGCCATTGCCATTGTACATTTAAAACATTTAGAGGACCCCAATAAAGTCAACAATATTCCATATTCACATGTAAAACTGCTGGTGAAAAACAAGTTACCCACTCCTTTAAATAGATATACCTACAACCTTACATTTGACTCAGGGCATGGGTCCCTTAACAGCAGACTTATAGATGATCAACCTCAAAAAGAAAGGGGCATATTATCAAAAAAAGTGATATAGATATCGCCGCTTTAGCGGCAGGAAACTGCCGCAAAAGCGGCGATAATGGGCTTGATAATATGCTCTTGTGAATTCCCATAGCAGGCCAGGTTCTGGTGTTAACCAGAACTGGCTTAAACATTCCACTTTAGAGTTACTTAAACTTCATTTGTCCAAACTGACTGACGATGTTGATTTGAATTACTTTGTTAAAGGCCCTGTAGGAGGAAGGTTCAAAAGATGGATATATGCTATTTACAACGAAGTTTGGAAACTGTCCCAAATTGAAGCTGCTTCTAGATTGAGAGCAGTTGATCAAGCTAATTTAGAAAAAGTGCTTGCTGTCGTTGACAATAGCATTAATACTCTTTCTTCCAGAATTTACACCTTAAATAATATTGTGTCATCTGTTATGGATATTGTACCGGATGAAGTGTCTGTTTTATATCATTGTCAAAATCAATTTCGTTCTATCATGCAATTTGCGTGGACTTTACAAACCTTAAAGTCTGGGAAAGTGCCTTGGGACTACATGAATACCTCATCACTGTTTTTACCATTTAATCTGACTGAAAAACAACAGTTTATGTCCGTGAAGGACACAATGTATTTGTTTTTGCATATTGAAAAACTAGAACCTTTAACAATTTCTGTTGCCGAATCTAATTCAGCTGTATGGCTCATTAATGAGTTTAGTAGTAGTAGTAGTAGAAAAGCTTTATTCGATTTTTGTAAATTAAAAAATCATGAAAGCATCAGCATCAAAAATCAATACACATGTACATACATAAAACAGTACAATGAAAGGAATATGTAGCAATATTTACATTGAGTTAGCAACATAATAAACTTTTCCTTTTTAAAAAGACACTCTTTAAAAAACTAGTCATGGTTGCCACACAGAGTTCATCATTTAGTAGCTGGAGATACAACAAAGCAGGACGACAATGTCGCCATGGGCCATATTTATTCAATAGAGGTTTGATCCATCGGGCTCTTTCATTATGATAAAAACCACAAAAACAGTTCACGTGCAATGTTGATTGATCAGAACTCCCATCACAGGGACAGTTAATACGTTTTTTTGACCAATCGTTAGTTTGAGGGAAAGACACTAAGCAGTAAAAAATATCAAATCTAAATCTGGTGAGTAGGTACCTATCAAAGCCCCCAGAGCACCAGATCAGATAAGACTGCATATTATCTGAGGTGAGCAAAGAATGGTGCCGCAATACCGTAACTTTGTTCAACTCAACTGCTAGCCTCAAGGATTCCAAGTGAGCCCAACATTCTTCCTTTAGGGCTTAATGAGTTAATAACACTGCCCTTCCCCTTGTTTAAATTCACTTCACGTATGAAACACTATGCCATAGGTAGATTTGAACAATTGTGAAGCACCTATCTCCATGAAGTTTGGTCTCTGCCATTCACATATAGGTGCCTGAGATAGGGTAAAGAAGTTTATTTGAAGGGCGAGGAGCACACTTATATACCTGATCACTCACTGGTATGCAAGAACATACAATTTCCTGGCTCATGTAACACACAAGCCCCAAATTTAGCCTGCATTTTAAAAGGTAATCCAGTGCCAGCTATAACACCAACGTTCACACTGCTAGCTGTAGCTATTTACTTTTAAATATTGAAGATTGCTACAGTATGCGGGCAGGGATTCCGTACATTGTGACATTCTCCCAACGTGTAGTTTGCTGTAAAAATGTGCTTTTCATGCCGCCGCATGGAAGACACAATGTATCCATCTGGCCTTCTGTTCTGACCTTGAAAGCAGATTTCAACAAGATGAGCAGAATAAGGGCTCTATTACCCAGAAAGAAGTTGCCCTTACTTCTTCCCGTGAAACATTTGTCCTTCAAGTGGCAAACACCTGCACCGAGGTGCATGCGCTTTTAAATACTGATCTCCCACTTCATTTCGGTGCTTTGATTCACACTTTATTCAATGCCTCGTCAACAACAGGCTTGGCACATTTTTTGTAAATTGTGATCTCCGGTCTTGATACCTCATTCCAAACTATATTTGGCGTGATCAAGGCATTTTTCATTCTATTTTTTCCAGCATCTTCGGTGGATTACCATTAATTCTCGCCTTGGCTGCCGGTGTGCTGCTGTTTATTTGCTTGCTCAAAAATGGTTGCACAATCTGTGCTCATGCACAGAACTATGCACAGGAAATCAGGACCTCGGTGAATTGTGGTGTACCAAAAAACTCACTTCAGTCAGCTATTTCTTCTGTGGATTTTCAGGAGTAGTCATGTGTAGCTGAAGTAACAACAACAGTTCTAGGACGTCTGCCGCCATCCACCCTGGAGCATAGAATATCTTGGGTCAAGTTCTCCCCATCACTCATTCTGCAATTTTAAATAATAACATAGGTATTTTTGTGGGTAAGTGATGAAACGGTTAGAACTAACAGGAGTTGTGTTATTCGTTGAGATCTTGGTTGGGCCTCTTTAGGATGCGGATGAGTCATAGTGACCATTAACATGGGGAACCTACAGGTCCAAACAGGAATTAGTTTTAGTTTCTACTTTCACTTAGCAAGAATGTATAGCCCCCATTGTGCTGTTAAAGTTTTACTAAAGAAGCTTGAATGCCTCATCTAAGGCATCCAGTTTACGATTAATTGGATTAATAGGGGCCAAAATAATCTCTGCCGGTGCTGTTTCTATTTGCTGAGGGCCCTTATTTTGAGTACTTACTCACTTGTTCCATGTTGACTTCTTGCTAGGGCAGGTGCTTAAAGGATGTTTTCTGACTCGCTTGGTGCTGGTGGTGAAGTAGATTCAAATGGCAAAATGAATTTGGAAATAAATTGAGAACACCCCTTAGCCCCATTCACACCATTTTCCTTTCGTTAAGCCCCTGCCATCGTTGCTGCTTGTGAGGTTCTCTATGAGATTCTCTAGGTCATTAGCTGAGGCAAGAATCAGGGTTGCCAGTGTTGTTACAAAATCATGGCTTGTGGAACCGCAGGATCTCTCCTTCTCTCTCTTTCTTTGTTTTGAAATCAAGAAGAAGGAGGACTGTTTAGGGTAAATCCCTCCCTCGTTGGAAATTATTACAGAGAGGCTCCCTTGCTGCGCACCTGTCTGCATCACACGTATACAAGGACTGTCTAACCTTTTTGATTCCCTCTTTAAATAGGTTGACTTTTGAATAAGAAATGTAAAAGTCTGTTATAAGCTTTATCGGTAGCACTCTCATCACAAGCTATGGTCCGTCTGACCCCTATGCTAACACATTAGGAATCCACTAGCCATGAAGAATGCCCCAGACCTAGTAGGCTAATCATTGAGGGCGGAAACCTGTTGGCTAAATAACAGATGGGCTTGACTCATTGTACTCTGTGACACCCATCCCAAAGAATTGTTTTTAATATACCTAGAGCCCTCACTAAAAAAGTGATAATTGAGGACGTTTAAGGTAGCTTTAGTTTGTCTGGATCTCTGTTTTGTATCCAGTAGTTTTTTGTAAGAACTCCCTACTACTGCCGAGTCTTCATGGAGGGTGAGTCCGCCTTGGTAGTACGATCTTACCGAGGTGAGGAGAGGATGCCGATGATGAAGCATGACACTATTATATGTGTATGAGGCATCCTCTTCCATTAAGGATGTCGTCCCTGCTCTGAACGGTCCCATACTGTTCACAATAGGGGTCTAACTGACTTTAACTAGGGTCTCAGGAACTTCCTCCGTACCTTCCCCATTCTCTTTAGCACCCGGCCATTTTGTGATTGACAATAATTAGCAATAATCAGTAATCACAACATACTTTTACCTCTTAGAGAGTCAGAGAATCAGGGAATCATTTATTTTTATCAGGTCTCATTCCTCAGAGTCTGCTTTCCTCTGTTCTGACAAATTGTTCTCTGGTCACAGGTGTACAGCTCTGAGATGCATGTGTTGTTGACCACCCACAAGAAGGCCCAAGAGCGTATCAAAAAGAGTCACAGGGGAAGAATTGAAAGTACCTTACTCCTGACGTTACTTGGCAGCACTGGTGTCGATGGGATAACCCATCCTGGGTTTCCTCCAGGCTTAGGCCAGCACACATGGGCTGTTCCAACCGGCCTTACTGCTGGTTTCCAAGAATGAGGTAGGGACTATCCTCCCCCCAAAGTCAAAACTTCCCCTGTGGTTACAGTGATCCAGCTGGGACAAAATCAAACAGATGGTGCTTGACAAACAATCCCCAGCCAAAGGCAACATTAGCAGGAAAAACGGGCGGCTGTTCAGGAGGAGCAGCAGTAGAGTGGGGAGGAAAGGGCTTAAAAGAAATTAACTTTCCTGCCACACCCACCAGGTTCCAGCTGCCTCCTCTTCCTGGCTTCTTCTGTGCTAACAGGAAGTAGGAAGTACCCGGGCTTCCAGGCTCCCCATAGCCAATCACAACGCTGCATTGTATTGTTGTGATTGGTCTGAGTGCCGTAGTTCAGTGCTCAGCCAGAGAATGGGAGCGTGGGCATGTTCTCCACCCAGGCTGTAATGCAGCCTGGGTGGAGAACAAGCAAAATACATATGACTGTTTGGCCAGCCTGAGAGGGCTGGCTAATCAGTAATTGCGCACTCACAGAGTGCCAACCACTCCACCCCCTGCTCTGAGGCAGTGCAGATCATCCTCGCCTAGACGACACAGCAGGAACAAATAAAATTATAATAACGTCAAGTTATTAACATTTTCTTTTTCCTTTTTTTACACTGCGAAAAGAAGTGTAGCACTGTTCCTCTGCCTAGCAGAGGAGCCACCACTGTACTTACTTAAGCATAGAACAAAATATTTAGCATATTCCTATATACCATCATAAGGTTTTCAAAAATTTAAAGACCTCAAAGTCTCATATATTGTTTGCAACTTTAAGGATTACAACTAATGCTTTACATTTAAAGGAGTGATCATTAATACTACCAGAACTTAATCAAGAAACCCCACTGAGAAGCCCAGCTGCCGAACAATACTTAAAATGGTGCCAGACCCACCAATGGCAATCACAGGGGCCTATGCAGACATTTAAACTGAAATGGGGAAAACTGATGGGGTTCTTCAATGAACATCGTGTTGCTTGGCTTGAATGCAAGAAACTTTAAGTCCTCAAAACGTTTGTTCCCAAATTTCTCAACGTACAACATTTTTGTAATAAAGAAAGTTCTGGGGAGGCTCATTGGGAGGTTGCTGACTTTGATGAGCAACACACTTAGGGCCAGATGTAGGTCGCCAATTACCAGCCAGTAACGGCCGCTGTCGGCTGTTACCGACCGGTATTTGGGATTTGGCATGTAGGGGGCATTTTATTTACAGAATCAGTATATTTACAGATTCAGTAAATTTACAGAATCGGTAAAATACCGAATCGGTAAACTTACCGATTCTGTAAATCAAGATGTAGGTGGCACTGTAATCAGTGCCACAGGCCCTTACCGAATCATTATTTACCATGTAATACTATTCCATGGTAAATAACGAATTCCAGTGTACATGCACATCTGTCACCCTTGCAAATTCGGTAATTTTACCGATTCTGTAATTACAGAATCAGTATTTGCCATTGATTCCTATGGGCTTCAAGGCCGATAGGAATCAATGGCAAATACAGATTCTGTAATTACAGAATCGGTAATTACCGAATTACCGAATATTTTACCTACATAGCAATTACTGAATAGTGAATACCGAATCGGTAAAATTTGGTATTTACCATTTGGTAATTTGCTATTACCTACATCTAGGCCCTAATGTGAAGTGCATCAGAATCAATTCAATAATCAATTATATATTAGCAGTCCTGATAAGACAGCGCAATGGGTTGAAACTCTTGATTATAAATGTTCACTTCCCGCAAGATTTGGTAAAAGGCAAACACAAATTCAAAAAGAACTCGATTCACGTGGGACTTTCAACCAAACCTCTGCCATCGTATATTTAAAACATTTAGAGGACCCCAATAAAGTCAACAATATTCCACATTCACATGTAAAACTGCTGGTGAAAAACAAGTTACCCACTCCTTTAAATAGATATACCTACAACCTTACATTTTACTCAGGGCATGGGTCCCTTAACATCAGACTTATACACTGAGCAAATGGTTCAATGTATAGATCGAACAGGAGTGGGGAGAGAGGGCAGCCCTGCCTAGTACCTCTCGAGATGTTCAAAGGCTCAGATAGAGTGCCATTTACCAAAATACAGGCACTAGGGTTCTGATATAGAAGATCAATTGCCCTCCGCATTTTTTCGCCCACGCCGAACTTTGCCAAGGCCTCCGACAGGTAAACCCAGTTTACCCTGTCGAAGGCCTTGGTCTAGTCCAGCGTGAGAACGGCCAAGGGAAGAGACTCCAGAGAGGCCATATCTATTGCCCCTATTAAATCATAAGTTAACTCATATAACTGTCGTCCCTTAACGAACCCCTTCTGATCAGGGTGAAGGATTTCAGGAGCCACCATTGCGAGTCTTTTAGCAAGTATTGTGGTAAAAATTTTATAGTCCACGTTTAAAATGGATATGGGTCTATACGACCCACACTGAGTAGGTGACTTTCCAGGCTTTAGGATTAATGTTATAGAGGCGTTATCCCAAGATGGTGGAGGGTGAGTGCCGTCTTGTAAAATTTGATTAAATAAGATTGTCAAAAAGGGGGCTAATTCTTGCTCCAATGCTCTGTATATTTCAGCTGGTAGACCGTCCGGTCCTGCAGCCTTCCCTTTTTTAGCATATTGAATGGCTTTTTCAACTTCTCCCTCTGAGATTATACTATCCAATAACTTGCTCTGTTCACTTAATAAAGTCGGCAAGGTTATTTGATTCAGCCATTTCCGAATTTGATCAGGTTCAGGTGTTCTATCTTCATGATATATTTCCTGAAAAAAATCTCTAAAAGCTTGTCTTATATCCAGGTCTGATGACCTTGGAACGTTGTTAACCAGGATCAAGTCTATGTTGTTACGAATTTGATCGGTTTTGGATTTCCAGGCCAATAACTTCCCTGCACCCTGACCGTATTCAAAATGGGCGATCTTACTAGCATCCCATCTTTCTTGAATACGTTGGTTCAAGATTGAGGTTAATTGTCCCTTTAGGGAGAGAAGCTTATCCTGTAGGCTTAACAAGAGAGTTGCAGAAGAGGCCCCGTTGGTATCAATGTCTTTTTGGACTTTAGCTATGTTTGCTTCAACTGAAGCAACAGCCTCCCTATATTCCCTCCTTCTATAAGACACCTTGGCGGTGATAAGGCCTTGTAAAAATGTCTTTAGGGAATCCCAGACAATACCATTATCAACGGGCCCAATATTTTAATTAAGAAAATGCTGGACCTCAGTTTTAAGAGATAACACGTCATCGGGGTGGGAAAGCAGGGAACGGTCAAATGTCCAGCTCCTACGTGAAACATTAGGAGCCACTAAAAGCTCCAATACCACAGCCGCATGGTCAGATAAGTGTATGGGCAAATAATGAAAATTTTTAACACCAGCCACTAAACTGTGGCTAACCAGTACAAAATCAATCCGAGATTGATGGTGATATTTATAGTTTTTAAAAGAAACCCCCTGCTGAGTCCCAGACCTTTCCCTCCAAATATCCACGTATCCAAACTGCTTCATCGAGTTGAGCAAAAAAGTCCTGGATTTTGACGGGATACGGGACCGGTTATTTTGTGACTTGTCTAGAGTTGGATCAAGTACGATGTTAAAATCTCCCGCGAATATTACTGGTTCGGGAAAAGATAAAAGGTGGAAAAAGATGGTCTCTAATACTGAGGGGTCCTCTTGATTCGGGCCATAATACTCAACAAGAGTAAATTGAGCCCCCAAGATGTTTAATAAGGCAATGACCCATCTCCCACCTGGGTCCGCCATGGAGGTTATCAATCTAGCCTTTAGCTGTTTTTTAAAGATCAAGGACACTCCCCTTGTATTTGTAGTTTGGGAGGTGGAGACCGCAAAGTCAATCCACCTATTTTTTTTCACCAATACATCTAACTCAGCTTGGGTCAGGTGAGTCTCCTGAAGCAGGATAACCTGCACATCCATATCTCGGAGATACTGAAACAGTTTTCTAGCCCTGGGTTTGGTCCGCAGGCCATTTATGTTCCAGGAACATATCTTTAGATTAGCCATACCCATAGAAAAAAAAGGACCAGCCAAGTTCTTACCAGATGATGGTACTGAAACTCAGGAATGCCGCTATACCACTCTAACCAGGACAGACTCATCTGTGAGCCAAGAAGTAGCAGCTGAACTTCAAAAAAAACGTATTGGAATGATAAATGAGGACTTTTTTTGTTTTTAACCCCCCCCCCCAACCCTACCTCCCTACCTACCCCCTTCCCATGGAGAACCCTGGATGTATCTAACCGGATCAAATCCAGTAGATGGCACCCCCCTACGGGCCCTGGCTAGCCCATCCAGTCCCAACCCGATACCTGACCCTTGGGGTTGAAGACCATTATAACCTAATTTATGTGCAACTAAGTATGAAAAAAGATGAAAAACACTTTTTTTAAGTTTCTCATTTGTGTGTATAAGTGGCTTTTTATTTTTTTTATTTATTTATTTGTTTGGATTTCCAGACCTACCCAGGTCTAATCTGGAGACAGTTAAAATAGAGGTGTACCAGTCTTCAATAGTAGGGGGCAAAGAGACTTTCCATCTTCTGCAAATCTCCCTCCTGGCAAGCAAAATAGAGTAGAAGACTAGTTTCTTCTCTGAACTCTGGAGACCCTCCAAAATACCAAAGATAATCAGTGAGAGATTGAGGACTATGTTCAAGTTCAAAGATAGAGACAAAGTTCTTTTTATGTCCTCCCAAAAAGTTGACAAAACGGGACACTCAAAAAACATGTGACAGTCTGAAGCAGCTACCACACCACATTTAGGGCATGTTACCGGGCTCCCCTGAGTAAACTTCGAAAGCCTTAATGGAGAGTAGTAAGCCCTATGGGTGGTGAAGATGTGATTTCTAAGGAGCCATGATGGTTTCACTACGTCCCACAACATTCCACAGGATAGGCTCCAGAGCCCTTGCAGATTACACCCAATTATGGTTGATGACCAAAGATCTTCTGGTAATGAGAAAGCACCATCCCTTTCCTCCATAATCAGGTTATACCATAATGAGATTTCCTTTTTAGCGGGAGGTTTATCGACCAAGGATGATATTAATTGGCTGTGACTTCCTATGGGGAATTTATTTCCACGCGTTGTACGAGGAACAAATGCCTGGGTCCAACTAACCATTTGCATATACTTAAATCTAGCAAAGTTGGAGCCAATGATGTTTCTAAGACACTCCCATGGGAGCAACTCCCCTTCTGTAAACAAATCACCCCAAACATCCACTCCAGCTTCCTTAATCGGTGTCGCTAGACTGTCTCTCAACCAAGCGGGACTCTCAGGGAGATCCCAAAGCGGAGTCCTACTATTGTAATAACCTACCTTAATGGTTTTAGTTATCTGTGCCCACATTTTGGCCATTCCTTGCAGAATCTTCAACTTAATTTTTTTTAAAAACTTGGGGTCCCCAAACTTAAACAAAAACCCTGATTGGCTGACACCTTCTCCTATAAGAAGGGTGGAATACAGAGAACCAGTCCCATACCCAGATGGATTTTTAAGAAGCACTCTGACATGGGATAGTTGAAATGCCCATGCGTATATCTGGAAGTCTGGGGCCGCAATTCCACCCTTTTCTCTGCGCCTCCTCAACTTTTTCCAGGAGATCCTCGAAAGGCGGTTACTCCAAATAAAGGAGTTAATTATTATTATTATTATTATGCTGTTTTATAGCGCGCTCCGTTACTGCCGGAGTATCCTGGCGCGAAATATCAGATTGTAATTTATTTATCAATGTGGGATCAAAATATTACGGAATTGTATTGAAAAGAAAAGAAAGTTTAGGCAAAACAGACATTTTAATTAAATTAACCCTTCCTAAAAATGATAAAGGGAGTTGTGCCCATGATATTAATAGTTTACGGCATTCCTTAGCTACGGCGTCGAAATTTATCTTGGCGATCTGATTGATATCTTTAATAATGTTAATGCCTAAATATCTCATCTTATTCCCAGGACGAACTGTGATATCTGCTGGAATCTGATCTACATTCCATATCAACATCTCTGTTTTGTCAGGGTTGATCTCATACCCAGAGATTTCTCCAAACTCAGAGGCCACCTTTAAGACTGCTGGGAGCGCAGTGTGTACCTCTGAGGTATACACCAGAATATCATCGGCGTATAGGGCCACCTTTCTCTCCCACCCCTTATACATGAACGGTCTGATGTTAAAATAGAGCAGGAATCCAACAAAGCTTCCTCTTGTTCCTGTGCTCTGAAGTCTGCACCACTCGTCGCCCGTGAGCCCTCAAGGGAACAAGCTGCACTTTTTTAAGAACTTGTAATCTTTGTCTTTCTCTTTCAGTACCAAGGCGTGTGGAAGATCGAGTCACCTTTGCGAGTCAATGCGGAGTCAAGGCGGACGGAGTGATCGAAGTCATGCCTGGCAAGAAATCCGGAAAGAGCTCCGAGATGGAAAGAATGCTGCACACGTTGGTGAACCAAGTGGCGGTGATGGACCGAAAGTTGGGTAAAGTTGACCAGCTCGGTCATCAGGAAACAGGTGGAGGCCCAGAATGCCCCCTCGGGACGGCCTAAAAGGGTCATAGGACCGGCATTGCAGAACGTCACCCAAGGGGATAAGGGTAAGAAAAATAAGGGGAGGGCAGGTCCCAGCGAGGCCCAGTCCCAGTAGTAGCTCCACCGAGTCCCAGGACCGGCGGGTACTTCGGTACCAAGCACGAGTGGCTCTGGGGGATTCCACCCGAAGCCGTCACAGCCCTTTCGTGCGAGCGCCGGGGGGGATTCCCAGCCCAGGTCAGGCGGGAATGGAGTCAAGCGAGGGGTTTGTTGGGGATTTAACAAAGGAACCTGTAACAGGCCTCAGGGAACGTGTAGGTTCCGGCACGCAGCTCGGGCTGTGGAAATTCCTCACACCCGGAAAACAGTTGCCGATCTAAAGCCAATGGCGCAGGAGGAAAGGGGGGATCCAAGCAGGATTGATGCGGTGCCTCGGAAGCAAACATCTTCACCCTTAGACATCTTGGCTTTGACCCCTTGGCTGAACCGATACCCTGATCATGCGTCCGCCGGGATTTTGAGGGATGGCTTTTTATATGGCTTCAGGATCCCGGCGGGCAATTTTTGGGGGAGCCCTTCCTGTAAAAACCAGCTGTCTATTCAACACAACCCAGCGGTGGCCGCCAAAAAGATAGCGAAAGAAGTTAGCTTGGGGCGAGTGGCAGGACCATTTGGCGGCCCACCAGTGGCGGAATTTGTGTGTTCCCCTTTAGGAGTGGTTCCTAAGAAAGACCCGGGGAGTATAGACTCATCCACAATCTATCGGCCCCTAGGGGGGCCTCAGTAAATGAAGCTATTGACCCCGAGGTATGTTCAGTGAAGTATGCATCGTTCGATGACGTGGTCGTACTGTTGAATCGCTTGGGCCCCGGTGCACTGTTAGCTAAATCAGACATTGAATCTGCATTCAGGTTACTCCCGGTACACCCTCAAGACGAGCGCCTGCTGGGATTCACGTTTCAGGGGAAATTCTACATGGATAAATGCATGCCCATGGGTTGTTCGATTTCATGTGCCTATTTTGAGATGTTTAGCTCCTTTTTGGAATGGGTGTTCACAGAGGCCACAGGGCATAGACAAGTGATGCACTCTTTGAGTGATTTCCTCTTTCTGGGCCTAGCGGGCACTCAGGACTGTGCACAGGCATTGCAGGACTTTTAGCATGCTCATGCGGGGTTTTGGGCCCCCATTGGCGCCGGGTAAGACGGTGGGGCCATCTACCCTTCTCGAGTTTCTGGGTATAGAACTAGACTCGGAGGAAGGGTGTTTCCGTCTGCCGGTTGAGAAGGTGGCCAAGTTTAGGGCTTCCCTGGTACAATGTCTCCGAAAAGAGAAGGTGACCCTACACCAGTTGCAACAGACAGTGGGTCAGCTTAACTTTGCCTTAAGAGTGATGCCGATGGCTCGCCCTTTCTCTCGTTCCATAGCACAGGCTATGGTGGGCCTTAAAGAAGGACACCACCACACTAGACTGTCGGCAGAGGTTCGCCGGGACATGCTCATTTGGTTGGCATTTCTGGCGGATTTCAACGGTCGAGTGGTGTGGAACAAACCCCCAGCCTTGTCGGGGGAACTAGGATTGTGGACCGACTCGGCGGGGAGGTGGGGTTTGGGGCAATCTTTGGAAACCGGTGGTCGGCACAAACATGGCCGGCGTGTTGGCACACAAGCGGCCTAACAGGTAACATTGGATTCTTGGCGCTATTCCCCATTTGGGTGGCTCTGATGGCATGGCCAGAAGACTTTAAGGACCGCTCAGTAGTGTTTTGGTCAGATAACATGACAGTGGTCGAGTGCATTAATCACCAGGCTGCACGCTGCAAATGGATCTTACGACTGTTGAAAGAAATTTTATTGCGATGCATGAGATTGAATGTACAGTTCAGGGCAAGGCATGTGCCGGGTGTACTGAATAATGCAGCTGATGCACTCTCTCGTTCAAACATGCAGGCTTTCAGGGGTTATCTACCCACAGCGGAACTCGTGGCAGCACCTTTCCCCGAAGCACTATGGCAGATCGGTGCCCCGGACTACAAGACCTCGTGGCAGCCAGTTTTGCGCCCAGGACGAGGAAAGCCTATGAAGGAGCGTTCTGTTCATACTGCGCCTTTCTAGGGCCGGTAGGGGAGCATAGATGGGGCGGGAAGAGTCCTTGCTCCGATTTCTGGTGGCACTTCATAAGGAAGGCCGGTCGGTGGCGACCGCCAACAGGTATAGGGCCGCCATATCATTTATGGCACAGCTCCACGGGATACGGGACCCGACGAACTCCTTCTTAGTCAGGAAGGCTCTCCGCGGCTGGCAGGGCCTGGAGGGTCGCAGACAGGATAACAGGCACCCGATTGGTTTGGATAGATTGTCCACATTACTAGCGAAACTGGATGAGACATGCTCCTCGCCCAGTGAGGTAATACTGTTCTGAGCAGCTTTCGCATTGGCATTCTATGGGGCCATTCGGGTAAGTGAACTAGTGGCAAGGAATAAGAAAGATGTGGAGGGAGGTCTATGCAGGGATCACGTCCAAGTAAGGGGCGATTCTCTGCTGATCTCGATAGCCAGGTCAAAAACAGACCAGGAGGCGTTGGGGAGTAGTGTGGTGTTGCAGCGCGCTCGGGGGAACCCCGGTTGTCCAGTAGGGCATATGGAGGCCTACATGAAACAGAGGTTGACAACATGGGGGGGGGCCCTGCTTAGACACGAGGACGGCACCCCATTGAAAAGATTTCAATTTCGGAGGGTGCTGGCAATTACGATTGCAGCGGCGGGCTTGAACCCGTGTGATTTTGGGACCCACTCATTCAGAATAGGGGCCGCTACAGAGGCTACGGCTCGGGGTCTGCAGACAGAGGAGGTGAAACAGTTAGGCCGTTGGTCCTCGAATTGTTTCAAGAGGTATGTGCGCCTGCACATGTTGTAAAAGACTGATGAAATGCACTGTTGTCTTTTGTTTGGATTACAGTTTCGCAAGCCTGTAACGCGGGGCGGAAATTGGGATCGGCCCAACACCAGCTGACCGGCGGGAAGGGATCACCGAATGGAGATCAAGTGGTCTAGGTCGTGGGCCACTCATACGTGAGGCGTGCCGGGGACACATTCAAAGCAGGTGACGCAATCCACGCATCTGAGGAATATGGGTTCAGAGTGACCTTCCATGGGAAGGGAGGCCTCTGTATTGACCAATTGCAAAATTTTGTGGAGGAACTTTTAGGGCGGCACAGGTCACCGCCATCTGTAATCATAGTGCATGTGGGAGGCAATGACTTGGTGAGACTGGGAAGATGGTGTTAGTTAAGCACATATTGTCTGCAGTTAGCTGGTTGGCCAAGAGGCTCCCTGGGTGTACGATCGCCTGGTCCCACATGATTCCCAGGAGAATATGGTGGGGGGGGTTTGTCTATGTCAGCTTTGAACCACTCGGTAAAGAGGGTCAACAACAAGATTGAGAAACTGTTTCGCTCCGCTCCTCTCCAAAGCATTCCCCATGGGTGTATTAGGGGGGATCACTATTATTTGAATGATGGGGTGCATCTGTCCAGGGTTGGGAATGACTTACTCATAGGAGACTTCGTACTGTGGCTAGTGGGCTTGAGGAAGCATGACCTTTAGGAGGTGTGGGGGCCCGGATAGTCGGTCAACTATCCATCCTGTGGCGGTAAGGTCATGATCAGTGAGCAGTGATTTCAAGGTCCCTAGGGGGGGCGCCACCCATTATGGATGGGAGCGCCCGGGGGAAGTGTGGGGAAGGGGGGGAGTCCACGCTGTCCTTCTTACGGATACCTCACACGGGAACTCGGACGACCTTAAGATGGTGTCGAGTGAAAGGGGGCCCCCACGACAAGGGAAGTTACAGTTGGCTGCGAGGGTAAAGTCCTCTGCGCATGCGCCACTCACACCGTGAGGGCGGGAAGTTGGTGATAGCGATCTGACACCGGTTAAGACCTTGCCGTTGGCCCTTAATGCTAGTTTGTTCAAATTCAAAAATGTAATGCATTTTCAGGATGCTAGACTCGGCTAGGAAACCTTTGTATTAGAGATTTGTTAAGGTTAGCCTAAAAAACTTGTCTTCATCAAAATGTAATTGAAGTTGAATTTGTACATGATTCATGAAACGTTTTAATTTAAAGTTTTAAATTTTGTTTCATATTTTAATAAATACGGCCGGGGGGTCGTGAGACCCCCCCACCTTCCAAAAGTTTAAACCTGTGTCTGTCTCCTCCCATGGGGAATTGGTGTTGGGAGGGGTGGCGGGCATCCCGGCCCATATGGAAAGGGGAGACCACTCGGTCCCCCCGAACGTATGGATGGGTGCCCCGATCCCCCGGGAAACCATTGTGGGCGGGGGGCGTGTCCCGGCTGGTATGCCCGAAGCGGTGTAGCCGGAGCACGCCCCTCCCGCCCAAAAGAGGTTGGCCTAGACACCCGCCCGGAAGTCTGTGCACAGATGGGCATACTTGAGGCGGGCCCCCGCCCTCCCGCAGATGGATAAATAGCGCAGGAATCCAACGAAGCTTCCTCTTGTTCCTGTGCTCTGAAGGCTGCACCACTCGTCGCCCGTGAGTCCTCAAGGGAACAAGCTGCATTTTTTTGACCCACCCACCAGCCACTTGTTGCAAATTTTGTGAATAAAGTAATTTTCTCGATGATTATTTTAATGTAATAAAAAGATACAGTCATTTTTTGGGCATCATGAATGTATGCATATAATTGAATACTTGCTTATAGGCCTTTTTTTTTCCTTTGTAGAAACGTAAAGGAATGGATTCATTAAAGATTGTGTTTTGTGCTTTAGGACTTTTTTCCCTTTGTAGCAATGTCAAAGTCGGTGAATTGTCAAAGCTGTTACAGATTTAGGCATAATTTTCTTTCCTTAGTAAGTAAAACAACTGTCGTATTTATTTTTGGACGGGAGGTAAGGTCATGATCGGTGAGCAGTGATTTCAAGGTCCCTAGGGGGGGCGCCACCCATTATGGATGGGAGTGCCTGGGGGGAGGCGGCCATTGGCCCCTCCCATGGGGGGCGGCACCCACTACAGATGGGTCGCCCATGGGGAGACTGCCATAGGCCCCTCTCAGGGGGAGACGGCTATATGCCCCTCCCACGAATTTCCCAGGGGCCGGATATCTGCTCCGGCAGAAGAGAGTGTGGGGAAAGGGGGGAGTCCACGCTGTCCTTCTTACGGATACCTCGCACTGGAACTCGGACGACCTTAAGATGGCATCGAGTGAAAGGGGGCCCCCACGACATGGGAAGTTACAGTTGGCTGCGAGGGTAAAGTCCTCTGCGCATGCACCACTCACACCGTGAGGGCGGGAAGTTGGTGATAGGGATCTGACACCGGTTAAGACCTTGCCGTTGGCCCTTAATGCTAGGTTGTACAAATTCAAAAATGTAATGCATTTTTAGGATGCTAGACTCGGCTAGGAAACCTTTGTATTAGAGATTTGTTAAGGTTAGCCTAAAAAACTTGTCTTCATCAAAATGTAATTGAAGTTGAATTTGTACATGATTCATGAAACGTTTTAATTTAAAGTTTTAAATTTTGTTTCATATTTTAATAAATACGGCCGGGGGGGTCGTGAGGCCCCCCTGCCTTCCAAAAGTTTAAACCTGTGTCTGTCTCCTCCCATGGGGAATTGGTAATGGGAGGGGTGGCGGGCATCCCGGCCCATATGGGGCATCATCATCAGGACAAGGAATATCAACATTGTTGTCTTGAGCAAGATTTAGCACTAAGCCTTTTTGTTACATTTACTTCACATAAATAATTTACATTTGGGAAGAAAAATGAGGGAGGGAAAACAAAAAAACTTGACATGCATAACAGGCATGTACTTTTTGACCTCATAGTTATGCTTGAAGTGATTTTGAACCATAAGTGACAGATTGTGTTTTTGAAAATGTGCAAAAAGTGATCACAACCGGCGATTGAAGAGGTGAACGTTGCGGCGAATACGTGAACATGAGCAGCAAGTAAAAGTGGTTGAACTCGCGGCGATTGTAGGGCATGTGTTTTATAAAAAAGGAGAGGAGTGTTGTAAAATTGAAATGAGGATGGTGCCGGCGAGGTGAATGTGCCCAGGTGAACGGGATGACCAAATCGGACAAGAGGATTAAAAACCGGGGTTTTCGTTTTCTCAGCATGCTTAACGATCGCTTAACGTGATGTGCACGCTATTTGTCATACGGGTGGTATAATGGTATCAGCTGGTGGCGTTATGGCTCTCTGTGAAATTAATTAAATAAAACGATCGGGTGCAGGTACACTGGGAAAATTATAAAAGGCACCTACGTGTGTGGTTTCCGTATAGCCGTGGATACACAAGTTCTTACGGTACGCAATACTTGAATGAGCCTTCTGTGAAAAGGAAAAAGTATTACAATGGGGTTTAGAGACGCCACGTTGGTCAGTGGCGGGAACCGAAGCAAGGGGTGGGCGTAATTAATTTACCTGATGGGCTGAGTTAAACAAGAAACGATGAGCCTCGAGAGCTTAAGCATAAACATGACTTTGGTCGCTCATTCTGTTACGCTGTGAGCACAATGGCTAAATCGGCAAGGAAGGAAAGTATGGGGTTAAGCTGGTTTGGTCTAGCAGCTAGCTATGAACTTGGTATCAGCGCTGGGAGATAGGGCTACCTTACTTGCTGGATGCAGCAGCACTGGGTGCCCAGCAGGATCTTTTCAGTCAAAGCGCCAGGATACCCGTTGGGTGACAGACACGCGCTATAAAAGATTACCAATACATACATACATACATGCATACATACTGTCCCAGGCACGGTGATCCGGTATGCTGTGATACCGAGTTACTAAGGCAGTCTACCTATAGCTAGGCTAGTAGAAAGCGTGGAGGGACTCAGCTTAGTGTCTAATGAATAAGGTAGTGCCCGCGGTGGCCATTTTGAACTGGTGAATTATTCCAAGGTGAACGTGCAGGTTTAGAGTGCATACGGCGTATGTGACTTTAAAACAATACATTCTTTACAGTATTATTAAAAACAAATACATTTAGGTTAATTCAGAGATTACAGCAGGGAGGTCCAGTCCTCAAGTCGGTTTAGGCCATTCCGAATACTGTTAGTTTTCAGGATCCAGTGGAGATCTTCCTTGTTGAGCAATTGTGATATGTCTGCTCCCCTGGGGGGTGGTTTTATGAAGGTAACCACTGTCCAAAGAAGGTCTTTTTCGCTGTGTCCTTTTGCTGAGAAGTGTTCAACAAGGGGTGCGTTTGCCGTTTTACACTTGATCCTACTCCGGTGCTGTCCAATTCGGAGTTTTACTTTTTGGCTTGTTTGCCCTATATAGATAAGCATTCAGGGACAAAAAATGGCGTACACCAGGTTTGCAGAGTTACAGTTGGAAAAATATTTACATTCAAATTTAGTGTTGCCATATTCAAACCTTTAGCCTTCAATTGTGGTGTCACAACATATACAATTTCCACATTTAGTATGGCCTGTAAGTGGAGGAAGACCCCATGCATCATTTATAGTGATTTTCAATAATTGCAGAGGGAGAGCTGCCCTTACTAGGTGGTCTTTAATGTTCTTGGCTCTCTTGAAAGCAAACATAGGCTTATCTAGTGTTAATTGACCAATGTTGAGGACGGGCCAGTGTTTTAATACACTTTTTCTAGTGGCATTGGATACTGGTGAGAATGTGGTGACACAAATGAGCCTGTCTTGTTCTTTCTTTTGTTTGGGCTCAAGAAGGGTTTCTCTTGGGCAGTACCATGCCCTTTTGAGGGATCGGCGCACCAATTTTCGCGGGTAGCCTCTGCTCCTTAGTTTTTTGCTAAGGGTTTTCGCTTCAGTAAAATAATCATCTCTGAAATAGCAATTACGCCTGATGCGTAGAAATTGGGAAAAAGGCAGAGAATCACGTAGAGCCCGTGGGTGGTGGCTAGTGTATTCCAACAGAGTATTACGCTCTGTAGGTTTGCGATGCAATGTGGTGGTTAGACGGCCTTCAGTGTGCTTTATTTCTAAATCAAGGAATGGAATAGAGTCCTTGCTGGTGGACAAGGTATAGCTGAGGCCTCCACTGTTGTTGTTCAGCCAATGCTGAAAACATGCGAGGTTGTCTAGGGAGTCAGTCCATAGTAAAAAGATGTCGTCAATGTATCTTTTCCACAAGGTGATACCATTGAGGAAAGGATTAGACGTATCTAGGATGCTGCTAGTCTCCAGGTGGTCCATATCCAGGATAGCTAGGATGGGAGCAAAAATTGCACCCATTGAAGTGCCCTATACTTTACATACTCAATATAGCGTTACTGACCAGGGGGCAATAAATGCTCCTGTCTGGTGAACCAAGGCTATATATTGTTAATATTCACAGTAATAAAGGGGCCCACATCACTCCGTAGTCTAGTCGGGTCCGTTTTGGAACCTCGCCGGTCTTTGTTTATTAATTTCACCATGACTACAAGCCACCGGGATATGATTGGACAATGTATCGAGTGCCCAACCAATCACAGCACTCGGTACATTGCCGGCATAGATACGAACTATGGCGAGGCTCGGTCGTTTACCACGTGGTGTACTCTGCCTATCTGGGGCAGACTAACTTAAACTCACCTCCAGCAAGCCGGCGTCACCTCCCCAGACGGCACAGATGCCGCGTTGGAGTACCGACGGAGAGGTAGGGCTATGTTTGATATTCTAGCGCGTTAGTACAAGCGCGTAGGTTCCGTTGGCACACCATTGAATCATCATAGGGAGACTAGAGGGGTTTGGTGAACTTATGGTGCCTATGTAAGATCGGTTGAGCTATGACAACATTGCTCGTCCTATTGGTGTTATGACGCATTAGTACAAGTGCTCGGGTGCTTTCAGGCACACTATGTGATCATTAGAGTTGGAAGAATCATTTTAGTTAACTCGAGGTATTTCTCGAAGAACCGATAAAGGTAGAACAATATCGCTCTTCCTATCGGGCTAGTTCATACAAACGAGGAGGGTCATGTGATCTTTATAACGGACCTCAGTTGTAGAAAAGCTTGCTTATACCATCATCGAAGTATCATTTTAGGAAATGCACTAGAAGGACCCCTTTGGGATCAGTACCTCGTAATGTGCATTTTTTACATACTGAACAGAAGGTAGTCATCTCCACCATCTGTAAATGGAGATTATGAGAGTGAGCGAATTCTATGCTGTGTTGGAACATGCTTGTGGTGGGTGACTCATTTTTGCATTACTCAGACATGAGTCCCTTTCTCACTGCTCCATCATGATTCAAGCAAGCTGGGCCGAAGAAGGCTGAAATGCCAGAAACCGGTCCCCGGTAGCTTGTCTCCTTTCTGGTGAAGAATTGGCTTGGTAGTTTAGTCTGCCCTGTTCCCATGATGCACTGGGTCAGGGACAGACTGATTTGCATATAGCCAGGTTCTGAGCTGGGATGGGGCAGTGAGATAAATAACGGTGATGGATCAAGCCCTGATCTTTGGACTGGGTAAGAGTGGTCTGTTTAACTCAGACACTCTGTTCATCACCACCCCCTTTTTGTAAATCTTTTTTGGCCACTATAGGTGTGGCAGGGTATACTCAGACATGAGTCCCTTTCTCACTGCTCCATCAGGATTCAAGCAAGCCGGGCCGAAGAAGGCTGAAATGCCAGAAACCGGTCCCTGGTAGCTTGTCTCCTTTCTGGTGAAGAATTGGCTTGGTAGTTTAGTCTGCCCTGTTCCCATGATGCACTGGGCCAGGGACAGACTGATTTGCATATAGCCAGGTTCTGAGCTGGGATGGGGCAGTGAGATAAATAACGGTGATGGATCAAGCCCTGATCTTTGGACTGGGTAAGAGTGGTCTGTTTAACTCAGACACTCTGTTCATCACCACCCCCTTTTTGTAAATCGTTTTTGGCCACTATAGGTGTGGCAGGGTATACTCAGACATGAGTCCCTTTCTCACTGCTCTATAAGGATTCAAGCAAGCCGGGCCGAAGAAGGCTGACATGCCAGAAACCGGTCCCCGGTAGCTTGTCTCCTTTCTGGTGAAGAATTGGCTTGGTAGTTTAGTCTGCCCTGTTCCCATGATGCACTGGGCCAGGGACAGACTGATTTGCATATAGCCAGGTTCTGAGCTGGGATGGGGCAGTGAGATAAATAACGGTGATGGATCAAGCCCTGATCTTTGGACTGGGTAAGAGTGGTCTGTTTAACTCAGACACTCTTTTCATCACCACCCCCTTTTTGTAAATCGTTTTTGGCCACTAAGGTGTGGCAGGGTATACTCAGACATGAGTCCCTTTCTCACTGCTCCATCAGGATTCAAGCAAGCCGGGCCGAAGAAGGCTGAAATGCCAGAAACTGGTCCCCGGTAGCTTGTCTCCTTTCTGGTGAAGAATTGGCTTGGTAGTTTAGTCTGCCCTGTTCCCATGATGCACTGGGTCAGGGACAGACTGATTTGCATATAGCCAGGTTCTGAGCTGGGATGGGGCAGTGAGATAAATAACGGTGATGGATCAAGCCCTGATCTTTGGACTGGGTAAGAGTGGTCTGTTTAACTCAGACACTCTGTTCATCACCACCCCCTTTTTGTAAATCGTTTTTGGCCACTATAGGTGTGGCAGGGTATACTCAGACATGAGTCCCTTTCTCACTGCTCCATCAGGATTCAAGCAAGCCGGGCCGAAGAAGGCTGAAATGCCAGAAACCAGTCCCCGGTAGCTTGTCTCCTTTCTGGTGAAGAATTGGCTTGGTAGTTTAGTCTGCCCTGTTCCCATGATGCACTGGGCCAGGGACAGACTGATTTGCATATAGCCAGGTTCTGAGCTGGGATGGGGCAGTGAGATAAATAACGGTGATGGATCAAGCCCTGATCTTTGGACTGGGTAAGAGTGGTCTGTTTAACTCAGACACTCTGTTCATCACCACCCCCTTTTTGTAAATCGTTTTTGGCCACTATAGGTGTGGCAGGGTATACTCAGACATGAGTCCCTTTCTCACTGCTCCATCAGGATTCAAGCAAGCCGGGCCGAAGAAGGCTGAAATGCCAGAAACCAGTCCCCGGTAGCTTGTCTCCTTTCTGGTGAAGAATTGGCTTGGTAGTTTAGTCTGCCCTGTTCCCATGATGCACTGGGCCAGGGACAGACTGATTTGCATATAGCCAGGTTCTGAGCTGGGATGGGGCAGTGAGATAAATAACGGTGATGGATCAAGCCCTGATCTTTGGACTGGGTAAGAGTGGTCTGTTTAACTCAGACAGTCTGTTCATCACCACCCCCTTTTTGTAAATCGTTTTTGGCCACTATAGGTGTGGCAGGGTATACTCAGACATGAGTCCCTTTCTCACTGCTCCATCAGGATTCAAGCAAGCCGGGCCGAAGAAGGCTGAAATGCCAGAAACCGGTCCCCGGTAGCTTGTCTCCTTTCTGGTGAAGAATTGGCTTGGTAGTTTAGTCTGCCCTGTTCCCATGATGCACTGGGCCAGGGACAGACTGATTTGCATATAGCCAGGTTCTGAGCTGGGATGGGGCAGTGAGATAAATAACAGTGATGGATCAAGCCCTGATCTTTGGACTGGGTAAGAGTGGTCTGTTTAACTCAGACACTCTGTTCATCACCACCCCCTTTTTGTAAATCGTTTTTGGCCACTATAGGTGTGGCAGGGTATACTCAGACATGAGTCCCTTTCTCACTGCTCCATCAGGATTCAAGCAAGCCGGGCCGAAGAAGGCTGAAATGCCAGAAACCGGTCCCCGGTAGCTTGTCTCCTTTCTGGTGAAGAATTGGCTTGGTAGTTTAGTCTGCCCTGTTCCCAGGATGCACTGGGCCAGGGACAGACTGATTTGCATATAGCCAGGTTCTGAGCTGGGATGGGGCAGTGAGATAAATAACGGTGATGGATCAAGCCCTGATCTTTGGACTGGGTAAGAGTGGTCTGTTTAACTCAGACACTCTGTTCATCACCACCCCCTTTTTGTAAATCGTTTTTGGCCACTATAGGTGTGGCAGGGTATACTCAGACATGAGTCCCTTTCTCACTGCTCCATCAGGATTCAAGCAAGCCGGGCCGAAGAAGGCTGAAATGCCAGAAACCGGTCCCCGGTAGCTTGTCTCCTTTCTGGTGAAGAATTGGCTTGGTAGTTTAGTCTGCCCTGTTCCCATGATGCACTGGGCCAGGGACAGACTGATTTGCATATAGCCAGGTTCTGAGCTGGGATGGGGCAGTGAGATAAATAACGGTGATGGATCAAGCCCTGATCTTTGGACTGGGTAAGAGTGGTCTGTTTAACTCAGACACTCTGTTCATCACCACCCCCTTTTTGTAAATCGTTTTTGGCCACTATAGGTGTGGCAGGGTATACTCAGACATGAGTCCCTTTCTCACTGCTCCATCAGGATTCAAGCAAGCCGGGCCGAAGAAGGCTGAAATGCCAGAAACCGGTCCCCGGTAGCTTGTCTCCTTTCTGTTGAAGAATTGGCTTGGTAGTTTAGTCTGCCCTGTTCCCATGATGCACTGGGCCAGGGACAGACTGATTTGCATATAGCCAGGTTCTGAGCTGGGATGGGGCAGTGAGATAAATAACGGTGATGGATCAAGCCCTGATCTTTGGACTGGGTAAGAGTGGTCTGTTTAACTCAGACACTCTGTTCATCACCACCCCCTTTTTGTAAATCGTTTTTGGCCACTATAGGTGTGGCAGGGTATACTCAGACATGAGTCCCTTTCTCGCTGCTCCATCAGGATTCAAGCAAGCCGGGCCAAAGAAGGCTGAAATGCCAGAAACCGGTCCCCGGTAGCTTGTCTCCTTTCTGGTGAAGAATTGGCTTGGTAGTTTAGTCTGCCCTGTTCCCATGATGCACTGGGCCAGGGACAGACTGATTTGCATATAGCCTGGTTCTGAGCTGGGATGGGGCAGTGAGATAAATAATGGTGATGGATCAAGCCCTGATCTTTGGACTGGGTAAGAGTGGTCTGTTTAACTCAGACACTCTGTTCATCACCACCCCCTTTTTGTAAATCGTTTTTGGCCACTATAGGTGTGGCAGGGTATACTCAGACATGAGTCCCTTTCTCACTGCTCCATCAGGATTCAAGCAAGCCGGGCTGAAGAAGGCTGAAATGCCAAAAACCGGTCCCCGGTAGCTTGTCTCCTTTCTGGTGAAGAATTGGCTTGGTAGTTTAGTCTGCCCTGTTCCCATGATGCACTGGGCCAGGGACAGACTGATTTGCATATAGCCAGGTTCTGAGCTGGGATGGGGCAGTGAGATAAATAACGGTGATGGATCAAGCCCTGATCTTTGGACTGGGTAAGAGTGGTCTGTTTAACTCAGACACTCTGTTCATCACCACCCCCTTTTTGTAAATCGTTTTTGGCCACTATAGGTGTGGCAGGGTATACTCAGACATGAGTCCCTTTCTCACTGCTCCATCAGGATTCAAGCAAGCCGGGCCGAAGAAGGCTGAAATGCCAGAAACCGGTCCCCGGTAGCTTGTCTCCTTTCTGGTGAAGAATTGGCTTGGTAGTTTAGTCTGCCCTGTTCCCATGATGCACTGGGCCAGGGACAGACTGATTTGCATATAGCCAGGTTCTGAGCTGGGATGGGGCAGTGAGATAAATAACGGTGATGGATCAAGCCCTGATCTTTGGACTGGGTAAGAGTGGTCTGTTTAACTCAGACACTCTGTTCATCACCACCCCCTTTTTGTACATCGTTTTTGGCCACTATAGGTGTGGCAGGGTATACTCAGACATGAGTCCCTTTCTCACTGCTCCATCAGGATTCAAGCAAGCCGGGCCGAAGAAGGCTGAAATGCCAGAAACCGGTCCCCGGTAGCTTGTCTCCTTTCTGGTGAAGAATTGGCTTGGTAGTTTAGTCTGCCCTGTTCCCATGATGCACTGGGCCAGGGACAGACTGATTTGCATATAGCCAGGTTCTGAGCTGGGATGGGGCAGTGAGATAAATAACGGTGATGGATCAAGCCCTGATCTTTGGACTGGGTAAGAGTGGTCTGTTTAACTCAGACACTCTGTTCATCACCACCCCCTTTTTGTAAATCGTTTTTGGCCACTATAGGTGTGGCAGGGTATACTCAGACATGAGTCCCTTTCTCACTGCTCCATCAGGATTCAAGCAAGCCGGGCCGAAGAAGGCTGAAATGCCAGAAACCGGTCCCCGGTAGCTTGTCTCCTTTCTGGTGAAGAATTGACTTGGTAGTTTAGTCTGCCCTGTTCCCATGATGCACTGGGCCAGGGACAGACTGATTTGCATATAGCCAGGTTCTGAGCTGGGATGGGGCAGTGAGATAAATAACGGTGATGGATCAAGCCCTGATCTTTGGACTGGGTAAGAGTGGTCTGTTTAACTCAGACACTCTGTTCATCACCACCCCCTTTTTGTAAATCATTTTTGCATTTATTCACCTCAACAGAGCGGTGCTTCACTTATGTCCTGAGCCGCAGCCAGGTGGGGTGAGGTCTTCACATCCTACACATCGGGTAAGATGTACTATATGAAATTTGAAAACCTTCAAGTTCTATGAACATTAGGAGACACTAGTATATACAGTGCAATCGGCCTTATCTTTCTTACAGGCCTCATTAATGATGAAGGTTACTCATGATAATGTGGACAAGGATGTTTAGAGACAGGTTGTGTATGATGTACTCATGCTATTCTTTTGACTCTTTTAGTGAACAACCGAATCTGTAAGAAGATACGGAAGAGTACACCTAGGAGGTCCAGGTGACTTGTATACCAGTATCTGAGTTGTTTCACTTTTTTAGAACACTATTTCTTTATGTTTGTTTACACTTTGGTTCTGTTTGCAGTAGCAGCAGTCGTTTTGACAAGGTCCTGAAGAAAGCAAGGCCATATGGCCGCAATTTGCTGAAACATGTTGACCACGTTCCACTACTAGACAGTTTATAAATTTTCTCTGTCTTGGCTATTTTTAATGTTGGCATTGGAAGCTATATCCAATTAAATTAGTTTTTTGCTTCCTAAACCAATTTTACCTATTTTACTCTCATTTTTTGGTATCACATTTTCTCTGCACTGCACATTTTCTGTTACCCCATCAGCCACGCCACACATATATATATAACCAACTATTTCTGACAAGAGGTGACCCCACGCTGCCCACAGGAGGGACCGTTTATAATCTAATAGGCCCTTTCCTGGTTGAGATCAGGCAGTGTGGTGTGCGGGTCCCCAGAACCCCAAATGATGAAGGGCGGTTCCGAGTGGTGACTGATGGGTGTTCAAGACCATACACTTGATTGGCTCACTTTATCCTATAAAGAAGAGTTGTGGTATAGCTAGTGGTACTAGTTCTCAGCCATTATCCGAGTATCCTTTGTTATTACTTTGACCCTCTGGTATCCTTGTTGTTGTGAAGGTTCGAAAGGGCATGTATCCGGAGTGCGGTCATTAAACTAGCCCTAGGGTCCCCCGTAATCGTATGTGTTATAGGTGCCCCTTACTTGGCCATAAAACCGTCCTTCGAAAAGAAAAAAGTTTTTCGTTAAGCAAATTTCGAGTAGCTGGAGAATAAACACAGATGGGACGTTGTGTGGTCGTGCTCGTGTTTCAAGAACTTTTTCAATAACACAGAGAGATTCATATTGTGGGATGTTAGTGTACAATGATTCCACATCCAGCATACACATGGTGCTGGATGTGGGGTCAAAAGAGTAGTCTTCGATTAAGTTTATCATAGCCATGCTGTCCCTGATATAACAAATGGTATCAGGGACGAATGGCTTGATAAAGAATCAACGGTTCGAGGACAGACCCACACCCCGAAACTATGGGGCGGCCAGGTGGTGATTGTGGGTTTTTATAGATTTTAGGTAGGCAGTAAATAACAGGGGTCCGTGGGGATTTAGTAATGAGAAAATCGAACTCCTTTTTGGACAGAAAACTTGTGTCAAGTGCCTCTGTAGTGACCTTTGTAATCAGATCTTGAATTTCACTGGTGGGATTGCATGGGAGTTTACAATAGTGTTTGCTGTTGTTAAGTTGGCGTAGCACTTCACTTTTGTAGAGTTCAATGTCTTGGATTACTATGCCTCCCCTTTATCAGCAGGTTTTATAATTAAGGACTGATTATTTTTAAGGGAGGAGATGGCATTTTTTTCGTCAAGAGAAATGTTGTACGGAATGAAGGACCTTTTATTTTCAAGACTGGATCGGTCCTTGAGAACCAATTTCTCAAAGGTAGGAATTTCCGGTGGGATCATACCAGCTGTGGGAGAGAATTTGGAAGGAGGCCTGAAAGGGGTATTACAGTGTTTTGGTGTGGATGGATTGAGAATAACGAAACTCTGTAAGCAAACTTTCCTAAAAAATCTCAGGAGTTCTGTTTGTACTTCCTGGAAATTGTGAATTCCCATAGCAGCCCAGGTTCTGGTGTTAACCTGGGTTGCTATGGAAATTCACAAGGGCATATTATCAAGCCCATTATCGCCACTTTAGCAGCAGTTTCCTGCCGCTAAAGCAGTGATAATTGTATCACCGTTCTTGATATTATGCTCCAAAATTTCTAGGCCCTATTGTTTAAACTATACATGATTCCACTTTTATTCTATGTTCACAATTTTAAAAGATGTTTACGTTATAAAAACAACTGAAAGTTATTACGACCCACAGACCATTATATGTAATCTTAAATTTGATCAGTTTACACCCATTAAAATTGTAACCAATGATTATATGATCACAGTAAACCCATAAGAAGATCATATGGAATGAGGAACTCCAAAGTAAAACTGCCATTCTGAAAAGCATAATAATCAAGGAAGTGAGCAACCCGGAATACCCTTGAGGGCTTGGGTAATGAAAGTAGAAGGGTAAAATTGCCTTCAAGGGACTTATTCAGTCTATATTTGTTAGTTGAAATTATTCTAGAAAGGATCAATGGATCATCCTTGGGGTTAATTAATCAAAACTGATCAATTTATATTATCAACATATAACATATAAACAAAGACACAAGGTGTATACGAAAAGGTTTTTATCAAATAGTTCATTAAATCAACTTCATATACAGATAAATAAACAAATAAGATTTTAGGACTGTGGGTACACATATAAATAAATTGCTAAGTGACTCAACAGAACCTAAAAAACACCTATCCCAAAACACATTGAGTAAAACAAAGAGGGGGATGAGATGTATTGTCGACGTTTGGGTTTCTTAATAATGATTTGATGAAACCATCCTCAGGACCATTATCAGTGCTGATCTGTATAGAAATATTGTAATCTGAAATTCAAAAGATATTTACAGTTACAATAGTGTATTGACTCTATATGTAACACCTTGGTGACAAAACAATAAGACTAAACTGTCATGACAAGAGACAACATCATAATATATACAACATAAATCTAGACATATTCCTACAAACAATAAGGAAGTTAGTTGGTTTGTTTAGAGACAAAAAAAGCATTTCATCAGTTGCTGCCACTTTGTCTGAACTGAAACATCATTTATCATCTTTTCGCACCATTAAATCAGAAGTAAACCAAATAAAGCCATTGAGATCGAAAGCCTCTAATACATCCAGGTCAATTCCTGCATGTCAGACAGTTAGAGTAAATCACATGTACTTGTTAAAACCACATCAGTAGTATCAATTATATGGTTGTATAAACTAAAGACACTGGTGTAATTACTTCATGATTACATTCTGGACATTATTATTTTTCATTTAGTTGAAGGAGTTGTGTATCGGATGTTATATGACACCATTTTTAAACAGTGTAAACATACACATATTGATCTAAATAGTTTAAATACCTGCTCGCAAATCGCAATCACAGTTTCACGCAGTGAAAACGTTGGTGGATCACAGTATCCTAATGCCTTAACTGAAAGTTAAAATTCATTGTTTAGGGACTGGAAAAAATTCACTCAAAACAGACCTATTTATTTATCAGTAGACATACCTAGTGGATGTGGAAAGCACTCATCAAGGCTGGATATGAAGTCAAATCTTCACTCCCATGCATGTATATATAACGCAGAAATCGCCTACAAAGAATAATAATGAACATTTTCTAAATTTGTGTCAACCTATGGAAAAGAACCGACTTGTACTAGGGAATAGGTCTTACCCGGTGTCACTCGTGCGGAGTCTTATCTGCTTTTTAGACACAGTCTGAAGTAATTGTGACCAGTATGAATTTTAAACAGGTCAGTAAACAGTCATTTGTCCTGCAGCGCCTGTCAGATAATCCAAAAAAATGTGCATGTTAGGTGCACAAATGTCTCGACGTTATCAAACTTGTAGCAGTTATAATAGGCATTTAGACAATTAGCGAGGCGTGTGTCTATATGTATTAGCGCTACCGAACTTGTAGCGGTTATAGTGGCCTTTATAGCATTAGGCAAGTAACAAGGCATCTATCTGTATATCCTACCGTGGCTTAAATTACTAGCAAATTCACTACTTAAAGTGAAAACAGCGGCAGAGACGCATGTTTGGAGGCAGCAGCCAAGTCATAGCTAGTTGCAAGTGAAGAATATGTATAAGCTGCTCAGATTGTGTCTGCTTGCTTATTTGAGTAAATATCTCTTAACCTACTGCTTAACTCCGAGGCATTTCGATTATTCGTGGGATGAGTAAAAAACGGGGGTTGCAGCATGGTCATGAAATAAAGATCTAGTTTTCTATCTGCTCTTAAGTAATTAAATAAAGAGCAAAGCATAATTCTAACTGCATTACATTAGCGCAGAACACTCTCATTATTCTTACCTAGGATTCTGGCGAAGTGGAATCACAAACACGTCCCGTCTGAAATGAAGCCACAAATTGTGACCGATGAAACAAGCGTTTTTAAAGGGCAGTGTTTGGATATGGAGATAGGACTAGATTTGACCGCCATATTGGACTAGTCAATGGGTGTATCAGGATATGGAGATAGGACTAGATTTGACCGCCATATTGGACTAGTCAATGAGTGCATCAAGTTGCATATAGTGAATGAATCGGGTCAGTGTCTAGAAATCGAGGTAGGACTAGAATCGACTGCCATATTGGACTAGTCAATAGGTATTTGTAACACTTGTAAGTGTATTAAGTCACATTTGGTGAATAAATAGGGTCGAATTTAGACATAATAGGGGGATATATTGGATTTATTAATAGAACATCCGTTATTACAATTTTTGGAAACAAAACCACAGTTAACAATTATGACATTTCTACACTGAAAATATATCATTACAGGCTCATTTTGATATATTTAGTTATCATTTCAGTATACAATGTATATTGTGCAAATTGTAGGACACATGTAGATCACAGTGAAGGTCAAGGTGCTTGTTTATTCAATGTGGGTCATGTAACCCTAATGCAAAAATAGACTGCTGAGTTCACGAGAGGCATGCAAGAGCGTGCCATTCTGTGGCTGAGTTCAATCCTCGCTTTACAGTATCGGTGAGGCATATCAGCTTGCCTTCTCGCAATGTTAATATTTTATTGACATTGTTTTGCCTTTTGTTGGGTTTAATTACTTCTAACACCCACCATGTCATCTCTGTTTCTTTGTGCCCCAGACGCAGGAAATGCTCCACTAAGGGAGCTGTTTCCTTTTTGCAACGAATGCGCGACTGGTGTTGTAAGATGCGCTTCTTTATGGGTTGAATTGTTTTTCCCAAATAATGTAGCAAACAGGGGCACTGAATGCAGTATACCACATTGGTGGTGTTGCAGTTTGAGAAACTTTTATTTGTGAACTTGATGTTATTGATCGTGCAGGTTTTCACTGTTGTAGTAGTAGCACAGGCAGCACAGTTGTTACATTTAAAGTGGCCTACTACAGGGCTAAGTTGCCTCATGTTATCTACGATGTTATCTGCAGATCGGTTGTCATATGCACGAATTAACCTGTCCTGTAAATTGGTGCCTCTTTTAAAAGCAAATAATGGTTTCTGCCTGAATTCAGAAAATGAATGGAGTAGATTCCATTGCTTTGACACGATTTTTTTAATCGCATTTGAATGCGTGCCAAAAGTTGTTACACAAACTATGTTGGTTTCATTTGCTCGTTCTTTTACTGTCAGTAAAGCATCACGATCTTGATACCAGGCCCTCTTCATTGATTTTCTCAATAGTTTGCCTGGATAACCACGAGAAAATAGTTTGTCCTTTAGCTTTTTGGCTTCTTGGAAGTAATCCTCTTTATATGTACAGTTTCGCCGAAGGCGAAGAAACTGTCCAAAAGGTAGACCATCTTTCAACGCCTGTGGGTGGTGACTAGTATATTTAAGCAAGGTGTTTTGTGCAGTTTTTTTGGTAAATAAGGTGGTGAAAAGCTGATTGTTCATATCCACCTTAATTTTGATATCCAGAAATGGCATTTCAGTATTGTTATATTCAAGTGTGAATTGTAGATTGGTATTTCTGGAGTTTAGCCATATGTGAAATTCTTTCAGTTGTTCCACAGTGCCCTCCCAAATTAAAAAAACACGTCATCAATATAACGCAACCATTTTAGAATTCTTGATGAAAATGGATTAGAGGAGTGCCAGATTTGGTCATCCTCAAATAGGGCAACATAGATATTAGCAATATCTGGTGCAAAAACTGCACCCGTGGCTACCCCTTTCTGTTGTTGGTAAAACGTGTTTTGGTATAGGAAGAAATTTTCACACAGAGGTAGTCTTGTGCACTCTATAATGAATTCAGTAGGTACAGAGTGGGGTCTTGGTCTAGATTCCAAAAGTTTGTAAAGTAGATCTAGGACTTCACTCTGTGGAATGTTAGTGTACAAGCTTTCTATGTCCATAGAAGCAAGTATACTGGTTGATGAATCAAAATGGAATTTCTCGACTTCGTTTATTACTGCTGTTGTGTCTCTGATGTATGTAGAGCATTCAACAGCAAAAGGTCTCACAAAAAAATCTGCGTATTGCGCCAATGGTTTAAGGACTGAATTGCAGCCCGAAACAATTGGGCGCCCTGGGGGGTTGTTTAGGTCCTTATGCACCTTTGGGAGCATATAAATCGCTGGTATGGTAGGTGTTTTATTAACCAGAAATGAGGCCTCTTTTTCATTAAGCCATCCCCCCCTTAAACCTTTTTGGCTTAAGTTTATAATTTCAGTAGTTAATCTTCTAGTCGGGTCACAGGACAGTTTTTTGTAATGGGCAGAGACGGAAAGTTGTTTGAGCATTTCATCGTCATATTTTGATTTCTGCCATAAGACTATACCACCACCCTTGTCAGCCGGCTTAAGTAGTACATCTGGTAGCTTCTGAAGATTTTGAAGGGCTACCTGTTGTTCTTTTGGTAAGTTGGAATTGAATCTGCATGGAGTTTTAAAGAGATTATCTATCTCCAGTAATGTTGCATTCTCAAAGGTAATGATGTCTTTGTTAATCATGGCATTGGGCGGGTAAAAGGTAGAGGGGTTCCTAAGTCCCGTATAGCCGAGTTTGGGATCAGATGTGTTGTTTGCAAAAAAGTTTTTCAATCTGACTGTTCGAAAGAAGCGATACAGTTCCAATTTTGTTTGAAACAGGTCGTTCTTATAAGTTGGCACAAAACTGAGGCCATTTGAAAGGACTGCCATTTCTTGTTCGGAAAGTTTGTACGTTGATAGGTTGAAGATTGGAATTGTAAGATTTTGATTTACCATTCGTAGTACCGGTTCCGGGTTTGGCGGAAGCCCGGGGTATATGGTTTTCGGTACCATCCCCGTTTCGGTGGTTGGTGTCGCCCTGGAGGTCTGGAGCCTCGTTGGCCCTGTCCTAAAAAAGGGGATTGATGGGATGTTGAGGGTTCTTGGTCGTTGTGATGATAATTGGAATTAAACGATCTGTCACCCCCAGATTCAGAACCACTTTCAGAAAATGTAACTCTTTTGGAAGACTGATTGGTAGGACCTTGTGATGTATAGAAGTCCTTTCTTAGATACGGATAGGTGTTCTCTTTGTTGTATCTTTTTATATCGTTCTGGAGTTTTTCCGTTTTTTTATGGGAATTAAATTCCTCAAACTCTTTGATGGTCTGTTGTACTTTATCAAGTAGGAGTTTGCTATTAGTGATGGTACTGTCACCAGAAATTTTTTTCTCTAAGGCTTCTATTTCTTTAGTGAGTTTTTGAATTTGGCGAAGAGCAGTTTCAATGCTTAACACCATCCAGGTGCGTGAGCATCGGTTGGCAGAAAAGCTGAAACCGATCTTAAATTCTTCGTCATCAACAAAGATTATTGGAACATTACGGATCTGTAACCCTGCCGGTATGATATTGGCGTTAAGACAATCAGTTAGAAATTTTGAATGAAGTTCCGTACGTACCAATTTCTTTTTGAGTCTTTCTAGTTGGTTAAGATCTGACTCATAGGGTGAAGTAGTAACTGGACCTTTATTCCCCAGGAGTGAGGGGCCAGACGCAATTTTTAGCATATACTCATCAGTATAGGCTAAGGTTTCAGCCTCAGACATTGATTAATGAAATTTTTGGAAAACAATATAGGAAAAACCACTAGTTAAAGCGGCTCACACCAGACAATCGTCTGTGCAAGAATGATAATCAAGGAAGTGAGCAACCTGGAATACCCTTGAGGGCTTGGGTAATGAAAGTAGAAGGGCAAAATTGCCTTCAAGGGACTTATTCAGTCTATATTTGTTAGTTGAAATTATTCTAGAAAGGATCAATGGATCATCCTTGGGGTGAATTAATCAAAACTGATCAATTTATATTATCAACATATAACATATAAACAAAGACACAAGGTGTATACGAAAAGGTTTTTATCAAATAGTTCATTAAATCAACTTCATATACAGATAAATAAACAAATAAGATTTTAGGACTGTGGGTACACATATAAATAAATTGCTAAGTGACTCAACAGAACCTAAAAAACACCTATCCCAAAACACATTGAGTAAAACAAAGAGGGGGATGAGATGTATTGTCGACGTTTCGGTTTCTTAATAATGATTTGATGAAACCATCCTCAGGACCATTATCAGTGCTGATCTGTATAGAAATATTGTAATCTGAAATTCAAAAGATATTTACAGTTACAATAGTGTATTGACTCTATATGTAACACCTTGGTGACAAAACAATAAGACTAAACTGTCATGACAAGAGACAACATCATAATATATACAACATAAATCTAGACAGATTCCTACAAACAATAAGGAAGTTAGTTGGTTTGTTTAGAGACAAAAAAAGCATTTCATCAGTTGCTGCCACTTTGTCTGAACTGAAACATCATTTATCATCTTTTCGCACCATTAAATCAGAAGTAAACCAAATAAAACCATTGAGATCGAAAGCCTCTAATACATCCAGGTCAATTCCTGCATGTCAGACAGTTAGAGTAAATCACATGTACTTGTTAAAACCACATCAGTAGTATCAATTATATGGTTGTATAAACTAAAGACACTGGTGTAATTACTTCATGATTACATTCTGGACATTATTATTTTTCATTTAGTTGAAGGAGTTGTGTATCGGATGTTATATGACACCATTTTTAAACAGTGTAAACATACACATATTGATCTAAATAGTTTAAATACCTGCTCGCAAATCGCAATCACAGTTTCACGCAGTGAAAGCGTTGGTGGATCACAGTATCCTAATGCCTTAACTGAAAGTTAAAATTCATTGTTTAGGGACTGGAAAAAATTCACTCAAAACAGACCTATTTATTTATCAGTAGACATACCTAGTGGATGTGGAAAGCACTCATCAAGGCTGGATATGAAGTCAAATCTTCACTCCCATGCATGTATATATAACGCAGAAATCGCCTACAAAGAATAATAATGAACATTTTCTAAATTTGTGTCAACCTATGGAAAAGAACCGACTTGTACTAGGGAATAGGTCTTACCCAGTGTCACTCGTGCGGAGTCTTATCTGCTTTTTAGACACAGTCTGAAGTAATTGTGACCAGTATGAATTTTAAACAGGTCAGTAAACAGTCATTTGTCCTGCAGTGCCTGTCAGATAATACAAAAAAATGTGCATGTTAGGTGCACAAATGTCTCGACGTTATCAAACTTGTAGCAGTTATAATAGGCATTTAGACAATTAGCGAGGCGTGTGTCTATATGTATTAGCGCTACCGAACTTGTAGCGGTTATAGTGGCCTTTATAGCATTAGGCAAGTAACAAGGCATCTATCTGTATATCCTACCGTGGCTTAAATTACTAGCAAATGCACTACTTAAAGTGAAAACAGCGGCAGAGACGCATGTTTGGAGGCAGCAGCCAAGTCATAGCTAGTTGCAAGTGAAGAATATGTATAAGCTGCTCAGATTGTGTCTGCTTGCTTATTTGAGTAAATATCTCTTAACCTACTGCTTAACTCCGAGGCATTTCGATTATTCGTGGGATGAGTAAAAAACGGGGGTTGCAGCATGGTCATGAAATAAAGATCTAGTTTTCTATCTGCTCTTAAGTAATTAAATAAAGAGCAAAGCATAATTCTAACTGCATTACATTAGCGCAGAACACTCTCATTATTCTTACCTAGGATTCTGGCGAAGTGGAATCACAAACACGTCCCGTCTGAAATGAAGCCACAAATTGTGACCGATGAAACAAGCGTTTTTAAAGGGCAGTGTTTGGATATGGAGATAGGACTAGATTTGACCGCCATATTGGACTAGTCAATGGGTGTATCAGTATATGGAGATAGGACTAGATTTGACCGCCATATTGGACTAGTCAATGGGTGTATCAAGTTGCATATAGTGAATGAATCGGGTCAGTGTCTAGAAATCGAGGTAGGACTAGAATCGACTGCCATATTGGACTAGTCAATAGGTATTTGTAACACTTGTAAGTGTATTAAGTCACATTTGGTGAATAAATAGGGTCGAATTTAGACATAATAGGGGGATATATTGGATTTATTAATAGAACATCCGTTATTACAATTTTTGGAAACAAAACCACAGTTAACAATTATGACATTTCTACACTGAAAATATATCATTACAGGCTCATTTTGATATATTTAGTTATCATTTCAGTATACAATGTATATTGTGCAAATGGTAGGACACATGTAGATCACAGTGAAGGTCAAGGTGCTTGTTTATTCAATGTGGGTCATGTAACCCTAATGCAAAAATAGACTGCTGAGTTCACGAGAGGCATGCAAGAGCGTGCCATTCTGTGGCTGAGTTCAATCCTCGCTTTACAGTATCGGTGAGGCATATCAGCTTGCCTTCTCGCAATGTTAATATTTTATTGACATTGTTTTGCCTTTTGTTGGGTTTAATTACTTCTAACACCCACCATGTCATCTCTGTTTCTTTGTGCCCCAGACGCAGGAAATGCTCCACTAAGGGAGCTGTTTCCTTTTTGCAACGAATGCGCGACTGGTGTTGTAAGATGCGCTTCTTTATGGGTTGAATTGTTTTTCCCAAATAATGTAGCAAACAGGGGCACTGAATGCAGTATACCACATTGGTGGTGTTGCAGTTTGAGAAACTTTTATTTGTGAACTTGATGTTATTGATCGTGCAGGTTTTCACTGTTGTAGTAGTAGCACAGGCAGCCCAGTTGTTACATTTAAAGTGGCCTACTACAGGGCTAAGTTGCCTCATGTTATCTACGATGTTATCTGCAGATCGGTTGTCATATGCACGAATTAACCTGTCCTGTAAATTGGTGCCTCTTTTAAAAACAAATAATGGTTTCTGCCTGAATTCAGAAAATGAATGGAGTAGATTCCATTGCTTTGACACGATTTTTTTAATCGCATTTGAATGCGTGCCAAAAGTTGTTACACAAACTATGTTGGTTTCATTTGCTCGTTCTTTTACTGTCAGTAAAGCATCACGATCTTGATACCAGGCCCTCTTCATTGATTTTCTCAATAGTTTGCCTGGATAACCACGAGAAAATAGTTTGTCCTTTAGCTTTTTGGCTTCTTGGAAGTAATCCTCTTTATATGTACAGTTTCGCCGAAGGCGAAGAAACTGTCCAAAAGGTAGACCATCTTTCAACGCCTGTGGGTGGTGACTAGTATATTTAAGCAAGGTGTTTTGTGCAGTTTTTTTGGTAAATAAGGTGGTGAAAAGCTGATTGTTCATATCCACCTTAATTTTGATATCCAGAAATGGTATTTCAGTATTGTTATATTCAAGTGTGAATTGTAGATTGGTATTTCTGGAGTTTAGCCATATGTGAAATTCTTTCAGTTGTTCCACAGTGCCCTCCCAAATTAAAAACACGTCATCAATATAACGCAACCATTTTAGAATTCTTGATGAAAATGGATTAGAGGAGTGCCAGATGTGGTCATCCTCAAATTGGGCAACATAGATATTAGCAATATCTGGTGCAAAAACTGCACCCGTGGCTACCCCTTTCTGTTGTTGGTAAAACGTGTTTTGGTATAGGAAGAAATTTTCACACAGAGGTAGTCTTGTCCACCTGCTCCAATTCAGGAAACAGCTTAAGACATGGCTGTTTACACAGGCACACGAGTAATCCTATCCCACTGCTACCATTCAGAACTGGCTACTCAGCACATCCTCAACAGCGCCATGAAACCTTGGTCTAAGTGCGCTTTATAAATTGGTTAAACATAAACATAAACATAAACATAATGAATTCAGTAGGTACAGAGTGGGGTCTTGGTCTAGATTCCAAAAGTTTGTAAAGTAGATCTAGGACTTCACTCTGTGGAATGTTAGTGTACAAGCTTTCTATGTCCATAGAAGCAAGTATACTGGTTGATGAATCAAAATGGAATTTCTCGACTTCGTTTATTACTGCTGTTGTGTCTCTGATGTATGTAGAGCATTCAACAGCAAAAGGTCTCACAAAAAAATCTGCGTATTGCGCCAATGGTTTAAGGACTGAATTGCAGCCCGAAACAATTGGGCGCCCTGGGGGGTTGTTTAGGTCCTTATGCACCTTTGGGAGCATATAAATCGCTGGTATGGTAGGTGTTTTATTAACCAGAAATGAGGCCTCTTTTTCATTAAGCCATCCCCCCCTTAAACCTTTTTGGCTTAAGTTTATAATTTCAGTAGTTAATCTTCTAGTCGGGTCACAGGACAGTTTTTTGTAATGGGCAGAGACGGAAAGTTGTTTGAGCATTTCATCGTCATATTTTGATTTCTGCCATAAGACTATACCACCACCCTTGTCAGCCGGCTTAAGTAGTACATCTGGTAGCTTCTGAAGATTTTGAAGGGCTACCTGTTGTTCTTTTGGTAAGTTGGAATTGAATCTGCATGGAGTTTTAAAGAGATTATCTATCTCCAGTAATGTTGCATTCTCAAAGGTAATGATGTCTTTGTTAATCATGGCATTGGGCGGGTAAAAGGTAGAGGGGTTCCTAAGTCCCGTATAGCCGAGTTTGGGATCAGATGTGTTGTTTGCAAAAAAGTTTTTCAATCTGACTGTTCGAAAGAAGTGATACAGTTCCAATTTTGTTTGAAACAGGTCGTTCTTATAAGTTGGCACAAAACTGAGGCCATTTGAAAGGACTGCCATTTCTTGTTCGGAAAGTTTGTAGGTTGATAGGTTGAAGATTGGAATTGTAAGATTTTGATTTACCATTCGTAGTACCGGTTCCGGGTTTGGCGGAAGCCCGGGGTATATGGTTTTTGGTACCATCCCCGTTTCGGTGGTTGGTGTCGCCCTGGAGGTCTGGAGCCTCGTTGGCCCTGTCCTAAAAAAGGGGATTGATGGGATGTTGAGGGTTCTTGGTCGTTGTGATGATAATTGGAATTAAACGATCTGTCACCCCCAGATTCAGAACCACTTTCAGAAAATGTAACTCTTTTGGAAGACTGATTGGTAGGACCTTGTGATGTATAGAAGTCCTTTCTTAGATACGGATAGGTGTTCTCTTTGTTGTATCTTTTCATATCGTTCTGGAGTTTTTCCGTTTTTTTATGGGAATTAAATTCCTCAAACTCTTTGATGGTCTGTTGTACTTTATCAAGTAGGAGTTTGCTATTAGTGATGGTACTGTCACCAGAATTTTTTTTCTCTAAGGCTTCTATTTCTTTAGTGAGTTTTTGAATTTGGCGAAGAGCAGTTTCAATGCTTAACACCATCCAGGTGCGTGAGCATCGGTTGGCAGAAAAGCTGAAACCGATCTTAAATTCTTCGTCATCAACAAAGATTATTGGAACATTACGGATCTGTAACCCTGCCGGTATGATATTGGCGTTAAGACAATCAGTTAGAAATTTTGAATGAAGTTCCGTACGTACCAATTTCTTTTTGAGTCTTTCGAGTTGGTTAAGATCTGACTCATAGGGTGAAGTAGTAACTGGACCTTTATTCCCCAGGAGGGAGGGGCCAGACGCAATTTTTAGCATATACTCATCAGTATAGGCTAAGGTTTCAGCCTCAGACATTGATTAATGAAATTTTTGGAAAACAATATAGGAAAAACCACTAGTTAAAGCGGCTCACACCAGACAATCGTCTGTGCAAGAATGATAATCAAGGAAGTGAGCAACCCGGAATACCCTTGAGGGCTTGGGTAATGAAAGTAGAAGGGCAAAATTGCCTTCAAGGGACTTATTCAGTCTATATTTGTTAGTTGAAATTATTCTAGAAAGGATCAATGGATCATCCTTGGGGTGAATTAATCAAAACTGATCAATTTATATTATCAACATATAACATATAAACAAAGACACAAGGTGTATACGAAAAGGTTTTTATCAAATAGTTCATTAAATCAACTTCATATACAGATAAATAAACAAATAAGATTTTAGGACTGTGGGTACACATATAAATAAATTGCTAAGTGACTCAACAGAACCTAAAAAACACCTATCCCAAAACACATTGAGTAAAACAAAGAGGGGGATGAGATGTATTGTCGACGTTTCGGTTTCTTAATAATGATTTGATGAAACCATCCTCAGGACCATTATCAGTGCTGATCTGTATAGAAATATTGTAATCTGAAATTCAAAAGATATTTACAGTTACAATAGTGTATTGACTCTATATGTAACACCTTGGTGACAAAACAATAAGACTAAACTGTCATGACAAGAGACAACATCATAATATATACAACATAAATCTAGACATATTCCTACAAACAATAAGGAAGTTAGTTGGTTTGTTTAGAGACAAAAAAAGCATTTCATCAGTTGCTGCCACTTTGTCTGAACTGAAACATCATTTATCATCTTTTCGCACCATTAAATCAGAAGTAAACCAAATAAAACCATTGAGATCGAAAGCCTCTAATGCATCCAGGTCAATTCCTGCATGTCAGACAGTTAGAGTAAATCACATGTACTTGTTAAAACCACATCAGTAGTATCAATTATATGGTTGTATAAACTAAAGACACTGGTGTAATTACTTCATGATTACATTCTGGACATTATTATTTTTCATTTAGTTGAAGGAGTTGTGTATCGGATGTTATATGACACCATTTTTAAACAGTGTAAACATACACATATTGATCTAAATACTGATGAGTATATGCTAAAAATTGCGTCTGGCCCCTCCCTCCTGGGGAATAAAGGTCCAGTTACTACTTCACCCTATGAGTCAGATCTTAACCAACTAGAAAGACTCAAAAAGAAATTGGTACGTACGGAACTTCATTCAAAATTTCTAACTGATTGTCTTAACGCCAATATCATACCGGCAGGGTTACAGATCCGTAATGTTCCAATAATCTTTGTTGATGACGAAGAATTTAAGATCGGTTTCAGCTTTTCTGCCAACCGATGCTCACTCACCTGGATGGTGTTAAGCATTGAAACTGCTCTTCGCCAAATTCAAAAACTCACTAAAGAAATAGAAGCCTTAGAGAAAAAAAATTCTGGTGACAGTACCATCACTAATAGCAAACTCCTACTTGATAAAGTACAACAGACCATCAAAGAGTTTGAGGAATTTAATTCCCATAAAAAAACGGAAAAACTCCAGAACGATATAAAAAGATACAACAAAGAGAACACCTATCCGTATCTAAGAAAGGACTTCTATACATCACAAGGTCCTACCAATCAGTCTTCCAAAAGAGTTACATTTTCTGAAAGTGGTTCTGAATCTGGGGGTGACAGATCGTTTAATTCCAATTATCGTCACAACGACCAAGAACCCTCAACATCCCATCAATCCCCTTTTTTAGGACAGGGCCAACGAGGCTCCAGACCTCCAG